>NC_134532.1:89913101-92413101 GCF_050624435.1 Tenrec ecaudatus
CTCAAACAACTCTTACCACAATCCATACATATACATACATCAATTGTATAAAGCACATCCATACATTCCCTGCCCCAATCATTCTCAAGGCATTTGCTCTCCACTTAAGTCCCTTGCATCAGGTCCTCTTTTCCCCCCCCCCTCCCTCCCCATTCCCCCCTCCCTCATATGCCCTTGGTAATTTATACCTCGTTATTTTGTCATATCTTGCCCTATCCGGAGTCTCCCTTCCCCCCTTCTCTGCTGTCCCTCTCCCAGGGAAGAGGTCACATGTGGATCCTTGTAATCAGTTCCCCCTTTCCAACCCACTCACCCTCCACTCTCCCAGCATCGTCCCTCACACCCTTGGTCCTGAAGGTATCATCTACCCTGGATTCCCTGTACCTCCAACCCTCATATGTACCAGTGTACAGCCTCTGTCCTATCCAGCCCTGCAAGGTAGAATTCGGATCATGGTAGTTGGGGGGAGGAAGCGTCCAGGATCTGGGGGAAAGCTGTGTTCTTCATCGATACTACCTCACAACCTAATTAACCCATCTCCTCTCCTAAACCCCTCTATGAGGGGATCTCCATTGGCCGACACTTGGGCCTTGGGTCTCCACTCTGCACTTCCCCCTTTATTTAATATGATATATATACACATATATACACATACATACACACACTTATATCTTTTTTTTTTTGCATGATGCCTTATAGCTGGTCCCTTGGGCACCTCGTGATCGCACTGGCTGGTGTGCTTCTTCCATGTGGGCTTATTTGCTTCTGAGCTAGATGGCCGCTTGTTCACCTTCAAGCCTTTAAGACCCCAGACACTATCTCTTTTGATAGCCGGGCACCATCAGCTTTCTTCACCACATTTGCTTGTGCACCCATTTGTCTTCAGCGATCCTATCATGGAGGTGTGCAGTCAATGATATGATTTTTTGTTCTTTGATGCCTGGTAACTGATCCCTTTGGGACCACTCGATCACACAGGCTGGTGTGTTCTTCCATGTGGACTTTGTTGCTTCTGAGCTAGATGGCCGCTTGTTTATCTTCAAGCCTTTAAGACCCCAGTCACTATCTCTTTTGATAGCCGGGCACCATCAGCTTTCTTCACCACATTTACTTGTTCACCCACTTTGGCTCTAGCCGTTGTGTCGGGAGAGTGAGCATCATAGAGTGCCAATTTAATAAAAGAAGGTATTCATGCATTGAGGGAGTGTTTGAGTAGAGGCCCAAGGTCCTTCCGCCACCTTAATACTTGACCTATAAATATAGACACATAGATCTATTTCCCCATCCTCCTATATATATTTGCATGTACATGTCTTTGTCTAGACCTCCATGGATGCCCTTTGACTCCTAGCTCTTTCCTCCATCTCCCTTGACCTTCCTCCTGCCCTACTACCATGCTTCATCGCCACCTGGGCTAGAGTATACCTCTTCTCTAAGCAACCTTACCCTTGATCATTTCCCACCAGGCCTGCCACTCCCCCTTCTCTACCATTTGGGGTCCCATGTTTTTCCCTTGTCCCTGGGTTTGTTAACACCACTTCCTTACCCCCCTACCCCCCCACCCCAAGTCCCCCCGGAACTGTCGGTCCCGTTGTTTTTCATCCAGATAGTTCATCCAGCCTGTCCTATTCAGACAGACCTGTGGAGTCACTAACATGCACGAAAACTAGACAGAGGAACACAAAGCAACAGTATACAACCAGAAAACAAAACAACAACAGCAAACCACTGAAAAAGAACAGAACAAAACAGTTCACGGGAGAAAAGCTTGTAGTTAGTTCAGGGATCGTTTGCTGGCCCTTAGGAGCGTTTTCCAGTCCAGTCTGTTGGGGCACCACACCCTGGCCCCAAAGTCCACTTTCAGCATTCCCTGAGGACCTTGCCACTCCATTCCCTTGCTGTTCCGCTGCACTCCCCCAGTGATTTGCCTCGGTGTGGTGGGATCAGGTCAGGTGCAATTCCCACACTGTGTCTCCGGTGCTGTCTCCTGTATCACCCTTAGTCACTGAGGGGCATCATGTCTCATAGTAGGGCCAGCCATGTTGTTCTCTCTGTGGACTGGCTGCTCTACTCAGGAACATCATCATCACGGCCTGGTGGGCCAGGCTGTGCTCCACTCTCTTCTCCTGCCCCTTCATCTGCTCCCGTGTGCTCTGATCAAATATGTCCATCTCCCATAGCTGCAGAGTCAATGTCGTCCTTTGGAACAAATTCTTTTCGGGGGAGGGGCAGGAATCCACTTAATTTATGGTGCTGGGGCCAGCCTCCCAGACCTCTCCACCGGTTCCCTCCTCCATGCCGGGATATTGCATTCAGACCTTGCGACACTGGGTTGAAGTGACACAGCTGCTTCTTGATGTCTACGTTCCAGAGGGGCACAATGAGGTGTCCTGGGATTCCCATTCTCCTCAATACTATCCATAGTTTGTTATGATCCACAAAACACCTTGGCATAGTTAATAAAACACAAGTCAGCATCTTTCTGGTATTTGTTGCTCTCTGCCAAGATCCATCTGACATCAGCCATGATATCCCTTGTTCCACGTACTGTTCTGAACCTGGCCGGCACCTCTGTAAGCTCCCTGTCAATGTCCTGCTGCAACCATTGTTGGATGATTTTCACAATATTTTACTGGCAAGTAATATCAATGATATTGTTCTATAATTTGAGCAATCTGTTGGGTCACATTTCTTTGGAATGAGTACAAATATGGATCTCTTCCAGTTGGGTGACTAAGTGGTTGTCTTCCAAGTTTCCTGGCATGGATGTGTGAGTACCACCAGTGTTTGGTGGGCTTCTTGAAACATTTTAATTGGTGTACCATCAATTCCTAGAGCCTTGTTTCTAACTAATGCTTACGGTGCATCTTGGAATTCTTTTAGATCCACTGGTTCTTGCTCATATGCTACTCCCTGATATGGATGAATATCAACTAGTTCTTTATGGTTCAGTGACTCTGTGTAGTCTCACCATCTTCTTTTGATGCTTTCTGCATCATTCAACATTTTGCTCAGAGGTTCTTTCAATATTGCAACTCAAGGTTTGAATTTTTTCTTGAATTTTTTCCGTTTAAGATATGCTGAGTGTGTTCTTCCTTTTTGGTTTTCTCTAAGTCTTTGTACAATTCATTTGCATATTTTACTGTGTCTTCTTGAGCTGTCCTTTGAAAGTTTCTGTTCAGCTCTTTGACTTCATCATTTCTTCCATTTTCTTTAACTACTCTATGATTACGAGCAAGTTTCAGGGTCTCTTCTGATATCAACTTGATCTTTTTTTCTCACTTGTCCTTTTAATAACCTTTGGCTTTCTTTCATTTCTTATCATTGTCTGGGTTTTTTGTTATTTCACTTCTTTTTCTCTCATAAAAGGAGCCCTGGTGGTGTAGTGTTTACACATTCAGCTGCCATCCAAAAGGTCAGCAGTTCTAACCCATGAGCCTCTCCATAAGAAAAAGACAGGGCATTCGAATCCCATAAACAGTTATAGTCTTGGAAACACTCATAGTCAGTTCTACCCTATCCTATAAGGTCGCTAGGAGTTGGCACCAACTCAATGGCAGTGAGTTTTGGGAAGTGTTTTTGCCTTCTTCATGTATAATGTTCTTGAGGCCCTCCCATAGCCCATCAGGTCTTCTGTCATCAGAGTTCAATGCATCAAATCTGTCCTTGAGATGTTCTAAAAATTCAAGTAAGATCTACTCAAGGTTGTATTTTGGTTCTCCTTGACTTGTTTTTTTGTTGTTGTTGTTGTAGTTAGTTCAGGGATCGTTTGCTGGCCCTTAGGAGCGTTTTCCAGTCCAGTCTGTTGGGGCACCACACCCTGGCCCCAAAGTCCACTTTCAGCATTCCCTGGGGACCTTGCCACTCCATTCCCTTGCTGTTCCGCTGCACTCCCCCAGTGATTTGCCTCGGTGTGGTGGGATCAGGTCAGGTGCAATTCCCACACTGTGTCTCCGGTGCTGTCCCCTGTATCGCCCTTAGTCACTGAGGGGCATCATTTCTCATAGTAGGGCCAGTCATGTTGTTCTCTCTGTGGACTGGCTGCTCTACTCAGGAACATCATCATCACGGCCTGGTGGGCCAGGCTGTGTTCCACTCTTTCCTCCTGCCCCTTCATCTGCTCCCGTGTGCTCTGATCAGATATGTCCATCTCCCGGAGCTGCAGAGTCAATGTCGTCCTTTGGAACAAATTCTTTTCAGGGGAGGGGCAGGAATCCACTTAACTCCTTGACTTGTTTTAATTTTCTTCAGCTTCAACACGAAATTACATATGAGCAATTGGTAATGTGTCCACAGTCAGCCCCTGACCAAATCTTGATGCTCTCCAGAGGGTTTTCAGTGGCTAATTCCTCTGAAGTCGAAAGCCTATTCCTTCTTCTTGGTCTGTCCGTTAGTCTGGAATCTCTGCTGAAACCTGTTCACTTTGAGTGACCCTACTGAATTTGAAATACCAGTGACATAGCTTTCAGCATCGCAGCAACACACAAGCCACCACAGTACAAAACTTGGGCAGACAAGTGGTAAAGTATTCATTTAGCTCATATTGATATGCTAGTAAAGGAGTGTTGTGGTGCTGTAGACTAAGTATTGAGCTCAGAGCTCCACGGTCAGCAGTTCCAATTCACCAGCTGCTGTATAAACAGTCCCAAAAACTTTATAAAAGGTTCCTGAAGCTGAATTATATGAAGAATAATGCAGTATCATAATTAGAGAAAGGCTTATTAACGGCCTGTGGTATGCAAATGACATGACTACTTGCTGAAAGGGAGGAGGACTTGAAGAACTTGCTGATGAAGATCAAGGGTTGCAGCCTGCAATCTGGATTACAACTCATTGTAAAGAAAATGAAAACCGACCAATAAGTAACATCATGATAGATGGTGAACAGATTGAAGTTGTCAAAAGTTTATTCTTGTTTGGATCCACAATCAAAGCTCACAGAAGCAGCAGTCTAGAGATCAAACGGCACCTTGCATTGATTAAATCCTCTGAACAAGACCTTTTTAAAGTATTGAACCCCATCTTACCCAATCCATGGGATTGTCAATTGCCTCCTAGGCATGTGAAAGTTGGATATTGAACAAAAAAGATCCCAGAAGAACCGATGCATTGGAATTGTGGTGCTGGTGAAGACCATGGAAAGAGCCATGGACTGGCAAGAGGACAACCGCATCTGTCTTGGATGGAGTAGAGCTAGAATGAATCTTAGAAGCAAGGATGGCGAGCCTTCATCTCATGTTGTCAGGAGAGCTCACTCTGGAGAGGGGCAGCAGGCTTAGTGAAGTAAAGAGGCAGCATAAACGAGGAAGAGTCGGGATGAGATGCATTGACACCATGACTGCAACAATGGCCCAAACATAAGAACAATGGAGAGGGCGGCGCAGGACCGGGCAGTGTTTCATTCTGTTGTACACAGAGTGACTGGGAATCAGAATCAACCCAACAGCACCCTAACAACAACAACAGTGCATCAGCAGGGACTCTATAGCTCTTGGGTTTGCAGTTTGGAAGTACACTCTTAATGTTAGTTTCTTAATTGGGATAAACATAAGTAATATAAAATATAAACCACAGGGGGAATTGGGGGGTCAGTAAGTGGGGATTTTCTGTGCTATCGCTGCAACTGTCCTATTGATTTAAGACTACTCTAAAATAAAAATCATATTAAGATCATAATAATGGACTAGCTGCTATCCTAAAGGAGAATTGCTCTTCAAAGAATGATGCCATTCCCTCCATCTCAAAAACTTAACGTTGAAAAACAATTCAGAAGAGAATCACGTTATGTGTTTTACACGTCTTCTAAGTAAGACAACAGGAGCCCAAGGCCGTCTATCTGAACACCTTTTCCTATGAGAACCGCCAGTGAGTTGTGCCATAGATCTGATGAACCCAGTTCGAATGTTGGTTCTTTCAACCGTTCATTAAGCTTATCAATTAAATGAATGCTTGTTCCTACATGTCTTGGCAGAACAAATTAATGCTATCTGAACAAAGTAATAACCTCAGCTCCTAACTCCTGTGAATTTGGCAGGTTAGACTTTCAAGTCTGAAGCCTGCGCACAGGGGAGCCTGTGGGTAGGACTATGTTCTCCCATCAATACATACACTGGGCTGTTCTTAATGGTGTTTGAAGAAAGCCCAGGGGGAAAGTAGACCTCATCATGCTGCCTTGTCAAAGCAAGGAGAAGCTGGCCTGGTGCCCTAGTAAAAGTTTTAGATGGGAACGCACAGCACAGATCCTCACGGTAAGGAAGTAACTCACTCAGCACTTTTCTTTAGCACTTGAGCTACGAATACAGCAGTGACGATCACTGAAGGGTTTCCAGTTGTACTTCAGGGGCAAACCAATAGCATGTTGTTAAACAGGAGACTTCGATGAAATTGAGGAGTGCTTGAAATATGCAACTGCGTATTCAACCAGCTCAACAGAGTGGTGAGTACAGGAGTGAATATCCGCTCGTGAACAAGCACTGATCACGTGTCTCCCAGTAATTGCCTCCTCTAAGCCCAGCAGAGGATGCAGAAATGATGAAGACACAGTCGGGTGCCCTGCAGGCGCTTGCTGTCTGGGGACTCGGATAAAGAAAGTACATCAAGGTACAAGCTTAAAGTAGAGGCTAATGTGTGCCCCCAAACGTGCACTGTGCACCCACGGTTCTAACAAAAAGACACTCAATCTGGCTAAGGGTAGATAGCATTCTAAGACAGACTTGAATCGTGGCACAAATTAGACAGGTTTGATGGAGATATGACAAGCAAAAGGAAAGCTTCAGGATAAGCACTCGTCTTCTTGTTTTCCCAGGAGACAGGCAAATAAGTCTTCAGAAATGTGACTTTTAAAAATAACCAGCTAGATGGTAAATCTAAGGGAGGAAGTGGGATGCGGAGTGTGATATATGCCTGCTTTAACACATCCCTCGTCCAATTGCTTATTAGTTTAAAGGAGAAAATAGTAACTGTACAGTAGAGAAATCAGCCAGCACTTTGAGTAATCAAAAGTAACGTGACCAGCAAGGGGCAGAAAGACAATTTATGTCATCAAATCTAATACCCTGAGAAGAACACACAGCATCCCTTTTGTAATTTTCTAGAGAGATATGATTACCTGAATCTAACCCCATAATCATGAGGAAACATTATACAAATCAAGAGGCATGCTAAAAACACTGGCCCGTGGTCAAAACTGGTCAATGTCACCAAAGATAAAGATAGGCAAGCAGCTCTTTCCAGATTAAAAAAAAATAACTAGAGATGGCTAAACGTCAAACACATTCTTAACTAGATCATGCACTGGAGGGGGGAAATTTGAAAAAAAAATACATGATTGGGAAAATTGGCAAGATGATAAAATAAACTACTGATTAGGGGGCAAAAAGCATTGCATCATCATTAAATTTTTTGAATGCCGTATCTGCACTGTGCTAACATAGAGAATATTCCTGTTTTTAGGGAAGATGCACTGGGGTATTAAGAGTATGGTGTATGCCACCTCCTTGCAAATGAATTTTAAAATAAACAATTATTTGAGTGTTTGACCAAAAAGGAAGTGAATGAGAAAACAAACGTAGTGAAATGTGAATTTGAGTCAAAGATATACTGAGCCAGCGGAAGCTCTTGGTATTATTCTTGCAATTCTTCAGTAGTTTGATGTTATTTCTAAATAAAATCTCTTTAAAGATCCTAGAAAACATTAAAATCAAAATGATTTTCATATCTAAGTGTTATTAAGATACAAATGTTTTATATAACTATATATTACTATTCTTATGCCACTTAGAACTTTAAGATGGTCTTAATATTGTCTTTTAACCCTGCCCTCGAGGGTTGCTGGGAGGCAGCATGGACTCAATGGCATTGGAAGTGATGTCCCAGACAGATGATTAATAATGTTCTCGAGCATACAATGACAATGATGTCTGTAAGGTGAACCAGAAGCATATATAAACTATAGGTGCATGAAATGGATTCGGTGTTTGCCCTTAATTCTAGTCCCAATCTAAGAGCACCCTACTCTGTGCTCCACTCATGAAGAAAGCACTGAGCATATGGGTGCTAACGTTAAGTGTGGCGAAGGAACTGGATGGTACTCAGCTGTCAGACAGATTAGCATCTGGGGTCTTGTGGTGGTTACATAATTTCATGTCAACATGAAGATGTATTAACTAATAAAAGTGAATATATTAGCGTATAGTGTAGTATAGGGTGGTATTCAACCTGTCAATCATGTCACAGCCTTTGGGCATGGCCCTCTCATAAGGAGGGCCCTGGAAACCTCCCCTTCTCTCTCTCTCTACCTTCACCTTCATGCTGGCTGACCCTGACTGCTCCCAGTGCCCTGTGATGCACCCACCAATATTGGATCCACACAGCTCTGCACCCACCAACCTGTGCTATTCCTGCATTCTGCCTCATTGCTTGTGACCGTGTGAGTCTGAAGAGAGACTTAGGGACTAGTCCTGGACTTCTGGATTTGAGTTGGACTGGGCCGGGATGTTTTCTTGATATGTAATTACTTCTTGATATAAAGTTCTTTCTTACACATATATGAGTGTCCCTTGATTTGGTTCTCTAGGAAACCCAGCCTAACACAGGTCTTAAAGGCTGTTTTCAAACAATCAGTGTAGTAGTCAACTAAGAGCCAACTGAGTCCACATGACAGAAGCACACCAGGCTGTGTGATCCAAGGATTGTAAATAATATCATCCAAATCTAAAGGAGGGAACGGCATCAGGGTAGACATTATGAATGTCATCCACTGTGGATGACAGTGGAAGCCCAACATCTTTGTGCAGGGTCCACAGAGAGATTAAATCTTTGGTGATTCGCCTCTGATCGTAGTGAAGGGATGTGAACAGTCCTATTATCAGACAGAGAGCATTGTAAAGTCATAATTGGGTCAAAATGCGATATATCATTTGATTTCTCTTTCAACTCATTTTAAAGCTGTTTTCATTTGGAATTTGCTTGTTTGTTTGATTGTTTGTTTGTTTTAAGAGGGGGACAGGAAATATATGTAGTTTAAGCCCCTGGTGAATTCCTTCTGACCATGAATCAGGCATGTGAATGGTCTTGCTGACATGCAGAATGCATTGGAAAATAGATTGTTGCAAATGCAGGTAGGTTAGCATTTGGCACCCTATCACTTGATCTCTCTTATGAGCTATGTGATCTTGTTCTAGTTTTTAATATTTTCTGCTTTCTTTGTGGTTTTTAAATGTTTTACCTTGTTATTCTGTAAAGGCTTTTTAATTTTGTTTTATTTTTTAATGTTTTTCTGAAGATGAGATCCAGGATAGCTAAAGCTATCGAGACAGTGACTGGATTAATGGTTCTTTGGGGGTATGGCAGGGGAAGTTGGGGGGAAATGGAGAGCTAGTAATGAAGAGAACACAATCAATAAAATGTCCTAAAACTGATTGTGATGATTGTACAACTCTTCTTGATGTGATTGAACTATTGAATTGTGTGATATGTGGATAATATCTCAATAAAACTGTTGTAAAAATTTTAGAAAAAATATTGTCTTTAAAAAATGCTTTCCACAGGGAATCCAGGACAGATGAACCCTTCAGGACCAGTGGTGAGAGTGGTGATACCGGGAGGTGGAGGAAGGATGGGGTAGAAAGGGGAAACCAATCACAGGGATCTCTGGGGGGAGGACAACAGAAAAGTGGGTGAAGGGAGACATCGGACAATATAAGATATGACAAAATAATAATTTATAAATTATGAAGGGTTCATGAGGCAGGGGCACAGGGAGGGAGGAGAAAAATGAGGAGCTGATGCCAGGAACTTTTGCGGAGAGCAACTATTTCGAGAATGATGAGGGTAACCAATGTACAAATGTGCTTTATACAATGAATGGATGTATGAATTGTGATAAGAGTTGTATAAGCCCCAATAAAATGATTTAAGAAAAAATGTTTTCATGTATCCAGGAGGTGGACACAGCCATCATGTTAAATAACTATTTAGTTCTATAGCATTTCATCATTCTACTATTAGAGAGAGCTATTTCTGGTTATTTATAACTATAATATTATTGCTAGTATATGTCTATAAAAATGGTTGTGTTTCTCTAGGAATGTTTTCTAGCAGTTATGAAATCATTCTTTAGAATAGGTAGACTATGTGCACCTTCACCTGTGTCCTTGGGTAGGACAAGGTGCTTGGCTGCTGAAAAGAGGCTGGAGGTTTGAGTCCATCCAGAGATGTGTCGGAAGAAAGACCTGGTAATCTAATTCTGAAAAACCAGCCAGTGGACAGCCAAGGGAGCACAATTCTACTCTTATGCACAAGGGGGTCTCCCTGACTCAGAAAACCCCACATTGGATCCCCAACCTATAGGGTACAGTCTATTTTACTTAGAAAGACACAGAAAACCCACTAGAACTGCTTTTATCTAGAAAATAAAGTTTAAAAGTAAACCAAAACTCAGCAACTGTTTTCTGTAATTCACTTTTAAATAATCAAAATTATAAATTAAAATCCATTCATGCTGGAGGACATTTTCTGTACTTGTGAGTGCTGTCTAATCTCTAAAATTATTACTCAGTATATTGGTGTCATTATCAGATGACAACTTCCATACACTCATAAATAACCTCCCGCCACAGTTCACCACGCTCAATAAGTAAACCAAACTGGGAAAAAGAAGAATGCAAAATAGGCTAACTGGATCCACCACTCCCTCAGCTGGAAAGCGTTTCTTCCTAAAACGAAGCATAGCAGACCCACCTTGCCCACGCCCACACACACTGATTTTAGTAAGTGTGTCTTCCTCTTGCAGAACCTCCAAGATTTTAATACAGAAACTGCCAACTTCAAAAAATTAAATTTTGTAAAGGAAATGTACTTTGACTATAAATGTATTTTGTCTGGGGAGCTTAAGCATAAAGCGATTGAAGAATAATTGTGTATGTCATGATAATTCAGTCAGGCTGAAGACTAATATCAGTTAATATTTGTAAACAAGGAATAGCAATTAGCAATTTCCGAGCGTAAGGGCTGGTTAGTAAAGAACAAGAAGAATAGGGGGCTTTTTCAGAGGGTTTCAAGCAAGTTCACTCCCTTTTGAACCCTGCTATAATTTGCATTTCCACTCCAGATATACTGAATCAGAATCTACATGTTAACAAGATCCCCTGGGCGCGTGGGGGATGTCAGTCATCTGGGAATCTCCAAGAATCATCCGGGGATATTATTAAAACGTAGATCCCAACTCAGTATATCTGACGAAATAAAATCTTATTTCTGTTTTTAAAAACAGAAAAAGCCCTGGCAAGTAATGGCACCACTTCTACCATGTGGGGGCCCGAGGGCAAGTCTCCCCAGGTGCCTGCCAAGTTGGGCTGCAGGGGACAGAGCAAGGGCAGAGCCTCCTGGGACACAAATTGTCCCAGTGTGCCTGCAAGGGTGGCAGGGCTGGCTGGGCTTCATCGCTGCCATTGGCCACCAGCCATAAAGTGCTCCTGTTTCCAAAAAAAACACACTACATACTATGTACACACAGAATATATTATGTGTACATTCAGTCGGTGTGTCTATCCTGGGAGCTGTAAAACATATGAATACACAAGAAATACAAACTCTCACCAACATATTAATGAACCAGGACAACTGTTTTAGAGGTCATGGAAATGGTCTGTGTCTTGGTTGGGGAGTTGGTTGCATGGGTGTGTGCATTGGTCAAAACTTATAAAGCTGTTCACGTAAGATCTGTACGTTTTACTCCATGTAAGGTTTTAAAATGCATGGAAACACTATAGGACAGGGTAGAACTGCTCTGGTGAGTTTCCAAGCTTGTAGAAAGCCCTGTCTTTCTCCCCCAGGAGTTGAATAGATTTTTTTTAATTGGCAGTGACTTTATGAAAATTATTCACCTGATTTAAGATTCTGACAATCTTAGCTAAAAGAAATTCAAATGCCACCGAGGAGGCAAAAGTTCTCCCTGTGCCCCCTCCCATGATCCCACAAGGGACTGGTCTTACCAGGTGTGGGTATATCCTCCCAGTCTTTTGCAGGCGCTGGGGAAGCAGTATGGCGCAGTGGTCGAGGGTGAGGACGGAGGAAGAATACTACTGCCAGGGCCAGAACCAGCACCACCAACGAGCAGCATTGGGAAGTCTCCCCACCCAAGAGCAGAAGCAGTCATGGCGACCCTGCGTGAGGTGCTTGGGAGAACCGGCTGCTGTACACATCAAGCACTTGGAGCCGAGCCTGGCACCCAGGAACCAGACATTGTTACTGGTGAACTTTTTCCTATTTCTTAACAAAATATCAACAACACATGCTTCTTCCAATTAACTACACTCACTACTTCTGATAGGAGCCCTTTAAAACCTTACTCTAAGTCTTTGTGAGTTAAAAGCTTACCCTAACTCAAAGAGGTCAGTCACCCAAAGCACTACCCGAAATACAGAAACACGAAGGAAAATAAACTCTGATCCAGGAATAGTTCATCATTGTTCTTGGGCCAAATGTGCTTTGAGATACCATCCAGCACACCTTGTCAATGATGAAAATCAGTTCCACCAAAGCTCTGTTGTGACCTTGCTTCTGTGGTCTGTATAACATTGGGTGAGGAATGGGGTGGGTGAGGGCGAGTAACATGAACAATAGCCCACATCTCCGTGTGGCCCATATAATGTGCTTCTGCAAGAAACATTTCGTGACTTTTAAAATCAATTTCGTAAAATTTAAAAGTTCTGTTACCAACATTTCAAAAAGATTTTGCTGAATACAGATAGTATTAGATGGGTGGAAGAGGGGCAAAAATAAGTCAGTTCAAGAGAGCCACTTCCAGCCTTGTCTGTACAAGGTCCACCCCATCACTGAACACTCGTGGGGATCCGAGAAAAGCAGGTGGGCAACATGTCGAAGCACCTAACCTGGTGAATGTCTAAGCTGTGTATCCGGGCTCAGAAGCAGTGTCTCAGTGTACTTGCTGAATTGTTCATTTAACATTTACTCTTAATAGTAACATCTTCACTTACGGGTGCAGGATCCTTTAATAGAGAGAAAGCGGCAGCGCTGGACAGGGGTGGAGCGGAGAATGCCTGCCTGGTTGGATTTAGATTTGTCTGTTATTTTAGTGACACAGACTCAACTTTCAACTGATATGAGAGAGAATAAAGTACCGCATTTTCTTCCACTTGGGCCAATCAATTTTTCACCTTTACACGTAGTGATAAGAGACTGTGTCAAAGGTTCTTCCAGTGTCTACATGAAAGGGCTCTAGCTGACGGCAACTGAATCCACAAGCCAACGGTCTTAAATAAGGAAAACGGAGGGACCCCACATCCGAGGGGGGTTTAGGCAGTTGCTGGCTCCGCTCTGGATCCCACATTCCCTCCGCTACACTGGCAAGTGATTCAATTGCTCCCATGACAGGCCACTCTGCGGAGAGCACACCCACTCTGACTGTGCCCTGCTGGCAAGGAGACAAGGAGAGTAGGGGAAATGGGCTGGACTTGCCCTTTAACCAGGCCCAAGCATGCCTCCCTGGCCTCCTTGGCCAAACACCAAATCAACAAGTGCCCAAGAACAACGATTGACCTCGGGGAGCAAAGTGAACTATGGCCTGTACGGTGTGATGTAAAGGTCTCTCTGCCAGGTCATGAATAGATACTTCACCAAAGAAGTGTCTTTCAGAAGGCCTACAAACAAATGGCGAAATACTCTTACCATTAGCCATTGGAGAGCTGTAAATCAAAGCAGTTATGGGATGTTGCCTCACCCCAGCATTAATAGCAAAGTTTTTAGGGATATTTTTGGTTTTTGGGGTTTTGGGAGCAGAAAATAATAAATACTGGCAAGAGTATCGAGAGACTAGAACCCTCATACACGGCTGGTGGGCAGCGAACTAAGGTAACCATGGAGAAAAAAAAGGGCACAGTGCTTCCTAAAAATGCAGGGAACAGAAATGCCAGCCATCACTGGATGGGGACATAGTCTAGAGCAAATAGAGCCATGACATGACCAAACAGATACACATCCATGTTCGTCCAAGCACTATTTACAATAGCAAAAAGATAGAAACCACCTAAATCCCTGTCAGTAGAAGAATGGATACACAAACTGATGCACACACACACAATGGAATACTCTGAAATATTAAAGAAGGACAACAAATCTGCAAAACACCACATAACAGGGATGAACTGGAGAATAGGATGCTGAGCGAAAGAAGTCAGTCACAAAAGGGCAAACACTGTATGAAATGACCACTGTAAAAAGACAAGGATTTCACACTAAGAGAAATAGTCTTTATCAGTTACCAAAGGTGGGAGGGAAAAGGAGGGTAAATGTCTGACTAGAGGGTAACCAATAAAACCTGCCACCAAGTCATTCTAACTCCTAATGGCCCTATACAGGATTTCCAAGACTGCAAATCTTTACAGGGCTGAATAATCTCAACTTTCTCCCAAGGAGCAGCCGGTGGACTTGAACCGCCAACCTTGGGATTAGCCATTTAATGCTTACATGACAGTATACATGGCCCTATACAGGGTTTCCAAGACTGCAAATCTTTACAGGGCTGAATAATCTCAACTTTCTCCCAAGGAGCAGCTGGTGGGCTTGAACCGCCAACCTTGGGATTAGCCATTTAATGCTTACATGATAGTGCCACAAGGGCTTGTGGACTGTTAATTGTCTGAAGACAAGGCAGTAAGAAGGAGAGGGCAATAAGAACCAAAAATAATGGGGGCAGTAAAAGATACTGGGAGAAACGCAAGAGTTAAAGGCCATGGAGGTAAGTACTGTTATATACACAATCCTGCACTGACACAATAACACAATCCACAAGTGGTTGCACTGGTATGAGAGGGAGCATGGTCGTACACCGATGGGTGTATGTAGGTTTGACAGAGGATACTCGTGTTCGTGTATTTACCTGAGCTGAGAATATATCCATAGCTGCGGTGTGACATACAGGAGGGAAATAGCATGAGAACTTCTTAGACATAACCAAATACCTTGAGGCAGTCAGTCACTGAGCCTGGGGACAGGGGTGTGCAGGGGTGGGCTCGGGACCATAGTTTCTGGGCACACCAAGGCCATAACATACTGTACAAAGACAAAGATTCTACATCCTACTTTGGTGAGTAGTGACCGGGGCCTGAAAAGCTTGTGAGCAGGCATGCAATTATTGTTCTCTCTTAGGAAATAAGAGTGATGAAAATCAAAGGCACGTGGAAACAATTCAATTAATGAACTAATAAGCATTGAGAATACCAGTCTGCATTACCCAAAACCAGAGGAACTATCAACTGCTCTGAAATAAACCACATTAGAAGGTCCTAGATAGAATGGGAGAAAATGTGGAACAAAATTCAGAATTATTTTTTTTAAAAAAGAAGAACAAGCTTACTGGTCAGAGAAAGATTGGTGGAGTTCCTGAGAATATGGTCCTTAGTCTCCCTTTAGGTGGGGAAGCAAACTCACCATGTGGTTCAGTTTTCAGTCAAACAATAGTCAGAGCCATCAGGAGAACATACCACTGGGGTGTGTGTACTGCTTAGAATAATCAATTATTTGAAATGAAAAAGGTAGGCTTCATCCAAGGACAAAGTTTAAGTGTCTAAAAGAAAAAGAAATGAAAATAAGAAACACAAAGAGAAAGTGGGGTAAGTGGGGCTATTTTGTGGGTCTTGCAATCAATGAAATGAAACAAAATCTGTGTTAATTGTTGCATGGAAAACTGATCTGCCCTATAAACTTTCAGCCAATTTACAGTAAAAGGTTTAAAAAAAAAAAAAGTCCGTCTGCTTCAGATTTCCCTCACCATCCTTTAAAACTACCTGGTCACTCTACCAAAAAGAATTGGTAAATGTCCAACTTTTGTAGGAGGCAGCACATGATTAAGTAGCATTTGAAATGAAAATAGAAGTCTAAGCTGCACTGAAAGCAACAGCAGAAAATGAAACTCCAGGAACTGACAGACTACCCATTGCAATGTTGCGGCAAACCCAGTGCACTCCCGGATTTCCTGCAGTCCGGCCCAAGATACTCAGCGACCTAACCAACCATCCATGTACATGGCTATTCCAAGGAAAGGTGATCCAACAGAACACGGAAATGTCAAACAATAGTATTAATATCATATTCCAGTAAAAATTGACTGAAAATAATTAAAAACTGATGTGGCAGTACATCACCAAGGAACTGCTGGGTACTTAGGCCTGATTCAGAAGATGTGGCATGAAGAACGACATGACTAGTGTTAGCTGAATCTTGACTGAAAGCAGAGGACATCAGAAAGATATGTTCCTGTCTTTCATTGATGATGCAAAGGTGTTTCACTCTGTGGATCATTAAAAAAATCATGGATACCATTGTGAAGGAGCCCAGAGCAACTGAATCATGCTCCCGGGGAACATGTGCACAGATCAAGAGAACAGAACCAGTGGGAACTCTGTGGTGTAAAATCAGGAAAAGTATTGTGACAGTTGTACCTCTTACCATATCGATTCAACCTGTATGCTAAGCAATCAGGTAAGCTGGGCTCTATGAAGAAGAACATGGCATTCAGATTTGAGGAAGGCTTATTAACAATTGGCAATGTGCCTGCAGCCTTGCTTGCTGAAATCAACGAGAACTTGAAGCACTTAATGAAGGAGAGCAAAGACCACAGCAAGGATTTCATTTCACTTCGATCCACAATCAATGGCCATGCCCATGGAAGCAGCAGTCAAGAAACCAGACATTTATTGCAATGGGCAAGTCTGATGCACAGGGCCTCTTTAAAGGGTTAAAATCCAAAGATGTCAATTTGAAGACTACCATATATCTGACCCATGACATCAATAGATTTATATGCATGCAAAAGCTATACAATGAATCAGGAAGGCTGGGAAAGAATGTATGCCTTTGCAGTGTGATGGTGATGGAGAATATTAAATGCACTATGGACTAAATAGACACATCTATCTTGGAAGAAATACAGTCAGAGTACTCCTTAGAAGCGAGGATGGTGAAATTTTGTTCTCACCTACCTTAGATGTGTTATCAGGAGAGACTAGTCCCGAGAAAGGACATCAGAAGGTCGGCAAAAAAGACAAAGACATGAACACAGTGAGTGCAAAAATAAACTCCAATGTAGCAATAATTGCGAAGATGGCGCCGGACTGTGCAGTGGATCATTCTATTCATAAGATCTATGAATGGGATCACAATGAATCAGAAATGAGAGCCCTGGTGGTGTAGTGGGTTATGACTACCAGGTTAGCAGTTCAAAACTACTAGTATTGCATGGGAGAAAGATAAGGCTTTGTACTCTCATAAAGATTGACAGTCTCACTCATGAGGGAGGAGGGAGCGGGGAGGGAGGGGGGAAAAAGAGGACCTGATGCAAAGGGCTTAAGTGGAGAGCAAATGCTTTGAAAATGATGAGAGCAAAGAATGTACGGATGTGCTTTATACAATTGATGTATGTATATGTATGGATTGTGATAAGAGTTGTATGAGCCCCTAATAAAATGTAAAAGAAAAGAAAAAAATGATTAGGGCAAAGAATGTACAGATGTGCTTTATACAATTGATGTATGTATATGTATGGATTGTGATAAGAGTTGTATGAGCCCCTAATAAAATGTAAAAAAAAAAAAAAAGATTGACAGTCTCAGAAAACCCCACGGGCAGTACTACTCGGTTCAATACAGTCATTGATTTACCGTATATACTCGTGCATAAGCCAAGTTTTCAGCACATTTTTAAAATCATTTTATTGGGGGCTCATACAACTCTTATCACAATCCATGCATACATACATCGTGTCAAACACATTTGTACATTTGTTGCCATCATCATTCTCAAAACATTTGCTTTCTACTGAGCCCTTGGTATCAGCTCCTCATTTTTCCCCGCCCTCTCCAGCCCCCTCCCTCATGAATCCTTGACACTTTATAAATCGTTATTATTTTGTCATGTCTTACACTGTCCGACGTCTCCCTTCACCCACTTTTCTGTTGTCCATCCTCCAAGGATATCCTTGTGATCAGTTCCCCCTTTCTACCCCACCTTCCCCTTACCCTCCTGGTATCACTACTCTCATTACTGGCCCTGAGGGGTTCATCTGTCCGGGATTCCCTGTGTTTCCAGTTCCTATCTGTACCGTGTACATTCTCTGGCCGGATTTGTAATGTAGAATGGGAATCATGATAGTGGGGAGGAGGAAGCCTTCAGGAACTAAAGGAAAGTTGTATGTTTTATCGGGACCATTCGGCACATTTTTATGCAGTTTTGTGGTAAAATTAGGTGCCTCGGCTGATATTCAGGTTAGCTTATACTCAAGTATATATGGTACTAGCTATGAGTATGTCAGAATCAACTTGTTGGTAGCTAACAACAACAATTGCCTCAAATTTCCCTTACCCTCCTCTAAAACTGCCTTGAATACTGTATTTGAAGTTGATTTCCTTTAGTTTAACAAATAGTGTCATAAAATGCATTCATCCTTGGTGTTGTCAGTTGTTCCTACTATGGCATGAGTTAGTTTCACCCTCTGTTCCTATCTGCTGGGTGAATTCATCACATCCAGAGGAGGGTGGCTGCTGACTTTTGCTTTATTGAAGCTATTGTATTTATCTTTGGGCTCAGAAGAAGAGCCAGAAGGGCAGTAGATAGAATGGGCTGCTCTAAGACAGAAAAATAATCCTGCTTCCCGGAGGCAAAGGCAGAAACACAGAGAGTGAATGATCTCAGAATAACCCCACTATTTCCCAACTTTGAGACAAGCCTAGTTTAGGGGTTGCCTTTCCAAATCTGGGCCACAACCAAGAGTTGTGTAAACTCTGTTTATCTACTAAGATAGCCTGCAGTGGTTGATGAGGGAGCAATTCTTCATAGCTGAATTAAAAATAACCCAGTCGTCATGTGAAAATATAAAATACCCACAGAGAGACATGCAACATCATGTTCATAAGTATCATTTAAATGAGCACTAAAATCCCGAAGTTGTGGGTGGTATGTAGACAATAGCCCTGTCTGGAACTGTCTCCCTCTTCGCTGAGGCAAAGTGAAGGCTGGGTGAGTGGGGAAGCCCCCCTACCACACTGGCCCCGGTGTCCTGTGCTACATTTCATATAGCATGGCCTAAGGAGACGTCTTGTATATGACTGTTAGTGTTTCGAGGATGGGATTGTTACATCCATCTCCTCAAAGATGAGCTAAGCAAATGTGTGAGCTGCTACTATGGAACAAATCCAAATAAACTATTGTTTCCCAAATGTGCCTAGATTGCAAAAAAAAAAAGACCTGGATTGCCTAATTTAAACTAGTTTCCCAGGCCTTCCCTCGGAATTCTGATTCAATAGGTGTGGAAATGCCGCAGAAAGCGTGGTTTCCAACAGCACTTCAGATACACTTTGTAATTTGGCAAGTTTCAGAAACAGCAGGATAAGAAGTTGTCCACCATCCATCGCCGGAAGAAGGCTAGGAAGAGAGACAATCGAAAGGAAGCATTTTCCTCTGAGCTTGAAGCTAATCTTGCTGTTCCTTGGAGACTAAAGTAGATAATTACTTCAGGCTCCCTCCATGGCCTAAGAACATTCCATGATATCAAGTGGACACAGAATCCAAGATAACACAGGTGCTTTGCTGTATGTGTGGATGCCTGTTAACACCCACAAACTCACGAATGCTTGGGAACTATGTATTCATGTAAGGAAAATCTAGGGTAGTCATACCATGACCCACTATCAACAACAACATTTTAAAGATTATATCTCAATATTACATGATGTAGCCAGAATGAGATGCTAGACTTGAGCCAGTCCTTGCAGTGGGTTGAACTATGGACCCTATGAAGAGAGGTTTGAACTACAATCCTCAAACAGAACACAGCTTTGCACAAGAATTCCTCTATCAGAGGACTACCGTCACAGTGCCATCCAGCAGCCTTACAACGACTAGCTATGCCTACAAGCAAACACGGGCAAATAGAAACTGTCATCCGTGAATTATAGGTCTAGAATCAAGAGTGGGCAATGACTTCTCCTTAAGTGTGTTGCTGTTGCTGTTGTTCTTGTTGCTGTGTTCTTCGAATCTGTTCCAACTTTAGCACAAGAGAGGGAAACACTCCTCAGCCCTGAGACATCCTCACAACTGTTCTGTCAAAGTCCATCGTTGCAGCCATGGAGCTAATCCATTCCCTTAAGGGCTTCCTTTTTACCACCGTACCTCTACCAAACACAATATCATTTTTTCCAGGGACTGGTCAGACCTGATAACATGGCTAAAGCATGGGAGGCACTTCACTTCTGAGGAGCATTTTGGCTGTACGTCTTCTAACACAGATTTGTTTGTTCTGGCGATCCACGGTGTTTTCAATATTCTTTGTCAATGCCATAATTCAAATGTATCAATCCTTCTGCATCATGAGGTGTGTGCTTATCTGGGTAAACTAGAGAAACAAATCCACAGAAACGCATTTGTATATAAGAGAGAGTTTTATAGAAAGGATAAGTGTACATTAAGAAAGCATCCCAACCCAGTGCTATTCAAGCCCATAAGGCCAACATTAGCCTATATGTCCAACACCAATCCACAAAGTCCTCCTCAATCTCACAGAACACATACAATGATGCTGACTGCAGGAGGAAAGCTGAATCAGTGAGTGTGTAAGCATCTCAGCACTGGCAGGGGTCTCCACACGGCTGCTCCAGCACCCAAGGCTGCCTCAGGATAGGTCCATGTGGCCTCCTTGGGGATGTCTTGTAGGAAGTGAGCCTTGCCAGCTGAAGCAGGGAACTGCGTAAAGCAGCTGCACCCTGGTCCAACTATCAGAAAGCAAGATACCCGAGAACTAAAAAGGCGAGGCTCACTAAGCCATTTAGCTCTCCGGCCTTCAATTAATCCTACATGTGTTTATTGGCCAGGTTGGCACAATAAACCTTAACTATCTCAAGGGGTTGAAAATACCATGGTTTGGCACCCCTTAGTCCTAGAATGGATATACCTTTTCTTCAACACTTTAAAGGGATCTTGTGCAGCAGATTTGTTCTATGCAGGATGTAGTTTGATTTCCTGGCTGCTGCATTATTTATGGAACCAAGCAAACTGAAATACATGGCCATTTCAATCAGATATGCATTTATCACGATGTTGTCTATTGACCCAATTGTGATAATTTTTGTTTTCTTTACGGAAAATACATAATGAAGGCTTCAGTGTTTGATTTTTATCACCAAATGCTTCAAATTCTCCTCACTTTTATGGCAAACAAAGTTGTGTCAACAGCCTATCACAAATCATCAATAAGCCTTCCTCCAATCCTGATGCTGTGCTCTTCTTCATATAGTCCAGCTTTCCGGTTTATTTGCTGAGCATAAAGATTGAATAATTGTGGCTAATGGATATAACTCTGACACACACTCTTCCTGATTTTAAACCATACAGTAAGTATTACCTTTTTCTGGTCATACTTCTGCCTCTTGGTCAATGTACAGGTCCCATATGAGCACTATAAAATGCTTTGGAATTCCCATTCTTCTCAACATTATCCATAATTCATATTGATCAACATGGTCAAATACCTTTGCCTAGACAATAGAGCACATTTAAACATCTTTCTGTTATTTTTTTGTTTTTAGCCAAGATCCATCTGTGGTCAGCAATAATATTCTCCATGCTATGTCCTCTTCTGAATCTAGTTTGAATTTCTGGGAACTCCCAGTTAATATACTGCTATAATCATTGTTGAATGATCTTCAGCAAAATTTTACTTGAAAGCGGTATTAATAATTCAAGCATCTCTCCATTCTCTGTAGTCACCTTTCTTTGGAATAGGCAAAAATGTGGAGCTCTTCCAGTTGGTTGGCCAGGTAACTATCTTCCAAATTTGGGGCATAGATCAGTGAGTGCTTTCACTGCTTCATTAGCTTGTTGAAACATGAAAGTTTGTTCTGTCAGCTCCTAAAGCCTTGTTTTTGGCTAATTTATTCAGTGAAGCTTAGACTTCTTCCTTCAACATCGTTTCTTGATCATATGCTCTTGAAATGGTTGAATGTTGGCACAGAGACTCTGTCTGTTCCATCATCTTTTAATGCTTCCTTTATTGTTTGATATTTTGCCCATAGACTCCTTCAATATTTAATGTGGAACTTTTAAATAAGTGAAGCTTTTCTATATTGTATTCTAATATGAATGTGATAAAAAAGAGGAACTATTTTTCATTTAAAAGATACATTTATCTAATTCAAGAAGGCTAATTTTCCTTCTGTATCTTAAAAGTATTTGTCAAATGCAATTTAAATTTCTTGCAATGGATTTTAAGATATTTACTTTTTGATCATAATTTCAGTCTTTACATTGTCTAGTATAACAGTGTTTTCATCTTAGAAATGTTTTGCTAATCACTTTTAGAAGCCATAACCCACAGTTGTAACCTGTACACCACAACACATAGAGAAGTATACATACAGCAGAATAGTTTCAGAAATACCACTGGACTTTCGCTTTTTCTTAGAAACTAGTCTTTATACATCACTTGCATTCACCCATCACTGTTCTGTAAAAGCAAAATTAAAAAAAACTCCTTGACTTGACAACTTTGTCAACTTATCAAAGCTTCTATTAATAAAGATGTTATAATCCACCAATACATTTTTATTATCAACTACATTTTCACACATAAAAATAATATAAGAGGTCTTGAGAGTCAGGTTTCAGTTCCATAAAAGGGTATCTTACTCTGTGTGAAAGTAGAATTAAATGTTTATTAAAATAGCACTGAGTGTTCTGGAAAACAAAATAATCAACAGGACATCTCTAAGGCAGAGAGAAAAGAAAGGAAGAAGTCGAGGGAATTAGAAACAAGAGAAAGGAGTAGACAGGACCGACTACGTGGAAACTCATTGGGTGCAGGTCGGGCAAGATTTCTGTCGCCATCCTTACCACCCAAAGTTGGGGCCTACATCTTTGGAAATTGCATTTGGATGCATCGTGGAATTCTTCCCCAAGAGAGCAGGGCTCTCAGAAGAAACACACCGTTGGAATGATCCTCACTGGACCTCGGGATACTCTCCTCTTCTGACAAAGGAAGAATGAGAAGTGCCTAATAGCGGGACTGGGGAAATTGTCAGAAAGAAGACACGAGAGTCCTGGAAGAGGAAGTTGGGGTTCAGAAGATGAGTGGAGATAACTGATATCAGAAAGAGGAGCTAGAGAAGAACCTTGTGGAAGCAGGAAAAATTATGACCAAAAGGGAAACCTAGAAGAAAAAGGAAAGAGAGAGGCCCGAGAGCGTGAGGGCCTAGCAGGCTTGCTGAGTGGCAGCTCTGAACACAGACAGGTGCTGCTGCTCCGGGCTCCGGATGAGCTGTTCTCAGGCAAGCTGGCTTGAGTTCCTGGGACCTTGCTCTGCGTGACTTATGAGGATTTTCTCGTCTGGCCATGATGGTCTGAAGAATCTTTGCTTCAAGAGGATTTGTTAACGGAGAGATTATTGTGTTTGAGTCCAGGCCAACAGGAAAAACTGAACTTACACAATCCTCCAGAGTTTAAAAATTATGGCATTTGGAATTTGAACTGCGGTCCAAGATGGTGCTTTTTTTTTTTTGCCCTTTTTTTAAAGTAAAAGATCATTTTACTGGAGGGCTCTTACAGCTCTTATAACAATCCATACATCGATTGTATCAAGCATATTTGTACACATGTTGCCATCATTATTTTCTAAACATTTACTTTCTACTGAGCCCTTGGTATCAGCTCCTCTTCTTCCCCTCCCTCCCAACCCTCGTGATCCCTTGATAAATTATAAATTATTATTATTTTCAAATCTTACACCAACAGCTGTCTCCTTTCCCCCATGGTTTCTGTTGTTCGTCGCTGAGGGGGGTAGGCCGGGAGGAGGTGAAATGTGTTGATCATTGTGATCTGCCCTTTCTTTTCCTTTCCTTCCATGTGGCTTTCCAAAGGATAGCAGAGATCCTATATGACAATGTCTCCGGTTTAGTACTCAGAGTCATTTAACTCCAATTTAACAATCAATTTTAATTTCTCTTATTAATAGTTGGGTTTGTAGTTTTATGGTCTCTTTTATGTAGAGATGTTACAAATGATCAAATGATGAAAGGAAAAATATTTTTATTAATTCTAGAATTTACTCTTATCAAACAATCAGATTTCTCCAAATTCTCATATAGAACATACCCTTCAGTTTTAAGAAACAGACTTTGCCATCATGAAGATGTCATGACATTTTATGTCTTGGTTGATTTCCCTATAGTTGCCTTAGTACAATGAGAAACAATTGGAGAAACAGAAAAAGTTTGGGAGAATTCTGGAGACTATAAACCTTAAAAAAGTGATTAGTATTTGAAGAGTCAAATAGAATCTATAAAAAGCTCACAACCTTGAGAAAAGAACACTTAAATATTATTATAAATCTTAAAATGACATTCCTTGTGTATTGAATGCTTATGCTATGTAAATCTATGTGCTTCATCTCAGCTTATTCTCATAACCTTTTACCAAGAAATGTCTTGTAAACTCTTTCTTGTAAGCTTGACAAAACTAAGGCCTAGACAAAGGACATTTATAGAGGTCTAAATACAGGAATGTACATATGTAAATATATTTATATATGTGGGTGGGGAAATAAATCTATGTGCATATATCTATAGATTTAGTATTAAGGTAGCAGATGGACATTGGGCCTCCACTCAAGTACTCCCTCAATGCAAGAACACTTTGTTCTATTAAATTGGCATTCCATGATGCTCACCTTCCCTATGCAATCGCTGAAGACAAAGCGGGTGCATAAGCAAATGTGGTGAAGAAAGCTGATGGTGCCTGACTATCAAAAGATATAGCATCTGGGGTCTTAAAGGATTGAAGGTAAACAAGCAGCCATCTAGCTCAGAAGCAACAAAGCCCACATGGAAGAAGCACACCAGCCTGTGTGATCATGAGGTGTTGATAGGATCAGATATCAGGCATCAAAGAACAAAGAATTATATCATTGTGAATGAGGGGAAGTGTGTTGTGGAGATTCAAAGCCCATCTGTAATCAACTGGACATCCCCTTACAGAAGGGTCAGGGGGAGGAGACGAGCCAGTCAGGGTGCAGTATAGCACCGATAAAATATACAACTTTCCTCTAGTTCATTAATGCTTCCTTCCTCAACTCCTCCCCCACTATCATAATCCCAATTCTACCTCACAAATCCAGCTAGACCAGAGGATGTATACTGGTACAGATAAGAGCTGGAAACACAGGGAATCCAAGACAGATAAACCCCTCAGGACCAATAATGAGATAGGGATACCAGGAGGGTAAAGGGAAGGTAGGGGGAGAAAGGGGAACCAATCACAATGATCTACATATAACCTCCTTCCTGGGGGATGGACAATAGAAATATGGGTGAAGGGAGACATCGGACAGTGTGACATGAAAAAATTAATAATAATTTATAAATCATCAAGAGTTCATGAGGCAGGGAGGGTGGGGGCAGGAGAAAAATATGAGGAGCTCAAGTAGAGAGAAAATGTTTTGAGAATGATGATGGCAACAAATCTATTTGAAACAATGGATGGACGTATGGATTGTGATTAGACTTTGTATGAGCCCCAATAAAATGATTTTTTTAAAAGAAAAAAAGGCCTAAAGACATCAGTTCAGGACCCAAGCTACACAGTTAGTGAGTGGCAGAGTCAGATATGAATCGCTGTGACTTGAGAGCTCACTTGCTGAGCTACCAAGCCTTCTTGCTACCCATTAATGTGAGTACAAAGTTCTCCAGTTTCCGCTCCTCTAAGAAGGCTCCCTGTTAAGCATTTCAACCTATCCCTCTACTCTGGGTTTTCTCCTTGTCCTATGTGTTCACATTAGCCCTTTATCTGTTGCTCCCAAGACTGCATCTCCCTTGAGGATAGGGGTCCATGATTTATTTACTGTTACAGCCCCAGCACCCACCAGGATGACTGGCACAGAGTAAGAGCTTGCCGGATGTAACAGACATCTAGAGAAGATGCCAGAATTAAACATTCATCATTCTCATTCAGAATCTAATACCATATAGTTATACTTTCTTTTTATTGAATCCCATTACTATAATTATTCTTTCATAATATTGATGAGTCAATGTTATAAATGATCTGATTCTATTTTCAAGTAATCCACCAGAGCTTTTTGGCTATGGTGAGCAGCTGGAACATTTAAGGTTTCAACTGTGACCAAATGAATAAAAAAAGGTGGGGGCAGGGCGGGATATAAATGCTGAACTTAATAAAATGGAGCCCAATGGCAGCTGTTCATTAAGAGCAAAAGCCAAAATTTACCCAATCATATAAATATTTGTGAGATTCACCCAGTGTAAGAGCACAAGTGCACCTGCCCCTACAGAAACGCACCTAGTGTTTTCTCAGCTCGCACTGAAGGGAAGAGTCCTGCCACCTGCCCTCCCCCAGATGCCCTCTTAAACCAGGCTTTCTCTCCTGAAAAAACTCTTAATCCTTAGATTTCGGAGGCTGTCAGCAAACCAATATCAGCATTCAGAAATGTGTGCTCACAGACCCTTTCAGGAACACAGAAAAGTTGGGAGGCAGCTCCTGAATAGGAGAGCAGAATGTTTAAGAGGTCAGTATTGGTCCAGTGCCAACTAGCTGCTGATCTAGTCAAGAGCAAGTTCCCTAATCTCTCCAGGTCCCATTTCCCTCATCTGTAACATGGAGACAAAGCAGCCCTTAATTCATAAGGTTATTGGGAGAATTTGATAAGACAGTGTAGGTAAGGTCCTTCCTATATTACCTGGCATATATTACTGTTGTTAGCTGCTGTCAGTCAGCCCCAACTCACGGTGACCCCTAACAAGACAGAAAGCAATGTTGCCTGCTCGCGCACCACCCCACAGTTGGCTTCTTAATAAATGTCAGCTACAGCTGCCTATGTGAATCCTTGGGTAGTGTAAACCATTAACACTCTCCACTACTAATCCAAAGGTTGGCAGATATGCCTCAGAAGAAAGGCCTGGCAATATACTTCCAAACAATCCGCCACCAAAACACCTTTGGACTACAGTTCTACTGTGACACACGTGTATTACTGTCTATGGAGACAATGAGTGACAGTAGCAATGTCCCCCAAAACAGAGCCAGCCTTGGGCACAATGTCAGGGTTAAAAAGCCTGAGTCCTGAAAGAAAAAAAAGTTTTAATCATTTTATTGGGGGCTCGTACAGCTCTTTTCACAATCCATACACACATCCACTGTGTCAAGCACATTTGTACATTTGTTGCCATCGTCATTCTCAAAATATTTTCTTTCTTTTTTATTTATTTATTTTAACATATTCTTTCTACTTGAGCCCTTGGTATCCGCTCATTTTCCCCTCCCTCCCCCAACTTCCTTGCCTCATGAACCCTTGATCATTTATAAATTATAATTTTTTCATGGAAAAAACAATTTCTAGGGGGCTGCATATACTATAGATGGTCTGGAAGCAAATGATCAATTTCCAATTCATAGCTAGAAATGTAAACTCAGGAAAGTGCCTTCACCTCAGTTGAACCTCGGTTTCCTCGAGTATAAAATGCTGATAATAATAGTACCTGCCATGTCTATTATTGTAAGGATTAAATAAGTATATGTATATGTGAAGCTCTTAGAACAGGTCTGGTACATAACTGTATACATTAACCGGTGTTATTATTATTTCAGACTACTTTCAGCCTTCACTTAGTACCCAGCAATTCTTTTCTGAAGTAGACAGAAATGCATCCTATGTGGTCATTGGGGGGAACTTAAAATATCTTCCTATACCTTTTCAATAACCAGAGACATACTTTGCCCTGAATTTTTCTATTGGAAGAAGTTGGATTCAAAGGAAACACAGAATAAATCTGTAAGCAAATTCTGCTTTTAAATTTTTAACTACACTGAAAAAGAAGACCCCCAAATAGTCATGTGAGAATGTGTAAGAATCGACAGTCCTTCTATGAAACGCTGGTGTTCCTATTCCTAAGCATTTCAGAGAAAGAGAGGGAGGGCAGGCTCGGTACAATTATTTGGCCAAATAAAAATGTCCCTCCCTTTAAAAAGGGTTATACTTCTCATTTAGTTGTTGCTACCATAGAAAACCAGCAACAACAAAATGGTTATGAGGGATGAAAATAAAACTTTCATGGTATAAAAAGGAAATGGTACAACTGCCACGCTAACTAAAGCTACATAGTTTCTGAATTAAGTCAAGTCAAGTAAGGAAGCATCCAAGATAAGGCTGAAACACACCCTTCCCACTGGTGATCTGCTATCCCTGATAAAGAACTGTAATTGAAGCCAATCCTGGGCAAAGGGAGGTGCATGCAAAAGACACCTTCTCTGCTTCCTCCTGCAAACATTCAGAGCAGAGCTACCCAGAACCATTTTTGTATTCTAGTGTTTTCATAATTACTAGATAGCTACGTCTTCCCTTTCTGTCTTGCAGTCTCTCTGTCATTTCTGTTTGTCTTCTGACTCTCTCTCTCTCTCTCTCTGTCTGTCTCTTATTCTCTGTCCCTCTCTCTTCCTCTCTCTTCCTTTCTGTCTCTGTCTCTCTCTCTCTGTGTTTCTCTCTCTCCCTCTCTCTCTCTCTCTCTCTCTCTCTCTCTCTTCTTCACACACACACACACACACACACGCACGCAGTGGGTCACAGTCATAGTTTGGAGTAGAGACAAGGAAAGAAAGCCTGAGCAGCCTACTATATACAGTTTACATGCCAGGCCCTGCTTGCGAACACATGGAACCCAAAACCAGCCAGCCCCCCACTACCTCTTGCCAGCACCTGGAGGCTCCTGTATATCAGTGGAAAAGCCCTCCCAACAGACCATTTGCAAGGCTGTGCACTCCACACGCCAGAACAGTACTTAAAGTACTTAAACAGACTCAAAATTTCAAACTACCAAATTTATTTTGGTAGTGTTTTCCAGGTGTATGGCTGCTGTATTTTAAGGTAGTCTAGGGAGAATTCATGAAGGATCCAAAATTTTAGCTCACCTAATAAGGCACCTTGTTTATCATTCAAATTTGCCAAGGGTCAAAAAGCTACTGCTTTGGCAGATGCTCAATGGCCTAGGTAAAATGAGTCCGTGTATGCAGACAAGATCCCGTCAGCTGCTGTCCAGGTCCCATATCATCTGTACAGGGGCAGCCCCAGGCTGAGTAAAGCTTAGTAAGTGACAAGACAAACCAGAATGAGAGACCCAGGCTGCAAGTAGATAGAGCTCAGGAGCAGAACCGGTGAGATAGTTGAGTTCCAATAGGGGCAAGTAGTACTGGGAAGTTCACAGAAAGCAATAGAAAAATCTGGGACTCTAAGCAAGACACCAAGCCACAGAGGGGACATCAGTGGGCTCAGTCACAAGCAATGTGATAAAACAAACACACAAAAAACAGGCACCATGAAAAGAGTGAGACACATTCATCTTTTTCGAAATTAGTAAGAGTGTGGAGAAATAAACAAATACACGAGTGCATACATCCGTGTATGGGGTAAAAACCTAAAAATTATAAACCTAGGATTCTAGTATCAGTTTCACCCCTTACAAGTTATATGATCTAAGGTAAATTCATGGCTAAGCCTATTCCAATGGCATTAAGAAGGGACAATGCCTTTAATACCTGTTACACAAGGTTGTAAAGACCTAATGTGAAAGTAGTGTAAAAACCACTGTTCTCTAGACCTGTAAACTAGACAGCTCCTCTCCTGGCTGTCATATGCAATGCAGTGATCACTTAATGTGGCTCTTCAAGCCCTAGCCTTTGTTACCCCAACCAATTGTTATTTTCCTGATAGGTCTCAGTAAGAAGGTTGGGGAAGATACTGATTGGATTGTATGAGTCCATTGTGAGTGATTGTAAAGAGCGTTAATTGTGAGTTCCTACTTGCTGGATATAAAACGAGCCATCTCAGCAGAAGAGAGGGGAGATTGCACTACCAGGGAGAGGTCAGAGTGGAGTGCATCTTTTGGGTCCCAAGATACCTGCATTTTTAAGCTCCTTGATCCCGGAGATCACTTTGACGACTGAGTAGCAGCAACAGAAGAACCAAGAGCCAAAGTATGAGGCAGCATGAAACAGAGCTGTGAACTTCCCAACTTACAGAACAAGTAAAGGAAATCGATCTGGCAATATCTAAAACAGATGGGGGAAATGCAAAAGGGATATAGGGAAAAAGCTACTGTATACAAATATTCCTGGGGTGGGGACCAGGTAGTATGACAGGAACCAGACAAAATACAGGGATAAATATGGTAGACATCTAAAAAGGAAGTGGGAAAAGGGAAAAAAATAAAATAAATGGGTAGCAGGGGCACAGGGCACTAACCCACCCAAGGGGGATGGTGGTGTTGTTTATATCTCCACAGGGAAAGAGGGACCAGACTTCAACCCAGTGCTCCAAGATGTGAATGCAACATGCCAGAGTGGAGTAGGGAACCAGTGGAGAGGTCTGAGGGGCCAGGCCCAATCCCAACTACATGGACGACATGGACAGCTACCCCTTCCCCCAGAAGAATTTATTTCAAAGGACAACATTGAATCTGCAGCTCTGGGAGAGGGACATATCTGATCGGAGCACACAGGAGCAGATGAAGGGGGAGGAGGAGAGAGTGGAGCACATCCTGGACCACCAGGCCTTCAGGACGCTGTTTCTGATTAGAGAAACCAGTCCACAGAGAGGACCACATGACTGGGCCCACTATGAGACATTGCGTCCCTCACTGACCTATAGCCCTACAGAAGACAATACTGGAGATACAGTGCGGGAATTTTAACTGATCTGATCCCACCACACCGAGGCAAAACACTAAGGGCGTGCAACAGAACAGCAAGGGAATGTTGCGGTGAGGTCCCCAGGGAATGCTACAGGTGGACTTTGGGACCAGGGCATGGTGCCGCAACAGTCTGGACTGGAAAACACTCCTAAAGACCAACAAACAGTCTTTGAACTAACTACAAGCTTGTCTTCTCCCCCACCCCACCCACCCACCCACCCACCCACCCCAAAAAAAAGCAGAGTGCTTTCAGGCAGGAAGCTGAGTTGCCGAATCAGATGCCTCCAGGCACTTAATTGGGGGAGCTACATTTGCCGACCCATGGAACTAGGCCTGAGCATCTTGGACTGAGCCTTATGGTGCAGTGGCCTGCCCTTTGGCATTCTATTGGCAGTCTTAGAAGAGCTTTGTAATATTGCACAAGCAGCGCAGAGGCCAGCAGGTTATGCAGTTGAGGGACGAAAGACCAGAGAGATATTTGCCTGTGCGCAAGGCAAATAATAATAAACCCCATAATCATGGCCATTACAATGAATTTACAAATCCAGATGAAAAGTAGACAGCGCTATGAGAGGGAGAGTTGTCAGAATTGGTCGGACAGTTGGAGAGTGAGGCATGTGTGACCTCAGCTTCATAGAAACCTTAGGGGATGCTGGTGTAGACTTTGATTTTTCCTTTGCCAGGACTAGCTGGAAGAGATCAGACACCACTACATCACACATCGTTCTTTTTTACAACATACCTAAGGGAGGCTCTATACTAGCAAGAAGAATGGTAAGTCACAATGCCAGGATTTTCATCAGGGAATGAAAGTGAGGAAGCACTGAGTTGGGGGAGCATTAGAATCTGTGCGGCTTTTTAAATCCATTCTCTCCCAAACATCAGTGTTCAACACACACACACATCATCATCATCATCCTCTAGTCCACCTACAGTGCTGGGATTTGCCTGCTTTGAGTTGAAACTGGAGGATTATGGACTAAGAGGAACACATGGATTTTCTTTGGCCTGCAGTCAGCCTACATAGGAAAATCCTTAACTCACACAACATTTTATATAGATAGATATATACACAAACATACATATATATATATATTCTCTACAATTGCTAAAAAGTAAAAAATCAGACAATTTCAATGTCTAGTTTCTCTTGAAAAATCAAAAGATTTAGCAACATTGAGTCCAAACTCCCATAAGGCAATCCTGTGCTAGAACAGTGGTACGCAACCTTTAGGAAGCATCACCATCACAGAGAAGGTGTGTTAAAATATAGACTTCAGGACTCTGCCGTTAAAGTTTCTGGGTCGGTAGATCTTGGTTCAATCACTCACTATCACTGAATTAATTCTGACTCAGAGCAACCCTACAGGACAGGGTAGAACTGCCCCTGTGGGTTTCTGAGCCTAGCTCTTCATTTAAGTAGAAAACACTGTCTTTCTCCCACAGATAACCTGATGGTTTTGAACTATGGACCTTTTGTTTAGCAGCACAATGCATAACTACTACACTACCAGGGCTCCTGGTGGGATAGTGGATTCATTCTGGGATGCTAACCTCAAGGTCAGTCATTCAAAACCACCTTGTGAGAGAAAGGCAGGGCTTTCTAGTCCCATAAAAAGTTAAAGTCTTAGACAAGGACAAATACTTGGAAAAGCAATGCCTCCCTAGACTATCCCAGATGAACTTCAAGAATCACCGCAGACCCATAGCAATAGAAAAAATAGACAAGTTTATCAAGGGAGTACCAACAAAAAAAATCCCCAGGACCAGATGGCGTCACAGAGAATTCTACCAAGCATTCAGGGAAGAACTGACACCAATCCTACACAAACCCTTCCAGGACATAGAAAAAGATGCAAACTCCCAAACTCTTTCTATGAATCTAGTATAACTCTGATACCTAAGGTGGGCAAGGATCCCACAAGAATTGAGAACTACAGACCAATATCCCTAATGAACATTACTGCAAAAATACTGGCCAATAGAATGCAAAAGTGTATAAAACAAATAATTCACCATGACCAAGTGAGACTCATACCAGGGATTCAAGGATTGTTCAACATATGAAAGACCATTAGTATTATTCGCCACATTGACATAAAAAATATAAAAACTACACGATAATATCGATAGGTGTGGAAAAAGCATTTGACAACATTCAACACCAATTCCTGTTTAAGACACTCAAGAAGATAGGAATGGAAGGAAAATTCCTCAATATAATACAAGCTATGTATGAAAAACCCACAACCAACGTGGTCGTCAATGGAGAAAAGAAGAAAACAATCCCACTGAAAAGGGGGACCAGAAAAGGATCCCCCTTATCCCCACTCTTATTTAACATTGTACTAGAGGTCCTAGCTAACAACATAAGGCAAAGAAAAGACACCAAAGGTATTCGTCTGGGGAAGGAAGAAGTGAAACTATCATTAATAACAGATGATATTATTTTACATATGAAAAATCCCAAAAGCTCCACAAAGGGAGTGCTGGAAGCAATAGAGGAATATGGCAGAATGGCAAGATACAAGATCAACAAACAGAAGTTTATCGGACTGCTATGCACATCGGACAAGTCCACAGAAGAAGGGATCAAAAAGTAGTACCCTTCACAATAGCCAAGCACAAATTGAAATATCTAGGGATATACCTGACTTAAAAAACAAAAGATTTGTACAAGGAAAACTACAGAACACTATTACAAGAAACCAAAGAGACCTCGACAAATGGAAGAATATCACATACTCGTGGATTGGAAGACTCAATGTAGTAAAGATATCAGTTCTGCCCAAGGCACTATATAAATTTAATGAAATCCAGATACAAGCACCATCATCTTTATTCAAATAATTGGAAAAGCTGATTACCAACTTCATATGGATGGGGAAGAAGCCCAGAATTAGCAGAGAACTCCTCAAGAAGAAGGACACAGTGGGAGGGCTGGCTTTACCTGACTTTAGCACCTATTATACAGCCACAGTGGTCGAAACAGTGTGGTATCGGTATAATGACAGATACTCAGTCCAATGGAAAAGAACTGAAAACCCAGAAATAAAAATATCAGCATATAGAAAACTGATTTTTTATAAGAGCCCCCCAAAAATATAAAATGGGAAATGGATGCCCTCTTCAACAAAGGTGCTGGAAAAAATGAATATCTACCTGCAGAAAAGTGAAGCAAGACATTTATCTCACTCCATACACAAAAATAAATGCTAGATGGATCACACACCTTGAGGTAAAACCCCAAACTATTAGGGCCATCAATGAGGGAAGTGGGACCAACCTGAGAACTTTGTCACAGGAAATACATAGGCTATCTGAAATAGGGAAGGACACAACACAGAGGGGGCGCAAATTGACAGGTAGGATATACTGAGATAAAACACTTGTGTACATTTAAAGAATTCATCAAGAGGGTAATAAAACAGCCTTATTACTAAATCTACAATACTCTGCTAGCTTCCAAAAAGAAAAAAACTAATTGCCCACTGAGGAGGTGGGCAAAGGACCTGAACAGAAGTTTCACAAGGACAGAAATCCCAATGGCCAATAAACATGTGATTAGATGTTTGTGATCATTAGCCATAGGAGAAATGCAAATTAAAACAGCTATGAGATACTACCTTATACCCTCAAAGGTAGCTCAATTCAAAAAATCAGAGAATAACAAGTATTGGAGGGGCTGTGGTGAGATAGGATCTATCGTCCACTGCTCATGGACCTGTAGGAATGTACAGCCACTATGGAAATTGATTTGACGATATCTAAAACAGATGGAAATTGAGCTACCATATGACCCAGAAATTCCCCTACTGGGCATAAACACAGAAGAGTCTAGAAACAAACCACAGCCAGATATCTGTGCCCCAACATTTATGGTGGCACAGTTCACAATTGCAAGGAGTTGGAAACGACCCAAATTTCCAGCAATGGACGAATGGATTTAAATACTGTGGTACATACATACAGCGGAGTACTAGTCATCCTTAAAAAGCAGTGATGAATGCAGGAAGCTCATCGCTGCATGTAAGAACTGGAGGAAATTACGCTAAGTGAAGTAAGCCAAGCACAAAAGGACAAATACAATATGAGTCCACTGATGTAAGCTTAAAAATGCAACACGGGCATAAGGGACAAGCTACGATATGCATACATTTCTGAGGTGAGGTCCAAGTACTATGGCAGGGGCCAGTCCCAATCCAGGGATACATACCGTAGACAACTAAAAAGGAGGAGAAAAGAAATAAAAACAAATTTTAAAAAGACATGGGTAGTGAGGGAATAGGGCACTCACCCACCCAAGGGGAGGGTGTTGTTCACATCTCCACAGCAGAAGGAGAGAGGCACCAGACTTCAACCTGTGTGCCAAGACGTGAGTGCAACATACCGGCATGAAGCAGGGAACCAATAGAGCGATCAGCAGGCCCACCGCCAAACCCAACTAGGTTACACTCCCCTACACCCACGCCCAGAAGAATGCACTTCAGAGGACAGGACTGAAGCTACAGCTCAGGGAGAGGGGTGTGTCTGATCAGAGCACATGAAGAGTAAGGTGAGGAGACGTCCCGCTTTTGGCGGGACAGTCCTGATTTTTAACAATTAGTCCCGCGTCCCGCAGCGTTTTAAAAATGTCCCGATTTTTGGAAAGAATGCACGACAAACTAGGAAACGGTAAGAGAACGTGAAGGGAATATACGGTTTTTGGCTGCCATGTGGCTATTTTGCCAGGATATGAGTTTTATATTATTTTTGTTAATTTTATAATGTTAAACTTTAATAATAACAATAACTGTTGACAACTGATTATCGAGAACTGCTTATCAAAGTTCGCATTGTTGATCAGCTGTTAGAATTCTTAATCAAGATTTTGTTTTTTAATCAGGAAACCCTCCCGCCCTCCCCCCCACACCCCCCGTCAATGGTGTCCCACTTTACCAATGTTAAAATCTGGTCACCTTAATGAAGAGGGAAGGAGAGAGTGGAACACATCCTAGCCCACCAAACCCTGAGAACAATATTCCTACTCAGAGCAACCAATGGACAGAGAGGACCATAGGGCTGACCCCAACAGGAGACACAACTTTCCTCACTGGCCCATAGCACTACAGGGGACAACACTGGAGACAGTGCAGGAATTGTGCCCAATCTGACCCCACCACACCAGGGCAAAATGCTAAAGATATGCAACAGAGTAGCAAGGGGAACAAAGCAAAGAAGTTCCCGGAGTTTATCAAAAGTAGACTTTGGAGCCAGGGCCCCGTCAGACTAGACCAGAAAAAAATCATAAAGATGAACAAACAGACCTTGAACTATTTATAGATGCTTCTTTTTTTGTCCCTGGATTTTGTTGTTGTTGTTGTTATTTTGGTTTCTTTTGTTCTTTTATTTTGTTTTCTCTTGTTTTTGTGCTTATTATTATTTCTCCCTGTCTATCTATATAAGATAGACAGGGATAACCAATACAGAGGAGAAAACAATGGACAGACAGTTCCAGGGGGACAGGGAAGAGGGGGAGGAGGGAGATATGAAAAGAGGTGTCAACAAACCCAGGGACAAGGGAACAACAAGTGATCTAAAATCAATGGTGAGGGGGAAGCGTAGGATGCCTGATGGGGCTCGATCATGGGCAATGTAGCTGAGAGGAATTATTGAAACCTGAATGAAGGCTGAATATGATAGTAGGACAAGAGGAAAGTAAAAGGAAATAGATAAGAACTAGGAGGCAAAGGACATTTATAGTGGTTTAAATACAGGAATGTACATATGTAAATATATTTATATATGATAGGGAAATAGATCTATGTGCATATACTTACATGTTAAGCATTAAGACAGCAGACAGACATTGGGCCTCTACTCAAATACTCCCTCAACACAAGAACAATTTGTTCTAATAACCCGGCATTCTAGGATGCTCACTTTCCCTGACACGATCTCTGAAGATGAAATGGGTAAATAAGCAAATGTGGCGAAGAAAACTGATGGTGCTTGGCTATCAAAAGATATAGTGTCTGGGCTCTTAAAGGCTTGAAGAAAAACAAGCAGCCATCTAGCTGAGAAGCAACAAAGCCCACATGGAAGAAGCACACCAGCCTGTGTGATCATGAAGTGTCAATGGGATCAGGTGTCAGGCATCAAGGACCTAGAACAAAAATCATATCTATGTGAATGAGGGGGCAGGTGGAGTAGGGGCTCGAAGCTCATCTGTAGGCAATTGGACATCCCCTTACAGAGGGGTCACAAGGAGAAGATGAGCCAGCCATGGTGCAGTATAGCACCAATGAAATATACAACTTTCTTCTAGGTCTTTAATGGTTCCTCCCCCCACTATCATGACCCCAATTCTACCTTATAAATCTGGATAGACCACAGCATATACACTGGTACAGATAAGCGCTCACAACACAGGGAATCTAGGACCATTAAACCCCTCAGGACCAATAATGAGAGTAACCATACCAGGAGAGTAGAGGGAAAGTGGGGGGAGAAAAGGGAAACTGATCAAAATGATCAACATAGAACCACCACCACCACCCCCAGGGAAACAAACAACAGAAAAGTGGGTAAAGGGAGAAAATGGTTGGTGTAAGACATGAAAATAATAATAATCTATAATTTATCAACAGTTCATAAAGGAGAAAGGGTGGGGGAGGGAGGAAGCAAAATGAGGAGCTGATACCAAGGGCTCAAGTAGAAAGCAAATGTCTTGAGAATGATGAGGTCAACAAATGGACAAATGTGCTTGACACATGGATGGACGGATGGATAGTGATGAGTTGTACGAGCCCCCAATAAAATGATTTTTTTAAACAGAATTAATGTCTTGGAAATCCACAGGGGCACTTCTACCCTGCCTTACAGGGTCACTGAGTTGGAATCAACTCAATGGCAGTGAGTTGGAGAGCTCAGATTGGAGCTGAAACATTGCGTTTCTAACAAGTTTTCAAATGACTCTGAAGTTGCTGATCCAGAGACCATAGTTTCAGATCCACTGCTAAATCATTACATGCACTGCTCCCTTGAAGTAGGGTTTGCACACTCTTGTTCTTATTCGATGCTGTTGAGTCAACACTGCCCAATCCTGCACCATCCTAACAATCATTCTTATAGCTGGACCCGTTGTTGCAGCCACTAAGTCAATCCATCTTGTCCAGGGTCTTCCCCTTTTTTTGATGCCCATCTACTGGACCAAGTATGGTGTCCTTTTCCGGGAACTGTTCTCTCCTGATTACATGTCCAAAGTGAATGAAACAAAGTGTCATCATCTTTGCCTCTAAGACACATTCTGGCTGCCCACTGTAATTTTCCATAATCCCCACCCCTTCCAATGTCAGTTTAGAACAAAAATAGCCTTGAGTGGAACCAGCTCCAGGTGATCCTGTGTGTCGCAGTAGATCTATGTTCTGCAGGATTTGCAATGACTAATATTTTGGAAGTTGATTGTCATGTTTTCTTCTGAAGCATTTTTGGGTGGATTTTAACCTTCAAGCTTTCAGTTGGCAGCCGAGTGTTCAGCCATTTGCACACCCAAGGACTCCAGGGATACAATCATTTGCCACTATTTACCAGGCTTATTCTGTGCAAGACCACTTGATCTTCCTGGCCTCCAAGGTACTTGTTTATTTGTGTTTTCAACCTCTGCTACTTTGGGACAGAACACTTAACCTACCTAACATTCCCTTCTCTTTCTCTCTCTCTATCTCTCTCTCTCTCTCTCTCTCTCTCTCTCTCTCTCTCTCTCTCTCTCTCTCTCTCTCTCTCTCTCTCTCTCTCACACACACACACACACACACCATCCTGTTCAGCATCTTGCATGTCACATTCAAATGTTTTTTGATTCTAACCTCTGCATAGTCGGAGCCCTTCAAAGCCTGACATGAAAGATGGAAAGATTTTTCAGCAAGGAATTGTGTGACCCTCCTTCCCCTTGCTTATTGCTGCCTCGCATGTAGAAGTGGGCAGAAAATAATGAAGCGTTTTACAGAGCCAAGTGTAAGTTCTCCTGAGACCTACATCTCTTATTTAACTTCTCAGCCCCAGTATGTAGCTCCCAACCCCCTAAAATCGGTTAACTTCCAAGAATATTATCAATGGAGCAATTCAACAAACCGCTTTCACACACTGGTTTCATTTGCAGCAGCCTGGAGCCAGCGGGGTGGACCTGACAGATAACCCTACGTCTGGATTAATATGATTGTCTCTAAGTTCACTAAGGAAGACAGAACAAATTCTACACACATTTTGAAATTTGCCAAAATGCAACCAGACTCTTTTCCCCAGTGTTCAATCTACCCCTCACCCACACTTGATCTATTTTGGATCCTTGATTCTAAGCCATGTTTTGTGTATAAGCATGGCCTCAAATTTAATTTCCACTAAGAGTTTAAATGTTTCTCTTCTCAATAATGAAGTAATGGGCTGTGCATTCCAGAAACTCTGGAAAGGATTCAGTTTGTAGGCCAACAAGTCACATCCTTCTTTTATGGGCTGACAGCAAGTGGAAAGAGTTAGTTTTGCCAAAATGGATACCAAGGTAATTTGTGAAGACCTGGCCTCATTCAAATATTTTTGAAATCCTTCTAAATAGAAGGCAAATATCTAAATTAACTGCCAAGGCCCTCGCTTGCCCTGTCTAAAGTAGCTGCAAAATAGTGTCACTATTATTCCCATTTTATGTAAAAGGGCCCTGAGACTTAAAACAACTTTCCTGGGATTATAGAGCTGGAACCCTGGTGGCACGATGGTTATATGTTAGGCAGCTAAACACAAGATCCACAGTTCAAAACCACCAGCCACTCTGCAGGAGAAAGATGAGGCTTTCTACTCTAGTAAAGATTCATGGTCTTGGACACTAACAGGAACAGTGCTCCCCTGGCTTATAGGGTGCCTATAAGTTGGTAGTGAGTTTGGTTTGGGTTTAATCAAAGGCAGAATCAAGCTCATTCACAAGTCCAGAGCCTCCCCATTACCAATGTTTCATCACTACCCACAGGTTTTGTAACAAGGGCATATCTTTCCTATGAACTGCCCCTAAAAAAGCTTAAAGAATTCAGGCTGAAGGTGCAAACACACACACACACACACAAATAGAAAATCTTGGGGGTGATTGTACCTAGAGACAAATAAGAAAAACAGAAAATCAACACACAAAGGACAAGCGCAAAGGGGTGCAAAAATATTTTTATTAGTGGCAAGCTATTTCCAATGCAAGAAAGGATAGATCCTCAGAGGCAAACTGAAGGGCAGAAACAAACGTTTTAAAGGTTGAGGCAATTGATTCAAGTTCATGAAGCATCTTCCAGGAGGATTGTTGGCCAGCTGACCCGATCTTTAATGAAGTCAGATGTCTAGAATTCTCAATTTCAAGAATTCTAGAAGCCATGAGAGAACGCACCTAGAAACTGGACCACATAAAAATCAAACATTTCTATAAGGTAAAAATGTTGTAACAAAATAAAGAGGTGAATGAACAAAGATGAGGACAAAATATTACAATATATCAGTATATTACTACTATCATATATATTCCCTTCAAAAGAATTAAGTCAAACAAAAACCAACCAAAAAATGAACAGAAAGGATGAAAACAGACACACAGAAATGGAAATACAAGCATACCCAAAACATGCAGAAAAATTCTCAATTTTACCAGTAGTCTATAAACATGCAAATCAAAATTAAAATGCCCTATGTATTGGAATGTGGTTCAGACCTGGTCTAAACTGATATAATTTCCTTTTTTCAACAATGCGTTAAATTCTATACCATTGACTAAATTGATGACACTATAAATAGAATTATATTATGTCCCGGGGGATAATTGATAATGTTCCCTGTCATAAAATGACAATGATATCTCCAAAGTGCACCAGAGACATGTATAAACCACAGATATGTGAATATATTTTAGACTCAATCTAAGAACAATTCGTTTTTACGACATGGCCCTGCTGGATGCTCACTCTCAAGAAGGGAACACTGATGATATGGTTGCTAGAGCAACGTGTGGCAAAGAAAGTGGATGATGCATAGCTTTCAGAAAGAATAATGTCTCGGGTACTAAGGGCTTGTCTTCAAACAAGCAGCTATGTGAGATGTCACTTAAATCCACATGGGAGAAGCACACCCGCCTGTGTGATCCAAGGATGATAAATATTAAAATCCAAATCCGAAGGAGGGAGTGGTATCAGAGTTTACCTTATAAATCCCCAAGAAGGCTATGCATGACATGGGAATCCAAAATCCATTTGCAGGTTTCCTCCCTACATGGATTAAGCCTCTGGTGTATCCCCTCTGACCAAAATCAAGGGATGTAAATAGCCTGGCTATCAGACAGAGAATATTGGAAACTCGCTGATGGCAGATGTAAAATGAAATACCTGATCATTTGATCTCCCTTTTGACCCATCTTAAATTTGTTCTAGTTTTTCATATTTCCTGCTTTTTTTTTCTTGATTGAGTTTTCCCCACCTCTGGTTTATTTTGTTATGTTGTTTCATTTTGCTTTTGTATGGTTTTTCATATATGAAATCCAAGATAGGTAAACTGTAGACACAGTAACTGGATTCATGGCTTGTTGGGAAATGGGAAGGGAGGTTAGAGGGAAAGGGAGAGCTAATGATGAGGAAAGAAGGAAGAAAATTTTCCAGAACTGATTGCAATGATGATGCCATCACTTGGAAATGGAGGATGAGTATGGTTACACCATTTAAAGGATGTCATCCGTGTCACTAATTATACAAGCAGAAACTGTTGATTTCACAAACTGTTGGTGTGTTCTCAAAAAACAAAACACATTTTTAAACTGGTTTTTTTTATGATCATGCTGGAAACAATAAAAGCAAAGTTAAAATTATCCTCCAAGGCTGGTGAGAATAAAGGGTAACAGCTATTTCTTGGGAATGTAAGAGTCTTACATAATCCTTAGAACATAAAAAATAAGCATGCTCTTGACCGCAAGCCCTACTTTAGAATAACATCTTGAGGCATTTTAAGTAATGGCAAAAAGAAAAAAACCACCTCTGTCTTTTTGTTCCCACCTGAAATTTTTAGTATGAACTTCAGTCTTTAACCACAGGAGAATCATTGTGTCACTCTAAGACAGAATCAACTCAATGGCAGTGAGTACATGAATACTGCACAGGTATTAAAATGTTTTTTAAATAGGATTATTTGGGGGGGTCATAAATGTTGTGGATTCTAGAGCTAGATTGTCCAAGTTCAGATTGCTTGTCTCACAATCACTACTTGTGCAACTTTGGGAAAACTAATCGCATCTCTGTACTGTTCCTCATCTACCCATTGGGGAGAACAGCACCAATCTCACATGGTAGTTGTAGAGTAAATGAAATAAAACTCAGGGCTCAGCATCCAGAATGATGTCCATGATCATCTCTTAAGAGAGGAAGGGGAACAAAGAATTTTGTAAAATAAATCTAGTTTGGCAATATGTATTTATCAAATGCTCTATAGGCTGAGACAAAAGGAGAAAGTTTCGACTTTTCCTTTGCACATATTTGAGTTGTTTGCCATCTTACAAAAAAACAGGTGTTATTTCTGAGGTTTGGAAGAAAAGTAACATTTTCAGAAGTGGGGTATGCAGTGGTGCTAGCTGGGATTGAGACATACAACCGTTTGTTTAACAACAGAGGAATGAATCTGGACACTAAGGGGTTTGATGCATTTGGAGCACAGAGTGCATGACGAAAAGCAATGGCATATGAGGCTAGAAGTGAGTAAAGAGTTCCAGGAGTATGTGCAAGGTGTATGGACTTTATCCGGATGTACATGAAAGTTCTTTGGAAGAAAGGCATACAGAGTTTGGCTGTACTTTAGCAATCTGAATGATGAACTCTCCTCTTACCAAAGCAAAAATTCTCAGTTCCTCCCCTTAAATCTTTGCAGAAATAAAGTTCAAACTTGCATCGGTGAGCTCACTCTCCAGCCTTCTCAATCCACTCGGTCCAATCTCAAACTCTTATTTTCCAGTCATAGTGAGTGAACTACTTGTAGTTCTTAGAAAGCTCTGTTCTCTCCACGTTGCAGATTTTTGCTCAGGCTTTAGCATCTGCCACTAGCAGTGGCCTTATCCTGAGCCTCGCCTTGTTCTATTCGGCTCAGTTCAAGCTTGTCCTCTCCAGGGAACACCCTAAACCTCTTGCAGACCCTCCAGGTCACCCTGGGAGTAGCCTGAGATGAAGACTCCTGATGCTGACTTATAATTGACAGTTTACTATCTGCCTCTCCAACTAGGCTGCAAATCCTCAAGGGCTGATGCTTAGTATTATTCTTTATTGATCCTTAAGTACTTAGTACTGGATATAAAACATAGTCAGGAATCTAAAATGTTGGCTGAATAAATGCCACATATATAAGCCATCTAACCCATTCACCTTTATTGTACTCCATTTTCCAAAAACATGTATGACTTGATTCTCTGTCCTATTTATATATGCATGGTCACTATGATTTAGAATCAACTCAATAGCGGTGGGTTTGTTTTTGATTTTGAGTTTATAAGCATGTTTTAAAATGAAGAAAGGAAAAAAGTTAACAAATAAATAAATAAAAGTAAATTAAATGAAGGTGCCAGCGTTGTAGCCTTTCACCACACTTATTCAATCTGCAGGTTGCACTAATTATTCATGAGCTTGACTATGTAAAGAATGTGGCAACAACGTTGGAGGAAGACACATTTACAGTCTGAAACAAGCAGCCAGCAAGCCTTGCATTGTAGAAGGGAAGAGGACTTGAAAAACTGCAACCTTCAGTATGAATTACACCATAATGTAAAGAAAATTAAAATCTCATAACTGGACCTGGAAGCAAAATCATAAGAAACAGAGAAAAGATCGAAGTGATCAAAGATTTCGTTCTACTTGGATCCACACTCACCACCCATGGAAATAACAGTCAAAAATCAAATAAGACATTGCACTGGGAAAATTTGCTATAAAAGACTAACACATTTGCACTGAGAAAATTTGCTACAGTGGACCTGATGAAAATTGTGCTATTTTTGGTCACCTCTGATAGTTCCCTTTAAATGCACCACTGCAACTGTAGCTGAATGATCATCAGCAAAATTTTTCTTGTGTGTGATGTTAATGATATTATTTGATAAATTCCACATTATTTGGGGGTCACTTTTCTTTGGAATGGGTACAAATATGGACCTCTTTCAGTCAGTTGGCGAGGCAGCTGTCTTCCAAACTTCTTGGCTTAGACTAGTAAGTGCTTCCAGTGCTTCGTGAGCTTGTTGAAACATTTCTATTGGTATGAGAGTTAGGTTTATTGTGCTAACCTGGCCATCGGAACATGTGGGATCAATCAGGCCACAGTTTCATTGGAGGGCAAAGAGATAAATGGCTCTGTGAGGCCTGCTCTCCTCTCTCTTGGTCTCTGCTGATCGATCATGCGTGCTGCTAGTTCTCTGCCTCAATCTGTGAGCTACACTACCTGTTGATCAACCTGTGGATTGTGTCACTAGACCTTGAGGCTCCTTAGAGACCTGCTTTGCCACACTGCTGGTGCATACATCACTTGAGCTTGAGGCTAGTGGATCCTGATACCTTGTATTACTTGTGTTAGTTATCCCATCCAGATCTGCTTCACTAAGATGCTTGCTGCCTGTGGGCAGACTCTGCTTGCCTTGCCCCAGGGAGGACTCTACTGTCTGCTTCCTTGACCTTTGACCCAGCAGCCCACGTGAGTTGAAGGATTTCCAGTATATTAATTGTTCCACGGAAGTGAATTGAACTGAAACTTCTGTACTGCTGTGTGGACTAATTAGCTGTTAGATTCATTCTTGCTGTATAAACCTATCATATATATATGAAATCTTAAGGGTCCTGGTTTCGTTTTTCTAGAGAACCCTGCCTAACACAATTGTTATTGCCAATTGCTGGAGATAAATTTTCATTAATGTCTTCAGTGCAGCTTGGATTGCTTCCTTCTGTACCATCATCGGTTCTTGATCACATGATCTCTTTGACATGGTTGAATGTCAACAAGTTCTCTTTTATACAGTGACTCTGCATATTCCATCTTCTTTTCATGCTTCCTCTATCATTCAATATTTTGCCCATGGAGTCTTTTAATATTGCAAGCTGAGGTTTGAATTGAACTTGAGTGATTCCTGCATTGACCTGGACCTTGGTTAATTTACTCATTTAGCAATTATTTAATAATCTCCCCCACCAAATGCCAGTCTTTGCTCCCCAAGCTTTGAGGATATAGCATGAAACAAGGGAGATGGAAGCCTTACCATCATGAAAAATCACATTCTCATGGGAGTTAGAGGAAGAAAATGAAATAAATGTTTTTAAAAATAAGATACATTTGAAATAGGACTAAATCCTACCTAGAAAATTAAGCAGGATGGGGAATTACTATGGCTGAAAGTGGGAGTCTTTAGAAAGTGGTTAGGAAAAGTTTTCTCTGATGGACAGAGATTTGAACTGAGACCAAAGGGATGAAAATGATTCAACCATGAGAGAATCTGAGAGTAGAGAATCCCACGTAAAGCGAACAGCCGATGCAAAACGTGTAAGGAACCAGTTTTGAGGATTCGGGAAAGATAGAAATCGCCCTCTCTCCATTTCTCCGCTGGCCTCCGTGTGATGGTTTTCCATCTTCACGCCATCACACAAGACTTTCAGGATCAAAAGATTCCTGGCCAAGAAACAAAAGCAGCATCAGCCCACTCCCCAATGGATTCGAATGAAAACTGGTAATAAGATCAGGAAAACTCCGAGAAAAGACATTGGAGAATCAAGCTGGGCCTCTAACGAGCCCTGGTCCAAGGGATGGCATGCAGGGCCACATTTCCTCAGACTCATTAGCAGTCTGTCAGGCCGAGTTTACGATTTTTCCACCATCTGATCAATTGAACTTGTACTGGAAAATATCTGGCTTCTTCCTTGGTTTTTATGCTTCCACATCAAAAAGTTAACAGTAAATAATTTAAGATCATTGTTTGAACGGGGGGAAAGGTAGAAAATCAATAATGGCTGAAGCATAATGAACAAGAAGGTGATTTAAAAGCAGTTCAAGGAGAGGTTATATAAAGCATATAAGCTGTCATGAGGAATTTGGATTTTATACCAATTGCAATAAGACATTGCCTGGGCTCTATGAAAGAGAGAGAAAAAGAAAATTGCTTGGGATATTTCTCCCCGGGTCCTGGAGTTTAATTTACAGTTTTCTTTATTATTCTTAACCAGAAAAGAAGCTGGGGTTTCCTACAGGCAGAAAAAAGGCAGTTGTTACCTGCGGAAACCTGATCGCTTCTGCTTCCCAAGACTGATTGCCACAAAGCACAAGTTAGACAGGCCTCTTACATTTATCTCTTTTTATCCTATTCTGATGTCAACCATCCCTCCACTTCACTCTACATCTGTGTCTGGGTTCAATACTTCATTGTAATGGCCACACAGAACTCACAGATGTTGCTCACAATTATGAATGTTATTAGGGACATTTAACAGGTTGTAATTCAGGTATTCAGGATACAGTTATTCATCAGGGCAGTTTCTTTCCTATCACCCAGGCAGGCCCTCTGGCCTTCTGTGACTTGGCCTGGCCTCTTCCCTGCTACAAAGCTCTTTCAGATCTACTAATAAATGCCCAAAGGACATGCCACTCCACCAGGAGCACTCAGCTCCAGCTCTATGGGTCAGCAAACCCAATTCCCCCAATTAAGTGTCCAGAGGCACACTACCCCACAGACCAGCCTCCTGCCCAAAGGCACTCAGCTTTTCTAGCTCTGTGGGCTAGAAAGTTCAATATTCTGTCTCAAACTCTGACTTCTGGTTCTGCTATTGCATCAACTCTGTCTCTTGGATCACAGAAGTTCAAAAGTTGCACTCCACTGCTGTATTTTCTCTCTTATTTCTTCCTGTTTCAGAAACGGCTCTTTTTAGATCCAGCAGAATGACAATCACAATTAACCCTATGAACAATCACAAATGACATTTGTAATTCAATTAGTATCTTCTCCCATGTTCTCACTCAGACCAATCAGGAAAGTGAAGGCCATCTGGTGGGAATAACAAAGGTAATAGCTAAATGGAAAAAACACCATTAATTATATAGACACACACACACACACACACCCCCAAAAAAGAATATGCCTAGGATTATACTCCTAATTGGACATTTGTTACCTAGTGTCTACCAAGTTCCTGGTGACTCAGGCCTTGTGGTAGAGCAACTGGGACTTCAGACTCCTTCCTGTTGAGATCTACAACTTCCTTCACAGGCTACACCAAAAGGATCCAATTTGGAAACTCCACAAAGTGAACTGTACTTTATCCTCATCTGTAGTAGATGCAAGAACTGAAATACTACCCTGGGTCTTAAGGCTGAAACACCCTAGCGTGAGGAGCAGATGACTACTGTCCCAAGGTTACGGATTTGTAGGGCATTAGACATTGGTTTTGATCCCCTGCTTTGAGGGTGCCCAGTGAACGGCAGCTCGAGAGCACCATACATTTACTACTTTCATGCTCTTTGCTTTTTGACATGTGTTAATCCAGCAGGCATGGGTTTTCCTTTGGGAATATTATTGAACATTTTGCTTTATCTCCAATGCTCACTGTTTGTGTAAAAAGTGTCCAGTCACCTCCAAATCTGGACAAATCAACAACCCAAGTATTCTGGCTTGAAAAGCTGTCCTTAACATGTATACTTTCCTTTTCTCAACAGTGTTTCAAATCCTATCCATCGGCTAAATTATTGAGACTATCGATAGAATTACCATAGGCCCATGGGGATGATCCATATTGTTCTCCAATGAAATTATGACTCTAAAGTGAACCAGGGTCATATATAAACCAGAGATGAGGATGAATTTCGAGCTCAAACTTCATTATAGCCCTAACATAAGAAATCAGCTCTTATGACATTACCCTACTCAGAACTCGCCCTCATTTATAGATCACTGAAGGTATAGGTGCTATAGTAAAGTCTCTGAACTTTCTACCTCATCCCTGGGAAACTCATCTTGGAAGGGGTCATAATCAAATTGGAGGTATAATCTTGTTGGCTTTTAACTAAATATTTTAATGATATAATTTGGCTCCCTTTTGAAGTTTCTGTTGGACAAGGTGACTGGACATAAGAGAAGGCAATAGAACAGGTTGTGGACAACAGCCTTAGTATTAGCTACAGACTAGCACTGGAGCTGATTTAATTCGGTTGTTCTAATCCAGGGGTCAGCAAACAGCTCACAAATCACATGCAGCTTTTTATGTCACTTGTCACTCTGAAGTAAAATTGAGAAAACTTAAAGCAGACCCTGGAGTAAAATGTGTGGTACGGAGTACAGAGCAGAACACATGCTTTCTGTGGGTGGCGTCTCTCCCAAGAGTAAGGAGAGAAGAATGTAGGTTGCAAGTACCAAGTTCACACATCAGGAAACCAGACGGCAACGCTGGAGTGCAGACTGTTCTTAGTGATAGAGTGCCCTCCAACCTTTACGAAACATCTCTTGTGGGACAGAAGCATTTTCCCCTAAGATAAGGAAATAGAAAAGAAACAGTCTCTCTTATTTAAGAAACATTTATTTTCAAGATGGAGAGTTCCTAGCTAGGTTCAGGGGAAATTCATTAAGTGAATCATAGTCAGATACTGCCTGACAACCAATAACTAACATGTGAAACATATTCATATATGTCACTGTCACATATTTTAGGTTTCTGTTACAACAGTGTTCTGCTTTCCAGTATGAATTTCCATACGATCCCATATAAGCCGAGTTTCATTTGACAGCAAGAAACCCCACATATTTCAATTACTTAGAACAGCAGAGACATAGCTCACACATATGCTCTGCTGTTAGGTAGGAGCTCTTTTCCATCAAGTCCTCACTCGCAGACCCTGGCTAGAAGCTGTCACCATCTGAAACACTGCTGAGGGTGGACTAGAAAGGGCCACCCTCAACCGGCTGGAGCCGTGGAGTTCAGTTCCCATGCACTTGAAACTTGGCTGGCCCTGTGATGACTTTAACTAAAAGAATCTGTCAATTGCATCCTACAACTTCTAAAACAAGCTTTTTTCACTTGTGAGAAACCATCTCCGAGTCTGGCTACTCTGTTGAAGGAGTCGGGCATAAAGAAAAGGCCCTGAGACAACGTGGGAGAGGGCCACTAAGCCATTTAGCGTACTAATTGGGCTTCCAAATTACCCCAGTCCCAGCCCATACCTGGATGGAGAGACAAGAGAAACCCACAGGATATCAGACCACTGTTCACTGAGCCTGACTGACCCACAAAACCATAAGCTAAATCATACTGTTTATTGTTTTAAGTCACTATGATTTGGGGTGATCTGTTAAGCAACAATGGAAAACTAGAACATTCTATGTGCCTGTAGCAAAAGGAAACAAGGTTGGCAACCCATGTGCCAGCTCTTTGGAAGTGATGCAAACACTCCCAATCACGTTCGTTGGTCGTGTCTGAGTTCAGCAAGTTGGGAAATACAAGTCTGCTACATGCCCGGGAGAAGAACTGGAAATATTTGTTAGACAGTGCTAACGCTCCCAGAAAAAAAGAGTTGGGGCTAGAGAAGCAGGTCTCTCATAGATATGACGAACAATAAGTAGACGAGATCTCAAAGAAGAAAGGATAATGAAGAGAAAAGACAACGTACATAACAGATATTTATAGACGAGTCCGAGTAAAAATATAAAAAGGAAGGTGGAAATGAGTCAGTAAAAACATTTGGCAGGCAAAAGGAGAAGTCGAGAGGCAAAACAGTCAAGAGAGATATAAAATAAAAGGAAAACTGGGCGATACAGTCAATGCATCCACAGCATTCAGGGCAGAAAGGAGTTAATGTGGGCCAATAAAGCCAGAGGCTTCAGGAAGGAGGTAAAATTGGAGAAAGAATTAGAAGGTGAAAGAACCTGGATGGTCAGAAAGGGAAGGGAAGACCACTCCCTTTCCTGCAGGAAACGGAAAATGGCAGGAGTGCATCTTGGAGTGGGGAATGAACAAAGCAAATTGGGAGAATGGGTCCAGACGTGATAAGGAGAAATGTAATTAAAAAGAAAAAAATGTAACCAAAAAAAAATCACTTTGAAAACAGTTGCCATCAATTGTGATCCATGGTAACCCCAAGTAGGTCAGAGTAGAACTATGCTTTCAGCAGCTGTTATCCTTGAGAAATAGGTTGTTAGCTCATGGACTCAGCCAATCTTCTAGTTAACAAACAAGCACTTAACCCAGGGTAGCCTTTCAACATCAATAAAAACCAAAGCTAAAGAGGCAGTTGTTTGAATAGACTAAAGATACTGTGTGGTTTAAACGCAGAAAAAGTGAACTTCAGAGTTTTACCCTGTCATCATATTTATTCAGTAATCTGTACGCTGTGTAAGTAATCTAAGAAACTAGATTCTATAAAGAACACAGCATCAGACTTGAAGGAAGACTCATTAAAAGCCTGTGAGATGCAGAAGGAGCATCCTTGCTTGCTGAAAGTGCAAGTGGACTTGAAGAACTTACTGATGAAGCTCAAAGCACCGACAGGTTTCAATACAGTAGACTCGTCTTAATGTAAAGAAAACAAAAATCCTCACAACTGGACCAATACATTATGAAAAAATATTGAAGCTGTCAAGGATTTCATTTACTTGGATCCATAATCAACACCCATGCAGACAGCAATCCAAAAAGCAAACAACTTATTGCACTGGACAGATCTGATGTCACTTTGAAGATTAAAGTATGCCTGACCCACGACATGGTGTTTCTAATTGCTTCATATGAATGAAAGGTCAGACCATGAATAAAACTTTTTTTAATTCCCTTGAATTATGATGTGGTAAAAAATTATGATGTGGCAAAGAATATTAAATAGAACATGGACTGTCATGGTAAGCAGCAGAATAGAGCAGACTGTGTGAAGTCAGAAATACACCCTGGATTGCAAGAATAATGATTCCTAATGACACTGTAGGTTAAGAGGCAGCCACTCCTCAGGAGAACGATGAGGCTGTCTGCTCTCATAAAGAATCACATCTCAGATACTGAAATCAACTTGATGGCAATATAGTTGGTTTTTGTTGTTGTGGGGGTTTTGGGTCAGCATGAACAAATCAGTCTGGGAAGAAGTACACCTAGAATGTTCCTCAAAAGCAAAGATAGCAAGACGTCATCTCTCGTACTTTAAACATGTTATCAGAAGATACTGGTCCCTGGAGGACGTCATGCATTGACACAGTGGCTGCAACAATGGGCTCAAACACGGTAATGACTGTGAGGTTAGTGCAGGACTGAGCAGTGTTCCAGCTGATGTACATATGATCGCTGAGTCAGAACTCACTGATCAGCACTTAAAATTAGTACTGGTAGCTCAATGGTCAAAGGCATGGCTACTAAAGGTTGCCACAGGCACTCCACAGTAAGAGGACGGGGCAATCGGTTTCCATGTGTACAGCTTTGGTAACTCCACTGAGCGACTATACTCAGTCCTATAGGGTCTAAAGGAGTTTGAATTGACTCAACAGCAGTGAGCTGGGTTTTTTTTTAAGGGCTAAATAGTGCTAATCTTGCAGTTAAGCAGTCTAACCGACAGTCCACTATCTCGCTAGGGCTTCTTGGGTGTTACTTAGGGAAGATAAAAAGGGAGTAAGTCTTCTAGGCCAGGTCAGGAGGATCAGGATAATAAGCTGCTCAGAACGCTTAAAAAAGAGAGAATTCAAGTGTGGACAAAGTGAGACATCCATTTTATAAAGGTTCTAAAATAAAATGGTTTAAACTTTTACTGTCCATGGCAGACCCAATATCCTCATCCTACTTCCTGGACAATTTAACTCCAATATTGTTCAAGTTCTCTCTTCCCTCTAAACCAGTCTGTCTCTCTCATGCGCACGCACGCGCACACACACACACACACACACACACACACACTCCAGCTCCACGGTAACTCCTGGTTGGTTTAAAACAGTGGTCCTCTAGAGAGTATGTGTGTTGGGGTGAAGGGGTAGTATGGAAGAAGAGATTTATTTCAGTGTAACAGTGCCTATAATGTGCTAATGGCATTTAGTGAAAGGACCAGGGATGTGAAATATCCAGCAATGCACAGAAAACTACCTGAGAACTGCACCAAAGCCTGACAAGCAGTAAGCAATCATTGAAGTCCTGCCCCCCACACACACTTGTCATTTACAGCTTCAGAGATAAGCTAGTGACTCATTTCTATTCTAGATAGTAAGGTACAACAAGTTGCCTGTTATAGGGTCTTTGGGATGCTTTCTCCTGTCGGTGTTATCCCACCTATATGATACCTGGAACTGATTTCCCCCAAAACCACCTTCTCTCCAATTTCCTTTGCATTGTTGGCACACCCCCTTTTTTGTCAAGTCTCAGGAGTTGGAATTGACTTGATGGCAGTGAGAAAGCAATTCTTACTTTAACTAGCTCTCAACCTTTGGGTAACTATTGATTCAGGTTTTCCCTGAGACAAAAAGATTACTATCTGCCTTGTAATTAATATGGCCCCAATTCCATGTCTAAGTGAGCTAGATTAAAGGATAGATTATATGGCCACCTTAGTTATACCTAAGGAAGCTCTGTTCACTCTACCTCAAGAAACTAGCTGTAATATAGAGGTCAACAGCCTGTTTCTGTGCCTCCCTGGAACTATGAATAGGTTTTACATTTTTAAATGTTTGGAGGAAATGAGAATATTATTTCATGATAGTGGATATTACTTTGATTTCTAAATTCAGTGTTCACAAATAGTTTTGCTGGAACACTGCCATGCTCCTTAAGTATTATCTACTGCAGTCTACTTCAAAAAATCGGCCAAAGAAAACCCTGTGGATCACAATGGCTCGATCCCATTGTGCATATAGGGTCACCATGATTCTGGCCAAATGGAAAGCAGCTAGCAACATAGTCGCTTCCACACTACAACAGAGTTGAATTGCTGGCAGGGGCCTAAGGCTTGCAGAACCTAAAATATTGCCATCTGGCCCCTTATAAGGTGTACTGGTAGCATAGTGAAATTAAGTGTGGGCTGCTAACCACAAGAACAGCAGTGAGAGATGCTTTCTGCTCCCCAAATATTTATAGCCTCAGAAACCCCCAGGATAATTCCACCCAACCAACAAGATCACTCTAAGTCAGAAGTGAGTTTGGTTTTTTGTTTGGGCCCTAACAAATTTGCCGACCTCTGCTCCAATTCCACTAGTTGACTCTTCACTTGTTGCACAAATATGGCAGCCTACAAACTCCAATTCCCCGCCCCCGCCCCATCCTCTTACCCCAAGCTCTCTCCATATCTTTAAACACTTGGGTGCTAGATAACCTCTCTAGGAAAGTTTTCTATCCTCACTTCGGAATCTTCAACTAGAAAAATACTGCCATCAGTTCTGATTCATGGTGACCCTATAGGGCAGGGGAGGACTGCCCTTCTGGGTTTGAGATTACAAATCAATACGGGAGTAGAAAATCTCACCTTTCCCATGCGGAGCAGCTGGTGGTTTCGAACTAATAACCTCAGCCAAAGCGTAACCAATGCGGCACCAGGGCTCTATCCCATTGGTTCATCAGGATTAAAGGAAAACGATCCTTTCCCTGATGCACCGACATTCATGCATCACATCAGGTAGGTCTGATAAGTCCCCTCGACAAAATGGGAACAAACATGGGCAGATGAAGCACGTCAACTACGTGCGGAAGGAGTGTCCCCTAAGTCCTCCCTGATCCAGAGGTGACATTTGGGCGAGAGGTTAAAGGCTGAGTCAAGCAGAAGAGAATGCGCGAATAGGACCACCTCATCCTTCCCACTTCCCTGCCGCTGCAGAAGATGAGTCAAGAAAGAACGCGTTCAGAAGTCTGAAATCTAAAGAAAACTGCACGTGGCCAGGCCAAAACCACCAGGGAATGGCTGAACGGTAACGCCACTCGCTCTCCTTTCCTCCTGATGCCCAAGAACCCCAATTCGGGCTCCACCCATTCTCGTCGTGCCAGGAAGTCTCCACCCAGTGTCCAAAACTTCTGGGCGGCAGCCTTCCGTGTGCGCGCCCACGCTCCGGCTTCCTGACGACACGAGGACGCCGGGACCAGGGCGCCCACCGTCCCACAGGGCCCGCAGTGGCAACGAGCCGGCGCCGTAGAAGAGCTCCCGCCGGGGCCCGCCCCTGCAACCGCCCCGTGGCGCGTGGACCTCCGAGGCGGGGCCAAAGCAGCGGCGGGAGCTCGCGAGCGAGAAGCTAGGCCCGGGAAGGGCAGCGATCCCGAGGCGCACGCGCACAGCGAGCCGCCTGGGCGGAGCGTGTCTGCGGAAGGAGGTGCAGCGTAAAGGAGCGCGTGGCGCTCCGGTTTTCGCGCACGCGCGGTAGTCTCGCCTAGCTCGTGCGCGGTGGCGCACGCGCGCGCAGCCGGCTCGGCATCTTTTCTTCGGGCCCGCCCCACGGCCTGAAGCAGAGGCGACGCGCCACAGCAGGGAAGTGTGGGGCGAGATGGGCGGGGCATAGCACGCGAGCGCGGCCAGCAAAAGAAGGGAGGGGAACGGAGAGAGCCCAGACAACGTTACCCCGTCAACATCCAATCGGGTGCGGGCCGGACCCCGCCCCCTCCCCTCACCTTATTGGCTGGGTGGCCCCCACATGGGCGGGGCCGGCGGTGGAGTTGGGGAGGGCAGGGGGCGGGGAAGAGGGGGAAGGCGCTGGCGGGCAGTGATGGCGGCGGGTGATGGGGACGTGAAGCTAGGCACCCTGGGGAGTGGCAGCGAGAGCGGCAGCGACGGCAGCAGCGAGAGCCCGGGCGGCGCGGGAGCGGCAGCCGAAGGGGGCGGCTGGGCGGCGGCGGCGTTGGCGCTTCTGACGGGGGGCGGGGAGATGCTGCTGAACGTGGTGCTGGTGACGCTGGTGCTGCTGGGGGCCTACCGGCTGTGGGTGCGCTGGGGGCGACGGGGTCTGGGCGCCGGCGCCGGGGCGGGCGAGGAGAGCCCCGCCGCCTCTCTGCCTCGTATGAAGAAGCGGGACTTCAGCTTGGAACAGCTGCGCCAGTACGACGGGTCCCGCAATCCGCGCATCCTGCTCGCGGTCAATGGGAAAGTCTTCGACGTGACCAAAGGCAGCAAGTTCTACGGCCCCGGTGAGGAGGAGAAAGGGGAGGGGAGGACCCCTGCCGTTTCAAGCACGACCCCCTTCTGACGGGATGGCCCCTAGGTACCGGGGTACTTTGCCCAACCTTCCCCGCCGCCTGAGCCCCGCGCCTTGACTGCCGCACCTGGGACGGCCCGCCCCACGCACACACCCCCAGCCGCGGGCACCTCCAGCTTTTCTTCCAAGTCATGGTCCCAGTGGCTTCCCAGGCACCCGCTCCCAGGACTCTGGACTCATCCTTCGCCCATCCCATTTCTCCTCTGGCCTTTTCTGGTGCTGAATTCTTCAAAGTCCTTATAGCCCCGAGTCACACTGGCGCCCCAACCTTTCCTGAGCTTTCTGCTTCTTAGGATGGGTCCGGGCAGGAATGAGGGGAGATTTCTAAAGTAAAGACACGAGATTCTAGGCCCTGTGGTTTAGTTTGCTTTGCTTTCTCCCCCAACTCCTCCGTGATCTTCGCTTTCTGTATAGTACGTACTTCCCAGAAAGCCACGTTTAGGAACACACAGTTCCAGGACCCAACCTGTGAGGTAGAAACACACAAAAACACTTGGAACGCTTTTTCTTTTTCTTTTTTTCGAACCAGTTTTAGTCGCGAATAGCTTTCCAAGATTAACAACAGTATACGTGGGATGAGGACAGACCTGAATGCAGTTCTTAAAGTCTGGCTACTGTAGTCTCCCTGAGTTTTTGGGGGTGGAGCTCTTATACCCAGCAGGCGTGTCTGTCCTGTCTCGCTTTTCTTTTCTTTTTTTTTTTTTTTGGAATGGGGGGGCGGAAGGGGTGAAAAGTAAGAAGGCAAATATCCAAATACATGTTGATAGGACTTACTGTGTTTTCATTTAGCTGAACATGAGAAAAATCTACAAGCACTATACGTTAATACCCCCATGCACCACTTCTGCAAGTTCAGGATTTTTAGAACTTTGCTTTCAGATAACTTTTGTGCTGGGTAGTTGATTTGGAAGCCTTTTTACCGTGTAGGTGTAGCATACATTTCATGTTCTAGTGAACTTTGATTCCGATTCATAGAACCTGTTGGTATACTATGAAACCCAGAACAACATCCTGCATTCTTTGTGTGTAGTAATTAGTACTAAGCCTTTTTTTTTTAAGTGACTACAGAAGACAGCATGATAAGAATTGGGGGGTCTAATGTGACCTTTTACTCAAAAGCAGACCTTAAATTCAAGGGCATTGGCGGTGTAAAGTCAAACTCATACCCTCCTGTTAATACAGATTTGTTGACACAGATCTGTACTACCACTTTCAGTACTTTGGTTTGTTTGTTGCTAGGTCTAGAGATAAGAAATTGGAGGTTCTTAGTGTTGAGGTGCTTAATTGATTTCTGAGCTGTTTGTATTTCTGTGTGTGTATATCTATATTCAATCCAACCAAGTCGTAATTTAAAAGGTTCTTCTGCATAGATTAATATGAACACCAGGTTATCTGCTGACTTATCAGCACACATGATTAATACTTCTTTTTATTGACTTAAGAGCATGTGGGATAAGAGAAGGGGGCCAAAGTACAGTATTTAAACAGGCCAAATTAAATAGTTAATTTTGTTAAGCCCAGGGACTGACAATATTTTGTACCTCCTTAATTGAAATGCATACTTGTAAATGACCAGTTTAATAGACATGAGATTTCAAATCTGCGGTTGACATTTTATGAAATGATACTTTTTAAAGACTTTTCCCTATTGGTATTAAAATATCCATTTAGTAATTAGAAATTGTGTGCAGGTTAAATTTTTTAGTGGCACTTACCAAACTAAAACGTCTGCTTTTGCACTCTCTTGTCTAAACTGGCACTAAAGATGTAGTCAAGGCGTGAGCAGGGAGATAGGGGAAAAAAATGATCTGATACCAAGGGCTCAAGTAGAAAGAAAATGTTTTGAAAATGATGATGGCAACAAATGTACAAATGTGCTTGACACTATGTATGTATGTATGTATAGATTGTGATAAGAGTTGTACGAGCCCCAAATAATTTTTTTTAAATGATGTAGTCAAAGCATATTAGTGCTTGCCCATTTAGGCCTTGCTACTCTGAAAATAGCTGTTAGAGACAGCCATAGACAGTTTGGCAGCCTCTGGTAGCAAATGATATGTGACACATTTAAAAATTAAGATAAGAGTCATAGGTGTAATGTGTGGCTTGAGCATTGAGGAGGCTTCCCCTCTAACAGAGAAGTCAGTCTTATAGTAGCTTTCACTAGGTTGCAGGTTCTGATCAACAGCCTAAGGATGATGTTCAATTGTATTCCTAAGTATTTATCAACAGCCTAATAGAGATATTGATAATATTATTAAATGAACTTTGAATAGTCTGAGCATTTTATGGACTTGGGATGTAGTCACACTTTCCAAGAAAGTCTGGAAGCCATTACCTGGCTGTGAAAGAGAAGTTTGGTTTGGGGATTGATTTTCATTTTCATCCTCAAATAAATTAAGTAATTTAGTAGTAGAAAAAATTAAAAACAGGAATCCTATCTGAAAATTCTCAGTAGTTTGAAAGAATTCCCTAAACTAGAAAACCTGGTTTCTATGCTTAACTAACACTTTCATTACACAATAATGGATTTGGAGTTCAAGATTATTTTTGTGAGGTTTTTTATAATATGGCAGAAATTTGCAGTTTTTCGTTTTCAGCTTCTTAAATTAAATACTGATAATTTAGTGAGGTAAACACATATTGGCAAACAGTTGGTATTAAGTGCATTTGTCGATATTAAATTTAGTAACAGTTCAAGCACTTGGCCAGCTTGTGGAGAAAGTATGGTCACAATGACTGAGAAGGAAACCAGATTTGTGAAGCACCTGCTTCATTGGATCCATTTGTCTGTCATTTCCACAATGCCCCAATAAAGTTGGTAGGTATTCCCATCCTACAGGTGCCCATCCTACGCATGGCTGATGAGTTTATTCCAACCATAGTCACTCTATAGGACAGAGTAGAGCTGCTCCATAGGGTTTCTAAGGCTGTAAATCTCTACCGAAGCAGACTGCCACATTGTTTTCCCAAAGAGGATCTGCTAGGAACCAGCAGCTGATTGCTTACTGCTGCACTCCCAGGACTCCTTTGCCTACAGATAGGAAATCTAAGATTTAGGTATCTTACGTAAATTGGTTTGAGACAGACCAATATGATATTCAAGTCCAGGTATATTTAACAAAATCTATCCACAGTTCTAGTCATCAGCATTCTGGGTTAAACTTAAGAGACTTTTTCGTTTGTCCTCTTCTGATTTCAATAAGGATTTAAATAGTCAAAGATACTCGTTCATGACTTTGTGCTGCCACATGTCACACGTGCCACATGTGGATGTGTAAATTTATCAAAATTATAAAGTAAGTTTCTGCCCCTGTAGTTATTTTTAAGTGCCTGTTACTGAACAGTATACTTGATAGAATATTTCTCTCTTCCCAGAGTTGTATAGCATTGATTCTCCGGGTCAGGGTAGAAGGAGGAAGGAACTCATTTACTTTTTATTACTATCCTATAACCAAAAAAACAAACCCACTGCCATTGAGTCAATTTTGACTCATGGCAACCCTTTAGGGCAGAGTAGAACTGCCCCTGTGTGTTTCTGAGACTGTCGAAAGGAACATCTTTCAAGCTGCTGACCTTTAAGGTTAGTAGCTACCTTGTAACCATTCTACCACCAGGCTCCTTTAGGATCCTATAAAATAGGTAATGTACCCATTTTAGGGATGTAGAAATTCAATTTTTGCCAAAATCAATAGTAAGTAAGTGGCAAAACTAGAATTCAAACCCAAATCGAAGTGGTTTAACAAGCCATCCTTTCCCATTGTATCACAACGTAGTATGATTACAGTTATAGATGTTTACAGGATCATAAATGAAGACTCCCAACAGGTACTGCAATTTTTTTAAATGATCAAAATGAAATACTGCCAACACAGTATACAATCCCAAAGCCATACTTTCTCAATTATTATCTTGCCATTTAAACTTCACTGAATGAAAAGAAATCACTTAAGAAGTACCTCTTTTCCTAAGACTTAGTAGCATAGGACAAGGAGTACTACCTGCACCTTTCACATTTTTCCACTTTTGAATTTTATCTTCAATGTGTTGCTTTTTAATTAACAATTTGTAAAACTTCAGTTGTAGCATATTCCTATGGGCCCAGCCCAACCTGACATTCCTTCATAGATGTCCAAAAGTTGACTCCCCAATTCTTATACATGCTTCTGTTGAAGCAGATGCTGAGGTTCGTTCAGATTAATGCCCATACCTACCCCCATAAAGTCAATTGCTATTGACTTGATTTCAACTCTTAGCAAATACCACCTCCCACCCACCCATCCAACTTGTGTCAGTAAAATTTTCATGAGTTGATTCTTTTTGGAAGTAAATTGCCACGCCTTTCTTTCAAGGTACCCTTTGGTCAACCTGGACCACCAGCCTTTACGTTGACAGTGGAATGCGTTGAATGCATCACCCAGGGACTCTACCATTAACTACCAATAAAAAGATCAATTTGACATGCCACTCAAATTTCTACTAGTTTTTACAGTAGGATTAACTCCTCTAAGCTCAACATCCTTTTACTGCATGTACTCTTTGAAAGACCTGTGTTCGTGTTAAAGCAAAAATTAGAAGACCAAACTCATTGCCATTAAATCAATACCCACTCATAGCAACCCTGTAGGACAAGGTAGAACTGCCCCCTAAAAGATTAAAGATGATCATCTTTAAAGAAGTAGATGGCTCCCTCTTTCTCCCAAAGAGTAACTGGTGGTTTCAAACTCTTAGCATTCCAGATTGTAACCACGACACCACCAAAGAGAGCTTAAAACAAATATAAACCAGAGATATTAGAAGGGAGAAATCTATTTAGTAACGGTTAATCATTCAAGTTCTTTAAATTCTACAATCTGGTATCGGCAGCTTCTTCCCTATATGCCCATAACAGGCAAGTTTAAATAATTGCTATGCTCTTTTGAAGCTCACATCCTGCTTCAGGATCTTTAACATTTTTAAGTACTAAGAAGGCAGCTCCTGGATTATAGGAAAGCCTTAAAAATCAGTTACAATTATTGGGAACTGAGTCTTCAAAGCTGACACATCCCTGCCCTCAAGTAGTTTAATGTCTACTGAAGTCATATAATAAACAAGTACAGTATTTCAATACATAATTATAATTTATAAGTATGCTATGAAAGAAATGAGTAGGATACACAATAGAGTATAAGAATCTTATTTACATTAGATAATTAAGAAAGGTACCATATTTATATTTACTTGCTAAGAAAAGGGGTTGGCATTTAAACAGGGGTCTAAAAGAGCCAGCAGTACAAAGATTGGTTGTGAGACTATTCTAAGCCAACATTAGTACTTTGCTAACTATACAACTGTACTGAACAAACTAAAGCCATCTAGATTGTGTTATCAAATTTGAACTTCACCTCTGTTTGATTTGTCTTAGTTACAGGTGAGAAGGACAACCTGAGGTGGGCAAAATAGAACCTCTCCATGGGTTTTCAAGGCTGAGAGCTTTCAAAAGGATGTAGGCAGGCCTATCTGAAGGCGTGGAGGGGGGGGTGGAGGGTTTTCACTCCCAGTGACTTTTTCTTTTTTAATTGGATTGTTGCTGCGAATATACACAGTGAAACATGAGGGAGCTTCAAAATTTTCATGGGGAAATCCCATTATCTTTTTATTCCTTGTTTCCCCTTTGAACACCCATTCAGCAATTTCTCTATGTGCAATGCAGTGATAAATTCCTCGAGTTGTGAACCAGTCTCACGCTCCTGTCCTGAACTGAGGCTCTGGGATATTTTTGGTCTAAGATTTAATGCTGATTTCGGAGTAATGGCTTCAGAAGTTCATTCACCCTCCATGTGTCCAGAAAGTATCTAGAATTTATGAGAATGTGACATTCTGTTCTCCATTGTCTTCCATTTGGCCAAGATTCTTACTGGATTTGGGGGTAAAACATTCAATAATGGTAGCTCGGAACCATTCATAACTGACATCCCGGCAAAGGAAACAGTTCATGGAGACAACTAGCCACACATGCCCATGACTTCCCACTCATAGCCACCTTTTGTACAGCAGAGCGAAACAATGCCCACCTCACAATTACTATTGCCCATTGTTGCAGCAGCGTATCTATCTTGTCAAGGGTCTTCTGCTTTTTCACTGCCTCCCCCCCTTTCCCAAACACACTATCCTTTCTAGGGATTGGTCTCTCTTGATAACATGTCCAAAGTATATGAGACAAAATCTCCATCCTTTCTTCCAAGGATGATTCTGACTGTACTTTTGTTTGTTTGTACAGTTTGTTCTTTTGGTAGCCCATGGTACTTTCACCAGTCTTCACCAGCATGATAATTCAAATGCATTGATTCTTCTTTGGTCTTCCTTAATCAGTCAGTGTTCAACTTTCATGGGCATATTAGACAATTGAAAAGTCCATGGCTTAGATCAGGCATACCTCAGCCCTCAACACATTCCATAGCCTTTTCCTATTCCTAACTCTACTTCCTCTGCTGTCCCAGGTGGATGGACACCAGTTGTGATTTAAATGGCTACATGCAAGCTTTTAACGCCCTGTGTACTATGCAACAAGCTAACAACAGAAGCACCAGACACATTATTTAGCTAATTAACCAGGTTATCCCATAAAACCATGACCCTAAATCTCCAAACCAAAGCAAATTCCATGAAGTATTTGGTTGTACATCAGTAGCCTTAGTTTTTCTTTTTCTTTTTTTTGTCATTAGAAATATATCTATCCACAACGGATGGATGGATGTATTGTGATAAGAGCTGTATAAGCCCCCCCCAAAATGATTTTTTTAAGAAAAAAATGGAATAAAGATATAATTCAGGTCCAATTCTGTGACTTAGAGCTATGCTTGTCAACTGTGGGCCATGGCCAAGAATAAGTTGTGATATTAATTTACTGGGTAACAACTAACATTTCTTATGACAAAATATAAATTAAAAAAAGAAATATATCATAATTTTTGCCAGTTGAACATTTTACAGGTATAAAATTTATTGACAACCTTTATAATAATTGCCTGTTTTACTCTATCTTAATCATTGCAGTTTTCCATCAATGTTAATCCCCTTTTTCCCTCCCCTTCCTGTCCCTGGTACCCATTAATTAATCAAATTTTTTGCCCTTTTAAGTCATTTTGCACAAGTTAGGTTGACCGGTATTTTCCCTTTTGTGATTGACTGACGTCAGTCAGCCTGTCTTCAAGTTCGATCCATACTGTGGCATGCATGCAAACATTTTGTTTTTGCACACATCTCTTGATGGGCATTTTAAGTTGTTTCTACCTTTGGGCTATTGTGATTATCATGAACATTGGTGTCTTGAGTCTGCGTTCAAATCTTGTGTATGCTGTGTCGTCTTTTAGGTCATACTATAGTGACATTTTTAGCTTTCGAGGACTCACACACTGGTTTCCTACAGTGACTGTACCACTTTGCATTTCCGCCAGCAGGATAAGGATTTCAATTTCCCCGCATCCTCCTCAGCATTTATCATTTTCTGTTTTTTGTTTTGTTTTTTTCTCTTAGCCATACCTCTGTTGATATGACGATAGGCTAGTTATTTCTGGGGTGATTTCCTTACCTTTGCCATGCACCCTATCCTATTCTTCTGAACAATGTGCCAGACATCATTTTTTATGTGAATTAGGAAATGCTGTTGCTTGAAGTGTCTTTACTCCCTCCCATTTGACAAAATTTTTCTTAACATATAAAATTACTATCTCTACAAATGTGGATGATGTCCCCTAGAACTGTATGTTGAGGCCCTGGTTAGAAAGTATTTTCCATGTTATTAAAATTTCACTCGCAAATTAATTGCAGTATTGCCACCTTAAAAAAAATAGCCTTCATTTAGCTTACCAAAATATTTTTCACATACTTTATACATTGCTGTTTCTTCCATCTTATTCCTTATCCTAGGATTCAATTTTCCTTTTAGATAAGTACGTTCTACAATATTTTATTGGTAGAAAAAACTTTGTTTTCTCTCTTGGGGATAATATTTTAGGTTTAAGATTAAATTGTAGATTGACTTTTATTGTACTTCAAATTTTCAGTCTTATTTTGCCATTGTCTTCTATTAATATTGGCAAGAAATCTGTTTTGGGTTAATTTGTCCCCTCTGATTGTATTTGAGATTTTTGCCCCCCTTTATTACCATGATTCTACCCTTAACTAGGATTTTGTTGGTGATATATTAAAATGGTATTTCAGTATTCTTAATTGCATTTCCCTTTGCGTCAGTGAAGTTGCATAGCCTAAAAGCTTTTGGGTCCTTTTGTTTCCTTTATGAGGTGTCTGTTCAAATGTCCTTGGCCCACAGTTTTTCAATTGTGGTATTGGTCTTATAAGTTTAAGTACTTTTTATAAAACAAAAGTCAGTAGTGTGAGCTATTTTGCCTTTTATTATAAAATACAGAAATGTTTAGTTTTGTACATTAAAATTGCTCTTTTATGACAGCTAAGATTTGTTTTATACTTAATGACCTTTTGTAATTAAAGATTGTAAAAACAATTTCTGTAATTTCTTTTATACTTTCATAGGTTTATGAAATTCCATTTAGAATTTAAGATAAATCATCTGATTTTTTTTTAAACAGGCTACCTCATAGTCTCAGTACTATTTATAAAATAATCTCTTCTCTCTCCCCAACACTAAAAAGTATTATCTCTACTGTTTAATTTTTTAAAGCCTTCCCTTCCCCATCCTTTCCAGGCACCTAGACGATAAGGGCATGAGTTCAGTCCACATTGTTGCTGGAACCTTTGAGTCAAAACCTTCTGGTGTGAATTTTAGAAGCAAGGTTGACTTTTCAGGCCTTCACAGAATTAAAACATTCCGGTAAAAGCATTTACTCATTTTACAAGAGAGCCATGAGGACTTTGTAAATGGAGATCTACCCTGTGTTGTACATTAGGGGTAAGTGGTAGAATTAGGGCCCAGGGTAACCTAGATCTATCTCTTGAAAAGCTTTCTTGGTGGTGCAGTGGATTACATATTAGGCTGCTAACTTCAAAGTCCGCAGTTAAAACCTACCAGCCACTTTGGGAGAACATTTTTTTACCTAGGGATCTATACTTACATGAGATTTAGAGTCGGACACTCCACAGGGGCAGTTCTTTTCTGTCCTGTAGGGTCTCTTTGTTGGAACCAACTCAAGAGCAGTGAGACCTTCTCTATAGAAGTAGCATTTATTAGTTGAATTTCAATAAGTACTTTTATGTATTTTTGTATTTGTTCCTTGACTTGTTAATTTGGCGGGGAAAAAAATTACCCAATACAAAAGTAATTTCTAGATTTTCAAAAAACTTATCTTCAGAGTTATAAAAGACTATCAAACAAGACCAGGGAACTGGGCTTTTCATAAACTTTAGTGGATTTAAATTTGTCTCTGGGCTCTATTGTGGGAATTACTACAGTTATTTGTCACGAAACTCTCCTCTACATAAATACACTACATGACGATGTGCTTCAAACAAACCTCACTGCCGTTGAATCAATGCCAACTCCAAGTGAGTCTGTAGGACCAGCTGCCACTCTGGGTTTCTGCAACTAACTCTTTATGGGAACAGAAAGAAGCCTCATTCTCCCAATCATGTTAGAAAACCACAAAATTATCTTTTATGTATTTCATTACTTCTTCCTGGAACTTTGTTCGTTACATTCTTTAAAGCTGTTTCACAATCAGGCAATGTCAGTCTCTTTCCTAGACTATGTTATACCATCTACCTGCTTACATTAAAATAAGCAAGGTTTTTAGGATATAGTAAATTAAGCTTATTGAATTTTGAACTTTAAAAATCGTTACTGGACGTTGTGTGAACTCTAACGCTAACGTTGAATCTGAATTCTAACCCATACGGTGTAATGTGGTATGTTTACATTGTTTTAGCTTTGGGCCATATGATATCCGCAGGGGAATGTTCTTAGTATTAAACATCAAGTCCACCTTTCCAGAGCAGCCCATCTACTACCTACTCTAGTTACTAAGTTTAATTCTTTATGGTCTTACAGGGCAAAGTAAATTGTTACCCAAAAAGGCCTATTCAGAAACCTGAAGAAAATTCTAAGTATGTGGCAAAGACAATGCAATAGGGCAAAAGATTTGTAGGAAGATTCCCTCTTGCATTTTTCCCATAAACTATCTGAAGCTCTTTCATATGATTTAGGGTGTAGGGGAATATGTGAATCATGGAATCATTCTTTTTATTCGAGTTAACATTGTTTTGCCTAGAATTTGGCTCAGATAATTGTCTATTGACTGAAGCTCACACTCTAATGTCGCCAACCAAAACAGAACGTTTTATAAAATTTTACTCTCTTTGTATATTCATTCAGTGTTGAAGACTCATTAGGGAAGTAGGCAGATAATTGTATTAGAGAATAGACTGGTGCATTCAAAAATGGAGGATTTTCTGATTGCTATTTTTTTCTTTAATTTTTTACCTAACCCTAACCCTACTGATTGCTATTTTTATGATCATTTCTTCTGGGTTTTTATATATAATTTATGAGTGTGTTTTATGATTTATACTCAGAAGTACCCTGGAGGAATGGCTTTTGCAGAGTGATTGTTAGATTCCGTCAAGTCATTTCTGACTCACAGCGACCCAGATGTACCACAGATTAAAACACTGCCTGGTATTGGTGGTGAACATCATCAACTGTTGCTATGTGTGAGCCGATTATTGCAGCCACTGACCATCTTCCTACATTGACCCTCCACAAAGCATGCTGCCCTTCTCCAGGAAGTGGTTCCTCCTGATAATATACCCAGGAACCCTTGTGGTATTGTGGTTACACATTGGACAGGGTCAGCAGTTAGAAACCACCAGCCACTCCACACGAGAAAGATAGGGCTTTCTACTCCAGTGAAGAGGTACTATCTCAGAAACGCACAGGGGCAGTTCTACCCTGTCCTATAGGGTCACTGTGAGTCATATCAACTGGATGGCATTAAGTTTGGTTTTTTGGATAACATGCATGTCCAAGTACTTGAGATGGAGGCTAGCTGTCTTCACTTTTATTCTGGCTGTACTTCTTCCAAGACATATATTTTCCTTCTTCGCAGGGCAGGGAGGTTTGTGTCAGAATATTAAGAAACTTGTCAATGCTAGAGCCTTCTTGTTAATTCTTTAACACTCTGATATTGTAGGGGCATTCTATAATGTCCAGTCCCCTGAAATTTTGTAATTAGTAAAATGCTTTAGGCTTTCTACTCCTATAAACGCCTAGTCTTGGAACCCCACAGGGACAGCTCTACCCTGTCCTGTAGTGTCACTGTGAGTCGGAATCATCATCAAACATCAAAATGTTCTAGATGTCAGAGTCCTCTTTCCGTGCTTCTGTTTGTGGTTAATTATATATTTTCTCATGGAGCCCTGGTGACTTTGTGAGTTACACATTGGGCCCCTAACCATAAGGTCGGCAGTTCAAACCTATTGACCATTCTCCTGGAGAAAGATGAGGCTTCCTGCTCCTGTGAAGAACTGCAGCCTCAGAAACCCATAGGGGCAGTTCTGCCCTATCGGGTTGCTGTGAATTAGCATTGGCACATGGCAGTGAATATGTGTTTACTCAAGGTACACTATTTGGATTAGTCTAAAAAATAAAAATCGTACTTCCACTTTAATCAGAATTTTAAGCAAATCACCCCAAAAAAAACTCTCCTGTGTTTTTCATTTGCCAAGTGGGAAGGACAAAAAATAGTCACCACTAATTTGTGGAACTGTGAGAGGAAATTGAGGTTGCTGGGAAAAAGTTCTGTATCACTTTGTAGATTGTCATAGCCCTAGTTGATTTCTTTTCTTTGTGTATGCTTCAAAAAAGGGAAATACATTGACTCAGTGATAATTTAAAAGTTATATAATGTTTGCAGGGTTTTTATTTCTGTTGTTTCTGTCTCCTCAGAGCAGCCATTGCTACAAAGCCTGGACTTGGGAGGAGGGTGGAGAGAGCCGCACTACTTCCCCACCCCCATTGTTTATGCTTAAGTTTGAAAATTAACATTTTCCCTAAAATAACTCCAATTGACTGTGAGAAACTTTAGATTTTACTCTGTAAATTGAGACTATTGAATTCTTTCTCTTAATTGCTTAGTTCAACACTTGAAAGTTATTAGTGGTAATGGGCAAAGTTTGAAAGTTGTAAATGTTGACCTTGGTACTTTCTTTTAAAAGAAAGATTAAAGTACTAAATGATAGCCTAAGTTTACATTAATAGGAACATGTTCAAATAAATTATAGATGCATTCATTTAATGGAAAAATATGTAGCCATTAAATAAAGGGTGGTTTTTGATAGCCAAGTTATGATGTGAAAAATGTTTACCAATGAGAAAAGTAAATAAAATATTTTTGGGGGGCAATTGCTTCTATTTTCATTTTAGGACCCATTTATTTAATACCTATTTTTTTAATTCTATCATACAGTGAACTGTTTTTATTCCTGTCTTATGAACTTTATGGTGCTACAAATTATTAGACTTTTGTCTATTTAAGTGAAGTTTGAATTCTCTGAAAGTGTATACAAACCCCTTTGACACACAATTTCAGTTTCTAATTTGCTTTCAAATATGAATTTGGATACAAGACATTTTCTATACATTTTTAAATGAAGGGATTTCCAGGGTTTTTCCACATGTTTCCTTTTCATTAGGAAATACTTTCTTTTGTTAGCTGGATATTAAGCTTTTGTTGAGGACCACTTTGTTAACTACTGACAGTAATTAGGCCAGTAATTATTTTTTCAATAATTATAGATTTAATGTTATTTTCTCTCATTAACTTCTGTTTGATATACCTATATACTCGAGTATAAGTCAACCTGAATATCAGCCGAGGCACTGAATTTTACCACAAAAACAGCGTTAAAAAATGTGCTGGAAAACTTGGCCCATACATGAGTATATAAAGTAGGTAATTTACAGCATTTTTTTTCTCTTTTGTCATTTTATGTACTTTGGATATTTTTAGCATGTAATCTCCTTAAATAGCCTAAAATCTACTTGGTCCTCTCTGCAGCATAAGTTGAAGATAGTAAGAGGTATTATTTCCCTTCTTTATGTAACAAATAATTTTTAGACCCACAAGCTAAAACTCACCCAACAAGTAGTAAAGTTAGGCTTTTAATGCTTAGAAGGTTTTTATTGTAAAACTCATTTTTAAATAACCAGGCCTTATCAATAATACCAAATAAAATGTTCATTCCCATAAAGATTGCCCTGCTAATAGTTTGTTGTGTATTGTGTTTCTCATACATATACAAATATACACATGCATATTCATTTTTATTCAGAGCCCATCAGAATCCTGAATTACTTTTTTCATTTTAATCTGCCACAAACTTTGTGCATTGTGTTATATAGTATTCTATTAAATTAATGTACTGTATAACCAACTCCTATTGTGGAAAATCAGATTATTTTATTGATAAACTATCTGTTTTAAACAATCAAATAATCTTTTTATCGTATAACTGGAGTGCAGATCTTGCCTAAGTTAAGGGTCAGAGTCTGGAGTTCATCTATTTGGGAATTCTGCTAATTCATTTGTAAGGAATTTATGGTGTCTACTTCGTGCTAGGCACTATGCAGAGCATTAAGGATACAGAGTTGAACGAGACCGTTGCTATTTTACAAAGACAAACTTGGACAATGTTTTACTTCTACCAATGTATATATTATGTCATTATTCTCTAAAAAGGGTGGTACCTAATCTTTAGACAAAATCCTAATCATCAACTCGTAAGCTAATAAGTCTAGAAGAGGAGAATGTTCCTTATACTATTCATGCTATTGTATTTTTTTGTTTTTTTAAATCATTTTATTGGGGGGCACTTATAGCTCTTATCACAATCTATACATACATACATTGTGTCAAGCACATTTGTACATATGTTGCCATCATCCTTTTCAAAACATTTTCTTTCTACTTAAGCCCTTGGTATCAGCTCCTTGATTTTTCTCCGTCCCCCACCTTTTCTCCCTCCCTCATGAACCCTTGATAATTTATAGATTAATATTATTTTTATAACCATTGTTTTATTTCATAGCTTGTCTTATTTTATATACTAATTATAAATATAGTGTGGTGATTAGATATGCTAGCTGTATTTCTGAGTAGAGTAATTTATGTTCAAATCATTTAACGAATATTTGCTGAACATCAACATGGTGCTAGATACTGAACTAATCACAGGTTATGCAAAATCTGCTCTCGCAGAGTTATAACCTAGGTAGAATAGAAGAAGGAAAACTAAAGTGCACAGTTCTTTTCATGGTGCATTTTCAGTGGGTGTTCTGTTGATTAATTATGTTGAGATGCCACTCTGAACCCTAGTGAAATATTTTCTGACCTTAATCAAAGTTACTTCCAGAACTTAGTTTCCACTTCCTCTTTGTTTAGCTGCCTTATGAGATTCATGTTGAAATACAAGCTTTAAGATATTTGAAATTCTTGAAATTTGTATGAAAAAACTGTTCTGGTCAAAAGGCAGATTTCTAAGAAATTTCTCATTATCCTACCTTGTGTCTGCACACGTTTTGAAATTAAGGATTTGTACCAAATATGAGTCATTATGAGATTCTCTTACAGGCATATATATTCATTGCAGATTTGGTTCCAAACCATGACAAAAGAAGCAAATATAGCAATAGAGGGAGCTTTTGTTTATCAGTGCATGTAAAAATCATGTAGACATGCGACTGTAGTTTAAGTGCAATAGCATTATGAAAAAGTTTGAAATATGGAATTCCAAAAATGTAACGCATTGACAGGAGACGAGTGCAGTCCATTGAGAAGAAAATGGTGCCAATTGACTTGGTTGATGCAGGGTTGCCCCATATCTTGAATTTGCAAAGAAATACACACAGTATCTGTGAAATGCATAAACTAAAGTGCAATAAAAGAGGTATACCTAATTCCCCCGTGGGGCAGCTGGTGGTATATATGAACCTCTGACCTTTCTGTTTGCAGTCAAGCATTGAACCACTGTGTCACTAGGGCTCCTAATAAAAAAACATTATGTGGTAATCTAAATAATTTCTTTTTTCAGCGGGTCCTTATGGAATATTTGCTGGTAGGGATGCCTCCAGAGGACTGGCAACATTTTGCCTAGATAAAGATGCACTTAGAGATGAATATGATGATCTGTCAGATTTGAATGCCGTACAAATGGAGAGTGTTCGAGAATGGGAAATGCAGTTTAAAGGTACCTTCATTTTATTACAACTTTTGAAAATGTTAAAGCACATGGTCAGACAAAATACATAACTATTTCACAATGTTGAAGAGCCTTAGGATACCACCAGTTTTCATTGTCATTAAAATTTGATGATGTTTTAAACGTAGCTAAATGTCAATGCTTGCTATATGTGATCATTTTGAAAATCTGTATTTAAAAATTGACCTGTTAGAAACTATTAGAGACTTTTTTAAAAGCTTATGAAACACTAGTTTTATAAGACTTGTCCTTAAAGCTATAGATTTGGCTTGTTTTGTTTTTAACTGAATTAATAACTGGTGTTGATCCTATAATTATAATTTATTCTGAATTGTTCTTAAGTGGTAATGAAAAAGTGTCATCCTCCTTTATTATAACTTGTAGCTTAATATTTGTTACCCTCTATTTGTCACTTTGGACAACAACAAGGGAGCTTCAGAAAGTTCTTGAACAAACGGAATTGAAAGATGGGGGCGGTGATGCTGGCATTGTTCGACACAGTCTTTGACCTCCTGTCGTGTTTATCTGGCCCTGGTCCCTTTGGAACAACTGCTCTGCTTTCTTGGCATTTGTATTTGTTGTCTAAGAGACAGTTCTCTTACCTGCTCCTCCTGATGTGTCAGTTAATTCACTTAATCCAGACTTAAATTCCAACCAAGGAAGAACAGATCTTTGGACATACAGTGTTTTAAATTAGACACCTTGGAAACAAAAACAAAGTAACAGAGATGTAAGAACATAGGTTGATGAGAGACAGAGTAACAGAGATGTAAGAACATAGGTTGATGAGAGACAGAGTAACAGTGGGACAAGGCTATACGCTGAAACTTCCAAAGAAGATATGGTAGCAAGTAGCAAATGAATTTCCAACTCTTCGTTGAGGTTTGTCCTTGAGGACACCCTTTGTCACATTAAATGTCTCCAAGTGATTTCGATGCAGTATCCTTGATTAAAAGCAGTTCATCTCCCTCCTACAAAGAACCCCTAACCAATGGAGTCAATTCCAACTCATAGGGACTTTCGGAGTAGATGAGGCCAGGCAGTCTCACCTTTCTCCTGCTGTGCAGTTAGCAGGTCAGCACTCAGCCAGCACTGCCGCCAGAGCCCTTTGTCACAAAGAATTCCTGACCTTAGACCTCCCTGTTCCTTTGCTTTGCGCATTACGTGTGCACGGAGACTAGCCATAGTGAACAATAGGAAGAGCTTATCCTTTACAAGTAAGAGGCAAACAAAATTAATCACTACTGGTTTTCTTTTGATGTATCTTTCAGAGAAATACGATTATGTAGGCAGACTCCTAAAACCAGGAGAAGAACCATCAGAATATACAGATGAAGAAGATACCAAGGATCACAATAAACAGGATTGAACTTTGTAAACAACCAAAGTCAGGGGCCTTCAGAACTGCAATTCTTTACTCTCTTCACAGAATGTCCAGCATCTTTGGGGATGGTTCACCTACTGCGGAAAACATTCAACAGATTGTGTACAAGATCACTATGAAGATTTGAATACTAGATGTTATTTATACTGCCAACCTCGTTTGTTGCAGTTGTTTGTAATGTCTGGTGGGGCTTCATCGTTCTGAGATAAAAATAGGAGACGGATTTTTTAAAGGCAAGAAAGTCACGAGGTTACTTTTACTTTTCTTTCACTCATTATTTTATTTTTTATCAAGGACAACCAGATATGTATTTGCTACTCTTCAAGTGGTACAACTCTCCTCACCAAAAACAGCAAAGACTCTTACTTCACATGCTGTGTTTTTGTTTTAGCCTCAAGGAGGGAGGAGACCCAAGTGGAGGAGAGGTGTGCACATCACTTGGAATAGTTGAGGCGATCGAAACATAATAAAATGTGAAATCCCAAACGTTTCTCTTTGGGCTTTGTCAGGGAAAAGAAAAACTATTTCTAAGAAGTCTTTGGAAATTAGGAGAAGGGATTTCAGGTGTCTTTAAGTCAAAGCTAATTCTCCAATAGTAAAATCATTTGGAACCAGTTTTTATCCTTTCCTTTACCCTAGATCAAATCAATATTAATTGTGCCTTATTTCACATAGACTTGAATTATTTTTAGTGAAAGCCCCTCTATGAATTCAGAAGTCACTACAAGCAGCATTGAGACCGAACTTGGAATATCCTGTTGACCGCAAACCCTCGATACCATTCTGTGTATATAGAATGTAAGAGGGATATTCAGTGTTACTGCCATCCATGTTAATATACACAGACTTAAATAGCATTATAATGGCCAAATGCATTCCCCCGTGCTTTTTTTCTTTACAAAAAAATTGAAAAACAAATCAGCAACTCTCCCCCCAACAGCTGCCTGATTTTAGGAGCGTGATCCTCACGTCTCAGAGGTGTGGGGACATGGGGACATGGTGTGGATGTCAGTATGCGTGTGTCCGAGTGTGTGTGAGAGTGCCTTTGAAGGGACTCTTTCTGCAGATACTGTAAATACACGTACCATTTTAATAAAGCATGTATAATAAACCAAAATAAGTTTGAGTTGGAATTTATATATATTACGTAACTGTCATCCAGTGCATGAGGAGATGGTAGTCAGGCTTGTGCATTTGATTCAAGGTAAGGTCCAAAATCTTGGACATGAAAAGCAGGCACTGAACCAAGTTGTACACATTGTACCATGTCCATTGTAACTTTAGGAAGAAATTCCATTGTGGGCAACACTCGAGATCTGAGGTTATTCAGGTAAGAACTGATTCATTAAAATATACATATTTTGACTACTTTTATGCCAACTGATCAGAAATAATAGTCATTAAGACAATGGTTATTGAACACAAAACAGTAAAGTTTATTGTACTGATTGACATTAAATTTTTCCATTACTATTTTGAAAGTCCTAAAAGCTCTATTTCTGTCAATTATTTGACTATTTAGGTTGTCTGGTAGAGTCAGATTACCCTGTCCCCAGTTAAAGAAAAAATTTCTTCTGCCATATGGGGGATGGGCATCATATATGCTGAAGCCATCCAAAAAGGGGGACATTTAGCTCCAATAATAATGACATGAAAGTATGTAAAATACATTCTATTTGATCTTGGAATGTTTTGTAGAAAATGATGAACCTCAGCCAAATCTTCGCCGAAGACTGTAGAAATTGAGTATCAGTTAATGCCTTGTGTGTCTTGATGTGAAATATTTTCTAAACGAAACTTTGTTAAAGGTTTGTGTCCTCTGTAGTAAACTGACAATTATAAATCATTTGGCTTAAAATTATATTATAAATCTGCATTTGTGAATATAGAAGCCCTAAGTATTCATGCAGTAAAAATTATGCAGTCTGTTAAGGAAAATGGGTAATTTGTGTTTTGGACTTGAAATAAACAGTGTTCTTTAGCTAATTCATGGATTTCAGTTAAGTGTTTGTCATTCTCAGATAATTTGATGGCAGTGTTTATGTAAGGGGATGGGAGTTGTGGTAGTGCCATTGTCTCCTGTTTTTTCCCTTTAGCCAATATTGCCTGGTTTGAACCACTTGAGGTGCTTAAAATTTGGGATCCCAGTTTAAACTGATCGCAGACCTCGCCAGAGTCTGACTAGAATGAGCCTCAGAATGTTAATTGTTAGGAGCGCTTTAATGAATTCTTAGGATTAGGCACACTTGAGAAATATTGCACTAATTCAAGTGATACTGCCCATCCAAAATGAATGATGCTCATAGACAATAATAGTCTGATTCTCTGTGTTTACTTTTATTTGTTTTTAACTGTATTTTAGGTGAAAGTTTACATAGCAAATTGTTGGGCCTTTTTATTAGATGGTTACCATTTAACAATTTTTAGTTAACTTGTTCCATTATATTGGTTACATTTTCATCAACAACCTCATTATTTCCATTCTTAATGATTCCCATTAATCTCGTTTCCCTGCCCCCTCCTTAGCTTCTCTTTGTTTTAGATAAATGTTGACTGGTATCATATAGTTGATTAAGGAAACACAGTATTACAGGTGATTTTGTTTCTAAGTTAATCTGTTATATGGGTTTAAAAGGTGACCACTGAGAGTGGCTTCAGTTCCAAGTTCAAAGAGCCTGTGCAGTGAAGTGCATTATTTATGGCTTTGCTAGCCTCAGTCTTTCTTATTCCCACGAAATGACTTTCCTGATTGGTCTGAGTAAGATGATGGGGAAAGAGACTGACTGTGAGTGATTACGATCCTGCTGAATATAAAGTGAACCATCTCAAAAGCAGGGGGTGCAATCTCACTACCAGCAAAAGCCAAGAAGGGAGAGCTTCCTTTGGATCCTGCATCTGGTTTGCCTTTCTCAGCTGGACCTCCAGTTCACGTGACTTGGGTTCCCATCTGTCACCTGACCTCATTTCACCAGCTTCCACACACAGCCTTGGGGGGATAAGGAGGATCCTCCAGAGAGATATCTGTATTTTTTATTGGGACATAAAAGCCCCTACAGGAGGGGGGAGCGGGGAGGGAGGGGAAAAAAAGAGAACCTGATGCAAAGGGCTTAAGTGGAGAGCAAATGCTTTGAGAATGATTGGGGCGGGGAATGTATGGATGTGCTTTATACAATTGATGTATGTATATGTATGGATTGTGATAAGAGTTGTATGAGTCCCTAATAAAATGTAAAAAAAGAAAAGGGGAAAAAAAGAAAGAAAAGAAAATGATTAGGGCAAAGAATGTACAGATGTGCTTTATACAATTGATGTATGTATATGTATGGACTGTGATAAGAGTTGTATGAGCCCCTAATAAAACATTTAAAACAAAACAAAAAAAAGCCCCTACAACTGCATAAGCCATTTTCCACTTGTGAGTTCTGTGTAGCCATTGCAGCAAATTGTAGAACCCTTGACAAGAGAATATACCGAAAGGAGGAGAGGTGGTTAATAGCAAAGGTAAGGTTCCATTGTGAAAAGTGGGACATTTGAGACATTTAACTTCCACTTTCTACTGAAAAGAAATTTCAGTAGCCTGTGTTTGGTTTTGTATCACTCCAAAAATTTCCTTCGGGTTGCTCAGTCCCAATCCTAAATTTGTTGGAAATACTTAAAATGAGATTTCACGTTTGAAAAGCTAATGTATGGCTTCAAAAATAACTAATTTTCATTTCCTTTATGTTTTAATCTAATAAAGGCAGTCCGTTGTTTTATTCTGTTAGGCATAGGGTCTCTATGGGCCCGGACCAACTCGATGGTACCTGTCAGCAACAATAGCTGTAAGTTGGCAACTGTATGCCATTAGGTAATGAGCTCATTGAGCTACAGATCAAAATTTTAAAACCTTGACTATGGTACTAAAGAAGCTTATGTTTTCCTACCTGTAGCCTACTTCTGAGATTTGCAAAATTCTATAATATACCTGCTTAACCCATCTTTTAGGGAACATTTATCATATAGTGAATTTGATAGTACATTAGACTTCCTGTAAACAAATTTAAGGAACCTTGGTGGTGCTGTTGAGTTAGCGTGGGACTGCTAACCACAAGGTTAGTGGTTCGTTCCTACCAGCAGCTCCATAGGAGAAAGATGTGGTAGTCTACTTCCATAAAGATTGTCCACCCGCGGCATTGCCATTGAGTCAATTCCAACTCAACTCTATAGGGCTGCTGCTTAGATTTTCCAAAACTGAATTTGTACTGGGGCAGATTTATTTTTCTTCCAAGCAGTGGCTGCTGGGTTTGACCCTGCGACCTGGCAGTGAGTCATCCATTGCTTGACGCATTGCGCCACCCATGCTCCTTTCACGGAGACACGACCTTGGGAATGCTGTGGGGGCAGTTCTGCTTTCCTATACCACTGCTTAGAGTTGAATCAACTCGATGGCAGTGAGATTGGTATGTTTTGTTTGTTTTTTTAATCCAAGAATTCCATTTTTCAAATTAAAAATGGCTTGTAAAAGTTTAAGTTTGCCAAGGGGATTCATAAAGTATGGAAAAATGGAATCAAAAAAGGTAATGGAATTTTGTCATGAACCTTTTGAGGCCCTTTTGTATATGATCAACTAATGTCAGCTTTCAACTTGGTGGAGCAGGGTCCTCAAACTACGCCTAAACTAGTCCCGCCCTCCAGTGAACTGGCCCCCGTTTAAAAAGTTTGAGGACCCCTGTGGTAGATGATGCTGATCACATAAATTAGGATCTGTTTATTGAGGTGTGACAAAGTTCAAATGAAAACTGCCCAACTTTTCTTTACACTCTAGACAAGAAAACCTCTTGTTCAGTCATTGTCAGGCTTTTGCCTCATCACCACCCTCTTGCCAGTCAGACTGAGGAGACCCTGGGACAAGGCACCAGCTTTGCATTTCTTCTGCCACCGTCGCTAGTGGGACGAGAACATTTGGGCAAAGGCGGGTTTATGCGCGAGAGATTCTTCTACCTACTGTATCCCTGCAAGTCCCAACTAAATTGAAACAGGAATTTGATTTAAGAAGACAAATATCTGCATATGTCAATATACTTTGTTTTGGTTTTTGTCAATATAGTTTTTAACAAACTTGAAGGATAATCCATATGAGACCCCAATTTGATTTTGTTTTTAAAAGGCAGGGGAACAAATTTAGAAAATGAATGAAATCTGAAAACTGAAATGTACTTCCTGGTTATAAAAGTCTTATATGCTCATTTTATAGTAAATGGATAAAAAAGAATTGATCCAAAATCATCATTGTGCAGTTAATCTTCCTCTCTCTGTGACCTTTCTGTGTTTGTGGGAGCATAATTTAATCTCATACTCCAAAGTTGCAGACCCAGATCCATCCATTCTTAATGAACCTCACTCTGCTGCAGGGAAGCTCCAAATGAATGCCTCACCCCTAACCTGAGCTTGCCGCTGTGAACACACTGTTACAGAGCTGCTGCTGCTGCGATCGCCTGCGTTGTCTTCCTACCTCTACCTGTCTTGTTCTCTACAAATTTACTTCTGTTGACAATCAACACATTTGACATGTTGCTTTCCTGCTTCAGCGGCTCCGTATCTCTTACAGCGCCTACATTTTCACCATTCTACTCTTCAGTCTGCAATACACAACTACTACTTCCAGAATATACCCTTAACCGCCTCCTGCTAAACTCCGGTGTGGACTAGTCCTGCTCAAACCTCATACCAAAGTTACTGCGTAGTGGCCACAGGCTGAAATCGGCATCGGTGGTTAGAGAAGTAGCCAAAGGAAAGTGGAGAGGGGAATGCCCCCACTTATTTTCCTTTTGTTACAGAAAGCACGCATCAATCCCTTTGAAATTCCACCTAGAGAGTGCTTCTGGCCATTCTTTCATCCCCCAAACAGGTGATAGCCCATGAGAGAGAGAAAGAGAGAGAGAGAGAGAAGTTGGGAAAAAGGAAAGATACAGTGAGAAGCTCATTTAAATTTTCTCTGCAGAGACAAGCCTTGACAGAATAAACGTATAATGAAAATGCACAGCCTGATAGACTGTCCTGGGAAGAAATGACTTATTTGTGGGAAGAGAGATTTGCCCTGCCTTGTACTAGCACTGAGAGAGAGAAAAGCAAGGTAGGATGGGAATAATCTCATTTGAAGATGAAAATCACTTAACTCTCATTGACTCTAGCAATAGTTTTATTGGCACTTCACCTTTTGTAATTCAATAGTTCAATAATATCGAGAATGGTACAATCATTACCGCAGTCAATTTTAGAACATTCCCTTTGTCCTCATTCGGGTTTTTTTTTTTTTAGTTATGGCAAAGATATATGCAGCAAAACATTCTCCAATTCAACAACTTCTACATATATAATTCCCTGCCGCATGATGGCTGATTTTTCAAAGTCGGTCACCAGACTTTTATTCCCAGGTACCTATAGTTGACCCAAACCTCCGGTCTTTCCATTAGCACCCAAATATGTCAACTGTTCGCGCCACGCAGGCACTCCAAGGAATAGAAGAGCAGGCAGTGGAGTTTGTTTCCAAGTCTGTCTGATGGAAAGAGCATAAGCCATGAAAGGGAGCTGCTGCTTCCGGATGACCTTGAGTGTCTGAATTTCCCTGAGCTAAGTTTCCTCATGTGCAGAACGCAGAACATTAAACCTGTTGCTAATGAGATGATTCCAACTCGTCAATAAACAGTATCTCACAGGTAAGATCATCAAGGTCGCTAAGTGCGTGGCACCCGTTACCACACTCAGCATCTCCACCCCACATTGATTAGTATCCAACTGCCGAAGTGCTCATTTGAAATCTGGGCTCATTTGAAGGTGGGAGTTTTCCTGGAATCATTTACATAATCTGATAGAGGGAAGGAACAGGTTTTAAATTGCAAAAACACTGTTACTCTGCTGACCATATGCACTGTAAAGGAAAAATGCAGTGTATTAAAGTTAATAATTTAACAAGGAGCAAAATTTTAAATGCCAGGTGACAGCGAGTTCACAGATATCACAGATGTGTTTACACTGTTTTAACTTTTCACCTCGTAATTCAAAGTCACCTCACCAGATTTTAACATTGCTAAAGCAGGACACCAGCTGGTAACCGTTGATAAAACTCATATCCTGGTGAAATAGCCACATGGCAGCCAAAAACCATACACCCTAACGTCATGCATTCTTTCCAAAAATCGGAATTTTTTTTTAAATGCCGCGGGACGCAGGAAAAATTGTTAAAAATCGGGTCGTCTGGTCACTGTACACCCCACTTAACACTAAGGCAAATGATAGGAGTGGATTCCACTGGCTCGACTCAGTGAGTCTCTAAGACTAGAGTTCTCTAACAGGTGTTTCAAAGCCCCATCTCTAGGGGAGAAACTGGGTCTCAAACTGCTAACCTACGAGTTGCAGCACCGCATACCAAATTCACTACCACCGAGTTCATTCAACTCCAAGCAGTGCTGTAGCAAAGCAGAACTGCCTGGTGGCACAATGTGTCAGACAATGGACGACTCACTGCCAGGTCGCGGGGTCAAACTCCTGCGTCAGAATGTTGCAAATACAACATGCAAAGGTTTTTCCTCGAATGACTGGGTCTTTTACAGCAAATTACAGCTGATGTCATCTCATGCTGCTACAACTTAGTTCATATCAGCATCCGCTATTTCCTAATTATCTGTACAGGAATGAGTTTGGGTTTTGTTTGGGGGGGTTTTTTCTTTTTCTTTTAGTTGTATAGCCTTTTAAAATTAAATAACTCCTTTCTTGACTTAGTTCTCTGTTTGATGTGACAGGGTCCGCAGGCCTTCAGCTTTTCAACTCTAACAGACATTTCAGCCCCAAAAGATAATCTATCGATGTTGCTCCAGATTAAATCTGAACTTTTCACCTAATCTCTGAAATACGATTTCATCAGATGTTATAAGACTAGCTGACCAAGAGGAAGAATGAACATAATTTACATCCCCACACTCAGGGACAGCAAGGTCAGTGTGAACTTTAGGTGGGGGGCACATCTAGTTGTTTCATTCAGAATCCCTTCCATTGCCCTCAAGATTGTTCTTAATCTTTTTTTAAATGATTTATAAATAAAATGACAGAAATAATAAAGCCATTCCAATGCAGGGAAGGGATCCTCAAACATTGCAGCGGATGGAACATTTAAATTAGCCTGCCCCACCTCGTTTCTGACCGTGGTTTTGCTCAGTGCATATCTCTCTGACCTTTTTTCTAAGCATCTCCACTCCCATTGCAGAGCTCAAGACCCAGAATCTGTCTACAAACTGACTGAATACAAATCCTGATCCTCCCACTGAAAAGCTGAGTGGCTTTGGACAGGACGATCTTTGCCAAATGTGAAAAATAGAGATAATCATACCTGAGTCACAGTATTGTTTGATTAAATGAGTTAATCTATGTCAAGCACTTGAAAAAGAATCGGACACAATAAACACTTTAAAGTGTGAGAAACTATCCTTTCCCCTCCCTTGTTTCTGACATAAGTAACATCCTACTGTACCCTATTTTGCAAGCTTGTTTATTCCACTTATATATTTTGGGAGTATTTTCATAGTTTTCACTGGTAAACTCTTGTTTTAATCATTTTATTGGGTGTTCACACAACTCTTATCACAATCTATACATACACCCATTGTGTCAAACACATTTGTAACATTTGTTGCCATCATCATTCTCAAAACATTTTCTTTCGACTTGAGCTCTTGGTATCAGCTCCTCATTTCCCCCCTCCCTTCCCCACCCTCCAGCCTTCCCTCCCTCACCCTTGATAATTCGTACATTATTATTTTGGGTAAAATCTGTATGACTGTTGCAAATCTCATTTTCTATATATTGATTTCAAATAATACCTAGAAGAAATACCTAAACTGTACTTATCCATTGAGTTTACCTCTTTTTTTATGATTTCCTGAACTAAAACCTAAAAGACTGCACCCATGCCGGCAAGTGTTTTCTAGCTCATAGGGAGGGACCCTACTGAAACCTGGAAAAGTACCTGGTGAACTGAAAGGCATTGTTAGGAGGCAGCGGGGCGGGGAGAGGTGCTCAGAGTTTCCAGACTCTCTGCTCCTAGTTAAAAGATTTCAGACCAGAGACAGAATTCAAATGAGAGAAAAGGTTTGAACAGAGGAGTGAATTTATTGAAGGGGAAGGCCTTGGAAATGAAGTCTAAAGGGTCCTTTAGCTAGCCTAAGACTTGGCTAGCAAAACATATAGTGGACCTTACATTGACTAATGGTGGGCTTCCCACCAAAGGCTGGCTATCTGGAGGGTCTTCCGCCATCGGCTGCTCCGCTGTAGTGTCCCTCCTCCTTCCAGGTATGCATATGCCGGCCTCTATCCCTAGCACCCTAGACTCCATGCTGTGCTCTTGTCCCAGACCCAAAGCTATAGAGTCTCTTCAGTCATTGTGGGGGTTGTCTGAGTATCCTGTCTTTCTTCCCCAGCCTTTCCTGTGATCTCCAGTAAGTCCGATCTCTTCCACTGATAGGAGATGTCTTCTCTTCTGCCCTGAAGCGTCCTTTGTGCCTGTCTACCCCTCTTAGGTGTTTGAGATTCCTGCCAGCTTCCTTCCACTCATCACCTCTTCTCCCCTTGCCATTTTCTGACTAGCTAACAGCATTGTGTGAATGTCATTTATATGGATGTCCCTAAGGGGTCCCAGTGGGAGGAGAGAAAATCTTGCCATCACCTGGGACATGCCCCTTGCCACCCTGGGAAGCCCGTTCTACTTTGAGTCACCCTTGCATTTACTAAGGACTCTGACCGACCAGAGAAAGTCATCGTGGGCAAGGCTACCAAACCCTGGCTTGCCAGTTTCTCCTCCTTCAGCAACTCCACCTCGCTGCCTGGAGTGAGGCTGCCTGTGTTTACCAAGAAAGGCAGGGGCAGATGGATGATAACAAAACGCTTGAAGGTGGACAAGGTTTACATTCTGCTCTGCTTCCTGATGAGGTTCTCCTTTGAGAGCTGCCGCCTCAGCTGCTGCTGTTGACAGCCACTGCCCAGGTGAACTGGCGGAAGCTGGAGATGGCCCGCACAGCTTGGGTCTTCCACACCTGGAAAGCTTATAAGAAGCAGAAGAGAGCAGAGACGTTTCGGGAGGAGCGCTTCTCTGTTCTTTCCAACCAGACTCAGTCTGCCTTCTGTCGACGCCTTTGTAAACGCAACACTTGGTACAGGCTTTGGCATGAAGAAGACACTCAGTAAATGTTTGCTGAGTAAATAAATGAAGCAAACCTTGTCAAAGCAGGAGAAAGCATATTTCATGTTTTAAAGCTAAGTGGGAGGGTGGTTTCTGACTTCAAATTAACCAACCAATTGCCATCAAGTTGATTCATATGTGTGTGAAAGCGGACCTGTGGTCCAGAGAGTTCAAAGCTGAGTTTTTGGCAGTAGATCGGCACGCTTGTCTCCTCTGGTACCTGGGGGGAGACTCGAACTACTAACCTTTTAGTTAACGGCCAAACCCCGAACCAGTTGCATTGCCCAGGAACTCTGCTAGCAAAATAGATGTTTAAAATAAAAGCAACTACCAGTGAGGATTTGTTGTTTTCGTTTTAAATATAGTAAAGAGATAAACTCATGCAAAACCAAACTCCCTGCCATCCACAGTCCCGACTCCTAGTGACCCTCCAGCACAGGTAGAACTGCCCCTGTGCGTTTCCAAGGCTGTCGCTCTTTACGGAGAAGACGGCCTGGTCTTTCTACCGCAGAGAGGCTGGTTGGTGGTTTCAAACTGCGGCCCTTGCGGGTCAGCCCAGTACCTCGCCACGAAGCCTGCCAAAGAGGTCAGGATAACGCTTCACGGATACACACTTTTCATGCCTGAAAAGACGTGACGCACTTCCAGCAACTGTTTGCTTTGGTCCCTGGGCTCCGAAGCAGAGAGCCCGGGAGGCTGCGGCAAGAAGCTCCCTTAGAACTTTGCCACTTGTAGACTGGTTCTCCGAAACGTTCCTCTGCACTCCTGACGCCGCACCCCTGCATTCTCCAAAGACTCCATCCTAGGCATCCTCTGCATTACCCACCTCTCAGGCTGCCCCCCTCCACTGCACTCCGCAAGAGCCCATTCTAGGGCTTCTTCTTTCCGGGCGCCTAAGAGGATGGTGCAGCACCTGGGGCGGGGGACTCCGTTCTCTTGTACGGAACCCACGGGAAGGCACCTAACCGCAACATACACTCCTCCAAGATCGCTTGCCTGTGCCAGCCATTATCTTCGGACTAATGGCTCTTTCTGCGCGCAGACCGAGTACCTCTCTCGGAGAGTGGAAAGCCCCATCGTTCTCGAGAGGAGCAGCCAGTGACTTCGAATGGCTGACTTTGCCGTTTGCAACCCCACGCCTCAGCCTCAGCACTACCTCCACTCCCGGGCTCCAGAGAACCTGGCAGCTTCCCTGCGCAGCCCATCCCATCTCCCACCTTTCCCTCCAGCCCACCGTGTTGCCCTCCAGCTCTCAAGCCAGAAACCCATCCTTCCCACCCCTGCATCTCCAGGGACCCCCGCTCTCTCCCCGTCCACAACAACCCATCAGCAAGTATAACTCCCGGTAATTCTCGTTCTCTGCAATTCTCAGCCTCCGACTCCGTCCTGGGGATCTGGTTTCCTCCATCCTCACAGTTTCTGCTTTCTCAAATTGGTTTTCAGCCTTCCTCATGCTGCGACCCTTTCATACAGTTCCTCATATTGTGGTGACCCCCAACCATAAAATTATTTTCGTTGCTACTTCATAACTGTCATTTTGCTACTGTTATGAATCATATGTAAATATCTGATATGCAGGATGTATTTTCATTGTTACAAAGTGGACATAATGAAAGCATAGTGATGAATCACAAAAACAATATATAATTATATATCGTGAAATATTTATTTCTAATGACAAATAAATTTTGCCTTGAAGCATGGTGGGGCATGGGTAACAGTCTGCACCCTGTTAGCGTATGCTCAAAGCCCATCATAATTTGACCCAGACTGCCTTTCCCACCTCTCCTCTGACCACATGCCCAACCCAGTGTAGTCACCTATGCTCTCTCTTGCCTCTACTTTTGAACATCTCATTCCATTCTTCTGGAATTCTCTTTCCCTTTGCCTAGCTAAATCCTATTTTCCCTTCAAGACTGAATGCAAGCATTCTTCCTTCCAGAAAGCCTTTAGTAACACCACGCCTGCTAGCCTACCTGGGTGGGCAGGGCCACCTTTCTCCCTGGGCATCCGTGCCCTCCCTCTGTCAGGGCCTGATCACACTGCAGTTACCAATCTCGGTCTTCTCTCGTTTGGGCTCACTCAGCAGAAATCAAGCCGTAACTCTCTCTCGTCCCTAGAACAGTGACTGCTGTTGGTTGACATCAAGTAGCCCCGACTCATGGCAGCGACTTCATGTACAAGCAGAGCACAGCTTTGCTCGTTCCTGAGCTGAGCCGAGGTAACAATTGTTGGTGTGCTCGGATCCGTCGTGTGCTCACTGCGTCTTTTGAGTGCCTTCAACCTAGATGACTCCTCTTCTAATAGTGTGTCTATTCAAAAGTACTGTTTGAAATCCCCAGAGGTTTTTGTTGTTCTGTTTTGTTTTCCGTAGAGTTTATATTGGCTGACTTTTAAAGTAGATTGCCACTTTTTTTTTACCTAGTCTGGAAGCTCCAGGGGCCCTGCTGGGTTTTGAAATACTGGCGGCATATGGCTTCTAGCATTGAAGCAATACGCAAGTCACCACAGGACAGTGTGCTGGTGGAGCAGCCAGAATCTGCTCATCAATAGGAGTGGATGAATTCTCTGGTGATTTTTGCTGAGGTGGGTCTGTCCTAAAAGAGCACTGACTCCTTAGACGGATCCTAGCGGTACGCCGGCTCAGCTGCTCAGTGAAAGGTCATTAGTTTAAGCCCAGAGCTGCTCCGCAGGGGAAAGCTGTGGCCGTCTGCTTTCACAATCCTGACTGCCTGGGAAACCTGGCAGAGCGGTGCGAGTCTAGTCTAGTTTTCTTTTCCTTTTTTAAGAGAACATGTATGAAGTCTTAAACAGGACAAGGACAAGGTAACTCCAGACATGTTATCCCGATGAGGGAGGCTATTCGCCCAAATTCCTGGTGTCCAAGGGTTTGCTGAGATGCAGCGCTTTTAACAAGGGCTTGAAAGGTCAGAAAGAACTGTCATAAAATCAAGGTTGGCTGGGGGCCGATCTATACTGTCCCACGCGGTCATTGTGAGTCAGAATGGACTGGAAAGCGATTGGGGTTTTTTGGTTTGTTTTGTTTCTTTTAATCCTTAGGTTAACCCTAGAAATATAAACGCCAAAAGATCTGAGGGGAAAATCACTCATCTTTTTCCAGGGCAAATGCACCCTCAGGAAACTGAGTCAAAACTAAAGCATCTTCTAAATCTTCTAGGAATCGAGGACCAGGGAAGATCCTCCCAAGATATTGTAGCATTTTTCCATCCACCAAGCTGGGAAATACTCCTCATATTTAACCAGATGGTCTTTGGACTAATATTTCCTTCCATGCACATGTCTGAGCTGATGCAATTGTGTTCCAGAGGTTATGAGAGAAAAGTTGCTGGTGATTGTATCCGGAGGAGCCAAAGCCTTGTTGCTGTCTATGTGGCAAAGGTTTTCCCAACAATCAGCCTGCTCAATAAATGGACACACAGCTTGGCTGACAGACCGTGGTGGGAGACTGAGCACAAACCTGTGGTCAAGCAGAAAACACTGCGCTTTGAAAGAATAACCTGATACTCAGCACACCTCGTGGGAACGCAAAGGGGGGCAAACATGTACCACACCTTGTAGGAAATAAGAATCTTAGTCCTCGGGAGAGTTTTCAAATGTCTCACAAGGCTAAATGGGTGCTGGGTTTCTTCATCCAAAGGCAGCATCTAAAGTAACAGGATGGAACATTCCATGGGGCCCCAGAATATTGACCTTTCCATTTCTCCCAGATTGCACCATAAATGTGTCACTTAAAATCTGGCTGAATGGTAAGAGGGAATACTATCACGTGATTGCTGCAGCTGCTAACCACCCTTGCTTGCCATGCAGGCATTTGTCTAACTGGCGGCAGCAGAGAGGCCAAGGGCAGATTAGGGAATCCAAGCCCACTCATCCCATCCTGAGGAGCACAGGGCAGATCTGATCTGCCAGCAGAGCACAAAGTGAAGCCACTGTAAGAGAAAAGAGATCAAGGGGGCATTTTCCAAATGAGGATTGTGCCCTCCCTTTATTCCTGGGAACCTTGACTTTGATTTTCCTGGTGAGATTACAAAAATTTAGCGTATAAACTCCATACTCTCAGGCATTGACTCTAAGATGTTACAAATCTTTTCACAAAGGTCTTATACACTAAGACCTCAGACTAATTATGGCCCTAACCTGTTCAGAAGCCATTTTCTTTATTTATCCCCTCATACAAAACAGGACCTAAGTTGGTGGTTCTCTAAAAGGGGGTTCTTGCTTGGACATACACTAGGCTGTTGACATAACCAGGAAAGAGTCAGGCAGACACTGTCCATCTCTGGATACTCTGGGTCCTCTTGGCACCGTGCTTCACAATAGCATCAAAAACTTTGGTGCACACAGCCACATCGCAACCATACGGAGCATGTTCAAATTCAAATTCAGGAATATAATATACCAATTTGCCTTTCCTTTCATATGACTCAATTCAGTCTTTATTTTGAAATTTCCTTCCAATGTGGATTTTAAATGCCCCCAAATTCTCTGAAGCTCCTCCTACTAGAGGGTGAAATATATCTCTTTTTCCCTTGAACCTGAGACGGCCCTGTGACTTGCTCTGATTAAAGGATTCAGTGGAAATGCCAGCCAATTTCTGTGTCTTCGCAACAAGAGTCCTCAGAGTTCTTATCCGCTTAAAGGGCACTGTGTGAAGAAGAGCAGGATCAAAGACTTGTAAAAAGATATTGGTGTCCAGCATCCCAGCTGAAGCCCAGACATGTGAGTGTGGCCATCTTGGATTCTCAACCCTAGTTAAGAGCCCAGATGATTCCAGTTGCATGACTAACCCAAGGGAAAACCAGCATAGAGCTGCTTCAGCTAAGTTCTGGACAAACTGCCAATTCATAGAAATGATGAGCAAATGCAAGTACTCCCTCAATGCAAGAAACTTTGTTCTGTTAAATTGGCATTCCATGATTCTCACCTTCCCAACATGATCACTGAAGACAAAGTGGGTGCATAAGCAAATATGGTGAAGAAAACTGATGATGCCTGACTATCAAAAGATATAGCATCTGGTGTCTTAAAGACTTGAAGATAAACAAGCGGCCATCTAGCTGAGAAGCAACAAAGGCCGCATGGAAGAAGCACACCAGCCTGTGTGACCACGAGCTGTCAAAGGGATCAGGTATCAAGCATCAAAGAACAAAAAATCATATCATTGTAAATGTGAGTGAGTGCGGAGTGGAGACCCAAAGCCCATCTGTAGGAAACTGGACATCTCCTTACAGAAGGGTCGGGAGAAGGAGACAAGCCAGTCAGAGTGCAGTGTAGCAATGATGAAACATACAACTTTCCTCTAGTTCTTAAATGCTTCCCCCCCCCCCGCCCCCACTATCATGATCCCACATCTACGTTACAAATCTGGCTAGACCAGAGGATGTACACTGGTACAGATAGGAACTGGAAACACAGGGAATTCAGGACCGATGAACCCCTTAGGACCAGTAGTGAGAATGGTGATACTGAGAGGGTGAAGGGAGGGTGGAGTTGAAAGGGGGAACCAATTACAAGGATCTACATATAACCCTCTCCCTGGGGAACAGAGAACAGAAAAGTAGGTAAAGGGAAATGTCGGACATGTAACACGTGACAAAATATTCATAATAATTTATAAATCATCAAGGGTTTGTGAAGGGGGGGCAGGGAGGGAGAGGAGCTGATACCAAGGACTCGAGTAGAAAGAAAATATTTTGAGAATGATGCTGGCAACAAATGTACAAATGTGCTTGACACAATTGATGTATGTATGGACTATGATAAGAGTTGTATGAGCCCCCAATAAAATGATTTTTTAATGAGCAAATGAATAGTGCTAATTTTTTAACTATTAACTTTTGGGGTGGTTTGTTGTGCAGCAATAGTTAACACTTGGTGATTGAAAGCCTAAAACCCAAACCAAACTCACTGCCATTGAATCCCTTCCAATTCATGGCAGCCCCAGAGCTCAGGGTAGAACTGCCCCCTGTGGATTTCTGAGACTGTAACTCTATACGGGAGTACAAAATCTTGTCGTGCATTGGGCTGGTGGCTTCAAGCTGCTGACCTTACGGATCATAACCCAATGCATAACCACTATGCCACCAAGATTCCATAGAAAACATAACCTTAGTCAATCTTAGGAACTGGATTTAGCATGAATTTAATCAATTCAGAATTTCTCCAGCCACTGTCTTCTTCCTGAATGGCATTTAAGTTGCAGAGTTCCTGTGAGATCTTGGTATCCAGAAATTTTAAGTCTCATTACATTGACATCTGACAACATGAAATTCTTGCTTGGGTCTCCACTGTTACTCACTGTACACTATTATCCCCATCCACGCGGCCTATGATGCACCCAGTGCTGGTATTCGCTCATTCTAGGTCTTCTGTTTCTCAGGATCTAATCAGCTACTCTTGACCATTCTTGGTTGCTTCCAATAATACTGGGTTCCATAGTCCCCTCTGATCTTTGCTGCCATGATGGTTTCAGGAATGCCTATGGGTATGCTATCTCTTAAGGCAGCTGGATCCCTCTATTCTTACATCCATAAACTGATATGGGTTGGCTAGGAGAAAAAGGATATAGAACCTTTCATTTGGGATCCCAACTAATAGTTCACGATCTTTCTCTCCTATCTAATCTCTCCTACCTTCCCAAGCCCAGCAGATCTTCTTTCCTAATTTATTCTTTCATGCCTCTTGTTTGGACCAAAATGTCAGCTTTCAGTAATCAAAAGACCCAAGCTTTTATGATTCAAATTCCTTTTTCATTATCTCAAGTAGACTGCCTCTTTCTTGAATTTCAAAACTCTATATGTTTAAATCAACTTTTGAAGATATAATTTACATACAACAAATGTATCAATTTTAAGGCCATGTTTCCATGGTGTTTAACAAAAATATATATCCATAAAACCATCACAACAATCTAGAGAATATTTTTTATCACCCTTAACCTCAACCAGGACTGTAAAGCCAACAACTGGAGACATAATGTCCCTTCACAGGAGCATAATGTGACAGAGGACAATCCTGGGGACACACGGCAGGAAGTGAGTCCAGTCTGACCCCCCACAGAGGGGCAAACCAAGAAGGGCACATAACAGATCAGCAACGGGAGCAAAGCAAAGCCACAAAGCCCCTGAGGAGCCCCCAAAATAGACTTCAGGCTAGGAAGGACAGTTCCCAGACCCAAAGGACCAGTGGGGCCATAGTCAGAAAGGTCAGCAAACAGACCTGGAATTAGCTATGCTTTTTCAGGGGATTTTTTTTTGCTAGTTATTATTATGTTATATATGTTTTCTATCTTTTTCCCGCACTTTATTCAATTTTTTGTTTTCATTTTGTATTATCTGAATTATTGTTTGTTTGCCTACCTATGTAAGATAGGAATGGGAAGCAAGCCTGAGGAGAAAGCAACGGACTTAGGTTCTGGAGGTAGGCGAGCCAAGGGAGTGATGAGTAAACAACACCATAGACAGGGGAACAACTAGGGAATTAAAACCAACAATGAGAAGGATATAGAGACCCTGGGAGGGTGTTGGAGCAACAGCAATCTAGCTGAAAGGAATTCTAAGAGATAGAAGAAGGGAGAGTGTGAGGGTGGGAAGGAAGAAAGGTAAAAGGAAACAGAGGGGAAATCCAGGAAGTAAAGCTATGCATAGAGGTTTAAACATAGGTATACACTTATGTAAATATATTAATCCATAAAAATAGAGGTATAGGCATAGGTACATATATTTATACAGCAATACATTGATGAAGTGGACACTTTGGGCCTCAGCTCAAGCCCTCCATCAACAGAAGAACACTTTGTTCTAACAACCCAGAACACTTTGTTCTAACAACCCTCCCAGCAGGATCCCTGAAGACAAAATGCATCCGCAAGTAAATGTGGTAAAGAAAGTTAATGGTGCCCAGCTATCAAAAGATATAGCATCTAGACTTGATGCAAAGGGCTTAAGTGGAGAGCAAATGCTTTGAAAACGATTAGGGCAAAGCATGTACAGATGTGCTTTATACAATTGATGTATGTATGGATTGTGATAAGAGTTGTATGAGTCCCTAATAAAATGTTAAAAAAAAAAAAAAAGATATAGCATCTGGGGTTTTAAAGGCTTGAAGTTAAACAAGCAGCCATCTAACAGAGAAGCAACAAAACTCACATGGAAGAAGCACATCAGCCTGTGTGATCATGAAGTGTCGACAGGATCAGATAACAGGCATCAGAAGACCCTAAATAAACAAACAAAAAATATGTTGTTGAGAATGAGTGTGGTGGGAACAGAGACCCATCTGTAGACATTGGGACATCCTCTCATAGAAAGGTCACAAGGAAGGGACGAGTCAACCAGGGTGCAGTATAGCTCCAATGAAACACACTGGTTCTTTCAGGCTCCCTCATGCCCCACTATCATGAGCCAGTCCTGCCTTTCAGGTACACAGGTACAGATAGCTCAGGATGCACAGAATCCAGGTCAGATAAACCTCTCAGGAACAGAAATGGGAATAGCATACCAGAAGGGTAGAAGGAAGGTAAGAAGAGGAGGGGGGGAAGAAACTGTGGGGGAAGGGAGACTACAGTCAATGTAAGACATAAAAATAATAATAATTTATAGTTTATCAAGAGGTCACAAAGGAGGGAGGGGAGGAGAGAGGGTAAAAAGACGAGCTGATACCAAGGGCTCAAATATAATGTAAATGTTTTGAAAATAATGATGGCAACATATGTATAAATAAGCTTGTTACAATTAATGTATGGATTGTTATGAGATGTAAGAGCCCCCAATAAAATGATCTTTATAAAAAAAAGTTCCCTCAATGAGAGATCTGCTTCTCATCTGATCTGCCTTTTCTTAACTTTATATATATATTCATATCTGGTTTTAACATAATATATATTTTCATGATTCATAGTTTATTGCTTGTTATTATTGACTAGTATTCCATTGTACAAATATGCTACAACTTGTTTGTTCTTTCATCTGTGTTGTTTCTTGTTTGGGCCTACTATTAATGATACCACAATCATGGTTAACTATTGAATGATATGATATGTGGATTATGAGCCAATATAACAGCAGTTGCAACCCCTTTGGGGGTCGAATGACCCTTTCACAGGGGTCATCCGATTCAGAACAGTAACAAAATTGCAGTTATGAAGTATCAATGAAAATAACTTTATGGTTGGGGGGTCACCACATGAGGAGCTGTATTAAAGGGTCACGGCATTAGAAAGGTTGAGAACCACTGCAATAAAAGAGATGTCTTTTTTACAAGTTGAATACAAGTCAGCTGTTAGATTCATGTATTGCAGATGCTTCTCCCAGTTTGTGGTCTCTTTGTTTTGTCTTAATGGCATCTTCCAGCCTGCAAAAAATTTAACCTTGTCAATTCCAATTTAAAAATTATTTTCTTTTATGGTTCATGCTTTTTGACTCCTATCCAAGAAATTTTTGCCCCCAAATTTTGATGATATTCTCAGATGTTTTCTTTCAGAGGATAGAAAGTTTTACATGAATTTTTTGGCATATTTTGAGTTACTTTAGTGTTTAGTAGAAGACCAGGGTGAGGTGGGGCACTTTTTTTGTATTTTTGTTGTGCTTTTCTTGGGCATGTTCAGTAGCACCAGTTCCATTTGTTGAAAAGGCTGTTTTTCACCCACTGAAATACCATGGTAACTTTGTCAAAGATTAATTGGACATATATATATTGATCTCTTTCTGGACTCTCTATTCTGTTTCATTAATCTACATCTTTCCTATGCTTATACCACACTATCATAATTACTATAGCTTTATTAAAGGTCTCTAAATAAAATCTTAGTAATTTTCAAAATTGTTCTGCCATTACATTTTTACAGAAATTTTACAGTCATCATCTCACCTTCTCCAAAAAGCCTTCTCTGAGTTCACCTGGGATTGATTTGAATCAATTTGAGAAAAATCATAATCTTAACAATATTTAGTCTTTTACTCTATCACATGATATAGTTTATGTTATATGTAGATCTTCATTAAGTTTTCTCAGCAACATTTTATAGTTTGTATCTTTCAATGTAGTTTGAAATTTTTTTGCTTTGTTTTTCATGTTACATTAAAATATATAATACATTTAAATATTTGAATTAACATTTAATTGTACCATTACAATTTTTATACTAACCTTGTACATATATTGAAATCTTTGTAAATTCATTATACAGTACTAAGTCGTTCTTGTCGTTGCTCTGATGCCTTAGTGTTTCCTATGTAAACAAATATGTCGTCTACAAATACAGTTATGCTTCTTCCAGTCTGGATTATTCTTGTTTGTTTTCCTCGCTTTATTGCACTGACTGGGACCTACAGTACAGGAGCCCTGGTGGCATAGTGGTCACAGTTGGGCTGCCAGGTGCTAGGTCAGCAGCTCAAACCATCTGCTGCTCCACAGGAGAAACACGGGGCTCTCTACTTCTGTGAAGAGTAAGTGTCTCAGAAACTCCAGGGGGCTATATAATCCAGCATCCACTCGATGGCATGAATGGCCCTTAAGTACAAAGTTCAGCTCAAGTTCTGTGGGGGGAGGTCAGCCGCTTACCGACATCCTCCCTGAGGGCAGTTAGTCACCAAACTACAGGGTAGGCCTTGCTCCCTGCTGCTGGGGACAATGAACTATTTCTCCCTGAGGCCTGCGACCAAGCTTTCACACCCTACCAATAATGGTCTCTATCAGTTGCGCCAGGGAACAGGCCAAACCGGCACTGTGACACCCAAAAAGTTAAGTTGCCATCCTAAATCTAGGATCCACCCATCTTGCCACATGTATACCCCCAATCCCTCCTCTTCCTATTACGTGGAAACCCCTAGATAACCCCCTCCCATTACTGTATTACCTATAGCACAACCCCTTCCTGTGACGTATGTCTTCACCTGTAATTAGGGGGTTAGCATGTCCCCAGAGAAGATAAAAAGCCTGGGCTAGCATTAAATATCGCTCTCTCCCTCCACGCGGGGCTGAGGTGAGCATGCTACCATGAAATGTGTCTGACTCCATTTATTTCAATACTTCTATCTCTCATGCTCTCTATAACTTTACTATGATTTTTACTTATTATCACTGTACAATTGCGCCTACCAGACCCGTAATGATGTATTAGGGGCTGGCTTCCCCTGACAAAGTACAGAGAGCATACATCCTTACCGTATTCCCAACATGACATGGAAAGCAGGGCTGTCTTTCAGGTTTGCTCCGGTCCCTCCCCTTTATCTGGTGGAGGCCATCCTCTTTCGTTCCCTATTTGCTGAGGAGTGGTATTATGAATGAATGTTCAATTCTGTCAGCTACTGTTTCTGCATCCATTGAGACCATTACATAGTTTTGTAAGATATCTCTCTCCGGGCTAGGGTTACATCTCGGTCCTTGGCTCCGCATGAGAAAGAATTCACGCCGAAGCCGGGCTCGTGATGCAAGTGAATTTAATGAGAGTTAAAAGAAGCTTCAGGTTTTACGAGGCACCCATAGGATTCCTATGACCATGCGGCCTGGCAGAGATTGCTGGGGTCACGCAAAGATCTCTCTCCCAAGTTCTCTCCCCAGTTCCTCCAGTTTCTTTTATCTCTCCTCCTGGCTCCTGCCTTTTCAAGGACTGCAGGGGGGGGGGGGGGGTGGATGACCCCAGATTGACCCTATTGACTGAATTGCAATCACCTGGCCCAGGTGGGCTGATGCAGGTTTAACGCCCATCCATACTCACCTGGGCTTTTGTTCTATGCTTGACTGTCCTGGGCATGCGTCAATTGACATCCCATCCCTGCCTATCTGCCTAACAGTTTTGTTCCTTAATGTGTTGATATATATTAATGTGGAAAAATAAGCAGATGTTAAGCAAAGCTAATCTTCACCTTGACTCATTTGTTAATGATATAATTTCTTTGTATATGTTGTTAGATTTGTTTACTTTTTAAAACATTTTTGACTCTGTGTTCATGAGTATTATCAGTCTGTAGTTTTCCTTCCTTATAAAGCTTTTGTCTTTGCAATATTAGGGCTTGTCTCCTAAAATGAATTGGTGGTTGTCGTTGTCTTTGTTGTCTGACACTGTCGAAGAGTACTGAGCAGGTACTTAGTCGCATGCTCCTAACTAGACGGGAAGATCACGGAGGTAAAGTGCCACTTCCATTGTCCCCTATGAAGAACATACTCTTTGTAAAGGAATGCTGGTAGCATAGTGGTTCATGTTGGGCTGTGATATGTAATGTTGGCAGTTCAAGCCACTAGCCACTCTAGGGGAGAAAGATGGGGCTTTCTACGCCCGTGAAGAGTTGCAGTCTCAGAAAGTCACACGGACAACTCTACCCTATCCTATAGGCTTGCTATGAGTCAGCACCTACTCAACAGCAGTGAGTTGGATTTTTGAATGGGACTCTTCAGAAGGTACTCACTAAGGGTGACTCACACTTAAGGAGAGGGGATTTATGCTCCCTCTACTTGGGTCGAGTATTTATATGTTATTTAGCATTCTTCTGCACAGATTTATCTCATTTTCTCCTTTTATTTGTTTCCACGGTCATTTATTTGCGTGAGTACGGGCTTAGGAAGATTTATTTTCTGTGTTGGGTTATGATCACAATGTAAATATGATTAACTATTTATGTAGCTCAGAGTTTCCCTCTTGAATCTCTTGAAAACTCTATTTAGGAAAATAGAGACACTGGGAGCTTGGGCTCCAGGAGCTTGGTTTATTTAAGTTATGGGGTTGTTTTGTTTTGAGAGGGGTGTGTGTGTGTGTGTGTGTGTGTGTGTGTGTGTGTGTGTGTTGGCACCTCCTTCTCTTCCGGCTCTCTAAGATGCCCCTTTGAGGACTAAGGTACACTGACCCAAGCTATTGCATTTTCAGTCACCTCGCATGCCCGCGTAAGCTGCACACGTCGGCTAAGGCCTGCCAAAGAATGGATACCTTTGAGTAGTAGTGTGAGGGAAGACTATTGAGAACACTATAGTGTGCCAAAATGAACACATCTGCCTTGGGGGAAAAGCACAGGTAGACTACTCCTTAGACTTCATCTCATTTACTGTCTTAGTTATCTAATGTGACTTTAGCAGAAATACCACAGAGGGTAGCTTTGATCAACAGAAATTTCTTTTCTCACCGTGTAGAAGGCTAGAAGTCTGAATTCAAGATATTCAGAAAGAAGAGCCTCCAGGAGACACACTGACTCAGGAGCTGTAACACTCAACTCAAACAGAATCATTGCGAGGATGGTGCCGGATCAGGCAGTTTTCATTCCATTGTACGAAAGAGTGGCTATCTGTTGGAAACAACCTAACAATACTTAACAACAATGATTGTATATGAATAAAATAGCCCTAGAAGGATAAACAAGAAAGTAACAATAATGGTTACCTACAGAGAGGCGCTCTGGAGTATTGGACTGCTAACTCCCAAGGCCAGCAGTTCAAACCTGGCAGCTGCTCCTGGAGATAGATTAGGCACTTGCTCCCCTAAAGATTTACAATCTCAGAATCTCTGATACAGGGTCACTTTAAGTCAGAATCAACTTGATGGCAGTGGGTCTGGTTTTATAGAGAACTGGAGAAGTGGAGATTATGTGGGAGAACGACTGACAGTTTATCCTTTTGTACTGTAAGTATGTATTTTTGTTTTTATTTTTCCGTAAGAAAAAAATTGTTTTAAGTTTCCAAACTTCACAAGCAATGAGGATTAATAATTCTTGCCTTATTTTAATTTCCCAAATGCCATGAGAAGATAATGTGTGCTGGAGTAAATTCAATCTCTATAAAAACAAATAGTATTGTATCTCTAATGTATATATGTGGGTGTGTAGTGTATATAGTGTGTGTACATATATATATAATGTGTGTATATGTATAGTATGTGTGTGTGTGTTTGTGTGTGTGTGTGTATATATATATATATATATATATATATATATATATATATAAAGTCTTCTGGACTTTTCAAATCGCCCTTACTAGCTGTGCTGGATTCAACTAGCGTGTTTCAGATCCACCCTTTCCCTAGAGAATGATACATACTGGCCCAGTCTCACAAGCAGCGGGGATGAAGGCAGGCAGTGGGTGCTCTCCTCAGAGACCCACCACTTAGAAGAGGAGGAAGGGGAATGGTGTGGTTCTTCAGGAGTTCAGGCCAGTGGGAGAAAGGGGGAGAGGGAAGATCAGGGCAGCTGTACCAGTCAGTGACCCCTGGGGGAAAGTGGGGTGCACAGGTGGGAGACCGTTTCCCCAGTATAAATGCCCGGAGGGGTCTGGAAGGTGTGCACACTGGTTGGTTCCTCCATCAGCCAACACTGGTTTCCAGCATCGCTGCCATCCAGAACACTGCCTGCCCTCCGCCCCAGGGCCAGCTGACCCCTCATCCTTCCCTGCACCAGCGGTCGGCTCTGATGATACTGGTGTGATGACTGCCCCCTCCAGGTTGCTGTCTGCAGTGGCTTCCCGCTCCTCTGAGCCTTCTTTGCTTCAGGAGCCCTGAGTGTTGCCTGTCTCATTATGACTCCAGGCTCTACTTCCTGTGTTTCTTCCTTCAGTGAAGTCCATTAAGGAAAGTGTAACTTTTCAAAATGGAGACCTGATGCAATTTGTAACTGGGAAACCAGGGTTTATTGCTGTCAGGCTCATGTGAGCAACACACACCCGCCTGGAAGCCAGAGGGGCTGGCAGGGCTGCAAAGTCCCTGCCTGAAGCACAGGGTGTGAGGAGGGTGATTTACTCTCTCCCTTTCCCCAACACTGGCTTCCCAGGAAACTACGGCAATTGTGTGTCCATAGATGCCCCATAAGCTCTGGAGGCGGCTGAGAATTAAGTTGCTTATTAATTCATTTAGTCTTGACCTACATATGGTTGAATAATCACAGGGCCATCTGTCCTCCTTAATTAACATGCAGGGATGAGGGGAGTTCTTTGTACCCTCTATACATGGCATGTGAATCCTGTCAAGAGGGACCCCAAAGGACTTGCCTCTGAGTGCAACCAGCCGCTAATGGGGAGGGAGGGGCTAATGGGGAGGGAGGGCTTTTGTTATTTCCCCACGGCTTGTGCTCCTTAAGTGGCCCCCTGCTGTGCGGGCCCCTGCTCTGTCACCAGCAAAGGCAAACACCAACAGGAGTAGGCAGCAGCATGTTTTCTTCCAGATTCAACAGATGAGAGATTTTCCCAGATGCTTGTGAGGCTCATGTCCCCACCCCACCCCACCCCAGAGTAGGCTTCCATTTTCACATCCGGTGGCATGAAACAGACAGGTTAAAGCAGCCTGTTACGGAGCACTGCCTCTTTAACGGGAGTAAAGATTGAATTATCAAGCATTTTCTTTTAAATGGAGCCACAATCAATGCCCATGGAAGCAGCAGTCAAGAAATCAGTCAGTTGTGGGTGGCCCGGGGCACAGGGCCCTAACCCACCCCAGGGGAGGGTGTTGCTGAGATCTCCACAGGGAAAGAGGGGCCAGACTTCAACCCGGTGCTCCAAGATGTGAATGCAACATGCCGCGTGGAGTAGGGAACCAGTGGAGAGGTCTGGGGGGCCAGGCCCAATCCCAACTATTAGGTGGACACCTGCCCCTCCCCCCCAGAAGAATTCATTTCAGAGGACAGCACTGAATCTGCAGCTCAGGGAGAGGGACATGTCTGATCAGAGCACACAGGAGCAAACGAGGGAGGAAGAAAAAAGTGTGAAGCACATCCTGGCCCATCAACCCTGAGAACAATCCGGCCCCACCACGGGACACAGCGTTCCTCACTGACCCATTGGGGACACACTGCAGTAACTGTGCCCATCCTGACCCCACCACACCAAGGAGAGATGCTGAGGGCGTGCAGCAGAGCAGCAAGGGGAGCAGAGCAATGGAGTCCCCAGGGAACATCAAAAATAGACTGTGGTGCTAGGGGGTGGTGCCCTCATCAGACTGGACTGGAAAACACTCGTTGTTGTTGGCTTTTTGTTGTTGTTGTAGCTATTGCTTTATGTTCTACTATGGCTTTGTTTAGCTCGGTCTTGTGTCTGTGCATATTGTTGTCTCTGCATGTCTATCTGGATGGTATCGGCGGGATAAACAAGCCAGAAGAAAGAACAACAGGATGACTGTTCTGGGGAGACATGGGAGAGGGGGAGGTGGGGGAAAGGAAGTGGGTGTTAACAAACCCATGGACAAGGAAACAACAAATGATTGAAAACTGATGGTGAGGAGGGTGTAGGAGGCCTAGTAGAGCTTGATCAAGGGCAATGTAACTGAGAAGAATTACTGAAACCCAAAGGCTGAACACGATAGTGGGACAAGAGGAGAGTAAAAGGAAATAGAGGGAAGAACTAGGAGGCAAAGAGCATTTATAGAGATCTAAATACAGGCATGTGCATATGTAAATATATTTATATATGACTATGGGGAAATAGATCTATGTACATATATTTATGGGTTTAGTATTAAGAAAGCAGATGGACATTAGGCCTCTACTCAAGTACTCCTTCAACACAAGAACACTTTGTTCTAATAATCTGGCACTCTGAGATGTTCATCTTCCCGACACACTCACTGAAGACAAAGTTGGTGCATAACCAAATGTGATGAAGAAAGCTGATGGTGCCTGGCTACCGAAAGATATAGCATTTAGGGTCTTAAAGGCTTGAAGATAATAAGCAGCCATCTAGCTGAGAAGCAACAAAGCTCACATGGAAGAAGCACACCAGCCTGTGTGATCATGAGGTGTTGATAGGATCAGGTACCAGGCATCAGAGACCCAGAACAAAAATATCATAATGTGAATGAGTGGGGGAGTGTGGAGTGGAGGCCCAGAGCCAATCTGTAAGCAATTGGACATCTCCTTACAGAAGGGTTGTGGGGAGAAGATAGGCGAGTCAGGGTGCAGTATAGCATGGATAAAATATACAGCTTTCCTCTGTTCTTTAATGCATCCTCCCCCACCCCCCACCACTATCGTGACCCTAATTCTACCTTACAAATCTAGTTGGCCAGAGCATGTACATGGGTACGTATAACAGTTGGAAACACATGGAATCTAGGACAGATAAACTCCTCGGAACCAATATTGAGAATAGCCATGCCAGAAGGGTAAGGGTAAGGTGAGGGAAAAAAAGGTAACTCATCACAATGACCTACCTATATCCCCCTCCCAGGGGGATGGACAACAGAAAAGGGGTAAAGGGAGACATCAGACAGTGAAAGACATAAAAATTAATAATAATTTCTAAATTATCAAGGGTTCATGAGAGAGGGAGGAGGAGGGAGGAAGAAAAAATGAGGAGCTGATACCAAGGGCTCAAGTAGAAAGCAAATGCTTTGAAAATGATGATGGCAACATATGTTCAAATGTGCTTGACACAATGGATGTATGGGTTGTGAGAAGGGTTGTATGAGCCCCCAATAAAATGATTTTAAAAAGAAAGAAAGAAATCAGTCAACATATCCTGTTGGACAAGTCTGGTTCAAAAGGCATCTTTAAAGTGGTATAAAGCAAAGATGTCACTTTGAAGACCAAGGTTTATCTAACTCAAGCCCTAGTATTTTTAATCATTATATATGTGTGTGTGTGTGTCTGTGTGTGTGTGTGTGTGTGTGTGTAAAAACTGGACCAAATAAAGAAGAATGAAGAAGAAGAATTGATGTCTTTAAGTTATAGTGCTGAAGAATTTTGAAAATACCAAGGACTGCCAGAAGTACCAACAAATCTGTCTTAGAAGTACAACCAGAATGCTCCTTGGAAGCAAAGATGGCAAGATTTTGTCTACCATACTTTGAACACGTCATCTAGATGGGCCAGTTCCTGAAAAAGGACATCATGATTGGTCCATGTGGCTTTTTCTCAGGCATGTCTTGCAGAAAGTGAGCCTTGCCAGCTGAAGCAGGAAACTGGCTAAGGCAGCTGCAACCTGGTCCGATCATTACAAAGCAAGAGATCTGAGAACTAGAAAGGCGAGGTTCACCGAGCCATTTATCCCTCCACCCTTCAATTACCCGCATATGTGCTTATCGGCCAGGTTGGCACAATAAACTACCTACCTCAAAGACCAAAGAAGTATTGATGCTTTTGAATATAGTGCTAGTGAAGAATATTCATAGTACATGGACTTCCAGAAGAATAAAAACATCTGTCTTGAAGAAGTACAGCCAGATGGTGAGCCTTTGCCTCACAAAATTTGGATGTGTTATTAGGAGAGACTAGATCCCAAAAAAGGATAACATGTTTGGTAAATTGCAGGGGAAAAGAGGAAATCCTCAGTGAGGTAGGATGACACAGTGGCTGCAACAATGGGCTCAAACATAATTGTGAGGATGGCATAGGACAGGGCAGTGTTTCATTCTGTTGTTCATAGGGGTACTATGAGTTGAAATTGACTTAATGGCACCTAATGGTAACAACAGAATTGGAATAAGAACCCTGATCTCGGTCTCCTTATGCAGCGCTATTTCTAATGTAGCCCTTTCCTATATGTGTACATGGAAATAGCTCAATATGTCAAGCTGATGTTTAAGCAATGTATCCAGAAGCTGCATTATGCCTCTAGGGGGGCAGGGTGGACCAATCTAACCAAGCAGACATTTCTTCAGATCTTGCCAACAGTGGAACACTAAGAGAAAGGGTTTCAGGACAAGACAAGCATAAGTGATAGTCAGGTGCTTTACAGAGATATGGAAATACGCATAACTGTCCAGAAAAGTTGGTTGGAAAGGGGGAGAAAGGCTCACGTGGCTGAAACTTTGTGAAGGCTGTGGATTTTAAGAAGAGGATAGAGAGCCCATGAACATTGAATTCTTATTTACCAGGTTCCATGGAGAAAACCTTTATAGACTTTTTTCATTTCATCTTCACAGTGATCCTATGTGGGTCGGTACTGTTAACGTAATGCTTTTGCATAAGGAAATGGAATATTAGTGCAATTAATGAAATTGCTCAAGATTTTACTCAGTCAGAAGTAGGGCCAGAATTCAAACCCACCTGCCCAACTCATATCTGACAGGTTGCTATCCAGTCAATGTTGATTCACCGCAGAGCTGCCCTGAGACTAGAACTTGTTGGGAGCAGGCTGTCACCAGAGGAGTGGCTGCTGGATTGAAACCATTTTGTTTTTTCCACAAAGTCTTTCACTAGTCTGCCACCAGGGTTCCTTCTAAATCTCCATCAGGGACCTCCAAAACTTCTATTTTTATTTTGTTGCATCTCAACTTCATTGGCTGAAACCAAGAATACCAGTACCATCCCCAGCTTGTTTTGAGAGCTAGAAAAGACAACGCTTTTAGAATTAGAAATTAGTGATGTATGTAAGACTTGTGTAGTAGTCCTTGATGGCTCTATATTCCATGTTCCCACAAAGTAAGATTTGGCAGGATGTGGGATGTAGTGATGTACCATAGTAGGTTGTGTAAGAGATTTTCTTCCTTTCCCCCATTTGTGAATTTCTCAATGGCAAAGGTTGCCTTAATCATTGTTTTGGGAAATATCTGAAAAGGTGTTTGATATTAAGTACATATTTGTTCAAGTTACTGTTAAGAAGAATTTTTATATGGAAAAAATGTGGCAAAAAGAATGGGGAGGGATTCTCATAAGAACTGTAGCATTAAAAGTTCAAAAGAGCCCTTGTTGGAGTGTAGGGTCAGGGTAGGCATATTGCTTGGATAAAAAGAAAAGAGGTTAGGCAGGAAAACAACTGGTGAGAGGTTTTATTTGAGCAGCTCTTGGGACTCATCGGGGCTCTGGGGAAGAAAATCAAAAACATCTGTACCTTGAAGACACTGTGGATTCAGACCCAGAACACCACAATAAAGTGGAATATCACAATAAAATAAGTCACACAAACTTTTGTGTTGGGAGGGAGCATTAGAACTGATTGTGGTTTATACACACACACACACACACAAACTCTTTTCAAAAGCAATTTAACCATGAAAGTGTATGATATAAAAAAAAAGAAAGTGTATGATATGTGAATACTATATCAAGAAAACTACTTAAAAAAAAAACTAAACTTGTCCAATGGTTACCATGGTCTATGTTAACGGTGGTGGAATAATTTAGAAAGAATATCAATAATGGTTGTACAACAGAAATAATATAATCAATGACACTGAGTTATACATGTAGAAGTTGTTGAATTGCAGAATGTTTTGTTGTGTATATTTTTGCCACAATTAGAAAACAATGAATAACCATGAGTTCAGGAAGAAAAAAATGTTCTATAATTGACTGTAGTGATAATCATACAACTCTTCTCAATATGATTGAATTGAGTTGTTTGACATGTGGATGAAGTGCTAATAAAACTTTTTTTTAAGTTGTGTTTTCAATATACTATATTAAGTGTTTAATAGCACTATGAAAAGTTTGGAGAACTACCAAAATATGACGATGCAGTGACACAATGTGAGCACTTCTGGAAAAAATATTTTTGAAAAATAGTGCTGATTGTTACGGGGTACAAAAACACAAAACCAAATTCACTGCCATCAAGTGAGTGCTGAGTCATAGCAGCTCTGTGGATTTCCAAGACCATAACTGTATGCCAGAGTAGACAGCCCAGTCGTTCTCATGAGGACTTGCTGGCGGACTCAAGGTGCTGACCGTGTGGATTGCAATCCACTACACCACCAAGGCTCAAGGTAAACATGTTTTAAGGCTGTAAACAAGACAAAGACAACAATATATCATCGGGATGAGGGAAACATTTAGCAAAAAAATGGACATGAGAGGATAAAGAAAACTGTCACAGTTACAGGTGGGACTAAAGAATCAGGAACAGGAGCATGATTGGAATATGCACATTACTGTTAGACAGAGAAGCCTATCAGATTGATCCAGGACCCTCTGACCAAGGCAGTTAGGGCATGACTCATTACTGTGTGGTGCCAGGCAGGTGATCTCCATCAAGGACACACACAGGAGAGCCCCTAAGGAGACTACCCCTCCCTAGGATGATCAAGGGGATGGAGGTAATCCACTGTCCAATGCACCTGCCGTAAGGCAATATTATTCCTATCCCTGGTTAATGATCAGAAGGGATTCAATGGACGTGTATTCAACACAAGGCCTCTGCAAATGGATTTTGGGCTTTTACTTTTACCCATAGTCTTCTGAAAACTGGGTGCTCAGATTTTAACCTCTAATACATGGACAGACTTGGAAACCTCCACTTTGCAAAAACAAACAAACAAGTTTAATGAAGTGAAGCTCACTGAAATGAAAATGGTTGACAACTGTGTAAAGGATACATTGGATGATGAAAACCAGGAACAAGATAAACATTCTGGGATGGAAGAGGTGGTATCTAATTAAATCCATCTGCCCAGAGCTCCTGCTGCCAGACCAGAAAATTGGGAGGTAAGGTGAAGGAGACTGGAATGGCGGAGTCCTGAAATAGAATCAGGGTACTAGGGTCTATCCTGAACCCCACTTTTTTTAATTTCCACTCAGAAAGCTAACCCAGAATGCACTCAGTCGCTCTAGGTTCGGTGGGCTGGGCTCGTGGGCTCCAGCTGAGCAGCTACTGGTGTCCTAGTTAGGCAGAGAGTAGCGGTTTCCCCAGGCGGACTCCCTAAAGGGGACATAATCCAAACAGGAGGAGCATCCCTGGAAGCTAGTCACAGGACCGCACACCAGAGCTCCCGCACTGTGAGCTGCCTGGAGCAAATAGCCTGGGGATCGGTTGGCTGCGAAGAAAACAACCTCCCTGATAAGCTGGATCTCCTCCGCTGGGGTCAGCCTGACAGCCCCCAAACCAGGGCACTCTATAAGCCCAATATTTTAAAAAGAGAAAAAAATATCTTCTTGGTAAAAACTGCAAATCCCAGGCTCATTGTTTAACTCCAAGGCAACTGATAGAATGAGTCCTTATACATTAGCATGATAAGGGAGCCCTTGCTAAGGAAGGCCAGAGTTGGCTACAGAGCTCAGAGGCTATCAATAACAAAATCCCCTGGAGCAAGCCTCCGTTTCAGAATACTTTACTTCAATTCCAGCTGGCCAGTGTTGAAAGAAAAAGAGAAGAAAGAGAAAGGAGGGTGGGGGGGGAACCCAACTGTGTTCACTAAGCTTGGCTGTGATGGTAAAGAGGGAGGAGAGAGAGTAGGAGAATATAAAGAATAAAGAGATAGCTGATCCCAGATTGCTTGAATGTGGAGCCAGAAGGGGTTTAGACCCTGCCCCACAATGGCAGGTTGGTGTACCCTTTTAATGCAGGGACCCAGTGATTCTGGGCGGAATTCCCCTAGTTGATGAGATCACCGTAGTGGTCCAACTGAGGTTTCCTCAGCAGTGCAGCGTGGTGTAGATGTTTGCCCCAGCTGCCTTGTGTGGTGTACGGCACTCCCATGGAGGGCAGGCTGCAGTTCCTCCTGCTATTTGGGTTGATTTGCCCTAAGCGGAGGGTAGTGACCTGGAAGCCAGTAGTGGTGTATGATAGGAGAGAGTGGGAGAGAAGAGGAGAAAGAGGGGAAAAGAAAAAAAAAGAGGACAAAAGAAGAAAGAGAATAAAAACCAACACAAACCTGAGCTCATTGAGAATGACTGCGGTGGGAAAGATAGAAGGGCGAGTGAATAAAGTGAGAAGAACTAGAGTGGTAAGTAAGGAGATAACAGACTTGGTCACCGGTCAGTGAGGCTGGAGGAGTTCCAGCTTTTCCTCAAGGTAGTGGGTGGTGTACCCATTTCATGTAGGGTTCCACAGATGCTGTGTGGGATTACTTTCAAAGGCGGGATCACACCCGTGGCCAGGCGTCAGTTGAGCGCTGGAGTTCACTGGTATACCTGCCTTGTGCTGTATGTAGCACTGCAGCAGAGGTTGGGCCTGGGGTGTTCCCACAACCCTGTCTAGGGCCCCAGGACAGGCAGGGCCTCCCCAGCTATGTGTAGAATCACTGAGAGGGAAGCTGGGCTTATTGTCCTATCTAGACTGCTTGTGTCCTACTAGATCAGAGGGTTTTATTTCTTATCCCCCTGGCCAGCTAGAATCAAATCAAATTAAATTATCTCCCACAGTATCTGGGCTGCAGCTCCAAGCTGTTTGAAACGGAGACTTGCTACAGTGAGTCTCTGTTATGCAAAAAGCCGCAGGCCCTGTAGCTGAGTTCTGGCATTCCTAGGTTTCTTCTTATGGTGATTTATGTTAAGGGCCTCCCCCCTATGTGTTCCTTGGAGCTGAGCAACCAGACTGGGGTTTGGGTTTTTAAACCAATTATTTCACCCTTTAAAAAAAAAAAAGTATGCTTGTTATGTGCTCCGATTTGGGGGCTGTCATTCTGACTCCCAGAGGGGGAGATCCGGCTTATCAGCAGGGTTGTTTCCTTATCAGCCAATTGGAACTGAATTCGCTCCCACACCGCGATCTACCTCAGGTAAAAATATGCTTTTTCTTCTACTCTAAATTGTGGCTACCCGTCACTGCACTCCCCAGGCTGTGAGCTCAAGGCAACCAACAGCATGGAGAGCTCCTGGGTGGGATTCTCCTCAAGTCTGGGATTCTGTCCCCTTTAGGGCGTCAGCCTAGAGAAATAGCTGCTCCCAGCAAGGGTGCAGCGGGGGGGGGGGGGGGGGGGGGGAGTGGGGGGGGGGGGCTAGCAGGCTCACCAAAGCTAGAGTGCTTTAAAGCATTCTTGGTTTGCTTTGTGAGTGGAAATCCCACACAAAAAGGGGGTTCAGGAGAGACCCTGGTACCCTAGTTCTAACTTCAGGACTCCACCTTCCTGTTTCCTTACCTCCCAATTTTCTGGTCTGGCAGCAGGAGCTCCAGATGGGTTAGTCCTATCAGGTCGCCATTTTTCCCTGGTCTCCACTTTTTAAATCTTGAACTGACACTATCCCAGGAAATCATTTTAAAACAAAACAATGGTTTAGCTTAATTAATTATGTTTGCCTTGAGCAATGTACTTTTAAATAATTATCTAGATGAGATCAACAGTAATTCTAAATCACAGATAAGAAATGTAAATTGCAGAGAATTCAAATTAAAGGTAGTGAAACAGGATGTATAAGTAAAATGGAGATACAATGTGAAGCATATGATCTTTGACATTAAACTGTTGATGTAAAAAATATGTAAACCGGAATGTGTTTTGTTGTGTCCCTCTGTCTCCCACTACCACTACCATCAAGTCATTCCCAACTCATATGACAGGGTATAACTGTACCTATGGGTTTCCAAGACTGTAATTCTTTTTTTTTTTTTTACTGTAATTCTTTAAGGGAATAGAAAACCTCATCTTTCTCCCACAGAGAGGCTGGAGATTTTGAACTGCTGACCTTGTAGTTAGTAGTCCAGTGCATAAGTACTATGGCATCAAGGCTCCTACTGGTTGTGTATATTTTCATTAAGAAAAAGAATTGACGAACAAACTCTTCTTTCACACTTAGAAAAATACTTTTTCTTTTCTCCTGGAACTTGTACTTATGTTCCATTTTCCCTAGATTTGTATCTTAATACATTTGCTTGAAAATTTTATTGTCATATATGTCTATAACAAAATAAGTGTATGTTTTTTATTTTCCATTGATCATAGTAGTTCTAATAGAAAAATCTTTTTCTTGTGGGGTTTGCTATTATTACAAATATCAACACACAATTGATCAAGCAAGTACACACACATATATTTTCATCTGCATATTAATTTCATCTGCATGTCTCAGGTTGATAATAATAAATGTTCCTCCAATCCTGATGCTTCACTCTTCTTCATTTAGCCCAGCTTCTCAGATAAATTTGTTCACCATGTAGGTTGAATAAATAAGGTGAAAGGATACCACCCTATTACACACCTTTTCCAATTTTAAACCATACAGTATCTCCTTTATCTCCTTGAACAACAGCCTCTTGGTCTGTGTACAAGTTCCTCATGGTACAATTTAAATGTTCTGGAATTCCCATTCTCAATGACATTCATAATTTGTTATGATCTACAGAGTTCAATGACTTTACATAGTTAATAAAACACAGGAAAGCACCTTTCTGTAGTCTGCTTTCAGCCAAGATCTACCTAATATCAGCAATGATATCCCTTGTTCTACATCCTTCTTCTAAATAAAGTGAACTTCTTGTACTACTGCAACTGTCTTTGGGTTATCTGCATCTTAATTTTACTTGTGTGTGATACTGATGATACCGTTCAATAATTTCAACAATCTGTTAAAAATCGCCCTTTCATTGGAATGAGGCTGAATGTAGGTGCTTCCCAGTTGGTTGGCCACCTAGTTATTGACCAAAGTTCTTGACACGGGTAAATAAGGACTTTCAGTGTTGCAACTGTTTGTCAAGCCCCTCCCTAGGGATTGCATCAATTCCTAGAACCTGTTTTTTACCACTGCCTTCGGCATCAGGTCAAGGAAGACTCATGAACAGCCTGTGGCAATCCAGAGATGACACAACTTCCCTTGAGAAAAAAGGGGAGGACTTGAATCACTGAAGAATCTATATTAATTGCACCTGAGCTTAAAGAAAATGAAAATCTTTAACATGAGATTAATAAACAAGGTCATCATAAATGGCAAAGAAATTAAAGTTGTGAAGTTGGCTATTTTGAATCAGATACTCATGTAATCTCCTATGCTAAGCCATGACGCCCTGTCAATCTGTAACGCTGTGGTAGTTTTCGAGTTGTGATAGTGGAAGACTTCAGAATTTGGAATACCATCAGCATATAGACAACTGATCTTCTATAAGGGCCCCAAAAGCATCAAGTGGGAGGTGGATGCCCTCTTTAAAAAGTGGTGCTGAAAACAATGGATATCCACCCGTAGAAAAATGAAACAAGATGTTCATCTCACCCCAGGCACAAGAACAAACTTTTTTTCTTTTTAATCATTTTATTGGGGGCTCATACAATTCTTATCACAACCCATACATGCATCCATTGTGTCAAGCACATTTGCACATTTGTTGCCATCATGATTCTTAGTACATTTTCTTTCTACTTAAGCCCTTGATATCAGCTCATTTCCCCCCTCCTTCCCTGCTCTCCCCTCCCACACCAGCAAACATTTTTCCTACAAGTCTTCTCCTTAAAGTGCATCAAGATGAGGGGAGCGCAGTAAGGGAACTCACGTTTTCTGGCTTGGACACCCTTTGGTTGGAAGTTCAGGAACTAACATTTTCTGAATACCTACTGTATGACTGACACTATGTCAGTGTGTTGCCAGGGCAATCATTTAATGCTCTCAATGTTAGTTCGAGGTAAGAGTCATAATCCTAACTTAATGGATAATGAAGCTGAGCCACCGGTCCTGAAAGCTTTAATGCCAAAAGGCAGAGGTTACATGCAAGTTGCAGGAGTACAAACCTCCAAAGCCCAGGGGCTTCTTATTTCACCACAATGTGGGGTTTGTAGAACAGCTGGCTCACAAAAAGGGCTCAGAAAATTAGGCAACTATTATTTTCCTCATTTGGATAATCTCTAGCTCTAATCCTGATTGAAGGAAGCCAAAGGAGACACGTGTTAGCCAACGTCGGGGGTCCTCATTGTTGTTGTGGTTGTTAGGTGCCTTTGACTTGGTTCTAACTCATAGTGACCCCTATGTAAAACAGAACTAAACACTGTCCAGTACTTTTCCATCCTGACACTTGTTCTTATGTTTGTGCATAGTGTGGCTATGGGTCGGGGCACAAGAACAAACTTAAGATGGATCACAGACCTAGAGGTAAAACCCCAAACTATCAGGACCATCAAGAAAGGAATCGGGACAAACCTAAGAACCTTGGCCCTGGAATACATAGACTCACTGTAACAGGGAAAGGTACACACACAGGTGAACCTGAAATTGACAAGTGGGGGGTCTACTAAGGATAAAACAGATTTCAGCGCGAGGGTAACAGGGCAGCCCACAGACGGGAGAGGATTTCCAGCCATGACACAACAGACAAGGGTCTTATTACTAAAATCAACAATACACACCTGACCTGCAAAAAGAGGAAAACCGTTAACCCTCTGAGGAAGTGGGGGAAAGAACTGAAAAGAAATTTTAATAGGGAGGAGACCCATACAGCCAATAAACTTGAGACAATGCTTCCGATCATTAGCTAGCAGAGAGATGCAAATTAAAATAACCATGAGATACCATCTAACGCTCTTGAGGTGACCCCAAATCAGAAGTTCAGGCAGCAACAAATGCTGGAGGGGATGTGGTGAGATAGGAACGCTCCTCCACTGCTGGTGGTCATGTATATATATGGATAGCCTCTGTGGAAAGTGATCTAGCGATATCTAAAACAAATAGAAATTGAGCTACCCTGTGACCCTCCATTGGGCATTAACCAGAAGAGGTAAGAAATAGACCACCACCAGTTGTCTGCTCCCCAATGTTTCTTGCGGCACAATTCACAATCGCAAGGAGTGCACCAAACCACAAGGGCAACATAACCATGCGGAGGAATGCATGAAAATATTGGGCTACAGGGCCGGCCCCAACCAGAGCCAAACCTGCCCCTTCCCCAGAAGACCATGCTACCGAGAACAACACTAAACCTACAGGTTGGGGAGAGAGGCCGGTGTATCTCGCCCACACAGAAGCGAACCAAGAAGGTAAAAGGAACGGTCCGTCTAGACCTCATATCGGCCCACCAAGCCCGCGGACGGCGCCCCTGCATGGAACTGCTAAGGCACCGAGAGGACTGCAGGGCCCACAACAGCTTGACATGATGTGCCCTACGGGAGCATACTGCGACAGAGAACAATACTGGGGACACACAGCAGGGAGGAAGTGCGGTCTGAACACACACACACACCCCCAGAGGAGCAAACCAAGAAGGGAACATAACGCATCAGTAAAGGAAGCAAAGCAAAGCTGCAAAGCCACAAAGCCCCTAAAGAGCTCCCCAAAATGGACTTCAGATTAGGAGGGGCAGTTCGCGGAATTCCTCCAGGACCAGAGGGAGATAGTCAGAAAGGTCAGCGACAGACCCGGAATTATGCATATCTTTTGTGGTGGTGGTTCATTTTTTCTTCTTCTTTTCACTATTCTTTATTTCCCCATCATTTGTTTTTACTTGTTTGATATATGCCATTGTTGGTATGCCTACTACGTAAGATAGGTATGGGAAGCGAGCTCAAGGAGAAAGCAATGGGGCCAATGGTCTTGGGGCGGGGTGGGGGGATTGGAGGGAGAAGGGGGTGTGGAGGGTGCGGTGGGCAAACAGTGCCATTGACAGGGGAACAACTAGGCAATAAAAGTCAATACCAAGGAGGATGTAGAGATCCTGGGAACGCTGGCACAACAGCAGTCCAACCGAGAGGAAGTACAATGAGGTACAAGTAGGGTGAGCATGATGGTGGGGCAGGAGGAAGTAAAAGGAAACAGAGGAACGATCTAGGAAGCAAAGCTGTGGATAGAGGTATAAGCATAAGTGTGTCCATATGTAAATACATTAATCCATAAAAAAAGGCATTGGCCTATGTACATACATTTATATGGTAATACACTGAGGTAGAGGACAGACTTTGGGCCTCTGCTCATACCCTCCTTCAATACAAGAACACGTGTTCTAACAAATTGGCAATCTGAGATGCTCACACTCCCTGCACAATCGCTGAAGACAAAATAGAGCATGTGCACAGGTGTAGATAAGAGATAAGAGCTCACAATATTCACAACCGTGGAGCAGAAATGGGAAGAGAGATACCAGATGGGAAGGGTGAAGGGGCTTGTGAGGAGCGGAAGAAGGGGGAACCCATCACAATGATCGACACACAACCACATACATTCCTCCAAGGGAAAGAAACACGAAAACCGTGTGGGAAGAGAAACAGTAGTCAGTGTGAGATGTGAAAATAATAATAATTTATAATCTATCAAGGGGTCACCAGGGTGGGAGGCTGGAAGAGGGATTGATACCAAGGGCTCAATAGAAAGTAACTGTCTAGAAAAGAATGATGGCAACAAATGTACTAATATGCCTGATACAATTGATGTATGGATTGTAAAAAGGAGTATAAGATCCCTCAATAAAATAATCCAAAAAAACCTCCATATGGAATCCATGGGAAGTAGACAGAATACATCTGTGGAGAACGGTAATGGAATAGCTCAATATAATCAAGTAGAACAAGACCAGGGTCTGACTACCATCAATTGCTCATAAGTAAGTTCAAGTTAAAGCTAAAGAAACTGTAAACAAATCTATGAGATAAAGCACAACCTCAGGTGTATCCCACCTGAATTTAGAGACCTCTCGAGAATATAAGCACACCTCAGTTTCAGACCAAAGTAATTATCGCGATAAAGCAAGTCACATGTTTGCTGAGCATACGAAAGTTATGTTTTAGTAGCCATAGTCTATTAAGAGTGCAATAGCACTGAGCAAAACTATAGAAATGTTGTGAGAATTCCCCAAATGTGAGAGACACAAAGGGATTTGTTCAATGCAGAGTTGCCACAAGCCTTCAATTTGTAAAGAACACAGTATCTGAAAAGTACCATAAAACAAAGCACGAAACATGATAAGATTATAAATTTGAGTCTTTGAACAAATTATAAATGAAGCAAGAATCCATTAAAAAAAACAACAGCAACAACAACAAAAACAGGAAAGCAAAGACCAAAATGGATATCTGAAGAGACTCTGAACTTGCTCTTGAATATTAACAAAACAAAAGTGAATGGAAGGAACCATGACATTAAAGATTTCAAAGACCAGAGAAAAAGTAATGTATTACAATGAAATTGGTCAAGACCTGAAGTTAGAAACCAAAAGGGAAGCTCACACACTACAATTCTCAAGCTGAAAAAACTAAAGAAAAAATTCAAACCTTGAATTGAAATACTGAAGGATTTAGTGGTCAAAATAGAGTGACATGGGAAGACTTCACCAAAACAAATTTGTTGACATTCAACCATTTTAGGTAACCGTACGTATATGATTTCAAGAGGCACTAAATGCACTGTCAAAACAAATGGCTCCAGGATTAAGGAATAATACCAATTGAGATGTTTCCACAAAGGGAAGCAACACAAGAAACAGTTCCTTGTCTGTGCAAAAAAAGCTTGAAGACAGCAACCTGACCAACTGGAAGAGGTCCCTATTTATGCCCACTCCAAAGATCTAAAAAATCCAAATATTATCAAATAGTACCTTTAACATCCCACACAAATTAAATATTGCTGAACGTTAACTTAAAATTTGTTGCAGTCGTACATCAACAAAAAAACTGTTAGAAATTTAAGCTAGATTCAGAATAAGACATTGAATAAGATGTATATCACTGCAGGTGACAGACGGATGTAGGCTAAAAAGTGTTTACCTTTTTTTGGCTATGCAAAGGTGAATCTGACTGGGTGGATCACAAGTTACAAATAGCATTGTGAAGAATGGGAATTGCAGAACATGTCGTTGTGCTCAGGCGGAACCTGTACGTAGACCAAGAGGCAGTCCTAAGAGAACCAGGGAACAATGCACAGTTCAAACTAGAAACAATGGGTCGCGGTTGTAGTCTTTCACTATAGTTATCCAATCTGTGTGTGAACAAATAATCCAAGAAGTCAGGCTACATGAAGAATTCATCATCAGGAATGGATTAAGAATCATTCGTGATGCACAATAAGCAGATCACACAACCTTGCTTGCTAAAAGCAAGGAGAAATTGAGGCGCTCACTACGGATCATTTCACTGTACTTGGATCCACAATCAACACTCATAGAAGTTTCTTGTTGTTGGGTGCCATCAAGTCCCTTCTAACCCCGAGGGACCCTACGTACAACAGAACGAAGCACTGTCCAGTCTGCGCCAGCCTCACAATTGTTCCTATGCCTGAACCCATTGTTGCAGCCACTCTGTCCATCCATCTCATTGATGGCCTTCCTCTTTTTTGCTGCCCCTCCACTTTACCAAACATGATGTCTCTCTCCAAGGATTGGTCTCTCCTAATAACACGTTGAAAGCATGTAAGATACTATCCTAGCCTCTAAGGAGCACTCTGGCTCTACTTGTTCCAAGATAAATTAATTTGTCCTTCTAGCAGTCCATGGTACTTTCAATATTCTTCTCCAGCCCCACAATTCAAATGCATTGATTCTTCCTTATTCAATATCCAACTTTCACATGCATATGAGACTATTGAAAATACCATGGCATGGGTCAGGCGCACCTTAGTCCTCAACGTAACATCCTTCCTTTTTAATTGTCTAAAAAGGGCTTGTGCAGCAGGTGTGACCAATGCAATGCCTCATTAACTCCTGACTGCTTCTTCCATGATGCATTGATGAAATTACAGCAAAACATCTCTTGCTGTTCTTTTTTGAAAGTTTTATTGGCATATAATCTACATATATAAAATTCAAATAGTTCAATCATAAGAATTGTAAATAATTACCACAACAAATTTTAGAACATTTTCTCCTTTCTTGTACTTGCTATTAGCGTCCCATTTTCCCAATATTCCCCTTCCATACTCCCAAGAAATCATTGATCCAGTCACTATCTGTATAGATTTACCTAACCTGGATTTCATATATAAAAAAAAACTAACCACAATAACAAAATAAAGCGGAGAAAAACCTCAATTGAAAGGAAAGCAGAAAATATTAAAAACAAGAAAAACTTTGATAGAAAGGCTACTCACATCCCTAGACTATGGTCAAAAGACCTCTTTAAGTTATTAATAAACAAAGATGTCACACTTTGAGGACTAAGGTGTGCCTGATCCAAGCCATGATATATATATTTAATCACCTCATATATATGTGAAAGCTGAAAATAATTAAGGAAAACTGAAAAATAAATTCTTTTTCATTAGTGTCAAAGAATATTGTTTATATACTTCCCCCAAAAGGAACAAATCTGTCTAGGAAGAAGTACAGCTAGGAAAAAAGGATAAGCAAAAAAGGTACTGCTACAAAATAATAGAAATCTTCACTAAATAAAAACATTGAAATGTGAAGCAGTTATTATGTGAATGATTACATTTCAAGTCATCAGCTTTGCATTCAACAGTTCAAACCCTCCATCAACCCTCACTCTCTCGACTTCATCACAGTCCCCCCTCCCAATTTGTCTTCTCCCTCTTATGGACCTTCAGCCTCCCTTTCACCCAGGTCAATACCTGCCACCCTTCTAGTCCATTGCTTCATGATCCTAGCCTTACCCTCCCTCCCAACTCTGTTCTTTTCGGTGTGCAATTTTGTCTTGGTCTTGGTCTTGATCCTTACGTTGGCGGTCTCTGGCAGAGTAAAGAAAGTACTATGGCTTGCCAAAAGAACAGACAAATGGGTCTTGTAGGATAGAGCGAGAATGCTCCTAGGAGGGTAGGATGGCAAGACTCCATCTTACATACTTGAGACATGCTGTCAGGAGAACCCAGTCCCTGGAGAAAGATAACATACTTGATACAGTGGATGGGCAGCTCAACAACAACAAAAAAGAGGAGGTCCCCAGCACGATCGTGGACATATTGGACGCAACAAGGGGCTCAAACGTAAGAACAGCTGTGAAGACGGCCAGGCCTAGCAGTGTTCCATTCTGTTGTCTGTCCGCAGGGTGGTACTGTCCGCAGGGTGGTACTCTCCGCAGGGTGGTACTCTCCGCAGGGTGGTACGCGTCAAAACTGACTGGATGCCACCTAACAAGTAGTCGTCTCAGATGGTCTTTATCCTTTTGTGATTGACTAACATCGGTCAGCAATGATGGTCCATCCACGTCATAAGGTGCTTTCGTTTTCGTCGTTTTTTAGCAATGTATTATATTCTATTGTGTGTATGTGCCAGTTTCTTTATCCATTCTGCTGCTGATTGGCATTTGGGCAGTTTCTGAAGTCTTGCTATTGCCAACAGTGCTGTGATGAACATGGAAGTGTCCATGTTGGTTTGTGGGTCGGCTCTTCTTTAGGGAATTGCTGGATTGTATGGGGTTTCTATTCTCATTGTTTTAGGTAGTGCTGTATCACTTTCTACAATGGCTGTGTGTGTGTGTGTATCTATCTATTTACAGACCAAATTCCTCTGTACCCTCTCTAGCATTTTAAAACTTGGGCTGTCATTGCCCATATAAGGTGATATCTTGTTTGGATGTACATCTCCTGGATAGCTAATGGTTGTGAGCCTCTTTTCCATATTTGTTAGACATTTGGATGTCTTTTTTGGTGAACTGTCTAGTTCATGTCCTTTGCACACTCTGTGATTGGATTTTTTTTTCTTATTGAAGTATTGTCATTTTCAATAGATTTTAGAGATTAGTCCCTTGACCATTGTCACTGCTGAAAAGGAGCAATTGTTGATGCATCCTCAGTCTAGATCTATGGCTTCTGAAGGTGGTATTTCCATCACTCTAGCCCAGTGGTTCTCAGCCTTCCTATTGCCGTGACCCTTTAATACAGTCCCTCATGCTGTGGTGACCCCCACCCCCAACCATTAAATCATTTTTGTTGCTACTTAAGTGTAATTTTGCTAGTTATAAATCTGGCAACCCCTGTGAAAGGGTCATTAGACCCCCCAACAGGGTCATGACCCACAGGTTGAGAACGGTTGCTCAAGCCCTTTCCCAAATAGTGCTGAGCTCTATGATGTATACCATGTCAAAGCGGCAACTATAGAATCGTCAAGGGACTTACTTTGTGTTTCTTTTAAATGCTATTGAGTTTTATAAACAAAAGAAGCCTGAAGGGGCAAGATCAGATCCCTAGGGTGGACGGGGTAAGTTCCCAGTAAAATTCTCTTAGGAAAGTCCTTGCTGTCCATGAATAATGAGGTACACTGTCCTGATGGAAAATTCCCTGGCTTGGCTTTCCTGACCAAAACAGGTTTCCATTTTCTTAAAAGTTCATAATAAGCCACAATATCCTATGCCCTTCCAGAAAAATCTATCAAAATTACCTCTTTGTAGTCTCAAAAACAAAGTAAACAAACAAACAACAGTCCCCATAACCTTGAGCTGACCTCTCTGTCTTGAAGTTAACTAACCCAGCAGATCTCTCTGAAGCTACTGCTTTGTTTGCACCTGCGTGTGTGTGTGTGTGTGTGTGTGTGTGTGTGTGTGTGTGATGGCATCCTGGTATATTACTGAGATAATTTCTCTGCAGATATCCACTGATTGCAGGGACTTTGAAACATTTTGTTTGGATCCCTACATGGAGAAAAACTTTTTTGTTGTTTTGTTTTAAATCATTTTATTGGGGGCTTTCAGCACATTCCATACATCATTATATCAAGCATATTTGTACATATGTTGCCAACATTTCCAAAACACTTTCTACTTGAGCCCTTGATATAAGCTCTTTTCCCCCCGTCCCTCCCTTGTGATTCTTGATTAATTACATATTATTATTATTTCGTATCTTGCACTGTCCATTGTCTCCCTTCACCCACATTTCTGTTATTCATCCCCTTTGGCTTACCCTTGTCTTCCCTTAGAAGTGAAGCTGGCCAGATTCTGTCTCATGTACTTTGGACATGATATCAGGAGGGGCCAATTATGCTTGGTACACAATCAATCAGTGAAAAGAGAGATCTTCAAGGAGACAAACCGACATGGCGGCTACAACAGTGGGGGATTTGTCAGAGTTTCACTGTATCGTACAGGGGTTGCTACTATGCAGCACTGACTAGATGGAACCTGCAGTGAGGTGAGATTCGTTGGTTTGGCAACTATTCTATCCAGAGTCTTTGGAACTCTCATCAAATGCCTGGGTGTGAGCATGCAAATAAGGTACAGAAAATTCCGTGGAAAGGATTGATCAGTTTGCCCATTTCACTGAAAATAAGTTAATCGTTTCAGGAGGAAGAGAAAAAAACTTATGACAAGCATACGGAGGGTCCCTGACTACTCTGGATACTTACATGAAGTCGCAGCAGCAGAAGAGACCATGGAGGGGCTACGATGGCACAAGAAACCATGGGTTCTTTGCCCATGAACCGAGCACCTTCACAGGGGAAGGCTGGCTTGCAGAGCTCAGTGCTCATTGGGCAAAATCAGTGCTAAAGGAACTTGGTAACACTTGCCCAAGCTGGGCAGAAGCCTGAACAGACCACATGGCTGAAAAGGCTGAAGGTCAGCAAAAGAATGTCTGTCTTGAGGGAAGGTATGAGCCAAGGTCCAAGGCCCATCTGCAGCTTCAGTGTACTGCCTTATAAATATATGTACATAGGTCAATACCACAATTGTTATGTATTCATGTATTTGCATAAGTGCATACTTCTGTTCATCTCCGTGTATGCCTTTGCTTCCTAGAGCTTTCCTCTGTTTCCTTTTGCCTCCTGCCCAGCCATCACTTTCCCCCTTCTTCTACCTCTTAGTGCTTCCTTTCCACTAGCTTGGTGTTGCTCTAATACTCACAGGATCTCTAACCTCTCCTAGATGCTGGCTCCACTTTCCTGGTTGTTCCCCTGTCCATGATGCTGTCCACTCACCGCACCCTTCTCCCCCTCTCCTTCTTCCCCCTCTACCTTTCGGGGTCATTGGCCCCATTGCCTTCTCCTCAGGCTTCCCTCCCATCATCCAGCCCATATAATTAGGCACAAATTGGCATTCTGTGATGCTCACCACCATCCCTCCACCCTACACACACACACACACACACACACACACACAATCACTGAAGACATAATGGGTGCATAAGCAGATGTGATGAAGACAGAGGATGGTGCCCGGCTATTAAAAGATGTAGTGTCTGAGGCCTTGAAGGCTTGAAGTTAAACAAGCGCCCATCCAACAGAGAAGCAACAAACCCACATGGAAGAAGCACACCAGCCAGTACAATCATGTGGTGTCATCGAGACCAGGCAACAGGCATCAGAAGATTCACAACAAACAGTAAACAAACAAAAATGCATTGGTGAGAATGGAGGTGGGTTGGAGCAGAGACCTAAAGTGCAACTACAGACAATGAAACATCTCCCCACAGAGGGGTTGCAAGGAAGTGGTGAGTCAATCAGGGTCATACAATATACCTGTTTCCTGAAGGCCTACTCAGTGCCCGCTATCACCAACCCAGTGCTACCTCCCAATCTAGACGGGAGCATGTACACAGGTATAGGAAAGAGATAAAACTCAACACATGGAACACAGTAACATGAATGGGAATAGAGATCCCCAAAGGGTAGGGGGAAGGGGTGGGGGGAAGAGGTGGGGAAGGAAGGGGGCACTGATCACAATGAATGGCACTTAACCATACACCCCCATGCAGGGAGAACAGAAACGAGAGGGGAAAGGAGACAGCAGTCAGTGTGAGATTTGAAAATAATTAACAATCTACAATCTATCAGGGGACTATGAGGGTTAGGGTGGGGGAGGAAGGAGGAAAAAAGGAGGAGCTGATCCCAAGGGGTCAATGGAAAGTAAATGTCTAGAAAAGAAAGATGGAATATATGCATGAATATGTCGGATACAATTGATGTATGGTTTGTAACAAGAGTTGTAAGAGCCCCCAATAAAATGATTTTGATGTAGTTATATGATATCAGCACCAGGTGGCGATAGAGTTATCAACAACCCACAGAACATCACATAGACACTTCTTTCAGTACAGCGGATCTGGCTTATTTCATTATGCCATCTAGTGGCAACATAAGTAGGAAACTCGGATCAGTTGGCTAGGCAAGAATTTTTAAAAAATGTTTCATAAAGGCTACATGAGTTCAAAGATTAAACACTGAATAGAAAATAAGTTATTACGATGTCAAGGAGAGGGGCATGGAAGACTGTCAGAGTAGAACCCCAAAGTGACAAAACAAATCTAAATGACACTTAAAACTAGAATAATTCAAAATAATTCCCTATCCTCCTCCTTAAATTATTTCCAAGGTGGCTTTAACTTCCTCAAATTAACAAGAACTTTCTATTTCAACATTTTAAAAAATCTTTACTAAATCTTGAAATTGCTCAAAATTCTATGGAAGCCAGTGACAAGCAAATAGATTTGGGCATCCCTCTAATTTTAACCCTAATCCAAGACCAGCTAGTGGTCCTGCTCAATAAGAAAACATAAGGGTGCTACAAGTGTGGTGAAGAAAGCACATGGTGCCCAGCTATCAATTGGAATAGTATCTGGGGTCTTAAAGGCTTGTATTCAAACAAGCAGCCACCTAAGTGCGTCAATTACATCTACAGAGCAGCACACCAACCTGTGTGGTCTACACGATGAAAGGGAAAGTGTCAGATCGTAAATTGTGAACACCCAATTATAGAAAGTTGTGGAAGCGGGTGGGAACCAGAATCTACCTGCAGAGTATCTAGTCAGAATGGGGCTCTGATAGCTCTCTAGTCACAAATGGAGATAATTGTGAACTTGAGTATAGTGACTCAAATCATGGTATAAGACTTGGGTCAGTTGACCTCTCTTGACCCAACTTGAATTTTCTCTATGCTCAAATATTTCTCGGTTGTTCCAAGAAAGAATTTTCTTCGCTGGCTTTTAAAATATTGTTGGTGGTTTTTTTTATTACTCTTTGATTTTTATATTTAATCATTGGTTTTCTCTCAAAAGTATAATTTATTTTTAAATCATATTGGGGGCTCTTACAGCTTATCACAATCCATACATACATCTACTGTGTTAAGCACCTTTGTACATGTCACCATCATTTTCAAAACATTTTTTTGACTTGATCCCTCCCTCATGAACCCTTGATAATTTATACATTTTTTTCATGTCTTACACTGACCACTGTCTCCCTTCACCCACTTTTATGTTGTCTGTCAACCTGGGAGGGGGTTATATGTCAATCATTGTGATCGGTTCCCCCTTTCTTCTCCCATGTTCCCCTTACCCCCCTCCTGGTATCCTTCTGTTCCATTTTGTACTGTTTCTGTGAGGTCTCTCAGTTGAGGAAGCACAAAAGGAGTTTAGGAAGCATAGAAGCATAGACAATAACTGATGCAATGGTTTATTGGGAAGTGGGAAGGAGGGGGAGAGGGTTTGGGGGGCAATCAGTGCATGTGGGAGGTATTAGAGCTGATTGTGATGATGTATATACTACTCTTTTTAGGAGAGGTTCAACTATGGAAGTGTATGATATGTGAATATTATATCAAGAAAACTACTTTTGAAAAAGGAAGGAAACCAAACTTGGGTTAAGGAGAAGAGTCTTTGCTTAGGGGGACAGAGTTTATGTTGATGGTGGTGGAACAATTTAGAAAGGGATGACAACAATGGCTGTATAACATAAAGTGCAAAATCAAGAGCACTGAATTATACATGTAGAAGTTGTTGGATTAGTGAATATTTTGTGCATATTTTTGTCAAAATTGGGGGGAGGGGAAATTAAATGAATATAAATGAGTGTAGGGGAAAAAAGTCCTAAAATTGTGCTAAAGACTGTACAACTTTTCTTGAACTACTAAATTATATATGTGGATGAAGTGCCAATATACTTTTTTTTAATCATATGAAAGCAAAATTTCCTTCTAGAGATCATCTGAGGATTTTAGAGTGTCAAATTTGGGGTGGTGATTGATTTATATTCATGGTTCTCCCATGAAATTTCTTTAAAAGCAAAAAACAAACTCCTTGCCAACTGGTTGATTCTGACCCACAACAACCCTGTCAAACAGGGTAGAACTGCCCCTGTGGGCTTCCAAGACTTTTTAAGGACTTTGTGGAGTAGAAAGCCTCATCTTTCTCTTGAGAGGTGGCAGGTGGTTTTGAGTTGCTGATCTTGTAGTTAGCAGCCCAATGAGTAACCACTATGCCATCAGGGCCTCTGGTGGAGCTTTTTTCTGGTAGTATATAAAATGTGTCCTCCTCAAATGTACAAACAATGTCAAACATACATTAAAAATTAGAAAGCAAAGTGTACTCTTAAGTAAAAAAGTTCCATATTAATCAGCAAAAGATGATCACACCAAAAAGAAAACATGACAACCAAGCAATCCTAAATAATAACCAATAAATAACATCACTCATTAGTAACCTGACAGTGATACTGACAGTAATGAGAGTTAAAATATATTTTACTCCTCAACAGAGAGAAATATTTGCAGTAACAAAGTGTAGAGTGAAACTGATGCTATTTGGTTACAGTATAAACTGTGCATCTTTTCTATAGTTAAATGGGAACATATTTAGAATTTCAACCTCTAGATACTTATTCTAAGAAATAGTTCCAAGATTATAGAAAATAGCTATTGTTGATCAAATTGTTGTCTATAAAGAGCCAACACCAGGTCACACATTAGCTACACAAACTATAGCGCATCTGTAGGGTAGAACGCCACGTTGCTAGTACACATTATACTGTAGGGCGTCATGAGTTGGAATTTATTTAAAATCAACCACTATCAGAAATATTAGTAGTTTCAGAATATTTTCCCTTCAAGGTGCCTTGGTGGCACTGTGGCTATTAATGGCAAATTGGGTGGGTCAAACCCACTAGTTGCTCCACAGAAGATGAGGTTTTCTTAGAAACTCTATATAGACACTCATAGGTCCTTTTGCCAGTGACCTACTGAGCGGTCAAAAAGGGCAGATTAAAAAGCATTTTGGGGTGAAGTGGCAACATCTCCTGTTGTTCGGCTTCAATCAGTGATGTGACAAAAGTACCCGCTTTTGGGACTAAAACCAGTGCGTGATCCAGGTGGAGAGGTTTGAGCTGAGTGTAGGGGAAATGTAGGTGGAAAAAATAAAATCAGTGGGGAATGTCCTGGTTATAAATGGCCTATAAGAGATTATACAACTTAAAAGTGGAATAAATAATAAAGCTGTCATGTCAAAAAAGGTATATAGGATTGGAGTATGAGTCAATTATTGAAGTTGATTTTATCTTGGTTTTAGCAGTTTGTGAAAAAAAATTGTTTTGTAACACTATGAGTAGCTTATCATTTTTTTTAAAGAATGTATTTCACCGGCTGGACCGGACAATGTATGCTGGTACAGATAGGAACTGGAAACACAGGAAATCCAGGAGATGATCCCTTCCGGACCAATGGTGAGAATGGCAATACCGAGAGGGTGTGGTAGACGGGGAACTGATTACAAGGATCTACATATAACCTCCTCCCTGGGGGACAGACAACAGAAAAGTGGGTGAAGGGATATGTCGGACAGTGTAAGATATGCCAAGATAATAATTTACAAATTATCAAGGGTTCAAGAGGGGAGGGGAGAACAGGGAGGGAGGGGGAAATGAGTAGCTGATATCAAGGGCTCAAGTAGAAAGAAAATGTTTTGAGAATGATGAGGAAAACAAATGTACAAATGTGCTTGGCACAATGTAAGTGTATAGCATGGGCTGTGATAAGAGTTGTATGAGCCCCCAAGAAAATGGTTTTTTTTAAAGGTTAAAAAAAGTATTTATGTTTATTGTGATTTTCTAATTTTCCCAGTTTACATGTATTACTTTTATAAAGCAAAGTAAAGATAAAATTATTATTTAATACATACTACAAGAATGAAGGCTGAACATGGTAGTGAGACAAAAGGAAAGCGTAAAGAAATAGTGGAAAGGAGTAGGAGCCAAAGGGCATGCATAGAAGCCTAAATTCAAACATGTACATATGTAAATATAGTTATGATTATGGAGGAAATAGACCTATGTGCGCATATTTATAGGTTTAGTAGGAGGGTAGCAGGTGGACATTGGGTCTCCTCGTGCGAACTCCCTCAATACAATAGCACCTTGTTCAGCTAAATGGTCATTCCATGATACTCACCTTCCCAACATGATCACTGAAGACAGACGTGTGCATAAGCAAATGTGGTGAAGAAAGCTGATGGTGCCCAGCTATCAAAAAGATATAGCGTTTGGGGTCTTAAAGACTTGAAGGCAAACAAGCGGTCATCTAGCTCGGAAGCAACAAAGCCCACAGAGAAGAAGCACACAGCCTAAGTGAATACAAGGTGTTGAACGGACCAAAGAACAAAAACCATCATCGTGTGATCACCTTCCTCACATAAACGCTGAAGATGCATGTGTGCATAAGTAAGTGTGGTGAAGATATGACAAAATAACAATCTATAAATTATCAAGTGCTCATGAGAGAGGGGGGAGCGGGGAGGGAGGGGGGAAAAAGAGGAACTGATGTAAAGGGCTTAAGTGGAGAGCAAATGCTTTGAAAATGATTAGTGCAAAGAATGTACGGATGTGCTTTATACAATTGATGTATGTATATGTATGGATTGTGATGAGTTGTATGAGCCCCTAATAAAATGTAAAAAAAAAAAAGAGTAAGTGTGGTGAAGAAGACTGATGGTGCCCGGCTATTGAGAGATATAGCATCTGGGGACTTAAAGGCTTGAAAGTAAACAAGCAGCCATCTAGCCCAGAAGCAACAAAGCCCACATGGAAGCAGCACACCAACATGTGTGATCATGAAGGGCAGAGGGGACCAGGTTTCAAACAGAGGCGGGGGGGGGGGGGGGAAGGAATCATATCACCGTGAATGAGGGGAGTGTGTGATGGGGACCCAATGCCCATCTGTAGACAGCTGGACATCCCTTGCAGAGGGGTAGTGGGGAGATGAGTCACTCAGTGTTCAGTGTAGCAGCAATGAAACTCAAAACCTTCCTCTAGTTCTTGAACGCTTCCTCCCCGCCAATTATCATGATCCCAATTCTACCTTGCGGGCCTGGTTAGACCAGAAGATGCACAGCGGTGCAGTAGGGATCTGGAAACACAGGGAATCTAGGACAGATGAACCCCTCAGGACCAGCGATGAAAGTGGCGAAACCGGGAGGAAAGGGGTAACCGATCTCGGGGATCTACATGTAACCTCCTCTCTGGGGGATGGGCAACAGGACAGTGAGTGAGAGGAGACGCCAACAGGACAGTGAGTGAGAGGAGATGCCGGGCAGTGTAAGATAAAAAAATAATAATTTATAAATTATTAAGGGTTCATGAGGGGGGCGAGCGGAGAGGGAGGGGGAGGGCAAAAAGGAAAATAAGCTGATTTCAGGAACCCAAGTGGAAGGTGAATTTTGAGAATGATGAGGGCAACGAATGTATAAGGGTGCTTTACTCAATTGATGTGTGTATAGATTGTGATAAGAGTTGTATGAGTCCCAATAAAATGATTTATTTAAAAAAATACGTACCACAAAATTTTTCATTCATATAAATACATTTTCAATCAAATTTACATTTGCATATTTAGAAAGTCTTGGGTTAATACAAATTTAATCTATGTGTTATTTGACACAAAGAGGGTATTAAGAACGAATTTGGAATCATTCAAAAGCTCACATATAGCTAATACATTTTACTCTGAAAAGCCAGAACCACATATCTAAGTAAGGAAACATTTAAAATTACCCAAATCCACAAGTTTTTTACATCCCCTTTCCCATATCTCTAAGTAAAATTTATTTTTAAAATATTATATATTTAAACTTTACTATTTCTTAGAATTAGTGTATCAAAATGACCCTCTAAATATTTAAAATTATAAAACTATGTTATCAAGTATGAATGGGAAATAATCTAACAAAACTTCTATTTGCTGATGAGTAGTCTAGTTATCTAGATTACATTTATATACAAGCTCATCTTAAAGAATAAGACCTCCTCCCTTTGGAACCTAAATTAATAATCAGAAAGTACAATCAGCTATCTCTTCCTTTTATGGTTTTTCTATCTCTAGTAATGTGAGCAAAATTTTCTGTAAAAAATGCACCAGGCCTTGAGAACAATGACCCCCTTTTAGAGCAGTCAGTCCACAGAGAGGACCACATGGCCAACCCCACTATGAGACATGACGCTCCTCACTGACCCATAGCTCTACAGAGGACAAAACTGGAGACACGGTGTGGGAATTGCACCCGATCTGATCCCGCCACACCAAGGAAAAATACTAAGGGGTGCAACAGATCAGCAAGGGGAGTGGCGAGGTCCCCAGGGAATGCTGAAGGTGCCAGGGCATGGTGCCCCAACAGACTGAACTGGAAAACACTCCTAAGGGCCAACAAACAATCCTTGAACTAACTACAAGCTTTTATTTCTTGTTTTATTTTTTTGCCATTGGTTTATTGTTGTTTCGTTGTATATTGTTGCTTGGCTTTTCTCAGTCTTGTTTTTGTGCATGTTATTATCTCCGTACGTCTAAAGATAGGCTGGATGAACAATCTGGAGGAGAAAACAACAGGACCGACAGTTCCGGGGGGCCATGGTAGAGGGGTGGGGGTGGGGGGAAAGGAAGTGGTGTTAACAAACCCAGGGACAAGGGAACAAGTGATCCAAATTGGTGAGGAGGGTGTGGGAGGCCCAAATTGGTGGTGAGGAGGGTGTGGGAGGCCTGGAAGGGCATGATCAAGGGTAATGTAACAAAGAGATATTGCTGAAACCCTGGTGGGGTCTGAGCATGATACTGGGACAGGAGGAAGGTCAAGGGAAATAGAGGAAAGAGATGGGATGAAAGGGGCACTTATAGAGGTCTAGATAAAGACATGTATATATGCAAATATATTTATATATGAAGATGGGGAAATAGATCTATGAGCCTATATTTATAGGTTTAGAATTAAGGTAGCAGAAGGACATTGGGCCTCCACTCAAGTACTCCATCAATGCAAGAATACTTTCTTCTATTAAATTGGCATTCTATGATGCTCACCTTCCCGACACAACCGCTGAAGACAAAATGGGTGAATAAGCAAATTGTGAAGAAAGCTGATGGTGCCCGGTTATCAAAAGATATAGCTTCTGGGGTCTTAAAGGTCTGAAGGTAAAACAAGAGGCCATCTAGCTCAGAAGCAACAAAGCCCACATGGAAGAAGCACATCAGCCTGCGTGATTACGAGGTGCAGAAGGGATAAGTTACCAGTCATCAAAGAACAAAAAACATATCATTGTGTGCTCACCTCCCCAAGAAGACAATGTGTGTCTTCACATATTGAAGACAAATGAGTGCATAAGCAAACTTGGTGTAGAAAGGTGATGGTGCCCAGCTATCAAAAGATATAGTGTCTGGGGTCTTAAAGGCTTGAAGGTAAACAAGCGGCCATCTAGCTCAGAAGCAACAAGCTCACATGGAAGAAACACAACAGCATGGGACCCCAAATGGTAGAGAAGTGGGAGTGGCAGGCCTGGTGGGAAATGATCAAGGGTAAGGTTGCTTAGAGAAGAGGTATACTCTAGCCCAGGTGGCGATGAAGCATGGTAGTAGGGCAGGAGGAAAGTCAAGGGAGATGGAGGAAAGAGCAAGGAGTCAAAGGGCAATCATGGAGGTCTAGACAAAGACATGTACATGCAAATATATATAGGAGGATGGGGAAATAGATCTATGTGTCTATATTTATAGGTCAAGTATTAAGGTGGCGGAAGGACCTTGGGCCTCTACTCAAACACTCCCTCAATGCATGAATACCTTCTTTTATTAAATTGGAACTCTATGATGCTCACTCTCCCGACACAACGGCTGGAGCCAAAGTGTGTGAACAAGTAAATGTGGTGAAGAAAGCTGATGGTGCCCGGCTATCAAAAGAGATAGTGACTGGGGTCTTAAAGGCTTGAAGATAAACAAGCGGCCATCTAGCTCAGAAGCAACAAAGTCCACATGGAAGAACACACCAGCCTGAGTGAGCGAGTGGTCCCAAAGGGATCAGTTACCAGGCATCAAAGAACAAAAAATCGTATCATTGACTGCACACCTCCATGATAGGATCGCTGAAGACAAATGGGTGCATAAGCAAATGTGGTGAAGAAAGCTGATGGTGCCCGGCTATCAAAAGAGATAGTGTCTGGGGTCTTAAAGGCTTGAAGGTGAACAAGCGGCCATCTAGCTCAGAAGCAAATAAGCCCACATGGAAGAAGCACACCGGCCAGTGCGATCACGAGGTGCCCAAGGGACCAGGTATAAGGCATCATGCAAAAAAAAAAAAAGATATAAGTGTGTGTATGTATGTGTATATATGTGTATATGTATATATGTATGTATATATATATCATATTAAATGAAGGGGGAAGTGCAGAGTGGAGACCCAAGACCCAAGTGTCGACCAATGGAGATCCCCTCATAGAGGGGTTTAGGAGAGGAGATGGGTTAATTAGGGTGTGAGGTAGTATCGATGAAGAACACAGCTTTCCCCCGGATCCTGGATGCTTCCTCCCCCCAACTACCATGATCCGAATTCTACCTTGCAGGGCTGGATAGGACAGACGCTGTACACTGGTGCATATGAGGGTTGGAGGTACAGGGAATCCAGGGTGGATGATACCTTCAGGACCAAGGGTGTGAGGGACGATGCTGGGAGAGTGGAGGGTGAGTGGGTTGGAAAGGGGGAACTGATTGCAAGGATCCACATGTGACCTCTTCCCTGGGAGAGGGACAGCAGAGAAGGGGGGAAGGGAGACTCCGGATAGGGCAAGATATGACAAAACTACGATGTATAAATTACCAAGGGCATATGAGGGAGGGGGGAATGGGGAGGGAGGAGGGGGAAAAAAAGAGGACCTGATGCGGGGGGCTTGGGTGGAGAGCAAATGCCTTGAGAATGATTGGGGCAGGGAATGTATGGATGTGCTTTATACAATTGATGTATGTATATGTATGGATTGTGGTAAGAGTTGTATGAGTCCCTAATAAAATGTAAAAGAAGAAAAGAGAAAAAAATGATTGGGGCAAAGACTGTGCGGATGTGCTTTGTACAATTGATGTATGTATATATATGAACTGTGAAAAGAATTGTATGAGCCCCAATAAATTGTTAAAAAAAAAAAAAAAAAAAGAAACACAACAGCCTGTGCCATCACGAGGTGTTGAAGGGATCAGGTATCAGGCATCATCAGAACAAAAATCTTACCATAGTGAATGGGGGTGTGGAGGCAGGGGAAGGCGGGGGGCGGGGGGGGGGAGGTGAGTGCGGAATGGAGAACCAAAGCCCATTTGTGGGCCACTGGAGATCCCCTTGCAGAGGGGTCTCGTGGAGGAGAGAAGCCAGACAGGGTGAGATGTAGCAACGGTGAAAAATACAACTTTCCTCTAATTCCTAAATGTTCCCTTCCCCCTCCACTCCCACCTCCCACCCCGCCCCTTCCCACTATCATGAACCCAATTCTACCTTGCAAGTTAGGCTAGACCAGAGGATGGACACTGGTACAGATAGAAACACAGGGAATCCAGGGTGGATGATCCCTTCAGGACCAGTAGTGTAAGTGGCGATACTGGGAGGGTGGAGCGAGGGTGGGTTGGAATGGGGAAACTGATTACAAGGATCTACATGTGACCCCCCTCCCTGGGGGCTAGACAACAGAAAGTGGGTGAAAGGAGACGTCTGACAAGGCAAGATATGACAAAATAATAATTTATAAACTATCAAGGGTTCATGAGAGAGTGGGGAGGGAGGAGGGAAGGGAAAATTAGGAAAGTGATGCCAGGGGCTTAAGTGGAGAGAAAATGTTTTGAGAACGATGAGGGCAATGAATGTACAAATGTGCTTTACACAATTGATGTATGTATGGATTGTGATAATAGTAGTATGAGTCCCTAATAAAATGATTAAAATTACAAATAATTTTCTATAAAAAATGAATGTTGAGACCCTTTAAATATATTTAATACTGTTCGGTATAACCATTGTGAAATTAAATTATCTTATGATTATAAATGGGGGGGCGGCGGCAATGAGACATCTACTACTCCCCCTGTGGCAGTTATAATCTCCTGTCAACTTGAGCAAAGGGGTGGAGTCTCTCCTGTCAATCAGGTCATAGCCAATGAGGCCTCTGTGTGGGCATGGCCTTCTAAACTTTTATCTTCCTCCCTGGGCACAGAACACACTCTCCCTACAAGACATTCCTGTTGACAAGCCAGATGGAGCTGTATTGATGGATCCAGAGTCCTGGAGCTGGAGAAGCCACGTGGAGACCTACACCAGTAGTGAGATGCTTCCACTTCCACTGGATCCACAAGACTTTCCACCCACTGCCCTGTGACCTTTCTGCATTTGATGGCATTGCATGTGCTGCAATGAGTCTGAAGAGGAATTTATAGACTGGTATCAGACTTATAAATTTGATCTGAGCTGGACTGGGATGTTTTCTCAATATATAAAGCTTTTATATAAAGCTCTTTCTTTTATATAAAGCTCTTTCTTACACACCAGCCTCCTTAGATTTCTTTATCTAGTCTAATATACCTCCCACTTAAAAAAAATTAACTTTATATATTGCAGTTAGTTAGATCTGCCAATAAGCATGTACAATAGGTTGTGCTAAATAAAGATAATTTTGTTTATAATTGAAACTTCATTCATAAAACATAATGGTCCACTAACAGAATTTATAAATATTACAGCTTTCACCTCTATTCTAAACAAAAAGAAAATAATGAATCAATGCAAATAATTTAGAAATAAGCACTTTATTTTTTAATTCCCCCAAAACTGAAACAATCATTTATATTAATTGCAATGGCAATAAAAATTAGAAATAAATTTGTTAACTCTTGAAAACACTTTATGAGCATAAAACAAATTTAAAGGAAAACTTAAGTACTTCTTTCAAATTATAGATGATCTGGCTGCTTATGACATACTCACCTACATACAAACAACACATACATTTAAAACAGTGCAAGATTTAATTAATTTAGGACAATATCCCAACCAAGCCCAACCCAGTTTCCAATTACCTGTGCAAGTTTATAATCAATCATAAGTTAACCCTTCCTATTCAGAAAATGTCACACCAAAAAAACAAACACAAAAAAAACCAAACCCAGAATTCAAAGTGTAAAGACTTCAATGTAGCTGCAATCATTTTATATACTTTTACTTTTATGGGAAAAAATTATTTTTCCTTTAAACAATATGTCTAAAAGAAAACTTATCATTTCCTATTCTTTTTCTAAATTTAAGAAAACATGTAATCTTCCTTTACATCTGGTAAGTTCAAATATGAATTGATAGTGGGGTAATTTAGATTTTTTACAAAAGCTCTAAAGAAGAGATAAGCACAACTTACTATATCTTCTTTAAGAAGTATGAGCTGGAGTGTCAGGCATTCCTAATGTTTTTGCATATCTGTATAGAATGCTGCTCTTAAAAATAATAGCTTTGAAAAATAAACAGTGAGATCAAAATATATGACTGGAAGATGTCAATAAAGGTCCCCAAAACTATCTTTGTTCATGAAATCAGAGAATATGTTTTAGGAATTTGTCTTGCTAGGAAAAAAATTACCACTTCTCTTCCTTTTTCTTTTTTCTGATTCTCACAAGTAAGCATCAAAAGACTTGTCTCAAATAAATATTGATGTAGATGTTGATTTCAAGGGCAAACAACTTTCTTAGAGTCTATTTCTCATGCAATTCACCATTTGTTGAAAGCAAGGCAGCACTGTTCTGGTGTAAGTTGTCAACGGACTCCTGTGGAGTATTCCTTCTGGAAGAGTTTATTGGGACCAGCAGCTGATTGGCAGATGTAGGTGTAGCAGCATTTGGTGGCTTTGAAGAGGAATTAGGCGGGAGTCTATGTTGACTACTCTCCTCTCCATAAGTAGATGGATGTCTTTTCCTTCCAAATTCTTCACTGATAGGAGGCTGCAAATCATGAAACACACATAGTTGACAGCTTTTACTATTAGCCCTTTCCTTCATGCTATTTTAATTTTAAGCTGCCAGGTTTTGGTTGGGGGACGGGGGGACTGTGAGTGAAAAGATACCTTTTTTTTTTTTTTTAAAGCTAGCTTTACAGGACTTTTCTATAAGAGGTGTAAGAATCAAGAAATATAGAAGACTAGACTAGTATTTTCATAGAGGGCCAATTTAAGACAATGGCTACCTTTTGACAGCTTCCATTGTATGTAAAAGAGGTCTGACTTATTTCTGTTCAGATAGGACAAGAATCACTACTATAAATGACTATTAAAAAGTGGGAACATCGTGCGATGTAGTACTGATGAAGAACACAGCTTTCCCCCAGATCCTGGATGCTTCCTCCCTCCAACTACCATGATCCGAATTCTACCTTGCAGGACTGGATAGGGCAGAGGTTGTGCACTGGTGCATATGGGAGCTGGAGGCACAGGGACTCCAGGGTGGATGATACCTTCAGAACCAGGGGTGTGAGGGGCGATGCTGGGAGAGTAGAGGGTGAGTGGGTTGGAAAGGGGGAACTGATTGCAAGGATCCACATGTGACCTCCTCCCTGGGAGATGGATGGCAGAGAAGGGGGGGAAGGGAGACTCTGGATAGGGCAAGATATGACAAAATAACAATGTATAAATTACCAAGGGCTCATGAGGGAGGGGGGAAAAGGGGAGGGAGGGGAAAAAAAGGACCTGATGCAAAGGGCTTAAGTGGAGAGCAAATGCTTTGAAAATGATTAGGGCAAAGAATGTACGGATCTGCTTTATACCATTGATGCATGTATATGTATGGATTGTGATGAGTTGTATGAGCCCCTAATAAAATGTAAAAAAAAAAAAAAAAAGTGAGAACACTGCTGAACTGCTTTGGTAACCCTAGAAAAATAACTCTTGATTCTAGTGGTGCAGGCATTTACAATAAAATGACCCATCCAATCCACTTACACAAAACTGCAAGACAAATGAATTCAACAGCAAACTCAGATGGACCTAGCACTCCTCCTTCCAGATAATTTAAGTCTGCTTTTAAAAATTTCTGTAATAGATTCTCTTCACCCCCTCCGCTCTCTGTTCTTTTGTTCATCTCAATTGTTCCCCAAAGTGTTCCTTTCCTCTTGGAATCAAATTGTTGATATCTACTACCCTGCCTATACATATGAACATACTATTCTTGCCCTAACATTGTGGGGCACCCTACTTCCATCAGAACCTTATAAAAAAACTTTAAGTGCCTAAAAGTATACTAAAAACTGAGAATTCTTCAAATTGTGAATTAGAAAGTAATTAAAATGAGAACTTATCTAAACAAAAGTGAACTGAATTATACTACGTACAGTTATATTGTATTGTTCAAAGTCATAGGAAGCTTTATGAAACAAAAATATCAAAATGTGAAGCTATTATTTTCTGTCATTGCCTTAACCTATTTCTGAAAACAACTGTTTCTATCTCTCTATGCTAAAGCCAAAGATTTTATAAACTTGTAAAGTTTTTCAATGAAATTCTTGTAGGACAAGCCTCGCTACCTTCAAAGAATGAGTAGGTGGATTGTCATGATGAAAACAAAATTCCTCACTTTCCTGGCCTTTTTCATCCCCCAACAATGTATTTTTCAAATTTTTTAGTATCTTTCTAATAAGTCCCTGGAATAGTCCTATATCCTTCAAGAAAATCTATCAAAATTACCTCTCTGGCATATTCAAACAAACAAAGTCACCACAACCTTCTGAGCTAACTTTTCTGCCTTGCCTAGAAATTCAAGGGTTTAACATATCCCATCAGAAGCTACTATTCTAATTGGACCTTCTGTTTTGTTTGAAGGCACACAATCATGACTAGTGTACTATTGAGACAAGTCTCACTGATCACTGAGACAAATTTCAAACATATCTTGTTTGGAATAAACCCTGCATGTATGAACTAGAACCCTCGTAGCTTTTGTACTCTTAAGTAAGATGTTAATACGGGGGGTGGGGGGTGGGTGGTGGTGGTGGTGGTGGTGGTGGTGGTGGTGGTGGTGGTGGTGTGTGTGTGTAAGGGGTAGGTTAACAGACAAAAAAAGTGTATTGTTTTTGCACCTGTTTTAAAAGCTGGTATTTCTCAACAAAAGTTAAATATAAAAATTAAAAACAAAGAGAGCCATTGGTATGAGATCAAATTGTAAAGTTAATAAAAAGAATACTGAAGGGGAATCCAAGACAGATGATCCCTTCAAGACCAGAGGTGAGAGTGGAAATTCCAGGAGGGTGGAGGGAAGGTGGGGTGGAAAGGGGGACCCAATTAAAAGGATCTACATATAAATAACCTCCTCTCTGGGGGATGGACAACAGAAAAGTAGGGCGGGGGGAGACGTTGGACACTAAGCTATGACAAAATAATAATTTATAAATTATCAAGGGTTCATGAGGGAGGGGATAGCAGGGAAGGAGGGGGAAAAATGAGGAGCTGATACCAAGGGCTCAAGTAGGAAGCAAAGTTTTGACAATGATGATGGCAACAAACGTACAAATGTGTTTGATACAATGGATGGATGTATGGATTGCGATAAGAGTTGTACGAGCCCCAATAAAATGATTAAAAAATAATAATGAAGGACTTAAAACTTACATCAACGCGGAAATCTTCTAACCTCTTAAAACTACAGAGGTATTCCTGAAGTTTTGGGTCAATAGATTGTGTCTTAGATTGAGAATATTTTAGATAAGCCCAAAACTTTTCTAGTCCATATAGTTGACCTAATAATAAAGAAAAATATACATTATCAATTAGATAAAACTTTTAAAAGGTGATTTATAGTGAACATGATCCAACCAGTGATTTGGGGATAAACTATTTATCTTACACTATATATTTATCTACAGTTTTTGAGAATTGGATATATCATGAATTAATGATAATGGCAGCTAACATTTTAACACCTATATTGAGCATTTGCTATACGACAGGTATTTGTCTAAGTGCTTTATTATATATCTAAATTGAATTCTGTAAGAAAAGTCTTCTTGTGTGTACTATAGATGAGGAAACTGAAGTTTAAAAAGGTTTTTTTTTTAAAAAACTTGACCAAAATCACACAAATGAGCACAGTGAATCCCAGGAGTGCCAGAACTTACTGGGGCAGTCTTGTTTTCTTGGGTCTCAATCATTTTCACTGTTGACTGGATATAGCCTTACAATTTTCTATCGCTCTCTATTAGTGTAAAATATTTTCTTTTCTGACAGGTGTCTGCCTTATACAGGCCGGGCCGGTTTTTGTAGGTTTTACTGCAGCAGAAATAGGATGCATATCTAGGATCCAGCCAAAGAAACAGTTGGGAGGAGATTTTGTCTAACATCTCACAGAAAGTGCCTTCTTACTATATAGTGCCCCATCCTTCACCAAGAACCACCAATAATGGTTTAGAGTTTAAATAGTTTGCTCGAAAGGAAAAAAATTATGAATTCCTTCCCTAGATATTCATAGACTTAAAATTTCTATAGAGAATAAATATTTTTATTTTTACCAGATTCATAGTCTTTCTTGGTTTCTTCTTGGAAATCCTTAAAAATTTCTTGTCTAAATTTTTTTTCCAGTCCATAACTATAGAACCTGAACAGACATTCTAACCCATACCTGTGGAAAGTGAATAAAAATTTTATAATCAAAGTTTTGCTATGACAATACATCATCTCATATTTAGCTACGTGGAAATAAGCACACATGGTATAAGTAATCCCAAACAAAATTAAATTTCTAAATGCATTTTTAATATGTAGGTTTATGTTTCATCAAGAGTTGATCCTTTAGTAATCCATGTAGTAATCCAAATAGCTCTATTTTTGCTGATTCCATCGTAGGCCCCATGAAAGTATAAGGAACCCACAGAACAAAAGAAACCATTTGACAGCTCGAACGTGGCTTCCTTAGAAGGATAGTTTTCTCTTTTCGTTATCGATGGGGATTTGGTCAGTAGACTGAATAGCAAATTAGGAGTGTTTTAGATTTTTTCCAAACCCAGTTTTATATTGGTGTTTGTGCCTGGATAAATCTTCTAGAATATAGTCTTCACTCCAGATAAAGACCGTACCCCGTTGTCTTGGATCTTAGGTGTAGTTGGCTCCTTCAACTTCATTAAGATATATTAATTACATAGCTACTGAGACCCCCAATTCTGGTGTAAAATATCATTAATTGTAGACATTTTGCTAAAAGAGCTGTAATCACTGGGTAAAAAAAGATGCTAATTCTTAGGTAAAGCCATTTTCCTTCAAGGTTCATGAGTCAGGAGAATGCTTTCTTCTAAGTACACTTGTTTCTGAGTAAACCCCAAACTGGGAGCTATTATAAGGAGGAGGAGCCCATGTGGCCAGGAACTGGAGCCTCCTGCCAACAGCTTCATCCATGAGCTTGAAAAGAGGATCCTTCAGCCAGTGGGGAGTCTCCAGGGACTACAGCTCTGCCCAGTACCCTGAATACAAACTCACAGGGCACCGAGCGCCAGAATTGCCCAGCAATCTCTAAAAACCTTGTGAATTAAAAAATATTTGTTGCCTTAAGCTGCTATGTTTTAGAGTAATGCTCTATGTACCAATACATCCCACCCTCCAATTAATTTCACTGTCCAAACAAAATCAAGACATTTCATTACTATGTTTACTATTATTTCAAAACTCTAAGTAGAAAAATATTAGAAAATAGTTGACCTGTAATTTTCTTTTGCATCTTCCCAAGCAAGTTGTCTAAATTCCTCATACATTTTTTTATTGAAGTGATCTCTGAGGAAAAAGGACCAGAAACGAAAGAGGGTATTCATTTCTTGGGACTGGCCAATTCCCAAGCGTTTTCTATCTGGAGAAAGTTAAAATAATAGAACATTTTTTTCATATAAGGCATACTTTCAAAATTCAAGATAATAGACATTTTACTTTTCTTAATGAAGAAAGCAGAAATGTGAATCTTCAAAATGCATTTAGGTTTTTTCAAAGCTGAAGACAAATGTTAATCTATTTTCTACCTCACTGGTAAAATTTTAGAAAAAAAGGAGGTAAAGTTACAATGTATTTATGTGTTAATAGAAACAGGAGCAATATGCCAAATTCTATGTTTTAATGTCTGTCATGCAAAAATTTACAGAGACATTTACTTAAGATGATTATAAGAAAATAAAAATGCCTATTTTACTATTAAATAACAACTTAAAAATTTTAAAAATCATATTTTAATGTTAAATATAGCCAAATAAACAACAGGCATCATACCGTTCAGACATCTTCGACGATACTTGTGGTACACTTGTTGGGTAAAGCCATTTTCCTTCAGAAGTTCATGAGAAGGATGCTGAAACTTTGGCAATGAATGAGGGGTACACCCATAACTTCCTACTAGTGGTGTGCCTTCTGAAGGTGATGTAGTATTTGAACTGCTTCAAAAAGGGAAGAAAAACGCCTTTTAACAAAAGTACAAAAACCAAGTATTTAAACTAATTTGCACTGGATTTCTGCATTGAAGGAAGTCTGAGTAACCAAAAGTTCCTAAAAATTTGCCTAAATTAAAGAAGCATCTAAAGTGCTATTTATGTTCAACACATAGGTAAATTCACAAGTTGATAAAACATGTCATAAAATTATCAAACTAAAACAATATAAGTAGAATCAGGTAACTAAATAATCTGTTCATTTTCAAGATCTTTTATAAATTTATTTATTTAGTATTTTATTAATTTAGTTAAAATTTGTTCAGAGTATTTATCATACATACTCGTGTATAAGCCGAGTTTTTCAACACAAAAAATGTGGTGAAAAACTGGGGTTCGGCTTATACACAGGTCAATGGTGCCCTAGCAAGGTGTAACATCTCGCTGCCCCCCTCCCCCACACCCAGGAAACGGTCAAGCGCCCAGTATCTCGCAGGTGATTGCCCTTTCTCTGCTGTTCATTCAAACCCCTGCGGACACTACAGGGCTTTGAATGTTTACTCACATCTAACCAATCAGAGCCGTACTATGACATGTATCTTTGAATAAGCCTTTTAAAGACCGTGTGCGAGGGATGTGGCATGAATGAATGTCATCTGGTAAAGCCCGACTAACAAAAGGAGGACATTTCCTGAAGCCTGACATAGAGTTAATAGCAAAGTGGTTCCAGATGCATCGGAAGACATTCCAGAAGACATGGTACGATGTGCCTTCCAGAAATGTAATATTAGTAATGCTGTGGATGGTAGTGAAGACTGTGCTTTTTATGACAATGACAGCAGTGATGGTGATGACGGCGATCTCAGTGAGGACAGTGTCTATGATGACCTCACACCAGCTGAAGCTCTGCATTGGGATACGGATGATGATGAGGAATCCAGTTTTGAAGGATTTTAACTCTACATTTTAGCTTGGTTGCTGATTGAGCTCAGGGAATAGTACTCTTAAGGTATCATTGTTGATACCTTATTGTTTTTGTTAAACCTATTTTCCACTTACTGTGCTGGTTTACTAATATTAAATTGGGCAAGTAAAAGAAAGGAGTAAAGTCTGGCATAAAGATTAAGGCAATAATCTCATTATCCCAAAATCATACATGCAATTCTAATTCTTGAAATCAATGCCTTGTTGTTTCCAGGCTATTATTCAAATCCAGGTCTTCTTCCTGTTTTACTTGAAATAACTAGATTCCTTGATTTTCCAGACCCACTCCCCTCTATTTTGTAACTAACTTGATCTTCCTACAGCACTAATTTAAGTCTGTGGTTTTAAAAATGTTGTAATGTTCTCTATGAGCCTTAAGGGTTTCCAAGAACCTTTAAGGAAGACTGCTAAATTAAGAAATTTTCATACTAAAATATTTGCGCTTTTAATTGTGTTGCCATTTCTAATGACCACACAAAAGCAAGTGTCCCCAAGTTGTATTTATCAGTCACTGTATTCTTCACCTGCTACATATTTGAAATGTGGGGGGGGGGGGGCCAGAGAAGAGGGGGGATCTGCAGGAACACCAGTTTACCTTAGGGATGCATTTAATGAAGCGTGAAGATTGAGGCAGACATAAAGAACTTGTTGTGTGGCATATTGAAGTAAAATGACTGGCTTAAGTACTCATGTAAGTTTTGAGCTGAACCAGCTATTGTTTTCATGGAACACCATTTTTTTTAAATGTTACTGAAAGTTTTTTTTTTAACATTTTATTAGGAGTTCATACAACTCTTATCACAATCCATACATATACATACATCAATTGTATAAAGCACATCTGTACATTCTTTGTCCTAATCATTTTCAAAGCATTTGCTCTCCACTTAAACCCTTTGCATCAGGTCCTCTTTTTTTTTCCTCTCCCTCCCCGCTCCTCCCTCCCTCATGAGCCCTTGATAATTTATAGACTGTTATTTTGTCATATCTTGCCCTATCCGGAGTCTCCCTTTCCCCCCTTCTCTGCTGTCTATCTCCCAGGGAGGAGGTTACATGTGGATCCTTGTAATTGGTTCCCCCTTTCCAACCCACTCACCCTCTACTCTCCCAGTATCGCCCCTCAGACCCCTGGTCCTGATCATGCACCCTGGATTCCCTGTGCCTCCAGCTCCCACATGCACCAGTGTACAACCTCTGCCCTATCCAGTCCTGCAAGGATGAATTCGGATCATGGTAATTGGGGGGAGGAAACATCCAGGATCTGGGGGAAAGCTGGGAACACCATTTTTAATTGAAAGAACAACTGACAAAGTATAGCACAAATGAAGTGAGGAAGGACATATAAGTATCTGCTATAAAATTCTTACACAATGTATGAAATTTATATAACAGAAGTAAACTGTTATGAGTTAAAAATGTATAGTCAAGTCTAAAGAACCAGCGCGCGCACACACAAAACCACACACAAATATAAACCAAAAATTGTAGAAATAAAATAGAATTAAACTCATTTTTTAAAAAGAAACAGCAAGAGAGAAGAACAGAGAACAGATCAGACAAATAGAAAATAAATTTAAATCAAACTATATTAATAATTTTATTAAATGCAAACAGTATAAACACACCAATCAAATGAAATTGTCAGAATGGCTAATAAAAAGCAAGGCAAAGCCCAAGCATACTGTTAATATAAACCTACTTTTGTTAAAAAGAAAGATACAGAAATGGTCATTAAAAAAAAAGTGAAGACCAATACATACTAAATGCACCAATGACTCCACGGCTATTACAAGCAACATATCTCCCTTATTGCTGAAAATCAATGAATGAATGAATGAATGAATGAATGAATTATGGTGAAAAGTAAAATGAGACATCTGGGCAATTGGCACAATGTAGTTTATATGAGTTTTTGAGCCTGTGAACCGGTACATATTGCTGCTGTCTTTACGGATGTCCTGTCCTGATTTGATTTGATTTACGGAGGCAGACTTACAAGGTTCCAACTGGAATGAGGATTCCTCACATCAGTGAACATACTGGTCTCCTGAGAGCACTAGGTTGATATAAATGGGTCGTAGAGAAACCCAAAATGGGGAATAAAGGCATGAAGTGGCTGGCTTTCATGGGTGGGGAGTAGGAGTACGTGCTTATAAGATTATGGTGCAGGTGTTCACACAACTGCAATTATTAGACATACAATATTTTTGTTTCATTCACTTATAGAATATTATGCTTAAAAGAGGCTGGCACATTTTCAGTTGTATACATTTTAGTTTTATCGTGCTAAGCACAAATGTCATTTTACTATTATCTTTGTTTTAAAAATTATGTATGCCTAAAAAGTTGAGTAAAGGTTTCAAGTTGACGAGGAGTGGTTTGCGGTAGTTACAAAACTAGAGGTAGCCAGTATTCAACCTGTCAATCAGGTCTGATAGTGTCTCCTTGTGGGTGTGGCTTTCTCATGAAGACAGCCCTGGAAACCCCACCCCTCTGTCTTCGCCGTCCTGCTTGTAAGTAGCTTTGGGACCTACCGGAGCCCTTTAATGCTTCTATTACCATTGGATACACACGATTTTGCACCCACCAGGCTGTGATGCTCCGGCATTCTGCATCATTGCATGGGGTTGCATGAGTCTAAAGAGGGGCTTTTGGACTTAAATTGGACTAGGATGGGTTGTTTTCCTGGTATATAATTATTTTTTATATAACGCTCTTTCTTACACATATATAAATGTCGCTGGATTTGTTTCTCTTATCAATCTGGCCCCAAATACTGATATTTTTCTTCAAAGCTTTCCCCTAGAATGTCAGCTCTTTTCATTCTACACTCTCCCTAGAAGAACTTCTCAGATAACACTCACCACTCCTCTAGCCCACAGACACTGCTGTGTGGTCAACCCATAGACATACAATTGCACTCTAGAGACCTTTATCTGCATCTATCACACACTTCCAAGACTCAAAAGGTCTAAAACTAATATCCCCACTTCTAAATTGTTTGCACCAACTCTTCCAACTAAAAAATTAAGGTAATCTCTAAGTCTTGGTTAACACAGTATACTTCCTGAAGACACTTTTCTACTGTATTTACACTAGGTGTACAGGACGGATCATTTTGATGCATTTACATTTCCTCAATGAAAATTACAGAAAGCATTTGCATTTACCTCCTAACATTTAGGCTGACTTTTATTTGTTTAATGAGACAAATATATATCCAAATTCATTTTCTTATATGCCTTCTAATCTTGAAATAAGCGTCAATTTGATGCAAACTTAAATTGAGTACTAATCCCAGAAACTTGGTTTCATTCATGAAAGGAATGCTTCAGTAATACATATAAACAGTCAAAAAAGTTCTTAAAAAGTGAGCATCAAGTGTAAAGACAAACAATGCAGTAGAGATGGTCATATTAACCAATCCAAAGGACCTTTGCGGTACATGGATCCCAGTATTTCACATGTTGTATAATGTGAAATATTATCAATTTTATATAAACAGCAGCACAGTCTCGTGTACAGATTGTTAATGTATAATTACATTGTTTTAAATTTTTTTTGAGAAAATGTGGTTTGGTTCATGTGTGAATTTGACATGTGCCTGTTGAGATAGGTTTATGAGAAATGTCTGAATGCCTGGGGCTCACATGGAGAGCAAATGTTTTGAGAATGATGAGGGTAAAAAATGTACAAATGTGCTTTCCACAACTGATGTATGTATGGATTTTGATAAGAGTTGTATGAGCCCCCAATAAAATGATTTTTTTTAAAGTCTGTAAATCTATAGTTAAGCATGCCACTATCCTAATCTTCTATTAAATGTATCACTTAATTATGAAATCCAGGATAGGTAAATCTAAAGATAGTACCCTGGATTAATGGTTTCTTGGGGGCATGGCAGGGGAGGCTATGGGGAGCTAATGAGTATAAGAAAGAAGAAAATGTTCTAACACAGATTGCGGCAATGATTATACAACTGTCCTTGATGTGATTGAACTATTTAACTGTATGATATGGGGATTTTGTGCCAATGAAACTTCTATGAAAATTTATTATTATAATTGCTTGCCTGTCAATTAAACTAACTCACTCTAATCTTTCCAGTAACCAGTCAAAAAAGTTTCACAAAGCTACGTTTTCAAACAGAAAAGCTGCAAAATAATCATTCTGAAAATATGAAGTATATACACAAGATAGGTTTTAAATAAACATGAGAGAATTCGCAGTAATCACCTGTGTCGTCTCTGCAGAACCAAACATACCATGCTTGTGGGGGCATACGTGGCAATCCAAAAAGTTAGCTCAATAAATTTTTTGAGCTAAATAGAACAGTCTCTTTTTAGAAGTCCAAAGAAAACCTCAAAACTCAAACTCACTGCCATCAAGTCAATTCTGACTCACAGCGACCCTACAGAATAGGGTATAAAGAGGGTAGAACAGAGTTTCTGAGACTATTAACTCTTTATGACAGCAGAACGCTCATCTTTCTACCTCTGAGCTCCTGGTGGTTTTGAACTGCTGGCCTTGTGGTTACCAGTTCACAGTGTATTGCTAATAACCTATATAGATCATTTCTTCCCAAGAGGAAAATATCCAAAATAATGTGTTTTAATTCTACAACTCTTGTACAGTGTGAGTATATAGCTTGGTACATAAATTCATTCAATAAATATCTATTAAGAACCTACTAAATGTCAGTAAGAACAAGGTTCTGGGTGGAGTGTTTCGAAAGAAAGTAACTTTCATAGACCTAAGCAGTTTATAAGGTCAAGAGAAGACATTATGGAAATGTGTTTCCTTATAAATAACTACCTTACTGAATTAATCTCTTAATGGAATTACTATAAAAACATTTTCCCTCTTTAAGTATTCATCTTTTAAAACTTTTAACATACTTTATACTTCCAAATATTTCATTAGTAACCATTTTCAACAGATTTTAAATCAAGAACAGAAAAATAAAACCAACAGGGTACCTGACAGAGGATGTTCTTGGCCCGTGATCTCTGGAATCCATTACCCAACCAACATGACACTCTAGAGGGGGATTTGTACTATGCCGTGTTTTTCTTTTTCTGGGACTCTAAAACAAAAGTAGCCAAACATTGCAATTACTTTCAGTAGTGTGGACTTCACAAGTAAGTTAAAACCCTCTGACTGCAAAACAACTCAAACATCTTCACACTGCAGGTGACACATTATGAAATCATATGAAGTCACAAAACTCAAACCGCTTACATACCAATTACAAAACTTAGTAAGTCTCTTTACTAGATTTGTAACACAAAGAGTAAAAGAAATGTCATTTAGGATGATTCTGCATTATACTTTGTCTTAATTTTCTTTAGATTGTATTTAATTACACTACTGAATGGAAGGTATTTACCATGAGAAAACACTAGTATTGTATAATCTTTTTCTTCCCCATTAATTTTTACAATCTAAAACATGATTTTTTAAAAGTGAGAGAAATTAAAAAGCTTCATTCTGTAATTTTAAAACAAAGGATAAGGATGTCAGGCTTTCTGCTCCAGGTGGTTTTCTGTACCTTTGAATCAATGGCTTTGGGTTCTTTCACAACAGGGTAAAATCTTGGTGTTTTGTTAGGATCTTGTAATCTGGGTGTTCGAGGTGTTTTGGGTGTCCTTGCAGGACAAATTCTAGGTGATTCTGGGACTGCTGTGGGATCTGAACAGGCCATTGTTATTGAAGAGACTTCTGAAATATCTAACAGCTTCTGAGCTAATTCTTCAGACAAATCTGCAAAATAAAACGTTACGATTATTTTGGATTCTATCAAAATATATTTTTGAGAACAAGAATTTTTAAATACTCCAAGCTCAATTATTTTTTCATTAGAAACATGTTAACTACATACCCTCACCTACTTTTACTAAATATTGTCACACATGTATACAAACACACATGAGGGGGCATAAAAAAAACTAGTGGAAGAAATGGAATCGGATAATGAATTCTTTTCCATAAACTTTTTGAAGCTCCCTCATGTGAATTTTTTTTTAAAGAAAGATGAGCAGAAGCTCACTGCATAACCTTGCCTAATCCCACCGCCCTCCTGCTTTCCCTCTCAGAAATAACTGACTAGGTTCTTAAATTTGGTATTTCTATTTATTAATATAAACATAATAGGACTTTTGCATGATGTGAGAGCACACTGCATATCATTTTTAAGCTTTTTCAGTCACTATTTTATGTATTACATTGATATTCCATTCTTATAGCTTGGGTTTATTATTTTTACTGCTGAATAGTATATGCTTTTATATTAATTCATTTTCCCACGGACGATCATCTAGGGTTATTTCCAAGTTTGGGTTATAACCAACATGAACACTGCTGGACATTTCTTTTACCACGGGTATGGATATTCCTCTAGGGTTTATATCTGAAGTGAAAAGATGGAGTAAAGGGCTCCATGTGTCTTCTGATTTACTGAACACAGTGATTATCTCAGTTAACGAACTCAATTAGTTCCAAATTCAAATTCGAACAATGAAAAGTTCGAGAACTGAACATAACTTTTCCCCTAAGAAATAATGGAAGAGCAAGCAATTGGTTCAGAGACCCCAAAATTACACTTATAAATTCATTTTTCCAGGACTGCAACACAAAGTTAACAGCCCTAGGTCATAGACATAGCCCCTAAAACATCTAAACACAGTAAATTACATATCAAAACCAAATAGAGTAAATAAAACTAATCTAGTTTTAATTATGTTTTGTTGTTTCAAAACCCATGGGGGTTTAGGGAATGGTGCCCACCTTGGGCTTCACTTTTAAATCCCAACTAACATTCCCACACAGCCAGAGTGAGCCTTTCATAGACTTGTGGCCAGGCACTATCTTTTCCTCTTTGGAACTGAAGGTCCTATTGAGCATTTTTCCCCGATGAAAGTCCAGTTTCATCGTAGGTGCTGGGGGATGAAAGCAGCAGCCTGCACACATTCAGCATTTCAGCCGAAAATTAATCAGAGTCGCCTTTATTTCACACATCCCTTCCTTTCCCATGCCTCACTACATTATGCATGCCTGCTCTTTCTTAATTTTTCTTAATTCATAGACTTGATAAATTGGTCATGAAGATCTTATGGTAAGGTACTAAGTAAGGCATAAGATGAATCAAGTACGTATAGTAACAACAAATAGTCATGAGGCCCCTTTACAACACTGGGAAAGGTTGGGGGGGGGGGCTTGATTCCATTCGTTTCATTCCATTTGTCTGCAAATTTTTTTTTCTTTTTTTACATTTTATTAGGGACTCATACAACTCTTATCACAATCCATACATATACATACATCAATTGTATAAAGCACATCCATACATTCCCTGCCCCAATCATTCTCAAGGTATTTGCTCTCCACTTAAGCCCCTCGCATCAGGTCCTCTTTTTTTTTTTCCCCTCCCTCCCCGCTCCCCCCTCCCTCATGTGCCCTTGGTAATTTATACATCGTTATTTTGTCATATCTTGCCCTATCCGGAGTCTCGTCTGCAAATTTTTTAAACTCCCTCATTTGTAAATGGTTTATCTTCAGAATCACCAACTTCTTTTGAACCATATTATTGAACCTTTTGTTCAATCATTCAGTGGGGTCCTGGGCAGGGCAAATGGTTACACACTTACAAGACTGGCTCAAAGACTGGCATGCGGAAGCCAGGGAGCTTTGCCTTGGAAGTCTGACACTTTTGTTTCTAAAACGCCACACAGCTGGAAGAACCCTAACAAGCAGATCCACACACATAGGGCAGTGGGGGTATTCCATATAAGCCATCGCCAACCCCAAAGCCAAGGAACAACAGAATCATACATTCAAAAAATGCCAAAACTTCACAGAGAAATCAATTTCCCATGAACTTCTGAAAATCCCCTCAAATCACTGAATGCCTACTATATGTTCAACAATACTGACACTAGTTTTCAAAGGGAACTTACCCATCTATTAGTCTCCCCACTTTGCCATTTCTCCTCTCCTCATTGCTGTCAGAATTACTGTGAAAAGCAATTAGACTGTTTCATATTTCTACTTAAAATCCTTCAATGGTCCCCATTTACCTCTAGAAAAGGAGGGTATTTGGTAAAGTGCCCGAGAGGACTGCTAACAACAATAAGGTCAGTGGTTCAAACCTACCAGTTGCTACTTAGGAGAAAGACAAAGCTGTCTGCTTCCATTAAGATTTAGTCGTAGAATCCTTATTTAGCACGCCCACAATTGGCTCAATGGGAATGGGCTTGGAATTTGGTTTGTAGTGGTATATAACTTTTTTGACATGACTCGTGAACGAACATTCCCTCCTTTAAACTGGATATCCTAAAAAGTGGCTATATGCTTTTTCTTGGCTTTTTCATCATCTTTGTATTTTTTCTTCTCTGAATAGCCCTTCCCTCATCTTTTATATACCATATATACTCAAGTATAAGCTGAGTTTTCCAGCACATTTTTAATGCAGTTTTTGTGGTAAAAGTAGGTGGTGCCTCAGCGGATATTCCAGATAGGCTTATACTGAAGTATATACACTCTCTACTTGAACTCACAGCAGGGATGAGGAACATTTGACCCACAGGCTGCCCGTATCACACATTCACTGCCTTTGAGTCGATGCTGACTCACAGTGACCCTACACAGGACAGGGTAGAACTGCCTCTGAGAGTTTCTGAGACAGTTTAACTCTTCACATGAGTTGAATGCTTCCAATGGGCCATACAAGACCCAAGAAATCATCAGTACTTCATGATTCCAATTATATGAAATTTCTAGGAAATACAAAACCATTAGAGACAAAAAGTTGATCAATAAAGATGGCCTCACAGGATGACGGTGGGTATGGGAACAGACTATAAATGGGTATGAGAGAAATTTTTAGAATAAAGATATTATTTTAATACCAAACTGTGCTGGTGAACAATTTGTTTTAATAACTCATCAAATTATACATATAAAGTGTATAATTACTGGTATACAAGTTCTATTTCAATAAAGCTGTAACTAAAAACAAAACAGTAAAACAACAAAAGAAGCTATCTGTTCTGTAGGACACCTCAATTGTGGTGGTCTTCCATACCGTTTCTGCTACAAGCTTATCAGAAAATAATGATGTTTTAAGAGGGATAACCGTATGGCACTGGTCCCAGTCTCAAACTGTTATATTCCCAGGTCTGTTTCAGTTTATGAAATCAAACCCTGGGTATGCAGTAGTCCTCTTATCTGCTAAAGCCACTCGACTAACTAAAGTGTGTGCTAGGTATTCCAGCACCAAAGCAAATCATTAATAGCTTTATAATGGACCATACAGGCCCTGCCCATAGGTCACACTCTTCTCATTATAGACAAAAAATCTCTCTGAAATAGTTTACAATTTTAGAAAAACAAAGGCTTTACAATTGTGATACAAAGTTATTGATATGTATGTATATAACAAAATTTAATATGCTTTTAGTGTTCACTAAATAGGATTTTTTTAATGCCACAGGACTGACAATTTAGTTTTATTATAAATAAAAATGTTATTTTATAAATTTTTAAATATGCAGAGATTAGGAAATGTTTTCTGTAAAGGCTAAGACAACAAGTTTTAGTTTATCCAGTAATAGTGTTTGTTGAAACTACTTAACCTCCTGGATTCAGAAGACAGTCAAAATTTCAGAGCAGCAGCAGCAGCAGAGGAGGCAGACCATGGAAGAGAGTGGTGGATTTCCCAGCCCACAGAGCAAGTAAAGCCAAGTTTTGTTTGTGCAGGAGGCTGGCTTGTGGAGTGTGTTGCCTTCTCTGGGCATAATTTGGAGAGCTGGGCTGCAAACCTATGACCCTGCGTGGAATGCCTTTGGGTTTAGGCTTACAGTAAGTAGAGTGGTGTGCCCCTTTGAGCATTTACTACTAGACCTAAAAGAACTTTGTAACTCATCCTGGTAAACAAATACCCTTAGCATTTCTCACTGACATTACATGCAAATACCATGGACAAGCAGTCTGGGGGTCCTACTAACTCTAGCCCCAAGTCAAAAACAGCTCTGATAACATGGCCCTGCTCGAGACTCACTTTCATGAAATGTCTCTGAAAATAAGGGTGCTACAGCAAAGTGTGGTAAAGAACGCAAAGAGTGTGCCCAGATATCAATCAGAATAGTGTCTGGGGTCTTAAAGGCTTGTACTCAAACAAGCAGCCATCTATGCGAGGAGTCAATTAAGTCCACATGGAAGAAGCACACCAGCTTGTGTGATCCAAACATGACAATTACAAAATTTGAATGTGGCTAAGGGAAAGGTATATCAGAGCTAAAATTATGAACACCCACTTTGTAGACTATAGTGGACAGGGGAGCCAAAAATCGATCTGGAGAGTACCTAATCTAATCAAGTCACTGGCAAATTCCCTCTAGCCACAGGCAAGAATCTCAAACAGTCTTACTATCAGGCAGAGACCATTGTAATATTAATTATGGTAGACAGAACTTGACACTTGTCCCACTGACCTCCCTATAGACCCAACCTGAAGGACCTTGGGCCTCTACTCAAACACTCCCTCAATGCATGAATACTTTCCTTTATTAAATTGGAACTCTATGATGCTCACTCTCCCGACACAACGGCTGGAGCCAAAGTGGGTGAACAAGTAAATGTGGTGAAGAAAGCTGATGGTGCCCGGCTATCAAAAGAGACAGTGACTGGGGTCTTAAAGGCTTGAAGATAAACAAGCGGCCATCTAGCTCAGAAGCAAAAAAGCCCACATGCAAAAAAATAGATATATGTGTGTATATGTATCTATATGTATATATATATATATATATATATATATTTTTTTTTTTTTTGCATGATGCCTTATACCTGGTCCCTTTGGCACCTCGTGATCGCACTGGCCGGTGTGCTTCTTCCATGTATATATCATATTGAATGAAGGGGGAAGTGCAGAGTGGAGACCCAGGGCCCAAGTGTCGGCCAATGGAGATCCCCTCACAGAGGGGTTCAGGAGAGGAGATGGGTCAATTAGGGTGTGACGTAGTACCGATGAAGAACACAGCTTTCCCCCAGATCCTGGATGCTTCCTCCCCCCAACTACCATGATCCGAATTCTACCTTGCAGGGCTGGATAGGGCAGAGGTTGTACACTGGTACATATGAGGGCTGGAGGCACAGGGAATCTAGGGTGGATGATACCTTCAGGACCAAGGGTGTGAGGGGCGATGCTGGGAGAGTGGAGGGCGAGTGGGTTGGAAAGAGGGAACTGATTACGAGGACCCACAAGTGACCTCCTTCATGGGAGAGGGACGGCAGGGAAGGGGGGGAAGGGAGACTCCGGATAGGGCAAGATATGACAAAATAACGATGTATAAATTACCAAGGGCACATGAGGGAGGGGGGAGCGGGGAGGGAGGGAAAAAATAAAAGAGGACCGGATGCAAAGGGCTTAAGTGGAGAGCAAATGCTTTGAGAATGATTGGGGCAGGGAATGTATGGATGTGCTTTATACAATTGATGTATGTATATATATGGATTGTGATAAGAGTTGTATGAGTCCCTAATAAAATGTAAAAAAAAAAAAAGAAAATGATTAGGGCAAAGAATGTATAGATGTGCTTTATACAATTGATGTATGTATATGTAGGGATTGTGATAAGAGTTGTATGAGCCCCTAATAAAATGTTAAAAAAAAAAAAAAGAAAGAAAATTGATGAGAAAATCAGTCATCCTTGCCTGAAACCATCAGGTTCAATTTACAAATCTCCCAACTACATTTACACTTTCACATAGAGCAATTACTTTAAAATGAAGATTAACACTTCAGTGGTGTGGAGACATGAAATTTATAAGAATTTTTGAGAAATATTAACATAAATTTAGAAACCATATCAGATATGTCAAGGACAACCAATTCTGCCTACTTTAAGAAGAGATTGGTTTTAAGCAAGGCCTAATGTTACAATAAATAATCTTGTTAGGTGACTTGTACGATTATCTCCTAAATCACCAAAAGTAATATAGAACTCAGATTTTATACTTTTTTAACAATAATCACGCCTTGGATAAACCTCACTGGCTATGATATTGCCACTGTGCAAAGCTCAAATTTTATACTTTTATAGCTGTTTCAAGAAATTTATATCTATAAATCTCTAAAACCTGCAGAAGTTGAACTTTAAAATCCCTCTATTGCAGGAGCCAAATAAATAAATAAACCAAGCTCATTGCCATTGAGTCAATTCTGACTCATAGTAACCCTGTGGGGCAGATAGACGTGTCCCTATGGGTTTCTAAGACTGTAACTCTTTTCAGGAATAAAAAATCCCCATATTTCTCCCGAGAAGCACCTGGCGGTTTCAAACTGCTGACCTTGCAGGGGCAGTGAATTATTTATGGTGGGTTTTCCAGCCAAAGTCTCTAACTCCCACCAAAAGACCTTTTCCTGCATGGATTCAGCAAGAAGGTAGGGGGGATAGTGATGCGCAGGGAACCTTCTAAATCTAGAAAACAGCTGTGAGATCAAAGGAGCAGCAACAGAACCAGCAGTAGCAAGAGCATGGAACCGAATGGTGGATTTGCTACTTCATAAAACAAATACAGCTGAGTGACTCTGAGCACTTAATTTGGGTAGCCAGCTTGCTGACCCATGCAAGTGAAGCAGAGTGCCATTTGGGCTGAAGCTAGTTGAAGTGAGGTGCCTTTGGGGATTTAATACAGGGAGCTAAGTTTGTTGACCCACAGAGCTTGAGCTGAAAGTCTTCAGGTTGAGGCTTAGTGAGTAGTTGCCTTTTGAGCATCAACAAACAGGCCAGAGAGAACTTTGTAAGAAACACACCTGGTGAACAACTCTTTCCTGAGCAATTTACAGTGGCATTATAACTTGTTTTACTTCCTTAATAAACCCATTAATCATTATTTTGTCTGTGAGCTCAGTGTAGCCATTGCAATGGATATTAAAACCTAGAGATCAAAGAGAGAATACTAATGAACACAAAACAACTTCTTACCAGATCCTTAAACATGTTCCCCACATGAAGAAAAGGAAGAAAACATTAAAAACAGTTCATTTAGAGCTGCGTTAATATTATTCAGACACTTACATAAAAGAAGGTTTACATACCTTGTTGGAACTGTGAAGGTGCTACAGGAACGTCTTGGTTTGGCTCAAAAGGAAGTTCAGGTGTTAGGTTTTCAAATTGCTCTTTACTAATGATATTTAGCTTCTTAAAGGTCTCAACTTCTTGCTGAAGTAAAATGGAGGAATCTAATTACTAAGCTGGCTTAATAGAGCAACCAGCAGACATGAATTTGATACCAAACGAAAAAACAAGATTTTTTAACTGGGGTTAATTGCAATAATTGCCATTTAACAATATAAACATTGTGATATAACAATACCTAAGGAGGGATAAAAACACCTCGCAGCTTTCCAATCAGTTCTAACTCATAAGGGCTCTAAAGGACCAAGTAAAACTGCCCCAAAGGGTTTCCAAGGCTGAACTCTATGGAAGCAGACTGCCACATCTTTCTCCCACTCAGGAGGCATTGAAAATAATAACCACTGCCATCAAGTCCAATGCTGACTCACAGAGAACCCCCTGTGGGTTTCCGAGACTGTAACTGCTTATGGGACTAGAAAGTCTAGTCTTTCTCCCAGAAGCTGCTGGTGGTTTTGAACTGCTGTGGATAGCAGCCCAACACATAACCATTACATTGCTGGGGCTCCTAAAAGAGGACGAGAATCCTAAAATATTATATTTTATAATTCAAACACATAAGAACATACATACTAATTGATGAGTATTTACACACAAGATTGTTAGAGGAGTCTAATGCATATTCTCTTCCATAATTTATACACATATTAGAGCTTAATTATGTTCTCCGGTAACTTGGTTTGTGGAAGGCTTTTGTTTAGAATGGGAGCTTAATTCCAATTTTCAGTTAAGCCTCCATTTGAGTTCTGCCCATTAACAAGCTCTCAGGAAGTTGATTGCAAATTGGTCTTGAATCATATCCCAATTAAGTAAGTAGCCTTAGAAGCAGGCCTATAAACTTTTCTAATCTGCAACTGTGCATCCCAATCATTGTTCTTTTTGTACTTCGATTTGCAGCCAATGGTGATTTCCTATTTTCTATCATCTGTAATTAGCCACATTGCCTGAAACTTAAAAAAAACTCTACTGCCACTCAGACAATTCTGAATCAAAGTGAACTTATAGAACAGAGTAAACTGGCCCTGTGGGTTTTCAAGGCTAAGTCTTTATGAGAGTTGAAAGTATTATCTTTCTACTGCTGAGCGGCTGATGAGAGATTTCAAACTGCTGACTTTGTGTTTAGCAGTCTGCTGTGCCACCAGGGCTCCTAAACCTTGGGACACCATTATGGTCTCGCATTAAGGTCTCATCTGGATTTGTCTTCATCTTGCTTCAAAGGCTTACTGTAATTCAGTAAGTGTCACTGTTTCTGAAGGAGAAATGTGAGGGTTGCTATGAGACACAATCAACTTGATGGCAATCAATGTTTATGTATATAATTTTGAATTTGAGCCCCCTCCTCCCCACCCTTAGAACACAAGTTACATAGTAAAAAATGTGTAGATAAAAACTAGTAATATTAGGCCGTGTATGCCATGGTTCACTATTTGGTATAAGAATTCAGATCTTTAAGGAGGAATCACTGAAGGCATGGGACAGAAGCAGTTCTTGAGGAATTTAGAGAAAAGGAAAAGCATTTTTTATTTTGGTGATGTGAACAAAGATAAGAAACTTGAAATAAGCCATGTGTTTACCTCAAAGTAATTAAGTGAAGGCAAGATTTTGTGTATAACCAGTGGCAAAGAGCTAATCTGGGGAAAACTATAAAATGGCCTTCAATATTAAGCCAAGAATTTTATTTTGTTTTCTGAGAATGGGATTCAACTGATAAAAGATACAGGTCAATATAGATGATCAAGAGACTAGCAGCAAGGAGGTTCAGTACATCTGCACTGTCCACTCAATTTAAGAATTAATCCATTCCTGCCCCGAAGGCCCTTTCTAATGATCTAAATAGACATTTAGATAATCTCTGTCCTAATCTATGAACACATAGAGCATTACAGCTGTGGAGATTACTCACTACTAGAAAGTTAACGGCTATGGTGTATGAAGTTTCATCTACAGCTGGACAAGACTATGTTCAGGACATTTAGCTTACATTCTATTACTACTTTTAAAATTCCCCCCTGTTAAACTGTCATATGAACACAACGTGGCGTTTATGAGTCCACGGCCCTTGGAAAGCTCACCCAAAGAATGTGGAAGCAGGTAAAAAAAAAGAGAGAAATAGTGTAAGTATTTGTCAGTGGGAACCAAATTATTATAAAATACCTGTACCTTGCTCTCATATCTCCCTAACTCTAAGAAACTATGAATCTAATCAGAGTTCCTCTGGATTTACCTATCCTGGATTTGACACACCCTCCACACACACCCTTCCTCAACAGCAGTAACAAACGGAATCACAGAAAAACCTCCATCCAAAAGAAAACACGTAATAAAAACTAGAACAAATGAAAAGTGGGTCAAGAGGAAAACCTGGATGCTGTTAAAATTTGACCTAACTATATATGTGCATTAATTCACATTCTGATGTACTCTGAATCCAAGGCTATTCACATTCCTGGCCAGAGGAAGTCAATGGTGGCTTATTGCCCAGAGGGACTCTGCAAATCCATTTGGGACTTTCACTGTCAAAGGAGGTGCTTAGAACCTAAGCTCTCATATAAATCTCGCCTCTGGTCTTAGATTTTATATACAATTCCTGGATCATACAGACTGGTGTGCTTCTTCCTTGGGCTAAGTGGACACGCTTCACTTGAGAAGGCTGCTTGTTTTAAGACAAGCTTTTCAGACAAGAGGTGCTGTTATGAGAGCTGGTCAACGTTTGATTTCTTCATACTTTGCTATAATACTATTGTCTTTGGTGATCCCTTCATGAGGTTAAGTAATGAGCAGGGCTGCTTCATAAGAACTTAGATTAGGATAGAAATCCATTCAAATATCTGAGGTTATATATATTCTATTCCATTTTAGTAGCATTATCAGCTTTTTTAGATCAAAATACATTTATTACATGTTACCACATATCAGAAATGAATGCTTATACCCTCAAGACAACACTAATAGTATACTTCTTTCCTAATTATTGAAATTTATTCATTGAAATATACCCATAACAATCTCACAAACCAAAAGTATGTATTTTATGAGCAATCAAACCAGAACATACCTGAGCAGTTTCCACTCAGGTACAGAATATGATTAGCACTCCCAGATCACCTACCTTCTCATGCCCTTCACTCCCATTACTGCCTCACCTCTTTCCCCCAAATGACTAACCGCCATACTGGCTTCAACATCACATATCATTTTTTAAACAATTTTTACCTTTATAAAAATGGAATCATAATATATGGATGGTGGCTTCTTTTCTGCAAAACTAAATTTGTAAAATACATTTAGTTGTAACTAGTTTGACTCTATAGTGATCAACAAACTACAACCCCCTAAAACAAAAGCCTAAGCCTATTTTGTATAGTTTACTGAAACACAGCTACATTCACTTATTTATACACTGCCTGTGGCTGTCAATGTATGACACACAAAATATAAAATGTGTACTACTAAATCCTTTACTGGAGACAAAGATTTACAGCATTGGCAACAAATTAAGTCCGAATAAATTTGATAGCAGTCAGTGAGTTAGGTTTTTTAAGTTCATTACAAAGGAGATATGTTGGTACAGTAGCTAAGAGTTCAGCTGCTAACTGAAAGAGTTTGTGGTTCAAACTCAAAAGCTGCTCTTCAAGAAAAAGGTGTAACAGTATAAAGATTATAGCCACAAGACAGCAGGACAGTTTTACTCAATCTTGTGGGGCCAGAACCTACTCAACAGCCATGGGGATAGCCCTTTACAAAACAAGGTTTGCCCACCTCTGCTTTGTAATAACCATTTGTATGAGTTATCTTAAAACTTAAATTCTGAGCACTTGGTTTGTAGAAGGAACGATAAATCCATTTAGCTTTGAGTGAGTTCTTTTAGACTTTCCTAAAAAGACTTTGCCCTCAGGGAGACTACTGTGCTGAAAGCAGACCGGTGCAACTCTCCTGACTAGGCCACAAATGAAGAGGCAGTCTTTCTCAGGGACTTGCTTGGCTATGCCAATGTGAAGAATTGGGGTGCCAGGATCACATGGCTCTTGAGTTCTACCCGGACCTTAAATTGTACCCATCTTAGGCTTGTTGTCTCTGCTCCCAATATAGCCTGGCCTCCACTGCTTTAGTTGGAGTCTTTACCAATTCTTTAAAAGCACTATGTTTTTTTTCTCTGGATGCTGTTCTTTTGGGCAGGTTTATCTGTTATGGTACTTCTATTTCTTTCTTTAAATTATCTCCTTTATAGCTCCTACAGCTTCTTGGATTTGTCACTTGTAGTTTTTCATCTGTTTTGGTAAATTCTCAGCCATAATCTCTTCAAATATTAATAGTCTTACTTTCTCCTCTTTATGTAAATCTAATAACACATTAGACCTGTTGACTGTATTTCCTATGCTTCTTACAATATTATATTTTATGTATTTTTCCATTTTTCGGTAGTGTCATGATACACTCTCAAATTTTCTTTAGCACAATCTTTCCGGTTTCGTAATTATTCAGTTAGGCAAACTGCTATTCAGCCCATCCACCGTTTCTGATTCTTGACTCAAAGTCTCCATTTTATGTCCTCTTACTTTAACATATAATTATTTCAATGTATGTTTGATAATTTTATTATCAGACTCTATAGGTCCATTTCTACTTTGTTTTCTCTCCTCCATCAGCTCACCCCAACCCCCACTCCGATCATAGAATCTCATTATTTTATGCCTCATTAATAACTCAACATCCCCCCCACCCACAGGGGAGAGCGCGAGCTCAACATTTTTATTAAAAAATGTGGGACATCGGATGATATTTTCCACCAGAAAACATTTGTCTGTGCATCAGGCGTGTTCGCTCGATCAGGAATTACAGGACTAAAAGCTTGGCAAGCATGCCGACTAAGAGCAGGTCTTGTTCAGGTGGCATTAGTTCTAGGATGGAGATCTTCAGAGTTTGGCATGAACGCCTGGAAGTTTCACTGAAGTTCCCCATTTGGGGCCTGAATTCCAATTTTCACCACCTCCAAACCTGTAACTTTTATTAAACAATGCTTCTCAGCTACTTTTGTCTGTAACTCATATATGTCTCTAGGAGAAGCCCAAATGCCTAATTTATTTCTCAGTGTTTCCATGCTCTTCAAGATATTGACCATAAAATTCTTTATGGTCTACCAGCAATAACGTGTTTTAACACAGATGTTTTCTTCCCTGTTTTTCTAGTTGTTCACAGCAGGTTCTACCACTACTGGCTGCACAAACACAATGTGCTTTTTTGTGGTTCTGTTTAACTTATGCCTTGAATTGGTCTAGAAAGAAGAGATTTAGTATCCTAAACAAAACTCACTGCCTTCAAACTGATGCTGACTCACAGCGACCCTATAGGAAAGGATAGAACTGCCTGTGAGTTTCCAAAACTTCGTCTGCCAAGTGCAAACATGTGTTACAAAGCTCCTTTATTGGCTGCTGATAAATGGCCCTAAGGTCCACTCTGTCACTGTCTCACCTCACAGGCACTAGGCTCTAGCTTCATCGGTCCCCAAACCTAGCTTCCCCTATTAAGTACTTGGAGGCACCCTCTCCACAAGTGAATCCAAAGGCACGCAAGTTGTACCTGCTCTGTGAGCTGGAAAGTCCACTGCTCTGCTCTGTCTCATGATCTTGGTTCTACTGCTACCACCTCTCTCCACCACTTCACCACACTGTCCCTTCTCCAGTATGAGAGCTCTTCAAAAGGTTCATGCTAGGGATCTCTGGGTCCAAGTAATATGCTCCATTCCCAGCTCTTCTCTCTTGCTGGTCATGAGATGACCTGTTACTGTTCTGAGAAGACCAATTTTACCCTCATTGGGATGGCAAAACCTACTAATCCCCTCACCTATTTATCTGGTGGGAATTAGGAGGACTATATAGCCAGCAGTCATATCAAATAAATTCACTATGCCATAAAAAATACCAGAGATAAAATCCCAAATCAAAACCACTAAAACTGATGCTATAGGACAGAGTAGGATTTCCATAGGATTTTAAAACTGAAATCTTCACAGAAGTAGGCTGCCACATATTCTCTCTTGGCAAAGCCCATCATCTCAAACCAGCAACCACTCAGCAGTCAAGCACATTAACCACTGCACCCAGGGCTCCTCAACAAGAGACAAAGAAGGACATCACATACTGGTCATATTTCCATGCAGCAAAACTAAGTAATTATAAACATGGATGTACCTAACATCAAAGTCCCAAAATAAATGAAGCACAGAGGGATAGGACTTCAATACTTTTATTTTCAATAGAAAAACCAGAGGTCAAAAAAAAAAGAAATGAAAAATCTAAACACTAGAAACTAATACTTAAGGCATATACAGACCATCACACATAGCAGCACAATAATACACACTACACAATACATATGGAACATTCTTTAAGATAAATCATGTTAGACCACAGGCCAATTCTTTATATATGAAAGGCTAAAATCATAAAAAGTCTCTTTTTCTGAGCATAAACAAAAACTAGAAATAAAAAAATTGTAAATCAAATTTATGTTATGTAGAAATGAAACATACGCTTAACAAACCAGTGGATGAAATAACAAATCAGGAAATCAAATGAAAATACCAAAACCTAAGGGATGCACAGCAAAGGGAGCAATCAGAGAAACATTTGAAGCAGTAAATGTTTCCATTAGAAAATAATGATCTCGAATCAGTAATCAAAAAAAAAATGAAGAAAGTAGAAAAAGAAGAGAAACCAAAGTCCAAAGCTACCAGGAGGAATAAAAGAATCAAAATCAGTCAGTGCAGAAAGAGCAAATAGGAACATAATAATCAACGAAACCAGAGCTAGTTGTTTGACACTAGTAATGCAATTGGCAAATCTAGACGGACAAAGGGAAACAGAAGTGATAGTGGGAGTATTACAAATAATCTTATGTAATACTTTGAACAATTATAAAACAAATAACTTTGATGAAGTAGAAAAATTCCTAGAAACACATAAGCTACTTGACTCAACAAGAAGTAGTAGAACAGCTGAAGAGAACCATGAAAAGAGATTGAATCCGCAGTAAAATTCCACCTGGTGAAAAAGGTGCAGAACTAGAATGCTTCACTGAAGAATTTTAATAGCTGTATGAAAGAATGACAAATCTTGCTTAAATGTCACTGAAACCTAGAAGAGGGACAATATACTTATTTACTCTATGAGACAAGTATTCCACTGACAGAGAAGGCCACACAAGGCCAAATGTAACCACAAAAAAATAAAATTAAGAGACCACTATCTCTCCACCACCACCACCCCACCACCACCACCACCACCACCCCACACCACCACCACCACCACCACCACCACCAACCAAAAAAAAAGAGACCACTATCTCTTAGATAGAAAAATTGTCAAATACTTGAAAACTCAATCTACCACTACATTTATTGGTTACACAACATGACCAAGTTGAATTGACTCCAGGTATACAAGAGTACAACATTGAAAGAATCGATGTAATATACGACCTTAATACAACAAAGTTGGGGGGAAAGGTCATCTCAATTTACACAGAAATAACATGACAAAATTGGTACTATTTGAAATTAAAAAACACTCAACTATCAAGGAATAAAAGAAATCTCAATCCGTTAAAATTTATTTATATAAATCTGTTATTCATACTCAGTGGAAAAAAAGGAGCACCTCTCCCTTAATTTAAACAATGTCACTAAATGACACCTGTAAAAACTGTTGAATTGGTGTGTGCCCTGCTCTATATATTCAACATAATTCTTTCCTTAGAAATCAACTTTTACATGTGTAAAAATCCAAAAGATCCACGGAAAAATTGAACTAAAAGTATGGAATTTTTCCATTAATTTTCTGAAGCTCCCTCATATATGAACTGGAACAACCAGAACAGATTTAAAGAGAATGCACACCGTGGAAAATATAGCTGTAATATATCACAACAAAACACTGGCATGCAATTGGTGGGATTGTAGTTATACGTTGGGCTGCTTAATTGCAAGGTCAGCAATTTGAAATCACCAGCTGATCCTCAGGCAGAACACGGGGCTTTCTACTCCTGTAAAGAGTTAATAGCCTCAGAAACTCAGGGGCAGTTATACCCTTTCCTATTGAATCACTGACTTGAGTTCACACTAACTGGATTAGTGTTTAGTTTTATGTTTTAGCAGTATTTAGTTTTTTATGTTTAATCCACATTAGTGTGGTTCTGATAAGAAAGTACAAAAGTTGGTATTTGTATATAAAGGGTATGTATGCATATATAAAATCATAGTTTATTTTATAATTAGTGTAAATCATCTAAAGTATTTAATAATTATATATACACACTATAGCATAGGTATACACAGACATATATACATAATCGTTTATTCATCTTTGTATAAAGGGGTATGTATCAGTGTGTGTGTATAGACAAATTATATATAATACAGAAATATATAATTTGTCTTCGGTGCTATCAATTCACTTCTGACCCATAGCAACCCTATGCACAACAGAACACTGGATAGTCATGTGCCATCCTCACAACTGTTCCTCTGTGAGCCCATTATTGCAGCCACTATTATCAATCCATCTCCTTGAGGGCCTTTTTACCACTGCCCCTCTTCCAGCCATGGTGTCCTTCTCCAGGGATTGGTCTGTCGTCCAAAGTATATAGGGCTAAGTCTCGCCATCCTTGTCTCTAGGGAGAACACTGGCTTTACTTCTTCTGAGATAGTTCACAATACTTTCAATATTCTTCTCCAGCACACTTCAAATGCTTCCAGTTTTCTTTGGTCTCCCTCATTCAATGTCCAACTTTCACATGCCTATGAAGCAATTTAAATACCATGGCTTGGGTCGTGCGCACCTTAGTCCTCAAAGTAACATCCTTTGCTTTTCAATACTCTAAACAGGGTCTCGTGCAGCAGATTTACCCAATGCAACAAAACTTTTTATCTCAACTGCTGCTTCCATGAGCATTGATTATGGATCCAATTAAGAAAAAATAGTGGGCAGTTTCAACCTTTACTTCATTTATTATGATTATTTCATGGTCCAATTCTGAAGAGTTGGGTCTTCTTGATGCTACGTTGTAAACCATACGGAAGGCTGCAATCCTTGATTATCATCAAGTGCCTCAAGCTCTCCTTACTTTCATCAAGCAAGGTTGTGGCATCTGTGTGTAGCAGGTTATTTATTTCTTCCTGTGATCCCGATACCATATGCTTCTTCACATAATCCAGTTTCTCTAACGACTGCTCAGCATATAGACAAAAAAGTATGGATACAACCCTGATACACACCTTTCCTGATTTTAAACCGTGCAGTATTCCCATGTTCTGTTCACACAAATGCCTTTTGGTCCATGACCAAGTTAAGTTCCATATGAACACAACAAAGGGTTCTGGAATTCTCAAGGTTAACCATAGTTTGTTAGGATCCACACAGTCGAATGCTTTGGCATAGTCAATTAAACAGAAGTAAACATCTTTCTGATATTCTCTTCTAGGAGCCAAGGTCCACCTGACATCAATCAGCAATGACATCCCTTATTTCACATCCTCTTCTGAATCTGGACTGAACTTCTGACAGTTCTGTCAGTGTGATGCTGCAAACATTGTTGGATGATCTTCAGCATTTTACGTGCATGTGATACTAATTAATATAGTACTACAATTTAAGCATTCTAGTTGATCACCTTTTTCTGGAATGAGTACAAATGAGTACTTAGCCAAGTAACTGTCTTCTAACTTTCCTGGCACAGATGAGTGAGTGTTTCCAGTGCTTTGTCAGCCAGCTGAAGCATTTCGACTGGTATGCCATCAGTTACTGGAGTTGTAACTTTCTTCAGCACTACTGGTTCTTACCCATATTGCTACCCCTGGAATACTGTAATGTCCACTGGTTCTTTTTGGTTCAGTGACTCTGCATTCTTTCCACCTTCTTCTGATGCTTCCTGAATCATACAGTATTTGGTCAGGAGAATCTTTAAATATTGCTACTAGAGGATTGATTTTGAGTTCATTCATTTTAAGATAGGCCAAATGAGTTCTTCACCCTTGGGTTTTCAAATTCAATGTCTTTGAGCATTTCATTATAAATATGACTTTGTCTTCTTGGGTGCCATTTGAAATTTTCTGTTCAACTCTTTGATTTCATCATTTCCTCCATTTGTTTTCGTTACTCGACAGTTAATATGACAAGTTTCAAAGTATCTTCTGATACCACTATGATCTTTTGTCTTTTTAATGGCCTTTTGCTTTCTTCATGAATGGTGCTCCTGATGTCCTCCCAAGCTCATCAGGTCCTCGTATCCAATCTCTTCTTGAACTGTTCTCAAAATTCAGGTGGGAGAGACTCAAGGTTGAATCTTGGCTAATATGAAGTAGTTAAGTTTCTTCAACTTTATGTTGAACTTACATATGAGCAATTAACTGCATGTTCTATTCCACAGTTCGCCCCTTCACTGGTTTTAGCTGCTACATTTCAGCTTCTCCATAGTCTCTTCCCACAGATATATTCTATTTGATTTATATTACATCTGAAGAAGTCCATGTGTATAGTTGTCTTTCATGTTGTTGAAAAGGGTATTTGAAAAAAAAAAAAAGAAGAAAAGGGTATTTGCCTGCAATCCAATTGAAATTTTTTTTTTCTTTTTGGGGAACCTTGGAAAAGAAAATCGAAGATGGCATTTATATTGATGCACCGATTTGGAAGGGATGGTAATGCGTGTACAACAAACAGCATCAGGGCAAGTTAGAAAAAAAAGTAAGATCTCTGAAATGACTACAGTGACATGGAGCCTGAACAAATTAAGGGACCAGCGGTCTCTGGAAGGGTGTGTTACTTCATGTTCTTCACAAACTCCTCCCCCTTCTTGAAGGATGCTTTCAGCTCCGGGATGGCTTCGGCGATCATCCTCTTCCTCGAACAAGGACACCTTGCCAATACTTAGGTTCTTCTGAAGCTCATTTTCCCCAGCAGTAATGGCATGTCAAAGTAGGTGCAGTCTGTCTCCTGGGATTTCACAACGGAGCACTCTACTCCCTCCTTGTTGTTTAATGTGTCCACGAGGGTGCATACTTAGGCCATGAACCAAGGTGGCAGAACCTGCCTGTTTTCACCTAGACCACCTCTGTGCTGGCCTCCTGGAAGCACCCCTGAGAGCCATCAGCTGGTCCTGGGAGAAGTCCACCTTGGCATACACTCGGAGATGAGGGGGATGATGGTCTTCCCCTGCGTGGCCTCCAATGACAGGGATGTTGACTCGAGCTGGGTCCAAACCCTTCAGTTGGCCCTGACAACGTCCAGAGTGATCATGTCAAAGATTTCCTTGGGGTTGAACACGCTGTGTTTCTTAAACACTTCTGCTGATGGGTATGGTGGAGTTGACCGGATTGGCAAGAATGCAGATCATGGCTTCAGGTCAATGCTGGGCACAGGGGACCACCAGGGTGGCCACGATCGTGGAGTTGGTGTTGAACAGGTCATCTCAAGTCATGCCTGGTTTTCTTGGGACTACTGCTGGGATGAATATATCGCAACCTTTCAACCAGTGGGGCAGCTGCCGGTGGTCCGAGATAACTTTTCACATGGGCTCTGGTCTCAATGTGGCTCAGGTAAGCAGCTACTCCAGGAGTATGAGCGATATCATAGAGGGTCAGGCGGCTCACCAAGGGGCTGTTCCTCATCAGTGAGAGGGGCTGCCCGATTCTTCCAGAAGAGCCCAGCACGGCTACTTTAGCGTGGTTCTGAGTCGAGGTGATGAAGCTGCAGTGAAGAGTAGTGGCAGCTACCCAGGTAAGAAGAGAGAGCATGGCTGGGCAGGCGGAGCACAGGACAGCGAGCAAGTGACTCATCAAATGACCTCTGCATGGAGAAAAGTCCTCTGGAGTCGTGGTCTCTGGAGATGGGCCTGGAGAGCAACCACACTGCCAGCTGCACAGCAACCCCAGCAAAGTGGGCATGCAGGCCGCCGAATGGGGCTAGGTCCTAACGCGAGTTAGGTTCTGAGCGGCCAGTGGGGAGAATCGTCGCTTCCTGAAAGGAGAAAGCAGACAGGCTTTAATTTTGGTTTGAGTCACTCTAGGGGAGCCCTTTTCCAGGCAGAGCTCCACATAGGTTTTTAACAGGGAGACTGGACCATGGTCACTCTGAAGCCAGTCAAGCAGAGTAGGATTCTGGGCTCTGGAATGTAAAGTGGGTGTTCTTGCAAGACCTGTTTTTTGGTTTATTTGGGTTTTAGTTTAATGCTTTATTTTTAGTGTTTTAATGAAACAGGCCATGTGAGGACCCTCTCGACCAGTGCTCCTCTCCTTAGCAGGAGGCAGTGTCTACATCCTCCACCCTAGAGCAGCTGGCTGCTTCCTTCCCGAGTCCACCCACATGTGCTTGCAGACGTTTCCTCTGGGGTTAGGGTCGAACGGGAAGGAATTGCATCTTGAGTGCACATAAGACCAATTTAGGCTATATATTTTGATAGAATTCTTCTATTTCTTCATCACAACTTTTATAGTTGGTGCATAAATTTCCATAAGTTGTATTGATTGAATTTCCATGAAGGTGGATAGACATAATCCCATCACAGATAGCATTGTACTTTAAAGTTCCTCTTGTGTCATTAGTAAATCATTTGATTTTTTAATCCAAAATGGTCAATACCACCAGCCCATTTCAATTCAATAATGCTTAGGATATTGATATGAGTACATTTCATTTTTGACAATTTTTCCTGGATTCATACTTTGCACATTCCAATTTCCAATCAGATTTTTACAACTGTTTCTTTTTACCAGTTTCTGCAGCATTTTTCCCAAGCAGGAAATAAAACATACTACCCGCATGCTGTTCTCTTAAATTGGCCATCACAAAAAAACGAGGCTGGAGTGAAACTGCTTTTATGGGGAAAAAAATTCACTTTGACCAGAGAGAAACTTCCAGACGACACTGGGTGCACAAATTCAGAGCCAGTTGCTTGATGTTGCCTAGCGGGGGAAAATGAGTACTACAAAAGCTCTGCCCAGTGGAGGGAGGGTTTTTGAGTTTCTTGGAGGGAGCCCCCTCCTATAGTTATAGTTTCACTTATGAGACATCTACAACAGTCAAATTTAGAGAGACAGTGAGTAGAATAAAAGCTACCAAGGACGAAGGGGCCAAGTGATGAGAATTATTTTTTTTTGGATAGTTTCTATTTGGGTAATGAAAATGTACTAGAAATAGAGAGTGGCAATGGTTACAAAAGGGCCATGTTTAAGTGCTTGCCTGCTAACCAAAAGGTCAGGAGTTCAAGCCCACTAGTTGTTCTGTGAGAGAAAGATGAAGCCGTTGGCTTCGGTCAAGATTATAACCTTGGAAACCCTGGTTTTTGTACTCTGTCCTATAGGAAACTGCATTCTTACAGTGTTAGCAGTAGATTAAATATTATGCATTTTATCACATTTTTTAAATGGGAGTGATGGGGAAAGGCAAGCATTCCTTCTTATTTAAAGTAAAAAATACTAAACAGATGGAACACTCTCAGAGATTATTTTTAGTCCATTTTTGTAGCAATTGTGTCAATATAAGTTCTTAAGGGTCTTTCCCTTTTTTGATCCTCTCTTACTTTACCAATCATGATGTTCTCTTCTCTAAAGACTGGTCCCTTATTATAAATGGTTTCAAGTGTCACCATCCTTGTGTCTACGGAACGTTCTGGCTGCACTTCTTCCAAGACAGAGATTTGCTTGTTCTTCTGGCAGTCCACATGCAATTATTCTTATTTCCAACTCCCTATCTCAAAGGAATCAATTCATCTTTAGTTTTTCTTATCAACTGTCTAGTGTCCATTCAGCTATCTTTAAATAACCTTGTTTTATTGTAAAATGTCTTACATATAGAAATATGTAAAACATATGCACATCTCCAAAGACTATCATTATATTAAGATAATTTCCCAATAGTTCCTCTGTTACTAAGTTTTTAACTTTATTATATAAATAAATAAATATTGGATAACATCCACATAACTTCTTTTTAGTTTAGTTTTTTGAATTTTTTTAGCACATGGAAGAGTAGAATGATATGAAGTCTTATTTATCACCAATCTTCAATTAATTCATCTATATTAGCATTTAAAATTAAAATTATTCACACACCTGCATTTGTTAGGTTTTCTACATGTAACATTATTTTATTTAACTGATAAATACTGCCTAAATGACTACAATTTATCTGTTATGCTCTTAAGGACATGATGTTGATGTTGTTTAGTGCCATTAATTCTCATGGTAGATAACTCTATAGTGATAAGAGTAACAACTGCCTCATAGCAGTTCTTAGACTATTCTTTACTGGGGCCAATCACCACATCGCTTCTGCCCTAGTGGGTTCAATCTGCCGACTTTCAGTTTACCAAAGGACATTTAACTCTCCACCAACAAGGCTCCTTATGGACAATGAGATGGGGACTATAAAATGATGACTGCTCTGTAGGACAAAGATGAGATTTCCATCGCGTAATGAGTTAACCATCCGTCTATGAAGGCAACCAGAATAATAATTACCTGGGCACATGGAAGGGGAGGCTAGAGGAAGTGGAAATCAACACCAGTGAATACAAGATAGAAGAAAATGTTCCAAAGTCAGTTGTGGTGATGACTGCACAACCCTTCTTAATATGAACAAATTATTAAATTGCATGTTAATTATAACTCAATAAAACTATTTTTTAAAAGTTACCAGTCTCAGAAACCCAAGTAGGCAATTCTACTCTGTCCTACAAGGTTGTTACGAGTCAGAAACAACTCATTAATATTGAGTTCTGTATTAAGAATTTCACATCTATCTATCTCCTAGTCCAAATATTCGTAAATTGTTCTCATATTCATACATATGTAAAGGTACTACATACCCAGACCCAGGAATGGGGCCGATGCTCTGTGTGTGTGTGTGTGTGTGTGTGTGTGTGTGTACATACGTAAAAATGGAACTGATACTTCTGAGGACATATAAATGGGCACATTTAATAATTATTTTCAAAGGGGATTGTAATAATTTAACCCACTACTAACAGTGATAAGAGAGTTACCACTGCACTACTGCTTTTGCTGTCTAGTTAAATTGCATTCATGGTGACAAGTGTGCAGAGGAGAACTCCACTCCATAGGGTTTTTAAGACTGTGACATCTTGGAGGCAGATAGCTAAGCTTTAAATCCGAAGCACCACCTGATATGTCTGAGCTGCCAAACTGAAACTTTTCAGTTAGTGGTCCAGTGCTTAACCATTTGCACCATTCAGGGATTACTACTGCTAGATTAGCAGGGCTTAATATTACCAAAATTTTATGATGTAAAAAAAATCTTACGATGTATGATCTTCTACTTCTGGATATATTAGCTGACACCAGCCTAGGCTTCCCAATGAAAATAATCATAAAAATTGGGAAAAATAAGTATGAAGCAACTATTATTTCTGGCACTGGACTAAAGGCAATGCAAGACTGTGATTTGTAAAAGAAAAGAAACTCACCAGGTAAGCTCCATAATCACCTCAGTTCTCTTCCTGGGTACAAGTTCCCAACCATGGCACAGCAAGCTCCAGCCAAAGTAAAGCACAACTGTCCCAATAAGATGAGAAGGTAGTGCTTAGAGTTGAGGGCAGCTGAAGCAGTGGAATCTGTGAAGCAGAACACTAGAGAAATGGGGGCTAGGCAGTGATGGAGGGAGCAACAGTGTGTTAGGCCCAGACCCACAGGAGTCCTTGGCTGAAAGCAGAGTTGGACAAGACATCTAAAACATACCCAAAAGCAGGTGCAATAAGATGAGCCGAACAAATACAGCTTGCCCCACTATTCAAAAGTAGAGCATTTCTGTGAAACCTTTCATAAGTCAAGATGTTGTGAAACAGTGAAGCCATTACCATTCATTTGTATGAGAATAATTTTGGAGCATTTGCAGACTCAAAATCTTACCTATCAATTCATAGCAAATAACACATAAAACCTAAAAATAACTTACTATATAGTGTTCGTGAAGTTGTTCAAAGCTATGGCAGTTTGATGCTGAGATATGAAGTGCAGTTCCTGGGAAAGAAGGTTGGTGATACCACTCTTGAGGCTCAGAGTGCAAGCTGCCTCTCTAACTGTTCGCTGAGAAACCAAGGCCAAATACTAGTTTGACTTTTCATCTTTTTTTGTAATAGCAAAAATTCTCTTAATATTTCTTTCATTTTGTGTCTTTTGTAAAAGCAAAGTAGAATAAAGCAAATTTTCAAAAAGTTTAACTTTAACAGGGGTTAAACAGAGTCGGGGATTTTATTGTACAGCCTTATTATTACTAGAAACCTCTAGCCAGCCACACACTAACACCCGAGACATCATTAAAGTCACACTGGAGGCATAAGGCCATGCTATAAAACAAGGTCTACATCCCTGAATAAGTGTTTCTCTAGATTCCACTCTCCCTAGCAAAGCTGACAAATCCAGATGAGAAAGAGTGGTGTTAAGTTTTCTTGAAAGCGACATTTCAATATCTGCTTTAATGTTGAGTAAAATCAACCCTATAAAGTAGGCCGATCAAAAGGGGGAAAAAGTTATCCATAGATGACATAATCTATAACCTCTACAGTTTAAAACCTTCAATTTTCGTAAAGAAATGTGCAGCCCATAGTCAAGAAAATTTTTGTTAATCAGTCAATAGAAACTGTCCCAAAGTTTTAGCAGCTATTATAAATATGTTGGAAGAACTAAAAATAGAAACAATAGGAAATCTAAATTGAAAAGAACAAGAAATGCTAAAAGTTCAAAATTCTAGAACTGAAAAGAAAACCCTACAACTTGAACAGGCTTACAAACTGAATTGTGATTGAAAAACATTAGCGATCTTGAAGATATATTGGTAGACATAATCAGTCTTGAGATGAGAGAGGAGATGGAGAGGAGGAGAGATTTCACAGAATATTTCTGGGAATATGGGAGTGTTAGCATCTTCCCAAATCTGCCCACAGATACTCCAAGAAGAAAAAAAATCTGTGCTCAGCCTATGAAATTCTGAATAGACAGAGGATAGTAAAGGAAGTAAACGACAAGTCTCATAGAGTCAGAAAAGGGCTCCCCATCTGGCAGAGCAGTTGCCGCAGCACAGCCAGCTCGCCCAACCAATGCATCTTTCACTGGACCACACAGAAGGGCTCTTCAAGCTTTGGTGCCAAAATATATATATGGCAGATCTCCCCAGTGCTTTGTTCAGCATGTGTATGCCTTTCTCCCTTCCAATGCGGTGGACAGCTTTGCTGTAATTTCAGTTGGCCCAGGGATAACCTGAAAATAAGGAAGATCCCCAATCTCTGGATCAGAGATACAAGGGCCATCAGAGTGAAGGAGAGGGGCTGAGCCAAGAGCAGGAGAATACACATGCTGGAGGGTGAGCAACTCAGTAGGCCTTTCCACCAGCTTGGGAGCTGCTGAATGGAAACAGCACAAAGAGACCTAAGGAAGGGGTGAGAGCGTTGAAACCAGCACCCTGTGATGAACAAACTGACTAGTCTAGTGTCCTTAGTGCTGTTTGGAAACTACTGAAAAACCTCATCTTGGAAAAAAATGGTGTTAGCTAAGTTAAGGAGAGGTAAGTGAGATGCAGTCGATTAGTATGGACCACCTAGCCTCAATTCCTTACATGATACATTGTAATTCTAGATTAATGCTTGTGGTTATGATTCCTTTCTGGAGGGAGTTCTCTGATACAAGATTACCAAAAGCCAAATCCTCTGCCATGGAGTCAATTCTGACTCAAAGTGACCATATAGGACAGGGTAGAACTGCATAAGCACTAACCAAGGCTTCTTTGATACAGGATTAAGGTGGGGTTAAGATATGACCATGTTCACACCCTTTTTTGTTTCTTTGGTGCCTCCTTAATCACTACTAGACCATATGGCTTAATACCTCCTCCTCCTTTTTTTTAATTGGGGGTACGGCTAAAAGACAAACCACAGTTCCATCAGAGCCATTCCTCCGTATATAAGTCATCTGGTACACAGGAAAATCTCAGGACCATTTGGAAGACCATGTCCAAGATCTCTGGGGCGGCTGAGGCAGCCACGACCAGAAGTACCAATGACTGTAGCACGGAGGACTATTGGGTACCTTCTCCTCATCTAGTTGAAGAAAATTAGAGATACAGGCCAGGAAGCTGAGGACCGTAAAAAGAAATGGCTGCTGACTGAGAGAGGTGTTGCTGTGGACCAATGACTGTATCCTTACTGTTTGCTGATGCAGGATTGTGGTAACCTATTAACTTTCGTGGCCATTGCAATGAATTATCGAACTCAGAACAGAAGTACAGTGCAATGGGAGGAGCTACTCGTCTCAGGATAGATGTTGGAGCACGGTGGAATGTCTAACCCTTGATTCATGGCAATAGGGAAGCCAGAAGAAAGGGATTGTTTCCTGCAATAGAGATAACCAACATTTGCAAGCTCTGTCCACCTGAGAGTTCCCAACAGCACATAGTGCTGCTAAATACTTACTACTCTGAACTGAGAAAGACATCACCTTGTAAAATTGTAATGTTCTGAGTACAACAGAAAGCACAAGACACAAGGATATAGGAAATGGTGGTCCAATCAAATGTACAAGATAAAAAGATAAACTATTTATGGAAGCTTAAAAATGAATACAACAAAATAATACAGTATTGAGCAAGCCCAGGAGTTAAAAGAAGAGACCCAAGAAATAAAGAAAATCAGGTAGGGAAAAAAACCCTGTAAATACACAAAATAACAAAATGCCTAATAACTGAATTGTCCAACAATGGGAAGATCACAGACCATATATATATATATATATAAATGAACAGGGTATGCATATCCATAATAGTTTTTTATTCATCACCTATACCAGTTACCAGTCTTAAAATTTTTCTGCTTGCATATAAAATGGCCTGCTTGGAGTTTTCTTCCCATTATGTTTCCATTCTGAAAAGGAAACGTAAGCCACTGGGTCAGTACTGCTAATTAAACCTAATCCAGGACATACTATATTCCAGTGGCATAATTTCTATGCAAAGCCTGTCCAATCTTCCCTACTCTTTAAATGCCTGGTCTTTTCCAGGACCTACATTATCAGATTACCTTTGTTCTTTCTTCATACAGGCTCAGTGCTACTTTTCAAAAGTTTTTACAGCACTCTGAGGTAAAATAGACAAAAGTGGTCCCCATCGCGATATAGACAAGTTTTTGGACTATAAAGTTTCTCAAGCCATCTGCAACAAACATTGACAAAGGTCTTGGTCCATTTTTAAAAGAAATGTTGGCAGGAGTCAGAAAGGTAAAGTTACAGTATGTGATTGCTACTAGCTCTCTCAAAGCTTCAGGGTCCCAATCACTTGAGAATGGTGTGAGAATCAAGACAGAAAGAAGAGAGCCAATCTTCAGTACACTCTCCCAATATGGACTATACAGCAACTAAAAAGGCCTTTCAAACAATAGTCAGGAAATCCCGAGAGATCTCTGACAATAGCCACCAGACCACCACTATTAAGTATAGTTTCACCTGAAAGTATATTGCAGCAAATACCATCAACCTAAAGAGACCATGAGCTGCAGACCCTATTCTCGTCTCATAGTAGCATTAGCCTTTTAGTCTGTCCATGGAATCATTTTGAATGACAGAAGGTAGGAGTTTAAAATCACTTCCCACCCATGCACCTTTTTTTCAAGCACCATAATAATATTAAAATTATGTTACATTCTCATGGAACTTTAATCCCACCAGTTATTGATTAAGTGTGCACATATGTTTTTGAACTTTAAGAGGGGGAAAAAGTTCACACAGAAAAATACATTACTTTGCACTCCATTTTTCCATGAAGTTTTGAAGCCTTCTTGTATACCTTTATCTGCTCAAACAAGTGCCTCTAACTTCTTAATTATGTGTTGTTTCCTGCAACTTACATTCCATATAGCTTTACAGTCAGTTTAACAAGTTCCTTAAATAAAATCAAAATTAATCTTGTTGGAATATTTATTGCAACTCAATTTAATTAAAATGATCATTTTTTCCAAACCGTGTCATTGCAAACATCAGCTTTTATACTCTCTCTCTTTTATGTCATCACTAACCTACTTCAATTAAGTTTTATAATCGCTTCTTTAAATATCTGGCACATCTTCCATATAAACTCTAGCCTCTCAGAATACCCCTCACAAAAATGTCTTTATGTAATCTCTGTTAATGCTGCCTTACTTGACAAAATTGGTCTTCTATCTGTAATTAAGTTTAGTTATCGGTGGTGTAATTTAGGAAGGTGATCGGAAAAACTTTCTGCAACTAGAGACAAAATAAATGAGACAGGAGGAAAGGTCAGAAAGATTCAAAGTGTACAAATCCAATGTGTTATTGCTGGTTTAAAGATGAAGAGTCCCATTTGAAGGAACGTAAGTGTTCCTTAAAGAATGGAGCCTTGGTGGTATAGTGGTTACACGCTGAGCTGCGATTCACATGGTCAGTAGTTCAAAACCATCAGCAGCTCTGAGGGAGACTGAGTTTGTTACTATCATAAGCCATTACAGTTTCTTGCAAACCCATAGGGGGTGGCTATGAGTCAGAATTGACTTGATAGTAATGAGAAAAGAGGCTCTTTTTATTAACAGCTAGGAAAGAAATCATGTTCCACAGAAACTTCAGATAAGGGCCTGTGCAAGCCCTTACCAAAATCATAGAAAATATGTATTTTTCTATTTTCTTCCTGATTACTTTATGCTATTAGATAGAAACTGGGGGATTTAAAAGTTACTACTTCTAATTGCCTTAAATGCATGTGAAAGTAGGATGCTGAATAAGGAAGACCAAAGAAGAATTGATGCATTTGAATTGTGGTGCTGAGACAAACATTGAGAGTGCATAAGGATAGAAAGGTCTGTCTTGAAAGGAGGTCAAAGTGCTTCTTAGCGGCACTAATATTTTGGACATATTATTAAGAAAGACCAGTCCCTGAAGAAGAACATCATGCTTGAAGGCCTTCAAAAAAATGAATTGACATAGTGGCTGAAGAATTGACTCAAGCATAAGGAACAATTTTGAGGATGTTGCAGGATGTGCTGTGTTTCATGCTGCTGTGCATGGGGTCACTGTGGGTTGGAATCGACTCCATGGCACCTACCATCAACTTTCACTTGTTGTTAAATGGAACCTGCATCTAAAAATAATGCAGAAAAATCATTCATCACTCATCTTTAAGATTTTCTATTTACATGTTGTGATTTAAATGAGGGCTTATGTCTCAGATCATGACCTTTCTTCCTGTCCCGTTCTGCCCCCCCCGAAATTTATCAAATCTCTCAATATATTATCTTGCCCTTCACCCAAATTAACACTATATACCCTCTATTCTATTGATTCCTCTTTCCTCCCTTGCCCTCCCATCTCTGGTAACCAAAGTCTGTTTTTTGTGTTGTTTTGCACAAAAATGAAGATGGAAATGTAGCTTAAAAACTAACAGACATACAAAATGTTCAGTAATGGCAGCTAGATACCATCTATTTCTGGTCTAATGGCAAAAGAGGCAGTGTTCTATAGAAGTGATCAACCATACATTTCAAATCCTCCTCCTATTCCTAGCTCTCCTTACTCTGTTGTTCCAAATGAATAGAGACCAATTGTGTCTTGTTGGCCACTAGCAAGAAGACCACAGGCATTGTCTGAAAAGTGGATAAACAGCTATCTCACGTGCAACTATTGGTCTGTCTCCATACAGATTTTTACAGTGGTAAAAATCTAATATGCATAGAAACAAGTGTCCAAAGGACTAGACCACATAAATATGCATCTCCATGTACCTAAGACCAGAAGAAATAGGTATGTCCAACTACGACTACACTGCTCTGGAGAACTAGTCTCTAATGATAAGAGACTAGACTTGCGGGTCAGAGAGAGATTGGTGGGACCAGTTAAAAAGCTGTCCAGATCAGAGAACTGTATCCATAGCCTTCTGCAAGCCAAGTGCTCACAATGTAAACTCTGATATTATTCCCTACTTCAGATTTGGATTTTATATTTATATATATATATATATATATATATATATATATATATATATATATATATATATATATATATAGAGAGAGAGAGAGAGAGAGAGAGAGAGAGAGAGAGAGAGAGAGAGAGAGAGAGAGAGAGAGAGAGGAGAGTCAGTCCTTGGATCACACACAGGCTTGTATGTTTCTTCCAAGCTTAAGATGGCAGTTTATTTGACATATCTTTAAGACCCCAAGACAAATTATTCTTTTCTGATACCTAGCACCATCTGGTTTTTTCACCACTATTTGCTACAGAACCCATATCTTCAGTGATCTCTTCATGAGAGCATGGCTCATCTTTTTAGATGGTCATTGTATTCTCTTGTTCCTGTTTCAGAGATGGCTCACTTTTATAAACACTAGAGTAACAAAACTGACCATTCCCAAAGCTAGTAGTTCTCTAAAATGTATTGGAAATATTTCTACCTAGTCACTAGGTAGACATCACAAACTTTATTGATAAAAGAGCCATATCAAGTAACTTTACTTCATTGGAGTTAGAGAATACCTACAAATTAGTTTATATTCTTTGGTTAATAATGCAAAAAATCTAAATTATTCTGGATTATGGGTTTCCTAATCCAAGACTGTAACTAGTTTATTTGTGATTGCAACATCTGGTCCAATAATTTTTCTTCAGAATCACTAAAAAAAATGTTTTAGATTTCTAGAGGAGTAGGTGCAAAGGCAAAGTAGAATATATCCTTTGGAAAAAAAAAAACAAAGATATATCCTTTGCTAAGGTTATATCCCTTTTGGGTACTAATTTAATGTGAAAAACATCCTGCCTGGACTCTCCACCTTTGAATTGTTCCTAGCTTGTGCCGTACACCGTTATTTTTGGTTATCTGTTGCAATGCTGAAAGACTCAAACACCCCAAATTCTCTAACTAACTTGGGGTAAAACTAATTTCAGTTCTCATCATCCTTAAATTTTATTCTGGCTAGGAACTGGAAACACAGGGAATCTAGGGTGGATGATCCCTTCAGGACCAGTGGTATGAGTGGCGATACTGGGAGCGTAGAGGGAGGGTGGGTTGGAAAGGGGGAACCGATTACAAGGATCTACATGTGACCCCCTCCCTGGGGAACGGATGACAGAAAAGTGGGTGGAGCCATTGGACAGGACAAGATAACAAAATTATTACTTATAAATTATAAGGGCTCATGAGGGAGGGGGGACCGGAGAGGAGAGGGAAAATGAGGACCTGATGGCAGGGGTTTAAGCGGAGAGCAAATGTTTTGAGAATGATGAGGGCAATGAATGTATAAATGTGCTTTATACAACTGATGTATGTATGGATTGTGATAAGAGTTGCATGAGCCCCTAATAAAACAATTTAAAATTTATTCTGGCAATTCTAATCCTGGAAAATCTAATTTAAATAGATTCTTTTTCTCACCTATCAACTAGCCATTTTAGTTGTTTTCATCACTAAGAACATGCTGGAAACATAAAATCTATATATAGTGGTATGTTGATCTACTTCAAATAACTTCTGGATTCACTAACTTTCTCCTACAGAGGTCAGAAAAGATAACCCAATCAAGCATACTTTTCATTCATAGCAATTCCAACATCTTCACATGTTTTATCACAATTTTGTCACAGGTTTGTTTTTTCACAATTATCATTCCCTACATCTTTGTGTCAGATTTTGGCTTCGAAAACACTACATTTTCCTATATAAGACCTAATCGGTCATACCTCAAGACTTAGATCTAGGCCTTTTCTATAATCTCTGCATGAACTTGCACAACTTTCTGCCTACCCTTGTCCCTACCTCCAAACCCATCTCTTTGGCAACAGTGATGTTAAAATTGATAATTAGATTATGTCCTTCTGTCTGTGTAAAGTCCTGTAAATACTGTATTTAAATTTCAAATCAATTCCAAACTATCCAACATGGTCCACAAACATCCTACATGACCTGGCTCCTGTTTATCAGCATTGTCATTTTGTGTAATGCTATACTGCAAACTGTTTTCAGTGCCTGAACTCTGCCACATTCTGTCTGACATTAGATCCTTGACACCTGTAGTTCGCGATTTCTGGGTTACTATTTCACTACACTTTACATAGTTAGCGCCTACTCATAATTCTGAACTCAAAACCTAACCTGTTACCTTCTTAAAAGCCTCCTGCCCACCTTTTTCACAATTTGTGATTAAATATTTATTTTAGGGGATTGTGTTTGGTTTCTAATGTCTGATAGGTATAAGGAATATAGAGAACTTATTTGTTAGCTTCCCACTTTGACTGTGGTGTCTGGCACAGAAAAAAAATTCAATAGACATGTTAAATAATTGATTTCTCTCACATTAAGCAGACCTACAGGGAAAGTACAAGTTTCACGTGATTCTGTGTTAGGCACAGTATTAGAAACAAAAGAGAGCAGTTACATAACACAACTATGACTAAAAAATCAGTCGAAAACAAGACAGAAGCTCACTCATAAAGCTTTAAACACAAATAATCAAGATTAATTTTCCCTGATCACTATTTAATGTTAGCACCTACCTCAATAGCTCAATACATAGTTGTTGTTTATCTCTATACTTACAATAGGTTTTCCTCTAGATGGCTTATACATTTGTTATTTAGAACTTGAAAAGTAATTTCCCAGAGAAGCTGGATTATGCAGTGTTTAAGTCCCTTTGGTTAGTTGATAATTTTTAATTAATAATGTTTAATGTATTTTAAAAAGCAAGCTTTGAGCACTACACTTTGTATCAGAACTGTTCTAGCAGTGGGGATAGAATTGTGAAGAAAATGTATAGCATATGCTAGCTATACTGATAATCAAAACAGTATAGAGTGAAAGAAATTTATGTTGATCTTTCAGTCTTTTAAGAATGAGTAAACTGAAGTAAAAATTCCATAAAGATTCAAGTCTAGGCCCACTTACCTTTAATGTTATGTAATTTTACTCTCATTTTTAAATGCCTAGAACTTTGTCCCTATGTGCAACTAATACTTCATTGGAATTTCCCTTGCTGAATGTGCAACTTTTGAATCATTTGAATGGCTCAAGTTTTTTTCTTGCAAATCTAACCCACTGCCATCTAATCGATTCCGATTCACAGTCACTCAACACAGGATGTTTCCCAGAACTGTAAATCTTCACAGGAGCAGAGAGCTTCATTTCTCTCTCACAGAGGATCTGGTATATTTGAACTGTTGGCCTTGTGGTTAGCAGCCCTACACTTACTCCTTGCATTAAAATAAAGTTAATTAAGAACTGTATGTACCTGATGTGACTTACATAAAATTTGTAAGACACAAGCATGAATTGGGGACTGCCTAAATCACAAACAAAATTTTTTATCCGGTTAAGACTGTCAACTGAGAAATTTAATAAAAACATAGTTCCCTAAACATTGGGACAAGCAGAGAACAGCTCAGATTGTAAGTCAGTGACAAGCTTTCATAGATGGGACCAGAGCTCCAAAATCACAATAATGAGAGAACACCAAAAAAAAAGAAAGAAAGTAATGACAACATTCCAGGAATAAAGAGCACCCATGGACAAATTGTTACCCCTATCCAACCACTTGTGGCTTCAAGCCACACGGCAATGGAAGATTTTAAAAGTGTTGTATAACTGCTTATAAGGTTTCTTTCCTATTTCACATCTTATATAATTTTTCCATGCAATCCTAACTCCCAAAACAAATTTTAACTTTGGAGGTGGTGTGAGTGGGGAAGTAACAAGGGGCCACTGATAATAATATGAGAAATGGCAGTAAAAGAATCCTCCTTATTCCATCCTACCTGCCCATTAGCAGACTACTCTCTTCTATTTTACCTTAATTAACTAGCATGTGGGTCAAGATCTGGACTGAAAAGCAAGAAGATGGAAAAGTTTTCAAACGACATCTCTCACAAATTATCAGAGAAGAACAATTGACTACTTTAATCTTCAGTCTGTTCCACTTCCATAAACTAAGGTGGAAAAGATGAAAACCGGTAACAAAAGCAACTCCCCTGTACAGTTACTGGCCCATATAGCTAGGGTGATTATCACTAGGATAAGGAAAGAGGATGAAAACTTAGCCTGTCCACTTTATGAGAATAGGTCTCAGGGGTAACTTTTGGGGGGAGAGAGTTAATTAAAAATATTTATGACAGTGCCTTTACTTTTCTGGGTGTGACTTATCAGATATACTTCGTGGAGGTTTTCAAATTAAATAATTTATATTCAAAAATCATAATTTGACATATGCATTCAAATCAGAGTACCAGCAGACAAATGTTAGCCAGAAAGTTACCTTTGAAATAGAGGATAGGAGAGCAGCGGGGAGGAAGGGGAAAAAATGAGGACCTGACGGCAGGGGTTTAAGTGAAGAGCAAATGTTTTGAGAATGATAAGGGCAGTTAATGTACAAATGTGCTTTACACAATTGATGTATGTATGGATTATAAGAGTTGTATGAGCCCCTAATAAAAAGATTTTTTTAAAAAGATTAAGAAACAAACAAAAAAAGAAATAGAGGCATTTATAGAGGTCTAAATACAGGCATGTGCATATGTAAATATATTTATATATGATAATGGGGAAATTGATCTATGTGCACATATTTATAGGTTTGGTATTAAGGTAGCAGGTGGACATTGGGCTTCCACTCAAGTACTCCCTAAATGCAAGAATACTTTGTTCTATTAAATTGGAATTCCATGATGCTCACCCTCCCAACACAACCGCTGAAGACAAAGTGGGCACATAAATGTGGTAAAGAAAGCTGATGGTGCCCAGCTATCAAAAGGTACAGCGTCTGGGGTCTTAAAGGCTTGCAGGTAAACATGCAGCCATCTACCTCAGAAGCAACAAAGCCCACATTGAAGAAACACACCAGCCTGGTGTGACCACGAGGTGTCAAAGGGATGAGGTATCAGGTATGAAAGAACAAAAAAAAAATCACATCATTGTAAATGAAGGTGAGAGCAGAGTGGAGACCCAAATTCCATCTGCAGGTAACGGACACCCACTTACTGAAGGGTCGTAGGGGAGCTGAGCCAGTCAGGGTGCAGTGTAGCAACGATGAAACATACAACTTTTGCCTAATTCTTGGGGTGTGGTAAGAGTTATACAAGCCCCCAATAAAATGATTTTTTAAAGTTACCTTTGCAGTTATGTGTGCATTGTCATCCTCTTCCATCCATAAATCCTGTTCATAATAATACAAGCCATCATTGATAACTTTAGCAAGATCAGATGTAATCTTTGCCCGAGACATGTGATTGCCTGTTCGATCTCCTCCAGGATGTTTTCTCATGTAAGGTGGTGTCTGAGTTACAATCAAAATCTTGTTTAAATCCTGGTCATCAATTTCATAATCTGAATCATTATCAGACCAATCAGTAAATGTGTTTTTTCGACTTTCTATTTGTTCCATCTCTTCATCAAATAAAAAATCAAGTTCTTCTTGTTCTTGTTCTTCTGGAGGTAATAGTGGATTCAATGCCTCATCAGGTGCAGCTGCCGATTCCTAAAGGATTAAGTTGATATTTCATATAAAAACTTTTCTAGTGGTAGTTAAAACATACAACTTTCCTGTAGTTCTTTAATCCTTCCTCTCCCCCACTATCATGACCCCAATCTACCTTATAAATTTTGCTAGACCAGAACATGTACATGGGAACTAGAAACACAGGGAACACAAGACACAAACTCCTCAGGAAACAAATGTACAAATGTGCTCAACACAATGGATGAAGCATTGTACAAGGCCCCAATAAAATAATTAAAAAACAAAACTTTTCTACCACTTTGAAAACAAATGTCATAGAGGAGGAAAGGGGGAACCGATGACACAGAAGCACACATACACACTCTCCAAGGGAACAAACAGAAACTGTGGGGGGAGGGAGACAGAGTTCAGCGTCAAGAGGATTGGGCAGGGGGAGTAGAAAGAGAAGCTGTTACCAAGGGCTAGATAAAAAGTAAATGTCTAGAAAATGATGGCAACATATGTACAAATATGCTCGATGCAATTTGATGTATTGATTGTTATAAGAGCTGAAAGAGCCTCCAATAAAATGATCTTTTAAAAATCGCTTCTCGTATGAACTGTCAAAAGAATTGTATGAGCCCCAATAAATTGTTAAAAAAGAACTAAAAAAAAAAATCGCTTCTCGGCTTTTTGGCTAAGATCAAGTGTAGTATATGTTCTTCTCAGTTTAATATCTGATACATCCTCTATCCGAGGACAATATATTAAATGGATTTTTGGAGCAGGGAATTGGAATAGGAGCTTGCTCCGTCCACTCCACGCATCGACCTGGTATCGCAGTACTTCCAGGAACGGTGCACCCCCTTGGGGGATTTAAAATAAATAAATAAATAAATAAAATAAAATGAAATAAATACACAACCAAAAATATCATCAATTTTGTCAAAATTAGCTTATAAAGTATACATTTAAGCAAAAATTTAAAGACTATCAGCCTCCAAAACCCAAACACACTGCCATTGAACTGATTCCTATTCATAGCAACCCTTGAAGAGAGGGGAAAGGGTCCCATTAAGTTCCCAAGACCCCTTTTACTATGGAAATAAAATAGAAGCACTAAAAACTTGTCCCACCTTCGATGTTCAGAGAAACAAATCAGGACCCTAAATCTCCACAAGAACCAGCTGGGATAAGGTGTATGGTTGCACATAAACAGCCACTGCAGTTCTAACCACATTACCTTTGATAACCTTTTTACATCCTTAGATGGCCCACAAAGAAACCATTTCTTTTTTTTATTATCATATACAAGGGGTTACCCTACAAAAACCAGAATGTGCTGGGTGGAGTAGAACAGAGCTATCTTAGTACGCATCGTACCCCCCACCCCAGGCAAGCATTGAGCAACTCCTCCTGAATTAGTGCACACAGTGTTGTCTCCTGGGAAGGTTCTCATCACAGTCAATTTTTTCATAAAAGCAGTTTCCCTTGACCCTCAGTTTGTGATGGCAGATTTAAAATAACAGCATTGGGCTGTGAAATTTTGTTTTCTGCTCAAGGAAAAATGCCACAAAAACTGTTGTGATGTTGAACACAGGTTTCAAGGACAGTGCTAAGAGTGCAAGTGGTTTTCTCGCTTCAAAAAGGTTAAATGTGGAATGATGACAAACCTCATTCTGGATGTTCATCAACTTCCTGAACAAACAGAAATATCAACTCATAGTGCATTTGGAGTTCATTCCATCAGGTCAGACTGTTGATCAAGGTTCTGAAAAGACTGTATAGCAGAGTGCAACAAAAAAGGCCTAATCTGTGGCAGACAGGGTTTTGCCACCACAATGCATCTGCTCACACAAATGTATTGAGTGTAATGGCAACTAATTGGAAGGTGATAAGGTGGTTTTGCCCCAAAAAAAAAAATTTAATTTCTTTGAAAAAAAATTTCTGGTTTTTTGGAGGGTGCCTCCTCGTATTAAATCACATAAATTTGTAAAAACCTGACACATACCCACTTCTTGACATAAAGAATATTTCCTATGCATTTTGTTTTTAAAAACAAAAAACAAATACTAAGCAAAAGTAAGCAACTTGGTATATTTGGATACCCTTTGCACCACCCTAGAGTATCATAGTAGAATGTACAAAAATAAACTAAAAACTTTAAAACCTGACAAAATAGAATTTATCTACTATTTGAGAATAAACCATAGGCTCTTACTAAAGAACAAAGAATTTAAATTTTACACATTCACCTTACAAATACAAAATATGCTTGAAGGTGGGGGTGTGGGTGGGGGCGGAGGAAGTGAGCTGATACCAAGGGCTCATGCAGAAAGAAAATGTTTTGGAAATGATAATGGCAATATATGTACAAATGTGTTAGACACGATGGATATCTGGACTGTTTTTAAGAGCCCCCAATCAAATTATTTATTAAAATAAAAAATAACAATATGCTGACCTTACACTGCACTTAGGATGGATCACATTTGCTGGTCTATCTCAATTTACCTTTAATTTCACTGGTGAAGGACGATGTCTCTTTTTCACTTCTATCCAAGGCTCTGAATCCAAGTCGGGCAAACTGGTAGACAAACCTCTAGACATGGCTTGAAGGTTACTTGTCTCAGTATTTTTCTTTGGAGCCAGTGGACTTCCAATTCTCGGAGAGTTTGGGGCAGACTCTAAAATTTTAAATTAGTTCTATAGTTAAAATATTACCTTTCCTGATAAAGTAATTTCTTGTTTTCAGCTTGAGAATTTTCTTGCAAAGGCATGACACCTCAGCATGTCAATAACCATTCCAGTGATTTTCAAACCTGAAGAGCTTCTAAGATTTATTTGAAAGTGAAGCCACTGAGTAATTAAAAGGAATACCACAAATCCTTATGGAGATCACCACAATCACTCACGACTTCTCAAGAACATCAACATGGGTCAATTTCTAATTTTAACAATCATCTATATGAAGAAAAAGTCCTCTTTGAAATCTTGGATTAAAATAACAATTAAACTGAAGTCCACACACTAAATGCTTATTTTACATGAGGTAAAATCAGTGTCTCCTTATTAAACTAGGATATAAACGAGGCAACACTACTCACACATTTCACCCTCCTTTGCTTAACAACATTTGACAAATGCAATAAATGCAGTATGTTCACTTTCTATATTGCCTCATACTGGACACTGAGGAATAGAATGTCACATCATTAAAATGCATACCTTGTCAATAACATTAAACTTCTGGAATTTAAAAGGCCTTTCTCCATTATTGTTATTATCTTTTAATCAAAATCTTTTTGCACTAGTTTTCTTCATAAACATCTTTTCAAAAGGCAAATATTTTTACCTGAAGTGTTGATATTTACATTCATCTTCCAACCTAAAGATGCAATATGTACATAACTTTGCACAAAAATATTTTAAAAACAAGTTTATACAACAAGATTTGAAACATTTTCTCCTCAAAGTCAATTCCTTGAAAACACTGCAAAGATGAATGTCAGAAAAAGCTAAAATTTTAAAAGCACAAGCAATCCTTTCATTTACTAAATGAAAATGCAATTTGGATTTTACAAGATTTTTACATTCATTTAATATACACCAGAATAAAATGGATCTTACCCAGTAAGTCAGTTTCAGGATTCAATCAGTTTTGGATACAAAAATTTACTGTAATACTTTAAAAAGAGGTGTTTTATTTCATTAAAAAGTTCTAAAATAATGCTGATTTGAAACAACAGCCTTTTGTTATCAGTAGTCACAATAAGGCTTGTGAGCCCTCGACATGTGGCTAGTTGGAAGATACATGAAAAATGTGCAATGGACTTGTATTTTAAAAAGGTAATGATTACTACATTATCATGGTAACTTGGTTACGTGGAGTTAAAAGTATTAGTAAAATAAATTTCATTTTACAGCTGCACTCGAACTTCCAATTAACAGTACACATAGCATCATTTAGTGCACAAAAGTAGCCAAACTGAGTTTTGACTGGCAATATAAAAGTTACAGAAATGAGAAAATCATTAACTCCAGAGAAACTTATTTGTTTACATAGTGAATTAAGCTTTTTACGAGTAGATTCAGAACCATCATCGACTCAGTCGTTTCGTACAATTATAGTTGAGATTAACTAAATGACTATATATAACAAGCAATTGCACTGAGTTGAGTCAGACTCTTTGTGACCCTATAATGTCCTGTAGACCTATGCTCCATAGTACTTTCTTTCAATGGCCGACTCTCTGGAAATAGATTACCTGGCCTTATCCCTAAGACACTACTTAGCTCATGCAGTAATCTTAGAACAGCACCTGTCACATTAAATGTCTATATTAAAAATAGTAACTACTGCTTCCCTTACTAGAAACTTAATCTTTTACACCCATTTATCAGTTTATTATATAATCCCTAGCTGTTTTTAAAGCCTCTTATGCGTTTATCATTACTATAATCAAAACACATTAGAGTACAATTTTAAGATAATGGTCACCTATGCCATATGTAATGCCCAGGTGGTTGACTATATCCATGTTTTCTTCGCAATAAAATGAATTATTTCAATTTACTTTAAGTGTAGTGTTAGGCCCCAAACCTCCCATTTCCCAATGATCTTGAATTACTATTCAAAATTACTAATTAATATTAGTTACAAATATTTTCAGACACTTATTTTAAAGCCTGTTAGTTTATAGGAACATAAAACAGAATGTTTTCTTCACTGCTTTCATTTATTAAAAACTATCACTCAATTCTCCATAGATGAACAACAGAATAGGGTCCATACTTCTGATATGATTTTTACACACACACACACACACACACACACACACACACACACATCTATCATATAAAAATCAGTTCTGGGTAATTACATGGGTTTCTAAATTATGTTTTAAAGGAAATACCACTTTTCACCCCTAATAATTAAGTATCCTCCCATACATTAAAGAAATAAGATTATAGCCTTCATCCACAGTACAACAAAACCTATTTCGAAAGTAACTTACTAGTGCCCCTCAAAAACCTTTTCTGGACCATTCAGGTCCTCTGCTCAGGGTGCCCAGGGACATTAGGTAACTGAATCAGTATAGGGGAAATATGGAAAACTGAAATTCTTTTTCTATACAAAGCTCTCAGAAAAGAACCGAGGTGGAGTGTGGATTCAGCACTCCACTGCTAACTACAAGGTCAGCGTCACAGGAGAAAGCTCAGGCTATTTACTCCCATGAAGATTTGGTCTCTGTCTGACAACTAAGGTGGCAGGTTTGGATTTAAGATTTTTTTTTAAAGAAAAAAGATAAAGATTAAAGTTTTATTGCTTTGCTTTACCAACAAGTATACATAAAACACCGTTTAGACTTCCTATTCCTTATTTTTGGTAACACCATATTCACCACTGAATTTAGCAAACTAGGGTTTCTTATAAGAAGGGAATTGTAAACATCAGAAATTGAAGGACTCTTTGGAAAAGATTGACTCATGAATTACAGTAACTACAAAAATATTCCAACTTTCTACACTTCATGATCTATTTGTTCTCTAAATATATAATCCAAAGTATATAATATAAAGAACCTAAAGTTGACTAGTTTCAGGAAATATGTGCATGCATTTTGAGTGTATATTAAAAGCAATAAAAATGTACAAAGCATTCTGATTTATTCTTGTAATTTTATTAACAATGCATAAATGGTTAATGGACAGGCATCACCAATGTGAGTGACCTAACTCAGCTACCCTGTGGAAAATTAATTTTCCATTTCAACTAATTTATCAAGTGCTTGTTCATAAGCAGGTTAAAATTATCACTTTGGACCCCAAGTTTACACAATAAATAAATCTAACTTATACAATCAGCCATGTATATTTAAAAATAAAACAACAACAAAAACCTCCAACAATGCTATTTTTCTTCAGTTTTTAAAATACCTGCCCAAATTGCTTGCTGAGATTAGAAACAGAAATTATTTACAAAGAAAATGCAAGATTAAAAAACCCATCATCAATGATTTATTGATGATCAGATCTTCATACTGATGTATCAAAAATACATTTGGATGAATAAAGAAAAATATACCCATGTTCATTTCTTAAATTTCTTATCCCTTGAAGTTCACATTAATAAATCTTAAGAGTTCATGAGAAACATTGTAACAATGTGTTATGAAATGTACACTATATTCAGGGTAAATCAAATAGCAAGAACCTAAAATTCTGGGAAATGCCAGTCAAGTCTACTTCTGCGTTACTGGTGTATATAACACTAGAAGCAAAAGAGAGAATTCTTGCAGTATTTCCAGGATGATAATAATTAACCTTCCCACAGTGCAACCCAGGCCAAATACAAACAAATTGGGCACCTCCTAGGAAAACAATAGCAGTCCTCTGGTCTGTGTCTCCTCATTGTCACAAAGATGGTTATCTCCACTGTGGTGCAGGCCCAACTTCCTTCAAAGGAGTTGGGAGTAGACATTCTGGCACAGAAGGCAGTCCAGGTTGCTTTCATTTCTGCAGCACAACTTGTTCCAATATTTACATTGACATTTCAGTGATTCACCTACTCCACTGCATATTCCGATCAAATGACATCCGAGAGCATCAGTAGATCATCACCCTGACTGAAAAAAGTTTAAGCACACATATTTTTTCCCCAAGAAGGAATGTCTTTAAAATGATCCAGAAGGGGAGTAGGGGGAAGTAACATTAAAACAGCTTTTGTAAATTCTAAACAGCCATTTTATTGAACCCATAATTACCTTATAAGAGACTCTCAATTCTGCATCAAAACAGAAGTGTTTCTGTCTTTTCAAATATACTGGCAACAAAATTTAAGCAATTCTAACCCAGTCCTTAGGTTGTTTTATTTCTCCTTTATGCATACACATCTGGTCTGACAAGGTAAAAGTTGGCATAACAGATCTATAGATCCCCATTTTACTTATAGCTCTGTGTGAGATGCAATATGAATAGAAATTATAGCATCACGTCAGTTAGCTATCCTTTCTCATCCTACTGAATCAAAGTAAACTAAAAAAAAAAAAGTTAAATTGGACCAAGTAGCTTTGCCAACTGTTACACTGTCTGTTCTAAAAGAAAGAAAGGCTGTTACCTGTATGTGAGCCAAAGGCCTGGCCTGGCACAAACTCCGGGCAGTTGATCAGTTGGGAGAAGTCAGTCTGTGGCACACTCCGTGGAGGAGGACCAGGAATTGGCCACTTTTCTGGTTCTATCTTTTTTCTCATTTTCTGGTCCACAATTTCCACTTCTGTGCTATCTTTCAATGCCTGGCAAACAGGTTTAAGCTATTAAACTTAAAATCCACCATTACTATAGTCTTATACGTCTAATAAGCTTAAATAACCTTTAAAAATATTTATCTGAGAATTGGAAAAGACTGTACTGCAGTTACTGCTTCCAAGCCATAAAAGCAATCTATTAAGACATAAGAAGGGTACAGTACAAAATTATAAATCATTTTCCCTGATAAAGTACCTTTAACCCTTGAATATTGAGACAGGTAATTAGGTTTTCATAGTTACAATTGTAATTTGAGCATTATTATATCAGCAAAAGTGAACTAGTTTTATTCTCAATAGCACTAAATGAAATGTAGGCATTTTTTGTTGTTACTACTACTACTACTTATTAAACAAGAATACATAAACAATCCCCTAAATATTTGTTAGATATTACCTCTAAAGCATGCATGAGAAAATTTACGGTAAAAAAAAAAACTAACGAGTCCCTAATAAAATATAAAAGAAGAAAAGAGAAAAAAATGATTAGGGCAAAGACTGTACAGATGTGCTTTATACAATTGATGTATGTATATATATGAACTGTGAAAAGAATTGTATGAGCCCCAATAAATTGTTAAAATTAAAAAAAAAAAACAACTAACTTGACAAAGATTAAAGACCTAACATCAGGACTCAATGCACAAGCTGTCCATCACAAACACTTTTATTAAGTTATAGTGCCATTCAAAAATAATTGATAATTTTTAATACAAGGACATGCTAAGAGCATTATGTTAGTAATGTCACATTAGTATAGTCCTTGACTCTCATGTTATATTAGAATATATTTTTAAAAAGAACTCCTTGTATGGGAATCAGGATTTCTTTCTCAGCCCTGAAAGATGAAATATAAAATGGAAGAACACTGTGCTCCAGGGTGTGAACTGCTATCTGTAATTTTTTCCTAACATATATTTTCTATTTTTATCCAATGAAAGTCTCCAGTAACTAAAAATAAATTCAGTATCCAGATCTTGGTGTCTACCATTTCCCCATTAAAAAGATCGTTCGTTACAGAAAGGATAAATTTCAGGTCTAAAGCAGGATGAACTGAACTCCTTGTGACTGAGAAGAGAAACAAATAAAAATGCAGGCACTGGCTAGAAGAGGTTCCACCTACCATGTGCGTACCCACTACAATGATTGTTAAGGATTCTAGCATCCTGAATTTAAAAGGAAAAGAGAAGAAATGGGGAAGGAGAAAACCATAGCTAATAAGCTAATACAGAAGAACTGAATGAATCAGAAAGAAAACAAGGAGCCCTGGGTACAGAGGTCTATGCACTCAGCTAACTGCCAGAAAGAAAATATCCCAATTTTGCAAACACTTATTCAATTACTGAGTTAGGTAAGTGTCGTCCAGCCCTGCTAACACCATTATCAAAGGCTGTTTAAGGACAGAATATGAATCACAAAACTTTCTACAATATTAACTTTGAAAGGGAAAGGTCCTTTCAAAACTAAAGAATCTGGAAGATTCCCACATTAAGTAAACAAATTTAGGATTAGCAATAGGAGAAATTTGACCTCTCACTAAAATGCTTGGGAATTACACATCATGTATTATTATTGCAACGTTTTAATCTAAACTTGAGGGGCCACAGGGTAGAAGATAAATCCAAATTATGGGTTATTCTTTTAAGAAACTTTCAAACATGTCAAAGAAATAGAATGTGAAGTAGGGTGTGAGGGTTCCTATTCTACATGCAACCCAAGAAACATCCTGGGGTCATATAAAAACACCATCACCACCACAAGATATAATGTTTCCAGCAACCATCAATAGGAGAAAAGATAATTGCAGCATCTCCACAAACTGGAATGTTACAAAGTCAAAGAGGGAGAAACTGTTGCCTCATATATCATGAGTAAATCTCAACACAAATAGTCATAATAGAAAGTCAGTGAAACAAGTGACCGTCCTCAATGAGATAGATGGCCACAACTGACTCAACCATGGACTCAAATATAACAATTGCAAGACTGGCATAAGACCTGGCAGTATTTTTTTATTCTGTTAAATTTACTCAACAGCATCTAACAACCACATCATGATCACTAGTTTAGTTTTACTTCTTTTCCTTTATTAATCTGGGTTAAATCAGAGTGGCTTGGTTGTTGGTTAAGAGTTGGGTCCAGCCTCAAAATCTTGGTATTGATTTAGTGAAAACAGGGTATTTATTAAGAAGTGGCACTGGAAGTAAAATCAGAATATTCCTTAGAAGCAAGAATGGTGAGATATAGTCTCATGTACTCTGGACAGACATGCTATCAGCAGAGACCAGTTCCTAGGAAAGATCATCATGGTTGGTTTAGTAGAGAGTCAACAACAAAGAGGAAGACCTTCAACAACATGGACTGAAACAGTGTGACTCAAACATAAGAACTGTAAGGATAGTTCTGGGCCAGGCAATGTTTCCTTGTGCAATGTTTCCTTGTGCAATGTTTCCTTGTGCTGTACTAGGGTCACTATGAGTCAGAACCAGCTCAATAGCACCTAACAACAATAACTGCATCCTCAGAGAGAAAAGGTATTAATGAAAACCCCTATTGCTCAAAGGATAAAATTCAAGGAACCAAATTTTCTTCAAGTGACACACACATATATTTTGGTTCTTCATACAAGAAGCCTATTAAGGAAATTTAAAAACCAACTAAAGAATGGGAGAAAGTAACTGTAAAATACAAAAGATTATTTTCTATTTCAATGATCATAAAATGGAAAATAAGGCATACAAATAGCAACACAAACCATTCACCCACTCCTGTTAAGTCAATTAATATTCAGAGCAACTGAGTAAGACAGTAGAGCTGTTCCCTTCAGGGTCTCTGAGCCTAAATGATAGCTAATGGAACAGCCCTATCTATCAGCCCCATCTTACTCCCCTGGAGAGCTGGATGGGTTTGGATGCCAGCAAACCACAGTCTCATCAGGCAAGGATTTTATAAAAGCACCTTGCCAGAGTCAATTCCAACCCATAGCAATCCTACAGGACAAGGTGGACCTGCACTGTGGATTTGAAATTGTTTCTCTTTACAGGAGTAGAAAGCCTCATCTTTTCCCAGATATTAGTCATTGAGGTAGCACAAATAAAAACTGCCCTAAGATCCACTACATAGCTACTCAAAAACACACACTATCAAACACTGGTGAAGGTGTGAAGCAGCTGGAATTCTCATACTGTACATGCAATTTGAAATGAAAACAGTTAACAACACTTTGGACAATAGATTACCCCAAACCAAATCAAACCCACATTCATCAAGTGGATTTGAACTCAATAGCCCTATGGTAAGGTTTCTGAGACTGTAAATCTCCAAAGGAGCAGAAATATCCTCTCCTTTCTTCCTTGCAACAGCTGGCGAGTTTGAATTGACAACCTTGCAGTAGCAATCCAAAGCTTTCCCAACAATGCCCAAGGGCTCCTTGAACAAACTAGCAGTTTCTCCTAAAATTAAACATGGTTACCATATATAATCCTGTAATCATACTCCTAGCTGGCTATCCAGCAGAAACAACAACATATGCCCACAAAAAGACCTTACTAACTTTACTCATAATCTTAAAGTAAAGTTGGACACAATCTACTGGAAAAATTGTGGGTACATCACATAATGGAATAAGACCACAATACATAAAACAACATAAAAGAATGTTATATTTATATGGTATGGTAAGAGGCAAATTTTAGGGGCTGAAATGAAATTAGAAGTTGTCAAGATGCTGAGATGAGAAGTGAGGAGAATTGGCCAACAAGGGCATAAGTAGTAGTGTCTATTACAAAAATCTAAATAAATAGTTCTGTAATGTTTGCCCATAGTGGATATTGTTCATGACATAATATATTTATTTAGCAACAAACATAGCTTCTCATTTAATGACTTGTTTGTCCCTATCTTCACATCTTCATTTTTATAACTAAGCCTCCTCTCCTCCCTGACCCTCCCAACCCCCACCACCCCACCACACAAAGGGGACAAGGAAAAGTAGAAGTACTACCAAATTGGACACTAAAGTTTATTCTGGTATTAATTTCAAAAGTTCCCTTTTAATAAAAGAACTCATTTCTTCAAGATTTTCATTATCACCTCCTCCCTTCTTATGTAAGAAAAGTTTCTTCCCTTCCTTTTGTGATTATTTGCTTGTTAGTAAAATAGTGAGAAACAGGAAGGAAAAAAAAGCAAAAATTTTAGAAGAATACATTTGCCAAAAACAGTAAGACCACAGCTTTAAGTTAGTCTTCTTATAGCACTAGAAAAACCAAGTTTCATGAATGAGAAATATGCTCTTCCACAGGAACCTGAAGAAAACCAACGGACCAAAACCAAAGAACCACCACCAAGATGATTTAGACTGAAAAATTACCTCTAAAATGAGATTAAGGTTTGTAGTGAGAGCCTGAACTCGGTGGAAACCAGCAATCAAGGAAATGGGTAAGAAGCCTTCTTCATCCATCTTTCTTCGAAGGAAGAAGTCCCGCTCCAAATTTTCTATACTGAAGTAATACTCACTAGAGAGGAGCAAGAAAAGAAATAGGTTTCGTCCATCTATTCACTTAGAAGATAACTACTGATGGCTTATACCACCACCAACTGGTATTAAAATGTCTTAATTTAGTCAATAACATTATAAAGTTTACAAGGAATATGCAGACAATGTACATACAAGAGCAAAAATAACCTTTTAAAAGTAATAACTTTACTTTTATACATGCACAAAAAGTAAAATATACTAATTATCTCCCCAAAACACTGACCATAACTTTAGATTAGGCTTTATGTCAACATATAGTCACCTAATTTTACTTTAAAATGGTTAATTATTTTCTTAATAGGCAATTAAAGAAATTACTGTACAAATGTAGTTCTATTTGCTTCATCAGGCACTAACAAATCTCAACACATGTCAACAAATTGAATCCAACTTTTTCTCATCACTGAGAATACAACAATGATGACCGAGTGTTGACATTGTTTTGTATTTCTCAACCCTATCAACACAATGTGTTGCAAATACTTCATAAGGAGCATATGTGCATAGGCACACACAATTTTTCTATCTGAGTGACTCGAATTCACCTCACTTCTCCTTAAAGGGTAAAACATTAAACATTAAAAGTGAACAGAATACAGGCTAGCTAACATAGTACAGCAAAAGCTTAGACAGTTTAAGAAAGTATTCACCTTCCCAAAAAAGAAAACACAAATTGGAAAATTATGTGATTAACTATATTCTAAGATATAAACAAAGAAAATATGAATATTTAATAACCTTAGAAAACATCTGCTTAAATTACAGCTCCATATTAACAAAAAATAATAGAAAATGCTATTAAAGGTCATTTTCAATTAAGAAGAATGTAGAAATGAAAAAAGCTAGAAATGGATGACATAGTTTACCATAAAGCCTAGAGTTTAATACTACTACACCATTTCAATATCATAGAAAACAAATGTTTTTAAAGATGAACAAGTTATAAGTACACCTGTTGCTATTTGTGGGTGTAAAATATGCCTGTCAAGTTTATCTCAAGAAATATAGCAATTAAATATTGGTTTAGAAGCAACTTCCATTGGAGAGGGTAGTGAATACACTCATAAACCTTAAAATATCCTATTGTTTCTTTATAATTTGATGTTTATTTTCATTTAGCTGTTCTTTTTCAAGATAATTTTAACCACCGAGTTTAACACCAGCAACACAGTGTTGACATTTTAGTAATGTTAGTAAATCATTTACTGTCCTTAAAACACTTTATATATATATATATATATTTATCTCTAAGAAAATGTGTTTTGTGGGCTCCTGGATGCCAAGACCATTCTTCTTCTGAGCTTCAAAGTGGGGACACAAAGACAATTAAAAATCCATCTTAGTGCCTGGCATGCAGTAGGACACATAATAACCAACCAGCTAGTTGCTGTCAAGTCAACTATGACCCATGCGACCCCATGTGTATCAGGGAAGATCTCTATGCCCTAGGATTTTCTGACTGTGACTTTCCACAAGCGATTCACCAGCCTGTTCTTCCTGGGCACCTACAGTAAATTCAAAGTGGCACAAGCCTCTTTGTTAGTAACTCATTTTATAATCATTTATTTGCACCTTTTGTGCTCTTAGCACATAATAAAGTGTTGGATTTAATTTCTACTTCAGAACACATAAAGCAACTACCATGAGAACCGAGAAAGAAATCTAAAACATTAAGTAGTTCCCCCACTTCTTTAATGTGTCTTAAAAAAGAAGAAAGATTTTTAAAAAAAGGATTAAAAGACTTTTAACCTGGATAACCAAGCCCCAAGGACGATAACCTGCTCAGAGCAGCCAATGTAGAGAGGGCCTTTGGGCCAGCCCCACCACGAGATACAATGTCCCTCCCTCACTGTCCCATAATGCTTCAAGGGACAGCACTGGAGGCACAGTGGGGGAATTGTACCCGATCTGACCTCACCACACCAGAGTGAAACATTAAGGGCGCTCAGCAAAGCAGCAAGGAGAACAAGCAATTTTGGGGAAAGCCAAAAATAGACTTTGCGGTCAGGGCACGGCACCCCATCAGATACAACCGGAAAACACTCCTAAAAGTCAACAAATGAGCCCCCAATGATTTTTTTTTTTTTAAGTTTTCAAAACTCCCTCTCAGCACAGAAAGCCTGAAGTACAATGTCCCTGCATGGAGCTACTAAGCCACCTAGAGGAATGTTGGGCCCACAACAGCTGAGGCATGATGTGCCCTCACTGGAGCACACAATGACAAACGATAATCAGGTCTAAACCCCCACAGTGGAGCGAACCCAAGAAAGGAACAGAACAGATCAGCAACGAAAGCAAAGCAAAACTACAAAGCCCCTGAGGAGCCCCAAAAATAGCTAACAGGCTAGAAGGGGCAGGTCCTGGAATTCCTGAAGGACCAGTAGGGAGACAGTCACAAAGGTCACTGCCAGACCTGGAATTATCTATACATTTCCAGGGTTTTTTGCTAGTTAATTCTTTTTCTTTACACATATGTATTTTTCTATTTTATCCCTCTTTTTATTCAGTTTTTTGTTTTCTTTTTGTATTGTCTACATTATTGTTGGTTTGTCTACCTATATAGACATTGGAAGCAAGCCTAAGGAGAAAGCAACAGGACCAGAGGATCCGGATTGACTTAAGTGGAGGAGTAGGCAGGGAAGAGAGCTGTGAGCAAACAATGCTCTAGACAAGGGAACAAAAGCGAATTGCAACCAGGAGGACATAGAGATTCTGGTGGTGTTGGAGCAACAGCAATCTAGCTGAGAGGAATTGCTAAGAGGCAGAAGAAGAGCAAGCATGATGGTGGGAAAGAAGGAAGGTAAAAGAAAACAAAGGAAAGATTAAAAAGTAAAGCTATGGATAGAGGTACAAACGAGTGTGCACTCATCTAAATATATTAATTCGTAAAAACACATGTATTGGCATAGGTACATATATTTATATAGCAATACATTGGGGTTGTAGACGGACTTTGGGCCTCAGCTCAAGCTCTCCCTCAACACAAGAACACTTTGTTCTAACAAACTGGCATTCTGTGATGCTCACCCTCCTGGCACAATTGCGGAAGACAAAATGGGTAAATAAGCAAATGTGGTAAAGAAAGCAAATGGTGGCCAGCAATCAAGATACAGTGTTTGGGGTCTTAAAAGTTAAACAAGTAGCCATCTAGCAGCGAAGCAAAAAAGCCCACATGGAAGAAGTTTCATCAGTACCGGGTAACAGGCACCAGAAGACCCAAAACAAACAAACAAAAACCCAGTTTGTTGAAAACGTGTTGGGGGGTGTAAAAGGTGTTGGAGCAGAGACCCAAAACCCATCTAAAGACAATGGGGCAATTCCCTCACAGAAGGCTCACAAGGAAGTAATGAGTCGGCCAGGGCACTGTATAGCACAGATGAAACACCCAGTGTTCTTCTGGTTCCCTGAGGCTTCCTCACTCCCCAATATCATGCCTCCGGTACTGCCTTTCACCATGGGCTAGACTGGAGCATGTGCACAGGTACAGATAAGAGCTCATGAAACATGGAATCCAGGTACAGGAATGGGAGTGGCAATACCAGGAGAGTAGGGGGAAGTTGGGGAGAAGAGGAAGAAAGGGGAAGCAGATAGAAATAATCAATACAGACCCCACCACACACACACCCAGTGGGACAAACTGGGGAATGAACCATGAGGGAAGGGAGACCATAGTTGGTGTTAAGATATGAAAATAATAATTATAATTTTAAAATATAATAATTTATCAAGGGGTCACAAGGGTTGGAAGGGAGAGTAGGGAGGGAAAAAGAGGAGCTGACACCAAAGGCTGAAACAAAAAGTGAATGTTTAGAAAATAATGATGTCAACATATGTACAAATGTTTGATACACCTGATTTTTGGATTATTATAAGAGCAATAAGAGCCCACAATAAAATGATCTAAAAATTTAAGGTTTTTTTAAAAACCCATAAACATCAAAAATCAACTTCTAAAAACAAAATGAAAGAAGTGAAAATATGTCTATCCGTATTTTTGTTATTTATGTTTAATCTTAAAAAAAAATCAAAAAGCCTTCACTGTCACAGTCAGTTCTGACTCATAATGTAACCTATAGGCAGAGTGGAGTAGAATTGCACTGGTGGATTCCAAGGTTACAAATCCTGTTTCTTTGTCATTCCACGGGACATTTATTGGGTATGTCTGGGATGGGGGAAGGACTGTGCATAGAAAGTGGTGTTGGGCCAGTTGGTGGTGAAGCCTGGCTTCTGCTGATGCAGCAGACCCAGTGCAGCAGCAGCAGGAACTTGATCTTGGAGTGGTGGGACGGCGGCAATCTCTTCTACCTTCATGCAGGGCGTGGGTGCAAGCACTGTGAAAGCCCATGTCTCAATGACACTGAGTGATGGCGCCTGTGGTGTTCTAGTCCAAGTACGTGAGGCAGAGGTTGTAGGCCCTGCTGCCAGAGAGAGTTGTAGCACAGCCAGATACCAAAGTTCTTCCCCTACAGAGGAAGCTTCTCAAAACACCTGCCCACAGTACACAACCTCTCCAAAAGCCTCCGGCTTCTTCAGCTGTAACAGTCCTAAAGGCGAGACTTTGGAACAAAGTGGCTGGGGAGAAGATATGCATTCGGTAAAGAGGCGGTACCCGGTACTTGGGGGAGGGCAGACAGCAGCCTACCACGTTGTACACATAAAGTGTGCCCAAGGCCTTCACATGGGTCCCTGGGCACTGAACTCTGCATGCAAAATTAAGTACCTATCCAACACAGCGGCGCAAGGATGTAAATCTTTAAGATAGCAGCTAGTGGATTCCAGTTGCTAAACTTGTAGTCAGTTCAGTAACATAACTCACTATGCTACCAGAGCTCCTTTGCAAAATTTTAATAGAAACATGTGCAAATAAACAAGGGATGTTCAAAATATGCATAGAAAAATAGAATGAAAAGATAATGGGAGTGAGACACTTCCAACAAAATGGCAAAGTAGGAGCATGTGCTACAGACCTTCTACAACAAAGATATGAGAGACCTAATGAACGAAACTGATGATAATCCCAGAACTCCATACTTCAAGAAAAAGAAGAGTAGACTGAATATCAACTAGAAGAAGCTGAACAAAAGTAGTGGGAGAGGAAATGAAGGGGGAAATTGTCAGTTAGCCTGAGAATCAGACCACCTTGGATGTAACATTCCATCCAGGCAGCAAAATGATACATGACTATGAGGTAGGGGGCGCTCCTCCACTGCTTTCCATACCCTCCTCCTGGTGAACAGAACCGTGGCCAAACCACACCCTCAGCCACCCAGAAGCTGAAGACCACCCACCCCACACCTCTTGGATGAACATCAGGTGTACTACCTGTGCATCTGTAGACACCTGAAGTGAAAGACAATGTGGAACAGAATTCAAAATCTGAAATCAGCTTTGCTGGTTGGACTAGTAAGACCCCTTCAGGTGTGGAACTGAAATCATCATCCCATAGAGGCAGCCGTTACCCAAAGCCAGAGGGTTTGTAAAAAGGGGAGAATGGAAACAGAATAAGCAGGAAATGGGTTAAGCGATGTTACACTGAGGAGACTGAAATCCATGAGTTGAAACAAAATGCCTTAGTTGTTTAATGTAAAACTGATGATATTCTCTGTAAGCCTTCATCTAATTCATAAGAGCTAGTAAATAATGGAATTTCTAAATGAACTTTGGGAGCCCCCTCATATATACTGAAGTCTTATATTGACTCTTCTTCATATTATGTCCCAGCCAATAGACTGGGAAAACATCTGTAGCATTGTCCTGACATTTTAACAAACGTCCTTCAAGCAGAGAAATACCCTTCAAGAACTTACGTAAATACTATTACTAGGATATTTCCTAGAGGAAAAATACTACAAAAAAATAAAACAGTACAGTAAAAAATACCATAAGCATTCTCTTAAATTTCACTATTAAATAGCTTAGAAATTGTATAATACAGTTTTCCTATCAATGACATAAAGCTCGATATTGCAAAACTTTCCAGAATCTCATCTGCTTATATCTGTTATCAACTTACATTTGGCGTTTAATGTACTCTTTAAGCAATGCTTCTTCCACAGGATACACCTGCACGCCTGTACCATCATCATAGTAATACATCATACTGGTGTTAAGTTCTGTTTGAAATGGCTGCTCTGTCCTTTCACCATGTTCTCGATAACCATATGAATAATCAAAATTCACTTGATGTGGGAAGAGAAAAGGTGGTCACAGATTAAACAATAAGGAATAAACAGAAAACAGCACATTACATTTGGCATTAAATGGGGGGACGGCCAGTGGGGGAATAAAAAAAAGGAATAAACAGTTACTACAGATAAAGTAAAATGTTTAGTGACATACTTTAAGGGGTAACATCAAACAAAAAATCAGTCAAAATTATCTAACAAAACCAAAAATCACGACATACAGCGAGGATTTCCTCTGCCTCGTCCTCTTCCACGTCCTCTTCCACGTCCTCTTCCTCTAAAGGAACCTCGGATATTACCACCCTCACTTCTCACACTGGAAACTTCATCTTGATCATCTCTCTTCTCTCTATCTCGCCTCCAACCTTTTAAAAAATGAAAAATATTTTATACATTCTAATTTGTAATTATACATGACACGATTATCCTTATGAAAATATGGTAACCACCTCCTTTTCCATTTGAAACTAATTGATAACAAAAAGACATTCTTAAGATATAAATATAATCTTAATAGACATGGGAATTGGTCAAAAGATCTGTGGCATAAGAGAGGCCACAGATTCTTGACACAGAGATAGCCTAACAAGTAAAATAACATACTAAAACAAAAAACTTACCTGTCAGCAAGTATTCTTTTGAAAATTCAAGATATAAATCCAAAAACTAGTTTTCACTATATAACATGTATAGATATTTTTACAGAATATTTAAGGAATGGATGTTTCTTTTTTTTTTTTTGGAATGGATGTTTCAATGAGAAGTCCATTTTAAGAAATTATTTTCAGAGGAAGCATAAATTGACAAGTAGGATATACTGAAGATAAAACACCTGTGTACAACAAAAGAATTCGCCAAGAAAGTAATGAGAGCCAAATATCTTTAGCGATGACACATCAGACAGGGCCTTATTACCAAAATCTATAATACTCTGCAAGCCTAGAATAAGAAAAAAAAAGAAAAATAGCCCATTAAGGAGGGAGGGAGGGAAAGGACCTGAACCAAAGTTTCACAAGGGCAGAAATCCAAATGGCCAATAAACATGAAAAAATGTTCCTGATCATTAGTCATAGCGAAATGCAAATTAAAATATCTATGAGATACCACTTAACATCCTCAAAGATAGTCCAAATGAAAGAAATCAGAAAGCAACAAGTGTTGAAGGGGATGTGGTGTGATAGGAACTCTCATCCACTGATGGTGAACCTGTAGGTATATGCAGCCATTACGATAATTGATTTGGTGAAACCCAAAACAAATGGAAATCGCGCTACCATGACCCAGCAATCCCCCTACTGAGCATATACCCAGAAGAGTTAGGAAACAGACCAGGGCCAGACATCAGCACTCCAGTGTTCATCATGGTGAAGTTCACAATGGAAAAGAGTTGGAAACAACCTAAATTTCCATCAAGAGGAAAAATGAATTTAAAAACTCTGGTAAATACATGCAATGAAGTGCTACGCATCTCTAAAAAGCAGTGATAAACACATGAAGCACATCTTATATCTCCACAGGAAAGGGACCTCAACCTGGTATGCCTGGTATGCCAAGCTTTGAGGGCAACATAGGCATGAAGCAGAGAACTAACAGAGGTTTGCAAGGACAGCCCCAATCCCAGCTATGCTGACCCCAGCCCCAGATGAATGCACTACAGAGAACAGAATGGAAGATACGGCCCAGGAGTGGGGCCAGTCTGCCCAGAACACATGGGAGCAAACTAGGAGAGGAGGAAGGAAAGGAGGGAGAAAAGGGAGCAGCAGCGAGAGCGAGAGTGAGCGCGAGAGAGCGAGAGCGCGCACCCATCCTAGTACACCCAAGCCCCAAGGAGGACAATCCTACTCAGAGAAGCAACAGGGCCGGCCCCACGTGTTCCCTCACTGACCCACAATGCTGCAAGAGACAGCACTGAAGACACAGTACAGGAACTGTGCCCGGTCTGACACCCCCACAGCAGGGCAAGAAACACAAAGGGATCACAACAGAGCAGCAAGGGAGCAAAGCAACTCGCAGGGCAGGGCTTGGCACCTCAACAGACTCGACCAAAAAACATACATAAGGGTCAGCAGACAGACCTGGAACTATATATAGGCCCTTGTCTTTTTTCATAACTAAATAAACAGGCAAGATAATACTGAGGAAAAAACTATGGAACCCATGGGGAGGGGGAGGGCAGGAAAAAGAGGGAGGTGGGGCAAAGGGAATAGGGAGCCAACAAACCCAGGGACAAGGGAACAAGGTGGGTGTAGAACACCTGGTTGGGGTTGATCAAGTGCAAGGTCACTGAAAGGATTTACTGAGATCCAAATGAACATCGACTATGATAGTGGGACAGAAGTAAAAGGAAGCAAAGGAAAGAACTCAGAGGTGAAAAACAATATAGAGGTATAAATATAGGCATTTATATATGTAAATATATTAATATATATTATAATGATAGGGATATAGGTCTACATACACATATTTATATGTTAAGGACCAAGGTAGCAGACATCAGGCCTTTACTCAAGTCCTCCCTCAACGCAAGAACCCTTTATTCCAATAACCTGGCATTCTCTGTGATGTTCACCTTCCACATAAGATCACTGAAGACAAAATGAGTGCATAAGCAAATGTGGTGAAGAAAGGTGATGGTGCCCGACTATTATAAGATATAGCATCTGGGGTCTTAGAAGTTAAACAAGCAACCATCTATCAGGGAAGCAACAAAGCCCACATGACAGAACACACTAGACTGTGTGATCACAAGGTATTGCTGCCATCATGTATCAGAAAACCCAAGACAATCATATCGATGAGGAAAAGGGGGGTTGGAGACCTAAAACCCATCTGTAGACAATTGGACATCCCTTCACAGAAGAATCAACTAGCAAGGGTGCATTATAGCACCAACGAAGCGCACAACATTCCTCTAGTTCTTTAGTTACCTGTCCACCTCACCACCATCATGACCTGAGTTCTACCTTACAAATCTAGCTGACAAGAGCATGTACACTGTTACAGTTAAGAGCCCTCAACACACAGAATCCAGGATATATAAAACTTGTCAGGAATAATAATGGGTGTAGAGATACCATGAGGTTAGGAGGAAGGTGGGGGAGAAGAGGGAAAAAGGAACCAATTGCAATGATCAACATACAACTCCCAAAGAGGACAAACAGAAATATGGGTGCAGGGAGAAGGCGGACGGTGTAAGATATGAAAATAATAATTTATAAATTTATCAAGGGGTCACGAGGTGGGAGAGGAAAGGAAAAAAGAGGAACTAAGACTGAGGGTTCAAGTAGAAAATGTTTTGAAAATGATGATAGCAACATATGGACAAATGTGCTTGATACAACTGATGTAAGGATTGCTATAAAAGCTGTAAGAGCCCCCAATGGAATGATTTACATGTGTGTAAAATCATTCAAGATAACACAAACTAGGAGACAAAACCTGTAACAGTATAAAAACCAAGGAGTCATTTCTCACTAAGACACAACACAAGCCTCTTAGTCCATGTAGATTTCAGGAAAGCACACTGAAGTGTTGTTCTGGAATTCCCATTCTTCTCAATGCCAGTCATAACTTGTTATGATCCAGTCAAATCCCTTTGCATAGTCAATGAAACACGTGTTGCCATCTTTTTGCTATTCCCTTCCTTCAGAGATGTAACTGACACATCAGCAATATCCTTTATTCCACATTCTCTTTTGAATCCAACTTGAATTTCTGGCAGCACCATGTTGATGTACTTCTTGTAAATGATTTTGAAACATCTTCAGCAAAATTTTCTTTCATGTAATAATTTGACAATTTCAGTATTTTGGATAACTCTTCTTTTGCATGGCCACAACTATGGACCTCTTCCAGTTGGTTGGCCAATGGCCGCCTTCTAAATTTCTTGACATAAAGTACTGAACACCTCCCCCATTATGTATCAGTTTGTTGAAACATTTCAAGTTACTTTGCAAATACCTGAAGCCTTTTTCACCCATCACTCCAGTGCATTTTGGATTTCATTAATATCATCAGTTCTTTATGACATGCTACCTCTTAACCACCTTATTTTATGACACTGTGTACTCCCTTCCATCTTCTTTTAATGCTCCCTGCACCTTTCAATATTTTGTAATGTAATATATATATATTCCATGAAATCCTTAAATATTGCAACTTGAGCCTTAAATTTTGTCTTCTGTCCTTTCAACTTGAGAGTTGCTTGGTGTGTTCTTCCCTTTTCAGTTTCTAATTCCAGATCTTTGCACATTTCATTATAATGCTTTGACTTCTCAAGCTGCCCTCTGGGATCTTCTGTTCAGCTTTCACTTCACCATCTTCTAAGAGCAAATATCCATTTCTCACCTACATTTCTTTTTAATGATCTTTGGTTATTATATGTATCATGGTCTTGATGCCATCCCACAACTCTCAGGTCTTCTGTCACTAATGTGAAAACATTGAGTTCTAAAGGGCATTTATAGAAGTCTAAGTAAAGGCATGTACATATGTAAGTATATTTATATATGAGAAAATAGATCTATATGCATATAATTATAGGTTTAGTATTAAGATAGCACAAGGACATTAAATCTCCACTCAAGTACTCCCTTAATGCAAGAATACTTTGTTCTATTAAATTAGCATTCTATGATGCCCACCTTCCTGACACAACCACTGAAGACAAAGCCTGTACTTAAGTAAATGTGGCAAAGAAAGCTGATGGTGCCCGGCTATCAAAAGGTATAACGTCTGGGGTCTTAAAAGCTTGAAGGTAAACAAGCAACCATCTAGCTCAGAAGTAACAAAGCCCACATGGAAGAAGCACACCAGCCTGCATGATCACGAGGTGTAGAAGGGAATCACGTTATCAGGCATCATCATAACAAAAAATCATCATTCTGATTGGGGGAAGAGGGGGAGTGCGGAGTAGAGACCCAAAGCCCATTTGTAGGCCTCTGGACATCCCCTTTCAGAAGGGTCTTGGAGAGGAGACAAGCCAGTCAGGGTATGACATAGCAACAATGAAACTTACAACTTTCCCCTAGTTCCTAAATGCTTCTTCCTCCCCAACTATCATGATCCAAATTCTACCTTACAAATATGGCTAAACCAGAGGATGTACACTGGTACAGATAGGAACTGGAAACACAGGGAATCCAGGGTGGATGATCCTTTTAGGAGCAATGGTGTGAGTAGCAATAATGGGAGGGTGGAGCAAGGGTGAGTTGGAAAGGGAGAACCTATTACAAGGATCTACATGTGACCTCCTCCCTGGGGAACGGACAACAGAAAAGTGGGTGAAGGGACATGTTGGACATGGCAAGATATGACAAAATAACAATTTATAAATTATCAAGGGTTCATGAAGGAAGGGGGAGCAGGGAGGGAGAGGAAAAATAAGGAACTGATGGCAGGGGCTTAGGTAGAGAGCAAATGTTTTGAGAATGATTAAGGCAATGAATGTACAGTGTACTTTACACAATTTATGTATGTATGGATTGTGATAAGAGTTGCATGAGCCCCTAACAATTAAAAAGGAAAAAAAGAATAAAAAAACATTGTGTTCTGTCACTTAAACAGCATTCTGTTTTTATATCATTGCAATGGTTTATAGTTGCTACACAGAACTCACAGACAATATTTAATCATGATTAAGTTTTTTTAAGGAAGTTAAACAGGTTACACTGCAAATGAAAAATGTTCAGGATAAATTGTTCATCAGGACATGTTACAAGGCTCTTTCAGTGTTGCTAACAAAGACCCCAAAGGACAAGCCACTCCTTCGTTAAATCTCAGCTCAAAGCTGGGTTAGTGAACCAGCTTTTTGGTATTGTTGGTACATAAATTTGAATAATCATGTTAGCAGGTCTTCCTTGTTGGTATGCATATATTATCCTATCACTGCCAGTGCCATTCTTCAGGATAGATCTTGAAATGAGTCATTTCCCATCAGTAAATGAAGGTCCTGAAAACTCTACTCCACCCACATCATTAAAGTAAATTCAAGGAGGCAGCTATTCCCCATCCTTAGTTTACATGCCTTCGACCTGAGGAACTCTTCTGGTGGCACTATTATCAGGCAACGTTCTGCTACTATAAGATTTTCAGTGGGTAGACTGTAAAATTATTTATATGACTCAACTATTGATTTTTAAGATCAAAACTATTAAATTGTATGTGCCAAAAAAACTGTTTTAAAATAACTAAATGAGTGAACAATTTTCAGTGGCTAATTAATTTTCCACAAGTCGATGATCTCTTTGATCTTCTGTAGTCTGGAAGCATTTACTGAAACCTGTCCACTGTGGGTGATCCTGCCTTCTGGTTTTTGAAATACTAGTGGCACAACTTCCAGCATCACTGCATAGCAAACTGCCCAATTTCCACCAATAGCTGGAATGGACAAGGGGCACGCACACTGATTCAAGCAGGAGTTGGGTGGCACAACTGGTAATGGAGCATCAGGGGTTCAAATCTACCAACTGCTCCTCAAGAGACAGATATGGTAATCTGCTTTTTTAAATACAGCCTTAGAAACCCTATTGAGAAGATCAACTGTCCTATAGGATCATTCTGGAATGGAAATCTACTTGATGGCACAAAATATTATAAAAGAAAAATAGAGAATATTCTGCAGGACACTTATCTGGCAATAAAAGAAACTACTGATACATGCAACAATATGAATTGGTATGAAAAATATGCTCAGGAAAAACATAAACTCTATCTGTTGCATAGTTCCATTGAGTGAAATTCTAACCTATGGTGACAAAAAGCAGTGGATGAAAGTAAAGAGTAGAGGAGATGGGTCAATTAGGGTGCGAGGTAGTACCGATGAAGAACACAGCTTTCCCCCAGATCCTGGATGCTTCCTCCCCCCAACTACCATGATCCGAAATCTACCTTGCAGGGCTGGATAGGACAGAGGCTGTACACTGGTGCATATGAGGGCTGGAGGCACAGGGAATCCAGGGTGGATGATACCTTCAGGACCAAGGGTGTGAGGGGCGATGCTGGGAGAGTGGAGGGCAAGTGGGTTGGAAAGGGGGAACTGATTACAAGGATCCACATGTGACCTTTTCCCTGGGAGAGGGAAGGCAGAGAAGGGGGCGGGAGGAAGACTCCGGATAGGGCAAGATATGACAAAATAACGATGTATAAATTACCAAGGGCACATTGGGAAGGGGGAGCGGGGAGGGGGGGGGGGGGGGAAAGAGGACCTGATGCAAAGGGCTTAAATGGAGAGCAAATGCTTTGAGAATGATTGGGGCAGGGAATGTATGGATGTGCTTTATACAATTGATGTATGTATATGTATGGACTGTGATAAGAGTTGTATGAGCCCCAATAAAATGATTTTTAAAAATGAAAAAAAAAATTCCCCAGGTGGAAAAAAAAAAAGTTGTATGAGTCCCTAATAAATTGTTTTAAAAAAAAAAGAGTAATGTTAATGCACTTTAATATATGAACAAGTTCATTATTAAAGGATTTTCATTTGCTTGTTTTTAAGTATACAAAAAGATTCAGAAACTACCCAAAAGCAATACTTAGTAGCCAAATCTGGAACAATCTGAGCATCAAATGAAATTCACAAGTGAATTGATGTTAGTGCTGAGGGAACAATTCAGAAAAGGAGGGTGAGAATGGGTGTGCATCTCAAACAATGTAATTAATGTTACCAAATTGTGTATACATACAAGTTAGAATTTTCTGTTATGAACATTCTCAACAAAAATAAATTAAAAAAAATAACAACCACAACCAAAATTGTGGGGATTACAGTCAAGGTCAAAAACCAAAGTGTGTATGAATTGAACGGAAAACCCATTTGCTCTGTAAACTTTAACCCACAATCACAATAAGGTTTATTTTTAAAGTTACAATAATAAGCAAAAAGACTCTTTGCTCTTAAAAATGTAACTTACTTCTTGTATCATTTCGTCTATTGTTATGTGCTGTTTTATTTGCTTCAGGTTGACATCTTGAGCTGTTCCGGGATCCTGGTCTTTCTTGAAAATCTTGTCTTACGTCATCTAAGTGGAGTGGTACCCACTTGTGCTTATTAGCTTGAAGACAATCAATAAAATATTTTGAATGACAATGCATTTTTCATTATAATCATGCAATTTTGAAAGGATTCTAAATTTTTATTTTTTAAATTTTCAATGTAAAACAATACACATTTGCTCTCCAACAAGTCAGTTATAGAACACATCAAGAGAATCTATTTTCTTCTCATGTAACTGTTTAATAAACTTAGGCAAACAATGTCTGAAGTATCGGGTGAAAAGTCAGTCATGGAGGTATCACTGGATTTCTTCTGCTTAAATGAAATGCTCATTCATCTATGCTTTGTGTTGAAGGATAGATAAACTGTTCTAAAACAGTACAAATACACACTACTCCTTTGTAATATTTCAAATTTTGGCAAATCAAGATACACTGGGAAGACAGACTTACAAATCAAAATTTTAATTTCAGATCAATGTATAAAGTACTCATTCACATAGCATCATTACTCACAAGGTTTCTCAAAGTACCAAACTAGTAAGTATACAAGTCACATAACTGCATTTGACAACTGTGTAGCTATTTCACATATTCCTATTTTAAGACAAAATACACAAGGCAACTTAATTTTTCTTGATAACTAAATGATAATACAACTGTTAGAGTACAGTGAAATTCTAAAAAGACTACCTACTCATGAATTGACAAAGTTTGAAAACTGTTCAGTCTTCTGCCCAATCTATATTCTTTACCAAGACAGGAAGATTCATGGGCAAAGGGAGGACTACCAACGTAAGTAAGGGCAAAGGAATGTGAGTGTGCAACTACAACACTAAATTTCTATAAATCCTGTGAACTACAGATCAGACAAGGAAGAGACGTATAAGAACTTTTAAATGTTTAATCAGTGAAATGCCCTGGCATACACAAGTACTTCTTTTGGAAAGTAAGCTCTAGCAGAGTCAATTCCTAACTTTATTCCATGATTTAATCTACAACAAAACAGCTGGTCTTCTAGTGCTAAAAGTCTACTTTTAACGAAAGCAACTCACGAGGGCAAATTTTTGAACAAGATGACAGGTTAGTCTGTGAAGTCACACATTTAGGTAACTAGGAGGTAAGAAAGAATATGTGAGTGATAAAGTGATTAAGAATTAGGGATTCTGAGGAATGGACAACAGAAAAGTGGGTGAGGGGAGACGTTGGAAAGGGCAAGATGACAAAATAATGATTTATAAATTATCAAGGGTTCATGAGGGAAGAGGGAGTGGGAAAGGAGGGGAAAAATGAGAAGCAGATGCCAGGGGCTTAGGTGGAGAGCAAATGTTTTGAGAATAATGAGGGCAACGAGTGTACAAATGTGCTTTACACAACTGATGTATGTATGGATTGTATGAGCTCCTAATAAAACGATTAAAAATTTTTTTAAATTAGGGATTCATGTTTCTAACACCAATTAGCTAGCTGTCTTCTGGCTTACAGTTAGTTTGAAGCAATTACCCTTGGCTCATAGTATTAAGTGAGCCTATATATTCATGTTTTAAAAATCTATTCAAGTAATGAATTCAAAATAAGGTTTTGTTTTGGTCTTTTTTTTCATTATTAAAGAACTTGGCTGACAACTAACTACTATCCTCTCCCATACCAGATCAATTCAACGTTTCAATGGAATCCCATGGCACTTAACATTCCAATTCCAAATTAGGAAATCCGTGAATAATGCAGACCTATCCAACTTCATCTCCTACCATACTTCCCAAAGCTCACCATTCTGCGAACACTGGCTTTCTGAGGGTTTAAACCTCTTCTGTGCTGACAGGATCCTAGACAGTGAGCATACTTTTGCCTAAGCTCAGGACATTGCTTAAAAATATATTTTCACAAAACAGATAAATCATAACTCATCACTAAACACATGGAAACATGGAAGGTTAGGGGAAATGTATAAATGATGTATATGCTGCTTTTATCTTCCTTCTTTCCTTTTCTTACACCAAAGTGGGAATTTAAGGAGAGGAATGCTATTAGAAAAACTAAAACTGACCAAAATTGCTCATTTTTCATTTTCAACACTCCCAGAAAAGGAAAGCAGTCCCAATGCAGACTACATGCAGGCACGGCTCATTATACTGCACTTTGCTTTAGTGCATTTCAGAGATACTCTATTTTTACAAAGCGAATGTTTTTGGCACCCCTGCACTGATTGAGTCCATTGGCTGTGTTCACTGCATGTCTGTGCATCACATTTTGTTAATTCTCAAAATACTTCAAACTTTTCCACATACTCCTGCATATTTAATAGATGATAGTATAGCACAGACAGCACTTTTATATGTACTGGGAAACCAAAAAAATTAAAATGACTCGCTTTGCAATGATCTGGAACCAAACTCAAAATATTTCCAAGATAAATCTGCAGATATCACTTGACTTTCCAATACCATATTTACAACATCACTTATAAAACTTTACTCCATTCTTATACAAAAAGTAAACACAAAAAGATATCTTATATCCACACATAACTATCTAATGATCAAAAAATTCAAAATATACACTGGTAACTATTCCAAGGATCAAATAATTAATTCACTATTATAAATTTATCTTAAAAATTAATCCATGTGATAAACTAACCTCTCTTTCGTTGATTAGTTGACTGAGCCTCATCTTCACTGACATTTTCACCAGGGACATCTAATTTTGTTTCCCGATTTTCTTTGCTTTCATTGTTGCTTCTCTTTTCAACCTTCTCTTCTTTTTCTTTTCGACTTTGTGGCTTCTTATTTCCTTGACTAATGACACTCTGACTCTGCAAAAACGGTTTCTAAATTAAATTGTTTTTATCAACACTTTCACTAACATAACTTTGTGTAATATACCTTTCCTGTATACTGAAAACAAAAAAATTTCCTTCATCCAATAAAGCTACTTTTCAACAGACAGCACTTTTTAAAATATCAATTCACAGACTCGGAAAAAATATCTTCAAAGTAGCTGATTAGGGTTATATCCAGAATATATAATGAACTCTTAAACTCAGTACTACTAAAGGCTCAATTACTTTTCTTAAAATGGGCAAAAGAGTTGAACAAACACTTCAAAGAAGTTGCTAGTAGCAAAAAAGCAAGTGAAACCTGTTTGAAATTATAAATACAAATAATGACAATTATCACTATATATCTAGTAAAAGAGCTAAAATTACAGACTTACCATACCAAATATTAATATGGGTGTAATGGAATTCTCAAATAATGCTTCTGGAAAAGTAGTTTCAAAATGTCTTATATTTACACTATAAGATTTAGTCATTCTAACTTTTAGGGATTTAACTGAAGATAAATGGAAGCATATATCCCAGTAAAAATCTGAACACTAGAGTTTATAGCAGCATAATACGCAATAGCAAAAAAATTAAAGCGATGTAAATGTTCACTGACAAACTTGCTCCATCCAAAATGGAATACTCTTCATCAATAAAGAGGAAAGAACTACTGAAACACCCCACATGAGTAAGTCAAGGCAATTATGATGTGTGTAAGTCAAAACTAAAAGAAAAAAGAGTGAAGAAATTTCTGAAACTAATGAGTAACCTCATTATCTTGACTGTGATGATGCTACAGGTACATACAGGTGAAGAATTATCAAATTGTAAACTTTATATATGTGCACTTTATTGTATGCTTTTATCCCTCAAATTATTTACAGATAAAAATTTTAACTAAGTACCAACATTACTGTATAAATTGCAAAGATCAAAGTGTTTTATGCTAAAGAAAAATATGTAATCATATAACCATATGGTACACATCTGAAAAAGTCCTTTTGGACTATTTTAAAGCCAATTTTCAGAATTTTCTAGATATATTTAATTGTGATGGATTAGTTTAAATAAACATATAAATTGCTGAATGTAAAACTGATGTTTTGAGATTTAAAGCCTTCAACTAATTAACAAAAGGAAAACATACACACACGTAATATAAAATGGGCTTCATTTAGGTACATTACATTATATTTAAAATCAATGTCTTTATTTATAAGCATTATGAAAATATAATAAGCATTTCAGAGAAACAATGCCCATATGGAAGAACCACACCAGCCTGTGTGATCATGACATCAATGTGATCAGGTATAAGGCATAAAAGAACCAAAAATCTTATCATTGTGAATGTGGAGTGGAGACCCAAAGCCCATTTTCAGGCAACTGGACATCCCCTTATGAAGGGTCGTGGGGATACAACAATCCAGTCAGGATACAGTGTAGCACCGATGAAACATACAACTTTCCTCTAGTTCTTAAATGCTTCTTTCCCCCCACTATCATGATCCTAATTCTGTCTTACAAATCCGACTAGACCAGAGGATGTACACTGGTACAGACAGGAACTGGAAACACAGGGAATCCAGGACAGACGAACCACTCAGGACCAGTAATGAGTAGCGATATTAGGAAGGAGAAGGTAGGTAGAAAGGGGAAACCAATCACTAGAACCCCCTCCCTGGGGGTAGAGGGTGAGTGGGTTGGAAAGGGAGAACTGATTACAAGGATCCACATGTGACTTCCTCCCTGGGAGATGGACGGCAGAGAAAGGGGGAAAGGGAGACTCCGGATAGGGCAAGATATGACAAAACAACAATCTATAAATTATCAAGGGCTCATGAGGGAGGGGGGAGTGGGGAGGGAGGGGAAAAAAAAAGAGGACCTGATGCAAAGGGCTTAAGTGGAGAGCAAATGCTTTGAAAATGATTAGGGCAAAGAATGTACGGATGTGCTTTATACAATTGATGTATGTATATGTATGGATTGTGATAAGAGTTGTATGAGCCCTTAATAAAATGTAAAAGAAAATGATTAGGGCAAAGAATGTACAGATGTGCTTTACATAATTGATGTATATATATGTATGGATTGTGATGAGTTGTATGAGCCCCTAATAAAATGTTTTAAAATAATAATAATTTATAAATTATCAAGAGTTCATGAGGGAAGAGGGGAGGGGGAAGGAGGGAAAAAATGAGAAGCTGATAACCAAGGACTCAAGTAGAAAGCAAATGTTTTGAGAATCATGATGACAACAAATGTACAAATGTGCTTGACACAATGGATGGATGGATGGATGGACTGTGGTAAGAGTAGTACGAGCCCTCAATAAAATGATTTTTTTTTAAAAGCACTCCAAACAAGACTGGCTCCGCGAGCGTGCAATCCAATGAGATCATATCTGGAATATGTAAACTAGAAAAAGATTGCAGCCATGTTTACAGCACTTATTTATCAATGTACTGTATGAAACTATAGCATTTTGATTAATAAGTCATAATTCTATCACTGTTATGGATATTATAAGCAAATCTTACAAGGCACAAAACTTAAGACAATTTATTATAATGAATATTCATTAGCTGCAATGTCAAAAGATGATGCAAATTAACACAAAATTAATCTTCTAGATGAATTTATAGCTTTTACATCTACTCACAGATAAATCCCACAAGGTGAATAATATTTTCTTTTTCCCCCAATAAAATGTTTTTTTAAAAAAGAACATTCAAAAAATAAATAAATAAATAAATAGGAACATTTTTCTTTCAAAATATCTTGAATACTCACTCCATTGTTCACTAATTCACTTGGTGTTGGCCAATTTGCCATGTCGCTGAAATCACTAGGCTAAGAAATAATAAATAAGTGTTATATTCACAAGAAATTGTTATGTATTAGTTTTCAAAGTTATATATAGAAACTGCTTCATAAAGGTAAAACTTTTTAATGATGCTACATTTAATTATATGCAATCATCTGCCAAATTAAACCGAAAGTTCCTCCAAACAGAATATTTTGAAGTAAAAATGCCTGGGTTTATCAAGTTTATAGCACAATTTAATTAACTGAAATTAATTATATAACAAAAGAACAGTTTTAGGTCAAAATGACCAATTCTCTAGTACATTAGGCAAACTAATATTACTGATCAATAACAACCCCAATATAATTTACAGTTAAGAACTACTTATAAACACATACCTTATTACTTTTCTTTGCCTTGAGTTTTCCTGCTTTTATAATTTTAGGGGAACTGAGCTCTAAAAAAGAAAGTTTTTTTTCACAATCACTTCATTCAATGACAAAATAACCACTTTACCAAAATCAGTGGTAACCCTCCAAAGTTCTAAGGCTCAAACTCATAACAAAAAATAAAAATCAACCACTTTTAACACATTGGTTCAAATTGGTCTTCAGTGTCCAAAACAAAGACATGGATATTAAATTTACTTGTATTGAACTGGCAGGCCAATCAATTAATTAACAGAATACAAACTATTACATGACAAAATTAGAAATAAAATGTTTCAATAAAAGTGAAAACCAAGTTATTTCTAAAGGAATATATGTTTCTATGCATTTAACACATTCAAGCCAGAAGCACTCATAAAATAGATCAGAAGACTTCAAACTAGTTGTCCTAGAAAACAATCAGGTTTGGCGATCATAAAAACTACATGGAAATATCATGGGATCACATGTCGCGAAGTAGAACATGGTGCTTGGAAAAAGTAAACTCACTGAAAAAGAACCACCCTCCCATTAGATGGATTGACACAGGCTGAAACCGTGGGCTCAAATGTAACAACTGTGGGGATGGCAGAGGACCAGCAGTCCTGTAAAGAAGATCACTGAGTTGAACTGACTTGATGGAACCTAACATTATCTCTATCCTGAATAAGAACATAGTAATCAAACCAAACTCTCCAAACTCACTGACATCCCATCAAGACTGTAAATCTTTGTTACAGTCCTTTCTCCAGACCCAGCAGCTTGGGTCTGAACCCACCACCCACAGTGTCACCAGGGTTCAGTTGGGCTGCTAACCAACTGATCAGCAGTTTGAATCCACCAGCTGCTATGTGGGAGACGTGGCTTTCTAACCCAGTAAACAGCCTCAGAAACCCAAGGGGTAGTTCTACCCTGTCCTATAGGGTTGCTATGAATTGGAACTCAATGGATGGTTGTGTTGTTTTTGGTCCCCAAATAAGCTATCATGTAACTTTTCTTTCAGTAACTAAATTGTTTATTTTAAACCAGATGGGAGGTATACTATACATGTTTTACTATCTATCACATTGTATCTTAGTTTACTTTCACTGTCTAGCAAGGTGGTCAGTAAGCAGGATCATCTAGCTAAACATAACTGAAATATTAAAAACTAAGCTTGGGATTTGTATCTGACAGCACAGTAGTCTAAGTAAAATATGAATCTAATAAATTGTGTGAATGACCAATTTATAGGAAAAAAAATCAAATTTGGTAAGTTAAAATCCAAAAACAGATTTAAATGTTATGTAAACTTATTATCAAAGGAAGAGGAGTTGAAAGGAGAATGCGATCAAGAATGAGCATCTTGAATACTAATAGTATTCTATTTCTAAAGAATAATACTAAATACACAATATATAATAAGTAATACTTATATTCATTTCTATAATTTCAGAGATATATGTGTATTTTATGTGCATACAGATAAAATTACTGTATATACTCGAGGCACCTAATTTTACCACAAAAACTGCATTAAAAATGTGCTGGAAAACTCGGCTTATATTCAGGTCGGCTTATACTTGAATGTATATGGTATTAGGAAAGACTAATGTAGTAAAAAATTTTTGAGCAAGTAGGGCCAATAAGTGAAACTCTTGTGGGAAGGAAAGAACTGTACTTGCTGCTGTGGGAAGGAAAGAATTGTACTTGCTGGGCGGCTGGAGAGACCAACATTAATCAGACCATATTGCCCAAACTTATTGCCCCTTAAAATTTCAGTAAATAGTCTGACTCATGTGACCAAGTGGATTATATTCATGTAAGCATTATCTACTGTTTCATTAAAATATACTCTGTAAATACTGAGTTTTACAAAAGCTACACAATAGAAAATATTTATGGGACTTTCCCCTTAACAAAGTGGAAAAATGTTTCAAAATATTGCTGGTCGTAATAAAGTCATTTGATACAAACTATTTCATGTAACAGAAAACAAAAAGGACTAGGCAATAAAAATCACTCCCTGCCACTGAGTTGATGCCAACTCATAGCGACCCTAGAAGACAAGGTAGATCTGCCCCCTGTGAGTTTCCCAGACTGTAACTGTTAACAGTCCTGCAGAGTAGGTGGTTTCACTGACCTTGCAGTTCACAGCCCAGTGCAAAACCACTTTATTATAAATCATGAGACATTTAAAATCATAAAATCAAGAAAGGAATTTTTTTGTTATCCTGACTACATAAAAACTATGAAATATTTGGCTTCAATACAAAAATGGAAATGTAAAATTTAACAGAAATAGTATCTGCAATATGATACCTGTTTTATTTCAAAAGAATCAAAAATGCCCCATTCTACCTAGACAGTGAGAAAAATTTTCAGCTAAAACAAGTAAAATGTGGCCACAAAGAATTTTGAACTGTATTTCTTCAGACTTTAGAAGGAAAATATTTTTATTTCAGACTTCAACACCTTGAACTTTAACTCAAAAAGAACTGTCCAATTTTTATTGACTTTCTAAAATCTTTCAGCTCAATTGCTCACAGGGATAAATAATGGATAAAGTTTATATTTAATATTGGGGGCCTCTATGATATTTATGTTATCTATATTTTGTCACTTTATTAACAGAAAATTTGTGTTTGATGTAGTTGGAATGCTTATGTACATGTGATCAATATTAAAATTTAACCTCATCACAAACTATTTGACAACTACATTAGATAACAGGACTTAAGAATATGAGATATGAAATATAATACGGAGTAATTTCTTAGCATTACAACATGGACCTAAGAGGTCAGTCACTTTTTCATATGGAAGATTTTCCTCCCCACACTCTTGTTCTTTTGTCTCAATTACTGCCCATAGAAAAGGGCACTGATCACTGACTTTGGAAAAGGAACTACAAAGCCAGCACCCATCCCCTCACTTTCTTTGCAAGCTGTTACTCTTATTTGCTAGGTGCCTAGAAAATCATTTACTACTCATAGCAATCCTACATGACAGATTAAGACTGCTGGATAGGTTTTTTTATCTCGTGAGAAAGATGAAGCTGTCTGCTCCCATAGAGACTTGTCATCTTGGAAAGCCTATCTGGGATCATGACGGGTCCAAATTGACTAAAGGATAGTGGTTAGTTTTGGTTTTTCGAAGGGGGTTAGACAAGGAACAAAGAAGAATGTTTAATGGATCCGATTGCCAGATCTTTCTTCAGCAAATGGGCACTGAACTGTTGCATGAGAGCCCACAGAAGCAAGCATGCTGGTCTGTCTCATGCCATCAACCTCCTCTTTGCAGAACCGTACCAGGAGCAGTATGATGATGGACCATTATGAAACACCAACTGGGAGGGCAAGCGCATATAACTCCAAGTTCAAAATAAGGAAGCCTTTTGTTCTACTCCCTTGAACCTAGTCTTTTGAACAGTTATAGAGATGATGCTGATCTTTTTTATTTAAATAAATATATCAGGGTTACAGATGAATATCTTTAAAAAAAAAAGATATATTGACGACCAAATACGAAAAGGAATTCAATCATACTAATACACACATAAAGGCTAAAAAAAATATTTTCCAGTGATCAGATTGGCATAAGTATCAGTCAGCTTGCAAAGAAATGGAAAATTCTCTTCCAGTGTTGGTAAAAATACAAAACGGGATATAATCTTCTAAGGAAATAATGTATCATTTAAAATGTATGGCTGGCTATCTAAAATGCAACTATTGGTCTCTCCCAGTCCAGAGAAAAGAGTGATGAAAACTGAGGATATATAGAAACAATTAGCTCAATGAATTATTAATGGACCACATAAATATCAGTCTCTATGACCCAGAGAGCAGAACTAGATAGTGCTCAGCTACCACTACCAACTGATCTGAAAAGGATCACATCAAAAAGCTATGGATAGATTAGGAGCAAGTGTAGAATAAAACGCAAAATCATAGCAGGCTTACTGGTCAGTAAGAGACTGTTAAACCCAAGACTATGGCCCTTCGTCACCCTTCAAGTCTGTAACTGAATTCACTCCTATGGCTCAATTTTCAGCAACACAACTGACAGGTCTATAAGGGAAATAACAACATTAGAGAGGCACACACATTTTAGAATAATCAACCATTTAAAATCACAAGGGGATTCCCCAGACAGCTGAGAGAGAGCTCAGTGTGGCTTCTACTCCTCTAAGAGTTACGATTGCGGACACTCACGGGGGAGGTCTGCCTTGTCCTATGGGGTGCTGTGAGCGGCTCTAACAATGACGGTGGGGGCGGGAGGGGTTGGTTATAGCAATGACCACTCTTCAGTGTGCCTGTACACATGACAGGGCGTGTGAGCACAGAAAACACCTGAAGTCAAGGGCTCAAGCAGAAAGCAAATGCTTTGAGAATGATGATGGCAACAAATGTACAAATATGCTTGACACAATGGATGGGTGTATGGATTGTGATAAGAGTTGTACGAGCCCCCAATAAAATGATTTTTAAAAAATCACAAGGCGGGGCACTTACTCAAGTTTAGAAGCATTAGGAAAGGAGGAATGAAAAAAACAGGAAGGAGTAGAATGTGATGTTACATTAATGGGATTACAATGAGATCTGTGTTATGAATATAAAACTAATGATCTACTCTACTCTGTAAACCTTCAATATGAACATAAAACTAATAATCTACCCCTCCCCCGAGAATAATTTGTTTCAAAGGAATACATTGATTCTACAGCTCCGGGAGAGGGACATGTCTGATTGGAGCACATGGGAGCAGATGAAGGGGAAGGAGGAGAGAGTGGAGCACAGCCTGGCCCACCAGGCCATGAGGATGATGTTCCTGATTGGAGCAGCCAGTCCACAGAGAGAACATGGCTGGCCCCACTATGGGACATGAAGCCCCTCACTGACCCATGGCGCTACAGGGGACAGCACTAGAGACACATTGTGGGAATTGCACCTGACCTGATCCCACCACACCAAGGCGAAGCGCTGGGGGAGTGCAGCGGAACAGCGGGCGGGGAATGGGTGGCGGGGTCCCCAGGCAGTGCTGGGGGTGAACTTTAGGGCCAGGGCGTGGTACCCCAACAGACTGGACTGGGAAACACTCCTAAGGGCCAACCAACGATCCTTGAACTGATTACAAGCTTTTCTTTCTAGAAAAAACAAAACAAACTAATAATCTACTACTCTGTAAATCTTCACCCAATTCACAAATTTTTTAAATAATATTTTCCCATGAAAATTTGAGTCCCTCCTTTGAGAATGATTGGGGCAGGGAATGTATGGATGTGCTTTATACAATTGGTGTATGTATATGAATGGATTGTGATAAGAGTTGTATGATTCCCTAATAAAATGTAAAAAAAGAAAAGAGGAGAAAATGATTAGGGCAAAGAATGTACAGATGTGCTTTATACAACTGATGTATGTATATGTATGAACTGTGATAAGAGTTGTATGAGCCCCTAATAAATTGTTAGAAATAAAAAAAAGAAAATTTGAGTCCCTCATATTTATTCCCTAAAACGCTTTAGGCTTTTAAAAAGTTATTGATAAGGCTATTTCATTTCTGGGGATCAAAACAAGGTAAATATATATGCATATACAATACTGCATTTTCCTCAGTGACATTTAAATAAACTCTATGATCATTCATACAAAGCCTAAACTGACGACCACCCAAGACTGTAAAAAATCCCCATCTCAGGATAGCTGAACTATGGTACATTTACACAAGAATAATTTAACATTTTTAGAAATAAATCTGTGTTACGATAAAAAGGTTTTAAACACTTCACATATATGGCGGTAAAACTAGCCTAACAAAAGAAACCATTCACAAACAACGATGTATAAATTACCAAGGGCATATGAGGGAGGGGGGAATGGGGAGGGAGGAGGGGGAAAAAAAAAAGAGGACCTGATGCAAGGGGCTTAAGTGGAGAGCAAATGCCTTGAGAATGATTGGGGCAGGGAATGTATGGATGTGCTTTATACAATTGATGTATGTATATGTATGGATTGTGGTAAGAGTTGTATGAGTCCCTAATAAAATGTAAAAGAAGAAAAGAGAAAAAAATGATTAGGGCAAAGACTGTACAGATGTGCTTTATACAATTGATGTATGTATATATATGAACTGTGAAAAGAATTGTATGAGCCCCAATAAATTGTTAAAATTAAAAAAAAAAAAAAAAGAAAGAAACCATTCACTTTTCAACAAATATGGAAATTGACTTTTTGTCATTAGAGAAAATCTAAAACTGAAAAAGTAAACCAAACGAGGAAGAAAACTATACACCAAAATAAAACAAAACTGAATACTTTATGGCAACTCAGTGTGACTTTCTGAAGCCTAACTCCTTTTTTTTTTTTAATTTTAACAATTAGGGGCTCATACAATTCTTATCACAGTTCATACATATACATACAACAATTGTATAAAGCACATCTGTACAGTCTTTGCCCTAATCATTTTTTTCTCCTCTTTTCTTTTTTTACATTTTATTAGGGACCCATACAACTCTTATCACCATCCATACATATACATACATCAATTGTATAAAGCACATCCATACATTCCCTGCCCCAATCATTCTCAAGGCATTTGCTCTCCACTTAAGCCCCTTGCATCAGGTCCTCTTTTTTTTTTTCCCCCTCCCTCCCCTTTCCCCCCTCCCTCATGTGCCCTTGGTAATTTATACATCGTTATTTTGTCATATCTTGCCCTATCCGGAGTCTCCCTTCCCCCCTTCTCTGCTGTCCCTCTCCCAGGGAAGAGGTCACATGTGGATTCTTGTAATCAGTTCCCCCTTTCCAACCCACTCACCCTCCACTCTCCCAGCATCGTCCCTCACACCCTTGGTCCTGAAGGTATCATCCACCCTGGATTCCCTGTACCTCCAGCCCTCATATGTACAGTGTACAGCCTCTGTCCCATCCAGCCCTGCAAGGTAGAATTCGGATCATGGTAGTTGGGGGGAGGAAGCATCCAGGATCTGGGGGAAAGCTGTGTTCTTCATCGGTACTACCTCGCAGCCTAATTAACCCATCTCCTGTCCTAAAAGCCTCTATGAGGGGATCTCCATTGGCCGACACTTGGGCCTTGGGTCTCCACTCTGCACTTCCCCCTTCATTTAATATGGTATATATATATACATATACATATACACATATATACACATACATACACACACTTATATCGTTGTTTAAGCCTAACTCTTTACAGGAGCTTTTAAAAGTCCCATCTTTTTCTAGGGAGGCACCTGGTGGTTTGGATCTGCTAAATTTGCAGCCCCAACTCCCAGCGACCAAACCACCATGTCTCCTTAAACTACACACAGACATTGTATATTACACACACACACAGAGAAATATAACATAAACAAAATTAAGCTAATATTTAAAAAGTAATGTAACTTTAAGCAAGCTGTTTTTGAAGCCCCTTTACATATAAAGATACATAAATATGTGATCTTCATTCCTCTACTTTTCAGACATCAATTATTAGGTACAATTTCAGGCACAATATAATTTGAAAGTATTCCAATACCTATTAAATATTACTCTAAATCCTGGAAATCTAGAATAAGGAAATCACTCTAAATAGATATATTTTTAACCCAGATATAAAAAACAAAAACTGCAATAGGGGCTATTTCACTCACTTATAATCTTAACAACCTTTAGCAAGGTTTTTATTAATAAAATGCATTAATACAAGTAATCCTCAAATTATAACAAGTTTGAGTTATGAAAAACTGCACAACTGTGTGGTTTTATACATGTGTGAGCTATATATGGTATATGTAATGTTACAGCACACAATTTGCTAGTGTTATTCTCATGCCAGAGATCAGATTTATATAGTTACTGGTAACAAAAGGTAATAATAATGAAGATATCTTTAAAAATTAGGTATTTGATTTACAATAGTTGTTAAACTGAGATCTGTGGTAAATTAAGGATTACCCCTAGTATCATTATCTCACATTTTATTTAAGTAAATGAAATGTAGCACAACGTCACTTTGCTGCAATGCTTAAAAAAAATAGAAAAAAAATAAAAACCACTTAGTTTTCAAATTCTGAGTGCCATTTTTACAGTAGCTATTTGACAAGAAATTACTCTGGGGTCCAACAACTCCAGTTCTCAGCATCTGCCTGTCATATCTAGTGCTGCAATAATAGAAATGCCACCAGTGAATGGCTTTAACAAGAAACCTATTTTTCTGCATAAGCTTTGAGTTCAAAGGTGCCACTCTAAGTAAGCGAGGCTCTCGTTGGGGTGTACTTATCTCTTCTGTACTTCACCAACAATCTTCATGCGATTTGGCATCTTTACTCATCTTTTGCTAAATTAAAGTACCGTATATACTCGAATATAAGCCGAGGTACCTAATTATTACCTGGGAAACCAGAAAAACTGATTAACTCGAGTATAAGCCTAGGGTGGAAAATGTAGAAGCTATTGGTGAGATTCAATAATCAAAACAAATGAAAATAAAATTACTAACAATTAAGATATCAGAGGGGTGATGTATTTTAAATATTTATTTTAAATAAAAAACATAAATAAAAGGACAAGTCATTTAATATTAGTAAACCAGCAAAAAGTGGAAAATAGATTCAACAAAAACAATAAGGTATCACAATGATACCTTAAGAGTAACCGAGCTACAATGTAAAGAGTTAAAATCCTTCAAAACTGGATTCCTTATCATCATCTGTATCCCAATGCAGAGCTTCAGCTGATATGAGCTCATCATAGATGCTGTCCTCACTGAGATCGCTGTCATCACCATCACTGCTGTCATTTTCATACAAAGCGCAGTCTTCACTGCCATCCACAGCATTACTACTACATTTCTGGAAGGCACGTCGCACCATGTCTTCTGGGATGTCTTCCCATGCATCTTGAACCCACTTTGCTATTAAAGCTATGTCAGGCTTCATGAGATTTCTCCTTTTGTTAGTCGGGCTTGACCAGATGACATCCATTCATACCACACCCTTTGCACATGGTCTTTAAAAGGCTTATTCAAAGATATACATCATAGGACGGCTCTGATTGGTTAGAAGTGAGTAAACAAACATTCAAAGTCCTGCAGTGTCAGCGGGGCTTAGAATGAACAGCGGAGGAATGGCAATCACCCAGGGGATAACGCTTGTCCTGTTACCTGGGGGGGGGGGGGGAGAGGGAGGAGTGAGATGTTACACCTCACCAGGGTGCCACTGACCCATGTATAAGCCAAACAAAAATGTGCCAAAAAACTCAGCTTATACACGAATATATATACGGTACTTTATATCTCAAAAAAGAATGACTTAAAAAGCACACCCTCAACCCTACCTATTAACATAAGAGACAATCTAATGACTAATCCCAAATGGGATTACAACCATAGGGTAGGATTTATAATATATTTAAGGGGACAAATTTCAATCCATAACACTGCCCAAGAAAAAGTCATGTACGTGTGTGTAAGACTTGTTTAAAAATCCTTAAGACTGCTTAAATAATAAATATGGCTAAACCAGAGGATGTACACTGGAAACACAGGGAATCCAGGACAGATGATTCCCTTCAGGACCAGTGGTAGAGTGGCGATACTGGGAGGGTAGAGAGAGGGTGGGTTGGAAAGGGGGAACCAATTACAAGGATATGCATGTCACCTCCTCCCTGAGGGACAGACAACAGAAAAGTGGGTGAAGGGAGATGTCGGACAGAGCAAGATATGACAAAATAATAATTTCTAAATTAGCAAGGGTTCATGAGGGAGGGGGCAGTGGGGAGGAAGGAGAAAAATGAGGAGCTAATGCCAGGGTGGAGAGCAAATGTTTTGAGAAGGATGAGGGCAATGAATGTATAAATGTGCTTTACATAATTGATGGATTGCGATAAGAGTTGTATGAGCAACAAAAAAAAGTTGTATGAGTCCCTAATAAAACGATTTTTTTTAAAGTGCCTAGCTGCTAACCAAAAGGCAGTCTGCTTTCCTACAGACCACAGTTTTGGAAACCCTACAAGGCAATTCTCTTCTGCTCTGTATGGCGGCTTTGAGTGGGCATCAACTTGACTGGCATTGGATTTAGGTTTAGGAATGGCTACTGAATGAGTGGTGTCCTAACTTTAGTCATTGAAATGATCTGGTATTCTGGGAAAACATTTGTGATAGAATAATGGTCAAGGAAAGAGCAGTCAAGGGATGGAAAGACACAGGTATACAGGGTAAATATCTTTAGAGGACTGAAAAGCAGGAAAGTTACTTTGAGGGCTAAGATATTTCTAACCTAAGCCATGGTATTCTCCGTTGCATCAAATGCATACGAAAGTTGGACAATAAGAAAGAAGAATCTATACATTTGAATTGTGGTGCAGGAGAAGAATACTGAAAGTACCAAGGACAAACCAATCTGTCTTGGAAGAAGTAAGGCCAGAGTGCTCCTTAGAGGCAAGGATAGCAAGACTTCATCTTACATACTTTGGGTATGTATCAGGACAGGCCAGTCCCTGTAGAAGGTCTTCATGCTTTGTAAAGCAGGGTAGCATAAAAGGCCCTCAACAAGACGATTGGCAAAGTAGCTGCAACAATGGGCTCAAGCATAGGAAGATTATGAAGAAGGGCAGGACTGCATAGTATTTTTTTCTGTTTTGCCTAAGGACTCAACTGGACAGCACTTAACAAGAACATTAACAGGCGCTAATGCCAATGGGAAATGCTCAGGGTTGAGTTGTTTATCAAAAACCGTTACAAAGTTTTGTCAAGTCTGCTAATGAATTCCCAAAGGGCATACCACTGTGCTATAGCCTCAACCAGAAGGCATTCAGTTTAAGCTGTAGGTCCACAAACCCAGTTCCCTGAATTAAGTGCCCAAGTACCTCACTCCACTTCCATCAGTCAGGAAGGCCAGCTTCCCCAGTTTAGTGCCCACAGGCACCTTACTGAACAAAAGCACTCAAGCTTTACTTGCTCTGTGAATTGGGAAGTGCATCACTCCAGGAAAACTTGGTTCACCATTATTCACAGGTGAATCCTTTCAGTATCTTCCCCTACCTTCTTACTAGATCCATGGTTGTTTGGCTAAGAGAAGAGCCACATTAAATAACACTGGCCTTGCATGGGGGACATCAAAAGGTCTATCTTTTTATATGGAAACGTATTTGGGTATCATTTATCAATTTATGTAGTATTGTTTTGCTAGGATAATAACAATAAGCTAACTTGAGGTTCTGAGATGACAGTATTGGGCGGTAATGGTTGTCAAGATGCAAGCATTTTTATGTACCATTTCTCCATGAATGAAAGGATAAATTTTATATGCTAAATGCAACCATGAATCCCTTACCATTTCAGTGGAGACTGTCCAAAATAAATAAAACTACCCGAATATACTTGAGTATAAGCTGACCCAAATATCAGCCGAGGCACCTAATTGTATCACAAAAACTGCATTAAAAATGTGCTGGAAAACTCGGCTTATACATGAGTAGGTACGGTAATTTAAACATGGTTAGGACAGATTGTGGGAAAGTTCTTTCTGGTCCCATTGAATTCAAGACAGCAGTCTCACTATTCTAGGCTTCTTGGTTGGCTTAGAGCTGGAGAGGGCCTTGTTCCAAAATTTATCTGGATCACCAGAGAGGCAATACACAGGCCAGAACTATCCTAAAATAGAAGACTCACATGGGTTAAGGAGCAAAAATCTGCCTCATTTAGAAGTGCAGACTTTAATGTCCTGAAACACATCCCTACACATTTGCTATATTTGTTTGCCACCTCTTTAAAAAAAAACTATCTGGCACAATTTTGTAGGCGATTCCTTAGCCACATTAACAGAGTGGCAGCATATCCACATTTGGCAGAACAGATCTGATTTAGGTCTGCTATCCCAGGATAATTAATAGTATACTTTTTCTTGTTCAACAGTATTCTGGTTGGCAAGATTAATAATGCAGGCACCCTACTAATAGGCACTGAAGACTTCCTGATGTATGTGCACCTGTTTTGAACCTGTCAGACCTTTGTCCCTATTTCATTCATTATTCTTGAAGATGCAAAGTTGCTTAGGAAAATAGGAAGCCAGATCACTGAAGTTACAGATAGCTCCCTGTTATTTAGAACTGGAAAAATGAGTCCATCCACTTAATTTGCAAGGCCCTGGAGTCTTGTCAGAAGTCAAGTAGTTAGTAACAACACCCAAACTAGACTCAAACTCTCATATCAACCCACTTTACACTACCATCTAAGTTACCTAAAAAGTTTCACTGCATATAGAAGTCCTGGTTAAACAGTGGAGTCAAATGGGTCTGCAGACTGGTATTCCAACAGGCATAAAAAAGGATCCCAAGGAATGCAGAAAAAGTTGCTTACATACGCTAGCAAAACTTGTATCACCATACCACACACTAAGCATCACCTTGTTCTTATTTTCAAATGAAAATTATTCTTGCCATTAGTTGCAATGACCCTGTAAGTGCAAAAAAGATTCTGACGTTTCAGAAGCTATACCCCAGGCCTGTTTTCTTAGGTGTCTCCCTCCAGCTGAGGTGGAAGCACCAATCTTTCGGCTAAATCAAGAATTTAGCCATTTGTGACACCAAGGAACTTCCTCCAAGATTAAGATCCATCTCACCCCAATGAAATGATCAGTAAATCAATTAATTCACTTGTTAAAATATCACCAGGTTATCTTCAATTAAAATTTCAATCAAGAAAAAAAGAGTTCATTGGGTGTAGGCTACTGAATATGTTTAACTCTATTGAAATCCATAAGTAGAGAGATAAAAGCAGTAATGTACAAATGATTTATAGGGTTTATGCTAATTTTTACTATTTTCCCAAAGGTGTTCTCCTCAGTCAGTAAAAGGAGAGAAACATGGATCTAAATTAGAAGGGAAATGGCAATAAACTTAGGAGAAATTTTTTTAGTAATTTTTGTTTGTTTTACCAAGAATTATTGACCTGTTTCCAAGCAAAAAGCTAAGGAACAGTTAGTTCACCATCTATCTAATTTTATTGGAGAATTCCTCTAGTGAAATCTTGCTAACAAAAAAAAAAATCTTGGTAACACACTACCAACAGAATGTGTCCATAATAATCATCTAACATTTATAATTTATCACTTATTCTCAGAACCCTGGTATTTTTTCTTTAACACCCTCAGATTTTCCCTATTCCCCTCTAAACCTCTAATTTTAAGAAAAAGTGAAACAAGGAGCTTTAATTTCCATATAAAAATACCAACTAACTTAATAAACACTAAGAAGTCAAAACTGCAAGCTGCCTTGTAGCATTTCCATTAAAAAATGTTTTTGTAACTTTTTAAAACTGCAGTTGCTACAACCAAAATAATGCCCCCAGGGGCTGCAGTAACCTGGTCAGCATTGCCAGTGCAGTGGCATAATCTCATTCTCCAGTAGCTAAAGGGAAGGGGCGCTGTCAGACGACTACCCTTTACCTAATGGGCAGTTCACCCCACTCGCCATCTACTTCCCCGACAATCCTAACTCCAAGCATGGTCACTCCGAGTACATTTTCAATATTAAGGAATGCCCCTTTTCGCAAACCTCGAGGCTGGCAGCTCAATAAAATGCCACGCTTTCTCTGGCTCAGCCTTGCCTCAGCCCTCTTTAAAAAGCTCACTCGACCTTTACCCTCGGGTGAACTCCAATATCTACCCAAAGTCTGCTCCTTTCCCAAGCTGCTAACACGTGGGGCAACACGCAGTCGGGGCCGCGCCGCCTGCGCCCGCGGTGCCCCTACCAGGCCACCGAACCTGAGGTCCCACCTCTTCCTGCCGCTCTCTTCCCAGATGTCCATTTATGTAAATAAGCAGCGTGAGAGACACCTTGGAACCACATACCTCCGACTGTCAGGGAGGGAGGCCTGCCCCTCCCCCCGAGCCGTGCGCCCGATTCGCCACCACGCGCCGCCAGCCTGACTTGTCGCCGGTGCCCGCACCCTCCCTGCTCCCAGTTTCCGAGAAGAGGAGACACAGACCTGCCTCTGGGGTTTCCAGCGGAGACGGCGGCGGCTCTGTCCCGGCGGGGGGCAGGTGCTGGGGAGGCTTTTTGGTCCAGGGGTTCTCCTTGGGCGGCAGTGGCGGCAGCTTCTCCTCCCCGCCCGCCGCCGCCGCCGCCTCCTCCCGGGCGTCCTCGGCCGGCGGGTCCCATGGAGACTGCTCCGCGCCGAAGGGGCCCCCGGACCCGCGCGCCTTGTACGCCAGGTGCAGCGCTAGGGGCCTCACGGGCACCGCCGCCTGGGGCACACTGTGTCCCAGCACCGGGGCCGGCGACGGCTCTCCACGCGCCCCGGCACTGGTGGCAACCGCGGCCCTCTCCTCACTCGCCGCCTCGCCGCCCTCCCGTTCGGGCGCGGGCGGCTGCTCGGCCTGCCGGCTCGCCCCGACCGACAGCGACTCCCTCTCGGCGGTCGCTGCGGGCGGCTCCTCCCGAGGGCGAACGGCGGACACCGAGGGGCGAGCGGACAGGGTCTCCTTGCCCCAGCTGCCCCAGCCGGGGGGAGCCCGGGGCCAGGGCGCCCGGCTGGCCATCTCGCCGCCCGGGCACCGGCCGGCTCCGGCCTGGGGCAGAGAACCCGAGAGCCCGGCCGCCGTCGCCACCGCCGCCCGCGTCGGCCGAGGCCGTGCAGCGCCCGGCGTGCCGCCCCTCCCCGCGCCGAACGGAGCGCTAACCGCCCGCCGGCCCAGCCCGTCCGGGCGGCGCACGCCCCGAACCCTCCAACACGCGCCGGGCGCCGCAGCCAGGAGCCGCGAGCCCTCACCTGACGCGGGCAGAGGCGGAAGCGCGGTGAGCCGGGGCCGAAGGACCTCTAGCGGAGTGAGGGAGGCGCGCGCCGCGGGAGCCGGTAACTGCTCGAGGAGGCGGGGACAAGGGGGCGGGCCCGGGGCACAGGGCGGGGACGGGGGCGGGGCCTGACGGAGGAGCGTGACGTGGCTACTCCCGGCTCCGGCCCTCGACCAGGCCGCGGCCGCGCCGAGGGACCGAGGCTGGCGGGGCCCGCCCCGCCCCAGCGGCCCGCCGAGGGGAAGGGAGGGCCAACGGGGCGATTCCCCGTCTCACGGACGACGCTCGCCTGCGGGCGCAGGGGCGGGGCGCGCACCCAGCCTCTGTGACTGCCTCGGGTTCGCGCCTCCCTGGGGTGGCCGTCGGCGAGGGGCGGGGCGAACGGCGCACGAGGCTCCGGGCAGGCGGGGCCTGCCCTTTACCCTGAGGCGCTGGAGCGAACCTGCTCCCCGGCTGGGTGTCTCTGTCACCTGGCCTGGGCGACTGCCTAGTGGCCCGGCTGCCCATCCCACCTGCCGTGCACGCTGGCCGGGAGACTTTCCCCTGACTCCCAGGCCACCTGTAATCTTGAGCCGGGTCCAAATTGAAGAGGGTGTTATCTGTGGGTAACTTCATGAAACCTTTGCCCAGGCAGTTGGATTAGTGTTCCTTCCCGCCCCTGTCTCCACCCACTTCTTTAAATAGCCTTGAAGTACTTTTGAGTGAAACAAATCGTTATTTTGTTGGTTAAAAAAAACAAACAAACACGCCCTGATACTTTACTTGATTACAGAGAAAAGGTCATTGCAAGCTTTTTAGGTTTTTTTTTCTTCCTGGAATACTCAAAATCCAATGCTATAGATTCGATTCCGACTCGTAGTGACCCTCTACGACGGGGTTTCCTAAACTGCCCCTGTGGGTTTTGGAGTCTTTGTTATGGAAGTAGACAACCTCATCTTTTTCCCTGCCTGGTGATTTGAAACTGCTGACTTTGCAGTTAACAGCCCAATGTGTAACCCTTTATACCACCAGGGCTCCTTCCCGGAATAGATGTATTGTAAAATATTACTTAGGTCTTGGGGGCGTGCACGATGTGATAAGAGCTTTTACTTGACACTCGAGTTTGCTTGATAATTGCTTTTACGTGTGTGTATGGGAGCTGCCGTTTATGTTGCAGTGCAATGTTGCTAAGAGTAGATTTGCAGGTTAACAGTTTTTCTCTTAAAGAAGTGCCTGACCAAATGTGTATCCGACCAAAATCGTGTTATTTGCAATCACCTCCTATGCATGGGAATAAATGAGGAAGACATCCCCCCCCCAAAAAAAAGATGCTTTGAATTATGGCGTTTGCAAACCTATTTTGGAAGAAATGTAGCCAGAATGATTCTGGGAAGCATGATGGTAAGAATTCTCACCTCCGGTCCTTTGGACACTTCGTGTACTTTGGACATGATAGGGAGGGGGGGGGGGAACCTGTGAACAGGACCTCATGCTTGGTAAAGACTTTATTGTAAAGTAGAAGGTCAGCAAAAAAGAGAAAGCCGCTCAACAAGATGGATTGATACAGTGGCTGCAACAATGAGGACAGCACACAATTATCTCTTGCAAATAACCTCCATTTTCTTCTACTTATCCCTTACCTAGGGATAATAACATCTAGCCACCTCTTACCCAAAAAGCCCACTGCTGTGGAGTTGGTTTCAACTCCTAGAGGCCCTTTAGGACAGAGTAGAACTCCAAAGCATTTCCAAGGCTGTAAATCTTTATGGGAGCTGGCCGCCTCCAGAAAGCAGGGTGTGGCAGGTGGATTCAAACCACTCACCTTTGGTTTAGAAGACCCCATGCTTAACCCACTGTACCCCCAGAGCATGCCTCAGCCCTCAGGGTTAGACGCAGATTGTCATATCTTTGTCCTACGGTCAAGTGCTTAATCTCTGCACCACCAGGGCTTCTCAGAGGCTGGGGTGTTGTTAGGTACTCCAAATTAGTTTCCCCTCATAGGGAACAGAAGAAAGGAAACACTGCCTGGTGCTGTACCATCTTTATAATCATTGCTTGGTTAGAGCCCATTGTGTCAATCCACCTCATCAAAAGGCTTCTTCCTTTGTGCTGTTCCTCTACTTTACCAAGCACAATGTTCTTTTCCAAGGACTGGTAACTCTTTATAACATATCCAAAGTACATCAGTTAGGTTTCACCATCTTCCTTTCTACAGAACATTCTAACTGTACTTCTCAGACAGAGTTGTTTGTTGTTCTTCTGACGGTCCATGGTAATTTCAATATTTTTACCAAAACCATGAATTCACTGCCTAATTTTCACATGTACATGAAGCGATGGAAAATACCATGACTTGGGTTAGGTGCACTCAGAAGGACAGCTCTGCTTCTTAACAACTCTGAGGAGGTTTTGTGCAGCAGCTTTGCTCTACGCAATCTGTGTTACAGACAGCCAACTTTAACCAGATTTTACTTCCTTTTCCTCTCTTTCTGTGAAAGATATAAATTATTTAAATTCTAAAGATACATGAGATAATGAATATGTGTAAAATGCCTAAGAAAGCCTACAAACTCAATTGTGTTAGCTATTTTTATTACTTTTTAAATGAGTAGATTTAATTAGGATATTGTTGTAAGGTACCTTCTAATTAGTTTTTCTACTGATAGCAACCCTATGTGACAGATTAGAATGCCCCATAGGATTTCCTAGGCTGTAATCTTTATATTTACCAAGCTTTTCTGCTGGGTAGCTTCAAACTGCCAACCTTTGTGTTAGCAGCAATGTTTAACCATGCCACCAAAGCTCCTTTTTAATTAGGATTTAAAATCAAACAAACAAAAATAAAATCAACTTGTCATTGAGCTTACTCCAACCCATAGCAGCCATATAGGACAAAGTAGAACTTCTCCATAGGTTCCCCAAGGCTTTATATCTTTTCGGAAGCAGACTGCCACACTTTCTTCCACTCACCAAGCTGCTGGTGGGTTTGAATTGCCAAAATTATAATTAGCAGCTGAGAGCTTAACCACTGTACCACCAGGGCTCGTCTAACCAGGTTTCAACCAAATCCCCACCACGAAGTCCGTTCCGACACTTGTGACCCTATATAGGATTTTCAAGACTGTAAATCTTTATGGAAGCAGACAATACAATCCTTCTTGAAGTAGAACATTGTCAGACTTCAACCCGGTGCTCCAAGATGTGAATACAACATAGTGGCATGAAGCAGGGAACCAATTGAGAGGTCTGAGAGGCAGGCTCCAATCCCAACTATGTGGACGCTCCCCACCCCACCCCCTGCAGAAGAATTCACTTCAGAGGACAACACTGAAGCTACAGCTCAGAGAAACGGACATGTCTAATCAGAGCACACAGGAGCAAATGAAGGGAGAGGAAGAGATAGTGGAACACATCCTGGCCCACCAAGCCCTGAGGAAGATATTCCCCTCAGAGCAGCCAAAGCACACAGGGAAAGCCCCACTATTAGACACCACGTCCTTACCCACAGCGCTTTGGGGGACAACATTGGAAACACAGTGTGGCAATTGAACCTGATAAGACCCCACGACACTGAGGCAAAACACTAAGGGTGTGCAACAGAACAGCAAGGGGAGGAGAGCAACAAAGTCCTCAGGGAATACCAAAAATAGACTGTGGGGCCAGGGTGTGGCACCCTATCAGACTTGACCTGAAAACTCTCCTAAAGGTCAGCAAACAGACCTTGATCTATTTAAAGGTTTTCTTTTTGTTAATTTGTTGTTGTTTTACTTTCTTTTGTTTCTTTTACTTTCTGTTTTCTTTCTTGTGCGTATTACTATCTCTCCAGGTCTATCTAGATAAGATAGACAGAGACAACAACAGGAGGAGGCAGACAACAACAGGACAGATGGTTCTGGGTGGGGGGAACACGGGAGAGGGGGTAGCAGGGGAAAGGAAGTGGGTGTTAACAAACCCAAGGATAAGGGAACAAGTGATCCAAAATCGGTGGCTGGTGTAGGAGGCCTGGTAGGGCTTGATCAAGGGCAATGTAACTGAGAGGAATTACTAATACCCAAATGAAGACTGAGCATGATAGTGGGACAAAAGGAAAGTGAAAGGAAATAGAGGAAAGAACTAGGAGGCAAAGGGCATTTACAGAGGTCTAAATACAGGCATGTACATATGTAAATATACATGATGAGGAGGAAATAGATCTATGTGCATCTATTTATAGGTTTAGTATTCAGTTAGCAGATAGACATTGGGCCTCCACTCAAATACTCCCTCAATGCAAGAATACTTTGTTCTATTAAACTGGCATTCCATGATGCTCACCTTCCCAACACAATAGCTAAAGACAAAGCAGACAAAGCGGTGCATAAGCAAATGTGGTGAAGAAAGCTGATGGAGTCTGGCTATCAGTCTGGAGTCTTAAAGGTTTGAAGATAAACAAACGGCCTTCTAGCTAAGAAGCAACAAAGCCCACATGGAAGAAGCACACCAGCTTGTGGGATTATTAAATCTCTCAGGGGGAGAGATATATACCTCGGTCCTTGGCTCCGAGCAAGAAAGAATTCACGCTGAAGCCTGGTTTGCAATCCAAGTGAGTTTTATGAGAGTTAGGAAAAATTTCAGGTTTACACAGGCACCATGGGCTCCTCCTGCCTGGAAACTGTTCACAAAATCACGAGGTCGACTCTGGGCTCCTGCCTTTTCAATTATTCTGCGGGCAGGCATGGTGGACGACCCATGGTCGACCCCATTGACTGAATTGAATTCACCTGGCCTAGGTGGGTCAATCCAGGTGCAGCACCCACCCACGCGTACCTGGTGGGAATCCTGAACCTCTGAGCATGTGCAGTGTACCACTCCTTTGTTTCCGTAGCTCAGACCTCTGGGCATGCGTAATGGACGCCCCAGCACCTATGCTATACTACCTAACATGATCATGAGTTGACCATGGGATCAGGTATCAGGCATCAAAGAACAAAAAATATAATTGTGAATGAGAGGGTATGCAGAGTGGAAACCCAAAGCCCATCTGTAGGCAACTGGACATCCCCTTCGGAGATGAGCTAGTCAGTACAGGATAGCACTGATAAAACATACAACTTTCCTTTAGTTCTTTAATGGTTTCTCCTCCCCAACTAGCATGATCCCAATTCTACCTTACAAATCCGGCTAGACCAGAGCATGTACACTGGTACAGATAAGAGCTGGAAACACAGGGACTCCAGGACAGATAAACCCCTCAGGACCAATAATGAGGTATCAGGAGGGGAAGGGGCACGTGGGGGAGGAGGGGGTACCGATCACAATGATCTACATATAACCCCCACCCTGGTGGACAGACAACAGAAAAGTGGGTATAGAGAGACATTGGACAGTGTAAGACATGGAAAAATAATAATTTATAAATTATCAAAGGTAAGGAGGGGAGGGGGAAAATGAGGAGCTGATACCAAGGGCTCAAGTAGAAAGCAAATGCTTTGAGAATGATGATGGCAACAAAGGTACAAATGTGCTTGACACAATGGATTGTGATAAGAATTGTACAAGTCCCCAATAAAACAATTTTTTTAAAAAAAAAGAACATTGTCAGAAGCAGCCCAGTGCCTAACCACGGCACCACAGTTTTACTGAACTTTGTGATTAGCTGCTGTCAAGTTGGCCCCTCACTCTCAGTGACCCCTTGCACAATGGATTGAAGTATCATCCCCATGTTCGGTTGTGATCCATAGACAGGTTTTTATTTTTTTTAATTTATTTTTTATATTTGGCAGGCTCAATTCACTTTATTTTTGTATAAAATGGACTATATGGTAGCCACAGCTGGAGCCTGGGTCCTCTGCACGGAGACTCGGGTGGGTCTTCACAAGATGCTCAGTGAATTCCTGGTAGGGTGACTTGGGGAACACTGCTCTTTCCAGAGGTCAGGGGTCCGAGAGCTGTAGGTCTTGGAGATGGCATCAAAAGTGGTTTTGGCGAAGTTCGTAGGCAGGTTTTTAAAAATAGAGCTCCAGGACTTTCTTCCTAGTCCATCTTATTCTGGAAGTTCTGCTAAAACCTAGTCAACCTCCTAGCAGCACTCAGGAAAGCCTTCTACTAACAGACTAGTTGTGGCTTTGAAGAAAAGCCATGGGCTAGGAATAGATCCTGGATCACCCTCCTCTCCCTCGGGAAATGTGAGAATTCTGCCACTGAACCCCCTGACTCACTGAACTACTGAGATAAAACAAAACAAAACCTGACTTTTCTGTCTTTTTTTTATTTGGTGATAGGGAACTCAGCAACAAAGGGCTCAAACGGGAGAACAATTAAGAGGATGGCGCAGAACTGGCAGTTTCCCTCTTTGTGCACAGGAATGCTATGAGTGGGAGCCAGCTCAGGGCACTAACAACAACAGAGAACTGGCCTGTGCATATAGGTTTGAACTTATCATTTTAAGTAAAACAGAGTGGTTTTCTACACCTTCAACTTATGAACCACCTAAAATAGTTCTCCTTAATCAACCTTGCTGACCACATTGTTCAAATGCGCTTTTAAAAAGTGAATCCTGTTTTTCCTGCTTCAAGTATGATACTATATCATCAGACTTAACCCTCCTCTCCTCAAGCTGGTGTTTAAGGGACTTAAAAGTCCCAAGTGAACATCAAGCTACTTGGTCTTTTATTTTTTAATTACCAATGCAAATTAGGTTCAGGGTCACAAAAACCCATTTTGCAAATAGGTGCACTGAGTTCTAGAGAATATTCTAAAATGTATTATATATAACCTATTTCAAAAACCAAAAGTGTAAAATATAATTTTTTTAATTAAAAAAAACCACAAAGACCAGCAGTCCAAGAGGATAAAACTGAACTCAGAGATGTTTAACTTCCTATAAAATAAGTATTCTTAATAAGGATTTTTAAGAAGTGATTTTTAAAAATAAATCATTTTATTGGGGGTTCTTACCTCTCATAACAATCCATACATCAATTGTATCAAGCACATTTGTCCATATGTTGGCATCCTCATTTTCAAAATATTTTCTTTATACTGAGCCCTTGGTAACAGCTCCTCTTTTTTCCCCTCCTTCCCCCACCCTCCCACCCTCAGGAACCCTTGATAATTATAAACTATTATTAGTTTCATATCTTACCTCATCTGCTATCTCTCTTCACCCACTTACTGTTGTGTGTCCCCCTCATGGGGGAGAGGGCGTCATTGCAATCTGTTCCCCCTTTCTCCCCTTTATTCCCCCACCTTCCCCTTATTCTCAGAGAATCATATGCTACCCCCATTATTGTTCCTAAGGAGTTTATCTGTCCTGGATTCCATGTGTCCAGAGCGCCTATCTATACCAGTGTACCATGTTTTGGCCTAGCAGGATTTGTAAGGTAGAACTGAGGTCATGATAGTGGGGTGGAGCAAGCATTAAAGAATTCCGAATGTTGTATGATTCATCAATGTTATACTGCACCCTGGCTGACTCATTCCTTCCTTGTGACCCTTCTGTGAGGGGATGTCCCTCAGATGACCTTTGGGTCTCCACTCTAACCCCCGCATTGTTTATTTTGGGTCTTCTGATACCTGACCCCATTAACACTTCATGATCACACAGGCTGGTGTGCTTCTTCCATGTGGGCTTTGTTGCTTCTCAGCTAGATGGCCACTTGCTTATCTTTGATCCTTTAAGACCCCAGACACTATCTTTCAATAGCTAGGCACCATCAGCTTTCTTTACCACATTTGCTTATGCACCCATTTTGTCTTCTGCGATCCTGTCAGGAAGGGAAGCATCACAGAATGCCAGGTTATTAAAATAAAGTATTCTTGCATTGAGAGAGTACTGTAATAGAGGCCCAATGTCCATCTGCTACCTTAATACTTAACATATAAATATATGTACATAAGTCTATATCCCTATCATTATATAAAAATATATTTACATATGTATGTGCCTGTATTTATACCTCTCTAAATGTTTTTTGCCCCTTAGTTCTTTCCTCTATATCCTTTTACTTTCTTCCTGTCCCAGGAATACACATGGCAGCCAACTAAAAGGGAGTAGAAAAGAAATAAAAAGAGGATGTGGGTAGTGGGGAACAGGGCACTCACCACCCCACCTCCCCCATGGGGCGGACATTGTTTATGTCTCCACAGGAAAGGGAGAGAGGGATTAGACCTCAAGCCTGAGCTCCAAGGCTTGAAAACAACACAGCAGTATGAAGCAGTGAATTAACAGAGAGTTCTGTGGGCTAGTCCCAATCCCAGCTACATTGACCCCCGCCCCAGAAAATTACACTACAGAAGACAGTACCAAAGATATGGCCCCTGGGAGAGGGGTGGGTCTGCCCAGACCACATGGAAACAAACTAGGAGGGAAGGAGAGAAAGAGTAGACCACATCCTAGCCCACCAAGCCCAGAGGAAGACATGCCTGCTCAGAGTGTCAATGCAGAGAGGACCACAGGATGTCCCCTCACTGACCCACAGCGCTCCAGGGGTCAGCATGAGAGACACAGTGTGGGAATTGTGCCCAATCTGACACCCCACACACGCAGTGAAACGCAAAGGGCATGCAACAGAGCAGCAAGGGGAGCAAAGCAACTAAGTCGCCAAGGAATCCCAAAAATAGACCTCAGAATTTGGGATCAGGACTCAATTGGAAAATATATGTCAGGGTCAGCAAACAGACCTGAAAATATTTATAGGCTTTCACCCCTATCCCACCCCACATCTATCTATTTAAAATAGGCAGGATAAACAATTCCAAGGAATAAACCACAGGATCGATGGTTGTGGGGAAAATGGGAGAGGCGGAGTTGGGGAAAAGGGAAAGGCAAGTAATCTAAAATCGATGATGAGGAGGCCATAGAATGCTTGGTGGGGCTTGATCAAGTCCAATGTAGCTGAGAGAAATTACTGAGAACCGAATGAAGGTCAACATGATATAGGGACAAGAGTGATTTTTTTAAAAAAAGATTTACAGGACATTATTGCCTATAACACTTGAACATTGGTCATTGCTTATAACAATAGTCTCCTTTGTTAAATGCTTGGATAAGATTCTGCTGCCTCAAGTACATTGGTACAGATAAGAGCTCTTGACACATGGAATCCAGGACAAATAAACCCCTCTGGAACAATAATGGGAGGAGTGATACCATGAGGGTGGGGGAAGGTGTGGAGAGAAGGGGAAGAAAGAGGGAAAAGATCAAAATAACCCCCACCCCACCACCAGGGGAATGAAAAACAGAAACTTGGGTCAAGGCAAACAGCAGATGATGTAAGATATGAATATAATAATAATTTACAATTTATCAAAGGTTCCAGAAGCTGGGGGAGGGAGGGAGGGTAAAAAAGGAGTTGATACCAAGGGCTCAAATAGAAAGAAAATGTTCTGAAAATGATTATGGCAACGTATGGAGAAATGTGCTTGATATAATTGATGTATGGATTGTTGTAAGAGCCTCCAATAAAATGATTTGTAAAAAATTTAGTACCAGGTATCAAAAGATCCAAAATAAACAATTATACTGATGTGAAAGAGGAAGATTGGAGTGGAGACCCAAAGCCCATCTGTAGACATTGGACAACTCCCCCACAGAAGGGTGACAAAGACGGGACGACTCAACCAGGGATAGCATCAACAAAACACATCATTCCTCTAGTTCCTGAATGCTTCCTCCCCCCCCCCCCACTACCATGACCCAGGTCTACCTTACAAATCCGGCTAGATAGTCAGGACAAATAAAACCCTTAGGAACAGTAGTGGGAGTAGGGATATCATGAGGGTGGGGGAGGGGGATAAAGGAACCCATCACAAGGTTGGATATATAGCCCACCCTCCAGGAGGACGAATAACAGAAATGTGAGTGAAGGGACACAACGGAGTGTGTAAGACATGAAATAACAACCATAAAATATAATTGATCAAGGATTTACGAGGGTGGGGAGGGAGGGAGAGGAAAAAAGAGGAGCTGATACCAAGGGCTCAAGGAGAAAGAAAATGTTTTGAGAATGATAGTGGCAACAAATGTACACATGTGCTTGACACAATGGATGGATGGATGGATGGATGGATGGATGGATGGATGGATGGATGGATGGATGGATTGTGATAAGAGTTGTACAAGCCCTCAATAAAATGATTTTTTAAAAGATATTGCGTCTGGGGTCTTAGAGGCTTGAAGACAAACAAGCAGCCATCTAGCTGAGAAGCAACAAAGTCCACATGGAAGAAGTATGGGTGATCATGAGGTGTCGATGGGATCAGGTATCAGGCATCAAAGACCCAGAACAAAAAATCATATCAATGTGAATGAGGGGGAATGCGGAGTGGAGATCCAAAAGCCATCTTTAGACAATTGGGCATTCCCTTACAGAAGGCTCACAAGGAAGAAATGAGCCAGTCAGGGTGCAGTATAGCTCCGATGAAACATACAACATTCCTCTAGTTCTTTAATGCTTCCTCCCCTCCACTATCCCAATTCTACCATACAAATCCAGCTAGAACAGAACATGTACACTGGTACAGATAAGAGCTGGACACAGGGAATGCAGGACAGACAAACCCCTCAGGACCAATAATGAAAGTGATACCAGGAGGGGAAAAAGAAGGTAGGGGGAGAAAGGGAAAACTGATCACAATGATCTACATATAACCCCCTCCCTGGGGACGGTCACAGAAAAGTGGGTGAAGGGAGACATTGGTCAGTGTAAGACATGAAAAAATAATAACAAATTATCAAGGGTTCATGAGGGAGGGAGAGTGGAGGACGAAGGAAGGGTGGGGGGAATGAGCTGATACCAAGAGCTCAAGTAAAAGGAAAATGTTTTGAGAATGATGATGGCAACAAATGTATAAATGTGCTTGACACAATTGGAAATATGTATGTATTTTGAAAAGAGCTGTAGGAACCCCCAATAAAATGACTAATTAAAAAAGTTTAATGTATAATCCATTTAATAGTTGACATTATTAATCAAAAAATAGTAACTTACATTTGAGATTCATCTCTGTATTTGTCCTTGAAGATAGGTCCATTCTTTTTATAGTTTTACATTTATTATGAATCTTTTCACCCATAGAAACTCCAACTCACTGCCATCAGTTCTATGACTCAAAGTGACTGTAAGACAGACAAGGAAGAACTACTCTTTTGAGTTTCCAGGACAAACTGTTTACTGGAGTAGAAAGCCCCATCTTTTTCCTCCAGGTGGCTGATGGTATCAAACTGCTGACCTTGGAGTTAGCAACCCAATGTGTAACCACTGCGCCACCAGGGTGCCTTCAAACAGAAAGAGAAAAATATGTAATTCTGTTTTCCCCTTAATGAGAGTCTTTCAAAAGTATAATCAATGCTCTGTAGCACTTAGACCAATAGTTTTGAATCCTTGTCACAGATCTATGAATCTCAGTGGTGATTTAATAAACATCCAGACCCAACTCCAGACATATTAAAGTCAGCAATTTTGAGAGTTATGGACTGAATTATGTCCCCCTAAAAGTTTGTGTTATGAATCCTAACCTCTGGGACTGTGGCTACAATACAATTTGGGAAGTGGGTTGTCTTTGTTATGTTAGTGAGGCCAGAGTACTACTGGGTATATCTAAGTCAATCTGCTGCAATATAAAGGAGATGAAACAAGCAGAGAAGAGATGAGGTATCAGAGATAGCTAGAAACGTGGAGATCTCCAGGGAACCAGGTTGCAGAACCTGGAGAATTAGGTCCTTCCGGAGCCAATGGAGAGAGAAAGCCCTTCCCTAGAGCCACCCCCCTGAGTACAGATTTCGAGCCTCCTAAACTCTGAGCTCCTACTTGTAACAGCTACTAGCATCAGGGGGTAACTACGACAGTATCTCTGGCCCTGAACATGGATTTTTTTTTAAGTCAGTTAAGAAACTAGGTCAGAAGTCAAATTTTTTTTCCTTTAGAGGACTACTGAATTGACACATTAAATCACACATCAAAAAAAAAGTCACGCTTAGAACTCAGTTGCAAAATACAACATATTATATGATCTATTTGTTTTGTTTTTTATATGATCTATTATGTATGAAACATGTAGGCTAGGCAAATCCACAGAGAGAGAAAATAGTTTGTTTACACAACATGAGTTTGGAGGGGGCACAGTGGAGAATGAATGCTAATGGGCATGGAGTTCTCTCTAGGATGATGAAAATGTGCTACAGCTGAGTGTGATAGTTGCCAAACTGAGATGCTCAACAGCATTGAATTGTATAAATAGATTCTATGTTAAGGGAACTGGATCATAATGTGAATAATTTTTAATCATTAAAATTACTTTGATGCTCATCAGGGAAAAAATCATTTTAGCATTCACTGGTAGGCTGTAGATTCTTGGTGGTGATTAAACATTTTTTAATTGTAATTTTCTCTTGAAAGCTTAGATTTTATCTTTGGCAACAATAGAGGCAGTTTCCACTGACAAAATGTCAGCCCAAATACCTAAATATAAATAGTTCTAGTGCGGTGTCAGGTGTTCTTCCAAATAAAAAATGTGTCCCAAAGGAAAAACAGCTAATTCAGCTTGCTGCTCAAGTATCATAGAACAGAAATAATTGTGTGTTTTCTTTTTGTGTGTTCGTGTGCTTTCTATTTAATCACATGAAATACTAAAAAGACAAACACTGGGGTTAATATTTAATAACATTAATCATTTTTATTATTCCATCAAAGTAAGGTAAAGCTTACAACTTAAAAGATGTATTAAAATATCTAATAGAAATTTTAATTTAAACCATTTTAAGTATATTGTTTTCCTTTTTCTAATCCACTACACCACCAGGGCTCCTTTTGAACCCAGAGAGGAGATTCACTCCTAGAGTATTACATTGTTCTGCAATTAGTAGATACCTACTTAATCAAAAGTTTTAAAGTGTTTGTGAATTCTTTGATTTTGGAACTAATCTATGAACAAAGCACAAAGAGGTGCATTATGGTCACAATAGAATATAAATGCAATTACCTTTAACCATGGAAATGAAAAGGTCCATAAGACATGTCCTCCAGGATTTGGCGAACTCTCATATATTACCTGTGGGAACGCATACCTGTTTGAAGACAGTTTGACAATGCCTAGGACGGAAGAAGATTGCCTTTCCTAAGACAGAAAATGCTACTCTAGGGAAACTGGCACATGCACTCCACAAAACAAAACAAGTATACATACATACCAGCAAATTTATGTAGCTCAAATTAGAAGCAATCAAATATGCATTAATAATAGAATGAATTTTAAAATGTGGTGTTGTCACTCAATAACTCATTACCATTGAGTCAATTCCACCTCATAGTGACCCTATAGAACAGAGTATCACTGTCGCCTGGATTCCTAAGGGTGTAAATCTTTAGGGAGCTAAAAGGCCCCTTTTCTCCCTGAAAGCAGCTTACATTGGGATTAGCCGGCCAAATAATAACCTGTATGTCAGCTGGGCTCCTTACATATAGCAGAATACACACAGTACAGCAGAATGAATGGCCCACGGCTACTCAAGGACCTGTATAAACCTTTACCCAAAATACTGAAAAGAAGGCCTGGTGGCAGGCACGAAGAGTTAAGACTCAGCTCGGAACTGAAAGGTTTGAGGTTTGAACCCGCCTGCCAGCTTTAGGGGAGAGATCTCTGGCAATGTGCTCCTGTAAGGATTGCAGCCAAGGGGTGAGGTAGCATTAGAACAGATTGTGATCATGGATATTCAACTCTTAAAAACAAAAAGTGATGATACATGAATATCATATCAAGAAAACTACTCCAGAAAAACTAAAAGACACCAAATTTGACTCGTGGCTACCATGGTTGAAGAAGGAAAAGTGTTTGCCGGGGGCGGTGAGTTTGTTAATGGTGGTGGAACAATTTGGGAAAGGGTATCAATAATGTTTGCACAAACACCAAGAGTATACTCAATGGCTCTGAATTATACATGTAGAAGTTGTGGGATTGGTGCATGTTTTCTGGTGTATGTTTTTGCCATCATTAGAAAAAAATAATTACATGAATAACAATGAGTACAAAGAATAATAAAATGTTCTAAAATGGAATGTAGTGATGATGGTACAACACTTCTCAGTCATTGAGCTATGGAATTGTGTGACACGTGGATGAAATACCAATAAAGTTGTTTTAAAAATTACAGCCCAGACAGCCCTATAGAACACTTTTATTCTGTCACATGGCATTGCTATGTGTTATAATCAACTGAACAGCGCCTAAAAGAACTATATATATGCATATATATATATGTAAGAACAATATGTATTAGAATGATTAAAATAAAGACATAGTAGCAAATGCCACCGGTATTAAAAAACGTTACAGCCACTCTAGAAATCAATTTGGCAGTTTCTTATAAAGACAGCCATATTCACCATATGACCCAGCAATTCCAATCCTAAACACATCATAGAAACAAGAACTTTTACATTCACACAACCCTATACATAAATGTGTATGAACACTGTATTTGTAGTAGCCCATCTCCAAAGAAAAGAAGTATCCAGGTTCCTTACACAGATTTTAAACAGTTTGCACACACTCTGTAATATGTGTGTGTCTATAGAAGATGTTAAAAGGTGAATTGTTATTTGAATTTAAGCTGCAGATATTTTTACTCCTAGACTTCAGTGTGTTTTTCCTATGAACAAGGATAGTCTCCTTCATAACTACATTGTTGCCTCTAATAAAGATTTGTGCCTTGAAGCAGCAGAGCCAATTCAGTAACTCCAAATTAAAGAGAAAAAGCCAAATTTGCTAGAAAGTGACACGATGTGGGAGACTCACAGCAACAGAGACTGTCTTGATAGGGTCATACTTGTGACCAGAATACATAGAGTTTGTAGACTTTTCCACTAGAATTTAAAATGCATTTTACAGGAGTCATATACTTTTCCAAATACTTTCTACTTCTTAAGTCACAAAATAATCACAAAAACAAAAGCATGAAGAGTGCCAGTTCTGATGCACAAGCTATCTCTTTCCAGGTCTTAGTGAACCTCCATGCAGGGTTGTTCAGATGGCTCTGCGCCCAATCAGCTAGACGATTGCATGCCATGTGTCTATCTTTGAACAATACAGAGAGGCTTGGACGTGGCACAAAGGCTGGGGTGAGGAACTAGGCAAACATGGCACTAGTTAGGCTAGCTACAAACAGGGAGTAAGTCTAGGGTATACTACACATGCAATTACCAAAACCAGAACATTAGTATTTACTCAATGCTGTCATCAGATATTCCGACCTTATTAATATCTTGCCAGTTGACTTGATAATGTTCTAACAACAGAAAATATTAATACTATACATACACATGTTAAATATGTTAACTATAATATTGTATGTGAATTATAGAAATATGCACACACAAATATCATAGTCCAGGATCAAATCCAGGATTATATATTACATAGGTAATTTCATTAGTCTTACTCTATCTGAAAAAGTTCCTAAATTGGACATGGTCCTTGATTTTCTTAACTGTCATAAAAAATATAGACAATTATATTGTAGAATATTCTTCAATTTGGGTTTGACTAATGTTTCTTCATAATTAGATAATGCAATTTAGGAAAGAATATCGCAAGAATGGCATTTTTAAATTTACTCAGTCATTCTCTCATTTCCTGTCATGTTAAGCTGGTGTCTGACTAGTTTCTCCACAGTAAAAGTACTGATTTTTCCCTTGTAATTTGTATTTATATGGTTTGGAAGATACTTTGAAGCTATAGAGATACTTTGAAGCTATTTCTCATCAGACTCTTATGCGCTTCTCTTAGCATCCATTGATGACTTCTACCTGAATCCTTAATTTCGTGATTATTTGTCAAATAGTGCTAGTGAAGTGACAGCACTCTTTGTACAATTGCAGGCATTCTACTCTAAGGAATCCCCTAGCTTTTTGCATTTATATCAGTACAGATTTATACATCCCTGTTCTATTCAATTAGCAAGTACTACCTTTATTTGTTTTTGATGCTCAGAGGTGAGTGGAAACTCTAGTAAGTTGATTCCTGAGTTCTTGTTTGTTTTTCCACTCAGACTGCACTCTCTCCCTCTCATCCCGCACAAAGGCCGAGAAGAAGATCATCAAAGGCAAGCGGCAGCTGCAGCGAAGCAGCACCGAGCTGGCTTCACGCTCAGGAGAGAAGGCTGCGCCTCCTCCTCGTGGTTTTCGGTGCTCTACACAATCAGAGAAACTTTTCTAGTAACCAACTATAAAAACGATCCCTGAAAGTATAGTATTTGTTTGCTTAAATCATTGCATTTGGGGCTTGTGCAACTCTTATCACAATCCATACACCCATACAGTGTCAAGCATTTTTGTACATTTGTTGCCATCATCATTCTCAAAACATTTGCTTTCCACTTGAGCCCTTGGTATCAGCTCCTCATTTTTCTCCGTTCCTCCCCCACCCTCCCTCCAAACCTTTGATAAGTTATATATATTTTTCATATATTACACTGACCGATGTCTCCCTTCACCCACTTTTTTGTTGTCCGTCCCCCAGGGAGGGGGTTATATGTAGATCATTGTGATCTGTGACCCCTTTCTCCTCTCACCTACCCCTTAGCCCCCTGGTATCGCTACTTTCGTTATTGATCTGAGGGGTTTATCTGTTCTGGATTCCCTGTTTCCAGCTCTTATCTGTACCCATGTACATGCTCTGGTCTGGCCAGATTTGTAAGGTATAATTGGGATCATGATAGTGGGGGCGGGGGGGAAGGAAGTATTCAAGAACTACAGGAAAGTAGTATGTTTCATCGGTGGTATACTGCACCCTGATTGGCTCCTCTCTTCCTGTGACCCTTCTGTAAGGGGATGTCCAATTGTCTAGAGATGGTCTTTGGGTCTCCACTCCACACTCCCCCACATTCACATTGACATGATTTTTGGTTCTGGGTCTTTGATGCCTGATCCCATGAGATGATAAACTCTTACATGCTGAATTCAAAGTGAAATTGAAGCACTTATTAATAAAGATCAAAGACTTCCACATGAGTTACAACTCAATGTAAACAAAACAAAAATTCTCACAGCTGAATCAATAAGCAATGGGAATGATTGAGAAAGAACTGAAGTTGTGAACATTGTGTAATCAATACCAATGGATTGTACAGTTAAATAGAAAATTTTGTTATCTCTAGTTGATCTCAATAGGAAGCAAGCAAACAAACAGTAAACTGAATAGAGAACATCTGTCTATGTTAGATTGGGGGAAAATGGGAAAATTCATGACAGCAGGAACAATGAGTTTGTTTCCATAAAATTTAGGTTTTAGATACCTACCTCTAAATTGAATTTAGGGACCACTGAATTAAGTTATTGATAGAAATTAAGCTGAGAAGGGAAGCTGTGCTGTGCATCTCTGTTCTAAAAATTGTGGTTATGAAATATGGAAGGAAAGGAGGAACGTATAAGTATATTGTTTATTTTAATGTTTTCTGTGTATGTGAAATCCAGGATATGTAAATCTATAGTGACAGTAACTGATAAATGATTCCTTGGGGCTATGACAAGGGAGGTTGGGGGGAAAATGAAGAGCTAATAATGATGAGCACAAGAATGAAGAAAAATTTCAAGAGATGATCGTACAACTCTTTTTGTTGTGATTGAACTCTCTTTTTTTAAAAAGATCATTTTATTGGGGACTCTTAGAGTTTTTATAACAATCCACACATCAATTTTATCAAGGATATTTTTACTTGTGTTGCCATCATTATTTTCATGACATTTACTTTCTATTTGATGATTTAACTCTCAAATTGTACAATATATGAATTATATGCCTGAGATAGTTAAGGTATATTGGACCAACCTGGCCAATAAACACAGGGCAGAGAGATGCATGGCTCAGTGAGCCTCGCCTTTCTAGTTCTCAGGTTTCTTCCTCTCTGATGGTTGGACCAGGGTGCAGCTGCCTTAGCCAGTTCCCTGCTTCAGCTGGCAATGCTTACTTCCTGTGAATCATCCCTGAGGAGAAGCCACATGGACCTACCCTGATGCAGCCCTGGGTGCTGGAGCAGCCGTGTGGAGACCCCTGCCAGTGCTAAGATGCTTACACGTTCACTGATTCAGCTTTCCTCCTGCAGTCAGCATCATTGTGTGTGTTTTGTGAGATTGAGGAGGACTTTGTGGATTGGTGTTGGACATATGGGATTGGACAGCTCTGGCACTTACCCTTTATATGAAACTCTGTCTTATATATATATAAGTTTCTGTGGATTTGTTTCTCTAGTCTAACCAGACTAATATATGCCAATAAAAGTTTGAGTAAAAAAATTGCCAGATTCCCCCATAATTTTCGTCCATTTAAAAGATATGAGAAAGTCAATGAGACCTATGAACAGATAAATGGTGAATATGGACAAACCCCTGGGCGTCTTAGTGGCACACTTCTGCAAGTGATGATATAAGATAGCATCTAGAAGAAACCAATGAAATTATATCAAATCATATTATATTTTCATGTAAAATTTCTAAGAAAATAAAGTCCCTTTAATGATATCATTTGATATTTGTCATTTAGTATATTGATGCTTCAGAGAGAAGTTACAACTTGGAAATTTAGTTAAAGGAGATAAGAGTACAGACTCTGGATAGGGCAAGATATGACAAAATAACAATCTGTGGATTATCAGGGGCTCATGAGGGACGGGGGAGTGGGGAGGGAGGGGGAAAAAAAGAGGACCTGATGCAAGGGGCTTAAGTGGAGAGCAAATGCTTTGAGAGTGATTAAGGCAAAGAATGTACGGATGTGCTTTATACAATTGATGTATGTATATGTGTGGATTGTGATGAGTTGTATGAGCCCCTAATAAAATGTTTAAAAAAAAAAAAGAGTACTCAACAAGCAACATTGTTAATGTGAGAGTCCAGTTCAATCTGAGTCAATGTACAACAGGATCAAGAATATTGTGTGATTGCCTGTGGATAGGAATTTCTGAGCTCCTGGTGGTACAAACAGCTAACACGTCCTTGGTGCTAACTGAAAGTTTAGAGGTTCAAGTCCATCCAGAGGTGTCTTAGAAGAAAGGCTTGGTGATCTACTTCCAAACAACCAGTGACTTGCGTATGCTATGGATCCCAGTTCTACTGTGACACAAATGGGGTCACCATGCAGTCAGCGTCTAATTGACAGCAAATGCCTTGTTTCTTTTGTTTTTTGCTCTGTGTCTTGTTTTTTCTTGTTGTTGTTGTTTTTAGGAAATTGAAGTAAGATTTCATTTTTAATGGATCAAGGGAATAGGTCATGTATCTTAGCATTGTTTAAAAAGTCTCTCTTTAAGCATATGATAACAAATTTGTAAATTATCAAGAGTTTATGAGGCCCCGGGAGGGAAGGGAAAATGAGGAGTTGATACCAAGAGCTCAAGTAGAAAGAAAATGTTTTGAAAATGATGATGAAAACAAAATGTACAAATGTGCCTGACATAATGGATGTATGTATGGATTGTGATAAGAGTTGTATGAGCCCCCAATAAAAATATTTTTTAAAGCATATGATAATTCAGGCCTTCATTTTGGTGACTAATATGGGTTGAATTGTAGCTCTAAAATATGTGTCAATTTGACTGGGCCATAGTTCTCATTATTATATAAATAGGTTCCATTTTGTGATTTGACATAATTATCCTACATGTTGTACATCCTAACCCTATGATGTTAGTGATATTGTTTGATAATTTCACATTCTGTTGGTTCATCTTTCTTTGGAATAGGCATGAAAATGGATCTCTTCCAGACAGTTGATCAGGCAGCTAGCTGGCTTCCAAAATTTCTTGGCATAGAGGAGTGAGCATCTATTTTCAGCAGTACTTGGACAAGGAACTGCCAGAAATTCAAGCCGGATTCAGAAGAGGACGTGGCATGAGGGCTATCATTGCTGTCATCAGGTGAATCTTGACTAAAAGCAGAGAATACTGGAAAGATGTTTACTTGTGTTTTATTGACTACACAAAGGCATTCAATTGTGTAGGTCATAACAACCTATGAATACTATTATTAAAAGCCATGGTAATTCTAAAGCATGTCATTGCTGTCATGCAGAACCTGTTCCTAGACGAAGAGGCAGTTGTAGGAACAGAAAAAGGGAATATGGCATGATATATAATCAGGAAAGTTGTGCATCAGGGTTTGTAGTAGTTACATAATCTCTGGTGCCAATTTGAGATTATTAAGAGTGAAGGGGTAGATTTTAGCCTGTCAATCAGGTTGCACCTTGATGACCTCTTTGGAAGCGCTACGGAAATAAATAGCTCGATGGAGGCGGGACACACACACTCTGTGCTTGACATTCCTGCTGACAAACCATATGGATTTACGCTGATGAAGCCAGAGCTCTGGAGCTGGAGGAGCTACGTGGAGAACCACAGCACTGAAAGATCCTTCCACTGACACTGGATCTATAAGCGTTTCCATCCACTGGCCTGTGATCTTGCTGCATTCGGCATTATTGCATGATTGTGTAAGTCTAAAGAAGAATTTATGAACTAGTATAGGACATATGGGCTAATATTGGACTTATAGATTCGATCTGGACTGGGCTGGGATGTTTCCCAATATACAATTGCTCTTTTATATAGCTCTTTCTTACACATATGAGTGTCTATGAATTTGTTTCTCTAGTCAAGCCAGACTAACACAGTGTTGTATCCTTTAACCATACTTAATCAATCTGTATGCTCAGCAAGTAATCAGAGAAGCCAAACTATGAAGTACACAGCATCAGAATTGGAGGAAGATTCATTAGCAACCTGTGATATACAGATGACATAACCTTCCTTGCTGAAAGCAAAGAAGACTTGAAGCACTTACTGATGAAGATTAAAAGGTGTAGCATTCCATATTAATTATACCTCACCATGAAGAAGATACAAATCTTTACTGTTGAATCAACATAATGATGAATGGCAAAGTGATTGAAGTTAAGGATTTCATTCTACTCTGATGCACAGTCAGTGCTCATGGAAACAGCAGTCAAGAAATCAAACATCTCTCATTGGGCGAATCTGCCGCACGAGACTTCATTAAAGTGTTAAAAAGCAAAGTTGTAACGTCGAGGACTGAAGAGCTTCTGATCCAAGTCATGGTGTTTTCAATCACCTCACAATCATGTGAAAGTTGGTCAGTGAATTAGGAAGACCACAAAAGAATTGAGGTATTTGATTATGAGGTTGGTGAAAGATATTGAAAGGATCATGGACTGCCAGAAGAACAAACATCTATCTTGGAGGAAATAAAACCAGCATGCTCCCTAGAAATAACGATGGCAAGACTTCCTCTCATGTACTGTCTCTGGAAAAGGACATCGTGTTTGGGCAGTGAAAAAGAGAATAAGGTGGATCATTGATAAGGTGGATTGACATAATGGTCTCAAATAAAGGGATGACTGAGGGTAATGTAAGTTCAGGCAGAGTTTCATTCTTTGTGTGTCTCTGTGAATAGCAACTGACTCAAGGGCACCTAGCATTGCTTAACATGTTAATGAGGCAGAATTAAAGGAAATTACATTAATTAAGCAGGATAATCTACAGAATTAATCTGTCTTGACTCAATCTCTTTTGACATAAAAAAGTAATTAAAGAAACAAGCATAGATCAAAGAGACCTTATCATCACAAAAAGAGCAAGGAATGGGAGTGCTTCCTTTGGACACAAGTTCCTGTGCTGTCCAACTCTTAAACCTAGGAGAAGGTGATAGATATTACCACATATGGAGACCTCTATGGGGTGCCAAGTCCACAGATAATGAAAGCTGACACAGAAAGAAAAAGCCTTCCCTTAGGACCAGCACTTTGAATTTGGACTCCTGGCCTCTTAAACTGTGAGAGAATACCTTTCTGTTGTTGTATAGCCATCTACTTGTGGCATTTCTGTTGTAGCAACAGGATGTAACTAAGGCTGACAAGAATGTTCTTAGAGATGAGGATGGCAAGCATTGGACTTACTTGCATTGGTTACATCATCAAGAAAGACCAATGAGTAGAAGAGGACATCATGGTGTCTAAGTAAAGGATCAATAAGACGGAAGGAAACCCTAGGGGAGATGGACAGACACAATAGTCACATGGACTCAAGCACAATAATGATCATGAAGATAGCAAAGGGCAAGGCACTAGTTCAACACGAGAGCAATTAATGACTACATGATTAGAAACGTCTTGATAATTGTGATGGCTAATTTTGGTCAACTTGCTGAGTTATGGTCCCCAGTGGTTTGACCAAAGACCAGACTAGTTATTATTCCACGCTGTAATCTAATCTAATGTATTCACTTTCCACAATGGAATATAATCAATCATCTGAAAAGTGATTTTTCTTTCTTTTCCCCCCCATAAATCATTTTATTGTGGGCTCTTACAGCTCTTATAATAATCCACACATCAATTGTGTCAAACACATTTGTACATATGTTGCCATTATCATTTTCAAAACATATTCTTTCTGCTTGAGTCCTTGCTATCAGCACCTCTATTTTCCCCTCCCTCCTCCACCATCCCACTCTCATGGTCCCTTGATAATTTATAAATTATTATTTTCATATGTTACACCATCTGCTGTCTACCTTCACTCATGTTTCAGTTGTTTATCCCCCTCGGGGCGTGTGTGTGTTATATGTTAAACATTGTGATTGGTTCTCCTCTATCTCCCCTTTTTCTCTCCACCTTCCCCCTACCTTCATAGTATCACTACTCCTATTACTGTTACTGAAGGATTTACTTGTCCTGGATTCCGTGTGTCAAGAGCTCTTATCTGTACCAGTGTACATGCTCCAGTCTAGCCTGATTTGTAAGGTAGAACTGGGGTCATGATAGTGGGGGAGGGGGAGCATTAAAGAACTAGAAGAATCTTGTGTGTTTCACCAGTCCTATAAAAAAGTGAATTTTTGTGCAGTGTGTTCTGCGCCATCCAATAACTAGATCTTTTAGCAAAACTCGCTCTCCCTCATCAATCTTTGCAATCTTTCAGTTGCCTGACCTACAATCTTGGAATGCCAGCCTCTGGAAGTCTCTAGTCTGCCACCTGACATATTGATTTGGGTCTTTCCAGCCCCCACAATCATGTAAGCCACTCCTGTGAAATAAATCAATCTCTCACTGTTTATTTTCCAGAAAAAAACCACCTCGTCATTGAGTTGATTCTGACTCACAGTGAACTTATACAGAAGGCAGCCTCGTCTCTCTGGAGGAGCAGCTGGTGGATTTGAAGCACTAATTTTGCTGTTAGCAGCAAATACTTATCCTACAGTGGGACCAAGGCTTCTCTCTCTCTCTCTCCCTCACACACACACACATACACACACATATATACATGCACACATACATACTGGGAAAACATGGAGGCCCTATCCAACTGTCTCTGGCTACACAATGGAGAAGGAACATCCAACTGCACACCAACCGGAGACAGATTATACAGGCAGAGATTGAACATGTCCCCCTCATTCTGAAACCAGCTGTTCCTCCCATGTCACTCTACTGCTTTGCTTGGTTCAACAATCCATTGCAGTGGCCATACAAAACTCCCAGTCCATATAATTCAGTGAGTTTTTTAGGGAAGTTAATAGGTTACCACAAGCCAAGATCAGAAAACATTAATGATACAGTTATTGGTTCACAGAAACACTCCCGTCAGCCAGCAGTCAGGAGTCTCTCCAGTCCTCAGCTTCTCAGGAGCATGATCCCTTGGCTTCCATGGGCCAGGAAGCTAGTCTGCTGCTTTGCCTCAGTTTCATAGTTTCAATGCTCTCTCATGGTCTCCTTGCGTTGGCCTCTGATCTCAACGTGGCTCCTTTGCTTGTCTCATGGTCTGTATGCTGCAGCCTCTACTGCAGTGGTTCTCAGCCTTCCTAATGCCCGTGACCCTTCAATACAGTTCCTCTTGTTGTGGTGACCCTCCACCATAAAATAATTTTTGTTGCTACTTCATAACTGTAATTTTGCTGCTGTTATGAATCATCATATAAATATCTGGTATGCAGAATGTATTTTCATTGTTATAAATTGAACATAATTAAAGCAGAATGATTAATTACAAAAACAATATGTAATTATATATTGTGAAATATTTATTTCTAATGAAAATCAATGAAATTTTGTCTTGAAGCATGGTGTAGCATGAGAAATAATCTTCACGCTGGGTACTCGTGTGTGGGCTTATATGCATGTGGGTGGACCCGCAATGGATAGGGGAGTGGTGCCTTGGTTCCTAAGACCATCGGAAATATGTGTTTTCTGATGGTCTTAGGCGACCCCTGTGAAAGTGTCATTTGACCCACCAAAGAGGTCGCGACCCACAGGTTGAGAACCGCTGCTCTAGTGCCTTTGGTCTTGGCCTCTACCACTTTAAGTAGAGATCTCAAACATGCTCTACTGGTGGTGGTTCTTGTTTAATGGTCTTGGGAGTCTTTCTGACCCTTTGAAATGTCTCATTCTTATAACTAGCGTCATGGCAAGTGAAACTGACCAATCCCCCTACTAGTGCTTCATATACCCTATTTGCATAGTCCCACCCAGTCATCTGGTAGGAGTTACAGAGACATGGATGAAGGATCCATGTAAAGAAATTTCACCGTGTGTGTGCATTTCTATGCTTTCACACAAGTACAACACGGTGACATAAAGTCTACCTGCTACATGCATGAAGAAAACAAAGGGTCATTTTAAAAAGCTAAAGCTGAGATCAAAGTGTATGTCAGAAGAGACTCTGAAACACTCGTGAATGTTGAGTCGCTAAAGTACATGGGAGAATTAGTAAAGAAAAAGAGCTTGACAGAAAATGTCAAGGGCAGCATGCAAGGGGATTCCCCTCCCCCAACTGCAAAATGGATTTTCCCCCCCAAAGCTAGGCATTTAAATCTTTTTATAAAACAACCTTATCACCTTCAAGTACTCTCCATTACACTTAATACACTTGTCATATCTGTGATTCCATTCTTGGAAACATTTTTCAAACTCATCTCTTTGGATGGCTGACAGTACTTCCCTCGTTTCTTTCTTCACCTCTTCTATGTTGTCAAATTGCTGTCCTTTCATGTCCCTTTCATTCACAGAAACAAAAAGAAGTTGCATGGAGCAAGGTCAGATGAGTAAGGTGCGTGGGGCAAGAGAGGTTTGCTGCTTTTTGCCAAAAATTGAGATGGTTGTGTGTGCAGCCGCATTGACGTGGTGGGAAAACCAGTTCCGTCTGCTACAAATCAGGCCTTTTTTGTCGCACACTATTATGCAATCTTTTCTGAACCTCTAAATAGAAAGTATGATGAACAGTCTGGCTGGGTGGAATAAACTCCCTCACATAAAAAAAAAAAAAACAACCAAAGGGTGTTGGGAGCCGATATCCATTAAGACCCTGGCCTCAGACACGTAGCAGAAACTTGGCCGCTTTCTAACAGCAAGGCTTTGTTCCCTGCCCAACTTCGCCCCCACTTTCCAAGCTACTGTAGCATGGGCAGTTCCGATAACTGACCTTGTTGCCATTAGTCGAAGTACTGAGCACCCATTGAACTGCAGATATACCATGTTAGGAACATCGTGATAAGTTCACCCGTACGTCACCACGGACGTCTTTGAGTACTGTTGCGCACCCTTTGTACCTTATTGGGAATATGTGGCTGATTGGTTATTGTACAGTGTGCGGTTGTTACACAGTGTGCTTCATTGGAATATGTGCCTCCCACTTCCTTCTCTGTTGTGAATATATACCCAGAGTTTTGGCAAAATAAACGGGCTTGATCAGCACTTGTCTTGCCCCATGTCTCTCTTTCTTTTTCCCATCCAGGTTCATTGCCCCTCCGGTCACCGTGTGAGGGTCTCGCTGGATGAGACCCTAACAAAAGGGCAAAGAATGTACGGATGTGCTTTATACAATTGATGTATGTATATGTGTTGGGATAAGAGTTGTATGAGCCCCTAATAAAATGTAAAAAAACAAAAGAAAAAAAAAGAAAATGATTAGGGCAAAGAATGTACAGATGTGCTTTATACAATTGATGTATGTATATGTATGGATTGTGATAAGGGTTGTATGAGCCCCTAATAAAATGTTTTAAAAAAATAACAAATGAGCATAAGAGTTTTTTTTGGAGTGCCCCCTCATAGGAAGATAGATTATAAGGAAATTTGGAAATACCCGGAATTAGAAATCCCAAAGAAAGGAAGCACTAAACATCTCGCAAGTTGAAAGAATTGAAGAAAAGTCCAAGCCTCAAGCTGAAATGTTGAAGAATCCCATGGGCGAAATATTGAGCGATGCCAAAAGCACCGAGAGAAAATGGAAGGGGGATGCGGAGTCACTGTGTCAAAAAGGATTGTTTGAAATGCAACCGTTTCAAAGACAGCATATGATCAATATTGAATGAAGAAGTCCAAGCTGCCCTGAAAGCATTAGCTAAAATCAAAGCTCTAGGAATTGTTGGAATACCCATTGAAATGTTTCAACAAAGTGATGGGGCATTGGAGCTACTCAGTTATGCCAAGAAATTTTGAAGACAAGTGGCTGGCCAACTGACTGGGAGAGATCCATATCTGTGCCAATTCTAAGGGAAAGTTAGCCAATCATGTTCAGAACTTATTGAACCATATCTTAATATTACATATATAAACATTTGTTGAAGATAATTCAGGAAAAAGTCACAGCTGTACAGCAGCAGGGATTTGGTAGGTATTCATACAGCTTGGCTAAAAGCAGAGAATACCAGAAAGATGTTTACTTATTTTATTGACAAGCAAAGTATTTAACTCTGTAGATCTTAAAGTTATCAGGCTATGGATAACTTTAAGAAGAATGGAATTCCAGAGCACGTCAATGTCCTCAATGGAAGCTGTAGATAACTCAAGAAGCCGTTGCAGGAATAAAACAAGGGAATACTGTGTGATTTAACATCAGCAAAGGAAAAGCGCCTCAACAGCTGTTCCTGGAAAGATTTACTCTTGAACACAGTGGGTGTTCAAGAGGAAGGTGTCTCACCTCTCTTTTTCTCCAGAGAATCCTAAGATAAGGAGTAAATGCTCTTCAAGTTAAAGCAAAGATTTCCAAAGAAATACTTTACCTTTCCAAAGACCCATCACATCTGCATTTTTTAAATAGTAATTTTATGAAGTTACAAAGGGTAGATTGAAGCCTTGTGGAGCTAACCTTTCTTGTTTGCACATGTATTTGCCATAAATTATATCAGCTTTAAGTTGCAGGTGTGAGTTTAAGAAACTAAAGCAGTTCTGCTGCGTTCAAGTGCCCCAATACATCCCTAGCTCAGGTTGTGCCCTCTAGCACACATCTACCTGTCACAAAAGAGGAGCAGCCAAAGAGCACAGGCCCTTTGTGGCCTGGGTGGGGGTAGAAGAGCTCTGGTGGGATAAGCACTAAACTGCTAACCCAAATGTTGGCCGTTCAAAACCACCAACCACTCTGTGAAAGAACGATGGGACTGTTTACTCCCATAAAGATTTACAGTCTCAGAAATCCTATACAGGGTTATTATGAGTTGATGGCAGTGGGTTTGTTTTCAGTTGGGTGGTGATAACACTCAGAATCCTTTTCTTTCTTTTGTTTTGTTTTTTTTTATTAATAAATCATTCCATTGGGAGCTCTTACAATCTCACAAAAATCCATATATCAAACGTATCAAGCACATTGAAACAAATATGTTGTTAAAGGCCAATCCTCTCCTGAATTTATCACAATTTTAACAGTATATTTATATGTGTATAAAATACGTATATACATAAAAATTTATATACATATAAAACATGTAGCTACAAAACTAATATTTAATGTGTTTATACAAATACAGAATAGGATCAAACTTGCTCAATTAAAAAATCATTTTATTGGGGGCTCGTATAAATCTTATCACAATCTATACATCCATCCATTGTGTCAAGCACATTTGTACATTCGTTGCCATCATCATTCTCAAGACATTTGCTTTCTACTTGAGCCCTTGGTATCAGCTCCTCATTTTCCCCTCCCTCCCTACCCCACGCTCCCTCACGAACCCATGATAATTTATAAATTATTACTATTTTTTCATGGCTTCCACTGTCTGATGTCTCCCTTCACCCACTTTTCTTTTGTCCATCCCACAGAGAGGGGGTTATATGTACATCCTTGTGATAGGTTCCCCCTTTCTACTCCACATTCCCTCCACCCTCCAGTATCGCCACTCTCACCTCTGGTCCTGAGGGGTTCATCTGTTCTGGAGTCCCTGTGTTTCCAGTTCCTATCTGTACCAGTGTACATCCTCTGGTCAAGCCAGATTTGTAAGGTAGAATTGGGATCATGATAGTGGAGGGGAGGAAGCATTAAAGAACTAGAGGAAAGTTGTATGTTTCATCACTGCTACACTGCACCCTGACTGGCTCGTCTCTTCCCCGCGACCCTTCTGTAAGCAGATATCCAGTTGCCTACAGATGGGCTTTGGGTCCTCACTCTGCACTCCCCCTCATTCACAATAATACGATATTTTGTTCTTTGATTCCTGCTACCTGATCCCATTGATACCTCATGATCACACAGTCTGGTGTGCTTCTTCCATGTGGGCTTTGTTGCTTCTCAGATAGATGGCTGTTTATTTATCTTCAAACCTTTAAGACCCCAGATGCTATCTCTTTTGATAGTCGGGCTCCATCAGCTTTCTTCACCAAATTTGCTTATGCACCCACTTTGTTCCACTTTGTGTTGGGAAGGTGAGCATCATGGAATACCAGTTTAATAGAACAACGTGTTCTTGCTTTGAGGGAGTACTTGAGTAAAAGGCCCAATGTCCATCTTCTATGTTGATACTAAACCTATAAATATATGCACATATATCTATTTCCAAATCATCATATATGAATATATTTACATAATGTACATACCTGTATTTAACCCTCTATAAATGTCCTTTGCCTCCTAACTCTTTCCTCTATTTCCTTTTACTTTCCTCTTGTCGCACTATCATGTTCAGCCTTCATTTGGGTTTCAGTAATTCCTGTTACACTGCTCTTGATCAAGCGCTACCAGGCCTCCTACACCCTCCTTGCCACCAATTTTGGATCACTTGTTTTTCCCTTGTCCCTGGGTTTGTTGACACCACTTCCTTTCCCCCACCTCCCCTTCTCCCATGTCCCCCTGGAACCATCAATCCAGTTGTTTTCTCCTCCAGATTATTTATCCCGCCTACAACATCTAGATATACCCAGAATTCTTTTCTAAAATCTGCTTTTCGTAACTAAACCATCTTCTCTTGAACAGCTGGCTCTCTTCCCATGAGTCTTTTGTAGCACAATGCTTCTGAAACCTGCCTGTACATGGTTGTTGTTGTTGTTGTTGTTGGGTGCCATGGAGTCAGCTCCGACCCACAGAGACCCTGTGCACAACAGAAGGAAGCCCGGCATGGTTCTGTACCATCCTCAGAATCATCCCTATGCCGAGCCCATTGCTGCAGCCATTGTGTCAATCCATCTTGGTGAGAGCCTTCCTCTTTTACACTGCCCCTCCATTTTACCAAACATGATGTCCTTCTCCAGGGACTGGTCTCTCCTGACAATAGGTCTGAAATATGCAAAAAAAAATTCTTGCCATCCTTGCCTCTAAGGAGCACTCTGTCCTTACTTCTTCCAAGACAGATTGGTTTGTCCAGTCATGGTACTTTCAGTATTCTTCGTCAGCACTGTAATTCAAGAGTATCAACCCCCCTTTGGGGTTCCTTTTTGAATGTGGGCTTGGGTCAGGCACAATATGATAGAGTAACGCTTTTGAAATTAAAGCCTTCGGAATCATCATTTGCTCAAAATGATAAGAACTGCAAACACTAACCATTGGAACTTGAGATATATGGATTATGACTAGGAAAATTGGAAGTTGTAAAAAATGAAATGGAACACAAAAGTCAACCATGGTTGACTCTACTTTGAGAGGTCAGCGCTTCCTCAGTCATATTGTGAGTGCCTTCTGACCTGAGGGCCTCACCTTCTGACACGATCTCTGACAATGTTCTGCCTCTATTCACCAGGCTTTCAGTATCTGACAATGTTTCTGAGCTATCCATAAGGTTTTCAGTAGCTAATTTCTGTAAAGTGGCCCACCTATTCCTTCTTCAGTCTGTTCTTCATCTACAAGCTCTGCCGAAACCTGTTCACTTTGGGTGCCACTCCTGGTATTTGACATAGCAGTGACATGAATTCCAGCATCGCAGCCAACACACAACCCACCACAATATGACAAACCGGCTGACAAATGGTATGGCTACACATTAGAAACATCTATCAACCAAAACCAAACTCACTGCCTTCAAGCTGATTATGCCACAGTGACCGGAAAGGACAGCACAGAATTGGCCCCATGTTTGTTCCTGAGACTATAAATCTTTTAGGAAGTAGAAAGCCTTGTCTTGGCAGTGGATTTGTTTTTGATCACGTGGGGATAAAACACAGAGCAGCCAGAATTCTTTTCTAAAATGTTTATCATGAGTAAAACCACCTTCTCTTAAAAACTAGTCCCCTTCCCTTGATAGCATATTGTTTCTGAAGCCTGGCTCCATGGAGTGATTGGGGGTTTTGAACTACTGACCTTGTGGTGAGCAGCCCAACTGGTAACCACTACAACACCAGGACTCCTTTAGAAACACCCACAGAGCTTTAAAACAAATGGAAACCCCCCTCAAGCCAATTGAATCTGAATTTCTGAGGTGGGATCTGAATTTATCTATTTATTTATTTAAACGTGAAATGTGTTTCCTTTTATTCAGGTACTTTTTAATGTTTTTCAATATGAACGTTATGGTTTCTTCATATAGGAATTGTGTCTTTCTTAAATATATTATAGTTTAATTGTTTTATTGGGGGCTCATACAACTCTTATCACAATCCATATATATACCAATTATGTAAAGTACATTTGTACATTCATTGCCCTCATTATTCACAAAACATTTGCTCTCCACTTAAGCCCCTGGCATCAGGTCCTCAATTTTACTTATTTATTTTAAAACTCCCCAGGTGATTCTATTGTGTAGCTAGGTTTGAAATCTAACCAGAACAATAGTTCTCAAAGTTTGTTCATGGATAGACAGGACCAGTAACTCAGCAAACTTGCTGGAATTGCAAATTTCCTGGGCAAGATCAGCAGTATTCCAATCCACTGGCTACTCCAGTAGATTCACAGCCCTGGAAACCCAAAAGGGCAGTTGTACTGTCTTTTAGGTTGTTCCAAATCAACTCAATGGCAGTGAATTTTACTTTTAGATTCCAGACTAGTAGAATCAGAAACTGGAGAATGATGTCTACATCTGTTTTAATAAGACTACAGATGACTCTGCTGAAGTTTGGGAACCACTGACCCTAGGGGAGTCCTTCTCAACATTTATTATGTATTTGATCCATCTGGAGGTTTGTTCACATATAGGTTTAGACTCAGAAGTTTGGGATGGGGCCTGAGATTTTTAAAATAAACTCCCAGAGGGTGCTGCTGAACCACCAACCACACTGTGTAGTAGTGTGCTAGAGTACATTTGCTTCTCTCTTTGTAAAATTATCCAGGCACTCTATATACCAAAGCTGTTTTTCCTCAGTGAGTAAGGTACTTACAGAAAAGAATTTAGAGTTTCATTTTTCCTTAGTTGATCCCATTCTGATTTTTGGTCTTAGAAAATTTTTTTAGGTTTCTGGTCTACTTTCTAGTTACATCTGTTTTCAAAAGTCCTTCAAATAGTAATTTGATGCCCAAGATTCTGCTTATATGATCTCCTAGAATTAGGTTATCTTATTCCTGTAACATGCTCCAAATATGCCTTTTTTCGCTTTGTATAATCTACTATAAATAATCTTAGTTTATATTTTAAAACTTGAATTGTATAACAGTCTCCATGCAGGTTCTCCCCACATCCCCATGCATGCTGAGTCCTTTGGTTACGTTCACATCTTAGGACTTAGTTACCGTATATTCATTAGTATAAACAATCATATCCAATAATTATGGTGTGTTGGAAGGCTTGTTTTCCCTCGGGTCACACATATTTAGGGAAAACTGAGTTATTGTTATACATGTTCAGTTCAAGATTGGGTACATTAATCAAAAGTGACACATTTTTCATGCTTAGAATAAGAAATCTTGAAAACCCAACTGTTTATACACATTTTTATTGTAAAGTATAAAATATTTGTAAATAATTTTAGAAATTACAGCTACATTTTTAACAATTCAATACGTTGTGAAAGCACCACATTGAGGAAATTACATCTATAAAACAACTTAAAATGAACATGTTAAAATGATTTCAAAGTAATTACAACATTAACAAATCATGAAATTCAGAAACTTTTTCTAACCACAGATACAAATCTGGAGTCTCTTAACTCAGATGCCTTCAGGGGCTCAGTAGGAACTACAAAATAATGGAGTAATCTGAAATCAAGAAAGAGGAAATCTAGCAGGTGGGGGCACAACGGGGAGTGCATTACCAGTCTAAGGATTTTCAAATTAAAAAGAAAATTAGAGATGTCACTCCCAAGTGAACCATGGCATGGGTTAGACTATCCCGTGGGGAGTGCAGTTTGTAACTCTACTTTGAGTGGATACCTAGCAGTGTATGTACTCAGTTCTCAACATGGCAGGCAACTCAGCACTTTGACATATGTGTCTGTGTGTTTTTAAATATGGATGTCTTTTAAGGCTTCAGTCACTGTTCTGGATGGAGTAAATAAAAAAAAGAAAAACTCTAAAAAAAGGTGTTTTGTACCCTGATTTAATCAATTCAGTTATGTGTATATATTTTAGAAACACCTGGTTTTAAAATATCTGCTTTCATATTTATTTGTGAAAAATTAGGTATGACTGAGTTAATTACAACTAGGCAAGAGTTAATTCTATTAATCATAGAAACACACAGCAGTACACTATTCTTTACTAAGAAATGTTTATGTGAAAATGGTATTACGAAAGCCACTGGTTAGGCAAAGCATTCAATCATATTACCTCAGTACAAACATGATATAGGAAAATACTTGTAAATCATCTGACAGCTTCACATTATCTTTCAAAGGTATTTTATGGAAGGGCTTAGTAGATTTTATACGTTCAGTGAAAATTAAAAGCTACAGTCTGAATACATACTTTTGCAGCAATAGTTCAAAGAGCTGTTCTTTGTTGGCTTATTATGAATGTAGCTTTAAAGAAGTTAATACACTTTGCCATCAAGGACTTCACATGAATAATTTTTAATAATTTGAAAATAAGTAATTTTAAGACATAATGGAAGTGTTGGTTGACAAAATTTCCATTAAAAAGGCTACAAAGGAATATAATTAAAATATCCTGAGGATGAGAACAAATATTTTAAAATAATTTACAGACAAGAGATTTTTAAAAAGGTCAAAGATGTTTACTCTAAATCTTCATAAGACAGCAAGAAATATTTTCCAGTTTTGTTTTTAATATTGTAGCTCTCACGTTGAGCAGTTTAACACAGGAAGAAAAGCACCAAGGATAGCTATCCATTCTCATTTTAAAAAAATATTCACATGGTACAGATAAATTTTATAGATGGCCATTAAATTCTGAAACTAAAGTCAAAGTTGTAAAGTACTTGGTCTAAAATAAGGTTAGGTGTTCAGCAAACTCAAAGTACACACATAAGAAAATATTAGACACAGTATCACAAATTAATACAGTAGGCTTCCTATTATATTTCCATTTTGCCAGAACTGAGACTTTTCAAGCTGGGGGATATGTGTGGCATTTTTTTAAACTTAATATGTGGCAAAGTTTTAAAATCTGATCAAGTCTTAAGTATCTTCTCTGTATTTCAGAACCCATTTTGACTATCAAAAATGTTTATAAACAACTGATATTTTTTAGAATTCCAATTTAATACTAATTTTGTATATTATAACTAGTTCCATAGCATATTAACTAATGTTGAAAACGGCACTAGAAAATTTACTATGGAACTGAAAAAGAAATAAACATCTTTCTTACGTCAGTTAACAGAAATTTCTTGTTAAGAGTATCTAATTCAGGCTGAACTACTACATATTTTGCTTACTTAGGAATGCTATTAAACACCAGTAAGTTTCTACAAATAAATGTATTGAAACTAATAAATTATTCATAATTAAAACATTAAGGTTCCATAAATAGTTATAATAGATACTAAGTATGAGATCTCACAAATAATAACATTGTTTAATCCAAATATTGATTTTAAATGATTGAAATGTATTTAACACTTATAAGTCAATGGATCTGCAACATCAAATTCTGTATTATATTGTTAATAACTAGATACAAAGTGTTGTCTGCTCATTCTTCTCAGAGAATTGACTCTCCTTTTCGCAACATACATAATGGGCATTGACACTGGTGACGTACAGTGATCCAATTAGTTAGCATACTTATGAAGAAATCGTTCAAATGCATCATAGATAGCTCGCCTATAATTAAATATGAAAGAAAAAACATAATTTAAAAGGTGGCGGGATAGACAATGCATTCATTATAAATTACTTCAAAAATTACCCGTAGCTTGCCATTTAACCTTCTTTTCAAAACGAGCAAGTACTTAAGGGTGGGTGTCTGGGTCCACACAATTTTCACTATCAATTTCCTGATCACACCTTAAATGTACTTCCAACTAAATATGGATTCAGAAGCAGCTTCTTTTTCATGAAGCTCTTTTTTGTGCCTTAGAGGTTTATATCTTATATATAGTGCTGATGGTTTTCATGGCTTAATTTTTTAGTAACAGCTTTATTGAGATATAATCCACATAGCATCAAATTCATCCTTTCAAATTTTACAATTCAATTTTTTAAATAATATTTATAGTTGTGCAACCACTACTAGTAGCTAATTCTAGAACATTCTAGAAATGTCACACCCTTTGCAGTTATTCCCCGTTCCCCCTACATCCAGTCTATGGATTTGTCAATAGCTTGTTTTTTAGAAGCAGGTCACTATGCATTACTTCGGAGGCACCTCTGGGTAGACGCAAACTGCCAAGCTTTGGGTTAGCATACAAGCTCATTAACCACTAGTGTCACTCAGGGAATATCTATGTAGATATGGCGCCTTCAAAAGTTCCATGGAAAACATCCATTATTTTTTCATTTCATCTTCCCATAACTTGTATAGTTATTGTTGCTGTGTGCAGAATGATTTGAACTCATGGCAACTCTAAACTGCCTCAGTGGGTTTCGTTTCTAGAGTATTAAAAAGCAAAGCTGTCACTTTGAACACTAACATGTATGTGGCCCAAGCACTATTTCCAATCACCTCATATACATGCAAAAGGTAGAAAATTAGATGGAAGAAGAACTGATATCTTTGGATTCTGACATTGGGAATTAATATTGAATACATGGATTGCCATCTTGGAAAAACTACAGTCAGAATCCTTCCTACAATCAAGAATGGACAGTCTTCTTTCCCCTACTTTGAACAAGGGAAGAGGAATCAACCCTAAAGGATATCACGCTTGGTAAAGGAAAGGGTTGGTTAAAAAAAGGAAAACCTCAACAAGTTAAATGGACACAGTTTTAACAACACGCGCATGGTATTTCTTTCTGTTGTGCATCAGGTAACTATGAGCTACTGTTACTACTATTTTGTGCCTAGTCAGCAACACAAAACAATTATATGTCACATGAATAGAAGTTATCTTTTTCTGGATGCCTTTGGTTTTAACTTCAGCTTTTATACTTAGTATGAAGAGGTTTAGGAAAGGTTCATATATGCCCTTTAAGCCATGTAAATAATCTCTTATTCAACTGAGTGAACAATCAGCAATAAGTATCTTAACACAAATTATTAGTGTGTTTTAATTTTCCAGCTGCTGAGTGCAAAGATAGAATTCTTTTAAATTCTACTACACTGACTCCTAATGACAGGTTATTATATGAAAATTGACATTATTCAAAGATAGTGGGTGATGACGTAAGATCACAAAATACAAGACTATATCATTGCATAACTACCAAATCACATCATTACATAATTGCCAAGCAACTGAGAATCATGGTCCAGCCAAGCTGTCAGATGGACACTATCAGTGTACAAAATAGTCAAATAGTAAGATACTATAATTTTGTCATATTATATAATGAGATAATAGATAAGTATATTCCAATATACCTAAACTCCATTAAGTGTTGAAATCATGGATGGGGAGTACCATTGCCATCAAGTGGATTCTGCCTCCTAGCACCTCTACAGGGCAGAGTAAAACTGCCTGATAGGGATTCCCAATGAGCGCGGGGGTACAGCAGTTAATGTGTGGTTGCTAACCATGCTGTAATTTTCACAGAATCTGACCATCACTCTTCAGCAGAGGGACCAGTAGCTTTGAACTACCAATCTTTCTGTTAGCAGCAGTTGAATACTTAACCACCACACTAGCAAAACTCCTTGATGGGGACTACGAGAAGTAAAATCGTTGAGTAATCGAGGCCTGAACAAGTGAGCAAGTTACTGAATCTTTTGTTACTCATTTGCCTATATTTCTTTGCACTTGGAATAACAAGGTCTGATACAACTACTTCAGTACTTGGCATATGGCAATGCTAAAATTTATTTTCTTATCACATCAAGTTTTCTCATTAGCATCTTTATATTTTTAATAGCTGACTTTAATAATATCTACTTTTCCTAATGTTTTTTAACCACATTCTCAGTTGTTGAGTGTTATGGAGTCAATTCGGACTCATAGCAACTCTTAATGACAGAGGAAAACTTTCCCGAATGGTTCCCTAAACTAAAATTTGTATTGACAAATTTTTATCCCATGGAGCCTCTGGGTAGGTTTGAACTGCCAACCTTTTGGTTAGCAGCCAAGTGCTTAACCCCTGTACCACCAACATTTCATAATTCTTCTATTTATAGCTATCCAGCTGGAAGTTTTTAAACTTTTATATAGAGAGAACACTTACTTTAGTACTTTAAATGACCTACTTTATAAAACTATGAATGATAACTACACATCAATGAAAACTGTATAGAAATAAAGTAATGCATCAGAAAACTGGAGATAGAGCATAAAATGTATTAAAAGTTTCAACTTTAAAAAAGTTCCAATTAAAACACTGAGGCAATAAAATTGTTAATATTTATTTCATTATTTTTTTAAAAAATTGTTAATATTTAAATATTTCGTCCTTACTTACGGGTCAATATGCTCTACTAACTAAGAAACACCACTAGGATTCTCGACAGATGCTCGGGCTATTCATCAGAGTGCCTTTTAGACGCACCAAAGCAGACTCTGATGACCTTGACAGCATGAAACACCTGAGCACTAATAGACGAAGAGGCTAAAAGTACACCCCAAAGCATGACTATGACAGGCTATTTCCTCAGTTCTCTGGAAGAAAGATGAAGAGGGCAAGATGGCAAAAAGAAGAAGTACAACAATGTGAGATTTGAAGGAAGCAGGGAGAATATACGAGGATTAAGACATACAATAAAACTATCTGATATTTATTAGTTTAAGTAAGAAAAATAAAAACAATTCTGAAAATGAATCACGCAACAAATAAACACCTATTTAAACCAATAATCTTACCTAAAGAGTCCTTGTTTAAAAAGATAAGCACTGATATGACCTCCTTCTAGATAGCGTATTTCACAACCAGGCCAAATTTCTTGTAGACTTCGAACTCCCGTTCGTGGAATATAGGCATCTTCTTTGGCTTGAACCACTATAATCAGGCTCGGGTCAACTGGAACTAGATATAGGATTTTAGAAAAAAGGAATACACTTATGAAAGTTCTAAAAAATTAATATTATTTTATATATTATAAGAAAATAAAACTATTCAGTACCGTGAAACATTTGTCAATCTCAAATTCTTTTAATGATTAAGTCAAAAAATCAGCTGTAATATACCATAATTGTCATCTCTAATAGAATAAGATGAATGGCCTAAAATACAAAGTCTACTATGTGTTTTTTTCAACATGCTTTTTAATAAACCAATACAATAGTTTTAAGTTTTTTATTGCTAAAAATAAGATGCAATTAAATAACCCAATTGTCTTAGAGAATACATTCTAAAGTCTATCATATAGACTCCCTTAAAAACATGAAATTATCCTGTAAAGCATCCCTAAATTTTTTCAACTATATGTGGAAATATTTTCAATAAAACAAGTACCTGAGAAATTTGCTACATGAGTACATTCATCCATAACTCCTTTCATAAATATTAAAGGTTCTTTTTGTGGATCACTTCTTTTTGGTTCTTTATTAACTAGGTGGTATGACTGCCTATTGCAACTCCTATAGCTGCTTGTGCCAGTTGAAGGTGTTTTATTGAAGCATTCCATCTTAGAAGTTTCTTGCAATAAGAGTCCTTCTGATGTGGTGCCGATAGGTGTTTTATTAGACGTAAGGCATTCAGCAGATTTTGGGGACACAACTTGGTCTGTTGAATCTAGCTTTAAAGTTCTGGAAACCAGGTTAAGGTTAGTTATTTTGTCTTCATCACTAGGAAAATGCCCCATGAACTCTTGTCCCATTTTGAAAGAATCCATCTGTATTTATGGAAAACAAAAACACTATTTAATTATTAAAATTAAACAATATTATATGAACACCCTAGTAATCTACTTTGAAAAAAAGCACAAAAACCAGCCATTGAAACGCCTATAAAGCATAGTTTACTCTGACACACATGGCATCTCCAAGGATTAGGACCAATTAAAAATCACTATTTTGGATGGTTGTAAACTTTGTGGATATAACTAACATCTGTGAATTATACACTAAAATTGTAACTATGGCAACTTTGTGTTATATATGAGCGTTAGCAAAAGTTTTGTTACTCATAAATTTTAAAAGTAATGAATGGTTAATCAAAATTATTTAAAAGACAAAAATATATAACTATAAAAATCAAGGAAGTGGGGTCTAGGCAGGCTTGCAACATATGGAAAGGGATTCTGAAGGTGGTCAAGCTCTATTTCTTGAACTAGGTAGTATGCTTATCTGTTAATAAATCTACTAAGCCACATATCTGCTTTGCATGATTCTTTTTTTTTTAATCTTTTTATTGGGGCTCATAAGGCTCTTATCACAGTTTGCACATACATCAATTGAGCAAAGCACCCTTATACATTCGTTGCACTCGTCATTCTCATAGTTCACCTTCCACTTGGGTTCCTGGAATCAGCTTGGTTTCCCTTTTTCCCCCCCCCCCAACCCCCTCCCTCCCCGATCCCACCCCTGGTCCCTTGATAGTTTATAAATAATTTTTTTTCTCTCGTTTGCATGGACAGTTTAATACATAAATGGGGAGGGTTTTTTTTTATTTTAACAATTTATTGGGGCTCATACAATTCTTTTCACAGTTCATACATATACATACATCAATTGTATAAAGCACATCTGTACAGTCTTTGCCCTAATCATTTTTTCTTTTTTCTTCTTTTACATTTTATTAGGGACTCATACAACTCTTACCACAATCCATACATATACATACATCAATTGTATAAAGCACATCCATACATTCCCTGCCCCAATCATTCTCAAGGCATTTGCTCTCCACTTAAGCCCCTTGCATCAGGTTCTCTTTTTCCCCCCTCCCTCATATGCCCTTGGTAATTTATACATCGTTATTTTGTCATATCTTGCCCTATCCGGAGTCTCCCTTCCCCCCTTCTCTGTTGTCCCTCTCCCAAGGAAGAGGTCACATGTGGATCCTTGTAATCAGTTCCCCCTTTCCAACCCACTCACCCTCCACTCTCCCAGCATCGTCCCTCACACCCTTGATCCTGAAGGTATCATCCACCCTGGATTCCCTGTACCTCCAACCCTCATATGCACCAGTGTACAGCCTCTGTCCTATCCAGCCCTGCAAGGTAGAATTCGGATCATGGTAGTTGGGGGGAGTAAGCATCCAGGATCTGGGGGAAAGCTGTGTTCTTCATCGATACTACCTCACACCCTAATTAAACCATCTCCTCTCCTAAACCCCTCTATGAGGGGATCTCCATTGGTCGACACTTGGGCCTTGGGTCTCCACTCTGCACTTCCCCCTTCATTTAATATGATATATATATACATATATACACACACATATATACACATACATACACACACATATCTTTTTTTTTTTTTGCATGATGCCTTATACCTGGTCCCTTGGGCACCTCGTGATCGCACTGGCCGGTGTGCTTCTTCCATGTGGGCTTATTTGCTTCTGAGCTAGATGGCCGCTTGTTCACCTTCAAGCCTTTAAGACCCCAGACGCTATCTCTTTTGATAGCCAGGCACCATCAGCTTTCTTCACCACATTTGCTTATGCACCCATTTGTCTAGGCAAATCACTGGGGGAGTGCAGCGGAACAGCAAGGGAATGGAGTGGCAAGGTCCCCAGGGAATGCTGAAAGTGGACTTTGGGGCCAGGGCGTGGTGCCCCAACAGACTGGACTGGAAAACGCTCCTAAGGGCCAGCAAACGATCCCTGAACTAACTACAAGCTTTTCTCTTGTGAACTGTTTTATTCTGTTCTTTGTCAGTGGTTTGTTTTTGTTGTTTTGTTGTCTGGTTGTATACTGTTGCTTTGTTTTCCTCTGTCTAGTTTTCGTGCATGTTAGTGACTCCACAGGTCTGTCTGAATAGGACAGGCTGGATGAACTATCTGGAGGAAAAACAACGGGACCGACAGTTCTGGGGGGACTTGGGGTGGGGGGGTAGGGGGGGTAAGGAAGTGGTGTTAACAAACCCAGGGACAAGGGAAAAACATGGGACCCCAAATGGTAGAGAAGGGGGAGTGGCTGGCCTGGTGGGAAATGATCAAGGGTAAGGGTGCTTAGAGAAGAGGTATACTCTAGCCCAGGTGGCGATGAAGCATGGTAGTGGGGCAGGAGGAAAGTCAAGGGAGATGGAGGAAAGAGCTAGGAGTCAAAGGGCATTCATGGAGGTCTAGACAAAGACATGTACATGCAAATATATATAGGAGGATGGGGAAATAGATCTATGTGTCTATATTTATAGGTCAAGTATTAAGGTGGCGGAAGGACCTTGGGCCTCTACTCAAACACTCCCTCAATGCATGAATACCTTCTTTTATTAAATTGGAACTCTATGATGCTCACTCTCCCGACACAACGGCTGGAGTCAAAGTGGGTGAACAAGTAAATGTGGTGAAGAAAGCTGATGGTGCCAGGCTATCAAAAGAGATAGTGACTGGGGTCTTAAAGGCTTGAAGATAAACAAGCGGCCATCTAGCTCAGAAGCAACAAAGTCCACATGGAAGAACACACCAGCCTGTGATCGAGTGGTCCCAAAGGGATCAGTTACCAGGTATAAATAATTTTTATATCTTATCTTACACTCCCCGGCGTCTCCCCTCACCCGCCTCCCCATTGCCCATCTCCCAGAGAGGAGGTTACACATAGATCTCTGAGATCGGTTCTCCCTTTCTACACCCCCTTCCCTCCTGGTGTCGCCACTCCCACCGCTGGTGTTGAGGGGTTCGTCTGTCCTAGATTCCCTGTGCCTCCAGATCCCCACTGCACCGCTGTACACCCTCTGGTATAACCAGGTCTGCAAGGCAAAGTAGAATTGGGGTCATGATGATTGGGAGGGGAGGAAGCGTTCAGGAACTAGAGGAAGGTTTTGAGTTTCATTGTTGCTACACTGAACCCTGAGTGGCCCATCTCCTCCACACTACCCCTCTGGAAGGGGTGTCCAGCTGTCTACAGATGGGCATTGGGTCCCCATCACGCACTCTCCCTCGTCCACGGTGATGTGATTCTCACCACCACCCCACCTTTGTTGTTGGAGACCTGGTCTCCTCTGCCCTTCACGGTCACCTATGTTGGTGTGCTGCTTCCGTGTGGGCTTGGTTGCTTCTGGGCTAGATGGCCGCTTGTTTGCTTTCAAGCCTTTAAGTCCCCAGACGCTATATCTCTCAGTAGCCGGGCACCATCAGCCTTCTTCACCACACTTGCTTATGCACACTTTCATCTTCAGCGATTATGTGAGGAAGGTGTTCACACAATGATTGTTTTTGTTCCTTTGTATCTGCTATATGGTCCATTCAACACCTTGTATTCGCTTAGGCCGTGTGTTTCTTCTCTGTGTGCATGATTCTTTTTATCTGTTTACTTTTAAATGAGGGTTTTTAAAAATTCAATAACACATCTAAATCCTTTAATTTTTTTTTACTATTTTCTTTAAAAGCTTAAACTTTTTTACACAACCAACACTTTTTTACACGATCAACAATTACCCCAAATGTTATACCAAAATTTAAAATACTTACACCACAATATTCAAGCATGTGAATAATTTCTTCTTCATAAACGGTTTGTGTATAATATTGCCTTTCCAGCTCCCTCCAATTAATTGATTTACTCAACACACCCTGGAATAATAAGTTAAAATAAGATCAAATCACATCATAAGATATTTTCCTGATATTTTTATTAACAATCGTGAAAAGAGTTCACAGAGCTTGAGGTAACCTAGCTTTAGAAGGGCCTGTTTCCTAGGTTGGCCGTTGGCTGGCATATAGGACCAGATTAATAAATGGTTTCATACATGTCCAATAAAATATGAGGAGAGTAATAATTTCTTAGTATAAATGTACCATCTTGCTTTTCCCTACGCTTTAGGAATATTCTAGGTAAAGGGTACCTAAGTACCAGTCTCTGATGAAAACCCTAGTTGGCTACACTTTGTCCAGGTTACAACCCTTGTGGGAGGAATAAGTGTGTCCTGTGACACTATCCTGGGAGAAGATTCTTAGAAATCTGCACCTGGTTTCCTCTGGACTCTAACCCTGCTTTGCTTTTACTAAGTTTGCTTTCTGTTGGCTATTAGTAAATCTTAGCCATGAGTATGGTTATGTGCTGAGTTCTGTGACTTCTTCAAATAATCAGCAAATCTAGGGGTACCTAGGGGGATCGTGAAATCTAATTATATGCAGCTACTTGAGCCCACTGCTGCAGCCACTGTGTCCATCTATCTCCCGAGGACCTTCCTCTTTTTCATTGCCCCCCCGTTTTACCAAACATGATGGATATCCTTCTCCAGGGACTATATATTAGCTGCAATTAAATTACCGTAGTGAAGACCCCTGATGCTGTGGACCAAGACAGACATGGAATCAATGGCATGGGCTTAGGCCAGTTAGATACCGCCAAAGAGGCCATCTGTAATATAACAATACAATCAGTTAGAAAGTTTCTGTTTAAAGTTTCCATTAATTAAAACAGAAAAAAACATTATGAAAAATTTTGTATAGTAGTTGGTGAGATACAACATGAACACAAATCTCTAAACACTTGTGAGAATGTGTAGCAAACCTCTTCAAACTGCCAAAATCACAAATTCAACATATAATTACATATAATCTCCCCTAGAAAGTAATAAAGTACAATCTAAAATGTATCTGACCGCATAAGACCCTTTCTGAGAGTACCTTTCTTCTGTGTATCGAGTGAATATGGTGAGATATAGATGCTGGGCTGCAGGATTAAAACCTCATTACTTAAGTGACTTTTACTCATGTGCAGCAAAACTACAAGTATAAAACTTCAGACCTTTGAGGTAGACTGGAGTTTCCCAAGAATTTGGTGAATGACACAGTAGACCATGTAACTGATATAAAATAATGTGGTCTGCAGGGGAATGACTTTAACTGGAGGGCTCAGAGATGCCTTCTTCATAAATTGGCGGAGTCTTTTAGGGAGAATGCAAGATGGGAGCCTTGACTGCCACAGAAAGGCGTCAGTGTGATTCAAGGCAAGAAGGGAAGAGAGCCAGGTGAAGTAGGTAAACCAATATACTTCAGTGTGGCTAGTCACTAAGGCACACCTGGCTAATGGAGGGGGCTTAGGTAGAGACGAAAGAATGATTTGAGTCAGATTAGTGGTCCCTTTGTTCTTAAAATAAACCAAAGAAAATAAAATCGAGTCAATGTTGACTCATGGCGACAGGGTAGAGCTGCTCCAGTGGGTTTCCGAGACTGTCACTGTTGGCAGGAGTGGAAAGCCTCATCTTTCTCCCACAGAGCGGCTGGTGGTTACCAACTGCTGGCCTTGTGGTTAGGTGAGTAGCTCAATGTGTAACCACTACGCCACCAGGTCTCCTGTTCCTCAGTGGAGGGAGGATTATTAAAGAGGCCTGACCAGAAGGGTAACATGATCCTATGAGTGATCTAAGGAAGCTGAAATGGTAGCAGTTTCACAGGGTTGATTACAGAGGGTGAAATTTTGAGAACAGTTAATAAGCAGTAGTCCAGGTGAAAGTTGTAGAGCTTACCAATGGAAACATGAAACCAAAGCCAAACAAAAGCACTGACTCTAACCCACAGTGGTCTCACACGACAGAGCAGACTGCTGCACAGGGTTTCCAAGACTGTAATCTTTACAGAAGCAGCGGCCACATCTTTTAACCCATCGCACCCCCAGGGCACCTTCTCTAAACAGTACTAGACCAGGTCGTGAAAAAACCTTTCCCACGCTGCCATTTAACTGTCTGGTAGTTGTTTTGAATCCTAAGAACATTTTAAACTTAAGTTTTATAATTCTAATGACATATAGAAAACATCATACAAATTTATTTTTTAATACTGTGTTATTAATATGTGCCAGGAAATGAGGCAGACAGGATTATCCCCAGTTCTCACAATTCATAGAGAAAATAAATTATTACTAAACAAATTGTGAATTCTAGTTAGGATAAGCCTCTTGAGAAGCAAGCTCCAAACTCTGACTGGATGGGTACACTGCTATTTGCTTAAGTGGAACCAAGGGGGCTCCACAGGAGCGCACCAAACCCTACTGTCAATGAGTCAAATCCTAGTGATCCTCCACAGCGGTGGTCCTCAACCTTCCTCTTGCCGCGACCCTTTATAGAGTTTCTCATGTTGTGGTGACCCCCAACCATCCAACTATTTTCATCACTACTTCATAACTGTAATTTTGCTACTGTTATAAATCAGGTGAGCCCCTGTGAAAGGGTCATTTGACCCACAGGTTGAGAACCATTGCTCTATATGGCTTCTGAGACCGTAATTCTTCGAAGCAGACAGCCTCATCTTTCTCTCATGGAGTGGCTTGTTGGTTTTTCTGCTGAGCTTGTGGGTAGCTGTCCAGTGCTTAACCTCTGGTGCAAACCAGGACTCCTTGCTAACAAACGGTTAAACTAGAGCCTAATGAAAAACGAAAACTTTGGTGGGTTTAAAGCAAGAGAGAGAACAGATAACAGATTTAGATTGCTCTAGTTAGGGTGTAGGAGCACTGGTGGCTTAGTGGGTTACACACTGGGCTTTTAACCACAAGGTTAGCAGTTTGAAACCAAGAGCTGCGCCACAGGAGAAAGATGAGGTTTTCTACTTCCATAAAGATGTACAATCTTCAAAACCCACAGGGGCAGTTCCACTCTGTCCTGTGGTGTTGCTATGAGTCAGAAGTGACTTGATGGCTATGCATTTGTACTTTTTAGCTGTGACATGGAGAAAAAATTGTTAAGAAAAAGATTAATAAGAGAAGAGACTAGAAGCTGAGAAACAAATCAGGACATTGTTTCAGTACTCTAGATGACAGGATGAAAGAGGTTGACAGGGTTAAGAGATAAATGAAAATTTTCCAAATTAGCTAATTTGACCAATCTATCAGCCAAAAGGGTAATTTTAAGTTTTACAATCAGCTTTAATAAAATGTTATAGATAGGAGGCATAACAGTAGAGTAGTACTACCAATTTATACATTAATCATATAAACAAACTACCATTCCCAATAAGAGATTAAAAAAAAAACCCCAACTAATCGCTAATATCTTTCCATTTTACTGAAACTAAAAATAATTGTATATTTGAATTTTTAAAGTAACTATAACTATATATATATATTTAATATTACAAGCATTATCTCAGTTACATATAAATTTGAAAGAAGGGCTTACATGTCCTCCCATGGATATGCCGGTCATTCCTAGAGGCCCATAGCCCTCCCTCTCCAGCCAGTGTAAGAGAGCTGCAGATTCTAAGACAAGGGCTCCGCCCATCACAAAGAGGTCAGAAACGTTCTTTAAGCTGGACCTTCTAGCCTCACAAAATAAAACAGAAAAGGAGTTATTTTCTGCATTTATATTTTAATATATGCAAATTTATAAGCTGCTAAACTTCATGCTTTTTTTCTTAAGGACCACATCAACTCAAGTAAAATAGAACAAAGTAATTCAGAAAGTTGCTAGCATTGTTCTACTTATTAATCACTTAAAACATTTTTTAAAATGTGCATTTGTCATATGAAATCGTATGTACTGAATATTTATTGAACATCAACTAGTTAAATAACAATTTGAAAGGACAGAGAAAATATTTCTTTGATATAACTTAACAACTATTAAAATATGAGGATGTTGACCTCAAAAAGTTTGTGGAAAAATTAAATGCAAAAATGTAACACAATTTTCACCCAAATTTTTGAAGGCTTTCACAGGTATAGTAATGTAATATTTTTTACTGATAATCTTTTTAGTGAAATTATCACTATTTTTGTTATAAATTATCACTATTGATAAAAGAAAAAAAATTTCCCTTTAAAAAGAAATTTAAATTATAATAGAATTTAAATCAAGAAACTTAAAGAAAAAAAGCAATACAGAAGAACTTATTTGATGTGATTATGATATGTTATACAGGCTGATATGTTAAATGTATTTATTTTTGGTAAATAAGCAATGTATGAATATTAGAAAAACAAATTTTGATAGTATATGTTTAATAAGTTTAAATAAAGGCCAACTCCAACTGGTTTTGTTTTGTTTATTTAGAAAATTAATTATTTACATAGAGGTACACCTAATTTAAAAAAAAGAGACTAAACTCATCCAGTCAATTCCAGTTCATAGCAACCCTATGGGACACAGGACTGTCCCTTTGTGTTACCAAGGCCATAAGTCAGGCTTTTTAATCACTGTCTGCTTACATAAAATAATTATCATGTTAATGAACCTGGTGCCATAAAGAACACCAACGTGTGAAAAAGAGAATGCTAAGGAGCTTGAATCTATTGTCCTATCAATCCTTCTCAGAGTTCTAAATTTTGGAGACATTGTTTCTCTTGATTGAAACTATAGTATCCTTTGTCAACACAGGTCAAACTACTGCTACATCAGAGAAGTACATTTATCCTTATGTTATTTCCTATCATCAAGCTAATTTCCATTTGTGATTACATATTGCCCTATTTATTTTGGCCTAGTCTAGAAGTATTGAATTCTCAAATTTACTCCAATTTGCTCTTTCATATAGAAGTTCCTAATTTGTGGCTATTCATAATGATGGATCTAGCCTCAAAACATTTAACCACTTTTGATAAAGATGGCTTTTTTAAAGTAACTATTTTTGGTTTAACATAAGATATTTCTTATTTATGATGATTTGAAAAATAAATAAAATGTCCATTTAATAAATGAAGTAACAGATACTGAGAGGCCCAAGTCATAGAGTTGGCAAATGATAAGTTACAATTCCAACCTATGTCTGTTTAATTCCAAAATTAGAATATTACATTAATCCTATGCTACCTCTCACTATATTCCATATACTCTTGTTTCTCATCACTTAGAAAATGGAAAATATTGACATACTTATTTCTGAATACAGGCCTTGGTTCCAGAATATAAATTCTTGAGCTATTTAACTTGAACTTTAATTTTTCACAAAGTTTCATAGAGTTCATTCTAAAATGTCCTTTATAGCCTGTAAATCGGTCTTTCTCCCACCTACTTTCAAGTTATCTCTTATGTCATCACCGAATAGAACAGATGACTCCCAGAACTATGCCTTAAGCACTCTCAAATTCCCTACTTGAAGTCCTAACAGATTTCACATATTTAACATATCCAAATCAGGACTTTTGATTTCCACATACAATATGCAATTCATCAAGCCTCATGATTTCAACTTCTAAATTATATCCCACACCCCTTGTACGATTCTCCATTTCCACTTTGGCACTTTATTAGCTTTTCTCTACATTATCTTTTTATTATCTTCTCCCTACACTGTTGGGGAAACAGCTTCCTGTTTCCTCAGCTGCTGTTCTTGCCCTCATAGAAAGATAAGGCTTTCTATTCTTATAAAGATTGAGTCTCGGAAATTCACAGGGGTAGTTCTACCCTGTGTCCTATAGAGTCACTATGAGTTTGAATCGACTAAGCTGTGAGCTTGCTTTTTGGTTTGCTCTTGCACTGGAAAACCAAAATACCCTTTAAAATGTAAGCCAAATAACCTATCAAGAGCAGAAACCACCCCACTCCTCTGGCACTTACAGTTAAATCTAAAGCCTGGTGGCCTTTCAGAATCTGGTCCTACTTAACTCTCTGACCTCACCTTGTATTACTTTCCCCATTGACCTCTCAGCTGACTTCAAGCTTGGCACTTGCTCTTACCTCTCTGTGCTTCATCTTCGCCCGGGTCTCTGCTTGGGTGGTTCCTTCTTGTCACCGCTCATAACTAATAGTGCTTCTGCTCAGCGTCTCATATTACTCTCTAAACTATTGCCCTGCTTTATTTTCTACACGGCACTGAAAAATACCTGAAATTATCTTACTGTTTTTATCCATTTCCCATGTTACAATATGAGAGTAAGGACCTCTTTGTCTCACTGTTGCTATATTCCCAGTGTATTTACTGGGTCAGGTATTTATTGAATGAACCAAAACCAAACACAATATAGATTTTGGAAATGCAATTAAAGAAGGCTGTCTTAAAAGCTCACTATTTATAAAAGACTAGAAAGGAAAAACTTATCATCAGATTTTCTATACTATTCATTGTAAAAATAAAAATAGTAAAGTATCTAATTTCACAAAGTAATATAAATATATATTTGAAAGGAAAATTTTATCTTTTCTTCAGTTAGTCTAAGTGGGCATTTTAAATCAACCTACTAAAATTTGCTATTATATCTCCTAGCCAGACAGTAAAATACAAAGAAATTTTGTTTGTATTTTACTGTAGTTTAATAATAAGATTCCCTCTCCCTCAACAACATTAGGCTAGTCAACTTGGAAATGGCTAACTGAAGGCTACCAAAATGCTTATTATTGTTTGGGACTTGGTAAAAATAACTACAAAAGTGAAAGATATTAATTACTTACACTTGGTCCTTTGGTTTCCTGCAGCCATTTAAGAATGTAGGTCAAAGAGAAAGTTGTTTAAAAAATTAAATATACTCTTTATCTCAAAACCCATGAACTTAATAATCAAAGCAAAAACTGGGAGACTTACTTGAATTTAAATTAATACAGAAATAACCTTTCTATTTATTTCAAGTGGTTTGTTTAGAAGGTCTCAAGTTTTCAACTCAATTTTTTCCTAAAGAACTTTAATCAGAAAAAAATCACATATCTAACAATTCACCCATTCAAAGTAGACACTTCAATTTTTTTTTCAATTTTGTTTTTTTAGTACATTCATAGGATTGTGAAAACATCCATTTAATTTTAAAATGAAGTTTGTTGGTTTGATTTCTTTAATTTTATAGTTGTGTTTTTATATAGTCATATTTATATAGTCATTGATAAAATCTGAAAATGTAGAAAACCAGACAGAAGACAGACTACTTCATCTACAGACAAGTACATTAACATGGTGGCGTATCTTTGCCTTTATTTTCCTTTTGTATAGATAGTTTCTGTTTGGGATTTTTTTAAGGTTTTAATGCATGGCAGCAATGTACTATATCATAAATTTTATGTCCATTTTTCCACATCATGATTACATTTTGTACATTACTATAAAAATTTAAATAATAACTAGTGATTAAAACTACTATTTACTAGCCACTGGTACACACAGCGGAGCCCTGGTAGTGTGGCCGTTACAGGTTGGGCTATGATCCACAAGGTCATCATTTTAAAACCACCAGCTGTTCCTCAGGAGAAGGACGGGGCTTTCTACTCCTGTAAAGAGTTACAGTCTTGGAAACTCACAGAGGCAGTTCTACCCTGTCCTATAGGGTCACTATATGTTGACTTGACAGTAGAGGTTTGTATTTTTTGTGTTTGTAATAGCAGGATTTAATATTTAATCCTCTGAGTAATTTAAGAAATTGTTCTCATTTTCCAGTGAGAAAACAGACATATTAAAAGATTAAATATTAGATCCAAGGTCATATAGGTAGTATGTGGTAGGTCAAGCTATTATATAATACTCCAATATCACAATCCATTAATTTACTCAAACATTTCTCTACTGTAGATAGGTAAGCTATTTCTAGAGTTTAAATAAAGCTATATAAATATCTGCTAATTTTCTCTTTTCTAAATATCTTATCCTTAAAACCAAAATCATTCTGCTGAAGGTTTTTGAGATTAAAAAAAAGCTTTATTGACATAATTCACATATCATGCACACTTATGCAGTTAAGGGATATAATAAAAAGTACACAATCATCCCCACAATCAGTTCCAAAACCTGTTGCTTTTTAAGACTCCTGATACATATAGTAAAAATGCCTTCTCCAAGAACTTGCATAGTTGTCAATTATAGGAGCCTTGTCAGTTCTATGTTTAATTTTTAAAATCTTTGTAAAATTTTGCTTTAATTTCCACATTTCTATTACCATAAATGTCGAACTTTTCTTTTTATCTGTGCATCAGTTTCATTTCTTCTTCTGTGAAAAGTCTGACTTCATCTTGAAAATTAAGTTAAGAACTGTTTTAAACCTCAACTGATACTATAAATTAATTTTAAAATACAAAAGTTTCCCTAGATAGTAGGCAGTTAACTGATTAACATTAAAATCTAACACATCTCTCACCAGATATAAAAGTACAATATATTTTTATAATCTTTATGTTGGTTTTTAAGGCCTTAAACAATCTTTCACTTCTTCTCACCCTTAATTATTAAATATTTTCTCTATAAATTACTAAATTTTGCTAGTTTAGAAATTAAGTTTCCTTTCTTTTGCTGAGTAAATAAATATGAGAAAACTTTTCTTAGTGGTCACAAAAGGATATAATAAGGATTTTCTAATAACAAAGAAGCCATTCGGGCTTCTTTAATCATAGGGCGAGCCATGAGTGTTCTTCGTCTCCAATAATGCTAAGGGAAGAAAAGAGGACATAATTAAAGAATCAAACAACCACATCTGATAAGGACAATGTGTTAACACACTATTTATGGATTAAGGTATTAAGTCTTACATGATCTCCTGTTCCAGCAAGATGAATACACACTGGTCTGTATTTGCTGTTCCATTCTTTAGGCACAATAAATTGGAATCTATTTTTTAAAAAGTGAAATTATCATTAAAAGGCTTTTTGAGAATGATGATGGCACAAATGTACAAATGTGCTTGACATGATGGGCATATGTGTGGATTATGATAAGAGTTGTAGAAGCCCCCAATAAAATGATTTTTAAAAGAAAAAAATGGCAAATATGTACAAATATGCTTGATACAATTGATGTATAGATTATTATAAGAGCTGTAGAGCCCCAATAAAATGATCTTTTAATTTTAAAAAAAAGGCTTTCAATAAATTTTAAAAAGTGTTTCATAAACGAAATTAATTGAGAGCAAAGATTATTCAGGATTTGGAAGTTTAAATTCCACTGGACTCATTAAACTTCATTAGGCTTCCAAGATGTGGTTTATCTTTAGACTGCCAAGAAGTGATGACAGTTGGTCTACAGACACCGAGAAAGACAAGACTCTTCCCATAGAGTTGACAGTTCCCTAATCTGGACTTGTAGCCTCCTAAAGTGTGAGAACATAAAGTCCTCCACTGGTGGTGATACATCTGTATGTGACAGAAGTACTGAGAGACTAAGGCACTGTTGTATAAAATCTCCCCCAGGGTAATTTGTTACAGCAGCACTAAGAGAATCGGCTCACTGAAATATTGGCCCGCTTTTTTATCCCCTTATAGGATGTCCCTTCTGTTTTACATTCCCTTAGCAGGTGATACTTTAAAATCAGTATTCTACTCAACTACAGTATTATACAATAAACACTTCAAATGCTAAGCTTATTTTGCATGGACTCCAACAAAAGTAAAGGCAAAGCCACTGCTGCCAAGTTGATCTATATGCTTAGAGACCCTATAGGGCAGAACAGAAACGCTCCATAGGATTTCCAAGGCTGTAAATATTTACAGAATAAGAACAACTCATTTCCCTGTTAGGATGTGGCTGTGGACTCAACCGCTGACCTATCAGTTAGCAGCCCATCACTTAACCTACCGTGCGACCAAGGAAGAAGATGATTTATCAATAGTTCTCTATTGTGAAAAGAAATGACGGAATAGAACACAGATAAGCCCATTTAGGATGGTTTGATTATTATTTATTTACTGCTCATGAAAACTAAAATTTCACTCTCATAATCAAACTAGCAGTGGTAACACTCATCTTCATTTTGTATTTTCAGCACTATTTTTACTGAAATCTGAATGCTTTTGGAGAAATGGAAACATTAACGATTGATTTTAAGTAGCGCTATAGAGACAGTGACTGCCTGGAGAGTTTCGTGAGGAGTCCAGAGGGGCAGCTGGGAGGAGACGGAGAGCTGACTGATGACAATGAGCACAAGAAAGAAGTAAATGTCCTATAATTGATTGTGGAGATGACTGTACAACTCTTTTAATAAGACCGCGCTACTGAATTGTAAGATATGTGAATTATATGCGAGTAAGCGGTTTTTGAAAAGTGAGAAGCCAAAGCACTGCGAAGCAGAACCAGCCAGCAGGCAGCCCTAGAGGAGTCTAGATGCGGTACCATGTGAAGACCATAGAGGACCAAGGAACAGGGCCTCCCCTCAGAGCCAACAGTGAGAAAGCCTCCCCCCAGAGTCAGCATCCTGAATTTGGACTTCTAGCCACCTAACTATGAGAAAATAAATGACTGCTTGTTAAAGCCAATAAGTAAAGAAATAAAATCTTTTTTAGTAGAGTACTGGATCTCTGCCATTATTTGTGGTTTCTACTTGCCATACAACAATGTACAAAGGTCTTAGAAAGTTTGTGCAAAAATACCATTCTTTTTTAATTCCATTCATTCATGAACTTTTTCAAGCCCTCCTGTATTACTAGCTATTAATATGAAAGTTTTACTACAGTACTAATTGCCACCCATTGTGATAAACCACAGGAGGTAGACATGTCTAAGGTCCTCTGGCTTCTCTATTGCCACAGGCAGAAGTCAGATATGCCTCCATGGTCAATCCTTGACCTAGTCTCACACCAACTGTTGTCCCACACCACTGTACATCTGTGCTGGATTTGACAATTCATTGCAATGGTCACAGAACTTACAGACAATATTTACAATTAAGAGGGTTTTTTAGGGATGTTAATAGGTTACCACAAGTCAGGATCCAGTCATTGCTTCCCTTAGTCAGCAGTTAAGTCTCCCTCGAACTCTTAATCTCTCAGGCATGTGGTGCCCTAGGCCTTTGCCTCCATGGGCCAGGAAGACAGCCTGCCTGTCACTGTCCCACAGTTCCAGTCTTGGGCCAGATAAAGAGAAATTACCCCATAGTTTCTGTGCAGCTCATCTGAGTCTCCGTGCCTCAGTCTGTGAGGTATCCGGTCTCGGTAGCCTCTGCCACTTCAGACAGAGATCTTGAATATGCTCTTCCAAGGTGCTCTGGGTTTCTTTCCTCTCTACTGCCGCTTGAAGTCTGGGGTGTTAAGGAAACCTGACCAATCCCCTCTTAAGAGTTATGCATGCCGTATTTGCATAGTCCCACGCAATCATTTGATAGAAGTTGCAGGGATGTGGGTGGAAGAGCCTTATCAATAGTTTCACTCTACCATATCCATAACATATAGGATGTGTCACTAATCAGTTGTCTGTCTAGTTTACACTGTCTTCTCCCAGAGTCTTTTCCACTGTCCCCTAAGTAATGGACACAGGTCACGGGACTGGTTTGGGATGGACTATATAAGGGTAAGGGAATCTGCTTTTGTGGTAATCTGGAATTGGAAGAGAATCTAGATTGTTTCTGTTGCATTTTTGGACATGGAGATTCTGGGGATACTGACAGTTGTTTTTATAAGTTGCGTGAGAGAAAAAAAAAGCTAGCTTACATACCACAAAGACAATGACCAGACAGAAAACAGAAGGGACTATGAAGCATTACAAGTGATTCAGAAAAGGCATTTGATAACATCCTTGCCTGATTAAAAACTCTCGGTAAAATAGGAATAAACGGAAGGTGGGGGAGGGGGGAAATGAGGAGCTGATATCAAGGGCTCAAGTAGAAAGAAAATGTTTTGAGAACGATGATGGCAACATATGTACAAATGTGCTTGACACAATGGATAAATGCATGGATTGTGATTAGAGCTGTAAGAGCCCCCAATAAAAGGATTTTTAAAAATAAATAAATAAAATAGGAATAAAAGGAAAGTCCTTATCATAATAAAAGGCATTAAAAAAAATAAAATAAAAGGCATTTATACAAAACCAACCAACAGCCACCATTGTGTGTGTGTGACTGGGAGACACAGAGAGAAAAACTAAAAACATTCCCCTTGAGAATGGGAACCAGATAAAGATCCCTTTATCCCTGGTCTATTCAATATTGTACTAGAAAGCATAGCTAATGCAATAAGGCATGAAAAAGAAATTAGAGGCATTCAAATTGGTAAAAAAGTAGTAAAAGTATCCCTACTTATACTTGATAGGAGCCTCTATTTAGAAAATTCTCAAGAAAGCTACAGAAAATAATAGATTCAGCAAAGCAGATGAGTATAAAATCAATACAAAAAAATCAGTGGGATTTCATTACATAACAAAGAGAAGTTCGACAAGGAAATCACGAATGCGGTATCATTTACAATAACAACCCCTACAGATAGAAAACTTAGGAACAAATCTAACTAGGGATATAGAATACCTATCCAAAGAAAACTACAAAACACTACTAGAAGAAATCAAAAGAGCCACATGAACAAAACACATATCAGGCTGTTGGACAGAAAGACTTAGCAGTGTAGAGAGACCCATTTCACAACATTAATGTGCATATTGAAATCCTAATCCAAATACCAGCAGCATTCTTTAGTGAAATAGAAAAGTGAATCACCAATTTTATATGTAAAAGAAAGAGACCTGGGATAAGTTGCTAAAGAACAAAAGTAGGAGGCACTGTGCTATCTGATCTCAGATGGTTAACAAACACATGAAGAAACGCTCTAGATCATTAGCCATTAAAAAGATGCAAATCAAAATTACAATGAGATACCATCTCACGCCTACCAAAAATGGCATTGGTCAAAAAAATACACACAGGACAAAAAAACAAACAGCATATGCTGGTGATATGTGGGAAGGCTAGAACTCTTGTAAGCTGTGGTGGAAATGTAAAGTTGTATAATGGAAAGTAGTAGTTGTGCCTCCTTAAAAAGCTAGAAATAGAAATTTCATATGATCCAGCAATACCACTCCTAGGTATATACCCTAAAGAAATAGGAGCGATGGCACAAATAGACATATGCATACTCACGTTCACTGCATCATTATTGAGGACAGCAAAAAAGATGAAAATAACTTAAGTTTTTATCAATGAATGAATGGTCACAGAACATGGTACATACAAACATGGAATATGCTCAGCAACAATGAAGAAGCTTTGAAATATTCTACAATATGAGTGAATTTGGAGGACATTATAAATTAAATAAGTCAGTCACAAAAAGAAAAAATATTGCATGAGACAATCATTTTAACGAAAAACTATTTTTACTACACTTGTTCTTAGCCAAAAGGCTTAGTAAAGATGGGGAAAAACTATTTTAAAAAATACCTCAAAACATTATTTGATGGTTATCAGGATGAGAGGGTGAGAAAGGGAAAATTACTAAGTAGGAAACACATGCTAACAATGGCAAGGGGAAAGGCAATATACAATATGGGGGACATGTCACAGACATGACCAAGGGCAATGAAGATACTGGAAGCAATAGAAGAATAAAGGACAACTAAGATAACTACTGTAATACAAACTATCTTGTAACAATAGTACTAAAAAAACAATTTACAAATGGATACAAAGAGGTATATCACAGAGGTGTGAGAGAGTGTACGGGAGTACACCCACTGCAGACACAGGCTTGGCGGTGACTATTTCTACATACATAATTGTAGGTGCACTATCTATAGAAATAGACAATTGAGCACACAAACAATACAGTCACAGAGCCTCCTTAAATACAACTAAACACCTTGCCATATGAAGTTCCCAGGTTTGAAGAGGAAAAGCAATAGACTTGAGGATCATCTGTGTCAATTGGCACAATATAGTTCATAAAGAGAAATGTTCTACATCCTACTTCGGTGAGTAGTGTCTGCAGTCTTAAAAGCTAGTAAGTGGCCATCGGAGATACAATAATTGGTCTCTTCCTGTCTGAAGCAAAAGAGAACGATGGAAATCAAAGACTCAGGGAGCAATTAGTCATCATGATCTCAACAAGATGGTATCTAGCTACCACTACCTACTGTTCTGAAATCACAACGAGGATTCCAAACAAAGGGGAGAAAAACGTAAAGCAAAGAATTAAATTCACACACACAAAAAGAGGACTTTGTCAGCGGGTTGGCAGCAACAGAAGAAACTCCCAGACAAGGGCCCTAATGAAAGTCACTCTTGAAGACCACCTTTAAGACCACCACAAGGAGGGAGCACTAGAACTGATTGTGATGATGTACATACAACTCTTTTAAAAGCAATTTAGCTATGCACATGAATGATATGTGAATGCTATAGCAGGAACACTACTAAACAAAAAGGAAACCCATGTTGACCAATGGTTGCCATGAGTTGACCAATGGTTGCCATGGGTGAAGGAGGAAGAGTTGTTGCCTAGCGGGCATCAAGTGTGTGTTAACGGTGGTGGAATGATTTGGAAAAGGATATCCATAATGGTTGTACAACACAAAGAATATAATCAACGACACTGAATTTTATATGTAAAAGTTGTTGAATTGGAGAATGTTTTGTTGTGTTTATTTTTGCCACAATTAGAAAAAAAATAATTGCATGAATAACAATGAGTACAAGGAAGAAAATGTTCTAAAATTTGATTGTAATGGACTCTTGATATGATTGAACTATTGAATTGTATGATATGTGGATGAAAACTGTTAAAAATACTCCCATGTGAGTAAATTTATAAATGGTAAAAAGCTCTATAGATTGTACTAATGTCAATGTCCTAGTTTTGATATTGTTCTATTGACAAGATAAGAGCACTGGAGAAGCAGGTAAAGTGTCCATGAGTCTTTCCTGCATTTCTTTGTAACTTTCTCTAAATTTGTAATTATTTCAAAATTAAAAGCTTAAATTAAACATAAAAATCCCCACCCCAAACCACCACTGTCAGCCAAACAACACCTAGGTCCATAAAACAAACAGCAGCACTTGAGAACATGTTCCCTATAACAATCAGTTATGTTAGCTTAACGGACAACAACATGCCCCAAAGCAAAGAAGAGAAGGTAGGAAAGGATAATCGAATTCAGACAAAGGACATGGGAAACCAGGGAGGAAATGGAGAGAGAACTGACACATTGTGGAGAAAACCTATGTTATGGAACACTATATAGAAACTATCAAATGAGAAATTAATTTGCTCTAAAAACTTTTACCTAAAGCATAATTAAAAAAATTAATCTAAAAGGTAACAAAAAAGTGGATTTAGACTTCTCAAACACACATACACACATACTCTGTTATACATATACACATACACATATATGAGGGGGTACCTGCATCCTCCCCCCACCAAAAAAGGAAAATGCTCTGCTGGGTAAAGCTTTCATAGTACGAGCAAATGGCTCTGAGTTAGTGCACCCAGTGGCATGGCCTGGGAAGTTTCTCTCTGGTCACAGTGAATTTTTTCATATAAGCAGTCTTACTTGAACCTCATTTTTTTGGTGATGGCTGATTTAAGAGAACAGCATGCAGCTGTGATTTTTTTTTTTTCCTTCTTGGGGTTGAGGGAGATGCTGCAGGCATGTTGAACACAGCTTACAAGGAAAGTGCTATGGAAAAAATTCAAGTGTCAGAGTGTTTTTTTCATTTCAAGAAAGGTGAAGTGTGGATTGATGACAAACCTCGTTCTGGATGTCCATTAACTTCCCAAATGGAAAAGTCCATGCGAAAATGTCAACTAATTGTACATTTGGAGTTCATTCCACCAGGTCAGACTGTTAATCAAGCTATCTATTTAGAGGTTCTGAAAAGATAATGTAACAGTGTGCGACAAAAAAGGCCTGATTTGTGGCAGACAGGGGACTTGTTTTGCCACCACGACAATTCACCTGTTCATGCAGTCATCTCAATGCACCAGTTTTTGGCTAAAGACTGCATGCCTCTCTTGCCTCAAGCACCTTACTCAGCTGACCATGCTCTGTGAAACTTCTTTTTGTGTCCGTGAATGAACAGGAACATGAAAGGACAGTGAATTGATGACAGAAAAGAGGTGAAGGAAAAAACAAGGGAAGTGCTATCAGTCATTCAAACAGATGAGTTTGAAAAATGTTCCCAAGAATTGAATCACATCTGACAAATGTATTAAGTGTAATGGAGAGTACTTTGAAGGTGATAGGTTTGTTTTGTTAAAAATAATTAATTACATAGCTTGGGGAAAAATTGTTGCTTTTTGGGCACGGAGTGGGGAATATATACATGGCAGCATAAAATAGCTAGCTCCTTAAACTTTCAATAATCAAAATTTTAACTTGCAACTATAGTATTTCCTTAGCTGCATAATTGTTTTGTCTTGGATTCTAGAGTCTAAGAACCAAATATTTCATCCCAGTAATCATTATAAATATTTTAAATGTTCTTTAGTGAGACTAAAGGTGCCCTGGTGGGCTGATAACAACAAGGTCAGCCATTCGAAACCTCCTTGGGGGAAGGATGAGGCTGTTTATTCCTGTAAAGACTTATAGTCTTGGAAACCCACAGGGGCTGTCTAAAGGTTTACTAGGATTCAGGATCAACTCCATAGCTGTGAGGTTGGTGTGTTTGAAGTGTTACTAAAGTGTTATCAATGTACCACAGTAGCAAAGAAAGATAAGACAGAACACAGAATGAGACAATTTATACTATTAAAAATGTAACATTCATAGCTTAAAAAACTAACTAAAATGCTTAATTTTTATCTTATTTAGCTCTATATTTTTGTTTTATGGGTATGGGAGCAGGTTGATATTTTATAGTGGCAATTGCAGAGAAAGCTCAGTGGGAAGAAAAGAAAGACTTCAATTTACAACAACAAAAAAAGCCAACGTTATAGAAAAACAATGAAATCTAAAGAGAGGTAAAATGTGAGCTGAAAGGTGAAGCACAAAATAAGAGATAGCTAATAAGAGAACTGGGTGAATTTTTCTCTAGCGCATAGATAAAATGCCATGGTTACATAAGTTTAAATAATGCCTCGTTTACCTACTGATGTCAAGTTCACTTTTTTCCCCCTTAATAACTTGTTTCTTTTGGCAATATTAAAAAACATTTTTTTGGGAGTCAATCTCAAAAGGCAGACCTATATCTATCTGGAAGGCAAAAGGAAGGCTCAGATTTAAGGAAACTAAATCCTATCACATGAAATGCTATCTTCCCATTCCCCCCACACTCAAAGACCTCCTTCTGCAGCCTCCTACTGATTCTTTTGTACGCTTTCAACCCAGTCTTTGCTCTCCAGAGTACAGATAAAGAAGGGCTATCAACATCTGAGTTAGATGCAAATCAAATACAAAATTAAAAGACAAGTTAATTCTATATGGATGCCTACAATTTGGTTCGACTGAGAACTGATAAGGCACATTATATTACTTTCATAATGGGATTTAGGTAAGTACTGCAGAGAATGGCATAGGGACCACAACTCAGCTCTTCTGGCTGTAACGAGGGAGGAGAATCCAATTCTACAGCAGCCCAGGCTGAGTGGCACAGGAGAGCTCAGACATGCTCCGCTCTCCATCCTTTTCAACTTCTCATAGCTTCACCGACGTGTGGCGACGGCTACACAGAACTCACAGGCAATAGTCATGATTTGGGGCTTTATTAGGAAAGTCAACAGGCTGCTACAAGTCAGGATCAGACCATATTAAGGATAGTCATTTTTCCCTATTAATGCCTCTTCTCTGCCAGCTACATCTCTCTCTGGTCCTCAGTCTCCGAGTCATGTGGTCCCTTAGCCTCTTCTTATGATCTTGGTGTTGTTGTTCATCGGCTTTGCCTCATGATCTCATTTGCTGTAACATCTGGTGCCTCTGCCACTTCAGGAAGGGATTTTGCAGGCATGACACTGGTGGCTCTTCTTTCTTGATGGTCACAGGGATTCTCTGTTCTTGCTTCTGAGATGGCTCTCTCTTTCCCAGAGGAATGGCAAAACCTACCAATTTTTGAGTTAGAGTCCTATGCACTTTATTTATAAAAAATATAGAGTGAAGAAAAAAGTCCTTATGGTAGAGTGGGGCTAAGAATTGAGCTGCTAAGCACAAGGTCAATGGTGTAACCCACCAGTGGCCCCCAGGAAAAGATGAGGCTGTCCATTTCTAAAAAGATTCAAAGTCTCAGAAACAGAAAGGGGCAGTTCTACTCTCTCCTATTAGGAATCAACTCAATGGCAATGACTTTCTGGTTACTGATAGAAAAGCCATAGCAAGTGATTTCACCACTTTACCTATTTCCCAGGACATATGTGGTAGAGTGAAATATCTTAATGGGGCTATTCTATCCATATCTCCAGGCACCCTGGTGGCGTAGTGGTTACAAGGTGGGCTGCTAACTGCAAGGTCAACAGTTTGACATCACCAGCCACTCCATGAGAGAAATATGGGGCTTTCTACCTCTGTAAAGAGTTACAGTCTTAGAAATTCACAGGAAAAAAAAAAAGAAATTCACAGTAGTAAGTTTGGTTTTAAGAAGTCAGAAGCGACAAAGAAGGACCTCTCCCTAGAACAATGTCATGAATTTGTACATCTTTCTCTCAGAGTGGCTGGTGGCTTCAAATTGCTGACCTTGGGCACTACCAGACTCCTTATTTAAAAATCAAGTCTATCAAATTATTATTTGTATCTACTTCATATGATGGATAATTCAGATTTCTAATACACTCACAAAAAGTTTTGGTATGGTGAGTGAAGGGAGACATCAGACAGTGTAAGACATGACAAAATAATAATTATCTATAAATTATCAAGGGTTCATGAGGGAGGGGAGAGCAGGAAGGGAGGAGAAAAATGAGGAGCTGATATCAAGGGCTCAAGTAGAAAGAAAATGTTTTAAGAATGCTGATGGCAAAAAATGTACAAATGTGCTTGACACAATGGATGTATGTATGGATTGTGATAAGAGTTGTATGAGCACCCAATAAAATGATTCAAAAAAAAGTTTTGGCATGTTTCTATAACAGAATAATCCCTTGTTGATTGGAGGATTTTTAAAAGAAGCAGTCTTATTGGAACATGAGCCACTTATCATACAATTCAATAGTTCAGTCATATCAGGAAGAATTCTATAATCAGGAAGAATTCTCTAATCACTATCACAATCAGTTTTAGAACATTTTCTTCTTTCACGTAATCCTTGTTACTAGCTCCTCATCTCCCTCCAATCTCCCCTGCCATAGCCCCCAAGAAGAATTTTTCGCACACGCAAACAACAGGTCTGTTGGCACAGAGGTTAAACACCTGAAATGCTAAAATAAATGTTGGTAGTTTGAATCACCAGCTGTTTGCATTACAGCCTTGGGAATCCAGTTATACTCTGTCCTGTAGTGCTGCTATGAGTCAGAAGCAACTTGTGACAATGGGTTGGTTTATTTTTTAGATAATATGAAATAACAATGTAATGTACTGGTAATTACACACACACACACACACACACACACACACACTCAAATCATTTTATTGGGGGCTCGTACAACTCTTATCACAATCCATCCATCCATCCATGTGTCAAGCACATTTGTTGCCATCATCATTCTCAAAACATTTTCTTTCTACTTGAGCCCTTGGTATCAGCTCCTCATTTTCCCCCTCCCTCCCCATGAATTCTTGATAATTTATAAATTATGATTATTTTCTCATGTCTTACACTGGTATTATATTTTTTTAATGAACACAAACAACTTACTACTTTAATTAACAGTCTGAATAAACATCCATACCTTGCAATAACAGATTCAATTGGCATGATATCTGGCACATAGTGGGCCATGGGAGAAACAAAGTGTCCATCTAGGATCTTACAGTCTGACTGCTCTTCAATCTAAATGAAAAACAAAATCAAGATGTATGTATGTAAGTTAGGATTCCTTGAACTCTTACAGATGTTTTTCTTCCTTTTATCTTTCATTTTTGGCACAATCAGCCTCTTTTAAAAAATTATTATTAATTAGGTTTTTCTTTCAAAAAGTTCTATTCATTAAAAATATTTTTCAGTACCTCTAAGAATCCTTTTGCCCTCACTGATTTATAAACACATGATTTCACCTATACACAGTTCGTTTTCCTCTACATTCTTTACTATAGTCTAGGTGAGAAAATAAACTATAAGTAATTGTCATTTATACATTGAGATATAATAACTTAAAACAAAATAGAATAATTTAATAATATGCAATATAGAAATAATCACAAGAAAAACGTATGAACAAATTATAATAACAATTTATCACAATCAAATAAAGGTTGACATTAATATGCTGGAATGGATCCCTATGAGGCAACTGAATTATCTAATGATACATATCAGTAGATTAACTAAAGAAAACTGAGTTATTTACATATCTAGAAAAGGCATTTGCTAACAATTACGCTAACTTTTCTCTCAATTAGTTATGTCTTTAAAATAAGGACAGAGAATTCAAAGGGTTTCAGGGCAAGCTATTGGGAAGTTTTTAAGTATCTGGAATAAAAATATTATCTGAAATGTAAACCCCTAAATTCACAACAAAAAGTTAAAAAGATGGGGAGGCGGGTGAGGGGAGACGCCGGGGAGTGTAAGATAAGATATAATAATTATTTATAAACTATCAAGGGACCAGGGGTGGGATCGGGGAGGGAGGAGGATGGGGGGGAAAAAAAGGGAAACCGAGCTGATTCCAGGAACCCAAGTGGAAGGTGAATTATGAGAGTGATGAGTGCAACGAATGTATAAGGGTGCTTTGCTCATGTGATGTATGTACAGATTGTGATAAGAGCCTTATGAGCCCCAATAAAAAGATTTTAAAAAAAGTTAAAAAGAAATATTTCAGATCAATAATCAAAATAAAACACCTGGTATATTTACCAGAATTGGAAACAAACTCATCTGTGGATGACATATATACATCTATTTAAAAAAGAAAATTTAAGCCAATTTGCTAGTTGTGCCAATGCCATTATTGTATAATCCACATTTTTGCAAATTGCCTAAAAGGGAATTTTATTATGCACTAATTTTAACACAAGTCTTTACTATCCTTTATGTATATTTCTGAACCAATACCATCATGTCATGCTATGACACTCTTCCCATTGCCGCCGAGGGTTTCCCATTTCTGTCCATCCACCTTTCTGGCCCTTTCTTGACCCTTGACCTCTGCTTGTAGGCAAATGTGGCCTTTAGATCATGTATGGTTGGTTTTCTGAGGAGCACACTCTTCACTGGTGTTACCGTGCACTTACATTGTTTGGGCAGAAGGTGACCTCGGGGAGTGAGTTTGGATCTACGTCTGAAGGATGACTATGGCCACACTTTTGTGGTTTCCATCAGCCTGTATTAGATAAATAAATCCGGCCTTTTAAATAAATTTTTGTCTTTGTTCTATGTTATTCTCCCACTCTGTCTTCCTGCCCCTAAAAATAGAAGTCTGGTGGCACAGTGGGTTAAACACTGGCTGCTAATTGAAAGGTCAACAGTTCAAACCCTCCAGCTGCTGCATGATAGGAAGATATGGAACCTGCTTCTTTAAAGATCTACATTCCTGGCAGCCCTACCGGGCAGTTCTGTTCTGTCCTCTCAGGCACTATGATTAAGAATTAGCTCCACAACTATGGTAATGTTTTGGTTTGGTTTTGAGCCTAAAGATATAAAACGAGGTTCAGAAAGATCCAACTCTACTTTCCTGTATTTAGGAATATACTAACTATCTCTCTGCTCAAATATATGAGGAGGCTTTAAAAAGTCCATTGAAAAATGGAATTAAAAGATAATAGAATTTTTCCACTTTTTGATGCTTCCCTATTCATGAATGTAGTTACTATAAAGCATCTGCTTAGAGTATAAATCAAAATCTTTAATTGCTAAATGGAAAATCCATACCACTCTCATGTTTTAATGTTTATTATTATTTTACTCAATATTTGATCTAATTTTGACATATATTTGTATTTAACCAGAATTTCCATAATTATGTTTCTTTCTTTTGAATACCTTATCAATGTAGACTGGATAATCACTTGAAACCAGATGCTGACATCTTTCTCGATTTCCAATCATCTTTCTGAATTCAAATAGTCTATCATGGGCAAGGAGAAAGCAAAAGAAAATGTTATATTTTTATACCCACTTATTGAGATTGAAGAAAAATGACCCAAATTAGTTAATTTAGTCTATAAGGCATGTTAAAATTTAATTTTAATCATTACAGAAAATAAATTTAGACCTCCCTGACCCCAATTGTATTATCTCAGAGAATTATGGGAAATAACATTAATCAGAAAGTAATGAACACGTATAACTCTCAAAATTTAAGAAACCAATCCTGAAAATTCATCATCTTAATCTAGATTTTTCCATGAGCATTGCTGTATGTCTCAGTTGTGTGTGTGTATTAAAAAACCCAAACTCAATGCCATCAAGTCAATTCCAACTCATGGCAACTCCATAGGACAAGGTATAACTGTCCCCCCCTTAAAAAAAATCATTTTAATGGGGTCTCATACAACTCTTATCACAATCCACACATACATCCACTGTGTCCAGCACATTTGCATATTCATTGCCCTCCTCATTCTCAAAACATTTGCTCTCCACTTAAGCCCCTGGCATCAGCTCATTTTTCCCCCTCTCCCCGCTGCCCCCCTCCTCATGAACCCTTCACAATTTATAAATTATTATTATTGTGTCACCTCTTATACTGTCCAACGTCTCCCTTCACCCACTTCTCCGCTGTCTGTCCCCCAGAGAAGAGGTGAGATGTAGATGCTTGTACCCTGTGCCCCATCTCTCCCCCACCCTCCCACCTTTTGGGTTTTGACACTAACTCCTGAAGGAAGCAGAAGCCTCATCCTTTTCCTGTGAAGCAGCCAGTAGTTCAAACTGCAAGCTTTGCGTCTCATGGCTCAGCTTGTAAATACTAGGCCACAAGAGCTCCCCAGTGTTATAGCCATTATAAGTTCTTACTACCTGAAAAAACAGACTTTCTGGAAATCATACAAAACTGTAATCAACTTAATAACTTATGATGCTGAAAATCTAGTTGATATTTCTGAATTTTTGTTTGAAAAATGGGATTATTTGAAAAATACTCAAGGATGAGGCTTTCTACTCTCATGAAGAATTACAATCTAAAAAAAAAAAAAGAACGATAGTCTCGGAAACCCACAGTCTCAATTCTACCCTGTCCTTACAAGGTTGCTATGAGGCAGAATTGAGTTTGGCAGTGAGTTTGGAGTTTTGTTGCTAAAACTTATGAAAAGTAATAGGAAATAATCTTTACAAAAATAATTTAATGCTTAATTTGTCAGAAAATCTCTTAATGTGAGTAAATAATGTTATAAGTAAAATAAAATTTTAACATTCTGTAAAATGCATTTCCCAAAGCTAGGTAGCTGCAAACATGTGCAAAATGTGTGTGAAAATTAAAGTATAGAAAAAAAAATAAAATTTTAATACATTTACTAGAAAAAAATCAGACAAAGAAGTTCAGGGAAAAGAATGCTTACCTTTTGAGATCTTCTGGCCTTCCCCATCCTCTGATAAAAAGCTTTGTGAGAAGCAGTCTCCGGTATAGAACATCTAACTTGCTCACACCCATTAGAAGTTATCAATCATCTATGAAACATAATTTCAAATGACTTTAAAATTATTTTATTTTTAGCAAAACTGCAAGTTTCTGAAGCTATCAGATTACTTTAATACTGACAGTGAACTCTGAATTTAATCCTGAGTAAAATAAGATAGGGAAAATTAGAATTAAGATGAAAAAGTAAAAGCAGAGCCCTGAGGGATTCTCAATGTACTAGATGCTGTAAGGCAAGATTTTATCTTCTGCCAGTTGACTTACAGGAAGTACCCAATTATTTGTTGAACAACAATAAGAGTGGCTAACACTTATGTAAGTATTATACAGTAAAACCTGTGAAAGCTAGAATCTGGGTAAGGTAGAAGCCTGTCAGAAAAAGAAAATCCAAATATTTCCCATGAAAACAAGTGATAGAAATGTGTTAAGACTATACTGTTGAATGTACTTTTCCAGAGATGGAAAACTTGGGAGACTCATAAAAACAAAGCAATGTTGTTGAGTTCCGGGTCTTACAGATTTTACTATACAGTACTAGGTTTTATGCCAGATACTAAGCACTACTTGTAAATATGCACATTCTCATAAAAGTGAGAATGCTTTGTGTCAATTTTATAGATTTGACAAGAGCAGTACAAAGACAGTTAATTTATTCACCTAAAGTCATACAGCTAGTGGGAGGCAGAGCTAAGATTCAACCCCAGGTAAAGGGCACAAAGATTCTCTGCTATTATATGCTATTTCAGTATACTGATTACTCATTGGGCTGTGGTCCATATGGTCAGCAGTTTAAAATCAACAGCAGGCAGCTTTACAGGAGAAAGACTGGGCTTTCTACTGCTGTAAACAATTACAGTCTTGGAAACCCACAGCAGGTGGCTGTGAGTCAGCATTAGCTCAAAGGCAGTGAGTTTTTCTGAGTGTACTGGAGGTTTCTTTGAGTGGTACAAACACTGGTGATGTAATTTGCTCTAATTAAAAAGTTGGAGGTTCAAGTCCAAAAAAATCAGACACCGAGAAGAGATCTATTCTGATATACCTAGGGTTGCCATGAGCTTGAATCAACATGATGCCAAATGTTTTAATAAATTACACTACTGTAAATGGAAGGCGAAAGAGTTAATCAGGAGTATCACTCACCTACCATTTATGTACCTTTCCCCCAACTTCCTAAAGACTTTAAAGATCTACCTCTATATTTTCACAAAGAATGCTATAGTTTTGATTTGAACACAAAATCTGATTCAAGTCTAAGCTTTATTCTTAGACAACACTTTAAAATTTTGCATTTTTATCAATGTGTCTTAATAAGTACGTAGGAGTCCGTGTGCCACACGGGCTAAGTATTGGGCTGGTAAGTAGAAGGATGGTGGTTCAAACCTATCAGATCCTCTGCTGAAGAAAGATGAGGTTGCCTGCTGCGTTCTGTCATATGGAGTTGCTAGGAGTCAAAATTGACTAAGTGGTGGTGGACTTGGTTTGGGAACCAGTACTAACAATTTATATTTTTGCTTTTCAACAAATTACAAGTCTAACTTAATGATCTTCATTTGCATAGGTGTATAATCAACTGGGAGGATAGTTTAAATTGTTTTTGTGCGTGGGCAGGTAAAAACAAATAATTCATATCGTCCCTCACAATCCCTAGGGCCAAGAATAGCATTTACTTGTTAGGCAATACAATCACAGATTATTAAATATGAAGGAATTTCAAATTGTTCAGGGAAAATGGGTATTTTTTAATATCACCCACTTTACACACTATCCTATTTCCACGTACTATTCAATTACATTAATTGTTTTGGTTCTTTGATAAATTTGATAAAAGAAAATAAAACATTTGCCATTTTAACCATTTTATGTATACAATTCAGTAATATTAATTACATTTATAAGGTCATATAATCATCACTATTCTAAAATTTTCGTCATCCTTTAATGAAACTAATTCTGCTTAAGTATTAACTCCTTCTCTTATTCCCACCGGCTCCTGGTAACAAGGAATGAACTTATATCTTTATGCTTATGCCTAATTGTTGTTGTTGCTGAGTTGCTTCCCACTTAAAGCTACCTATGTACAACTGAACAAAACACTACTAGGTGCTGCACCACCCTCATCAGTCTGTTTGAGCCTACTGTTTGCAGTACTTTGTCAACCCACCTCAATGAGGGTTTTCTTCTTTTTCACTGCTCTTCCTCCTTACTAAGCAGGGTGTTTGTTTCCAGGGACACCTGATGATAGCACGTCCGAAATAGTGGACTCCTTGATTCCAATGAGCATTCTGGCTACATGTCCTACAAGAGGTTTGTTAGTTCTTCTGGCAGTCTATGGGGCTTTCAATATTCTTTGCCAGTACCACAATCAAAATACATTGCTTCATGTTCGGTCTTCTTTATTCAATGTCCAATTTTCACAGGCATAGGAGACAACTGAAAATACCATGGCAGGTATACCCTAGTCCTCAAAGTGACATCCTTGCTTTACAACACATTAGAGTGCAACTGATTCATCATGTACGTTAATTTCTTGACTACTCTTCTATGAACATTGAGGATCTAAGCAAGATGAAATCCTTGGCAACTTCAATTTTTCTGTTTTTAATCATCATATTGTTGACTGATCTAGTTGTGAGGATTTTTATTTTCCTTACACTGAGTTGAACTCCACAGTGAAGGCTGCAGCCCTTGATCTTTATCAACAAATGCTTTAAGTCCTCCTCACTTTCAGGAAGCAAGGGAGTGACATGCATATCACAGATTGTTAATAAGGATCTCCACTGAGTTCTCCTAAGAGTCCAGCTTCTCAGATTATTGGCTCAGCATATATGAGACAGGGCAAGGGAGAGAAGGTGGAGATATAGAGAGAGCATGTGGGGAGTCCACACACTATCTTGGGATTATATTTTCCAGAACCTCTTGCTGGAGTAATTTTCCAAAGAATCTCTCACGTGAATGCTTTAAGAGTCAGTGTATAACTCACTCTCACTTCCATGAAGTCAATTCTGACACGTAGAGCAGGGGAATAACTAAGGAGACTGGCCAGGTTGGCTGGGAAGTTTTTCTTCCTCCTATGAGTTTTTTTATAAGTCCTGATGGCATAGTTGGTTACCTAGGAGTAAAGCTGCTGAATCATATGGTGGAGTACAGTGAATTATTTAAAAGGACTCATCTAGGCAGTCTTTGTAATCCCCACCAAATGATTTTTTTTCCTGATGGTTCTGGATAAGAGAGTCTGGAGAAAGACACTAATAGGATTACAGGATTCAACTGAAGGACTGCTAACGGGATTGAGATGGCCATCCTGTGCATAAAATGAGCCATCTCAGAAGAAGGAAATGGAGATTTCACTACTAGCAAGGGAGAAGAGTCAGGAGTGGAGTGTATATTTTGTACTCTGATATCCTTGTGCATTGAACCACCTTAACTTAGGAGCCACAACTTTGACACCACAAGGGCAGCATCAGCAACAGAACCAAGAGCCTGAGCATAAGACAGTGGTGGGATTCTCAGTCTAGAGAAATAAAGCTCAGCATCTCATGCTGAAGTTTATGAAGAAGTCACAGACCCAAAAGAACTTTGTAACACAGCATGGGCCCATGAGGTCAAAGACCAGTGAGGGGCCTGCCTGCAGGCACAATTACAAGAGGATGTCTTGTTTCAATATTGTATCCTGTTAACTTGCCCAATAAATAATAACTCTGTAATTGTGATTATTGTCTGTGAGTTGTGTATGGACATTGTAATGAATTATGAAGCCTATCTGAAAAGTAGAGAGTGCTGTAGGAGGGGCAGGTGGTGTCAGGATACATAAGGTTGGTGGATGGAAACTTGTCTCCCCTCAGCCTCATAGATACTGGGCGTGGGCAGGCGATGCTGATAATGGTGATCTTTACCATTTCCCTTTGTGAAGTTAGAAGAGATCAGGAACCACCTCAAAGTTTGTTTTCACATGACAATTCCACGTTTAACTTTTTGAGGCGCTACCATGCTGTTTTGCCCAGCAGCTACGCCATTTTACAATTTGACCAGCAATGCATAGGGGTTCTAATATCTCCACATTGCCATTCTCCAATTTTCTAATAAGCATCATAGGAGAAATGGAATGGTATCTCAGAGACTTTGACTGACATTTCCTTGCTAAGAAATGTTTCTATCTTCTTGCTATTGCGAACAGTGCTGCTAAGAACAAGGGCTCGCATAGATCTGCTCCTTCTATGTTCTTTATGTCATGGTATATGGGCCACATGGTATTTATAGTCACAAATGTCTGAAAAAGCGCTACCTGCTTTCCACTATGAATGTACAGCAGTGTATGAGGGTTCCAATTCCTCTGCACCACTCCCCACCCCTCCCATGGCATTTGTTTTCTGCTTTTCAAAAAAATTTTGCTGTCAATGCTGGGTGAGGTGGCGTATCATCACTGTTTTGATTTGTGTGTTATGCCAGATTGAACAGAAAAACAAATACAGCAGTACTCATATATGTGAGAGAGCTTTATACAAAAAAGTAATTAAATATCAAGAAAATATTCCAGCCCAGTCCAACTCAAGTCCAAAAGTCTGCCACTAGTCCATAAGTCTCTCTTCAGACTCATGCAGCCACATGCAATGATGCAGAATGCAGGAATCACAGGCTCGTGGGTCCAAAATCGTGTGGATCCAATGGTGGTGGATGCATCACAGGGCTCCAGCAGCTCGCACGGTGGCTAGCAAGCAGAAAGTTGAATGCAGAGGTCTGACCTTCAGAGAGCTATAAATCTCGGTCACACTTCCAAGTGAGGTCATCAGGCTGCAACCTGATTGACAGTCTAAACTCTACTTCTATACTTTCATACATCTTAAATTTGACATGAAATTGTGTGACTACCACAATTTGCATCTCCCTGAGGACTACTGATCATAAGCTTCTTCATGTGTTTTTTTGGCCACCTGAATGTCTTCTTTGGTAAACTGCTCATGTCCTCTGCCTATTTTAAAATTGGGTTATTGATATTGTTCCTGTTGAGGTGTTTCAGTTTTGTTCAAATAGGTTGTAGAGATTTAGTCCTTGTCTGATATGTCATTGCCAAAAATTTGTTCCCAGTCTGTGATCTCATTTCACTTTTTTGGTGAAGCCTTTTCATGTACATGCCTTACTTTTAAGAAGTCTCAGTCACCTCTTTTGTTTCCTGCTGTGCATTTTTAATTGTTTAGTAGTGTGTTTATGCCACATATTCCTTATTATTTATGTTTAGTTCTAGGTTTACATTTAGGTCTCTACTTTCTCCTGAATTCATTTTTGTACAGAATGAAGTATGGGTTCTGTTTCAATACTCTGCAAATGGAAATCCAATTCTGCAAGCACCATTTTTGAAGTGATTTCTTTTCCCCATTTAATGTGTTTTGGCCTTTTGCCAAAAATCAGTTATCTGTAGGTGAATAAATTCATTTCTGGGTTCTCTATTCAGTTTCTTTGGTCTACATATATGCCATTGTACCAGTATTAGTCTGTTTTGATTACATAGTAGGTTTTGTGATATGGCAATTCCATGTGAGAGGCTTCCTACTTTGTCCTTTAGTTGCGCTTTGCTTATCCTGTGTCTCTTTCCTTTCCATATAAAATTGATTAGTTGTTCTAACTCTTTGAAGAATGAAACAGGAATCTCGGGGAGGGGGAAAAATCAGGAGCCTATATTACAGGCTCAAGTAGAAGGCAAATATTTTGAGAATGATGATGGAAACGAATGTACATATGTGCTTGACACAATGGATGGATGTATGGATTGTGATAAGAAATGTATGAGCCCCCAATAAAATGATTAAAAAAAAAAGAAACAGGAATCTAGATTAGAATTGCAATATATACATAACTTGTAGTATTGATATTTTTATAATATTAGGTTTTCTCAGACATCTTCTTCCACATATGTATATCTCTTTTGGTTTCTTGTAGTGTAGTAACCCACCATAATGAACCCAAATGTAACCATGATGTAGTAGTCAATTTAGATGTAGCCATCTTAACAATGAATCATACTCTACTATTCGCCTGAGTGTAGCCATGTTGTATTGGCTCAAGTAGGGTCATTTTGCAACTACTGCAATCCTCCTCTAACTGCTGCTTTTGGTAACTGCTGAGCTGTTGTCATATATTTTTGAAATTGTTGATGATATTTAGATAATAAGAAATAAATTGAATTCATATATGTGTGTGTATATATATATATGAATGAGGAAATTCAAACTAGAACAATGATGGAGTGTAATTGGACATTTAGCTTAACTTCAGTTAAAAGTGAATGTTCCCTATTATTAAATGGAATGAAAATGTAAAAACCATTCTTAACTAACATACATACAAAATCAGGTAGTTATTACCCATGCTGCAGTTTGCTCATCACTGAACTAGAAAATCAAATTATAGGTATGCCACGCTCGACAAGATGGATTGACACAGTACATGCAACAATGGCCTCCAACAGAACAATTGAGACTGATGCAGGACCAGGTGGTGTTTCATTCTGTTGTATTTAGAGTTGCTCTAAGTTAGAACTGATTCAATGGCACCCAACAATGTCACAAATATCACCACAATGTCACAGATGTAAAGATACAACTATGAAACAGTACTGTTATAAAAATTCTTATCTATATCTCACAACAAAACCATTGCTATTACAGATTCTGCCTCATGAGCCTATGAGTAGAACTGCCTGTGGGAGAGTGAAATTTAATGTGGCTCTTCTACCCAAGTCTCTGCAACTCCCACCAAATGACTGGGTGGGACTGTGCAAATGGAACATGTGTAACATTAATAGAAGGGATTCATCAGTTTTTGTTACCGCCCACTGCCACCCGTGGTCTGGATGGATGAGTTTTTTTTTTTTTGAAGCAGCAGTAGAAAAGAGAGGAACACTAAGACCCTTAGAAGAGCCCATTCCATTCAAGATCTCTGTCTGAAGGGGTGGAGGCTGCCGAGCCCTGATACTTCACAGACTGTGGCATAGAGACTCAGGGGAGGAGCACCGTGACTGTGGGGTAATTTCTCCTTATCTGGCCTGAGACTACTATTGAACTTGGTACACAGTGACAGGCAGGCTGCCTTCCTGGCCCACGGAGGAAAAGGGCAAAGGGCCAGATGGCCAAGAGACAAAGAACCAGAGAAAGACTTGGTGGCTGGCTGAAGAGACCAATGGCAGTTTGCTGAACCTAACTTGTGGTAACTTATTAACTTCCCTAATTTGTTGTCAGGTGCCATCAAGTCAGCTCCAATTCATCTCCATGCACAACAGAACTGGTTCTGCACTATCCTCACAAATTTTTCTTATATTTGAGCCCACCAATGCAGCTACTGTGTCAACCCATTTCCTTGAGGAGCTTCCACTTTTTCGTTGCCTCTTTGAGGTTTTCATCTGTTTTGCTTCGATATTGTTGGGTTTTTGTTTTTTAATGTTTTTCTGTATATAAGATCCAGAATAGGTACATCTAAAGAGACAGGAGCTGGACTGATGGCTCCTTGGGGGCGTGGCAGGGGAGGTTGGGGAGGCAGGGGAGGAACGACTAAGGATGAGTGCAAGAATAAGCACAATGTTTTAAAATTGATTGTGGTGATGCTGGTACAGCTCTTCTTGATGTGACTTGTGTGGTGTGTGAATTATATGCCAATAAAACGGTTTTTAAATAAAAGAGTTACAGTCTCAGGGGAAAAAAAGCATGATCTATGAGTTCTATGTGGCAGCAAACCCAGCATAGATTTCGAGTAGTGTGGGAGGAACGGTTAGTGTCAGAATAGGTTGAGAAGAATGGAACATGAAGGTTTATCTATAGACTCCTGCTTCGTAACAATATGGAAGCCAGAGGATGTCAGGATAGATATAAAATTAGTGTTCTTTCTAAATTAACCACCACTTATTTAATGAGCAATACTAGTCTGCTTGCCTTCTTAAATTGTTGAATTATGGCCAGAAGCTTAGGTGGAGAGCAAATGTTTTGAGAATGATGAGGGCAATGAGTATACAAATGTGCTTTACACAATTGATGTATGTATGGATTGTGATAAGAGTTGTATGAGAGCTCCTAATAAAATGATTTTTTAAATTGTTGAATAATGAGTGTTTATAAAAATTTTAAAGGGGAAAAACCTGATGCTTTCTTTTTCTCTTGGTAACTTACTCATAGGCAGCAGTACCTGACTTTCCATGGAATAACTTCTGGTTGAGTTGCAGTCTAACAACTTTGTGGTACTGTAAATCAAGTCAAACACCTTTTTTGTTGTGATAAAAGTCAAGTATCATTTTTGTTTCCTTATTAGTGCCTTTTATTGTAAATATTTTTATAAATTTGATTTTTGTCGTTGAGGAATTGATACATTACATATAAGCATACAGGTATATTTTAATACATATGTACATAAAAATACATATATCATTAAAAAGCAGTTGTATATTCAGTTAATCAAAATTCTAATATATCTTAAATCTGGGACTACTAAAACACAAAGCTAGTATCATTCTCTTCAATTAGACAGCTGTATTACCTTAAATCTTTGAGGGTGTCACTAAAGCCTTTAAATACAAGAATTTGAAGAACAAATATCAGAAATCTAGTTTAGTTCCCTCTATTGCTCCTACCTTTCCTTGGCAACAAAGATAGTTTCCCAAGAATTCCTAAGTGGAACAGTAGAAGCTAAGTATATTATCTATCCCTACGTAACAAATGACAGCAAAGCATGGCTTTAAATAACACACATTTATTATCTCATAAGTTTTCTGGGTCAGGAGTCTACACATTACCAGAGTGAGTTTTCTGCTCCAGTGTCTTACCTAGCTATCAACAAACTGCAATATACAGAATGACACAACCTTGCTTGCTATAAGTGAGGAGGAGGACTTGAAACACTTACTGATGAAGATCAAGAATTGCAGCCTTCAGTATGGATTACAACCTAATATAAATGATAAATGGAGAAAAGTTTGAAGGTGTCAAGGATTTTTTACTTGGATTCAAAATCAATGCTTGTAGAAGCAGCAGTTAGGAAATCAAACAATGCATTGCAAAAGGTAGGAATTACAGAACGGTATAAAAAATGTAGGGACTATAGGGGACACTTTAGAAACTGTTAACCATACTGGAAGAAATCAATTTCCTATCCTTTGAGTAGAATATGTGGACTGATACATTCAGGACTTCGGATATCAAACCAAAAAAAAACACACTAAAATATCCAAACCCATTTCCATGGAATCTAATACAATTCCTAAAGACCCTATAGGACAGTGTTGAATGGCTCCCCAGATCTTCTGAGACTGTAAATCTTTACAGGAGTGGACAGCCTTTCTTCTGTGGCTGGTGAGTTTGGGGCTAGCAGTCCTATGTTTAACCCACTGTGCCACCAGGATTCCAGGCTTGGCAGTTGCACACTGCTAAAGACCAATGACTATCCCTTATTGTTTACTTATCCTGCCTTGTGGTAACCTATTAACTTCCCTTAGTTGTGAGTGTTGCCTGTGAGTTCTGCATAGCCACTGCAGTGAATGATCTAACAGAGCACAGAAGTCGAGTGCCATGGAGGAATGACTGGAGTAAGAATGGTGGAATGTGGAGACATGTCTGACCCCTGCCTCCTGGCAATAGGAAAACCAGCTCAAGGCAGATATTGGCCTCCAACTTCATTATTAATTACACAATGAGAGGATACAACCTCGATATACACCTTTCCTGATGTTAAACCACGCAGTATCCCCTTGTTCTATTGGATCCACTAACTCAATAGGCTTTCAAGGCTATAATCTTTACAGAAGCAGACTGCCACATTTTCCTTCCACTGATTAGCTCGTTGTTGGATGCCAATGAGTAGGCTCCAACTCATAGCGACCCCGTGCACACCAGAACAAAATACTCTTCTGCCCTGCACCATCTTCCCAATTGTTCTTATGCTTGAGTCCATTGTTGCAGCCACTTGTCTATCTACCTTCCTCTTTTTCCCTGGCCTTATTTTACCATGTATGATGTTCTTCTCCAGAGGGTGGTCTCTCTTGACCTGTCCAGAATTTGTAAGATGAAGTCTTGTCACCCTTGCCTCTAAGGAGCACTCTGGCCGTACTTCTTCCAAGACATTTGTTTATCCCTTTGGAAGTCCGTGGTACTTTCAATTTTCTTCTCCAACATGACAATGTAAAGGTATCAATTCTCCTTTGGTGTTTCTTATTCAATGTCCAACTTTCACATGCATATGAAATACTTGACTTTAAACCATTGTGTTAGTCTAGGTACTTTAGAGAAACAAATCCACAGAAACTCATGTATAAGAGAGTTTTATATAAAGGTCAAGTGTGCATCAAGAAAACATCCCAATCCAGTGCTACTCAAGCCCACAAGTCCAATAATAACCTATATGTCCAACACCGTATTGGACAGGGTTCTCTAGAGAGACAAACCAGATTGCTAGTAATTATATATAAATATATTTATAAAGATAGATATATAATTCAAGAAATAAACTGTTAAATTATATACAGATAGATAATACAAGAAATTAACAGTTAAATTATAAAGCAGTGAGATTCTAGCAGTCCTTCAAGACTTGAGAGCTGCCAGTTGCCAGTCCCTTCTGTAGAGAGAGCTGGGCTACATATACCCAGGCAGCAAACAGCAAGGCAGGTCCCCAACTGTCAGTCCCCAGCTCCAGAGATGAACATTCCAATCGTGTGTGCTTAAAGGAACCTCAACTTACAGCGACACAGTCCACAGGCTAGGCATCCCACAGGTGGTGTACCCCTTTAAACTGAGGCACAGAACAACCAAGGTGAGGCTCACCGAGCCATTTATCCCTCTGCCCTTCAGTTAATCCTACTTGTGTTTATTGGCCAGGCTGGCACAAAAACTATAGCAATCCACCCCTTGCCAGCCTGGCACCTGTAAACAATTCTTTACCCATACATACTTATATAATTTCCAGATATTAATGAAATCACACTTATACTTATCATCAATCATCTATCATACATATAAATGAAAACACACTGAGTCAAATTATATCTGATATAACATACTTGACCAAAGGAAATATACACAATAATCACATACAAAGAAAATACATTGACAATTACAAGCCTCGCTTTTGCAACTGATCACGTGGTCGTAATTGATAGGTAGAACTACCTTCTACTGCTACCCATTCTGTATTACCTTTGCCCTCAGCAAGCACCTAAGCTGGCTGTGGTTTTTGGCCTGGCGGGGTGACCCAGACCTTCATTCCTGAGGGGTCTGGGTCATTATAAGTCCTGTTAGGATTGGGTTGCTGCAACTACCATTTACTTTAATAACAGGGCATGGTAACACTAAGAGTCGGCCTATGGGATCTCCTGGATTCCAGACATATTCTTTACCTCCATTATGTAGTACCAGTCCAATTTCTCCTTGGTAATCAGGATCAATCACACCACTTAGTACGGTGACACTCTTCCTGACCTGTTGATCCAAAGATATGAGAAGTCCAAAGTGCCCAGGGGGCATTCTCAGCTGCCAGTTCAGTGGACTCCGTGCTGTGTTTCCAGGTGGGAGAGTTCCTTTCTTCGGGACCAGGACCTCCAGGCCTGAGGAACACAGGGTTGCTGGGACAGGAAGCAAAAATGCTGCAAGGGGATCACTAGGAGTAATAGTGAGTGGTGCCACTCCAGCTTCCACCCCTTGGTTCCTGGACCCATGAATTCTGGCTATTGGAGACACAGCACCAAATATTGGCCGCTGGTTTAGAGCGTATACAGCTTCCTGGGGAACATTGCCCCAGCCCCGCAAGTTGTTGCCAACTAGTTGGCGCCGTAATTGTGTCTTTAGGAGCCCATTCCATCGTTCTATCAAGCCAGCAGCTTCAGGATGATGAGGAACATGATATGACCAGTGGATTCCATGGGAATGAGCCAATTGCCGCACTGTATTTGCTGTAAAGTGAGTTCCTTGATCTGAAGCAATGCTATGTGGGATGCCATGCCGGTGGATGAGGCATTCTGTATGTCCACGAATAGTAGTTTTGGCAGAAGCATCACGTGCAAGGAAGGCAAATCCAGAGTAGGTGTCTATTCCAGTAAGAACAAAACGCTGTCCCCTCCATGATGGAAGTGGTCCTATGTAATCAATTTGCCACCAAGTTGCCGGTTGATCTCCCCGAGGAATTGTCCCATATATTGGACTTAATGTTGGTTTCTGTTGCTGGCAAATGGGACACTCAGCAGTGGCAGTGGCCAAGTCAACCTTGGTGAGTGTAAGTCCATGTTGCTGTGCCCATGCATAACCTCCATCCCTGTCGCCATGTCCACTTTGTTCATGTGCCCATTGGGCGATAACGGGTGGCAGAGGAAAGAGGAGGACCAGTCTCCACAGCGCGTGTCATCTTATGCACTTGATTATTAAAGTCCTCCTCTTCAGAGGTAATCCTTTGGTGAGCATTCACATGAGATACAATTAACTTTACTTTCTTGGCCCATTCAGAGAGGTCTATCCACATACCTCTCCCCACACCTCCTTGTCACCAATTTTCCAATCACGGTCCTTCCAATTCCCTGACCGACCATCCAGCCAAGCCATTAGCCACAGTCCATGAATCAGTATATAATCTCACATCTGGCCATTTTTCCTTATATGCAAACTGAACAGCCAGGTGCACTGCTCGAAGTTCTACCCATTGGGAAGATTTCCCTTCACCACTGTCCTTTAGGGAGATCCCAGAAAGGGGCTGTAGTGCTGCTGCTGTCCACTTATGAGTGGCACCTGCATATCGTGCAGAGCCATCTGTAAACCAAGCATGACTTTTTTGGTCTTCACTTAACGTACGGTAAGGAATTCCCCAGGAGGCCATAGGTGCAGACTGGGAGAAAGGAAGCAATGTGACAGGAGTGGAGACTGTGGGCATTTGGGCCACTTCTTCATGCAGCTTACTTGTTCCTTCAGGTCCTGCTTTGGCCCGATCTCGTATATACCACTTCCATTTAACAATGGAGTGTTGCTGCGCATGTCCAACTTTGTGATTACGTGGGTCAGACAATACCCAGTTCATGATAGGTAATTCAGGCCTCATGGTGCCTTGGTGGTCCATGGTGAGGTGTTCAGTCTCCACCAAGGCCCAGTAACAGGCCAACACCAATCCACAAAATCCTCCCCATATCACAAAAAGGATACAATGATGTCGACTGCAGGAGGCAAGCCAAGTCAGTGAATGTGTAAGCATCTTAGCGCTGGTAGGGGCCTCCACACGCGTGCTCCAGCACCCAGGGCTATAGCAGGGTAGGTCCATGTGGTTTCTCCTCAGGGATGTCTTACAGTTAGTGAGTCTTGCAAGCTGAAGCAGGGAACTGGCTAAGGCAGCTGCACCCTGGTCCAACCATCAGAAAGCAAGAGACCCTAGAACTAGAAATGCTAGGCTCATTGAGCCATTTATACCTCTGCCCTTCAAATTAACCCCACATGTATTTATTGGCCAGGTTGGCACAATAAACTAATTCAACCATATAGAAAATACCATGGCTGTGGCACGTGCCACTTAGTCCTGAAAAGTCACATCCTTGTTTCAACAGTCTAAAGACCGATAGGTCATGTGATTTTGGCTAATGCTATCAGTGCTGCTTGAACTTCTTCCTTCAGTATCATTGTTTTTACTCAAATGCTACCTTCTGATATGGTGGAGTGTTAACTTGTTATTTTTGATACATAGTTTGTTCCCTTCCCATCTGCTTTTTATGCTTCCTGTATGATTCAATATTTTGCCTGCAGAATCTTTTAATACTGCAACTCAAGACTTGAATTTTTCAGTTCTTTCCATTTAAGATATGCTGAGCATGTTCTTCCTTTTGGGGTTTCTAATTACAGGCTTTTGTACATTTCATTGTAATGTTTGTCTTCGAAAATCTTTATCCCTTCTATATGTCTCAGTTACTTTACAATTAAGAGCAAGTTTTAGCCCTGGTGGTGTAGTGGTTATGTGTTTGGCTGCTCACCAAAATTAAGAGCAAGTTTTAGAGTCTTTTCTGACATCTACTTTGATCTTTTCTTTCTAAACATTATTTGTTGCCTTGACAAGTATGTTATAACAAGTAAATATAAATAACTTTAAAGTTTAATGTCTCTATATAACAGGATAAAAACAAATCTTATAATAGTACTAATCAAGTTGTCTCTTAGGACAGTGTGGTAGTTACACAATCTGGTGTCAATTTGAGGCTTGAGAGTATGGTGGTAGTCTGTCCTGTCAATCGGGATATAGCCAATGGTGCCTCTGTGTGGGCGTGGCCCTCTCCTGAGGATTCTGGGAACTCCTGTAGTTCCTCCTTGGAGGCAAGAGACTCTCTCTCTGCTAACTCTTGGAGATTCTCTACTGACAAGGATCACTCCCTGGGAGACATCCCTGAGAAGCCACATGGACCTACACAGATGCAACCAGAGCCCTGGGAGCTGGAGAAGCCACGTGGAGACCCTGCCAGTGCTGAGATGCTTACAACGCCACTGGAACCACAAGACTTTCCCACCCACTAGCCTGCTACTGCTCTGCATTCGGCATCGTTGCATGTGTTTCCTGAGTCCCAAGAGGACTTTATAGATTGCTGTTGGACATATGGGCTAATATTGGACTTATGGACTTGATCTGGACTGGGCTGGGATGTTTTCTCAATAGTCAACTGCTCTTGTATATAAAGCTCTTTCCTATACCCATGAGTCTCCCTGGATTTGTTTCTCTAGTCTACCTAGACTAACAGACAGTTCTGATATATGTAATAATTTTAATGAAAAACAAACAGCTATTATCTTCTCCCTCAGTTCCATTATGTTAAAAAAGAAAGATTAGCACAAAGTTCTAGTTTATGGAAACCGTGAGTTTAGTTTCTCATGAAAAGCTTATCTTTTGCTTTCTTCATGAATGATGCTATTGATGTCCTCCCATAGCTGATCAGGTTTTTTTTTCCATTAGTGTTCAATGTAGCAAATCTACTCTTGGAATGTTCTTGAAATTCAGGTGTGATAAGACTCACGGTTGTATTTTGACTCTTGTGTACATACTGTATATACTCATGTATAAGTCGAGTTTTCCAGCATATTTTTCATGCACTTTTTGTGGTAAAATTAGGTGCCTTGGCTGATATCGGGTCAGCTTATACTCGAGTATAAATGGCATTTTAATTTTCTTCAGCTTTACTTGAACTTACATATAAGTATTGTAAGTGATGGTCTGGTTCCTGGCTTGGTTTTAGCTGAAAATCCTGAGTTTCTCCATATTCTCTTTCCAAAGAGATAGTTAATTTGATTTCTGTGTATTTTACCTGAAGAAGTACATGTGTATAGTCAATGTTTGTGTTGCTGAAAAACGGTGTTTATCATGAACAAGCTGTTTTTCTTCCAAAATTCTATCATGCAAACTTCAGTTTTGTTTCTATAACCAAGACCAAATTTTCCAACTACTGTTCATTCCTGTTTCCAACTGCCAATTATTACCAATGCATCTTGATTCATGCCCGATCATTTTTACATTGAAGATGTTGTTCTCAAAAACCCCCTGCCATCAAGTTATGCCCACTCATAGCGAAAACGTTGGTAGAACTCTTCAGTTTCCTCATCACTAGCTTTGATGGATGGTACGTGAATTTGTGTGTCAGCCTGTTGTACTGTGATGGTTTGTGTCTTGCTCTGATGCTGGGAGGGAGGAAGCATTCAGGAGCTAGAGAAATGATGTGTGTTTCGTTAGTGCTATACTGCATCTTGGTTGAATCATCGCTTCCTAATAACCCTTCTGCCAGGGGATATCAAGATGGGCTTTGGGTCTCCACTCTGAACCTCCTTGTTCGTATTAATATAGTTGTTTGCTTTTGATCTTCTGGTACCTGATCCTGTCAATAACTCACGATCACACAGGCTGGTGTGCTTCTTCCGTTTGGGCTTATTTGCTTCCCTGTTGAATGGCTGCCTGTTTAACTTCAAACCTTTAAGACCTCAGATGCTTTATCTTTTGAGATCTGGACACTATCAGCTTTCTTCACCACATTTGCTTATGCACCCATTTTGTCTTCAGCAATTGTGTCAGGAAGGTGAGTATCAAAACAAAGTGATCTTGTGGTGTATGACAGGCCTGGAGTTGAGGGCCAAAATCTGCTATCTTAATGTTTAACGAATAAATATATGTACATTGACTTCTATCCCTTTCAGTATAAATTAATATATTACATATACAAATAGCTATACTATATAAATAGCTTTTGACTCCTACTTATTTCCTCTATTTCCTTTCACCTTCCTCTTATCCCACTATCATGCTCACCCTCCATTTGGCTCTCAGTCATTCCTCTTGGATACATTGCACTTGATTAAACCCCACCAGGCGTTATACATCCTCCTTGCCATCAATTTTAGATCTCTTGTTGTTCCCTTATCCCTGAGTTTGTTGTTCCCTCACTGCCCTCTTTCCCCTCCTCTCCCATGTCCCCCCCGACCGTTGGTCCTGTTGTATTCTCCTCGGAATTTTTCATCCTGCTTATCTTATATAAACATAGGATTAAAAAAACAAAACAAAACAAAAAACCAATAGTTCCAGGTCTGTCTGCTGAGCCTTATGTATGGTTTCCAATCAAGTCTGATGTGTTACCAAATCCTGTGCCCCGTGTCAGAAGTCTACTTTCAGGATTCCTCAGGGAATTGGTTACTTTGCTTCCCTTGCTGCCCTGTTGCACTACCTTTGTGTGTCACCCCAATACTTCTATTTTTATGAATTAATAGAATTACTTAAGTGTACACCTGTGTTTATACCTCTATCTATAGCTTTGCTTCCTAGATCTTGCCTCTGATTCTTTTTACCTTCCTCCTGTCCCACCAGGATGCTCGCCTTTCTTCTGCCTTAGTAATTTCTCTTGGCTACATTTCTGTTGCTCAAACACCCCCAGGATCTCCATTTCCTCCTCCTTGTTTAATTCCCTAGTTGTTCCTTTTTATAGGGCATTGTTTGTTCACCAGTCCCATCCCCTGCCTCCTCCTCCCCCTAAGTGTCTCCAGAACTTTCCGTTCCATTGCTTTCTCCTCAATGCCTATCTTAGATAGGTAGGCAAACCAACAATAATGTAGATAATATAAAAAGAAAACAAAAAATTGAATAAAAAGAGGAAAAAAGAATATATATATATATATATAATAAGCATAGATAATTCCAGGTCTGTCTGCTGACCTTTATGACTATCTCCCCACTGGTTCTGGGGGTTCCAGGAACTGCCCATTCTAGCATGAAGTCTATCTTGGGGGCTCCTCGGGCATTTTTGTGACTTTGCTTTGCTCCTGTTGCTGATCTGTAATGTTTCCTTCTTGGTTCGCCCAGCTGTGGGGGGGTTCAGACTGGATTCCCTTCCTGTCGTGTCCCAGTATTGCCCTTTGTGGCGGTATGTTCCAGTGAGGGGTCATCATGTCTCAAGCCATTGTCAGTCCTACAGTCCTCTCTTGTGTCTTTGCAACACCAGGTAAGGACATCGTCCTTAGGACTTGGTGTGCTGATATGGGGTCTAGAACCTCACTCTCTCTTTTTCCTTCTTGGTTTGCTTCTGTGTGGGCTTGGCAGGCCAGCCCCTTCCTCGACCTGTAGGTTTAGTGTTGCTCTCTGCAGCACATACTTCTAGGGAGGGGGTCAGTTTGGCTTTAATTGGGGTCGACTGCAAATGGTTTTTAGGCTTCCACTGTCATCCACAGATTCCTGCAAGCCAGGTGTTCACAATTTAAACTCTGATATGGCTCCCTCCTTCAGATTTGGATTTTGTTATTTACAACATTTGGACCACACAGGCTAGTGAGCTTTTTCCATATGGACTTAGTTGTTACCTCACTTAGATGGTTGCTTGTTTGAAGACAAACCTTTTAAGATCCTATATGTTATTCTTTCTGATATCCAGGCACATCTGATTTCTTTACCACACTATGCGATAGCACCCGTATCTTTAGTTATTTCTTCATGAAGGCAAACATCCAGCAGGGTCATGGCATAAGAACGAATTGTTCTTAGATAAGGGCTCAAATGGAATGGGAGCCCCAAATCCATTCATATATAAAGTCTCTAGTTTATTTTAGAGATATCATTTCATATTAGAGACATTATCAGTGACACACACCCCTTGGGCATAGGCAGTTCTATTGATAGTGTCATTAATTTAGTCAATGGTATAGAATCAAGAACAGTTGAGAAAAGGAAACTGTTGACTTATACAGATTAAAATCTTAAGTGACTGGACACTATTTATATCAAAAGTGAGGGTTGATGATAGGGTAACATTTTCAATAGTATTTATTCACATCAGAACCATTCCTACTGGATTAATACATCATAATAAAACAAGGGCACCAAAATAGAAAGCATAAACAGGAGTCCTGGGCTACCATTCTTTGGGCATTCTCAAGGCAACAGATAAGAACCAAAGTTCAACAGCTGCCAACTCTATAACCTTAGGATAACAGCCATCTGATCTGCTTTGTCTCACACTAGGGATTCTCAGCTTTTAAGTCCAAGAGTTACAAGTAAGTTTAAGTAAAGCACAGTTTGTTTACTGGGATTTCCACATCAAGCCCTCTAGTGTGGCCTATGAAGGATGCTGTGTATCTTGAAAGAACAGAATCTAAAGTCTCATTAGCTGATAGCAAAAAGCCTGTGTCACCAAGTACTATATAGAAACAAGGTTAAAAATAACCAATTATTAACATAAACATATTAGGAACCATGCTTATACTCCCTGTGTTATGCAAGGTTCTCTAGACAAACAAAACCAGGACATTTATGATTACATATATATATATTATATGCTGTATATATATATATATGGATTTATACAGCATGAAGGAATATGACAGCTAATTAGTCCACAAAGCAGTACTGAGGACTCAGTTCAACTTACTTCTGTGGAACAGTTAATATACTGGAAGTCCTTCAACTCACATGGGCTACTGGGTCCAAGGTGAAGGAAGCAGACAGCTGAGTCTTCCCTTGGCAATGCAAGCAAGTCCGCCCATAAGCAGCAAATAGCAGGGTGGGTCACCAATAGTCAGCAGCTTAGGAGCTTAGCGAAACAGACCCGATGAGATATCAAATTCAAGCAATGCAAGATGATAGGATTCACCAGCCTCAAGTAATGTACATATCAGCAGTGTGGCAAAGCAGGTCTCGAAGGAACTTCAAGCTCAAGGAACACAATCCAAGGTTTGGCTGTCCTACAGGTAGTGTAGCTCACAAGCTGAGGCAGAGAATTAGCTAAAGCATCCACTAGATTGTCCCACTACCAGAGAGCAAGTGAGAGAGGGGTGGGGCTTCTGAGTCATTTATCTCTTTGCCTTCCAAACTGTGACCTGATTAATCCCACATGTTATTGGCCAGGTTGGCAGAATTAACCTACCTATCACACTCCCCATGGGTTCTCTATAAATATTAAGTGTATTTCTCCTCACTGGGAGGTTTCTTCTTCCTATTTACCTACCAATAGAAATATAATGGCCTTCTCCAAGACATACATGCCCCCCTACTCCTTGACTTAAGTTTCCAGTAAGGTTAGCTTATCACTCTGATAGTGTATGTTGATGTGAAATTACCAGGCTTTTGGTTAACAGCCAAGCACTTAACCACTATACCAGTAGGTCTCCTTAAAAAAATAAAACCAAACTCACTGCCATCAAGTTGACTTCAATCATAGTGGTCCTATGGGACAGAGAACTGCCTCTGTGGGTTCCTGAGGCTATAAATCAGGGTTTTCATACTTTTTACATAGGGGGCCAATTCACTGTCCCTCAGAGCCATTGGAGGGTCGAGCTATAGTTTTAAGAAAAGCTATGAACAAATTCCTATGCACATTGCACATATCTTATTTTAAGTAAAAAAATGCCTGCTTGTAAATCCTTATCTTTCTCCTGTGGAGTAGCTAGTGGTCTCAAACTACTGACCTTGTTATTAGCAGCTTAACACATAACCCAGTGTACCACTAGGGCTCCTAGTCTGTGCACTTATTAAAATTAAGTATATACAGAATCATAATGGAACCAGACACAGAAATGTAAAAATTTCTTGACCAGTGTTTTCTTAAAGGATAGATGTCAGTTTAATCTTTTACCTAATTACCAAAATTCTAAATTACTGTTACACATTCTAAATCTAAGGCCAACTCTTTAAATATATTTAGTTTAGATATGCAGTCCTATGCTTGGTGTTTCTATAGCATAAATAGAATTCTGAGTGAATGATGATTTAATTATTTTGACTTATAGTCCTAGAATTGTTTAAATATATGGCGGTGATACATTTTTATATGAAGGGGTTTCAAAAAGCTCATGAGGAAAAAAGTTCTATGATCTTTTCATTTCTTATCCATGCATTTTTTGAAGCCCTGCTTTGTATATTTGTTAAAAAGCAATGCCAGGTGAAAATCAGAGCATTTTGTAATATCTATCATATCAACAGCAATAGGCAGATTCCTTGTTACTTAAAAAACAAAAAAAAAAAATCACGCACATTTCACAGACAGAAGAAAAGCACTAAAGTACTGGAAACAGTTTAAGTTTCTAAATGAAAATTCCTCTAGGTCAGTAGTGGACAATGCTAAAGGAAGATAACACATCCAGAAATAGAAAGTTGCCAGGGAAGTCGAAAAGTATCTGAAAACATGGAGTTTCCCAAATATTTTGTACTGCATATTTATTATATATTTTGTGCCAAATTTTATAATCATTCCTAATTTTCAATCCTACACTGAAAAGGCTTTCCAAATAACTCGAGTTTCATACTCCGTACCTTATTTACCAGCTAATAAATCACTGACCAATGAGGGCGAGAAAGCAAATCAAAATCACATGTAGCTTATTTATAAATCTGCTGCCTTTGACCTCTGCAAGTTTGGGGTTACATAGTTTTATTTGACATCATTGCAGTCCAAGAACAGAAGAGCTAGGTGTTTCCAAGACCTTCTAGACCTGACTTTCTACGCAGGGATAACTGAATTCAGAGTATTTGGAGCAACCAAAGACAGAAATGTATCTAAACCAAGGGTGAAGACAATGTTGTTAGAAATAACTCAAGCTTCCTTCAAAGAGGTGTAACCTGGGCCCATGCCAAATATCAATCTGGACCAGCACCAATGAGATTCTGCATAAACAGGGCCCACTTTTGAAGCATGGATCAAGCCAAACTGACATGACTGTTGCATATAGTTTTATAAAGCAATGTGAAATGGAAAAGCAAAGTGAAGCAGATACAGAAATTCTACGACAGTGCCAAATCATTCCTAGAAATGAGCTCTATTGCTTAAGTGGCACAAGTGTGTATTACATCATCCAGTACTTTTATTTCCTATAACTCTGGTACCTAAGAATTTAAACAATTCACCTAATCTCTCCCTGCCCCCTCTCATCTGCACCTTCATATTAAAAACAAAAACAGTTGCCATCAAGTCAATTCTAACTTAAGGTAAATCCCTGTGTCCAGAATAGAATGATTTTTTGATGTAGATAACCAGGTCTTTCTCCAAGATGCTGCTTAATAGATATGAACCACCAATCTTTTGGTTATTAGCTAAGCATGTAATCATTTGCACTACCCAAAGACCCCATATATCTTGTATTAATGTTAAAGGGATAAATGAAAAATGGAAAGAAAAAAATTTCCCCATGTACAAGAAAGATACCCTATAAAAAAAAATCAAACGGAATTGTTTCTGGGGCCTTTAGGCTATGATCAAGTATAAAAAAGCAAACTGAATTATTAGTCTAATAAATTTTAAATCACTTCTCCGTACAAGTTTAAGTAGCTGAAAAAGAATTGAGATACCTTAGTTACTGAATTAATGTTCTATAACTTATCTTTATGTTCTAATATACATTGCAATGACTACAGAGAACTCACAAACAAAATTTATGATTAAAGGGTTAAGGATGACAACAAGTTGTAATACCAGTGAGAAATGCCCAAGGCAGTTGTTTATCAGGACTAGTCACAAAGTTTCATGTCTGCTAATAAATGCCCAAAGGAGTCCTGGTAGCATAGTGGTTACCCATTGAGCTGCCAACTGCTAGGCCTGAAGTTTCAAACCACTGGTCACTCTTAGGGAGAAAGATGGAGCTATCAACTCCCAGAAACAGTTACAGTGTCAAAAACTCACAGGTCAGTTCTTTCCTGCCCTATAGAGTCATTGTGAGTTGGCACTGACTTGATGGCAGTAAGGACTAAATGCCCACAGGGGCATACATCCTGCTATAAGCCTTAACCCAAAGACATTAAGCTCAAGCGCTGTGGGTCAGGAAAGCCTGTTCCCTGAATTAAATGCCCCAAGGCACCCCTCTACTAAGCCTCAGCTCAAAAGCACTCAGCCCACTACCATGGCTCAACAAGTCCAACTTCCCCAATTAAGTGCCCAGTGGGACCCCACTCAGCAAGCCAGCCTCTAGCACACAAGGATTCAAACTGCTCCATAGGTTAAGTCTATCATTGTTCTAGCTCCTGGTTCTGCTGTCATGAATCTGATGGCATAGCTGTCGACTGTATCCAGGTTTACTGTGCAGGGATCTCAGGTCCAGAAGATGAACTCTACTCCTGGCTCTAGATTGTAATGAGATCCCTCCTTCTCTCTCCTCCTTTGCTTTCAGAGAGGTCATTTTATACACTGCAGGATGCCACTTACTCACAGATGAATCCTATCAGCATCCCCCACCACCCCTACCTCTTCCCAGACCCATTCAGGGAAAGGTCATTTGGTGGGAATTAAGAGACTTCAGCTACACATGGAAGAAGCACAGGAGCCTGTGGGACCACAAGGTGTTAATAGGAATAGGCATTTCAATTCAAGGTGCATTGCGGTATGATGAATCACACACCTATCCTTTGGTGCTTTAACATTTTCACCCCTTATATTAAGGCTTATGTTTCCCCTCCTTAATACTGTTAGACCTACATATGTTCATTTGGACAATTAAGATGATTCTATGCAGGAATGCTAGGATGGATGATCCTTCAGAAACAGCAATGGAGTAATGCTTCCCTGAGGATATGGAGGACAGGGTGGGGGTTGAGAGGGGGAAAGGGGAGGTGATAGCAATGAAGACCGTATAACCCCACTTGAGGGCAACTAATAATAGAATTGCAGGTCAATGAATATATTGGCTAGGGCAAATGCTGCTGAATATATATTCAAAATCCACCAACCCAGGTCAACAACTTTAGTTTACTTTACACTGAAGTAGGAAAATAAGAATTCACTTAGTCTTGTCATGTGGATGTCTATTCTGAGATGTCATCTCAGTGTGTTCAACAGGTGAGTTGTCTCATATTCTGTGTAAAACACTCAAGACTCTTCAAACTTAGCTCCTTTTCCCCATGGGCTTTAAAACCATCATTTAAAAAAATGTTGCTTTTGTGTATGTATTTCTAAGATATGCATTTTTTCCTTTTCTATTGATATAATACACAGGGCTTGTTTATACCTCACCAGTTTAACATACACTCATTCCCTGTGTGCCTGTGGTCTGAAGTCATCACTTGGAGCAGTGGAAAATAGCAGTGTCAGAAGACCTGGACCTCTCCACTAGCTCTGTGACCTTGAGTAAGCCTTAACCAAAGAAGGGAGATAATGCCTGGTCAGATTCATTATAGCATATTATTCATTTATATAAAAACAGAAAGACCTATTTTGGTGTTTTCAGACATCTGGGGAAACAGTCATCATTCCAGCCCATTCTTTTCCCAGAGAGCCTGGGAATAAGTCAAGGGCCTGTGTTTATTGGATTTCGGCTCTGTTGCTAGTTATTTGTGTGACCAAAGGCAAGATATGTAATCTCCCCGCACTTCAATAATCTTGTAAATTTGAGACAATTTCCATCTCAAAGGATTGCTGTAAGGATGAGATGAAGTCATTCAATAAGTTGTTATAGGTGAATTCACAAAAGTGAATCCAAGTACAAAATCTCTGGTCTGGATCAGAAGATAATTCTCAGATCAAAACAAACCAAAATATTCCAAAGTTTAGCTGTGTACCAGTGAAATGTGCCTGATAAATACAAGGAGGTCACAAAGGAGACAAAGATCAAGGGTGATGGCATATTATGCCACACACAACATACACCTAGTAGAGCCAGGCACCGAGTAGCAAGTGCTGATAAAGTCATCGAAAAAGAACTGAATTTGAATCCCAACTGTCATTTTCACACAAAGTGACTCTGGGTACATTACGAACTAAGCTGGACCTAAGCTCTCTGTGAAACGGTAATGAGTCTGCTTTATCTATCTCATAGGACAGCTGTGATGGAATTATAATTATGCAATATAATGACTACTGCCACCAACAGCTAAAGCCTACTTGTTGTAGGGGTAAGAAGTTAATAATGAAAGATCAGGAAAAAGGGATAGAACTGAGATGAGAAAAACCATCTTTTCTAATGCCATCTTCCTTAATGGGAGGTGCTGGTCCCTACTAAGCAGGTCATTTCCAGATTTTATACCGCCGGTTCTGCTGAGAAGCATCTTGCTAGGCTGAGATCCGAGCTTACAAGGTGTGTGTCTGTGTGTTGTCTGTAAAGTGGGGGATCCAGCAGGGTAGGGTCGCCAGACGCCGTCTTCAGTCCTGGGTCAACAAGCTGCCACTAGTAAGGTGCCTTTGTCGTTAGCCAAGTAAGAGGGTGGCAGCGCCGGCCACCTCCACCCTCAAGAGAGTGGAACAACTGTTACACACGCCTCACCTCAAATCTCCAAAACAAACCCAGGCTCGGACTTTGCCCCACGCCTCCAGCTTCGCCCCGCGCTCCCGGACCCCGGCGACCCCAGGTTCGTCCCGTTCCCAGCCGTACCTGCCTCCCGGCACGTAGGCAAGCGAAGAAGCGCGGGAAACCAGGCCTGGGACGGCCACTTACACACTGTCCGCACGCCAGGCGCCTGCTGCGGAGCCGCTGGAGCCTCGCAGCGCGGTCGCTCCCACGGCGCTCGGCACCCGAATTCCCTCCGAGGCCACCAGCTGCCGCCGCAACCTCTCCAGAAACGGAGGCGGAGAAGCCGCGGAGACGAAGCCAAGAGAGGCGGACGGGCCCGGGGAAGGGCGCCCGTGGAGACACGCCCCAGGCCCGCCCCGGCTTTTTCGGACGCGCGGTCAGGTCCAACGGAGGAGGAAGGGAGGCTGGGACCTGGGGGCCCGGGCGGAGACGCAGGCCCGCCCCCAGCCCCTCCCCGCGCGGCCGCCGGGTCTCCGCGTGACCCAGCCTCTGACCCCGGCGCCCCGCCCACTTCGGGGTGCCTGACGCGCAGGCGCACTCCCCGCCTTGTTGGACGGCGTCTAGCTGCCCACGGTCGGAGCAGGTGTCGCGAGAGTTGGCCGCGCGGAGCCCTGCCGGAGGAGCTGTAACTATGGCGAATCTGGGCACTGAGGCTGAGCGGGAGCCGCTGTTAGGCGACCACACACCCGGAAGCAGGTGAGCGGATGCGGATGGCAGGCCCGTCACACTCCCCTCGCTGTTGAGATCCGCTCCTTTCCTTCCGGGCGTCAGCCGCCCCGGGCCGGACTTTCACTGTGCCAAGGGCGCCGGGGCTTCCAGAGCTCGCTGCGGGTCTGGGATTCCGGGAGGTGCCCTCCCACTGCAGCAGTGGGCGTCCGGCAGCGCTTGGCGCGCGCTGGGAGCCCACGGTCCGCGTAAAGGCGTTAGAGAAGCCCAGCTGCAGGATGGGCAAGGGTTTTGTTCTGTGGTACCTACGGTCGCGATGTGTTGGGAACGGACTCCCAGCACCTAACAACAGCAGCCTTCTATTTGACGCGTCTGGCGACGTAATGGTGCTCACCAGTGACTCACCAGCCGCTCTGCGGGAGAACGAGGAGGCTTTATGCGCCTGGAAAGATTTAATGGCTGAAACCCACCCGGGTAGTTACGCCCTCCCCTGTGGGGTAGCTATGATAGGAATGAACAGGATGCCAGTGTGCTTTCTCCATTTGGCCTTTGACAGGTGGTCACTTTATATATATATATATATAGTCAGTTCAAGGATCGTTCGTTGGCCTTTAGGAGCACTTTATAGATTTCATAAAGTTTTGAAAACAAGGGTTTGGATATGTACTACCAAACTACCTAATTGATACATTTTAGATACTTTGACATCAAATCCTTGGGTGCCGTCGAATAGGTTCCGAATCATAGTGACCCAAGCGCAACAGAAGAAACTGCTGATCCTTGGCCATTCTCACAATTACCTTTCAGCCCATTGTTGCAGCTACTTTGTCAACCCATTTCCATGAAGCTCTTCCTCTCTTCTCCCACTCTTCATTTTACCAAGCATAATGTCCTTTTCTAGGTACTGGACCCTCGTAATCACATATCCAAAGTATATGAGAAGTCTGAGTGTGACTTTGGAGACAGATTTGTTTGTTCTTCAGGCAGTCCATAGTACTTTTAGTATTCTAGACCAACATTATAATTCAAATGCATCAATTCATCTGTAGTGTTCCGTATTCATAGCCCACCTTTGACATGCATGTAAACTAGGCAATTGAAAAATACCATGCCACTCACACACCTTAGTCCTCAAAGTGAGATCTTTGCTCTTCAACACTTTAAAGAGATTTTTGCCCTATGTAATAATGTAATTTGACTATTATTAACCACTGCCTTCATGAGCATTGGTTGTGAATCCAAGTAAAATGACATCCTTGACAACTTCAGTCTTCCCTTGTTTAGCATGATGTTGTTCATTGGTGTGCAGTTGTGAGGATTTACGTTTTCTTTACATTGAGGTGTAATCCATACTGAAAGTGTATTTGATCTTTATGAAATCCTCATGGCTTTCTTCGAGCAAGATTCTGTCATTGCATATTGCAGGTTAAGGAGCCTTCTTCCAGTCCTGATGCCAGAAGTAAACCTGTCTAAAGTAGTCCTATGCCAAGTGTACAAATAAAAGACAGACTTTTTAAGCATATAAGGAATGATGTGCCAGCTTTTTAAAAAGAAAAATTTATATGTTGCTGTGGTGGTGTTGAGAATATACATAGCAAAACATACACCAGTTTAACAGTTTCTACATGTCTCATTTAGTAAGTTTTTAAAGTTGTTTTTATATTCTCAACCTCGCTTTCTGAGTCATTCCTACACCATAAACATAAATTCACTCTACCCCAAGGTTCATATCTAATCTTTTGAGTTACTGTTATTGCTTGGATCCCATATAAATAGTTCTTGAGGCTCAAGACAGATGTACTGTAGTAGTTAAGGAAAACTTTGGCTTTAAAGAAGACTTAAGAGGACATTTTTGGTTTAAGATTTAAAGATTACTTTAGGAGATGTTTCAGATATTCATCCAACCTTCGTGACTTTAAGAAGTATTGAGTCCTTGAGAATTTGGGATTCTCTTCTGTATTAATCTTCCTTTTAGTCTTTTATCTAAATGTTCAGTAATGCGAAGCAGGTACATCTTGTTATGGCCACGCATCTCATTTCTTTGACTTTCCTTCCTCTGTTTCTCCAGGCAAATAGAGACCAGTTGTGTCTTAGAGGGCTATTTTTGGAATTCCAGACACTGTGTATTAGACTTTGAACTAGAAGATAGAACAGAGGCACTTAACATGTGATTATGCCAGTTAACTGGGATGTCACAGGAAACTATGATTCTAAATCTCCAAACCAAGAAATCACTTCCCAGGAGAATTTTGGTTGTAGACAATTTACCGTAGCTTCTCAACCAACTGGCTGCTGTTTCTTTCTTTCTCTCTTTTTTGTCCTTATTAAAAATATATCTGTGACAGCTTATGTCAGTACAACTTTTTACAGGTATACTACTTGTAACCCTTTTTTTCTTTCCCCTCCCACCTTTGATATAACTATTAATAAACTTTGTTCTCTCTATGTTTTCTTGTCTTTTTTACTTAAGTGAGAACATGCAAGAGTTATCCTTTTGTGATTGACTTATTTCATGATGTCATCCAACTCTACATAGTAGCATGTATCAGGACTTCCTTTCTCCTGCTGGTTGAGTAGTATTCATATGTGTATGTAAAATTTTGTAATATATACACACCGTTTTTGCATATTCATATATATGTTATATTATGTTTAGCCATTGATTTGTTAATGAGCATTTAGCTGACTCACCTTTTGGCTATTGTGAATCATACTGCAAAGAAGATTGGTGTAAACATCTCATATGGTAATCTATTTTTAGATTTTCTTTTTTTATATATAAGGGTTTTTTTTAGGGAAGTTCATATGTTATCATAAGACAGGGTCAGCAAATAGCAATGACACAGCCAAGTCTCTCCAGTTCTCAGCCTCTCAGCCACATGGTCCCTTGTCCTCTGCCTCCCTGAACTAGGAAGCTAGTTACTCTGCCCCACAGTTCCATTGTCTCAGGCCAGCTAGGTAGAAGGTATGCCACAGTTTCTGTGCTCCTCCTCTGGGTCTCTGTGCACTGTCTGTGCCGCACCTGGGCTCAGCCGCCTCTACCACCTCAGACAGAGATCTTCACTGTGCTCTTCTCCCAAGGTCCTCGGGGTTTCTCTCTATATTTAGGTTTTTGAGGAGCCCCCATGCTACAAGGGTTATATGACTTTTGCATTCATACCACCAATGGATTTTTTTTTTTAATTCACTGCCATCAAGTCTGTTCTGACTCATAGCAACCCTATGAGGCAGAGTAGAACTACCCCCTATGAGTTCTTGATGTAAATCTTTATGGAAGTAGAAAGCTTCATATTCCTCCCTCGGAGCAGCTGGTGGTTGTGAATTGCTGCCCCGTGGCTGGCAGCACACCTTGTACCCCACTACTCCACCAAGGTTCCCTCCAGTATTGGGTAAGGGTTCCAGTTTTCCCACATATTGGCAACATTGGCTATCTTCGTTCTTTTTTTAATTGTAGTCATTCTAGTGGGAGTGGGTGGGATATCATTGTGGTTTGATATGCATCTCTGATGTTTAATTATGTGTGCATCTTTTCATGTTTGGGGACCATTTGAGTACTCTCTTTGATGAAAGGTGAATTCAAATCCTTTGCCCTTTTTTTTTTTTAATTGAAAAGGTTATATTTAGCATTAACCATCTGGTCTCAGTTTAGATGATTCCGATTTTGTTGGGACCATCTAAAGCGTCATTGTCAGGAGCCAGTTAAACATATGCCTTCTTCTCACCTTCAGACCTGATAAAGGTGTTGACCGTGGCTATATCAATGTCACAGAGTTTCACAGCCTGTTTGATCTGGTGCTTGTTGACTTTGACATCCACCATGAACACAAGTGTGTTGTTATCTTCCATCTTCTTCATGGCAGACTTTGGTCAAGGGGAACTTGATGGCAGAATGGTCAGCTTATTCCTCCTGGGGGCGCTCTTCGGAGGGTATTTGGGCTGCCTTCTTAATGTCAGGGTCTTGGGCCGCTAGAAGCTGGGTGATTAGTGGATCTTCTTGGTGTGTGTATGTGTGTGTGTGGCTGTGGACGTCTTTCAACACGGCCTTCTTGACTTTTAAATCCTTCGCTTTGGCTTCCATTTTGGGAGGGACAGGAGCTTCCATCTTTGTCTTTGGCGCCATCTTTGTAAAAAGGCCCTTTGCCCATTTTATGTTTGAGTTTTTTCTCCTGTTGAAGTTTTATATTGGTTTATTTTGGTTATTAGGTTTTTATTGAATATATAAGGGTTTGAATATATTCTCTCATTTGGTAGCATGTTTTTCCACTTTTTGTTTAGTTTAATGAACAAAAGTTTTAAATTTTTTGAGGTCCGATTTGTCTTTTGTTGTTTTGGTTTTGTTATTTTAGGTAATCTATTGCTGAAAACTAGGCCTAAGAAGATGGCTTTTTCTTTTTTGACTAAGAATCATATATGATTTTCATTTGTACATTTAGGTTCTTAATCTTTTTTCTTTTTTTTTTTGGTATGATGTGAAGCATGCGTCCTGTTTCATTTTTCTGATCATTGAAATCCAAATCTTCTAGATGTTGACTTTTTTGTGATTCTAGTTATTTTGATGCTAGTTTACTTATGGGCAATGATTTTAATTGTTACCATTTGTCTTTTATTGCACAATTAACCCCCCCAAAAAACCAAACCCTCAATTCTGACCATAGCTACAATACAGGACAGCACAGAACTTTCCCATGGGGTTTTATTGGCTGTAATTGTTACAGAGGCTTACAGCTGACATGAAGCAGTCATGTTAGCTTAGATTGTGGATCTCTTGGCTAAGAACCAAGCACTCAGTCACTGCACAAAGAACATGCCTTTATGGAATAGTCGTAGTTTGTTTTGTCATTTCTTCCATTGCTGCTTTATCATTCTCTGTTATCATCTTCTTTGTTCTGTTTGTTCTTCAGTAGTTCACGAAAGCTCTCTGATAAAAGTATATTGTTCCTCAGTGCAGTGAACAGCAACGGAGGTGGACACATCTGACCTCTTCTGGCTTCCCTATTGCCACAAGACAGGAGTTAGACGAGCCTCCATGGTCCATCCTTCTTTATCGATTCTGACACCAACCATTGCTTCCACACATTTCTGCTGGGCTCGATAATTCATTGCAATGGCCACACAGAACACAAATACAATTCTTACAATTAAGAGGGTTTATTAGGGAAGTTATTAGATTACCAGTCAGGATAAGCAAACAGTAAGAATACAGTCATTGGCTACCCAGCTACTTGGTAGCCAAGTCTCTCTCTGGTTCTTAGTCTCTCAGCCATGTTCCTTGGCCTTTGCTTCTATGGACCAGGAAGTCAGCCCACCTGCCACTCAGTGCAGTTGAAGAGAAGGGGCCCCGTGAATTCCTTCTTCCATAAGACCCCCTCGACTGTCGCCATATCCGATCTCAGCGACTTCTGCCACCTCCGAGAGAGATCATGGATGTGATCTTCCAAGGTCCTCTGGGTTTCTTACCCCTCTAACTGCCTCAAAAATGGCTCCTGCTTGTCGCCAGAGGGGTTGTAATAATAACTGACCAGTCCCTTCTAATAGTGCTACACGTCCCCTGTATGCATAGTCCCACTCAGTCATTTGGTGGGAGTTAGAGTTAGGTTGTTGTTAGGTGCCATTGAATTGGTTCTGACTCCTAACAGCCCTGTGTACAACAGCACGCAACAGTGCTCTGTCCTGTTCCCTCATGTAATTGTTCTTATGGATAAGCCACAATGGCAAACCATCTCCTTGAGCACCTTCCTCTTTTTCACTGCCCCTCCACTTTGCTTAAAGGAGCCATATTACGACATTTAATTCACAACAGTAAGGAAATACAGAGTCTTTTAAAAACAAAATAAAACAATTGGCTCTTAAATCTGCTGCACTGGAGAGGCAGGTGGGTTAAAAAAAGTGCTGCACTAAGACTGTCTTTTAACAAAATTATTGAACCCAAATGTGACTTTTTAAAAATTTACTCCAATTGAAGTTTATTTAGCTTATATTGGTGATCAATTCACTCTAATATATTGTATATTCCTCCTATTTTGGTAACTATGCTATCATTTGGGTTATAATAATTTGTAATGAAAATATTGAACATTAGCATTAACATTTTACTTTTTGGAGAGTTTCAAATGGAGATACAGAATACAGTAGTAATAATGGAAAATAATTTTAAAATGCTAAATGAATCACCTGGGAAGTACAGATTCCTTCTTTGTTTGGTGATACAACAAAGAAGCCTCAGTGAAAATAAATCTTACTCATATTATGATGTTGGTGAATCATCAAGCTTAAGGATATCAATACATTCTTTGATTCAACTTTATTTTAAAAGGTAGAAAAATACATTAAAAATATATTTTTAATGATGTATACTCAAAGATGTACTCTTCCCTTTTAAAAACGTATACTCTTTTTAATTAAAGGAAGAATTAAACTCTTAGTTTGAAATTTTTCAAACGAAAAAAATTGAACAGTACAATGTATACCTGCATACCTTTAACATTATCTCTTGTTTGCCTTTTCCAGAGTCCACATATCTCTTATCATACACATACATACCTAAACACACACACCTACACCTGCCTTTCTTATTAAGCTATCCAAAAGCTATTTGTAGACATTGTTAACTCTCTGTCCCAAATACTTTACCCTGTGTCTCTAATACAAAAACATTCTTTTGTAAAACCTGTTACCACACCTAGAAACATGGTACTAACAAGAATGTCATGCAATACACTGTCTATACTCAAGTTTGGAAGTTGTTTAAAAATGTACTTTATAGCTTTTTGAAAAGCTTTTTATTGTGAATTGGATGAAGGCTTACAAAGCAGATAATCAGTTTTGCATCAACAATTCATACAGTTTTTTTCTCATTCATTGTAATCCCCTAATGCAGAGTCACTGACCGCTTTTCCTCCCTGTGTTTCCTACCTCTCCTAACCCTTCTGAACTTTGTTGTGGGGCAAATGTTGCTCATTGACCTCAAATGGCTGTTGATTCTAAGGAGTGAATATGTCACACTAGAATATTGAGCCACTGAGCTGAATTGGTTCCACCAATCTCTACCAAACCAGAAAACCTGGTCTCTTTCATGAGCGAGTTACATCTTACTTTTTTTATCCCACTCTTTTCAGGATCTTCTAACATGTTCCTATTTGGAATAGTTGGTAGTGGTATAGCTGGGCACCATCCAGTTCCTCTGGTCTCAGGGTTGTAGAGATTGATGTTCCTGTGAACAGTTAGTCCACTGAGCTAATGGTTTTCAGGTGTACTTTGATTTTCATCACTTTTCTTCTGGACAGCAAAACCAATAGTTGTACCTCAGATGACTGATCACTAGTTTTTTCTTTTGTTTTTTTAAGTGTTTGCTTCCTTTATTGACCATCCACAGGGGGCAAGCAACTGCACAGACCAAGCCTCAGAGGGGACACAGGCGGCAGGAGAGCCTCAGGCCTCATTTCCAGTCCTTGAATTGCTTGAAGGTGGGGCTCTCTAGGCCCTGAGGCAGAATCTCCATCTGAGTGTTAGCCACGTACTGCATGCAGAGATGAAACCCTCCACCCCTCCCTTTCGCCCCTTCCAGGTGTAGATCTTGGTGCAGAGCCCGTTGTTGGGCACAAAACAGTCGTCAGTGAGGAGCAGCTCCTGGGGGAAGGGACTCAAGTCGGCCACCTCGGTCAGGTTCATCTGCCCATGGCGTCCGAGACCTCATACAGAGCCGCGACCTGAGCGTACTTCCAATCTTCCTCAGGGAGGTGCCCTCCTTCAGTGGGGGGTTGGGGCCCAGGGCCTGCATCATCTCCTGGGGCTCAGTCCCATCAGTGACAATCTCGTGTGGGCCTTGCCCTGCCGCTCGCTGTCCCACGCCTTGTTGCGCTCCAGCATATTGGACTTGCCACGGCACCAGGTCCAGGTTGAAACTGTCCCCAGTGTTGAAACTGCCCCAGCTCAGCGCCCTCTCCGTGGCATGGATCTTCTTCCTCTTTACCTGGGGACAGTTTCTTGATGGCAGCTGGGGCGGCCCTGGGGGAGGTCTTGTGAAATTCGGACCCCAAGCCATCTTCTTGGTGGGTGAGCCCCCCCCCCCCCCCCCCCCCGCGTGGGAAGTAGCGCGTGAGGAGATAAGGCTCGCCCTGCACTTCCCGGTGCTGCACGGCGGCTTCCCAAGCAGGGTGTGCAGGTGCACTGCTAGCACCGTGCAGGACCCTGCTCATCCCGAGATGACTCCTGGCCTATCCACAGGTGCAGGTGAGAGCTCTTGCAGGCCACTGTGCAGGACCAGGTAGGAGTCTCCTAAGAAGACGCCTTGGTTTCAGGGGCGACGGCATCGGCTTCCACTTCCCCACTCACCAGATGTGCAGGCCGGGATTCTGTAGGGAGGCTGGGAACGGGGAGCTGCTCTGAGGGATGGGTGTGTACATACCGCTTCTGGATCAGCCTCAGGAAGGCATGGCTGCACAGACCGGCCACTGGGTTTGTCCTGATCACGAGATTTTATTTAAGAACCTAGTTCTGTAATAGGTTTTTGAAAACGCGATCCAATCAATGCGAGTTCCCTAGCCTACAATGATCCTCTGACCTCCCCTCTCTAATCTTCATAACTCTGCATATTTCAGAAGAACATTCTATATTATGGGTTTGTAGATGGTTTCTTTTTGAATAGCTCTTTATTATTATTATTAATCATTTTATTGGGGGACTCTTACAAATCTTATAACAATCCAACATTCAGTTTTATTAAACACACTTGTACATATGTTGCCATCAACATTTACAAAACATTTTCTTTCTACTTGAACCCTTGGTATGAGCTCCTTCCTCTTTTGCCCCCTACCTCCCTGACCCTCCCACCCTTGTGAATTCTCCATCAATTATATTTTATTGTTGTTATTTCTTGTCTTACACTGTCCAGTTGTCTCCCATCACCCACATATGTTATTCGTCCCCCTGGAGGGTGGACTTTATATCCAACCTTGTGATGGGCTCCCCCTTTTGCCCCCTTTCCCGCTGCCCCCACCATCTACTTACCCTCATGATATTGCTACTTTCACTTCTGTTCCTGAGGGTTTTCTCTGTCCTGAATTCCATGTATGGAAAGCTCTTATGTGTGTACCAGTGTGTATACTCTGGTCTAGCCAGACTTGTAAGGTTGAACTGGGTCATGGTAGTGGGGGGAGGAAGCACTAAGGAACTAGAGGACTGATGTGTGTTCCTTGGGTGCTGTACTGCACCCTGGTTGAGTTGTCCCTTCCTTGTGACCTTTCTGTGGTGGTTGGGGTGGGGGTGTTCACTTGTCTACAGATGAGCTTTGGGTGTCCAATCCAATCCCCCCTTTTTCACATCGATATTAACTGCTTGTTTTTGATCTTTTGATACTTGCTAGCTGATCCCATGGACACTTCATGGTCACACAGACTAGTGTGCTTCCTCCACGTGGGTTTATTTGCTTCCCTGCAGATGGCTGAATAGCTCGTTTGTTTCTTTTTGAATAGCTATTTACCAAACATTTTCAATAAGAATAGCACAGAGATTATGTTGAGACCCTCCTAATGTATTACATCAGCAGGCACTTGGGCCCAGGCCGTCTCACTATTGGAAATGTTCAGATCAAGCACTAGGTTAAGAAGGTGGCGGCTAGACCTCTCCACTATTAAAATTCATTTTTCATTTTATAATTATTGAGTCGATTTTGGGGTAATACATTGAGTCTCCATCACCATCCTGCCTTCAACAACCTTTCAATGAATTTAGCATCTATTTATAATCCTTGTCTCCATATAGTATTGCACAGGGAATGGTTATTAAATACTGATTTTTCTAATTCTGTCATCCCTACAATATTTCTTTTTTTATCTGCAATAATTCTTGATTGAGACCTCAATGAATTTGAAGTTATTCAAGCATACAAACAATTTCATTATTTTTCTTCCCAGAATCAAACTTCTTAGTTCTCTAATACAGGTAACATCTGAGCAAGATAATTATTTGAAATTTTTCATGCTTATTCTAATAATAGTTCTTAGTGAGTGATTTTTGTTTTTTAAATGTCTTTTCCTGGAATGTTGCAGATCGGTTACAGCAAATTGAGCAGTGACTATAAAGGAAAATTATACTTTGGGTTCTTTTTTGACCACAGCCGCTTTATGGAAGCAACTGCAGCTTTGATAAGCGCCACCTTAGTGAGTGATTTTAAGTGTGGTTTCTAATCTCCAGAAAACAGCAATGAGTACTTTAAAAATATAATACTTAATGCCTTAAATGATATGTGCTATAGGGTTGAATAAACCCAAACCAAACTCTGTCATCAAATCCATTCTGACTCATGGAAATCCTATTGGCCAAGATAGAACTGCCCCTGTTGGTTCTGAGTCTTTAACTTTTTATGGCAGTAGAACGTCTCATCTTTCCTCCTTGGAGTGGCTGGTGGTTTCAAACCACCAACCCTATGGTTAGTAACCCAATGCATAACCCATTATACTACTAGGGCGACTGTAGGATTGAATACTGCACACTTTTTTTGCTGGTATGTAATTCTCTGCATTATGTATTCTTTTAATAACGTGCATTTATTTATTTAAACTCATTGGGGGGTCTTACAAATCTTGTAACAGTCCACCATTCAATTGTATAAAGCACACTTGTTGCAACATGTTGCCATCAACATTTCCACATTTTCTTTCTACTTGAGCCCTTAGTATCAGCTTCTCTTTTTCTCCTCCCTCTTCCACCCTCCCACTCTGGTAAATCCTGCATCAATTATATATTATTGTTGTTATTTCATGTCTTATACGGTCTATTGTTACCTTTCACCCACATTATATTATGTATTCTAAAGTTTAATGTTTTGAATTCAAAATTAGGCATTGGTGTTCAGGTGTCTTCAGGTATGTTATAGACTAGGAAGAAAGGCCTGTCAATCTCTTTCTTAAAAAGTTAGCCAGTCCTAGAGAGTAGATGGGTATTAGTTAGGGTGAAGGAGAACATAATATTCTACAAGAGGAATAAGGGAAAGCAAAAGCTGAGGAGAGCAGGGCAGGGCAAGCTATTAGGGAGTTTGCTAAGACATTTAAGTTGTTGAATATAGAATTTGGTGATCTGAAATATGAACTCCCACATAATTTACAATACAAAGTTTTTTTTAAAGTTAAAACAATGGTTCTGCCTAGTTGTACATATATTTCCATATGTGAGAGGCAGTTACAGATTTGTTTTAATGGAATAACATAAAACCCAAACCTAAGCTATTGCCATCAAGTGAATTCCAGCTTATGGCGATTCTATAGAATAGAGTAAAACTGCGTCATTGCGTGTCTAAGGTTGTGACTCCTTATAGAAGCAGGCTGCCACAGCTATCTCCTTTGCAGTGAGGCAGCAAAGACCTTTTGGTTAGGAGACAAGCACATTAACCACCGCATCACCAGGGCACCTTATAGAATGGCTTGCACACTATTAAAGCGCTTTATATACATTATACCAGCAACCTTATAACATGAATTATGACATGCCTCATATATGTTAGAGCTAAAATATGTTGTTTTCCTTCCTTTCCTACTGGTCTCAACTGCATCACCTTTGAAATATAGGTTCTCTTTTTTTGAATCACTTGTTGGGAAGAGTTAGGAGTCCAGTACGCTGTCCATTGTGCATAGAGCCCAGCTAGGTTCTCTTTTTTGGAGATTAATATGACAGCTCTAAGGTCTATTCTACAACGGGATCTAGCATAGGAACAATTTGGAGGATGCCGCAGGACCATGCAGTGCTTTGTTCTCTTATCCATAGGGTCACTATGGGTCAGAACCGACTCAATGGTATATCATAATAATAGTAGTAGTAATAATAATAATATACTAAAGCTATTCTACTACTGTTTGTCAATTTGTTGTACTGTAGTAACTTGCATGTTTTGTGATGCTGGTAATTATACCTTGCCTTTCAAGTATCAGAAGGGTCAAATTTGTTGGACAAATTTCAGTGAGCTTCCAGTCTAAGGTAGACTATGAAGAAAAGCCTGGTGATACCCTTAGGCCTCTAGGAGTCAGAATGGACTCAATAGTACCTCACAATAAGCACACACACACACACACACACACTTCTGTTTCACCTGACAGGGGTAGAATTTCCAGTTGTGTATGGTCGAGGTTAGCACAGGCTGGGAGGATTGTGGTTCTCCTTTGTATGCTAGTAGAGCCATGTTGAACAAAGGCAAGTGTTTCTATAGATTCTAGAGCTAGAACTGTGTTGTCAGGTGATGTGGAGTCTGCTAACATCTCAAAGGAAGCACTACTCAGAATGTGATAGGTCATATCAAACTTCTTGGTGTCACTTCTCCATTTGCTCTGCTGAAAGTACACAGGCGAGATAGATTTGTGCTATAAAATTAATTTGTTGTCATCAAGTGGTGCATGTCATGATTACAGTAATTGTCATTTAATACTTAGTAGCTATGGTAGTTGCTCAAGTATTATAGCTAGTTTACTTGATTTATGATGATATACTTTATTCTTTTTAATTGTCAGCTTAACAAATTCCAACACTCTTGAGTAATAAATGCAACCAATCACAAAATAACAGCGGGCAGCGTTGTTCTTTTTTTGAAAAGGGAAGATTTTTCTAATTTTATTCTGTTAAGCAGATACATAGAAAAAAGTTTCTACATGTACAATTTAGCGAGACTGGTTACATTCTTTCAGTTGTACAACCATTTGCGCCCTTTCTCGATAACAAACACCCCATAAGGTCTCTATCTAATCTTTCAAATATGTATTATAAATTTGATCCCACATAGACTGGTGTTAAAATAGCATAATGCTCAGGCACGCAGGCTAACTTTTCTTTTTGTAATCATTTTATTGGGGGCTCATACAGCTCTTATTGTAACCCATACATACGTCCACTGTTTCAAGCCCACTTGTACATATGTTGTCATCATCATTTTCAAAACATTTTCTTTCTACTTGAGCCCTTGGTATCAGCTCATTTTCCCCCTTTCTCCTACCCTCACTCCCGTATGAACCCCTGATAATTTATAAAAAAAAAATTTTCATGTCTTACACCAACCACTGTCTCCCTGTACCACACACTTTTCTGTTGTTTGTCCCCAAGAGGGGGTTATATATCAATCATTGTGATTGGTTCTCTTTTTCTCCCCCCAAATTCCCCTTACCCTCCTGGTGTCACGACTCTTATGATTGGTCCTGAGAGGTTTATCTGACCTGGATTCACTGTGTTTCCAGCTCTTATCTGTACCAGTGCACATGCTCTGGTCTAGCCAGATTTGTAAGTAGAATTGAGGTCATATTAGTGAAGGGGAGGAAGCATTAAAGAACTAGAGGAAAGTTGTATGTTTTATTCATGCTATACTGCACCCTGACTGACTCATCTCTTCCTTGTGACCCTTTTGTAAGGGGATGTCCAATGGTCTACAAATGGGCTTTGGGTCTCCACTCCACCCTCCCTCCCTTTCACAGATTTTTTGTTCTGGGTCTTTGATGCCTGATACCTGATCCCTTGGGCACCTCACATTATCAAGCAGGCTAGTGTGCTTCCTCCATGTGGGTGTTGTTGCTTCTGAGCTAGATGACCGTTTGTTTACTTTCAAGCCTTTAAGCCCCAGACGCTATTTCTTTTGATAGCCAGGCACCATCAGCTTTCTTCACCACTTTTGCTTATGCATCCATAGGCAAACTAACTTTAAGATGACTTCGGGGAATATTTTTGAGTAAAGGAGAAGATTTTGATATAATTCCAGGTAACTTCTTTGCTATAACACTCAATCTCGACAAATTATAGTCTCATCAGTACTTTTTTAAATATACTTTTACATTAAAATCAACTCCCTGGTTTTTCACATATAATGGATTTTTAGTAACAACACTTTGGAAGATGTTGGTTCACCAAGTAATGCATTCTGCATAACTTCTAAATGTTGGCACATGCTATTATTCAAAAAGTTCACATATAAATGTCACTATCTAACTCAACTGAAGAGAAGCTAGTGGCAAGAAAGTGTTCTCCATAACCCTAATTTCTGCACAGACACATTTTTTCATGGCAATGAACACTGCCAGTTGTTCATTTGAAGTGACAGGCAATTTATTTTAGAAAATGTCTGCCAAATGACTCTGTTTAATACCCATCACCTGTCTGTTACACATTCTTTCAACAAATATAGTCTGTGAATAAAGTGGTAATATCACCCTATTGCCAACTCACAGCCCAATCTCAAAGTTCTTTCTGCAATTAAACCATGATATTGGGTCTACAGTAAAGCACATTAAATGTCCCTCCCAGTTTGTCACATAGGTCACTAAAATGATGTGTACTAGGATCAAGAATTAAGATTGGGAGAGAGGGGAAAAAATGAGTAGCCCATACCAAGGGCTCAAGTAGAAAGCAAATGTTTTGAGAATGATGATGGCAACATGTGTTCAAATGTGCTTGACCCAATGGATTGTGATGAGTTGTACGAGCCCCCAATAAAATGATTTAAAAAAAGAATTAATAAAATTTAATTATTTTTAATTCTTTGACTACATTTTTAAGAGTCTAAGCATTTTTTTTAATTTCGTTGATGACCCAATGGTGTTATTCGTGTTTAAGTTGGCATAAATTTATTTAGCTTTCCTTATTTTTGTTATTGACTTGAAGCTTCATTCAATTATGGTCAGATTAGATACTTTATATGGTTTCAGTCTTTTTAAAGTTGCCGAAACTTTGTGTCTGAAAATGCCTCTACCAAACACATATGCAATGAAGTAGAGTGTGTACTGTGCTACTGTTGAATGGTGTGCTGTATGTCTGTTAAGTCCATACGGTTAATATTATGCAGGTCTTCGATTTCTTTATTCTCTTTTAAAGTTATTCCCTCCATCATCAAAAAGTACATACAATGTCCTTCACTGTCTCATAATAAAATTTGACTTAAAAGTTATTGTCATGTATTAATATTACCACTCCTGTTCACTTTGGATTACTGCTTACTTGTTACATCAAGTGCCTCCCCCCCCCCCCCCCCCGCCACCCACGGACACACAAGCTGTTTACGCACCTGTGCTTATGGTGCGGCCCTTGTCATATAGACATGTATTTTTAGTCCAGTCGACTGCCGTTTGTTGGCTAGAATATTGAATACATTTATATTAACTACAATTAATTATCAGTAGAGAAAAATTTACTTCAAACATTTAGTTAAACGTTTCACCTACCCTCACTCCTGGTGAAATTGATGGCTTCTTTGTTCTCTGTCTTTAAAGCAGAGTTCTCGTTAGGAATATACATTTTTCCTCAGTTATTATTTGATCACTTTTATTACCAAACCATTTACATTCTCGTTTACACCTGTAAGTTCTCTTATCTATGCCAATCATCTGCATTTTATTTTTAAATTTTCTTTCCATCTTTTATTTATTGTCAATTATAATTGCGTAGCCCAGATCCCTCATCTCATTGTAAATATATTTTATTATATATATTCAGGTGGTCATTTAGTGTCAGCAGTTTGTATGGTTGGGCTGGTGCATGTTTTCTTCCTAAAGAACCCCCTTTATAATTCTTGAAGGACTGGTCTGGTGTTTATAATTTCCCCTAACTTCTGTTTATCTGGGAAAATCCAAATTTCATCCTCATTTTTGAATGATAATTTTGCTAGGTACTTTATTTCTGGTTGACAGTTATTTTCTTTAAAAACTTTGTATATGCCACTCCAGTACCTTCTTGCCTGCATATTTGCTGGTGAGAAATCAGCACTTAATCTTATTGATGCTCCTTTGAAAGTGACAGTTCCTTTATCCTGTGCTGCTCTCAAAAATCTTCCTGTATCTTTGTGCTTGGTAAGTTTGATTATGATGTGCCTTGTGGTGTTTCTCTTGGGGTTTAGCCTATATGCAGCTCGTTAAGCATTTTGGATGATAATCTTATCTTCCATATTTGGGACATTTTCTGTGATTATTTCTTCAAAAATATTTTCTGGACTTAGTTTCCTTTCTTCTCTTTCTGGAATTCTTATTATGTGTATATTATTTCTCTTCATGTTGTCCCAAAGAACCCTTATGCCTTGTTAATTTTTTGCCCATTTTTTTCTTCAAACTGAGTATCTCAGTCTTTGTTTTCTAGTTCACTGAATCTTCCTCCACTGTTTCTATTCTACTTCTGTATTCTTCTAAGGAACTTTTAATTTCCATTATTTTAGTATTAAGCTTCAGAATTTTTGTTGCTTTTTACTTAAGCTTTTTATCTCTTTATTAAATTTCTTGTTTTGCTTTTCTAAAGTTTTTCTGAATTCTTCTAAAAATTTTCCCACATTTTCTTTTAACTTGATGAGAAACCTTAATGCTAGTTTTTTTTTATATCTTTGTCAAGAATTTCATAGCAATAAGTGCCTGAAATAGTTAGGTTTGTCTTTCATTGGTGAATAAACAGAAAACATCCACTTCTCCAAAGATTCACAGACTTCCATATCTTTCATTGTTCCTTCCAAGTGTCTTTTCATCATTCTGCTTAGTAGGACTAAATAATGTGAATGTGTTCTGAGACTATCACCAGCTGATACTGTTGGCAGAGTCACCTCACTGAAAAGTACCTAATGATGGCTTGCCTTGATTTCTACCCTCTTCCACCCCCATGGTGCAAATTTGGAGAAAATTGCTGGCTAGATGACCCTGGAGTACCTCTGGTTTGCAGCATTCCATCCATGTCTGTTACTCCCTGAGGGCTGCTGCTGATGGAGGTTGTTGCTGTCCCCCACCTGCATCTTTGACACCAGGATGTTAATTCCAGCACCAGTCTCCAAATTGACAAATAGCCATGGACATGGTTATCCAATAAAGCAACCTTCCACCAAGCACCAGGACAAATGCAGTCCTAAGCAACTGGCAACATTTTTCTTGTGTTTACCAAGTTTCTATGTAAAATGATATACAAATATAATGTATGGAAACTCTGGAAATTAAGGCTTATTCATAGATGAAGTATTGTCATAAAATTCAGAGTTAATATATTCTTTCTGTCACAGAACCTTTGCTGGCATAGTGTTTACTGCTTGCACTGCTAATTGCAAGGTCAGCAGTTCAAAACCATAAGCTACTCCATAAGAGAAAGACAAGGCTTTCTACTCTGGTAAAGAGTTATCATCTTGGGAACCACAGGAGTCAATCTACCCTGCACTGTAGGGCTACTATGAGTCAGCCTGATGGCAGTGCGACCTTTCTGTCATACCATCTTATGACTTAGCAGAGAGAAAAATGATACTGTGTCACTTCCGAATCCATAGAAAGTCAGATAGATATATACTGCTTTCGATGAAGGGGGAGTAGGAGAAAGTGGAGCACATCCTGGCCCACCAGGTCTTGAGGACGATGACCCCAATTAGAGCAGCCAGTTCACAGAGAGGACCACATGGCCAGCCCCTCTATGAGACATGACGTCCCTCACTGACCTATGGCCCTGCAGGGCACAGCACAGGAGACACAGTGTGGGAATTGCGCCCGACCTGATACCGCCACACTGAGGCAAAGTACTGGGGGAATGCAGTGAAACAACAAGGGAATGGAGTAGCAAGGTTCCCAGGGAATGCTGAAAGTGGACTTTGGGGCCAGGGTGTGGTGCCCCAACAGACTGGACTGAAAACACTCCTAAGGGCCAACAAACGATCCTTGAACTAACTACAAGATTTTCTTTCTTGTTGTTTTTTTGTTTTGTTCTTTGTCAGTGTTTTGTTGGAGTTTTGTGGTATATTGTTGCTTGGTTTTGCTCTGTCTTGCTTTTGTGCATGTTATTATCTCCACAGGTCTGTCTAAATAAGGTAGGCTGGATGAACAATCTGGAGCAGAAAACAATGGGACCGACGGTTCTGGGGGAACATGGGATAGGGGGAGGTGGGGGGAAAGGAAGTGGTGTTAACAAACCCAAGTGATCCAAATTGGTGGTGAGGTGGGTGTGGGAGGCCTGGTAGGGAATGATCAAAGGTAATGTAACGAAGAAATATTGCTGAAACCCAGGTGGGGACTGAGCATGATAGTGGGACAGGAGGAAAGTCAAGGGAAATAGAGGAAAGAGCTGTAAGGGAAAGGGCATTTATAGAGGTCTAGATAAAGACATGTACATATGCAACTATATATATGAGGATGGGGAAATAGATCTATGTGCTTATATTTATAGGTTTAGTTTTAAGGTAGTAGAAGGACATTGGGCCTCCACTCAAGTACTCCCTCGATGCAAGAATACTTTCTCCTATTAAATTGGCATTCTGGGGGGACCGGGGAGGGAGGGGGAAAAAAAGAGGACCTGATGCAAAGGGCTTAAGTGGAGAGCAAATGCTTTGCGAATGATTGGGGCAGGGAATGTATGGATATGCTTTATACAATTGATGTATGTATATGTATGGACTGTGATAAGAGTTGTATGAGCCCCTAATAAAATGTTAAAATAAATAAATAAAAATAAATAAATTGGCATTCTATGATACTCACCTGCCCGACACAACCTCTTAAGACAAAGTGGGTGAAGAAGCAAATGTGGCGAAGAAAGCTGATGGTGCCCGGCTATCAAAAGGTATAGCATCTGGTGTCTTAAAGGCTTGAAGGTAAACAAGCGGCCATCTAGCTCCGAAGCAACAAAGCTCACATGGAAGAAGCACATCAGCCTGTGCAATCACGAGGTGTCGAAGGGATCAGGTATCAGGCATCATCAGAACAAAAAAATCTAACCATAGTGAATGAGGCGGGGAGTGCAGAGTGGAGACCCAAAGCCCATTTTTGGCCACTGGATATCCCCTTGCAGAGGAGTCTAGGGGAGGAGATGAACCAGTCAAGGTGTGATGTAGCACTGATGAAAAATACAACTTTCCTCTAGTTCCTAAATGCTTCCTCACCACCCCCACCCCCTCACTATCATGATCCGAATTCTGCCTTGCAAGTCTGGCTAGACCAGAGGATATACACTGGTACAGATGGGAACTGGAAACACAGGGAATCCAGGACAGATGATCCCTTCAGGACCAGCGGTGTGAGTGGTGATACTGGGAGGGTAGAGGGAGTGTGGGTTGGAAAGAGGAACTGATTACAAGGATCTACATGTGACCTCCTCCCTGAGGGATGAACAACAGAAAAGCGGGTGAAGGGAGACATCGGACAGGGCAAGATATGACAAAATAATAATTTATAAATTATTAAGGACTCATGAGGAAGGGGGAGTGGGGAGGGAGGGGAAAATGAGGACCTGAGGCCAAGGGCTTTAGTGGAGTGCAAATGTTTTGAGAATGATGAGGGCAATGAATGTACAGATGTGCTTTATACAATTGATGTATGTATGGATTGTGATCAGAGTTGTATGAGCCCCTAATAAAACATTTTTTCAAAAAACATTTTAAAAAATCACACGCTAAAGAAGATTTATACTGCTTTCTTTTTACATCTAGAGAATTGGATGGTATTGAAACTGAAGAGCATTATAAGAGCCGATGGAGATCTATAAGGATTCTGTATTTTACTGTGTTTATCAGCAGTGTTGGTGAGTTTTAAAAATTATACATATTTTTGAAATTTAGGTAAAATGTTACATACTTAGTTTCTGTTTAACTTGTATAATTTGAAAACATTTTTTATAGTTTGATGTACTTTAAATGACTTAAATTATTTCTAAATGTACCATCGCTAAAAAGTAAAACTTCATGAGGAAAAACTTTCCAAATATTAATATCTGTATTTTAGCATGCCTGAATGAATACAAAATGAAAATATGAAAGATTGTTACTATGTGTTTTTTTAGGAATATTTTAGGTAATCTTTTTCCTATGTTTAGGCCTCTTAAGTCTTAGGCGCTTTTCCCCCCCACTGTGATTTGGGTGAAAGTTTACAGAGTAAGTTGGTTTTTCATTCAACAATTCTTACAGATTTTACTCTTATGCCAATAACTGAACTCTCCACAATGTACCAGCACTATTCCCACATCCTCTTTGTTTACTGTTTCCATTTCTGATTCCGCCTTTCCTGTTCCTTCTTCATTTCTGAGCCATATTCCTGAACAGGGGCTACCCTTTTGATCTTGGGTGCTTGATTATTCTAAGGGAGTGCATACCTCACTAATGTTATTGTTCACCATATAGACCTATCAATAAATGTCATTTACAGCACAGGCATGTGAGTAAGGACATAAGTCTTCTGTTTATATGCTAATTTTAAACCTTTAATAGTTATTTTTCTTCTGATATATAAAATCCCAGTGTGTGAAAAATTAAACATTTGTATGCATAAATTTGTTGGTTTAGAATATTTTCACATTTGTATTACAGTTCAAATAATTGTATATGTGTAATACTGATGAAATTACTTTAACTCTAAATATCACGTTTTTCCTCTTTATAGGATTTTCTATTGTGATAATGTCAATATGGCCATATCTCCAAAAGGTTTGTACATTTCTATTTGTTCTTCTCTGTAGTTGTAGTAACAGAAACTGAATCTCTGGTTTTTTGTTCTGTACTCTTTACTAGAATAATTTGAAATAATAGTTCACTGAAAGACACTTATAAAGTGATCATATGTGTTATTGTGATAGCAAGTACACGTTTAGGTCTGCTTGGCTAGGAAAATAGGGCTATACCACCCAGCGCAATTCTGGGTTGTTTTGGGTTTTTTTTGGTACCCCTCATATACTAGTTTAAACCAAGGCTCATGATCTAGGCTAAAATTTGGACCACACAAGAGACATATCAAACTCTGGGGGAAAGCAAAAACTAAGAATCAAGTTCAGAAAGAATACATGGAGCTTTTGAGAAGTAGCTTGAAATATGAAGAAAGCCAGAGAAATGTCATGGAAACTAAGAAATTCCACTGAAGAAGGCGTGAGAAGGTGTGATAATTAGATCCTTTTGGTGCCACGTGGTACCTGTAAGAAAGTATGGGTGGAGTTTAGCCTGTCAATCAGGTCGCAGCTTGATCTCCTTTGGAGGTGCAACCAAGATAAATGGCTCTCTGGAGGCTGGTCCCTCTCTCTCTCCCTTCACCTTCTTGCTGGTGGGATACTCTGAGATCTGCCAGAACCCCGTGATGTGGCCACTGCCACTGGATCACACAACTTTGCACCCAGCAGCCTGCAATCTTTCTGCATTTTGCATGTGACTATGTGAGTCTGAAGAGGAACTTAAAACCTTGATCTGGATTGGGCTGGGATGTTTGCTTGATATATAATTATTTCTTCTTCTCCCCTCCCCTAATTATTTCTTCTTATAAAGCTCTCTATTACATATATGAGTGGGTACTCCCCCCCCAAAAAAAAAAACCGGAAATAAAGCTCTGCTAGATGGAGTTTTTTATCCCACTAGGCAAGCATTAAGCAACTTACTCTGAATTAGTGCATCTAGTGCCATCACCTGAGAAGATTCTGGTCACAGTCAATTTTTTGTAAAAGCCGTTTCCCTCAAACTTCATTTTTTTTTTTGGTGTGTGATGACTGTAAAATTTTGTTTCCTCCTTGGGGAATAATGCCGCAGAAATTGTTGTGATGTTGAACACAGCTTACAAGGACAGTGCTATAGGAAAAACTCAAGTGTCAGGGTGTTTTTTTTTTTTTTATTTCAAGAAAGGTAAACTGTGGATTGATAACAAACCTTGTTCTGAAGGTCTGTCAACTTCCCGAACGGAGGAAAATGTTGACTCCTAGTGTATTTGGAGTTTGTTCCACAAGATCAGACTGTTAATCAAGTTTTCTATTTAAGGTTCTGCAAAGATTGCTTAAAAATGCAACAAAAAAGGCCTGATATTTAGCAGATGGGGAACTGTTACCACTATGACAGTGCACCTGCTCACTCACACAGACATCTCAGTGTGCCAATTTTTGCCAAAAAATAGCATGCCTTTCTTGCCCCATGCACCTTACTCACCTGACCTCGCTCCGTGCAACTTCTTTTTGTTTCTGCGAATGCAGAGGGACATGAAAGGACAGTGATTTGAGGAAGTAGAAGAGGTGAAGAAAAAAAAACTTAAGGAGGTGCTGTCAGCCATCCAAACAGATGAATTTGAAGAATGTTTCCAAGAATGGAATCACAGATTTGACAAATGTATTAAGGGTAATGGAGAGTACTTTGAAGGTGATAAGATTGTTTTATAAAATTTTTAATATATGGTTTAAAAAAAACAGTTTTTTGGGGGTACCCCCTTGTATAGTCAACAGTTTATTTGATGTCTCCACTTTGAAGTACCAGAGTTTCTTAAGTTTTCATACATTGTAGTACTTTGTGTTTTTTTGGAATTTCCCCTCCTTCCATTCTTTCCGATGATCTTTTCTGTGTCTTCTTGGAAAGCTTTTTTTTGACTGCCCTTCACCCTAGTTTATATTAGAATGCTTTTTTATTATTATCTGAATTTCTTTTTATTTTTCACCTTAAACAGTTTTATAGGCACCTCTTTCACATATTATATTATTCATTAGTTAAATCATATTAATAAGGGCTGTACAATCAGTTTTAGAACATTAACTTCCTTCTTGTACCCTATTGTCATCAGCTCCCCATCACCCCCCAACTTCCCCCTCCATACCCCTCAAGACCGTCACTGCAGTCACTGTCTCTATAGCTGGACTTCATCCACAAGAAACAGAATACAGAAAAACAGAGCAAAAACACTGTGCTCTAAATGATAGCAAGGCTTTGCACACCCCTGCTCTGTGGTCAGAGGGAATTCACTGAGGACTGAATCCATGTGTGGATCCTGTGAATGGATTTTGGGCAGTGGACTCCCACTGTCATCTGGAGTCATCTGAGAACCAGGTGTTCACAAGTTAAGCTCTGATCCCATTCCCTCCTTCGGATTTGGACTTTATATGAGAATGTTTTTCTATGTGCATTCATATCCCTCTCCTATTCAGACCTATTGTGCGGTCTTGGAGCAATATGTTCACAGACCCTGTTCATAGAACTCCCCCGCTTGATTGCTAGGATAGTCACGGGGTGGTTTCAACAGACTAGAAATAGCTGATGAATACTTAGAACATAAAAGTAATGGCTATTATACATATTTGGCATTTTTCATGAAAAATTTCATAACTTTTCTAAAATTTTTAACTTTTGAATATTTATGATATATAAATGATATGACAATAATACTGTTGGAAAAATGTGAACCTTACTTTTGAAAGATATTTAAGGAGGAATATAAGAAGAAAAAGCATATGTTTTGCTTTTTACTAAGTGTCATACTCTTATTGCTACTTTAGCAATGAGTTAAAAATAGCACTATAGGAAGTTATAGCTCATGACACTAAAACTCTCACCATACTGGTAGTCATGGAAACTGGAACATGGTTTCCCCAAGTAGACGGTGTTAGAAAATCTTACTGCACCCCTATCCCCACCCCCACCCCTTTTGTATGGATGACAGTAAAACTTGGGGCGATTTGCAGTTTGGAAAAAAAAAAAAGAAAGAAAGAAATTGGAACATGGTATTTAACAATTCTGGAATGTTACCTTGTTTTCTAAAAATTTTTCCATTCATATCAAAACATTTGTTTTCTATGGTATCTTTATGAAATTCATTTAACCTCAAAATGCTGCCCCCCAAAGAAGTTTAGTTTTATAATTAGGTTTATTCCAAGCTCAATATTTTGAATTTTGAAAGGGTATGCACATTTCTCTGATACTTGAAAGCATCTTCAAAGGTAAATTTATTGAGTTGTTGTTTGTTGCTATCAAGTCAGTTTTGACCAACCCCATTTACAATAGAGTAAAAACATGTTTTAGACACCAGTGTGGCATTGCTTGAGGAAATGTTGCACCAGTGTGTATTCAAAATTATTGCATACCCGAACTGATCATTAGTCTTAGCATTGCCAATACAACTTTTTCACAAAAAATTATAAATTAATTTCCCCCAATATTTCATAATATTATCGAGAGCATATATATATATATTCCCGGCTTAGTACTTAACCTTTTACATCATCAATTTTTTGATCTTCATAACAACCTGGAGTGGAGGCCACATTAGACCTCCTCTAGCGACATAAGGGAAAGGGGAACCCAGCTCCACACCAGCCCAAAGGCAAAGGTCAGGCAAGCCCCTACCCTCCTGGTAATAACCATCCTTCCCAAGGCACTCTACTTTGCTTCGGGTATGACAATTCACTGCAATGGCCACGCAGGGCTAGTCAGGGAGCTTAACAGATCACCACAAGTGAGGATCAGAAAACATTAAGGATCCAGACTTTTGTCCACAACGCTGCCTTTTCTCAGCCATGTCAGCAGCAACCTCGCTCTAAGCCAGTGGTTCTCAACCTGTGGCCCGTGACCCCTTTGAGGGTTGAACAGTAGCAAAATTATAGTTATGAAGTGGCAATGAAAATAATTTTATGGTTAGGGGGTCACCACAACATTAGGGACTGTATTAAAGGGTCGCAGTATTAGGGAGGTTGAGAACCACTGCTCTAAGCACGTCAACCTGTCAGCCACACTATTCCTTGGTCTCTGCCCTGCTCAGACAAGTGTTATAAAGCTCCATTAAGACTGGTAAGGAGTTCAAAACACTTACAAACCAGCCTCTTGCCTGAAGACACTCAGCTTTTCACATTCTGTGGGCCCAGGAAGCCCACTTGTCTGTCTCAGTATCAGCAGGACTCCTCTGCTCTGTCACATGGTCACAGTGCTATTGCCCCTGCTGCTTCTGCTACTTCAGTGGCCTTGCCCACACTATTCCTCTGTTCCTGCTTCTGAGATGGTCACTTTTACTTTCAGTGAAATGGCAAAACTGTCCAGACCCTGAGTTAGAATCCTCTATATCTTATTTGCATGTACCTACCTAGTCACTAGGTGGGACTTAACAAAGACTATGGATAGAAGAGCGAGAGCAAATAATTTCACTTCACCATAGGTCAAGATTATTGTCACTCTTGTTCAGCAAATGAGGAAACTGCGGTTCAGAGATGTTAAGTAGCTTGCTCAAGTTCTGCAGCTAAAAAAATGACAGTGCCAAGCCAATATGAAATCAAAATATGATTCTTAACGACAATACTATATTACATGCTACTACCATAGAAATTGTCATTCCTAATTTAATGCTTACTTCTCCTCATGTCATCAAGTCAATTCGAAACCATAGCGATCCTATGGCATAGAGTAGAACTGCTTCTGTGGGTTTCCAAGACTGTAAATCATTATGGGAGCAGAATGCATCATCTTTCTTCATGGATGGGTACAAGCTGCTGACTTTGCACGTAGTAGCCTAATTTGTAACCCATTACACCAACAGGGGTCTTAATGTAAGGCTGCGGCCCGATTATAAAGAATCTTGGTGGCATAGTGGTTACTCATTGGACACAATCTGCAAGGTCTACTATTCAAACCACCACCCCACTCTGTGGGGGAAAGATGGGACTTTTTATTCCCAGAAACAATCAGTCTTGGAAAATCACGGGGGCAATTCTACTCTGTCCTGTGGGGTCAGAGGGTTGTAGTAAGTATGCTTTGTAAGTGGGTTTTGTTTTGGGGCCGCCTTTATAAGGAACCTTGGTAGCATAGTGGTTATGAGTTGTGCTGCTAATCATAAAGTCAGCAGTTTAAAACCACCAGCCACTCCTGCCCAGGAGAGAAACAGGGTTTTCTATGCTTGGAAAGAGTTACAGCTTTCGAAACTCAAACAGGGGTAGTTCTAAGCCTTTAGGACCTCTGCGTGTTGGCATCAACTTGATGGTAGTGAATTTGGTTTTGGATTTTGTCCCCTTTGATAGGAGCACTAGTGGTCCTGTAGGTTATGCATTGGGCTGCTAACCAAAAAGTCAGTGGTTCAAACCCACCAGCCACATTGAAGGAGAAAGATGAGTTGGTCTGCTTCAGTAAGTATTTATAGCCTTGGAAATCCTATAGAGCAGATGAGGCTTCTTGCTCCTTTGAAGATTTACAGTACAGAAACTCCAAACGGCAGTTGAATTCTGCCCTATAAAGGCGGCTGAGAGTCAGAATCAACTTGAAGGCGGATGGTAGGTTATCCCTTTTATAGCAAGAGAAAGATGTGGCATTTTGCTTCTGTACGGTTTTACAGATGTGGAAACCCCATGCGCCAGTTCTGCACTGTCCTCTAGGCTGCTGTTTGTAAATCAGAATCAACTGGATGGCAATGGATTTAGTTTTGGCTTAGGACTTTTATAAGGAGCTCTGTTGGTGCGTGGCTGCTCACAGAAAGGTCAGTGATCTGCTCCATGAACATGACCACCTAGGAAACCCTATGAGGAACTTCTACTCTGTCCTATAATGCCACTATGAATTAGAATGGACTCGGGTACAATAGCAGCAAAAACTTTCGTTTTATGATACTAGGCTGCCAAAAGTGGCGTACATTTAAAGTTATCTCTCAGAAATAAAAATGTGGATAAAATAAAATCCCCAAATTGTGAATTGTATATCTAAAAAGAATTAGAAAAACTCTAATTTCATTCTTCCTGGCCCTGACTGATACTTGGCACTATGCCGAGTGATTACTTAAGACTTGTTGCCAAGAATGGGGTTGATTCTCTAGGAAAGCTCACAACTTTAAACCCAGACTCTGAATTGGAGTTAGTAGGAATATTCATGCATGAATAATAATAATAAAGCTAGCATGAAGTAAAAGAAAATGCTAACAAATAATTCTTACATTGTATAGATAAAATTCACTGACTACTTCTACGCATTGATAACTATGTGCTGATGTGCTTGTATTGGCTCATATGTCTCACAACCCTGTGATGCCTTCTCAATTTGACAGGTGGAGAATTATTTTCCTAACTACTCAAATACAGGTTTGTTCAGAACCAGAAAACTGGTCCTTGGCCTGTCAGGAACTGTTTACTCATCCTTGTACCACTACTGATGAGCACATATTTTGCCATGGGAAGGCCTCAGAGTGTTCTGTGAATGACTAAAACAATGATCTGTGAGTGAATCATTGAAGAGGTTTAGAACGCACATACTTAAAAAAATACTTTATTTGGGGCCTCTTACATCTCTTATCACAATCCACATATTCCTCCAATGTGTCAAGCATATTTGCACATATGCTGCCATCATCATTTTCAAAGCATTCTCACTTGAGCCCCTGTTAATCAGCTCCCCATTTCTTACCACTTCCTCTTATGCCCACTCACCCTAACAAACCCTTGATAAATTGTAAATTATTTTTTCCACATCTTACATCTTTCTCCCACTTTTCCGTTACTTGTCCTCTTAGGAGGGGGTTCTAGGTTGATCCTTGTGATGGATTTTCCCTTTCTACCCCCACCCTCCCCTAATCCTCCTGGTATCTCTACTCTTGTTGGCCCTTGGAGGGGGAGGGAGTTATCTATCCTGGATTCCCTGTGTTGTGGACTCTTACCTGTAGCAGTGTGCGTGCTCTGGTCTAATCCTATTTGTAAGGTAGAATTGAGGTCCTGCTAGTGGGGTGAAGGAAGCACCAAAGAGATAGAGGAAAGTTGTATTGTTTCATCGGTGCTATACTGCACCCCTTTTCCCTGTGACCCCTCTGTGAGGGGATGTCCAATTGTCTACAGATGGGCATTGCGTCTCCACTCCATGCCCACCCCCATTCACCTTGGGTATGGTTTTGGTCTGGATCTAAGGTGCCTGATACCTAATCTACACCTCATGATCACAAAGGCTGGTATGCTTCTTCCATGTGGGCTTTATTGCTTCTCAGCTAGATGGCCGCTTGTTTATTTTCAAATCTTTAAGATGCCAGACACTGTATCTTTTGATAGCCGGGCACCATCAGCTTTCTTCACCACATTTGCTTATACACCCAATTTGTCTTCAGCAATCGTGTTGGGAAGGTAAGCAACACAGAATACCGGATTGTTAGAACAAGGTGTTCTTGTGTTAAAGGTGTACTTGAGTTGAAGCCCAATGTCCATCTGCAACCTTAATTCTTAACTTAGAGATATGAGTACATGGTTCTATTCCCCTCTCATTTTATATGTATATATTTATATATGTACATGCATGTATTTAGGCCTCTATAAATGTCCTTTGCCTGCTGAGAACACTTATACTTAATGTCAAAGCTCCCATAGAAAATCATTAGCATTTTTAGGACTTTGACCTTGTAAGTATGAAGCTTCAATGATTTGTCAAGATGTCCACTTGAGTTTTGTTTTTGAAAAAAATCTTTTTTTTTCTATTGCACAAAAGAACTTTTTTTAAGGCACTCTGGAGAAAAGACTAAGACAAGTGTATTACTGAGAGAATTTGTCTGTGACTATCAACTGATTATAGACCTATGTTTAAAGTGTTTTGTTTTGAATAAATCTGGCATTTCTAAACTAGTAACATGTCTAAACCAAAGTAACAATACTTTTTAACTAACATTTATGTTATTAATATGTGTTTCAGGAGAATGTTTTGAAATTCATTACCAAGCATTTGGGGTCTTATTGTTAAGTGCCATTCCAGCTCCTTGCAACCCTATTGTCCTGAGCCATCTTCACAGTTGTTCTTAGGTTCTTACATGTGGTTTGTGTGTAAGTTTCTCTGTGTATGCATATGTCTGTGTGTAGGTGACGGTGGAGAGACAAACACAGGGTTAGGGTAGTCTTGCTAATTCAGACTGAAGAGAACCTGAAAGAGTTTTCAAAATGAGTAATACCTGAACTGAGTTTTTTTAAGGACTACAGATATTGACCATCTAAAGAAAAGGTAGGGGTCAAAAGGTAGAAAGTTGAAAATACTCTTGGTAAAAGAGACAGCAAATAACTTGGTTTGGGGAATTTACAGTTCTGTATGGCTGGAAGTTAGAAATAGGAGAGAACATGTAGAAAAAATGAGAATAGAGAGGTCACCATGGTCAACTTGTGAGCTAATATTTCATAGTAAGTAGCTTCACTTTATCTTGTAAACAACACAGTAGAGATTCAACAAAAGTCCAAGATAGCCAGAAGACCAGACGTGAGGTGCTGTCATTACTGATGAAGGCAAGCAACATAGTTCATGAAGTGACAACTTCTGTTTTGAAACTTCTGTTTTGAAAACTCTGTATCTCCCAGACCATTTTATTTCACTGTTAGAATTCTAAGTGATTCCAGCTTTCCAGTCACCATAAAAACTAGTATCTAAAGAAAATAAAACTTTCCATGGGTCTCTAGCAAATATAATTTAAAGTTTTCTCACTGTGTCTATCAAACTGATACTTGATAATGATTAGCTGGTATCCTGAGAAGACACTACACACTTTTAAACAACTTTACTTAAACATTAAAATTGGGTTTCATTGCTATTTTTAAAATTTTATATGACATAACATTCTGTGTGTTAATAAGGTAGACAAGAGGAATTAAAGAAAGAAAATACATGTTAAAATAAAAAAGAAGAAAATACATGTTAGACTGGAATATCAAAGCCAGAATGTCTTCAGTAAAAGACATTTTTCAGTCTAGAAACACTTGCTGTGTCTTTCATTTTATTCACTTAAAAAAATAATTTTATTGGAGGCTCATACAGCTCTTATCACAATCCATATATACATCCATTGCGTCAAGTACATTTGTATATATATTGCCATCATCATTTTAAAAACATTTTCTTTCTAATTGAGCCCTTGGTATGAACTAATTTCCCCCCACTCCCTACCCTCCCACCCTCATGAACCCTTGATAATTTATAATTTTTTTTTATCATGTCTTACACTGACCAATGTCTCCCTTCATCTGCTTTTATTTTGTTCGTTCCCCTGGGAGGGGGTTATATGTAGATCATTGTGACTGGTTCTCGCTTTCTCCCCCCACTTACCCTTCTCCTCCTGGTATCACGACTCTGTGTTTCCTGCTCTTATCTGTACCATTGTACATGCTCTCGTGGAGCCAGATTTGTAAGGTAGAATTGGGGTCATGATAGTGAAGAGGAAGAAGCATTAAAGAACTGGAGAAAAGTTGTATGTTTCATTGGTGCACCCTGACTGGCTCGTCTCTTCCTTGTGACCTTGCTGTGAGGGGATGTCCAGTTGTCTACAGATGGGCTTTGAGTCCCCACTTTGAACTCCCCCTCATTCACTATGATATGAATTTTTGTTCTGGGTCTTTGATATCTGATACCTATCCCATTGATATCTCATGATCACACAGCCTGGTGTGCTTCTTCCATGTGGGCTTTGTTGCTTCTCAGCTAGATGGTCGCTTGTTTATCTTCAAACTTTTAAGACCCCAGATGCTATCTTTTGGTAGCCAGGCACCATCAGCTTTCTTTACCACAATTGCATATGCACCCATTTTGTCTTCAGTGATCTTGTCAGGAAGGTGAGCATCTCAGAATACCAGGATATTAGAACAAAGTGTTCTTTCATTGAGGGAGTACTTGAGTAATGGCCCAGTGTCTGTCTGCTACCTTAATACTTAACATATAAATATATGTACGTAGATCTAATTTCCTATCATTATATATAAGTATATTTACATATGTACATGCCTTTATTAATATCCTTTGCCTCCTAGTTCCTTCCTCTATTCCCTTTTACTTTCCTTGTGTCCCACTATCTTGTTTCTGTAGTTCCTCTTGGCTACATTGCCCTTTATCAAGCTCCATCAGGCATCCTAGGCCCTCCTTGCCATCAATTTTAGATCACTTGTTGTTCTCTTTTGACTTGGTTGGTTGATACTCCACTTGTTTTCTGCCACCTCCCCTTCTCCTGTGTACCTCCCACCCCACCCCCGGAACCGTTGATCACATTGTTTTTTCCTCCAAATTGTTTTTCCCACCTATTTTATCTAGATAGACATGAAGCGACAATAATAAGCACAAAAACAAGACAGAACAAAACAACGACAACAAAAAAAGAAAAACCTATAAATAATTCCAGGTCTGTTTGTTGACCTTTAAGAGTGTTTTCTGGTCAAGTCTGATGGGGTGCCATGTCCTGTCCCCAAAGTCTGCTTTGGGTACTCCTGGGGTTATTCACGCTTATATTCTCATGCCACTATTAACAAAAATTGCACCTAAGTATTCCCATATTTTAATGTATCTGAGAAAACACCATGGTTTTCCTTATTAAGATGCCCCACGTACAAGATTATTTTCTAAAATTTAATGTTCCTATTTTTCCAAATTATGTAATCTAGCATATTTTTAAAATTGTATTTGCTTCAGAGCCTTTTCTCTAGGCTAGCATTCTCTGGTTTTAAAATTTTATTATATTTTCCAAAACCATTTTATTGGGATCTCTTAGATATCATACCATTCCATAGTTCTCTATTTTATTTTTTTAAATGGAATCATCATTTGTTTCTCCCTCCAACCTTTATTATAGTATGTAAACCATAATTATAGTATGTACACTAAAATACTTAATGCCTAGGTAGAGGTGAAAATAATCCACTTAGAATTTTCATTGTTTCTATGTTTTTATCTATTTTAAGCATTTGACTGTCCACTTTAAAAAATCAGTTTACATTGTTAATGGCTATTCAGCTAATTAGAGTTCATAAATTATAAGAGAGCATAAACCTACATAATTATATTCACTATAGTAATTATTCATGCCTCATGTTGTTTATTGCTGTTAGTGCTGTATTTTGTGAGATGACATTTTAAACAAAATTTTCATAATCCATGAATTTCTGTAATCTGTCTAAAATGTGAGACTTCCTAAGCATTTTTCCTTGTGTACTTTAATTTCAATGCCAGACATTTAAATCTATTACTGTAAATGAATATGCTGTATGTTGCTTTTCTTTTTTTAATATAAAATATTATATGGTCAAACACTTGTGCTTATGTTTTAAACTTTGTTTTTTTAGAATAGCCATTCTTAAAGCATTATACTTTTTTCTGCAGATTGATCCGACAGCCGATGCAAGTTTTCTGGGCTGGGTTATTGCTTCATTTAGTGTTGGCCAAATGGTGGCTTCACCTATATTTGGTTTATGGTCTAATTATAGACCACGAAGAGAACCTCTTACTGTCTCCATCTTGATTTCGGTGGCAGCCAACTGTCTGTATGCATATGTCCATGCCCCAGCTTCTCATAATAAATACTACATGTTGGCTGCTCGAGGCCTCGTAGGATTTGGAGCAGGTAATATATAAGTATGTATATGCTTCATTGTGTTAAGCTCACATTCATCTTGACCTGTAAGGCGCTCTATCATCTTACCTCCCTCCTCTCCAACCGTAAATCCTACAGAGCTTTCGTTCGATGCAGTCAAACAACTATCTTTCTGATTATTTTGCTTTTACTCCTGTTTTCACATGTCATCTCCCTTTTTTCCCATCATTCCTTATCCTCTAAGATTCAGTTAAAAAAAGAAAAGATTCAGTTCTAGTTCTACTTCTTTTGTAAAGTTTTCGGGCTCCTCTGTCTCATATGGACCACACTGTTCATGTAGCTGGCATATGTTTGTTTCTTGCTTATGCACTGTGTACTGTCTTACAGTTTTTATTCTTTCCCACTAACTGAATGCTAAACTCTTGCAATTAGAGCCAATTTGGATTTTAAAAAATAGTCTTTGTTCTCTGACCGTCTCTTGAACATACCAATTGCTCAATAATTTTTCTAATTTAAATTGTTAGTGAGTTTTTTCTCTTATATTACTGTTTGGTGCTTACAGAATGTATAACACCTTTTATTTACGCATAGTTGTAGCAAACAGTCATGTGCCATTTCAGTGCTTGCTCACTAGTCAGTAATAAAAATAAGAGATTTGATATCCTTCTACTGCCTTCATGTATCTACATTTGAATTGTGTTTTCATATTGAAAGTAGTATATTCCATTATTTGATGTTTTTACTATGGAAATGATCTTAAGTGTTTTTTGTGTTCATAAAGAGGAAACATGGATTATACCATCCACCCATATTTACTCTTCCGTCCTCTAAGGTAAAATTAAACAGATTTTCATAAACCTGTTTTCTTTAACTTTGGATCGTTGTGTCTTTTCTTAGGAAATGTGGCCGTTGTGCGATCCTATATCGCTGGTGCTACTTCCCTTCAGGAAAGAACCAGTGCAATGGCAAACACAAGTGCATGTCAAGCATTAGGTTTTATCCTTGGTCCAGGTAAGTGTATTTCAGGTGTGACTTGGGAAAGCTTTTGAGATTCAAATATTAAATGAAATCTAATGTTAGAACGTATCACTTAAAGGAAACTAATTAAAAAAATCATTTTATTGGGGGCTCTTACAATTCCTATCACAATCCATACACACATCCATTGTGTCAAGAACACATGTACATTTGTTGCCGGCATCATTCTCAAAACATTTGCCTTCTACTTGAGCCCTTAATATCTGCTGCTCATTTTCCCCCTTCCTCCCCACACCCCTCTACCTCATGGGAAACTAATTTTTTGAAGCTATCCACGAGGTTCAATTCCTTACATGTCTTCACTCATGTAATTGACAACAGCTCTCTAAGTGGTGTTAGTCATGTTTTCACAAATGAGTAACCCAAAGCACAGAGAACTTAAGTAAATTGTTCAAAAGAGCTGACCTCTCTTGTCTGACTCCAAGCCACATGTTCTGTTAAGCAGTCATTTCGTTTGCCACTGGGCAAGATTGTACTTTCTTTTCCCTGTGTATCAGGAACAAAAACCTTTAAACTGAAGTATTCAAGGAACATTATAGGAGAGAGATTTTTTACATTTTTTTCCTTTGTCAGTATTTTAAGACTTTTAAAAAAATCATTTTATTGGGGACTCTTACAGCTCTTATAACAATCGATACATCCATTTTGTCAAGAACATTTGTACATATGTTGCCATCGGCATTTTCAAAATATTACCTTTCTACTTGAGCCCTTGGTCTCAGCTCACTTTTTTCCTCTCCCCCATCCTTCCTTCCTCATTAACCCTTGATAATTTATAAATTATTATTATTTTCTTGTATTACACTGGCCGCTGTCTCCCTTCAGTCACGTTTCTGCTGTTGGTTCTTATATGTCGATCATTGTGATTAGTTCCTCTTATCTCATCTCACCCATCTTCCCATTATTGTTCCTGAGGGGTTTATCTGTCCTGGGTTCCAAGTATCGAGAGCTCTTATCTGTACCAGTGTACATGCTCTGATCTAGCCAGATATGTAAGGTAGAATTGGCGTCATGATAGTGGCGGGGGGGTGGTGGTGGTGGTGGGAGAGGGAAGCATAAAATAACTAGAGGAATGTTGTATGTTTCATTGATGCTATATTGCACCTTGGCTGGTTTATCTCTTCCTTATGACCCTTCTGTAAGGGGATGTCCAATTGTCTACAGATGCATTTTGTGTCTCTACTCCGCCCCCCTCCACCTGTTTGCCCTTAAGACTTTTTAAAGATCTTCCAATTCTTCCCTTTCTTGGTATAAAAAGATGTTAATGAGATATAATACTTTCCAAAGGCTAATGTGCTTTCTTCTAAGTGAGGAAATTAGTAATGTTTTTAGGTCTACAGTAATTTATAAAAACAAACAACAAAAAAACCCAGACATATTTACAGCAACTAGTTTATTCTTCAGATAGTAGAGTGGTGAGTATCATCAGGATGACTCTAGTTCAGTTAATTTCATCATCAGCCTCCCCTCTCATCATTCTGCAACTTCCCATTACTTCCTTCTATTCAGGAAAAACCCAAAACGTTATTGAAGAAGATCTAATTCATTTTTCCTCAAAATTCATGGGTTTAGTATTCTGGAATAAATATAAACAACTGCAGAATAACTGGATCTTACAGTGTATTGTAAAATATACAAGAACACGATCTAAATCTTCTTTCATTTACTACTCAACCCCTCTATCGCCTACAGTATGTGGCATAGATTTAGATTCTAAGTAAATAACTTAACCATCCAAAATGATTCTAAAAGTAAACATTCTGTATGATACTTGAGTAAACATAGGCCTGAAGAGTTTATCACTTTCCCAATAAAAATAACTGTATCAGTAAGCACTAACATTCATTGAATGCTTATTGTGTGCTAGATATTTGTCTATGTGCTTTCAGGGCTGTCTCTTACTTAGCATTTATCCTAAATTTCTATACAAATTATTGGCTAAGCTAGATATTGAATTCATGTCAGGACAGCAAATTAATACTCTTCTAATATGAGTTTTACCAGAGATTCAATTTGTGTGTGTGTGTACACATTTTATTTATTTTAAACAGGTTTGTTGGGACATAACCCATGGATCATACAATTCAGTCGTTGAGTCTGTCAAGAAGAGCTGAGCGATCATTACCACAATCAGTTATTTTAGAACACTCCCTTCCGTCTCCTCCTCCTTGTGATTAGCCCCCCATTTCCCTCGGCCTCCCCTGCCCGGTCCTGTCTCCCCAGAGTCATTCCTCCTGCTTGTCAGATAGCAAAGACACACACACAGAATCGAATCACACGGACAAAATAGGTACCCTCAGCCTAAAAGAAAGCAGAACGTCTTAAAAATTAGAACAAATTTAAAACGGTTCAAAAAGGAGACCGAGTGACGAGGTGTTAAATTTTGTTTTTTTTTAAAGCAAACAGTTTTATTGACCTATAATGCACATATCATACAATTCAATAGTTCACTCATATGACAGCTGTGCAATCTCCATCACAATACATTTTAGAACATTTTCCCTTTCTTGTACTCAAAAGGTGTTAAATTTTAACCTACTCTATCTGCCACAAGGCTCTCCCTCTGTATGATAGCAAGACTATTTGCATCCCTAGTCTGTGTTCTGTGTTCAGTGGGAATTTACTGGAGGCTTGAGCCGCATTGATTTCCCTTTCACTCTTTTTTTTGACTGAGAAAACATTTAAATGGGTAAAGGGGGCTAAAATAAGATGTTATATTTACCCTAACTCTACAGAGATTCAAGTTTTAAGATAACATTAAACCAATGTAATTCAGGTGACTATGAGGGAACTCTAAAATGTTTGTAGGAAAATGGAATTAAAAGATAATGAAATATTTCCACAGACTTTTTGAAACCCCCTCATATTTCCTGAAATTTTAATGTCATAGGTATTTTGCATGTCTTTTACGTGCTCTAGATATGTGTGTGCTTTATTAAAGAATAATTATTTTTATTTCACTCCCCTCAGCCCTGTAAACTAACCATCTCCCTTAGGACTGTGGGTTGCTGGTCTTGAGGATACATGAGTGATTCCTTAATATTCTCATTCGATGGTAAACCTCTGCCACCTTTTTCTAGGCTGCCTCATGTATAATTCATCTGTGTATTTTATTTTAATTAGCTTTTCAGACTTGTTTTGCTCTCATTGGTGAAAAGGGCGTGACATGGGATGCTATTGATCTGCAGATAAACATGTACACAACACCAGTTTTACTTGGCGCCTTCTTGGGACTGCTAAACATTATTCTAATCCTTGCTATATTAAGGTAATTAGAAAAACAATAAAATTACTTTTATAAACTGTGATATTAAATTAGCATTATAATTGTTGCAAAATAATCACCCCCAGGAAGTCCTTACTTGGTCTATATAGTTGTGCTCATTTTAAAATTTTGTATATGCGACACTTGAAACTAAAATAATAGACAATCTGGTAAATAAGAACAGATGACTAAAGTTTGAATATTTAAGGTTTAGGTTTGATTGACTATTGGTTTTTACGTAGGACTCTGGCATGAAAGTAGTATTTTAAGTAGATGAATGCATCAGTATCAGCTGTAACTAAAATAATTGCATGTAATATACATCTCTTATTTATGCAATAGAAAGAATTTTCTAAAACTACAGTAGTTTTGTGAGTTTGTGTTTCTTTAGAGTGTTTTTTTTTAAAGATTTTATAGTTTATTCATTCTCTGGTGAAAAATCCACATAGCCAGTGCAGATCAAGTCGCTGTAGATGCTTTATTCTGTGTTTTGCCAGCACCACGCTGGCCTGTGCAGCCCCTAACTCTCTTCATTCTGTTCCTGCGCTCCTTGCGTTGCTTCCTGGAGGACTTTTTCTCCTCATACAGACCGTGTCTAGCAAGTCTGTGTTTAGGTTCATTTTTCTTTGCATAATCCAAAGAATCGTAAATCATGCCGAAGCCAGTAGTCTTGCCACCACCAAAATGGGTTCTAAATCCAAATACGAAAATGACACCTGGTGTGTCTTGTACATTTTGGCTAGTTTTTCACGAATTTCTGTCTTAGGCACTGTTGCTTTTCCAGGGTGAAGGACATCAATGACCATTTGTTTTCGCTGAAGTAGTCGGTTGGTCATGAACTTCCTGGTCCGGATGGTTACCGTGTCATTCATGATGGCACAGAACGCTCAGACAGCCAGGGACGAAAAGGGTCTTTAGAGTGTTTTATGTAAGAGTATAAAAACATAATAATGTTCGAAATGACTGGAAATCACCTTACTAAAGTAGATCATATGTGCTTTTAGAAAAATTTATTATTTTAATTTCTTTATATAGCAATGTGGTAAGAATGATAATTTCTATCTTTTTATTGATTGTATTTATAACAATTTTACTACTGATACCGAGAATCCTTTAAAAGAAACTGAATCAGAATATGAGGCAATAGAATACTAGTAATACATTTAGATCATTTATTATACTAAGCCCTCCTAGGTATAATAGTTATAGACACGAGGGTGTATAAAATAACTCATGTTACGCTATATGTGTTATAAGATAAAAATGCTATGGTACTGAAAATACTAAGTAATGAGAAAGCAGTGAAATTAATCCAACTATGTCATGTTTCTCTTTTTAAGAGAACATCGTGTGGATGACTCGGGACGCCAGTGTACAAACGTTCAGTTTGATGAAGGTGCGATTGATCTGTTTGACTAACTTACATGATCAGTGTGTCTTTTGGATCTGTCTTATTTGGGTTTTGCTTCTGAAGACAGTGCAGTGGCTGACTGGGAAAGATTGTCAAAGATGAAAATTACCTAAATTGATTTTTTAAATTTGTTTTTATTTTATTGATTTTTTTTAAAAAGCCATTACCTACTTTAGTTATTTGATGCTTGCAACCAGCAAAGTTAAAAACATTGTTAAAAAAATCATCTCCTATTTTCAACGAGCCAATATTTTAAACCCAAGATCTTTGGAATGATTTCAGTAGCTTTGCAACAAAATATGTTTTCTCTGCTCCCTTACTCATGGGAAAAGGTGGGCTCTCTCATATTTCTATTCTTTTGATATATATTATTATAAGTGGACCTTTTAATCCTCTCGGTCTTTCTCTGACCTATAAAAACTTACTGGTACGCAATTTGGGAGATGGGATATTTTACTGAATAGAAGATTTTTTTATTCCGAATTATGTCCCTCTTGGAGAGTAGCTCACTGTACAAGATACTGTAACTTAGTCTGTACCGTACCAGAGCTCATCAAGTTATAGAAAAGCCACAGGGTTATTTTATCAAGCACTTTAATAGGCCACTAGTGGCCTCTAAGGGCAGTCATTTCAGCTGACTAGATGAGATTTAGATGAGGGACAGTGTTTTCAACAAACTTCACATACAAAGGACTATTTCAAATGACAGTTATGTGGACTATATGTTCCAAGGGTAAAAAAAGAAATTTAAAACTTATTTTAGTAATCTTATTCTTAATAATAATATTAATATTTTTATTTGGAAAGTAATTCTGTAGATTACAGGGTTAAATTATGTTCATAGTGTTAAGGACCAGGACATTTAGAGTGAAATAAAGAGACTCAAATATAAAATGAAAAAGTTGAATTCAGATTCTATAATGTTAAGTTTGAAAGGCAAATACCAGTACACATTTATGATTGATTTTCTTTAAAATAAACAAAACTTTTATTGTGAATTGGGTGAAAGTTAACAGATGGATGGGTTTTCCATTCCATAATTTATGCAGTTTTTTTCCATGTCAATGGTTGCAATTCCCACAATGCAACATCACTTATCCCACACCTCTTCTGAACTTTGTCTTTGGGCAAATGCTGCCCTTTTGATCTCAGTTGCTTATTTAAGATGTGTGTATACCTCCCTAGTGTTACTGTTCCCCTTATAGAACTATATTGTCTGGATAGAAATTGAGTCATGGGAGTAATTTCATTTATAGAATTGAAAGGTGACGAAAGCCCTGGTCTCAGGGGATCCCACCCTGTCTATCCCGCTGGTAAGCCTGGTCTTCATGATGCGGAGTTCCACAGATCTTCTCCTACTCTATCCAGGACACTCTAATGGAATCCTTGGTATTAGTAGCTGGGCACCTGCTCGTTACTCTGGCCTTGGGTTTATAGGAATTGGGGTTCTCATGGCTTAATTGTTTACGTGCATTTTCAATTCTTTTCACTGTTTTTTCCCCGAGAGACAAGTTGTACCTTAGAGTTTGCTATTCAGCAAAGTAACATGTTGGATATTGTCTTTGTGGACGATGGTAGGCCTATTGACTCTGGTGTCCTTGGAGGCCATGGTCCTGAGACTCCACACCCGGTGACTCTTTCCCTCAGGGTGTATGATTATGTCTTTCCCTACTATATGCTCCACCTCATTCCTGAATATATTTGTATCAAAAATAAAGACCAGCTACAATTACCCTCTGTGAAACTATATGTATTTGTAGGTATTCTTCCTTTTACGCCCATTTATCCTTGTCTATCCAGGCATCAACTCGTAGATAGATCACCATTGTTACAGGATTGTGGTTTATAACAGTATTTACCTCTTGCTTTAACTCTTGTACTTTTTTCAATGTCTTGATTTTTTTTACTGACCATTGAGAAATTTCAAAGCACTGAAAACTAGTAACTAAGACTAACACTCATATACAGATTTCATTAGAGAATGCTGTTTCCGACTGAAGGAAGCTCATAGCATCTTGAAGAAATGACTTATTTCGGGTCTGAGGTAGTAACATACAAAGCCATGTACATCTTGTTGCTAAGGAAAAAACGGAGTTGTTAAAAGGAGACAAGCCTGCGAGAACGGGCTTCCATTGACTAAAGTGGGACCATTTGAGTGTTAAATGACTACAATCAAGGAAAACATTTAAAAGTTATCTTTGAGTTAGAAATAATACTTCTAAAAAGAGAGAGAGAACTTTTATTGGTTACCTTTGGAGGTTTCTAGGGCAAACATTGTTCCAAAATTCAACTTACATACAGAGTATTTAAGTATTTATTTTTCTTTCCTAATAAATTATGTCTATTTAGTCAATTCATTGATGAGAGGAAGTTCTTTTTCATGTAAGAATTCCAGCTTAAAAATGCAAAAGAAATCTCAGAATTAGAACATCATTTTACTTTCTTAATAGATAAATTAATAGATCTAGGCAGCGATCATCAACAGATGCAAAATGATTTTGTCAAGAGAAACTGTAAAATGGAGACACCCTCCTGACAATACCTAAAGTCACCGTGACTCTTGTTTAGAATTTTACGCTGTTATTGAAAACCTACCCAGCAGAACGTACATCGCTGCACTCAGTTCTGCATGAACGGCTCACCATTCGCACCCTGCTTGTCCAGTTTGCGCGGTCAGCATAGACTCTAAGGTTTCAGCCTCTTTTGAGCTGCTATTCTCGCTTTGACCCCATATAAATAGTTCTTAAATGAACGTAATGGTCAAGGTTTTTTCTTGGTAAGCTAAACTGTTTGGTGTTAAGAAGATGTTAGGAGATATTTGGGGTTTAAGGACTCTCAGAGCAATCATTTCAGGGGTTTATCCAGCCTCCATGGTTCCTGCCAGTTTGGAGTCTGTGAGAATTTTAATTTTGTTCTGCATTTCCCTCCTTTTGATAGCGGATTCCACAATCTTAACATCACTAAAAGTAGGCAAATCAGACATTTTGTGTCTCCTTGAGGTTAGGCAATAGGAAATACTCCTTGGGGAAAGTTGTGCCCCAGACACTAAACCCGAGTCCATTAAAAACTTTAGATGTCATTTCCAGTGTTCAGCAAATATGGGGAATACAGGAAGCAATTAAATGGCATCATAGAGAGCCAGGCTCATTCTACAGGACGACTGATCGGATTACTTTAAGGACGTGAAAAGAGGGGAGCTATCTTAGGTCCCCTGGATACTTCGTGCTGTCATAACACAAACTGAGAGGCTTTAAAGAACATAAATGTATTCCTTAGGGTTCTGGAAGCTGACATTCCAAATCAGGGTCTTGACCATATTGATTTGTCCTTGTTCATTGTCATTAGGTGCTATCGAACCGATTCCGATTGACATTGACCTTGTGTTCAAGGGAACAAAACTCCATCTGTTCTTGGCCATCCCCACAATTGTTGCTATGCTTTGAGCTCTCGATTGCAACCCTGTGCCCGTTGTCTTCCACTTGATCTCTGACTCTATTTACCAAGCATGATATTCTTCCTCACGGACTAGTCCCTCCTGATAACATAACTTTTATAAGCACTGGGAACCAGAAAATGTATGTGATTCACTCTATTGTGATGCAGCCTTATTGTTGGGAGCTAGACCCACACCTGTAATATCTGAGGTCTGCTTGTACATAGTTTGTAAAGCATTGTGAATGTAATTAATATAACTAAATTGTACACTTAAAATGGCTTACATGGAAGATTTCATGATGTTTGATTTACTATAATTTTTTTTATTTACCACAATTTTAATAGTATAGTTACAAGTAAATTTATATCTAGTCCTGCATTATTTTCAACATACCACCAACACACACAGCATAAATAAACATAATCATGTTAAGTTTTGTGAATAAATTAATTATTAGCATGATAAATGTATATGAGTGGATAGATGTACGAGGTGGCTTCAGAGAATTCATGGAAGAATTCCATTATCTTTTCCTTTTTTTCCAGAAACTTTTTGAAGCTTCCTCATATTTAGCCTCACACCTTTCTCAAGCAGCATCAATAAAAGCTGACATTCAGTGTATTAAGTAAATGGTTCAAGATAACAAATCACTACACTTTGTATAAAGCCACCACCAGACACTGGCTTATTTCTTTGTAACAGATGTATAACTACTTGAAGATTCTGACTAATTAAAATGCATTGAAATTCAAAACATCAACATCAAAGTATGAATTGCAATGAATATTGAACTGACAATCCATTATAAGCCAGCTGAGGTCTTCATGACTTTTTTATAAATATAAGGTTTAGGTAAGAAAAAAAATCTACAACTGAAATTTTAAGCAAATGCATTATTTATTTTGTGAAGACTTTACAATAGAATTCTTAAAATCAAAAGAAAAATGAGGAGTTGATTTCAGAAGCCCAAGCGGAAAACAAGAGTTTTGAGAATGATGAGGGCAGCGAATGTATAAGTATGCTTTTACGCAATTGATGTGTGAATTGTGATAAGAGTTATATGAGCCCCAATAAAATGATTAAAAAAAAGAATTCTTAAAATAGATTCTTATTTCAGTTTGAGGTATATCAAAAGGAAAAAAAAGGAATGAATATATGTTATAATTAACATGATTAAAATATGCTTTCTGGGATGTAAGTTCCATTTATTTTTTAATGCTATTTTAAAATTATTTTAGTCATGATAAATTTTTGTTACTTTGAAACTGCTTTGAAGCCTAAAAGCTATTTAACATATTTACTTATAAAGTTTTCTAACTGTAATTTCTGTATAATGGTTGCATGTGAAAAATTACATGTGTGGGTAATTTCAGTTTTCTTCTGTTTACTTACAGCAAGTACCGCTGAAATTCATATTCCTCAAGGATATATTGACCAAGTTGCTGTCGTAGCCACTAATGTTCTATTTTTTGTGGTTCTGTTTATTTTTGCCCTTTTTGAAACGTAAGTTTTATTCTGCCTTCTTCTTAATCAGATTGTATATTAAGCTATTTCTTAATATCGTATTATGCAGACATGTAGATGTTACTGAAAACCATATGAAGTAATGTTTTTCATGATTTAAAAGGCACATACATATTGTGGAGTTTTAACTAGAACATAATTAATTCTGTAGACCTAATCTTATGATCTTACTTCCTCATAAAGGATTCTGTTTCACTAATTTTTTCCTCTTTTACTTAAGTTTTATGATAAATATATTACATTTTAAGCAATACCACTAGTACAGGTTATATAACTCCATGCTTCCCCCCCCCTTTTTTAAAAATACATCATTTTATTTTTGGGGCTCTGAGAGCTCTTATAACATTGCATACATCGTGCCAAGCATATTTGTACATCATCATTTCCAAAACAATTCCCTGCTTTTATATGTAAAAGGGAACGTCAAAAATTTCATGAAGAAAAAAATTTTTTAATTTATCAATTTGTTTTTATTTTTAACATTTTATTAGGCACTCTTACAGATATTATTATATTACATAGTTCCATTAGATCAAGAATAATTGTACAATTGCTGCCATCTTTTTTTCCCTTCTTTATTGCCATAATTCTTTTCAGTACATTTTCATTTCTTCTTGAGCTCCTTAATATTAGCTCCCCTTTATCCTCCCTCCCTCCATCACCCCACCACTCCCCTGAACCTCAACATATTATGTATTGTTATTATAATTGTTCATTTTTGCCATAACATCCACCATCCCATGTATCCAATCACCTAAAATTCTGATGCTTGCTCCCTTCGAGTGAGGATATACAGTTGTCACTGCTGTCATTTCCTCCTCCCCCCCCCCCCCCCCCCGTCTCTTTCCATGTCCTCAGGGGGTCATTACTCCCCTTACTGTTTCTGAGGGGTTTATCTATCTTGACTTTCATGAATTGAAAGAGCTTCATTGTACCCATGTACATACGGAGGTCAAGCGAGATTAGTAAGGTAAAACTAGGGCTATAATAGTGGGAGGAGGAAATTTTAAACAACTAGAGGATAGCTGTGTTTCATCTGTGCTCTACTGCACCCTCGATATAACTCCCTTCCGTATGGCCCTTCTGTGCAGGACTGTCTCATTATTTCACAGGTGGGCTTGGAGTCTCCTCCACCTTGCCTATGTTCCTTTCATGTTAGTTTCCTTGTTTATGAACTTCTGATACATATTCCTGTTGACACCTCATGATCACACAATTAACGGTGTGCTTATTCCACGTGGGCTTTGTTGCTTACATACTAGATGGCCACTTGTTAAACTTCAAACCTTTAAGACCCCAGATGCTATATCTTTTAATAGCCGGACACCATTAGCTTTTGTCATCCCATTTTTTTATTCACAAAATTTGTTTTCAATGATAGTGTCAGGAAGATGATTATCATACATTGCCACATTATTAGAACAAACCATTTTTGTACTGAAGTAGGCTTTAGGGAGAGGCCCAAAGTCTATCTTATTATGTATATATCTAATTTTGACTCCTTAGTTGTTTTTCCTCTATTTCTTTTTATTTCTTCCTGCCCCACTTTCATGTTTGCGCATCATTCGCTTCTCAGAAAAATTGAAAAAAAATTGAAGCCTTTTTTAATATTTTACACCCACACACGGTGTTTAATCTAGCCATTTTAGCTCTATTCAAGTCCTCAGCCTTAAAAACATGTGCGGTTGTTAAATACCATCAAGTTGTTTCTGAGCCTGAACAGCTCCTTGCACAACAGACAAAGCGCTGTCCCATTCTGTGCCCTCCTCAGAATTGTTCCTAAGCTTGAGCCGTCGCTGCTTTCATTGTGTCAATCCAGCTCATTTCAGGCCTTTCACTTTTTTACTGCTTCAGTACACAAGCATGATGTATTTCTCCAGGGACTCATCTCTTCTGACAATATGTCCAAAGTTTGTAAAAGACATCTTGCCATCCTTGCCTCTAAGGAGCACCCTGGCCATACTTCTTACAAGACAGATTTTTTTTGGGCCCTATTGGCAGTCCATGGTGCTTTCAGTATTCTTCACCAGCACCATAATTCTTCAGTCTTCGTATTTAGTGTCCAACTTTGGCTTCGGTTAGGGGAGCCTTAGTATTCAAAGTAACACCCTTGCTTGTCAATACTCTGAAGAAGTATTATGGTGCAAATTTACCCAATGCAATGCATCTTTTGGTCTCTTGATCGCTGCTTCTACCAGCGTTGATTGTGGATACAAGTAAAACTAAATCCTTGACTACTTATATTCTTTTCTCCATTGATCACGATGTTACCTACCGGCCCAGTTGTGAGATTTTAGACTTCTTCACATTGACCTGTAATCCATAGTGAAGGCTGCAATCCCCAGACAGTGTTTAAAGGCCGATTGAATCCCCAACCCAGCCCAGAAAGTAGCACTGTGGGCATGCATTGTTGGTTTTCCAAACCTATCAGCTGCTCTGTCCCTTGTGAGAACAATGAGCCTCTCTGCTTCGGCGAAAGCTTCCAGCCTCAGAACCCCACATCGGGGTGGTGGGGTGGAGGGTGATGAATTGCCCGTGACGCCATGGCTGTGAGCTTGGTTTGGATGTGAGCTAGCCCACAACGGGGTCGTGTCGCCCTCAGGATGCTGGCTTACCAGAGAGGATCTAGAACCAACCATGTAAACTCTTCTACTATTTTCAATCAATAGTGTACATAATCAGTCACGGTCCATTTCTGGCTTCCATCGTCCTGTGATAATCCCACTTGTTTTCCGTGTTTGTAATTAACCACACAGCCATGAGTCCTTGGGACACCATCATGGCCTCATGCTGATGGCCTTTCTCATCTGCATCATTTGTCTTTGTCTTCTCTTTTTCCCATTTAAGACTTAATACAGGTCTCTAGAAAATATAAATGATTTTAGTGTCATCCCCCTGCCCCCTACGTAATAGGTTTGGTGACATTGTTAAAAAGTGATGCAAATTCTTGAATGTGGAGATAACATAAGTAAAAATTACTTCAATTTTGATAGTGACTATGATATATGCAAAAATAAGAATATTCTTTTTTTTTCTTTAGCATCCTCACTCCATTAACAATGGATATGTATGCCTGGACAAGAGAGCAGGCAGTTTTATATGATGGAATAATACTTGCTTGTCTTGGAATTGAGGCAGTCCTTATTTTCATGGGGATTAAATTGCTTTCCAAACAGTAAGTCCTATGTATTTTGGTTTCCTTTTGAGTCTGATTCTTTAAAGTGAAATATGAAATAGAGGTAATGATGTAAACAAGGGCGTTATCAAAATAATTTAAAAGTTTTTTTTCTCATTGTATATTAGTTGTACTCCTTAAAAGTTTGCAAATAGATTCAAAATGTTTAAAGGGAAAAAACCCAAGCATTTGCCCTCTGCTATCAAGTAGAGGTTCTCATTCATGTGGACCTGAGAGGATAGAGCAGAACTGCCCTCTGGGTTTCTGATACTGTAAATATGGGAGCAGGAAGCTGTTTCTTTCTCTAGAGGAACAGCTAGTGCATTTGTGCTGCCAGTCTTGGACACAGTATCTAGTACTTAAGGCACGGTGCCACCAAGCCTCCTGTAAAATGTATTAATGGAGCAAGTATTCTACAAGTATTCTATAAAATGCAAAAGGATCCTACAAAGAAAATAATTGTTTCCCTCTGTGTCTTTATATGTTACCTTTCACTGAAAAATTTTCTTTATTTTTTTCTCCAGATTTTAATGTAAAATACGTAGGATGTATATCACCTTTGTCATGCTTAGAACACTTAATTTATTTTTACTTTAAGTACTTATTTGTTACTTAACATTTTTATTATAACCATCCTGACTTACGGAGCATATCTTAAAAAATTTAATAGGTTTATTGACATATAAATCACATACCACACAATTCAGTGGAGTAAATATATTAAAAAGAGTTGTGCAGCCATCCGCAGAATCAATTTTAGAACATCTTCTTCATTCTTGTACTCCTTACCAGCATACCATTTCCCCACAGCCTCCACTGCCATAGCCCTAGTACCTGTCAGTCTAGTTACGGTCTTGGAGATTTAGCTATCCTGCACTTCATGTACAGAAAATTGTACAGAAAATACCTTCTAACCCCAGTAACATCCCCTTACAGAAGGGTCATGGGGAGCCAGTCGGTACAGCATAGCAACAATGAAACATGCAACTTTCCTCTAGTTCTTTAATGCTTCCTCCCCCCACTATCATGATCCCAATTCTACCTAACAAACCTGGCTAGACCAGAGGATGTACACTGGTACAGGTTAGAGCTGGAAACACAGGGAATCCAGATGAACCCCTCAAGACTAATAATGAAAGTAGTGATGCCAGGAGGGGAAGGGTAACCCCCTCCCTGGGGGATGGACAACAGAAAAGTGGGTTAAGGGAGATATTGGTCAGTGTTAGACATGAAAAATAATAATTTATAATAATTTATAAGTTATCAAGGGTTCATGAGGAAGGGAGGGGGAAAATGAGCTGATATCAAGTGCTCAAGTAGAAAGCAAATGTTTTGAGAATGATGATGGCAACAAATGTACAAATATGCTTGACATAATGGATGTATGTATGGATTGTGATAAGAGTTGTATGAGCCCCCAATAAAATAATTTTTGGAAAAAAAACTCCAATAACAAGAAAACAAATAAAACCCACAGAAAACTCTCAAACCAAAAAAAGCAGAAAATAATAAAACTAGAACAAATTTAAAATGAGTAAAAAGGGAAAACAAACAAAGGTGTTAAGTTTTAACTTAACAACATTGGCATAAATCCACTTTCCAATGCACTCTTTCTGGGACCAAAGCTATGCACATCCCTGGGTCAGGAGTCAGGGGAGATTCATGGGAGGTTTAATCCACAGGGAGACACGCAAATGGGTTTTGGGTTTTCACTGTCATCCATAACCTTCTGAAAATTGGGTGCTCAGAATTTAAGCTCTAGTACAATTTCCTTTTACAATCTTGGATTTTATTATTTACAATACTTGGATCACCTAGGCTAGTGACCTCTTTCCATGTGGATTTAGCTGACACCTCATTTAGATGGCTGCTTGTTTTAAGACAGACCCTTAAGACCCCAGACACTATTCTTTCTAATAGCAGGCACCATCTAATTTCTTCACCTCACTTTGCCCTAGCACCCAGATCTTCAGTGATTTCTTCATGAGGGCAAGTGTCTAGTAGGGCCACATCGTAAGAACTAATTGTTCTTAGATTAGGATTTACGGTTAAGTGCAAAATCAAAATCCATTCATATATAAAGTTTATATATGACCCTGGTCCCCTTTAGAGACAACATTGTCATTTTATTGGAGATTATTATGCATAATTCTAATGTGGCATACTATTATTCTATTAAGAATATTATTAGCCAATGGTACCAAATTTAAAATACTATTGAACATTTTTCTAAAAATTTATTTTACAGTATATTGTTCTGCAATATGATATTAGGTCACCACGTCCCATCAATTTGATTCTGACTCATAGTGACTTATATAAGGCTTCAGAGAGTATAAATCTTTATGGGAACAGACAACCTCCTCTTTTTCCCTTGGGAAAGTTAGTGAGTTTGAACTGCTAACCCTAGCTCACAACACTACTACCAAAATAATTTAATAGATTAATTTGTTTTGTAAATTCTGGTGAAAATAACTAAACTCACTGTTTTAGGACATTTAAGCCTCCAATATACAAGAGAACATAAAAACTTTATTAAAAATGGAATTAAAAGATAATAGAAATTCTCCATTAATTTTTTAAACCTTCCTCATACACTCTATCTCATAATCATAGCAGATATAGAATATAGCATTTCCTATAGCTATTTGACTAGAGAACACTTTTTATTTATTAAAAAAAATAATTTTATTGGGGGTCATACAACTCTTATCACAATCCATACATACATCAGTTGTGTAAAGCACACTTGTACATTCGTTGCCCTCATCATTCTCAAAATTCGCTCCTCATTTTCCTTTTCCTCCCTCCTCCCTCCCCACTCCTCCCTCCCTAGAGAATACTTTTTAAAGAAACATTTGATAAAAGTATAACTGTAAGGGGAAACCGTCTCCTTGTGAAGTTACTGCTATTGTGTGCACTGGCCTGTATAATGTATCTGGTCGTGGTCTGGTCTGGCTTTGTGCAGCCGAGATGTCCTCCAGGTGAACTGGGAGACATGCTGAGAATGCATGCTTAGTCAAAGCATGCCCATTTTGGAGCATTCGCTATTGTTCTTGCACCTTAAATCAGTCGATAAAGTGCTGCAGGGGATACTACAAAGGTTCCTGCTCTTACACAGCCAAGTGGAAGGGCTGATAGAGCTGAACAAGCTGATTAAAGTTAAATAATGCAACAGTCTCATACTCATATGGAAGTTGAGTATGTACTAAGGAAGACGGAAGAAGAATTATTGATGCATTGAATTATGCTGGTAAAGAATATTGAAAGTACCACGGACTGCCAAAAAGACAAACAGATCTCTCTTGGAAGAAGTGCAACTAGAATGCTCCTTCGCAGTGAGGATGGCAAGACCTTGTCTCGTGTCCTTTGGATGCGCTATCAGGAGAACAGATAACATGCACTGCAATGAAGAAGAGAACAACCCTTGAAGCGCTGGATTGACTCAGGCGCTGCAACAATGGGCTCAAATATCAATTGTGAGGATGGCACAGGACAGGACCAAGCTGCATTTTGTCCTGTTATTCGCAGAGTCACTATGAATTGGAACTGACTTCAGAGCATCTAGTAACGACAATTGACGGGCACTAGGATTGTGTCCATCTTTAGAATTGTGAACAGTGCTGTGATGAACCTGAGTGTGCGCGTCTCTTCGTGCGAAGGCAAAGGCCTCGCTGAGCATGTGGAATTTCTGGTCCAGTGGATGGAGCTAGCACCATACCACTTTCCATAGAGCTTTGCACTTTACTGTCTCATTAGCAGTGTTCCAAGCTCTCTGCACCTCCAATATTTGCTGTTTTCTGAATTTTTGAATGTTGATGCCAGTGCTGGTAGATGGTCATTTATCATCATTGTTTTCGGAATCTCTGGGATGGCTAAGTGATTGTGAAGATTTTTTCATTTATTTGTTAGTTGCCTGGATTTCTTTCTTGTTGAACTGTCCACGTCCTTTGCCCATTTTTAAGTTGGATGGTTTGTCTTTTTCTTGTTGAAGCATTGCAGTTTTGTATAGACATTAGAGCTCAATCCCTTGTCTGATGTGATTGCCAACATTTTCCCCCAGTTGTTGAGTTCTCTTTTTACCCTGTGGATGAAGTTTCGCCATGCACATAAATGTCTTATTTTGAGGGTCCCTGTCATCTAGTTTGTCTTCTGTGTCTATGTGTTTTTTATGGAGTTTGTTTATGCACCGTACAAGGGCCCTCACTTTTGTCCCTATTTTCTCATTGAGGATTTTTATTGCTCTAGAATTTACGTTTAGGTCTTTAAGTCACATTTAATATATAGGGTGAAGTATGGGTCCTGTTTCATACTTGTGCAAATGGAAATCCAATTTTGCCAGCACCGTTTGTTAGAGATTATTTTTCTGTCATTACTTTGATGTTACATTGTCACCTTTGTGGCCAGCCTCTTCAAACTGGCTACTTAGTCCTTTTGTCATGACTTAGATGTCACCAACAGCTTCTGTTGTCTCGGATGTGCAGCAGTGCAGGCTCATCTTAGACATTTTCTTCCAGACCTGAAAACTAGCCATTTTTCAGAGGATTCCTGTTTTGTTTTTTAGTGGGAAACTATAGTTAGCACTCATGTTCAATGATATGTAACCCAACAATTGATTTTAGCTTGTGTAATTTTAAAATGATACTAGTAATGAACTATGCCATATTGTTTATTTTTCAATGATAATTTCTGTTCTTTAACAGGATTGGCGAGCGTGCTATTCTGCTGGGAGGACTCATCGTTGTGTGGGTTGGCTTCTTTATCTTGTTACCCTGGGGCAATCAGTTCCCCAAAATACAGTGGGAAGGTATAGCCACACATATTCTACAATGTTAGTCCCTGTTATTCATCTAAAATTAATCAGTAATGCAATGTGCTAATTTTGTTTCTACAGGTTTACATAATAACTCAATCCCCAATGTCACTTTTGGGGAAATCGCTGTTACTTTCTGGAAGTCGTCAGGAGAAGGTCAAAATGAAGAGCCAACTGGCTGTGCAATTCAACAAGCCTGGTGCCTCTACACCCCTGTGATCCATCTGGCCCAGTTGCTCACATCAGCCACGCTAATTGGAGTAGGTTATCCAGCCTGCAACGTTATGTCCTATACATTATATTCAAAAATACTGGGACCAAAACCTCAGGTGAGTCAGTTACCCTGACATTACATTTATGTGGATTATGTTTTTAAGCACTAATATATTTTGTTACCACTTTATATTTTTTAACAAATTAATAAGGGATTTTATTATCTTTTATACTTAACATTTTTTAATCTACAATTTTTATAAAGAGCTTATAGGACTTATGTCATTTTGAAAGTTAATAAATACCATCATAGAGTTCAAAGGTGTCTTGCACTAAGATTAGGATCTCAAAATAATTTTCACAGAAAAAATCTGAAATATGAATTTCTGAAACATATTTTAGAAAACTACAATTGAAGTTAAATTTTCATTTCATTTGGTTTAATTTTATTTGGCCCTAGGAGTAATTATGGATAGAGGAAAGCCTAATAGTCTTAAAAGTTTATAGCAGTTATATGTATTTTAAAATAAGTTTTAATTATAAAATTACACTTAATATATAAAAATTAAAAATACATAGACGCAAACTGAAAAAAGTATTAAACACATGACTATTACTAAAATTATACTTCTAATTCCTGTTTATCTCTGCTTCTGTAAGTATGTGTTTTTAATACAAAAATAGATCATAGGTACTATTTTGTCATCTAACGAAAGCAAATAAACGCAGTATTTTTCATGACATTTAACCTTCTTCCGGAGAAGTATATGGAGTGGAGGCATTGTACTTTATTTTTTGAGCGTGCCATCATTTACTCATCCCGCTGTTCTCCTAGTTAATGCAGAGTAAGGCTTTTAAAAGATTTTGCTTCTCTCTCTCTTTTAAGCAGAAGTTACTTAAATGTCCACAAAATGCAAGTGTTACTTTCCTCCATAAAAATTAAATGCATAACTTTACTTTTTCAGGATAAGAATTAGTGTTTCTGTACTGAAAGAAGACAAAGGAAATATATTTAAATTCTTCTGTTTTGAAACTAATAATAGATAAAACATTTTGATAATAATTTGGGGTTTGGGTTTCTCATCTAAAGGATTATATTTTCAAGTTTTCAAAATTAAGGCTCAAAGATTTCTAGCAAAATCGGTATATGGGGCTGTAAGAAAATTTAAATGTTAAAATGTATGTGGCAGAGGGCACCTCTTGAATGCACCACACCCAAATCAGCCACTATTAACTTCATTTGTACCTTTCCAGGTTTGTTTCCGTGCCTAATTCAGACACTCATTTACCTGAGTCTAAGTAAGAAGCTCTGGCCTAACAAGATACTCAGTAGAGAAAATTATTTATGTGAATTTATAATAGTTTGGTTATGATAGCATCCTCTTTGTTAGTAAATAACCTTGAATAAAAAAAATGTTTGTCTTCCCTCTGCCCCCCACAGGGTGCATACATGGGCTGGCTGACAGCTTCTGGAAGTGGAGCTCGGATTTTTGGACCCATGTTCATCAGCCAAGTGTATGCTTATTGGGGCCCACGATGGGCATTCAGCCTCGTGTGTGGAATAGTGCTGCTCACCATCACACTCCTAGGAGTGGTTTACAACAGACTTGTGGCTTTTTCTCTACGACACGAGAGGAATCAAGAGTCAATTAACTAAGACTGTGATGGAAAAGTACTTGCTGCTTGGCATTTCCCTAATGTAAGGCTCGGCTAGAAAACGGCTGGGAAGCAGTCTCCAAAAGTCAGGCTGTGGATATTGAATATTTTGAATATCAAGAACGTATCTTAAACAACAGAGAGAATTTTACATGCAGCTGCGAACACTAAGATACTATGAAATCTGTGTGTCATAATTTCCTTGTCCCCCAAATGAACTATTACTCTCGTCACATCTGGGGGCAACATGAAGTGATGAGTGAGTGGACAGCTGTCTGTAATGTGACGGTGTACTCTTATGAGGCACAGTTGGGTAAGCACTTGGCAGCCGTTGGAACCCACGAGCTTCTGTACAGGTTGCAGCCTGGACAGTCCTGAGGCAGTTCTACCTGTTCTATAGGGCCCCTATGAGTCACAGTCAACTTAGTGATAATGGTTCGGGCTTTTTAGTTTACCCATAATATATCAACTGCTGAGGGGCTTTTCAATTAATTAAAGAATATTTAAATGACATGAAACCATTAGAACGTTCTTTATGAATTAACTCTAATAGAATAGTTGTACAGATGTTTTAACCTCAATGGAAGTATTCTCATTTGTGGATACATATTTTCTATTTATTATCAATTTTTTCAAATGCTATCTAATTTCCTGATGAAATAAGTGTTTTCTGTTTACCATGCCTCTCATCCTTTTTAACCTATTCTCGGGTTATATGACTAAGAGTCATGCAAATATTGAAGGTGTTGTTATGTGCTGTCAAGTTGGTTCCAACTCATAGTGACCCTATGTAAAGCAGGAAACACCACCCGGTGCTGTGCCGTCTTCACAGTGGTTCTATGTCTGAGCCCATTGTTGCAGCCACTGTGTCAGTCTCTCTTCAAGGATCTTCCTCTTTTTCTCTGTTCCTCCACCTTACCAACTAGGATGTCTTTCTCCTGATACCATATACTCTTAAGTATGTGAGATTAAGTCTTGCCATCTCTGTTAGACAGAGTTCTCTAGAGAAACAAAACCAGAATGCTAATAATCATATATATATTTATACAGATAGATATATAACATAAGACATAAACAATCTATAAAGCAGTATAAATGGCTCAGTGCAGCCCACTCCTGTGAGACAGCTGTGAGACTGACAGTCCTTCAAGTAGAACAATGTAGCAATTGTAGAGCAATTCAGGCTATCCGGCCACAGGCAGCAAACAATAATGCAGGTAAGTCACCAAAGTCAGCCAGACGAAAGGGCCCAACAATTCCCAGCTCAAGAGATGTTTACTCCAATAGTGTGGCAAAGCAGGTCTTGAAGGAACTTGAAATTACAGTGACACAGTCCATGGGTTAGGTGTCCCACAGGTAGTGTAGCTTGCAAATTGAGGCACAGAACAAGCTAAGGCAGCTGCACACTGGTCCGATGATCAAAAAGCAAGAGATAAGAAAGGCAAGGTTCGCTGAGCCATTTATTTCTCCACCCTTCAATTAATCCCACATGTGTTCATTGGCCATGTTGGCATAATAAACGTTAACTATCTCACCATCCTTTCCTCTAAAGAGCATTCTGGCTGTACTTTGAAGACAGATTTGTTTTTCCTTGTATCTGTCCATGGCGCTTTCAATATCCTCCCATTCCACAATTTAAATGCATGGATTCTTCTATGGTCTTCCTTATTCACTGTCCAACTTTTACATGCATAGGAGGCAATTGAAATAGGGCAAGATATGACAAAATAACAATGTATAAATTACCAAGGGCACATGAGGGAGCGGGAAGTGGGGAGGGAGGGGGAAAAAAAAGAGGACCTGATGCAAAGGGCTTAAGTGGAGAGCAAATGCCTTGAAAATGATTAGGGTAAAGAATGTACAGATGTGCTTTATTCAACTGATGTATGTGTATGTATGGATTGTGATAAGAGTTGTATGAGTCCCTAATAAAATGTAAAAAAAGAAAAGGAAAAAAATGATTAGGGCAAAGAATGTACAGATGTGCTTTATACAATTGATGTATGTATATGTATGGATTGTGATAAGAGTTGTATGAGCCCCTAATAAAATGTTTTAAAAAAAAGAAAGAAAATACCATGGCTTGGATCAGGCACACCTTAGTCCTCAAAGTAACATCCTTGGTTTTCGACACATTTGAAGAGTCTTGTGCAACAGATTTACTTCATGCAACTTGTCTTTTGATCTCCTGACTGCTGTTTCTGTGAGCATTGTGTCCCTAGCAAGACAAAATCCTTGACAACCTCAATCATTTCTCCCATTTATTATGATGTTACTCGTTGTTCCAGTAAGGAGGATTTGGGTCTTCTATACATTGAGTTGTAGTCCATAATGGCTACAATCCTTGCCCATCATCATCAAGTGCTTCAAGTCTTCTTCACTGTGAGCAAGCAACAGTGCCTCATCTGCATATTGCAGGTTATTAAATCATCCTGCAATCCTGATACTGCATTCTTCTTTATATAATCCAACTTCTCTGATTATTTGCTAAGCATACAGATTAAATAAGGATGTTACGAGGATACAATCTTGGCACACCTCTCCTGATTTTTTAAAAATCATTTTCTTAGGGGCTCATCACAGTTCATACATCAATTGTGTAAAGCACATTTGTACATTTGTTACCCTCATCATTCACAAAACATTTGCTCTCCACATAAGCCCCTGGCATCACTCCTGAATTTCCCCCCCTCCTTCATGAACCCTTGATAATTTATAAATTATTTCATCATATCTTGCCTAGTCCGACATCTCCCTTCACCCACTTTTCTGCTGTCCGTTCCCCTTTTCCACCCCATCCTCCCTCCCTCCTCCCAGTATCGCCACTCACCACTGGTCCTGAATGGATAATTCGTGAGGGATTCCCTGTGTTTCCATTTCCTATCTGTACCAGTGTACATCCTCTGGTCTAGCCAGACTTGCAAGGTAGAATTGGGATCATAAATAGTGGGAGGGGGTTGGGAAGGGGATGGAAGCATTTAGGAACGAGAGGAAAGTTGTTTCATCGTTGCTACACTACACCCTGACTGGCTCGCCTTTTCCCCACAACCCTTCTGTAAGGGGATTCCCTGTTGCCTATATATCCGCTTTGGGTCTCCACTCTGCCCTCCCCCTCATTCACAAGAGGACTTTTTGTTCTTTGATGCCTGATACCTGATCCCTTCGACACCTAGTGCTAGCACAGGCTGGTGTGTTTCTTCCATGTGGCCTTTGTTGCTTCTGAGCTAGATGGCTGCTTGTTTACCTTCAAGTCTTTAAGACCCCAGACGCTATATCTTCTGATAGTCGGGCACCATCAGCTTTCTTCACATTTGATTACGCACCTGCTTTGTCTTCAGTGATTGTGTCAGGGGAGGTGAGCACACAATATGATTTTTTGTTCTTTGATGCTTGATAACTGATCCTTTCAGCACCTCGTGATCACACAGGCTGATGTGCTTCTTCCATGTGGGCTTTGTTGTTTCTGAGCTAGATGGCTGCTTGTTTATCTTGAAGTCTTTAAGACCCTAGATACTAAATCTTTTGATAGCTGGGCTCTATCAGTTTTCTTCACCGTATTTGCTTGTGCACCCACTTGGTCTTCAGTGATTGTGTCAAGGAAGGTGAGCTTCGAGTGCCAGTTTAATAGAACAAAGTATCCTTGCATTGAGGGAGTACTTGAGTGGAGGCCCTATGTCCATTGGCTACCTTACTACTGAACCTATAAATATATGCACATAAATCTATTTCACCATCCTTGTATATTTACATATGTACATGACTTTATTTAGACCTCTATAAATGCCCTTTGCCTCCTAGCTCTTTCCTCTATTTCCTTTGACTTTCCTTTTATCCCACTATCATGCTCAGCCTTCATTTGGGTTTCAGTAATTCCTCTTGGTTACATTACCCTTGGTCACACCCTACCAGGCCTCCTACACTCTTCTCACAACTGATTTGGATCACTTGTCGTTCCCTTGTCCCTGGGATTGTTAACACCACTACCTTTCCCCTCACCTCTCCCTCTCCCATGTCCCTCCAGAACTGTCGGTCCGCTTTTTCGATTGTTCATCCATCCTATCTTGTTTAGACAGACCTGTGGAGATAATAGCACGCACAAAAACAAGACAGAGCAAAACCAAGCAACAAAAGAAAACAAAAAAGCCAGGACAAAAAATAACCACAAGAAAGAAAAGCTTGTAGTTCAAGGACTGTTTGTTGACCTTTAGTAGTGTTTTCTGGTCAAGTCTGATGGGGTGCTAAGCCCTGGCCCCCAAATCTATTTTTGGTATTCCGTGGGGACTTCATTGCTCTGTTTGCCTTGCTGGTCTGTTGCATGCCCTTAGTGCTTTGCCACGATTTGGTGGGATCAGATTGTGCGCACAATTGGCATTTTAACTTCCTCAAATTCTGGAAACTTTACTTTTTGCATGTTAGTAGTCCTAAGGAGGAAGATGTAGTTTTCAACTTGTATAATTATTAAAAATTCCAGATTTCAAATTTGGATGATACATGATTTGCCAATTCGTTAGGCTAGTAACTATTTGAAGCAAAATTGCTTTTGTATAATAGTTTTCTGAGTTGACCTGAAGATGGCTCAATCACTTTGTGTATATGTTTCTACGCTACACAAGCAGAATGTGGGTGAAGTGAACTAGAAGGTAACTGGGTCTATTGGTAGTCTTTCTACTTTTCCAAATGTTTCTTGTAACAAATATTTTCCAGTCGTTTAATGTCTTTAGTTTGTATTTTATTTACTTATAAATCTGTATTTTATTTTAATCTGTATTTAGTTTGCTGTGCTCTTGAAACCCATTTTCTTAATCTCTACCCAAAAATTCAATCTGACTGAAATCATTTTGGAAATCTTTTTTCATTCTTCTCACAGTGAGACTCTGCTTCAGATAGATCAGAACTATACCCAGATTCTGGCTGGTGGGTTTGAACTGCCACCATTGTGGTTGCAGTCTGGTTAGCCGACAGGGAGCTTGAAAACGTTCATAAAAAAATTAAATTCAGAGATGGTGGAATTTCCCAAAAAATTTCTTTAAGGCCCCTCTCATGTATGTGTACTAGGAGTCAGGATGGCACATGGATGAAGCTCTCCATTGCTAAACATAAGTCGCCAGGGGAAAGGCCTGGCAACCTTCTATAGCAAAGACTAGGAGAACCGCCTAGCAAACACGGAGGGGAGTTCTGTTTGGGCACGTGGGCTTGCTGAGTTTAAACAGACAAAGAACATCTGTGGGACCACAATCCAAAGAAGTTTAACAGGAGATGAAACATGACTTTACTTACACCATCTGGAAGACAAAAGACACTTGCGGCACTGGCTCCCAAGAGGCGAAAGTGGTCGAGTCAAATCACAACATAGCGTGCGATGGAGAATACCGTTCACAGCACCGGTTTTGCAGGGGATGCTGGGGGGCTTTGCTTGTTGACTTCCCAGAGGGTCAAAAAGTACAGCATCGGCTCAAGTGGGCCAAATGTTTAGCAGAAAAACTCCCGGGATTCCTTCTCCAACTCAAGCCCCCTGCGCATTCCTCTCTTCAAATGAGGCAATTTTGTGAATTTCTACTAGAGACCATTTGGCACCTACTTTGCAGTATTAATTTGGCTCTGATTTATTTTCAAATGTCAAACTATCCTTTCAAGGTATTCAATCTTCTGTAGTAAATGATAGAGGAAAGAGTGCATTGTATGGTTAAATTTCCAGGACACACAACTCTTTAGGATGGACTCAATGACTGACACTGTTGCTCTAAAAAGTACTTTGAACTTGAGAAATACATTTTATATTTAAAAACTTGTATCTTTAAAATCCATTTTTTCCACAGGTTTTTGAAGTCCTCCTAAATTTAGCTGGGATATAATTCCATCTATAAGATATATTCAGAACAGTTAAAAATCATTGAGACAAAAAGGCAAAAGACACCAACACGCACTCATAAGAAGGCAACCTCTGAAGTCGTGAGGGAAATGCAAATTAAAATGATGAGGACACACTCCGGAGCCCCGTGGCACTGGTGGGTAAACGTTGGACTGCCTGCATCAAGATCAGTTCTTCAAACCTGCTGGCAGATGAGATAGTCTGCTCCCGTAAGGTTGACAGCCTTGGAAACTCTCCTACAGGTTCACTGTGGGTCAGAATTGACTTGGTAACACTGGGTCTGGGTGCTGGGTAGGACATTACTATTCACAACTGAGTGGTAAATTATTTGAAAGATTATTTAATATTAAGATAGGAAGCAATATAAACTCATATGACACAAGGTTGAAGAATAAAAAGTCTAGATAACTAGTAAAGTCTGTAATACACAACCCTAATATGACCCAGCAAATTAAATTCTGAGTAAAACTCTAGACTCGTGGTTCTCAGTCTGTGGGTTGAGACTACTTTGGGGATCAAATAACCCTTTTACAGGGGTCGCCCGATTCATAACAGTAGCAAAATTACCATTATGAAGTAGCAACAAAAATAATTTATGGTTGGGGGGTCACCACAACATGAAGAACTGTATTAAGGGATTGCAACATTCGGAAGGTTGAGAACCACTGCCCTAGACAAACCTATATTCATAGGCTACAGAACATGTTATACAGAATGGGTTTTAACAGCAATAAACAAAGCCCATCAACAGTATAACAAATACACAAATTATAGTTCTATTTATACTCTAGAGCACTACATAGTAACCAGTCCAGAAAGAGAAACAAAATCACAAGATAAAGATGATCTGACTTCTCATCAAAATAACTTTAGACAAGCCCAAAAAACATTGTGCAAGAAATGTAAGTCTGTTACACATAGCTTGGTAATGAACATGTTTATAATATAAACATGTAAACAATGAATAATGAAAAATTATTAAATGATCATTAGATGGAATAAAAGGGATGAAAGGAAATTTGACCTGAAAGAAGGCAGAATGGAGAAAAAAGCATAGAAAGTACAGAATGAGGGCAACATACATACAAACGTGCCTGATTCAACTGATGAATGGATTGTGATGAGTTGTACGAGCCCCCAACAAAAAAATTTTTAAGTACAAAATAAGTTGGTAGAAATGCAATTTTAAGGAAACTAACACAGATCCTATCAACCTATTGGGGTTACTTTGTTCTGTGTCCTAGAGTAAATCCCCAGCTTATTTCCCTAGACTTTAACCTTTCTAAGAGATTAGCAAGACTTTCTCCCATGGAGTCATGGGGCGCTTTTGAAGCACCGGCCTTTCAGTTACCAGCCAAGTGCCTACCTATTGCACTACTAGGGGTAGTTGACAAGTTTAAAGTTTTCACCTATGCTATTTGTGTCAGGTTGTATCTTCTCACCACAGTTAGTCAGTTTGTATGCTCAGCAAATAATCCGAGAAGCTGGATTATATGAAGAATTATAGGAAGGTTTATTAACCACCCTGCAATATGCAGGGACATAACTCTGCTTGCTGCAAGTGAGGAAGACTTGAAGCACTTGATGAAGATCAAGGATTGCAGCCTTCAGTACAACTCAATATACAAAAGGCCAATAGGGAACAGCATGGTGAATGGAGAAAGGGTGAAGCTTTCAGGATCTGGTCTCGCTTGGATCCACAAACACTACTCACGGAAGCAGCAGTCAACAGATCAAATGACGAGTTGCACTGGGTAACTCTGCTGCTTAAGAGCTTTGTGGAATGCTTAAAAGCAAGGATGCTAATTTAAGGACTGAGGTATGCCTGCATCAAGCATGTTATATCCAACTGCCTCATGTGCATGTAAAAGCTGGACATTGAAATGATGAGGGTAATGAATGTACAGATGTGCTTTACACAAATGTATGTATGGTGATAAGAGTTGTATGTTGTGATAAGAGTTCTATGAGCCCCTAATAAAACGTTTTTTTAAAAGTTGGACACTGAATAAGGAAGATGGAATAGATGCACTTGAATGGTGGTGCTGGTGAAGAATACTGACAGTACCATGGACTGCAAGATGGACAAACAGATCTGTTGTGGAAGAAGTACTGCCAGTGCTCCTGAGAGGCAAGGATGGCGAGACTTCATCTTACATACTTTGGAGAATGCGACACCAGTTAATCATGCTCGGTAAATTAAAGGAGGGCAGCAAAAGAGGGTCCTCGGCAACAATGGGCTCAAGTATAAGAGCAGTTGTGGGGATTGTGCAGGACCGGGCAGTCGTTTGTTCTGTTGTGCATAGGGTTACAACGTTGAACAACATGCTATTTATGAGACACCTGAACATAAAGATCTGAAGTTCAGAGATGACAGAATATGACCGTAGTTGTCAAAGTCTTCACATTTTAGCTGTTGTTTCTATTTTAAAGGGAAATTTTTAGTTCTGATCATATACAAGGCGGGGGCCTCAAAAGTTTATGGAAAAAATTCTATTTTCTAATTTTAATTCCATTTCTCCATGAACTTTCTGAAGCCTCCTAAATGTCCCCTAAACATTTTCTTTCCTAAATTGCATTAAAAACTAGTTGTCAGCTTAAGGTGAATAGAATTGTACTCCACAGGACTTCCAATGGGTCATTGTTCAGAGGGTGATCAACAGGCCTCTTTTCCCAGAACCCTGTGGGTGATCTTGAACCTCCCGTCTTCTGGCTAAGTTAGCAGCTGCATGTGTTGCAGCTTACATCACTAGGCATGCCAAAGTTGGATGACCGTTATGTTATTCGAAGAGGTGTATCAAATAACTTCCAAAGTTACAATTTAGGCTACAATCAACACTACCTGAGAATGTTCTGCATCTTTGTGGACACTATTTTATTAGCAAATAAAGGAAAACTATTCTGTTTCAGTTTTGCATTTCCCCAACTAGTTCTGAGATTGAACATAATTTCCTTTTTATTGACCATACAAAAATTCCTCTGTTAATTGCCTATTCATAGGCTTTATGCACCAGGGGCCCGCAACCTTTTTAAACAGGGGGCTAGTTCACTATCCCTCAGACCGTCGGACTGCCGGACAACAGTTTTAAAAAAAAGTATAAACAAATTCCTATGCATACTTCACATATCTTATTTTGAAGAAAAAAAGCCAAATGGGCAAAAACATCCAGCAGGCCGAATAAATGTCCTCAGCGGGGCACATGTGGCCGCAGGTCATAGTTTGAGGACTCCTGAATGCATTTTCTACATTTTTTTGCCTCTTTTAGGATTAATATCAATTCTGACATTTAGGCGACCAAATAATTATTTTAATTTGACTGTCTTTGGTAAACTTCCAAACAGTGTTCAATTGGGACACTGAGTATTCTTGTCTACCTAAGTCACAGCTTCAATATCCCCGCTCTCTTAAGAATTGGCAGGACATAGTCTTTAACAGATTTAAGTAGCTTCATTCTATTCAATTTTACTTAAGAATTTTTTTATTAGGAACAATTACCCTATTATCAGATAATGATTTTTGATGCTAATTATCCGTGCATACATCAGTCAATATGTACATTTCTAGAAAAGGATAGAAAAACAATATATATCTATATTTATCATTTACAAAATTAATTTTTAAATGAATAGAGCCTCCTATATATAAAGGCAATAATATATAGTTGAGTTCATTAATAACTTTAGAAAGGGATTAATTAAATAAGTCAAAAGATAAAGTAACTTATCACTGCATTTATTATTTTTTATAAAATGCATTTGCAGAAATGTTTCATCAGAAACTGGTGCTACAAAAATAAATATAAAACAAATATACATTTTTACATATGTTAACTTGTAACATAAATACATATTTTATTTACATGTTTAAAATGGAAAAACACTCCAGCAAGTTTTGATCATGATTCTTAGTATGTCTAAAATATAGGGAAAAAATAAAAAAACTATAAACATCACACATTATTTGTGATTTTGCATTTAGGAGATTGTTCAATACAAATATATGAACAGAATAAGTTTGGGGGAAGTTCTAAGAGCAAAGTTAGGTTCCCAATTTATTTTTATCTGTGACTAGTATATTTTATAAGTGACTCAACGTTTCATTCTGTTTTGTTGTGATTTGAATAACTTAGTACAGATTAAAAATCTCTTTAGTAGAAAGGCTTTCTGAAAAAAATTAAATAAAAAGTCAATTTACTTGAAAGCCAACAACGTTATTTATTAAGCTTATATATCTAAGGAGATTTAATTAATGAAAACTAGGAGTTGGATTAGAAAACATCAAAAGAATGGAAGATAGACACTGTAATTTCTGCTTGATGTATTCTGGTAATTTGTCATTTTCTCCATACCTAAGTGAAGCAAAAAGAATATCATTAGAAACTTAATCACTTGGTTCAAATGAGTACCAGAAATTCCACATACGTTTTAGTGATTCCTCAGTGACAAGAGATTCTACAGAAAACTCTTACAGAGTCACTAGACTAGCTATCTACATCAAATGAAGCTTGCAGAATCTACCAAGGGAATGCGCCTCCCGGGAATAACCTGGTTACCAGATTGAAAGACATGTACAGAGTACAGTAGATTAAAATGATCACTCTGCCTTGAATGGTTAAAACAGTGTCAGTGATCGCCCTTTGGATATACTTTCAGCTTGATCTGTTTTTGTTTTTCATTCTTTTTTCCAGATTGGGGCTTATCTGTGCTGTATTTTGTTATTGTTGGTAGTGTTCTTGACTCTATATAAATTTATCTTTTTATGTTTCTTGGTTATATGAACCCAGGCTTGGTAAATCTATAGAAACAATAACTAGAATAAGCATTCATGAGGGGTACAGCAGGGGAAGAAGTGAGTAATGGGGAGCTGATATCAAGGAGTACAAGGAAGAAAATATTTTGAAAATGATTGTGGTAGAGATTGTACAACACAGATATGACCAACCTACTGAATGGTATGATATCTGGATTATGTTCTAATAAAATGATCTGAGGGAAAAAGTTAAGCATACTGATTGTTTCCTCTTAAAATAGACCAATATCTAGAGATATTTAAATAATAAATAAAAATTATATCCAAAAACTTGAACTGGATTTATCATTTTTAAATAAAGCTAAAATTTAGACTACTCTTTAAGATCAAAGGCCCTAATTCTAACTAAAATACTAATCTAATCACATTGTAAATATATATATATTAAAATGTCATTAATTTTCAAATAATATCATGTAAAATTTGAATATATATCCTGGAAGCACAAGCTCTACTCCTTTTATGTTTGTATCCGTCCACATTCTGGAGCATTTGAAAGAGCTTTGAACAAAGCCTCTCACTAGCAGAGTAGTTTTTAAATAATGGCACTGCAAGAGAGACACATTTAACAACAAAAACAAAATGTCTAGAAACCCTCACCTTCTATTTACCAACTATTTCCTCTATAACACCCACTCCTCATGAAGCCGCATGTTTGTACTGTAACACCCACTCCTCATGAAGCCGCATGTTTGTCCTGGTGTTCTTAGTATTCTACTTCTCTTCCATGGACCGACATGTGGAAACCGCATTTTTAACACTGTGCCTGGCACATATTTTAATATCAAATGCATACAAACATTAATTATTTTATATTAGACCATGGGACACAGTCTTCCATTGGAAAAATAACTAGTTTTTCCCTTAAAAGGCAGATTCCTTATTTCTATATTCTTTTAAATAAACCTTTTAGATTTTAGAAGTCTACTATTTCTAAAAGGGGGTCAAATCACCAACCTAGTTATTAAGCTATGGAATAATAATTTTACAGAAAACCAAGACACATGTGGAGTGAATGAGCCATACCACTTGCTCTAAACCAATACAATCAAAATACACACTGAAAGACCACATAACATATGACTCCTAACAAAGAATTACACTTCACTAACATTTATGAACATACCTAGTTGTTTGACCATTTGGTGATGTGTAACTGATGGAAGACACTCCTGCCTGCACGACCAACTGGGATCCATCATTAAATTGAACCCACACAGCTCCACTAGTTAACTAAAAAGAGAGTAAGCATGAAAAACTAAGAGGTAGTAGAGAATTTCAGCTTCCTAAAAAGTACTTTTTAAAACAAATTTGCAAAAGTAGAAAAACACCTCCCTAGTAACTTCAAATTTCGGGCTGTAATGATAGTCGTGTTGAGGATACTCATTTCTTTTAAAGGTTACTCATGTCATAGGTAGGGCACTATAATATTAAAAATACAAATCCTGTTTACCATTAACTTCATTAAGATATCTATCTAGTCACTTTCTCAGTTTTCAGAGGGTATTTCAAGCCAAGAAGCGATCGAGGAAATCATAGCAACACTTTGTCACAGACATCTTAGCTTTGGAAACTGGCTCCCATAACTTTACTATTTAGAATGTGTCATTCCAAATAAGGTGGTATATACTAAAGTAGAAAAGAGACAGGCTCCACAGTCATCACACTCAAATGTACACTTCTACCAATTTCAAGAGTGCAAAATCACGTACGACGGTTTGTCCGTGTTGCATGTAGTAGACTGGGGGGCAGGTGTGATCATGGAAGCTCTGCCAGTGGTATTTCAGATACCAGCAGGCCAATCATCATGGTCTCCCAGTTTCCTGTGTGTATATTCATAGTGCTTATTGTCATATTGTGTACAGTCCACATTCTGATTAATGGATGTTTGTACCTGTCCACCATGGGAACTTTCCAGCAGAGCTTCCAGACTAAGACAGACAGAGAAGACCTTTTAGTGTACGTCTGAAAATACTGGCTACTGAAACCCCGAGAGCAGCATGGAACACTGAGACAGTGTTGAAAGATGAGTCCTGAGGTGGCAAGGCACTCAACAGATGACTGAGAAAGTGCCGCCTCTTCAGCCAGAGTCAACACTGATGCCACTGATGGAGGAAGGCTTTGGTGATCTTTATTTGAGGATGCGCGATACTCAGCACAAGTTGGAATGTGGAGTGCAAGAATATTGGAAGTTGTCAAACATGAAAATTTATAAGATCAGTAATCTAGGAACAAGTGAGCAGAAATGACAGCCAAAGACCCTCTGAAACGCAACACTCCTGGGAATGAGGAACACAATGACAGCACATCCATCATAAAAAGAATATGAGCATTTCAAGAAGTCTCCTGAAGTACAAGAACTGTGACAGGACATCTATATACATTCAAGGAAATTCAGTTATCTGTCAATCAAATTTACACACCAATCACTAAGGCTGATGATAAAGAAATTGAAGAATTCTACCAACTTCTTCAGTCTGAAATCTATCAAACATGAAATCAAAATGCACTGATAATTATCATTGATTAAAACATGAATGTTGGAAACAAAAAGGACTGGTAGCTGGAATATAAGGACTTTAAGATATCTTTATTTAAAGCTAAAGACTGTTTAAAGCTAAAGACTGCAAGACTAAATTTTACAAGACCAACAATTTCTTCATTGCAAACACCTTTTCTCAATATAAAAGGCAAGCTACACGTGTGAACTTCACCAGAAGGAACACCGAGGAATCAAACTTTGGAAGAAACAACAGAGAAGCTCAGTGTGAATGACCAAGACAAGGCCAGGTGCCTACTTTGAAACAGATTATCAACTGTTCATATACATGTTCAGTTGAAGCTCAAGATTATTAAAACAAGTCCATGAGCGCTAACACACATCTCTGCACATATCCCATCTGAATTTAGAGACTACTTCAAGAACAGATTTGATACAATGAACACTACTGAACAAAGACATAATGGGTTGTGGGATGACATCAGGAATACCATATACAAAAAAAGCAAAAAGGCCATTAAAAAGGCAGAAATGAAAGCTAGGCCAAAGTGGATGTCAGAGAATCTGAAACTTGCTCTTGAATGCAGAGCAGTTACAGCTAATGGAAAAAATGATGACGACAAAGAGCTGAACAAAAAATCTCAGAGGCAGCTTAAGATGACAAAGTAAAGCATTATAAAGAAATGTACAAAGACCTGGAGTTAGAAAATCAAAAGTGAAGAACACTCTCATTATATTTCAAACTAAAATAACTGCAGAGAAAATTCAAGCTTTGAGTCATAATAATTACTGAAGAACTGAAGAATGTTGTGGGGAAAATATTAAATGATACAGGAAACATTAAAAAAAAAGATGGAAGGATGAAATAATACCAAGGGCTCAAGTAGAAAGAAAATGTTTTTAAACTGATGGCAACAGTTGTAAAAATGTGCTTGACACAATGGATGGATGTATGGATTGTGATAAGAGCTGTATGAGCCACCAATAAAATGATTTTAAAAATATAGAAGGAAAATGCTTTGAAATGGATTGTGGTAGCAACTGTACAATAGTGCTCGATGTGACTGAACTATGGAATGATATATCTGGATTATCTCTGAATAAAATGGTTTGGGAAAGAAAGATGGAATACAGTCACTCTGCCAAAAATAACTGATCAATGTTCAACCATTTCAAGAAGTAACGTATGATTAAGGACTGATGGTACTGAAGGAAGATGTTTCTGAGCTACACTGAAGGAACTGGCAAAAAACCAAGGCTTCAGGATCAAAAAGCAAAGATCCAAATTTCCATCCATTCCAAAAAAAAGGGAGTTTAATAAAATGCAGATGTTGATATCAATGCTAGTAAAATGGTAAAGATAACTGAAACAGTACACTGATAAGAAACTACTGAAATTTCAAGGCAGATTCAGAAGTAAAGGCAGAATGTTCCTTAGAAGAATGTACTCTGGACATTTCATTAGGAGAACTGAGTCCCTGGAAGATTACTGTGCTTGGTAAAGGCCCTTCAAGGAGTGGAATGGCAGGCTGGCCGGCAGTGGCCTTGCTCAGGGTGGGGCAGTGCTCATTCCGCAGCACAGAGGGCAGTATGACTCGGAACGGACGTGTAACACTTAACAGGATTACTCTCAAGTCAATTGATCATTATGAGACCTAATAGCCTTATCTCCAACAGAAAATACCTTCAACTTCACTGTTATCTTGGGGTGTAAATGAGACTATATGAAAAACATGGCAAATATTAACATCTAAACAAACGTTTAAGGTTGAAAATTGTTGTGGCCTTAACTTACATATATATATATATATATACACACACACACACAAATGCTTTCCTGCCAAAAACATGCTCCTGACATCACTTTGCATTCTTTTTCATTAGCCGTTATTATGACTTCAAAATAAAAAGGGTGAATGTGGGCACATATAAGCCCTATCAAAAAGCCCAGGGGGCACAGTTATGTGCTGTTACTAGCCAAAGGTAGAGGAAAACGTGGCAGTCTGCTTCTGTATAAAGATTACACCTTTGGATATAAAAATAATAATTTATGATTTCTCAAGGGGTCACCAGGGGGATAGGGAGGGGGAAAAAAAGAGCCAATGCCAAGGGCTCAAATAGAAATTAAAGGTTTCACCCGATTGGCTTGGAAAAAAAAAATTAAAGGTTTAGAAAATAATTATGGCAACATATGTACAAATATGCTTGATACAATGCTGTATGAAATGTTATACGAGCTGTAAGAGATCCCAACATAATAATCTTTTAATGAAAAAAAGATTCCACCTTTGGAAATCTTGCTGGGCAGTATTCCTCTGTCCTACATGGTCGGTGTGAGTTGAAAGTGACTGTAATAATGGGATTGGTTTTGTCAGGGACGTTTTATCAATTTGTTATTATCAATATCCAGAATTTTTCAAGCATGTAAAAAATAATACATTACAAGGCTTACTGATATAAGCAATTTTAACAATGGTGTAAACAACAATTTTTGTAATTATCGAATTACTATGGAAACCAAAACAAATTCAAACAGAAAAATGAATTTTTCTAGGAACTTCTCACCTGTGTAGCCCAACCAACATTTTTCACAAAAACAGATTTCAAAAGCTGTGCTGATTTGGGAAGACAATGCTTTAAACTAGAAGAAGAGATGGTTGTTCCAGAAGCTGCAGCTGTAAGGTCACGTTCTTCATTATTAGCCTTCTACAAACAGTAAAGGACAGGAAGACATTACTCCTCAACAGCAAAAAACAAGCAAACAAACAATTTCAACAAAAACAAGAACATTTTTAATTTAAAAATATTTTAAATATTTATTTTTTTAAATTAGAATTGAAAATTTTAAGCTAACAGCTTGTGTGATCCAAAAATGACAAGTACAAAATTCAAATATGACAAAGGAAAAAGTATCAGAGGTACAATTGTGAACACCCAATTTGTGGAAGGTTGTGGAGGACAGTGGGTGCCCCAAACCAATCTGCAGGTATCTAGTCAGAGGAAGCCTCTGGCAGATCCCATCTAGTCACAGGCAAAGTCTGGAACAGCCTTACTGTCTAACACAGGATCACTGTCCTCCTGATGAGGCTGGATCAAACTTGATACTTGGCCAGTTGACCCCTCTACACCCACCCTGAATTTGTTCTAGGTGCAAGGATCTCTTGCTTGATCCTGGCTTTTTGGATATTGATGCAGGTCTTTTCTTTCCTGCTCCTTGTGGTATATCTTTATATTGCTATGGTTTTGTCCTTACCACTTCATTTAGTTCTTGTTCTTTATGAAGCACGGAAGGAGTGGATGCATAGGGCTAATAATTGATGCAAGCATTTGGAGGGGATGTAAGGTGGACAGTGGGGAGATGGGGAGGGTGAGGGAACATTGGAAGTAAACAGTGAAGGTGGGAGGGGGGAGCACTAGAACTGAATATGATTACACAGCTCATTTTAGGTGATTTAGTCAACAGGGAGAACAAAGAAAGAAAACGCTCTGAAATTGCTTGTGTTATAATATGTACAATTCTTCTTGACATGATGGAATGATTGAATTGTGTGATGTGGATTATGTGACAAAACTGAATAAAAGGAAAAAGATTTAAGATAAAAAAGATATTTAACCATGGATAGAGGGCTAAGAAAAGAAGAGGGCTACAAACAGGAAACATGGACAGGAAGACGTGATGGCACATATTAGGGATGGAAATGGATCAGCTGAAATAAGTATGTATAAACTATTAATTATAAAACTCATGAGCTGCTGTCAACCTTCAGCTTAATAAAAGAAAAAGCTTAAACATGGCTCAAGAAGAAGGCAAATGTTTTGAGAATGGTGATGGCAACAAATATACATGTTCTTGACACAATGGATATATGTATGGATTGTGATAAGAATAGTACAAGCTCCCAATAAAAAGATTTTTTTAAAAAGCTTAAAATAATAGCCATCACTATCGTGAATTTACTAAGTAAAAATACGCTTATTTAATCATGTGCCTACAATTAAATTCAGGAAATGTATGATGTTTACCAGTAAAAACAATATACTTATGATTATATTTAGCTTTGTGCCCTAGGGGTTGGGCTGGGTCTCAGGGAAGCAACACTTGAGCTGAGATTTGAACATCTACCCTGAGATCAGAACAGTCAGATGATGCCTGGGTACCACTACTGATCATCTGATCAGGGCCACAACACATGGGTCCTGACAGAACAGGAAAAAATGCAGAACAAAATCCAGATTCTAAACAAGTTTGGACTCACTACTGAGACTAGAAGACTCCCTAAAACACCCTCTACACCTTTAACTAAAACAAACTCAAGGTCATATTTTAGCAAAATAACAGAAGCACACAGAAAACTTTCCATTATTACTCATGAATCGGATTCTCGATTAAAAAATGTAGGCCGCGACCCTTGTGAGGGTCCAACGACCCTTTCACAGGGGTTGCCCAATTAGTAACAGTAGCAAAATTATAGTTCTGAAGTAGCAACAAAAATCATGTTCTGGTTTGGAGGTCACCACCACCCGAGGAACTGTGTTCAAGGGATGCGGCATTAGGAAGGGTGAGAGCCGCCGATATATATGAAACCAAAGGCCATCAAATTATTCTAAAGCAAAGGTGAGAAGATCATGGGCAGGGCAAATAGAGCACCGGACACGGAATAACTAGGAAGCAATTAAAGAAAATGTTGACATATTGTGGAAAATGTTTTAATTTAAGAGCAATGAACAATTTACATAAAAACTGCCAAATGGAAATCTAAGATGTACATCTTATTTGAAAACATAATAAACTATTATTAAAAAACAGAAAGCAAATCTGATTTATGAGAGAGAATTAGCTATATGAAGTTATGGAGCCAAGGAAAAGAGTTGCAAGACAAGCCCATAGGGTATGAAAAGGCAGTCTGGCTTGTTCAAAGAACTTCAAGATGGTCATGGAGATACAAGCAGCCAAAATGCGAGGTAAAGTGACCAGGTGGAAGCAGAAAATTAAGTGGGGAAAGGTTTAAGTAGTTTAAATTTCCACTGAAGGGCATTAGGAAACTATTGCCAGTTTGAAGTCAAAGTTTCATGAATTTACTTACCGAAGGGTTAAGCACTGGCGCCTGGTTGACAGAAGTAGCACTATGCATCCTCATTGCCTCTCTCATTGAGTAATTTGGATCCACAGGAGGTGATAGGGACTTAGGTGAACTGGTACTTCCAGGTTTTCTGAAAGAGAAAGGCATGTTAAAATGAAATATGTTCCCTTAAAGTTTTCAATTCACAGAAAACAAAAGACTTGTTACAAAGAAAATATTAAACTGCTTAAAAAAATTCTATAAAACATTTGAAATATTTACCTTCCTATAATTATTGGGAAAAAGGGAGCACTTCCATTTTTCCTTTCCTCTTCAGAAATTACAGATTCCAATGCTAAACAAACACGGTGGCTCTGTTTCAAGAGAGAAGTACTTTCCATCATGCCATTTATAATCACTACTAATTTGAATAAAAATATATTCCATGTAGATACACACCTCATTGGCATGGTCCAAATACCCTGTCATTTCCTCTTTCAAGCTACTAACTTCTCTTTCGCCTTTCAAGGTGTAAGATTTCCCAGTCTTCTCAATCGCATGAATTAAATCTTCTGTTTTGTGTATTTTGGCTCCTAAAGCACACAGAAAACTTCCCTTTTATTATTTCTTTTAAAAGTCCTATATTCGACCCTAACCCTAACCCTAAGCACCCTAACCCTAACCCTACCTCTAACCCTAACCCTAACCACCCTAACCCTAACCCTAACCACCCTAACCCTAACCCTAACCCTAACCACCCTAACCCTAACCCTAACCCCTCTAACCCTAACCCTAACCACCCTAACCCTAACTCTAACCCTAACCCCCACCCTAACCCCCCTAACCGTAACCCTAACCCTAACCCCCACAATAACCTCCCTAACCCTAACCCTAACCCTCACCCTAACCCCCCTAACCCCCTAACACTAACCCTAAACCTCACCCCCCTAACCCTAACCCCCACCCCCCTAACCCTAACCCTAACACCCACCCCCCTAAAAAAAAAAAAAAAAAAAAGTCCTATATTCACATTCTTTACCAAGCATTACATTACGACACATCTATGAAAACACTACACTCATTATCACGTCCATCAAGTTGGCTCCCATTCGCAGAGACACTAAGTAGGGCTTCAGAGAAGCAGGCAACCCATTCTAGGAGCAGGCCAGCCCCTCGCTCTTCTGTGGAGCAGCTGGCGGGCTGTACTACTGACCTTGCTGCTGGCAGACTAATTCATGCCTAGGCTGGAGTGCCGCCAGAGCTGCTTGTACAGTATTGACTGACCATTAACAGAATGAGGTTCTCAAAGGATTTAATATATATAAGCCATCCTTTTTCCCCCTACATATTTATGGCTTAAGCCTGATAACTTTTTATGCCATTAAAAAAAAGGAACTGCTGTGATACAAAAACATAGTTGAAGAATAGCTACAATGTGTACTGTGGGTTCCAAGACACAGGGAGCTTTACAGATTAAAAAGCTAGTCATCTTTATGAAATATATTTAGAAAATAAGATTCTCTGTGGTGCAAGCTGGCCTTTCCCCATTTTTATAATCCTCATATTTTGACATGTGTTCATTTGAGTTCCAAACAGGAAACAGGATTTAATTATTTCATGTTATTTTTAACTCTCAATCTGATGCCATGAAACTGAAGTCAAACTGAAAAGAGGAATGATACACACAGTGTACATTAAGTTGTTTTCAGGAAGGGATAGATAAAAATTTTAATCAACCGAATTTGGTAAACAGCACTCTATACCATATAATTACTATGTACCGCTATGTATGTGTGTGTACACACACACACACTCTCTCTCTCTCTCTCTCTCTCTCCCATCCCTCGATGGAACTTACCATCATAAAACCACACTTCAAAATCAGCACCAGGGGAATTCTCCATCAAAATACATTTCGCATATTTCGTAAAATAGGTGATTTTGGGAGTTTTAGATCTTACAAGCTGAACAAATCTTGAAGCATATTGATATTTTTTCCAGTACTTTTCTAGAGGGATACATGCAAAACTATATATAAGATATTGTTGAGTTGTCATACATTCCATAAATATACTTTTAATATTTATTTCTACTTGTCCCTAAACATTAAGTTGATAAGTTTATAATCCCATTATAGAACAAAATGTCAATAAACCTAAGTTTATAAATTTCAAGGAAAAATGAAGGCACCATAAGAAAGTTCCCAAAGAAATATGTTACTAAATCTATTCAATGACTAGTATGATTTTTAAAAATTTTTCTTTTGAAATCACTGATTCCAGATTTTAATTTAAGGTAATGATTCTAGGAAAGTTTTTAATACTTCTTTCCTGAAAATGTATCTACTTTTTCAAAACCAACTGACTTCTAAGAAAGTTGCTCATTTTAATGTTGGTAAAGTATGGAGCTATAGTCCTGATACACAAAAACAAATTTTGCTGGTGTCTGTAACAATGATCATTTGGAGTATTTAACATTATTATACAACAGATTTGATTTCTTAATGGGATTAGATTACATACTGTTTTTAAAAAGGCTTATAATTTACCTGTAAGGTCTCATTGCTCAGTACTTCCTCAATCCCTAAGACCTATAAACCTGAGGTAGGAGTCAAATTTGGCTAACCAGAATATAAATTAAAATGATCATTTAGGTAGCACAGTGACTATTCCAACTAAACAAGTACGTAAATGATATCTGTGCTATATGGTTAAGCTAATCTTACTAACTAAATAAACATTGAAAACGTGATTAATAAAGCATATCACATCTCACCAACTATAAAATACCTGAACATGATCAGCAACCTGAATGAAGTAAAAATATTCAGAGCCTATCATATTCACATATGATGTAAATAAAAATCTAAAAAGAGATAAATTTATTCCGTAGAAAAGTTCCATACCTGGCAAGTTGTCAAAACTGTACCTACTGATGTTGTCAGTAAGTGAGGGCGGTCTATCAGCAAGAGGAAAACCTCTTCCATCGGGTGGATAATAAATAGTGATCTGGCCCCAAAAAAGAACTCTAATTATATAATGCTAAATTAGAACACATGTTATTATTAAATATTACAAACTTACATGTAATATTGATTATTATTTTATTGAAAACTGTGGATTATCCTTAAAAGTAACAAGTTTAGTCACTTTAAACAAAAGCCCAAAATTTAGATTGACATTTATTACCGGTTTTTATTTTTATAAAGCTGCATTAATTTACATGCTATTTCAGAGTCTGAATTCTAAAGACAGTATTATTTTAGGAAGCCAATTTTTAAAACTTAAAAAAAAAAGTCACCGTAGAACGAATTATAGCGGTAAACATTTAGGTGATGATTGAATCTACAAGATAATAAAGTAAATCCACATTACCATATTCCCATCACTAGATATTTGAAGAACTTCTTTCACATATTCTTGAGATGCATACTCTTTTAGAAGCTCCACACATACTTCCTCTGAATCAAGTATGCTCACCTAAAAAACAAACAGCCATTAATAACAATTCTCTTGTTTACCAGAATATCTTATACTTTAAAAAGAAAAAAAAAGAGTACTTAACCATGGCAGGAATGAACTTAAAATAATCAAATATGTGCTTCACTAGGTGCAACAGCCTGGATCAGAGGTACATCTGAGTACAACTGGAGACCATAAGGCACAGAGATAAGAATGTATAATGAGGTGTGAAATGAAAACCAATGAGAAAAATGAAGCCAGAAGGTAGGGTGGGGATTAAGGACTTTGAAAAGACAATAGTCAGCTAAACAAAGACCTATTACTGACAGGGGGAAAAACGGCCAAACAGATGAAGACGGAATTTTTAAAAACACCACCATTCCCATTTCATACATGACATTTTAAAACTCTATTAGGAATATTCTTTTTAAAGTTTAATTTTCAGATGGAAAATTAGAATATATTCTTTATTTTGGAGACTAGTGTGAAACTATAGGGGTGGGGGAAGCAAAAGACATGAGAATAAGTCAGAAAGTATCACTCTGCGTTCTAGTTTACACAAGCATAGGTTTATTCCAAGTACACTTAAACATATCTCTGTGATGAGTGGCTGGCTGCAGACAAGTTCGCTCAGCAATACACTCATCTTAGTTTCCTCAGGGTGCCGTAAAAAATGTCAATCAGAACCATGGCTTTCGAGCGGATTTGCTGGGCCAGTTATACTTGAGGAGCGTCAGCTCTGCTTGTGGAGATAGTTTCCTTGGAATTCCAAAGCAGCAATTATGACAGATTTTCTTGAATAACAAGATGGATGATCACGGAGGTTGATGACAAAGAAATGTTAAGAAAATGGAGAACTGCACTGGTGGGAAAAGGCCAAGAACATGGCACTGAGGACTGTTTGCCCAGCATGACAAGCACCTATTCATTCTGTAAGCACTGTCGTAAGGGAATTTCATTGGGGAACCTTATCCCATCCTCGACAGCAGTGGTTCTCAACCTGTGGGTCATGACCCTTTTGGGGGTAAACGACCCACAGGGGTCGCCTGATTCAAAACAGTAACAAAATTATAGCTATGAAGGAGTAATGAAAATTTTCTGGTTGGGTGGTCACAACATGAGGAACTGTATTAAAAGGTTGCGACATTAGGAAGGTTGAGAACCACTGCCCTACAGCCTTGACCTTGTCCACTCAGACCTCTTTTTGTTCCCAAAACACATAATACATTTGAGTCCCTCAAGAAATGTCACATTGCCATTTGACGGTATAAATCAGAGCATAGCATTCTTTAGGAGTTAGAGAAATAGACACACTGCCTTCAGATACGTGAAGACTTAGATGGCCAGGGTCGCAACAATGGCAGACACAACTTTCCTCTAGTTCCTGAATGCTTCACCCCCCACCTCACTATCATGACCCCAATTCTACCTAACAAGTCTGGCTAGACCAGAGGATGTGCCCTGGTACAGATAGGAACTGGAAACACAGGGAATCCAGAGCAGATGAACCCTTCAGGACCAGTGGTGAGAGTGCCGGTACCAGGAGGGTGGGTTGGAAAGGGGGAACCGATTACAGGGATCTACATGTGACCTCCTCCCTGGGGGATGGACAACAGAAAAGTGGGTGAAGGGAGACTTCAGACAGCATAAGATATGACAAAATAGTAAATTTATAAATTATCAAGGGTTCATGAGGGAGCAGGGAAGGAAGGGGGGAAAATGAGGAGCTGATGCCAGGGGCTTAAGTGGAGAGCAAATATTTTTGAGAATGATGAGGGCAATGAGGAAAATGAGCTGATCTGAGTATCAAGGGCTCAAGTAGAAAGAAAATGTTTTGAAAATGTTGGTAACATGTACAGAAGTTCTTGACACAATGAAATGCATGTATGGATTGTGATAAAAGCTGTATGAGCCCCCAATAAAATGATTTTTTAAAAAGACTTAGATGGCATATGTCAAGAAACAAAAGGTTCATACAGGGTGTTTTTTTTGTTTGTTTGTTTGTTTTTTTCATACAGGGTGTTTTTGTTTAATAAAGATTTCTATGTACTTGACCCAAGCCAGGGTCTTTGTGAGTCTCCTTATATGCACATGTGAGAGCTGGGTAATGAATAAGGACAAACTGCTGAATGTGAATCATGGTGCTAGTGAAGAATATCACGCTACCAGGGACTGCCAGGGATCAAACACCTCGGGGAAGACGTGCAGCCAGAGTGCTCTTTAGAAGTGAGGAAGTGAGACCCGGCCTCACACCCTTTGGACATGTTATCAGAGAGACCAGTCGCTGGAAAAAGTGCACCACGCTCAGTGAAGTTTGATCAGTGACAAAAGGGAACGCTCATGAGAGACTATACAGTAGATACAAAGTGGGTTCACATACAGCGAGACTTGTGACGATGGTACAGACAGATCCAGGTCAAGGGGTGAGTTGGAATCAATTCGATGACACCTAATACGTTAAACGCACAACTTTTTAACTTATTTTCATATTAGATACTAATTTGGTGATCACAATTACAAATAGAATATTTAACAGGATAGCCACTATTAGTTGAATATTTATTTGTTGCTATCAATAATTTAAAACATCGTATCAACTTACATTCTTAAACTCGTCAGAAGGAGCCCTAGTATTATAGTAGCGAACCCACCAACCACTCTTGAGAAAATGAAGCAGTCGGCTTCCATAAAGACTCACGACCTTGGAAACCCCAGGACGCACTCTTAAAAAGTTGTAGAGTGGAAATCAAGGTGACAAAAAAAGTGCATACTGTAGTCAAAGGGAAACAAGAGCTACTTGCTATCTACCCAATCCTTTTACCCCCTTTTCGGTGAGTTTCTCATGCACACCCCAAAGGCGAGGGACACTATAAAACTCCAAACTCACAGCCAGAAAGTCAATTCTGACTCATCATGACCCTACAGAGCAGTGATTCTTAACCATCCTAATGCTGCGATCCGTTATTACAGTTCCGCATGTTGTGGTGACCCTCCAACCATAAAATTATTTTTGTTGCTACTTCATAACTGCAATTTTGCTGTGATGAATCGAGCAACCCATGAAAGGGTTGTTCAACCCCCAAAGGGGTCGTGACCCACAGGTTGAGAACCACTGCTATAGAGCAAGGGAGAACTGCACCATGGGTCTCTGAGACTAACTCTTTACAAGAATAGAAAGCTTCTAAGGAGTGAATTGTGGTTTTGAACTGCTGACCTCATAATTAGCAGCCCAACACTAACCACTATGTCACCAGCATATTATCAGGGATTTAAAAACACTATGGACAATACTGAAACAAGAAATTCTAGAGAAAAATGCCACATAGTAACTTAATAACAGACATACCACAGCCTTTTTGGTTTTCTGTCTGATTGGTTTTAATCTGTGAGCAGTCAGAGGAGAGGTAGTGCTTCGTAATGTATAACCTGATGGTGACTCCATCACCCTAGTCTTGCTTTGTTCCGGAAGAGGGTCATAACCAAAGACAGATTTCTGTTGAATCATCTCAGGCGTACTCTGAAGTGCAGGCATGTATTTCATGGGATTCGGCTGTTTTACAGAATGTGCATTGTCCATAGCGTCAGGACTGGTTTTGGCTCTTCTATCATTCCAGGCATTTCTTGGTGTGTCCTTCTGGAAATCTGGATGGCCCTGGAAATCTCTGTTTGGGGTAATGCCGTGATGTTCAGTAGCTTCTCTTAAATGAGCTATAATATACATACAACAAAGCAATTTAGTGAATAATGAAAGAGCCAAGACCAAACAAAAAAGGGACATACTTACTGGGAGAACAGATATAATAGCTTTTTTTAAAAAGACAAAAAATACAATCTAATGAAAACAAACAAATCAAAAAACCTTTAGTAGGTTGACAGAATAATAAAATGGTGCGCCTAGTAGTGACATTTTAAGCCCACAGGTAGAAAGGACACCTTTACTACTCTTAAGTTTAAGACAGAACCCTATTACTATAAAATTATTTCTTCAATTTAATGAAAAACTAGTATCCCTCTGGTTACCTACTAATTCTAAAACAAGGAACAACTAACTACCAATGATCCAACAAAAACAAATTTGAAAAGAATTGAGAGGCAATTATTCTATACAGGAAAAGCAAGTAAATTTCTTAGGAAAGATGCTATTAAAAGCAAAAAGAAATAGGGTTGAATTATTAATATTAAATGTTATAAATGTACTGTCCCCACACAAAAATTCTTGTTAAAATCTAACCAAATGAATTTTACCAATTGTAGTTTCTATAATGTTGAGTTTACACATGAACATTTTAATTTTAAGTCCTTACCCTACAAGCAATTTTTCAAATGTTAAACTCTAGAAACTTATGTTGCAACTTTTCCCCCTTAAATGACCTTTTCTATTCCCATTATGACAAAAATATTTTATTATCAAATAATGTATTTTTAAGTTTTAGCAGGACTACCAGAAAATTATAGACAAAGTTATTTTTCTAGCTCAGATATCTCCACGTTATAAGGTGAGCTTATGTAGTAAATATAACAGAAGATTAAGAGCAAGATTAATTCTACAACAGTCTTATGGTTTAAAAAAAACAAACTTAATTTATCAACCTCAACTACCACATTTGAAAATATTAATTCCCTTTGGGGCTCCTGAAAATAATACACACACAAAAGAAGGAATTAACTCGAGATTATACAACAACTCTGCTTAAATTACAGCCATTATATCATCTTTGTCTGTGATGTGACATAATACTTAATAAAAAATGTTCTCCTCCTTTCCATATGCTTCTTTTTTACTCTCTCCCCTTTCCTTCATTATTTTCCAGCTCACCTTCTGTGACTGTCATGTCCATTAATGATGAATGCTTTAACTTCAAATTATATATATACATCCAATTACTTAGATGACAGCTGTTTAAAGATGTTTAGGTTTTAGCAGTGGTATACGTTAGCCTATGTGAAATCTAAGTAAACCTTCTTAATAAACCATAATGTCTGGATCCACTCCTACTTAAAAATAAGACCAAGTATCTTGCAATATTTTATAGGTACTGGTGATGGGTATTTATTACAAAGAGGATCGCAAGAGCACAGGAATGAAGAATAAACCCTGTCACAGACTTCTTGGTACCTAATAGCTGCGAAGCTTGGAAAAATTATGCTCTGTGTACTAACAGTTCCTCAACTGTAACAAATGGGAATATCTTCTACATTTTTGGTGAGAACGTACTAATACATTTAAAAGCACTATAAACAGTGGCTGTCTTATAGTAAACACTCAATGTCAATAGTGATTACAGCTATGCCAGTGGTTCTCAGCCTTCCTCAGGCTGCGACCTTTCATACAGGTCCTCATGGTGTAGTGACCCCAGCCATAACATTATTTCCATTACTACTTCATAACTGTAATTTTGCTACTGTTATGAATCAGGTGAGCCCTGTGAAAGGGTCGCTCGACCCTCGACCCTCAAAGAGGTCACGACCCACAGGTTGATAACCACTGATCTATAGTGTCACTTTATTATACTATATTTTATATTACTTTATTGAAAATACATTATGTTCTACTGGGAGGGTGGAGGGAGAGTGGGTTGAAAAGGGGGAACCGATTTTAAGGATCGACATATAACCTCCTTCCTGGGGGACGGACAATAGAAAAGTGGGTGAAGGGAAACGTTGGACAGTGTAAGATATGTCAAAATAATTATCAAGGGTTCATGACGGAAGGGGGAGCGGGGAGGAAGGGGGAAAAATGAGGAGTGGATACCAGGGGCTCAGGTGGAGAGCAAATGTTTTGAGAATGATGAGAGCAATGAATGTACAAATGTGCTTTACACAATTGATGCATGTATGGATTGTGATAAGAGTTGTATGAGCCCCTAATAAAATGATTTTTAAAAATACATTATGTTCTTTGTAATGCTTGTTAACTGTTCAAGTCATCAATTTTTCACTAAAACACTCCATCAAAAACTCACCATTAACTTGTAGATTTCCAAACCACTGCTGAACCACTTCAGTCTGAGATGTCTGGTCTGAAAATGGAAAGGGAGTTTTTCTTGGACCAAGATGATTGAAGCTAAATGTGTAAAAGAATAAAATCAAATCCCATAAGTAATTGAAAAATTATCTGGTAATTTTAAAAGTGAAAATAGATGGGGAGATTTCTCGTGATTTAAATATAACTGAACTGCCCAGAATACTTCTACAATTTATACTTAGATAGGCTCAGCTTTTCTCTATATGCATAAAAGGAAACAAAAAGTCTTTAGTATTAGATGTATACATTCATGAATATCTATACTTAATTTTAAGATAGATTTTTGACCCACAACTGAAAATCTCTGATTTTCCTCTTTAAAAAAATAACAATCATAATTGAGAATTACCCCAGGAAGATCTCAAGGTTTCAGAGAAAACGTATTCCTTACCCTAACAACTCCCCTACTTTCAATTAGATATAGCTTCACATTATGCTAATACTTGCCAAAAATTTAAATATTTTAAATATATTCTTACAGTGCTTGATCGTTGTCAGATCTTTCAAAAGATGCAGGACCATGAGATGCTTTTTCTTTCAAGAAGGGAAAGACATTGGCATTGCTGTTCATAGGCGAGACTCTCTCTTCATCTGCTCCCGATCTTTTAGACATTGCAAGCATTTCTGCTGAGTGACATCGCTCCATTGTACAGGTTTTTGCTCGAGATGGACCACTAGACGTGCCAGATCTGTCGGAGGAATGGGCTCTACGAAGGTATCGAGAATGTGGCCTTTCTTCTCTATCTTGCATTCCTCTTCCTCTTCCAATACTGGTGGTTTCTTGTTCTTGAGTTCCCCATTGGGTATAAAAACTACTTCCATCTCCCGAAGAGGAAAAATCACTTGAATTTTTATTCTTTGGAAATACAGTCATTTTATTTGGGAGTGGCTGACCAATCAAAAGTCTTCTCCTATCAAATAAACTACCACTTACGCTGGTACTGGAAGAAGCTGTCATGGCAGTAGAAATGGTGGCATGTCCACTATCAATGGAGTCTTCTACAGTTCCCAAGTCTTTGCTTTTTGTTGAAGAATTTCGGGACATAAAAGAATGGTCTAATACTGAAGACAGACTTAAACGATCTGCTGGATTTCTACGAAGTAACTGATGAATAAGGTCTCTGGCCTCTCTTGATAAAAAAGGTGGCACCTCATAATCTGCCAACACGACTTTATTTAGCGTATTCTTGACTGTATCGGTGTCAAAAGGTGGTCTCCCAATAAGTAATGTATAAAACATACAGCCCAAGGACCAAACATCAGATTCAAGTCCATGTGCACTTCGAGTTGCAATTTCTGGTGAAATGTAATTCGGAGTTCCACATAACGTATAATGCTTTTCCTGTGGCATTTTCAATTGAGTTGCCAAACCAAAATCCGCAATCTTGATGTTCATATTACGTGTAAGTAAGATGTTAGAAAGTGTAAGGTCCCGATGTAATATCCCATGAGAGTGAAGATACAACATTCCTGTGATGATCTGATGCATGAAGTGTCGAGCTGTCAGGACACAAAAAAAGAACACTTTAAAAATCCGGAAAATTCAAGATTTTGAATGCATTATGGTATCCAGGTATATTAGAGTATTATATTTAAACATTGGTTTGAGGCCAGTTTTATCAACCGAAACACTACTGTGATCACTTTATAATATTCTCTAATTCTCTTTAAAATAACTAGGCACTCCCTTTTAATCTTTTCCGTTTCAACCGATAAATTTTCAATATGTAGTCAAGGGAAACTAAATTTTATTAGCACTTAGGATTTATTAGGGTAACTACACTAACCAAAAATTCATAGCAATTAAGATCAAGAATAATTTATAACTACACAAGAAATTCATAAAGAAAAGTTAGGCCAGGCAAACTCACTGCCATTGAGGGAATTCAGATTCAGAAATTATTCTCAAAGAGAGCCGAAGTTTCACGTGGTTTCTGCGCCTATAACCTAACCGACGTGGACAGGGTCACCTTTCTTCCTTCACACAGTCGATGGGTCTGAATTGCCGTAAAGGTAACAATCCTGTACTTAACTCACTGCACCACAAGGGCTCCTTAAAAATATCAATGACTCCTATCCTCCTTGAATGTAATCAGTCATCAAATTTAAGGATGCTTTTTTAGATTCTTCCTCTATGTGCTTACCAAACCAAACTTACTGTCACTGAGTGAATGGCAACTTACAGTGACCCTATGGGATAGGGTAGAATTACCCCTTTAGGTTTGTGAGGCTGTCAAGCCTTTGCGAGATCAGCAAGCCAAATCTCTCTCTGCTGAGCAGCTAGCGAGTTCCAAACGCTGACACTCTAGTGAGCAGCCCAATGTATAACCCACTCCGCAACTATGGTTCAGATATTTTTAAATCTATCTATCTATCTATACATTACAGTAAATGTCCATTAAAAATAGTAACAAAATCTGTTTCATTACTTTGTCCTACTTTACAATACTTGAAGATCTCTCTTTCAGCACACACAGACCTTCATTTTATTTAACTGAACATTAGGATCATCTGTGATATTAAATATAGCAATAAACATTTTCATGTTTGTTTTTTTGTGTGTATACGGTGTTTTTTCTTATAGTGCATTCCAAGAAACAGAACCACCTGGATGAAAGATACTTTATTTTAGTTGGCATTCCATAAGTACTCTTGAATTTGAGCATTTCTTCATGTTAATTTTACTTTACTTTCAGTAGTCTCTACTGTCCAATTTTCCATTTAAAATCCTTTTTATTTCTATGTAACACACATTACGTTTTTAACAAGAATTTGCCAGCTAAGTATTTTACAAATATTTTCTTTCAAATATTTTAAAAAATCTTGTTGACACTGTCATACACAATTAAAAAAAATTAAGTCAAAATAATAATTTTTTCCTTACATCTTTCCCAAGTTCTTTTTGAAGGTGACCTTTGTACAAATTATAGGCACCATTTCTTTGTTATCTCCTAATATTTGTTTTACAGATTTAAGTATTGTTTATGCTTACAACTCCTAAATTAAACCTGAAGGCTACATCTCTATTATATGCAAATTGTAATGACCTACTTGACATCTCCCCTTTAGCTATCTCAGCTCAAATTTTACTTGACCTAAACATTCTTAATTTTTAACTCCATCTTCATCACTACCCCAGACTTCCCCAGTCAGTTAATGGCCCCACAATCACTGTTCATCAATCTGGACACTAGGTAGAATACTAATATTTCCTTCTCTTTAGCTATCCCATCTGTTTCTTCAGCCAGAAAAGTCCATTTTACTTCCTAAATAAATATTGACTCCCCATCTTCCTTCCATGTATCCTGTCCCCACCCTGGTGCAGGCTACCATCATTTCTGATCCACACTCACAAGTCTTCCCGTTTCCCTGGCTGCTCCCAATTTCACATACATGAAAACTGAAGATCCTCTTAAATATAAATTAGATAATATCATTAGTCAGTTTCCCAAGGCACTTTAAAAAGGAAATTATGAAGATAAGGGGCTGCTATGGCACCGCAGGTAGAAGGTCTACGTATTCCCTTTAAAATAACTTATTCAGCTGTACATCTTTATCTGCTACAGTTCACTCCAAAACCACAACAAGCACACATGAGGGGGGACTTCCTTATTGTGATGAATCCTATGGCCTGTTTATGCCTCTACTCTAGTTCACTGAGCTCTAGCCACTCCGGCCTTCCCTTGGTCCTCAGGACGCTGAATAACTTTTGTGCCCTGCGGCTTCTGCACTGGCTCTTTCACCCCCTTAGCTCTCAGTTTATATGTAGCCTCCCCGGAAGCTTTACCAGCTCATGGTAACTTCTATTAATTTAGGTTTTTCTCAATGACCTTACACTCTTCTATCATTTCATTTTCAGTCCTCAATTGTATTTGCGATTTTGTCAATGGTTTATGATTTATTTTCTGGAAATCTCTCCCAGTAAGAGAAACTTTAAGAGGGCACAACTGAGAGATGTGTGAAGATAATTTAGTCCTAGCATCTGGCTTTCGTATTAGCACCTGTTGCTACTAGTTGGCCATCGATTCAGACTCATGGTCACTCACACCCGGGGTGTCAAAGTATAATTGCGAAACACACGTTTTTTTGTGGTTATTGTGGTTTTGGAGAAAACTTACATCGGAGTTAGGTTCATTTAACAATTTCTATGCATAATGTTCAGTGACACTGGTTACACTTTTCACAATGGGTCATCATTCTCATTCAGGTTGTTCTTTGTCCATTAATCTAGCTGCAGTTGCCTTCTCATCTTTTGTCAAAGGTGAATGTTGTTTCCTACGTCTCAGTAAGATGACTGTTTATAAAGGAACACAGGAATCATAGGTAATGTTTATTTTATGAGTCATTCTTTTGACGGAACGCTAGGAATGGGTTGAGTTTTGGGTGTTTTCCTCTCGTTTCTGGCTTTTTAGGAATTTGAGTTTTGTTCTACACCCCTCACCCCCCATTGTACCACGGATCATCTATTGCATCTCCCTGGCTTGGGCACTCAAGAGCGGAACAGGGGTAGCTGGGCAATATCTAGTTTCAGGTCTTAAGGTAGGTGCAGTCCAGGTTTATGTAGACGATTTGTCTTGTACACGAGTTTCTTCTTTTGAGTCTTTGATTTCATTCTTTTTCTTTTGTTTCAAATACATACAGAACAATAATTATATCTTAAGTGACTAATTCACCAACTTTTAAGGACCTTACTCCCCAAACTAGGATGTAGAACATTATCTTTACGCTATATTATACCAAATGACCAAATTGCTCCTGAGATTACTTTTCTAAGCCCTCAAACCTAAGCCTGGGAAATATAAGATATCTAGAAAGTATTTATAATTGTTGCCACTACGTGCTTTATCTTATATGTGAATATAAACAGCACACATAAGGTTACATTTACCCACAAAATCACCTATGTAGTCCTACTGTATGTCCATCTCTTTACACACACACAATGAATGTACTTCAAGAACTTGGTGGAAAACCGATTTTAAAAATATGCATACATATGTAACCAAATACAGTTTTAAGTTGTTATTACTGTTGCAAAATTCTATGTGTTGTGGCTTTTACCTACATAATTGCTTATTATTGTGTATTTAGGTCATCCTTTATCTTGATCAAGTTGTACTAACTTCAACTTAATGCTTTCCAAAAACCAAACTCATTGCTACCGATTATATAGGACTGAGTAGAACTGCCCCTGTGAGTTTCTAAGATTGAATATTTATGGGAGCAGAAAGCATCATCTTCCTCCACCAGAGTGACTGGAGGTTTCGAACTGCTGACCTTATGGCTAGCAGCCCAATATGTAATTCAGTATGCCACCAGGGATACTTGGTGTATACTATCTACTAAAGCAGAGTTCTCAACTTGTGGGTCACGACCCCTTTGGGGGGGTGTTAAAAAACCCTTTCACAGGGGTCACTCGATTCATAACAGCAAAATTAGTTATGAAGTGACAACAACAACAAAAAATTATATGGGGGGATCATCACAACATGAGGAACTGTATTAAAGGGCCACAGCACTAGGAAGGTTGAGAACCACTGCTCTAACGGCTGTGACCTTCTGGAAGCACAATAACAGGCTTGCCCTCTGAGGAGTCTCTGGGTAGGTATTTGTGCCACCCAGAAACTCCAACTGGCACCTACCCCAAACCCAGTGCCACTGAGTTGACCCTTATCAACCCTATAGGACGGAATGGAACTGCCCTATATGGGTTCTAAGATGGTAAATCTTTGGAGAGGCTTTTTCTTTATTCCCCCCGTCCCTGCCCCGCAACAGCTTTATTGGCTTATAATTCATAGATTGTACAATGCAATAGTTCAATCACATCAAGAAGAGTGTACAATAATCAACACAATCAGTTTTAGAACATTTTCTTCATTCTTCTACTCATTATTAGCTACCCATTTCCCCTCAACCTCCCCTGCCACACCCCCAAGGCAATCCAGTTACTGTCTCTATAGATTAACCTTTCCTGGATTTCACATACAGTCTTCTTAAAATACAAGCCAACGAACAAAAAAACCTAACAAGAATACCAAGGTAAAACAGATAAAAACCTCAACTGAAAAGCAAAAAATATTAAAAAGTACAAAAATTTAAATAGATCGTAAGGAAGATCAAATAATAGGTGCTAAATTGTAACCTAACTGCATCTGCAATCATCCCCTTTCCAATGCATTTCCAATGCTAGCTAGGCTGTTCACATCCCTGGTCCATGGTTCCAGGGGACGCACCGGAGAATTAATCCCCTTCACTTTTATATACTGACACAGCTTTAACATAGGTCTAAAGGGAGATCAAATGAGCAGATACTACATTTTGACCTCACTACAGAAACCAGGTGTTCATAATTTAAGTTCTGATGCCGTTCTCTCCTTTAGATTTAGATTATATTTCAATCCTTGGATCACATAGACTGGCGCACTTCCTCCATGTGGACTTAGTTGACACCTCACTTAGATGACTGCTTGTTTGGAAATAAGTCTTGTAAGACCCGAGAGGCTATTCTTTTTGATAGCTGAGCACCAACTAGTTTCTTCACCACACTTAGATATAACACCCATATCTTCAGGGATCTCTTCATGAGTCGAACATCACGTAGGGTCGTGTCATAAGAACTGTTGTTCTCTTGGGGCTAGAGTAAGTGCAAGTAAGGCTGCAGCTCTTTACAGAAGCAGACTACCACATCTTTCCTCTGAAAACACCCTTCAGTTCGCAGGTGAGCACCACAGCTCAGTTGGCACCTGAATGAAAATGCCCTGCCATCAAATCGCTTTCAATGAACAGTGATCTTGTAGAAGGTTTCAGAGGCCGTAAATCTTTATGGGAGCAGAGTCTCATCTCTATCCCTCAGAGCTGCTGGTAGATTTGAACTGCTCACCTACTGGTTACGAGTCCAACAGTTACCCAACAGTATCACCACCGAAAAAAATGAGTAAATATACTTACAAAATAAATTACATCTAATCCATCAAGAATTTAATCCATTTTATAGTGTGAAACAATGCTAGCTTTGTTTTCCCAAATGACACTAATTGTCTAAGAACGGTCCCCTTAAGAGTTCTATCGTTGGACTTTAAATGCTATGTCAAATACAAAAGTTTGATGTACACACAGATCTGCTTTGCTTGCACCAATTGAAATAATTTCATCAAACAGCACATATTACAAGATAGCACATTCTTCAAAATTAAAATTTAACAGTCAAAACTCATAATTAGGAGAGGGCGGAAAAAGCCTACCTTCGTTTTCTGAGAAGGGTTTCATTCTGTTCTTTAAATATCTGTTCATTTCTCCATTGTGACACATTTCTAATACCAGGTACACGTAATTGCTATCTTCAAAATAGTTATATAGCTGAAATGTGAGAGTGAATAAGTTATAATAGACAAAAAACCCAGTCTCTTTGACAGCTTATAGGATGTGTATCTTACCTCCAAGATAGAAGGATGTTTCAATTGGCAGTGTATTTTCACCTCATTTTGGACTCTCTGTACCATTCCAGCTTTGTACATGGCTTTCTTATCTATCTAAAAATAACAAACGATGGGTTTAAATGTTGATGATAAAGTTTCAGAAGTGAAATTGTCTAAAGTCAACTCTGTACCATACAACTCAGCAATTCCACTCAACGAAACCTTGAAAACAGATCTGCATGTCAATGTTTCTGCATTTACTCACAGAAGCCAAAAGGTGGAAAACAACCTAAGGGTCCATTAGAAGGTAAATGAATAAATAAAATGTGTTACAAATAAATAAATCTGTGTTTGTGTATTGACTATTATTCAGCCACAAAGGAAAATGAAGTGGATACATACCATTATGGAGAAACCTCGGAAACATTACCCTAAATGAAGCCAGTCAGACATGCATTATATGATCTCACTTATACAGCCTCCCCTTTTCTTTCCTTTCATGATACCTAAGAAGTTCTACAAAGAAATGCATTTTCCTTCTAAACAAATTTCCATGTGTGTTTTATGTGAAAGTGAACCTAGCAAATTAGTTTCCCATTCAACAATTTATACACATATTGTCTATGACATCTGTTTATCCTTGCATTATGTGAACATTCTCCCCGTTTCCATCCTATCTCCAATTTCCCTGTCCTTTTGAGCAAATGCTTCCCAAGAGATCTATTGTTGGTTTTCCAGCCAAGCAAATTATTCATTGTTTATCTTATAAGCTAATCTATTATTTAGTTAAAAGGTGATCTCTAGGAGTGCTTAGTTTTTAAAAGGGCAAAAGAATATCGTAGAGATAGTCTTAGAGATTCCTGCAGTCTCTATTCATCTAGCAAGTTTGATCTTTTTAATGAATTTTGAGTTTTATTGCACATTTTTTTCTACCATTCTCCTCTGGTCCGAGGGTAGATGAGGTGGTGGTCTGTGCAGGCCGTTAGCCCTGTGGACAAATTGCTTCCTTAACTCTTTGGTTTCCTTCATTCTCCTTTGCTCCAGATACAAACAGATTCATAGTTGTTCCACAGAGAAGTTTTAAAAGCACCAATCAGGGCTGCTTTCCACAACCAAACTCACTGCCACTGAGTTGATGTCGAACCACAGTGACCCATAAGGCAGTGTGAAATCAGCCCTGTGGGTTTGGGAGACTTAGTGAGTAAAAAGCCCAGAAGCAGTAATACTTTACAGATGGGAAAATGTGGACCAAAGAAGTTAGAGACCTCTTTATTAGCTTTACAGTTCCACGACACATAACACTGTCAAGTGTGTATGAAGAATCAACATAAATAACTGATGGGAAGGATCAGGACTGACAAACAAAAACAGCTTAATTTCTCTAGGCCGCAGTTACCTAACGTGTAAAATGGAAAGAAAAGCATCTTTCACAGGATAATATGTGTTTAGCAACAACAAAACCCACTGCCATAGGGTCAATTCCCACTCATGGAGAGTGCACTGCCCCTGTGGATTTCCAAGACTGTAAAACAGTCTCACCTTTCTCCAGTGGAGTGGCTGGTGACTTTGAATTGCCGACCTTTCAGGTTGTAGGCCAAGGTGTAAAAATGTGTTTAAAGTAATTATAAAATACAGTAAAATCTAGGAGAGGCAGAACCTAGGCAAGGTGGAAATGTATCAAGAGAAGAAAAACTCAAATATTGTCCACAAAACAAGGGGCAGAAAAGAGCTAAGATTTTACCCTGCCCAAAGCAGAAGGCACAGAAAAATATGCAGTCCTATCAAGTTCTGCCTTTCACTGTAATTATAATTTTTAAAAAGGTTAACATTAAAAAATCACTTCAACTTGTCAGTCTCATGTACTTTTACCTCCTTTATGAAGCCCAGTTATTATTTCCCCATGCACCTAAGAGAGTGCTTGGTAGTGCATACTCCGTTCTCCCAGTACATTCTAACAGAGCAACCTTCCAACAGAAACAAATTTATCCCACCTCTAAAACAAAACTTCCTTTCCATTTCCCAGTTGTACATTTGTTACGTTTGTTAGACTCATTTCCAATAATCAAAAATAGTATTTCGGATGAATTCTGGTAGAGTGTACAAGACAGAACTATGAACAAGTATATGCTTACTTTTTTATTTCACGTTTCTACCAATTACTCCAAGCACACATAATCACCGCAGGTACCCTGTCTATTGATCACTGAAGATGAAACATGTATGTACTACACAATGAAATTAAGCAAGGTCAAGCCTCTCCAAAGATGTCCTTAGGCTCAATTGCTGAACTTGGCTGTTCTCTTGCCGAAGCAATGAGCTCTTCACATAATCAAAGAAAAGGCTGACAGTTAAGGGAATCGCTGACATCTCAAATAACACAACTTTAGTTACTTGAGAGAAGTCGATTAATATGTTCTTACCATTTTGATTGCAACTTCCAAACCGGTGTGAACGGACTCAGCCCTGTAGACACCAGCAAAGGATCCTTTACCGAGCAGATTTCCAACTTTGAAGTCCTTCAAAGTTAAAAATGAGAGATTATGTGTGACGAGTCATGGGAGTCGAAAGGCACACTGAGATGGACAGGAAAGTGCAAGAGTTAAAACGGATAGGGCAGTGACATTTGACAAAATTCGGACGGGTCGCACACACCTCGATAGCGCAGGTGCTGGAGGTGGGTTGCATGTTGCTCCCCAGCCTCCTCCAGGCTGGGCTGCACGCGGAGCAGAGCGGACCTGAGACCTGCGCCGCAGCGCCTTCCCCCCACTCTACCCAAACCCCGGGCAACCGGCCCGCCAGCACATCCCGCCGCAGCGCCCGCCGAGGTAACAGCCATCCGCTGCGAGGGCGGGGGGGCAGCACCCCTTCTCCCGGCGCGGCGGCCGTGGCGGGACAGCTGACGGCCAGCTGCGGGGGTGGGAAGCGGGGGCGGGACCAACAGCCTCCCACCCACCTGCGCCGCCGCCTCCGCGGCCCCGAGGGGCGTGCCGCTCCGCCCCGACAGCCGGGCCGGCCCCCGGGGCCCCGGCCGCCCTCCGGCGGTTCGGAGCCGACCCAAAGCCCACCGGCGCCCGCTCCGCCGCCGTTAGGGCCGCACGACCCCTTCCCGCGGCGCCTCGAGTCCTGCCGTCCGACTCCCCGGCCCCGCTGAGACGGCCGAGTCGTCTCACCTCGATCTTCTCCCCGATGTAGGTCGCCATCTTCCCCGGCCCCGGCCGGGGCTCTCCGGGCTGGCTCCCGCCACGCACAGCCTCCGAGGCAGCGCTCCACGCAGCCAGCCGGTCTTGGCGCCCATCAGGTTCAGCTGTCTAGGCCGCCGCTGCCGGCGACGACGGGACAGCCACCGAAAGGTTGACCGGACACCTTCCGAGGCCTGGGCGGCGTTTCCGCGCTCCCATTTTGAAAAACTCCCGCCGGTTGCCGCCCAGCGCGACCGGCGGTGACGTCACGGGGCGGGCCGTTCGGGAGCGGCTGCGTCGGGGCGCGCATGCGCGCGGGCTCGCCTGGGCTCGCCTCCCTTCCGCGGTTCCTCCGGCCTCCGGGCTCTCGGTTCTTGTAAGCTGTCCCGGGACCCGGGCTGGAAATGCCCAATAGACAGGCCGCACGACGCTGGAAAGCGCTGGCCCTGGAAATGGCACTTGTACTACTGATGGCCTAGCCACTTCGTGGTCTGAAAGTCAACGGGCAACTCTAGAAATCCCCAAATGTCGAATGTTTACACTTCATTGCACGTGACGAAACATCACTCTACTGTTTAAACAAACACAGTTTACTTACACTGATTTATTCCATAATTTTCATAACCACAATTCATGTCTTCTGTAAAGGAACCCGGACATAGTGGATGACCAGTTACGCTACTAACCTTAAGGTTGGCAGTTCAAGTCCACAGGGTCAGGTCAACAATTACTGGGTTGCCATGGGTCAGAATTGACTAGATAGCAGTGAGTTTTTTCTTTTAATTGTTTCCTTTTTTTTTGGTACCTTAGAAAGGAGCCCTGCTTTTTTCAAAGCCACCAACTCCTGTAAAGACTGACAGTTAGAAACCTTGTATAGCATCAACAGGAATAGACCCGATGGCAATGAGCTTGGTTTGGGTTTTTTGTACTTAAAAAAATATAACTCTTGCCAGTCAGACCGATGTTTCTTTAGAAAGCCTAGCTGCAGAAACTTGGTTTTTTTTTTCCTCTGGAGCTGACCTTAGAAACCTCTGCAAAGAAGCTGTCTTGCTGGCTCTTTAAGAAAATGGACTAGAAGCAACTGCAGTGAAACAGGAGTACTTCAAAAATCACTTAAAACTGTAAAACCATCCTTACGTCACAAGGACTTGGCTTTATATGAAAACTTATTTCAGAAACAAATTTCTAACCATTAGTCCAGTGGTCTAATGGTCTATGCAAACAGTAGTCCCCAGAAGAACTAGATGGTGCCCAGCTACTGCTGCCAACTGCTCTGGACAGGATCACATCAGAAGGTCCTGGATAGAGTGGGAGAAACGTGTGGACCGGAAGTCAAAGCCATCAAAGAGCTCGGCGTACTGGCTGGAGGCTGATGGAAGCCTCTACTCTGGTGCTCACCTTTCAGGTCTGGAACTGAACTCTCCTCCTCCTTAGACTCGCCAACCATTTCAGACCCAAATGGTAGCATTTGCCCACAAAGGGCAGAGGGTTAGGGGAGGGGGATGAGTGGAAACAGGAGCCAGACAGGAAGTGGAATAAGTGATGGTACACGGAGGAATTACAATGAAAGAGTTGAACCAGCGGCTGAATAGGAAACTGATCACCTCTGTAAACACCTTCTTCACAAAATTTAAAACAAATTTCTAACTTGGAGGATATTTTAAAAATAACACCCTTGTAAAAGGATTAATTGAAATGCAAACTTATTGGTTTGTAACTATTTTGGGGTTTTTACAAATTTTTTAACATTTCATGTAACTAGATCTTAGTCTGATAAGCAACAACTTTACTTATTTCTAAAAGGTGTATTAAATGCCAAACTTAAGAAAACAATGAACTAACACAAAAAAATGAACTCAATTCTTGGCAACATCCTATTCAATGTGCTTGTCATTTGTAGATAGCACAATGGAAAGAGATCCACATCGGGGTCCCTCCCTAAGGTTCCACTTTGTGAAGATGGAAACATTGCTTAGGGAGAGTATGTATCAAACCAATGAGAGCTGTGAGTCCACACTCTGATTTTCTGATTTAAAGCTCCTTTTTCCTGTGCTAATGGATATATTAAGCTGTAAAAATACATTCTGCTGACAAGTCAACTTTTTTTTTCATTTCTTGAAATCTTTTCTTACAGATTATGTATTATAGTGTTTGAGCAACTCTTATTGAGGTCTCAGAATCAAATCTTCCTATTAGGTTTTCTTTTGTTGTTGACTTTTCTAAATTTTTGGTAATTCACTATCACTTTAAAAATATGTTTTAAAATAATCAGAAACTTCAAAACTTATAATAGTAATGCTCTTTATTCAGGTTCATCAATTCATAATATTTTATCAGTTTTACTAGTCTGTGTACATAGTGGCTGCAACAATAGGAACAAAAAGAATTGCAATTGTGAGAATCACAGGACTTAGCACTGTTACCTTTCTGTTATACATAGGGTGCTGTGAGTATCTGTGGTAGTTACATAACCTGTCAACTTAAGTGAAGGCATGGACCTGTCAATCAGGTCATAGCCAATAATGCCTCTGTGTAGGCATAGCCTTCTCCTGAGGTTTCTCTCAGGTTTCTTCTCCTGTCTTCCTCCCTGGAGGTGGAACACACCTCTCTCTGCTTCACTTTCCAGTTGACAAGCCACATGGAGCCACACTGATGGCAGCCAGAGCCCTGGAGATGCTTCCACCACCAATGGGTCCACAAGATTCTACCCACAAGCCTGTGATCTTCCTGCATTTGGCATGATTGTATGTGTTGTGTGAGTCTGAAGAGGAATTTATAGACTGGACTATGGCCTAATATCAGACTTATGGACTTGATCTGGACTGGGCTGGGATGTTTCTTAATATGCAATTACTCTTCGATAAAAGCTCTCTTTTATATACATATGAGTGTCTCTGGATCTGTTTCTCTAGTCTTCCTGCACTAACACAGCACCTAACATGTACTATAAACACAGCTCACTGTCATAGAGTCAATTCTGACTCTCTCTGACTGTGCAGGACAGAGTAGAACTGCCCCTGTGGATTCCTGAGACTGCAGATCTTAATGGAAGTAGAAAGTCTCATCATCTACTGCCCCCCCCAACACACACACATACAAGAAACCTTAGGAGAAAGCGGAGTTGCGAGAAAGCTGAGACTTTCTGCATGTCAGTGGGACTGGCATGAGTGCATGTGGTTAGGTGCTGTTGAGGGAGTTCTGACTCACAGCAGTCCTATGTTCCACAGTGAAAACAGGGCCCGGCCTGTGTGAGCCCATTGTTGCAGCCACTATGTCAATCCGCCTCATGCAGGATCTTCTTCTTTGGTGATCGTCTATTAAACATGATATCCTTATCCAAGGATATTCTTCCTGAAAGCACGTCCAAAATTCGTAAGATGACATTTTTGTTCTACTTTCTAAGGGGTATTCTGGCTGTACTTCCTCCAAGACAGATGTTTGTTCTCTTGTATGAATTACACCTCAACATATAGAAACAAAAATCCTTACAACTGGGTCAATAAGCAATGTTATGATAAAAAGAGAAAATGCTGAAATTGTCGAGAATCTCATTGTACTTTGCTCCATAGTCAGCGCCCAGAGAAGTAGCAGGCAGCTGCCAAGCAACACATTGCTTTGAGTACATCTGCTGCAAAAGAACTCCGCACAGTGTTACAAAGCCAAGATGTCAGCGTGAGGACCTGACCTGAAAAACAAAGCTCACTGCCATCAAGTGGATACCTATTCATAGCAGCCCTAAGGACAGGTGCAGCTACCTTTGTGGATGTTGAAGGCTGTAACCCCATATGGGAGTAGAAAGCTTCATCTTTCTCTCATGGCGTGTTTGGTGGTTTACAAACTACTGACCTTGGCGTTAGCAGCTCAAAGTATAACCACTACCCCAGTGCCCTCACGCCTGATCCGAGCCATGATATTTCCACTTTTCATATGCATGTAAAAGCTGGATAATGAAGAATTGACATATTTGATTATGTAATATAAAAATAACAGAAGCATATTTTATATCCTATATATCATTTGAGCAGTGGTAACATACACTATACTTTTATATTCCTTAATTTTATATCCCTTAATTCAAAAGTATGAATTTCCTAAGAACAAAGAAATTCTTAGATGCCCAGAAAAATGATTGTCAAATTGAGGATATTTAGCATGCAACCTTTTTATTTTTTTAATGACATGAAAAGCTTCATTGGTGGAATGGGAAGTGAGACAAGTGAGGGTTGACAAGTTCCTGATTTTGAAACTGTGTTCAGAGTGTAAGTTGCCCCTCCCCCCCCCCCGAAGCAGGACCTTTAACATTGATACATTGCTTATATTAAAGATCCACGGTCTCTATTCCAGTTAATTTAATTATCTGCATAATGTCTTTTTGGGTTGGTTTTGTTTTTTTTAAAAATAATTCCAGTACAGGATCACATATTGCTTTGTCATGTGTTTTTAGTCTCCTTTAATTGAGAACAACTCTTTAGTCTTCTTTTGTCTTATGACATTGAAGTTAAAAATTTAAAAACAGGTTACTTGCTTGTATAATATTTCTTAATTATTGTTTATATGATATTCCTCATGATTAAATTTGGGTTGTGCATCATTGATTATAGTATTATGTGATATCTTTTCCAAAGTACCGCATTGGGAGACACAAAATGGTGCTTGCCTCTCATTCAAAAAACCAAACCCACTGCCATCAAGTCGATGTGAACTCATAGCAACCCTGTAGGACAGGGTAGAACGTACCCTGTGAGTTTCTGAGACTGTAGCTGTTTATGGCAGTAGAAAGTCCCATCTTTCTTCTGCAGAGCGGCTGGTGGTATCAAACTGTGAATTTTGTGGTTCGCAGATCAACTTGTACCCACTATGCCACCGAGACTCCCTTGACTCTCATTACTAGTGTTCATTATGATCAACCATTTTCTCCTTTGCAAGCAATTTTTCTATTTACAACCTGTAAGCATTTTGCGGGAGGCACATGAGTTCCACTTTTATAGCATGCTCTTTGATGCGGTTATCTTTGTCCTCATCAAATCACTCTTCTTTGATTGAACATCATTAGTGAATTTTTGTTAATCTTGTCTTTAGCACAGTTACAAAATAATCAATTTATAATCCCTCCCCATATATTAGTCAACAATTTCCTATAAGAAGAGCCCTACCTTCTGTTCTAGTTACTTACTTAGCTAAGTATTATGACTTACAGAGTTGCTATCAGTCAAGAATGACTTGATACTTCATAATATAGGTAGCAGAGTGGGCTACACACTGAGCTGCTACCCACAACATCAGTGGTTCAAAACAACCAGCTTCTCTGAAAGAGAAATACGAGGCTCTCTGCTCCCATAAAGATTTAAAGTTTTGGGAACCCAAAGGTATAATTCTGGTCTGTCCTATAGGATCACTGTGAATTGGAGTCTACGAAATAGGTTACAATCTTTCCTTCTCAATTGTCTTATCTTTTGTCAGTGGGAGATCCATTCAGACTGAGTCTTATGTCCTTTCTTCAGAACCCATACATTTTTTTGGTGGAGAGCAATTCTTCACCTTGCGCCCTTTCCAGAAAAACAAAACAAAACCCAGTGCCCTCCCCCACCCATTGCCCCACTAATTAAAAACGTTTGTACTGTAGCCCATAAGTAAGGATAACATGTAGGTATCTGCTTTTGCATTCACCCTGGATGTTCCTGCACCCCACAGTATCATCAAGCATGGGTAACACTACTCTAAACCCGTATACTAATGTAGTATTTCCCCTTAGGTTCTTCTGGGCTGTATCTTTCTGGAATAGATCACCAGGCTTTTCTCCCACTGACTGCTGAATGGGTTAAAAGACCACTGAGGTAGTACCACATCTCTTTGGCAGATCTAAACCTAAAACATGCATGTGTGTACAAAACACTATAATGCAAATTGTATAAATTGTATGTTAGTAATCATGAGCTCAAAGTGACATCACTATTTCTAATGTAATTCCACATAGTTATTTCTGCTATAATCAATTTCTGTCTTATGAATATTATCACAGGTACATAATGTTAAAAATTACATTGTCTTATAAACATGTATTAGAGTACAATATCTATGCAAGGGTTTATCAAATAGATCCAGTTAATACAGCAATTTTTAAAATTTATGTGCCAAACTCTACAGTTAGTGATGCAGAAATTGAAGAATTCTAACAACACCTTTAGTCTGAAATTGATCAAATATGCAATCAAGATGTACGATTGGCCATTGAAATGCAAAAGCAAGAAACAAAGAGAAAGGAAATATGGTTATTTTTTGGCTAGAAATGAAACTAGAGATCACATAATAGAATTGAAAGACCAGTGAATTGTTTATGGCAAATACTTTTTTTAAACAAAATAAATGGCCATTATACACATGTGCTTCCCCAAATGGAATATTCAGAAATCAAATTGACCACATCTGTGTAAGAAGAGATATTGAGAAGCTCAATATCAGCAGGAAATCTAAGTCTGGGGCTCACCGTGGAAGAGACCATCAATTGCTATATGTAAGTTCAAGTAAAGGATGAATAAAATTAAAACAAGTCCATAAGAGCTTATGATAGGTTTACTGTGCCAACCTGGCCAGTCACAGTTTGGAGGGCGAAGAGCTAGATGACTTTCCAAGCCCCACTTCATCTCGCCCCCTCTCTTGCTCTTTGGTGATTGGAGAGTGCTAGAGTGAGCATGCTACTGCTGTAGCTAGTTCTCTGCCTCAACTTGTGAGCTACACTACCTGTGAGCCAAGGCAATCCATGGATTGTCTCGCTAGAGCTTGAGGCTCCTTCAAGACCTGCTTTGCCATGCTGCTGGTTCATACATCACTTGAGCTTGAGGCTTCTACATTCTGTCACCTTGCATTGCTTGCTTCGATATTCCACTTGGGCCTGTTTTGCTAAGCTCCTGAGCTACTGACTGTTGGTGACACACCCTGAAGCTTGCTGTCTGTGGGCAGACTCTGCTTGCCTTGCCCCAGGGATGACTCTGCTATCTGCTTCTTTGACCTTGGACCTGTCAGACCAAGTGAGTTGAAGGATTTCCAGTAGATTAACTGTTCCACTGAAGTGAGTTGAACTGAACCCTCAGTGCTGCTGTGTGGACTAATTAGCTGTTATATTACTTCTTGTATAAATCTATCTAAAACCATAAGTGTGTTAGTCTGGATAGACTAGAGAAATAAATCCATAGAAACTCGTGTATAAGAGACAGTTTTATATAAAGGGTAATTGTACATTAAGAAAACATCCCAACCCAGTCAAATCTAAGTCCATAAGTCCGATATTGGCACATATGTCTGATACCAATCTAAAAAGTCCTCTTCAGACTCACAAAACACATGCAATGACGCCGAATGCAGGATGATCCCAGGCCAGTGGGCAGAAAGTCTTTGGATCCAGTGGTAGCGTAAGCATCTCAAAGCTGGGATGCGTCTCCATGTGGCTTCTCCAGCACCCAGGGCTGCATCAGGGTAAGTCCATGTGGCTTCTCCTTAGGGATGTCTCACAGGGAGTCAGCCTTGTGTCTTTTCAGTTACAAAATCTCCCAAGGAGTGAATAGAGAGACACAGTGTCTTCCACCTCCAAGGACATAATCCCAGAGTTTTCCCAGAATCCTCACAGGAAGGGCATACCCACACAGAGGCCTCATTGGCTATGACCTGATTGATAGACTAGGTTCCATCCCATTCACTCTTAATCCTCTAAAGTCCCAGATTATGTAACTACCACAATAAGTGTCCTGGTTTTGTTTCTCTAGAGAACCCTTCCTAACACAGATCCTAAATATGACTTTGAATCAATCCACCTGAATTTGGAGGACTTTTCAAGAAGAGATTTGCTGCATTGTACATTAATGACAAAAGATCTGAAGAGCTATGGGATGACATCAAGATCATTCGAGAAGAAAGGGAAAGACCATTAAAAGACATGAAAAAAAGAAAGAATTGGGTACCTCTCTTTTGGAGGTACAAAAAAAAAGGATGAAAGTGGATGCCAGAAGAGACTGAAACTTGCTCTTAATGGTAGAATAACTTACTACCATGGAATGAATGATGGCTCAGAGCAACCCCCTGTGGGTTTCCAAGACTCTAATTGTTTCCAGGAGTAGAAAGCCAAGTCTTTCTCCAGGAGAGCGAGCTGCTAGCAGGTTTGAACTGCCCACCCTGTGGATCGCAGCCAAATGCACAACCACTATGTCACCAGTACTCCATAATAGCAGAGTTGCTAAGGCCAATGGGAGAAATGATAAAGTCAAAGAGCTGAACAGAAGATTTCAAAGGGCAACTGGAGAATACAAAGTAAAATATAACGAAACGTGTCCAACCCTAGATTACAGAACCAAAAAAGAAGAACATGCTCAGATGATCTTAAACTGAACGAACTAACTAAAGAAAAAAAAATCAGTCCTTCAGTGTCAATATTGAAAGATTATATGGGCAAAATATTGAGTGATGCAGGAAATATCAAGAGAAGATGGAAAGAATATACAGAATCACTATACCAAAGTGAACCAGTTGACATTCCACTATTCCAGGAGTTTGCATGTGTGCAAGAACCGATGGTACTAAAGGAAGAAGTCCAAGCAGCACAGAAAGTATTAGCTTAAAACAAGGCTCCACGAATTGATACAAACCAACTCAAATATTTTAACAAGCTGATAAAGTACTGAAAGCACTCATTTGTCTATGCTAAGAAAATTTGAAAACAGCTACTTGTTCAACCAATTGAAAGAGATCCCAATATGTGCCTATTAAAAAGAAAATTGATGCAACAGAATACTCTAATTATACAACATCATTGATATCACATGCAAGCAAAATTTTGCTGAAGATCATCCAGTGATGGTTGATGCAGAACATTGACAGGGAGCTGCCAGAATTTCACGCCCTATTCAGAAGAGGAATAAGGGATATCATTGCAGATGGCAGATACATCTTGGCTGAAAGCAGAGAACAACAGAAAGATATTTACTTGTATTTTATTGACTATGCAATGGCATTTGATTCTGTGGATCATAACAAACTAGGGTTAACCTTGAGATGAATGGGAATTTCAGAGCACTTTATTGTGCCCCTGTGGAACTAGTACATAGATCAAGAGGCAGTTGTGCAAACAGAATAAGAATGTGCAAACAGAACTGCATGGTTTAAAATCAGGAAAGGTGTGCATCATGATTGTATCCATTCACCATTTTTATTCAGTCTGTGTGCTGAACGAATCATCAGAGAAGCTGGATTATATGAAAAAGAATGCAGCGTCAGGATTGGAGGAAAGCTTATTAACAACTTGAAATTTTCAGGTGACACAAGCAGATAACAACCGTACTTGCTGAAACTGAGGATACTTGAAGCACTTGCTGATGAAGATTAAGGATTACTGCTTTCAGTATTGGTTACAGCTCAATGTAAAGAAAACTGACGAGATGGCTAGCAATCAACATACTTGGCGGGGAAATTCAACACTGCTGGATTGCAGGTGGAGCATCATAAAGATAAGTAGGCATAGACCCACAAGGTTTTGGGCTGGGGGCTTTTGGCTAAACCTTAGCCCCGCCACTGTCTCTGCCAGAGCCAGACCATTTGGAGCCTGGGAGGGGTCTTAATCTCAACACAGCTACAGTTTGCCACCGCCTGCCTAGGGACAGGGACTAAACCCTTGCAGGTCAACGGGCTGGTGTAATAGTTAGCCTAAATAAAGCCATTTTATATTAAGCAATCATTTTGCACCAGTCCTAAAGTGCAACCTCAGACCTTATAGCAAAAAACAAAACAAAAACCCCAAATAGCCCTTGTTCCTAAAAACCAGCAAAAGACTATCCTGTACCAGGAAATTGTGCAACCGCAAAGTCTGCTTGCTCAGTTGCGCTGCTTAACTGCAAGTTCTGCTTCTGTACCAGCTTGTTTGCACAGCTCAGCAATTTAATGAAACCTTACAAAAACCCAAGTCTCTAAGCAGAGGGGACCGGCGATCCATTTTTTTCTTTTCAGGTCGCTGGTCCCTGCTCAGGTTCTTCTTCTTTTTTTGTTAATAAACTTTTCTATTTCTTTCAATCTCACGTCTCAGTTGTTCTTGTCCGGCTCATGTACAATACTGGGATTGGGGCTCAGCTACATTGTTACTTTGGTTTCCCTGTCTTCTCTCTATCCCCACATAGTCTCAGAGGGCTTACTTTTTAATTTTTTTTCTCCTTTTTTTTTTCCCCCTATTCTCTCACACTCCACTGCTGACCTCCAGACCACTCCCCTTAGCCTAGGGCATTTATGCCTGTGCCACACCCAGCTAGGTGAGCTCCACTATGTTCAGCTAGCCTTATGTTGGGGAAAGCCCTGCTGACCTCCACCAGGAGATACTCCACCCAACTTCTTACTGGAATATTCCAGCCTGTGTGCCTGGGGGCCTAAGCCAGCTCGGCCAACACTCATCAATATTCCAAGATGCTGAAGGAACCTCTGGCCAACATCCTCAACACCAAAGCAGGCAACCCACCAGCCTTCTGGGGCACTCCTAAGAGAGAAGCCACAGGAGGATAAACAGGTATGTTAATTCCATAGGGAAATTAGCTGTGGGCAGTTCAAAGAAGCATTCCTACAAGTCTCCCAGAGAGAGCCAGTGCTCTTCGACTCCCTGGAAAATGGCACCTCGCTCCTCTAAAACAACGCAATGCAAACAGAGATCAGCCCCAACAACCTCAATGAAAAAAAAAAGGAGAAACAAAAGGCAATGGCAGAAGATGTCCTAAACATAACGACATGCTTAGAAAAGCAGACATTGAGCTGCCACAGAAAGAAAATTTCAGAATGCTGCTTGGAGTCATACAGGTTATGAAAGAAACAATACAGAAAAAGGATGAAATGATAGAAGAGATAAAGTTCATACACCATAGGGAAATACAAGAGCTTAGGGAGGAGATAACAATAACCAGTAGCAGATACACAGACCTCAAGTATTGACTGGAGGAAGCAGAGAACCGCATCAGTGACTTGGAGGACAACCAAGCAGATTTTAACAAATGTGAACAAAAAATCTAATAAGATCATCAGAGAAGCCGAAGAGTGATGTCTGATTCTATGAAGAGGAACAACATCAGAATTATTGGCTTACCAGAGGAAGACACAACAAAGAAGTCATCTTTAACAATTGTGAGAGAATTAATGGAGAAAACTTCCCCAGCTTACTGAAAGAAAACCAGGCAACCATTCAGGAGGCTGAAAAACACCAGCTAGACTGAATCCCAAGAAGAAGTCACCAAGACACAAAATAGTTCAACTATCCAACTTTGAGGAAAAGGCAAAAATCATGAGAGCAGATAGGGAGAAAATCATGAAAGCAGATAGGGACAAACAAGCAATCACCTATAAATGTTCCTAAATAAGAATATGCTTAGATCTATCAGCAGAAACTATGAAGAGGAGAGAGTGGAGTAACATATTCCAAAAATTGAAGGAAAACAAACATACTCAAGAATACTCTACCCAGCCAAATTATTGATCAAGATAGATGGAGAAGTAAGAGTCTTCCCAGACAAGGAAAAAGTCAAAGAATTTGTTAGAAAAAACCCAGCCCTACAAAAGATCCTTGCCCACTCACTATAGGCAGAAGAACAACACTCACCAAGCATAAATAAGAGACCATCACATAGAAAAACCTCACCCAGAGGGCAACAAATAGTAAACAGACCCCCAAGATAGTATTGGCTTAAGGATGGAAAGAAGTCAACAATGATACACACACACATGCGTGCACACAATACACTAATGAGAAAGTAAGGTAGGAAAACACCCAACACAAAAGGAATAAGATGACATGACTGAGTCTGTAGATGGATATAATCACCCTAAATACCAATGGCCTGAACTCAGGCATTAAAAGATCAAGACTAGCAGACTGGCTTGGAAAACACAACCCATCAATCTGCTGCATATAGGAGATGCATCTCAAAGTTATAGACAAAAATAGGCTGATAATCAAAGGCTGGAGAAAGGTATACCAAGTAAACAGCAATCCAAAAAAATCAGGGGTTACAATCCTAATCTCAGAAAAACTTGACCTCAAGGTATGAACCATAAAAAGAGATAACGAGGGACACTATGGAATGCTCAAGGAATGGTAGACAAAGAATCATGAAGCATTGTAAATATATATTCCCCGAATGAAAGACCCGCTGAATATGTCAACCAAACACTCCAAAAGATGAAAAAAGAAATCACAGCCTCAACAATTCTAGTGGGTGACTTGAACACACTGCTCTCTGAGAAAGATAGATCACAGGGAAAGAAACTCAACAAGGAGGCTAGAGATCTAAATACTACAATTAGATAATTTGACCTGATATTTATAAAGCTGTTCATCCAAATACAAAAAATTTATTCTTTTCAAGCACGCATAGCACACATTCAGAGATAGACCACATGCTGGGGCATAAGGCGAGTCTACATAAATTTAAACACATTGATATCATACAGACCTCTCTCTCTGACCACTGTATCATAAGGCTGGAAATCAACAAAAGGAAGACAAGGAAAACAAGGGAAAACAATTGAAGGAAGAATAACTCTCTATTGCAAAAGGAGTGTGTACTGGCACAGATCAGAGATGAAATTAGGAAATTTCTAGAAACCAATGAGAATGAGAACACGCCGTACCAAAATTTATGGGACACAGCAAAGGCAAGTTCTTAGACGAAGTTTCATAGTAATACATCCACAACTGAAAAAGGAAGAGAGACTTATGATTGATATGCTGGCACAAAATTTACAACAACTGGAACAGAGTCAGCAGGACAATCCTCCTAATAGCAAAAGAAAAGAAATAATAAGAGTCAGGGCTGAGATTCAGGAGAGGGAAAATAAGAAAACTATGGGGAAAAAAATAATGCTGCTAAAAGTTGGTTCTTTGAAAGGATGAACATAATTGACAGACTGCTGGCAAACCTAACCAAAGAAAAAAGGGAACACATTTCAATAGTGAGAATGAGGGATGAAAGAGGGGGCATTACAACAGGCTCTAATGAAATCAAAAGGATAATGACACAGTACTATGAAGGATTGTACTCCACTGAATTCAACAACTTCGAAGACATGGACAAATTCTTGGAAAAACAATCCCTCCCTAGACTATCCCTAAAGGATGTCAAGAATCTTAACAAACCCATAGCAATAGAAGAAATAGACAAGTTTATCAAGGGATTACCAACAAAAGAAATCCCCCGGACTGGATAGATTCACAATTGAATTCTACCAAGCATTTAGGGACAAACTAACACCAATCCTACACAAACTCATCCAGAACATAGAAAGATGGCAAATTCCTGAACTCCTTCTATGAATCTAGTATAATTCTGATACCAAACCAATCAAGGATCCCACAAAAATTGAGAGCTACAGATCAATAACCCTAATGAATACCAATGCAAAAATCCTTAACAAAATATTGGCCAATAGAATACAAAAGTGTATAAAACAAATAATTCACCATGACCAAGTGGGATACATACCAGGGATGCAGGGATGGTTCAACATATGAAAGACCATTAATATCATTAGCCACATTGGCATGAAAAACTCTAAGAGCCACATGATCATATCGATAGATGCAGAAAAAGCATTCAACAACATCCAACACCAATTCCTCTTTAAGACACTTGAGGAGATAGGATTGGAAGGAAAGTTCCTTAAGACAATACAAACTATATATGAAAAACCAACAGCCAATCTGGTAGTCAATGGAGCAAAGACTAACACAATCCCTCTGAAAAGGGGACCAGACAAGGATTCCCCTTGTCCCCACTCTTATTTAATATAGTGCTGGAGGTTTTAGCTAACAGCATAAGGCAAAGAAAAGAAATCAAAGGTATTCATCTGGGGAAGGAAGAGGTGAAACTATCATTATTTGCAGATGATATGATATTATATATGGAAAATCCCAAAAGCTCCACAAGGGTAGAACTGGAAGCAATAGAGGAGTTTGGCAGAGTGGCAGGATACAAGATCAACAAACAGAAGTCTATTGAACTCTTATGCACATTGGATGAGACCACAGAAGAGGAGATAAAAAAGGTGGTACTCTTCACAATAGCCAAACACAAATTGAAATATCTTGGGGTATACCTAACTAAAAGGACAAAAGATCTATATGAGGGAAACTACAGAACACTATTATGAGAAACCAATAGTGACCTCAACAAATGGAAGAATAACCCATGCTCAGGCATTGGAAGATTCAATAGAGTAAAGATGTCAGTTCTGCCCAAGGCACTATATAAGTTTAATGTAATCCCGATACAATTACCCTAATCTTTCTTCAAAGAAATGGAAAAACTGATTACCAATTTCATATGGAGAGAGAAGAAGCCCATAATTAGCAGAGAATAAGAATAAGGACATGGTGGGAGGGCTTGCTTTACCTGACTTTAGTACATATTATACAACCACAGTTGTCAAAACCGCATGGTATTGGTACAATGACAGACACTCAGACCCATGGAAAAGAACTGAAAACCCGGAAGTAAAATCATCAGCATACAGACAACTGGTCTTTGATAAGGGCCCCAAAAATATAAAAATGGGAAGCAGATGCCCTGTTTAACAAGTGGTGCTGGAAAAAAATTGATATTTACCTGCAGAAAAATGAAGCAAGACCCTAATCTCACTCCATGTATAAGAATAAACTCAAGGTGGATCAAAGACCTTGAAGTTAAACCCCAAACTATTAGGGCCATCAATGAAGGAATTGGGACCAACTTAAGAACGTTGGTACAGGGCATACATAGGCTATCAAAAATAGGGAAGGACACACACACAGAGGAGGCACAAATTGACAAATGGGATATACCGAAGATAAAACACTTGTGTACATAAAAATAATTCACCAAGAGAGTAATAAGAGCATCCACTGACTGGGAAGACATCTTTAGCAATGACACATCAGACAAAGGCCTTATTACTAAAATCTACAATACTCGGCTAGTTTTCAAAAAGAAAAAAACTAATTGTGCACTTGAGACGTGGGCAAAGTACCTGAACAGAAGTGTCACAGGGGCAGAAATCCGAATAGCCAATAAACATATGAGAAAATGTTCCCAATCTTTAGCCATAAGAGTAATGCAAATTAAAACAATAATGAGGTATCACCTAACACCCTCAAAGATAGCCCAATTCAAAAAATCAGAAAGCAAGAAGTGTTGGAGGGGTTGTGGGGAGACAGGAACGCTCATCCACTGCTGGTGGAATTGGAAGTATGTATGACTACTATAGAAATGGATCTGGAAATATCTAAAACAGATGGAAATTGAGTTACCATACGACCCAGCAATCCCCCTACTGGGTATATTCCCAGAAGAGGCAACAAACAAACCAAGGCCAGACATCTGTGCTCTCATGTTGATTGCGGCACAGTTCACAATTGCAAGGAGTTGGAAACAACCTACATTTCCATCAACTGACAAGTAGATTAAAAACTGTGGTACATACATACAATGGAGTACTACGCATCGCTAAAAATCACTGATGAACTTATAAAGCACATCGCAGCATGGGAAGAACTGGAGGATATCATGCCAAGTGAAGTTAGCCAAGCACAAGAGGACAAGTACAACATGAGTCTGCTGAGGTAAGCTTTTAAAAAATAAATGCAAAAGTGGATAGGGAAAAAGCTACTGTATACAAACATTCCGGGGGTAAGGCCCAGGCAGGGACCAGACCAAACCCAGGGATACATATGGTAGTCAACTAAAAAGGAGGTGGGGAAAGGAAAAAATAAAATAAAAAAGAAATGGGTAGCAGGAGCACAGGGCACTAACCCACCCAAGGGGAGGGTATTGTTTATATCTCCACAGGGAAAGAGGGACTAGACTTCAACTAAGTTCTCTAAGATGTGAATGCAGCATGCCGGCCTGGAGTTGGGAACCAGCAGAGAGGTCTGAGTGGCCGGCCCCAACCTCAACTACTACGTGGACACCTGCACCTCCCTCCAGAAGAATTTATTTCAAAGGATGGCACTGAATCTGCAGCTCCGGGAGAGGGACATATCTGATTGGAGCAAATCGGAGCAGATGATGGGGAAGAGGAGAGAGTGGAGCACATCTTGGCCCACCAGGTGTTGTGGACTATGTTCCCCATTAGAGCAGCCAGTCCACAGAGTGGACCACAGGGCCGGCCCCACTATGAGACATTATGCCCCTCACTGACCCATAGCCCTACAGGGGACAACACCGGAGACACAGAATAGGAATTGCACCCGATCTGATCCTGCCACACCGAGGCAAAACATTAAGGGGGTGCAGCAGAACAGCAAGGAAACAGAGTGGCGAGGTCCCCAGGGAATGCTAAAGGTGGACTTTGGGGCCAGTATATCGTGCCCCAAGAGACAAGACAGGGAAACACTCCTAAAGGCCAACAAACATTCCTTGAACTAACTACAAGCTTTTCTTTCTTGTTGTGTTTTGTTTTGTCATTTGTTTGTTGTTGTTGTTTTGTTGTATATTGTTGCTTGTTTTTGCTCTGTCTTGTTTTTGAGCATGTTATTATGTCCGCATGTCTGTCTAAATAAGATAGGTTGATGAACACTATGGAGGAGAAAACAATGGGACTGACGGTTCTGGGGGGACATGGAAGAGGGAGAGGTGGGGGAAAGGTAGTGGTGTTAACAAACCCAGGGACAAGGGAACAAGTGATCCATATCAGTGATGAGGAGGATGTAGGAGGCCTGGTAGGGCGTGATCAAGAGTAATGTAACCAACAGGAATTACTGAAACCCAAATGAAGACTGCGCATGATAGTGAGACAAGAGGAAAGTCAAAGGAAATAGAGAAAAGAGCTGGGAGACAAAGAGCATTTATAGAGGTCTAAATAGAGGCATGCACATATGCAAATGTATTTATATATGAGGATGGGGAAATATATCTATGTGCATGTATTTATAGGTTTAGTATTAAGGTAGTCGAAGGACATTGGGCCTCTACTTAAGTACTCTCTCTATGCAAGAATACATTCTTCTATTAAATTGGCATTCCATGTATGCTCACCTTCCAGACACAATCGCTGAAGACAAATGGGTGCATAAGCAAATGTGGCGAAGAAATCTGATGGTACCCAGCTATCAAAAGATATAGCGTCTGAGGTCTTAAAAGCTTGAAGGTAAACAAGAGGCCATGTAGCACAGAAGCAACACAGCCCACATGGAAGAAGCACACCAGCCTGTGTGGTCACAAGGTGTCGAAGGGATCAGGTATCAGGCATCATCAGAACAAAAAATTATATCATATTGAATGAGGGGGGTAGTGGGAAGTGGAGACCCAAAGCCAATTTGTAGGCCACTGTACATCCCTTACAGAAGGATCTTTGGAAGGAGATGAGCCAGACAGGATGCGATGTAGCAAAGATGAGACACACAACTTTCCACTAGTTCCTAAATGCTTCCTCCCCCCACTGTCATGATCTGAATTCTACCTTGCAAGTCTGGCTAGACCAGAAGATGTACACTGGTACAGATAGGAACTGGAAATACAAGGAATCCAGGGCAGATGATCACTTCAGGACCAGTGGTGTGAGTAGCGATACTGGGAGGACGGAAGGTGGGTTGAAAAGGGGGAACCGATTACAAGGATCTACATGTGACCTCCTCTCTGGGGGATGGACAACAGAAAAGTGGGTGAAGAAGACATTGGACAGGGTGATGTGACAAAATAATAATTTATAAATTATCAAGGGTTCATGAGGAGGGGGAGCAGGGAAGGAGGGGAAAAATGAGGAGCTGATGCCGGGGGCTTAGGTCCAGAGCAAATGTTTTGAGAATGATGAGGACAATGAATGTACAAATGTGCTTTACACAATGGATTGATGTATGGATTGTGATAAGAGGTGTATGAACCCCTAATAAAATGATTAAAATCATAATACTTGGTAAAATCACCTGAAAATGGCCCCATCAGCACAGAACTGCCTATAACATCATCATTCAAATTTTCTGGACATTTGTTAATGCAAAATAAGCAAATAAATCATGATAAATGAAAAAAAGAAAACTAACATCCTCCCAACTAGATCAATAGGTAAAATCATGATAAATGGAGAAAAATTGACGTTGTCCAGGATTTTGTCTTGCTTGGATCCACAATCAATGTTCATGGAAACAGCAGTCAAGAGATCACAAGGTGCATTGCATTGGATTGAAAAGCATGGATGTTACTTAAGGTCTAAAATGTGTTATGGTACATTGCGTCTCTACTCAAGTACTCTGTCAATGCAAGAACACTTTGTTCTAATATCCTGACATGCCATCATGCTCACCTTCCCTACAGGATCACTGAAGACAAAATGGGTGCATATGCAAATGTGGTGAAGAAAGCTAATGGTGCCTGGCTATCAAAAGATATAGCATCTGAAGTCTTAAAGGCTTGAAGATAAACAAGCGGCTATCTAGCTCAGAAGTAACAAAGTCCACAGGAAGAAGCACACCAGCCTTTGTGATCATGAGGTGCCGATGGTATCAGGTGGCAGGCATCAAAGACCCGGAACAAAAAAATCATAACATTGTGAATGAGGGGGAGGGTGGAGTGGAGACACAAAGCTCATCTCTATACAACTGGACATCTCCTTACAGAAGGGTTACGGGGAGGAGACAAATCAGTCAGGGTGCAGCATAGTACCCTTGAAACATACAACTTTCCTCTAGTTCTTTAATGCTTCCTCCCCACCCCTATCGTGACCCAAATTCTTTTAAAAATTTGACTGAACCAGAGCATGTACACTGGTCCAGATAAGAGCTGGAAACACAGGGAATCCAGGACAGATAAACTCCTCAGGATCAATAATGAGAGTAGCGATACCAGGAGGGTAAGAGTAAGGTGGGGGGAGGGGGGAGGGGAATTCGATCACAATGATCTTCACTTGTCCTCAAACTCTGGCCTGTGAGCCACATGTGGCCCACTGCGGACATTTATCCAGCCTACTGGGTGTTTTTGCCCATTTTATTTTTTAAATTCAAAATAAGATATGTGCAGTGTGCATAGGAATTTGTTCATAGTTTTTTTTAACTATTGTCCAGCCCAGGGACAGTGAACTGGCCCCCCATTTAAAAAGTTTCAGGACTCCTGAATTTTATTCTACATATAACCCCCTCCTAGGGGAACGGACAATAGAAAAGTGGGTGAAGGAAGGCATTAGACAGTGTAAGACATGACAAAATAATAATTCATAAATGATCAAGGGTTCATGAGGGAGGGAGGGTGGAGGAGGGAAGGGAAAAAATTGAGGAGCTGACACCAAGGCCTCAAATGGAAAGCAAATGTTTTGAAGATGATCATTGCAACAAATGTACAAACATGCTTGACACGATGGATGGATTGTAATAAGCGTTGTATGAGCCACCAATAAAATGATTTTTTAATGAAATGGAATGCATAAGGATTGATAGTCTATGTGTTAGTGAGCTGCATATCGATATTGGCCATTTTAAATCAGAAAATCATGTTTTACTATGCCAGGAGTGATACGTACAAGAGGAAGAGTATTGTATTTCTCGTCAAGTAGGACATTTCAGGGTCTATCTTGAAGTACCATGTCATCTGTGATAGTGTCTGTCTGCATACAAGGAAATCCAATCAATACAACTGTTATTCAAGTTCATGCACCAGCCCCTAAAGGTAATGATGAAGAGAGTGAAGAATTCTACCAACATCTTCAGTCTGAAATTGACTGATCAAAATGCAATCAAGATGCGTGGATAATTATCGGTGATTAGAATGCAATTGTTGGACATAACAAGGAAAAAGCTGTAATGGAAATAGGCTCTTGATAATAGGAACGAAAGCTGAAGATCAGATGACAAAATTTTGCAAGACCAATGACTTGTTCATAGCAAATAATTTTCTATTTAGGTATTTTTTCAACTGTTATATATTTTGAAGCCTATTCAGAGTTGTTAAACATCTGATCAATTGCTCCTTTTCCCTCAAAGATCACTTTTAATCCCAACAAGCACTTTATCTTTTGAGGAAGATGAAGTTATTGTTGGTCCTGGCACATAGCGATCCTGTGTTCAACAGAACAAAAGTCTGGTCCTGTGCCCTCATGATTGTTGTTTGAGCTCATTTTTGCAGTAACTGTTTGCTCCTTTTGTCGAGGTTTTTCTTTTTCACTGTCACTCTACAAAGCATTACGTCCTGTTCCAGGGACTGGTCTCCCCTAACACATCGAAAGTTAAGATGAATTCTTGCCATGCTCACTTCTTTTTTTTATTATTTTAAAATAATTTTATTGGGGGTTCGTACAACTCTTATCACAATCCATATATCCATCTATTATGTCACGTACATTTGTTTCTCAAAACATTTGCTTTCTACTTGAGCCCTTGGTATCAGGTCCTCATTTCCCCTCCCTTCCCGCTCCCCCCTCCCTCATGAACCCTTGATCATTTATAAATTATTATTTTGTCATATCTTACACTTTCTGACGTCTCCTTCACCCACTTTTCTGTAGATCCTTGTGATCGGTTCCCCCTTCCCACCCCACCCTGCCTCCCTGCCATGCTCACTTCTAAGGAGCTTTCTGGCTGTACTTCTTCCACGATAGACCTGTTTGTTCTTCTGGTGGTCCACAGTCCTTTCAATGTTGCTCACCATCACCATAATCCAAATGCATGAACTCTTCTCCAGGTTTTCCTATTTAATATTTAACTTTCACATGCGTTAAGAGGAGCTTGAAAATACCATGGCGCACCCTTGTCCTCAAAGTCACATCTTTGTTTTTTAAAGTCTTGTGCAGCAGATTCATACAATGCAATAAATAATCATTTGATCTGACTACTACTTCCACGAGCAATGACTGTGGACCCAAGAAGAAGAAATCCTTATAATGTCAATATTTTCTCCATTTATCTATCCGTTAATGGACAACGGTCCAGTTGTGAGGATCGTTTTCTTTACATTGAGTTGAAATCCCTATTGTAGGCTGCAATCCTTCATCTTCATGAGCACGTTCTTCAAGTCCTCCTCCATTCATCAAGCAAGGATGCATCATCTGCGTATTGTTAATAAGCCTTCCTCCAATCCTGGTGCGGCATCCTTCTTCACATAGTACAGCTGCTGGAATTATTTACTCTAAGTATACAGATTCAATAACTGATTCAATGGTGAAAGGACACAACTCTCATGCACAATTTTCCTGACTGTAAGCCAGGTAGTATTCCATGGGAGAAAGATGCATCTTTCTATTCCTGTGGAGTTACAGTCTTGGAAACGCACAGGGGCAGTTCTACCCCACCATGTAATGTTATTATGAATCAGATTCGACTGGATGGAACTAAGTTTTTGTTTTGCTTAGTCCCTTCTTCTGTTTGATTGACTGCCTCTTGATCATGTACAGGCTCCACATGAGCACAGGGAAGTGTGCTAGATTTCCCATTCTTTTCAAAGATATCCACAGTGGGTAATGAGCCACACAATCAAATGCAATTGCATAGTCAATAAAACACGGGGAAATATCTTTCTGGTAGGTGATTGTATATTGGAGAAAAACATGTTCATAACTAATTAGTCATATTAAAACAGTGTGGCAGTTACCTAATCTTCTGTCAACTTGTGAAGGGGTGGAGTCTAGCCTGTTAATCAGCTTGCAGTTTGATGACCTCATTTGGAGGCATGATGGAGATAAATAACTCACTGAAGGCCAGATACACCCTCTCTCTGCTTGTCTCTCTGTGAGACATTCCTCTTGACAAGTCACATGGAGCTACACTGATGAAGCAAGAGCCCTGGAACTGGAGGAGGCACGTGGAGACCCAATCCAGTGGTGAGATGATTCTACCACCATTGGATCCACAAGACTTTCCACCCACTGGCCTGTGATCTTCCTGCATTCAGTATCATTGCATGTGCTGCCTGAATCTGAGGAGGAATTTATAGACTGGTATCAGGCATATTGGCTACTATTGAACTTAGAGAGACTTGATCTGGACTGGGCTGGGATGTTTTCTTAATATACAGTTACTCTTCATATAAAGCTCTTTCTTATACACAAATGAGCATCTCCCTAGATGTTTCTCTAGTCTACTCAGACTAACACAAACAGTAATAGAAATTTTTATGTACAATGAGTTTACATTGTTTTGGGGGTTTTTTTGCTGCATAAATGTCTTCAATAATCCATTAACAGATCACATAAGCCAGCTTGCTGAAACCTCTAGCTTTCATCCGGACAGCACATGTTGAGGCCCTATTTCTGGAGCAAACCACGCTGCTTTCAGCACATGACAAGCCCGGGAACTCTTGCCAAATTTCCGAAGGCACCTCTCATAGATGTTGATCAAATTTGCCTTGAGGAGCCCAGCCCATTTAGCGTTATATTTTTAACCCTAAAACAATTTTACCTTACCAGTTTTGAAACTTTTTGGCAGAGCTACATCTTTTTCTTGGGGGCTCTTACAACTCTGATTACAATCCACACAGCAATTGTTATCAGGCATATCTGTACATATGTTGCCCTTGTTCTTTTCTTGACATTTACTTTCTATTGAGCCCTTGGTATCATCTCTTCATTTCCCCTTCCTCCACCCTCCACTCCCATGGCCCCTTGATTATAAATTATTTTCATCTCTTTCCGACTGCTGTCTCCCTTCACCCATGGTTTCTGCAGTTCTTCCCCCCAGAGGGGTGTGCGTGGTCATGTGTCAATCATTGCGATTGGTTCCCCCTTCCTTCCCTCTTCTGCCTTCCTTCCCAACCTTCTGGTATCCCTATTCCCATTCCTGGATTCCATGTGTCGTGAGCTTTTCTCTTAGCTATACTTGTGCACATGCTCCCATCTAGTTCAGAGTGGGAAGCAGCACTGGGGTCATGACAGTGGGGGTGTGGAAGCCTCAAGGAACCAGAGGAATATTGTGTGTTCCATCAGTGTTTTACTGCATCCTGGTTGACTCACCCCTTCCCTGTCAACCCTCTGTGGATGGGTGTTCCATTGTCTACAGATGGGTTTTGGGTCTCTGCTCCGACTTCCATCATCCTCAACAATACATTTTTGTTTTTTATGGATCTTTTGATGCCTGTTACCTGGTCCAGAAGACACCTCATGTTTGCACAGGCTGGTGTGCTTTTTCCATGTGGGCTTGTTCCTTCTCTGCTGGATGACTGCTTAACTTCAAGTCTTTAAGACCCCAGACACTAACTTTTACTAGTTGGCCACCATCCATTTCCTTCACATTTGCTAAGCATTTTGTCTTCAATGATTGTGCTGGGGGTGGGGGGTGGGGTAGGGTGACCATCACAGAATGCCAATTGTTGGAACAGTGTTCTTGTATTGAGGGAGGGTGTGCGCTGAGGCCCGAAATCCGTCCACAACCTCAGTGTAATTTTGGCTACAATTTTTTAGTATACTAGTTTACTTTCTGAGAATGTTTAAACAGCAAATGAGGTGCATTAATTGTTTGATGACATCAGTTACATTTTCAGTGTGTCAACACTCTCTTTAGCTGCCTCCTGGCTTTTCTGGTTCCAGTGTTTCAGTTTCCCTGCCGGCTTTTCTCTTCATCATTTTATTTGTGTGTAAACTTGCCTTTTATTAGTGTTAACTTTTTGTATGTTCTTTTTAATTTTGGTAAACATTTTAATTGTATAAAAGAACATTTGGCGTTTCAATTCTTCACATTTTCTTCACATTAGCGTACATTCATCATATTTACTCATTTGTCAATTTTCCCATCACCACTCACAGACCAAAATACATCGTATTTTTCTTAGTTATTGGCAAGTGTCACTATAATACAATTTAATCATTCAATAATATGAAGAGTTGTGCAATCACCACCACCACAAATTTCAGAACATTTTCTTCGCCTAATAGTTAGGTTCCTATTTATTCCTACCCTCCCTTCCATGCCTTAGATAATTCATCCAGTTAGTGTGTCTGTAGATTTACCTATCCTAGATTTCACACACAGAAATGAATACAAAGCACCAACAGGAAGCAAACAAGCAGAAACCAGTGATGACTAGACAGCACACACACGAAAAACAGGAATAGAAAAAAGGCAGAAATTACATGCCGGAACCACCTTTTTCATCTGTGCTTCGCAGTCAGCTGCTGGCCTCTTTGTCTCATACAGGTGGTTTTTCGTGGAGCACCATACTCATACTCAATATCCTTCGTGTGCTAAAGCTACTTCCTTAAACACCGATCTCAAGAAGACTTTAATTAAGGAGTATCTCAGCATGAGTGTCTGGGAGTCTTTTAATCTACAGTGGATTTTATAAAGATTTTGAGTTTTCAAATTCTGTCCCCTATTTCAGGGCCCATCTCTTGGGGTCCTGATTAGAAGGGTCTGGTAGAGGTAGCTGGGCATCCGGGTTTCTCATTGTCAGGGTAGACGAGGCCTTGGCTTGTGCCAGCTATGAGTTCTCTAGATTTTTCTCTGAGATTTTGATTTGTTTTGCTCCTGAGGAGTAGAGACCAAGTTATTATACTTTTGATGGCTGCTCACAAGCTTCTAACGCCTCAGATGCTACTCACCATACTAGGACATGGAACATACATTTTGTGAACCCTTTCATGACAATTGACGGAAGTGTCCCTTAAGACAGTTCCTAAATCTTCATGCTCAGAAAATCAATCTAGTTCCTAAATCAATCTAGTTCCTAAGTTCCTAAATCTTCATGCTCAGAAAAATCAATCTAGCAAAGTGTTAGATCTCAGAAGTGTCTGTAACTGAGTCCTTCGAATGTGTGTGCACAATCTAATACATATGCAACCACACAGATTACAAAATACATCACTGTACTTTTTTGTTATTATTGATAGTTTCTTTTATAGTTTTCTTTTTCCACCTAGTTACTTTCAAATATCTTTCCCCCCCAAATAGGATCTAAAGATATCTCTTTGTAGTCACTCTATGTAGTAGGTCTTTGAATTTACATATTTAAGATACTAACATTTATGATTTCTTAAGCTATACATTTTTGGTTTTTTTCCCCCTGCAATGGGACTCATTATATTGCATACTGTTTCTTTCCCAGCTTTTCCCCCTCAAAATTACCCGTATCCTTGCTCTAAGACCAACACAAACCGCTTTCAGGATTATAGTACTTTATCACCACAGAGAGGCACAAAGAGGAGACCACTTGTAATCATGGAAAACAGGCATTGCTGTGGGATCGACTGGACTTTCATTCCCTTCAGGCTCTTCCAGGCTGGATAAGCTACTCGAAGCCTATTTAGTCCCCTTTAAAAGCATGGGAAAATCTGAGGGTAAGATCCTAGGAAATCCTCTTATCTTACCACTTTCCACTTATTATTAGGGACAAGGTTTTTTTTTAAAAATTTGAAACATTAGTAATTAAAACAAATATAAAACCTTATATTCTTTCACACTCTGAGGGAGGCACATAGAAATGAATTTCCAGATGGTCAGTCCCTTATAGGCTTTAAAGTTCTTCGTTTTAATTTAGTAATTGGAAAGTTAAAAATTGATATTCTTAGAATATACATAAAAAAAACTACACATGCATGGGAATATAAAAGGCACTTCTGGATTGAAGGTCCCTGACCTTCAATTTCCAACCCTTAGAAGAGTGACACTGTGGCAGCCCCCATGGGCTTAAGAACAGGCACAGTTGTGAGGATGGTGCAGGGTGGGCATGTTTCGTTCCGTTGTGCACAGGGTCACAACGGACTTAATGGCATTTAACAACTAAGATCACGCATCATTGCTGTAATCCTGATCAACTTATTTAATGTGGGTGGTGCTGATGTTGTCAGGTGATATCGAGTCAGTTGATTCCCAGACACCCATGTTCAACGGAATGAAGCACCAAGCTGCACCTGTGTCCGCGCACAGTTCCTATGTTCGAGCCCATTGTCGCATCCACTGTGTCAGTCCGTCTCATCCGAGGATCTTCCTCTTATGCATGTCCCCTCCACCTTACCAAGCACGAGGTCCTCTTCCTGGGACAGGGCTCTCTTGAAAACAAGTCCCCAGCATGTGAGATGAAGTCTTGCCACCCTCGCCTCTAAGCATCAGTCTAGCTGCGCTTCTTCCAGACAGTACGGTGCTAAAGGCATTATGAACTTGAAAGGGGTTTCATGTCGGTTGTAAAGCTAGCAAAGAGAAAAATAAACGTTCAACCACGGTATCTTCTTACCCTCACACGCTAAGCTAAAGGGCAGAAATAGTAAACATCAGAGGGGTGTTATCACACTCCCTGAGGCAAGGGGCACTCCTATATGCCTACTGAGTTTCCAATGTCTAGTTTCCAAATTCCTTTCTCTTTACGCTTTCTTTTCCAATACAGGCTCAGTTAATTCTGACAACTGGCAGAGATCTGTATATGTACACAGTTCAAAGTAAGATGACCCAACAGAATGCTCCAATTACAGGCTATCATGAGAAACACGTGAAGAACATGTCTGCTGAAGACCATCCAACAACAGCTGCAGCAGTAATGGAAGGGAGCTGCCAGTTTCAGGCCGGATTCAGAAGAGAACACAAAACAAGAAATAGAACTGCTGATGTCAGATGGATTTTGGTTGAAAGTAGAGAATACCAGAAAGGTGGCGGCTTGGGTTTCGTTGACCCTGCTCAGGCATTTGACTGTGGGGACCATAATAAACTATGGATAGCTTACGAACGGGAACCCCAGAAGACTGTTGTGCTCATGTGAAGTCCGTACCTGGATCAAGAGGCAACTGTGCAACAGAACAAGGGAATGCTGCATGCTTAAAATCAGAACAAGTGTGCACCCCTCTCACCATTGTCCTCCAGTCTGTCTGCTGAGCAAAGCCATCATCAGAGAAGCTGATGATATGAAGAAGAATGATGTATCAGGATTGGGGAAAGCCTATTAACCACCTGTGCTATGCAGATGACACAACCTTGCCCACTGAAAATGAGTCGAAGCATGTGCTGAAGATCAAGGATTACAGTCTTCAGAATGGATTACAACCCAATGCAAAGAAAACCAGAATCCTCACAACTGGACAAATAGCTAACATGATAAATGGAGAAAAGTTGTCAAGGATTTTGTCTTGCTTAGATTCAAAATATGTGCCCACAGGAGCAGCAGACAAGGATCACACGATGCATCATGTTGTGTACATCTGCTGCACTCTCGCACCTCTTTAGAGTCCTGAAAAGCACAATGTTACTTTGAAGACTAAGGTGCACCTGACTCAGACACGCGTTTTCAATTTCTTCACATGCATGTGAAAATTGGACACTAGACTAAAAAAAAACAAACCAGAATAATCAGTGCTGGAGAATAATATTGAAAGAACCATGGGCTACCAAAACAATACATCTATCTTAGAAGAGCATCCAAAATGATCCTTAGAGGCAAAGATGGCAAGACTTGCTCTCGTGCACTTTGGACACCTGGAGAAGTACATCACCCTTGCTAAAGCAGCGGGGCAGGGGAAAAGCAGGAGGCCTTTGAGAATATGACTAGACACTCACTGTGGCTACCACCACGGGTTCACACCTGAGGACCACTGGGAGAATGTCACGGGCTGGGCAGTGGCTCCTTCTGCGCACGCAGGGATGGAATGAGCTGGAAGCTACCCGATGGCCCCTGACTTCACTCTGAGGCTGCTAACCTTAGCAAACTACTATTTCATAGACTCACAACCAACAGGCTGCGCAGGTTTAACATTTTGGTCATACCTTACTTAAAAACTCTCATTACCAAATAAACTTCTATATGACACTGATGACCTGCTCAAAATCCTCCTGTCACTGGAGATCAGTGCGACAGACTTTGGTGTGCAAAACTCATGGTTAAAGAATAAGTATGTAGTTAGTATGACTGCCTGGGTTCTTGATGTGAACTGCATGTAAAAATAAGCACATTCGGGGGATGGGGAAGGGAGGGGGAAAAAGGGGAGCTGATCCCAAGGGCTTAATGGAAAGTAAATGTACAACTATTCCAGATATGTGTATGCATTGTAGTAAGAGTTGTAAGATCCTCAATAAAGTGGTCTTTTAATAAAAAAAGTTAAAAGTCAAAGATGTCATTTTGAGGGCTTCATATGCATAACAAACTGGACAATGAATAAAGATGACCAACAAGAAAAAAATAAAAATGAAAGCATTTATTTTTATGCTTATTTGTTCACTAATGTGAAAATCCAATTTACACAGAAGATATGCCTTATATGCTTTGATACCACATGGAAACATTTTCATGGCTGTTTGTGAATCAAAATTAGATCTTGTATATCCCTAGAATGCTGCCTACGTGTCACGTCACTTGTTAAAGGTCTATGACGTGCAAGAGCGCTTGTTTTACAGTCAGTGATTGTAATTTCTACATAACATAGGTCACAGCTCTACTGAAAGCAAATCAGGAAACAGAGTCAAATGTATGAAAATTTTCCTTAAAAAAAGAGGGATTATTAACTAGTAGGAACTATGCTGTCAGTATTTTACACTAATGACTGGAGTCAGAGTCATTATGTACATAAACTATTTTAATAATCATGGCTGAAGGAAAAATTAACTTGGGAGGCATTATTAATTCTACACAATTTGGTAAATTCATTTAAAAATCACTTCTATATATTGTGTTATTAAACAGTGGCCGCATCCTACCAAATAATGTAACCCACTTTTAATGTCTCTAAACTGTAAGTTTATTTAAGAGGGAGGGTGGAGATACATTTTGAAGCTTGCTTTACCTAGATGCACACTTCTAATTACATTATAACATCTATAGCCTGAGTGGGTGAAAATGATTTCAAGAGCAATTTAACTCAACTCTTCAGATGGGGGGTGGGTGGGGGCACTAAGAAATTCTGAGACTAGGAAAACAAAGATGTAAAATATATGAACTTAATTAATCAGAAAGCAGCAAAGAATTAAAGGTATCTAACCTAGTTTGAATGAACTCTGATCTTTGATATTTTGTTACATTGGATCTGGATTTAAAAAGTCGGAAGCTGATTATAAATATGCAGTACTCAAAAATGGATCTTTCAGTTCAAAACTACTTTAAGGCCAGAAATGTGAAAAATGTATCAAATTTGCAGAAATTACATAAAGAAAATTATACCACAGCTTACCAAGTATGAATTTAGTCTCCTCCCAAAACTCTTAAGTTGTAAGATTCTGGGTAAGACTTGGTGAAAAAAAGAAGTAGGAGATGAAGGTAATAAAGTTAGCTATCAGGATGATAGAATATTTTTATATTTCAGAACATTATGAAATAACAAGGGTAAGTGATAATGTAAAATTTAAAAAGCAAAATGTGCTTGAGAAAAACACAAATAGCTCTTTACGACTCTAAAACTATAAAAGAGGATAAAGCAGGACAACAACAAAGGCTACGACTCTTCATAGATCGTGCTGTGAGGCAATTACTCTAGGATGCGTTCAACTCTACTGACTCCTTTAGAGACGGAATAAGTTTCAGAAATGATTATATTTCTAAATGATTACATTTCATGAATGAGATTCCAAAGCAAAACTCATACCTTGATCTTCCTGACGAAAGGATTCAAATGCTATGATTCAAACATTATTGTTGTTTGATAGAATTAAATCATCGATCTTTGACCCTGAGTGCTTCCTAACAAACGGGCTCTTCCTTCCAATACTTACTCAACCAATCTGCTAGTAGGATCCCTAGGGATCTGCAAGATGGAAGAGCCACTGTCAACTCAGGCACACCCTCTTCCCATAGATGTAGTGTTCTTTTCTTCTAAGTGGTTTCCGTTTAAAATTCTTCATAGTCAAGATGTTCTTTTATGGTTTGAAGTAAATACCCCTGAATATATATGAGTGCAGGAATATTTTTAGTGCAGTTTATATTAAAGATATCATAGTAAAACGCCTCGATTTTATTTTAAGAGTCCCTTTTCTTTGGTCTGCATTATAATTTTGAATCTTTTATTTTATCAGAAGAAATGATTATATGAATCTTATCATAGCTTTTAAATCAGACCAAAGGATAATTTTACACTTGACAGTGTATATATTTTGATAAAACATTTTTATCTTCTGAAAGTGACAACTTTAAAAAAGATTATTTAGTCTACTAAATGGATAGTTATAGAACATATTGTAGTAAAAGAAGTATTAACATTTTAAATATTGTAATTAATCCTACCTGTCACCTGAAAAGTCATTGCTACTAACTTTAATCAATATGCCAGACTTTAAATTTAATATCGATATATCAGTACAATCAAGCATCTCTAAAGTTTTAAAAAATCAATATGGTATCACAAACCAAATGTCATTTAAAACTTCCAAAGTTTAACAAACCACAAAATAACATTTACCATAAAATGAAGTTTGTTGTAGAATTCTAAAAGGTAAAATGTTTTTCTAGTCGTTTAAGACTATATATGTAAATTAATACAGACTTTAGCTGTAGTGAACTACCAGATAGACTCAGTTGCCCTGAGAACAGGCCATCTCATGGTGACTCCATGTAGGTCAGAGAATTGTGCTCCGCAGGGTTTCCCGGCCAGAGCTCCAGACCTTCTTTTCTTTTAAGGGATTCAGAGTGGATTTGAACCTCCTATTTTGGGTTGGCAGGCCAAGAGAGTGTTAATAATCGGTATCATCTGGGGATGCCAAGGCCCAACTATTAAAGAACAAAACAGAAAATCCTAATGGAAATGTTCAAAGGCTTGTCATTTTAATTCAAATTTATGAAAACAGAAGGATGCTTATATCCCGATAGGGCTAAACAAATTCAGCTCCTGTGACCAACATTCATGTCAACTTCCTTTTAAATATGGATATTAAAAAAATTAAAAGTACGCCAATTTTGTTACATTGATAAGTGGACTCTGAAAATTCACTTCAAATATAATCTTCTTAGAACCACTATTATTTCTGTCTAGGAAATAAAAATAAAAATTCATAAAAAAATTCATTTTTTTAGTTTTTTATAAGTCTTATTACATCTTTAAAGCTGAAATTGTTATTTCAAAAGCCAAATTCTATGTGTTGTTCCTGCATAGTGCTAAAGAATTAAAGCACCTAGTATTTTCTTTTGTTGCACTATTTAACAAACTTTGTTTTTAATATCACAACTAACAACTGGATATTGAGTTGTTTTTTGAAACTAAAATACTTTATACTTCTCCAGAGTCAAAGTATATGTGTCTGTACATACCGACCAATGTTTCTCATTTGTGTATTAGAGAAAAGTCTGTTTTGCTATGCATCTTTTAAAATAACTTCTAAAATAAGAGCTATTTTTTCCTCTGTCCCCCCATTTTGTTTTTGAGAAAAAAAGTCTAGCAATGTGAATTCCACTGCAGATTAAAATTAAACAAACCATAACATATTCTTTTGTTAACATATTTAATACATTCCTATATGAGGTTCAGGACCTTTTGAAAATCGCCTTGATGATATAGGTTCCCACATTTAATTGGCCTATCACCCTTTTCAGGAAGAAGATCGACGACTCAGCGCCCCTGGTGACCCACTGCTTCTGCACTGTAGCCCACAGTCCAGCATACCCTGTAGGCAACATCTGCTTTTGCAGCCCTCGCTATTGCCTACTGTGGGAGATGCTGCTTTATTTAATACACGGATCCAAATGTACCCACATTGGTTTTGGATGTAGTTAACTTATGAAACAAAGTGTTTTCAATTTGCAAGAACTGGAATAGTATACAGCTGAAAAAAGTTAAACACTACACAACATGACTTGAGAGAGCAGGAAAGGAAGAGGCCAGGTTATATTAGTTGCTTCAGATTTAGGAAAGGGCTATTGCCTAATTTATCCCCAAGCAGCTTTTGAGGATGGTTTCTTAAAGTCAACACAGATTTTCTTGCTAATTTAAGATAAAGCTATAAATTCCCTCCATGTTCATTGTATGTTAATATATGCTATTTCACAATGTCTCATAATGAAATCTATACACTCAACATACAAATGAAAGAAAGGTACCTGGCATATGCTTTAAAAGAAAAAAAAAATCTCACCAGGACATAATTATTTCATTGTAAGAGTACTAATAGAACAGTTTAGAGACTGGAGGACAGTAAAAAATGTTGTTCTTTTAATGCATAAAAGGGACACTTCTCCCCCCAAGGCTGACTACCAATCCCTGCAAAAACATTATTCCAGACTCTCTTTTCAGTGCATACTACATTGTAGAAACAAAATCTCTCTTAGAGAACTAGTTGTTAGAAATAATGACTATCCCTAAAGATATAATACTCTCAATGTTTACTACTTAAGAAAAGTCAGCATTAATTTCTCTTAATATAAGGATTTAGCTTTGGAAAACATAAACCTGACAATTTTTAACCAAGGTCAATCTAGATGACTGACATTGAGCATACAAGTAAGTGCCTATATACCTGTCTAGGTTTCTCTCTTGTAGATTGAAACACTGTATATCAAGTCTGTTTCAATATTTAAGTAGTTTCAAGTCTCAGAACAGAGCTGAACCATGTGAACAAGTCTGGTGAAGCACGGATTCAGTCCTTAATTATACAGTCCCTCTCCCCCTGTAATTTAGATAAGCACCGCCAAAACTGGAGCCAAGTTCTCAACAGTTAATGTAACAGAAGGAACTATAATTTAATCACATCATATCATATGACACTAAGTAACATTCTCTTTTGCCTGTTGATATATAACATAGTTAAGTTTATTACAAGCATTATTTCTTAAGATTTATTGTATAAGTGTTCCTTTTTCAAGTATGATCACTTATTTATATTGTTTATATCTTAACATTAAATAAATCAGTGATAAATGCAATACACTGTGCCATTTCTCCCCTAAGTGTGTTACTAATTAACAAAATCAACTATGAAAACCAAAACAACCATGAAGTTACAACAAGGCTATCAACATCACAGACTGAGTAGGTCAACAGCATTGTCCCCTTAACATGAAGGTAATTATTATAAAAAATGCTTCTATATGTTTAGGTTAGCATTAATTTAGCAGCAGCTGGTATTCTGGACAAGTAGATCAAAAAAGAAGATTTAGGTGGGAAAACAACCGAACAACCAACCAACCAACTCAAAGACTATCGAACCATGTTACTAAGAAAAGAAGCAACCTGCTGGTGTCACCTTACATCAAACTGTGTTTTCCCTTTCAACGGGTGTTTTAATTCATTTGTACGATGACAACACAGCCCTGGAGTTCTCATGATACATCAATGAGATGGACTAACTTGTCGGCGAACCTCTTATTTAATATTTAAATGATAACAATACAGTAACTAGAAAAGGTCAGTGTCTCAGTGGCTTCAAAGCACACACAGTTCACACACACCCCCCCCCAATAATAATGCAAGTAAAATCTATGCTCTGCAACACTAGTGCAATGCAGTAGTCTTTCCTGTAGAAGGAGCTGAGGGTTATCCAAGTAGAAGCTTTAAATAAGGTAGATCGTTGCCAACTAGAGGTGCATTCAAAATAAAACACTTTTCAAAACTACTGCAAAAAACAAATGACAAAAAGTGGTTAAGAACAACTGCACATCTGTTGTGTGTATCAGATGTAAGCGAATGGACCCTGTGGGTGCTTGCACGGTTTGCTTTACATGAAGGAAAATTCAGACTTAGTCCACTTCCATCTCTCCGGAAGCTTTAGTGTGCTGGGAGCTGTCTTTTGTTGTGTCTGCTTTAGTTTCAGGCCCACTCTGTCCATCCATTGGTCCATTGTGTTCACTATTAGCTTTTGCTTTGTCTTCAGCAACCTCTACTTTTGGTTTGGGTTTGTAAATGATTGGGTTACAGAAGTTATCCAGCTCCTAAAGAAAGAAAGAAAATTATTAAAAGCATTATAGAACAAGTCACTGTTCATGTTCTAGATGTCTACAGAATTCCACACACCTGGATTTCTTCTAGCTCAGCGAGGTAATCCACTGCTTATATAATTCCATGAAGGATTTATCCCGAGCTAGCTAAATGGAAACCATCTGGGTGGTACAAATATTAACTGCCTCAAAGTTCCTTCTTTTTGATTTGAATAGACTTTACTTTTTTTATTTAAATAAATCACTTTATTGGGGGCTCTTACAACAATCCATACATCAGTTGTATCAAGCACATTTGTACATATGTTGGCATCATCGTTTTCAAAACATTTTCTTTCTACTTAGGCCCTTGGTATCAGCTATTTTTTCCCTCCCTCTCCTCCCCTCCTCTCGTAAACCCTGACACATTATAAATTATTACTATTTTCATAACTTACACCGTCAGCTGTCTTCCTTCACCCCATTTCTGTTGTTCATCCCCGGAGGAGGGGTGTGTGTGTTAATACGTCCATCATTGAGATCAGTTCCCCCTCTCTCCCCACCTTCCCCACCCTCATGGTATGCTACTTCCATTACTGTTCCTAAGGGGTTTCACATAGTTTGCTTTTAGAGAACTAATTTCTAATTCCTCTAAATTATGCCTAAATGTGTTACCCAAATTAACACCTACTTTGCAAACTTCTCAACATATATAGAAATAATTAAGTAGGATCATATCAATATACACACTAACAAGTAACTTGATAACAATGTAAAATAAATGTATTTTTTATTTCCTTGCTTATTTACAAAGAAACAGGCATACAATGCCAAAGAGATTGGGATAGGGGTAGAAAGAGGGGGAAATCTACCTGAAAACTGCCAGCCATACTCTGCATATTTCATCTGACTCTGACTGCACAATTTTGTACAGCTTATTGGGAAAACTTACTAAGAATAAATACTTATTGATTTATCTGATTGGAAAAACACTTGCTTAATTAAATAAACCAACAAAATTAAATGTCCCAAAATATACCGAATGAGTTAAAATCACCTGAAATTCCACTTTCTAGAGATAATCATTTACATTTGTGACCCTCTTCTAGACATGATGTCTGCACAGATACCTGTACAACACCTAACAACAAACATATACGAAAATAGAAATCTATGAATAATTATACATAAATAGGCACAGCTGTGTCTAAAGTATTTTATTTAGTGGCTGCATAGTATTACATGGAACATCAATCTATCTAGTTTCCTACTAAAACTAAGATACTTCTCTTTTTCATGGTTAAAACTAATGGTCTCTTTTCAGCGGTTCTCGACTCCGTTGGGGGTCGAACAACCCTTTCACAGGGGTTGCTTAAGACCATCGGAAAACACCTATTTCCGATGGTCGTAGGAACCAAGACACAGCTCCTCTGTCCGTGTCTAGATGGGTCAGCCCATAAGCCCACCAATGAGTACCCAGTGTAAAGATTGTGAGCACCCAGTGTGAAGACAGTTACCCATGATACACCATACTTAAAAGACAAAATTTAATTAGTTTGTCATTAGAAGTATTTCACAATATATGACTACATATTGCTTTTGTGATTAATCACTATGCTTTAATTATGCCCAATTTATAACAATGAAAATATATCCTGCATATCAGATACTTACATCACGATTTATAATAGTAGCAAAATTAGTTATGAATTAACAACAAAAATTATGTTATGGTTGGGGTCACCTGAAGAACTGTATTAAAAGGTCATGACATTGGGAAGATTGAGAACCACTGCTCTATATCTTCTACATATACATGTGCAATGATCACTTTAGGATGAATTCCTGTAAATGTGATTTCTGGGGTAAGGAGTATTCAACTTTATAGATTTCCACACATCCTTTGGCACAATGTCCCAGAGAAGTTGTGATAAATTAATTAAGCTGTTTCTGGGAAAGTGTCCATGTCTACACATCCTTGTCTAATGTGGCAAGGATTATACATGTAAACAAAACCATGTCAGATGGGTGAGTAAAGATGGTCACATTTTGTAAATCAAAGAAGACGAACATCTTTTTTGTATATTTATTGGACAGATACTTCATTTCTTCTGTCAACATTTTTATTCTTTGGATACTGATCTTTATTTTCTCCGTGTGTGTATGGATGTGTAATTTTCCCCCTAAGTTTCTCCTGGTAACCTTTGACACTTTCATTAGAAATTTTCTTTAAATGTGAAAGTTTACCTTAGAATTAAGATTTTACACAATTCAAACTACATCAAGGACAGACCTACACTACCAAGTGGGCACTGGAAACTTGGATGTCTTAACTGATCTGTAAGTCTGAAACATTTGGTAGTCAGAGTCGTCATGTTGCCTTAGTCCACCCTACATTACACTCATCACTGAAAAGCACCCTGAGTACATGACAAATCAAATCAAGGAGCAGATATCCCATCTAGGATTAAAAATAATTTTTAAAAAGTCTTTACTTTTTTTTCTCTTCAAGCTGAATTTCCCCAAGTGAATTTCTTAAAATTAAAGATAAAAATTAGTGTTTGACCTCATTAAAATAATTTATAAACAATTTCTTACCTTTGACTTTGCAACTATTTCTGAAACTTTCACAACAGGATCTTGAGTGAGACTTAGTTTGTTCTGTGCATTCATCTTACTGTTCAGCCAATTCATGCCTTCACTGATATATTTCTCAACCTTTTCCATTTCAGCAGGATCCAAATGATCATATTTTTCATCCTATTAAAAAAAAACCTTTAGTTAATATAACAGAGTTTTCAGGAAGCACCTGGTAAGCTTTAATGAAAAACAAATCTTTTATTGAATTACTACCTTCCACGTATCCATGTGAAGAAGCCATATGCAAATTACACACACCCGAGACTTTATTCCCAACAAACTACACTCAGAGCTTCTTTCTTGGCTAAGTGCATTTCATTGACTGTCATACACTAATAACTGTTTTGCAAACCTGACTTCTTCAGGAAGTCTTTCCTTTCTTATTTACACTGATTTATTTTCTGCCAGTCTCTGAGGCCTATGTAAAATCAAGTCTTGTTTAGAAAGAATGTGATTGTTCAGCGTTTGCATACTGACTTCAGATGGCTCAGGTTTGGATACTGACTTGACCATTTACTACTTGTGTAGTACAGTCCTCGGCAAATTGCTCCAGCATTACAGTTTTGTTTCTTACATATTGAAGAAAAAGACATATCCTTGTGAGAAATAGTGCAATCAAGCATATGCTGGGCTTAAATTCACCAAGCGTTTGAAAATTAACACAAACTGTTATGATACCATGCCTGAAGGTTTCTGCTGCTGGCCTCTCGTTCCTAGATTGTTTTAATATTAATGATAAAAACTGGTAAATTACAGCGGATATTTACTCAGAGTGGGGCTTAGAAAAGTACAGCTCAATTTAAACTATTTATTGTTTTTTTTAAAAAAGTTTTTGGGACTAGAGCCCTAACTATTAGTTTACATATTATCTACAGCTGCTGTTGCACTGAAATGGAATGATTACACAAATATGGTAAGGCCCACAAAAAACCTAAAAACAATTTTTGTTGCATTTTACTGTTAAATGAAATAAAAATTGTCTTCTATATCAGAAAGTCTTTAGGGTTTACAACAGTGAAAAAAACTCATGATACAGATTGGGTATGCACATAAAAGGAATAAAGGGTAGAGGAGGTAACTGAAAACTAGGATCACTTGTAATGTGGTTCGATGGACTTTGAAAAATAAAAGCCACACAGTACCTGTATGTTTAATCTATCAGTATCCTTTACTAAGACGTCTCTAATACAAAAATAAACTTTAAGTTTAGTGCACAAAATCTCGGGAATTTGGTAGCAACAACTGCTGTTGCTTGGCAGTGGAGTATTGTCCGTGTATCCTGCCCTCTCCATGCACCACAAACACGCCATCACCACCGGCTAGCTTCAGGAGGTCAATACCTTGTTTCTGTAGGCTTCAATCACTTTCATAACAAGCTGGATCTTTTTCCCCAAGTCATTTAAAGCTTTTGGTCTTTCTTCATGTTCCATGTACCGCATTTGAATAGGCTGGCCATATTTCTGTTAACATAAAAATACTTTTGAAAGAAGAAGTGATATTATTTTGACAACAAAAAAACTTCTCTTGGACTCTCATAGGATGCTGAATAGAAAGGAAAGCAGATCATGTTAAAACATGTCATCTCCACATGAACCTGAGAGCCTGTGCTCAGACCTCCACAAGGAATTCAGGCCTTACCTCTTTCCCTTGTTCATTAAAATGACCTCTTGATTCCTCCCAAGTCCAAAGCCCCCCAAAACACTTTACTCCTTCAAAGAGAAGTGTTGTAAGCTTATAAAACCACTAAATTAAGAAAACCATTAGGTCTACACTACATGCAGAATTCAGATCTTTGAAAACTTGGTTTTATCTCATGCAATAAGATTACTGTGAGTTCCTGATAATATATTCATAACTATTCTAAATTTCTTATATGTACTCATCAGACTGAAGTGTGTATTACACACTAAATGTAGTTGAGAACAACAACAACAACAAAACCTTGGTCCCTGGCTCAAGTGCCTGGAATGGGATCTTAAAAAAATTGCTAAATGTTAATATGAACCCCCATATCTTAGGAGAGGGGAAGAATGATATAGATAAGTATTTTCTCTAAATGTTTTCTCTGTTTAAATAAAATTATTTTAAAGATAATTTTGGATTTGCATAAAAGTTATACAGAGAGAGCTATACAGTTCATACCCATTTCCCCCTAATAATACATTACTGTGGTATAATTGTCAAAACTAAGAAACCAACACTGGTTCATTAATATTAATTAAGCTCCAGATTTTATTGAGATTTCATATTCCAAGCCACCATATTACTTTTCGTTCATTATCACTTATTCCTTAAATGGGGAGTAAGCACTACACTTTTAATTTTTAAAAACCAGCTCAGAACAAGTCTGTGAGAACTGATGTAGCATTCATTTCCATGGTTGCTTATTTATTTGAGGAGTTACTAGGCTCTTCTGTCATTTCTCCAGCCTTAGCTAGCTCATTCTGTAAGATTCAAAATATATATGAATACATCCCCTGTATGGCAGGGGAGGAGCTTGGGGGTAAGAGGGAACTGATAACAGTGAGTACAAGAATAAATGTTCTAAAATCGATTGTACACATCTTTCTTGATGCCAGCGGACTACTGAAGTGTATCTGTGAACTATATGCAGATAAAAATGGAGAAAAAACTGTGAAAACTAAAATAGGTAGGGAATAAAAGCCATCTAGAAGATAAAATATGAAGCCTAGTTTTGTTATTATGTATGTGTCCTAATCTGTTTCTTTAAAAGTCATTTACTTGCATAAAGGTATTTTAAAAATCATTTTATTGGGGTTCATACAACTCTTATCACAATCCATACATATATCAATTGTGTAAAGCACATTTGTACATTCATTGCCCTCATCATTCTCAAAACATTTGCTCTCCACTTTAGCCCCTGGCATCAGCTCATTTTTCCCCCCTCTCCCCGCTTCCCCCTCCCTCATGAACCATTGATAATTTATAATTATTTTGTTATATCTTGCCCTGTCTAACGTCTCCTTCACCGACTTTTCTGTTGTCCGTCCCCCAGGGAGGAGGCTATATGTAGATCCTTGTAATCGGTTCCCCCTTTGCAAGCGACCCTCCTGGTATCGCCACTCTCACCACTGGTCCTGAAGGGATCATCTGCCCTGGATTCCCTGTGTTTCCAGTTTCTATCTGTACCAGTGTACATCCTCTGGTCTAGCCAGATTTGTAAGGTAGAATTGGGATCATGAATAGTGGAGGGGGGTGAGGGAGAAAGCATTTAGGAACTAGAGGAAAGTTGTATGTTTCATTGTTGCTACACCGCACCCTGACTGGTCTCCCCGCGACCCTTCCGTAAGGGGATGTCCACTTGCCTACAGATGGGCTTTGGGTCTCTACTCTGTACTCCCCCTTATTCACAATGATGATTTTTTGTTCTGATGATGCTTGATATGATTTCTGCATGAAGGTATTTTTTAAAAGATACTGCTTTTGCTTTAAAACCGTATCTATCCCCACTCTACACCTAAAGGACTTTTTCGTATATGCTAAAAATCCTTATGACATTGATTTCAATAAGCACCTTAGGCAATTTAGGTGCATAGTAAAGTAGTGCTATGATCCAGACTACAATGGAAATGACTGACATTTTCCTTATCTCTGCAAAATGAACTTGTAATCTCTTAAGGTTCTCCTTGCCTCTTAGTGAGGGCTGGGTCGGAAGCAAGGAAGAGAAACAAGGGTCTTCCTTTAAAACACCAGTGGCCTAGAGCTACAAAACCTCAAGGTCAGCAGTTTGAACCAGCCACCAGTCTGTGGGAGAAAGATGAGGCTGTCTATTTCTGTAAATATTGAAAATTTCTAAAACCCAAAGAAGCACTTTTACTGTCCTTCTTATAGGGTCCCTCACTATGAGTCAGAATAAACTCAATGGCAGGGAGCTTGATTTGGGTGAGTTGGGTAAGTCTCCTTATTCCTTTCTGAAGAGTAGGAGAGTAGAGTGGTGATTTATGAAGTCCTCATAAACTGTAATCTTAAAACACATGGTGATCTATTATAGATAATGATGAATATATTTTTAATATCTTGTAGCAGTGTTCTGTCAAAATGCTTTTAAAATGACAATGTGTGAGCATCTCTTACAGGTATCTGCCTCAGCAATTCCTCACATATTAACTAAGGATATAGACTGTGATACCATATGTGGGTTTTTCTGTTGAAAATTTTAACGTTCTATTGAATTTACCTTTAGCTCTTGTAACTTATCCACATAAACTTGTTTTGATTGGTCCTCTCCTTCTTCATAAAGCCAATTTTCTGTGTCTTCCAATATCCCAGAGATTTTGTTCAAGTCCTAGATATACATTTAAGAAATATTGTTTGAAAATATCCTTAGAAATACAAGTAACCAAGGAATAAAATGTTTTTCAAGTACAAAAGTTTGAATTTCAGATTATTATGACTCACTCATAAAACTTTTTCAACATACTTCTGTAATTTGGAAAACTAACTAAAAACCATCCCATACAGGCTCAAGGAGATAGACGACAATAATAAATTTAATATCTTTAGTAAATAAAAGTTTTAAAATTCAAACTTACTTCTGCAGTGATGAATTTTTCATAGACCGTGCCCAGCTTGTCTCTAAAATCATATACATATTCTTCAACAGCATTCTTAGCATCATTTCTTTCTTTTTCTAACTTATCCTGTATTATCATCTTACCCTATACAGAAAGATTCAGAGAGCTTTCCATTAGTAAGATAGATTATATCATCATACCTACTTAGGTTCAAATCCTAGGCACTCCACTTTGAGACCATAAGTGGGTTACACCCAATTCCTCTAAACCTCTGTTTTTTGATTTTAAAAGAGAGGTAGTCAATGGCAGAATTTATGTAAGACATTACTACAATACCTGGCACATTTACTGATGTTGTAAAAATCTTAGATACAGATGAGGCTATAGGCCAGTGAGGAGGCCCAGTGATACTGTCAGGTGAGTACTGGATTGCTAAGAAGGAGGACGCTATCTGCTCCTATAAATACCTACAGCTTCTGAAACCCTATAAAGGGTGGTTATGAATCAGAACTGACTCGACGGCAGTAGGTTTTATAGGTCAGTGATTTACATTTCAAGTGACGGAGATAGACCATCTGGATCAAAACCCAAAGGATACTCTTTGACCTGGGATGCTTTAATTTACTCGTGCCTCAGTTTCCCTTTCTATAAAAATGGGTATCGAATAGTACCTACCCTTTACAAATTTTGAGAATTAAGATACCAAAGTTTTAAAATGTGAGCAAAAATTATCAGAAACAACAAATGTAGATTTTAACATTTGAAGAAAATTGTATTTTTATAAAAATACATTGTATTCAGAAGGGCAGGGGAAGAAGGGGAGAGGAAGGGAGAAGAGGGGAACGGATCTCAATGATCTATACAGAACCATACACCCCTCTACAGGGGGAAACACAACAGAAAACACAGGGGCAGGGAGACAGTGGTCAGTGTGAGAGATGAAAATAATAGCAATGTGCAATCTATCAGGGGGGTTTTGAGGATGGGGGTGAGGGAGGGTGGGAGAGGAGCTGATGCCAAGGGCTCCACAGAAAGTGAATGTCTAGAAAATAATGACGGAAACGTGTGTGCACACCTGCCGGATTAAACTGATGTGTGCACTGTGAGGAGCTGTACGAGTGCCTAAAAATGATTAAAAAATACATAGTATTTTAAGCACAAACTTCTCTTTGTAAAGTACAGAACAGTTACATTTGTGAATTTCTAATAGTGAGACATAAAAATACCTAAGAGAAAACTCATCTTAAATACAAAATTTGCTAGAGCTATGTTTTCACTATAATTCCCTTGGGAAAAATGGTTTCAAAACATACAAATTCTGAGTAATTCAACCTCACCAGGAATGCCTCCTTCAATAAAATGCAGGCCTTAAACTATTAATAAACAAAACTCATGTTCTTAGGAGACCCTAAAAGTAAACATGTACACAAGCAAGAACATGTAATTGTCAAAAATGACAATAGATTTTAAAACCAAAAAGGATTTTTTAATGTTTAAAAAGGCAGAAAACATTTTGAATTTGAGCCTTATTCTTGAAATGTATTTCAAAAGAGGGGCTGCTAATTTTTGCCTTACTTCCCCAATCACTGTGCTGAGCACTACAGTTAAAGACAGACTGGAAGGAAATAAGCATTCCTCTTAGAATATGGTCTTTTGATTCAGTGAAGATAGGCCATGTTTTTATAATGAAGATGAGAACCACACTATAGGCAAATCATTTTGTTGAAAATAGAGTAGCTTAATGAGGTATTTAATAATTCCTTAGGAGTTACATATTCTCCCACATTTTGCATCAATCATCAGCTTCTACAAAACTTCAGAATACACCACACCATATATTTCAGTATCAAGTCAAGTTTACATACCTCATTTTCAATGTAGCTATTGAGAAGCTCTTGGCCCAGTTGTCTAAATAAGCTACTCTGAATGGGTAGATCAATACTCTTAACTTTTCCTTTTTTAATGTTCTGGTTTAATCTTTCTTGTTTTTCTGAGGAAGTTGACTGGAAAAATAATGGAAAAGATAAGTACAAATTTCTAAACTTTTAAAAATTATATTTAGTGAGAGATTTCAGGTGAAACAATAAAATAAAATGATTTATTTAAAATACTACTTTGACTCACTCATTCTCTCACAAAATAATTTTTAAAAAAACAAAAAATACTACTTTGATTATAATAGGATTTTGTATTGTGTATATGCTAATCTCCTCTACTTAAAAATAACAAAAAAACCCATTAGAACTGCAAATCAAATTCACATTAAGACATCATTTCACACATCCTAGTTAAAACACACCCCCACACAAGAAAAAAACCCAAAAAACTAAGTTATAAAGTATAAGAATGTGGAGAAAAAGGAACTTCTATATTTTTCTAGTGGGACTGTAAATGTAGCAATTTTGGAAAACAATGGGCAGTTTCACAAAATGTTAACCACGGAGATATTATACATGATGCAGCTCTTTTATTCTGAGATATATAACCAAAGAAAAACAAATATGTACATGAATGTGCCCAACAGCATTTTCCCCAGTAGCCAAAAAAAGTACAGAATGCAAATGAACTTCTTGTCGTTAGGAGCTATCAACTTGGTTCCAAAACATAGCGACCTCCTGTACAACAGAACGAACCACTGCCTGCCCCGTGCCAGACTCACAATCGTTCCAGTGCTTGGGCTCACTGTTGCAGCCATGGTGTCAATCCATCTTGCTGTGGGCCTTCCTCTTTTTCACTGCCCCTCCACTTTACCAAACATGACGTCTTTCTCCAGGGCTGATCTTTCCTGAATGAAGCCATATCTAAAGTATGCAAGACTAAGTCTCACCATCCTTGCATCTATGGAGCAATCTGGCTCTATTTCTTCCAATACACATAGGTTTGTCCTTTTAGCAGGTCACTGTACTTCGAATATTCTTCTCCAGCACATAATTCAAAGGCACCGATTCTTCTTTGGTTTTCCTTATTCAATGTCCAACTTTCGCATGCATGTTAGGCCACTGAAAATATCATGGCTTGGGTAAGCCTCACTTTAGTCCTCCAAGTAATCTCCCCACTTATCAATGCTCTACAGAAGTCTTGTGCAGCAGATTTACCCAGGGCAACGAGTCTTTTGATCTCTTGGCTGCTGCTTCCATGAACGCTGACTGTGGATCCAAGCAAGATGAAATCCTTGACAACTACAACTTTTTCTCCATTTATCAGGATGCTACCTCTGGGTCCAGTTGTGAGGATTTTGGCCTCCTTTACATTGAGTAATAACCCATACTGAAGTTGCAACCCTTGATCTTCATCAGCAAGCGCTTCAAGTCCTCCTCCTTTTTAGCAAGGCTGTCATCTGCATACTGAAGGTTATTTCCAGTCCTGATGCCGAGTTATTCTTCACATAACCCAACTTCTCTGTATGATGATTTGCTCAGCATACAGCTTGAATAAGTGTGGCAAGAGGATACAACCCTGGTGCACACCTTTCCTGATTCTAAACCATGCAGTATTTCCTTGTTCCGTTCATATAACTGCCTCCTTATCTGTGTGTACGTTCCACATAAGCACAATGCAGCGGCCTGGAATTCTTCTCAAGGTTATCCATAATTGTTATGATCCACACAGTCAAATGCCTTGGCATAGTCAATAACACACAAGGAAAATATATTTCTGGGATGTTCTACTTTCAACCAAGATTCATCTGACAAAAATTATATCCCCTTGTCCCATGTCTTCTTTTGAATCTAGCCCACGTCTGGTAGCTTCCTGTTAGTGCACTGCTGCGACCCTTGCTAGACAGCAACACTTGGATGTAATGGCAATGATACTGTTCTATGAGATGCGCACTCTGGTGGGTCACCTTTCTTTGGAATGGATACAGGTATGTTTCTTCTCAGTTGGTCAGGCAGTTGTCTTACAAATGTTCTGGCAGAGACTGAGTGCTTCCAGTGCTCCATCAGCTTTCTGAAACATTTTAATAGCTATTCCAGCAATTCTTTGAGCCTTGTTTTTGATTAATGCTTTCAGTGATTTGAACTTCTTCCTTCAGCACCACTAGTTTTTGCTCAGATGCTATCACCTGAAAATGGTGGGATGTTGACTAGTTCTTTTTGGTACAATAACTATTCTTTCCATGTTTTTTTAATGCTTCCTAAATCCTTCAATATTTTGCCTATAGAATCTTCAATATTGCAACACGAGGTTTGAATCTTCTAAGTTCTTTCAGTTTAAGATAAGCTGAGCACATTTTCCTCTTGTTTTTCTAATTCTAGGTCTTTGTACATTATAATTTTTGGCTTTGTATTCTTGAAGTTGCCCTTTGAAATTGTCTATTCAGTTCCTTAACTCCATCCTTTTTTCCATTTGCTTACGCTACTCTATGATTAAGAGCAAGTTTCAGAGTTTCTTCTGACACGCACTTTGATCTTTTTTCCCCTCTTTCCTGTGTTTTAAATAACCTTTTGCTTTTGAATGATGATAGTCTTGGTGGCCTCCCACGGCTCATCAGGTCTCCTGTCATTAGTGTTCAATGTAGCAAATTTGTTCTTGAGATGCTCTAAAAATTCAGGTGGGATAGACTCAAGTTATATTTTGGCTCCTATGGATTTAATTTTCCTCAGCTTTATCCTGAATTTACATATGAGCAATTGATGGTCTGCACCACAGTCAGCTCCGGTCAGGTTTTAGCTAACACTGAGCTCCTCCGTCCTCTTATCACAGATGCAGTCATTTGATTCCTGTGAGTTCCATCTGGGGAAGTTATATGGTTGCCTTTTGTGTTGCTGTAAAAAGGCATTTGCTATGAAGAGTCATTGGTTTTGCAAAATTCTACCACGTGATCTCCAGCATCATTTCTTTTACCAAGTCCATCCACATCTTCCAGCTACTGTTCCTACCTCTATGTTTCCAACTTTTGCATTCCAATCACTAGTAACAATCAATGCATCTTGAATGCATGTTAATTTCTGGTAAGTCATTGGTAGAATTCAATTTGTTTATCACTAGCTTTAACGGTTGGTACATAAATTTGATTAATAGTTTTACAGACTGGATTTCCTGGAACGTGGATAGATATAATTCTATCATAGGCAGCATTGTACTTCATGAGTGATTTGCAATGTCTTTTTTGACAACCAATGCCATTCCTTTTAATTATGCTATTCCTGGCATAGTAAATCATGACTTTCTGATTCAAACTAGCAAGTATCAGTCCATTTCAGTTCACTAATGCCTAGATATTTTTGGTTTTTATGCATTCCAAATTCATATTTGATTATTTCAAATTTTTCTAGATTTATACTTCATATAGTCCAAGTTCCAATCATTTGCATATTTTTGTAGCTATGTCTCCTTAGACTGCGTTTCCAAAATCAGCAAATGAAGATCCTGAAGCCTCCATTCCCATATCCTTTACCCCACTCACATCACCACGTTGTACTCCACACTGCAGGAAAGCTGCTCCTCCTCAATCGTATTTTGAGTGCCCTCCAATCTGAGGGGACCATCCTCCAGCACTATCTTGGACAATGATGTGCTTCCCTTAAGTCTCTGATAATGTTTTAGCACTAGGCATAAGGTTTTTAGTGGTTCCTTCCTCCAACGTGCGGGGCCAAGTCCTTCTTTGTTGTCTCTTTTCAGTCTGACACCTCTTCTGAAACCTGTTCACTTTGAGTGACCCTGCTGGTATTTGAAATACTAGTGACACAGCTTCTAGCATCACAGAAACACACCAGCCACTACAGTCTGACAAAACGACAAGTGGCTACCTGTGAACTAATGGATAGATCAATAAGGTAGCATGTATCCATACAATGCAATAAAATTTTTCAACCATAAAAAGGAATGAAATACTGACACATCCTACCATTTGGATGAATTCTGAAAACATTATACTTTGTAAAAGAAGCTAGTCACAAAGGACCACATATTGCATATGTTTATTTGAAATTATGAAATGTCCAAAATAGGCATATTTAGAAAGAGAAAGAGAGATGAGTAGTTAATTACTTATAGCGGTAGGGAAGGGAATAGGGGGAAAGTTACTATTAGTGGAATGGGCTTTCTTTGCTGGCTGATGAAATACTGTAGAATTCACATGGATGACTGTACAACCGAGTATACGAAAATCAAACTTACAAACAATCCCCTCCACAAAAACCTCCGCACTGAACTGTATACTAACATGGGCAAAGGATATGATATGTATAGTATTTCTTGATAAGCTATCAAACAATTGAAAGCAAATAAACAAACAAACCCTTAGAAAAATCAGTTTCAGATTTAAAATTCCTTTAGAGCCTCATGTTGCAAACCATTTTTATCACCCCTGAAAAAAATTTGCACCGATGATTTAGAGATAACCCACAAATTAAGTTGGGGTTTGATTAGAAAGGCCTGTTAAAGGTGACGCTGTTAGAGCTGTAATGAAATTCACTGGGTGAAGGGGATAGGGGCTCCCCCTTCTCTATCAAGGACAATGCTTATTTTAGTAATTTAATTACTCTCAATAGTGTCATTCATTTTTTAAGATTTCACTTTAAAAGTATCTATTGTTTTTAATAAACAGTCTTATTGGGGCATAGTCCAAGTACCATACAATTGAACAGTTCAATCATATCAAGAACAGTTGTATAATCATTACAACAATTTTAGAACATTTCCTTCTTTCTTTTACTCCTAGTTATTAGCTCCCCATTCCCCCTGCCCCCCCCCCCTCATCTGCCATACCCTCAAGGAACCACTGATCCTGTTACTCTCTCTAGATTCACCCATCCTGGATTCCATATACCAAAAACCATACAGGAAAAAAAAAAGGGGGGGGGGTAAACCCAAAAGGCTAACAAGGATAATAAAATAAAGAAAAACCCAACAAATAGAAACAAACAGAAAATATTAAAAACTAGAATAATTTGAAACTGGGTCCAAAGGGAAATCAAACAATAAGGTGTTAGATTTTAACCTAATTACATTCTGTACTCGGTATGACAGCCAAGGCTATTAACCTTCCTGGTCTATGTTCAGAGGGGATTCATCGGAGGCTTCATCCATGTTTATTTCCCCTTCCCCTTATTTTTTTTTAACCGATAGAACTTTTAAATGGGTCAAAGGGGGATCAAATCAGATGTTACATTTTAATCTGGCTCTATCTACTAAATAGTCTCTACAATACTGTTTGATAAGGCTATTCACTTCCCTTGGCCATGGTCAGAGAGAAATCACTGAATCCTTAATCTCTGTGTGGATCCTGCAGATGCATTTTGGGCTTCCACTGTCATCCAGAGCCTTTTGCAAAGCAGGTGTTCACAATTTGAGGGGATACCATTCCCTCCTCGGATTTGTATCCTTGGATCACAAAAGGCCGGTGTGCTTCATGGACTTAGTTGATGCAAAAGTATGTATTTTTTATATAAGGACTATTTTATGATATGTCGTACAGTATGTAGAGTAGTTAGTTCAGAGACACAGGGTAAGTGCTAATTTAAACTTTACACATCTGGATAAAATTTTAAATGAGAAGAAGTTAACTTAAAAATATATCCTTTTTCCCTACTGAAAATATTCTTTTACTCATATTGTTAGGAGTCTTTAAACGTTCTCTATAATTAATTGAAATATATTTATTCTGATTGTTTTCTATACTTTCTATAACACTGAAATGAAAAATATTAAACATTAAAATGCATTTTCAAATTATTACATTAATTAAAAATATGTCTTCAAAGGACACAATCAAAGGACTAGTAGAGCAAACCTTTGCTTTGGCGCCTGTCTGATCAATTTCTTCTTCTGGAGTGTGTTCAGCATGACATTTTGGATGACCTCCTCCTTCTTGGTCAACCTGCATTTTATCCTGCCAAGAAAACAAGTCATTGGTAATACATGCTTGGTGTTTACTTCTTAATTGCATTTGAACAGTTCGAGTCTGTTTTCAAACACATGAGCATGATAAATAGAACCCTGTTTTCAAACAGGAACTAGAAATTAACAGATGAACTGGTAGGTCAAATAAAAGACCTATTGGATACTATGTGAATACGTTTTGGTTCATCTACCTGTGTCCAAGTAACTGTAATAATAAATTAGTTTCCAAATCAAATTTATAAATTATGATTCAAAAAATGCCAGCTTACAAAAAGAGAACTAAATGTCACATGAAATGTTTAACTTAAATAACAAGTGAAAACGAAAGCAAATAACGCAGAACATAAACTGAATGTTTTAAAATGCAGTTAAACACAACATTAAATCCACTAGAACATTCGCAGTAGATACCTGATTAAAATGTAAACTTTCTTAGACTCTTTTCATTTTATGTCTAAAAGACTGTTTTCCATTAAAATTTCCAAAATGGACTCTCTACTTGGCAAACAATAGGAAGTTAAACATTTTTCGGGGCCAAATCTATTCACCATTATCTTCTTTGAAAGAAAGAAAACTTGGGATCCGAGGATCAGCACAAAGGCATACAAATGCTCTCAATCTTAGTAAGAATAATACTAATAAAAATGTGCATGTCTAAAATTGTGAACTATAAATTAAAAAGTTAAATGTCAAATTACATTAATTTATGGAAAAAAATAGACTGTACTTCACTAATCGATTAAAACAACATTCCCTCTCTCTAAGCAGTACAACGGTGTTACACTAAAATGACATACCAGAATAAAAATGAAAGTAAATCCATATGGTCCCTCAATGCAACTCTTTGAAGGCTAGTAGTGAAATTTTGATTAAATGTGTACTTAAAGATTTTATAGAAATGTTAATAGAAACAAAAAAATTATAGAAGGGAGAAATTAACTTGAAATTATGACTGGAAAAAATCTAACAAATTTTTTTATTATAAAAATTATAAAGAGCATAGAAATAAATAGTATCCTTAAGAAGAAAATAAAATTTTTATGTATTGGGGGGGTAGGCGGGATTCAAAAAATTCTGTGGAAAAATAGAATGAAACGATAATGGAATAAAAAAATCTAATAACTAAAATGCATACTTCACAAAAGAAGACATCCAGGTAGCCAACATACATGAAGAAATGCCTGTGTAATCATTAGTCATTAGAAATGCAAATCAAAAGAATGAGGTTTCATTTCAATTCAACATTAATAGCAAAATTAAAAAACCAAACAGACCAGAACAAGTGCTGGTGGAGGTATGGAGTGACTCTCATACACTGCGGATGGGACTGTAAAATGAACCACAGCAGAAAATTGTAGGCATACCAAACTCTTTGAAGTAATGAGTCACTGAATCTGGGGGATCAGGAGCATAGTCTTGGGGGACACCAAGGTCAACTGCTGTAATAGACAAGGTGCTACGTCCTAGTTTGTTGAGTAGTGGCTGGGGTCTTAAAAGCTTTTGAGCAGTCTTCCATACTGCAACTACCGGTCTCAACTGGTCCAGAGCAAAGAATATGAAAATTGAAGGACACATGGAAACAATTACTTCAAAGGATTATGGACCACACAAACATCAATGACCATGATTGTGTGATCAGAATTAGATGATACCTGGCTATCACTACCAATGTTCTGAAGGGATCATTTTAGAAGATCCTGGATATGGTGGGAGAAAAATGTGGAAGAAAACACAAACATCCTGAGAGATCAGGCTGAGCTGATCAGGTAATAGACTGGTAGGACTCCTGAGATTATGGTCCTTACGCAGCCTTCAGGGCCGGAACGGAAATCAATACCCCTCCCCTCAACTCTGCTCAATTTTTAGCCAAGACTCGACAGGTCTGTAAAGTGAACAGCCCATTCATGAGGAACACACATTAAAATAATCAAACACCTGAGAAGAAAGGGCAGCACTTACTCAAGGACAAAGTTCAAAAGGCCAGAGGCGGAGGAGGAGTGTGTTTCACAGGAGGGACTGGGTAAGCGATGTTGCATTGCAGAGAATGCAATCAATGCATCAGAGATGAAACAAAGTGCCCATGAATTTTTTAATGAAAACTCATCCATCAAAAGTTTTTTGTTTTAACAACAAAAAAAACCAAACAAAGGGCAGGATGGAGGAGAAAATGATCTCTCCTGAGATCAATGTTCGCTATGCTTTTTGATGACGTGTATTAGTTTGGCAGGCAAGGTTCTGTCTTTGCAAATGAGTTATAGAATGTTCTACTTTATCCTGACCCCTCATTGTTAGTTTAATAGCATCAAGTCACTTAAGCTTTTTAATCTGTGTAAAAGTCAACAATTCATGCACTGTAGCCTGAAAAGCTAGCCTACACATCTATAATTTCCTTTCTCAACAGTGTTTTAGATTCTATACTACTGACTAAACTAACGATACTATCAATACAATTGCCTTATGCCTCATGGAAATGATTTACAATGTTATCTCTCAGAAAATGATGACGACTCTAAAGTGAACTGGAGACAAACATAAACCATAGATAAATGAATGAATTTGGGTCTTGCACTTAATTGTAGCTCTAAACTAAAATCAATGAATTCTTGTGATAAGGCCTTACTAACTCTTACCATTTCCCAGTTTGGTCAACTGCGAAATTCAATCCAAAATTTTGCTACCAAAAAGTAGGTCCATCCAGATCTTTGTAGGGGATTCTATTAAATAGAGCTTCTAAGTCTATATAACAGTTATCATCTCTCTAGTGATAAATCAAAACTAAATGTTTCCACAGTTGTGAATAATATAAATAAAACCTCCTGTAATTCCCCCCAAACCTTCTATGACTTCATGCGGCAGTGTGCCCTCCCCAGAAGCAAGGACTCAGACCTCCGGCCCCTCCATCGGTTACTGTCACTTTGTGAATATTTGACACAAGGCCTTGGAGGGCTTGGCTCTCCCCACACAACTGTGTCTTCAAAACTCTGGTAAGACGATCAGTTCCACAGCTGGGAGGATTGAATTGAGCACTGAGGAGGGGTTCCGGCTGCTCTGCCTGAGAGAGCTTGACAGGTATGTTCCTCTGGAAAGTCACCATAGAATAACTGAGACTGGGAATAATCACTGGGTACAGAACACAGACGCGCACACTGACAGCTGGATCCTCAGCATGATTATGCATCTTCAGAAAGACTGAGTGCCTTGATTTTCTGACTGACAACATTGATTTCATGCTGGCTGTTGTTATCAAATGCTTCAACCAAGTGCTTCATTTCACTTCTCAAAATTCATGACTATTTCAAGCTGATTATATTTCCAGTGCTAATTTAAGGGCATTTTAATCTGCTGGGCCTAGCAGTGGGGAGCTCAGCTAGAAGTCAGAGGTGCAGTGTGGCCTCAACCACATATGGACACAACAGCACCAGTAGTATTAAGCTGGATTTTTTTCTTTATTAAGCAGGTTATCAATCAAAAAATGCTATTTTGTGCAACCCAAACTTATCATTCTGAATGGTTTTGAGAAAATTAAGAATTTATGAGATGATGCTAAATAATCCACACATATTCCATATGCTATAAAAGATGCTCATGCCTCTGAAAATGCATTATAAGATAGAGTATTTAATGTACAATTATTAGTACTTTTATAAAAACAAAAAATAGGTCTGTATAGAACATTCAGCTTGGATTCAGAGTAAAAACAGTTCAATATTTCAACTATTAGTACTAGCTATAATAAGATATTGTATATAATACACAAGGCACTGGTTGTTCAGTGGGAATTTTCATGTTCCACACAAGAAAAGCAAGTTCGAATCCTGGTTACTATGCCTTTTGTGTTGTACCACCTGTTAGTGAAGGCTTGCTTGTTGCTATGATGCTGAACAAGTTACAGTGGAGCTTCTAGCTTAAAACAGACTAGAAGAACAGGCCTGGAAATCTAGTTCCTAAAAATAAGCCAATGAAAACCCTATGGATCACAATGGTATAATCTGTACCCAATCACGGAGATGGTATAGGGCAGGGCAGTGTTTCATTTAGTTGTGCATGGAGTCACCATGATTAGGGGTCTAGGCTTACTTGATGGTAGCTCACCAGAATAGTAATCCATACTTCAGTGGGAGCCCAAAACCCATACTTCAGTGGGAGCCCAAAACCAATCAGCAGAGTATCTAGTCAGATTAAGCCTCTGAAAAACCCCTCCAGCCACAGGCAAGAGTCTCAAACAGTCTTACTACCATTGTAATCTTGTTTATGCTGGATGAACTCAATACTTGGCCAGTTGACCTTCCCATAGACCTGAATTTTTGCTAGGTGAAAGTATCTCTTACTTGTTCCATGACAAACATTTCTGTCCTGGCTTTAAAAATATTGATGGGGGTCTTTTTCTTTATTATTTGTATTATTATTATATTCTTATTATTTTATCCTTACCACTTTATTTCGATTTTTTTAATTGTTTCTTTTGGTTTTCGCAGTTTGTGAAGCACAAGGAGGAGTGGATGAATAGAGAAAATAACTGATTCAAGGGTTTATAGGGGATGTAGGGGTTGGGGCTAGATGATAGGGTAAGGAGATCTTGGGAGTAAACAACGAAGGTGGGCGGGGGAAGGAGCACTAGAACTGAATGTGATTGCACAACTCATTTTAAAGGGGATTCAACAATTTGGGGAGGGTTGTTCTAAAACTGATGTGGTAATGATTGTACAATTTTTCTTGATATGACTGAACGAGTGAATTAATGAATTGTATGATATGTTAATTATGTGCCAAAAATGTTGGAAAACAAAACAAACAACAATACATAATATATTAAAAGAATTCCCAAACAGGACTGCTACATACCACATCATCTTTGGATTCATTCTTAAATGAAGCTTCGGTCTCCATTGGACTATCACTGTGATCACCTTCTACGTTTTGTTTTTCAATTACTGATGCACTAGCCACACTGAAGATTCCATGGATATTAATGCGAACTTTGACCTTCACTTTGGAACTGTCACCATCAGACTGTGGAAAGACATTCTGAATAGTGAAGCTCCCTTAAAAAAAGGAAAGAGTTTTCATTAGCACGCGAGCCTGACACTGGCTCACCTAGTCACACATTCTACAATGGCCCGCTCATGCTCCAGGCACTGGGAAAATATCCACAACTGTTTGGCTACATCCAGGGCCAGCCACTTCCCTCAGAGTAATTAGGATATCATTTAAAACAATACTTCAGAAATTCTGATGGGGACTCTGAAAAGTTAAGTTTACCCAAAAGTCACCAATGCTTGAGAACAAATAGTTGGAATTTTAACCAAAGACAATCTGATCCAAAGGAAATAGCTTTAGAAAATCTTAATTTTTACTCTTAAAACCAAAATAAAAAATTCAATTTCTGTATGAAACCCAAAGGGGCATTATCTTATAGCTAGTAAGGTAGAAACATTTTAAGTTATCCAGCAGTCACCAGTAACTGTATGCAGCATACCAATTTTTCACTTTATGAAACCCACTATTTTATTTCATAAAATAATAAACATATATAAATGCTGTTATATCAGTTTAATATATAATTTAAAATTAATTAAACTCAATTAACATGGATGATATGTATAATCTCTCATTCTCAGTTCACAATAATTAAATGATACTCATTCAAGTTGGTCCCGGTGAATATAATCTTAGAATTAAAATATATAGCTATCCTAGTACCATTAATTCAAAATGTTTACTAGAGTTTTTCCATGCAAAGTAACCACACACAAACCTTTCAGGCCAAGCACATAGTATTTTAGATAGAGTCAGAATAAATTAAAATTAATTCTGAACACTAAAATATGTAAATTTTAAAATATGAATGAAAATATTTTAAAAATACTGCTTGCACAGCTGAGATGTCAATTTACATGTTTCCTTGACATCTCAGCTTCACAAAATTAGTGGAAAATTTTCATGATTTTCCATTTTTTCAGAAACATTTTGAAGCTCCCTCATATTTTCTTACCAATTCTTGGATCAGGATAAGGCACTTCATGTGAATTGGTATAAAATGCTTCTAGTTCAAATGGTTCCTTCTTGTGGAAAGTGATGACTTTTGAGAATGGGGCAGGATGATTCTTAGTGAATACTTCACATTCCCTAAAATGAAGTGGGGACAACTCTCACTTAAGAAAAATTAAAAGTTGCTTATGAGTCAAAGTATAGAGGCTCTCTCATTCTTATTTAATAACGTAACAGCTGTAAAAACAATGTAAAGATAAAATTATTTCTTTTGTTATAAACATTCATTCTGACAGACCAAAGGCTGAAAGATGATTTCAGATTGTTTATCAGCGTAACAGACAATTCAATACAACTAAATGCGGAAACAAATGACCTAGGAATAGGTACATCCTAGTCTCTTATTCCATGTAGGAATTATTTTATTGCTCCTGAGGACCAAATCCTATTCATTACCTATCAAAAGATATGTCAGATTATGGAGTCTTCCCTTTTTCCCTCTTGCTCACTTAAAAAAACTTTTGAGAATGATGAGGGCAACAAATGAACAAATGTGCTTGCTACATGGATGTATATATAGATTGTGGTAAGTTGTACCAGCCCCCAATAAAATGATTGAAAAAAAATTAAAAATTCTTCGTTAAGCAAAAAAAAAAAAAAAAAGAGCTGATACCAAGGGCTCAAATAGAAGGTAAATGTTTACAAAATGATGGCAATATATGTATAAATCTGCTTGATGCAATTTCAATATGGATTGTTATAAGAGCTGTAATAGCCCCTGATAAAAAATTATCACCACACAAAAAGCAAACTTTTATTTGGAAACATATTTCAATGTGTTGAAAAGTACAAAAATAACAAGATACAAGAAACACTTGTATACAAGATTTGTGTATATCTAGTTTTGTCTGTGAAACGCATAACCCCATTTGCTTCCTTATTTGTATGCCTGTACTATGCGTACATTTGCTCTCCAGAATCAATTGAGTGTATTACAAGCAGTGTGATCCTCTAGCTCTAGATCAGTGGTTCTCAACCTGTGGGTCGCGACCCCTTGGGGAGAGGGTGTTGAACCTCTTTCACAGGGGTCGCCTGATTCATAACAGTAGCAAAATTACAGTTATGAAGTAGCAATGAAAAATGTTATGGTTGGGGTCACCACAACAAGAGGAATCGTATTAACGGGCAGCGGCATTGCGGCATTGCGAACCACTGCTCTAGATGGTGGATCCCCTTGGGGACAGAACTGGTTAAGTACTCAACTACTAGCTCAAAGACTGGTGACCTGCCATGAAAACCCCATGAAGCAGTTCTACCCAACACGCGGGTATAGCCACGAGAAAGCACTGAACTTGTCAGCAATCACTGACAATCCTTAGGGACTTTTGTGCATTAATTCCAAATGGGGATTTTTAAAAAAAGCTTAAACACAGAACAGGGAACAATGTCATAAATTTATATTCATTTGCATGCAATGCTAATAGGAGTATAATTGATATAGATGTGCACATCTAGAATATTCCTAATAGCACTGTTTATAATAGCAAAATTATGACTTACTAGTACATTGGTTACCTTACAGTACATACAACTGCTGACATGGACAGAATAGCACAGAATATATTGAAAAACCAAGCCTCAGTGTATATCTGGAAATATATAGATCAACTTACGCATGTGTTAAAAAAAGGTGAAAACATTCATATCTAACTAAAGGAGTTGGGGTTTGACAAAGGAAAAATCTTAAGGTTTGTTTATTTCTAGTTTTCATTTGAAATATGCTCATTATGGTTTACATATTATTAAGCATTGTTTCTATATCCTCATTTTAAAAAAGTGTTTCTGAGAATTTTGAGGATACTGTATATACTCATGTATAGCCGAGTTTTTCAGCACATTTTTAATGCAGCTTTAATGGTAAAATTATGTGTCTCAGCTGATAGTCGGGTCAGCTTATACAGGAGTATATGCAGTAAATTCTTTGAATTTAGAAAAGTAGATTCAATTGGTAAGGGATTTATGAAGAGCTCTAACCAGAGCTTGAGAAGTAAACTTACCCAGTTCCATCTTCAAAAGAGGTCTTCCACCTCAGTGTGATTGAGTAAGGACTAAGGTCTGTTATGGAAAATTCACGCACTTTAAATGCTGGTGAAAGAATCGCACACTGAAAATAAAGATGTATTATTGCATTTAAATCAACAAATACAAATCATGCTCTACACTGTTAATGAAATCCTTAAATAAAAATAGCTAAATTAAAAAAAATTACTATTTTTGATAAGAACTAGTGAAAACAAGGGTCAGAACACTTGTATAACTTAGCAAAAATTAAGCAATATTTTAAATTTCAAATTATTTTTTATTGATCATTTTATTGGGGGCTCTTACAGATATTAGAATAATCCATAAATCAATTACATCAAGTGAACTTGTACAGATGCTGCGATAATCATTTTCAAAATATATTCTACTTGAGCCCCTTGTCACCAGTTCCTCTTTATTCCCTCCCTTCCCACTTTCGTGAACCCTTAATAAAAAATTTTTTCCCTATCTTACACCATCCGATGTAACCCTTCACCCACAGATATGTTATTTGTTCCCCTTTAGGGGGGTTATACACCCCATCATTGCTATCAGTGCCCTTCCCTCCCCCATACCCTTACAGAACTGTTACTCCATTACTACTTCTGAGGGGTTTACCTATCCTGGATTCTGTGTGTTGAAAGTTCTTATCTGTACCAATGAACAAATGCTGGTCTAACAGGATTTATGAGGTCTAACCGGGGCCATGATAGTTGGGGGAGGAAACATTAAAGAACTAGAGGAATGTTGTATGTTTGGAAACTGTAAAATTCATAGGAAAAAAATGCCCTTTCAGTATAGTTAGATTAGTAGTCCTATCATAATTAAAAACTATAAACTGGAAAGATATAAAGTATATCAGAAATCACCTCAATTTATAGGAAGTCGAGAGAAAATATTTTAAAGATTCCTATGAGTAGGAGGGTCAGTGGGGGAAAAAACAAAAGAAAATCCTCAATAGGACAGATGGATGATACGGTGGTTGCAACAGTGGGCTTACATATAACAACTGCGAGGATGGTGCAGGACGAGGCAGGGTTTCAGTCTGTTGTACCCAGGGTCACTGACTCATAACTGACTGAATGACACCGAACACAGGAACTAACAGCAAGAGGTAGAATGGAAGAGAACAGGTACGGTGTGGTTTCTGCAGTTGACCGATGACCCTATTTTTGGAAAAATATATTCTAAAAACAATGATAACCCTCATACCTGTAATGCACATCCTCTTGCAACAGCTTCATCAGCATTTAATGTGGTACTTATGTCTTTAAGAAAAAACTTAGTGATTTGTTCTTTCACTGCAGGAATTCGCGTTGCTCCGCCTACAATTTCTATACTACTTATATCTTCACGTTGCAAGCCTACAAGAAAGTGTTTATAATTGAGAAAAATCAAATCATGCGTATTAAAGTGTGAACAGTAGATTTTTCAAAGGTGGATCATGCAGGACCGAGTAGGCAGTAGGACTTATGTTTGTTGTCTGTAACTCTCGTGCTCCACTTCGTGTCTTCCTTTTCTTTAGTGACAGTGCTGCCCCACCAGTACTTATATTATGCTACCTTTGTTAAAGGGAAGGAGCCCTGGTGGGTATGTGTTGGGCTGTAATCTGCAAGGGCTGCAGTTTGAAACCACCAGGTGCACCTCAGGAGAAAGGTGGGCATTTTCCTCCTGTAAAAAGTTATAGTCTTGGAAAGCACAGGAGCAGTTGTTGCCTGTTCTGTAGGGTCACTATGAGTCAGAAAGGACTTGAAGGTAATAAGTTGTTGAATGGGAAGCCCGTTTGAACTGTAAATCTTCACTGAAATCACAATTAAAAACAAAAACAAAAAGGATCACTGTTTCATTCAGAAATAAAATGTAAAAAGAGGCATATTTTGAAAAAATGCAAAGTTAATAAATAAGCAATAATTATGATCTACTTGATAGGCACTATAGTTGGTTTAGATGATGGGGTGACTATATAGACAAAGCACACCAAGCTTTTCAAGAAACTTTAGTCACAATCCATGGAAAATGTTCCCACCTCACAAATCCGCACGAAAAAAATTTTCATTGATTACAAAACCCTTAACAAAAAATGATGATGTTCTTATTTTACTTTCATTTTAGGATCAGTAAAGGAACACCATTGTATAGTTTTTATGGTTAGCTGAAAAATTTCTACTTACTTGCTTGTTCCATTACTGCTTTCAAAGGTGGTTCAACTCTCATCAAGAGGGAAGCACATAATTGTTCAAAGTGAGCCCTATTAAAAAAATAACATTCATTATGCTAGGTTAAAATTTCAGCTTATCTTCTAAAACAACAGTATAAAATAAACTGAGGCAGAATACATACATTTTAAAGTAAGCAAACGTCTCAAATTGAAAACATACAAGGTACCTGTTCATTTTACTAGAAACATCAAGGTCATTCATGAAACACTCGATGTTCAATGGCAGATCTGATGCGTTTGCACTCATTAGCTTCTTTAGTTTTTCACATTCCTGATATAAGCGCAGCAGGGCCCGAGCATTTTCTTTCACATTTATCTTATATTTGGTCTTGAACTCATCACAGAAGTAGTCTACTAAAGCCTCATCAAAGTTCCTGCCACCCAAATATGGATCAAAGGTGGTAGCCAAAACCTATTTCATTAACAAAACAAACAAAACAGAATTGCATTTTCAAAAAAGATACTTTCAAAGAGAAAATAATCTTGAAAAGAAAATCAAATAACTTCTCAAATCACTGGTTATCAAATCCGGGATTAGACAGAAATGATCATTTATGTTTAGCCAATATATTTTTTCACTTCAGATTATATGCCTTGTATTTAAAATAATTGTAAATAACTGAAATTGAGTTACAATAACTAAAACCACTATTTTTCATATTTTGGTCCTAGAATAGAATAGATGTCTCAATACCCAAGTTCAGAGAGCAAATAAGCAGCCTTAAGCACGCAAAATGAAACTACTGAATAGCTCTTCCCACTGAAGCACTGAGCTGAGCTTGCTTTTACAACAAAATGGATCTGTGTGTGCGTGTGTGTCCACACCCCACCCCACTGCCTTGCAACAGAATGGATTTTGATTTTAAAAGTATTATCCTCTCCAAAGAGCAATGCTTCCCATGGCTGTGAGAATTATTAATTTTACTGGGATTACCTCTAATATCCAGTGAGTAGCACAGTGACTCTGAGATTTTTCTATATTCTGAAAGCTAAATATTAAAAGTATTTTCCAGTTTAAAAGAAAAAAAGAACAAAGCACTGCAGAAAAGCAGAGAAAACCAATGGTTTCACCTGACATAACACAATCAAAACTCTGTGACCCGACTACAGATATGTGAGACAGTCCATCTGCACAGGAACAAGCAGCCTCATCTTTCTCCTATGTAGTGGCTGGGGTGCGTCTGAACTAGCCAGCTCGTGGTTAGCAATCCAATGCTTAGGGCACAGCGTTACCAGGGTTCATTTCTGACCTAGTATAGTATACTGGTTATAGAACAGAAGTTAAGCTTTCTATTTGTTTAAAGTCAGTCAATTTTCAGACAAATAGAAAGCAACAAAACTATATATGAGGTCGTTAAAAAAATCCAAACAAATTAGAAAGATGAAGGAGGAGGACAAACATTTAATAAACTCGTTGAGCAATAAATCCAGCTGGGAGCCCAATGGAGAAGGCGCAAACAAGTCAGAGTACTTCAACACTCCAGTTCTTTGAAAAAATAGCGCCGAGGCACCGAGTCTCTTTCCCTAGGGTTCAGAGCAGAGAGGACTTCTTACAGCAGTCATGACTAAAACACCACACTGGTGGTGCGGTTTATGAGCTTTCTCCTTCAGGAAGAAGTGGACTGGGGGTATGCATCACAGCAGGGTGTGAATATAATCTGATTGGGATGAATCCAAGCACAGTCTACTATGAAATTGAATGCAAAATTACACAGGTACACTTCTGAGTCATGTCCTTTTTAAAAAAAATCAGACTTTCAAAATGGCCTATGATCTAAAAATTACAGGTCGCTACTCTTAAGGTATCTACCAAAAAGGATGAAAATTAAGTCACCCTGGTCGTGAAAGGGCTAAGTGCTCAGCAAAATTTAAGGATCAATGTCAAGCATTAAAGCAACTTACATAAAAAAAAAAACTATTCTGTTTCAAACAATTCCCTTTAATTTCTTAATTCTGAGGACATTATACTAACAGAAACTTTAAAACAAATGGTATTATACTTGTTAGATCACCCAAAGCATTTGATCCTCTAAGTAAATCCTCCTCATTCATTTCAAATGCCAGCAAGGTCATGGTCATGCTGGTAAAAAGCTTCAGAGGAGCTTCTGGACTAAAACAGACAATAAAGGCTTGGTAGATCTACTTCTAAAAATCAAGCCCATAAAAACCTTACGGATCCCAACAGAACACTGTCTAACTTGGTTGCTTTGGACATGCTATCATGTGGGATCAATCACTGGAAAACATCATCATGGGTGAAGCAGAGGGTGAAAAATAGCATGGGAAACCTTCAATGACTTTTCAATGATGGACTACAACATAGTGACAATTGTTAGAATAAGTAATTCAAGACCAGGCAGAGTTTTCTTCTGCTGTACATAAGGTGGTCATGAATTACAACACATAGTTCATATAGCTCCCATCAAAATGAGTAAATCAGTTGTTTACTTACCTTAAGTTTTCCTTTGTTAAAAGCACAAACTGAGACCTGGTAGGCAGAATGTCCCATATCAATAAATACTACATTTCTTGGTTTCTCATCTAAAGAGGGAAGGTCTTGTTTATAAATTCCATAGGCTAGTGCAACTGTGTAAAAATAGAGAGGTTAATTTTAACAGCAGTCACTTGGAAAACAAGTAAGAGATATGTCACTTTGATACAGTGCTTTAATACTCAATGCAGTAATACCAACCACACCAGTTCCAAAGGGATTAATTCTTCATAATTTAGTTAACGTTTTGTTTTCATTTTAATTTTTCCTTAATTACCTAAACCGACAACCTCCTGCTGGTAGTCGGTTTGACTCACTATCACCCCACAGGACAAAGTGATTGGACTTTGTAGGGTTTCTAAGGCTGTATGTCTTCAAAGGAGCAGGCTGCCACATCTTTCCCCAACCACCTATCTAGAACTCTATAAGGGTCACCATTCTTAGAGTCAAGAGAGTCCCTGCGTCATACATTTCATTAAGTGCTGAGTATTATCCATGTACAGGCATCTCTTAAGACAGGTCTGATGATTGGGGTTTTGCCAGGAACTGGAAAATACTCACCAGCAGATAGCCATAACATAGCTGATATGCCACGTCAGTCTCTCCCAATATGTTGTACTCTAAAATGTTAAGCTTATAGGAAACAATCCATAATTAAGATAAACTATTATCACTATTGTTTGCTTACCTGCAGTAGTCTCATTCATCAGCCTTAAACAATTTAAGCCTGCAACCTGGGCTGCAGCCATCACAGATCTTCTTTCAGCATCAGTGAAAAAGCTAGGGATCTGGAATTTCCAGACACGCAATTATTTGTGTGATGCAATCATTTTATTTCAACATATGACACATTTAGAAATGTAAAACAATTGCATTCAGACATGTCCATTGGTGCTTTTATTAAATACATGAGGAAAAGACTAGGCTCACTTTTATTTTTTTAAGTTAACTTTGTGGTTGTTGACGATAGACATAGGACTAGGCTTATTTTTAAAATCTGACACTTTCTGTACCAAAAATATGTAACACCTTAGTGCAACACTAATTTAAAGTAATTAGCAATATAAAATATTAAGGATAACCGGAAAAAAAACCTGTTAATCTAAGCCCTTCCTGTGTTGATTTGGGATATTAAAAGTATTTAAATTCATTTGTAATCATAAAATTGAAAATCTCAGTCTGTTAAAGTTAGCTGGTTAAAGAAATAAAAGCATATCCATACGATAGAATACTAAGTGGTGGACAGAAAGGATCACATAGAGACGACTTGTCCTGGACTGTTTGTAAAATTATGTATGCTGGTGTTACGTGCCATTGAGTTGGTTCCAACTCACGGTGACCCTGTCAACAACAGAACAAAACACCGCCCAGTCATGTGCCAGCTTCACAGCTGCTCCTGCGCATAAAGCCCAATGCTGTAGCCCCTGCTGGAGTCCATTTTATTGAAGGTCTTCCTCTTTTTGCTGCCCATCTACTTTACCAAGCATGATACTTTTCCAGTGGCTGGTCTGTCCTGACAATATGTCCAACTATGTAAGGCAAAATCTCACTGTTCTTTCTTCCAAGGAGCATTCTGGATGCATTTTTTTTTAAAAAAGATCATTTTATTAGGGGCTCATACAACTCTTCATCACAATCCATACACACATCAATTGTGTAAAGCACATTTGTACATTCATTGCCCTCATCATTCTCATTGGATGCATTTCTTTCTTACAAGACAGATTTGTTTGTTCTTTTGGCAGTCTGAGATTCTGTCAATATTGTTGTTAGTATTATCTTTGCATAGTCAATAAAACACAAGGCACCTTCTCTCTGCTATTCTTTTGTGTTCCATGACTATCTGCCTGCCACCAGCAATAATGCCCACTCATTCATTCTACAGCCTCTTCTAAATCTGGCTTGGCTTTCCTGCAGCACCCTGTTGATGCACTGCTGCAGCTGTTTCTGAATTCTCTTCAGAAGCCTAGAGGTTTGGTCTTGGAAACTGACAGGGGATGCTCTACCCTGTCTTATAGGGTCACTATGAGCATTGACTCGATGGCAGGGAGTTTGGTTTGGTGTGTTATTTAATATTTTGCCCATAGGATCCATCAATATTTCCATTTAAGGCTTGATTTTTCTCTTTAGTTTTGTCAACTTGAGAAGCGCTTAGCATATTCTTTCCTATAGATTTCTAACTCCAGGGCTTTGCATATTTCATGATGTTACTTTGTTTTCTTGAGCTTTTGTTCAAGTCTCCATTTCTTTCATTCAACATTAGCTATTCTGTATTCAAGGTTCAAAGTATTTTCTGACACACATTTTGGTCTTTTCGTATCTCTTCCAATTTTATTGCTTTGTAATTTGGATTTTAATAAACACATTTATTTTGTTACCATCCTTCTGGTAAAATGCTAGATTACAAAGTAGGTTAATGCACGGACAATTCCTGTAGCAGTATCCGGTGAATTATTTCAAATCGGCTAGAAAATAAAACATTAAGCTCTAATATATTTCTCCCATTTTAAAATCCAAAATATACAGGAAATATATACATAACTAAATGTACTAGTTTAGTATATAACTAAATGTACTAAAGAGTTAACATTCTGACTCTACTCTTCTGATGCCAAGAGAACTTATGTAGTTGCACTTAATATTTATAAAAATTTCACATGTAGATGATAACATATAGCTTAAACTAACTGGAATTTTTCATCCTTCATAAAACATGATGTCCCCTAGAGGTGGGAAGCTGAGTTGTAACTGGAAGGATTGTTAGAGACAGAAACAGGTATAATGGTCACTAATTTATCACATACATTATTAAGCTTATTATAATATCAAAATAGACATTATGGGAAGTCAAATTGTAAACTACCAACTAAAGGAATTAATATATTTTAAGTCAAAATGACTTTATATATTGGATAAGGACAGAAAGCATAAAAAGGGAAGAAGATATTTCAGCACAACAGGAATACACAGAAACTATAATTCAAGAGTATCCATTACTGAAATAAAACTTACTGAAATCACACAGTCAGCCACTGGCTTTTTTAAAGCATTCTCTGAAGTCTCTTTCAGTTTAGCCAACAGCATTCCTGTAACTTGCTCAATTGCAAAAGGTCTTTCTTCCTCTAGGTATCGCACCTGAAAATCACAAGTTCAGTTATTTATTCATTCGACAACAATCTATTGAACATCTGGGCACATGGCATAAAAAAAGGCAAAGTTCATACCTTAAGGAAATTATATTTCCAAAAGATTTCATTCTAGTATCTCTATTTTATCCAGCCCAACTTTTTATTAATAATTTTATTGGGGTGCTTTTAAAATTGTATAACAATCTATAATTCAATTGCATTAAGCACACTTGTGCATATGTCGCCATAAACATTTCCAGAACATTTTCTTTTTGAGCCCTTGATATAAGCTCCTCTTTTTCCCCCTCCCTCCCCAATCCTCCCATTCTCATGTATCACTGATCAATTATTTCATATCTTACACCATCTATTGTCTCCCTTCACCCACATTTGTTATTCAATACCTTTGGGGGCTATATATCCAACCTTGTGATGGTTCCTCCTCCTCCCCCTCCCTAACCCCTGACCATCCCCCCTCTACCCTCATGATATCGCTATTCCCACTACTGTTCCTGAAGGTTTTATCTGTCCTGAATTCCACGTGTCTAGTAGAGCTTTTATCTGTACCAATGTGTGTACTCTGGTCTAGCCGGATTTGTACGGTAGACCTGGGTCATGGTAGTGAGGAAGAGGAGGCATTCAGGAACTAGAGGAATGATGTGTTTTTTGATGCTGGTTGAGACGTCCCTTACTTGTATCCCTTCTGTGGAGCGATGTCCAATTGCCTACAGATGGGCTTTGGGTCTAAACTCCAACCTCTCTTTTGCATTGATATAATTGTTTGTTTTGGATATTTTGATACCTGATTCTGTTGATACCTCATGATCACACACAGCCCCCCAACTTCTCATGAAAGCACATTTTATCAATCGTTTCCAAGTGTGACACAGCTCACAATGAAAAAGGAAAAGATAAAATGCATGTTCTTTTCAAAGTTAGCTCTTTACCTCATTTAAAACAAAAATTTTAGTCATATAGTTGTGAAAAGGATATGAGAATTAAACAAAATGTTGACGTGTTAAATGTTTTGTTTATATATTCTGGCACAAACAATTAAATAAAAAAGGAAACTTAATAGGTATTAACGTTTGTGGGAGTAATGAATTACATATTAAACACATAGAAAAATTTTAAGTCTTTTTTTTTGGATTATACAGAATCTTTACTTTTAAATGATTGGCACTGCATCAATAATAACAAGTTCTTATATAAAATATTTTAATGTCAAATAACTGCTTGGTCTGGGGCCTTAAAGGCTTGAACATAAACAAGCAGCCATCTAGCTGAAAAGCAACAAACCCACATGGAAGAAGCACACCAGCCTGTGTCATCATGAGATGACCAAGGGATCAGGTATCAGGCATCTAAGACCCAGAACAAAATCATACCAATGCGAATTGGGCGGGGAGGCGGGGAATGGAGACCCAAAGCCCATCTGTAGACAATTGGACATCCCCTTGCCTATGTGGCATGGGTTAAGATGAGAGGAAGGGTGTCATGGAAATTGACGGATGGGCACAGTGGCTGAAACACTGGGCTCAAATGTAATCACTGTTAAGGATGGTGCTGGATGTGCCATAGTCTCACTGAGTTCCCCATAGGGTCACTGTAAGTCAGAACGGACTCGATGATACCTAACAAGAGCAAAGGGCAAAGATGAGGTTCACTAGCTTGAAATCATGTTGTTAATTTAAGAACAACATAAACACCAACAAAACTGATTTACACAGATAAAATTCATGCAGCAAAGTTCTTTCTGATCTGCATAAATGTTCTAAAGTGTTCACTGAAGTATAAACTACAAATAAGCGATCTTTATTTTATTAATTTTTAAAATTTGAAGCTATGTTTACACTCTGGGAATATACATCTAAAAAACTCACCTTAATCCCTGCACTTCCATTAGGCATCTTCTGTAATTCATAGGGAAGCTTGACCTTTTCAGTTTGCACAATGGGGTCATCAAATGATCTCCCATGAAGCTTTTTGAATCCATGAATTGTATTTCTTACATTTGTGACAATCTGTTGGCAAAAAGACTTTCAATGATCAATTACTAAATGAATACATAAAATACTACTACCTTAATGCAGAGAACCACCAAGATTTTTTCCCTACATATCCAAGTCAGATGGATGATTTTTTCTGGTTTTCAACCAAAAATAAAATTATACAATAATAAATGTCTATTAACAGTTCCTTAGAAAAATTCCTCCTCTTCCCAACCATAGGAATATTAGATTTAAAATCAATGGGTTTTCAAAAAAGAAGAAAACTTCAAAATGAAAATTTACATCTACTATTCACTTTTTTGGTATTTCTTAATAATTCTGGTGTGGTAGATGAATATCTTTTTAAAATCATTTTACTAGGGGCTCATAACAACTCTTATTACAATCCATACATACATCCATTGTGTAAAGCACATTTATAAATTCATTGCCCTCATCATTCTCAAAACATTTGCTCTCCACTTAAGCCACTGGCATCAGCTCATTTTTCCCCTCCCTCTCTGTTGCCCCCTCCCTCATGAACCCTGGATAATTCATAAATTATTATTTTGTCATATCTTACCCTGTCCAACATCCCCCTTTACCCACTTTTCTGTTCTCCGTCCCCCAAGGAGGAGGTCACATGTAGATCCTTGTAATTGGTTCCACCTTTCCAACTCACTCTCCCTCTACGCTCCCAGTATCACCACCCACACCACTGGTCCTGAAGGGATCATCGCCCTGGATTCCCTGTGTTTCCAGTTCCTATCTGTGCCAGTGTACATACTCTGGTCTAGCTAGACTTGCAAGGTAGAATTGGGATCATGATAATGGGGGAGGGGGGGAGAGCACTTAGGAACTAGATGAAAGTTGTATTTTTCATTGTTGCTACATTGCACCCTGTTTGGCTCATCTCTTCCCTGAGACCCCTCTGCAAGAGGATCTCCAGTGGCCGACAAATGGGCTTTGGGTCTCCACTCCGCACTCCCCCATTCATTCACTATGGTAAGGTTTTTTGTTCTGATGATGCCTGATACCTGATCCCTTCAACACCTTGTGATCGCACAGGCTGGTGTGCTTCTTGTGGGCTTTGTTGCTTCTGAGCTAGATGGCTGCTTGTTTACCTTTAAGCCCCAGACGCTATATCTTTTGATAGCCGGGCACCATCAGCTTTCTTCGCCAGGATTAATATCTCTTATTTCTCTTATTTCATTCTACTTTCACGTCTGTGCTTTTACAAAATGGCATTTTATTTTTTAACTTTTTAGTTTTTACTTTCCTTATTCAATTTTTCATGCACTATTACATTGCTTCTATTGATGAGAAATGCTTTTTAATCAAAACCCTTCCTTAATGTATATATATTTTCATTTTTAAATGGCTTATATTTTTACATATTACTTTTCCTTTAACTAGGATAGTTCAAACTATGTAATAATTGCTGATATTCAGTCATTGTCCTCTTAATGACCTATAGAACCAAATAGATCTTGACCTTCAATTATGAAACAAAACTACAGAGATGTTATCATGTTAGTCCCTTTGGAAGAAATAATTTCAGTTTGCATTTTATAGATTCTGTGATCTATGCTCCACTTAGAAGATCATTCAGAATAGGAGATAAAAACTTAATGGGAGAGCTTAAGGCATCATTTTGAATACAATCCCAATGTTGGATGAAATAAACATAATTCCCTGGTGGCATAGTGGGTTACGAATTGGGCTGCTTATTGCAAAGTCAATAGTTTGAATCCACCGGTTGCTCTGAGGGAGAAAGAGAGACTTTCTACTCTTATAAAGTTATGCTCTGGCCTATTGTGTCGCTATGAGTTGGAATTGACTCTACGACAGAGTTATTTGTTGTTGTTTAAGGTATCCTTCTAAAACAAACTATGTTCATTTTTATACAGTATGAAAAATGGAAGAAAAGGCAAAAATAGGTTCACATGTATATCAAGTATAAAAGACAGACTTCATAAAAATCTTAAGCAAAATGTTCTCAGACAAATTAGTCATTTATACCTAGAGTCATAATGTGAAAAAACCCATAAAGAAAAGTTATTTTATAATGAAGATGGAGGTATAGATTAAATGTAAGGAATAACTGGCAAAGCAAAATCTACTTATAGCCTATAATATTGTCAACAATCTAGTCATAAGTATTTCAGAAGCGTAGACAAATGAAAACTAAAGTAGAATGAGATACGATAGTAGTAGTTATAGCAGATTCTTTTTCCATTCCCTTACCTTTATACAGATACTGCTCACTTTATCTTTGAAGTGGATATTTTAGAAAGGCTATCCCCTTGTGGCAGCTACATAATCTCCTGTCAACTTGCAAAAGGGTGAGGTCTAGCCTGTCAATCAGGTCATAGCCAATGAGGCCTCTGTGTGGGCATGGCCTTCTCCTGAGAATTCTGGGAACTCCAATCAGCCTCCCTGTAGTGGGGGCACACAGACTCTCTGCTTTATCTTCCTGCTGATAAGACACACGGAGCTGGAGGAACCCAATGGAGACTCCTGCCAGTGCTGAGATGCTTCAACCGCCACTGGATCCACAAGACTTTCCACCCACTGGCCTGTGATCTTCCTGCATTCAACATCATTGCATATGTTGTCTGAGTCTAAAGAAGAATTTATGGACTTGTATCGGATATATGGGTTAATATCAGACTTAGGAATTTGATCTGGACTGGGCTGGGATGTTTTCTCAATATACAATTGCTCTTTAATGTAAAAGCTCTTTCTTATACACATGAGAGTCTATTGATTTCTCCCATCAACCCTGATTAACAGACCCCCTCACAGAAATTGATCATACAGGTAAAAGTGACATCACATGGTAACTACTAACTCACTGCCATCAAGTCAGTTCCAAATATTCACAACCCTCTATAGGGTTTCTAAGGGTATACATCTTTACAGGAGTAGAGAACTTTATCTTTCTCTCACAGACAGCTGTTGGATTTGAACCAATGTTTCACAATAAAAAAGATTTTAATTTTTTTGTCAATAGTTTTTAATTTATTATTAATTCGAGTTAATATATATCGTAACATTCCATAGTTAAATAAAATATTTTTCAAAATTAAAGGTAAGTATGTATACTTTGTATTTCAACAAAAAAATGCATTTATTTTATAATTCAAAACAGAAATACAAAGATCTTAAGATTTTTTTGTGCTTTCCTTCACAGTCTTTTATCACTTTTAATGATCTAAAATGGGAACTCAGCTAGTTAAGATTCAGTTAATTCTTCTCATAAGTCAAAATACATGTATTAACAATTTACCTGGCTCTTGGCAGCATTTCCAATGGCTCGAGTTCGGGATCCCAAAGATATACAGGCCCTAAATATGGAAAGAAAATTAAAAGTTTGTTTCCATGGTATTTTTCAATTAAAGTACTATTATTTATTTCTCCCTATGCAATCCCCCTTGTTCTCAACCGCAGGCATACCACCCAATACTTAAGTTTTCTAATAACCACTTGAGTGCAAAAAAAAAATCTTAATTTTTGGTAGATTCTGAAGAGTTTAATTTCTACTAGAATACTAGCTTCAAGTAAGATTCAGATTTAACTTTTGCTTTAGTATGTGATAAATTCTTTGAAATATACTTCATGCACATATCACTTCACAGAGAAAGCCAAATAGCCACCACTACCAGTCTCTGAAGTTAAAAGCAGATATTGGCTTGTAAAGTTTTTAAAAAGTTAACAGGCTTAGGAATGTTAAGTACTGATTATGTAGAAAATATGCTTCACAAAGCTAAAGGTCTACAGACTTCTTCCTTCATTTCTCCAATTTTCATTTAATTAGGTTCCACAATAGTCACTAAATAAATAATTCCTGCTAAGATTTTTACTAGGTAAGAAATTTTAAATTAAATATAATTTTCCATTAAAACCTTCACCTTAAGAAAACAAACAAAACAAAAAATCCCTTCACCTTAATATTACCGAGGAAAATAAAACACATTATATCACATTTGAAACAGAAGATGCAATGCAGTTACTCATTCCACGAGGTTAGCAAGAGCTGTCCTCTTCAGACAGTTCCTCACGTGGTACGGACCCCAACCATAAAATTATTTTTGTTGCTACTTCGTAACTGTCATTTTGCTACTGTTATGAATCGTCATGTAAATATCTGATATGCAGGATGTATTTTCTTTGTTACAAATTGAACCTAATTAAAGTGTAGTGATTCATCACAAAAACAATATGTAACTATATATTGTGAAATATTTATTTCTAATGGGAAATAAATGAAAGTTTCTCTTGAAGCATGGTGTAGCAGTCTTCATGCCAGTTACTCGAAGGTGGGCTTATCTGCATGTGGGCGGACTGCCTGGAGACAGAAGAGCGGTGTCTCGGTTCCTAAAACCATCCGAAAATTGTTTTCCAATGGTCTTAGGTGACCCCTGTGAAAGGGTTGTTCGACTCCCAAAGGGGTGGTGACTCCCAGGTTGAGAACCGCTGTATTAAGATTTCATTGGGAAACCTTAGCCCATCCTGTCTAATGTCTGGAACTTGCCCTATTCATACTTCATTTCATTACTCAAACTCAAGAAACATGACTTGTCAACCCCCACTATTTGTGGAAATAGGGTCCAGTCACTTAAGAGTGTAAGGTGTATAAGTCAACAATTCACGTATTCCAGCCTCAAGCTAGCCTATACTTGTATAATTTTCTTTTCTCAAGCGTTTTAAACTCTATACTATTGGCTAAATTAATGACACTATCAATAGAATTATCTTAGGTCTCGGGGGGAGGGGATGATTAATAATTTTCTCTATCACAAAATAAGGATGTCTCTAAAGTGAACTAGACATATATAAACCACGGATTAAGAAAAAAAACACGACTTGTCAAGAGTGACATTTTGACATGCTGACTTTCTGAGCAGTTTTCAGAAAAGGGCGGGGTTGTCAGGTGCCACCAGGTTATTACTGACTCATACCAACCCCGTGCAAAGCCCTCCGCACACTTGGTGGATCTGAGCCTGGTGTTACCACAGCCACAGTTGCCAGTCCATCTTGTCCTCCCCTCTTGTTCACCAATCCGCTACTTTACTACGGACGATGTACTGTTCTAGGGCCTGGTCCGTCCTGACAGCCCATTCAGTGTACACGAGGTAAAGTCTCACTGTTACTTCTCATGAGCATTCTGACTATTCTCTCCAGACAGATTCGTTTTTTCTCTGGTAGCCCATGGTACTATCAATAATCTTCATCAACACCAAAATTCAAGTGCATTACTTCTCCTGTGGCCTTCCGTATTCATTGCCCAGATGGGGGCAGGCGCACATCAGTCCTCGAAAAGGACCAACTCTTTAAAGAGCTTTTAGATAGGACATGCTCAATGCAACGAGCTGTTTGATTTCTTGACTGCTGCTTCCATTCATTAGTGATTATGAACCTACAGAAAATGAAATCCTTGACAATTTTAACCAATCTCTGTCTATCAGGATGCTGTTGTGAGGATTTTGTCTTCTTTAGGGTGAACTGAACTCCATCCTGAAGGCTGTATTCTTTAATCTTCATCAGTAAATCCTCTATTCCGGCAGGAAGGGTGTGTCTACTGCACCAGGCTTGTTGTTAGTTCTGATGGTGAGTCATTCACACAGTGCATCTTGCTTTACTATTTGCTCAGTGTAAAGACTGAAGTGTGGTGAAAGGATACCATCCTGTCTCACACCTTTGCTGATTTTAAACCATGCAGGACAAACTTGTTCTGTTTGAATGAATGCCTCTTGGTTTGCAATGTTATCCATATTTTGTTCCGATACAAATAGCTGAATGTCGTCCATCAAAACATAAGCTAATATCTTTCTGGTATTCTTTGCTTTCAGGTAGGATAAATCTGACATCAGCAGTAATAACCTCATTCTGAGCTTTCTTCTGCATCCTGCTTAAATTTCTGGATGCAACTGCTTTTGAATGGTCTTGACCAAAATTTTACTTGCGTGATATTAATGATGGTGTTGGATAATTTTCCCATTCCTTTGGGTCACTTGTTTTTGGAATGGGCATGAGTATGGATCTCTTCTAGTCAGGTGGTCAGGTAGCTCACTTCCAAATTCCTTAGTACTGTATTAGGTTTCTGAAATATGTCAATTAATATTCCATCAATTTCTGTAGCCTTGTTTTTGGCTACTGCCTTAGTGCTGCTTAGACTTCAATACCTCCATTTCTTGATCATACATTAATTTATTCAAACTGGTTAAATGTCAACCAATTCTTGTTGGTACAGTGACTGTGCATATTCCTTGAATCTCCTATTTCTCATATCTCTAAACATTTTGCCTGTCTGAATCCTTCAATAATGCAATTTGAGGCAGGCAGGCACACACACACACACACACACACACACACGCACACACTCTCTTTCTTTCTCTCTCTCCCAGTTCTTTCAGGTAAGATATGCTGTTTCAGACTGTAAATATTCATGGGAGCAGATAGTTTCATCTTTTTCCTGCAAAGTGGTTGGTGGATTTGATTCACCAACTTTGAGGTTAGCGGCCCAATGCTTAATCCACTATGCCACCAGGGCTCCTTTGTTTATGTACAGTTACGTTTATTTCCCTAAATAAGTTATTTCCACTTTTAATCATTAAGAAGAATACTTCACATTCTGAATAGTATACAGATAGTATTTTAATCTGTTTCAGATTATTCATACACTTGTAAAGGAATAGAATAAGCATAATGAAGTTAGATACTAAGCTAATTAAATATTAAGACTAATGAGAATTTTGACGATAAAAATCAACAGTACACTTAATACAGATTTCCTGAAATAACGGCATCATTTAAGAATCAATGTTTCCTTATTGTGAGTTATAGGAACAGAAGCTCGCATGATAAAAGTAAACAGGTACACCTTGGAGATCGAGTTCAGCTCTACGTCACTGCGACCAAGTGAGTACTGCAATCAAGTGAGTCACATCCTTTTTTGTTTCCCAGTGCAACTAAAAGTTATGTTTACCTAAAGCTTAAGAGTACATTATACTATGGCCTATTAAATGTACAACAGCATTATCAAAAGTATGAAATATATTGTGAGAATGCCAAACCATGATACAGAGACATGAAGTGTTAGAAAACACTAACGTAGTGTTGCCACACATCTTCAGTTCATTAAAAGAACCCAGCAACTACAAAGCACAGTAAAATGAGGTATACTTGCACATTAAAAACACCTATAAATAATGTCACTTTTAAGAAATATTGTGAATAGTAGTTTATAGTCTTCCATACTGCTTTCCTTGTTTAATTTTAACATGTTCTTAAAATAACTTAAAAAACATTGTTTTGGGAGTGGGGAGCACGGAGTGAGGGGAAAAAAATGAGGAGCTGAAACTGAGGGCTCAGTGGAAAGCAAATGTTTTGAGAATGATGAGGGCAACAAATGTACAAATGTGCTTGACACAATGGATGGATATATGGATGGTGATAAGAGTTGTACGAGCCCCCAATAAAATGATTTAAAAACAAAAAACCCCCACAGTTTTGTTTTTTCATTGCAAAGATACTTTTCTGCACAACAATGGCCTAGGCAGATTATTCTTCCTTTGATTGCTAAATCCCTATTACACTAGCATGCACATGCCATTTTTATGCCAGTAGATCATGGAAAGACAATTGGGATTCTAAATCAGACTCCTGAAACGGAATCTGCTTACCTACTTAATACTTCTTGGTCAGTTACTTAGCTCGGATTAAAAACAGCTAGTGTTATCTAACTAACAGAACTGTTGTGGTGCGTTTGCTAGTGTAAGCACAGTGCTGGACAGAGCAATCACTCCAGAGCCCTTGGGGGCATAGGTGCTGGGCTGCTACTTGCTACTCCATGAGAGAAAGACAGGATCTTTTCTGCTCCTTTATGAATTGGAATAGACCTGATGGGAGTGGGTATTCTCAAGCCAAGCAATATGTTATAGTTGGTCACAAAATTGAATCGGATACTGAGTTAAGAGACTCGGATGCAGTTTTGTTTTTCCAATGTCTGAAGGTAAATTACCTTAGTATAAATAAGCCTGCAATGGAAATTCCAATCCCTATATCTATCCTTAATTCATCAATTCAAGCACATCTAATCTCGCTGCAGTTGAGTTGACTCTACTCATAGCGACCCTGTAGGACAGGGTAGAACTTCCTTTGTGAGTTTCTGAGACTGTAACTCTTTAAAAGAGTAATAAGCCTCAAAACTGCTGGCTTTGTGGTTAGCAGCCCAAAGTATAACCAGTATGCACCAGGGCTCCATCCTATGCCACCACTATGCCTACAAGCAAATCCTAAGGCCTTAATAATGGGCACTCAGCAATTCTACTTCTAGGGATTTCGTTGAAGGAATTAGGGGAAAAATTAGCTACAAGTTATTGCAGCACTGTTTATAAGCACAAATCGTAAACAACCTGAATAGAGGATAAATTTACTTAAGGTAGTGATTATATAAACACTAAATAAAACTACAGTTCAGAAACATGCTTTACAGAAAAGGTTACCGAACAATATAATTTACGTTTCCCTTTGAAAACGTGAAACTAGAAACCATTAGGAAATTTCATTTCTGGATGTAGGATTATGATTTTTAATTTAAAATTTTTAATGTGCATTTTCTACAATGAGCATGCAATATTTGTGCTGTATTCTTTATTTTAACAATTTTACTGATATATAGTTCATGTAAAATTTGATGGTTTAAATATATTTAAAAGGATTGTACAAATCATCACCACAATCAATTATAAAACTCTTCTTTTTTGTATGCATTGGCTCCTAATTTCCTTACATAATCCTAAAGTGCTATTAACTTAGCTACTGTTTTTATAGATCTACCGATGCTGGTTTTCACGTAAAGAAAATCATATGAACCCCCTCAAACAACAATAAAACACATAAGAACAATAATCCAAAAGAAACCAGATATCAAACATCGAACAAATTTAAAATGGGTCACAAAAAGAAAAACAATGTTACATTTCAATCAAACAATATCTGCACTAGTTCACTTCCTGATGCACTCTGAGGACAAGGCTGTTCACCTCTCTGGTCGATGGTGGAAAGAGACTCAAAGGAGGCTTGACCCTCATAGGAATTCTGCAAAGGGGTTTCTTGGGAAGTAATTAAAAAATAATATGAAGAAAATCCTGAATTGTTAACTTGCCCCCTTAAATGAGGGCAGACTAGTAGAAATGCTCACATTTTATAGATGATGATTTTGAAAAATAGGTTAAATTACTTGCTACTGACTGTAAACCAAACTTAATTCTTTTTCATTAAACTGTTTTTCTTGGCTTATACAAGGGATGCTCCTACACATACAAGGAAGCATGAAAAATACGTTCTGTGTAGAAAAGTATGAGTGTCAACTAGAAATAGAAAATCCTCACTGCCCGCGCCCACTCCTTTGGGTTCTGATATGCAGTGACCCTACAAGACAGAGTAGAGCCGCTCCGTAGGGTTCCTGAGGCTGTTAATTATTACAGAAGGAGATGGCCTCATTTTTCTCTTGTGGGGAGGCTGGTCAATTCATATTGATGGCCTCTTGGTTAACAGCCAATGCTTAAGCTATTGTAGCACTAGAAATTCTAACTAAATAGGACATTTCTTTTTCTTTTCTCCATACAAGCTTTTTATGATGTATATATTTGCATTTTAGAAATACTTGTTATGTTACCTTGCTGTCAGTAAAGGAAACATGGTGGGAAAAAATTGAAACAGTAGTCCAGAAGTTGATTCTGACTTAGAATAGGCCTATTTAAATCTTTACGGCCTTATTTAAATCTTTATGGCAGCTGATAGCCTCATCTTTTTTCCATGGGGTGGTTGCAGGGTTTGAACTGCTGACCTTGAGGTTAGCAGCCTAATGCTTAATTCACTGTACCATCAGGGCTCCTTTTTGTACAGAAGGCATTCAATAAATGCCAAAGAATAAGTATTCTGGAGTGAGAAAGGGCTGATTTTTCACAATAATTCAAGCCCCACAAAGTATCAACAGCACATAATACCACTGGATTACTAGAATGATTCAGTGATATGAAAAGATATTTCCTGAGCTAGAGGACAGTGCCGCACTCCAAGTACTATGCAATCAATCCAAGGGTAGAATTGCTGATGCAAGCAAAGTGATTACATGATCCCTTCACTTTTAAAGTTTTCTAATTTGGATTAGGAGCACATTAGATCTAAAACTTAGTATGGGTTTTCTTACACACAAATCATAAAAGCATAAATCTCAGCCACATGGAATAGACCTGTGTGCCTAAATGCCTGAAAACATTAACAAGGAAATTCCTAAAGATACAAATGAACTGACTAATTTTTAAGGAACTCAGTCTGGCCAGGTTCTTTATGGAATCATAGACTCTAATAAAGAATTTTCTCAGCCTGGAAATGCACCATCTTTTTTGTCCTTCTACTTTATCTTCAAAGATAAGGCTTCAAGGACTAGAGGAGTACATACCCCAGTTCTCACTTTTCCCACAGGCCAGAAGCTGAAGGTTCCCATTAACCTCCACTCTGCTCAAAGAGGAAAGTATACTCCCTGGCCCTTCTCTTGCAGAAGCTTGTATTTGGGAAGACTTAGCAGTGTTCTTTTAAAAAAATCTTGAAGAGATGAGTTCATAAATACTCTCCGCTTATAGCTTCTGCCTCTCATGCATAACAGCTGGGGGCAGAATTCAGAAAGAGAAGAGTTCTAAAGGTACCAGGAGGACCTGATCTATGCCCATACTTAAGCATTCAACATTGCAATGGAAAACAATGTATACATCTAGAAAAGGTGGCCGAGAACCTTCTAGACTATTCTTTGAGAGACTCAAGCAAAGGCTTCTTCAAGCAATCTACTCTCAACATCCCTTTGTCATATTTTAAAAACAGCATAGCAACTCAGAATTTCAATTACCTGTAAAATTGTAGTAGCTTACATTTTTTAAAGAAATGGCTTAATGATAATCTTGCTTAAGAATAGTCATTTAAATATAAGGTTGACACTTTGCACCACAGAGAAGGGTTGACTTAATGGTTAATCTTTCAATGGACAGTGGGATTCCTCATAAAATTATTGGTAGCAAGTCTACAATATGAAGCTAAATTTTTCATACCCTTGTCTTTGCCAACAAACTTCCCAAACTGGAAAACAATGGAACGTGTGGGAACATGTTTCCATGATCTAATGCCTCCTCTTCCAAGTCTTTCATCAAGCGTTCATAATAGACCCACTTCAGTCATGTTAATAGAGGCCAGTCTCTCAATAGTTCATTCTGAAAAAGCATGCTTTTGCCTTTTGTTTTAAGCCCCAAGGCTTTCCTTTCATCTCTAAGCATTATCAGTACATAAGATCAACGTCTCCCTTCTCAGATTCTTGCCCCATTGATTAAAAAAACAAAACAATATTTGCCTATGCCTCTGGAAACTGGTTTGATTACCTCGAGTTCTCAAGGGCACAGGGGTACAATCCCGTGCCGCCACCCCCCCCCCTCCGTTTCCCCTGCAAATGGCTTTCAGGGCGAGATGAACCGCAACTCATTTTCTGACGTCAGTCTAAGTTTGCACTTCTCACTCTTCCGAGAAAAGGCTGTGACCCAAAGGGATGGGCAACGTCTGATGGGGTCGAATGAATGAAGAGCTCTCCGCGGAGCCAGCGTCTGCGGCCGGCCGCGGGGTGGCAAGCCCACTCGCAGTGACCGCAGACCTGGCCCCCGGCGCGGATGCCCAGACGGCCCCCTCCTCCCCCCCCCCCCCAGCTCCAAGCTACCGCTGCGGGGCTCGCGGACGGCGAGCGGGGGTAGTGGTGCAGTGGGTGCAGGCGGAGCGATGCACCAAGTCCTAGAGTTAAGTCGCTTGCCCTTGAAGGAAAAGCAGCTCTGCCGGGCTCATCCATCCACTCCCCCCAAAGCCCGCCACCCAGCAGTCTCCAAGAGACCGCGGTCGATGGATGGCACCTGTCATCCGGGGAGCCGGCAGCCTTCAGAGCTGAAGGCCGGGAGCCAATCTCTCTAAAGGCGGAGGCGAGGGCCACAAGAGGGACTCACGGTGTACATCGGTCGCTGTACTCGTTGGCGATGGTCTCGATGCCGCCACTCCTTGCTACGGCGATGTAGCAGTTGAGGAAGCCGAGGTCAATGCCAACCACAGACATACCGCCGCCTGACGAACCGGGTGCTGGTGCCGAAGGCTCGGGTGCGGGGAGCGGATCCTTTGCTGGGTCGTTGCGGCCGGGATTGCGACTCCTACGAGAAGCAGAGGCGGGGATGACGCGAAGGCGCTACGCAGGAAATCTAGGGCAGGGCGTCGGGGGACCGGGGAGGGGGCGAGTCTGTCCGCCCGCGCCGCCGCCGCCAGCTCCGGAGCCTGGTCCCTCTCCCGCTGCGGCTCCGCGGCCTCTAACCGGCGGTTACTGGGATCTGCGCTTGCGCGCGCGGCCGCCTGGGAGGCGCGAGGCGCCGCGCCGGCCCGAAGCCACGCCGGGTCTGGGTTTCGGCTGCTTCCGTGAGCGCTCGGGCAACGGCTGCCTGAAGCGCCGCAGGTTCGAGAAAGATCTGGAAAACGGAGTCAGGGGGGGCTGCCAGGGAGTGGGAGGGAGCGGAAGGCGGGGCAGGGGCGGGGCCCCGAGAGAGGCGGGGCCGCGGAGGAGGCGTGGAGGCCCTCGCGCGGCGGCGGCGCGCACTGCGGCTGCGCAGTTCCGCCGGCGCGTTTGGAAGCTCCCTTGGGCGCTGTGGGCCACGAACGGCGGGTCTGTCACAGCGACGGGATGCGGCTGACCCTTGGCCAGAGTCGGCGGCGCCGCCTCGCGTCTGCCCTGCGGGGGAGCCCGCCAGCCCACCCCCCCTCCGCGCACCCACCCGCGGTCCTCGCAGCCCCGAGGGGCCCATGTGCCGCTGCCGGCGCGCTCCGCCGTCTGGGCGCCCGGCCCGCCGCGCCCCGCTCTGTGAGGTGGCACCCATTGTGCCGCGCGGCCGCCACGGGGCGCCGCCGGTCTCTGGAAAAGGGCGCCGCGACGTGAAAGTAGTGAGAGGATGTGTGTTCTGTTCTTTCCCCCACTTCCCTTGCCAGGACTTGAGAGATCAGAAGGCATGATTCTGCCAAGACACAAGCCCCTCCGGAGCCATCTCTTCCATGACCCCTAACTCTGAAAACCCGCTTTCCCGGAGCGTGACCTTCATTTTGTGTGACCTTGTGAGACTAGCCGAGCCTGTGCAAGGTGGCTGCAGCTGCTAGTTTGTTGTTGTTTGTCCCGCCGGAAAGGATGGGCACTGTTGGCGGCCTGCAATGTCACCAGATTGCATTTTACACTTACGAAATTTGGGTGTCGAGTTCCTTCTCGCCCAGTTCTTGGTGGGTCTCCTGTTCCATCTTCGTTGCAGTCTTGAACGTGGGTGCGGGGTTCTTAGCAGATGCCTTAGTGCCTTCATTCTGCGCCGAGGTCCATTTCTTCAAAGACCTCAGGCTGCTCACGGCTGCCAACGCGGCGAGAGCAGCGGCAGCACAGGTGACGAGCGCGCTGGCCGCGGTCACGAGGAAGAACACGAAATCCATGGTCAAGAACAGGACGAAGGAACGTGCGAGTCACGGCATTTGATCTACTTGGCGGGATCACCCTGCTCTTCCCCGGGCCTCCATCTCACTGGGCACCCTGGGGGTCCGGCGGGCAGGGTGCGGCCCCCACCAGGCAGTGCGTAAGCAGAGCGGATGGGTCCCAGCCCCACGCAAAACTCGGGGCCCGTCACCCGGAGTCCTGCTCGGCAGCCCATAGCTGCAACTGCGTCTTGTGAAGTGCAGCTTCTGCCATGATTCTTTTGAACCCTTCACTGGATTTATTCCAGAATACCTAGACACTCATTGGGCTCTATTGATTTATCTCTCCACGTCTGTAAAACGTGAGGGTATCTGAATGATTTTTTCCCTGTCTAACACACTTAGGGCCACATTCTTTACAACCACTGGAAGTGAGGACCAGTAGTTGGAAAGTGTAATGGGTTTTGGGGGTGCTACTTGGGTTCGAGTCCCAGGCTCTCCCAGCTTTAAAGTGTGTGTGACTATTGGCAAATGAATTCTCCAAAGGTCAAGATAAAGATTTGTTAAAATTAAGATACCAGCCTGATTTTATGATGAATATAAGTATAGCAACAGTGCCTGGCACACTGAAGGGTCCATATAGTTATACGTACCTTGTCCAAGCCACACTGGTCCAAGGCAGGAAGATGTGGGGTCTGTTTCCATTACAGAAATCCCATGGATAGTTCTACTGTCTCCTATCCACTGCAAGAGTCGGCTGTACAGAGAGGCCTGCTTTTTGTTATACTTATGTTCCTAGGACACGGGAACAATAACTGGTTAATGTATATTAGGTCTATGGATGACTAGGCAACCTTGTGTATAATTTGTAGAGTTTCTTAGATTTTCTGTATATAGAATCATGATGTGGGTAATAACTGATTTTCCTTCATTAAATATAAGAAGTGGTGATGAGTATCATAATATTGTTCCTTACATTAAATATGTTTATGATGTAGTAAAGCTAACAAAAAATCATCTTTCATCCCCAGTTTGCCATTTTTCTTGTAAGCACTTAAGTTTAGTAAGTTATTTAGCAACTATTGAAACATTTTCCCAACTACATTAATCTGTTAATGCGGTGAATAATGTTAGACACTTTTCTTGCCTTTCTTTTTTATTTCTTAATCATTTTATTGGGGAGGCTCTTACAAACCTTATAACAATGCATCGTTCAGTTGTCTTAAGTACCCATGTACATATGTTGCGATCATCATTTCCAATACATTTTCTTTCTACTTGAGCCCTTGGTATCAGCACCTCTTTTTCTCTTCCCTCTCCTACTCTTCCACCCTCATGAATCCTTGATCAAATATATTATTATTATTTTGTATCATAAATATAGGTCTCTCTTTCCCTACATTTCTGTTGTTCGTTACCCTTGGGGAGGGGCTATATATCAAACCTTGCGATGAGTTCCCCTCCCTGTACCCCACTGCTCTCATATTGCTACTCCCACTATTATTCCTGAGGGTTTTACCTGTCCTGAATTCCACATGTTGAAAGCTCTTATCTGTACCAATGTGCTTACTCCGGTCTAGCCAGATTTGTAAGGTAGAGTTGGGTCATGGTAGTTGGGTGAGGAAGCATTCAGGAACTAGAGGAAGATGTATGCTTCCTTGGTGCTATATTGCACCCTAGTCAAATCGTCCCTTCCTTGTAACCCTTCTGTGAGGGGATCTCCAATTGTCTATAGACGGGCTTTGGGTCTCCTCTCCAATCCAGCTCTTTCATGTCAGTATAATTATTTGTTTTGAATCTTCTGATACCTGATCCCATTGACAGCTCACGATCACACAGGCTGGTGTGCTTCTTCCATGTGGGCTTGGTTGTTTCCCTGAAAGATGGCTGCCTGTTCAACCTCAAGCCTGTAAGATCCCAGATGCCATGTCTTTTGATAGCCCGGTGCCATCACTTTCTTCACCACATTTGCTTATGCATCCATTTTGTCTTCTGCAGTCAAAGAGTGCCAGATTACTAGACCAAAGTGTTCTTGTGTTTAGGGAGGCCTGGAGTAGAGGCCAAAGTCCGTCTGCTATCTTAATACTTAACATATAAAATTATAAGTACATTGACCTTTATCCCTTTCATTTTAAGTTAATATATTTACATACATGCTCTAGCTATACCGCTATAAATAGCTTTTGACTCCTATTTATTTTCTCTATTTCCTTCACCTTCCTCCTGTCCCCTTGTCATGCTCTCAGCAGTGCCTCTTGTATACATTGTACTTGATTAAACCCCACCAGGTATTGTACACCCTCCTTGCCATCAATTTTAGATTTCTTGTTGTTCCCTTATCCTTGAGTTTGTTGGCTCCCCTCCTCTCCCACGTTCCCCCACCCCCACCACTGGGACGAATGGTCCCATTGTTTTCTCGGAATTGTTTGTCCTGCCTATCTTATCTATAGAGTGAAAGAAAACAAAACAAAATGATTGTTCTAGATCTGTCTGCTGAACAAGATGATAGTTCTAGGTCTGTCTGCTGGCCCTTATGAGTGTTTTCCAATCAGGTCTGAAGAGATGCCATGCCGTCTCTGGAGTCAGAAGTCTATTTTCAGGATACCTCTTGGACTTTGTTACTTTGCTCCCCTTGGTGCCCTGTTGCACCCCCTTCACATTTCTCCCTGCTGTGCGTGGGACAGAGTGAGCACACTTTCTGCCCAGTGTCTCCAGTGCTGACCCCCTTAATGCTATGGGTCAGTAAGGGAACCACTGTGTCTCATGGTGGGGTCCTCTCTGTGCCTTGGCTGCTCTGAGCACGGATGTCGTTCCCGGGACTTGGTGGGCCATGATGAGGTTCTCTCTCTCTCTCTTTCCCTTTGAGTTTGCACCTGTGTGGTCTGAACAGACCTGAATAATGTTAGATTTTATAATATCTTTGCTTGCCTAAGACAAAGCTAGCTAGTTCATGATGGATTTATTTTATTCTTGGCTATACGGAGTTTGGCTTGCAATTATTTAGGAAATTTGCATCTATGTTCCTAAAGTGAGATTGAGCTTGAATTTTCCCTTCAAGGGTGTGTGGGGTTCTCCTCCCTCAAATGAAATTGCACTGGGTGGAGCGGAGCTTTCTTAGACCGAATTTTCCCACAAGGCAAGCATCACGCAAAGAGCTTTAAGTTAGTGCAGAACCGCACCAGTGTTTTCCAGGCTGTAAATCCTTATGGGAATATCACTCTCTCATTTGCATATCTTAAAGACTGCTTCTCCAGGGCAGGCCTCACTTTAGCTGAGGACATTTTCTCATTTGGGGGTGGGTGGGAGAGGAATGACTAGTCTAAGCCATGTAGCAATGTCCTGTGGTCACCCTACGTGGGTGGACACGCATTCACGGGTGTTCAGTGATGGAGATTCATGACCAAGAAGGGGGTGATGGTGACATAAAGATGATTTCACTTTTTTTTTTAAAGATGATTTCACTTTTGTTGGTGAGTAGAGGACAGCAGGGCAGAGGTGGCTGGCCATTGGAGAAGATGCTTGCCATTGCTTATACTAGTGGTTCTCAAACTTCCTAATGCCATGACCCTTTAATACAGTTCCTCATGTTGTGGTGATTCCCCCCAACCATAAAATTATTTTTGTTGCTACTTCATAACTATAATTTTGCTACTGTTATCGGGCAACCCCTGTGAAAGGGTTGTTTGACCCCCAAAGGGTCGTGACCCACAGGCTGAGAACCATTGGCCTATACAGACCCCCGAGAGGAAAGTTCACCTTTATCATATGGCTAATCATGATTTTTTAACCAAGTTTCTTTTCAGCCTTTGGTGACCTAGGTCCCATACTGTAGGCTAACAGTACGTTAGATTTTGTCTTCTTTCAGTGTTCAACATGCTACATAGGCAACATCAGAAGGATCCTAATCTGGAAACCTACTAAGTGTGCTGGACTTTACCTTACACAGAGCGGTTGCAGATGAAAAGAACTGATATACTCCTTTGAACTTAAACTGTGAAAGAAGAGGGCTGCTAGTCTACAGTTGTGGATTTGGAAGTCATTGATCTCTGGTTCAAACCTCTTGCTTTTGAGGTTGCCTAATAATAGACTATTAAAAAAAAGCAAACTCACTGCCATCTGATACTAACTCATAGCAACCCTTTAGACAGGACAGAGCTTCCCCCATGAGTCTCCAAGACTGTAACTCTTTATGGGAGTAGAAAGTCCTTTCTACTAGAAAGTCTTTTTCCTGGGGAGCAGCTGGTGGTTTCAAACTGCTGACTTTTCAGTTAGCAGCCCAACTTGTAACCACTATGCCACCAGGGCTCCTATCGATAACTTACAGCTACCGTATGTTTGGCACTTTCATATTTTCTTTGCCTTTTATGACATGGCTTCTTTCTACATAGTTCTGCTGCAATGAATGAGTATTATTGAAGTTTGTACCCTGTGTCTAACCCTCGTTGTCTTCTTTTTTTTTCCTTTTCCAAAAGCATTTTATTGGGAAATAATACAGGTCCCGTGTATCCCACAGTTCAATCACATCAAGCAGTATTGTACCATTGCTACAACAATCAGTTCCAAACAGTCTCTTCCTTGTGGAACTCCTGATGTCAGCCTTGCCCCCTCATCCACTGCACCAGGAACCCTCATTCTCCTTGTTGTCTTTATTGGTTCATCAATCCTGGGTTTTATATACTGAAAACAATACATTGTATAACAAAAATCCAACAGAGCCACCCCAATGACAAAATACATCTGAGATAAACCCCAATATGAAAAACAACAACAAAAATTGGCACAGAAAATGTTAAAGACCAGATCATGCCCAATGTGCATCAGAAGGAAGATCAACTGACAAGGTTTTAACCACTCAAGTCAGGTTTATCACTCTGATCTTTCATAGTCATCTCTCCAAGGCACTGCTTGGTTACCAGTTTCTTCCAATCCCTCAGTAAAGGCTTATTTTCTGTGACGATCTCACAAATGTATCTTGGGTTTCCACTGACATCCATAGCCTTCTGCAACCCAGAATCTCAGTTTAGTCTCGGATATGATTCTCTCCTTCAGCTTCAGATTATGTAATTTACAATTTTTTGGTGACTGAAGTTGGTGTGGACTTAGTTGACCTCTTACTTAGATAGCTGGTTGTTTAGAAACAAGCCTTTAAGACCCCAGATGCTATTTTATCTGATAGGCATTATTTAATCTCGTCACCACACTTTGATATAGCACCTTATCTTCTGTGTTCCCTTCCTAAGGGCGAGTATCAAGCAGAGCCCTCATGTAAGAACTAATTGTTCTTAGATTGGAGCTAAGCTTCACTGTGAGCCAAAAAACTATTCCTGGATATATGTTGGGTTTGTTTGTTTATTTTTTTAAATCTGCCTTTGGTTCCCTTTAGAGATGTCCTTATTCACTTATGGTATAGAATGTTAGGGTTCATCTCCCGGGAGCATAAATATCTTAAAATTGTTCTGAGGTTTGAGCCCGTCAATGCAGCCACTATGTCAAGTCATCTTTGTCGAAGGCCTTCCTCATTTTCACTGTTCTGCTACTGTACCCAACGGGGTCCTGCTCCAGGGACTGGTCTCTCAACAACATGTCTGAAGTATGTGTGCTGAAATTTCACCATCCTTGCCTCGAAGGAGTACTCTGGCCGAACTTCTTCCAAGACAGATGTTTGTTCCTTTGGCACTCCATGACACTGTCAATATTCTTCACCAGCTCCATAATTAGGATGAATAGAATCTTCTGTGATCTTCTTTATTTAATATCTAACTTTCATATGCATGTGAGGCAATTGAAAATACTATGGTTTGGGATTAGGTGCACTTTAGCCCTCAAAGTACCATCTTTGCAAGCAACATCCTTCACTTTAAAGAGGTCTTGTGCCTTAGATTTGCCCAATGCAATGTATCATTCAATCTCTTGGCTGCTGCTTTCATGAGCATTGATTACGGATCCAAGCAAGATGAAACTAGTGGGTAGAATTCTAAAATTATCCCCTATCCCTGTCCACTCCACAAGAAACCATTTTTGTTTATTCAATTGTTAATGAATGTATGTTTGGGAAGGGACTTTGCAGATGGGATTGCTGACCCTAAAGCAGGTTATCGGAGTAGGTGCAGTACAATCACATGAACCTTCAGAAGAGGAAGAACAGGAGAGATGAGACAGGGGAAATCAGATATATCTGAAGCATGAAAAGCATCCCCTCTGCACTTGCTGGTTTAGAAGGGGGACATTAGCCAACAAATGTGGTTGGTCTCAAGAAATTGAGAATGTTCTCCTACCAACAGTTCAAAGAATCAAGGAGCTCAGTCCTCCCTGGAACTGAATTCTGCCAACTACTTTCATGAGCTTGCAAGTGGATTCACGTCCCAAATTTCTGAATAGTATTGCAGTATTCCTGATTCCTCATTGTCTTCTTAAAAATGATCCAGTCACTTGAAAATTTAAATATAAGTGAACATCCATGTGTTTAGTCTAAAAAAGCTTTCCTATATATCAATATTCCTCTTGTCTCAATATTTTTCATTATACACCATTGACTAGTTTAATGATTGTATTAGAATTACCAAAGGCCCCAAATAACTTACTTATATTATCTTTCAGAAAGCTGATTATGCTGCCACTATAGTGGAGGATATATATAAACCTTAAATATATGAATGGATTCTCAGCTTGCACTTAACCATAATCCCTAACCTAAAAACAATCCATTCTTATGATGTGGTCCTTCTCTACACTTACCCTCATGAAGGGACCAATTGAAGATAATGTGGGTGCTATAGCAAAGTGTGGTGGAGAGATCACATGGTGCGTGGCTACTAGAAAGAATAGTCTTAGGTCTCAAAAGCTTCTCTTACACCAAGGAGCCACCTAAAATACAAGACTGTAAATAATAAAATGTATTAAAGATTAGATTCTGAACACCCAGGTTGCAGAAGGCTGTGGATGACAGTGCAAGCCCAAAATCCATTTGCAGAGTCCCCGTGTGGATTAAGTCTCCAGAGACTCTCCTCTGCCTGCTAACTAGTGATGTGTGAATAGCCTTGCCCTCAGACAGCACATTAAGAAGTTGATTAATGCACATATAGTTAAGACTTAACACCTTGTCATGTTTTCCCTTTCGACATATTTTCACTGTTCTAGTTTTCTTATTTTCTGCTTTTAAAAAGTTGAGCTCAAATTGTTATTATATTATTTATATGAACTCCAGGGTAGGTATAAATCACTGGAGAGAGTACCTAGATTAATAGTTTCTTTGTTTAATACCAGGAGAGGTTGGGAGAAAAGAGGAAGCTAATACTGAGTGTATTAATGAAGAAAATGTTCTAAAATTGATTTTGGTGAAGATTACACAGATTTTTCCCTAAGTATTTTTATTGATCAGATATACTTTATTTCTTATTATATAATAGTTTTACTGACTTATCTTCCACAATCCATTATACCCATCCACAGTGAATGCTATTGTTCAATACCATCAAGTGAGGTTATATAATTATCAGCTCCCCCTTCACAACTTTTAAATATATTTAAACCATTGAATTGTATGGTGTGTGAATTAATGTCAATAAAATGTTAATTAAGAAACAATTCTTCATGGAAGCACACTACTACATCTTTCTTCTGAGGAGCTGCTGGTGGGTCTGAACCACTGATCTCTTTGTTAGCAGGCAATTATTGTAAGCATTGTGCCAACGGAGCGCTTGTATTTCTATTTTATTATTTATTTATTTAAAATCATTTTATTAGGGGCTCTTACAGTGCTAATAACAATTCCTACATCAATTGTGTCAAGCATGTTTGTAGATATGTTGCGATCAACATTATCTAAACATTTACTTTCAATTTGAGCCCTTGATATGAGCTCCTCTTCCCCCCCTACCTCCCCACTCCCACCCTCATGACCCCTTGATAACTTACATTGTTTTCATGTCCTACACCACCAGCTGCTACTACTAGTGGTCTCAGTCTCTCTTACTAGATTACCACTTGATTATGAAGGATGGAATGTAGTATTTGTTGACAGCCTTGCACTAGGAGTTGCACAATAAATAGCTATTGAGGTAAAAAGAAAAGGAGCTACATTCTATAACAAATGCTACAAACGGGGACAGCGGCGGGGGAAATGCTACAAACAGAGGTTTTCATGGCAGTCTTAGAAGTTTCAGTGTTTGAAAGGCCAGGAAATGAGACACCTATCTTGGAAGGAGTCCTCTGAGGCAGCAAAGTTTTCTTAAAAGAGACATCATTACAAGTAAGCTTTAACAAGGTAGACACGAGAAAGCTGGAGCTAACAGGCAGAGGGAAGAGAAGGTACCAAGTAAATAAATAATATACAGAAAAGGTACACTCCCACAGAGGCATCAACGAGCATGGGGTCTTTGAGGGATCAGATGCTAGCAGTGGATCTGCAATGCCTAGAGGGACAGAGCATCATGTACAGCCGAACCCCAGAGCTAGAACATGAAGGATATTGTATGCCACACTAAGCATCCTGCATGCTTTCGGGAATAAGAACTCTTTTTAAGTGCCAAATGTAACATTTCCTTCAACTAAGAATGTAGGCACAACCCAGTCTCCAGTTTTTCCATTAATAGAAGTCAGATATTTTCTTAACACCTTAAACATATCTCAAAACAACATTCATTTTGAAATTCCAGTAATTATTAGACTGGCTTCCAAATTTTATTACGTGTTAAAAAGCCCATTTTCACAAACGATATTTTAACACTAGGTTTACATATATTTCTTATATACCTGTCTATGGATAAGCATCAAATTGATAAGTGAATGAAACCCCATTTAAAAAAATAAACAACTTATGTATTTGAAAGCATTATATACTATCAACTTCAAGTGAAACTGATACTATATATTTTATAAAATTTAAATATATAGTTGAGATATTGGGTTCAATGTTTCATTAAGGGTTGGTTGATTCGGTCAGTAGGACAACCTCCATTGCATTGTTTGTCTTTACATTTAGTGATTACTTATAAGTTTTTGATTATGTACAATTTTACTTATTACTGAAGTAACGCTTTCATGACTGAAATGGATTTACTTAATTTATGTGCTCATCAAATTGATGTGTATCCATAGACATAGGAATACCATACAGATTTTGAGATTCGAAGGCTTGGGATAAATTTGGATATATATTTATATCATTAAATGTATACAAGTAAGCATCAATGGTAGGTGGTAAATGTAAATGGTTTTGTAATTTTCCTTGAGAAAAAAAAATGCGTCAAAACAATGTGTCCACAACGGCTGGAGCCAAAGTGGGTGAACAAGTAAATGTGGTGAAGAAGCTGATGGTGCCCGGCTATCAAAAGAGATAGTGACTGGGGTCTTAAAGGCTTAAAGATAAACAAGCAGCCATCTAGCTCAGAAGCAACAAAGTCCACATGGAAGAACACACCAGCCTGTGTGATCGAGTGGTCCCAAAGGGATCAGTTACCAGGCATCAAAGAACAAAAAATCATATCATTGACTGCACACCTCCATGATGGGATCGCTGAAGACAAATGGGTGCATAAGCAAATGTGGTGAAGAAAGCTGATGGTGCCCGGCTATCAAAAGAGATAGTGTCTGGGGTCTTAAAGGCTTAAAGGTGAACAAGCGGCCATCTAGCTCAGAAGCAAATAAGCCCACATGGAAGAAGCATACCGGCCAGTGCGATCACGAGGTGCCCAAGGGACCAGGTATAATGCATCATGCAAAAAAAAAAGATGTGTGTGTATGTATGTGTATATATGTGTATATGTATATATGTATGTGTATATATGTATATATATCATATTAAATGAAGGGGGAAGTGCAGAGTGGAGACCCAGGGCCCAAGTGTCGGCCAATGGAGATCCCCTCATAGAGGGGTTTAGGAGAGGAGATGGGTTAATTAGGGTGTGAGGTAGTATCGATGAAGAACACAGCTTTCCCCCAGATCCTGGATGCTTCCTCCCCCCAACTACCATGATCCGAATTCTACCTTGCAGGGCTGGATAGGACAGAGGCTGTACACTGGTACATATGAGGGTTGGAGGTACAGGGAATCCAGGGTGGATGATACCTTCAGGACCAAGGGTGTGAGGGACGATGCTGGGAGAGTGGAGGGTGAGTGGGTTGGAAAGGGGGAACTGATTACAAGGATCCACATGTGACCTCTTCCCTGGGAGAGGGACAGCAGAGAAGGGGGGAAGGGAGACTCCGGATAGGGCAAGATATGACAAAATAACGATGTATAAATTACCAAGGGCATATGAGGGAGGGGGGAATGGGGAGGGAGGGGGAAAAAAAAAAGAGGACCTGATGCAAGGGACTTAAGTGGAGAGCAAATGCCTTGAGAATGATTGGGGCAGGGAATGTATGGATGTGCTTTATACAATTGATGTATGTATATGTATGGATTGTGGTAAGAGTTGTTTGAGTCCCTAATAAAATGTAAAAGAAAAGAGAAAAAAATGATTAGGGCAAAGACTGTACAGATGTGCTTTATACAATTGATGTATGTATATGTATGAACTGTGAAAAGAATTGTATCAGCCCCAATAAATTGCTAAATTAAATAAATAAATAAATAAATAAATAAATAAAAAACAAACAAAAAAGTGTCCATTGAACCTAAGTTTCTGGTATATTTCTAAGTATAGTTCACATATATATATATTTTCCTTTGTATTTCATTGTATGCACTCAGTTTTTCATTATACAAAATGGGATCCAGGTCTTCACTAGATTGCCAATGATGTCCATGGTACAAGAACTGCTAAGAACCTATGGCTGAGATCAGAACCAAAAAGACCGATTCGCTAGGAACTGGCATCTGGGCAACAGGTACCCTACCTTGGTCTGCTTCCCTCCCAATCATTTTCTATGAAAAATACCTACACTTCTCTACTGAAATGACTTTGAGTCTCTTTTTGTTATGAACTGAGAAGGACATCACAAATGATTTCAAGGTTTCTAATGTAGGTAACTATGGAGAAGGGGAATGCACTATTAAAATATAAACTATGAAGTTTATGATGTGAGACAATGAGTTAGGTTTTAAAAACAGTTAATTACAGAAGTCCGGTATATACAGGTGTAATAGTCAAGACAGGAATATGTATCTGAAATCTTAGAGGATTCTGATCTGTGCTAGAGAAAAATTGGAGTGTCATCGTCATAGGATAGTATCGGAAACTAAAGGTATAAAACAGATGAGCTCGGGTGCATATGTAAAGTGGGAAAAGAACACAGAACTGGTCCCTGGAGAATATAAGAGAACGAAGGTCTAATTTCTTACTTACCTAGCACAATGCTTATTACAAAGGAAGTACCATACAATGTTAGTAGGAACGTCCCTAGTTCTAACTATAGGACTAATAGTAGTTAGGTGCTGTTGACTAGGTTCGGATTCCTAGCAACCCTGCGCAGTCCTGCACCTTCCTCACAATTGTTGCATTTGAACTGATTGTGGCAATGACTGTGTCAACCCTTCTTGCTGAGGGTCTATCTTTGTATCTGAAATATGGTCCTGTACTTTACCAAAGTTGGTTCCTCTGGATATGTCTAAAGTATGGAGACGGAGTTTCAACACCTTGCTTCTAAGGAGCATTTGGCTGTACTTCCCCTTGTGTGGTTTGTTTATTCTTCTGGCAGTCTGTGGTATTCAGGATCGTTCACCAATACTACAATTCAAATGCATTAACCCTTCAATCTTCTTGTTTATCTTTTGCATGCATCTGGGGCAACCGAAAATACCTTGGTGTCAGGAGTGCCTTAGTGTAAGGTGGTGTCTTTACATGTTAATGAGTTTTTAACCGTTATATTGATATACAATTCATATACCATACATTGAAATGGTTTAAACATATTAAAAAGTTGTACAGTTGTACACAATCAACTTTAGAACCTCTTCTTCATTCTTGTACGCATTAGCTCCCCATGTCCATTCAACCTCCCCTGCCATAACCTTAAATTATTAATCCAGTTACTATATTAATTTTCCTATTCTGGATTTCATATAAAGAAAAACATACACTCCCCACCCCACCCATCAACAACAATTACAAAATAAAACAGGAAGACTTCAATACAAAAGAAAGCATAAAATAAAAACTAGAACAAATTTAACATGGGTCAAAATGTCACGGAAATGATAAAGTGTTATACTTTCTACATCAGCCTTACTCTGCTTTCCAATTGTTTGTCTGATAGCAAGCTTGTTCACATCACTGGTGAATGGTGAGGGGTGATGCTCCAGAGGATTAATCTATGGGGGGATATTGCCAAAGCATTTTGGGGTTTCACTGACATCCAGAGCCTTCGGTCAACCAGGTACTCAGAATTTAAGCTCTAATACTGTCCTCTCATCCAGGATTGGATTTTATTTAGTTCCTTGGATCACAAGAGACTTGTGTGCTTCTGCTGTGTAGCCCTAGCTGTCATCTAAGATGGCTGCTTTTGTGAGCCAAGCCTCTAAAACCCCAGACACTACTTTTTGATAGCCGGCACCATCTGTTTTCTCTACCACACTTTGTGTTTTATTTTTTTTTAATTATTTTTATCAGGGGAGAGCGCGAACGCAGTCCCCCACTACCACAAATTATGCAGTCGAGTTTCCCACATTTGGGGAAATTGCAGGGGTCAGCACATCCGGAGTGCAATGGATAAGCCTCGCCCTGGGAAAACCACCTACGTGATCATGGTATCTCCCCTGCCACGTTAAGTATGTGTTTTATTTTTTAAAAATCATTTTATTGGGGGCTCGTATAATTCTTATCACTATCCATACATCCATCGTGTCAAGCGCATATGTACATTTGTTATCATCATTCTCAAAACATTTGCCTTCCACCTGAGCCCTTAATGTCAGCTCATTTTCCCCCTCCCTCCTACCTCATGAACCCTTCATAATTTATAAATTATTTTGTCATGTTACACTGTCTGACATCTCCCCCTACCCTCTTCTCTGCTGTCCATCCCCCAGGGAGGAGGCTATAGATTCTTGAAATCAGTTCCCCTTTTTCTACCCCACGTTCCCTCTATCCTTTAGGCACCACCACTCACCACTGGTCCTGGAGGAGTCATCTGTCCTGGATTCCCTGTGTTTCCAGTTGCTATCTGTACAATGAAATCCTCTGGTCTAGCCAGATTTGTAAGGTAGAATTGGGATCATGATAGTGGGGGCGGGGGAAGTAATTAAGAACTAGAGGAAAGTTATGTTTCTTCGTTGCTACCCTGCACCCTGACTGGCTCATCTCCTCCCCACAAACCTTCAGTAAGGGGGCTTCCGGTTGGCTGCTGATGGGCTTTGAGTATCCACTCTGCACTCACACATTTACAATATGATTATTTGTTCCTTGATGCTTGATACCTGGTCCCTTAGACAGCTCATGGTCAGACAGGCTGGTGTTTCTTCCATGTGGGTTTTGTTGCTATCACACTTTCATATAGGACCCATATCTTCAGTGATTAACAAGTATTGAGTCAGGCCATATCAAAATAACTAATTTTACTTAGGTTAGGGTTAATGGTTAAGGGCAAGCTCAAAATTCATTCATATATTTTATATATGCCCATGTCCACTTAAGAGATAATTATTTAATTGGGAATATTATAATTTCCATGGGGCAAATGATAATCCTTATTGATAATACTGTTAATTTAGCTAGTGGTATAGAATTTCAAATGCTTAGAAAACTATAATATTCAGGTATATGGTAGGTTTTTATACTAAAACATGGATTGTTGACATGTACAGATTAACAACAATACTTTACACTATTAAGTTTTTGTAGGTTTGTCCAAAGCAATACCATTGTTTGGCTTTCTGACTGCTGCCTCTATGAGTATTATGGATACAAGTAAAATGAAATAGTTGACAACTTCTTTAGAGTTTCCTGGTGTCTGAGTACCCTGATAGATGAATACATGACATTTTCATGTTTTATCTGTCTCATGGTAGCAAAACTTTCTTTGAAGAACCAAGGGGAAATTCATCAAAATAAATGTAGTTTCATTAAGTATACATGGTTAGTAACTAAAAAGTTATTTCTTTTAGAAGATACGTCTTTTTTGTATGCTGATGTATTTTTTAAAAATCGTATTGGGGGCTCGTACAACTCTTATCACAATCCATAGTCCATCAGTTATGTCAAGTACATTTGTTGCCATCATCATTCTCAGAACATTTGCTTTCTGCTTGAGCCCTTGGAATCAGCTCATTTCCCCCTCCCCCTCCCCCCTACCGCATGAACCTTTGATAATTTATAAATTATTTTGTCATATCTTACTGTCTGACGTCTCCTTCACCCACTTTTCTTTTGTCCATTCCATCGGGAGGTTATATGTAGATCCTTATACGTTCCCCCTTTCTACCCCACCTTCCCTTCACCCTCCTGGTACCGCCATTCTCACCACTGGTCCCGAGGGTTTCATCTGTCCTGGATACCCCGTGTTTCCAGTTCCTATCTGCACCACTGTACATCTGCTAGTCTAGCCAGCGTTGTAAGATAGAATTGGGATCATGATAGTGGGGGGAAGAGGGTTAGCATTTAAGAACTAGAGGAAAGCTGTGCGTTTTATTGATGCTATACTGTACTGAGTGACTTGTCTCCTCCCCGCTACCCCTTTGCCTACAGATGGACCTTGTGTCCCCACCCCGCACTCCCTCATTCACGACATGATTTTTTGTTCTTTGGTGCCTGATACCTCATCCCTTCAACACCTCGTAAGCACACAGGCAGGTGTGCTTCTTCCATGTGAGCTTTGTTGTTTCTCGGCTAGATGGCCGCTTGTTTACCTTCAAGCTTTTAAGACCCCAGATACGGTATCTCTCAATAGCTGGGCAGCATCAGCATTCTTCACCACACTTGCTTATGCACACATTTGTCTTCAGCATTTGTATGGGGAAGGTGAACACACAAAGATTTTTTGTTCTTAGATGCCTCGTGATTACATAGGCTGGTGTGAGTCTAGAAGATACATCTTTTAATTAAAAGAATGAAGCTTTGATAGGATTTTAGACATTTGGGTAGAAAATTTTAGGGCAGGGTGAGATGTTGTCAATTAATATGGCCCTTAATAGCCATAATTCCTTATATATTGCTGGATTCTATGCTTGTGGCTATAGTCCCATTTTGGAAAGCGTTCCCTCCTATACTAAGGTCAGGATAAAAATGGGATTAAGTTCTGACCTCAATAGAGGGTGTGAACCAAGTCATAACCCATTGCTTCCTTGTGTGTATGAGCAGGTAAGACAAAAACCAGATATCTATCAAAACCTTTCCTCTGTGTATAAGAACCATCTTGGACACTGAGCAAAATCCCAGGACCACCAGAAGAGTTGCTTCAGATATGTCTCAAGGGGCAAAGGCAGAAGCCAAGCGAACCCAGAGTCACTGAGAGGCTGTGGCACAGAGACTTTGGCATCAAGATTCAGAGGATCTTTGGTGACACAATGGTGTACTTTCTCATCTGCCCTTAAAATATGGGGCTGTGAGACAGAATCAGAGACAGTCTTCCTGGTTCTGTGAGGCAAAGCCCAAGGGATCACATGATTAAGAGGTTAAGGACCAGAGAGACTTGGCTGAGAGGAACTACTGTAGATCAGTCCTATATCCTTACTCTTTACTGACCTGACTTGCACTGATCCTGTTAATTCCTCTAATAACCCCTCTTAATTCTAAGTATTGTCTGTGAGTTCTGTGTGGCCATTGAAATGAATTATCAAACCCAGCACAGTAGTAGTACTGTGGAAGAAGAAATGGTTGGTGCTGGAACAGGGTAAAAAAGGCTAAGAGGGTGAAGGCATGTCTGACCTCTGTTATGATAATATGGAAGCCAGAGGAGGTCAGATATGGCCTCCCATGCTATTTTAGTACAAGGAATTAAATTAAAATTTTCTCTAGCTTGGGGCAAAATGGCCAAAGTTAGCTGGGATGTAAATTCACGTAACAAGTAGTTTCATTATGTAACTGACCATGTAGAACCATGCATGCTGTTTCCTAGGGAGCAGACTGCCAGGCGTTTTCGCCCATAGATTGGCTGGTGAAACTGAACTGCTGACCTTTCCGAATCACTCAGTGCTTAACCACTGTGTCACCATGGAATCTGAAGTATACTTCACCTATCCATTTTTCCAACTTTTGTCTTAACCTTTAAAAATTATTTCCCCATGAAATCTCATTATTTTGTTCCTTTTAAGTCAGTCATTTTAATTAACAGTTCAATGTAATATACATTTTTTAGTTCACTTCAGGGCAGTTAAGTAACATTTTCTTTTTTTTGAATTTTTATTGTTATTTAATTTCAATTATTTCAAATTTAATATTAAGTAGCTACATATGTCTAATAGTATTAGACAGCACAAGTCTATATGTGATAATTCTTTTTTTCCTTTTAAATCATTTTATTGGGGGCTCATACAACTCTTATCACAATCTATACATACACCCATCATGTCATGTGTAACATTTTATTTTCTTTGTTCCAGTTAAACATCTTCCCGTCTTAAAAAAAATAGGCTTTGGTCTATAGACTAGAGATTAAATTCCTGTTTGTCTTTTTCTCTGTTTGCCATATACAGGATTTTATCCTCCATTCATGCCTCTGTAAACACTATACTTCTATACTGGCAGTTCCCATATCACAGGGTTCCATTCCTCTGTCTTTAAGTTGAGTTTGTAACAAAGTTTGAGGCTTTAGGTCCAGTTTATTTCCAACTTCCATTATTCACATGTCTATCTTATTATGTAGTATATAACATACTATTCTATGAACAAAAATGTTTTAAACACATACTCAAAAACATCTTTAACATAATTCAAGAATAATGTTCTCAATCACATCACAAAGTAGTGTTTGCTTGTTACTATGAACCACTGTGTTTATCACTTTTTAAGAATAATAGATTTTATAGGGTTGATTAGAACTATAGTTTGCAGGTAAGTTGTATATTTGTAACAGGAATATTGCTTGCACTTTCTTATATCTTTATATGGGAAATTCTTCCTACTATTTAATCAGTGTAATTGCCTTTATTTAGGCGATCTTAAATCATTCCACGACTCATCTACCAGTTTGTCTTACTGTGGTGGTTTGCATATTGGTGTGCTACTGAAAGGTAGGCCACCAGTATTTCAAATACTACCAGCAAGGTCATTGACAGTGAATGGGTTTAGTAGAGCTTCCAAATCAACAGAATAGGGAGGGAGAATAGGTGATTCACTTCTGAGAGATTAGTCACTATAAATCTTATGAAAAACTGATCAAGTGCTGGAAGATCAAGCCCTTAGGAAGGCATTTAAAATACACTGGGGGAGGGTGGAGGGGGGAGAGTGATGCCTCCTCAGAGTAGAGTTTATTTAATTGTGTGGATTGGGCTTTGGGGATCTATTTTTTCCCCCACCCACCGCTCCCCCTATTTTTTTTTTACATTTTATTAGGGGCTCATACAATTCTTATGACAATCCATACATATACATACATCAGTTGTATAAAGCACATCCATACATTCCCTGCCCCAATCATTCTCAAAGCATTTGCTCTCCACTTAAGCCCTTTGCATCAGGTCCTCTTTTCCCCCTCCCTCATGAGCCCTTGGTAATTTATACAGTTATTTTGTCATATCTTGCCCTATCTGGAGTCTCCCTTCCCCCCTCTCTGCCATCTGTCTCCCAGGGAGGAGGTCACATGTGGATCCTTGCAATCGGTTCCCTTTCCAACCCACTCACCCTCTACTCTCCCAGCATCGCCCCTCACACCCCTGGTCCTGAAGGTATCATCCACCCTGGATTCCCTGTGCCTCCAGCTCCCATATGCACCAGTGTACAACCTCTGCCCTATCCAGCCCTGCAAGGTAGAATTCAGATCATGGTAGTTGGGGGGAGGAAGCATCCAGGATCTGGGGGAAAGCTGTGTTCTTCATCGGTACTACCTCACACCCTAACTGATCCATCTCCTCTCCTAAACCCCTCTGTGAGGGGATCTCCAGTGGCCGACAAATGGGCTTTGGGTCTCCACTCTGTACTTCCCCCTTCATTCACTATGGTGTGTGTGTGTGTGTGTGTGTGTGTGTGTATATATATATATATATTTTTTTTTTTTTTTGCATAATGCTTTATACCTGGTCCCTTTGGCACCTTGTGATCGCACAGGCTGGAGTGCTTCTTCCATTGGGGATCTATTTTTAAAAGATGCAACTTCCTTGATTATTAATACAGAATAATTTTAAATGGAATTATTTTAAAGGTTAAGTATCACATATAAGTTACTTTATATCTTTTAATTTCCAACTACAGGCTTAAAATAAGTATCATGAAAGTAATTATCAAAATTTTAATGATCAGATTTAATATTTGTATATGTAAAAAGCTATTGTTATTATAAAAACAATATATGGTAATACCTGTGCTTTCTTAGTAGTGATATTACAGAAGAACACTTATTTATGCCCACAGATCTAAATGATAACATATCCTGACACTTTTAAGAAATATTAAGAATGCCATATGATTTGAAAAGATGAGAAGTCAGATACATGAAAATAGGGAAATTTTAATTTTTTATATCTGAGCATCAGATACTTTAATTTTTTATCACAAAAGTAAGAAAAGTATTTTAAACAAATAGAAATAACATATATTGCTTATACATGCCTCATTTAAGTGAATTTGAGTTTGAGGGAAGGAAGTCTACTCTTGGTTGTATACAAGTATTCAAATCCTTGAAAAGAGCCTATACTTTATTGCAGAATTAGCACTTTAAGAAAACACTGACAGGTCAGTATGTAATTTTTAAAAAAAGAAAACACTGACAGTAAATAACATATTCTCTCAAAATGTATACAAATGGCAGCTATGTAATTTGCAATTTGTTCAAAAGCTAAATATCTCTCAATTTAATCTCCTTGTGAACTGCCTCCAATATCAATATTAAGCAAGTCTTTAATTTTATCATATAATACCAGCACCAAAGCACCCCCTGTACCACGAAGGATATTGGAGAAAGCACCACGAAAAAATGCATTGATCCCCTCATGTTTGTATATCTTCAGGAAGCAATCCAAGGTGCCTCTATATTGCCGTTCAGACTCACCACTCTATAAAAAGAAAGACAATTTACTGTTATGTTTGATTCCATATGGTTTTCATTTACAATTAAATGTAGACAAGATTAATGTGTGTTGAGTGCATTGAATTAATGGGCATATATTGAATGCTGTACCCAACATTGGGAGACTACTCATAATTTTAAGGGACATTTAAAAACAGTCTACATTATAGGTGTGGTAGATGTCAAATTGACTGGGCTAAGAGTCTCAATGGTTTAGCTGTTAAGACCTAGTAATCTCCAAACACAATGTGACCTAACACAATGTAATCAACATCAGAATGGGATCTGTTATGTACAATCTGTTATAAGAAGTTTACAGTGGGATGTTACATTCTCACTCATATCGCAGTCCTAATCCATTGGCCTGCTTTCAATGTACGGTGATAGTGTGAAAAGGCTTGCTTGTTTTTTGCTAGGTCTACATTCTGCACCTGGATCGCTGACCTCCAGTTTGTTGGTCCGTCATACTGTCTGCCAATTTTAGTTGTTGTCAGTGGCTTGCCATCTGGCCTCTTTTCTCGACATTTGTCTGGTGCAACCACTAGCATGTCATCTTCCTGCTGACCTTGGGGTCATCAGCTCCTATAGTCACCCAAGTCAGGAGAAGCCTAACATCTAACCCACAGACCTGGAAACTGCCTGGATAGTTTTGTCTTTTTCAACTGTGTGAGCCAATGGCTTGATAAATGACTTCATTCTTCTCTCTCTCTCTCTCTCTCTCTCTCTCTCTCTCTCTCTCTCTCTCTATATATATATATATATATATATATATATATACACAAAAAAAAAACTGGGGGAGAGTGCATTAGAGTTTGTGTTTGTTCCACAGGTCAGACTGTTAATGAAGCTTTCTATTTAAAGGTTCTGAAAAGATTGGGAAACAGTATGTGACAAAAAAGACCTGATTTGTGGCAGACAGGGGACTGGTTTTGCCACCATGATAATGCACCTGTTCATGCAGCCACCTCAGTGTGCCAGTTTTTGGCAACAAAACAAAACAGCATGCTTCACTTGCCCCACACACCTCACACATCTAACTGCACTCCATGCATCTTCTTTTTGCTTCCATGAATGCAGAGGGACGTGAAAGGACAGCAATTTGACTAAGCTTAAGAGGTGAAGAAAAAAATAAGGGCGGTGCTGTCAGCCATCCGAACAAATGAGTTGGAAAAATGTTTCCAAGAATGGAATAGCAGATTTGACATATATTAAATGTAATAGAGGATACTTAGAAGGTGTTATGGTTGTTTTGTAAAAAAAAAAGTATCAAATACATAGCTTTGAGAAAAAACATTTTTTTTGTGTATGTACCTTACTGGTTTTTTTTAAAAAAAATATATGTACCTTACTGTTTCATTTCTCTAAGTAACTTAAGACACTAGCATAACAAATGTTAAATGACATTATATATATCCTAATTTAATCTCTGACTATACTGTAGCTGAGATATCACTTTTAAAAAGGTGTAATTTTCCTAACTGACATAATTGTCTTAATTGACAATTTTCTTCATTGACATAAATGTCATTTGCCAAAACTTTATTATGAAAGCATCCAGCTTTTATAATAGTCGTACAAACTAAGACTAGAAGGAAAGCTCCTTGACATGATAAAAGGCATTTATGAAGCACTCACAACTAATACAATCATCTATTCATCTACTCAAAAAGAAAGCTTTTCTTTCACTGCTGTTGAACACTGTACTAGAAGTTCTAGCCAGAGAAATTGGACAATAAAACAAAATGAATGGTATACAAATCAGAAAAGAGGAAGTAAAACCATCACTATTTGAAGATGACATGAACCTAATATATTAAGTATCCCTCAGTACCACTTTTCCAAAAACCTTTTTTATAGCTCCCTTGTAAGAAAATTCCAAAGAAGTCATAAGAAATCTGGTAGAACTAATAAATTAAATCAGCAAAACTTCAGAGAACAAGAAATCATCTATGTTTCTATATCCCAGCAATGAACAATCAGAAAAGAAAATCAAGGAAAAAAATCCAACTTATATTTGAAAGAATAAAATGCACAGGAATAAACTGCTTTAGGTGAAAGACTTGTATATAGAAAATGGAAATATTGCTGAAAGAGATTATGTAAGTCCTAAAGAAATGTAAAGATATTTTATATTGTTTGGAATATCATTATCATCCTAAGTATTCTATATACATTAATGCACTAATTATCAAAGTTCCAGTAGGTTTTTTTTATAATAATAAAAAATGGTGCTGAGAATGAGGGGAGTCGGAGCAGAGAGCCAGACCCATCTGTAGACAATGGGAACATACGCTCACAGAAGGGTCACAAGGAAGGGATGAGTCAACCAGCGAGCAGTATAGTACCCATGAAACACAATTCTGACTCCTTGAGGCTGCCTCTCCCCCACGCCCACTATCATGACCCCAGTCCTGTTTTTCATCGGGCTAGACCGGAGCATGTACACGGGTACAGATAAGAGCTCACGCCACATGGATATTCCTCAAAATTCACTGCCATTGTTGATTCTGACCCACAACAACCCTATGAGCCAAGGCAGAACTACCCCTGTGGGTTTCTGAGGCTATATAGTCTTTAGGGAAGAGGAAAGCATCTTTCTTTCCCGGAATTGCTGGTGGTTTCGAACTGCTGAACTTGTGGTTAGTAGCCCAATGTGAAGCCAATATGCCACTAGGCATCGTCATTTGCTTCTGGGAAATGCAAATCAAAATCACAGTATCACCTCACACCTGTTACAATGGCTATGATCAGAAAATGGAAGCTGTGGTAGTTACATAATGTCATGTCAACTTGTTAAATAGGTTATAGGGATGGAATCTAGCCTGTCCATCTGGTCACAGCCTGACTGATGTGTCCTTGTGGGTGTGGCTTTCTCATGAGGATTCTGGGAGTCTTCCTATCTTCCTCCCTGGAGGCGGCACACACTCTCTCTCTCTCTGCTTCACATTCTTGTTGACAAGACACATGGAGCTATGCTGATGGTAGCCAGAGCCCTGGAGTCATGCCAGTGCTGAGATGCTTCCACTGTGCCTGGATCTACAAGACTTTCCAACCTGTGATCTTCCTGCATTCAGCATCGTTGAATGTATTGTGTGAGTCTGAAGAGCAATTTATAGACTGGTATCAGGCATACAGGCAAATATCGGAATTATGGACTATCTGGACTGGGATGTTTTATTGATGCATAATTACTTCTTGACATAAAATTCTCTTACATATATATAGAGTGAGTGTCTCTGGATTTGTTTCTCTAGTCAACACAGTCTAACAGAGAAGCAAACAAGTACTGGCAAGGATGTAGAAAAACTGGAGTCTGTGTATTGAGGATGAGAATTAAACAAGAAAAAATAAGAGTGGTGTAACGGTATGAAACAGAGTTTGGCAGTTCCTCAAAAGGTTAACCATAGAATTACCATGTAATCCAGCAATTCCACTTTTTTGAATATAACCGAGAGGGCAAGGAAAGGCTCAAACTAATGTGTGTACACCAATGTCACTCACTGCACATTAATACTCACACACAGCACTCAAAAGGCAGGAACAGCGGAAGTATTGTAGAATACATGAATAAACAAGATATGCATGCAATGGATGGTCACTATACATGATTTTAATGATATCATTTGAAAATCTTTCGATTTTACTGGGCCCTTCTTAGGAAAGGGCACAAAATATGTATCTTTTCAAGTTGGTTGGCCAGACAGTTGTCTCACTACGTCTTGAGGTAGAGGAATGTCAATCAATTCATTTCAGTACAGTGTCTGTGTATTCTTTCCATCTTCTTTTAATGACTTTGGCATTGTTAAATTTTTTTGTCCATAGAATCCTTCAATATTACAATTTGAGGCTTGATTTCTTTCTTTTCTCTCCCGTCCCTTTTTTTCAAGCTTGTGATACATTTTACAGGTTCTTCTCTTTTGGTTTTTTAACTGATTCTTTGCACATTTAATTATGTTTTATTTTGCCCTTTGAAATATTCTATTCTGGTTTTTACTTCACTGTTTCTTCCATTTGCTTTAGCTACTCTACAGTTAAGAACAAGTTTCGAAGTCCTTTCTGACATTCACGTTGGTCCTTTTTTTCTCTTTCGTCATAGATAATATCCTTTCTTTTGCATATGTTTTCCCTTCTCTGCTTAAAATGCCTTTCCATTCTCTGAAGGGAATTTCTTAAGACTTAGCTCACTAGGTGGCCACACCTAACCACAGTAAGCATTTGGGCATTCCTCCTCTATGTCATTATTTAAGCCATTCACATCATGTCTATAATACTCATAATTAGGATTTACATGCAATTTGTGTCTTATTTTGCTGTAGGTCACAATAAACCAGTGGCTGCCAAGTAGATTCTGACTCATGGTACTCAGTGCACGTGTTCTAAGTGACTGCTCTTCCGGGGTTTCATGGCTGATTTTTTAGGAGCAGTCAGTTATCTCTCAGTGAACTGAAATCTCCACCCTTTCAGTTGAGCAGCCAAGCAGTTGCTTTGACTACCTAGGGACTCCAGTGTTATCATAAAAATCAAACCATGCTCACTGCCATCCATTTGATGCTAACTCTTGGCAACCTATGTGTTACCACGTGGAAATAACTGCTCATTAGGGTTCTTTTGCTTGTAATCATTATAAAAGCAGATTTCTAAGCTTCTGTGATACTGCTAGGTGGGTATGAGCCACCAACCTTTTTGTTATTAACAGAAGGCTAACTGCCACCAGTTTAATGTAAGTTAGGCACTCAAATATTTTGTTAGAATAAATGTAGCAAATAATAGCAGTAGAAATATAATGTATCAGAATTTTAGTTGTAGTTTATACTTAGAACTTAGGCCATTACAAACAAGCTTTCATCCTTAGAGTTCAAACTATTTCATTACAATACACTAACAAATAATCACATATATCAATGTATTGACTATTTTTACTACTTAGTTAATACTTAACATAACATACAGAATACGTATACTCATCCAATCCCTGTCATTCGCCTTCACTCACCAAATAATGTGTAATAATATAGCAGTGGAAGACACTTTTTGTGTGTGGATGGTAGATAGGGAATCAACTTTACTGTCTGATTTTTTTTTAAATAGGGAAGAATATTAGACTGAACAGATCATGAATTTACTATAACTGAGCAAGTTAAACCAAATGATGCACCACTTTTAGCCCAAATCTCTCTGAATTTTGAGCAATCAGAAATATTATACAGTTTAATTAGCTTAAATAATCTAAAATACCTGCATCATCATGCGTCTTCTAACTGTGTCAAAAGGATAAGAGAGTATTCCAGAGCATGTAGTCACAATTTGAGCAATTAAAAAGGAGATGAGGAATGGAGTTTCCTTTGGCTTTGGCAATAATCCCTAAAAAAAAAAAAGTTAGCATGTAATCATATAATTTCTAAGATACCTTAAATTCTTCCATGAAAGAATTTTCATTTATTTTTAAAATGCAAGGAAAACATCTGGGTTTAATATAGAAATATTAAACTAGTAATAGATGATCAATAAGAATGAAGATGTCCATCAATGACCCTCAAAATCCTATTAGCTATTTTTATTAAATCACTTGCTTAAAAAAGGTTATCAGTTTACAGCCCTAATCTAATAAGGAGATTATATTCTTAAATTTAATTACTACTGAAAGTAGTCTAGAGAGAAAAACAGTAAATTACACAAGATTCTGTTGTTTCTATTAAGGATGTGTCTAAAATATACCAAAGACCAGAAAGTACCATAAATACTCCTATATAAGCCAAGTTTTTCAGCACAAAAAATGTGCTTATAAATGGGTCAGTGGTACCCAAGCGAGTTGTAACATCTCACTGTTGCCACCACCATCCACTCCCGGTAACGGGGCTAGCGCGTTATCTCGTGGGTGACTGCCATTTCTCCTCTATTCTTTCAAACCCCTGCTGACACTATAGGGCTTTGAATGTTTGTTTACTCACATCTAACCAATCAGAGCCGTAGTGATTCATTTATGCTGGCAGCTGAACTGGTAAGGATGTGTCTGTGGCTGCGCTGCATCTCTCTCCTCTGGTCTCTGTGTTAATTCGCATCCTGCATCCCAGGCCCGCATGGACTCCTCCCCACCTCCTGGCTAATAGGTTGGGGGGAGGGAGGCATTACTATGAAAGTTCTTTTTCAAAGTCTTGTTTTTTTTTTATCCTATTAGAAATGCATACTCTTGAACCAAAACAAAAACGCCGGTCATATGAGGCTGGTTTCAAAATGAAGGTTGTGTCAAGAGCAGAAGAGAGCAATAACAGTATTGCAAGTAGGGAATTCTGTGTTGATGAAAAGCAAGTGAGGGAGTGGCAGAAAATGAAGGCTGCCTTGGAACAGATTCCAAAAGCTAAAAAAGCTCGTCGTGGTTTAACGTCTTTTTATGGGGCTCTAGAGAGTGAATTCTGTAAGTGGGTTATGGAGTGTCGTCAATATGGTTGCTGCGTAACATGCATGGGAATCCGCATATGTGCTCTACAAATGGCTAAGGATGACAAACATAAAGCACCAGGCAGGATGGTGTACCCACTTCATGAATGGGTTTGGCCTACTATGTTTGAGACAAAAAACAAATATTTCTCAGAAATTGCCACAAGACCCTGAAGAAAAAATTACAGTATGTCATTCCAGTCATTTATGTATAAAACAAAGAAGGATTTATAATTATGACCTGGCAGATATTGGGAATATGGATGAAACTGCCATGACTTTTGATTTTCCAAGCAACAGAACTCTGGCAAGTTTCAGGAGAAAAAAACCATTTTTTTTTCAAAACCACAGGAAATGAAGAAAACCACTTTACAGTTGTTCTATCATGTTTGGCTAATGGAACTAAGCTGTGTCCTGTCATTATTTTTAAAATAGAGACTTTGCCTAAAAAGATCAATTTCCCACCAAGAATTACTGTGCGTGCACATGTTAAAGGCTGGATGGATGAAGACGGAAAAAAAATGGCTGGAAGAAATTTGGAACTGACAACCAGGAGCAGCCTTAAAGAAAAAGCCAATGTTACTTGTTGAGGATATGTTCAGAGCCTACCTATCAGATGACGTAAAAAAATTGGCAAAATCTAGTAAAGTTACTTTAGCCGTTATTCCAGGTGGGCTTATATCTGAACTGTAGGCTCTGAATGTATCTTTGAATAAGCCTTTTAAAGACTGTGTGCGAAGGACGTGGCATGAATGGATGTCATCTGGTCAAGCCTGACTAACAAAAGGAGGAAATATCATGAAGCCTGACATAGAGTTAATAGCAAAGTGGGTTCAAGATACATGGGAAGACATCCCAGAAGACATGGTGCGACGTGCCTTCCAGAAATGTAGTAGTAATGCTACGGATGGCAGTGAAGACTATGCTTTGTATGAAAATGACAGCAGTGATCATGATGACGGCGATCTCAGTGAGGACAGCATCTATGATGACCTCACACCAGCTGAAGCTCTGCATTGGGATATGGATGATGATGCAGAATCCAGATTTGAAGGATTTTAACTCTTTGCATTTTAGCTTGGTTGCTGATTGAGCTCAGGGAATAGTACTCTTAAGGTATAATTATTGATACCTTATTGTTTTTGAGCCTATTTTCCACTTACTGTGGAAACCTGTATTGTTGAACCTATTTTCCACTTACTGTGAAGGTTTACTAATGTTAAATGACTTGTCCTTTTATTTAAAATAAATATTTAAATACATTACCCCAATGATGTCTCAATTTTTGGTAATTTTATTTTCATTTGTTTTAATTATTGAAACTCACCCATAGCTTCTGCATTTTCACCCTAGTCAATCAGTTTTGCTGGTTTCCCAGGCAATAATTAGGTACCTCAGCTTATACTCGGGTCGGCTTATATTCAAGTTGAATATATATGGTAATTTCTCCGAACCACAGTGACATTCAGCTACACTTATACAAAGGAATACAGAGGTACAATAAACTCTGTAACAGTATGAATCTGTACAAGGTGGAAACCTTTCAGAAAAGGAAAACTATTTTCCTCTGGAACTAGCAAGAGAAAAGTAGAATGAGTGCATTCTGTCAAGGTAGGAACCTGGGATCTGGAAAGACCATGAAGTCTTGGTCAAGCTCTAGCCCTCACAGATTTCAAGGCAATATAAGTCTATTATTAAAATTTCCTCAAATTTTAGTCTTGCTTAATAAATAATGCTGATATTGCTTCTGCTTGGATGACTATCATGCAGTGATTAGAATACAAGCTTTACATGCCTCTAAAAAGGCAAATTCCAAAGTTGTTCTTAGGTTACCCTTAAAATGAAGATGTTACTTTGAAGACTAAGGTGTGTGCTTGACCCAAGCTATGGTATTCTTCATATACACATGAAAGTTCAACATTTAAAAAGAAGGCTGAAGGATAATTGATGTCTTTGAATTATGGTGCTGGCAAAGAATACCGAAAGTACCATGGACTGCCAAAAGAACAAACAGATTTGTTTTGGAAAAAATACAGTCAAAATGTTCCTTAGAGACAAGGATGGTGAGATTCCTTTCACATACTTTGGACATGTCAGGAAAGACCGTTCCTGGAAAAGACATCATGCTTGGTAAAGTAGAAGGGCAGTGAAAAAGAAGGAGTGCAAACAAGATGGTTTGATATGGTGGCTGCAATAACGGGTTCAAACAGAAGAACAATGAGAGGATGGTGTAGGCAGTGGTTCATTCTATTGTACACAGCGTTGTTATGAATCAGTAGTGACTTGACAGCACCCATCAATAACCACTACCTTGTCCCTGTCTACTTCCTAAAATGAGATAGTAAATTGATGACTAATTATATGCAAAAATATGGGAGAAGTGGAGGTGGGGGAAAGGAAAAGGAGAGTCAAGAAACCCATGGACAAGGGAACAAGTGATCTAAAATTGATGGTGAGGAGGGCGTAGAATGTGTGGTGGAGTTTGATCAGGTGTGATGTAGCTGAGAGGCATTACTAAGAGTCGAATGAAGGTCAAATATGATAGTGGGACCGGAAAAATAAAAGGAAATAAAGTAGGAGGGTAAAGACGTTTATAGAGGTATAAATATAGGCACATATATATGCAAATATATTTATATTTAACAATAGGGATATAGGTCTATGTACATATATTTATGTTGAGTATTAAAGTGGAAGATGGACAGTGGGCCTCTATTCAAGTACTCCCTCATTGCAAGAACACTTTGTTCTAATAATCTGGCATTCTGTGATGCTCAACACGATTGCTGAAGACAAAAAGGGTACACAAATATAAATGTGGTGGAGAGAAAGCTGATGGTGCCCTGCTATTAAAAGATATAGCATCTGGGGTCGCAACAAGCACATATGGAAAAAGCGCACCAGACTGTGTGATCACGAGGTGTGGACAGGATCAGGTATCAGAAGACCCCAAATAAGCAATCATATCAATGCGAACGAGGGGGACCAGACTGGACACCCATGGCCCATCTGTAGACAACTGGATATCCATCCCCTCACAGAAGGGGGTGACAAGGAAAGGATGAGCTAGTCAGGGTGCAGTATAGCACCGATGAAACATACGACATCCCTCTAGTTCTTTGATGCTTTCTCCCTACTATCATGACTCCAGCCATACCTTACAAATCCAGCTAGACCAGAGTATGTACACTGGTACAGATAAGAGCTCTCGACACACAGAATCCAGGACAGATAAATCCTCCAGGAACAGTAATGGGAGTAGCTGTACCATGAAGGTAGGGGGAAGGTGGGAGAAGAACTGATTGCAAGATAATCTCAGGGTGATGAACAACAGAAAAATGGATGAAGGAAGACAGCTGATAGCGTAAGATATAAAAATAATTTATAATTTATCAAGGGTTCATGAGCATGGGAGGGTGAGGGATAGAAGAAACAAAACAGGAGCTGATACAAAGGGCTCAAGTAGAAAGAAAATGTTTTGAAAAGAATAGCAAAACATGTACAAATGTGCTTGATAGAATGGATGCATGGATTGTTATAAGAGCTATAAGAGTGAAAAAAAATTGTAAGAGTCCTAATAACGGGTTCATGGGGGAGGTGGCAGGGGGGAGAGAGGGGAAAAATGAGAAGTTGATACCAAGGGCTCAAGTAGAAAGCAAATGTTTTGAGAATGATGAGGGAAACAAATGTACAAAAGTGCTCGACGCAATGGATGGATATATGGATTGTGATAAGAGTTGTATGAGCTCCCAAAATAAAATGATTTTTAAAAAAAGAAACCTAATAAAATGATTTATTTTTAAAGAAGTGATAAATTAATGGAGAATCAGAAAAATTCTGTTAGAAGATCCTAAAGATTTAATTTTGATTTAAGCCTAATCACATCTTCCACTTTCAAAATAATTTATGGTAAATCTTTTACTGCAAAAACCACAAAAAACTTCAGACATTTTAAGTCTAAAGTCAAATCTAAAATATAATTTAATTAGGTTGTACTAAAGTAATGATTCAACAGAATTTCATGATATTTCCAATTTATTTTGAATTCTGTTAAGTTTGAAAGCAAGTGTGAAAGCTTTGGAATATATTAATAATTAGAGTAAAAAGAAACAATAATTTCTTTATATAAGTTAACCCACCAAAAATTACCTTAACTGTGTCATAAGCTCCAAAATAAGATGCTCGGTAGACAATGATGCCCTGAACTGAAACACCAAAACCTTGGTATAAGCCGACAATTCCATCTGATTTTGCTATTTTTATAATACAGTCACCCAAACCCTTGAATTGTCGTTCATCAGGACCTAAAAGAAAGTCATATAAAATTTATTAGCAAATTCCTTATCAGTTAAACATGCCAATGAAATAAATTAATGAAATAATTTATAGATATGACATTTCTTAAATTGCTTCTTAGAAATCTAATAAAGAGATTACATATCAAAATCCTTCCTTTAATATGAAGATAATCCATTAAAATTTCAAGTAATTTCTGAAAAGAATATAACTGAAAATACTAATTTCTTATGCAACTAGATTCAAGCAATGTTACATAAAACATTTTAATAAAGTCACCAAAGGGATCTGGTTAAATGTTTTAATATTAAACAAAAAGTTGGTGTTCAAACCCACCACGTGAATGTGGCAATCTGCTTTTGTAATGATTTGCACCCTTGGAAATCCTGTACAGCTGTTGTACTCTGTCCTATCAGAGGACCAGGAGTTACTACTTGCAATTCACATATTACTTAGGAATGAAAAACTCCTAAGACTGTTTTAATCGAAGAACAAAGACAGCAAAAAGACAATGCTAAGCACTAGCAAATTTAGAATTATAAATATTTTAGATACAGCATCATTTTTCTACTTTGTTCGGTTTTATATTCCCTTGACCTAGAATTCTTTAGCAGTATTTTCAATCTATTATTGTGACATGTCAAAATAAACAAAATTTCCTTAATTTTGAGAGAAAACAATAGAATCTAAAACTGGATACAGCTAGTTATTTTCACGTACTCAGCAATAACAATGTAGCCATCCTGTTAAACAAAGATGGAATTCATGTTTTCCTCTTTGTTGACCCTGCCACCTTATCTAAATTATTTCTAAAACCGGGCTACTCTTTTTCTAAACATTTTTCTTCACAGAATTCATCACTGAGTAGCAGCATATTACTTGCTTCCTCCACTAGATATTAAGGTACATGAGATAGGAGCTCTATGTCTCATACGGTATGCAAGATACACACTGTATCTAAGGAAAGGCATGGTTCACAACAGATACTCTACAAATATTTATTGAATTTTATCTCTTTAGAGAAATTTATTAAAGGAACAAAATAGGATTAAAGATATAGACAAAGAAAAATGGAAGACAGAATGAAACTCACATATTCTTACAAGCTAGAAAGAAACAAAAGGGGAAGAAAATTAATTTTCTTATCCAGGGGGATTTTCTTGAGAAGTTATTTTTACTCCCCTTTTCCCACCCCAGAAACACTCAGAAATTACAGGGACTAAATACTGCTTCTGGTGTGGATGCAAGGAAGTAGCTGGATGCTCAAAATCCCCATGCTTACTTAAGCATCCAGGTGATTTATATCTCAAAGTTGATTGAACCGAAGTCTATAAAATGAATGGGGCTAATTGAGTAACGTCCATATTATTGAAAAAAGAGTATCATCAAGATACATCACTGTGTCCCATCCAAAAGTTATGTTCAACAGAACCACACTAAACCTTCAGGTGGGGAAAGGGACTGACTTACCACGCCCACACAGAAGCAAACCAAGAAGGAAAAGGAGAAAGGGACAGTTGACCTAGACTCCATATTGGCACACCAAGCCTGGAAGACGATGTCCCTACACAGAGCTGCTAAAGCACAGAGGACTGTAGGGCTGGTAACAGCTCATGAAATGTTGTCCCCTTACTGGAGAGTTCTGCAACAGAGGACAACACTGGAGACATACGGCAGGGAGGTACAATGGTCTGAACCCTCCCCTTCGGCCCACCCTGCAGTGGGGCAAACCAAGAAGGGAGCATAACAGATCAGCAACTGGAGCAAAGCCAAACCACAAAGCCCCTAAAGAGGCTCCCAAATAGACTTCAGGCTAGGAGGGGCAGTTCTCAGAACTCCCCCAGGATCAGGGGAAGATAGTCATAGAGGTCAGCAAATAGACCTGGAATTATGTTTTTTCTCTCTTTTTCTTTTTTCCATCTTTTGTTTTCTTATTGTTTAGTCTATGTCATTGTTGGTTTGTCTACTTATATAAGAAAGACAGGCATGAGAAGCAAGCTCAGGGAGAAAGCAACAGGTCCGGGGAGAAGGTGGCGGTGGGGTGGGGAGGGGCTGGAAGGGTGTGGTGAGCAAATAATACTATAGACAGGGGAACAACTAGGGAATTAAAACCAACAACTAGGACGTTGTAGAGATCCTGTGGGTATTGGAGCAATAGCAGTCTAGCTGAGAGGAAGTACTAAAAGGTGGAAGATGGGGGAACATGATGGTAGGGCAGGAAGATGGCAAGAAGAAATAGAGGAAGGCTCTAGGAAGCAAATCTATGAATAGAGGTATAAGCATAAGTATTTATGTATGTAAATATATCAATCCATAAAAATAGAGGTATTGGCCTATGTACATATATTTATATGGTAATACATTGAGGTTGTGGACAGACCTTGGGCCTCAGCTCATACCTTCCTCCCTCAATACAGTAACACTGTTCGGTGAAGGGAGATGTTGGATAGGGCAAGATATGACAAAATAATAATCTATAAATTATCAAAGATTCATGAGGGCGGGGAAGCCGGGAGGGAGGGGAAAAATGAGGACTTGATGCCAGGGGCTTAAGTGGAGAACAAATGTTTTGAGAATGATGAGGGCAATGAATGTACAAATGTGCTTTACACATTTGATGTGCATATGGATTGTGATAACAGTTATATGAGTTCCTAATAAAATGATTAAAAAATCACACAAGAAAAAAAGAGAACACTTTGTTCAAATAAACTGGCATTTTGTGATCCTTCCCCCGCCCCCTACCGCCCAATAGCTGAAGAAAAACTGGGTGCATAAGCAAACGTGGTGAAGAAAGCAGATGGTACCTGACTATTAAAAGAAATAGTGTCTGGGGTCTTAAAGGCTTTAAGAAACAAGCAGAGAAGCAACAAGCCCACATGGAAGATAACAGCCCCACTGGGTGGTGTGATGATGAGGTGTCATCAGGACCAGGTAACAGGTATCAGAAGACCCACAACAAACAAAAACATACTGTTGAGAATGAGGTGGGTTGGAGCAGAGATTCAAAGCCTATCTGAAGACAATGGAACATCCTTCCACAGAGGGGTCACAGGGAAGGGATGAGTCAATCAGGGTGCAGTAAAGCGCAGATGGAACACACATTATTCCTCTGGTTCCTTGAGGCTTCCTCACCCCTCACTGTCATGACTCCAGTGCTGTTTCTCACTCTATACTAGACTGGAGCATACACACAGGTATAGATAAGAGATAAAAGCTCACAACACATAGAACCAGGAACAGGCATGGAATAGCAATGCAACAAGGGTAAGTGGAAGTGGGGGAGAGAAAGGGAAGGAAGGGGAACTCCTGATCACAATGATCAACACATAAGCACACATCCCCCTCCAGGGGGAAGAACAACAGAAACCGTGGGGAAAGGGAGACAGTGGTCGATGTGAGATATGAAAAAAAAAAATCTATCAAGGGGTCATAGGCAGGGGAGAGAAGGCAAAAAGGAGGAGCTGATACCAAGGGTTCAAGTATAAAGTATATGTCTAGAAAATAAGATGGCAACATATGTACAAATATGCCTTATACAACTGATGTATGGATTGTAATGAGTTATAAGAGCCCCCAATAAAATGGTCTTTTAAGAAGAAAAAAGATACATCACTGTGAAATGTCAGATCAGCAAAGGCAGAAAATATCAAGAGAAAGATATAATCCTTAATTACAACATTTACAACTAGATGATACAGTAATGTATTCAAAACTTAAAGAAAATTAAGTCCAGAATTCTATATACAGTGATATTAAAAGGATAAAATAAGACTTTTTAGATATGCCAGACCTCAATTGATCTACTGTTCAGTCTCAGAAACCTAGTAAGGAAATGTGATAAATGAAAATGATAGAGGCAAAAGAGAATCTTAGGATGAGAGTTATACATCTGACCTACAAAATACCCAGAGTTGATTCAAACTAAGTACACACCAGGATTTAGGAGTTGCTTCTCTGAGGGGAAAAATGTAAATAAAATATTAGTCACCTTCATGTTTGCACACTGTATGCTGACCGTCTTCTCAACTTTTAAGGGTGAAAAAAGTATGCTTTAGGTTCTATGAGTATAGTACCTTTAGACTGAAAATCAAAATGTTACACTATTCTGTTAACACAACATAATTTACAATAAGGTAATGCATGGTTAAAACAGAGAATGTATTTCTGAAAATCCCATACCTTTTCCAATATCAACACCTAATCGGGTTCGGGCAAAATCTAGTGGATATACTACACATAAGGATGTTGCCCCAGCAGCTCCACCAGAAGCGAGGTTTGCCAAAAACCACCTCCAGAACTGAAACAAGAGTAATTAAATAGTTATTAAATTACAGACTATGACTGGTTAAATAGATGGTAAATTCTTATTTTTAAAAACATTTTATTAGGGGCTCATACAACTCTTATCACAATCCATATATATACATACATTAATTGTATAAAGCACATCTGTACATTCTTTGCCTAATCTTTTTTTTTTTACATTTTATTAGGGGCTCATACAACTCTTATCACAATCCATACATCAATTGTATAAAGCACATCCGTACATTCATATTTTTATAGAGGTTAAAAATCCAGATTTAAAAACTGCTTTTATAAATTAAAAAGGAGCATTGGTAGAAAATGAGTTAAGCATTGGGCTGGCTGCGAACCACAAGGTCAGAGGTTCAAAACCTATAAGCTACTCCAACAGGAGAAAGAAGAGGCTGTCTGTTCCCATGAATATTTATACTTTTAGTTACATTTAAGGAGCAGTTTCACTCAAGTTTTAGAGAGTTGCTAAGAATCAGAATAGATTTGAGGGAAATATTTTTTGCCTCCCCCCCAAAAAAAATCTGTAATAATATAGTCTCCTTTCTCTAAAAATGAACATAAGGAATAATTTACGATGGAAGAAATGAATGCAGTACCATTATTTAGGGTTTAATATATAAAATTATTTAATGCTGAAACTTCCGTTTCCCTTTTCTATGTATTGTACTGTTTTATTATTTTAATGGATACACACTCTCAGAGATCCTATAGGACAGAGTAGAACTGCCCTTGTGGATTTTCAAGAGTAACTTTTTATCTCCTTCATTAGATTTATTATTTTTAAATCATTTTATTGGGGGATCGTTCAAGCCTTATCACAATCCATCCATACATCCATTGTCAAGCACATTTGCACATTCGCTGCCATCATCATTCTCAAAATATTTGCCTTCCATTTGAGCCCTTAATATCGGCTCCTTTTTCCCCTCCCCTTCACCCCCTCCCTCATGAACTCTTCGTAATTCATAAATTATTTTGTCATATGTTACACTGTCTGACACCAAGACTAACTCTTTATGGAAACTTTCTCTCTCTCCTACACAGCTGCTGATGGTTTTGAACTTCTGACTTCATAACCAACTATGCCACCCATACTCCAACAGATACTAAATAAATTTTAGTAAGAGAAACCATGTAGACTTAGTTCCAATTAGAGATGTAGCTTAGCTGCTGACATACTGACTTCCTTGCACTGATTATTAACTGAAAGGCTGGTGAATCACATCCATACATAGGTGTCTGAGAAGGAATTTTTGGCAACTTGCTTTTGAAGTCTTGAAAACCCCATGGAGGGGACTTCTACTTTGGAATAAATGGTACTGTCAATGAGTCAAAATCAACTTAATGGCAACTTGTTTCATTTTTCTGTAAAATCACTTCAAGTTAGCAAAAGAAGCTACATAAGCCAATCATTCATTTGTTGTTGCTGGTAGACACAATCGAGTCAGCTACAACCCGTAGAGACCTGATGCACAACAGAACAGAACAAGGCGTGATCCTGCACTGTCCTTGCAATTGTCCCTTTGCTGCGGCCACCGGGTCACTAAGGCCTTTCTCTTTGTTGCTGCCCCTCCACTTGACTTCCTCCAGGGACTGGTTTCTCCTGCCTAAATGTCCAATGTAAGAAAAAGTCTTGCTAACCTTTCCTCTAAGGAGCACTCTGGCTTAACTTCTTCCAATAAGATCAGTTTGTCCTTTTAGCAATCTTATTTTCCAGCACAATAATTCAAATGTATCGATTTTTCAAAGATCTTCCTTATTCAATGTCCAACTTTGACATGCATCTGTTGCAATGGAGAATACCATGGCTTGGGTCAGGCGTACCTCAGTCCTCACAGTAACATCTTTGCTCTTCAATATTCTAAATAGATCTTGTGAAGCAGACTGGCCTAATTCAATATGCCTTTTGATCTCCTGATTGCTACTTCCATGAGCATTGATTGTGGATCCAAGCAAGACAAAAATTCTGGACAACTTCAATGTTTTACCCACTTACATGATGTTACTTATTGATCCAATTGTAAAGATTTTGACCTTCTTTACATTGAATTGCAATCCACACTGAGGCTATAATCCTTGATCTTCATCAGCAAATGCTTCAATTCCTCCTCATTTTCAGCATGCAAAGTTGTATCGTCTGCATACTGTAGGTTGTTCATAAGCCTTCCTCCAATCTTCATGCCATGTTTTTCTTAATATAATACAGCTTCGTTGATTATTTGCTCAGCATAAGAGAGAATAAGTTGGCGAGAGGATACAACCCTGACATGCACCTTTCCTGACTTTAAACCATGCAGTATGCTCTTGTTCTGTTCACACAATTGCCTTTTGATCCATGTAAAAGTTCCAAATGAGCACAATGAAGTGTTCCAGAATTCCTATTGATCTCAAAATTATCCACAGTTTATTATGATTCACACAGTCCAATGCCTTTGCATAATCAATGAAACCACAAGTAAAACATCTTTCTGGTTCTCTTTGAGCCACGATCCATCTGACTTCAGCAATGATATCCCTTGCTTCACATCTTCTTCTGAATCCAGCCTGAACTTCTGGAACTCCCGTCAATGTTCTGCTACAACCATTGTTGGATGATCTTCAGCAAAATTTTACTTGTATTGATCTCAATAATATCGTAGTTTGAGCATAGTGTTTGAGCAACACCTTTCTTTGGAATGAGGACTAGTATGGATCTCTTTCAGTTAGTTAGCCAGGTAAGCTGTCTTCCAAATTTCCTGGCAAGACAAGTGAGTACTTCCAGTGGTTCTTCAGGTTTCTGAAACATTTCAATGGGTTTCCTATCAATTCCTGGAGCCTTGTTTTTGGATAATGTATTCCGTGCAACTTGAACTTCTTCCTTCAGCACCGTTGGTTCTCGCTCATGTGCTACCTCCTGGTGGTAGACTGTGGACTATTTTTGTTTTTTGTACAGTGACTGTGTATTCTTTCCATCTTCTCACTACTTCCTTCCATCATTCAATGTTTTGTCTACAGAATCCTTTAAAAGTGCAACTCAAGGCTTGAATGTTTGAGTCCTTTCCGTCTCAGAGGTGCTGATCGTGGTCTTCTCTTTTACTTTTCTAATTCTAGGTCCTTCCAGATTTCCTTATAATATCTGACTCTGTCTTCTCAAGTTCCCATTTGAAAATTTCTATTCAGTTCCTTGATTTCATTGTTTCTTCCGTTTGCTTTAGCTCTAAAATTAAGAGCAAGTTTCAGCTTCTTCTGTCATCACATTGGTCTTTTCTTTCTTGTTTTTAATGATATTTTGCTTTCTTCATGAACGGTCTTAGTATCCTCCCACAACTCATAAGGTCTATCATTCTTGTTCAATGTGTAAAATCTGTTCTTGAGATGTTTTCAAGGTCATATTTTGGCTCCTGTGGACTTGTTTTAATTTTCTTCAGGCTTATCCTGAACTTACATATGAGCAATGATGGTCTGGTTCCACAGTTTGTCCCTAGTCTTGTGTTAGCCGACCCTGAGCTTCTCTATCGTGTCTTCCTACAGATGTCGTCAATTTGATTTCTGAGTATTCCATTTGGGAAAGTCCATGTGTATAGTAGCCTGTTGTGTTGCTCAAAAAGTTATCTGCTATGAATAAGTCATTGTTTCTGCAAAATTCTGTCATGCGATCTCCAGGTACATATCTATCACCAAGTCCATATTTTCCAACTACTGTTCCTTCTTCTTGGTTTCCAACTATTGCATTCCAATCACCAATTACTATCAACGCATCCTGATTGCATGTTTGATCATTTTCTAACTGGAGTTGTTGGTAGAATTCTTCAATTTTTTTCATCACTAGCTTTTGTGTTTGGTGCATAAATGTGATTAATAGTTGAACCGATTAGATTTCCTTGAATATGGATAGATATAATCTGATCACAGGTATCACTGTACTACATGATGGATTTAGCAGTATCTTTTCTGACAATAAAAGCCATGTCATTCCTCTTGATTGTGTTATTCCCGGCATTTTAATTGTATGATTTTTCTGATTCAAAATAGCCAACAGTAGTCCATTTCAGCTAACTAAAAACCTAGGATTATCAATCTTAATGCATTCCATTTAATTTTTTGACCACTTCCAATTTTCCTCAATTATTTCCTAAAATCCTTCCTTTAGACTAAATAAGAACTTTTGTTAATAATGCCTATGTCAGGCATATATGGAGGGTTTAGTTGTGCCCTATTTTTTAGAGGGAAAACAGCATGAGGTAACAGACATATTTCATTGTGTTCCAGATTTACTAAGTAGATTCTGTATTATTGCATTTGAACAGCTAAAAAATTTGTCTAATTGTATTCACATGCTGATATGAAAATTGGCAGAAATCAATTACTGCAACTCTAATTCAAATATTTCATCACTTATAGAATTTATGGAAAAATAAATGTTTGAATTGGGGCTACTTTGCAAAATTCAGGTTACATGGTCATTGTAGCCATTAGATACATTAACGTGAAGAATGCCGGAGTAATCATCAAGTTTCTTGCTTTTCTCTCCTGTTTTCCTAACAACAGTTTTAAATCACAGCTTTGGAATTCTTGATTTTCTCTGATCTAGAATGTCCTTCCTATTTTTTAAAACAAAAAAAAATTTCCTGGCTTCATCCTGTAATTCACATTCTTCCTCTTTGGTGAAATTATCTTTAATGTCCAACCCATTCAAAACTATGTGCAATTATACTCTTCTCTCAGAGAACTGTGAACCACAAGACCAATCTAAGTAAAATGTATCGTATATTCCATAATCTCAACTTAAAAAAACAAAACAAAAAACCAACTTAACAACCACTTTTGACTTTATAGTGCCGGACATGTCTTGTTTGATATACTACAGAAAGTACATTTCTTCAAGTTAGGATTATTCATTGTTATGCAATAGATTTGTGGTAATATATTTATGTAATATATAATTCGATGGATTTAAGTATATTCATAGTTGTGTAACTATTATACTTTTAGAACATTTTCATCACCTTATAAGGAAACCCAGTATCCACCATTCCCTGTAATTGTTAACTAAATGCATATAACCTCAAAAATGTTTTCCTTCAATTTGAGCACAGCTTTGCTCACTGAAAGCACAATAATTACACAAAATTCAAAGCAAGAGATAATTCAGTCATGAATGGGTCAACCTAACAATCATGATTTGGCCAAACCTGTGCATACCAAAAATCTTTAGGACTGTTCAGCTGACTGATTTCTGAGTGGTAAACTTTGGACTATTGAAATATCCTGCCTTGGAAGTTTTGGACCACAACCAAAATTTTACGCAAATGATTTTATTTATGGTTTGGTTATAGTTAATTAATATGGCTCTTCTAGACATATCCCTGATGTTATGTATGATAAATTCTGGTCTTTGTCCTTGTGGTTAACAATCCCATTTTGGTGAAAGCTCTGCTAAACTAATGGACAGGATTGAGATGCTATGTATTTTGATGCCACTTTACTTGACAGTGTGAACCAAATCACCACCTTTTGTTTTCTTGGGAAATGATTTGCTGAAAGACAAAATTCCTACCTCCATCACAGTCATTCCACTGTATGTAAGAGCCATTCCAGAAACAGAAAGAAATCCCAAGATTCTCAAGGAAGAAGTGCCACCAGTGGAGGACCTTGGAGATTTCTATCCAAAGTGTCAGAGTCTGAGACCAAAGGCATCAGAGGCTATGGCACAGATACCATGGGACAGAGAAAAGAAGTCAGGCTAAGACAAGCGCCCGAGATAAAGGGGATCATGAGAGAGAGCAGAGCAACAGCACCAAGACTGTGAGACAGAGCAGTACGCTGACTTCTTGGCCTAAGACCAGAGGGCAAGGGACCATGAAGTGGGAGACTGAAAACAAGAGAGAGTTGGCTTCTAGCTGAGGAGAAGCACCGCTGTGGACCAGTGGCTGTATTTTTACTGTTTACTGATCCTCACTTGTGGTTACCTGTTAACTTTTCTAATACACCCACATAATTGTTGAGTATTGTCTGAGTTCTGTCAAACACAGCAGAAAGTCTGACCTCCACCTTGTGGCAACAGAGAAGCCCAGGTTGGATATGGCCTCTAAAACATTTATTTAATGGTGAAGATGCATGTTTCTTACTGTGGCAAAAAAATGTAACATTTTACAATTCAACATTTGTAACCTGGTCAATTCAGTGACATTGAAAATTCATAATATTGCCTTTACCACTAATCTTTCCCAAATTATTCTACCATCATTGACAGAAAGTTTGGGTCTCCTAAGCAATGATACTATCCCTCTTACTTCTCATCCCTTTTCTAAACATGCCCACTCCTAGTGACTACTCTGGCTTTTGTCTCTATAAATTTGCTTGAATGCTCTATACATGTGTTTGTAATACCTCTGGGGCTCTTGGACAGGGTCTATCACTTTGCTCTCTGGTGGGTAGGATGGGTGGGATCTGGAAGCCATGTAACTGTCAGCTTAGGTGTCTGATCCCAACAAAAACTAGAGACACAGAGGTTTGTGTCTCACTGGTAACACTTTTACTTTACTGCTGGGAGAATTCAGTGCTCTACTGGGAGAAGACCACTGGAAGCTTATAGCTGGTCTGCCTTGTGTGCCCTTTTCCTTTAGGATTGTATTCTGTGTCCCCTTTCTGTAATTAACTGTAACACATAAGAATGTTTTTCAGAGTTAATAAGTCCTTCTAATGAATTACTGAACCTCTCTGAAGGTGGTCCTGAGGGTTTCTGAGACAGGAAGGAAGGCTCGATTTAAATGACAATTCAATGACAAGTTTTCAGCTAAAGAAGACAACATTTTGAGTGCTTATCATATAGCACAGCACTATGATAAGTACTTTACATTAAATTTTATCTAAACCTCACAATCAAACTATTAGGTAGGTATAATGATGTCTAATTTTCAGAACAAACTATGAATCAAAAAAGTAAAGCGACTTTCAAAATAACACCACTAAATAAGAGGAGCACCAGGATCCAAATTCTTATCTTTTGATTACAGTTCTAAAGATCTTATTTAGTTACCCACTTCCATACAGGATAATGCAGAGTATTCAATAAGCATTTCTAAAACATGAAACAAACTGTAAAACAAAAAAAGGTAGAAGAGTAAGAGGTTTAAATGAAAGGATTAAAAGTTCTCCAAAGACAATTGCTTTTGAAAAATCTGCCAAGATAACTTGGTTGCTTTGTTGGGGATAAGGGTAAGAAGGAAGGAGAGAGAGTTTATACAGATGAGGGGAAATCTTAATAATAGGTAGGTAGTACAGTATGTATAAAGACAGTAAAACAAGGAAGAAGCAGCAGTGAAGTTAAATTACTTTGTAGGATTCTTCTATCCAGTCTTTGTAATGCCCATCATGCAAATAAGCTGCCCTGGACTCTACACAAGCTGTGCCATTCCAGTTACTTTAAGTACGCCATGTCAGAAACTGAACGAACACTCCCCCAACCCTCAAGGAAGAGCCAGCAGTGAAGTGCATATGGGATGCCTGTGGGAAGCAGCAGCACAGCAACTGTAAAGTAGAGTCTTGCGGCAGAGTGGTAGTAAAATAAGTAAAGCTGAGTGACTTTCGGCATGAGGCTAGCTTGCAGAATGGGGTACCTTTTGGGCATTTGTCAGCATTAAAGGAACTTTCTACTATTTTCCCAAGCAGTGTAGAGACTAATTGGTTGTGTGGCTGAGAGGTTGAGGACTAGAAAGAGGTGTTTCTGTAGGCAAAAGGACTGTATTTTAAAAAATAAATCATTTTATTGGGGGCTCTTACAGCTCTTATAACAATCCGTACATCAAATGTATAACGCACATTTGTACATATGTTGTCATCATAATTTTCAAAACATTTTCTTTCTACTTAAGTTCTTGGTATCAGCTACTTTTACCCTCCTCTCTCCCCTTCCCACCCTCATGAAACTTCGATAAATTATGTTACTATTTTTTCATATTTTACACCGAAAAGCACTGTATTCTTAATTTTTCTGATCTTGACTTGTTGTGACTAGTTAACTTTCACAAAAAACTCCATAATCACATCATCTGTAAATTTTATGTGGCCATTTAAATGAATTACATTTCACTCTCAAAAATTATTAAAGCCAGCAGAGCAGGGTATGGTGTCACAATCCACTCAAGAAGGAGGGTGATAGAGGCGTGTCTGAATCTTGGCCTCTTAGGAATCATCCTGGGCAGATGATGGAGCTGGATTTTCTTTCTCCCTACTGAGGGCAGAAGTGAGCCTTATATCTTCAGAAAACGACTAGATAACAAGTTTTCATGTAGAATTAAAATATTAGTAAAATTTTCCTACAAACTTTTTAAGCCCTTGAATAAGAAAAATCATTAACTTTAGAGTTTTAAGCGAGAGTTATTACCTTGAAAAACAAAATCATCTTTGAAATTAAAATATTTTTAAATTTAGTAACGTAAAATTTATTATTTTCCATTTTGTGATAGAGCCTTAATCATGCACAAGAGCATAATTTACTTCTTCAGGAAATACATTCTATCAGGGGCAGAAAACACCTGTTGAGTGTTCTTTTGCTTAAGAAAAACACATAAAATGTTGAATTTCTATAAGGTACAAAATTATTATTTATTTAGAGAAATTATTTCAAGAGACAAAAGATGCCTTACTTATTAAGAACTTATACTAAGAAGTTCAGAGAACTTTAATAATTAGAATTATATTTTTCATATTCTATTTCTTTTTCCCACCATTCAAGCATTTTCTCCCAAGCACCAACGGTAAGGCAAATTCAATCATTTTCTATAAAATTTTAGAGACATAATTACCTGTTTTTCTTTGTTAACTCCAGACATGAAAAGTTGTTTATATTTATCCTTAAAGGCAAAATTCAGAGCTTGTGTTGGAAAATAGCGAATAACATTTGCTAAATTGCCACGCCAATAACTAAAAAATCCTACAAAGCAAACACAGTAAATATTAACTTATGCATACAACATACAACAGTAAGTAAAAAAGTATCACTACTAACTTTCTAGTTTATATATGAATGGGTTTATTCCAAACAAAACGTTTTTAAACATGTTTCTGTGATCAGTGGATTTCCGCAGTCAAGTTTTCTCTGTAACACACTTGTCTTAGCCTCATTAGGGTGTCCTTAAAAATAAAAAACAGTTTTACTAAGAGGTGGAAGAAGGGGGAAAGTGATGGCAGGGCGGAAGGAGGCAAAAGGAAACAGGCAAGCTCTAGGAAGCAGGGAAATGAACAGAGGTGTGCACTTATGTAAATACATTAATCCATAACAATAGTGATATTGGTCTATGTACATAAGTTATGCAATACACTGAAGTTACAGAGGAGTCTTGGGCCTCAGCTCATACCTTTCCTCAATACAAGAACACTTTGTTCTAACAAATTAATTCTGTGATGCTCGGCACCCCCACTCCCTCTACACAATCGCTGAAGACAAAATGGGTGCATAAGCAGATGTGGTGAAGACAAAGGATGGTGCTGGGCTATTAAAAGATATAGTGTCTGGGATCTTAAAGGTGCGAAGTTAAAACAAGCGGCAATTCAACAGAGAAGCAACGAGTCCACATGGAAGAAGCACACCAGCCAGTGTAATCATGTGGTGTCATGAGACCAGGCAACGGCCAGAATATTCACAACAAACTGTAAACAAACAAAAATGCATTGGTGAGAATGGAGGGGGTTGGAGTGGAGACCCAGAGCCCATCTATGGGCAATGGAACATCCCCTCAGAGGGGTCGCAGGGAGGGGATGAGTCAATCGGTGCAGTAGAGCACTAATGGGTCACGCAATATACCTCTGACCCCTTGAGGCCGCCTCATGCCCCTGCTATCATGACCCTAGTGCTGCTTCCCACTCTAGACCAGACGGGAGCATGTACATAGGTACAGGCAAGAGATAAAACTCACAACACATGGAACCCAGGAACAGGAATGGGAATAGAGATACCAAAAGGGTTGGGGGAGGTGGGGGAGGGCTGGGGCGGGAGGGGGATACCGATCACAATGAATGGCACATGACTACACACCCCATCCAATGGGAAGAACAAGAGAAGAGGGGAAGGGAGACAGTGGTCGGTGTGAGATTTGAAAATAATGAACCATCTACAATCTATCAAGGGGCCATGAGGGTTGGGCGTGGGGAGGAGGTTGGGAAATAATGAATAGCTGACCCCAGGGGCTCAATGGAAAGGAAATGTCTAGAAAAGAACAATGGAATATATGTACGAATATGTCAGATACAACTGATGTATGGATTGTAATAAGAGTTGTGAGTCCCCAATAAAATGTTTAAAAAAAGAATAGATAAAGCAGTGGCTTCCAAGAAGATCTGTTGGGCCAGTTAAATTTAAGGCAAAGAGGTCAGCTCAAAATGTTATGGTGGCTGTTTTTTTATGGAGTCCCAAGGGGCTTTCTTGATATATTTATTTTCTTGAAGGTTCACAAGAAGATCAGAGAGGCTTATTCTTAAGATGTTCTGAAAACTAAAATTTTAGTCATGAGAAAAAGGCAGGAAAACGGCACCTAAGCATCTGTTTCCATTATGATAAGTAACTTGCTCTTTCTTTGGGGATAGCAAGGGCTGTCCTCTAAGAATTTTGTGTGAAACTTAACCCTATTCACCGGTAGGCCTGATTTACTCCTTCAGCCTTATCTTTGTTCCCACAAACCCAAAGATCATTTAAATAAAAATGATTTGAGTCTCTTGAGAATGCCAAAACTGCCATCTTGCTGTGCAACTCCAAGTGGGCAGACTTCTCTGGAGAAGGGCTATAAAGAGGCAAATAACAGTTCAGAAGTATATAAACTTACAGGGAGGATATATCAAGTCACAATGGTTTCATGTGTTGAGATTTTTGTTTACTAAGGTATCTAAGATTTTGCAGCAATATTTTTGGACTTACTTTTGTATTACATAATCACTAAATTTTTATAGCTTGAACAAATTTAACTACTTGGGTTCTTTAAAACTTCTCATGAGAGAATTAACTTTTTATAAACATTTGTCTTCACTGGAGAGAAAAAAGCAGTATTAACTCCATATGTTCCATTTCAACTTTGTTAATTTCTAATAAAAAATCTTCAATTATCTAAAAGCTTATCAGTTCAATCTAGGATTTTCTGAGTAGAAAAAGAGCTCACTAGAACTAACTTATGGCATAATTCCTGTGACAATAAGTATGTTAAAAATGGTTATGTTAGATATGAAAATTATAATAATGTACAAATTACAAAGGGTTTGTGTGGGAGGGTGAGGGTGAGGGTGGGAGAAAGGAAAAAAATGAGGAGTTGATACCAAGGTCTCAAGTAGACAGAAAATGTTTTGAAAAGGATGATGGCAACATATGTACAAATGTGTTTGATGCAATGGATGTATGGATTATTCTAAGAGCTAGCTGTAAGCGCCCCAATGAAGTGATTTTTTTAAAAAAAAGATTTTTTTTTTTAAAAAAAAGCTTAAAATTTTTAAATGGCTATGTTGGAATGAATAAATATATACACGTACCTGTTTGTATGTAGGATATAGTAAGAAATATGTGAAATGGATGAAAGAGTCTAAACATATCTCTATTTTAGAACCTTTAAAAATGGGGGGTAGCACTGAAAATAAAGGCTGAGGAGAGGGGCAGGCCTTCCCAGAGCACAAGGGAGCAAACTAAAAGGGAGAGAGAGAGAAAGAGAGGAGAGAGAGAAAAAAAGAAAACAGCATCCTGGCCCACCAAGCTCCTTCTCAGAGTAGACAATGCACAGAGGGGATCATAAGTCAGCCCCACCACAATACACGACATCCCCTGACTGACCCACAGTGCTATGGGGGGGGGGGTAGCACCAGAGACACAGTGTGGGAATTATGCCTGGTCTGACTCTCCCCACCCGCACCCAGCAGGGTATACAAGAAGAAGGGAGCTCAACAGAGCAGCTAGGAAAGCAAAGCAACGAAGTCCCTGAGGAATCCCGAAAATAGACTTCAGACTCAGAGGGCAGGGCTTGGCACCTCATGAGACTCGATCGGAAAACCTACTCTAAGGGTCAGTAGACAGAACTGGAACTATTTATAGGCCTTTCCCCCCCCCTTCTCTTTTTTCTCACTTCTGTCTATATAAGATAGGCAAGATACACAATCCAAAGGAGAAAATAATGGAACTGATGGTACAGGGGACGAGAGAGGGAGAGGTGGGGAAAAAGAAGGGGGGAGCCAACAAACCCAGTGACAAGGAATCAACAAGAAATCTAAAATCGATGGCGAGGAGGGCATAGAATGCCCACTGGGGTTCAATCAAGTGCAATATAGCCAAGAGGAAGTAGAGAGCTGAATGAAGGTCAAACATGATAAGGGGATAGGAAGAAAGGAAAAGGAAATAGAGAAAAGAACTAGGCGACAAATGACATTTATAGATGTATAAACATAGATATGCATATATGTAAACACATTACTATACAATGATAGGAATTTAGGTCTATGTACATATGTTCATAGGTTAAGTATTAAGGTAGCAGATGGATATTGGGCCTCTCTCTATTCAAGTCCTACCTCAATAGAAGAACACTTTTTTCTAATAACCTGGCATTCTGGGATCCTCTCCTTCCCAACACAATCACTGAAGACAAAATGGGTGCATAAGCTAATGTGGTGAAGAAAGCTGATGGTGCCTGCCAATCAAAAGATATAGCATCTGGTGTCTTAAAGGATTGATGTTAAACAAGTGGCCATCTAGCATGGAAGCAACCAAGTCCACATGGAAGAAGCACACCAGCCTGTGTGTTCACCAGGTGTTGAAGGGATTGAGTATCAGGTATCAGAAGACCCCCCAAAATAGCCATTTTCAATGCAAATGAGGAGGATCAAAATGGAGACCTAAAGCCCATCATTAGACAATTGGACATGCCCTCACAGAAGGGACACAAGGAAGGGACGAGCCAGAGAGGTTGCAGTATAGCACCGATGAAACGCAACATCCCTCTACTTCATAATGCTTCCTCCTCTCCCTACCCCTGTACCCACCCCCACAATATGATGGTTCTGGTTTGCAAATCTGGCTAGACCAGAGCATGTACACTGGATACAGATAAGAGTTCTCAACACGCAGAATCCACAGGACAATAAACCCCTCAGGACCAATAATGAGTAGTGATATAATGAAGGTAAGAGGATGCTGGGGGAGAGGGGAGAGAAAGGGGGAACCGATCGCAATTACATTGATTGATGTACAAATTCCACTCCCCAGAGGGACGAACAACAGAAACATAGGTGAAAGGAGACAGCAGACTGTGTAAAATATGAAAATTAAAATAATTTATAAATTATCAAGGGTTATGAGGCTGTGAAAAAAAGGGCTCAAGTAGAAAGAAAATACTTTGGAAATGATAATAGTATCATATGTACAAATGTGCTTGATGCAACTGATGTATGGATTGCTACCTAAGAGCCCCCAATAAAATGATTTATTCAAATTTAAATAAACAGATAAAAGCCATTTAACCATGAAAAAGTTATAAAATTGATTGCCACTATATACCAAATACTGGTAAAGACTTTATATATGTAATATATACTTTATTTGCACACACACAAATATTTATATGAAAATATATATTTTTCATGTAGTCAACACACATTATGCTTATGATGTAGGTTTGTCTATAATCTTTATTCTTAATATGTATAAACTGAAACTTTAAAAGTTTGAAAAACCTTGTCAAAGGATTAATAACTGGTAATTACATAATTTGTTGTCAATTTGAGATTTAAGAGTGAAGGGGTGGAGTTTAGCCTGATAATCAGGTCGCAGCTTGATGACCTCATTTGGAGGCACTAAGGAGATAGCTCGTTGGAGGCAGGACACACACACACACACACACACACACACACACACACACACACACACTTCCTGTAAGGCATTCCTGTCGAGACGACACATGGAGCTACACTAGAGCCCTGAGCTGAAAGAGCCACGTGGACATCCCTTGCCACCACTGAGATTCTCTTTTTTTTTTTTTATATTTTATTAGGGGCTCATACAACTCTTATCACAATCTATACATATACATACATCAATAGTATAAAGCACATCAGTACATTCTTTGCTCTAATGATTTTCAAAGCATTTGCTCTCCACTTAAGCCCTTTGCATCAGGTCCTCTTTTTTCCCCCATCCCTCCCCGCTCCCCTCTCCCTCATGAACCCTTGATAATTTATAGTTATTTTGTCATATCTTGCCCTATCCGGAGTCTTCCTTCCCCCCACCTTCTCTGCCGTCCGTCTCCCAGGGAGGAGGTCACATGTGGATCCTTGTAATCGGCTCCCCCTTTCCAACCTACCCTCCCAGTATCGCCCCTCACACCCCCTGGTCCTGAAGGGATCATCCACCCTGGATTCCCTGTGCCAGCACTGCGATTCTACTGCCACTGGCTCCACGAGACTTTCTACCCACTGGCCTGGGATCTTCTTGCATTTGGTGTCATTGCATGTGTTGCGTGAGTCTGAAGAGGACTTTATAGATTGATATCGGACATATGGGCTAATACTGGACTTATGGACTTGATCGGGACTGGGTTTGAATGTTTTCTCAATATTCAATTGCTCATGTATATGAAGCTCTTTCTTATACACATATGAATGTCTATGGATTTGTTTCTCTAGTCAACCCGAACTAACACAATATCCAAATCAGCATTTAGAAGTAGGACTTCTAATTCTACTCAAGGTTTGGGTTTCTAGAGAAACTGAACATGAAAATGTCTTAAAATATTTAAATATAGAGTAGAAAGCTGTATCAAAGGCCAAGAAACTGATTACTATAAACTTTTTGGGAAGAAATATTCATAAAATAATAGCTGTACTGTGTTAAAATTACTTTTAACTAGTTCAATCCTTATAACCATTCCATCTTACAGAAGAGGAATTGAATTTAAAAACTGAGGCACAGAAGTTACAAACTTGCCCAAGGTCACTTAGTCATAAAGCAGTAGAGATGAAACTGAAACTCAAGCAGTCTGGCTTGACCACTCAGCCCCTTAAATTCAATGTTTTTGTGGTGAGTAGTCATCAAGTCTGTCCTTGACTCATGGTAATTCCAGGGACAACAAAATGAAAAACTGGTCTCGTGCCATCCAGATGTTCAGTTGTGGGTTAGAACAGTTGTAAGTAACTGACCAGGCCCTTCTTCCTAGGTCATCTTAGTCTAGCAGCACTACTAAATTCTGATCATCATAGTAATAAGCAGCTAACTACTGACAGATGAAGTTGGGTATGCATGGGTTGTATTGGCAGGGAATGGAACTTTGGTGTTTTGCATAAAAGCCCAAACAAACTCACTGCCATGGAGTCAATGCTGACTCTAGTAAACCGGTACAGTCTTGGAAATCCACAGGATATCACTATGAGTCTTTGTTCCACAGAGCTGCTGGTGGTTTTGAACTGCTGACCATGCAGACTGCAGCCAAATGTGTAACCACTACATCACCAGGGCTCCAAAATACAGGTAAAAAGGGAGATCAAATGATAAGGTGTTAAATTTTAACCTAACTCTACTTGCAACAATTAATTTTCCAATTCACTCTGCATGACAACATGGCTATCAACATCCCTGGTTTATAGCTAGAGTACATTCATCTGAGGCTTAATCCATGTGTACTTCCTTTTCACCTGAAAGTTTTATTGATATAATTTAATATACAGTACATTTCCATAGTACACTCATATTATGAAGAATGATAAAACCATTACTACAGTCAGCTCTAGAACATTTTATTTCTTTTTTTAAAAAAACATTTTATTAGGGACTCATAGAACTCTTTTCACAATCCATACATCATCAATTGTGTAAAGCACATCTGTACATTCTTTGCCCTCATCATTTTCAAAGCATTTGCTCTCCACTTAAGCTCTTTACATCAGGTCCTCTTTTTCCCCCCTCCCTCCCCGCTATCCCCTCTCTCACGAGCCCTTGATAATTTATAAATTATTATTTAATCATATCTTGCCCTGACCGGTGTCTCACTTCACCCCCTTTTCTGTTTTCCGTTCCCCAGGGAGGAGGTCACATGTAGATCCTTGTAATCGGTTCCCTCTTTCCAACTCCCTCTCCCTCTACCCTCCCAGTATCGCCCCTCACACCCCTGGTCCTGAAGGTATCATCCGCCCTGGATTCCCTGTGCCTCCGGTTCCTATCTGCACCAGTGTACATCCTCTGCTCTATCCAGACTTGCAAGGTAGAATTTGGATCATGATAGGGGGGGGGGAGAGAGGGAGGCATTTAGGAACTGGAGGAAAGCTGTATTCTTCATCGGTGCTACATTGCACCCTGACTGACTCATCTCCTCCCATAGACCCCTCTGCAAGGGGATCTCCAGTGGCCGACAAATGGGCTTTGGGTCTTCACTCTGCACTTCCCCTTCATTTACTATGGTAAAGTTTTTTTTCTTCTGATGCTGCCTTATACCTGATCCCTTCGACACCTCGTGATCGCACAGGCTGGTGTGCTTCTTCCATGTGGGCTTATTTGCTTCTGAGCTAGATGGCCGCTTATTTACCTTCAAGCCTTTAAGGCCCCAGACACTATCTCTTTTGATAGCCAGGCACCATCAGCTTTCTTTGCCAAACATTTTATTTCTCCTTGTATTTATTATTAGCTCCCCATTTCTTACCAACCTCCTTTCCTACATCCTCAACAAGCCATTATACTATTTACTGTCTCTATAGATTTGCCTATTCTGGATTTAATATACTGGAAAACTTAAGACAAAAAAACAAAACAGAAACTTCAGTTAAAAAAAAAAGACCAACAACAATATCAAAATAAACCAGAAGAAAACCCTCAATTGAGAAAAAAAGCAATAAATATTAAAAACGAGGAAAATTTTAAATATGTCAAAGGGTGATCAAAATGATTATGATATTACATTTCAATCTATTCACATGTGTCATAATCAAGTTTGTAATACTGTCTGATGGCAAGGTTACTCACAGTCTCTGACTATAGTCACAGGGGATTTACCAGAGCCTTACGATACACAGAGGGGCCCTGAGAATGGATTTTGGGCTCCCACTGTCATCTGCAGCCTTCTGCATATTGGATGTTCACATGATATTGGTTCCTTCCTTTAGATTTGGATTTTATTATTTATTATCCTTGGATCACACAGGCTGGTGTGCTTCTTCCATGTGGACAGTATCATAATTTAAGACAGATTTTGAAATATCCTTTTTCACCAATGAAGGTAATGCATTCCTCGAAGCTGTCATTCCTGGCCTTGTAAATTATATAGCTGCCTGATTTAAAACGGGCAGTATCAGTCCATTTCAGTTAATGGCTAAGATATCAATCTTTGTTCAATCAATTTTCCTATATTCCTACTTCATATATTCTAATTATTAATAGATGTTTGTAGCTGTTTCTTCTCATTTTGAGCTGTGTCCCATCAGCTAATAAAGGCTGTACTGCATTAACATTATTACGGTAGGCTCTATTTGTGGAAGGCAGTTCATCCTCAGTCTTATTTCAAGTATCTTCCCACCTGAGGAGTTCATATTTTAGCAGTATATCTAACAATGCTCTGCTGCTATTCATGAGGTTTTCAGTATCTGACAATGTTCTACTGCTAAGTATAAGGTTTTTAGTGACTGTCAAGTATATGGCCTCTTAGTAGTGTTGGTAGTTTGGAAGCTCTGCTGACACTTGGTTCCCTCTTGGGGACCCTACTGGCATTCGAGTATCAGTGACATAGCTTCCAGCATCATAGTAACATACAAGCCACCACCAGAAGACAAAGTGATTGACAATTAGTGGTAATTTAACTGAGCTATCAATAAAACCAGGGTGGCATAGTGGGTTATGCATTGGACTGCTGACCACAAGACCAGCTGTTTTTGGAAAACATCAACCACTCTACAGGAGGATACGGCTTTCTACTTCTGTAAAGATTTACAGTCTTGGAAACCCACAGAGGTAGTTCTTCTCTGTCTTACAGGATTGTGGAATTGGAACTGACTTGTTTGAATTTGAGCCATAATCCTTTTGGGATATATAATAAATTTGATACTTTAAGCCTGTAGTTTTAAGCCCACTTTTTAGGGAGTTCTCAAAAAATTAAGGTGAGATGTATTCTAAATCTCTGTATTACTCAAGGGAGTGAACCAAGTCACCACCCTTTATTTCCTTGGGGACTAGGTCTGCAGATAGATAAACATCGTACCTCCATCAATGCCATTGTTCTGTATGTACAGATGAGTCATCTTAGTAGCTGGAACAAAAGATAAGTCCTAGGACCATCAAGGAAGAAGAGCTACTAGCAGAGTACATTCAAGATCTCTATCTGAAATGCCAGAGGCTGAGAACAGAGGCACCAGAAACTATGACATGGAGACCATGGGTCAGAGCAAAGGAGACCAGAGGTGGAGATAAGGAGACCACGAGGCAGAGTAAGAGTAGTGTCAAGACTAGGAGACTTTAAGGCAAAGTAGCAGGCTGACTTCTGAGCCATGGAGGCAAAGGTCAAGAAATCATGTGGCTGAGAGGCTGAGAAGCAAAGAGGGACTTGGTTGCTGGCTGAGGAGTGTTGGATCAATTGACCACCTCTTCACTGTTTACTGATCCTGACTTGCGATAACCTGTTAACTTTCCTAATACAAGCCTATAATTGTAAGTATTGTTTGAGTTCTGTGTAGCCACTGCAAAAAATATCAAAACCAGTAGAAAAGTAGAATGTCATAGGAGAAACATCTTATTCTGCTAGTGTCAGAATAAGATAAAGGGAGATAGAAAGTGGAGGCATGTCTGACTTCTGCCTTGTGGCAATCGGTCTTGAACAGAGTGAGAGTGATGGCCTCCAAAATGACACCACTGTGTTCTGTTATGCTAACGAACAAGATCATAGCTTTGTAATGACACAGAATAAAACTGGATTTCCTAGACCAACAACAATTCCTTGGCATAGAATACAGGTGATAATATCACGTTGAGTTCTCTAGAGCAGTACAACCAGTGATACTTGTATGTGCTGTATAAAGGAAGAGATTTAAATCAAGCAATGACTTACACAGGAGTAGAAATTAGTATGTCAGTCTGGTTCAAGTCAGGCACAATGGTAGAAATAAGTAAATCTAGTTTGGTTTGTCAAACTTCTCCTAACTCATGGAAGCTGATGAATAAGAAGGATAGCAAAGCAGTGACAGCAGGAGTCACAGGCTGATAGGTTGGCAAATGAATGCAGCATTTGGTAGTCCATTGATGTTAAATGGGAACAGCAGGCAACACAACCAGAGATCAAGGAACCAGAAGCAAGATTCTGCTCCAGCAGAAGGCCAAGGACTAAGGAGCACTGGATTCTGCTCAGTCTCTCTTACACTAAAAGGCTTTTGTCATCAGGCTCCGAGGCAACCGAGAGGTTGAATTCCACTCCTACCCTTACCCAGAAATATGTCTAGTTGACATAATACTTAACTTTTACACTGATGCTAAAAAAGATCAGGAACATTTTTTTCAGGATTTGTCAATCTGATGAAGTATAATTTAAATTGAAATCTTACATGGAAGAAGAGTAATTTTCTTTTAAGAAACTAATAACCAATTCTAAAATAGTATTATATGTCAGAAAGGAACTAGAGTTCCATTTTACACATAGCTCTTAAATATTAGTGGTCACTTTGGAGATGGTTGACTTTGCTGTCTATGTGTGACATACTAGGAATTTCATATGTGAGTCATAAGTTATAATTCTGCAATTAAGATCATAGTATTGATTTAATATTTATTTCACAAAACAAACTCATGTTATATACATGAGGAGTAAAGGTATGTAACTTTGGTTAATGTTCTGAAAATAAATGGAAGGCTTCGATGACAAAGACACGATAGAATGCCAGATTTATTACTGAAGGGATTTGACAGAATTGGCTGAACAATATGTTCCTTTTAACAAAATTTTGTTTGCATGAAAAAACATATTCATTAAAATGAATGCCAAATGCCAATGAAAACCTACAAACAAAGTAAAGTCCTAGGTGTATATCATGAAATCGGACAGATCTTAAGGAATTATGTCTCAAAAAATCTTATGTAAAATATATCAGCATATAATTTCACATAATGCAAACTCTGTATGTATCCCAGGCAAACAAACCTCTTTTTCCACTTATCCCACTAAATTTTTAAATTTATATTTCCTTTACCCCTGTCTCAGTTGTACCATGCTTTACCAACTCTTCTTTTTCTACTAAGAATGCAAAAGGGGGGAAAGAATGCAAAGGGGAGGAGCCCTAAAGAGGAATTCCAAATATATTTTCTCATATATTCAGCAGTATGCATAGGTTCCATTAATCAGATTTTAAAAGTCTATTCTATAGTTAATGCATTTTATTTCAAATGAAACCACTTATAAAATGTGCATCAGGAGGAAAACATGTTTCTAAATTTAGAAATACATCTTGTTCTTGTTGCTCGCTGCTATTTCGTCAATGGTGTCCCCATGTTTGCTAGAAAGAGACTGCCATGCCGATTTTCCAAAATGCTTTTTGGTGGGCTGAATCACTCTGAATTCCAGAATTTATAGATAATTTTTAAAAAGTCCTGAAATTTGATTCCAGGTTTGACTTCAGACCTTAAGATGGATGATATTCATTTTGAATAAAACAGTATTGTGGCCGTTGCAACAAAGCAAAGAACTCAGCAGAGTTGAGAGTACGATGGAAAGGGTGGTGGAGAGAGGTATATCTGACCTCTACGAAACGAATTAGCCTTGGGTGGCTGATGCGGATAAAGAGTCTGCTTCCCCCTCATGAATTACGAGAAGACCCGATGCTGCTGCAGCCGTCATGCTACTCCCCCCACAACTTGTCATTCTATTGTGGTTCACTTATTACTACCTGGGAGATGCACATTACATCAACCCTGTCTGCTGCAAGTGAGACTTGAAGCACTTGCAACTCACTGTAAAGAAAACAAAAGTCCTCAAAACGGGACCGCTAATAGACGACGTAATGATAAATGGGAGAACAGGCTCAAGTTGTTTAGGATTTCATCATGCTGGGATCCACAATCAATGCTTAGGGAAGCAGCAGTCAAGAAATCAAGCAACTTCTTACATTGGGAAAATCTGCTGCACACAACCTCCTTAAAGTGTTCAAGAGCAATATCATTTTGAGGATCAAGGAATGCGGACCCATGACATGGAATTTCAATTTCCTCATACGCAGGGGAAAATTGAACAGTTAATAAGGAAGTTTAAAGAACTAATGTATTTAGATTATGGTGCTGGACAAGAATATAAAAGACTGCCAGAAGAACAAACAAGCTGCATTGGATGAAATACAGCCAGAGTGCTGCTTAGACGTGAGAATGGTGAGACGTCATCTCATTTACCGTGGACATGTTACCAGGAGAGACTCGTCCCTGGAAAAGGACATCATGTTTGGTAAAATTGAGGGTCAACGAAAAAGAGGAAGTTCATTAAGGAGATGGATTTACAGGATGGCTACAACAATGGCTTTGAACTTAACAATTGTACGGATGGGACATGACCAGGCAGTGTTTCATTCTGTTGTGCATCTGGTCCCTACGAGTCAGAACTGACTTGATGGTGCCTAACAACAATTACTTATTTCCAGTATTATCCTTGGTTTATTTTTATGACAGAATCTTTGAAAAGTTTTGGACATGTTATAAAGATTAAAAATATCACTGTTATAGAGTCAATTCTGACTTAGAGCTACCCTATATAGGGCCCTCTGATGTTTTAAAAATGTTCATAGGAAAAGATGGTCTCATCTTTCTCCCATAGATGGACTGGTGGTTTGAGTCATTGACCTTTCAGTTATCAGTCCAACGCTTGCCCAGACACCACCACCAGAGATATAGAAATCTATAAATCCACTTAACTGGACAAATATAAACTATGTTTATTATATAGTAATGTGTTAATACCCTATATACTGTGTGTGGCAGTTACATAATTTCATGTCAACTTGAAGATATATAAAAGTGGAGCAGTGGTATTCAACCTGCCAATCAGGTCATAGCCTGATGGTGCCTCCTTGTGGGCATGGCCTTCTCATAAGGAGGGCCCAGTGAAAGTCCCCCCGACACTTCTTCCCTTCACCTTCCTGCTTGCTCGCCACCTAAGAGCTGCGGAGTCCTGCCATGTTGTCCACCAACTTTGGATCCATGTGACTTTGTACCTACTGGCCACTGATGTTTCAGGCTTCTGCATCATCGTGTGTGACTACATAAGTCTGAGGAGGGACGTATGGACTAGTATTGGACTTGAGGACTTAAGTTGGCAGCCGGATTGTACATTTTCCTGATATATAATTACTTTTTAATATAAAGCTTGCTCTTACATATACATGAGTTTACTGGATTGGTTTCTCTACTCAACCTGGCCTGACACACTGTGTAACTCCCACTCTTTTTGCAGGCTGTCTCAGTGTCCTGTGATATGTAATTGGCAGTTGGCTCAAGTAAAGGTGCCAGTGCAAACTGATATATTAACTATCAGGAAAATTTATTTTCCTGTTTAGATAAAATAAAGCATCAAACTTTTTCTTTCCATACATCAAAGCATTATCTTCAAGGGGAACCCTAACATACTAAAAACCTACTGAATCTAGATTTTTAAAAAAAAGTTTGGAAAAGTCTAGAATAAAAGACAGCTAATTAACTCACAGAGAAAGGGTTCTGGTAGGCTCTTAAAAATGAGAATGCGAAGCAACAAAGCCCACATGAAAGAAGCACACCAGCCTGTGTGATCACGAGGTGTAGAAGGGATGAGTTATCAGGCATCAAAGAACAAAAAAATCTTATCATAGTGAATGAGAGGGAGTGCAGAGTGGAGACCCAAAGTCCGTCTGTAGGCAACTGGACATCCCTTATGGAAGGGTTGCTGGGAGGAGACGAGCCAGTCAGGGTGCAGTGTAGCAACGATGAAACATACAACTTTCCTCTTGTTTCTAAATGCTTCCTTCCCGCCCACCCCCCACTATCATGATCCCAATTCTACCTTACAAATAGGGCTAGACCTGAGGGTGTACACTGGTACAGATAGGAACTGGAAACAGGGAATCCAGGGCAGATGATCCCTTCAAGACCAGTGGTGAGAGTGGCGATACAGGAGGGTGGAGTGGAAAGGAGGAACCGATTACAGAGATCTACATATAATCTCTTCCCTGGGGGATGGACAAGAGAAACGTGGGTGAAGGGAGACGTCGGACAGTTTTTAAGATATGACAAAATAATAATTTATAAATTATCAAGGGTTCATGAGGGAGGGGGAAATGGGAAGTGGGGGGGAAATGAGGAGCTGATGCCAGGGGCTTAGGTGGAGAGAAAATGTTTTGAGAATGATGAGGGTAATGAATATACAAATGTTATGATAAGAGTAGTATGAGCCCAATAAAATGATTTAAAAAATGAGAATCATTTGATCTTCATGAGGAATAAAAGGCTCTGTAACACAGAGGGATCTCATAGATCCCTTTAAAAGACATTATTTATAATACGTAAAAGAATTTTAATTTAAAAAGTATGTACATGTAAAATTTGCTTAGTAAAGAAGCATAGGCTACCAACATTTTATCGCTGGTGACTTTAGCAGTGATACTCCCCCCCCTTTTGCTTCTCTATATATTCTAATTTTCTAACATTACACACATATTATCTGTAATAAATATTTAATTGGAAGGCCATAAAATCAATTATAAAAGTAAATCTTTAAGAACAGTATTAGGCTCAGTCCAGAATGAGCAAATAAAGCCTTATGAAAATATAAAGGACACGTTAACAAGGTGTTTAATGTTATAGTCAGAGTCAGTGTGAAGATATTGAGTAGCAAGGAAAAAACAGTAATTAGAAACAATGGAAGAGGATGTCGCTATGCCTTTTAAGGTCGTGTCTGTTAGTCTCACTCTGAATTATTTAAATAATAGAAAGATATCAGTAAAATGAGAGGAATTATGAAAGAGAAATTGCAGAACACTTGAGATGGGCATATATCTTGACTTTCAATAAAGGGAGAAAAACTAAATTTCAGAAAATATATTGCTAATAAAATTTGTGAATGATTTAACACAGTGAGTCCTAATCCTATATGGCTCAAGTTCTCTATATAGTATTTTATAATGCATTATTATTCACAAATAAAATTCTGACAATTACTTACTCACCAATGGGGAGGGAGAATCTATATAATGGCTTCACTACTATATGAAATGCTAACATAAAAGAACTTCAAATAAAATATACTAGGTATATCAAAGTAATTATGAGTCATAACCACACCATAAAACCAAATCAGCACCTGTCAAGTTGATTCTAATGTGTAGAAGACACAGTAGAACTGCCCTCAGACTTTCCAAGACTATTGGATGAAGTATTGGCCCACAAACTTCAAGGCTGGTAGTTCATTCCACCAGCCATTTCTTGAGGGGAAATACAGTTATTTGCTCCAGAAAAGATTTATAGCCTTGGAAACCCCAAGAGGCAGTTCTATTCTGCCCTACAGGCTGGTATGAGCCACAATCAACTCTGTGGTTGTGTGGGAATCTTTATAGAAGCATACTGTCATGTCTTTCACCCACAAAGCAATTGTTGGGTTTGAGCCACCAACTTTTGAGTGAGCAGCTAAATTCTTAACCACTGTACCACCAGTATCTCCCTAACATAGCTTAGTAAGTAAATATGGAGCACAGCCATACCTTAAGAGACAACAGGCAGCTGCTGGCCTCTACTAATGATCAACATTTAGGATACACACTGACAATTAAAAAAAAAAGGTTTAATAAATATATCTTGTATATATATGTGCAATCACTATAAATGCAATAGTTATAAATGGAGATATAGGTGCTGATTGCAAATATCACAGTAGAGTTGCAGACATGCACTTTCAAAATGGTAAACACTGCGCAGCAAAGTTTTCAACAAAATAAGTACAATCTTTTCTTAATTTCCAAGGTAACCTTGGGAATCAATGTCTATCAAACTATGTCCCCAATAGTTTGGGTTGATAACCAAATCAGTTAGGTTTTGTTTGGATACTCACAAACAGGTTTTTCTGAAATTTATTCAAGTCGCAGAACATGTCTATATTTAGCATCCTTGACCTATCACTGCAATTTAGGATTGTGGGAAAATTCCACTATCTTTCAATTCTGCATATTCACAAAAATTTTGAAGCCTCCTTACATCTTTTTTTCCTCCCATTTTATTGGGGGCTTTTACAACTCCTGTTACAATCCATACATCAATTGTATCCAACATATTTATACATATATTCCATCTTCTTTTCTAGACATTTACTTTCCATTGAGCCCTTGGGATCAGCTTCTTTGCTCCTTCCCTCCTCCACATCCCCCCCCATACCTCATGGCCACCTGATAAACTATAGATAGTTAATTATTTTCAAATCTCACTCTGACCACTATTTCCCTCCCCCTCTGGTTTCTGTTGTTCTTCCCCTTGACTTGGGGTGCGTGGTTATGTGCTATTCATTGGGATTGGTGCTCCCCTCCCTCCCCTTTTGGTATCTCTATTTCCATTCCTGTTCCTGGGCTCCATGTGTTGTGAGTTTTATCTCTTTCCTGTACCTGTGTACATGCTCCCGTCTAGTCTACATTGGGAGGAGACACTGAGGTCGTGAGAGCGGGTGAGGAGGCCTCCAAGAAACAGAGGTCTACTGTGTGAGCCATTAGTGTTCTACTGCACTCTGACTGATTCACCTCCTCCCTGTGGCACCCCTGTGGGGTGATGCTCCATTGTCCATAGATGGGTACCCCCTTACATATTTATGCTGATTAACCTACTTGGTGACTAACCCAAAAGTTGGAGGTTTGATTCCACTTACAGGTGTCTTGGAAGAGCTGGCAGTCTGCTTCCGAAAAAAGACTCCCTGAAAACCCTAGAGTTCTACTTTGACGCACAAGAAGTCACCAAGAGTCAGAACTCACTTGAGAGCAACTGATTTATCTTTGTGGTAAACAAAAAATTCCTCCAAGTTTCCAAAAATGCCCCTACATGGTAATATTATCCCTGTTTCAAACAGTGAAAGATTGGGGGTGGGAGTACTGCTAACCATAAGGATGGATGGCAGTTTGAATGGACTAACTGTCGCAGGGAGAAAGACTGTCATTCAGCTTCTAAAAGGATTACATTCTTGGAAACCTTATGGGACAGTTCTACTTGGTCCTAGGGTTGCTATGAGTTGGAATTGGCTTCACAGTAATGAGTTTGTAATTTTCGCTGTCTTATTTTCACATAGATTATATATATGGTATTAACCTGTACATAAGAATAGGAAGCATCTTCTTAAAGTTCCTGCTGTCCTAGAAGGCAGAAACCAGAACACTAATTTCTAAGAGTCACATTGTTAATTATTGGGGAAAAAAATAAAAAACCTAAAATGTAAGTTAACGGAATCAACAGGAAGACCTTGAAAGAGATGGACCGGTGCCCTGGCTACAACAATGAGCTTAAACATAACATCAATTGCAAGAATGGCCCCAAACTGCACAGGGTCACTTTGAGTTAGCACCGACTCCGAGGGCTCTTAACATCTGAACAACAACGAAATGATGGAATTTGGATTCTTGTGTTTAACATTACCAGATTAAATATTTAGAGTGGATGATCTAATAATAAAGAGGCCCATAGTTCTCTGACAAGGTCTTAAGACACAGCCAAAGTGAAAGGTACTAGCCTTTCTTATAAAAACCTCAGGGGAAAGGGGAAGTGCTCTGAAAAAATGAATGGGCTTGGGAGGACTGAAATATCTGAGCTTGGCTTCAAGACTGGCATTCTAAATTCACACTTTCGATTATGCTTTAAGATTCTAATTCTGCTCACAAATGTACAAATGTGTGTTGACACAATGGATGTAAGTATGGATTGTGATAAGAATTATACCAGCCTCCAATAAAATGATTTAAAAATTCTAATTCTGTTCTGGGATACCTTATATATCACACCAGGAAGTATTGTACCCACAATCCCAGAGAGAATGCTTTATGGGAGAATAACCTACCTGGGAGAATTCCTGGAGTGGTTATGCAAAGGGCTGCTAACTGCAAAGTCACCAGTTTGAAACCACCAGTGGCTCTGCAGAAGAACGACAGAGCTTTCTGCTCCCATAGAGTCTTGAAAACTCACAAGGGCAGTTCTAGCTGGTTCTGTAGGATTTGCTATGAGTTGGCATAGACTCGATGGCATTGAATTTGGTCTTTTGAGATTTTAACTTACCAAGGAGGAGCCCTGTTGGCAGAGTACTGCTGATCTCTGGGCTGCTGGTGGTGGTTTAAACCCAACATCTTCTCTGAGGGAGAAAGTTGAGGCTATCTGCTCTGCAGATTTACATCCTTCGAAACCCTATACAGAGTCACTGTGATACAAAATAGACTGGGTGGCAGTTTGTCCGTCTTTAACGAGTTGAAATTACAGATAGTGGGTCTGGTTTTATTATGGGTGGATTAAAGGTTTCTGATAAATTTACTCTCGCTTTAAAAGCATTCTGCAACCAGATGGCCTTCATTAGTTCACAAAGCTCTTTCATTACTTAATCTTTACAAGTACTTCAGTATTAATATGAATAATTACACATGAACAATTATCAAAAGTTATAGATACGATCAGTATTAATGGATTTCCCCCCTCAAACTCCAATATCATTGTCCAAGCTTGCAAGGGCACCCACCTAGTGGGTGAAACTACTGTTGATATCTGTAAATTTTGTTATTTTTGTGGTCATGAATAGTTTACATTCATTTTTATTTTAAAAGTAATGGTATTAACATATTATTTCTCTTGATTACTGAGTCTTTTGGTGCTTCCTTAAAATTTTGTGCAATATTAAATATTACTTAATACTATCCCACTCGATGGGATTGAACAGAATTGTGTGTGAATGGATATATTGGATTGTGTAAGATATAGCCCCAAACCCACAACTATTATGTTAAAAAAAAAAAGGAAAAAACCAGATAAACAGAAAACAAGGTTCCTGGGGGGTATGGTGGGGGAGGGATGGGACAAAGAAGAACTGCTAAGGAGTTCAAGAAGAAGGATGAAACGGATTGTGGTGGCAAGTGTACAATACTGCGTGATGTGACTGAATTAAATAAATACATTTAAAAAGTGAGTCCGTCGCTTGCATTAGCCTATGTATGCCCTAGTCTTCGAGCAGTTCTCAGGAATAAGTAGAACCTTCTTCTCACTAAATAGGCACCGAGGGTACTGGCAGGCGTCAATGCGTCCATCTTGGAACTCTTAAAATACACCATTTCCGCACTTCAGTATCTGAAAGCGCGTGCTACCATCTAACATAGCATCTCCCTCAAGCCCGAGAGGCCACCGCCTTGGGTTCCCCCGGGCGATTCCCTGTGCGCAGTGAAGAGCCATGGGGACGGTTACGGGTAGGCCTTCAAAGCCGCTGGAAAGCACAGCGCTTGGATTAAGAAGGCCTTTTTGAAGGTGGAGAACGAAACGCATCTCCGCCGGCCATGGCTCCCCGCCTCCCCGCCCCCACCGCGGAAAGCTGGCGCTCGGAGTCGTCGGTACCTTGCTCCCGAGGGATTCGCACCAGGCAGTCTATCATGCCTTTGTACTGCGCCTCGGGTTTGATCTGCTTGGACGACGCCTGCACCTGCAGCAGCAGCTTCACCCGCTCGATGGGCGCCACCGCGGTCTTGGACACAGCGGCAGCGACACCGCCCGCGAGCAGGTCCTTCCCGAAAGACTTGGGATCAAACAGCCGCGTGTCCTTTGACTTCTTCTTCCCAGGCTCACGATGCATGGTGGGCAACGAGCTTCAAAAACGTGAGCGCGCGAGGGCACCCGAAGGACCTCCGAAAACCGCTTCGCCGCTGACTGGCGGGAAAGAGGCGCGCAGGACGACACCGGCGCGCAAAGGCGGGAGAGTGGGAGGCTGCGAGAGCTGCGCAGGCGCGTCCAACGGCCTCCGCCTGACGTCGGCGTGCTGCACGTGACTGCCGGCCACGTGACTGCCGCGCGCAGGCGCGCAGGCACATCTCGCTGTGGGCGCTGGGAGCCCGGGAGCCTCGAGGAGGGCTCGGAGCCGTGGGTTCTAGCCAAACCGAGCGAATATGTATGAAGAAATTTAGCCGCAGAAAACAAGGGCACTACAGTGGCATTAAAGCAGTAGTGTGATATTAACCGAGGAAATAAATCCACCCAAACCAAAACCCACCGCCATCAACTCAATTCCAAGCCATTGTGAATTTACAGGATGCACAGCTGTCCCTTTCGCTTTGCAGGCCTATAAATCTTTAGTGGAACACGAAGTCTCATCTTTGGTCCTCCGAGCTGAACTGAGTAACTGAGTTTAACAGCAAATCAGCAGCCTAATTACCCGGGCTCGGCCTTAAAAATTTAAAAGCACAACCCCCTCCCTCTTTAAATGTGTAAAATTATCAATATAAATTATAGACAATTATCAATACAAATTAAATACAGACCACAGGGTAGTATGTGTAAATTATGCAATGAGGGTACAATTTCCTAACGTGATTTTAATGTATGTGAATGAGAATCAATAATCTATAGCAATGGTTCTCAAAATTTTTGGTTGGAGTCCTTTTCACCCATAAAATTATTGAAGACTATAAAGCAGCTTATGTTATCATATATGTCTATATAAATATATCTATATATTAAACAAATTTATTGTTATTGAATTGATCCTGACACACACACATACTATAGGGCTAACAATCAGCAAAACAGTAGAAAAAGTAAGAAGACAAATGACCACTTATAGTTACCATATGAGAAATTAAGACAATTTAAATATTAAGAATAATTATAAACACATTACCTGCTAAGTATTTAAAAATATAGCTTTTTCAAATCAAAGTTGAGTAGTATTGTTTCATATTTTTGAAACTATAGCTTAAAAGGCAGATTCACATAACTATCTGCACTCATTCTGTTGGAGAAGCTCATCAGGCAGCTTCTGGTGCAGTTTCAGGCATCAAAAACTCAGAACAAAAAATCATATCAAAGTGAATGAGGGGGAAGGTCAAGTGGAGACCCAAAACCCATCTGTAGACAATTGGACATCTCTTTACAAAAGGGTCACAGGAAGAGACGAGCCAGTCAGGGTGCTGCATAGCACTGATGAAATATACAATTTTTCTCTAGTTCTTTAATGCTTCCTCCCAATTCTACCTTAAAAATCTGGCTAGACCAGAGCATGTAAACTGGTACAGATAAGGGAATCCAGAGCGGATAAACCCCTCAGGACCAATAATGAAAGTAGCAATACCAGGAGGGTAAAGGGAAGATGGGGGGAGATAGAGGGAACTGATCACAATAATCTGTAATATAACGCCCTCCCAGAGGGATGGACAACAGAAAAGTGGGTGAAGGGAAACAGCAGCTGGTGTAAGACATGAAAAAAAAATATCAAGGGTTCATGAGGGAGGGTGGGGAAGTGAGATGATACCAAGGACTCAAGTAGAGAGCGTTGACAACGATGTCAACATATGTACAAATGTGCTCGACACAATGGATGGATGAATGGGTTGTGATAAGAGTTTATAAGCCCCCAATAAAATGATTTACAAAACAAAGAAACTCCTGTATACTCATGCAAGAATCAGAGTGAAAATGAAAAATATCTTATAAGAAAACTTTGTGTATGTATAGATAGTGTCTGAAAGAAATTTCCTGAAAGGGTCTGGGAATATAGGATAAGCCATGTACCTATCATCAGGGATATGTACCCTTAGGCCATACTTTGAAAATTTATCTGTAGACTTAACAGATTCAAGTTTAATTCTTTTTTATAAGAATTATCCGTAAATGTACATCTAACCTGCACACAATATCCTCCCCCACCTTTCTTTTAACAATGAAGCTGTCAAAAAGTATTGCTATAAAATCATAAAAACCTTTAGTAGATAAAAATATTCAAATATGAAGCTATTGTTTTTCAACATGTCCTCCAGCTATGTCTTTACACTTCTGAAGATAGCGATTCTCTCTAACCATGCCTGAAGATTCTACACTCATTTATTTACACCTCATCAAAATGCCATTTTCAGTATCCTTAAGGGACTCAAATCATGTTCTTTTGAAATGTTCTTTGGGTCTTAGGAGCAAAATGAAAAAAAAAAGTCTGCAGGGTCAAAATCCGACTGGCGGTAGATAGGAAAGCTTACTAAGGAAGTTCTCATGACAGCCCCTACCACCCTCAAAGGACGAGCAGGTGTGTTGTCATGCTGCGAAAAGATTTTAGTGTATTTTCCTGGACTATTCGTACCAATGAAGCTTTTTTCCCCTGAAATTTCTTCCCAATAAGCCCCTGTGCTCATCCTTTGTCCTTTGAGAAAATCTATAAAGAATACCTTTGGGAATCCCCCCAAACAATAGCCATAACCTTTAGAGTGATCTCCCTGCCTTGAATTTAACTGGCCTAGCATATCCCCTCAGAAGCCATTCTTGATTGGACCTATTTTTCAAGGCATTCCAAGGAGATGAAGACAAGCCTATTACGGAGGGGACTTGACTGCAGTCATTTACTGATGGCATGTTTAAACATGTTTTGTTTAGAACCTATCCAGGCATACATGAACTGGGACACTAGTAGTGACAAAGACGGGGAAAGCTGCCTGACGGATCTAACTCACGAGTCACCATATACCAGAAACTGGGAGGCTGGAGGCCATGAGTCTAACCACCCAGGACAGTTAGGTTTCAGCCAACCAAGTACAACTGCCTTTTTTCGAAACCCCTCAGCCAAGCTCAAGGGTCCCTGGCAGACATGTAAAAAGAGCTTCCCAGCTCTGGGCTGTCTCAGTACTTTGGCCCTATTGGTAGTGTAGACCCACTGGGGGGCCTGCGCCCAGTGTAGCTTGCCTTTCCTGCCCAATAAACCTGCTCGCCTGCTTCCTACCTGTCTGTTCGGTCTTTGCATTGCTGCCAGGCCAGGATTCGCTCAGAAAAGGGCTCACTGTACCCTATCAGAAGTAATATTTTCTGACTTATCCTCATGTATTTTGGAGATCTCTTTATTTAAATTAAAAAGTCAAAACGGTCCCATCAGTTGCTATCAAGTTGATCTGAATCACGGTTGACAATGTTGAGAACAGAGGTGCTCCATTGGATTTTCAAGGCTGAGACTTTTGGGAAACAGCCTGCCTGGCTTTTCTCCCAAGGTGCCCAGAATGGGCTCAAGCCACCAACTTTACAGGGAGTAGTCAGGCACTTCACTATCTGTGCCATTCAAGACTCCTGAACACTCTCTAGCACCAACCTCAAAACCCCAACTCCCCACCACAAAGTCCATTCCTATCCAGAGACCCTATGGACAGTTTCTGAGGCTTTGTAGATCTTTATGGGAACAGACAGTCTCATCTTTCTCGAATGGAGTGGCTGGTGGGTTTGATCCTGCTATTAGAGGCCAACACTTCTATAGTAGAATATATGTTCCTGGTTCCTATAAAGTTTGATGGTCTTTAAATAATAGAGACTCCATATTTTCATCTTGGTAGGATCTAGAAAACATCATCGTTAAAACATTCTGAAAATCTATGAGTTGTTACTGGCTTTTTAAAATTTAAGATTTTCTTATTAAAAGCATCTTGTAATACTTCTAATATTTATAACTAGTATAAAACAGAAAACAAAACCATTTAGGCCGATCAAGAATCATAATAATATATTCATCACTTCACATATAACCAGTTGCCACATCCTACTGGTTCTCCTTGGTGCTCCTGTCCTCTCCAAAGCTCTTTATTTGTCTCTTAACCAGGTTTTCAGGCTGCCTCCACTGTACTGTTGCTGTCAGGCTAATCTTTCTAAAGCAATCAAATTAATCATTATTTTTAGGTCTAAAAACTTGGTTGCCTCACTATGACTTTTCAAATCTATGACTCTAAAACCCTTACTTAAAATTCATTGTGAGTTCAAGAGACAATTGGCTTTTTATCAGCAAAAATCTGAAGAAATGAAAGGGTTCTGTACACACTGAAGCATTAACAAGCACACCATGAAAGATAAGGGAGGGGGTGGGGGTGGATGCGACTTGAGTCACACTCCAGATAAGCTGTCTTTTTAAGATGCCAAAAAGGTCAAAAGGAACCATCTGTTTCAGGGGACCATAATTTTTTTCTAAGGATAGAAAAACAGAGATTTCTGCTGCTACCCTGGAAAATTTCTTCCTTTCTTCTCCTCAAATGTAACTGACAATGTTGACAGTCGACCAGGATCACAGCGTATCATTATCTAATGTCATCAATCTCCTTTGTCAGGCATTGTTATAGACAGAAAAAAGTGAAAATGCCTTCTCTGAAATGTATTTTTAAAAACATGAAGAGCTCTGAATCATCTCAATTGACCAGTTGAAGGCATTTATTTTAATATACTGCATTGTATTTACTAATATAAGGCAAAGGATTCTAATGATTATCTGTTGATGATATAAGTATACAGTCTCAGTACATTCTCACTGTTCCCTCTGCTGTTTTTACAAGTCAGTATGGTTAGCTCCCTAATAAATGTAATTATGCGGTCACTTCATTGAACCTTTCTCTGGTCAGCTGTGGCAGTTACATAATCTCCTGTCAACTTGTGAAGGGGTGGAGTCTAGCCTGCCATGCTGGTCACAGCCAATGAGGCCTGTGTGTATGACTGGCTTTCTCCTGGGGGTTCTGGGAACTCCTATCTTACTCCCTGGAGGTGGGACACATTCTCTCTGCTTCGTCTTCCTGCTGACAAGACACATGGAGCTACGTGATGGAACCAGAGCTCTGGAGCTGGAGGAGCCCCATGGAGCCCCAAGCCAGCGCTGAGATGCTTCCACCACCACTGGATCCACAAGACTTTTCACTGACTGACTGGCCTGTGATCTTCCTTGAATTTGGTGTCATTGAATGTGTTGTATGAGACTGAAGAGGAATTTATAGACTGGTATCAGAGATATGGGTTAATATTGGACTTATGGACTTGATCTGGATTGGGATGTTTTCTCAATATACAATTGTTCTTTTAAATAAAGCTCTTTCTTATACACCTGAGTGTCTAGAAATGTTTCTCTAGTCAACCTTGACTAACACACTAGCCAACTACAAAGTCAACCTAACTCTACACTTTATAGCCTCTTTTCTTGTTTCATTCCAGTTTCCCCTTGGCATTTATCATATGCTTAATTAGCTTTTTTATGGCCTATCTGATTATCTGTGGTCTATAAGCTACCCAAGGGCACAACATTTTCGGCTATTTTGTTCATTTGCTATATCCCCAGTGCCCAGAACAGTGCTTGGCACACAGTGAAAATTTAAAAAAATATTTGTTAGATGAATACACGTAAAAGAAATACAACTACAAACCAATCTCCAAATCATCTTTATTAAAAACTATCCAGTAGTATAAAAATAGTTTCAATTACATTCAATATAGTAATACAACTCTGCAAATTAAAATAACCTCACAGTTTAGTGTATGAATTAAAGTACTAATAACATTTAATAAGTTATTTAAAATATCCAAAGTACAAATCCTTGTTTTAAAAAAGTGTTTAACCGGTTTAATGTTAAATAATTTTCCCCAGCTTCTTTCCAACATTATATACAGTACAGGAATGGGATAGCCTGACATCTTAGCTTTCAACAAATGGACACTGAATAAAAAAATAATAAATGTTAACACTTTGATAGCACTTAAATGTGCTAGGCACTATTTAGAGGGAATCTGCATATATAAACAAGTAATTGTTCACAATACTATTAAGAATGTTTGAAGAAGACAAATCTAGTAAGTTAATTTCCATCTTTTCCTGATTTGTATTAGGAATATTAAAAACAAACAAAAGACAGACTATATCTTGCCAGTATGCATTATCATCAACTGTCCAGGCCTGTGATACAGGTAAGAAACATTCTCTATAACTTCACAAAAGCAAAAAGCTGAAGACAGGAGAAACCCTCAAAGGTAATCTTTTGGGTGTGTTTTTCAGATCAAGATATATGATGGTAATAAGGCAGTACTTAATATATATATTTTAATGTTAGTTATACTGTCTTCAACACGCTGTAGTTTTTGGTGAAAGGGATCATTGCTAGATGCTTAAGAATGTTTCCATATCTGCCAAAGCATGCCTCAGAGTCATCTGCAATGTTAGCTCTTTTTACTTAATACACTGACAGGCACTCATTATTTAATAATTATATTAATCCACTGTTAGACCTGTTCACTTGGAAAAGTAGGAAGTTAACTACTTTAATATCTATTTCGAAATGAAAATCAAGGTAAAGTTTTGTTTATTTCTTAAAAACGTGATGTTTCTGCAATACAACTCCCATCTAGTGAATGATTTTCCATTTCCCCCAAAACCATTTTATTGGATCTAATACAGAAATGGCATGATTTTCCCTTTTAAAAGAGCATTAGGCTGTTTGGGGCATGTTGTCAGGAGACACCAGTCCCTGGAGAAAGACATCAGTCAATTGAGTAGTAGGGCAGAGAAAAAGAGGAAGGCTCTCAAGGAGATGGATGGACATCGTGCTGCGGCCAGGGGCTCGAGCACAGGAACAGGTGTGGGGGCGGCGCAGGACTGGGCAGCCGTTTGTTCTGTTGTGGACTGGGTCGCTGTAGGTTGGAACTGACTCAATGGCACCTACCAACAGTCCATTTTATCTTTTCTTATTTACTGCAGCGATAGTCTTAGGATTCTTTACTATTAGGAAAGTGTTTAGAGAGACTAAAATTTCAATGAAATGAAATCAAAATTGTCCATTGTGATAGAATCCCAAATTGTAGTTCAATCTGTTTAAAAATCAGAAGGGATCGATTACCTGGATTTTATTAATAATGCTCAGTATTAAAACGAGCTCAGAGTATTCTGGGGACACATCCATACATTTGAATACTATGAGCTTTTTTAAAAATACTTTTAAACAGAGTCTCTTAATACACACATATACATAAGCAGTCCTAAGAACACAGTCAATAGGCTATCATTTGACTTAATGGAATATTTCAAGTCATTTTCCCTAACACTTCAAGAATAAAGGTTTCTCGCCCTGACCCCAACAGCATTGTGGGTCAATGCTATAATTAAGGCCCACAGGTTACTTATGGACCAAGTATACAGAGATAAACATGGAAAAACCTGGATAAAAATTTTTTTTTAAGATGGTAACAAGGATAACAGTGCTTCTTTGAAGACCACATGACTACATGAAAGCACACACTGTATTTTGCAGTTAGTTCTGACAACGCTTGAGGGTCTCCCTTTGAGCCAGCAGAGATTGGAGACGGCCTGTTGAAAGTACTCGTAACTTGCATTCCAAATCTCTAAGTCCCGAAGAAGAGACAACCCAGTGTTGTACACTCTCTGGGGCGTCCAAGCCCTCTGGAAGACCTCTCAGGTAAATATCAGTGAAGAAGGCAGCACTTGTTAGGATCTTTTCTAAGTGTTTCCCTTTTAGAGAAACCCAATATTCAGTAATCTGCATTTATTAGGAAAAATTAGAATTTTACAAAAGGAAACTGCCAAAGTTTTCAGTGTTTTAAACATAATTTGATTAGAATTTTTTCACACAATTTTCCTAAAATTCATTAATTGTATAAAATATATATGGTTTACCTGAATGTATTTAAGAAAAAGAATGACAATGAAAAATCATGAATAAGCAGCTTAAGAAACATATCCAAGTCAAAATACAGCTTACTTAAACAGAGTGAAGGCAATCAGATATATATTTTTTAAGTTTAATTTGTATCCCCTTGCCCCATCCCACTTTGAGGTATCTAAGAAAAAATATTTGAGCTGCTAAGGAATGGAGACACAAGTGGGCAAAGAAAGTTTCAGAAAATTCAATGCAATCATCTTACTTTGGAACTTTTGAGCTCAGGGAGGTTAGAAGACTTGCTCGTGGTCACAGTGCTGATCAGTTACCTACCTGGCCACCTCCTCCCTCCCAATCTCATGATTCTTTCACCACTAGGTACAACAGTCATGAAAAAATATACAACAAATTGAGTAATTTTCCAAGTATTTCTTACATCAATTATATATAAAACACCTAACATTATTTCAAAGTAATCAATAAATTAGTTATAAGCCAAAATGGTCATAAATTAATGCCTTCTTCATATACTTCTGATCAAGTCTTTTTAAAAAAATCTCACAATATTACCGTATATACTTGTGTATAAACTGAGACTTTCAGCACATTTTTAATGCAGTCGTTGTGGTAAAATTAGGTGCTCTGGCTGATATTCGGGACGGCTTATACCTGAGTATATACGGTATTTAAGATTTAGTGTATTAAACAGAAACTACATCTCATCTGAAATATTTAATAATAACAGTGAAAAAGAGCTCAAACATCGATTTCGGCAGTTCCAAAATGGTTGCTCTGCTGCAGCTCTGCAGCAGGAACGCACAGCTACAAGGCTAAGCCAAAGAACATTTTGAAAGCCAGTTCCATGGCAATTTCTGTCACTGAGTCATGAAAACAGACGTACAGTTCCTGAGGTCTAGGGCGAAGAAAGAGTCTCCTGTAGAGGAAAAGGACATCATCTTAGAAACGAACCATCTCCACCACCACCCCGCAATTGATTTAATTCTGCTTCTGAAAGAATCCGGAGGCAATTTAAAAGTCATTAATCTAAATCCATGTGAAATTGACCTCGGTTTAATGTTAGATGAATTAATTTATAACTTAGATGAACTGGTTTTATTGTTCTGGAGTCTAAAAATCATATTTTCCAGTAATCATTACCATATCCTCAGTTGTTTCTACATTATATGTTTAGTCATTAAAGTCAACAGCATAACATAATTTTAAAGATATAAAGTTTGAACATTTTTATTGCCATTCACGGTTTTTAGGGATTTATATTTAAATATTAAATATAATTTACTATATCAATCATATTCATTATCTATAACTTAAATATAAATAATTACATGCCCATATAAACACATATATGAGGGCTGCCTAAAATAAACCGGAGAAAGCTCCGCTGGGCAGAGCTTTCCTAGGACGCCTTCCCACCCCCAAGGGAGCAAGAGTGGAATCGCAGATTTGACAAATGTACTAAGTGTAATGGATAGTACTTTGAAGGTGATAAAGTTGTTTTGTAAATATATATATATATATATGTAGCTTTGGGAAAAAATAAAATATAATTCTGTTTTTTTGGTACCCCCTTGTATATAAATCTCACTAAAAGTATATAAAATATTTCAGCATAAATCATATTTCTTCTGCTAGGTGTAAGATTTTTGAAAGCAATGATCACTTGCTTGAAGTTAAAGAAACGATCATTTCTTTATCTTGGTATTGGCCATATCACACACCCAGTCATACTCTGCCAAGCACAACTCCATTCATGAAGCTGTTATAAATTTATCAACTGACCATTATGTTCTAGATGCTCTTTACAGAAACAGATATTATTTTTGACTTAATGAAGCTGAGTGAAGAAAGACAATAAAGAGAGAAAATAAACATAAAGGGATGATCTAAGACCATCGCACACAGCAGGAAGACCAGAAGGGATCCCCCGGCGCCAGTGGAGCTGGTACCCAGGAACAGAGGCAGAGAGTGGCAGCTGACAGGGCAGAGTGGAGGAAGGGCAGAGGAGGCAGGGGCTGGCAGTCTGGGCGAAGGAGGGAAGAAAGGACGGGAGAAAAGGAACGCAATAAAGAGAGAAAATGAAGGAGGTAGGCAATAAAATAGGAATAAAATGGTAAGAATTTTTCATGTGTACGAATAAAATTTTGTAATATAATGGAATAACTTTTTAAAGTAGAAATATTTCAGGGGGATTTAAAGGAGGTATTTACCAAGTAAAATCTTAAATTTATTAAAATATTATGGTTAGGTTAATAACTCCATTCGTACGTTTTACACTTGTTTCCGTCACTACTTTCCGGACAGTTCCGTTTGAAAAACACTTCGCTCCTACTTACCCTACGACCCAGTAGGCCATGACCGGCGGTGTTTTTCTCTGATTGGTCCAGTTTTCAGGCGAGCACTCAAACAACACACCGTGCTCTCTCACGGGGTTAAGGGAAGACACTGACTTTGGAGAATCGGAACGATCGCGTCCAGTTAGTGCTTTCTTGTTCTGTAAATTGATAAGTACTATGGAGATATTACTAGTATTATTTCAAAGATATTTTCACATCTACAAGGAGACTTCAAAGAGTTCTGGGAAACATTCCATGATCTTTTACTTCTGCTTTGGCAGGAGCAGACCACGGACGGATGGGAACCGATGGGTAATAAGAGGGCCATGGGCAGGGCTGCTTTATTCATTGCGGGGGCATGTTTGCATGAGGATCAGACACCCATGGCATAGAACTCAGAAGCAAAACCATGACACATTAGCTCGGAGAAGGAAACATGCTGTCTTACAACCACAGGGGACTCAGCACGAGGAGGCAGTGCAGGTCAGCCGCCTTCTTTGTTTGGGGCTCCCTGGCCAAATAGGGGGCTAATCATGTAATAGCTGAGTTTCTCAACGTGATAAGCACCCAGGATTACTAGAACTGGAAAGCATGTATTCACTGTTTTACAAGGAAAATTGGGAGAGCCTATTAAAAAGAAAAACTTCCTTCATTCTAATCTGATTAGATGCTCAAACTTCTAACCAAGGAATAATTCAGCTATTAAGAGCTGATTAAATTATAAAATATTTTCATTTTTAATTAGTTCCACTATTTTTTAAATCATGTATTATCCATTGTAACCACTGTGTCTAGTTCTGAAGATTTCATAAGGGCTGGGCCAAACATCAATCTCAATGTTCTCTGCACTCGTGATTCTTCTTTTTGGATGTGCCTCTCTTTGTTCCTCTCTTTGGATGTGCCAGGAAGCACCAGAAGTTCTCTCAGGGAGGATGAGGCAGTAGTTTCAGTGCTGCATGAGGGGTCCTAAGTGCTCTTGGGACTCTATAATCGTAGGAGTGTTTAACTTACAGTAGGCATCTTATGCAATGAGTGGAATTGGCAAATCTCTGAAGTATACTGTTTCAGTGCACACATGGTAACACTGATGTCTTCATACATGTTCTCAGACATTGTCGCTCTCTGATGAAAGCCGTCTTGACATCTTCAATTAGGTCACTATTATTTTTTCTGACTTAGGTTGTTGTTAGGTACCACGGACACAGTTTCCACTCATAGGGACTCTAGGCACAACAGAACGAAACATCGAGCACCCTGCCCAATCCTCACAATTGTTGTTCGAGCCCAGGGTGGAAGCGACTGGGTCGGTCAATCTTGTCAAGGGTCTTCCTCGTCTTTTGTTGCTCCTCCACTATATTAAGTATGATGTCCTTCTCCAGGGACTGGTCTCTCCCGACAAGGTGTCCAAACTACATGAGACAAAGTCTCATCATCTGACTTTTTCTTTTGATAGTTTTATTGGCATAAAATTCACATAAAAATTTAATAGTTCACTCATGTGGTATTCACCTAATCTGGTGTCAATTTCAGGATTAAGAGTGTAGGGGTGGAGTCTAGGTTGTCAGTCTAGAGATAGCTAATGAGACTTCTGTGTGGGCATGGCCTTCTCCTAAGAATTCTGGGAAATGTGGTACTTCCTCCTTGGAGGCAGAAGACACACTCGCTCTCTGCTACTCCCTGGGAGACATTACAGAAGACGAGCCACATGGATGCAACCAGACCTTGGCAGCTGGAGAAGCCACAGAGAGACCCCTGCCAGCGCTGAGATGCTTCCAACGCCACTGGATCCAAAGACTTTCTACCCACTGACTTGTGATTGTCCTGCATTTGACTTCATTGCATGTGCTTTATGAGTCTGAAGAGGACTTTATAGATTGGTACAGGACATATGGGCTAATATCAGACTTATGGCCTTGGACTAGACTGGGTTAGGATGTTTTCTTAATGTAAAATTGCTGTTGTATATAAACCTTTTCCTTATACATGTGTTTTTTTCTAGTCTACCCATTTTTTTCTCTAGTCTACCCATACTAACACAACTCATATTAAGAAAAGCTAAAACACACAAAAATAACACTGACAAAACTAAACAGAGAAAAAGCTCATTCACAATGACAGCAGAAAAATTTTAAAATAGCCTTATTCAATACTTGTCAACATGAAGAGGTTACTGAAGATATGGGCACTATAGAAATGTGCGGTGAAAAAAGCAGATGATGCCCACTATCAGAAAGAATACCATGTGGGGTCTTAAAGACTCATTTTAAACCAGTCACCATTTAAGTGAGATTTCAACTAAGTCCACACACAAAAAGCACGCCAGCCTGTGTGATTGAAGGATAGGGAATAATAAAATCCAACTAGGAAGGAGGGAACAGTATCAGATCTTCAATTTTGAACACCTGGTTTGCAAAAAGTAAGTCCAATTGCAAGTCCATTAACCCCTAAGGATCAAGCCTTCATTGAATCCCCTTTGACCATAGTACAGAGAGAGAGCATTGTGAAGATGATTATGGCAGATGTCTTAGGTTAAACTATAACACCCTATCATTCCCCCTTTTGACTCATCCTGGCTTTAAAAAAACACTGGCTGTACTTCTTCCATGACCGATTTGTTTGTTCTTTGGCAGGTCATGATACTTTCACTACTCTTTGCCAGCACTGTATTTCAAGTGCAGATACTTGAGTTATTCCTTCAGAACCAGGACCTCTGGATTCAATTTCCCTGATGCACATTTTAACCACCATGGGCCCCTTAGGGTAATATGTTTTCATGAGTGTTTTAAGGTTACAAGTAAAAACCTTTTCGACATGCAAATCTTTTTATGTGTGTGTGTGTGCGTGTGTGTGACCACCTTGGGACACTACTTGTGAACATTCAAACCATAGTCTTCAGGTTTCATCCAGAGTAATTGGGCCCCACATGAAGTTGGCACAACATGCACACCCTCTGAATGTGTGGACCTTGGAATTGTGAACCTATTCATATATTGGAGTTTGCTCATTTCCTTTCAAAGTTGCTTTTCTAATAAGTATGATGTCAATCTTTTGTCCGATACCACATCCTGATACCTTATCTGATACTTTTCTCATGTGTCTCTTTCAAGACTGGCATATGTTTTTTGTATGCAGGCTCTCTGTTTATAGTTGTGTATCCTATGTGCTCATAAAGCAGATTTATCATCATCTTGGAGTGCTCAATAATCATTTGAAATGTCAACTTGTGGAGCAGACTTCTTCAATAAAAGTGTCCCTTGAGTCTCCCTGGGATCATTTTGTTAACAGCCTTACGTTAGTATTTACATTCTGTTATATTAGCAGTTTATAGGTCTGTCCTCCCCAGTAGATTATGAGATTTTCCTAGGGCAGAGGAAATAGCTATTCATTTTTGTAATTTGAACAAAGCAGTGCCAGGCACATGTTGTCATTGTTAGAAGACATTGTAACATCAGCACCTGACTTACGGGGACCCACGCATAATCTGAAGAAACATTTGGCACTCTTGTCCCATCCCTATGATCGGTGTGGTCTGAACTACTGTAATTCATTGGTTTTCCACTGGTTGAGTTTCAGAAGTCGTTCTCTATGCCTTTCTTCCTACTCTGTCTTAGTTTAGAAGCGTCACCAAAACCTGTCTCGGAACATAGCAATACACAAGTCCCTACAGACAGGGGGCGACTGTACATGAAGCACACTGGCAGAGAATTGAACCTGGGACGTCTGCATGGAAGGCAAGACTGCTGTTACCATGTTGCTAAACTCTTCATTTCCCATTGATAAAGGGAGAGCCAAACAATGACTCATTTGGAACAACAGACTTTTTTACAAAGCTCAGGCCCAAAACAAATAACCTGTGTCTGACCAATCAATAAAACCCTTTGGCTGATCCTCCAAATATATATCCTGGATCCAAGACACCATCATCTTGTTCTACTCTTATAACTCTTTAAGTCTATGGTCCTTTCTTTCCCCAAACCAAGACAACTCATGTCCCTTCCTTTGTCAATCTCCTCCAGAATGAAGTCTATAAGGGTCTATAAGGTCATGGTATGACCCGGTCTCCCACCTTTGTGATCTCATGTCCTGCGTCCTCCCCACTCAGTCCACACCAATGCACTTTGAGACTCCCGCTCCTGGGAGTATAGCTTCCAGATAGAACCTGCCTTCAGAGTCTCACTTCCTTCAGCTCTCTGCTACTTGACATAATGAGAGGGGTTTTTGAAAATAGTAATCTCCACTTGTCATCCTTACCCTGTTTTACTATTCTTTTGACACTCAATCTACATGATACATTGTGTTATTTGCTATTTTTTTGTCTTCCTACATTAAAAGATAGAGTTCATGGAGGCAAGGATCGTCTTGTTTGGTGGTGTATGGATTAGGTGCTGGACCACTAACTACTAGGCCTAAGGTTCAACAGCCGCTCCATGAGAGAACTTCGTTGTTATGAGTCAAAGTTGACTATGGCAGTGATTTGGTTTTTTGGTCTATATCTACAGCACCAGTGTCTGCCACATAGTAGGCACTTCAATATTTAATACTGGGAAAGCTAATTTATATCGCTAAACATTGTCATTCTTTTAGAATCTGCCAGTAATGTCAAACAGGGATGGAGATGTATAAAAACCCAGAGCACACTGGGGTATATTTTGCTGAAAATTAATTTATTTATTAATAAAGAAGAAATCCTGTAAGACAGATAATTTTATTTCTGTGAGTCATAAGAAATGATATACTGTATACACTTGTGTATAAGCCAAGTTTTTCAGCATATTTTTATGCAGTTTTTGTAACAAAATTAGATGCCTCCGCTGATATGTGGGTCAGCTTATACTCAAGCATATGCAGTAATTTTTCCTGCTCAATTTTATGGCTGAGGAAACAGGAGTCAAGGCTGAACCCACAATTCTTTAGTGTTGTTCACATGACTCTTTTCAAACTTTAATCTCACTCTTCACAAATTTGATATCCTGAATACACATATTACTATATACATTATACTTGTCTCCAGAGTTTATTTGTCTATAAAGGTTTAACCAGTCACAAGTACAGTAATTTCCAAGAAATTAATGTCTATCTGTCCCTGTCATTACAATATAATTGATATTTGATTTGCCTACAGAATCCCTACTTATACAGCAGGTACAATTTTAAATGAAACTTCATCCTGGATTGAAAAAAATTCCCACCAATCACGTGGCAAAGAACATTTTGGCAACAGTAATATATCTGTTGTTGGATCTTAACTCAGTTATATTCCAAGATTCTCTATGTCGCTGGCTGAATTCTTAAAAGAACTGTCAGTTACTGTAGGAACCAGCTGGGAGATATTAGTGATTAAATACTGGTAGAGTCACAAATATCAACTATGGGAAGTTAATTTATAGCACAAACTTCTGTACTTGTTTTAAAATTAAAAGATCAATGTATTGGAGGTTCTTACAACTCTTATAACAATCCATACTGTGCTCAAATTTTTCTAGGGGTCTTCCATTTCCTGACAAAGCCTTGATGGAGAAGTAGTTAAGTGCTAGGCTGCTAACCAAAAGGTCATCGGTTCAAAACCACCAGTGGCTCTGCAGGAGAAAGGTTTGACAATCTGCTTTCACATGATGACAGCCTTGGAAACCCTGTGGACAGTTCTACTCGGTGCTAGAGGGTCACGATGAGCGGGGACTGACTTGACAGCAATGTCTGCTTCTCAACCCCCCCATTTCTGGAAACATTAACCCAGAACATTATGCAATGCGGTACTATGAAACAGTTCTAAAGTTAAGTACTGTGAGTATAATCCTTTTGGCATCCAAGTTAGACTGGGCAACTGAGAACAGGCTTAATTAAAGGGAAATAATAATTCTTAGAACATATTGGCTAAAGAACTAGAGAGAATGTTCAGAGATCTGGAAACAAAACTGTCAGAAAGCAGTATTTATAGAAGTGCCTTACCTCTTCCACCAACGCCTGTTGGAAAACTGCACGGATGGAAAGACAACACTGATGGAAATTCCTTATGAGCTGAGGGTGGACAGAGCTACTAAGTTGTGCCACCTCTTCATACGTAGGAGTAATAAGAATCCCTTGCATTGTTTCTAAAGCGACATAGTGGAAAAGTGTGTTCTCAGGACCAGATGTCAATCTTGAGGAGACAAAAAAAGAATAAAGTAAACATGATATTTTGAATTTTGTTGTTTTAGTAAACTTTCATCTACAATCTGATATTACTAGTGAAATCAGGGAAGGGAAACTGGACCGTAAATTTAATTGAAGGTGAAGTGCAGGCTAGGGCAGTATGAATTCTCCTCAGGGAGCCAAATGCGACATGTTTCGCAAGGATAAATAAATACCAATTCATCTGCAAGTCACTTCATCCTCAGCTTTGGAGACCTATGGAGGTTGTGCTACTCTCTATAATAGGGTCTTTATGAGTCAGAATGGATTTACTGGCAACATTTTTTATGATCAGAAAAAATTCCTCCCTTTTTTCTGGCCTTCAGCTTTCTTGAGGCCAGGGAAAGGGTGGAAAGGCAAGTACCTACAAATTCACACACTCTTCTCATTCGAGAAATGGACAGAACAGAAATTATTCTTTAAAAAGGAGCCAGTAATGATATTCCTTATGGTTGGGTGTGGGGGACGAGTGTTGAATCAAAGTTTTGTTATCTGAGTTATAAACAACACAGCGAGCAAGTTTATTTACTAAAAACCATAAACTCACGCAGTGTATATTAAGAGAAAGTTTAAAATCCTCAAACAAGCAGTTACCCAACAGAAAGATAAGAGATTTGTACAAAAGCATATTTCTTCTTCAGAAAAAGGGCACTTGTGCAGTGGTACATGGAATCAGGGTAGCTCAGGTTAGGCCAGGAGCTGGAAGGCGACTACAGTAAGCTAGGTGAGAATAAAATGGGTGCAGGAACTAGGGGGAATATCACTAAGGCTTAGACTGATCCAAAAACCATTAGGATCCAGAATGGATAGGACTTGGCTTCTGAATAAAACATGTCATACATATTATTTTAAATATCACATATTTCACAAAAACACGTACATCCAAATCATTAAGTGTCTTATGTCATGCTTTTAAAATTAACTACACAGCATGAACATCCTCCATACTAAAAACAGTAATAAAGATACTACGTTAACACCTTTAAAATAGGAGAGCCCATAATTCAAATCAGAAGCAAATTTATATATTTGAACCACTGCCCTGGAGAAAAGCTTCCTTTGCTAGAGATAGGGTGAAACAGATATAAACCATTATCTTCATTTAGCAATAAAATGAAGATAAATGCAGAGCAGCAGTGCAGTGAAGTGAAATTACTCAGTTTGGCTCTTCTACTCAGTCTCTGCAAATCCCAACAGATGACTGATGGAGCACGCAAACAGGGTGTATGAGACTAACATGAGGAGACGGGTCAGGTCTGCTATTCCACTAGGTATAAAGTGAGCCAACCATCCCCAAAGAGGAACAGAGCCTCTCACGATCACCAAGAATAAAGATTCACAAGAGCCTGTGAGGAGAAGTGGAGTGGTGAGAGCATAAGACGGAGCTGATGAGCGTGGAGGAACGCACGAAAAGAGAGGGTTACAGGGCTGGCCCCAACCAAAGTCTAACTGACCCCCCCCAGTAATATGTTGACTGAGCACAACACTAAACCTACAGGTTGGGGAGAGGACCCACCATGCCACGCCCACACGGAAGCAGACAGGCAGGACGAAGACAAAGGGACAGTGGGTCTGGACCCCGTGCTGGCACACCAGGCTCTTAGGAAACATCCTTGCGGGGAGCTGCTGGGACATAGGGCTGTGGGACCGGCAACAGTTTGTGTCATGCTGTCCCCTTACTGGAGCAGACTGCACCAGAGGACAATTCTGGGGTCACATGGAGGGGAGATAGTATGGTCTGAACCCCCCACTGCTGGGAAAACCAAGAGGGGAACATAACAGATCAGCACCTGGAGGAAAGCAAAGCTGTGAAGCCTCTGGAGAGCCCCCAAAATGGACTTCAGGCCGGGAGGGGCAGCTCCTGGTGTTCCCCCATGACCAGTGGGGAGATAGTCATGAAGGTGAGCCAACAGACCTGGAATTATGTATATATTTTCCTCCTTTTCTTATTTCAAGCTTTTGTTTTCTTTTTGTTTGGTCTAAGTCATGGTCAATTTGCCTACTTACATAAGATAGGCATGAGAAGGATGCCCGAGGAAAAAGCAGTGGGATTGACTCCCCCCGGGGGAATTGGAGGGAGAAGGTGGTGGGGGAAGGGTACAGGGAGCAGGCAGTGCCATAGACAGGGGAACAACTAGGGATTTGAATCAACAATGAGTAGATAGAGATCCTGAGGGTGTCAGAGCAACAGCAAACTAGCTAAGAGGAAGTACTAAGAGGTATTACTAAGGGAAAGTGATGGTGGGGCAGGAGGAAGGTAAAAGGAAACAGAAGAAGGACCTAGGAAGCAAAGCAATAGATAGAAGCATAAGCACAGATCTGTCCATATATAAATACAATAACCCCACAAAAATAGAGGTATTGGCTTATGTACATATACTTATACGGAAATACACTAGGGTCATAGACAGACTTAGGGCCTCTGCTCATACCCTCCTTCAATACAAGAACACTTTGTTCTAAAAAAAAATCAGCATTCTGAGATGCTCATCCTCCCAACACAATTGCTGAAGACAAAATGAGTGCATAAGCAAATGTGGTGAAGAAGGCATACGTTGCCCAGCTATTAAAAGATAGAGCAAAGGCTCAATATAAAGTAAATTTTAAAAAATTATGGTGGCAACATATGTGCAAATGTGCTTGATACAACTGATGTATGGATTGTTATAAGAGCTATGAGAGTCCTCAATAAAATGATCTTTTAATGACTAAATAAATAACCTTTAACATAAAAAAAATTAAACATGCAAAAGGGTGGTTTGCTACAGAAGAAAGCTAAAAATGGACTTTGATACTCTGAAATATTACTCTGTACAACCATTGGTCTCTCCCTGCACAGAGCAAGGAGATGTGAAGAAAATAAAAGGTGCATGGAAACAATTAGTCCAAGGATTAATGGACCACATAAACCCCACTTCCCCATTCCTGAGACCAGAGGAATTAGATGGTGCCCGGTTCCCACTACAAAGTGCCCTGAAAGTATCACAAGAGAAGGTCCTGGGAAAAGTGGGAGTAAAGTTGTGGAATGGAATTCTAAAAAAACACCACCATTCAGGGCTGGAATGGAATTTTCTCTTGTGACCCAGCTTTCAGGCAAAGAACAGACCAGTGTACAAGGCCAAGAACACCAGGGAAGTCCATGCTGCTTAGAGTAACTTGTGAGATCAAAAGAGCAGCACTGGCCCAGAGGCAAAGTTCTGAAGGCAAGACGGGATAGTGAGGAAGGAGGAACTAATGAAAATGGGAAATAGGGATGAAGTGGAGGAGTGTTGTTAAATGTGGGTGCAATGACATAAAACAAAATGTGTGTGAGTTGTTGAATGAAAAGCTGATTTGTTCTGTAAACTTTCATCCAAATCACAGGAAGAAGTCTTTGAAAAAATAAAAATTATTTTTCTTTTGATATTGAAATGTTTATATGTTCATGTTCCTAAATGTGTAATGAAAAGCATTTGATAAATGGAATAAACAATGCTTTTAATACCCATGATATATCACAATTATAAATAGTGAATAAACTAAGCATTTTTTTAAAATTTTACTTTCACATTGCAATACTCCCTTAAGGGCAAAGAAAGAAAAAGAGTCTAAATGTAAAAAGAATATGATGAGGAAATTGCTTACTTCACTGTGTTATATATTTCACGTTCTTTTTCTGATAGCTCCTTTTTCAAGTTCCCCAAAAGAAATGGATTTGGAAGAGTAGACTTCTTTTTAGTGACCTGTAAAATATGGTAAAGGATATTAGTACCTGACTGCCTATCTATATGTGGAAGCAAACAGCAGAGTTTAAGTTAAAAATCCATGTAAGAGAATGACTTGCTCTTTTGCAATGTTTTCTTTAAGTATTTTCTATGGTAATTTGTGCCTTTTGGCATATCTTCTGCTAATAGTGAGCCCAGAAGCATGTTACAGAGAGGATGCTTCTCTCTGAAAACACACCAGAGTCATTAGCAAGCTATTACTAAGTTTTGTCACAATCATGTATGCATACTTGTCTCCCTCCTTAGACACTTCACATACTTAAGGACAGGGATTGTGCTTTATCCTTTAAATCTCTTTTGTGTAGCATGTCCCTTGCTTCCTAGTAGGTACACAATCAACATTTGTTAAGTGGTTGAATTTTCTTTTGGTAACTTTTTATTGTGAACTGGGTGAAGGATTACATAGATCATCAGTTTTACATTAAAAAACTCATACACAGTTTGCTTCATCTCATTCATTGCGATTCTCTCAGTGCAACTCCACTCATCCAACCTCGTATTTCCAGCCTCCATTTCTCTCCTATTCCTTCTGAACTTTGACACCGGGGAAATGCTGCCCTCCTGATGGCCGATGGTTGATTATCCTACAGTGTGCATACACTCTAGTTATCGTTCCCCTTGTAGACCTGTTCTATTCCACATTTGAGTCCTGTTCACATTTTTCTCCCACTCTATGCAGTTCCTTCTAATGTGATCCTTTTCATAGAAGTTGGGCACCGTCTAGTTCTCCTGGTCTCATGGTTGCAGAGGCTAGGGTTTGTGTGGCCCATTAGTTTATTGGACTTTGTTTCTATATGAATTTTGATGTTCATCACTCTTAGTTGTTCACGAGATTTTAAGAACCCAGTTTCTGCTAACCAAAGTAGGATATAGAGCAGTGTTTCCCAAAGTGGACGATGCCACCTTCTGGGGGTCCTGGGATGATCCAGGGGGCTGCTGCAAAAGCGATACCTACATCTTATCTTGAATTATAGGCTAATGTACAAAAGTTTTTAATTGACAGAGAGGTGCTGAGTTAATTGTTTTTTGTGAAAGAGGGGAGGTGGGTCAAATAAATGGGGACCCTATGATGCAGAGCATTATCTTTGGGAACTATGTTATGCTAATTGACCTTGGAGTGCCTGGAGACTACAGTCCTAATCCCTGGTCTCAGCGACCCACTCCTTCAAGGTACCTGGCCTGGCTAGGAAGTTTCCATAATTTTGTCCGCTGTCTGCTCCACCACATTTATGGATTTATCTTCAACAAAGGTCAATACACATATACAAATATTCTCTGTTAAACCTTCACATCTTGAATCTTTGAGTAGAGACAAAAGGCCTTCAATAATTTAGTCCATAACTGGATTAATAATCACCTAGGGACCTGTCAGGGGAGCTTGTGGGGCTCATGAGTACAAGAAAGAAGAAAATGGTCTTGAATTGACTGTGGTGGTGATGGCACAACTCTTCTCCATAGATGGAGCTCGTCAATTGTGTGACATGTGAATTAAATGCCAGTAAAAAGAAATAAAAAATAATGTTTTCTCATGAACTTTTTAAAGCACACACACTTTGTGGCTTCTAATTTTCTTTTTGTTTTTGCTAAACATTATAAAGGCTATTTAGATAAACGTAAATGCCCTATAGCTAGTACATTCCCTGTTGTCACTAGAAATAAAGAAGAAATAGTGTTGGAAAGCTGGATTCAAGAGTTTAACTACCTGAAAGTCCTCTGAAACAGATGGTCCTAGTTATCAAGAGGCTCCTGTTTTATTTTGTAATATATTATCTTAAAGGTACTTTTAAATTCTAACTCATTGGTTTGCCAACAGTGATTAAAACCACTGCTAGTTAAAATGAGAAATGATACACTACCCCAGAACGCACACACTTGAATAAGTTTACCCCTAACTCAAGGCACCACGTACCTCTGGGCCATCAGAACCCTGAGATTCTCTCTGCTTCCACATTGCATCAGGTATAGTGTGGGGACTGATGCCCACACCCTCTCCACCATCACAACCATTGTCAGAACCGCCAATGCTCCGGGAAGGACTGGGTTTATGTGTCTTTAAGGAGTAGTCAAAAAGTGCTCTTCTGCAGGTTGGAGAGGCTGCTACTTTGGAAGTACTCTGTAGCCTACTAAGGATAGGTGAGGTTGTCAAACTATCGAGTTGGTCACGGGAGCCAGTAAGGAACCAGTCCGCAGAAGACAAACAGGGGGTTGGACAGGATGCTAGCCTTTCCTCTAGGTGGGAATCTACTCCTTCCAGCTGGTGAAGAGTTGTTTTAACCTGATCCACATAGATGTAGTCTGGTCCAGGTTTCCCAATAGCTTTGGATGCACAGCCTCCAGCTTCTAATATGACACATAACATATAATGCCTCTACAAGAAAAAATTTAATATAGGTTTATCTGCCATGAAAATTTTGCATGCAATATGGACATACATATTTATAATATTAACACATGGACATATGGCATAGATATGTAATGATTATTAAACATTCCTTCTTCTCTGTTCTTTCTAGGTTACTCACCGTGCTTCTTCATCCCCTTGAAAGCAACTCTCACAATACCCTATCCTGCTATACCTGTCAACAACTCCTCTTTGCCCATGGAATTCCTTAAGTAACATTCAAAAAGCCTCCATTATTTGAAGTCTTTCCATTTACACATTTCATTTTTAATTCTATACACTTTCACGTCACCGTCCCAGTTCCCAAAACACATTACAAATTTAAAACCACTACATAAGTGGGAAAACCTATTTTTAGAACATGCTAATATTTTTCTGAATTAATATTTCTCATAAGGAATTTCTCCATACAGAGGAATAGGGGCATAGAATACATTCTTCAACCCTGGTATTTGACATGCTCATAATTTTAAATAATTATGTTTACTTATGTTTTTATTTAGACAAGCAGTACATGGCAAAAAAGAAACCCTGAGGAAAGAGTCATGGTAAACTTACCAAACCGACAATTAGTAGAAAGTACCGCCCTTCTGGCTCTGGAAAGACTTCCGTATTTGAGTTTTGAGAAGGCTGGAGGTGGTGTTGGGGAAACACTTCTCTCCATATTACCAACTGACCGATTCTCTGCTTTGCTGCTATAGGCAGCAGGCAATGGTGGCGACAGTATGCAGCAATATCATTAAGATCATCCTTAGGCAAATGACTGCATATCAAATATCCCTTGGATTGAACCCAAAAGAGCAAAAGTCAGTACTGACATGGGCAGCAATTCTATAATGTATTTCTAGTACTGTCACAGACACTTCTTCAGTTGACTCAAAATAACGCCGCTTCAAAGGGATGAGTGAAAAGACAGGAAGGATAAATGCTTTGTCTGAGATCAAATATTCAAGATAAGGACTCCAACATACATGGTAACATTGCCTCTGAATAGTATTAACAGGAGGCAATTTAGATGGTACTATGAGGAAGAACGGACAATACTGGAGGGGAAGTGGGGACCTGGGGGTAAGACAGGAGAGACTTTTCACCGAGTACCCTACTATTCTCATCTTCAGGTGTGTTTTAAATGATTTTAATAATAAAAAATGGAAAGCACTTACATAAGTTTGTTGCTTACTTTGCTTTACATGGAAGTCAACTATTTAATGTTAGAAGATTTTCTTAAAGATGCAAGGTTAATTTTTTTCCCTCTGTGCTTCTCTTATTTTTCTCTTTTTAAAAAAATGTTTTATTAGGGGCTCATACAACTCTGATCACAATCCATACATACATCAACTGTATAAAGCACCCGTGTACATTCATTGCCCTCATCACTCTCAAAGCATTTGCGCTCCACTTAAGCCCTTTGCATCAGGTCCTCTTTCTTCCCCTCCCTCCCCGCTCCCCCTCCCTCTTAAGCCCTTGATAATTTATAAATTATTATTTTGTCATATCTTGCCCTATCCAACGTCTCCCTTCACCTCCTTTTCTGTTGTCCATCCCCCAGGGAGGGGGTCACATGTAGATTCTTGTAATCGGTTCCCTCTTTCCAACCCACCCTCCCTCTACTCTCCCAGTATTGCCACTCACACCACTGGTCCTGAAGGGATCATCCGCCCTGGATTCCCTGTGTTTCCAGTTCCTATCTGCACCAGTGGACATCCTCTGGTCTAGCCAGACTTACAAGGTAGAATTCGGACCATGATAGTGGGTGTGGGGGGGTGGGGGAGGAAACATTTAGGAACTAGAGGAAAGTTGTATTTTTCATCGGTGTTATATCGCACCTTGACTGACTCATCTCCTCCCCTAAATGCAGGGTTAATTTTTAAGATAAGATAAAAAACACATTATTGTAAAAGAAAACTACTGCTTTTCTCTCTTACATACTTGGGTTTTTGATTTTTTTTCTTTCACGCATTTATAAACATTTTAGAATGGAGTAATACCACAAACATGCCCTACATTTACCAATACAGGTATATGTCACTTCACGTCCACAATGTGGCCTGTGGAATAGGATATTATAAACAAATCATTGAAATCTTATGGCAGCCTCCTCCTGCTGTCCTTGTCATCACAGCCGCTACCGCTTACTGAGAGAGGCTGGAGGAATGGGTGCCGGCAGCCGCAGCAGCAGCTCCCTCTGCCTGCCTGAGCAGTATGAACAGCCGGGGTGTGGCAGCCCCTGGCACCGCCAGCTTGCCTGCAGTCAAATCCTAAGAATCCACCCCCAAAGCTTTAGTCCAACGCTGCAAGAGACCACATTATAGGTCTTTAACACCATCAGGGGAACTTAAAAAGAAAGAAAAAGATCATGGGCTTGTATATGGTCAGATGCAGCCCAAATCGACCTTAAGTAATATCTCTCTGTATGGAGATATCCTTAATTTAAAATCTTATTCATAAAATATATACAGTAAAGGGAAAGATGAATATATATTTCATGTTGGTAAGAGCTTCAGAAAAGTTACTTTAGTTCTGTTCATAGAAGTTGGGCATTTATAAAACCGTCAAGCACTACTTTACCTTGTAAAACAGGGAAGAGCCCAAAATTGAATACAGTCGTCGCATGTCATAGTAATCCTCAGACTGGCGGAGGGAAAAAGGGTAAAGATTAAAATTTTGGTCTTCTCTAGCAAAGAAAAAATTCTAATTAAGTTATAACACTTAAAATGGAAATTACATCTTTCATAAATGAACCTATCATAGTGCCTTCTTTAGAAATAAAACAACATTATTTTGGTAAAATATACATGTGCTCATGTATTTATTTTTTATTTATAACAACCTTATCTTTCATTCCTATAAGATGTTGTTAAGCAAGAATAAAGCCTAAGATTTGTTCCCAGAAGAGGAATTTTCGAGAATGTGTATTTTTCGGTTGTCAACTGGAGCACTCTGTCAATATCTGGGAGGGTGAGCTTTCTGATTGTGTTGCTTAGCGCTCCTGTGTCTTTATTGAGAACCTACCTGATGATCTGTCATTCCTGGAGAGTGTTGTATTGAAGTCTCCTACCATCATCGTCAATCTGGAGGGTTCTCTTTTCAGCTCTGAGAGTATTTGGTTGATGTACTTCAAGGCTCTTTCACTGGGTGTGCACACGTTTATCGTGGCTATATGTCTGATAATTCTGCAGTGTCCATCCCTATCTCTCCTAATGTTGTATACTTTCAAGTCTGTTTTATCCGAGATTAATATTGCCACCCCTGGCTTTGTTTTGGTTGCCATTCGCTTGGTACGATTTTTTGCTATCCTTTGTTTCTTCATCTGTTTTTGTTTATGAGTTTGAAGTGTGTCATTTGAAGGCAGCATACTGATGGGTTTTATTTCAGAGGGAAATTAAAAAACAACAAATATATTAAAGCAAAAACCTTATACTTTATGCCAGGTGTCTTCAAACTGCGGCCCACCGAGGACATTTATCTGGCCCGCTGAGTGTTTTGCCCCGTTTTTTTTAACTTCAAAATAAGATGTGTGCAGTGTGCATAGGAATTGTTCAGTTTTTTTTAAACTATAGTCTGGCCCTCCAACGGGTCTAAGGTACAGTGAACGGGCCCCATTTAAAACATTTGAGGACCCTGCTTTATGTCATATAAAATGTCCAATATTATAAAATATTTTGGTGAGTAAAAATTGATTGTACAACCTATTTGGGAACAACGAGAATGTGAAAAAATAAAACCTATTCCCAAATCGGATCATTCCTGTTGTCAAGTACCATCAGGTCTCAGCACTGCTGCTCCTGTGTCATGTTCACAATCACTGCTATCCCTGAGCCCACCGTGGCAGCCACAGCACCATCCGTGTCATGCAGGGCCTTCCTACTCACTGACCCTCTATTTCAGCAAGTACGCTGTCCTTCTCCAGGGACCCGTCCTTCTGGGTAACGCGTCTAAATACCTAAGAAAAAGTTTCAGCATCATGGCTCCAAAAGCGCATTTTGGCTTTACTATTTCCAACACAGGTTTCTTCTGTCTTTGGAAGTCCATGGGACATACAATATTCTTCATCGACACTATAATTCCAAGGCACCAGTTCTCCTCTGGCCTTCACTGTCCAATTTTAAACACATGTGAGGGTACTGGGTCAGTGCACCTTAGTTCTGGCATGTTTGTTTTGTAACATGTTAAAGTGGTTTCCTCTGGCAGATTTTCCCAGCGCAATGCAGCATTTGATTTCATGACTGCTGCTTTCATGGGTATTGATTTTGTGGATCCAAATAAAACGAAATACTTGACAATTTCAATTTCTTTTTGCCATTTAAGATGATTTTGCTTAATGGTCCAGTTGTGAGGATTTTCGTTTTCTTTGGCTTCATGCTTAATCCATACCGAAGGCTGCAGTCTTTGATTTTCATCAGCAAGTGCTTCGAGTACTCTTTGCTTTCAGGAAGCAAGGTTGTGGTATTTGCATGTCCCAGGCTATTAATGAATTGTCCTCCAATCTTGATGCCCTGCTCTTCATACAGTCCTCAGATGATTTGCTCAGCCACAGACTGCGTAAGTATGTTGAAAGGATACAGCACTGACGCATGGCTCTCCTGATTTTAAACCACGAACCCAAAGGCCATCAGCTCCAAACCATCAGTCACTCCTTGGGAGAAAGATGGCGCTTTCCACTGTACTACTGGAGAGTTACAGTCTTGGAAACTCACCGGGTAGTTCTACCTTGGCCTATAGGATTGAGATGAGTCGGCATCAATTTGATGGCAGTGAGGTTTTTTTGCTTTCCTATCCTCTAATTTTGTGGAATGGCTGCCTCTTGGTCTCTTGGTTGTGCATAGCACATCGACGTGTTCTGGAGTCCTCCTTCTTCATAATTTTCTCCATACTTTGTTATGATCCATCCACACAGTTGAATGCCTTTATAGAGTCAATAAGATTATTTAAAATTATAGAACCACAGGCACGGAAGTTAAGATTTAGAACATGAATATTGAGGGTCACAATTTAATCCATAATACCTAGTAATTCCATTTCTAGAGATCTAAAGCAAAACTCAAAACAAGATGTTTTTATATAAAATATTCATGCAGAATTATTTGTAATACGGGGAATTTGGAGATAATGCAATCTCAACAATGGAAGAATGGCTAAGTCAATTAAGAATGTTCATAGCAGAGAATACAATATTGTTGAAAAAATAATACTAAGGTTGATCTGTATGGCGCCCTGGTGGTGTGGTGCTTATGTACTGGGCTCCATCCTCATGGTCTGTACTCTGAAGCCACCAGCTGCAGCTCCTTGGCAGAGACACTGAGCTTTCCACTCCCATAAACAGTTACAGTCTCGGGAACCTCCACGGGGCTGTTGCTATGAGCCAGCACGGACTTGATGACAGTGAAATATGTAAAAACAAAAGCTTTTAAATATCTAATTTTTCCTTAAAAAACCACCCCTCCCCAAATTATACAAATGTTTATATGCATCTTGGTTTTTCTGCTGGAAAGTATGTGCGTAGTAAAAGGCTGGACGGAAACATGACAAATAACCACAGCAGTTGGCCCTGGGAGGAGGAAGGACCGTTGCTCTTATGAACTGTGCTTGCATTTTCACCCAAAGGCAGGTAGTAATCTTTTTTTTTTATTAAATATTTTATTTGCTGTAAATGTTTCTCTTTTTTTTTTAAGGCAGGTAGTAATCTTAAAATAAAAACGGAAAATAACTGAAACATCCCTAAACCGAGAATAGATGGAGAGTGATACATGCTATCATGAAGTACTGCTCAGCAATGAAGCGCTCCTGTGGTTATGACAAGGACAGCAGCTCAGTCCATCAGCACCTGTGTCACGGAGAAGACATCAGGCTGCTGGTCTCCTAAAGACTGACAGCCTAAAGACCCTAGGAAGCAGCTCTACTCTGTCCATAGGGTCACTAAGAGTTGGAACCAACTTGGTAATAGTGGGTTGAGGGTGGGTCTTAAGCAATCAAAGGGACTAAACTACTGATGGACTATTTAAAATCCACCCATGGTTTTGCGTCTGTCAGTAGTTTGATTCTTTTTTTGCTGAGTAGTATTCCATAATATGGATGTACCAGGGTTTGTTTGTTAAGGTTGAGGGACATTTAGGCTGCTTAGAGTCTTGCTGGTTTACAGCTCTTGTTCGGTGCCATAGTGACTCATAGTAATCCCATGTGACACAGCAGCTCTGCCCCAAAGGGTTTTCACGTTGTGACCTTTACAAAAGAGGATTATCAGGTCTTTCTCCTGTGGAGCCACCGCTGGAGGATTTGAACTGTTAACCTTGTGAGATTAGCAACCAAACACCAACCGTATATACTTGTGTATAAGCCGAGTTTCTCAGCACAAAAATGTGCTGAAAAACTGGGGTTCAGCTTATACACGGGTCAGTGGTACCCCAGTGAGGTGTAACATCTCGTGGGTGATTGCTGTTCCTTCGCTGTTTATTCAAAGCCCCGCTGACACAGCAGGGCTTTGAATGTTTGTTTACTCACATCTAACCAATCAGAGCCGTCCTATGACGTGGACGGCTCCAATTCGCAGAAGCACCTATAGTGATTCACTTACACTGGCAGCTGAACTGGTAAGGATGTGTCTGTGGCTGCACCCCGTCTCTCCCCTCTGGTCTCTGTGTTAATTCACATCCTGCATTTCCCACCCTAGGTTTATACTCGAGTCAATCAGTTTTTCTGGTTTCCCGGGTAATAATTAGGTACCTCAGCTTATACTCGGGCCGGCTTATATTCGAGTATATATGGTAATTGTTGCTCCACCAGGGCTCCTGGAGATTGTTTAGCAAGCCATTATACTAGTCATGTCCAAGTTTTTGTGGAATTCAGACTTTTTCATTTCTTATCAGCAAACCCACCCAGTGCCCACCAGGAGCCCTTTCCTGCTGAGAAGTATTTCATTATCTGATGGGTCCCTCTGTCTCTGCTCCCTAGTGGTGCTGTCCGGAACGCATTAGGACTGCTAACAGCAAGGTTGGTGGTTTAAACCTCCCACCTGCACCAGGGAGACAGAGAAGGCTCTCTGTCTTACAGCCTCAGAAAGTTCATAGAGAGCTTGCGATAAGTCAGAATCAACTCAAAAGTAGTGGGGGTTGGCGTTAGTAAAATACCTCGGGTTGGGAGTGCTGAGTCATTTATTAAGTGTAAAAGTTACCTTTATACTACATTACAAAGTGAATCTCCAAGGTGGCTGTCCTGTATGAATTATCACTAGCACTACATGAGAATGCTGGTGTCTTCATCAGTATTATCTTTAAATTATAGTCTTTAAATTCTGGAGTCTCTGAGTGGAACACATGGTTAAACGCTCAGCTGCTAACGGAAAGTTTGGCAATGTGAATCCACCCAGACACCTCTGAAGACAGCCCTGGAGATCCATCTCCAGAAGATACAGCCACGGAAACTGGGGAGAAGAGTGCTACTCTGGGACCAGTGTGTCTGAAGTCCCTGTGAGTTGGAATGGAACTGAGAGCAATCTTTAAAAAAGCTACTCTAAAAAGACTACTCATTTAGGTAGCTGTGTCAAGTCCACGGGTGGTGCAAACAGTTAAGTGTTTGAAGACTAGTCAGGTTTTCAACTTACTAAAAGGTACTTTAAAAGACCAGTCTGGCGATTGCTTCTGAAAGGTCATTACCTTGAAATCCCTATGGTGTACCTATCTACTCAAGTATAAGCTGCCAAGGCACCTAATTTTTTTTTCTTTTTTTAAAAATTTTTTTATTTTAACAATTTATTGGGGCTGATACAATTCTTTTCACAGTTCATACATATACACACATCAATTGTATAAAGCACATCTGTACAGTCTTTGCCCTAATCATTTTTTTCTCTTTTCTTCTTTTACATTTTATTAGGGACTCAAACAACTCTTACCACAATCCATACATATACATACATCAATTGTATAAAGCACATCCATACATTCCCTGCCCCAATCATTCTCAAGGCATTTGCTCTCCACTTAAGCCCCTTGCATCAGGTCCTCTTTCCCCCCCCCTCCCTCCCCATTCCCCCCTCCCTCATATGCCCTTGGTAATTTATACCTCGTTATTTTGTCATATCAAGGCACCTAATTTAACCACAAAAACTGCATTAAAATGTGCTGAAAAAAACTCGGCTTATCCACCAGTATATACAGTACTTAGATCTGTTCTGTATACATGGCTTGCCATGAGTTGGAATCAACTCAATGACAACTAATAACAGGAGGTATGTAGAAATAATTCATTGGGTGTATTTTTTCCCCACTAGCATGGTTTTTTGCTTTTTAAAATAGTTTAGTGCAGAGGTAAAACTGAGACCTAATAAGCTGCCCATTGTAAGTTTTAATAGACCTGTAAACTATCGCAATGTTCTAGATAACGGACATATCCCAACATGCTAAGGTGCTTCCTCAGGCACCTGCTGCCCCTCCTTGCCCAGGCCATGCAACTTCCTGTCTCCAGCAACCACTGACCAGTTCACTGTCACCGTGGATGTTTGCATTTGCTGAAATTTGACATATAGGGAATTATACAATATATACTATTTTTGTCTGACCTCTTTTATTCATCATAAGTTTTTAAAGATTCATCCATATTGTACATTATCATACGTTTATTCCTTTTCATTGTTGAGAAGTAGCCCACTGTGCATACATACTACAATTTACCTAGCTACCTTTTGATAGACATTTGGATTATTTCTAGTCTGGGACTATTAAAAATAAGACTGCTAAGAATATTGTGTGAATTGATGTATATATGGATTGTGATGAGTTGTATGAGCCCCTAATAAAATGTTAAAAAATATTTGTGAGGTTTTTATGGGAAGATATTCTTTCATTTCTCTTGGGAAAATTGATAGGACTAGAATGGCTAAATCACATGGTAGGTATATATTTAACTTTACAACAAACTGCCAAAAAATTTTCTGAAGTGGTTGTGCCATTTTACATTCCTAATTAATATGACCTCATTGATATCATTTGCCCTTTCTAATCAAGAAAATGTTAGTTTTACTATTCCCTAAAAGAATGTTCTATTAAGAAAGAAATTAGATTTTAAATAAATATTAGTTCCTTAAACACTGATAATTTTTTAAGTATTAGTAATAAATGTAGATCTAGTTATTAAATTTTATGATGATTAGATTCAGGATCCGGAGCTGGTGCTGATAACTGCGGAGTCCCGCTTCTACCTCTCTCCTTGGTCCTGGAATAACTCTACCGATCACTGATTAGCCATAAAAAATATTATATAATAAACCTTCAAAAAATTTATGATGATTAGTATCTATATAATTATTCTCATCAGTTTAAAAAAACTAAAAAGCTGTTTTTATTAATTGACTTATCATACAACTCAGTAGTTCAGTCACAGTAAGAAGAGTTGTGCAATCGTCACCACGACCAATTTTAGAACATTGTCTTCTTTCTTGTAGTTCCTGTTGCTAGCTCCCCAATTCTCTCTTAATTCCCCTGTCATGTCTCTAGTAATTATTAATCGAGGTACTGTCTCTATAGATTTACCTATTCAGGATCTCATATACAGAAAAACATACAAAACAAAATCAAGCAACAACAACAACAAAGCAACAACAATGGCAAAATGAAACAGAGAAAAAAATCTCAATTAAAAAGAAAGCAGGAAATATTGAAAAGTAGAGCAAATTTTAAAGGGTCAAAGAAAGATAAAATAATGAGGTGTTACATTGAACCTAGTGGTGTCTACTGGAGTCAACGTTACAATGCTGTTTCTCACAGCAAGGCTATGTCACATCTCTCGACTACTGTCAGAGAGGATTCTTTTAAAAAATCTTCTATTTTTAAAATTTTAATAAATCATTTTATTGGGGCTCTTCCAGCTCTTATATCAATCTATACATCAATTGTAGTCATCACAGGGCCTTGGTGAAGTGTTCAGCAGCTAACAGGACGGTCAGACACAGACCTGATGGTAAGCTTCCATGTAGATTAGAGCCTAACAGCCCTCTGGGGTTACATGAGATCACTGTGAGTGAAAATTCAGTCCAACAGTACCTGACAGCAACGGGTATATATCATTACCCCCAGTGTCAACTATTACCCAGGCACAGTCACTCTGCTTCAGCTGTCTTCTCTTCAGATCCCCAGCCCCACTCTACTAAAATAGAACTCTTAAAAAAAAAATCTGTAACCATAATACCACCAAAACCAGTCATCAATGTCTATACTTCCTTGTGTCACAATGATTTTAAAAATTTGTTTGAGTCAAGATTCAAACAAGAGACATACATTGCAATTATTGTTTCGTATAACCTATAGGTTTCTTTCTACTTCCTTCCTCTTTAATTTACTTGTTGAACATACTATAGCATTGTTCCATGCCACTTCCCGGTCTGGACTAGGAAGGACTGTCACTCTAGTGGTGACGTTAACAGCTACTGATCACTGACAGGCTCAACTAATTCCCTGGGGACCTGCAAATTGGTGATATTCCAATTCTTCCATTCTTCCTTCACTTGTAACGCAGAATATGGAATACATCTATAAATAAAAACCCTCCTCTCTAAGTAGCAATCTGTTTTTTTTAAATCATCTTATTGGGGGCTTGTACAACTCATCACAATCCATACATTCATTGTGTCAAGCACATTTGTACATTTCTTGCCATCATCATTCTCAAAACATTTGCCTTCTACTTGAGCCCTTGGTATCAATCAGTTCATTTTCCCCACTCCCGCCCTCCCCCCCTTGATAATGATAAATTATCATGTTTTCATGTTTTACACTGTCCAGTATCTCCCCCTTTACCCATTTTTCTGTTGTCCATCCCCCAGGAAGGAGGTTATATGTAGATTATTGTGATCAGTTCCCCTTTTCTCCCCCAGCTTCCCCTTCCCCTCCTGGTATCACTATTCTGATTATTGGTCCTAGGGGTTTATCTGTCCTGGATTCCCTGTGTTTCCAGCTCTGATCTGTACCAGTGCACATCCTCTGATCCAGTAGGATTTGTAAGGTAGAACTGGGATCCTGATAGTGGCGGGGGAGTGGGAAACTTTAGAGAAGTAGAGGAAAGTTTTATGTTTCACCGATGTCCTACTGCATCCTGACTGGCTCATCTCTTCCCTGTAATTCTTCTCTAAGGGGGTGTCCAGTTGCCTACAGATGGGTTCTGGGTCCCCACTTGGCACTTCCCCTCATTCACAATGGTATGATTTTTTTGTTCTTTGATGCCTGATACCTGATCTTATCGACACCTCGTGATCACACAGGCTGGTGTGCTTCTTCCATGTGGACTTTGTTGTTTCTCAGCTAGATGGCTGTTTGTTTATCTTCAAGCTTTTAAGACCCCATATGCTATATCTTTTGATAGCCAGACATCATCAGCTTTCTTCACCACATTTGCTTATGCACCCACTTTGTCTTTAGCTACTGTGTCGGGAAAATGAACATCATGGAATATAACTGGCAATCTTAAGGTATGGTTCAGATATTATGAATATAAGAACTTAAATATATCTGATAAGTTTTAATCCATTGTAGTTATTTGCCATAGATACTCAAGTGGGCGTATTTTCGGGTTATGTCTTGACAATTTGAACCCTACTATAATTCCCCAAAATTTTGAAAATGTCCTGGAATTTCTAACACAACAATATGTTTCATGGTGTATCTTGTACATTTCAGTGTGTTCATTACTACTAGGATGGTCATTATTTCTAGCAGATAAAAATCATATTTATACTTCTGATTTAAATTTAGATCTACAGAGTTTTCATTTATCTTCCATCCATGCCTTTCTGTCAATTCTTAATGACATCAATATAATTAAACTATCTTTAATCCCTGAAATATTTTAACTGAGTAGAAAATCTTAAGGCAATATGAAATGATAATTTATAAATAAGCAAGAGTTCGGGAGGTGGGGGAGAGAAGAAAAAAATGAGGAGCTGATACCAAGGGCTCAAGTAGAAAGAAAATGTTTTGAAAATGATGATGGCAACATATGTACAAATGAGCTTGACACAATGGATGGATGTGAGCACCCAATAAAATGATTTAAAAAATAGTAATAAAAAAGAAAATATTCAGGCAAGCAAAATAGATTTTGTTTCATGTAATATAAACAAAACAGAGATGTAAAGTACATCTAAAGACTATGAGACATTTACATGGTAGCTGATAATTATTTAGAATAGAGACTGACAGAAGAAGAGTCACCATCGAGACAGTCCTGAAATCCACTCCTCGCTTACCAGTTCAGCAAAATCTGCAGCCTCCAAGTTGCTCAATGCCATGTCTAATTTCATCTACATGAAAAAATGAATATAACATTTGACTCATATCAGTTATTTTTCAGTAATGGTCACATAAAAAGCGGCTAACAATTATTTAAATAATCAGTATCTTGTTCTTCTGTGTTAGTTAAGCAATGTGCAAAAATGAGATATCTTAATTTTAGTTTGAGAATTACGAAGTTAATTTAATATAAGTCATTTAAAAATTAATTCTAAAGGATCATGAATTAGACTTTCCCTGTATTGAATGTATACAATGTAGGACATTAAATAATTGCTGGTGCAATTTTAAATGTAAGACAAAAGAAATGAACCCATTTAGCCTCTTAGAAGAAATGAAAATCAATCTTAAGGTAGCCAGCGTACATTTCAGTTGTTTTTATTTTTCCATTTCCTGTCTGAGTATGTTTTTCTATAGTTGAATTCTTGGAAAATATCAACATTCTTCTCTGTCTCTAAGACACATTGTTTAATATGAAAGGGCTGCCCAATCTTTATTCATGGATTAAAGCATAAAAGCAAGTGCTCCCCTGGAATCTGGCACAGTTTAGCTACTCTATAGAGTTTATTAGAAAAATCTCTTCCTTAGATTCTGGCGCTTTTGTTTCTATGGAAACTTCCCAAACTCTTTCATGTGTTACCTTTGTTCTTCTTTGAAGCATTCAAAATTTAAAAACAGAATAAATGTAACTGGCAGTTTAATCTGCAGTACATATAAGTAAATGTAAAGCTTTTAGCAACTGAAGTTTACAGTCTACAGGCTACTTATGGGAAAGTCCCTTCTTTTCATTCGTTCTAAAGGCTAAGGCATTCTCTCCCCACAGGACTACGTTTCACAAACTGTGTCTTACTGAGATGACAAGAGCTTTTGAAACAGTCAAGCTTTTCAGTGCTTTTTACTCAGTACGACGTATTACTCATTCGTGATCTCTTTTTTCACCATCCAGCAAATGTTTCAGGTCCCTCCTCCCCACTTTCTTGTGACTATAGTTTCCTTGTGAAAATTACAGGACAAAAAGAAAACTACTTACAAAAATGAACTCAAGATGGGTCAAAGACCTAAACGTAAACCCAAGAACTATGAAAACCATCAACAAAAAAGGAAAAAAGGCACAAACTTAAGGGTCCTAATATATGGAACAAAAACACTACAAAACATAACTGAAAATCTATAAACTGTAGAAGATGAACTAGATGAATGGGACCTCTTAAAAATTAGATACATGCATCCAGAGATTTCACCAAGAGAACCCACAGATGGAAAAAATTTTCAACAATAGCATATTGAACAATAGAATATTCTATAAAATTTATAGAAAACTTCAACAGCTCAAAAGAAAAAAGACAACTAATCTAATAAAAAATCAAGCAGAGGACATGAACAGTCAATTTACCAAAGAAGTTATCAAGGCAGCCAACAAACAGGAAGAAATGCTCAGGATCATTAGTCATTTCACAACTATCAAACCCAAACCTACTGCTATCACATTGATCCTAACTCACAGTAATCACGTAGAGAGGAGTGCAACTCAAAACAACAGTAAGAAATTTGCTCGCCTTACTATATAGATGGCAAAGTTAAAAAACCAGAAAGCAAAAAATGCTGGCCTAGGTGTGGGGAGACTGGAACTCTCACTGGAACCCCGTTGCTGGGATAAAACAGTCTAGTGCTCCCTCAAAAGAGTGGAAGTTGAAACAGCGCATCCAGCAAGCCTAGAGAAAGCCTGAGCTGCACCATGGATATATGCAAGGGTGAAATATTAGAAACAGTTAAGAATAACGATGAATCTGAAAAAAATCTCATAATATGGATGCACCTGGAGTACATTAAAATGAGTTAAACAAGGCAATTGAATAGGATGAATATTTCACAAGACCACAATAGCAAAAAGTCAAGCAAAGATTTTCAAACTAAAAGAAACATTCTTTGATGGTTACCAGGGGAGAGGACGGGAAGAAAGGAAAGTCAGGGGCTCAAAGGTAGGCTGCAAGTTCATTGGGTGAAGGGGAAGATAAGAAACAATGAGCCATCTCATTACATAAAATGATGGAGGGAGGGGAAGGTACAGGGAGTAGTGTAAGCGAGAGCTAAAGACAACAGAGGTGAGGACTGCTACAGATACACCATTCTGCAGTAACTGCGATCTATGAGCAGATACATGGATGATCATGACAACCAGATGGGTGAGGGAGGGAAAGTGCGCATATACCCCACAAAGATATAGAGGCTTGACATTTTGGAATTAAAAAATAATGGAATTTTTCCATAAATGTTTTAAAGCCCCTTGTATAAGTGCAGTCGCTAAATTCATTAATTGTATCATGATCTACATGGTTGGAAATGTATGAAATTGACCATACCTGTCTTTCTAAATCTGCATAAAAATTAAAAGTTGAAGGAAGATGCAAGAGCTAACTTGAACTTAGAATAATTTGCCTGTTTAAATTCACTGCAGTGGAACACCTATTTCATCAATCAATGGTCTCTGTAATTCTTATCCATAACACTGAAAATAACAAAAAGCCTAAAGAAAAAAGAGAAGACAAAGAACCATAAGGAATTTGTTTGGATTCTTGCTGGTGACACCTAAAATCACCTTAATTTCCCATGGCAGTGTGAGCCAGCGAACTCCAGGAAGACTCTCTAGAAGTACCGCACTGCACGCATCATACTCGTGGGCACCGAAGCTGGCATCTGAGTGCACGTTAGCAGGCTGCAGTGCTCTTTGAAAGAACAAGCTGAAAAAATGATCTAAACGAGGAACATTCTCAATGTGGCAGAAAGCACTGAAACAAAACACAAGAACTGTAAGTCAGAACTGCGTATGGTACAAGTGCTTGTGTTTGTAAGCTCTTAAAGGGGATGAATGTTTTCATCAACACAGGCTCACTCACTCTCTTCTTCACCTTCCTCCCTTAATAAGAACCACTGCTATGATTTTACTGATGAAACGGAGCTTGATCATGACAATAATAAGAGCAACTATTTACTGAGTGCATATTATGTGACAGGACCATACGAGTGCTTTGCTTACATGTTTTCAGTTCTTTTTTCTTGTAACTAGATACTTTATTATTCCCATTTTCCATATAAAGTAATTACTGCTCAGACTAGTAAACAATTTGTCTAAAATAAAACTGCTAATAAATGAAGCTGGATTTGAACTAAAGACTAACCACAGATCTCAATCTTAAAAAGAATGTTAAGAATGACTGATAAGATCAAATTATACCATCTCTGTAGTTAGTAAAATTACTAAAAGAGCCAATGAGGATTTTTGAATGATCTGCCTTACGTGAACCAAGGCCAAAAACCTTCGTGGATGGACTGAGGTAAATTTGTGAAGCATGTAAAATTTGATTTTGTTTATGCAGATCATTAGCACTTATTTTAAGTCATTCCGAATTAATGAAGCTACTTCCTTATCGGAAGTAAAAAATGAGTTACAAGTATCCTCATTATTCTACATTCCATATTTGAGAATTTTGCCTCTTTGTAAAACATACTTATAACCCTAAAATCAATTAAGTGTGGCCCTTTTGTGGTCATCTGCAGATATGAAGGGACTTCAAAAGAAAGGTTCATGAAAAACTGGAATTAAATAATAAAACATAAAACCATAAACTTTAATTCTCAACATAAGCTCCTTGAAGTTTAAGGTACTTTTGTAAACAATGATTATCCCAAAAGAACTGAGGGTCTTGGAAAATTAAACATGCCAATGCAGTCTTTATTATATTATTAACTGAAGAAAAATGTGTGCCTGCTAAAGATTTTATAAGATTAGTAAACAAAACTAAGTCAGAAGGAGCCAAATTAGGTCTGTAAGGTGGATACCCAATAATTTCACAACATTGCCCTTGGTTGATGAGAGTAACGAGCAGGAACATTTCTTCGGTGGAGAGGGACTCTCTGGCTAATTTTATCAAAAACATTCTCAAAATAAGCAGATGCTATTGTTTTCTGGCCCTTCAAAATGTCCACACACAAACTGCCTTAAGGATCCCCCAAAAACTGCTGCCATGACCTTTGTTCTTCTTCTCCTTTTTAAAAAATCATTTTATTAGGGGCTCATACAACTCTTATCACAATCCATACATACATCAATTGTGTAAAGCACATATGTACATTCATTGCCCTCATCATTCTCAAAACATCTGCTCTCCACTTACACCCCAGACATCAGGTCCTCATTTTCCTCTCCCTCCCCACTCCTCCCTTTCTCATGAGCCCTTGATAATTTACAAATTATTATTTTGTCATATCTTGCCCTGTCCAACGTCTCCCTTCACCTACTTTTCTGTTGTCCATCCCCCAGGGAGGAGGTCACATGTAGATCCTTGTAATCTGTTCCTTCTTTCCAACCCACTCTCCCTCACACCACTGGTCCTGAAGGTATCATCCACCCTGGATTCCCTGTGTTTCCAGTTCTTATCTGTACCAGTGTACATCCTCTGCTCTAGGCAGACTTGCAAGGTAGAATTGGGATCATGAGAGTGGGGTTGGGGAGGAAGCATTTAGGAATTAAAGGAAAGTTGTATATTTCATCGGTGCTACATCGCCCCTTGACTGGCTTCTCTCTTCCCCTAGACCCCTCTGCAAAAGTATCTCCAGTGGCCGACAAATAGGCTTTGGGTCTCCACTCTGCACTGTCCCCTTCATTCACTATGGTAAGATTTTTTTGTTCTGATGATGCCTGATACCTGATTTCTTTGGCACCTCGTGATCGCACAGACTGGTGTGCTTCTTCCATGTGGGCTTTGTTGCTTCTGAGCTAGATGGCTGCTTGTTTACCTTCAAGCCTTTAAGACCCCAGACACTATATGTTTTGATAGCCGGGCATCATTAGCTTTCTTCACATTTGCTTATGCACCCATTTGTCCTCAGTGATCGTATAATGGAGGTGTGCACCTAATGATATGATTTTTTGTTCTTTGATGCCTGACAACGGATCCCTTCGGCACCTTGTGATCACACAGGCTGGTGTGTTCTTCCATGTGGGCTTTGTTGCTTCTGAGCTAGAAGGCTACTTATTTACCCTCAAGCTTTTAAGACTCCAGACACTATGTTTTGATATCCGGGCACCATCAGCTTTCTTCACCACATTTGCTTATTCACCCACTTTGTCTTCAGCGGTTGTGTTGGGAAGGTGAGCATCATAGAATGCAAATTTAATAGAAGAAAGTATTCTTGCACTGAGGGAGTACTTGAGTGGTGACCTTTGTTCTTGACTGATTCAGTTTTGCTTTGACTGGACCACTTCCACTTTTTGGTAGTCATTGCTTCAGTTGTGCTTTCTCTTCGGGATCATGAAAGTAAAGCCATGTTTCATCTTCTGTTAAAATTCTTCAAATAAATGTTCAGGATTTTGGTCCCATTTATTTAAAATTTCCATTAAAATCACTCTTGTTCTTGTCTGCCGTGTAGCTGGACAGATGGTGTTGGCACCCATCAAGGGAAATTTTGCTCAACTTTAATTTTTCAGTCAAAATTATGTAAGTAGAACCAACTGAGATGTGTTTGGTGTTATTGTTTCTGCTGTTGATTGTTGGTGCTCTTCAATCAGGGCACAAACAAGATTCTTTGTTTCCCTGAACTCTGATACGCCTGCTCTGTGGCTGAGGGTTCCATCTTCAATACTGGCTTGTGCCTTTTTCAAATGGGTTATCATTCGTAAACTGCTGACTTCTTTGTGAGATAAGCTTTTCATAAACCATCAATGATTTCACCATTCTTTCACCCAGGATTCGCAGAAAATTTAATGTTTATGCTTGTTTTAATTTTAGTAAAATTCATGTAAGGGTTCTTTTCAAACTTATGCCTTAACCTTCTTAGTGCCTCAATTAAACTAGATGCTTGTTCAAATGTTGTAACAAGTTAGTATGAATTTATATTGGTGCAAAAATATTTGGAAATCTCTGCTGTCTTAATGTTCTCTACTTTTAGCTCTATAGGTTCTAATACCTATTGCAATGGATACGCAGGACTCACAGACAAAATTCATGGTTAAAGGATTTATTAAGGAAATTAAAAAGTTGTCATGCCAGTGAGAAACACTCAGGGTTGAATTGTTTATCAAGCCTTGTTACAAAGTTCAGTCAAGTCTACTAGTAAATGCCCCAAAGGCATAGCACTCAGCTGAAAGCCTTACTTGTCCTGAAGGCATTCAGCTTAAACTCTGTAGTTCAAAGGCCAACTTCCAGATTTAAGTGCCCAGAGGCACCTCACTCCAATAATCCTCACCCCTAAGGCACTCTGTTCCACTTAGTGGGTCTGTAAACTCAACTTCCTCAATTAAGTGCCCAGAGGCACCTCACTCCAATAATCCTCACCCCTAAGGCACTCTGTTCCACTTAGTGGGTCTGTAAACTCAACTTCCTCAATTAAGTGCCCAGAGGCACCTCACTCCAATAATCCTCACCCCTAAGGCACTCTGTTCCACTTAGTGGGTCTGTAAACTCAACTTCCTCAATTAAGTATCTAGAGGCACCTCACTCCAAAAGTCAGGTCTCCTGCACAAAAACACTTCTCCGGGAAGCCCGTCACTCTGTTCCATGCTCTGGTTCCTGGTTCTGTGGCTGCTCCTTTGAAGGTATAATGTTGTGGATACAGAAGGTTCACTCTGCAGGGCTCTGGGGTCCAGAAGATGCATTTCACTCCTGGCTCTTGTCATTTTGTACACATCAGAATGGCACTCTGGCGAATACTATTTGCAGTTACTTGGAGGTGAATCCCATCACTATCTTCTCAGACCCATGCAAGGAAAGACTGTTTGATGAGCGTTGGTGACTCTGGCTAGAAGAGCCACATTAAATAATTTACCACCCTGCAAAATCTATCTATAGTTCTCTGGTAATATGCATTTTCCATGAAATTTTTAAAGACACTGTGATAGTTAGGTTTATTGTGCCAACCAGGCCTCCTTAGGAACATGAGGGCACAGCTTAATCAGGTCACAACTTGACTGGAGGGCAATTGAGAGAAATACTTTCTGTGGACAGCATCTTCCCTTTCTTCCTCCCTGGTGACCAAACAAGAGTGCTGTTGCTTGAGCTAGTTCTTTGCCTCAATGGTGTGCTGCACTACCTGTGGGCCAAACCAACCCATGGATCCTGTAGCTAGAGCTTGAGGCTCCTTTGAGATCTGCATCATCACACTGCTGGTGTATACATCGAATAAGCTTGCGGCTGGTGAATCATGTTGCCCCATGTATCCCTTGAGTTCAAGATCCCATCAGGGTCTGCTTTGATAAGCTCCTGAACTACTGACTGTTGGTGGCTCACTCTGCTGTCTGCTGCCTGTGGGCTGACTCTGTCTGTCTTGCCTAACAGTTGACTCCACTGTCTGTTTCCTTAACCTTGGATTGGCAGGCCACATGTGTTGAAGAACCTTCAGTATATTAACTGTTCCATGAAAGTGAACCCTCTGTACTGCTGTGGACAAATTAGTCATTATATTCCTTCTCAATGTACAAATATTCACAAGTGTCCTGGTTTTGTTTCTCTAGAGAACCTTGCCTAACACAGAGCCTTTGTATGGGAAGAGGTCAAAAAGGTGAATTGCGTGATTGACAGGTTTCCAACTGAGGTTGAACAAGGTAATGCTCTGCCTTTTGATCACAGTTTTCATACTGTAAATTATTCACATTTTTTTGCTTATTGTTGGTGGCTATGTTTATAAAATGATCCCAAGTACAGTGCTAAAGTGTTGTCTAGTGGTCCTAGGTTCCAAAGGCTGTGTGAAGTAGTTAGTTTATTGTGCTAACCTGGCCGATAAACACATGTGGTATTAATTGAAAGGCGGAGGGATGAATGGCTCAGTGAGCCTTGCCTTTCTAGTTCTCGGGTCTCTTGCTTTCTGTTGGTAGGAACTGGGTGCAGCTGCCTTAGCCAGTTCCCTGCTTTAGCCAGAAAGGCTCACTTCCTGCAAGACATCCCTAAGAAGCCACATGGACTTACCCTGATGCAGTCCTGCGTGCTGGAGCACCTGTGTGGAGACCCCTGCCAGTGTTGAGATGCTTACACATTCACTGACTTGGCTCTCCTCCTGTAGTCGGCATCATTGCATGTGTTTTGTGAGATGGTGGATGATTTTCTGGATTGGTGTTGACATATGGACTTGTTGGCTTGGGCAGCACTGGGTTGGGATGTTTTCTTGATGTGCACTTAACCTTTATATAAATCTCTCTCTTATACATGAGTTTCTGTGGATTTGTTTCTCTAAAGTACCCAGATTATCACACTATGAGATGCATTATAGAGAAAATATGGGGGGGGGGGAGGTAAGCCACATTCATACTTAAGGTATAAAGCTTTGATTATGAGTTTAATGTTACCAATATATATTAAATTAAGTGTATTTAAACAGTCATACATAAACTAAGTCACTACTTTCTGCTCTGTCTTTTACCTCGATCCATATTTTATGTAATAGTGCATATATTTTTAACATTTTATTTTTAAGGAAAGTAAAGAAAATGCACATTTAAGATCATCTCACTGTTTTCTGTACCTATATGTAAGAGTGCTCTCACACGTCTCCTATAGGAATAGGTCAAATCAGTATATGAGGTGGTACCAAAAAAGAAGAAAAAAAGAAAAACGGGATTTTTTTCAAGGCTATGTATTTAAATATTTTTACAAAACAACCTTATTACCATCAAAGTACTCTCCATTACACTTAATACATTTGTCACATCTGTGATTCCATTCTTGGAAATATTTTTCAAACTCATCTGTTTGGATGGCTGACAGCACCTCCCTTGTTTTTTTCTTCACCTCTTCTACATTGTCACATCTCAGTTCTTTCATGTCCCTCTTCATTCATGGAAGCAAAAAGAAGTCACACAGAGCAATGTCAGGTGAGTCAGGTGTATGGGGGCAAAAGAGGCATGGCTGTTTTTGCCCCAAACTGGCACACTGAGATAGCTGAATGAGCAGGTTAATTGTCGTGGTGGGTAAACCAGTCGCCCATCTGCCACAAATCAGGTCTTTTTTTTTTTTTTTTGGTCACCCACGGTTACACAATCTTTTCAGAACCTTTAAATAGAAAGCTTGATTAACAGGCTGACCTGGTGGAATGAACTCCAGATGAACTACAAGTTGACATTTCTGTCCATCTGGAAAGCTGAACATCCAGAATGAGGCTAGTCATCAATCAACATTTCACCTTTTTTAGAATGAGAAAACCACTCGTACACTTGAGTCTTTCTCATAGTGCTGTCCTTGTAAGCTGTGGGACGGTTGGGGACACCACAACAGTTTCTGCAGCATTGTTCCCCAAGCAGGAAACAAATTTCACAGCTGCACGTTGTCCTCTTGAATCGGCCATCAGAAAAAATGAGATTTGAGTGAAACTGCTCACTTTCATGAAAAATCCACTGTGACCAGAGAGAAACTTCCCAGGCAAGGCCACTGGGTGCACTAACACAGTGCAAGTTACTCGGTACTCACCTAGTGGGAAAAATGGGTATTACAAAAGCTCATAGAGTGGTATGTTACTATTCACTTAAGTAATATATGAGACCTTTCCCCCTAAATACCAACAGATTAAATTAAAAATTAGAGTTGTAAAATAAACAGCAAATAAAGACAGCAGAGAAAGAAATCAAACAACTATCTTGCCAATCAAGATTCAATTTGTGATTCAATTAAAATAAATACTTACCTATCTAAAGAACCATACATAAATTTCAATGTTCGAGCAACGTCTTCTATCATATTCCTTATCCGAGGAAGAGGAACTCTAAAAAAGGCAAAAACACATTTTAAAATTTTTATATCAAAATCAAATTATATATGCATATCTAAAATAAGTAGAAAACTTTATATACAAAGAATGTGAAAAGTATGTCTATCACTCAACTGTGAATTTAACTGTAAAAAATGCCAGTTCACTGCCTTAGCAATTAGACTTGTCATTCTAAAATGAGTTCTACTGGGGCTATAAATATGATCACATATTGGCAAGTCATTTAACCTTCCGTATTGTCCAGTTTAACTATAGTCCTAAGTAACTAACCCCCCACCCCCACCCCAAATCAAACTCACTCCCATGGGGTCAATTTAGACTCACAGTTGAGCCTGAGAATTAAACAAAATTAATGTATATACACTATTTGGCACAGTACCTGGGCCCAAAGAAATGATAAATTCGTTATACGTTCCATCAAGATCTCAAATGAATTACAACTACATTTCTCATGGATTTACAACTTCTCATAGAAGCCTTATAAGAATACTGGAAAATAAATCTTATTATCTTTATTCTTGGATAAGAATCAGTATATACTCAATCTCCAAGTATGAGCTCATCGATAAAAATCAGACAGCAGCTCCCTACACAGTACTACCTTTCTGTGCCTGACCCAATGGAGTTAGGACAGATCTTGCAAAGCAAATTACATTGTCAAAAAGGCCACCAACTCAAGTTCATACAACACCTTTCCTTTTGACCTGCTGGGTGGGTATCTGGGGTTTTCCCATCATTACCCCTTTAAGAGACCAGTCACAAGTCCAGGTGCATTCTCTGGGCTCCCTCACTTTCACCTGCTGGTTCTCATTAGTTCTTTCAATTCATTAATCACTTGCAATAACTCACAGAACTCAGAGAAGAAACACCCACCCTAAGTAAGGATGGGTTTAGGTTCATAAGACCAGGGTGTTATGCAAAAAATTGGGGTTATGCAAAAATAGAAGATTTTTCTTTCCCGTTTTCAGATCATCCATATTTCTGAGTTTTTTGAATTTAGAAAATACTATCGCATTCATAATGGCTAAGATTTAATGATGTGCCCACCCCTGTGATGAGTTGTTAGGGATTATTTCTCTGTGGAGAAGAAAGGCAAGAGGAAATAAAGCTGGATAAAGGCAGACTGTGTGAGCGGAAGGGCCATGCCTTACTTAACCACTTCACATTCCTCCTGTGCTGGTTAACACTGCACTCCCACTCCCACCCCGCCCGCAAGCCCTGTGTTCACGATCCTGGAATCTGCTTTGTCCACTGGGCCTGGAGAGTCACCAAGTCGTGGGACTTCCTGCCAGATACTGGGAGCTGTTCTTCATAACTGATGCCATCACGGTGGAGGCTTCAGGAAATGATGAGGGTCACACTCATTTCTTCTAAACACCCTCTCCTTCCCACCCCTTAGCAATCTTTTCTCCATTTATCATGATGCTAATTATTGGTCCAGCTGTGAGGATGTTTTCTTTACATCGAGATGTAAGCCATACTGAAGGCTATGTAGCCTTTGATCTTCATCAGTAACTGCTTCAAGTCTTCTTTGCTTTGAGTAAACAAGTGTGGCAGTTACATAAATTCATGTCAACTTGATAAATAAGTGTAGGGGTGGAGTCTAGCCTGTCAATCAGGTCAAAGCCTGATGATGCCTCCTTGTGGGTGTGGCCTTCTCATGAGGATTCTGGGACCTTCCCCTCTCTCTCTGCCTTCTTCCTATTGACAAGCCATGCAGAAACTTGCTGATACCTGCGAGAGTCCCTCTCTGTTTTCACCTTGTTGATAAGACACACTGAGCCACACTGAGATCTGCAAAAGCCCTGGAGATGCTTCTGCTGCCACTGGATCCACAAGACTTTTTACCCACTGGCCTGTGATCTTCCTGCGTTCAGCATCATTGCATATGCTGCAGGAGTCTAATGAGGAATTTATTGACTATTATTGGACATATGGGCTAATATCAGACTTATGTACTTGATTTGGATGGGGCTGGGCTGTTTTCTCAATATACAATTGCTCTCTCTTACACACACGAGTGTCTTTGGATTTCTCTAGTTAACCTGGACTAACACAACAAAGTTGTGCCATCTTTAATTTTTAGGTTGTTAATAAGCCTCCTTCCAATCCTGATCCTGCGTCCATCTCCATATAGTCTAGCTCCTAGGATTATTTACTCAGCATACAGACTAAGTATGCTAAAGTTACAACTCTGAGATACACCTTTCTTTCATTGAATGACTGACTTTTAGTCTTTATATAGGTTCCACATGAGCATTGAATGTTCTGGAACTCATTCTTTGTAATTTATCCATTCTTTTGATGACCACACGGTTGAATGTCTGCATAGTCAATAAAACAAATGTAAATATTTTTTCTGTTATTCTCTACTTTCAGGTAAGATTCATACGATTGTAAGCAATGATAACCTCATCCTGTCACCTTCTGAATCCAGTTTGAATTTCTGGTCACTCCTTGATGAAGTATTGCTGCAATCATTTTCTGTTAATCTTGAGCAAAATTTTACTTGCATGTGAGTTACAGTTATCTTTCTTTAGAATGAGCACAAATATGGATCACTTCCCATCAGTTGGAGAGGTGGCTGTTTTCCAAATTTCCTGCCATAGTTGAGTACGTACCTCTGGTGTTTAATCAGTTTGGCAAAACATTTCAATTGGTACTCCATCAATTTGGAGCAGCTTGGTTTGGGTGATGTTTTCAGTGCAGTTTGGACGTCTTCCATCAGTGTCATTGATTCTGGATCATATGCTACCTCTTAAAATGTTGAATGTCAGCCAATTCTTTTTGAAGTGACTTCCTGAATTCCTTCCACTTTCTTTTGATGCACTGAACATTTTCATTATTTTGCCCACAGAATCATTCAATATTTCAACTCGAGACTTACATTTTTCAGTCAGTTCTTTTAGCTTGAGACATGCTGGAACATGTTTTTCCTTTCCCACTTCGAACTCCAGGTCTTTGCATGTTTCATTATAATACTTTACTCTGTCTTCTAGAGCTGCCCTTGGAAAATTTCTATCCAGCTTTTTGACTTCATTATCATTTATTTCTGTTTCTTTAGCTTCTCTATCTTCATGAGCAAGTTTCAGAGTCTCTTCTGATACATATTTTGTCTTCCTTTCCTGTTTTTCAGTAACCCTTTGTTTTCTTCATGTTGATGATGTGAACCCATAGCTCTGGTTTATGGTCATTAGTGCTTAATGCATTAAATCTATTATTGAGATGACCCCTAAATTCAAGTGGGATATATTCATAGGCATATTTAATTTTAGCGAAGTTTTTATTGTTTACTGTGGTCATCAACCAAAGAATGATGTTCCCTTTGAAAACACATGTCCCTGGATTCTGACAATCCACGTTTCATCTGGTCTGTAAAGGGCACAGGGAACACACTGGCAGACGAGGGAAGACTCTCAGGGATGTCAGTGCCATTACAAATCCCAAGCACAATGACACAAAAATTGATGCTGGGGAGGGGCTTTGACACGATTTCCCAAGATTCCATTTCCTTACCTGAGCAAATGGGAATGGTAATCCCTGCCTCTCATAGTTTAGGTGAAACAGGATGCTGCTGTCATTAGGTGCCGTCAAGTCCGTTCCAACTCAGTGACCCTACAAACAGCACAACAAAACACTGCCTGGTCCCCTGCCATTCTCCCAACTCGCCTGTGTTGGAACCCGTCGTGCAGCACTGTGGTTTTCCAACTCACTGACTGCCTTCCTCTCTTTAAAGGACCCTTTACTTTGCCATTTCTAGGGACTAATTCCTCCTGATAAAGTGTCCAATTTATGTGAGATCACGTCTCACCATCCCCCCTTCAAAGGAGCATTGTGGCTGCACTCTGCGCACATGAAAGTATAAAGAAAGGGACCTGTACGTACAGCGGTGGATTTTAGCATCAAGAGGCTGGGTTAACAGGTGAGTAGAGGCTGATTTTGACTTGAGGCCCAGCATAAAGAATACAGAGAAATTTTCAGTTCACTCCCATGCATCAAACCAAGTTCTCGAAGATAAGAGTGATCTAAGTACAATACCCTCTCTGCTTAAGTACTGAAGATTGACAAACTGGCCACAGCATCCCCTGCACAGCACAAGCTCAGGCCGAAGCTCAGTAGTGAGAGTCCATCAATTGCTGGCGTCCAGATCAAACCTCTCCTGGAAACTCTCCTGTCTGCCTAGCTTGGCTGGTATTGTCAGAGTGGGTCTGGCAGCCTCTGCTCGGTTCCAGAACTGGCCGTCGTCCCCCCTCTCTCATGTCTTATGCTGCCTTTCTCTCACCATTATATTTTTTGTTTCTTCTCTTTTGCCTCCTTTTGAGTTACACAAAGGTTTAAAACAAATGGGTTTACCTTGCTTCTACCCCTAAATAACCATATCCTAGACACCCTCCAATTCTTGTAAACCCATACTTTAAAAAAACAGCTTAGAATTCATTACCCCACACACTGACATAAGGCAGTCTTTTAAAGAGTGCCCGTTAGGCAGAGAAAACACACATTTTCTAGCTAAAGGGAGCCGCCACAAAGTATGTCACAGTACTATGATGTCCCACTGTTAAATGTTTGAATGCTACTTGTATATTCCCTTCTTGGTGAAATTAAAATCACCCCGAAAACAATCATTTTGATTCTGTTTGCTACAGCCACCTTTTGAGTTCCTATGTGCACTACTAAAACCTGTTGGCAAAATTCTACTTCCTGGGAGTATGGATGGGATTCAATAACCCGCTTCTGACAAATCGCATATGGTGGGAGTGCCAGTGAGCCACTTCTAAACCAGGCCATAAACAGTGCTACGGTCCGTTCCTCCTCTCCCGTGGGCCACTTGCTCAGGGAAAGCCAGTGCACAAGGTGCAAGGACACGAGGCAGCTCCATGGAGAGGTCCACAGGCAAGGATCAAGGCCTTTTGACATGGTCATGTGTTAACCCATGCCAGAAGCATATCCTCCAGCTCCAGAGAAACTTTCAGCTCACAGTAGTACTTGGGAGCAGATCCTAAAACTCTAGAAAACTTTCAGCTGACTGTATTACTGGTCAACATTTTGAATGCAATTCCAAGAGAGACCCAAGCTAGAACCAGCCAGCTAAGTGGCTCTTTGATTCCTGACCCTCAAAAATGTCTGTGAGATTAAAAAAAAATGCTTACTGTTTTAAGTCTCTGAGATCTATAGTAATTTATAACGCAATAGTAGATAATATGCTATTATATGAGGATATAACAGTTATATGCTGATATGACTTTGATCATCAAGTCACTCATACTGAAAACACTTGTATTTGTGTTCGGCTTGAGATTCAGCTGAAAAAAGGCTCTTTTGGTCCACTTTTCTCTTTGTGGTCAATTTAACACAACACAAAAAGAAAACGTGTGTGAGTTGGCATTCCCTGGAAGCCCTGGGGGCACTATTGGGTAAGCACTGGAGCTTTGGTTGTAAAGCTGGGGGTCAAACCCACTAGCTGCTCCGTGGGAGAAAGGTAAGGCTGTTCTGCTCCTGTAAAGATCTGCAGCCTCAGAAACCCTCCCCAGAGGATGGCTATAGGCCGGCATGGACTCGGTGGCCTGGGTTTTGTGCAGTATTTATTTTTGAGATTAAAAAAATTACTATTTGGTAGATACTATGTCACAGTGCTAAAGGCCAAATTTAACCAAAGGGAACAAATGTTGTGTGCCATGGAGCTGACTCTGATGCCCAGCGGGCGATAGGACCGAGCAGAACGGCTGCAATTTCCTGGTCCGGTCTTTTCTTCCACAAAGTAACCTTTGGATTAGCAATTGAGTGCTTTAGCCACTGTAACACCTGGGTTCCTTAAGGGAAAAGTGTGTTTACTAATTTAATAAGAGTAGCTTGATTATTTCTTAAAGTAGGCAGAAGTCTAAATTATAACTTTAAAAAAATCACTGAGCAGAGACAGAAGACTAGCCTAAATGTGTTAAATCTTACGGTTTTTCTCTATATTCAACAATCCCCATACCCCACCCTAGAGATTTTAAACATGGACAACTGTATTTAATTTCTAACTCTGCTCTTGTTGATTACATAGCCCTGATAGCGTAGTGGGTGATGCACGAGGCAGCTGCTAAATACAAGGTCAGCTGTTCTAAATCACCAGCCACTCCAGGAGAGAAAGATGAGGCTTTCTATTCCCATACACGATGGTTCCAGAAACCCACAGAAGCAATTCTTCCCTGTCCTATAGGGTCACTGAGTTGAAATCTGCTTGATTTCAGTGAGTTTGGTTTTGATTTAGGCACGTTATTTAACCCTCTCTTCTTTTTATTTTCCTCATCTGTAAAGTGTGGACCTGAATGGAAAGTATTTGCACCAAGTTTGTGGCCTCAGGGTCAGCCGTTTGTAAATGTTAACCATGCTCTCACAGCCAAAGACTGAAACAAGATGCATTTCAATAGATTTCACTTAAGTACAAAAAGTTAGGGGGAAGAGGAATAACACAGAGTTAAATAATCATTATTTTCTCAAAGGTGTTACTAACAGGGAAAATACCTTCTGTTGACTCTTTAATTATCCAAATGCCCTCCTATACAAAATCAAACAATCTTGTCAAAAGTTTTAGCTGAAGGCACGTGCATCTCTCAGCTACCGCTGTATCTCAGGGAAAACGGCATAGGCTTTTACTCATAGGTCACCCAGGGAGTTGTTGGGAAGGGCTGGACTGCTAACGTCAAGGTCAGGATTCAAACCCACTGGCCACACGAGCTATAGTAATTTGTTACAGTAATTTGTCATTGGTAGCTCCTGTGAAGATCTGCATCTCAGAAACCCAGTATAGGATCCCGTGGAGTGCGAATCAGCTCTATGGCAATGATGTTTGAGGAACGGGTCTAGTTGGGATCTTTGAAGCATTTTTCTGAATTACTCATATCAAGTGAACGCATAGTTTACTAGTAAGTGCAACAAACCTTTAAATCAATTGCTTAAGGAGCGTGCCTTTTAATGAGAATGTTAAAATGCTAACAAAACAGACTTTGTTAATACTGTTTTAGAAGTGATTTTTTTCTTTGTTCTTAAAAAAAATCATTTTATTGGGGGTTTGTATAGCTCTTATCACATCCGTACATACAACCATTGTGTCAAGTACATTTGTACATATATTGCCACTATCATTTTAAAAACATTTTCTATTTGAGCCCTTCATATCAGACCCTCAGTTTCCCCCTCTCTCTCTCATGAACCCTTGATAATTTATAAATTATTATTTTAGAAGTAATTTTAATGTACTGGTAAACAGAAATTTCAACTTACTCTTCAGCAGGAAGCCCAATTAATAGCAACTTGTCAGATTCTTTCCAATAAGCCATATGAATTTGTTTTCCATTTAAAAGAAGGGACGAACTAAGGAAAAATAAAGCCAAAATTAGGTTAGAATATTTTTAAGTGTCATAAAATGATGAGCCAAATGAAAACCAAACAGTGCCATCCGGTCAATTCCTACCCTAGGACAAGGTAGAACTACCCTAGTGAGTTTCTGAAGCCATAACTCTTTACAGGAGTAGAAAGCCCTGTCTTTCCCTCTGAGCACCTGGTGGTTTTAAACTGTTGACCTTAGGTTAGCAGAGCAACTTGCAACCACTACAATACTAAGGGCTCTTAAAATTATCGGCAGTCATACAAGCATAATAAGCAAATTTCTCAGTATATATCTAACTACTGCAAAGTAAAAGCATTAAATTACAGAGCAGCAAAATTTATTCTACAATATTAAACACACACACACAAAACTAGGACAAAGTAAGCCCATTCCAGAAAAAAAGGTAACATTCTTGGTCTAACATTGAGTGCTGTTTGCAATAATTTTCAATAGAAAGTTTCTTTCCAGTTTGTTTATTTAATAAAACTGTCCTGGTTGCCTAGGAGCTTGAGAGGTACAGTGGGTTAGACATTGGGCTGCTAACTGCAAGATCAGTTCAAAACCACCAGCTGCTCCACAGAAAGAAAATGAGGCTTTGCACTCCCATCAAGAGCTCAGTCTCAGAAAGCCATAGGGGTGGTTCTACTCTGTCCTATAGTTTTGTCATGAGTCAGAACTGACTCGATAGCAGTGAGTTTGACTTATTCGGATTGCCAATTTTGGCAAAAAAAATTGTTAAGATATTATGAATACAGAATAACATGGTCCCAGCTCAACAGAAAATGATTATTCATTATGGAATATGGATATATACACGAGTAAAAAATATGTCTCCAGTTGACACAATGACTACTAACTAAAAGTTTACAGAGGCAAATGCACTCAATGGGCCAGGAAGCAAAGCCTGGAGATCGACTTCATGGATGATGACAGCCAACAACACTGCTTCTTTAAGGATTACTGACAACAAAGTTGTACGCACCAATTCCACTCTATAGAAAGGGCGTCACCTGGAGTCAAAATAAATGTGTTGATGGCAACACATTTTAACCAAAAGTTAAGTCAAATTTAAGTGAATTCTCAATGACATTTTGGGGTAATAGGTATATTACAATTATCTTGATTGTAAAGACAGTCTCAGCACAAATTGGATTTAAGTGTTTTTAAAAGAGAATCAATAATGAACTTCACAAGAGACATGGTATGGGCATGAGATGGGAAAATCGGTTAAAAATATCAATTAGAACTCATTTTAAGCTGAAAAAATATAATCAGTATTTGCTAAATCATTAAGACAGAGCACATTCTATATGCATTAGGTAAGTATGTAGTTTTTAATTTGAATTACTAAACTTATTTTCCCCCTAAAGGATACTATTGATGCCTTTGTAAAGTTTAAAAGTAAGTGTATACACTTTTAGACAGACATTAGACTCTTTTATCCATTAATATCACTATAGTTTTAAAAAGCGTCTACAATTAAACCAATTTTAAACCCTAATTGGAGCCTTGCTCACTACTGTGTTTACGGTAATATTTTCTATACATTATTGTTGTATGCTGTCAATTCTGACTCAGTGGATCCCACAGGACAGAGTAGAACTTCCCCAGATGGTTTCCAACCTTGTAAGTCTTTCCAGAAGCAGATTGCCACAGCTTTTGCCCATGAAGTGGGTTTGAACCAAACCAAAATCTCAAACTCACTGCCATCAAGTCAATTCCAACTCACAGTGACCCTGTAGGATAAAGTGGAAGTGGCTCTTCGGATTCCTCAGATTTAAATCTTTACAGTAGACAGTCTCATCTTTCTCTCTTGGAGCCAGCGGTAGGTTCAAACAGCTGACCTTGTTCAAATCGCAGCTCAATTTTTAGACAACTATGCCACCAATATAAGGGGCCCTGGTGGTGTAGTGGTTACGAGTTGGGCTGTGATCCACAAAGGCAGCAGTTCAAAACCACCAGCTGCTTTATGGGCGAAAGATGGAGTTTTCTACTCCTATAACCAGTTACAGCCTCATGAAACCCAAATGGGCAGTTCTTCCCTGTCCTATAGGGTGACGATGAGTGGGCATGGACTTGGTGGCAGTGGAGTTTATGTCACTTTGGGAGCCCTGATGGTACAGTGGTCCTGCACAGGCTGCTAACTGCAATGCCAGCAGTCTGAAATCACTAACAGCTCCCCAGAGAAAAACTGGGCTTTCTACGTCCATTGACTTCAGTCTTGGCAACTCACAGGGGGCAGTTCAACTTGTTCCACAGGATCACTAGGAGTTGGCATCAACTCAACGGCAATGAGTTAGGTTTTTTTGTTTTTCATTTTAAATGCCCCTCATTGGCCTGGAAATTAGCTGCCCAATGCTTACGCCCTGTGCAACAGGGCTCTTATTTTCTATATATTGGTTATTAAAAGCATCAAAGTTCTATGTGATTTTTATTTAGAAAAACAAGTTTTTTGTTTACGTTGTTTTGCTATCTTATAGATCCCATTTCTTTTAAAATCAGAGGTATCATTCTTATCAGAAGATGGAAAAAGAAAACTAGACTCTAAATTCAATCAGGGTGCAGTGTAGGTCGACAAAACATTTATCTTTCTTCTGGTTCCTGACTGCTTCCTCCCCGTCACTACCATGACCCAGTTCTACAGTACAAATCCAGCAAGTCCAGAGTCCACACATTGATACAGATAAGAGCTCTTGACACATGGAATTTAGAACAGATAAAACCCTCAGGATCAATAGTAGGAGTAGTTATGTCATGAGGGTAGGAGGATGGTGGAGGTGGGTGGGGCAGGGAGAAAGGGGGAACCCATCACAAGTTGGATGTATAGCCCATCCCCCAGGAGGATGAGTAACAGAAATGTGGGTGAAGGGAGACAATGGACAGTTTTGATCAAGGATTTACGAGGGTGGGAAGGTAGAGGTGGGAGGGGAAAAAAGAGGAGCTAACACCGAGGGTTCAGTAGAAAGAAAATGTTTTGGAAATGTTGATGGCAACATATGTACAAGCATGCTTAATACAACTGAATGATGGACTGTCATAGGATTTGTAAGAGCTCCCCAATAAAATGATTAATTAAAAAAGAAAACTATACTCTAGAAAGCCCAACCTAGTATTTTATCAGTCTCATGGGGCCCATTAAGACTTGAAATTCCTGTGTAATTTGCATAAATTTTGAGTGATTATAATAATTAAAGGCCTTGTAGAAGGGAACTCAAACTGAACTCTCGCTTCTGGAAGTTAACATGGCATTTCAGTCAGGGTTGGATAAACCCATGTGCACTGGGATATTTGGCTTCACAAAAACTACATGTTTTCTTTGTTTTGTGAGATTGACACAGTCTGCCTATACATCACTGAATAAAAGTGCACAGTTAACACTGCATGCTGAATGCAACAGGACATTTTCTAACTCCATAAAATATTCAGTGTTCAGTTACCAAACATAAAGGTAGTGCCTAGCAATTGTTAACCACGAAGCAAGGAACAAAAACAAAACATGTGACAAAGCCAAGACTCTGAATAATAGTATTCTCGAATAGATAACACCTTTATGAAGAAATTCTAAAATATAGGTCATTAGTCCAGTCTTGGAATTAGAGCATGGCAAAATGCCCAGATGTACAGCTATAACAAGAACATACCATTTAAATTAGTTTACTTGGAGAAATAACTTAGATGAGAAGCAAAATGATACATGGCTGTACAAAGTTCTACATAATAGACATACACACACGATTTTCCTTGCATTAGCATATTGTTGGTTAGAGCCCAAGAAAGGCATTTGGAAGAACAAACCTACAGCTTCCTAAAAAGCAGTCATTACCTAGTAACGTGTGTCCCGGTTACATTCTCCAGCATGTCACACAGGGTGAGGAATATCCCCCTCACGCTCTTCAGTTTCTGAGACGCTTCAGACTTCGGATAATGATAGAGAATTTCCTGCTGTTAAGTGAAAAGAAACAGAAATCAACCCCCTACAGTTTTTAACCGTACTTTTGCAATGTAAAGTTCATACTTTGTATCAAGAAAAGAATAAAAAGTAAATCCTTCAGTATGGGGGGAGGGGTTTATTCAAACACAGACATCCCTAGGATTTTAACCAACCAACTAGCTTATAAGACATTCTATTTGCAAATAAGTTCCAAAACAAACAAACAAACAACAAAACCCCCACAAACTCAGTTATCTAGTTAATTGTGACTTAGGCCAATCCTACAGGACCTAGAACTGCCCCTGTGGACTTCTGACGCTGTAAATCTCTTTGGAAACAAAAAGCTCCCTGTTTGTTTCCTCCTTGGCATTGCTAGTGGTTTTGAACTACTGACCTTGAGTTAGCAGTCCAATTCATAATCCACCAAATCACCAGGGCTCCACAAATGAATTAGACAGTCAAAATTGTTATGATATTAAATGGTATACTGAATCAGATATAGATGAGAAGGAGTAATTAAAATGCATTACAATGTTTTAAATGTTAATCCCTTTTACAAGAATTTTTAACACTAATAATATTTTAATATGTGTTTCATTAGATTTTCTTACTCTTTACAGTTATGTATCTACAAGGATGCCACATGTAACTTTTAGGAGTCTCAACCAATTGAGCAGCATTTAATTGCTTTCATACTAATTTTTAAAAGATCACCTTCAAGTAAGATATGAAAATAAAAATAATTTATAATTTATCAAGGGTTCATAAGGATGGGAAGGTGGGGGAGGGCGGGATAAAAAGAGGAGCTGATAACAAAGGCTCAAGAAGAAAGAAAATGCTTTGAGAATGATGATGGCATCATATGTACAAATGTGATTGATTCAATTAACATATGGATTGTGATGAGTTGTAAAAGCCCCCAAATAATGATTTACAAAAAAAAGAAGAAAAAGGAAAAATAAAAGACAACCTTCAAAGTTTTGGGGTGAAATTAAATAATTATATCAACAAGGTTGCAAACTTACAAAACTAAGGATTAAAAAAAACTATCGTATCATGATTTTATCTATTTTATTATCATTAAAACAATTTGTACATCACAAATTAATGTGAATTGCAACTCTGAAAGGAAATTTAATTTTGATAAATACTAACCCCCTAAGATAATTCACAAAATGCTTACTATTTTTAAAATATGAATAGCAAGTTCCCATGAAACAATTTTTACAAAATAACAGATCCAAATTTCAAAAGTCGAATGTGCATTGTGCTAGAACTTTCATAAAAAGGGATAAACCATTCTGAACCCTGTTGCTCTGCTATTACTTAAAGCAACAAGTCACTTTTCGCCCCAAAGCAAATTAAAAGCAGGCAAAATGCAAATTTCTACATAGAAACCATGGAGAATTCTGAGTGCTTTCCAGTTGTACTGCAACGATATCCATAAATATTAACATGGCCAACTATTGAAAATCCAAATCCCTTAAAATATTATCTTTTCTTAGTTTTCTCTCACTTTAAAGTGTTCGACACATTACTTTGGTCTCTATATGTAAGAAATAATAACATGACATATGTCTATGCTATAGCAAATTTTATAGTGTGACTAGTATAAAAATGTACAGGCATCTGTTTTTTATATTTATTCAATAGATGCAAATTACTGGAGTATATGAACCACACACATACCCTGGCTAACAACTCAAATATTCTCGCCAGATTTCTAGACTATGAACACCTACTAAAACATTATTCTATTCCTAGAAATGTGATAAAACATTAGTTAAAATCTCCTGTTACAGCTACTTAATAAATTGAAATCTTAGCCGACAAATAATTCTACTGTATTTAGCCAAAACACCAAATACTGCTTTAAACAAGTAACTGTATGCTCTTTGATTCATCATTCAAAATCTCAATTACCAGCTAGCATTGCCAAATCTTACAACTTGAAGAAACTAAGCTCTTATTAAATATGTAATTAACAGAGAAACAAAATGAGCCTATGACATTTTATAGTAAAATAAATCAAACCAGCAAACAGGGTCATCTGAGAAGGCGTCTATTCCAATTATAAAAGCCTCTCTATTAAAAACTTGGCAAGCTCTACCTCGCCAATTTCATGAGCTGTATGTTTAAGCACTTGTTAGCAGCATGCGTTTGCAGGAGAGTCCACTCTGTTCAGTAAGAATAAAGAGCCTCTGCTCATTACGGTGTTGATACAGAGCTGGCAACAGACAGAAACCTGTTCATCTGAGAAAGATCGACACACTTTCCCAGGGAAAGAAAGGAAAGGTTGACAAAAGGTCTTAGCAACAGCCTACCCCAGTGAGCCAGATTCAGGATGCTGCCATCCCAGGAAATTGTGTATTTTACTCAACAAATGTTTAACTATCTCTCTTTATCTAAGAAATACTCAATAAAACCAAACAAACTTAGTGTTAATCTAATGATCAATTTGTCAGAATATAAATTTATAAAAATATGCACAATAAATCATATTTCATTTCTATTATTGACTAAATTTGTACATATCAAGCAGCACAGGGAAATGTACTTCTTGAACCAAACAGCCTTAGCATTGACAATATAGGCCACAAAGTATTTCAAAGACAAAGATACACAGATTATTAAAAACTTTTTAGATCTCACTCTGCTGGAAGCATTGTGCAAGAGTAGATGCTTTGAGAACCCTGTGCAGAGAAACAGCTGGGACCGTGAACAAACATGCTTGTTGAACTGCCAGGCACGCAAGTAGAGAAGTTTCTAAGGACATCCTCCTCAGACCCTTCCCCTCCTGTTCCTTGACCGTCAATTGTGAAGCAAGCGAGGCACCCCCTGGGAGTGACGAAGAGTGGCAGGGCAGGAGTGCTGTCTTGAAAGCTAAAGCCTAAATCCAGACCGTCAAGTAAGGTTTATGTGCCCTCAGTGCCAGAAGCAGAGGCAGCCACCTTTCTCAGGAGAAAGGTATGTATTCCCCTTTCGAAGTAAAGATTCTCAAAGATAAAGCCAAACAATAACTTCACATTCCAAGCTCTCCAAACACGTAAGAGGGCAAACCACCACATGTGAGCGTCTCCTTGGAAGAGAGATAGTGAAATGGGAACACAGACTAGAGCACCGTGACCCACATGGATGAAAGCTCAGAGAAATGAAACACAGAATCACAAAGGTGAGCAAGCAACAAGAGACTTCTAGACTAGCCTCACATATTGGAAATGCAGATCTGTAAACACCCTTCCAGAAATTCCTAAAAATAAAAAGGGTGATTGCTTAAATAGAAATTACAATAGAGAGAATCAATGAAAGTTTAAATGTAGCAAAGGAAAATGGAACACAGAGGAGGTAAATTTCTTTTAAAAAAATCATTTTATTGGGGGCTCATATAACTCTTATCACAAATCCATACAGATATCCTTTGTGCCAAGCACATTGAGACAAATTCCTTATAAAGGAGTGAGAAACTGACTGCAGTCTTCCAAGAGCAACACTGAAAGTGAGAAAGCAATTGGACATTTTCTTAAAACAGACTAGAAAAAATAATTAATTACACAGAGGGCCTGCCTGTTGGGGCCCTGAGTCAGAATCGAGTGGAAGACAGGGAGTTTCGAGCTTGACCTGGAGAACGAGAGGAGCCTTAGTGGCCCAGTAGCTAGAGCTTGGATCCTAACCCTAAAGTACGAGCTTTGAACCCTCCACCATTCTGCAGGAGCAAAGCACAACGCTTAAAGCCTGAGACACCCCTTGGGACAGTCCACTCTGCCTGGCAGGGTTTCAAATGAGCTAGAATTGTCTCAATGGCAATGGGTTTGGACATTGGTGGCAAAGGCAATACCATGTGTCTGTTTCATCTTCTTCCTAGTCACATAGGAAGACAACTTTCTAACCTCTTTGCATTTAGTGAATGGATTCGACAGAGAACTCAGGGGTTCTTGGGGATAATGGAACGACTGGAGGAAGAGCCTGAATCACTGAGCCACCTATTTAGGAATATTTGCTTGAAATGAGAAATCATCTTCTATTACCTTCAGCCACTGAGGTTTTAGGTTGTGGCTTTCACTAAAAAGAATTACCTAAGGTCTATTCTTTTGAACAACACAAAACAAGGCAAACAAAACTGACTGTAATCAAGGAAATCCCGACTCACAGTGATATTATAGGGCAGCATAGAACTGCCTTTGTGGGTTTCTGAGGCTATAAATCTTTTTTTAGTCATTTTATTAGGGGCTCATACAACTCTTATTACAATCCATACATACATTAATTGTGTAAAGCACATTTGTACATTCACTGCCCTCATCATTCTCAAAACATCCACTCTCCACCTAAGCTCCTTGCATCAGCTCCTCATTTTTCCCCTCCCTCCCCACTCCCAACCCATGAACCCTTGATAATTTATAAATTATTATTTTGTCATATCTTGCACTGTCCGAGGTCTCCCGTCACCTACTTTTCTGTTGTCCGTCCCCCAGGGAGGAGGTTATATGTAGATCCTTATAATTAGTTCCCCCTTTCCAACCCACCCTCCCGCTACCCTCCCAGTATTGCCACTCACACCACTGGTCCTGAAAGGATCATCCGTCCTGTTGTTTCCAGTTCCTATCTGTCCCAGTGTACATCCTCTAGTCTAGCCAGATTTGTAAGGTATAATTGGGATCATGATAGTGGTGGGGACAGGAAGCATTTAGGAACTAGAGGAAAGTTGTGTTTCATCGTTGCTATATCGCATCCTGACTGGCTCGTCTCTTCCCTGAGACCCTTCTGTAAGGGAATGTCCAATTGCCTACAAATGGGCTTTGGGTCTCTACACCGCACTCCCCCCATCATTCACAATGAAATTATTTTTTATTCTGATGATGCCTGATACCTGATCCCTTTGACACCTTGTGATCGCACAGGCTGGTGTGCTTCTTCCATGTGGGCTTTATTGCTTCTGAGCTAGATGGCCACTTGTTACCTTTGAGCCTTTATGACCCCAGACGCTATATGTTTTGATAGGTAGGCACCATCAGCTTTCTTCACCATATTTGCTCATGCACCTGCTTTGTCTTCAGCGATTGTGTCGGGAAGGTGAGCATCATAGAATGCCAGTTTAATAGAAGAAAGTATTCTTGCAATGAGGGAGTACTTGAGTGGAGGCCCAATGTCCATCTGCTACTTTAATACTAAACTTATAAATATATGTCCAGAGATCTATTTCCCCATCCACACATATAAATATATTTATATATGTACATGCCTTTATTTAGATCTCTATAAATGTCCTTTGTGAGGCTATAAATCTTAACAAGAGCAGAAAGTCTCATCTTTCTCCCATGGAGTGGCTGGGGCATTTGAACTGCTAACCTGGGATTAGCAGTCCAACTCATAATCCACTCCATCACTAATATATGCTTTATGGAGAATACAAATGATACCAGGATAATCTGAGACATAAGAAAGATGGTGAGTAAAGAATATACTAAATTTAAAGTTTTATTTATATTAAATAATAGCAATTATAATACAAGTATAGTGGTATTATAACTGTGCAAATTACAAATTTTGAAAAACAGAATTTAAAAAATATTGAAGATTAGATCATGTAATTAACAACCACCACCACCACCGTATAATAAGCAGATAGTAGGCAAGATATTTGGAGTTAGGGTGTATATACTAAGGGCCCTGAACTATTCTGAAAAAGAGTTTATGGCAAGAATATAATGATATAACCAGCCAAGAAAAATATTATAGGAAAAACACCCCAAATAGAATTTCTTAAAGATGGCAGAAACAAATTCAAGTATGTCAATAATCTCTACAAAAGGGCTTCCTGAGCCTGACAGTTAGAAACTAAAGATTTTCAGATCAGATACATTTTGTCTGTCAGAGACATAACAAAACCATAGAGCAGAGAATGGTTGAGAAAATAATATTAAAAGTTAAGCATTCAAATACTTATAAAGCAGTAACTAATAATATTTCAAAATTTAGACTTTAATACTGGACCTGGGACCTCAGGACAATAGTCTCCAAAGGCACCAAGGTCAACTGGTATAGCACAGTCCACAAAGACAGTATTCTACATAGGTGGAAACAGCATGTTGGCCTCCTCTGGCTTCAGGAAGGAAAAGGCAAATCCAATTCCACACCAACCCAAGGCTGATTCCCATAAGGCAGAGGTGAGACATATTTCTACTCTCCAACTCTCTCTATTTTTTTTCAAGAAAATTTTATCTGTATGCTCTGATTCATTTCCATTTAATCATCAAAATGTTACTTTATGGAATCATTCTAAATCTAAGGCCACTGCTATGCTGCGCAAGCTTTATCTTATTTTTATTAAAAGGTGCACTCTCTGTGGCTTTACAAAAATACACCTTCCAGTTTGGGACAAGAAGCCCCATGCCACTGTTCAAATTAAGTTCTAGCCTAGGATGACATGAGTTTTCCTTAGATATCCCAGAGCCAATTTGTAATTCATCTTGGTATAAACAATCTTCTATGGACAATACCATCACACTTGGTAGATGAATGCCTTTTCCCAATGCAGGAATTGCTATTGAATTGCCAGCTCCTTCCTCTGCCTTTGTTTTTCCAGACCCTGGTATACAGGTACATCTTTCACCCCATAATAAACACTGAATGTCCCTCTCCCCCCATCTCTCCTTCCCAGGAGCTTTGCAGGCACACACTTGCCTATCCAGTGAGTGACTGCAGGAGTTCTTTCAGTGATCTGTCACCGTGGATGTTGGAGAACGCCTGATTTCTGCCAACGTACACATTCCACTCCTCCTCAGGGTTGGTTCTTTGAAAGCAGAGCTGCTCTGCCTTTCACTCCTCAGTAAGATAACTGGGTTAATCCAAAACTTTCCTAACCATATTCTGACACCCACCATCCCTCCCACAGTACGCTACTTTTCTGTTGGTTTTGATAATCTGTTACAATGGCCACACATCACTCATAGACAATATTTTAATTATGGCCTTTGTTAGGGAAGCTGTTAGGTTATAAGATGTTCAGCTGATGCAGTGCAGACAGCACCGCTTCACAGCCATGTTTCCCTCTGGTCCTCCTGCTCTCAAAACACAGTCCCTTGGACTCTGTCCTGCTCGGGCAGGTGTTACAAAGCTGCCGTAGTGCTGATAAATGTCCAAAGGGCACATCATTCTGTAAGTCAGCCTCCTGCCCAAAGGTATTCCGTTTCACAGGGTGGGAAGGCGGACACTCTTGACATTGCTCCTCTTCCCCCTAAGATGTGCTTCACTCCTGGTTCTTCCTTCTTGCTTGTTGTGGGATTCTCTTGTCCTGGTGCAGTAATGGCTTACTTTGTATCCAGAGGAATGGAAAAACTGCCCAACACCAAGTTAGCGTCTTCTATCCTTTATTTACATGCTCCCACACAGTCATTTGGTGGGCATTACAGACTATGAATACGAGAACAATACCAACTAATTTCATGTCACTACAACATTTAACTTGGTTAATAATGAGGAGAATCTTTAAAAGCTTATGTCAAGGAGTTAACAGTTTGCAAGATGCTGACACCAGAAGAACTAGATGGTCTCCAGCTACCACACTGCCAACTGCTCTGAAAGGGGTCACATAAGAAGATCCTAGATGGAGCAGGGAGAAATGTGTAAAGAAAACTCAAGATCATAAAAAAGGACCAGGCTTAGTGACTGGATAAAGACAGGTGGAAGCTTCCAAGATGAAAACTCTTACTAGTTACCCTCCGGGTCTGGAAATGAACTTACCTCCATGGTTCAATTTTCAGCCAATAATAGAGTTATAAGGGGAAGAGTAACACCAGGAAGGTATGCATACGTTGTAATAATCAACCATTTGAGATGAAAAGGACTGCAATCAGTCAAAGACAGAGTTCAGAAAAGTTATAAAAGAAGGAGGTACAGCAACAGGAAACATGAAGAGAAGTGGAATAAGTAATGTTACTGTGGGGATTGCAATGAATGTTATAAAACAAAATGTCTATTAATCATTGAACGGAAAGCTGATCTGCTCTATATCAACCTTCTAGTTCACAATGAAAAGTTTTAAAAAACTTTAAGATTAAAAAATATTAGAATCACACCCTAATATTAAAAGGTTCAATTGTGTAAAAAGATTAATGAATTATAAACTTGACTATACTTAAAGGATTGTCTCAAACATATATAAAGCAAAAATAGTTAGAATCAGAGTTAAAAATAAATAAATCTTCATGAGAATGGAAGATTTTGACACCTCTACCTCAATTATAAATAAATAGCCCAGGGAGACAAAAAAAAAAAAAACACAACCAGCAAAGAAACATAACAACATAATTAACAGCCCAGAAATATCTAGTGTTGAAAGGCAACTTGACAACATAAAAAGGGCACAGATTTTGAAAAAACAAAATACCTTGGTTTCAGTAGAAATTCTGTCAGCTACTGGCTATGTGATTTTGAACATTTTATTGTTACTGTTGTTACTTTCTTACTTGTGAATAAAATTACTCAATATCTAATACAACCAAAGCATAAAACAAGTGTTTAATAAACACTGAGAAATGAACTAATAAAAAATATGCAAGACATGGAAACTATTTAAAACTTAATGAAGAAAATTTAATGCTACATTTCCTTGCATTAAAAACTAGCAGTATGAATTGACCCCAATATGATTGTGAGGCTGGCTCACAGCTATATAAATTTATCAAAAGTAATCAAAATGCATACTTGAAATGGTTAATTATTTTGCCACCTGTAGTCAAGATAGCTGATATTGCCCCACTCAAAAGAGACAAACAAAGATGCTACCAGGATCTTCTTTTGGAGTACAGGATGTTGCTGTTAGGTGCCATCACGTTGGTTCCGAAGCATTGTGATCCTCTTTACAACAGAACAAAACACTGCCTAAGTCTGGGCCATCCTCACAATCACTCCTGATCTTAGTAAGGCTCTTTCTCTTTTCCCAATAATCCTTGACTTTACTAAGCATAATGTCTTTATCCGGGAACTGGTATCTCCTGATAACATGTCCAAAGTGTAGGAGATGAAGTCTCGCCACGGTCACTGCTAAGGAGCTTTCTGGCTGTATTTCCTCCGAGAGAGATGTTTGCTCTTCTGGAAGTCGATGCTATTTTCATTATTCTTTACTAACACCATAAGCAAATGCATCAATTTTCCTTTGGTCTTCCTGATTCATTGTGAATCTTCACATGCACATGAGAGGCAATTAAAATATTTTAGTTTGGGTCAGGTGCATCCTAGTCATTAAAGTGAGGTTCTTTGCTTTGTAATAAAGAAACATTTTGCAGCAAATGTGCCCAATCCAATATCTTGTTTGATTTCTTGCTGCTCCCATGGATATTGATGGAGTACATAATGCAGAATATTAAAAAAAGGAATGAAACTTTAATTGAATGTAAACATACATACATTCCTCCCTTATCATCTGTTGGGTACCAACAGAAATCTTGGGATGTACATGGTGTGATGGGCCCTCCTCCATCCTTACTTCCTTCCCCCATGTCTCTGGCATCTTCAGGCTCCCTACTGGTCTCCACCTATCTGCCTGCTACCTGGCATTACTCCTTGTCACCTTGGACTCTTAGAGCTGGACTGAGATGTCACAAATGAATGAGAAAAGATGTTCTGATATGGTTAGATACCCTCTCTCACATGGCCTGATATTGCACGGGTGGCCCACAGAGAATGCTTTGGGCATAGAAGCAGACCTGTGCAGAGCCTGGGCTGTCAGAGGTACCACCTGAGAGTTTTTCAAAGTTGTAAATGCAAAATTTTGGACAGCAAGATAGTTGATAAATGAGGAGTAGTGTATAATGAAATCAATTGTGAATTATAAAAAGTTTCTGTAACTTAGAAGGTACTACAATAAAGCCTTCCCTTTTCTTACTTTTTAGAATAACTAAATAATTCTCATATTCATATTATAAAACATTCATCTTTTCAGCCTTGGTGAAACAGGCCCATAGTACAGATTAAGTGGACTATATAGATCTTGTCTTTTTTAGGTGTACAGCATACTACATAGTCAATATCAGAATGGTCTGAATTGAAACAACCACTCAGTGAATCAGACTTTTACCTTAAAAACAACTGTTACAGATTAAAAGAACTGATATGGTCCTTTGTACTTAAAACTGTAATGATTTAGGGAGATAAGAGAAAGACTGCTACTTAAGGTCATGGGATTGGGAGTCACTAGCCTTCAGTTCAATCCTCTTGTTTTTTGAGGTTGCCTAATAATAGGCAAGTTAAGACTATCATATATTCGACATGTTCATATTTTTTTGCTTTTTAAGACATGTCTTAGATTTGTGGACATGGTTCTGCCATGGTTACAGAACTTGGTGCCCTGTGTCTGACCCTCATTTTTTTTTTGGGGGGGGGCGGTGCCAGGGCAACCGGAGGCTCCCCGAGAGAGGGTGGGGATGGGGGCGGTGGGAAGCGCTCCCCCGTGCTGGGAGGATGGCAGGGAAATTGAACACGGGTGAAGGAGGGCAGCTAAGAAGCTGGGCACCCCTACCATAGTCGCCATCTTGTTTCCCCCCTCTTGCCTCTGGAAGAAAGCCTCATTTTTTTTAAGAAAAGGATTAAGTCACTTAAGTTTTTAAGATGCAAGTGAACATCTTGTGTATTATAGTCTAAGCAACTTTCTTATATTCCAATATTCCCCCTATCTCAATGGTATTCTAAATTCTATACCTAGGGCTAGATTAATTATATCATTATTAAAATTACTAAAAGCTTTATGAGACCACCTATGGTAGTATCTCTTAAAAAACTGATAATGCTCAGCTAAACGGTCATTCCATGATACCCACCTTCCCGAGATGGTTACTGAAGACAGACGTGTGCATAAGCAAATGTGGTGAAGAAAGCTGATGATGTCCGGCTATCAAAAAGATATAGTGTCTGGGGTCTTAAAAGCTTGAAGGCAAACAAGTGGCCATCTAGCTGGGAAGCAACAAAACCCACAGAGAAGAAGCACACAAGCCTGTGTGATCACGAGGTATTGAAGGGGTCAGGTAGCAGACACCAAAGAACAAAAACCATCATTATGTGATCACCTTCCCCATATAAACGCTGAAGACGAATGTGTGCATAAGTAAGTGTGGTGAAGAAGACTGATGGTGCCCGGCTATTGAGAGATATAGGGTCTGGGGACTTAAAAGCTTGAAAGTAAATAAGCAGCCATCTAGCCCAGAAGCAACAAAGCCCACATGGAAGCAGTACACCAACATGTGTGATCATGAGGGGCCAAGGGGATCAGGTTTCAAGCAACAAAGGCAGGGGAAAAAGATCATATCATCGTGAATGAGGGGAGTGCATGATGGGGACCTAGTGCCCATCTGTAGACCACTGGACATCCCTTGCAGAGGGATAGTGGGGAGGAGATGAGTCACTCAGGGTTCGGTGTAGCAACAATGAAACTCATAACCTTCCTCTAGTTCTTGAACGCTTCCTCCTCTCCAACTATCATAATCCCAACTCTACCTTGCAAACCTGGTTAGACCAGAGGATGCACAGAGGTACAGTTGGGATCTGGAAACACAGGGAATCTCGGACAGATGAACCCCTCAGGACCAACTGTGAGAGTGGTGATGCTGGGAGGGAAGGGAGGATAGAAAAGGGGGAAACGATCTTGAGGGTCTACATTTAACCTCCTCTCTGGGGGATGGGCAACAGAAAAGTGGGTGAAGGGAGACGCCAGGCAGTGTAAGATAAGATAAAATAATAAATTATAAATTATTAAGGGTTTATGAGGGAGAGGGGACCGGGGAGGGAGGGGGAGAAAAAAAGGAAAATGAGCTGATTCCAGGAACCCAAGTGGAAGGCGAATTTTGAGACTGATGAGGGCAACGAATGTATAAGGGTGCTTTACTCAATTGATGTATGTATGGATTGTGATATGAGTTATATAAGCCCTAATAAAATGATTTATTAAAACAAACCTGATCATTCTGCCACTAAAGTGGAATAGGGATATATACACACCTCAGGTCCATGAATGCATTTTAAGCTTTCCCTAAACTATAAGCCCTCAACTAAGAACAATCAATTCTTATGAAGTGGCCCGTTATGTACCCTCATGAGAGGATTACTGAAGATATGGGTGCTACAGTGGATAAGTGGGAACTGTGAGGAGCAGTGGTCACAAGGTGGGCTGCTAGCTGAAAGAGCAGCAGTTTGAAACCACCAGCTGCTCCACAGGAACAAGACGGGGCTTTCTGGTCCGGTAGAGTCACAGTCTCAGAAATTCACAGGGTCCCTACGAGGTGGCATCAAGTTAGATGGCAGTGAAAGCAAAGTGCAGTGAAGAAATCAGATGGTGCTTGACCAGCAAAAAGAATGGCTGGGATCTTAAAAGTTTATCTTAAAACAAGCAGTCATCTAAATGAGGTGTCAGCTGAGCCCACGTGGCAGAGGCTTATCAGCCTGTGCGCTGCAAGGTCCCAAATAACAAAGTTCCAGATGAGAGAGGAGAAATGTGTGTGAGCTTACATTCTGAGCACTCTGCTTAAACGCTATGGAAGACACCGAAAGCCCTAAACTCATTTGCAAAGACTTCGTGGGGAATAAGCTTCCATCGACTTCCCTGGAATCACTGACCAGAGCTTTGAAGAGCCTTGGCCTCATAGAGAGTGAATCAGAAAATGAATACAGATACGAAATAGTTAGGTTAAAATTTAAAATCTTATTTATATGCCCATTTAACCCATTCTTAATGTGTTCTAGTTTTTATTATTTTCTGTTTTCTTTATGATTGAGGTTTTTCTGTGTTTTATTTTGTTATTATTGTTGGAGATACATTTTATGTATGATTTTCTTTATAGGATATCCAGGATAGGCAAATCCATAAAGACAGTAACTAGATTAATAGTTTCTTAGGGTTATGACAGGGGAAGTTGGGAAGGGAAAGGTAGAGCTAATAACAACAAGCACAAATTCAAAGTGAATGTTATACAATTGGTTGTGGTAATGATTACACAACTCTTTTTAATACATTCAAAGAAAAGAATTGTATGAGCAGGGTGGGGAAGGGAGGGGCAAAAAGAGGAGCTGATACCCAAGGGCTCAAATAGGAAGAAGATGCTTTGGAAATGTTGATGGCAACATATGTACAAGTATGCTTAATACAACTGAATGATGGATTTTTGTGAGATTTGTAAGACCCCCCCCCCAATAAATGATTACTTTTTAAAAAATAAAGAAAAATTGCATAAGCAATGCTCATCTTCCAACAAAATATAGTTTTATTTTGGAAAATGTAGTTCTTTTTCATAAGGGATATGTTATTTGTGTTAACACATAATGAGTTCATTATTGGCTTATTCTTGTCATGAATAAATAAACAAGTCTCTTAAAAAATAAGTGATTATTCACTTATAAAATTATAAAGATCCTTACTTTTTCTTTTGCATGCTTTATAAGATACTCACCTCCTCTTTTGATGTTTCTGAGTCCAGTTGTAGCGTGAGATACATAATGATGTGAGGAGTGTTTAGAACATTCTGCTGGATATCTTCAACCTCTTCTCCCCACAGAAGTTTGACTAAGTCACTTGTATTCAACTGTGCCTTTGTCTGTTTTGGTTGCATTGTTTCCTTTTTCACAGCATATGCATTTTCAAATGTCAGTTTTACCTGTAAAAATTAAGGCAATTTTATCTGTAAAAATTAAGGCAATGTTTTCATAAGGAAAATTCAGCAATAACTTTCACAAAGAAGAATCTATATAAACACATCTATAGTTGCAAAAACCCATTGGTGCTGAGTGGATCTAACTCACAGCAACTCTGTATTAGAGTTGAACTGCCAGACTGCCACAATATTTATAATTCATCCTAGGATACGGGATTCTCATGGCAGTGATTGCATTCTATTTATATTCCAATCTCCAGCTCCTAGCATATATTATTATAAATATTTATTGAGTAACAATGTATAATGTTCTACACAAATATTCAATTATTTAATTGCTATATCTAAAGTGGTTTTAGAATCTAAGGAACTGTGTTTTTAAGTAACTTTACATACGTAGTTAAATTTTTTCATCAAAAATTATTTTCAAAAAAAGCACATCATTAAAAAACACCTATAATTCCACTAGTCCTCTTAATTGCGATGTATTTAAAGTAAATAGTTTTTCATAATTTTACTATTTTTAATTTTGGTATGGGTATGTAGAGAGCACACACAAAGAAATTCAACAATGATACCTTAAGAGTACTATTCCCTGAGCTCAATCAGCAACCAAGCTAACATGTAAAGAGTTAAAATCCTTCAAAACTGGATTCCTCATCATCATCCGTATCCCAATGCAGAGCTTCAGCTGGTGTGAGGTCATCATAGACACTGTCCTCACTGAGATCGCCATCATCACCATCACTGCTGTCATTTTCATACAAAGCGCAGTCCTCACTGCCATCCATAGCATTACTAATACTACATTTCTGGAAGGCACATTGTACCATGTCTTCTGGAATGTCTTCCCATGCATCTCGAACCCACTTTGCTATTACCTCTATGTCAGGCTTCATGAGATTTCCTCCTTTTGTTAGTCGGGCTTGACCAGATGACATCCATTCATGCCACTGACCTGTGTATAAGCTGAACCCCAGTTTTTCTGCACATTTTTTGTGCTGAAAAACTCGGCTTAACCACGAGTATATATATGGTAACTTTTTCTTTAAGGTCTTGTGGCAATTTCTGGGAAATCTTTGTTCTTTGTCTCAAACATAGGCCAAACCTATTCATGAAGCAGGTACACCATCCTGCTGATGCAGCAAATTTTTCAATGCCTGGTGCTTTATATTTGTCATCCTTAGCCATTTGTAGAGCACGTATGCAGATTCCCATGCATGTTACGCAGTAACCATTTTGACAACACTCCATAACCCATTTATGCAATTCACTCTCTAGAGCCCCATAAAAAGACATTAAACCATGACCACTTTTTTCGAGCTTTTGGAATCTGTTCCAAGTCAGCCTTCATTTTCTGCCACTCCCTCACTTGCTTTTCGTCAACACAGAATTCCCTACGTGCAATACTGTCATTGCTCTCTTCTGCTCTTGACACAACCTTCATTTTGAAACCAGCATCATATGAGCGGGGTTTTTGTTTTGGTTCAAGAGTATCCATTTCTAATAGGATAAAAAACCAAGACTTTGAAAAAGAACTTTCATGGTAATGCCCCCTCCCCCCATGCCCAGGGACTTGTTAGCCAGGTGGGAACTGGTGGAGGATGTAGGATGTGATTTAGCACAGAGATCAGAGGGGAGAGACGGAGCGCAGCTGCAGACACTTCCTTACCAGCTCAGCTGCTGGCGTAAGTCAATCACTAAGGGTGCTTCTGAGAATTGGAGCCGTCCACATCATAGGAGAGCTGATTGGTTAGATGTGAGTAAACAAACATTCAAAGCCCTGCCGTGTCAGTGGGGCTTTGAATGAACAGTGGAGAAATGGCAATCACCCACGAGATAATGGGTGCTCCTTCCCACTACCTGGGGGTGGAGTGGGGCGAGATGTTACACCTCGCTGGGATACCACTGACCCATGTATAAGCCGAACCCCAGTTTTTCAGCACATTTTTTGTATATACGGTATTTTGGAATTGTATATCTATGTTTCCCCTCCTTTTCTCAGTTGTTCCTCAAGATTCACATAAACCCCATTCCTATTAATGTAACATAACCCCCATTCCTGTTCAATTTTCCAAGTTACTGTCAATTTGATCCCATGTTGATAGTTCTTAAAAGAACAAAAAATGTTCAAGGCATACATTTCTTTCCTTACTATTTAGTTAAACTATTGTTTGGTTTTTAAGAAGACTTCAGAGGATATTTCTGGTTTAAGATTAAGGAATACTTTAGGACGATACTTCTGGGGTTCATCAGGTTCCATGTCTTCAGAAAGTCTGGAATCCATGAAAATTTAGGCTTCAAGCCAGTTAAAATGGCTCAGTCATGGCCAACAAAGCAAAATTGGAACAGACCTGACTTGTGGGTATACAGAATCAGTGACTCGAACAGGAAAAATTTCAGGTCAAATTTCTGGTACGTGAGACTCGGAAGAGGCCTAGTGAACAATTTTAGGATACTGATGTTGGTGATTGGATTATTGCCCAGACTGGAGAGAGTGATCCACATCCAAAGTGGTGTGGTTGGCTGCTGGCTTTGAGCTAGGCATCTCTATCAGAGTACTTCAAAAAGTTCGTAGAAAAACATATTGGAAAGGTAATGATTTTTCCATGAACTTAAAAAAAAAGAAATGGTTTTATTGACATATAACTGGTGTACCATAAAATTCAATGGCTTAAATATATTAAAGAATTGTGAATTCATTGCCACAATCAATTTTAAAAGACTGTTTCAATCTTGTATTTATTTTAATTAGCTTTTCCCCTCAACTTCACCTCCCCTGCTATAATCCTAAAACATATTAATCCAGTTACTACCTCTATAGATTTACCTTCCTGAATTCCATATAAAGAAAATGTTCAATGTACTTTCCCAATTCACTCTGTCTGAGGACAACACTATTCACATCTTTGATCAATGGACATGGGATTCAACGGAGGCTTAATTTATGAGGGAGCTCTGTGAATGGTTTTGGGTTTCAGTCAGTCATAGCCTTCTGAAAAACGAGGTGCTCAGATTTTAAGTGCTAATACAGCCCCCCCCTGGATCATGGGTTTTATTATTAATTATCCTTTGATCACAGTGGCTGGTGTGCTTCTTCCATGCAGATTTAGATGACTCCTCACTTAGCTGCTTCTTTTAAAGCAAGTCTTTAAGACTGCAAACCCTATTTGTTTTAATAGCTGGGCACCATCTTGTTTGTGCATCACACTTTGCTGTACCAGCCATATCGTCAGTATTGAAGGCAAATATAGAGCAGGGTCACTTCATATGAACTAGTTGTTCTTATATTAGGGTTTATGTTTCAGTGTGAGCTCAAATCCATTCATATATCTATAGTTTATATAAATCCCTGATCCACTTTAAGAGCAGCATTACCAGTTTCTTGAAACACAATATAAATAGCCTCAATAGTATAGAATTTAAAATTCTATTGAGAAAAGGGAAACATACAAAAATAAGAAAGCTTTTTAGACTAAGATATAGGAAATGTTCACTTATACCATTTAAAAACTTATGTGACTAAACACTGTTTAAGTAAACAAAAAGGGTGAATGCAAGGCAATAATTATAACACTTTGACTCAGGCCATATATCTGAAGAACTAAGACATGTCATAAAAAACAAGGAATATGAAAATAGTAACTATGTGGTTTTGATGCTTAGGGATTATGTCAACTAGACTCTCCTGGGTAAAGGTATGGGTGAAGCTTAACTTAGCATTTGTGTCACAGACTGACGACACCTTTTTGTATGAGAGACAATAAGCAGAATCTAATCTTCTTTGGCTCTTCACCTTCTGATGGAATTGGATTTTGTATGTGGCGCCTCGATGTCCAGTTGCATTGTCTGCTGATCCAGGTCATCACCAATAGTGAGTTCATCCAGCGGACTGAAGAACCCTGCATCCACCAGCCTGTGCCCGTGACCTCTCTGCTTCATCATGTTGCTCCCTGTTTACCAGTTTCCAAAAGTCAGGATTCTTCCATAGAATTTTTAATGGTAAGGGTAATGGTAGCTGGGAACCATGCAGGTCTGGTCAAAGTAGGTGGCTGGTCATGTAAGGAATTAGCTACACCTAACTTATCGTTCCCCTAGTCCTCTCATCTTCTTCCACTGGTCTAGGCCAGTGGTTCTCAACCTGTGGGTCGTGACCCCTTTGGGGGTTGAATGACCCTTTCACAGGGTTCGCCTACTTCATATCCATAGCAAAATCACAGCTATGAAGTAACAAAAATAATTTTATGGTTGGGGTCAGCACAACCTGAGGAACTGTATGAAGGGGTTGCGGTATTACGGAGGTTGACCACCACTGCTCTAGGCAATGTTCTAGTAATAGCCAATTGTTTTGTCTTGGATGGCAAGATTTTAAGACTCCAAATGTTATACAAAAAACAAGAAGGTAGAACAGAAACACTAAACACATTATTAGGCTATTTAACTAGGATGTTCTAACAAACCTAACCCTAAGCCGTAAGGCTACAAACCAAAGAACCAAATCTCCTGAAGGGCTTGGGTGTACTTTTTTCTTGCTTGCTTTGTCATGCTTATAAAATAGATCACACAACTTTTATCAATTAACCTTTTTACAAGTATACAACTTATTAACAAGTTACAATAAATAGCTGTGCGACCACATCCCTATTCAATGTGCAAAATAAACCTTACTTGATTAAAACTTTGCAAGAGACAAAAAAATCTAGATATCCTTTTTGTTGGCAAGGGCTAACTGTTTACGGTGGTATTTAATTTGGCTTGTAGCAGACTGTGGCATTCCAGGGACATTAACTTATCACTATCTACCAAACGTGAATTAAATTAAATAAACAAGTTTTATAAAAATAAGTCTCAGGTTTTATAAACAAGTAGACAGGAGACGAGAAATGTGTTTCAAATTCATCAAGATGTCTGCATTTATACAGTGAAGATGAAGTAGGTCAAGACTAGCAGTAATCCACGTAAGATTAATAGTGAGTGAAGTACAGCACATAGGAATGAAGAAGTTCCTCATGAAATTGTTCTGAACTGGGGCATTCTAAAAATCCTCACCCTATACTCTTTTGACCTACGCTGAGGTCCATGATCTTTTTCTTTATAAAATATGAAAAATAATTTAAATCTACATACAAAATAATACAAACTTCTTGAACAGGGATCTGCTGAACTGAATGTTTTGTTGGCCAGGGAATTCTTTTATCTGGGAAGCTTTGGTGGTGTTGCCAGGATATGTGAAACTGTTAGAATTTGTGGGAATCCTGGGTACAGAACTTGTAACAGAATTGAAAAAAAAAAATCCCAAACACTGAATTAGTGATGATTCAATCAAACCCAACCCAGGACAGAGCTGTGTTCCACAGGGCTTTCAATGACTGTGTCCTTTTGGAAACAGAATGCTAGACCCTTCTTCAGAAGTACCAACCAAGGATTTGAACCACCAAACTTTGGGTTAGTAGCTGAGTGTGGTTTGTACCACTAAGCGACTCCTGTGATTATACCTAAAAGATGGGAGGGAACTTTTAAGACTGTCCCCTGACAATGGGTTTTGGCATAGAGCTTTGGATATGTAAAGGCAAGTGGAGGGAGAGAAGTGTGATCCCAGGTTGGGTGTCTGTGAAGGCTGAGTAGAATCTGTGGTGAACAGGGAGAAGATGGAAGCCCAGAGGAAGGAGTGTCTCAGAAGAGGGACAGCATGACTTCCAGTGGAGATTCTTTAGATGAAGATGTCAAAAGATAGGTGTGACTAACCAGAAAATGACAAGGAAATGAGCTGTTAGATTAAAAAAAGGAAAATTCACTAATTTTACTTTATGTAGCAATAACAACCTAAAATTTTAGACTGCTTTGTTATGCTTTGAGAAAAAGAACATACTAGGAAACAACATTAATGTTATGCTTGGCAAACACAGTGCTTCTTTTCTGTGGAAGCTTTTTCCTTCACCATAACAAAAACCCAAACAGAAACATGCACCCAGTGAAACCACCCAGTGAAATTCTTCAAGGAGCTGTTTTAGTCACCATTCTTCTCAATGAGGTAAAGTTAGCTGTGCAATGAAAATACACTTTAGCAAGATATTTGGAATAGTTTTCATATTAGTTATAAATGTCAGGAAATCTGTTTGCCTACATAAAATGATATAAGATGCCTATGATGACCAAACTGGGAGCTAATTGCTATTTTTAAAGGGATTGAGATAGATAAAACATAAAGGCAATTATGTGTTTCAGAAGAATTTTTTTGTAAGAATTATCTAATATGTATACTGCTATAGATAGGAACTGGAAACACAGGGAATCCAGGACAGATGATCCTTTAAGGACCAGTGCTGAGAATGTCGATACAGAGAGGGTAGAGGAAAGATGGGATGAAAAGGGGGAACCGATCACAAGGATCTACATCAGCCTCTTCCCTGGAGGGTGGACAACAGAAAAGTGGGTGAAGGGAGACTTTGGACAGTGTAAGATATGACAATAATAATCTATAAATTATCAAGGGTTCATGAGGGACGGGGGAGCAGGAGGGAGGGGAAAAATGAGGAGCTGATACCAAGGGCTCAAGCAGATAGCAAATGTTTTGAGAATGATGATGGCAACAAATGTGTTTGACACAATGGATGTATGGATTGTGATAAAAGTTGTACAAGTCCCCAATAAAATGATTAAAAAAAGAAGTGTCTAATAGAAGACAATTTATATGAAGCTTACTGAAAAAGTTTTCTGATGCTTCTCCACTGACTTTATCCAGTGATGAATTTCATCACTGATGCTTTCTACAAAGGCTAATTTTAATTTCATTTAAAAGCTTAAAACAGACTTATTTCCATGGTCTGTTGCTTCAGCAACATAATCTCACTTCCTGGGGTAGTTACATAATCTGGTGTCAATTTGAGGACTGAGAGTGTAGGGGTGGAGTCTAGCCTTTCAATCCAGAGATAGCCAATGAGATCTTTGTGAGGGTATGGCCTTCTGAGAATTTTGGGAATTTCTGTATTTCCTACTTGGAGTCAGGAGAGACTCTCCCTCTCTGCTGACTTCTTGCAAGACATCCCTGAGTAGAAGTCACATGGACCTATCCTGATGCAGCCCTGGAAGCTGGAGAAGCCACGTGGAGACCCCTGCCAGCGCTAAGATGCTCACAACGCCACAGGATCCAAAGACTTTCTACCTACTGGCTAATGTGATCATCCAGCATTTGCGTCATTGCATGTGTTTCGTGAGTCTGAAGAGGAATTTATAGATTGGTATTGGACATATAGGCTAATATCAGACTTACGGGCTTGGACTGGACTAGGTTGGGATGCTTTCTTAATGTACAATTACCCTTTATATAAAACTCTCTTTCATAGACATATGAGTCTCTATGCATTTGTTTCTCTTGTCTACTCAGACTAACACACTGCCCCTACACATCCTAGCCAACCAATAGAGTTACAGTTAACAATTAGATCCTGTGTTAGACAAGGTTCTCTAGAGACAAAACCAGATTGCCAATATATTATATATGTATTTATAAAAATAGATGTATAACACAAAAATTAAATAAATTATATATAGATAATACAAGAAATGAATAGTTAAATTATAAAGCAGTACAAATGGCTCAGTGAAACTCACTCCTGTGAGAGAGTTGTGAGACACTGGCAGTCCTTTTTAGTCATGAGGGCCACCAGGTAGTCCTCTGTAGAGAGATCCAGGCTATCCTGGCACAGGCAGCAAACAGCAAGGCAGGTCACCAACAGTCAGTCCCCAGCTCAAGAGATGTAAATTCCAATTCTCTGGAGAGGTAAGTCTTAAAGGGACCTCAAATTACAGTGACACAGTTCACAGGTTAGGCGTCCCACAGGTAGTGTAGCTTGCAAATTGAGGCAGAGAACAAGCAAGGCAGCCACACACTTGTCCAATGAGATCAAAGAGCAAGAGACAAGAAAGGCGAGGCTCACTGAGCCATTTATCTCTCTGCCCTTCAATTAATCCCACATGTGTTTATTGGCCAGGCTGGCACAATAAACTAACTATCTCAGATCCCACATAGTAGGTTCTTTAAAAATGCACAAAGTCTCCATAAATTGTTTATAATTCATTGAGTTAGCATCAGTCTTTAAAGTATTGATATAGATGATTAAAATATGGATTCTAAGAACAGATAGGTTTAAAAAATATTTTTAAAATTTTCTGCTAGTCTCTTTTTAAATTTTCCTACAGTTTATGTGTGTATCACTTTTGTGTTACAAGAAAATAGTATGCAGTAAAGCATTCTGTTCAACTGTTCATCCCCTTAAGAAGCCTTGGCTGTCTACCTCAAGCTTAAGTGTTAGGTACCTGAGAATAAATAAAAGTTAACTTGTCAAAGTGCTGGATACAGAAAGATTTCTCCCAAGTTGTCGCCCCCAAACATATGTCAAACCTAACTGCTTGCTACACATGGCAAATGACTATTCACTTGGACGTCAACAAAAGCAGGTCAGAGGTTACGCTCCCTAAGGGTTATCAGCCATCTAGAGCAATCAGACTGTGTAGTCTGTCCCACCCTAAGTAAAGCCCACCCCCTTCTGATAAGGATAGTAGATTGTTACCCTGAAGGAGATCCCAGGGAGGTCAAGCCCACTCAAGGGTGACCAAGATTAGGCTTCCATATTAAATCTGGGGTCCGCCCATCTTGTCACATGTATACCCTTTGTCCCTCCCCTTTCCTTTATGTATATACCCCTAGCTCATCCCCTTCCTGTTATGCTTATTATACCTATTGTACATCCACTTCTGGTGATGTGTATGCCTATTATACAGCACCTTCCCGTGACATGTATGGGCCTTGGTCAGAAATAAAGAGAGACTCCTCTGGGTTCAAACACAGGAACAACTGTAAAGATGGTGGTACAATACCATGCAATTTCCCCTTGTGTTGTGCACATGGCAGCTGTGTCAGAACGGACTGGATGGCACCTAACAACAACAGCAATGCCTCTACCTTTCATTGGCTCTCAGCCACCTTCTCACTATAAATGTTAATGTATTATTTATAATTGTAATTGGTCTACATTTACATTATGATTCTGGAAACAATAATTTTGTAGAAGCATGATAAGTATATTAAAGAAAAAAAAGCTATAGTATAAGGAAGAAAGACTAGGTATTTCTCCAGTAGTGATGAGGAAGAGCTGCACAGAAAAACAAAAGTTGGGTTGAGACCTAAGGATTTTTCTCCAGTTTATAGAGAAACAATGAAATACATTCCAATCCAAAATAAAACAATGGGGAAATTTTAAAAGAAAAGAAGAGAAAGCTACAATTAATGGTCGAGGGCCACCATCCACTTCATTACTACTTAATCAACCAATGGAAATAAATACAAAAACAACAATAATATCTCAGGGACAACAATCTTTGTTCACACAAAAAAGCAAGATAGACCACTGCAAACAAGTGATTAATATACTTACTTTAATTGAGTTGATGCCAACTCATAGCGACCCTACAGGACAGAGTAGAACTGCCCCAACCTCCTGAGGAGTAGCTAGCTGATGGTTTAGAACTGCAGACTTTGTGGTTAGAAATCCAATATAAAACCACTATGCCACCAGAGCTTCTCACTAATAAAAAGAGCCAAAAATTTTCCTGAGGAAGAAAAGGCACTGGAACTACAAGAGGAGGAATCCTGAATGATTATTAGGTACTTTTAAGGGATGGAGAGAAAGACTGAAAGAGCTACAGAAAAAAATATTTTTTTATTAAAAGAACACAGGAAAACACTATAAAAGCAATCTGACAAAACAAATGGAAAATTAGATATCATATGAAAATAGCCAGTAGAAATCTAAAAGGTTACACTAAGATATCAGAATTAGCTAACATTTTGAAAAAGCAAGGCAGTTGGATTGAAGCAATTAATGGGCAAACGAATGAGCTTGAAAACAAATTTCTAAATATCAATGTACAAGAACATTCATAAAAAGAACACACAAAAAAACAAAGTCTAAGAATTATGAGGGATTATATCAAGAAGACTGTATGTCTGGCAGGCATTTCAGAACAGGAACAACAACGAGAACAGAGGAAATAGCATGAGGCATGAGGGATCAGCTTCAAAAATCTAATTACTGGAACTTGGAATGTACAGAGGGTGAATCTAGGAAAACTGGAAGATGTCAAATATGAATCTGAACACACAAAAAATCAGTATCTTAAGCATTAGTGAACTGAAATCGACTGGTACTGGTCATTTTGAATCAGAAAATCATGTGGTTTACTATGGGGAATGTCACAAACCAGAGGAGTGGCTTTACACTCAGCAGCAGAAAGGATATTTCAAAATCAATCTTGAATGGCAGTGCTGCTGTGATAGAATTATATCTACTAATAAAATCAATACAACTATTATTCAAATTTATGCATTAACCAAAAAGCTAGAGATCAAGGAATTAAAGAATTCTACCAGCATCTTCAGTTGGAAAATGATTAAGCAAGCACTCAAGATACATGGACAATTATTGGTGATTAGAATACAAAAGTTGAAAACAGAGGAAATAATAGTAGTTGGAAAATAAGGTCTCGGTGATAAAACAAATTTGGAGGTCACATGATATAATTTGGCAGGGCAAAGTAATTGTTTATAGCAAATACATTTTTTTTCAGTAACACAGAAGGCCAATATACCCATAGACTTCTCTAGATGGAATACACAGAAATGAAATTGACTACACTTATGTAAAGAAGCCATGGAGAAGCTCAGAATTGGAAGCTAAAACTAGGCCAGAGGTCAAGGGTAGAACACTCTCAATTGCTCATAAGTAAGTTCCAATAGAAGTGGGAGAAAATTAAAACAGGTCCATGAGAGCCAAAATATGATTCCGAGTCAATCCCACCTGAATTTCGAGAACATCTCAAAAACATGCTGTACCGAACTCTATGGAAAGAAGACCTGATGAGTTGTGGGAGAACATCAAGAGCATCACTAATGAAGGAAATGAAAGGTCATTCAAAAGACAGGAAAGAAAGAAAAGATCAAAGTAGATGTTGGAAGAAAAGACGAAATCAGAGCACTGAATAAAAACTTTCAAAGTGTAGCTGAAGAAGACAAAGACAAAAATTATAATGAAATGTGCAAAGATGTACAGCTAGAAAAGCAAAGCAGAACACACCGAGAATACCTTAAACTGAAAGAACCAAAGAAAAAAATTCAAGTGTGGAGTTGCAATTCTGAAAGATTCTATGTGCAACATATAGAATGATGCAGGAAGCATCCAAAGAAGGTGGAAAGACATAGTCACTACCAAAAAGAACTAGCAGACATTCCAAATGTAAGAAGTAGCATATGAGCAAGATTCTATGGTGCTGAAGGAAGAAGTTCAAGTTGCACTGAAAGTACTAACAAAAACAAGACTCCAGGAAGTGATGGAATACCAACTGAAATGTTTACAAAGGCTTGTGAAACACTGGAAGCACTTATTCATCTAAGCCAGTACATTTGGAAGACAGCTACTTGGCCAACTGACTGGAAGAGATCCATATTTGTACCCATTCCAAAGAAAGATGACCCAATAGAATGCTCAAATCACAGAATATGTCATTGATATCACAGGCACATAACATTTTGCTGAAGATCATCTAACAATAGTTGTAGCAGTACATTGAGAGAGATCTGTGAGAGGTGTAAGCTCCATTCAGAAGGGTTGTAGATCAAGGGATATCATTGCTGATGCTGGATGTATCTTGGCTGAAAGCAGAGCGTGTCAAAAGATGTTATGTATTTTATTGACTATACCAATGCATTCCACTACGTGGATCATAACAAACTATGGATAACCTTGAGAAGAATGGGAATTCCAGAACACTTCATTGTGCTCATGAGTAATTTGTACATGGATCCAGAGACAGTGTGTGAATGAAATCAGGAAAGTCATGCATCAGGCTTATATCCTCTCACCATACTTAATCAATCTGTATGTGGAACAAATAATCAGAGAAGCTGGATTATATGTATAATATAACATATGTATTATATCAGCATTGGAGGAAGACTTATTAACAACTTGTGAAATTCAGATGACAACCTTGCTTGCTGAAACTGATGAGGACTTGAAGCATTTGCTGATGAAGATCAAGGTTTGCAGTCTTCAGTATGGATTACAACTCAATGTGAAGAACCAAAATCCTCACAACTGGACCAATAGGTAACATCAAGATAAATGGAGAAAAGATTGAAGTTGCCAAGCATTGCTTCTTGCTCAGGTCTACAACTAATGCTCATGGAAGCAGCAGTTAAGCCTTCAAAAGACAGGGTACACAGGGTAAAGCTGCTGCACAAATGAAAAGCAAAATGCCACTTTGAAGAGTAGGGTGGTCCTGACCCAAGCTATGGTACTTTCCATGGCCTCGTTTGCAGGCGAAAGTGGGACACTGACTAAGGAATACCATAGAAGAAATGATGCATTTGAATTGTGGTGCTGGAGAAGAATACCGAAAGTACCACAGACTTCAAAAGACAAACCGATCTTCTTAGAAGTAAGGCCACAGTGCTCCTTAGAGACAAGCATGGTTGAGACTTCCTCTAACACATTGGACATGTTGTCAGGTGAGACCAGTCTCTGGAGGACATCATGCTTGGGAAAAATAGAGGGGCAGCAAAAAGAGGAAGGCCATCAACAAGATGGGTTGACACAGTGGCTTCAACTCTGTGCTCCAGCACAAGAGCAGCGGGGAGGGTGGCACAGGCGCAGAGAGTGCGCTGTTCGGCTGTGTACAGGGTGGCTATGCGTGAACGGACTAGATGGCACCTAACAACAGCAGCGGGCGTGGGTGAAAACTATGGAACAGAACTCAAAATCATAAATAAGAGCAAGCTGACTGTCAGCTAGAGACTAGTGAAGGCCCCAAGAGTACAATCCTTAGTCGCCCTTGAGGTCTGGAAATGAACTCGTTGCAGTGTTAGAATCAATAAGATGAAAAGGGCAGCATTTTCCCAGGGCAAAGTCCAGAGCATTAGGAAAGGAGGAAAGGAAACAGGGGTCGGGAGTTAAGGGGATCATTGGAAGTACACGGAGGAGCTTGTAATAGATGTGTTGAGATAAAATGTGTATGGTTTGTTGAATGTAAAAAGGTGATCTATTCTATAAACCTTTACCTAATTCACAATAAAAATTGTAAAAAATTTCCAAAGCTACAGAAATTGCAAGAACGATACAACGAACATCCATCTATTTCTCACTCAGATTCACCATTTCACATTGTGCTACATTTCCTTTCTCTCTGCACCTTCTTTCCATAAAAAACATGTGGAGATCCTGCATGAGAGAGCGTTACAATAATTTTTGGTTGAAATTACTTGAGGGTTACTAGGAGACATTTTGATATCACACTCATTACTTCAGCATGTATGACAATTTTCTAAGAATAAGAGATTCCTCTTATATAACTGCAGTATACTTATCACACCTAGGAATTTTAAATATATATTCAATATTATTATCTAATAAAGTCCATACCCCAATTTTACTAATTGCCCCAATATACCTGTGATCGAGACTGACCAAGGATTACCCACTGCATGTGCTGTGTGCCAGTTTCAGGGTGCTGTGCCCTAGTTAGTTCCGTAGCTTTCGGTGCTTTCACAATGTTGACTTTTTTGAAGACTCCAGGTCACTTGTTTTGCAGAACATTAAAAATTCATTGTAAAGGACATGACTTGGCTGTGTACATTTTTGTACCTCCTTCTGAATTTCATTCTAGTATACTGACTCTATTTATAGCATGCATTATTTTAAAAGTAAACGCAGAATTCCAGAGGTTGGAATCTGGTTCAGAGATTATTCACCTAAATCCCCTTAAGGTATAAGCAAGCAAATGGGAAACCCAGAAGAGTCTGGAAACTTATAGGTTTAAAATTGAGATCTGTCCTCTTTCTTTTTATTAACATTTCTATCACAATATGATGTCCCAGGTCATCTTCTGCTAGATCATAAGAAATGTTCAGACCATCTTTACACTCTGAATATAAGTTCGAAATGTTACTGTGAGATATTTAAAAGTGTAACGGTTAAAAGGTCTTTTTTGGGCACATTTTGTAAAACAGTGTTCTTCTCTTGCTAAACTAGAAGTGCCAAATGCTATAGACATGAACCAGGTCCAACAATGGTTTCTGAGGCTGGTCCACTCCCACTACTACTTTTGACCCAACAAGGACATGGGGATGTTCACAAAAAGACCCGCTCAGGTCACATGCGAAAGGGAAAGGTCAGTCAGGAGGCAGTTTGAGTTCTCTGAGTCATTAATTTTGCAATGTTGGAAAGAAATCAGTCAATCTCTCTTAGATTACTTTTCTTCAGTATACGAAACCTTACGGAATGTTTGGAAGCATAATGGAATTATGAGATAGTTCTTCCTGACTGTGCGGCTCCTTTGCAAGTTCACACAGCCTCTGGAAATGATTGGCCGGGGAGGGGGCTTAACTAGTTTCTTCCTCCTTCCAGCATTTACTAAGTAAGAAAACCAAGGTGTTGCTCATGAACTAAACGTAGTTTATAGTTAAAGAAATTTTAGATACTTAGTAAATGTTTACCAAAGACATGCTGCTCCTAAATGCTGGTACTTGATTTTGAGCACAGCATAGTTATTATACCAATTTTGCTAGTGACACACACACATTGCACACATATTTATGCTCAGGGTAGGAAACTAGGATGGAATAGTCTAACATACTAACAGTAGATGTCTCAAAGAAATTGTGTGCCTTATTCTTGTATATCTTTCAAAATTAGTACAATAAGAAAGCTTATACTTTTATTTCTTATATAATATTTTAATTAAATATATTTATATATCTTACAAAAGAACTACATTCTAAAATTGTTATCAAGTTTAAATCTCCCTTGAAATTACAATAGAAAAGCAAGGCCTTACTGGACACCAACATATTCTCCCAGGAGAGCCAACTGCTTCACTTTAGCAGAAGATAGAAATATTGGCATTTAAGAATCATATTGTATTAAAAAACGGCTTCAAACTCCGAACCACCCTTACTGCCACAAGATGCTGATAATAAGAAAGCCAAACAGGGCAAACTGTAGATACATGACTCCTATTTCATGCCCATGTAGGACAAGTAATGGTGGGTGACATAGTTCTGAAATATTTAAAACATTCATTTCCTTTCTTTTTTTATGTCACCTGTACATGCCTGGTTTTCAAAATGTTAATTAAACATAAATTTAAAGTGACTCCATTGGAAACACATTTTTCTTTTCTTATAGAAGAGATTTGGTAAAATTCTAGCAATATTGGCAGTAGACTTGTAATCGCTGTGTCTATCTTCCTCCCTTTCCCTTCTGATAATGGCTCCAGATGAGGTAAGACAAAGACTTGCCACTCTCACTGGGTTTCAGTAGTCAAATCACATGTAGGTTAACTAATCTTCCTGAGCATTCAAAAATTGCTTTATCCTTTTACTGCCTGATTGATCCTGGCACTTACCTAAAGTTTATCATCCTCTCTCCCCCACAAAGGAGAGTTAATTATTGATGCTAACAAGAGCAGACAATTCATAAATTGAAGCTACAGAATTTTCAAACTGCATTTAATGACCTGAAAAAGGTCATCTATAATACTTCAATACTTAAAGTACCCAAATAACTCATAATAAAAGAAATTCATGCTTACCTACAAGGAATGAAAAATAACTAATAGCTAAATAAATACTCACATGGAATATCCTAGTAAGCTAGGTAAAAGAATATCTATAAAAATTATAATTAGCTTATAAAACAAATAAAGCTACACTTTGAAAAAACAGTGATTTTACTAAGCGAATAGAAAATTCTATGATTGTTTAAACTGACTTTTCTAGGAACTAGATTTTCCTCAGTACTTATAGCAGCTATAATGGAAGCTTGCTCTTTTACGTTTTTCCTTATTGCTGTGATTTCTGAATTTCTTAGCATGAATTTTGTTTACAGATATTTCTCTCTTTAGAAAATCCTGAAAGGGAAAAATGGAAGCAAGAGCTAAATTTAAAAATTATCCAAGTGTAAAAGTGAGAGTAACTCCTCCATTCTACATGAGAATTATCAGAACTCTAAAATAAAAAATTAAAGTACAGATTCGTTTACTTACGGTAAACATAAAATACTAGAAAAAGAAGCCCCCACCTGCATAGGTCCTGGAATACAAGAGAGAACTCTCTCGATGTTCTCAGTAGTCACATCAACATCATTCACGGCAACAAGGACATCACCTGAAACCATAAAAGCAATAAAAGATAGTGATGGCTCAAGATAGCTATAATTTTAACATAAAAAATCATATCTTTTACTTTAATTTCTTCAAAAGCACAATGAAAAACGTGGTACCAGGTACCTGTCCATAGGTATACCCACCTTTTTAGTGTCGACAAGCTAGGCTCCCGATTGCACTTTTCCAAAACTATGATGGATAACTAAAGACAACCTTTGAATATTTTTGATACAACTAAGGGAATTCTATAAGCCTAAAGGGTAAATGGAAAATTTGTGGTATAAACCAAGTACTGAACTTAAAAAATGAATCAAACCATTTAGCCCCACCACAAAAAAATTCAGAAGGTTAAAATTTTAATTAAACTCATGTGGCACTTCATAATTTAATATACTGTAGTGTGTACTGATCAGAATCTACACAGTATTTGCTTTAAAGCCACAACCATATCAAAATTCATGATGTTTTGGTAAAAACCTACTTTTCCACAGCTTTTCTTTAAATGTGTGTGCTTATCAAGTTTTCTGGCTTTAATAAAATAAAAATCAGTATTAAAATGAAAATTGACCTTCATAATGTAATTAAAGGTTAATATTACTGAGCTATAGTAATAAATACATATATAAAAGTTATTCTTTACATTTCCCTAAATATAACATTAGTAAATAGGCCAAACAATTCATATTCATTCATTCACACTCAGCAAATGAGCTAAGCAAAATAAGCAATCATCTCCACCTTCGTGGAGTATAGTGTTCTGTAGCGAATGGGACAGATAAGAATGCATAGGTGTAAGGCAATTGGCAGATAATTTTTCATGGACCACTAAACATCTTACAGACTGAGGTACTGAGAATTTTGCCCTGGATTATATGTTCAGTGAATACAAATGACAAGTGAAGGGGAATGTCTTCAAGTTTAAGGTGGAAGCTCTGGAATTCGGTTAAGGATAAATTCAGCGTCATATGCCTATCAGACATGTAAGTGGAAATGTTAAAGAGAAAACTGGATGCACAAAGGAGTTTCAAAAAGTTTCTGGAAAAATCACATGATCTTTTAATTCCATACTTCCATGATCCTTTTGAAACCTCACTGTGAGTCTCATGTTTAGAAAAGTCAGGCTGGAGATGTAAATTTGGGAGTCATCAATAAGTAGATGATATTTAAAGTCAGGAGACTAGATATATTATCCTATAAGATCATATCCTTCTCTCAAAGATACTCCATGTGATTCAATAAAGCAAAACCAAAAATAAATTCATATAAGAAGATATAGGGACCACACCAGCAATTTTAGCCTCTGAAAACTGAAAATATACTAGCCTAATATTATCAAGTAGATTCCAACTCACAGTAACCTTATGGGACAGAGCAGATCTGCTCTTTAGGATTAAGAAGACTGTAAATCTTCATGGAATAAAACTGACACATCTTTTTCCCTCAAGGTAGCTGACGAGTTATCAACCAAATGTCTAACCCACTGCACATCTTAATCTGATGCTCTGGTATTAAGAAAGACATGGGTCCTTCCCCCACCCACCTTCTCCATCCACTTCTCTACCTTTTCCCTTTAGTCCCCTTTCATAGCCATCTTTACTTTTTTTAAATCAAGCCTTCAAATGTATCCAAATATATCATAACCTTTAAGACACAATTTTGAAAGAACCTTTTCACACTCCTCTGTCTTCTATCATACGGAGAAGGGACGACCTACATGGTACGTAAGAGGCGTTTTAGAGGCCTTCTTATGAAGGCTCAGGAGACCTGCATGAAGCTTGGATGACCAGGAGGAGCAGCCCAGCAGAGCTACACAAAGTGGTGCTGGGTGCTTATGGACTGTCAACTACTGCAGCACTTAGGGCGACCTGGCAGCTCATTTTTAAACAATTAATTTTACTGGCATATAATTTACATATCATACAATTTAATCATTCAATCATATACCATCTTTTTTAATGTAAGAAATTACACATCAAAATGAACTTTTAACTTCCATTCAATTCTAGAAATGGATGTCATATGTGTCCCAGTGGGTTATGTGTTGGGCTGCTAACCACAAGGCCAGCATTACAAACCACCACTTGCCCCAAGGGAGAGAGATGAGGCTTTCTGTTCTGTAAAGGCACAGTCACAGAACCCCCTAGGGGCAGTTCTACCCCACCCTATACGGTTGTTATGAGCCAGAATTGACTTGATGGCAATGAATGAAGAGGTTAAACAAGAGTACTGTATCAAATTATTTATAGGTGTAGTGATTTTGAAAAATGGGGAGGGATGAATACAATATAGGAGTATTGATATAAAACAAATCCACTTTGGGACCTTGAATTCTGCTGTTAATGAGTTTCTGCCACACTTCTGACCAGTTTCAGACCACCTTAAATAGTGCAGCTGTTTTTTTTTTTCACTTAAAAAAATCATTTTACTGGGAACTCGTACAATTCATATCACAATCCATACATACATCCCTTGTGTCCAGCACATATGTACATCTGTTGCCATCATCATTCTCAAAACAGTTGCCTTCTACTTGAGCCCTTAATAACGGCTGCTCATTTTCCCCTCCCTCCCGATTCCCTCCTACCTCATGAACCCTTCATAATTCATAAGTTATTATTTTGTCTTATGTTACACTGTACATTGTTTCCCGTCACCGTCTTCTCTGTCGTCCTCCCAGGGAGGAGGTTATATGTAGATTCTTGTAATCAGTTCCTCCTTTCTATCCCACATTCCCTCCACCCTCCAGGCATCGCGATTCTCACCACTGGTCCTGAAGGAGTCAGCTGCACTGGCTTCCGTGTGTTTCCAGTTGCTATCTGTACCAATGTACATCCTCTGGTCTAGCCAGATTTGTAAGGTAGAATTGGGACCATGGAAGGGGTGGAGGGAGGAAGCATTTAAGAACTAGAGGAAAGTTATGTTTCATTGCTGCTATCCTGCACACTGACTTGCTCATCTACTCCCCACAACCCTTCAGTAAGGGGGTGTCTGGTTGGCTAGCGATGGACTTTGAGTCTCCACTCTGCACTCACCCACATTTACAATGATAGCATTATTTGTTCCTTGATGCTTGATACCTGATCCCTTCGACAGCTCATGGTCACACAGGCTGGTGTGTTTCTTCCATGTGGGTTTTGATGCTTTAGACCTTGATGGCCACTTGCTTATCTTTGAGTCTTTAAGACTCCAGACGCTATATCTTTCGATAGCCAGGCACCATCAGCTTTCTTCACCACATTTACTTATGCACACATTTGTCTTTATTGATCCTATTAGGAAGGTTGGAACCCATTGATATGATTTTTAGCTCTGTGATGTCTGATAACTGGTTCCTTCTACACCTCGTGATCACAAGCTGGTGTGATTCTTCCATGTAGACTTTGATGCTTCTCAGCTAGATGGCCGCTTGTTTATCTTCAAGCCTTTAAGACCCCAGATGTTATATCTTTTGATAGCTGGGCACCATTAGCTTTCTTCACCACATATGCTTATCCACACGTTTGTCTTCAGTGATCGTATCAGGAAGGTTGGAACCCATTGATATGATTTTTAGCTCTGTGATGTCTGATAACTGGTTCCTTCTACACCTCGTAATCACAAGCTGGTGTGGTTCTTCCATGTGGGCTTTGTTGCTTCTGAGCTAGAGGGCTGCTTGCTTATCTGCAAGCCTTTATGACCCCAGATGCTATATCTTTTGATAGCTGTGCACCATCAGTTTTCTGCACCACATTTGCTTATACACATTTTTCTTCAGCAATCATGTCGGGAAGGTGTGTATCCTGGAATGCCAATTTAATGGAACGTGTTCTTGCATCAAGTGCTTGAGTGGAGGCCCAATGTCCATCTGCTGCCTTAATAGTAAACCTATATGCACCTATATAACCTATATGCACATAGATGTTTTCCCATACTCATATATATTTACTTATGTACATTCCAGTCTTAGACCTCTATAAATACCCTTTGTCACCTAGTTATTTCCTCTATTTCTTCTACTTTCCTTTTGTCCCAGTATCATGCTCAGCCTTCATTTGGGTTTCAGTAATTTCTCTTGGTTACCTTGCCATTGGTAAATCCCTACCAGGTCTCTCACACCCTCCTTGCCACTGATTTTGGATCACTTGTTGCTCCCCTGTCCCTAGGTTGGTCACCATCACCTCCTTACCCTCTCCTCCCCCTCTCCCATGTACCCCTGGAACCATTGGTCCCGCTGTTTTCTCCTCCAGACTATTCATCCAGTCTAGCTTGTCTAGATAGATCTGTAGAGATAATAATATGCACCAAAAATCAAGCCACAGCAAGATAGGCGATGAGTGAGAACACAGCGATGACAACAAAAAAGGAAACCAATTACCCATAGAAGAATAAATTAAAAAGAAAAAATGTTAAAAAGAAAGAAAAACCTGTAAATAAATCAAGGTCTGATTTTTGATCTCTAGGCGAGTCCTTCAGTCAGGTCCAATGGGGTGCTATGCTTTGGCCCCAGAGTCTGTCCTTTGTACTCCCTCGGGGACTCCCTGCTCTGCTCCCTCGGTTGCTATGCCACACGCTTTTAGTGGTTTGCCTTGGTGTCACAGGGTCAGTCTGGGCCAGTCCCAACCCTGAGTCTCCAGTGTTGTCCCCCTTAGAGCCCTGGGCCATCAAGGGATGGCGTGTCTTGTAGTGAATCAGCCATATTGTCCACTCTGTGCATTGGCTGTTCAGAGCTGGGATATTGTCCCCCAGACCTTGTGGGCCAGGATGTGCTCCACTCTATCTTCCTTCCCACTTCATTTTCTCCCATTTGCTCTGATCAGACATGCCCCTCTCCCCTAGCTGCAGCTTCAGTGTTGTCCTCTCAAGTAATTCTTCTGGGGAGAGGGGCAGGTTGTCCATGTTAAGGTCCTTTGCTCACCTTCTCAGTGGGCAATTAGTTTTTCTCTTATTGTAAGCTTGCAAAGTAGTGTAGATTTTAGAAATAAGGCCTTTTTCTGATGTGCCATTGCTAAAGATGTTTTCCCAGTTAGTGGACACTCTGATTACTCTCTTGGTGAATTCTTTCGATGTACACAGGTGTCTCACTTGTCTATTTGTGACTCCTCTGTATTTGTATCCTTCCCTATTTCTGATAGCCTATGTATTCCCTGTGCCAAGGTTCTCAGGTTTGTCCCAATTCCCATGTTAAAGGCCCTAATTGTTGGGGTTTTAATCTCAAGGTCTGTGATCCACCTTCAGTTTATTCTTGTGCATGGAGTGAGGTAAGGGTCTTGCTTCATTTTTCTGCAGGTAGATATTCATTTTTCCAAGCACCATTTATTGCAGATGGCATCTGCTTCCCATTTAATATTTGTTGGGCACTTATCAAAGATCAGTTGCCTATATGCTGATGTTTTTATTTCTGGGACTGCAGCTCTTTCCATTGGTCTGAAAATCTGTCATTAAGCCAGTATTACAGTGTTTTGACTAATGTGGCCGCATAGTACGTGCTAAAATCAGGTAGAGCAAGCCCTCCCACTTTGTCCATCTTCTTGAGGAGTTCTCTGCTAATTCTGGGCTTCTTCCCCCTCCATATGAAGTTGGTAACCAATTCTTTCTGTTTTTCCAATTATTTGAAGAACGGTGGTATTTGTATTGGGATAGCATTGCACTTACACAGTACCTTGGGTAGAACTGACATCTTTACTGTATTGAGTCTGCCAATCCACAAGCATGGGATATTCTTCCATTGAGGTCACTCTTGATTTCTTGAAGTAGTGTTTTATTATTTTCCTCATACAAATCTTTTGTTTTTTTACTCAGGTATATCCTTAGGTATTTCACTTTGTGCTTGGCTATTATAAAGGGTACTACCTTTTTAATCATCTCTTCTGTGATCTAGTCTGATGTGTAAGCAGTCCAATAGACTTCTGTTTGTTGGTTTTGTATCCTGCCACTCTGCCATTTTCCTCTACTGTTTCCAACACTCTGCTTGTGGAGTTTAAGGGATCTTCAATAAATAGAATCATATCGTCTGCGAATAATGATAATTTCGCCTCTTCCTTCCCCAGCTGAATACCTTTAATATCTTTCCTTTGTCTTATATTGTTAGCAAGGACCTCCAGTAGGATGTTAAATAGGAGTGGTGATAAGGGACATCCTTGTCTGGTCACCTTTTTCAGTGGAATTGTTTTAGTCCATTCTCTGTTAACTACCGTGTTAGCTGTTGATTTTTTCATATATGGATTGTATAATATGAAGGGAATTTTCTTCTATTCCTATCTTAAGTGTCTTAAACAGGAAAGCGTGTCGGATGTTGTCGAATGCTTTTTCCGCATCTATTGATATTATCAAGTGGTTCTTATAATTTTTCCAGCCAATGTGGTGAATAATGCTGATAGTCTTTTGTATGTTGAACCATCCCTGCATCCCTAGTATGAATCCGACTTGGTCATGTTGAATTATTTTTTTAATATGCTTTTGTAGTCTATTGGTCAGTATTTTGTTAAAGATTTTTGCATCGATGTTCATTAGGGATATTGGTCTATATTTCTCGACTCTTGTGGCTTCGTTGCCCATTTTAGGTATCAAAGTTATACTAGCTTCATAGAAAGAGTTTGGGAATTTTCCGTCTTTTTCTACATTCTGGAAGAGTTTGTATAGGATTGGTGCCAGTTCTTCACTGAATGCTTAGTAGAGATCTCCTGTGAAGCTATCTCGCTTGGGGGATTTTTTGGTTGGTAATCCCTTGATTATGTTTTCTATTTCTTCCATTGCGATGGGTCTGTTGAGGTTCTTGACATCCATCTGGGAATAGTCTAGGGAGGGATTGTGTTTCCAAATATTTGTCCATGTCTTCCAAATTGTTGAATTCGTTAGAATATAAACATTCATGGTACCATGTAATTATCTTTTTGATTTCCTTAGGGTCCATTGTAATGTCCCGTTTCATCCCTCATCCTTGCAAATGTCGCTTGTTCCTTCCTTTCTTTGGTTAGGTTTGCCAGTGGTTTATTAATTCTTTCAAAGAACAAACTTTTAGCGCCATTAATTTTTTCCATCGTTTTCTTGTTTTCCCTCTCCTGTGTCTCGGCTCTGATTTTCATTATGTCTATTCTCTTGCTATTGGTAGGGTTGTTCTTTTGACTCTGCTCTAATTGGTGTAAGTTTTGTGTCAGCATATTATCCACGAGTCTCCCTTCTTTTTTAATGATAGCATTTATTGCTATCAGCCTTCCTCTGATAAATGCCTTTGCTATATCCCACATGTTTTGGTACATCGTTCTCATTGGTTGCTAGAAACTTCCTGATTTCATCTCTGATCTGGGTCAATACTTACTCCTTTGCTATAGGAAATATTTCATCCTCCAACTGTTTGCCCTTATTTTCTTCACTGTCCTTCTGTTAATTCCAGCTCTATGGCGCAATGATAGGAGATGTCTGTATAAACTCTATGTGCTTGAATTTACTCAAGTTCGACTTGTGTCCCAGCATGTGGTCTGCTTTCGAATATGTGTCATGTAAGCTTGAAAAGGATGTGAATTTTTTGCATGCGTGTCGAAAGCTCTGAAAATATCTATCAAGTCGTCCAATTGTACTATTTAGACCTGTAGTCTCCTTGTTGAATTTGTTTCCCAGTGATCTGTCTTTTTCAAAGAGTGGTGTATTAAAGTCACCAGGTATAATTGTTGAGCCTGTGATCTCTTTTTTCATCTTTTGGAGTGTTTGATTTACGAAGTTCGCAGGTCTCTCGTTAGGTGCATATATGTTTATTATGCTAACTGGTTCTTGGCCTATTGCTCCCTTGAGCATAATATAGTGCCCCTCCTTGTCTCTTTCTTGTATGGCCTGTATCTTAAGGTCACTTTGGTAAGATATTAAGATCGCTACCCCTGCTTTTTTGCAGTACCATTTGCTTGGTATATTTTTCTCGAGCCTTAAATTCTCAACTTGTTTTTGTAAGCTTGATATGAGTCTCCTGGAGGCAGCAAATTGATGGGTTATGTTTCCTGAGCCAGTCTGTTAGCCTCTTCCTTTTAATACCTGAGTTCAGACCATTGATATTCAGTGTTGTTATATCCATCTGTGAGCTCTTTGAAGTCATCTTATACCTTTTGTGTTGGATATTTCCCCATCTATTTATCTTATCCATTTGTTTTTTGTGTGTGGTTTATGTTTGCCTTCTTTCCACTATTCAGCTGATGTTTCCTCTGTCACCCTATAGGTGGAGTTGTTCTATGTAACGGTATCACCACTGGTCCTGATGGGAACGTCTGTCCTGGATTTCCTGTGTTTTCAGCTCCTATTTGTACCAGTGTATACTCTCTGGTCTAGCCGGATTTGTAAGGTAGAATTGGAATCAGGATAGTGGTGGTTACGGGAATGGGGTGTGTGTGTGTGTGTAAGTATTTTAAAAAAATCATTTTATTGAGGGTTTGTAAAACTATCACAATCCATGTGTCAAGCACATCTATAAATATATGGCCATTATCATTTAAAAAACATTTCTACTTGAACCCTTTGTATAAACTCATTCACCCCCCCTCTACCCTCCCTCCCTCCCTCATGAACCCTTGATAATTTATTTAACAAATTTTTCATGTCTTACATTCACTGATGTCCCTTCACCCACTTTTCTGTTGTCTGTCCCCCTGTGAGAGGCTTATATTTATATCATTGTGATCAGCTGGTATGTTTCTTCTATGTGGGCTTTTTTGCTTCTCAGCTGGATAGCTGCTGTTTCTCTTCAAGCCTTTAAGACCCTAATTGATATCTCTTTTGATAGCTGGCCACCATCAGTTGTCTTTATCACTTTTGCTTATGAACCCATTTCTTCTTCAGTGATAATGTCAGGGAAGGTGAGCATCACGGAATGCTGGGTTATTAGAACAAAGTGTTCTTTTGTTGAGGGAGTACTTGAGTAGAGGCCCAGTGTCTGTCTGCTACCTTAATAACATATAAGGACATAGATTTCCCTATTGTCATATATAAATAATATTTCCAAATGTACATGCCTTAGTTAGACCTGTATAAATGTCCTTTGCCTCTAGTTCTCCCTCTATTTCCTTTTATTTTCCTCTTGTCCCACATTGCCCTTGATTAAGGCCCACCAAGCACTCTATGCCCTCCTCGCCATAGAATTTAGATCACTTGTTGTTCCTTTGTCCTTGGGTTGGCTGACACTCCCTTTCTTTCCCCCTACGTCCCCCTCTTCCATTTGCCCAGAACCATAGGTCCCACTGTTTTCTCCTCAGTATTGTTTATTCCAACTATCTTATCTAGACAGACATGCTAAGACAATACTAAGCACAAAAACAAGACAGTGCAAAACAACAAAAGAAAACAAAACAACAACAAAAGAGAACTAAAAAAGAAAACCCTATAAATAGTTTCAGATCTGTTTTTTGACCTTTATGACTTATTTTCTGGTTAAGCCTAATGGGGTGCCACGCCCTAGTCCCAAAGTCTACTTTTGGCATTCCCTGGGGAATTCATTGCTTTGCTCTCCTTACTGCTCTGTTGCATGCCCTTAGTACTGCACTTGGAATCACTGATTCTTACACGGAAGAATCAAATTAATAATAAAGAGGCAAAGTTTTACCACAGTATTTAAATTAATATTGGAATACAAAATTAAATAATTGAGCAAAATCTCATCAATTTTCAGCATGTACTTAACCAACAAATATGTATGAAATTATTTATGCAAAAGGTTGTTTACTGATTTTATATGCAAAATGCATATAGAAATAGGAAATTATATTTGAAACAAAATTACTACATGTAAATGTTAGACAGACAAAATATACACATAAAAAATGTTGCCTTTGGTTGTATAGATTTTTTTTTAACTGATGTTTTCTACACAGTTTGAGTCGATTCCAATGCAGAGTTACCCTGCAGGATAAAAACAGAACTGCTCCTGTCGTTTTCTGAGGTTGTAAATCTTCACGGGAGCAGAGGCCTCTTTTTAATTCTGAGGACAGGCTGAAGAATTTGAACTGCTGACTTTATCGTTAACAGCTCAACGCATAATCAACTCTGCTACCAGGATAAACAACCTGCAATATTCAGATGACACAGCCTTTCTTGGTGAAAGCAGAGAGGACTTGAAGCACAGCCTCCAGAATGGCTTATATCTCAAAATTAAGACAAAAATCCCAACAAATGGACAAATAAACAGCAACGTGATAGAGACGATGAAAGTCATCAAGGATTTCGGTTTGGGGGGTTCATAATCAACATGCATGAAAGCAGCGATCAAGAAATCCAATGAACCTCTTGAAAGTGCTAACGAGCACACATGTCACTTTGAGGACTAAGGTGTACCTGACTCAAGCCACGGTAGTTTCGATGACCTGTCAGGCCTGTGAAAGCTGGACTGAGTACGGAAGATAAGAGAAGAACTGATGCATTTGAATTGTGGCGCTGGTGAAGAATACTGAAAGTGCATGGGCTATTAGAAAAGAAACGAAACTGGAGAGAGGACAGGCAGAACGCTCCTGAGAAGCGAGGGTGGTGAAACGTCATGTCTTAAACACTGACATGTTGTCAGGAGAGATTCGTCCATAGAAAATGATATCATACTTGGTAAAATACAGGATCCATGACAAAGAAGACGATTGACAACCAAAGCTGCAACAACAGGCCCAAACTTCCCAACTGTGAGGATGGCGCAGGATCTGGCATGGTCTGTTTTACATAGGGTCAGCATGAGTCAGAAATGACTCAACAGTACCTAACCACGTTTCCCTGAAACACAGGTTCTTCAACATATACCATGACAAAATGGTGATTTGGGCAGATCATGTTTCTTTTCACCATTTTTTTTTTTTTTAGTTTGAGGAGGAACAAAAGGAAGTCTGAAGAGTCAAGAGCTGGACTTTAGGAAGCATGGGCTGAGGGTCTCAATGAAGGGCTCACAGGACGGCCCTTGCTGCCTTCATAGAATGAGCAGGTGCAGTGTCATGACGGAAAAAAATTTCCAGCACAACTTTCCTATCAAAACTATTACCCCTGTAGAACTTAATGCAAAACAAAGCAAAAACAGTTGTCAGACACTTGAGTCTGGCCTCTCCTCCTTGAGTTTAACAAGTCTTTCTTGGAGGCTGAACCGCAACATGCTCCTTAGAGTAAGGAGGGGAAACCTCATCTCATATACTCTGGATATGTCACTACGAAAGACAAGCATGTCGTCAGCAGTGTACAGTGCCATTCTTGGTATGGAAGAGGGTCATCGAAAATGAGGGAGAGCCTGGACAAGATGGACTGACACAGTGGCTGCAACAACGGGCTCAAACATAGCAACAATTGTGAGGCTGGAGCAGGACTAGACTGCTGCGTTCTGTTGTGTGCGGGGTTATGAGCCAGAACCTAACAATAGTAATTCTCGTACTCCCAGAACTTATCAAATGTTAAAAATATATATTTATCAAGCAAATAACAACATGAAATTTAGACTTTATGAAATATTGTAAAGTACTTCTTAAGTATCTATAATAGTTCCTTTTCTAAGTTTTGCAATCTGGGACAATTTTTTTTTTTTTTTACAATCTGGGACAATTTTAAGAAGCTTTTTGACTTGTTCATAACTTTTAAGTATCATTAGTCTTATGCTCTCCCATTTGACTGATTTATCTGTAACTGCGCAATAAGATTGTAGACCAACTTAGTCAACAGCTTATAAGCACCCTTAAAAGGAAATTTATGTGCAACACCACTATCGCGAAATATGCGAAATGAAACTGTTTAAACTACTCAAGTAACTTAGCACACTCAGGGCAAACATGTAATTTTAAAGTATTTTTATTCATAAATTATATATTTTTGTATCATGTTATTGGACATGGGCCATTCAAACCTAAATTATCACTGTAAAATAAACTATTTTCAATTTCTTGTTGGCAAACATAACCAATACCAAAAAATATATAATTCAAAACTGGAAAGCTACTCCCTGGCCTGGCCAAGGCGCACACATATTCAGCACATTATATGTCATTTTAGATTACTTTGCTTTGCAGTAGTCCATCCTCAATAATTTATCTACTGCCCCAGGTATCATCAATTAATTTTTAACCTGTTCAGACTGTATGTAATTTTGTTTTTAATCACATACCTGCCAATGATTATCATTTTTATTTATTTCTGAAAAAAAGGACAGATGATCACAGGCACCACTTACCAATTAATATCTGACCACTCTTCATAGCAGATCCACCAGGAAGCAGCCCATGAACTACAATCCTCTCTCCACTTCTCTGTTGCCCAGTTCTTCTCCAGCTCCACTTGGTCTGATGGATAATCCCAACCAGCACTTCCAAAAGCTTGAGCTGCTCTTTGGCTTTGGTAACAGTTAATTTTTTGGGGTTTATATAAACATTCACGTCTTTGTATCGCTGCTGGACAATGACTCCTGTTTTCTGATTCGACTGGTGCTTTAGAATGGACACAGGCCCACTGTCCTGGCTGCCTTTTTTATTGTAGTGCTTAGGTAAGAGTCTTTTACCTTTTAGGATTTTGGTAAACCGCTTGAGTTTGGGTTCATGTTTTTTCCTGTCTTTGTAATCCTCCTCTTCAATGATAATCTCATTTTCACTGAACCTAACACGATTCACAGTAGTAGGCACTTCAGGAAGGAGGCTTTCTTCTTCATCTTCACTCAGTTCCAAATAAAACAGCTCTCCATTTTTCTGCACACTGTTCAGCCATTCAGGCTTAAGATCACTACAAAAGAGAGAGGGACAAAAAGGAAAAATCTAAATGGTAAACCAAGAAAAGCAAATGAGTAATGTCTTGGTGAGGGGTGGGGGTCGGGGTGAATAGTGAGTTAGGAGGGAAAAAAGTTCTTTGAGTATTTCAAAGGCCCTTTACTATTTTTTATTATGAACATCAGCACAATTTCCTATAGCAGGTCATTTGTAGAGTCTTGGAGAAGAGTTTGGGGAAAGGGGATGAAAAAGGTAAAATGACAGAAATGAAACAAGAGAGTTGACTTCCTTAGAGAATCCGGTTTTCTTGCAGTTGTTAATTCAGCCACTTTGGATTTAGTATTCACTGTAGGTAATTTTATTGGGTGATAATTTAAATTAGCAGTTTACATGATACAATTATAATCACAGATGCCATTTAGAAACTATTTATGAAAACACCCTAGAAATTATTCAGCAAGGCTATACTGTTGAAATAAAAGGCCAGGCCTAACCAGCATCAATACATTAAAAAAAATAAATTAAAAATTTCAAAATAGGAATATGTGTTTCAACATGAACTATAATTCTTGCTGAAAATAACCAGTCTACCATTACAGCTAATAATGATCACTTCTAAAATCTGTAATTTCAGTAAAACTTTTGATGACTAATGGCAGTAGGAAAAGCAAGCCACATATTACATAACCCGCCATGTGCTTGCAAAGACCGCTTTACTGGGAAGAAGTAGGCCACTGGAAAAACGAATGAATAAAACGATGGTCATGAAAACAGTCAAAATGGTAAAGAACCAAAATTCTCACCTACTGGTAACACACCTAATCATATCTGTGCCCCCGCTCGTTGTTATAGTTTACCTTCCAAACATCTCTTCTTAAAGTACATGTGGTCACAGGAGAAAAACGAACATCTAGGCAGAGTCGTTTAGAAACATGAGCTATAATATCCTGGAGTGAAAGGGTATCATTTGTTCTCTAATCATTTAATCAGAGAGAAGGCATTTATTTTCAGTGGTACTTAGTCACTTTTTAAAAGTCAAATGTCTCTTATTAAACACTGTGGAAACTAGTCCCCGTAATGTACTGTTTTATTACTCAGCTATGAACCTAACCACAGCCCTGATCAGAGGCAGGTACTTGAAAAAAGAATTTTCACTGAATGCTTTTTTAAAATTAAAAAAAAAAGAAATAACTAGTCCCAAATATTAAAGCTCATATTTCTTTGGCACTTATTGGTCCCTGGCGCCTAGCTTAATTGTAGGTACTGAACATCACTTACTGCAGGTCCTTACTCATCTATCTATCAATCGTTTTGATGACACATCTGTAACAGTAATAATATTGAAAAACTGCAGCTCTATTCTGAATTCAGATGGACTCTAAATAACTGTGTTCTCCATCACAATTTAGATAGCAATGTATCATAATTTACAACACCCAAACCAAACAAACTCACTGCAATGTACTGATTCGGACTCACAGCTACCCCATAGGGCAAGGGTAAACTGTCTGGGTGGGTTTCTGAGATTACAACTCTTTATGGGAGTAGAAAGCCTTCTTTCTCCTGCAGGGCAGCTGGTGGTTTCAAATAGTTGATCTTGGGGTTAGCAGCCCAATACACAACCTACTATGCCACCGAGGCGCCTATAATTTACCATGGCACAATGTAAATATAATAAAAATTATAGATACTATTAATTACTTATCAAAATATAGAGAAATTTAAAAACGGAATGACTTCTTGACCCAACCTGAAATTCTTCTGGGCGCGAGTATTTCTTGCTAGTTCCATGACAAATATCTCTTCCCTGGCCTTTTAAATATTCCCGGTGGTCTTTTCTTTCCTACTTACTGTTTGTATTTTTATCTTTGTATGATTATTATTTTGTGTGTACCACTTTATTGTGCTTCTGTTTTCTATTGTTTCTTTGGGTGTTCCAGTTTATGACGCACAGGAGTAGAGGCATAGAGATAACTGATGCATGGGTTTACAGGGGAGGACGGGGGCAAAGCACACAACGTATGAGGGAAGGCGCACTAGAACTGATGGTGATTACATGACTTACACAACTCGTTTAAAAAGTCATTGAACCATGGTGGGGGACGAAAGTGTTCTAAAACTGATTGTGGTAATGACTGTACAACTCAGATTCTTGATATGACTGAACTACTAAATTGTGTAATATGTGGATCAAATGCCACTAAAACTGTGTTTTTGTTTTTAAAACGGAATGAAGATTCTCTTTCATTGCCTTATCTTACTCACCCTTGCAATCTTGTACATTATTTGGATCAAAGATATGGGGCCCCAAAGAAACATTTTTTCTATTCTACTAAATAGAACTGCTCAGTCCTGTATCATCCGTCCTATTGTTCCTATGCGCGAGTCCACTGCAGCGGCCACTGTCAATCCAGAACCGCGGTGCACAGAGTAGCTATGGGCCAGCACCCACTCGATGGCACTGAACAACAACCAAATTTAGTGGTGGCTCAACTTAACCTTTGACATTTGACTGTGAAACCACTTTTTTGGGTTCCGATTCAGAGATCCGGGATGGTGGGAGCTGATGGCAGTAGCACAAACTGTACAGTCAATAAGTAGTGCCAGATCCTGGGCTTAGTGCCAAAATGCCACGATGAAATGTCCATTTTTGCCTCTGTCTAGAAGGGATAAGATGCTAAGAATTCATGACACTGCACACAGTGAGTGTAAGTGATATATAAGAGTCATCTCACTTAGCCTGTAGCTAAGAGTGAGGACAGGGCAGACTTTCTGGGAGCAGAGACCTCAGAAATGAGTTTTACGTATCTACCCAACTACGTATCAATGAGGGGATTCCATAAAGTTCCTGAAAAAATTCCATTCCTTTAATTTCTTTCTTGTATATTTACACACTTACTTTTAAATGAAGGAAGTGTTGAAGGACATGAAGTTGAGAGGAACTGAAGGGAATTGGAAAAGAAAATTTCAAGCAGAAGCAATTGCAAGCAAAAGCCTCGAAGGGACACTATCTACAGCTAATTTGGAGGACAACATGGTGGTCTGCAATCGCCAGAGTGTACCATGTGATCAGAATGACAGAAGCAGTGAAGGCCTGATTTTTCCAGACCTTTTGGACCATCACAAGGGATACAGATTTCTTGGTGTACATAATAGGGCATTGATGATGTGTGTAATGTAGAGGTTTGTATGTCTGGTATCCCTGGACAGACCTACTCCAGTAAGTGAAAAATAGATTTGAAATAGGTAAGATTCAAGACAGCAGGACCAGTTAGGACTCTAGGCAAGGATGGTAATAGACTAAACCAAGGTAATGATAAAAGAGAAAGTAGCAAACACAACACTTGAGAAATGCTTGAAAATCAGCAGGACTTTAAAACTGATTAGATAAGAATATTAGAGAGAAAAAGGAATTAATTTGAATGGGATTTCTAGTTGATAACTAAATGTAATTCATTTTATTATGTATATACATTCAGAGACTCATATACATGGGAGTGTTATACAATTGGGCTTCAAAGAATTTATGGACAAATGTAATGAAAAATAAGAGTTCTACAAACTTTTTGATGTCCCCCTCATATAACTGAAGCACTGAGATTTGATTCTACAAGATAAAGGCTTTCAAACCATGAGTCCTAACTCACCAACATGCAGCCTGAAGATGAGTTATTGAAATTAAACAATAAGCTTGGCGTGATAGCTAAGGTTGTGTCAACTTGGCTGAGCCAGGTTTGGCAGTTAACAATCTATGATGTGACCAAACATAATGTAATACAATATCCTCACCCAGGTCGGAATCTGAAGCAATTAATTGAAAGGAAGTTTCCTTGGGAGTGTGGCCAGTTTCCAATATAAATAGACACTGTAGGAAGTCTTGCTTGCTTTTTACCAGATGTGTATCCTTCATCTGGCTCTGTCCTCTGGTTCACTGAATTTAAGCCAATGGCCTGCCACATGGCCTGTTCACCAGGGAGCTGTCAATACTTTGCCAACTTAGTATTCATTTGCCACTCTAGCCATAGCTTTAGTGGGAAGGTCATGACCTGAAATTGATAAGGAGTTTATAGATTTAGCAGCTTGCCCCATGGAGAGACTGGCAGACAGAAAGAAGACGGAAAATAAGCAGCAGTAAGAGGGCCAGAGACTGTTGTGTTGCACCTCCTTAGTGTTTTGCCTTGGTGTGGCGGGATCAGATCAGGTGCAATTCCCACACTGTGTCTCCGGTGTTGTCCCTGTAGGACTATGGGTCAATGAGGGGCATCATGTCCCATAGTGGGGCTGGCCATGTGGTCCTCTCTGCGGACTGGCTGCTTTAATTGTGAACATCATCCTCATGGCCTGGTGGGCCAGAATGTGCTCCACTCTCTCCTCTTCTCCATTCATCTGGTCCCATGTGCTCCGATCAGATATGTCCCTCTCCCAGAGCTGCAGAATCAATGTCATTCTTTGAAATAAGTTCTTCTTGGGGAAGGGGCAGGTGTCTACTTAGTAGTTGGGATTGGGGCCGGACCCCCAGACCTCTCTACTGGTTCCTGACTCCACACCGGCATGTTGCATTCACATCTTGGAGCACCAGGTTGAAGAGCAAGGGCATGGAGCGGCGAGGTCCCCAGGGAATGCTGAAGGTGGACTTTGGGGTCAGGGTGTTGTGCCCCAACAGACTGGACTGGAAAACACTCCTAAAGGCCAACAAAGAATCCTTGAACTAACTACAAGTTTTTCTTTCTTGTTGTGTGTTTTTTTTATCGGTTTGTTGTTGTTGTTTTGTTGTATATTATTGCTTGATTTTGCTCTGTATTGTTTTTGTGCATGTTATTATCTCTGCAGGTCTGTCTAAATAAGATAAGCTGGATGAACAATCTGGAGGAGAAAACAATGGGACTGACAGTTCCGGAGGGACATGGGAGAGGGGGAGGGAAAGGTAGTGGTGTTAACAAACCCAGGGACAAGGGAACAAGTGACCCAAATCAGTGGTGAGGAGGGTGGGAGAGGCCTGGTAGGGCATGATCAAGAGTAATGTAACCAAGAGGAATTGCTGAAACACTGGCAGGGAATGAGCTGATGGTGAGACAGGAGGAAGGTCAAAGGAAATAGAGGAAAAAGCTGGGAGGCAAAGGGCATTTATAGAGGTCTAGATAAAGAAATGTACATATGTAAACATATTTATATATTAGGATAGGGAAATAGATCTATGTGCATATATTTATAAGTTTAGTATTAAGGTATCAGAAGGACATTGGGTCTCGACTCAAGTACTCCCTCAAGGCAAGAATACTTTCTTCTATTAAGTTGGAATTCTATGATGCTCACCTTCTCGACACAACCACTGAAGATAAAGCAGGTGCATAAGCAAATGTGGTGAAGAAATCTGATGGTGCCCGGCTATCAAAAGTTATACCATCTGGGGTCTTAAAGGCTTGAAGTTAAACAAGCGGCCTTCTAGCTCAGAAGCAACAAAGCCCGCATGGAAGAAGCACACCAGCCTGTGCAATCACGAGGTGTCAAAGGGATCAAGTATCAGGCATCATCAGAACAAAAAATCTTATCATAGTGAAGGGGGGGGTGCAGAGTGGAGACCCAAAGCCCATTTGTAGGCCACTGGACACCCCCTTACAGAAGGGTCTCAGGGAGGAGATGAGCCCGTCAGGGTGCGATGTAGCAATGATGAAAAATGCAACTTTCCTCTAGTTCCTAAATGCTTTCTCCACACACCCCCCTTCATGATCCCAATTCTACCTTGTAAATTTGGCTAGACCAGAGGATGTACACTGGAACAGTTAGGAACTGGAAACAAAGGGAATCCAGGGCGGATGATACCTTCAGGACCAGCGGTGTGAGTGGCGATACTGGGAAGGTAGAGGGAGGGTGGGTTAGGAAGGGGGAACCAATTACAAGGATCTGCATGTGACCTCCTCCCTGGGGGACGGACAACAGAAAAATGGGTGATGGGAGACGTCGGACAGGGCAAGATATGTCAAAATAATAACATAAATTATCAAGGGTTCATGAGGGAGTAGGGAGCAGGGAGGGAGGGGAAAAATGAGGAGCTGATGCCAGGGGTTTACATGGAGAGCAAATGTTTTGAGAATGATGAGGGCAATGAATGTACAAATGTGCTTGACACAATTGATGTATGTATGGATTGTTATAAGAGTTGTATGAGCCCCTAATAAAGTGATTAAAAAACATTTCTAAAAAAAGCTCAGAGACAGGGCAAAGTACCTCCTAGAAGTTGCAGCACTAAACAAGAGGTGTCATACCGAAAACAGCGAGAGGCATGGCAGGGACTCAGCAGCAGAGACAGGTGCAACAGGCCTCAAAGGAACCCAGCAACAGAGCCAAGAAGAGCTTGTTCTGGGTGAAGGAACTGGGTGATGCAGGCAAAGTAGCCCCACTGTGTTAGAGAGAACGACATGGCTGAGAGAAACTCACAGGAGCTAAGAGAGCTATCTTACACTGAAGGGAGACTATGCATGCTTCCTAATCTTGAGTTGTACCCGGCTCCTTAATAAAGCACTTATGAGTAAGTATCGTCTGTCATTTCGACATGCTCAATCCAATGGATTAGCAAATCCAAAAGAGGAGGGAAGACTAGTGTTAGAATTCGCATGGCGTTATGTCTAACAGCTATCTTTTAGGAGTCAGCTTTAGGCTGATCCTGGTCATTCTCTCTCCAGAAGTAAGACAGGCTTTGATGGCACGGACAACATTGCTTCTACTCATTGTTGTACACCAGCACAACATAGAGATAGGATTTAACCTGGATAGAAGCCAAATAATAAACTAGAAAAACACTTTATGATAGAGCACGACAGACAGGCGAGCCAGGATTCTCTCATGATCTAGCAGAGTGCGGTCAACTCCATGAAGAAATCTTCGGTGCCACAGCCAAGCAGTTAATCTGGTCACAATCTTGATATGGGGGGAGGTTTCATTCTGGTATGGCCCATTCTGAGTACAGACTGAGAGTGTGTGGAAGCTAGCTGACTTCTAACTGCTGGATTTGGATCCTGCATCTGGTTCGTCAACCTCTTGTTTGTCAACCTCTTGATGACTCCTGCCAATCCCAGGAGTCATCGGCAGACTACTGACCTTGGATTCATTCAGCTGGTCTCAGGTTTATTCAGTTCGGCACCCATTAACCCTGTGGTCTTTCTGCTTCATCTTCCTGCTTCCTACTTGTCAGCCCCAGCTGCTACACTAGTCAGGAGAAGCCTTCAGCTTACATCTGTACCCATGGAATTGAACCAGACTAGATTGAACCACTTTTACTGCCGTGTCCACCATTGCTTGATATCTTTCTATATACATATAACAACCATGGGTCTTGCTTCTCTAGAAAAGCCAGCCTAACAAAGGGCTTTATTGTGTTTTAAAGATGCCAGCTAGAACAGAGATCTAATCAACAGCTGAAACACAAGTGCCAAAATTTAGGAGTAAACGTGCTTAGAGGAGTAGAATAAAGCAATGAAGTTGACTCACTGCCATCAAGTCCTACAGGACAGACTATATGGGACAGGATAGAACTGTTCCTGTAGGGTTTCTCACTCTAAATCTTTCCAAGAACAAATAGCTTTAATCTTCACCCCCAGAGGGGATGGTGGGTATGAAATTCTAATCTTACAGTTAACAGTCCAATCTTTCACTGTACTCCCAGAGCTTCTTAATTAAAAACAAAAAACCTCGCTGCCATCAAATCAATTCAGATTCATAATGACCTTATATGGGTTTTTTTGAGACCGTAAATCCTTATGAGAGCAGACAGTCTCATTTCCCCCAGTGGTGGATTTGAACTACTGATCTTGAGGTTAGCAGTCCACTACTTATTCCTAAGAAGGTTCCAGAAAGGTTCTTAGGAAAGAAGACACTTAAATGGGACCTTGAAAAGTTTGGGTAAGTAGAAATAGAAAGGACGTGTTTCCAAAAGAGTAAACCAAGATGAGATATCGGTATGAGAGTACATATTAAACACTAGGTAGCTATTGCAGAGTAATAGGAATATTGTTTCTGGGTGCTGTCGATTTGGTCTGGCCTATAAAATGTGGTACAAGGGCCCCATATAATTTCCTAGGCTACAATTTCTGTAAAAGCAGGTTGCTCAATCTTCTCTCCCACAGACAGCAATGACGCACTTATCACCGTGCCATCAAGGTCCTCAGTAGAATAAAAGTGGCTTAAAAAGAAGTAGGTCATCAACAACGAAAGCAGAGAGCTTAGGAATAGATCTAAAAGAGCGATCAAAGTTATCCCAAGGAATCTGATATTTATTCTGTAAGGAATAGGAAGTCACCAAGCTTTTGAAAACAAACAAGAAATAAAGCGTAGCAGATGGATAAATAACAGGCCCCTTCAATATGCTGCTTACAAGAAACACACAGTAGATACAAAGACAAAAATAAACTAAAAATCAAAGAATATAAAAGATATATAACTAACAGCAACCAGTGGCTGCAGCAACGGGCTCAAACATAACGACAATTGTGGGGATGGTGCAGGACTGGGCAGCGTTTCTTTCTGTTACACATAGGGCCACGATGATTTGGAACTGACTTGACGGTACTTAACAACAATAATAGCAACCATGAAGAAAGAGTAGGCGTGGCAATATTAATGTCTGATGGAATAGTCGTTAAGGCAAAATCTAGCTCTGAAAGAGACAAAGAAGGATTTTATATAATGATTAAAGGTATAACTGAACAAAAGGACATATACTTAATAAATATCTATACAGGAGCCCTGCTGGCATAGTGGATATGCATTGGGTTGCTAATTGCAAGGTCAGCAGTTTGAAATCACCAGCTGTTCCACAGAGAAAGATGGGGTTTCTACTCCCATAAAGGGTTATAGTCCTGTCAAGGCACAGGCCAAGGTATGGAACAGCCTTGCTATCAAACATAGATCATTGTATCCTGATTATGCTGGATCAAAACTTGATACTTGGTCAGTTGACCTCCCTCTAGACCCAACCTGCATTTGTTCTAGGTGTAAAATTCTCTTATTTGTTCCATGACAAAAATTCCTTCCCTGGCTTTTAAAATATTGATGGAAATCTTTTCTTTCTTGTTCACTGTTGGTATGTTTATATTACTATTGCTTTATTCTTACCACTTCATTTCGTTTACACTCATTGTTTATGTTGGGTTTACCAGTTTGTGAAGCAAAGAAGTGGATGCATAGAGGTAATAACTAATGCAAGGTTTGTAGGGGACGTGGGGGGTGGTGAGAAGGGGAGGGTGAAGGAATTTCGGGAACAATGAAGGTGGAAGGAGGAGGGTGTACTAGAACTAAATCTAATTACACAATTAATTTTAGAGGTGATTTAATCATTGGGGAAGGGGATAAAAATGTTCTGAAATTGACTGTGATAGTGACTATACAATTCTCCTCGCCATGACTGAATGATTGAATTATATGATACTTGAATTATGTGCCAATAAAACTTGAAAGAAAAAAAACAGAGTCACAGTCTTGGAAACCCATGGGACAGTTCCTCACTGTCCTCTAAGATGCTACAAATTGGCATCAAGTCCATGGCAGTTAGTAGCACCTAATGACAGAACATCTAAATGCAAAATCAAACTCGTACAGAACTGAGAGAAACAGACAACTCTATGATAATACCAGGAATCTTTAATAGGCCACTTTCAATAAAGGATAGAAAGTATAGGGAAAAAAATCAACAAAGACATAAAACGAAACAACAAAATCAGTCATCTCGATCTCACAGGCATATAGCAAATACTCTAATATTAATACAGTGTACATTCTTTTCCAGGGCACACAGAACATTATCCAGAATAGACCATATAAATAGGTCACAAAATACACCTCAATAAATTAAAAATATCTAAATACAATTTAAATAATCTAAATCTAAATTGTTATATTTAGATATTTTAAATGTACTGAGCTGCATTTTAGGACCTATTATATGGTCTACTTTGGACAACATACAAATGGAGCCCTCGTGGTATAGTGGTTGGGCTTTGATCCACAAGGTCAACAGTTCAAAACCACCAGCTGCTCCATGGGAGAAAGACTGGGCTTTCTACAAACTCCCGTAAACAGTCAGTCTTGGCAACCCACAGAGGGTCATTCTGAGTCAGCACTGACTCAGTGGTAGTGAGAAATACAATAAGTTTCTTCTCATATCGAAATATCAAACTGGAAGCCAGCAATAGGAAGACCAAGGGAAAATTCATTTTACAGAAACTGAATTACACCATGCTTAAAGATACTTGGTAACAGAAGATATTTTAAAAATTAAATATAAAAATTCCTTGAATCAAACAACGAAAACACAACATATAAAAACCTTTGGAACACAGAAAGCACAGTACTCAGAAGGCAATTTATAAAAATAAACAAACACCAAAAAAGGGAAAAAAACATAATCAACACTTTAACTCAACATCTTCAACAATTAGAAAAAGAACAACAAAAGAAGCTTACAAGGTACAGGAAACAAAAGGATCAGATTATGAAGAACTGTACTCCAACCAATTTGAAATCTTAGGTAGTTATGAGGATGGTGCGGGACCAGGTGGTGTTTCAGTCTGCTGTACGTATGGTTGCTGTATGTCAGAACCGACTGGATGGCACAGAACAGTAAGAAGAAATGGCCAAATCTCTAGAAACACGTGACTCGCCTAAATAACATGGACTAAAGGAGGAAATCTGAACCGACCTATCACTAAAAAAGAAATTGATGAGGTCATTAAAAACTCATAACATAAAAAGGTCTAGGCCTAGATGGTTCACTGGTGAATGCCACCAAATATAGAGAAGAGGTAATATCAAATGTAGCCAAACCATTCCAGAGTACAGGAAAGGATGGAAAGCTTTCCAATTCATTTTATGAAGCAAGCAAAACCCTGATACCAAAATCAGGCAGAGACATCACTAAACAACAACACTACACGTCAGTATACCTCATGAACACGGATGCGAAAATTCTCAACACAATTGGAGTCACCAGACACCAACCATATATACATTAGAAAAACAATGCAATTCATCACATAAATTCAGGGAAAGGATGACATGATTATATCAATTTATGCAGAAAGAGCATTGAAAAAATCCAACACCCACTGCTGTTAAAAATACTCAACAAAATAGGAAAAGAAGGGAAATTTCTAAACATAATAAAGGGCATTCTATAAAATCAATGGCCCAAACTCCCCTCAATGAAGAACTGAACGTATAGCCAGTACAAATAGGAACCAAACAATGATGTCCTTGATTATCCTGCCTATTCAATATTGTGCTGGGGTTTTAGTTACATGTAAAGGGAAATTAAAGACATCCAAAATGGCAAAAGCATGTAAAATTTGCAAATAAAACAATCATCAATATAGAAGATACCAAAAGACTCAACAAGAACATTTTTGGAATTGAGAGATTCAACCGAGTGGCAGCGCACAAGGTTAACAAACAAAACTCAGTCTTACTCACTTATCTCAACAAAGAGAACTCTGAAATTAGGAATATAATACCACAGGAAAAACATAGCCAAAGAAACAAGGTGTGTCAGTCTGGGTACTTTAGAGAAACAAATCCACAGAAACTCATGTATGGGAGAGTTTTATATAAAGGTTAAGTGCACATCCAGAAAACATCCCAACCCAGTACTGTCCATGCTCATAAGTCCAACAGTAACCCATTCACCCATATGTCTAACACCAACCCACAAAGTCCTCCTCCATCTCACAAAACAGACACAATGATGCCGACTGCAGGAGGAAAGCTGAGTCAGTGAATGTGTAAACATCTTAGCGCTGGCAAGGCTCTCCACACGGGTGCTCCAGCACCTAGGGCTGTATCAGGTTAGGTCCATGCAGCTTCTCCTCAGGGATGTCCTGCAGGAAGTGAGCCTTGCCAGCTAAAGCAGGGAACAAGCTAAGGCAGCTGCACCCAGGTCCGACCATCAGAAAGCAAGAGACCCGAAAACTAAAAAGGTGAGGCTCACAGAGCCTTTATCCCTCTGCCCTTCAATTAACCCCACATGGGTTTATCGGCCAGACTGGCACAATAAACTAACTACCTTAATCCACCCCTTGCCAACCTGGCACCTGTACATAATTCTTTAGCTTTATGATTGCAATTAAGTAACACCTACACCTATGCCATATTTTTACTCTTAGAACCCAAATCAAACTTAGTGCCATTGAGCTGATTTTGATGCATATCTATTTATTAGGAGGAAATAAAACTGCCCTAAAAATTAAAAAAATTCCTATAATCCTGTTAATATGTTCCCCCACCTATGAACATTTGTAAGCCAACCACTTCATGCCTTTATCCCCCCACCCCCCAAATTTTGAGTATACAATTTATATACTGCCCACTTACATCAACCCAGTTCTCTGAGAAGACAATCATATTTTCAACATGAAGAGTCTTCATTCCAGTTGGAACTTTGTGAAGTCTGCATCCATAAGCAAAGTCAAATCCGGACAGGCCATCCATAAAGTCAGCAACAATATGCACCAGTTCACAGGCTCAAAAATCTCCATCTGGTTGGGTTCTGGCCAACTCAATGTGTGCTGCCTCACTCGGCCTCCACAGGGTGCCCATTGGTCTACTTGCCTTTAGACTATGGGCTCTCACCAATACTCAACAAGCCTAGCCCCCTAGTGCTAGGTCATGAACTTTAGACCAGTCAACTCTCTCGCATCTTCTCTTTTTCCTGTAAACCAAGTCCACAGGTGTCAGTGGCCAAACTCAACCCATCTCTTTATTGCTGCATTTCTCCCACTTCCATTCAACAAGTAGATCCAGGTGGCCACCTAGCAAGTATTTCAGCTGCTCACAGGCTCCCTTTAACATTCAGTCCCAGAGAGGAGTTTTCTTCATGGTTCCAGAGTTTTTCCAGCTTTTGACAAAGACTACTGGTTCCTGAGTACTCCAAAGCAGTAGGTGGGGTATATTGTTCTTTGCATAGCTTTCTTTGCAAAAGTGGCCTAAACCCATCTAAAGATCAAATTTTAATGGCCAACAGCAGGTGGGCTTACAAACTTTCTATTTTTTATACTTCCCATTATTTTCCCCAGAAAACAACCAAGTAAACAGTGTGAGTTTATCTGGCCTCTGGCTAGACAGAAGAAAAACTACCATGAGGGAGAGGTCAGACAGACATCTACTCTCCATTTTATGATTTGTTTCTCCAGTACCCCACTCCCAAGATAGCATAATGTGTTAGTCTGGGTACTAGAGAAACAAATCCACAGAAACTCATGTACAAGAGAGAGTTTTATATGAAGGCTAAGTGTGCATCAAGAACATATCCCAACCCAATGCTGCTTAACCCACAAGTCCAACATTAACCCATATTTCCAACACCAATCCACAAAGTCCTCCTCCATTTCTCAAAACAGACGCAATGATGCCGACTGCAGGAAGAAAGCTAAATCAGTAAATATGTAAGTATCTCAGCACTGGCAAGGGTCTCCACACAGGTGCTCCAGCACCCAGGGCTGCATCAGGGTAGGTCCATGTGGCTTCTCCTCAGGGATGTCTTTCAGGAAGTGAGCCTTGCCAGCTAAAGCAGGGAAATGGATAAAGCAGCTGCATCCTGGTCCGACCATCACAAAGCAAGAGACCCAAGAACCAGAAAGGCAGAGCTTATGGAGTCATTTATCCCTCCGCCCTTCGATTAACCCCACGTGTTTATGGGCCAGGTTGGCACAATAAATTAACTACCTCACAAAGAAAACGACAACATATTACCATAAGAAACCAAAAGAAATCTATATAAATGGCAACATATACTATGCTTATAGATCGGAAACAACATTGTGAGCTCAATACTATCCAAAGCACTCTGCTGTGATAATGCATTTCTGATCCAGATTCGAATATCGTTATTTAAAAGAAGGGGGAAAAATCACCACATTTATAAACAATAAGCAAAATACTACTAAAAAGGAGCAATCATTTCCAGATATCAAAACCTACTACACAGCCATAGTAGTCAAAACAGCCTGCTACTAGTAAAATGAAAACAAAACCAAACAAAACCCCACTGCCTTTGAGTTGACTGCAACTCAGAAATCCCATCCAGGGTTTCTGAGGCGGTAAATCTTTACAGGAATAGACAGCTTAATCTTTCTTCCAAGGAGCAGTTGATGGGTTTGAACCTCTGACCTTGAGGTTAGTTTGTTACCTGACAGTGACACCAGGACTGTTATTAATACTCATATGGGTGACGAAAGACAACAGGCAACCACATTTCTTCATTTGGGTGAGAAGGATTACAGTGGCCTTGCCCAGGCTAGGAAGGCTGTCTTTTCTCCTGATTCCACTGCTCATGGAATAACTACCAGATATCCAAGGGTGATGGGTGCAGGCTACCTAGTCAGCTAAAAATGACTTATGCCTGACACATTAAGGAGTAAAATGAGTCCTGGTAGAAAGGTAAGCATAAAAAAGCAAACATTTACAATAGTCACTGGACTTCTCAGGAAGGGGCCCTGATGGTGCTGTTGGGTGGACAGTGGACTGCTCACTGCCAGGGTGGAGGTTTGCACCCACCACTCCCTCCTGGGGAGAGAGATGAGGCTGTCTTGATTTTGAAAAGATTTAGTCTCCGAAATCCTATATAGGGTCATTATGAGTTGGAATCAACTTGATGGCAGTGAGTCTGGTGGGGACTTATTAGAATAAGTGGAATGTGAATGTTCTGATGTGCAAAGTTAAAAATATATATGTACATATTCCAACTCACAAAATACTATGAAGTAACAATATTTTCTATCCCAAGATCTTCAGATTGCTCATTTCTTACGAGCTGATGAGTCTACTTCTACGGGATGTAGAAGTCAATAAAATATATGTGATACATTAGACTCATGGGCTAATATCCTTATCCACTTGGCATTAAATGTTGAGTGGCTGATTGTTATATCTGAGAGACCCTAATCACCAACGGACTCAATCACCTGAAACATAATCCAGGCTAAAGGAAACAAAGAAACAACAAAAAGCATGGTGACATGCAAAGTTACAGGAGCCAGGGTCTGTTCAAATGGTACCAACATTCACATTTAAAATTTTTTTAAAACATCTACTAAATGGTATGCACTCTGCTAAACTTTCACTATATCTTTCAAATCTTCATAATTCTTAAAAACTTTTAATTGTGAATTAGGTGAAGGTTTACAGAGCAGATTGGTTTTACATCTAATGATTCATACACATTCTGATTCAACTCATCCATTGCAATTCCCTCAACATACTATCTATCGCTTATCCTACTTCCTCCTTGTGCTTTTTTCCATTAATCTTCATAACTTTTTGAAATGAGAATGATCACCTCCATCACATAAAAGAAATGGAAATAGATTTGGTATCTTTCTCTAAGACAGCGAGCAGGGTTTTAAGGTGGGTTTATCATAGTTTACAGAACACAGTAATTCGGTGAATCATATTGGTAAGTTTACTGCAATATAAACTTTCTGGAGTGGGCTTGAGAATTGCTGAGGTAGTTCGTTTATTGTGCCAACCTGGCCGATAAACACATGTGGGGTTAATTGAAGGGCAGAGGGATAAATGGCTCAGTGAGCTTCGCCTTCCTAGTTCTCAGGTCTCTTGCTTTCTGATGGTCGGACCAGGGTGTGGCCACCTTAGCCAGTTCCCTGATTTAGCTGGCAAGGCTCACTTCCTGCAAGATATCCCTAAAGAGAAGCCACATGAACCTACCCTGATGCAGCCCTGGGTGCTAGAGCACCCGTGTGGAGACCCCTGCCAGCGCTGAGATGTTTACACATTCAGACTCGGCCTTCCTCCTGCAGTCAGCATCATTGCGTCTGTTTTGTGAGATGGAGGACTTTGTGGATTGGTGTTGGACATATGGGTGAATGGGTTAATGTTGGACTTATGGGCTTGGGCAGAACTGGGTTGGGATGTTTTCTTGATGTGCACTTAACCTTTATATAAAACTCTCTTACACATGCGTTTCTGTGGATTTGTTTTCCTAAAGTACCCAGACTAACACAATAGAGCATGATGGGAACATGAAATTGACCAGTTTTAAGAAGTAATTAATTGATTCAATAGAATTAGGTATGCACTGTAGCAGATGGCAAAAGATACAAAATTAACTTAACGAGTGAATAGGATGTTTGAGGGAAGGAAGTCGATTCTTGAAGGGAGTAAGGACAAAGGCAAAGCAAGTCTAAAGGAAGGGTATTAGTAATATGATCAAGTCATCCATAAATACTGGTTTTAGTATTATGCACCCTCCTTACAAATGGGCTGGTAAATTATGCTTTCTACTCAACAGAACCAGAAGCTTCCCCTGGCCATCTACCTGATTCTGGTTTCAGGTGTCATTTCCCTGCTACCAGTCCCTTCGGGTTCCAGCCCATCAACTTTTGCCTGAGTCAGATTCCTAAGCCTCAAATCAGATCATATTGCTACCACATTTAAATACTTTGGCTCGCCACTTTGCATGTTAAAACTCAAACTCCTTATCTCAGCATTACAAATGTTTTCCAATCAGACTCGGCTCAGCTAAACTTTGCTCATTCTCTAAATTCAGCCAGCTTGTTCATAACTCTAGGCCTTAGCAGCAGAGACCACAAACTCCAGGAAGCAGGGACTTTTCTTGTTCCACAACCCCATGCTTCTGAATGAATAAATGAATGGAGACAGCTTTTCTCAGATTTTTTTTCTTTTTCTCTGGGCCTATTATTTGTTTAGTTCAATCAACACCATGAAACAGATTTTAAAAAACAATTGAAACAGAAATCCAGTAAAGAATCTGGAAAGGGGCCATGGATCTATAGACAGCTACAAAAATCCTGCAAGTGGAGCAGAGGAAGTGGGCAGAGCGGACAAGGCAGGGGCAAAAGGATGATAAAATGGCTGTTTATGACAAACAACCCACTAATAATAAAACATACAACTTTTAGTAATTACGAACACAGTAATCACTTCCTGATGGAAACATCTTGTTATTGAGCTGTTGTATGGTAAACACCACACACACACACACACACACACACACGAGCTCAGTGCTGTAGAACTGACTTCAACCCATTGTAACCCATGTCTTTTAGACTAGAACTGCTCCATAGAGTTTTATTCTGTAATCTGTATAGAAGCAGATCACCAAGATTCTCCTCCGTAGCACCACGAGGTGGGTACAAACAGCCAAACTTCAGATTGGCACCTGAGCATCAACTGTTTGTGCCACTCAGGGACCTTTCAAAACAGGCTCTATAAGTTCCTCATTGTGTGAAAAGTGGAATGCCAAAAACGGTTTCAAATACTGGATATATTAAAAAAAAAACCAAACCAAACAACCTCGAGCGGATTCTGAAACTGGATAGCCTTTTGGAAAGTAATGGAATAGTATGTATGAGCGCAGTGGTTGTCAACCTTCCTAATGCAGCGACCCTTTAAAAAGTTCCTTGTGTTGTCATGACCCCCTAACCCTAAAATTATTTCCGTTGCTACTTCATAACTGTCCTTTTGTTACTGTTATGGATCAGGCAACCCTTGTGAAAGGGTCATTCAACTTCCAAAGGAGATGCGACCCACAGGTTGAGAACCACTGTTAGTGTCATAAAGGTGGCGATAGCTTTGGTCCTATTGACTTCCTTCCCTCCTGTGGCTGTACCCTAAAAAAAAGTCCAAGTAGGAAGAAACTAACACCCCCCAAAACACACCCCTTTACGGCTAGCCTGTCTTTTCCTAGGAAATAACTAGGCACATTAGGACGCCACCTCATTAGCAATCAGAGCTCCTGAATTCCTACCCTGACAACTGTGATTTTAAGAAGAATGAAGAATGTACATGAAGACATGAAGAATGTACATCTCATGTTGTTATGGTCCTGTGCCTGAGCACACATTAACACCAAGCATTCTTTCCATGATTCAACAAAACTCAAATTCCCTTCCATCGGGTCATTGAGGAGTCCTGGCAGCATAGAGGGCTATGAGTTGGGTTGGGAACTGCAAGGTCAGCAGTTTGAAACTACCAGCTGTTTCACAAGAGAAAGAAGAGGTTCTTATTCCCATAAAGAATTACAGTTCTGGAAGCTCACAGGGTAGGCTACCCTGTCCTCTAGGGTTACTATGAGCCTTACATGACGGTACTATGTAACCTAAAACTTCTTCCAGCAGTCTCACTTGACCACAGGAGCAGTACATCACATAAAATACTTTGCAGTCCTAAATTTGTTGAGGTGTTCAAAAATATAATGTCCTTATTAAGCTTCTAGAATATATTAAGAGCTCTGGAGCGATGCAAGCAGTTAAGTGTTTGAATCCACCAAGGCTGCCAGGGAAGACAGGCCTAGGCAGCTGCTTAAACCCACCAAGCAGCCCTCTTTTCCGGGGGAGTCCCAACAGATGCCACACTAACTAACAACAGCAAGAGAATATTAAGCAGCGATTATTCAGTACAGATTACACCTTAAAATAATGACAACAAAAATCTTCACACCTGGACCAATTAACCGTATCGTGATAAATGGAGAAAATATTGATGTTATCAAGGTTATAATACTATTTGGATTCTTAATACCTTTGGAAGCAGTAGTTACTAAGTCAAAAGACATACTGCACTGGACAAATCTGTTGCAAATGATCTCTTCAGAGTGTTCAGAAGTGAAGATGTATGGTTTGCTTGATTCAAGCCCAGGTATTTTCAATCACCCATTTGCATGCAAAAGCTGGACAATGAATAAGGAAGACAGAAGAATTGATGCCTATGAATTATGGTGTTCGTGAAAAGCACTGAAAGTACACCATCTGCAGCAGTACAAGTACGGGAGACCAAACAGAGCAGTCTTGACCCAAGTCAGAATGTTCCGTACAAGTAAGGATGATGAGACTTTGTCGCACATACTCCAGACATGACATCAAGAGGCATCAATCTTCGGTGAAAGAACATCATGCTTGGCAAAGTGGAGGGCCAGTGAAAAGGGGAGGAGTTGTCAATTCTGCAACAATGTGCTCCCCCGTGGCAATGCTTGTGAGGACTGCATAGGACTGGGAGTGGGTCACTCTTTTGGACATCATCCAGTCACTCTAAGGCAGAACCAACTTGGCATCCAACCACAACACTGGCTGTTCTCTCAGACTTGAAAAGAAAACAATGTTATATACATCTAGAGATGGAAATAATTGTCAAGTAGCTCTAGCTCTAAATACATCTTATAAACTGTTTCTTCTAAATATATATATGCATTTTACAAGTGACCATGTAGGCTGGTTGATGTTTTGGTATCTAATGTTTTTCTCTTTAAAAAAAATTATTATTATTAAATACTTTTATCGAGGGCTCTTACATCTCTTTATCACAATCCATACATTTATCCAGTGAGACAAGCACATTTGCACATGTTGCCATCATTTTCTTTTCTTTTTGTTGCCATCATTTTCAAAGCATTCTCTTCCCACTTGAGCCCCATATCAGTTCCCCACTTCTTCTCCCTCCCTCCGCCCCCGATGAACCCTTGATAAGTTATAGATTATTATTTTCATATCTTACATCATCTATAGTCGCCCTTCTCCCATTTTTCCATTGTTTTTTCCCCCTGAGAGGGGGTTATAGGTTGATCCTTGTGATCAATTCCCCCTTTCTCCCCCCACCTTCCCCTAATCCTACTGGTATCTCTACTTTCCTGGTTGGTCCCGGTGGGTAGGGGGGTAGTTATCTATCCTGGATTCCCAGTGTTGTGGGCTCTTATCTCTAGCAGTATACATGTTCTGGTCTAATCCAAATTGTAAGGTAGAATTGAGGTCATGATAGTGCGGGGAAGGAAGCACTAAAGAACTAGAGGACATTTGTGTTTCATCGGTGCTATACCACACCCTGACTGGCTCATTTTTTCCCTGTGACCCCTCTGTAGGGGGATGTCCAATTGTCTACAGATGGGCATTGGGTCTCCACTCCATGCCTCCCCCTGCCTCTCCCAATTCACCTTGCGTATGATTTTTTTTCTGGGTCTTAATGCCTGGTACCTAATCCCATTGACATCTCATGATCACACAGGCTGATGTGCTTCTTCCATGTGGGCTTTGTTGTTTCTCAGCTAGATGGCCGCTTGTTTATCTTCAAGCCTTCAAGACCCCAGGCGCTATGCTAATCTTTCGATTGCCAGGCACCATCAGCTTTCTTCACCACATTTACTTATGAACCCATTTTGTCTTTAGTGATTGTGTCAGGAAGGTGAGCATCACAAAATGCCTGATTGTTAGAACAAAGTGTTCTTGTGTTGAGGGAGTATTTGACTAAAGGCCCAATGTCCATCTGCAACCTTAATTCTTAACATATACATATGAGTACATAGTTCTAGTCTCCTCTCGTTTTATATATATATATGTACATGCCTGTATAAATGTCTTTTGCCTCATAGTTCTTTCCTCTATTTCCTTTTACTTTCTTCTTGTCCCACCATCCTGTTCAGCCTTCATTCAGGTTTAGTAATTACTCGCTGCTACATTGCCATTGATTAAGCCCCACTAGGCATCCTATGCCCTTCTCTCCATTGATTTTAGTTCACTTGTTCCCTTGTCCCTGGGTTGGTTCCTGCCCCATCCCCGCTTCCTCTCTCCCACCTCCCCTTCTCCTATATCCTCCAGAAACAATTGGTCCTGTTCTTTCCATCTCCAAATTATTTATCCTGCCTATCTTATCTGGGGTATCTAATGTTTTTCATTATCCAAGTTACCACTAATTGAGTGCCATCCCCTCCCCACCCCAGCCTTAATTCTTATTAGTAAGGGACTGACTCCAGTTCTTTCCAAAGTTAAGTAAAATTGAGTGTGCTAATCCAAACTCTTTTCCATGACACTCGCAAGAACTTCTTAAAGTAGAAAATAAGAAATAACATACTCAAACTCAATATTTTAAAAAATGAAATAAAATCATAGACACACACGTAAACACCCTAGAAATGTAAAGGAAAATACGACAGAAATGCCTCAAAGCTAAGAAATATACTCCATAGTAGAACTACAGGTGATTTTATTTTTCATTTAGATATTATTCTTGTTAGTAGTGGCTGCTAACTGCAAGGTGAGCAGTTCAAATCCACCAACTGCTCCCTGGGGGAAAGATGAAATGTTTTCCTGAAAAGAGTTATAGTTTCAGAAACCCACAGGGGCAGTTCAACCCTGTCCTACAATGCAGCTATGAGTTGGAATCAACTCAATGGCAGGAAGTTTAAGTTAGGGATCATTTTTTTACAAGAAAAAAATATCTTGGTTATTTAAGCAATTACTCTATAAATGGTGTAGAGCTTCTCTATTCTAAATACCTTTATGCTGGCCAGCTGGTAACCGACTCATAGCAACCCCATAGGATAAAGCAGAACTGCCCCCATCGGGTTCCCAAGCCTGTAAATATTTGTAAGTGCAAGCTTGCACATCTTCCACCCCAACCCCCAACCCCCACCAGAGTGGCTGGTGCATTCAAACTCTCTTATCAGTTCTCAGTCAATGATTTAACTACGCCCCCACAAATTTAAATACTGAGGTGAGATTCAGAGATCACGACAATAAAAAAGGAGGCATGGCATGAGAAACAGTTTCTACGACTGATAGACCCGCCTGTAGTGATTCCTCATCTGAGAAAATCATAAAGGCCAACTAGCAAATTTATGGCACCGTCCTTTCGGTTTATAACATAATCGGTAACTGAAAGGTGGCTAAAAATAAACACTTATTAAGTCACCTCAAACACCCCGTCTTAAATACAGCAAGGCCCCGCGGAGTCCCTCCAGCCACGTGCACAGCCCCGGGAAGTGATGGGCTAACTTGTCCCTCCTGAGAGAGAGAGCCTTACTCGGCATCGCTGCTGGCGGAGGAGGAGCCCGAGTCGCTGGTCCAGCCGTCGGAACTGCCGGCCTCCCTTTCCCGGGAAGGTTCACCAGGAGCCTCCTCTGCGCCCCGACGCAGGGCACGCTCGGCCGGAGCCGCCATCGTCGGGGCTGCGACCCGCCTCAGAGGCACTCAGATCTCGCAGCTCTGTTTGCCGGCGTCGCCATGTTGCCGCCGCGGGGAGAGGGGGCGGGGACACGTGACCAACCATCCTTAGCTGCGATTGGTGGAGCGCGGGTTGCCACGGCGACGGGGAAGCTTCTCAGAGCTGGGAGCGAAGGAAGGCGCCAAGGAGCTGAAATTTCGTCGGTGTTGTCTTCGCTGCATAAGTGGAAGTAGATGCTAAAACTCTCAAATCCTCTCCGGGTGGGGAGATAGTTAAGTGCAGGGCTGCTAACGGAAAGGTTGGCGGTCTGAACCCACTAGCATCTCCCCTGGAGAAAACCGTGGCAGTCTACCTCCTTGAAGGTTACAGGTAGCGACCTGCTGGGGTCGCTAGGAATTGACCCTGACTCAAGGGCACGCAGCCAACAGCAACATAAGTTGTCGTTGTCATTCTTTAATAAGAATATAATCCCGCTAATAATTGAGTGACCTAGTGAATTAACCCTTGCACACACCATGGTCCCTTGATCAGTGACTTTGATGACTCCATTATGTTTCTCTACCGTTCCACGGATGCATTGCTGCGTTATCATCCAGTGCCTGCTACTTGCCAGGCGCTGAGCACTGTACTTTTGAAAGGCATCCTGACAACGCTATGTTGTGAGGTGCGACTGAGGCAGATCTGACTCTTGGTGATCCTGTGTGCTGGAGAACAAAACACACTGCCCTGTTCTGCACGCCACCCCCACCCCCCCCACACACACACACCCCACCCCACCCCACACGTTTGTGACGTTTGAGTCCATTCTTGCAGCTGTACATGGAATTCTCTATTTCTGTTTTTCAAACGGATCACCTTATACCACGTGGAATGACCAAACTGACCGGACCTCTGGGTTAGAAATTCACGTATCCTATTTGCATGGTCCCACCAATCATGTGGGGGGAGTTACAGACACTATGAAAAGATGAGCCCCACCAAGTAATTGCACTGCACTGCGTCAGCCCAGCCTCTGGCTCTTCTAGTCATTTCCCCTTTTATATCAGAAGAATTAACCACCCACCTCTTTCACATTTGCATCCTATCCAGTGAACAATCACAATTAACCTGGTTAACAATCAGTCACCCACAACTGGATCACAACATCCTATCAACATCTTTCCTCGCCCTCTCTTCCCAAGTCCCATCAGAAGAAGAGGACGCTCGTTAGTGGGCGTCTCCCTTGTCCACTCATTTTGAGATTAAGCATACTTACAAAAGCTTGTCAGCCTGCTACTTCATGTCTTGACCATCTCCCGATTTGGATAGGGGATTTCTAAATTGCCCCTCCCTATTAATCCAGAACTCTGAGGAGACAAGCATGTTCTTTGATGTGAAGAGTTTTCATTCAGAATTGTAGCAATGTGCCCAACTCACAATGGCACACATCTTTTTCTTCATTTGGTCAGGTGCCAGTCAATTCAGATCAAACTATCCAAGCAGCAAGTTGGAAGTTTGAAACCAATAGCTGTTCCTTGGGAGAAAGATGAGGCTCTCTACTCCACTAAAGAGTTCCCATTTTCAGAAATGCACAGGGGCAGTTGTGCCCTGTCCTACAGAGCCACTGAGTCAGAATGCGCTTGATGGCAGAGAGTTTTTTTTTTTTTAGTGTTCCGCCCTTAATCCTCTCATTGGCTTGTCATACCTCAACACATCATGGGACAGATCATCACATAACTGCCACATTATATCATTGCATAGCTACCAAACCACTGGGATCATGGCCCAAGCCAAGTTTTCACATATTTTTGGAGAACACAATCCAATCAAGGATACCCATGCTAAATACAGATATGCTTATAACTTTTCTGTATCAAAACCCTTTATCTCCCCTAGAGCAGGGGTGTCAAACTCAATTAAAATGCGGGCCAGATTCATACTGGCCACATCACATTTACAGATTGTGATAAAGTTTGCATTTTGAAGTGAGGATTCAGGAATATGAATAGCATAATTAAAACACTATGTAATTGCCATTATTTAAACATATTTTATTTCATGTATTTACAAAACTAAAATTCTTTTTTACCCAAAACTTGCCAGCGCTTTCCTCCTACCAGTTTTAACCTACCTCATGTTTTGACCAGAAAATATAATGAAGTATCTAATAACATAAAATATTGGACAGCTGACAAACGTGATGCACAATCATAATGGCCTCCCTCTAAAAATGTTAACTAGTGCCGTCGCTACGTAAGAATCACAGCAGCACAACCCAGAGTGCTCTTTTTAACCTTTTCTGATTGGGATCTGTTTACATGATGTGACACTGAGAGTGGCAGACATATCACTTCCAAACATTGCCGGGACTGAGTTAGCACATTTATATACATCCACAGGCCCCCAGGAAAGGCAGTGGGCCACGAGTATACTCGTCTTCAGTAGTTAAATGGTTAATGAGGGAATTGTTAGTACAGTATTGCCTCGATCTCCCCTAAGCGCTATATTCTTCATAACATTTTTTCTATTTTCATTTTATTTCAGAGCATTGCGGGCCACAAAAAATTACCTCGGGGGCCACATGTGGCCCGCAGGCCGCCAGTTCGACACCCTTTCCCTAGAGCATAAGACTAAGCATTTTCTCTTTTGATCATTTTAGTCTTTTTTTTCCCAATCATTTTATCGGGGCTTGTTCAACTCTTATCACAATCGATGCATGCATCCACTGTGTCAAGCACATTTGTACATTTGTTGCCATCATCATTCTCAAAACATTTGCTTTCTGCTTGAGCCTTTGGTATCAGTTCCTCATTTTCCCCCATCCTCCCCCACCTTCACTCCCTCACGAACCCTTGATAATTTATAAATCATTATTTTTTCATGTCTTACACTGCCCGATGTCTCCCTTCACCCAATTTTCTGTTGTCCGTCCCCCAGGGAGGGGATTATATGTAGATCACTGTGATCGGGTTTCCCTTTCTACCCCCACCTTTTCCTTATGCTCCGGGCATTGCCACTCTCACCACTGGTCCTGAAGGGTTCATCCGTCCTGGATTCCCTGTGTTTCCAGTTCCTATCTGTACCAGTGTACATCCGCTGGTCTAGCCAGATTGGTAAAGTGGAATTGGGATCATGACAGTGAGGACGCATCAAAGAACTAGAGGAAAACTGTATGTTTCATTGGTGCTATACTGCATCCTGATTGGCTTGTCTCCTCCCCATGACCCTTCTGTAAGGGGATGTCCAGTTGCCTACAGATGGGCTTTGGATCTCCACTCCACACCCCCCCTCATTCACAATGATAAGATATTTTGTCCTTTGATGCCTGATACTTGATCCTATTGACACCTCATGATCACAGAGGCTGGTGTGCTTCTTCCATGTGGGCTTTGATTATTTTGTCCTTTCAACAAACACTTTGTTTTTACTTTCCTATTTAAACACATCTATGAAACTTGTAAGCTAACCACTTCATGACTTTATCACTCACCTCACATATCAGCCCTAACCCCATGGTGCTAGATCATGCCCATGGGCACAGTATCCACACAACTCTTTAACCATCAAACCAGCCAGCTCTTCCTCTTCTCTGTAATGTCTCTCCTCTGTGAACCAGGTCAATGGGTTCCAATGGAACATCTCAAAACTCAGCACATCTTTTCATTGCTGCACTTCCCCTACTTCCATTCAGTAACTGAAGGCAGGTGGTCACCACAGCATCATAGGCTTCTCAGGGCTTTCAACTTTTCATCATAAAAGGGACTTTCCAATTGATGGATGCAGACTTTTCCTGCCGGGATGAGTCCAAAGACAAACTACTTGCTAAAAAATTCAAAAATCTACAGTCATTCCACCAACCATCTCCCACCCCATATTTTTCTTCAGGACTTGACTCCAAATGTCAATTTCCTATTCCCTCAAAAGTTTAAAGTGAGCCTGCACATTTTTCACATGCAAATATCCTGATACTGAACAAACATCCTGATGCTGAATTTTCTATCTAAGGCCCCATACTCTACATTGGCATAAACAAAATGCCTGCTTCTTCTGGGCAATTCTAAATTCCCCTTTTAACAAACTCTGACAGGAATAAACTAGATGCACACTAACAAGTTCTCTATAATCATAATTTTCATTATTCATTTATATCACACATGTATGACTATTTTACTCTAGGTAGGAGAGATCACCACCACTTGTCTGTCAGTTTATCGTACTATGGTGGCTTGTGTGTTGCTGTGTGCAGAAAGCAATGCCACTGGTATTTCAAATGCTAGGAGGGTCACACAAGTCAGCAGGTTTCAGCAGAGCTTCCAGACTACGAACAGGCTACAAAGAAGAAATGTTTCTGTCCACTTCTGAGGGAATTAGTCATGGAAAAACCTTACAGATAGAATCGAAACATTATCAGATACTGAAGACATCATTAAAAGAAACAGATCCTTGTCAGAGATAGTGCCACAAAATAAGCCCCTCAGGTTCGAAGTCACTTAAAATATGACTGAAGAAGCGGTGCCTTCTCAAAGTAGTCTCACTGCCACAGAATCGACTCCAACTCCTAACTCATAGGGACCCTATGGGACAGGATAGAACTTCCCCTGTGGGTTTTACAGCCTATACCTCTTTACAGGACTAGAAAGCCTCATCTTTCTTCTACAGAGCTGTTGGTGGTTTTGAACTGCTGACCTTGTGGTTAGCAGCCCAACATCTCAACAGTATGCCATTAGGGGTCCAAAATAGAGTCAATCATGATATGAAAGGTATAAAGCGTGTGTAAGAAAGGCTTCAGGGCCTTCATCTGCTGTTGGGGTATGTGGCATCAACTAATAATTGGAACATTGAATGTATAAAGTATGAATCTAGGAAAATCAAAAATTGTAAAAAATGAAATGAAGAATCAACACTTCAGGCATTAGTGAGTTGAAATGGACTGGTATTGGCCATTGTGAATCAGAAAGTCATATGATTTTCTAGGTTGGGAATGAAAAATATCCAGCAGAATGGCATTGAATTAATCATCAAAAAGTTCATTGTTGTCTATGATAGGATAATGTCTATTCACATACAAGGAAATCCAATCAATATGACTATTATTCAAATTCATGCACCAACCTCAAAAGCTAGTGATAAAGAAACTGAAGAATTCCACCGATGTCTTCCATCTGAAATTGGTCAAACATGAAATCAAGATGAATTAACAATTATTGGTGATTCAAATGCAAAAGCTGGAAACAAAGAAGAAGGAACATTAGTTGGAAAATATGACTCTGTTGATAGAGACGAAGCCCAGAGATCAAATGATAGAATTTTTCAAGAACAACTTTCTTCAGCAACCTGTGCACATAGACTTCCCCAGATGGAATCCACAGAAATCAAATTGACTACATCTGTGGGAGAGACATTGGAGAAGTTCAGTATCATCAGCTAAATGAGGCCAGGGGCTGACTGTGCAATAGACCATCAATTGCTCATATGTAAGTTGAGGTTGAAGCTGAAGAAAATTAAAACAAGTCCACGAAAGCCAAACTACAACAGCCACCTGAAGTCTGAGTACATCTGAAGAAGAGATTTGCTGCTTTGAACATTAATGAGACAAGATCTGAAGAGCTGTGGGAGGACATCAAGAACATCACTCATGAAGAAAGCAAAAGATCATTCAAAACACTGGGGGAAAGATTGAAGTGGATGTCAGAAGAGATTCTGAAACTTGCTCGTCATCCTAGAGTAGCTAAGACACATGGAAAGAAGGATGAAATCAAAGAGCTGAAAAGAAACTTTCAAAGGGAAGCTCAAGAAGACAAAGTGAAACGTGATCATGAAATATGCAGAGATGTAGAGTTGGAAAACCTACAAGGACAACATGCTTAGCATTATCCTAAACTGAAAGAACTCTGGAAATCATTCAAGTCTCGTTGAAAAATTGAAATAATTTATGATAAAATATTGAATGATGCAGAAAGCATCAAAAGGAAATGGGAAGAAGACAGAACTAGTTGACATTCAGCCACTGCAAGAGATAGTATATGGACAAGAACCAATGGTACTAAATGAAGAAGTCCAAGCTGCTGTGAAAGCAATCACCCTAAACAAGGTTCCAGGAATTGACAGAGTATCCAGTGAAAGGTTTCCGAAAGTTGAAGAAGCACTGAAATCACTCACTAGTTTATGCCAGGAAGTTTGGAAGACAGCTACTTGGCCAACTAAATGGAAGAGATACATATTTGAAACCATTCCAAAGAAAGGTGACCTAAGAGAATGCTCAAATTATAGAACAATATCAGTAATATCATATGCAAGTAAAATTTTGTTGAAGATCATCCAATAACAGTTGCATGAATATAGGCAAGATTCAGAAGAGGAGGTGGCTCAGCACAATCACTGAAGACAAAATGGGAGCATAAGCAAATGTGGTGAAGAAAGCGAATGGTGCCCACCTATCAAAAGATATAGCATCTGGGCTCTTAAAGGCTTGAAGTTAAACAAGTGGCCATCTAGCAGAGATGCAACAAAGCCCACACGGAAGAAGCATATCATGAAGTGTGATCATGTGGTGTTGGCGGGATCGGGAAACAGGTAGCAGCAGACCACAAACAAACAAACAAAACCATATTGTTGAGAATGAGGGGGTTCAGAGCAGAGACCCAAAACCCATCTGTAGACAATGGGACGTCCCCTCACAGAAGGGTCACAATGAAGGGTGACTCAATCAGGACACAGTTTAACACTGATGTAACCCACAATATTCCTCTGGTTCCTTGAGGCTTCTTCATTCCCCACTATCATGACCCCAGTCCTGCCTTTCACTGCAAGCTAGACCGGAGCATGTACACAGGTACAGATAAGAGATAAGAGCTCATGACACAAGGAATTCAGAAACAGGAATGGGAGTTGTGATAACAGGATGGTAGGGGAAAGGTAGGAAGAGGAGGGGAGGAAGGAGGAACCCATTGCAATGAATGACACATCACCACCACCACTACCCAGAGGGACAGACAACAGAAACTGTGGAAGAGGCGAGACAGCGTTGGTATAAGATATGAAAATAATAATAATTTATAATTTATCAAGGGATCACCAGGGTGGGAGGGGGCAGGGAGGGAAAAAAGAGGAGCTGATATCAAGGGCTCAAATGGAAATTAAATGTTTAGAACATAATGATGGAAACATATGTACAAATAAGCTTGATACAATTGATGTATGGATTGTTATAAGAGCTGTATGAGCCCCCAACAAAATGATCTTTTAATAATTTTTAAAAAATCAAAAAAAGAAGAGGAGGTGGACAAGGGATATCATTGCTGTTGTCAGATAGATTTTGGCTGAAAACAGTGAATACCAAAAAGATGTTTACTTGTGTTTCATTGACTATGCTTAGGCATTCAACTGTGTGGACCATAACAAACTATGGAAAGCTTTGAGAAGAATGGAAATCCCAGAACACTACATTGTGCTCCTGTGGAACAGGTACATGAATCAAGAAGCAGTTGTGAGAAAGAACAAGCGAAAGTGTGTGGTTTAAAATCAGGGAAGGGTTGCAACATATTCAATCTGAATCCTGCGAAAATGACGAAAGCTGGATTATGTGAAAACGCAGCATCAGGATTGGAGGAAGGCTTATTAACAACCTGCGATATGCAGATCACACAACCTTGTTTCCTGAAAGTTAGGAGGACTTGAAGCACTTGCTGATGAAGATCAGGACGGTAGTCTTCAGGATAGATTACAAGTCAATAGAAAGAAAACCCAAATCCTCACAATGGAACCAGCCGGTAACATCATGATAAATGGGACAGAGATGGAAGTTGTTAGGATTTTGTCTTGCTTAGCTCCACAATCGAAGCTCTTGGAAGCAGCAGTCAAGAGATCAAATGACACATCTCATTGGGTAAATTTGCTGACTCAGACTTCTTTCAGGTATTGAAAAGCAATGCTATTTCTTTGAGGATTCAGGTGTGCCTGACCCAAGCCATGATATTTTCAATCATCTCATATGCTTGTGAAAGTTGGACATTGAATAAAAAGACCAAAGAAGAATCGATGGTGATGAATGATGGTGTTGGTGAAGAATATTGAAAGTACCATAGATTGCCAAAAGGACAAACCTGTCTTGGAAGGAGTACAGCCTGCACACTCCTTAGAGGCAAGGATGGCGAGACTTCCTCACGTATACTTTGGACATGTCATCGGGAAAGTCTAGGACTTGCTAAAATAGCAGGGCAGCCAAAAAGAGGAAAACCTTCAACAAGATGGATTTACATGTGGCTGTACAGATGGGCTCAAACATCCGTTTCACAAGTCTTACATTCCTTTCAGCCATTACAGGTAAAACCCACCCAAAAAACCTCCTATGAGAAAAGCGAGACTTTTTATTCCCATAAAGAATTGCAATATCAGAAACCCACAGGTGTAGTTCTACCCTATCCTATTGGGTCGCTATGAGTTGGAATCGAATGAGGCAGTGAGAGTTTGTTTGTTTGTTTGTTTAGAACAAATGTTTCATGACTCCTGCAATATTTTTCTTTGTCTTACAAAACTTCATGCTTCCATGAGTCTGGTGCCATTGGCATAAATCCCATTTCGGATACCAACTGAAGAAACGGCATGGTAGTCTCATTTGACCTCCTCCACTGACTATAGATGGAAAAGGGAAATCCAGCTCCATTTCTGCCCAATAATACTTCCTATGAGGCATATCTCCTCTATTAGGGTTCCACACAACCTAGTTGCATGGCCCCTCCCAATTATTTGGTGGGAGTTACAAAGACTATAAATACAAAAGCCATAGCAAGTAATTTCACTTCACCATAAGTCATGATTATTTATTGTGTCAGCCATTGTTCTGGTCATTATTTAGAAATGATGCTATAGTTATTTATATAGTCTGAGGAAGATAAGATCATTAGCTGAATATTAAATTAAGAAACCTGAGGCTTAGGTTGTACATCTTACCGATGGTACATACCGAGCAGGTAACATGCTACCTGTGGTGAAGTGAAATTGCTTGGAATGGCTCTTCTATCCCAAGTCTTCAGTACTTAGCTCCCATCCAACAGCTGGGTAGGAGCGTTTTAATAAGGTGTTGAGGACTAACTCGGGGATTGGTGAATTCTGTCATTCTGCGGACTATAAAAGTGAGCCGCTTCAGAATCAGAAAGAGAAATCTTCTGACCATCAAGAAGGAAGACCCATCCACCAGTGGATCATGTGTGCAGCAGAAGCAGCCGAGGGACGAGAGGGCCCAGAGACCACGAGTGGCAGCAACACCATGAGAAGGGACCCATAGACCAAATAAAGCTGAGCGCCTTCCGGTGCCCTTTGAGCCTGCGTCAAGGCTGAAGGGGGGTTACACGTGCCGAGAAGGGCAGAAGACAAAGGGCACGTGGCTGAGAGGCTCTGCCTGGTGAGATGAAAAGAGGTGTTGCAGACAAAAGGGCTAAATCCGGAATGTCATCCTGACATGTGCGAACCGGTTAACTTCCCTAATAAACCTCCACAGTGGTGAAGGTTGTCTGTGAGTTCTGTGTGGTCAGTACATCTAATTTCCAGCCCAGCAGAGAAATCAAAGTGGCGTGAAAGGGCCCGCTGGTATCAGAATAGGACAAAGAAGCATGGAGAGTAGAGGCATGCCTGATCTTTGCCTCACAGGAACATTTTTGGGCAGATATTAACTTGGATTCCCATTTCACCTTGCACAGCTGGAGGAGATCAGATCTTCTCCCCAGTGGTACTTCCTCAACAACCAGGAATGCGCCCAAGTTATTAACTACTATACTAACATTCCTCCTTGGCTCCCAGTATCTAAACTACTAAAGATGTATTAGAAGAAAGTAAGGGCTACAGATAAAAGTCATGACATTTGTAAAAGGAAAAGCAGGAAGCAATCTAAATGTCCAACATTAGTGAACATTTTAAATATATTTCAAATCCAAGATAGGCAAACCCCTCTGAAACAGCAACTGGAGTAATGATTCCCTGAGGGTACAGGAAGAGAGGGGGTGAAGGGTGGGGGAAAGGGGAGACTGATAACAATGATGACTCTATAACCCTACTGTAGGGGAGGGAATAACAGAACGGTAGGTGAACAGATACATTGGGTGGTATAAGATATGGCAAAAATGCTCATCATCATAACATATAATATACCGGTATTAAAGGTTGGGGAGGGAGAGGATAAAGGGAAGCTGATCTCAAAGAGTTTAAGAAAATAGAAAATGTTTTGAAAATGACGGTAGCAGCAATTGTACAACTATGCTTGATCTAATTCAATTATGGATTGTTATACTTGTAAGAGCTCCTAATAAAATGTTAAAATAAATAAATGTCAAAAATATGATGTTCTGTTAACAGGAATGTTTTCAAACACTAATGCACAAGGGAAATGCAATTTTTATACATAAAAAGGACATGATGTTATTTTATGTTCTCAACACATAGACGCTAGGGATTAGTTTTAAACTAGCTGGGCAATCGGTGGAGACTGAGGGTAAATATCGCATACAGTGATAAGTTATGATAAATACAGGGTTCTAAGAGAATACCGTGGGCACACCAAACTAGGGCATGTGGAGCTGCAACAATTTTTTTTAGCAAGAAACGCTTAATTAATTTAGTTATTATGGAGTATTTTTGAACAGAGAAGAGTGGTGGGAGATGAGTCATCAATTGGCTCACAGTAGAATGTGCATAGAAAACTCAAAGAACCAGGGTAATTGCAGTTCAAACAGTAGTTAACGTTTTGAAGTTGTAATTTAGTTTCATTTTTTGTTACATTACACTATGTGTATTTGAATTTTTTAGGTTTTATTTGTATGGATTTTTACATGTGCTTCTTAAAGTTAAATAAAAGCTATTGAATTTATTTCATAAACTATTTGTATCAATGTATAAAATTGTTTTTAACCCACAGAAGAGCTATAAAACGTGGTGTATATCTATTTTATTTAATGTTATAATAAAAAATTATGTTGTCCCTGGACATCTACAAGATTTTTTTTCCTGAAAAGAAATCTCTAGATATTACTCAAGTTGAAGATAATGCAGCTAGTTGATTCATAGAGGGGTAATGAGCACAGAAGGGTCCCAAGGTGGCGAGGAGGAAATGGAACCAAGGCTCAGAGAGAGGGATAAGATGGTGACACCTCTTTTTTTTGGAATTGGAATGAAGGACCAGAAGGCACAGGTGTGGCTGCTGACTTGCCAGTTTGTGGCAGCAAGCTGAGCAGTGCCCATGTCATGGTGTGTATTTTCTATGGTAAGTGAAAGGCAACTGAGAGGGAAGAATGAAACGAGGTCTGAAGTTTGAAGTGTGTGGGGAATCAGGATGGCAGAGGAACAAATATTTCCATCAGCATTGAGGTGCAATTAAAATGTATCACTTTTAAAATCTGAGAAACAATAATATATATTTAGAAGTTGTAGTCACTATAATAGTTATGTTTTGCGTTATAATATACCTATAATCTAAAACATCAGAAACTACTTAGGAATGAATTCTAAAATAGCAATGCTAGTGGTTATATGCTGGGCTTCTAACTTCAAGGTCAGCAGTTCAAAACAACCAACTGCTCTGGGGAGGAAAGATGAGGCTTTCCACTCCCATAGAGTTACAACCTTGGAAACCCACAGGAGCAGTTCTACCCTGTCCTAGAGAGTCACTAAGAGTCAGAATTGACTCCATGGCAAGTAAGACAGCATTTCCTCATTTGAAAACACTTTATTGGATATAACAGATTTTTAATATTAAAATCAAAACAAAACTCACCAAATTTTCTTCCTATAAAATACAATATATTTATTGTCTCTTTTTCTATTAACTATCTTAGCACTCCTTTAAACACAGAATGAAATCCAAACGTTGTAACCTTTAATATATATATATTTTTTTCAGTTCTAGAAGCAATCCTGACATGTTGTCAGGAGAACCAATCCCTACAGAAGGACATCATACTTGGTAAAGGAGAGGGGCAGCAAAGAAGAAAGGACGGCCTATGGCAACATGGATTGACACAGTGGCTGCATCGATGGGCTCAAGCAGAACAACGGTGGTGAGGAAGGCGCAGGACCGAATGGCAGTTTCCTCTACTGTGCACGGGTCACCATGAGTTGGAATCGACTTGGCGGCACCTAACAACAACATAAACACTGGAACACTAATAAGAAGTTAGATGTCCTATTTCCTACTGTTGTCTCATCAAGTTAATCAACTGTGCACAATTTACTTGATCAATAAAATCAACTGAGGCTGAAAGAAAAGGGGATTGGACCTAGGAATTACCACAGGGTCAGCTAGCTATGTAACAGAGGGATACTCATTAACTCAGGACAACAGGTAGACTTGCAACTACTCTTGTATGGTCTCTCCCTTACTTTTACGGTCCTACTATGGTCCCATTACTTCATTAAGCATGTTAGACCTGCGAATATTCATTTGTATAATGAAGGCCATTCGATGCATGAAATCCAAGACAGATAAACTCAGAACCAGTAATGAGAGCAAGGATTCCCTGGGGCTGTGGGAAGAGAGGGGGAGGAAGGTGAGAGAAGAGGGAACCTATAATAAAGGTGACTGTATAACTCCACTCGAGGGGATCGGATAACAGAATTGTAGGGGAACAGATACAGTGGATGGTTTTCGATGTGACTAAATATATAAATAGATATTTATGTAATACAGGAACAAGGGTTCCTGGGGGGTTGGGTGGGAGAGGAAGGGGTTAAAGGGAGCTGATCAAGGAGTTCAGAAGAAAGAGAATGTTTTGGAAATGATGGTGGCAGCAATTGTACAATTACATTGATCTATTTGAATTATAGATTGTTAAAATATCTGTAAGAGCTCCTAATAAATATATTTTTAAACATCAACTGAGGTGCTTGTTAAACATACAGATTTTGAGGCCTTCCCCATGCCAGGTTTGCACGGGACTACTCACCTAAAAGTTAGTGATTCAAAGCTACCCAGATGCACTGCAGAAGAAAGGCCTGACCACCAGCTTTCATAAGGAAAAGTTAAGGAATAGTTCTATGCGGTAACACATGGGGTCACTATGAGTCAGAATCAACTTGATGAACATGGGTTTGGGATTTTTTTTTTCTCCAAAACAACAGAATCAGAAGTTCTGATCTCGTTGTTTTGAAGAAAACTGCAGGGTGGGGCTGGGAATCTGTTTTAAACAAGTACTTCAAGTAATTCTTACTATTGTGGCAAACTAGGAAATACTGCCCACAGTTTTGTCCTTTATACCAAGAGGCCCATTGGTCATTTTCGTAATAGACTAGAGCCTTCTCCTACCTAACGGTCTTCAACCTGGCAGACAGATGTCTCTGTGTTCGAGAATCTGCTTTTATAACCCTGATATATTATTTACTAACACAGATCTTTCACTGTGGAGTGCTTCTTGTCCAAAATTCACATGTTGAAACACTATATTTTCTTTCAAGAAAATGTTTCAAATGGCAACTTTTCCAAGAAGCCTCCCCAGACATCTCTCCCACTTTAGTAAGAATTCTCTCTCTCCAGTTCCTTCTCATAATACATCCAGTAAACTTATGTTACTCTAGTGTGTCTTGTGTCTGAATTATTTAGGCATGTATCTCTCTTTTCCACCAATGACAAACTGCTGGAGGACATGCTTGGGTTCTGTTGCTCCCAAATCCACAGGTTGAGTTGGAGCAAGAAATAATATGTAAAAGTCTATTTTTAAAGAAATGATCCTATATGCTAGATACATATGTTCCTGAACTATGCCAGCTTCCTTGACTAACTTATTGCCATATGATACTTTAGTGGACAAAAGGGCAAACAGAACTAACAAGCAAAAAATAATTTACCATCTTGCTTGATATTTCACCACAGAAGAAATCATTTTTATTCTTATTTTCATTTTCAGGGTGTGGAATTAGCTCATCAGATATATATCTGTATATATTATGTCTATATATGCACTAATAGTATTGAGTCACTTTACATATAATTGGAGATAATTAAGATAATAAAATATAATTTTCAGGGTGTTTTAATCAGACTACTGTGTCTGCCCATTTCATAATAAGAAAACCTTAACGGGGTACAAAGTTTTCATTTTCTAAGGTATACTATTTCCCGTTTTTCTAATATACAGAGTTGACATGGACTAGCCATCTTCTGAGACCTAAATACATTTTGCTTAATACATATTAAATAAGGGTCCCCTTATTCCCAAAGATTACCATCACAATTAAGCAAACATACAATTCTGACATAAAATACACCAGATAAGAACTTCATTAAATATTTAATAGCTTTAGAAGCTTCAAGAGCTCATTCCCTACCAGTAATAGAAGCTGGAAACCAGACGTAAATGAAAACAGGGCCAAGGGAGGTCAAGTTCATTTAAAAGTTTTAAACAAGATAGTGAAAATCCAAATAACGAATAAATAACACCTTAATTGTGAACGTGGAAACAATGACATGAACTATGCGGCAATACCGACGACCACAATAATTTAAAAATCACGTATGACTGTTCGGTCAGAAACATGGCTCTTAAAGCCGAGCTTCATGCCGTGAACAGGGTCATAGTACATGAACAGTGTTTCAGCACTCTTATGCTCGTGGAAGCATCAGCCATAAGATCAAATTATGCATTGCATTGGGTAAATCTGCTGCCCATGAACTCTTTCAGGTTTTGAAAAGCGAGGATGTTACTTTGAAGGCTAAGGTGTGCCTGATCCAAGCCATGGTATTTTCAATTGCCTCCTATGCATTTGAAAGTTGGGTACTAAATAAGGAAGATGGAAGAAGAATCGATGTATTTGCATCTGGTGCTAGCAAAGCACATTGAGAGTGCCACGGACTGCCAAAAGAACCAACAAAACAGCCAGGGTGCCCCTTAGAGGGAGGATGAGATTTATCCCATCGACTTTGGACATGCTAGCAGGAAAGACCAGTCTTTGGAGAAGGACATCATGCTTGGTAAAGTTGAAAGAGGGCCAGTGAAAACGAGGGTAAGATGGATTGGCACGGTGGCTGCAACAATGGGCTCAAACACAACAGTTGTGAGGACTGCACAGGGCGGGTGCTGTGTTCTGTGGTCCACAGGGCTGCTGTGGCTCAGAGCCAACTCAGTGCCACCCAGCAACACCACCACAGTATTTCATCAACCTGGAACACAGGAGAGAAGCATAAACGTAGATGGCACAAAGCTTGAACTCCAAACAAACTCAATTGATTTCTGCCTAGTTATCGTCACTGTATGTCCTTACTGACAAATCATACGCGATTCGGTGAATGGATCGCCCAGTCAGAATAGTTAGCAGCCGGAAGGAAAGCAGGGCGCCTGACCGAGGGCGACAACTGTGACAGCTGCTGTTGATGTTGGGCTACCTACTACGAGGAAAGTAGGGACAAAGCAGACACACAAATGACAAGATCCTGGAGCTTATAATGCACACATGTTGTCTTCAGAAGCACCTACAAGCAACATACCCTACACGGTTGAATGCCACAGTAATTTGATGAGGCAATGTCTGTCTATGAGGGTGCTTGACAAATCTAACAGCCTGTCAGAGGAGTGTGCCTTGACTGGATTGAATAAGCAAAGAACCGTGGATGAAGCTTCATAACTGACAACAGCAATAGTACTGCTTCCTACACAGTGTATCTGTGAATCCATGCAATAATCCCTGAAATCTAATGCCTTATACATTAGGCTACAGAGGACTGTGTGGTAAGGGCCATATTTTCACAAAGCTTTCATTTTTGTTATTATTATTTTAGGTTTTAGTATAAAGGAATAATTTACTTGTCAAGAACATTACTTTCACCCTTGAGAATTTTATATATTTGAGACATTTATAATAAACATATTTTCACTCCTGGCAAAAATATGAACTTTGTTTCACCAAGTGATACTTTATAGACTCATCTGTAGTTTACTCTCTCTGCGGGAGTAGGGGTCAAAATCCCAGTCTGCAGCATATACCAGCACCTTCATTATCCACAAAGCCTTGGGCAAAATCACCTGAATTTTCTGAGTCTGTAGCAATGATTACCTTTTGTGTTTTGTTTTAGTTTTCCAGTATAGTTGTTAACATAATTATTTCTATTTGATGGAATTTTAAATTTATAAAGCACTTCTATATCATCTGGGAACTTCACAAAAACAGTATTCTGTGATGCGGAAGGATTAACAAGATGGGTTGATAATCAAAATATTGGACGCTCAAATTTACCCTGAGGTACAGTAGACAATAGGCCTAGTGATCTGTCCCCCCCCCCTGCCCCCACCCCCACCAGCCAAAAAAAGTTAGCCTCTGAAAACCCCATCTAGTATTGTACTTGACAGTCAGGGGGTTGCCATGAGTTGGAGTCTACTCAGTGGTATATCCCAAAACAAAACAAACAAAACACCCCAAATCCCACAGCCATCACGCCATTTCAAATCCAATCTTATACAGGGTTTCCATAGTTGTACAACTTTATGGGAGCAGATCCTGCAGAGAGGTTGGTAGGTTTGAACCAGCAACCTTGAACAGCACCACTAGGGTTCTTTCAATACTAGATATATAAAAAGGAAGAGTGGGAGAAAAAAGTAAAAAATCTACTGCTACTGGAGAGCCAGTTCATATACGCATGGTTTTATTCCAAACAAAGCATGTTCCAGCAGATCTACAGTCTGTAGACAAGTGCTCTCAACAATACACTGGTCTCATTAGGGTGTACACAGGGGGAAATCCAGTCAAATGAGTAGCTTCCAAAGGGATCTTTTTGACCAGTTAAATTCAGGGCACAGGGTAAACTCAGAAGATGACCGCGATTTGAGGGATTCCAAAGGCATCATATGGAATAGATTCTTGAAGGACACAAAGCAACCACAGGGCTTAATAAGTTTCCGGAAAATTCCAAGTTGCGTTGTCAAGAAATACACACAGCACCTGAAGAGTTTTCAAAATGCTTGTGAAAAATATGGAACTAAAAGATAATGGCATTCTCCCATAAATGTTGTGAGGCCCCTCTGGGTATATCCACATACTTATGGTCCAGAGAAGGGCAGGAGACTATAGAGAAAACAGAGAGTACGAACGGTGCCAAATGCACAACTAGCCACGCCTCCGCAAGGGGACATTCCCATTGTGATGCCCCTGTGCACTTCTTTCAAATCCTCGCCAAACTGGTGATTCCTGATATAATTATCTGGGTGCTTCTTATAATCAAGATGACACAAATATAATTTACTTAAGTCAAAGTGAGAAATGCAAACTTAGAGCTTTTCCTTAATTTAAATAAAGTACATGAAGCTTTTTTGTTTTTAAAGCAAGATAGTAGGATTTTTAAAATAAAAAAACACAGAGTTGTTACTTTTGTTTTGATATACAAAGGTCGATAAAGAAGTATTGCTGCAAAATCATAACTCTTTATTAAATAAAAACATCAAAATTTGAAGCTGTTGTTGCTCTACATCTCCTCCACCGAGGTCTATACACTTCACGAGGGGCTCTCCGTCTTTCTAAGCCCTCTCTGGGGAAGTCTATACTCAAGTGCAAGATCAGGGCTGTAGGGTGTGTTTGGAGGGGGGGTGGGGGAGGTTTCCCAATGAAACTTTTCTAGGACCGCCCTTGCTAAACAAGAATGAAGGGGTGCATAGTCATGATGAAGAAACTTTTCTGGTATTTTTCTCAGCAATACCATTTCCAATTTTCCTTCAAGAAAATCTTCCAGGATGATCCCTTTGGAAGCCCCCAAATGAGTCACCAGAACTTTCTGAGCTGACTTTTCTACCTTGCGTTTAACTGGTCCAGAAGATCCCCTTAGAAGCCACTGTGTTGATTGGGTCTTTTCAAAAAGGCACTCTAATGAGGCATCACCGAAAGAACGTGTGTGAAGTCATACACAAATCATGGAGATGTTCAGACGATGCATGTATGAACTTTAGCCCGAGTAGCAAGACTTTCTGACTTGTATTTGGAAACTAACACTCCATGCAGAGAAAATTTTACAATGTTACTTCCATTTCTTTGGTGAGGCATATTTTTCAAAATCATAGCAATTTAATGCTTTGTATTTTGAAAACAATATTTAACATGAAAATATACAAGTTATTAGAAAATAAACACTCAAAAGATTTTCTCTTTTTCAACAAGATGCAAAAGTAAAATAGAATTGTCTGCTATTTTCTGGATTTCAAATACTTCACGCTACTGGACTTACTAATTAAATTGGCAAAATACTGTGGATAGCTTACTAGGTATGTTGTTATAAGGTAGAAATATCAAAATATTACAATATTGATATTTGAAACATAGAGCATGCATGGTCTGTACTATGAAAAATATGATGAATTCTTGAGTCTGACATAAACTCTTGCCTTTCTATCACACTATATGCAAATAAATCTTTATGTATATAAAATAAATAAGATCGATGATTAAATATAATCTTGTGTAAAAACATAACTATTAAATGAAAGAGACAGCTCTACAGATGTTTCTATAGTGTCCCAAATTTTAAAAGGTGTTTGAGTGTATTTACTAATAAACAAATAACCACCCATTTAAATAATGCACTGCAAAAGCAGATCTCCACAGAATGTTAAAACGAAAGCGCTGTTAGCCCTCATACACTTATATTTTCACTCTTTGGTTCTGAAAGCATATGGGAGCAGTTATTTGTAATTCAGTTAAAGCAACTTTTCATTCTAATATTGAGCAGGTTTATTCCAGAAATATTTTGCTACTAATTTCCCAAATAGTCGTCCCAGTCTTGAACACTGCAGTTTAAGTATATTCAGATAAATTTGTGTTTTGAATCTGAAACCCTGTGGTGTTCATAACTAGGCACTCGATATTGAAAGCATGACAAATATGAAGACATTCTGTTGCAGCAGGGCCTGGGGAACAAATACCCCTTCCCAGCTTTCCCAAGGTCATGCTGTGAGTGAGTTTCTAGTTAATGCCTCTTAGGGTTCTCATTCTTTTATGAAATTCAGAGGACTGGTCTCTGAGAATTTCATAGACTTCCCTTTTAACTGCTCATTTGATAACATTTTACTGTGTATGACAGGAGAGCTTTTTCCAGAGGGGGAAAACTAACTGTGGAAAATTGCAATTTCAGAGGATAGCTCTTGAAAAGACCCCAATTTCCCTTTGCACAATGTCTTTCTCTTTTACTCACACTTCCAACAGAACAGGGTTGCTACAGCTCATGTGGTTTCCCACAAAGACTTAAAAGAGTCACTTGAAACGTTTACAGATGAGAGAACTCACATAAACCTCCCCCTGACACATATTTACTAAGCGCCACTTACTCTTTCTCACCACAAATGCATTCAAGACCTACTTTTGATATACTCCTCTGAAAGTCTTCCCCACATCGTGCCGTGTGATGGCCAGGCCTTCCTGGAGTTACAACCACATTAGCTGTCTTTCATTTTAAAGTGGGGAGGGAATTTGCTCACCACCCAGCGAATTCATCTATCTTTCTTTCTTATAAACGCATCAGCGTTACTCTGGAATTTAAAATGTGTTAGTCTGCTTTGCATAAAGTATACAATTCGACAAAAGAACTAGCTGTAAACGAATATACTATCCGTTTACGGATAGATTAGGGTTCAGATGAAAACTCTTCATTTCATTTGGGGGTGCGTTCACAGGAGTATGGGTGGAAGGGGTCAGAAAAGGGTGGAATCAGATTTGTAAAAGAGTCCCCCAATTCCCAAGCAAAGCCCAAACAAAACTCTTAGCAGTGTTTCCTGGAGAAAGCCTAGCGATGGTCAAAGCAGCCTCGTTGAACGGTTTTCCCTTTAGAATGTTTCCCGGAGGAAGGTGGACTAGATCAGGTGGACCAGGAGCATCCACTTGTGGACCAGCTGCAGTGCAGATCCCCGCGTCCCGGTGGCCACAGCATCACCCTGGGAGAAAAGTTGCCGGTCCCCTCACCAGAACCCCCGGGGAACGGGAGGGCGGTCCTTCCACAGCCCCCCGAGACCCCCCACTGACCTATGGAAGAGGACGCGCTGCACCGAGTCCAGGTCCTCCAGGTTTCGGGGCGCAGGCTTGGGGATGCTGGACCTGCCTACGCGGAACATGCCCACCTGGACCGGGCGGAAAAGCGGACCGGCAGGCTGCAGCCACGCAGCAGCGGGCGGCGAGCTCTCGGCGTGGGCACCGCACCGGCGGCGCCGCCTGCCCCGGGCTCGGCTCGAGCAGCCGCGCGCAAAGGCACCGCCGTCCGGGTCGCGCGCCCGCGAAGTCCCTGAAGGGCGGCCACTCCTCCCGCCGGAGCCGCGCCCGGATGCGACGCCCTCCCAGGTCCGCGACGCCCCTCTCCCGCGCCTCCCCGCGCCGCACGGTCGCCTTCGGCCCGGACCCGCCGTCGGGCGCCGCGGGAGCCGGTGGTCCAGAGGCGCGCGCTGCCGCCACCTAGTGCGCGACGCCGTGCGCATCCTCCCTTCCGGAGACGCAAGGGGCCTCAGCTGCCCCGCCAGCAGAGGAAGCTACACCTGCGGCTCCAAGGCCACGAACCAAGGGCAATCGCCCAGACACTGCAGAGGCTGGAGCCTGCAGGCATCCCAAGTTCGGAAAGTGAGTGAGGCTGGAAAGGCCCCTTAGAAAGGAAAGCCCACACTCAGGGCCATCACGTTGATTCCTACCTAGACGACAAAGTAGAACTGCTGCTGTGGGAGTCCCAGAGACTGTACCTCTTCAGGGGAGTAGAACGCCTGTCCATCGTGCAGTTAGCAGCCCAACCAGTAACTCCCGATGGCAACAGGCTGACTCCTTGTCTTACTTGCCTGTTGTGAACTACCATCGAGTCGGCTCTGAGGCATAGCTATCCTGTGAGCAACAGAACAGAACAAACCACTGCTGAGTCCTGCCCGTGTTCATGATTGCTCTTAGCTTTCAGCCCATTGTTTCAGTCAGTGTGCCAATCCATCTTGTCCAGGGTCTTCCTCTATTTTTGCTGCCCCTCAACTTTACCCAGCATGATGTTCTTCTCCGGGGACTGGTCTCTCCTGTCCAAAGTCCTTGAGATGAAGTCTCGGCATCCTTGTCTTTAAGGAGCCTTCTGGCTTTGCTTTGTCCAAGGAAGATCTGTTTGTTCTTTTCGTAGTCTCTGTCCTTCCACTATTCTTCAACAGTGGTACTGAAAGTACATAGTTGGCCAACACAACAGATCTGCCTTGGAAGAAGGAACGCCTTCTTCAGTCCTCATTCACCGTCCACTTTTCACATGCATGCATACGAAGTGATTGAGAATACCATGTCTTGGGTCAGGCACATCTTAGTCTTCAAAGTAATGTTCTTGCTTTTCAAAACCTGAAAGAGGCATTGGGCAGCAGAGGTGCCCAATGCTATGCATCATTTGACTTCTGTCTTCATGAGCATTGATTGTGGATCCAAGCAAGACAAAACCTTTGATAACTTTAATCTTTTCTCTGTTTATTATGATGCTCAGTTGTCAGAGGACAACTGAATAAGGGCAGAACAGTATCAGGGGTAGTGCCAGAAGATAAGCCCTTCAGGTCAGGAGGCACTCAAATAATGACGGAGCTGCTTTCTCAAAGTAGAGTCAACCTTAATGACATGAATGGAGTAAAGCCCTTGAGACCTTCATTTGCTGATGGTGCATGACTCAAAATAATAATAAATGGCTGCGGAAATCTACGAAAAAGAATTTGAAATGTATACATCTAATAAAAATTGGAAGTTATAAAAAATGAAATTGAACACAAAGTTTGATATCGTGTTAGTGTGGTCGTTACATAATGTGAGGCTTTTAAGAGTGAAGGGGTGGAATTTAGCCTGTCAATCAGATCATGGCTTGATGACCTCTTTTGGAGGCGCTATGGAAATAAACTCACTGGAGGCCAGACCCACACTTTTCTGCTTCATCTTCCTGCTGACAAGACACATAGAGCTATGCTGATGGAACCAGAACCCTGGAGCTGGAGGAGCCATGTGGAGACTCATGCCAGCGCTGAGATGCTTCCACCACCACTGGATTCACAAAATTTTCCACCCATGGCCTGTGATCTTCCTGCATTCTGCATCATTGCATGTGTCTGAAGAAAAATTTATCGACTGGAATCAGACATATGGGCTAATATCAGACTTATGGACATGATCTGGATTTGGCTGTGATTTTTTTCTTAATGTAAAACAATGTACAATTATTATTTGATATAAAGCTCCTTTTGTACACATGTGAGTGCCATGAATTTGTTTCCTAGTCTACCCAGACTAATACAGTTAGTGAACTGAAATGGACTGACATTGGTCATTTTGAATCATAAAATAAAAATTAATTACTGTTCTTCAAATGATAGATCCAAAAGGAATCACTTTGCATTCATCACCAAAAAGGACATTTCAAGATCAATTTTGAAGTATAATGCTGTGTGATATGATTATATCTATCCTCATTCAAGGATATCCAATCAATACAACTATTATTCAAATTCACGTATTAACCACTAAAGCTAAGGATGGAGAAATTGAAGAATTCTACCAGCATCTTCAGTTAGAAATTGCTCAGACATTCAATCAAGATGCATTGATAATTACTGGCAACTGGGAAGCGAAGTTGGAAAGAAAGAAGAAAGAACGGTTGTTGGAAAATGTGGCCCTGGTGTTAGAAACGAAGCTGGAGATCTCAAGGCAGAATTTTGCAAGATCCACGACTTGTTTGTAGCAAATACTTTTTAAAACACTTTTTGCCCCAAACAATACAAGAGGAAAATATACATGTGGACTTCTCCAGATGGAATACAGAGAAACGAAGTTGGTTGCATCCATAGGAAGAGACAATGGAAAGGTCAACATCAGCAGCAAAAATGAGGCCAGGGGTGGACTGTGAAAGCGACCATCAATTGCTCATATGTAAGTTTAGGTTGAAACTGCATGAAATTAAAACAAGTCCACGAGAGCCAAAATAAGACCTTGAGAATATCCCACTGGAATTTTGAGCACATTTCAAGAACAGACTTGATGCACTCGATGCGAATGGCAGAAGACCTTATGAAGGGACAACTCAAGAACGTCAGTCTTGGAGAAAGCAAAAGGTCATTCAAACACAGGAAAGAGATCATCAAAGGAGTGAAATGTATGTCAGACGAGACTCTGAAACTCGCTCTTAAACATAGATAGCCAAGGCACATGGGTGAAGTTACGAAGCCAAAGAGCTGAAGAGAAAATGTTAAAGAGAAGCTCGAGAAGACAAAGTGAAATATGATAATGAAATGTCCAAAGACCTAGAGTTAGAAAACCGAAAACGAAGATCATGTTCAGCATATCTCAAACTGAAAGAACTAAAGACAAAATTCACATCTCGACTTGCAATATTGAAAGATTTTATGGGCAAAATGTTGAATGATGCAGGAAAAATCCTTTTCAAATGCTCTATGCAATTTTGTGATATGTAGTAGTCTATGAAATGTAACCGAAAATTTTACCACACCTTCAACCCTCACAGCTGGTGTATTAGTGTCCAATCGCCCGTTATGAAGATGTACAAGTTAACAATTCATGTATTAGAGACTCCTACGATGTCCTACACATGTATAAAATCCTTTGCACAACAACAATAAAGAAGACGGAGAGAATACACAGAGTCCCTCTACCAAAAAGCACAAGTCGACATTCAGCCATTTCGAGAGGTAGCACATGAGCAAGAACCATATGCTGGTCCTGAAGGAAGAAGTCCAAACGGCACTGAAAGCAATAGCCAAAATAAAGGCCGCAGGAATTGAGGGAATACAAATTCAAATGTTTCAACTAGCTGAGGAAGCTCTAGAAGCATCACTGGTCTATGCCAGGGAATTTGGAGGACAGCTAATTGGCCAAGTCTGTGAAAGAGATCCATATTTGTACCCAATCCACACAAAGGTGGCTCACAGAATGCTCAAATTATTGAACAACATCATTATATCATGTGTAAGTGAAATTTTGCTGAAGATCATATAACAATGGTTTTGGTTGTGTATTGATAGTATGAGTTCTTCCTTCTTTCCTCCTTTCTTCAGCTCTATCCTCCTCCCCACTCTCTTTTCTTTCTTCTAATGGCAGAGATCCGAGCAGGGTTAAGAAATACTAGAAATATGCCACCTGAGAAGCTTAACATACCAGAGAACAAAATTTTATCATGAAAAAAGGTTCCTTCTCACTGATCTCTGATCTCAAAACAAACACCAAATTCAATGACATCGAGTCAATTTTGACTCAGGGTGACCCTATAGGACAGGGTAGAATGGGCCCCTTTGAGTTTGGAAGCTGTAATTCTTTACAGGAGTAGTAGCTGTAATTCCCCACAGGAATCGACTAGTGGTTTCAAACTGCTAACCTCTTGGTTAGCAGCCCAAAGAGTAACCATCATGCTGTATCAGGAAGGTGATAAATGAGGGCAGATATAAAAGTTTGAGAGTAAAATGGCCAAAGATGAAGGGTTCTGGACAAGCAACGTTTTAAAAATCATTATATTGGGTCTCATACAACTCTTATCACAATCCATATAAACATCAATTGTGTAAAGCACACAAACATTCGTTGCCCTCATCATTCTCAAAGTTCGCTTTCCACTTAAGTTCCTGGAATCAGCTCCTCATATCCTTTTTTCTCTCCTCCTCCCATGCCCCTCTCCCTCATGAACCCTTAATGATTTATAAATTATTATTTTATCTTATTTTACACTGCCTAGCGTCTCCCTTCACCCACCTTTCTGTTGCCCATGGTTTAGGTCAGGATAATTCTGGTTAGGACCAGCATCTGGTCCAGTCTCTTTGTGGATTCCTCCGTGCATTACGTTGCCCTCCTGGTTTGGAGTGTCATGGTGGGTCTGTATGTACGTTCCAGTTCTGTGGGGACACAACCAATACTCTCCCCCCTGGGTGGGTTAGTGCCCTGTTCCACCCGTGCCATCAACTCAGTTTCTCCCCACTCCGCTTCTCACTACACCTGCCCCCACTTCCCCTTCTTTATCTTGGACTCTCATGTACCTCCCTAGGTGTGGCCTGCAGTCCCTCCAACTATCTATGCTTCCACATGTTTATTGTGATATAAGTGTTTATTCTTCTGTTCCTGGTGTTCTGATTTTACTTCCCTCAGGGGACTCATGTTATACCTGTCCTTTTGAGTTTGGCTTACCTCACTTAACATTATTCCTTCCAGCTCTTCCCAAGAAACAACATGTTTCATGTGATCGTCCGTGCTTTTCAGTGCTACATAGTACTCCATTGTGTGTATATGCCAAAGTTTACTAATCCACTCATCTATCGATGGAAACTTAGGCTGTTTCCAAGTGTTTATGATTGTGAATTGTGTCACAATAAACATTGGAGTGCATATGACTGGTTGTGTTTTATTTGCTGCTTCCACCGGGTATATGCCCAGTTGAGGGTGACTGGGTCATAAAGTAGAGCGATTTCCATTTTCTTTAAGTATCGCCAGATTGCTTTCCACAGAGGCTATACAAATCTACACTACCACCAGCAGTGGAGGAGGGTTCCTACTTCACCACAGCCCCTCCAACACTTGTTGCTCTCTGATTTGCTGATTTGGGCTAGCCTCAGGGGTGTTAGGTGGTATCTCATGGTTGTTTTGATTTGCATTTCTCTTATGGCTAATGACCTGGAACACTTTCCCATATGCTTATTGGCCATATGGGTCTCCTCCCTAGTGAAAGTTCTTTTCAGTTCTTTTGCCCACTTCCTTAGGGGGTTAACTGTTTTCCTCTTTTTGCGGGTCATGATGGTGTTGTAGATTTTAGTAATGAGCCCTTTGTCTGATGTGTCATTACTAAAAATCCTCTCCCAGTCTGTGGATTGTCACCTTGTTGGTGAAGTCTTAAGAGGTGCACAGGTGCTTTATTATTATTAAATCCCATTTGTTGATTTCCAGTTCACCTGTGTGTGTACCCTTCCCTATTGCAGTGAGCCTATGAGTTCCCTGGGTCAGTGCTCTGAGATTAGTGCCAATTCCCTCCTTGATGGTCCTGATGGTTTGGGGTTTAACTTCTAGGTCTGTGATCTACCTTGAGTTTATTCTTGTGCATGGGGTGAGGTAAATGTCTTGTTTCATCTTTCTACATGTGAATGTCCATTGTTTCCCCTCACCACTTGTTAAAAAGGGAATCTGCTTCCCACTTGATGGTTTTGGGACCCTTGTCGAAGATCAGTGGACAAGCAACTTTTAATTTGTGTGTGTGTGTGTGTGTGTGTGTGTGTGAAGTGCAAGGCAGGATCATCTTCTGGAAAGGAGGGGCAAGTAAGAGATAAAGGTGTGAGGGTCGTATAGAATGATTCAATTACTGGTGTGGGGAGGAGAGGGTGTTGATCTGAGGAATCAATGCAAAAGCTCCCCAGTCATGCTGAGGGTTTATGTAGGCAGACTTTCTAAAATGACTTCCCAAAGTTGTTCCCCATTGATTCTGTGATTATGTTATGGTATATGGGAGAATTAGAGAGATAGGGAAATTATCTGGGTGGGGAAGACCTTCTCTCAGGAGGTTTCAGCAGGGAGCATTCTGTGTCTGATGGCAGAAGAGGGAAGGGGAGAGATCCCTTTGAAGAGGATTCATTGTGTTGCTGGAGGTTGAAACATCAAAGGGACTGCTGGAGAAGGAATCTGGGTGGCCTCTAGGAGCAGTAACCGGAGTGGCTCTTGACTGACAGCCAGCAAGGAAATTGGAACATGAGTCCTATAATCACAAGAAATAATATCCTGCCAACCATCTGAAAATGATCTTGGAAGAACATTTTCCCCTGGAGCCTTCAGATAAGAGCTTAATTAAGCTAACACTTTGATATTGGCTTTGAGATACCTTATGTAGAGAATCTAATTAAGCCCGCTTTCTCCAGATGAAGGCCTTACAGAACTGTAAGCTGATAAACGGGTGGTATTTTAAGCACCCAATTGTGTGGTAATTTTTAAAAATAAAATACAGAACTATTTTCAAAGTTGGGGATGGTGAGTTGTGTGTGGAACTAGTTAGCCCTGTGATAGGCGTTTCTAGAGCCCTATTTGGCCTATTGAGAAACTCCTATTACAGGGCTAACTATCCTGATTTTCTTTCAAAAGCTAAAGGTTGGAACTCTCTCCACAGGACTTATCTGTGTAATAACTGTCTTCAAATTATGGAAAGACCATCACATGAAAAAATATTGTCTTAATATTCAGTATGGCTTTGGGGCTAGAATTAGGACTAGTGGGCATCTTTGAGGGCAGATTTATACTTACTCTATATTGCAAGTTGGGCTCCAAAGAACTCTGCACTAAAAATTTGGGTTTCAGAGGTTAGCACTCAGCAATGATGGAGAACTGTTGTATATTGAATTATGTGTTGAAATTCTAACCCTATACTTATAAAAAGGCCCTGTTTGGAAGCGAGATCCCCCCTCCCCTTTTGCTATATTTATATGGTCACACCAGGTGTCCTGTTTTTCCCGTTTGCTGAGGTCTGCTTGGTTATTCTCTAGGTCACTGGTGTGATTCTCTGCCTCCTCAAGCCTATTCGCAAGGTCTTTCAATTTGTCACTGGATTCTGTTATTTCATACCTTAACTCTTGTATTTCCCTTTGGTGCGTTGCTTTTATCTCCTCTATCATTTCATCTTTTTTTTTTTTGAATGGCTTCCCTCATATCCTTTATGACTTTAAGCAGCATTTTGAAAATTTCTTTTGGTGACAGGTCAATATCTGCTTCTTCTATGCACATTGTTAGGTTCATGACTTCTTCCGTCATTGTTTTCTGTTTTCCTGCTTTTTTGTTGTTAAAGCTGTTGGAACTGGTTGCCATTTACGTGTTGTTTTAGAGGATCCTGGAGCCATCTTCCTGAGTTGAAAATCCCTGGACTCTCTCTTGGGGGATTTGTATGAGTCCTTCTATGAACTACCTGCTGGTAGCTGTTCAGAAGGATCAGGCTATTGCTATATCTTCCTGTGGTTTCCCTCTTATCCTAGCCATCCATAATTCTGTTACTTGGAATGTGTGTTGGATATTCCTCTCATGTGACACTGGTCAGGTTGTTGTGGGCCCATGATGGTATTGCTTCCCTGGCCTATCTCTAAGTAGGCTTCACAGTTCTTGGAGCACCTTGGCTGTCCTGTGGTGTTTTTCTCTGTAGCTGCACTTCTGAGGAGGGCATGCGGGTATACCCTCCTTGATGTGGAGCTCGGTAGCTGGCAGGGGAATTACCATAGGCAGAGAGATTGCCTTGGAGGTTGGGTGGATGTTTCCGCAGTAGCGTGGAGTCCCACAAGTGGTGGTCAAGTGTTTCCCCCAGTCACTTGTAGGGCCTCAGGATTTAGGCTGGGGATGCCCCCACTTTTTAAGGGGAGAATACGCTGATGTGTGAATTCATCAACTGCTTGCCATGCTAATAAATGTGAGTGGGATCTCCCCCAGTTGGGCCTTCAGAGTTGCCTTATGCAGAGGGGAGTGGCCTGGAGGCCGCTAGTGTCTTGTGGTAGGAAAGAGAGTGAAAGGAGAGGAAAAAGAGAGAAAGAGGAAGACACAGACTGGAGCAACAATGCCAAGCAAACTGACACCCACTCACCATGCACAAGTAAAATGCACAGAGTAAACAAAGGTGAAAACAGTAAAAAAAAAAAAAAAGAAAACAAAAAGGAGAACTAAATCTGTTGAGGCTGTGGTAGAAAATAGAGAAGAGCTTGAAGGAGAGGATAAAAGAAGAAAATGTGTAAGAAGAGTGCAATGAAAGAAAAAGAGAGAAGAGAAAAGGAAGGAGGAGAGAGAATGTTAAAAATAGTTAAAGAAATAGCTGACCCCGTGCTGTGCTGTGTGGAGCACTAACTCGCCCTGTGTGCAACACTGTCTTAGGGGTCAGGCTGACCAGCAGTGGTATGTGCAAGGAATGAGAGGGAGCAGAGAGAATCATACAAGCAGAGAGAGAGGCGTAAAGGGCAAAGACAGAAAGAGGAAAGAAAGAAAAAGCGAATAAAGAGATAGAAGGAAATAAACCCAACTGTGTTCACTAAGCTTGGCTGTGATGGTAAAGAGGGAGGAGAGAGAGGAGGAGGAAATAAAGAATAAAGAGGTAGCTGATCCCTGTTTGCTTGGATGTGGGGCCAGAGGGGTTTAGACCCTGCCCCTGAATGGTAGGTTGGTGTGCCCTATTAATGACGGGATCCATCACCAGGTTTCCTAAACAGAATTATTTCCGAGGTATAAAAAGTAGAAAACTTCCATTGAGTCAATTCCAACTTATCGTGACCCTATAGGACAGGATAGTACTATCCCTGAGGGTTTCCAAGAGACTGTAATCCTTTCTGGGAGTAGAAAGCTTCATCTTTCTCCCAAGGAGTGGCTGGTGGTTTTGAACTGTTGACCTTGTACTTAGCAGCCCAATGCATAAGCAAAATATACACAGACATACAGAGAGGGAAAGATGCCATAGGAAGGCACACACACATACACAGCAGATGCATCTACAACGAGTGCCAGCATTTAGAGACTGAAACAGGAGCCCTGGTGGCGTAGTGATTACCAGTTGGGCTACTAACTGTGAGGTCAGTAGTTCGAAGCTGCCAGCCACTCTGTGGGAGGAAAATGGGATTTTGACTACCATAAAGAGTACCAGTCTCAAAAACTCACGGGAGCTCTCTTCTGTCCTGTAGGGTTGCTTTGAATCAGAACCGACTCTGTGACAGTGAGTTTGATTTTTGGGTTTGAGAAGTCGAAAGAGACAAAGAAGGACCTCTCCCTAGAACCATGTCATAATCCACACATCAAGCTTCCTGAATGGTGAGCAAATAAATGTTCTTTAAGGCCACTCGTGTGTTGGTTTGTTTTATTGTTATTGTTGTTTTATTTTCTGACGGCAGCACTAGATGACTAGAACTGGGAATGAAGGAGCAAGACTGGACAATTCCTGGAGAGGGACTAACTGAGAGCCTCAGCTACCAACGTTTCCAAGAGGTTGGGGAATGGACAACTCACATCTGAAAGTGAAGCCATTGAGCTTTGCATCCCAGCATCTACTATACTAAGAGATGCGTTTCACTAGGGTGCCAGGGAGAAGTAACCGACAGAGGTTGTAGGGCCCTGGAGTATGGATGTTGTGTGGCGGGAACCTGCACTGAACAGAGAAACAAAGTGGTTTGTGAAAGCTTGGGTGGTTACCCCAAATTGTTTCCTTCTCTTGAATTACAGATTGTTGAGGTGTCCATGCCAACACTGCTTCTCCTTTACAGCTTGGAGGCAGTGATCATTTGTGCACTCGTTGCCTTATGTAGAAGACACAACATAGAACAAACAATGTATTATATTCTTATTAATTCACTGTCTTTGACACATTGGACTTAATTTTGTTCTATCGCCAGGAGCTCTGGTGGTACAGTGGTTAAAGTGTTTGGCTGCTAACTAAAAGGTCAGTGGCTCAAACCCACCAGCCACTCCACCAGACAAAGATGAGGCAGGCAATCTGATTCCATAAGGATTTAGAGTCTTGGAAGCAGTATGGGATAGTTCTGGTTTATACGATTGAATCCCTATGAGTTGAAATTGACTTGACAACAGTGGGTTGGTGGTTACATAATCTCCTGTCAACTTGAGTGAAGGGGTAGAGTCTAACCTGTCAATCAGGTCATAGCCAATGAGGCCTCTGTGTGGGCATGGCCTTTTCCTGAGGATTCTGTGATCTCTTTTCATCCTCCCTGAAGGCAGGATACACACTCTCTCTGCTTCACATTCCTGATGACAAGCCAGATGGAGCTATGCTGATGGAGCCAGAACCCTGGAACTGGAGGAGCCACGTGGAGACTGACACCAGTACTGCAATGCTTCCATCAGCATGGGATCCCCAAGAATTTCCACCCACTGGCCTGAGATCTTCCTGAATTTGGAGTCATTGCATGTGTTGCGTGAGTCTGAAGAGGAATTTATAGACTGGTATTGGAAAGATGGGATAATATTGGATATATGGACTTGATCTGGACTAGGTTGGATGCTTTCTCAATATGCAATTGCTCTTTATTCAATAAAACTCTTTCCTATACACATATGAGTATCTATCAATTTTTATTCTCTTGACATACTGCATTAACACAGTGGGCTTGGTTTGGTTTTTGTTATTTCTGGTGGAATACACACATAGGTCTCCTAGACTTAAGTATTACAGAAATATTTGTAAAACTCTTACAAAGTAAAATAATTCATTTTTATTGTAGTGAAATACACACCGCAGAACATTTTCTAGTTAAATCATTTTTGTTTGCAAAATCAGTGTCTTTTTAAATGTTCTCCATGATGTATAACTGTCACCACTATCCATTTCTAATTTTTTTCATTATCATAGAAGCACAGCAGCTCTTAAGCAGTATTTCCAAGTTCCTCCTTCCACCTGGTAGCCCCTAATAAATTTTTGACTTCATGCATTTGTCTATAGAAATATGATCTAGTCTTTACTAAAGAAGTCCAGCATACTTCAAGCTGAGGGAACTGAAGAAAAAAAAATTCAAGCCTCAAGTTGCAATATTAAAAGATTCTATGGGCAAAACATTAAATGATGCAAGAAGCATGAAAAGAAGGTGGAAGGAAGACACAAGAATCATTGTACCAAAAAAAAGTGGTCAACATTCAACCCTTTCAAGTGGTAGCATATGATTAAGAATTGATGATATCGAAGGAAGAAGTCCAGGTTGCACTGAAGGCGTTAGTGAACAAGTTGGCTTCAGGAATTGATGAAATATCAATTGCAACATTTCATCCAGCCAGCAGAGAACTGGAAGCACACTAGAAATTGAGCACTTATGCCAAGAAATTTGTGCAACAGCTTCCTGACCAACTGACTGGAAGAGATCCATATTTGTATCCATTCCACAGAAAGATGACCCAACAGAATTTTGGAACTATCATACAATATCATAAATATCGCATGCAAGTAAAAATTTTCTAAAGTTGATTCAACAACAGTTGATTCAGCACATTTTCTGGTCCCTGGAAAAAGCTAACATGCTTGGTTAAGCAGAAGGGTGGTAAAAAGAGGAAGACCTTCTCTGGCATGGATTGACATCGTAGCTGCAACAATGTGCTCACACATAACAACAACTGTGCGGTTGGGACAGGGGTTTCCAGCAATTTAAGTCAGATTCAGAAGAGGGCATCGGACAGCGATATCATAACTGATGTCAGATGGATCTTGACTCAATGCAGAACATACCAGCAAAATATTTGCTTGTGTTTTATTGACTATGCAAAGGCCTTTGACTGTGTGGATCATAACAAACTATGGATAACATTGGGAAGAATGGGAATTTCAGAATTCCTTCAGGGTTGTATCCTTCCTCCATACTAATTCAAACTGTATGCTGAACAAATAATCTTAGAGGCTGAACTGTATGAAGAAGAACATGACATCAGAACTGGAGGAAGGCTTATCAAAAATCAGCAATATACACTTAAGGCAACCTTTTTGGCCGAAAGTGAGGAGGACTTGAAGCACCGCCGAAAATCAAGGACTGCAGCTTTTAGTATAGATTGAATCTCAGTGTGAAGAAACCAAAATCCTCACAACTGGACCATCGGCAGCATCATGATAAATGGAGAAAAGATCGACTTGGTCCAGGGTTTTCATCTTGCGTGGACTCGCAGCCAATGATCATGGAAGCAGTGGTCAAGAGATCAGGCAACATTTGCATTGGACAAATTTGCACCACTCCAAACTCACTGCTGTGGAGTCAATTCAACTCATCGAGACCTCTTTAAAGTGTTGAAGACCAGGATGTCGCTTTAAGGACTACGGTGTGCCTAATCCAAGCTGGGCTACTTTCAATCACCTCTTACATATGTGAACGTTGGACCTTGAATAAAGAAGAACTGATGTATTTGGATTATGATGCTGCTGAAGAAGAGTGAAAGTACCACAGTCTGCCAAAAGGCAAACAAGGAAATACAGCCAGAATGGTCATTTGAAGCAAGGCTAGAAAGATATTGTCTCATGTATTTTGGACATTCGGACCTGTTATCAGGAGAACCCAGTCCCAGGACGAAGCTATCATGCTTGGTAAAGAGAAAGGCAGCAGGAAGAGGAAGACCCTCTGTGTGAGTCCTCTCTAGAGCAATTCAGGCTATCTATTGGGACACAAGCAGCTAACAGCAAGGCAGGTCACCAAGTCAGCCAGATGACAGGGCCCGACAGTCCCCAGCTCAAGAGATGTCAATTCCAGTAGTGCGGCGAAACAGGTCTTGAAGGAACCTCAAATTACAGCGACACAGTCCATGGGTTAGGTGTCCCACAGGTATGTAGCTTGCAAATGGAGGCACAGAACAAGCAAGGCAGCCGCAGACTGGTCTGATGATCAAAGAGCGAGAAACAAGAAAGGTGAAGCTTGCCGAGCCATTTATCTCTCTGCCCTTCAATTAACCCCACATGTGTTTATAGGCCAGGTTGGCACAATAAACTAACTACCTCACCCTCAATGAGGTGGATTGACACTGTAACTGCAACAAGGGGTTCAAACAAAAGAATGGTTGTGAGGATGGACAAGACTGGTCAGTGCCTTATTCTGCTGGACATTGGGCTGCTATGACTCAGAACCTGTTTCATGACGCCTAGAAACATGATGATCTAGCGCTGCTTATATTGTCTCATGCTTACAATTTATCCAATAAACAGTGAGTATTAGTAGATGCATTTCACTGTGCTAATATGTAAAAAAATACTCTCGAAGCCCCCTGAGGCCAGAGATGGGGGTAGGAAGAGAGAGAGGGAGGGATAGGTTATTGAAGAGAGAAGGAGTGGGGTGAGGTGGGGTGGGAGAAGGGAGGGAAGAAACAGAACCACATATATGGAAGATTTCATAGGATAGTGTTGTTGATTGCATTTCTTGAGATGATTAAAACAAACAAACAAAAAATCCCTATAGATTAATTTCTCCCAAAACCTAAATAGTGGTCTGTGTGGCTTTAAAAAAGGAGAAGAAAGAGAGGAAAAGTAAAATTGAAGTGGACTTGGAGTCTTTAGTGACAAGTTCATCTCAAACAAAAAGAAAGAAATAAACAGAAAAAGTTTATTTATTTAGTATTAGCCATCTGGACTCCGGTTAAATGATTCCTATCTTGTTGGCAACATGTAAAGCATCATAGTCAGGAGCCAGTCGAACAAATGCAGCTTTCTCACCATCAAGTCTGATCAAGGCGTTGACCTTGACTACATCAATGTCAGAGAGCTTCTTCACAGCCTGGTGCGTGTGGGTATGGACTCCATGAGCACCTGGTCAGGAGAAATTGATGCTGGCATAGTGGGCAAGTTTGTTTTTCCTGGGGCGCTCTTCCCAGGATATTCGGGCTGCGTTCCTAGCCTCAGTGTCTGGCGCTGCCAGAAGGTGGTGACATGAAAATAATCTCCTCCTCTCCCTTCTCGTCCCCACCCTTCCCTCTCTCTTTTTGTGTGTGGCTGTGGATGCCTTTCAGCATGATATTCTTGGCTTTTAACGTCTTTGCTTTGGTTTCAGTTTTGGGAGGGGCAGGGGCTTCCTTCTTGGCCTTCAGCGCCATCTTCCATCTTCATTAAAAGCAACACTATGTTTTTGTGTGAGCTGTCATATGACCTTTCACTCTGCTTTTAAACGTATAACTCAGAAGACAGGGAGGTAAGCCATAAGAACATGTAGGAGCCTGCATGCCAAAAGGTCTGTGAGCTTGCTGTGTACCTTTTATTTTGGCATGGCCCAAATGTAATTAATGACAAGTTGATGAAGTGGTATAAATAAGGATGATGTATTCATATGACTGAGAGGTAAAGAAATGCGATGAAACCTAAAGAGAAATAAGGCAAAACGTTACAGAAATTCATTGTTCAGCCTCCCGTGGATTATATGGGGTTTCAGAACACTTTAGCAGATGTTTTCTATGAGGCAAGATACTCGCTCACTGCCATTGAGCTGATTCCCACTCATAGACAGTACAGTTTATTTAAAGTTATCACATCTGGCTCAAATATTCATTTTGAGGTGGAATAATATTGTTCTTGTGTTTACTCAAAATCCCTTTTGTGAAACTTCCCATCAATATCAGAATAGGATAAGAAAATTGTTGTTGGTAAACTAAAATCAAACTCACTGCCACCCAGGCATGACTGACTCACAGCAACCCCCCATGGGTTTCCAAGTTGTAACTGTTTACAGGAGTAGAAAGCCCAGTCTTTCTCCAGCAGAGCTGCTTGTGGTTTTCGAACTGTCGACCATGTGGAATTGCTGCCCAACATGTAACCACTATGCCACCAGGGCTCCTACTGCTGCTGTTGTTGTTAGGTGCCTTCAATTAGATTCTTCCTCATATGGACCCTCGGTCGAACAGAACAAAACACTTCCTGGTCTCATGCTCGCTTCAAAAGATTGGTATGTTTGAGTCCAATGTTGCAGCCACCTTGTCAATTCAGCTCACTGAAGGTCTCCTCTTTTTCACTGATCTTTGACTTTAATTGAGCATGAGGTCCTTTTCCAAGGACTGATCTCTCCTCAAAACAGGTCCAAATTATGCAGAAACATGCAAGCTACCATAGTACCACAACCTGACAAATGAAAGCAGCCAGAAAGCTCCTTAGAATTGAGCATCTCAAATATTTTTGGACATGTAATTAGGAGAGACCAGTCCCTGGTAAAGTACATAATATTTAGTAAAATAGAGAGTCAGCCAAAAAAGAAGACCCAATAAGATAGATTGACATGCTGGGTATAAGAATGGGTTCAAACAAAAGAAGAATTGTGATGATGGTGCAGGACCAGGTGGGCGCTCATTCTGTTTTCATTGCTTCTACACTTAGTAGTAGTACATTGACAGGGGGCTGCTAGAAATTCAAGCTACATTTAGAAGAAGACCTGCAACAAGAGATATCATTGCTGATGTCAGATGGCTTTTGGTTGAAAGCAGGGAACTCAAGAAATATGTTTACTCGTATTTTATCAACTATCCCAAGGCATTAGACTGTGAAACTCAACAAACAAATCAAAACTACATTTACCATTGAGAAGAATGGGAATTACAGAGCACTTCATTGTACTCATGCAGAATTTGTATGTAGAGCAAGAACCAGTCATTTAAACAAAATAATGGTATACTTCATGGTTTAAAATCAGAAAAGGGGTGTGTCAAGATAGGGTCCGTTCATCATATTTATTCAATCTATATGTTGAGCAAATAATCAGAGCAGCTGAACATGGCATTGGGATAGGAGGAAGACTCATTAGTAATCTGCTATATGCAAATGATATAAACTTGCTGAAAATAAAGAGAACTTGAAGCTCTTGTTGAGGAAGATCAAAGATCCCAGGCTTCAGTATGGATTACAACTCAATGTAAACAAAACCCAAAAACCACCACCACCAACAACAAAACAACACTGCCATCGGGACTATTCTGATCCATAGATCCATAGCAACTGAATATAAAGAAAATGAAAATCCTCACACCTGGACCAGTAGGTAACAGTGATAAATGGAGAAAAGATGGAATTTGTCAAGTATTTCATTTTACTTGTATCCACCATCAACCCTCATGGAAGCAGCAATGAAGGAACCATGGAATGTATTACCTAAGGCAAAGAAGCACTGACGGCATTGTCAGATTAGTGGTGTACTGCTAACCCAACTGCTAATCACAAGGTTGGAGGTTCAAACCAACCAGTCACTCAGCAGGAGAAAGATGAAGTTATCTTCTTCCAGGAAGATATGCAAAACTTTGGAAGCCTATCTAGATAGGTCACCACAGCTCAGGACAGACTTAATGACAACGTATTAAAGAGCAAGGATGTCACTTTTAGGAGTAAGTACAATTGGAGAAGAATTAATACATTTGAATTAAGGTGATGGCAAAGAATATAGAAGGTACCATGGACTGCCAGAAGAACAAACAAATCGGTCTACATATCCAAAATGTTCCTTAGAAACATGGGTGAGGAAATTTCATACCAAGTACTTTTCTCAGGTGAGACCAGTTTCTGAAAGGATTATCATGCTTCGTAAAGTAGAGGGTAAGCCAAAAAAGAAAGAAAAAAAGGTTTTGGGGTCCGGAAGACGTTCAGGGAGATGGACTGACACAGTGGCTGCAACAGGGGGCTCAAACATCAGAATGGTTGTGAGGATGCTGCGGGACTGGGGAGTTTCTTGGTTGTTACTGTCAACAAGAGTTTTGCTACTATATTTTCCATTGTGGTATAAGGTGTCAAACCAGTTTCTGCTTCTTTGAAAATAATTTCTCTAGGTGCAGACCCTTAAAAAAGTCACTCATATCCCCTGTGATTTGTTCCTTTGTACATAGGATCTCTATGAGTCAGAACGGATCTAAGACACCTAACAACAATGCCTATTAGCTAGCATGGTAATGTCCTTTTAAGGCATCACTAAAGGAGCAATGAGGATGCTATCAGGTAAGTTGTACTGGATGGCTAACCACAAAGTCAGTGGTTCAAATCCACCAGCCACTCTTTGATAGAGGCTGTCTGCTCTAAAGATTTGCAGCTTCAGAGATGCTATATAGGATTCGAATGGACTTCGTGGCAATGGATTTGTTTTTTTCTTAGTATATGACCTCATGGATTCATTTTATATTTAATATATCATATAATCAATGGCTCTTAATTTTATTATTTCTGTTAAAATATCACAATGTTTATTAATAGATACAAGTACATAAAATCAGGGCATGAACATGTCTTGAAAAGTTAAGTAGACTTCATTCCAATACCATAGTCAGAGGGACCAATTAAAATTCTCACCATTTGTTTCTTACCCACAAAAACCACTTCAAAGGCATTAACGATTTCTCAAAACTTGGTAAGTTTTATGCAAGTAAACCATGTTTCTTTTAAAAAGACTTGTGCACTTGCCTCGGCTCAAGGTTATGAAAATCTAGCACTTAAAGCCTCTTCCTAGCGGTAGACAGACAGGCAATGTACTATTACGGTAAAAGCCATCGTCAAATAGTGCTAACTGTGGTCAATAGGATCCCCTTCAAGCTGGGTTTTATATTCTTTAAATGTCTTTATCAATTTTTCAGACTCTCTTTACTTTCTGATGTAATAAGGTAGTCCGGGCTCACCTGGCCCTTTCTCGGTAACAACGTAATCTGTAAATACAAATGTCAGAGGCTCTATTAGAGGCGTCCTGGTTTCTTGTCATGGGGAAGGGTGTTTAGAAGCTAGTTTGGGACCCAGTTCTCTCTTGTGCTCTCATGTTGCTGCTCATCCTGTGCACGAGGCAGTGACCATTGTTTGTTCAGGGTCATCTTTTCAAGGCCGTATGCGTAGTGAATAGCACTGGAAGATGGAGATAGCGTCTTTCTCCAGAGCCAAGGACAGGTTTGCTTACTGGCCAGCATCATAAAGATAATGTCTCCCTTTGAGTCAAATTTCAGACAGCATTCCCATTCTGCCGGACTCGGATTCCTCTGCTTCAGGGCTCCTCTTCTGTAACAGGATCCAGGGCCTGTGTGGACGTCACCTGACCCTCTTTGGGTTACCCTGTGGGTAATGTGGGCTGGGGAACGGGCAAAAATGTGGCTATCCTGGCAGTTGCTATTTTTGTGAGTAATAAAGATCTCTGGTGCTGACCCAAGGGTTTTTTGTGTTCTGCCAGCATTCATGGAACTGTGGAAAGCTAGCCTATTAGGTTGCAAGTAGGATACAACCTCAGACCCTGCACAGTCCTTCACACTGGGAAATTGTGCCCTTGCTACTGGCTTGGAATTACTTGCGTGCCTCGCCCTTTCAGTAGACAGAACTAAGAAATACATACTTAAAAAACGAGTTCACATTAACCCCTCCTGTTCCAAAGAGAGACTACCAAGTTCTCCTCTCCTTCCCCTAACTCATATGTACATTTTCACAGAGTGAATCCTCCCCTCCCCCCAACTTATACATTTACTAATTTGCTCTAGTCCAAATTGCATATAATAGCATCAGAACTATTATGCTAAGGTCAACACCAAAGGCAAATCTTCTAAAAAAAGATTCAATATTTATATGCAGGGTTTTTTGTTTGTTTGCTCTTAAGGAATAGCAAACCACCACTACAATCAAATTACTATATTTTCAATATATTTTAATGATCTGTTTTGAGATTGGGTTATCAATTTGATATATGGTTAGCTTCTCCTTTTAGTTAAAATTCCATTTTAGAACTGGATACTACTTCAATGTGTGGGAAAGTTCAGTGCTCCCATATGAATAGTTGTTTAGATTATTCCTAATACTGCTGTGGTGTATGATGTTATACTGAATCACCTTTTGGTTTCTTATGGAGGTTTATCTTTAGATTGGATTCCTAGAAATGAGAATGCGGACTCAAAGAACAAGTGCATTTTCAGGTGTAGAACATTGCCCAAATTTCCTTCCATTTTGTACTACCACCTAGAAAGTTTGAGTGTTTCTCCCTAGCTTCATTCATCATGTGTGTTAAAAATATTTTGAATTTTTCCCAATCTGAAAATAAAATATGCCATCATTATTTCACATTTCTTTTATTGTAAGTGAAACTGTACATCTATTAATATGTTGAAGAGTATTTATTTATTGATTTTAATGGTTTGCTCTTATCTTCTCATTTATATTCAGTTTTGATCTCCTTTCTTATCCTTTTAATTTTTAATTGAAGTATAATTGATACATGATAAAATACACATATTAAAAATATACAAATTGATGAACTTTGACCTATGTCTATACCCATAATGTCATTATCACAATGAGTATAATTAACATGCATTACACTAAAAATTTTCCTTATTCCCTTTGTACTTCATTCCTCTTTCTTCCTTACTTCATCCCCAGACAAGCAATGGACACCATACAGCCACTACAAGTTAGTTTTCTACCAGATTTGCTGTGAATTATGAGGTTTCTCTACTTGGGGGGACATTGTGATAATTAAGGATTTGTGTCCACTTGACTGGTTCGGCAGTTGAGACCTGGTGATCCCCCATGATGTGATCTTACACAACACAGCCATCTCCATAGTGGTGACTGGAATGGCCACTGGAATGCAAAAGTTCGAAACAACGAGGAAGGAAGGAGCAGTAGTTGGAAACATGTAAATCCTCACCCCCTACTCCCTGGATGCAATCACCTCTGGGACCAGAGCGCCATTATCATGGTAACGAGATCAGTCAGTGCAGGATGTGTCTTAAATCGGAAGTCAATCATTTTTTGAGCGAGAAGAGGAACAGGTTAGGCACAGAAGCAAGCAAGTACAAAAGGGTGCTGTCGATAGAAGCCTTACGGTGTTCTCCAAGAAAGAAGAGAAGAATGCTAGAGAAACGGAGCCTAGAGGTTTCACCCAGAACAGACAGAGCCTGTCCCGAGGGAGGGCTGGCACTCGCTTGATGAATGCCTAGTGATTACTTTGTGACATTATGTCCACAGTGCAGTGGATTATAGAATATGGCTCTTCTGTTGGCGGAGTCCTTACACGTTGTCCTGCCAACCACACGGTTCCACACCTACGGACACTCTTCACTTTGAGGGAGAAAGATGAGGTTTTCGATGCCTGTAGAGTTACAGTCTTGGGAACCCACAGGGGCAGTTCCACTCTTTCCTGGCGGGATGCCAGGAGTCTTAATTGAGTAGGTGGCAGTGGTGGGAGTCATAGTCTTACAAACCCACCACCAAACTACTTTTTCCTGATGGGTCTAGGTAAGAAAAAGAGGGAGGAGATACTGAACGGATTTTATGATCATTAGCAGGGTTTATTGCGACCGTTAAACCTTGGAAATCTATCAAGAGTCACTTTTGCCATCCTGCTAGCTTAAAAACGAGCCATGTCAGAAGCACAAGTGGGAAGAGGACTGTCTCACGACCACAATGGAAGAGTCAGGAGTGGAGCATGGTCTTCAGACCCTGGGATACTGTACTTACATGTTGAATCTCTTTGATCCAGGGCAGCAGCTGAACCAGAGAACCAGGCAGAGAGGTGAGTTTCCAAGGCTCAAGGAGTGAGCAAAGTTCAGTGCCTTTGAAGGGGAGCCTTGCTTGGGGAATGGGTTGCTTGTAGGTACTTAATTGGAGAAGCTAGGTTTGCTCACCCAGAGAGCTAGAACCTTAGGGCTGAGGCTGAAGGCAGCGTGCAGTGCCCACTGGGCACGTACCAGTAGCATTAAAAGATTTCATCAGGGTAGAGACCAAGGGCCCTCATGGTAAAAGATGAGAGGGAGCGAGAGAGAGCGAGAGAGCGAGAGCGAGAGCGAGAGCAGAGAGAGATCCGCCTGTGTGAGAAAAGGCTATCCTGACTACAAAGCTACATTCTGAGCATTTCTGATCGGGAATTATAAGCTGACAATTTCACTAATAAGCCCCACTGTTCTGTGAGTTCTGTGCAGCCACGTCAAAGAATTCAGGAGCTCAGCAGAAATGCGAGCTCTGTGAGAGGGATTCTTGGTCTCAGAATTGACCAAGAGGGCTGGAGAGTGCAGGCATGACCTAAGCTCCCCTTCATAGGGGTCACCTTGGACAGCTGATGCTGAGAGATACTGATTCTTCCACTCCGGCCGCCTCGAGAAGTTATAGGAAGTCAGATCCTCTCCCTCATGCGATTATCATGCTATCATTCCAATCTCATTAAATTAAAAAATTCCCTTAATTTTAATGGGAAAAGTTATGATGTATTCCATCCTAAAAGCTCAAAACATCTTCTGCAGGTAGGAAAAAAGGCAAGGCAGATGTAAGTATAATAAATAATACTGTAAATAAGTGTATGTTGTACATGAAGTGGAATGTGATGACAATCTGTGCTATTCTCCAGAGGAGGAAGGTAGGACTTGATAGTGTGTGATGCAGGAGGATGCAAAGGAGTCAGTTTCTGACTGGTATATTCTTCATTCTGCATGATCTTCATCAGTTTTTGACTGTTAGGAGACACATGATTATTTCACACTGCAATTGCACTTAAGAACAAACTTACAGTCTATGAGAACACCTTAATAATGAAATAAAATGTAAAAACGAATGGACTTTGAAACACATAGAAATAGCTAACATGCACCACACATTACACAGCCATGGATCCCTTGACTTACATCTGAAAAAACGAACCCCACATTTTGGGATCATATACAGAGCCTAATTCTGATTTGCTCTCCATGAAATTTCCTACTAGTCAATATTATTTTAAGTAAGTTGGCATACTTTTTCTATAATGTCCACATATCACTTCTTACAGTGATTTTTATTTAGTGTATTTTGGGTAAAAAAAGTAATCACACTAGGGGAAAAAAGTGTCATCTAAAACTTCTCAAGAGCCTTATTGTGAAAAGCTGCTGAAATCAACCCTCTCTATAGCAAAAAGTTGAAATCAAGAGTCATTATGCAAGCTAAATCTGTATCACAACGTGATTAATAGCTAAGGAAAGTTACAAGGTTCAAGTCTAAGTAGGTGATTCTTCTGGTACAGTGCGCCTTGAGACACTGAAGACATCTTAGACTGCTTGTCACCTTTGTTCAGGTTTTTACTCAGAACCTTGTTTTGCACTTGTTCCTGTTCTTAGATAAAGTTCAAAATTTTAATACCAACAGTCTAAAGAGTCCCACAATCTGGCTTTAATAAATCTTTCCCAGATCTTTTCTTTTCACTCTGCCTTGGGAACACTATGTTTTAGCTATGCTGAAATGCTTTTGCTTCTTGAGTTTGACCCGCTCGGTGTCAACCCCAAGCTTTTATGAAACCTGTCTCCTCACCTTAAACATTTTCCCCCTTGCTCTGCCTCACTCAGTCTGACTAGTGATCTCCCACCATTTAAACTTCACTTCTTCAGGAAGGCCTTTTCTGTGTCACTGTGAGTTGGCAGCAACTCGATGGCAGTGAGTAGATCTCTTTGCTATATGCGCCCACAATATTTTCTTAATTACAGAGCACCGTGGGAGCCTTCAGCCTTTATTTCCATTTCTTCTTCCCTTGTCTTCTGAACTCTGGAGCTCCGGCAGGGCAGCCAGTCCTCTCCACTGCCTACCGCATTTCTAAGCATTTGGCAAGCTTTCTGTGTTATTTGAATGGATGAATGAGCTAAATAATGCATATAAGCTATCCGATCAACTATATTCCTGTAATGGAATGTCAGCCATACCACTATTAAGATTTTTTATATTATAAAAAGTCATATATCTGCATCTCTCTGTCTCCTTGGCAATGGCAAAGAACAGTGAAGCACAAGCAGAGAATAAATAAGGCCTCCTTCCTGTCACAGCCATAACTTGTGCAAAAGTGTGGTGTGTGTCTACATGATGCACTTTGCCAATTTACTCCTTTATCTTCTTGTGAGGTTTGGTATAGAGACGCACATTGTTCAACTGTATCTGTAACCTATAAAACCCCACTTCAAAACAATGCCTTTCCTATGAACAGAAGAGTACTTTAGATGGGAAACGTCATCCTGGAGCCAGTGGAGCTTTCGAGTAGCATTTTCAGAAGTTAATGATTTGCGTAAGAAATGACTGAGATTTAAATCCTGTTCTTACTTCTCTTTGGGGAGACTGAGGCATTCGAAGCCATTACAAATGTTTTATTTGAGAGGTTTTACGATATTTTTCGTCTTGGTGGCCTTATGCTTGAAACTAGCTGGACGTGTGGCATTTGGAAACATATCAGGTTTCCAATGGTGCAAAACATGGTGCGAAAGCACTCAGGTGATTACTAATAGATGACGTAAGAGATGACTTAAAGCAAACCTGAATTAAAAGGCGATCCGCCGCGCCCCACCCCCAGCTTCCTGCCCATTCGGGACATTAAGAGGCAAAAGAGCTCCACCTGGTGTTTGACGAAGTTACTGACAATTTTATTGGATGATTTAGATTGCATTTTCTAAAACGCCTACTTCTAAAACTTCTTGGTATCCGGCTTCTGTTTCTAGGAATGCTCTTGATACTGATCCCCAGTCACAAGGGGCTATTTCTTTTGTGAAATGCATTGCTGAGTGGAAAACCACGGCCACCACCAGCAAACCACTAGGGTTGAAGGCCCCATTCCACTTTCCCGCAGAGCCGCTCGCAGTGGCGGTGGTGCGAATGCACCTGGGTGCGGGGCGCCGCGGCCAGGTCTCCCCATCGCCGGGGACGCGCCCGCGCCAGCCCCGGGGCGGGATCCTGCCCACCACCGCGGCAGCCAGACGGCCCTCTCCCTTTGGTAGGTCTGCCCATTGTGCTGCACGGTCAAGCCCGGAGAGTCTCGACTGGTCCCACCCCAGCTTCTGTCCCTCTTCTTCCCGCCACGGCACCGGGCGCAGATCAGAGAGCTCCAGCGCCCGCTTCCCTCTCTAATCCCTGTTACGTAGGCATTTCCCTGAATGACAGATCCTGGCGCGTGTCATCCTGTATTGGTGTCTGCTTTTTGCAGATCCTGAGCGAATACACCATCTGTCCTTTTTTTCTTCTTCTTTAAATCATTTTGTTGGGTGCTCTTACAAGCTCTCATAACATTCCACACATCAATTGTATCAAGCATATCTTTTCATATGTTGCCTTCGTAATTTTCTAAACATTTACGTTATATTTGAGCCCTCCGAACCAGCTCCTCTTTCTTCCCTCCCTCCCTCCACTCCCACCCTCGTGACCCCTTGATAAATGATTATTGTTTTCGTATCTTAAACCGCCGCGTTGATCCTTGCGGTGCATTCCGCCTTCCACCCTTCCTCTCCCCGCTACCCTCTTGAGATCCCTACTAGTACCCATTCCTGTTCCTGAAGGGTGGATCTGGATTCTGTCCTGGATCCCGTGAGCTCTTATCTGTACCAGTGTACATGCTGTACACTATCTATTCTGAACGTGTTATGGTAAGTGAATCAGTAGAAGCGCCCTCTTCTGCGTGCGCGCGCACACACGCAGTGTTTGGGTTGTCATGGCACTCATTGTGCATTCAGGAGATGTTGACCTCTCGTCTTCAGGTATCTGGTCTCTCGTAGTTATACTGATTATTGCTTGCTGTGGAACAAGGTGCCATGGACATAATTATTAATCTGATTTACACTTTCAGTAACAAGGACATTTGAACCAGAATGACGATTAATCAATGCAATTCCACCCTTGACCCTAGAAAAATACCTTCTAGGGACTGTATGGTTGTCTTTGTACACATACAACAGGTTGTATTCAATACTAAGTGTGGATGACAGTTCAAGTACAGATGCAAATATGTTTGACATTATCATTGAAATAATATACAGATATTATCAGAATGCGCGAGAACAATCCACGTTGTGCGGTAAGACACTGTGTAGTTCCTGGTAGAAACGCACTGAGCATCTAGACACTACCTGTGACTTCCTGTTCCCACCATGCTTTTCATTTGCTTCTATATCACTGACACAAGACACCAAGAGGGTAATTCAACTCTAGGAAAATGAAACTTCACATTGCTTTGCAGTTGACATAGCGGAAAGAACAATGATCACAGAATATTGGCGTTTGGGACTTAGCTCCATTACATGGTAGACCTCAAAGTAAGTCATTAACCCTAGTTTGGCCTCAGTTTCCCTGTTTGTGTAATAGGGCACAATTCACTGACTTATTCACACAAGTTATGGATTCAATGAAATAGTTCACTTTAGAACAAGCTGTGAATCAAATGTCATTGCTGACGTAGGTTATATTATTGTTGCTTAACTACATGTCTAACAAAATATCTACTGAAGAAAAGTAAATAGGTGACCTATAGGTGTAAAAATAGGAATTTTGGCATTTGTAGTCCATCCTATAAAATTTCTTTAAAATGTTCTGAAACAACTATTTAAATAAACAAACCTGGTTTAAAATGGCTGTATTTTGCTATGCTTCTTTCACATAAAATGTCTGGATTATTTAATAATAAAAAGTACTCCCTTGAAAGAATCCTAGTCATGTAATATTTAAGCTGGTTCATGGGAGAAAGTTGGGGTAGTCTGATTCTGTGAAGATTTATAGTCTTGGAAATTCTAGGGATGGTTGCTATGATTTGAAATATCTATATCTATACCTATATCTATCTATAGAATATGAAGGGTTACTCCCCCCAAAAATCTGGCAAAAAGCTCTGCTGGGCAGAACTTTTATAGTATGCATTTTTCCCACTATGCAAGTATTCAGCAACTCGCTCTGAGTTTATGCACCCAGTGGTGTCACCTGGGAAGGTTCTCTCTGGTCACAGGGAATTTTTTCGTTAAAGCAGTTTCTCTTGAAACCTCATTATTTTTGTGATGGTCAATTTAAGAGAACAGTGTGAGGCTGTGGAATTTTGTTTTCTGCTAGGGGAAAAATGCCGCAGAAACTGTTGTGATGTTGAACACAACTTCCAATGGCAACTCTGTGGGGAAAATCAAGTGTATGAGTGTTTTACTCATTTCAAAAGGTAAAATCTTGGTTGATGACAAGCCTCGTTCTGCGCATCCATCAACTTCCCAAACGGATGAAAATGTCCACTCATAGTACAGTTGTAGTTCATTCTACTAGGTCGGATCGTTAATCAAGTTTTCTACTTAGAGGTTCTGAAAAGATTGCTTAACAGTGTGAGACAAAAAAAAAAAAGCCTGATTTGTGTCAGATGGGAGACTAGTTTAGCCATCATGACAATGCACCTGCTCATACAGCCATCTCAGTGCACCTATTTTTGGCAAAAATAGCCTGCCTTTCTTGCCCCATGCACCTGACTCACCTGACCTCACTCCATGCGACTTTTTATTTCTGTGTATGAAAGGGCAGTGATTTGATGACATAGAAGAGGAGAAGAAAAAAAAAAAAACCAAAAACGAGGGAGATGCAGTCAGCCATCCAAATAGATGAGTTTGAAAATTTTTTCCAAGAATGATGTCCCAGATTTGACCAATGTATTGTGTGATGGAGAATACTTTGAAGGTGATAAAGTTATGTATTTAAGCTTCATGAAAAAATTTAAATACATAAGTTTGAAAAAAAAGAACTTTTTTTTGGGTGGGTGGGGAACTCCCTCTTGTTACTTTTTTTTTTCTCACTTTTTTTTTTAATTTTAACAATTTATTGGGGCTCATACAATTCTTTTCACAGTTCATATATATATACATACATCAATTGTATAAAGCACATCTGTACAGTCTTTGCCCTAATCATTTTTTTTCTCTTTTCTTCTTTTACATTTTATTAGGGACTCATACAACTCTTACCACAATCCATACATATACATACATCAATTGTATAAAGCACATCCATACATTCCCTGCCCCAATCATTCTCAAGGCATTTGCTCTCCACTTAAGCCCCTTGCATCAGGTCCTCTTTTTTTTCCCCTCCTCCCTCCCCATTCCCCCCTCCCTCATATGCCCTTGGTAATTTATACATCATTGTTTTGTCATATCTTGCCCTATCCGGAGTCTCCCTTCCCCCCTTCTCTGCTGTCCCTCTCCCAGGGAAGAGGTCACATGTGGATCCTTGTAATCAGTTCCCCCTTTCCAACCCACTCACCCTCCACTCTCCCAGCATCGTCCCTCACACCCTTGGTCCTGAAGGTATCATCCACCCTGGATTCCCTGTACCTCCAACCCTCATATGCACCAGTGTACAGCCTCTGTACTATCCAGCCCTGCAAGGTAGAATTCAGATCATGGTAGTTGGGGGGAGGAAGCATCCAGGATCCGGGGGAAAGCTGTGTTCTTCATCGATACTACCTCACACCCTAATTAACCCATCTCCTCTCCTAAACCCCTCTATGAGGGGATCTCCATTGGTCGACACTTGGGCCTTGGGTCTCCACTCTGCACTTCCCCCTTCATTTAATATGATATATATATACATATATATACATACATATATACATATACACATATATACACATACATACACACACTTACATCTTTTTTTTTTTTTTGCATGATGCCTTATACCTGGTCCCTTGGGCACCTCGTGATCGCACTGGCCGGTGTGCTTCTTCCATGTGGGCTTATTTGCTTCTGAGCTAGATGACCGCTTGTTCACCTTCAAGCCTTTAAGACCCCAGACACTATCTCTTTTGATAGCCGGGCACCATCAGCTTTCTTCACCACATTTGCTTATGCACCCATTTGTCTTCAGCGATCCTATCATGGAGGTGTGCAGTCAATGATATGATTTTTTGTTCTTTGATGCCTGGTAACTGATCCCTTTGGGACCACTCGCTCACTCAGGCTGGTGTGTTCTTCCATGTGGACTTTGTTGCTTCTGAGCTAGATGGCCGCTTGTTTATCTTCAAGCCTTTAAGACCCCAGTCACTATCTCTTTTGATAGCCGGGCACCATCAGCTTTCTTCACCACATTTACTTGTTCACCCACTTTGGCTCCAGCCGTTGTGTCGGGAGAGTGAGCATCATAGAGTTCCAATTTAATAAAAGAAGGTATTCATGCATTGAGGGAGTGTTTGAGGAGAGGCCCAAGGTCCTTCCGCCACCTTAATACTTGACCTATAAATATAGACACATAGATCTATTTCCCCATCCTCCTATATATATTTGCATGTACATGTCTTTGTCTAGACCTCCATGAATGCCCTTTGACTCCTAGCTCTTTCCTCCATCTCCCTTGACTTTCCTCCTGCCCTACTACCATGCTTCATCGCCACCTGGGCTAGAGTATACCTCTTCTCTAAGCAACCTTACCCTTGATCATTTCCCACCAGGCCTGCCACTCCCACTTCTCTACCATTTGGGGTCCCATGTTTTTCCCTTGTCCCTGGGTTTGTTAACACCACTTCCTTACCCCCCCACCCCCCCACCCCAAGTCCCCCCAAAACTGTCGGTCCCGTTGTTTTTCCTCCAGATAGTTCATCCAGCCTGTCCTGTTCAGACAGACCTGTGGAGTCACTAACATGCACGAAAACTAGACAGAGGAAAACAAAGCAACAGTATACAACCAGACAACAAAACAACAAAAACAAACCACTGACAAAGAACAGAATAAAACAGTTCACAAGAGAAAAGCTTGTAGTTAGTTCAAGGATCGTTTGCTGGCCCTTAGGAGCGTTTTCCAGTCCAGTCTGTTGGGGCACCACGCCCTGGCCCTGAAGTCCACTTTCAGCATTCCCTGGGGATCTTGCCACTCCATTCCCTTGCTGTTCCGCTGCACTCCCCCAGTGATTTGCCTCGGTGTGGTGGGATCAGGTCAGGTGCAATTCCCACACTGTGTCTCCGGTGCTGTCCCCTGTATCGCCCTTAGTCACTGAGGGGCATCATGTCTCATAGTGGGGCCAGCCATGTTGTTCTCTCTGTGGACTGGCTGCTCTACTCAGGAACATCATCATCACGGCCTGGTGGGCCAGGCTGTGCTCCACTCTCTCCTCCTGCCCCTTCATCTGCTCCCGTGTGCTCTGATCAAATATGTCCATCTCCCAGAGCTGCAGAGTCAATGTCGTCCTTTGGAAAAAATTCTTTTTGGGGGAGGGGCAGGAATCCACTTAATTTATGGTGCTGGGGCCAGCCTCCCAGACCTCTCCACCGGTTCCCTCCTCCACACCGGGATATTGCGTTCACACCTTGCGACACTGGGTTGAAGTCTGTTCCCACTTTCCCTGTGGAGATATAAACAATACCCTCCCCTTGGGTGGATTAATGCCCTATGACCCCACTACCCTTTTCTTCCTTGTATTCATCCTTTTCCTCTTGTTACTTTTGTGAAGGTTAAAAATAGGAAAAAATGAATAGAAATTTAAGCTGAGTTAGAGATCTGGATTAACAGCGCCCCCTTTAATTTTAATGGGGCAACAAAAGAAAATAGTTACTTGATAATTCCACCAGGTATCTGTCAGTTTGTTGAACTGTGGTGGCTTGTGCTGGAACCAATGTCACTGGTATTTCAAATGTCAGCAGGGTCATCCAAAGCCAAGACGTTTCGGTGGAGCTTCCAGCCTGCCTAAGAACAGACAACGAAGAAATTTTCGGCTCCCACTGCAGAGGAAGAAGCTGCTGAAAACCTTATGCATAACTTCAAATCATTGTCCAATACTGAAAGCGTAAACCAAGGACCAAGATCGTAGAAGAATAAATACTTTGGAATTGTGGTGCTGGGGAAGAATATGGAAAGTACCATGGACTGCCAACAGAGCAAATTTCTTCTATTGGAAGAAGTCAGCCCTGAGTACTCTTCAGAGGCAAGAATGGCAGAACTTTGTCTTAAACACTTTGGACATTTGGTCAGGAAAGACCAGTCCCTGGAGAAGGACAACATGTTTGATAAAGTGGAAGGGTGGGGAACATGAAGGTCCTCAATGAGGTGGATTGACACAGTGGTTGCATCAATGGGCTCAGGCATAGAAACAATTGTGAGGATGGCGCAGGACCATCCAGTGTTTTCCTCTGTTGCGCATAGGGTTGCTCTGGGTCAGATCGGACTCAGTGACACATAACAGCAACAACAAACCAGGGAAGCAGAACACTGTGGGAGGTACTGACAGAGGATGGGCCCCTCAGGTCCAAGACCTCTAGAAATGTGACTGAACAGTAGCTGATTTCCTGGGGGGGAGTCAACCATGGAGATGTGAATCAGGTAAAGCTTCTGGAAGTGGACCTTCAGGACCTTTAGGATTTGCTGATGGGGCACGATTTAAGGTAAAGAGAAACCATTGGAACAAACATTCTAATGATTGGAGCTTGTAATGTACTAAGTATGAATTTAGGAAAATTTGAAGTAGTCAAAAAATAAAATGGAATGCATGAAATTTGATATCCTAGGCATTAGTGGGCTGAAGTGACTGATATTGGCCGTTTTGAATCAGAAAATCTTATGATTAACTATGTCGGGAATAACACAATCAAGAGAAATGAGGTGGCATTTATTGACGGAAAGGACCTTGCCAAATCCATCATGAAATACAATGCTGTCTGTGATCGGGTTTTATCTATCTCCTTAAGAATGTCCAATCAATACTACTATTACTCAAATTTCTGCACCAACCACAAAAGCTAGTGATGAATACATTGAAGAATTCTACCAACAGATTGAGTCGGAAATTGATCAATCATGCATTCAAGATACATTGATAGTTATTGGTGACTGCAATGCCAAAGTTGGAAACAAAGAGGAAGAAACAGTAGTTAGAAACTATGGACTTGGTGATAGAATTGATGCTGGAGACTGCATGATAGATTTTGCAAAACTAATGACTTGTTCATAGCAAATACCTTTTTTCAACAATACAAAAGGCGACTGTACACATGGACTTCCCCAGATGGAATATACAGCAATAAAATTGACTACACCTGTGGGAAAGCACAGTTGGGAAGCTCAGTATTAGCAGGTAAAATGAGACTAGGGGTTTAATTGGTAGCTTGTGAATATATAAGTTCATATGTAAGTTCAGAATAAAGCTGAAGAAAATTAAACCAAATCCATAAAATCGAAATATGACCATGATTGTATCCCACCTGAATTTTTAGAAAATCTTTAGAACAGATTTGCTGCATTGAACTCTCATGACAGAAGATCTGAGTAGCTGTGGGAGAACAGCAAGACCATCATTTATGAAGAAATCGAAAGGTCATTAAAAAGACAATTGATGTATATATATGCATGGATTGTGATAAGAGTTGTATGAGCCCCTAATAAAATGTTTTTAAAAAGCCACATGAGTTCTAGATAACTATATAACCAGTGAAATACATATTCATACATTTACTATTTATATATAAAGGGAAATAAACTTTGTTGGATCTAGCAAAAAAAAAGACAGGAAAAAAAGAAAAGATCAAAGTGTGTGTCAGAAGAGACACTGAAACTTGCTCTTAATTGTGAGTGGCTAAAGCAAATGGAAGAAAGGATGAAGTCAAGGAGCTGAATAGAAATTTTCAAAGGGTGGTTTGACAAGACAAAGCCAAATATTAAAATGAAATGTGTAAGAACCTGGACGTAGAAGACCAAAAGGGAAGAACATACTCAGTATATCTGAAACTAAAAGAACTCAAGAAAAATCCCAAGCCTTGAGTTGCAATCTTGAAAGATTCTGTAGGCAAAATATTGAATGATGCAGAAAGCATCGAGAAAAGATGGAAAGAATACACTGAGTCACTGTGCCAAAAAGAACTAGCCAACATTCCACCATTTCAGGTGGTAGCTTATGAGCAAGAACCAATGGTGTTGAGGGAAGAAATCTGAACTGCACTGAATGCATTAGCCAAAACCAAGGCTCCAGGAATTAAAATATCCATCAAAATGTTTCAGAAAGCTGAAGTACTGGAAGCACTGACTTGTCTATGCTGGGAAGTTTGGAAGACAGCTCCTTGGCCATCTGAGAAGAAGAGGTCCATATTTGTAAGCATTCCAAAGAAAGGAGGCCCAACAGAGTGCTTAAACTACAGAATGATATCAATGATATCGCACACAAGTAACATTTTGCTTAAGCTCATGCAACAATGGCTGCAGCAGTACATTGGCAGGGAGTGGGTAGAAGTTCAGGCCAGATTCAGAAGAGGACGTAAAACAAGGGACATCATTGCTGACCAGGTGGATCTTGGCTCAAAGCAGAGAATACCAGAAAGATGCTTACTTGTGTTTCATTGACTATGCGAAGGCATTAGTCTGTGTGGACCAAAATAAACTGTGGATAACTTTGAGAAGAATGGGCATTCCAGAACACTTCATTGTGCTCATTTGGAGCTTGTACATGGATTGCGAGGCAGCGGTATAAACAGAACAAGGGGACACTGCATGGTTCAAAATCAGGAAAGGTGTGTGTCGGGGTTGTATCCTCTCATCATGCATGTTCAATCTGTATGCTGAGTAAATCATCAGAGAAGATGGATTGTATGAAGAAGAGTGTGGCATCACGATTGAAGGAAGGTTTATTACAACCTGTGATATGAAGATGACACAAGCTCGCTTGCTGAAAGTGAGGAGAAATTGAAACACTTGCTGATGAAGATCAAAGATAGTAGCCTACAGTATGTATTATAAATCAATGTAAGGAAAACCAGAATCTTCATCACTGGATCAATAGGTAACATCATGATACATGGAGAAAATGTTGAAATTGTTAAAGGATATTGCCTTGCTTGGATCCACAATGCTCATGGAAGCAGCAGTCAAGAGGTCAAGAGACGTATTGCATGATGTAAATGTGCTCCACAGAGCTCTTTAGAGTGTTGAAGGGCAGCGATGTTACCTTGAGGACGAAGATGCTCCTGACCCAATCCATGATATTCTCCCTTGCATCATATGCATGTGGAAGTTGGATATCGAATAAGGAAGGTCTTACAAGAATGGATGCATTTGTTTGCAGTTCTGGAGAATAATTTTGAAAGTACCATGGACTGCTAAAAGGACAAACTGATCTGTAGTGGGAGAAATCAGTCCAGAGTGCTCCTTGGAAGCAAAAATGGCAAGACTTCATGTTACATACTTTGGATATGTTGTCAGGAGAGACCAGTCTTTGGAGAAGAGCATCATGTTTGGTAAAGTGGGATCGCAGTGAATAAAAGGAAGGCCCTCCAGAAATCCAAATGGCCTATAAATATATGAGAAAATATTCCAGATCTCTAGTCATAAGAGAAATGCAAATTAAAACAACTATGAGATACCACCTTACACTCTCAAAGATAGCCCAATTCAAGAAATCAGAAAATAACAAGTGTTGGAGGGGATGTGGAGAGATAGGAACTCTTGTCCACTGCTGGTGGATATTTAGGTATGCACAGCCATTATGGAAATTGATTTGGCGATATCTGAAACAGTTGGAAATTGAGCTACCATATGACCCTGCAATCCCCCTACTGGGCATATACCCAGAAGAGACAGAAAACAAACCATGGCCATACATCTGTGCCCCAATGTTCATCGCGGCACAGTTCACAATTGCAAGGAGTTGGAAACAGCCTAAATTTCCATCAACAGATGAATGGATTGGTATATACCTGTAATGGAGTATTACGCATCCCTGAAAAGCAGTGATGAATGCGTGAAGCACTGGAAGAAAAACTGGAGGAAATTATGCTAAATGAAGTAAGCCAAGCACAAAAGGGAAAGTATGACATGAGTCCACTGAGGTAAGCTAAAAAAAATTCAAAAGGGGCATAGGGAAGAAGATACTGTATACATCCGTCCCTGGGGTGAGGTCCAGGTAATATGGCAGAGGCCAGACTATACTCAGGGATACATATGGTAGCCCATTAAAAAGGAGAGGGGAAAAAGGTATGGGTAGCCGGGGGAACAGGGCACTAACCCACACAGGGGGAGGGTGTTGATTGTGTCTCCACAAGGAGAGAGGGACCAGACTTCAACGCGGAGCTCCCAGACAAGAACGCAACACACTGACATGAAGTAGGGAACTGATAGAGAGGCCTGAGGGGCTGGCCTCATTACCAACTAAGTGGACAGCATCTTCCCACACCCCCAGAAGAATTCACTTCAGAGGACAGCACTGAAGCTACAGCTCAAGAAGAGGGACTGGTCTGGCCAGAGCACACAGGAGCCAATGAGGGGGGAAAGGGAAAAAAAAAAAAGTCAAGCACATCCTGGCTCACCAAGCCCTGAGGACAATATTTCTGCTCAGAACAGCAATGCACAGAGATGACCACAGGGCCAGCCCCACCACGGGACACAGCGTTCCTCATTGACCCACAGCATCATTGGGGAAAACACTAGAGACACACAGCAGGAATTCTGTCTGCCATGAGTTCACTACTTTGAAGCCAGCCTCTGGGAGCAAGCAGCAGAGCAGCGGGGGGAGCAGAGCAATGAAGTCCCCAGGGATAGATGTAGTGCCAGGGCGTGGCACCCCATCAGACTCAACTGGAAAGCACCAGTGAAGGACAACAAATGGACCCTGAACTATTTATACATTTTTTGGTGTGTTGTTGTTGTAGCTATTGTTTTACTTTCTATTGTTGCTTATTCATTGTACTCAGTCTTGTGATGGTACATAGCATGTCTACCTGAAAGGGATAGGCAGGATAAACAAGCTGGAAGAGAGAACAGCAGGATAACAGTTCTGGAGGGACATGGAAGTAGGGGAGGAGGGGGAAAGGAAGTGGGTATTAACAAACCCAGGGACAGGGAACAACAAGTGACCCAAAATCAGTGGCAGGGAGGGTGTAAGAGGTCTGGCAGGGCTGAATCAAGGGCAATGTAACCCAGAGGAATTTCTAAAACCCAAATGAAGGCTGAATATGATAGTGGGACAAGAGGAAATCACAAAGTAATAGAGGGAAGAACTAGGAGGCAAAGGGTAGTCATAGAGATTTAAATACAGGCATATACAGATGTAAATATATTTATATATGACAAGGGGGAAATAGATCTATGTACATATATTTATAGGTTGAGTATTAAGAATGGATAGTGGGCCCCATGCTGAAGTACTCCCTCGACACAAGAACACTTTGTTCTAACAATTCGGTAGTCTGAGATGCTCACCTTCCTGGCATGATCACTGAAGACAATGAGTGCACAAGAAAATGTGGTGAAGAAAGCTGATGGTGGCCGACTACCAAAAGATATAGCATCTGAAGTCTTAAAGGCCTGAAGATAACCAAACAGCCATCTAGCTGAGAAACAACAAAACCCACATGGAAGAAGCACACCAGCCTGTCCCGAAAAAGTGGGCGCATAAGCAAAAGTGGTGAAGAAAGCTGATGGTGCTTGGGTATCAAAAGACATAGTGTCTGGGGTCTTAAAGGCTTGAAGATAAACAGGCGGCCATCTAGCTAACAAACAACAAAGCCCACATGGAAGAAGCACAGCAGCCTACCTCTACCCAAATGTTGAAGACAAAGTGGGTGCATAAGCAAATGCGGTGAAGAAAGTTGATGGTACCCAGCTGTCAAAAGATATAGAATCTGGGGTTCTATAGGCTGGAAGATAAGCAAGGGTCCATCTAAATGAGAAGCAACAAAGCCCACATTGAAGAAACACACCAGCCTGTGAGATCACAAGGCATCGAAGGGATCAGGTATCAGGCATTAAAGACACACACACACAAACAATCATAGCATTGTGAATGAGGGGGAGTGCCGAGTGTGGACCCAGGGCCCATCTGTGGGAAATTGGACATCCCCTTGCAGAAGGGCTGTGGGGAGAAGACGACCCAGTCAGGGTGCAGTGTAGCAATGATGAAATATACAATTTTCCTCTAGTTCTTGAATGCTTCCTCCTCCCCACTATCATGATCCCAATTCTACCTTACATATCCAGCTGGACTGGAGGATGTACACTGGCACAGATAGGAACTGGAAACACAGGGAATTCACGACAGATGAACCCCTCAGGACCAGTGGTGAGAGTGGTGATACCGGGAGGGTGGAGAGAAGGTGAGGGAGAAAGGGGAAAAGATTACAAGGATCTACATATAACCTCCTCCCTGGGGGATGGACAGTGGAGAAGTGGGTGAGGGGAGACATCGGATGGTGTAAGATATGGCAAAATAATAATAATTTACAAATTATCAAGGGTTCATGGAGAAGGGGTAACGGGGAGGGAGGGGAAAATGAGGAGCTGATACCAAGGGCTCAAGTAGAAAGCAGGTGTTTTGAAAATGATGATGGCAACATATGTACAAATGTGCTTGACACAATTATGGATGCATGGATTGTGACAAGAGTTGTATGAGCCCCTAATAAAATGATTTTTAAAAAAAGAGAGGATATCTCCTGTGATCATAATTGCAAGTTAATAAATATTCTACCTTGATTACGTAATAGGCCTGCGATTTCTCCTCTTCTCCTTCAGGAGGCAGCATCACCACAGTCAGAATTTCATCTCTGTTCTTCAGTTTATCAACTTTACTTAGCCGGCCATGAAACTCAGCACTAGCATGAAAAGAAAAGGAAGAGCTGAACACTAGAAGGCAAATGACATTTTAAAAGATGTTCATGTATTCGAAAAAAAAAATATATGTGCTTGTACTGCCACAGACACCCCCTCCCCCAGTTAAAAGGGAAAGCCCTCAAAGAGATGGACTGACACATCAATGGGCTCAGGCTTGGGAATGGCACAGGACCATGTGGTGCTTCCGTCGGTTGTGCACAGGGTCATTATGGATTGGAGCTGACTCAATGGCACCTAACAACAACATCTGATAATTAAAGCAAAGACTGAATAAGACACCTCTGTGTATCTGTAAACATAATTGACAAAGCTATTTTGTCTCCAATACTTTCTTTTTAAAAATTGTGCTCTTTTGGAGTGTCTGTGAAATTGCGTTATTAATGTAACTTATCTCCACAAAATTCATTTTGAAATGTTATTACCATGATAACAAAATACCATCCATAATAATTCATTTAAATTTAAAGTAAAATATGATTCTATCATTTAATTGTGCTCTTCATGTTTTATGCAACTGATACTGTGATAATAGAGTAACATTATTATTATGAAGTTGTTTCATTATCATCCTTATTTTGGTGAACTTAAGCAACAGGAGAAAAACATAAGACACTGGCATCTCAAACAGATTCCAAGTAAAACTTGTACATGTAGGTCTCGATAAGTTAAGGCCTAGATATTTGGGAAGCAATGTTCTATCCTTTTTGTGTTATCTTGATTAACGTTCTCTATTTTACCTCTTTTGGATCTAATATCCATTGCAATGACTACACAGAGCTCACAGACAAAACTCAATGATTCAAGGATTGATTAAAGAGGTTAACAAGTTATAATGCCAGTGAGATAGGCTCAAGACAGTAGTTTATCAGCATGTTACAAAGTTCTTTCAGGTCTACTAATAAATGCCACCCCAACTGGAAATCTCAACCGAAGGTGTTCACATCAAGCTCCCTGTAACAGCAAACAGATGCCTGAATTAAATGCTCAGAGGCACCCACTCCAGTAAGTGTCAGCAGGTACTCTGCTCCGTTTTGGTGGGTCATCAAGCCCAGTGTCCCTAATTAAGTGCCCAGAGACACACCTGTCTGCAAGCCAGCCTCCTGTACAAAGGCACTGAGCATTATTTGCTCTATGGACTGGGAAGCCTACCACTCTGTTACATGCTCTGTCTGCTGGTTCTGCTGCTCCTCTGATGCTACAGTTGTCTTTTGGATCTAGGAGATTCACTGTCCAGAGGACATGCTCCATTGCTGGCTCTTGCTGGTAATGAGATCCCTTCCCTCTGCTTCTCATTTTATACACAGCAAGATGGCATTGCAGGGACTCTTGTTCACAATTACTCAGAGGTGAATCTTATCAGCATCTTCCCCCACCTTCTTACCAGACCCATGCAGGGAAAAGTCATTTGATTGGCGTTAGAAACTTTGGCTAGAGGAGCCACGTTGAATAATTCACTGGCCCCGAACTTCCTTCAGTCTGCCCCAAATGCTAACTTCTCTAAATTAACATCAGGTTCAATTTGGGTTCTGTACCAGCCCCCTTTCCCTGAGAAAATAAAGTGCATTCCATGCAATACCAGTTCTGGGCAACAGAAGAGGACCAGTGATCCAAAAAGAGGTGAAGGGATGCTGGCAAGAAAAGAATAAGAAACTACCTCTATTTGATATATTCAGCTCAAATATTTTCCATTAAAATATGTGTAGTTTCAATCAGCTTCCATAATTACTAAGATGATATGCAGTAATCTGTTAAGTCATAACAAGCTCAGGTATCCACCAATATGCTTTTCCATATCTTCATTTTCTCTAAGTAAAGAAATGCCCTGTCAGGTTGACCAGACACTGGTTCTTGGTCACTGAAGCACTGGTATTTTAAAAATTCTTGACATTGTGTGTGTATGTGGGAGGGGGGGGGTACTTCAAGAAGTTTGTGGAAAAATGGAATGAAAAGATATGGAATTTTCCCATGATGTTTTGAAACCCCCTCATAAGTATTTGGCATGATTGCCACTGTATAAAACTAAGGCCAGACACAAGGGGACTTTGTAGGCATGGCACAAGTCCAGGTCAATTGTATTATTTTACTATAACCAGTTGCTGTTCAGTAGCATGTTCAGAAATAGATTTCCAGCCTTTTCTTGTGAAACCCTCTGAGTAAAATTGAACTTCTAAACTTTTGATTAGCAGCTTAGTATGTTAATCAATTTTACTTCCCATATAGTAATTTACTACTTACTGTCTTTACCTTGGTCATTGTACTAGTGGATCTTGAGCAAAGGCAGTAGAAATAGTGTTTGGCCTTCCAAAAATAGAGGCTCTGCATATATGTGCCCATCGATAGAGCACAGATATGGCTTATTTAGTCTGAGTATCTGCACAATGCTGCTTTAAGAATGACTTCTATAACTATTAAATTTGGTTTTGGTGAGAAAGGTGGTATTGGAAAGGGAATATTTTTCCCCAGAGCTGTTAGCTGTCCTATATCTGAACAATGGTTATAATAGCCTCTGATTTCTATCAGAATTACATTACAATAACATCTATTATTTAGACAGGGCAGCATTTAGCCATATGTCTTGCTTGCTACTTTGATTTTTGCTTAATAGTTAAGAGATTATATACACTCAGAGTCTATTGTTCATGAGTTTATCTTTAAAAGTTATAAAAATATCGTTTATTGTTCTCTTATTAAAACTGATATTCTAGTAAGAAACACTAGAGGGCATTCATTGCTCTGCTCAAAAACATTTACCAACTTATTAGTATGCTTTCCAATGCAATCTATTCATAGTTTGAGAAATAAAATAATGAACTCTTTAATTTTCTAAAATATTACAGCATGTCATTTATTATTTTAAAAAAACAACAATAAAAAACAAGTCCCCAACAACGAAAACAAAATGAATGAGTAGTCACAGAATACAAGAGTACCCAATATAAACTTAGATTATATTGGAAACAAATATTCACACATTTTAAATATGTATTTTAATATTTGAAAATTAAAACTTTATTTTAAAGTGTCAACCAACAATACCAAACATAAAAACTTCAGCGTTTCTATCACAGAACAAACAAAGCTGATATAAAGATTTTCCTCTGATCTGGTAGGACTTGATCAAAGGCAATGTAACTGAGAGGAATTACTGAAACCCAAATGAAGGCTGAACATGATAGTGGGACAAGAGGAAAGTAAATGGAAATAGAGGAAAGAACTGTGAGATAAAGGACATTTATAGAGGTCTAAATACAGTCACATACATATGTAAATATATTTATATATGATGGGGAAATAGATCTATGTGCATATATTTATAGGTTTAATATTAAGGAAGCAGATGGACATTGGGCCTCTAATCAACTACTCTCTCAATGCAAGAACACGTTGTTCTATTAACCTGGCATTCCATGATGCTCACTTTCCCTACAAGATTGCTGAAGACAAAGCGGGTGCATAAGCAAATATGGTGAAGAAAGCTGATTGTGCCTGGCTATCAAAAGATACAGCATCTGGGGTTTTAAAGACTTGAAAATAAACAAGTGGCCATCTAGCTGAGAAGCAACAAAGACCACATGTAAGAATCACACTAGACTGTGTGATCATGAGGTGTTGATAGAATCAGGCATCAAAGAACAAAAAAATCATATTATAGTGATGAGAGGGAGTGCGGACTTGAGACCCAAAACCCATCTGTAGGCAACTGGGCATCTCCTTACCGAAGGGTCTTGGGGAGGAGATGAGCCAGTCAGGGTGCAGTATAACACCAATGAAACATACAACTTTCCTCTAGTTCTTTAATGTTCCTCCCTGCCATCACTATAATGATCCCAATTCCATCTTACAAATCCAGCTAGACCAGAGGATGTACACTGGCACAGACAAGAGCTGGAAACACAGGGGATCCAGGACAGATAAACCACTCAGGACCAATAATGAGAGTAGTGATACCAGGAGGGGAAGGGGAAGGTGGCGTAGAAAGGGGGAACTGATCACAATGATCTATATACAACCCCCTATCTGGTGGACAGACAATAGAAAAGTGGGTAAAAGGAGACATCGGACAGTGTAAGATATGATAAAAACAATAATAATTTATAAATTATCAAGGGTTTGTGAAGGAGGGAGGGAGGGAGGGAGGGGAAAGAATGAGGAGCTGATACCAAGGGCTCGAGTAGAAGCAAAGTTTTTGAGAATGGTGATTGCAACAAATGTACAAATGTGCTTGACACAATGGATGGATGTATGGATTATGATGAGTTGTATGTGCCCCAACAAAACAAAACAAAATACATTCACTTCTCAAAAATGTGTATATATGTGTGTGTATACTTCCCACCATATGTAAGAAATATATATATATTAAAAAACAAAACAAAAAAACCCCAATGGATGTTTGTATGGGTTGTGATAAGAGTTGTATGAGTCCCCAATAAAATGAGTTTAAAAAAGAAAGAAAGAAAGAAAGAAAAAGATAATAGGACAGTCCCTCTCAGAAGGCCCACACGGAATGTATGATAAATCCAGGGTGCAGTATGGCACTGATTAACTAAAAAACTATCCTCTAGTTTTTAAATAGTTTTTCCCTTGACTATTATGAGTTTTAATTGTTTTACCTCATTAATCATGTGAGGTTTGCGTAAGCTCGTCTGCAGATTTAAGATCGTTTGACTCGGTGGAAATGGCAGTGTCCTAGCTAGAATTGCGGCTCACAGAGAAGCGCCTGCAGCCTGTGCAGTGTGTAGTCGGCGCACCGAGGGGTGCCTTCTCCCTGAGACTCCTTGCACCTCTTCAGCTCACAGCAAGGGCAAACCTGACTTCAAGCTCTCCTGAGATGACTAAACAGGCAGACTAAGACCTGGAGACAACTGAGAACAAAGAACCCACTCTAGCCAAGCTTCCAATTACCTCTCAGTCCTACAAGGTTTCATGAAGCCCTGGTCCTGGTCATGCAGGAGGAAGAGCAGGCCAGCAGACAAATCAGCAGCAAGAAATAGCCTCAGTGATGACTACAAATAAATTTGAAAATAATGGAAGTTTCCCACAAACTTTTAGAAGCCTCTTTGTATATCTATCACACAACTTTTGCCTGTTCAGTTATTTACAGGTTTAAGCCTTCTTGACATCAATTACAAGAATCTGTTTGCAAGCTAACAATCCAAGATCCATGGAGTTTTTCCATCATGCCTCCCCTCCACCCCCACTTTCTCTGTACTGACCCTAGTAACCACTAATAAACTTTGATATCTGAGATATTAGTTTATTGGGCCAGCCTGGCCGATAAACACAAGTGGGATTAATTGAAGAGCAGAGAGATAAATGGCTCAGTGAGCCTCGCCTTTCTTGTCTCTCGCTCTTTGATCATCGGACCAGTGTGCGGCTGCCTTGCTTGTTCTGTGCCTTAATTTTCAAGTTACACCACCTGTGAGACACCTAACCTGTGAACTGTGTCGCTGTAATTGAGGTCCCTTTAAGACTTAATTCCAGAGAATTGGAATGTACATCTATGGAGCTGGGGACTGACTGTTGGTGACCTGCCTTGCTGTTTGCTGCCTGTGCTGGGATAGCCTGAATCTCTCTACAGAGGACTACCTGGTGGCCCTCAAGACTTGAAGGACTGCCAATGTCTCACAACTCTCTCACGGAGTGAGTCGCACTGAGCCATTTGTACTGCTTTATAATTTAACTGTTCATTTCTTATATTATATATCTACCTATCTGTATATAATTTAACAGTTCATTTCTTGTGTTCCCTATCCTTATAAATAAATAAATATATATATATATATATAATTATCAGCAATCTGGTTTTATCTCTCTAGAGAACCCCGTCTAACACAATATCTATTACAAAGAAAAAGATAGTTTGACAGATGAAAGCCAAGGTAGGTAAGCCGTCAGAAACAGTAATAGGAGTAATGGTTCCCGAGGGTATGGGAAGAGGGGTGGTGGTGAACAGGGTGGTACTAGATAGCTGATAGCGTTGATGACTGTATAACACCACTGAGGGGCTCAAATAACAGAATTGTATGTGAATGGATATTGGATATGTAAGATATGAAAAAAAAGAAGGGTTCCTGTGGGGTATGGTGGGGGAGGGAAAGGATAAAGAGGAGCAGATATCAAGGAGTTCAAGAAGAAAGAAAATGTTTTGAAACTGATTGTGGCAGCTATTGTCCAACACGAAAAAAGTTTGATGTGGCTGAACTATGGAGCATTATGATATCTGTAAGAGCTCCAAATAAAATAATTAAAAAAATAAATAAATAACAAAACAAACAAAATATTTTCCTCAGTATTTAAGAACGAACATGAAATTTAAAAATACAAAACAATCTTTATCTAGAAGCAGTAAAAATGAGCTGATAGGAACTATACACGGTCCCCACCACGTGTCTGTACTGCGGTGGCTTGAGGCTTGCTGTGATGCTGGAAGTTCTGTCACTGGTATTTCAAACAAAAGCAGAGTTACTAGAAGGAAACAAGTTTCAGGAGAGCTGTGAGACTAAAAACAGACTATGAAGAAGTCATAGATTGCCAAATTCAGAGAAAAAAGCCACAGAAAATCTTATGGCTATTATTGTAACATTGTCAGATACTGAAGGTTTCATGAATAGAAGCAGAATATTGTTAGAAATAGTGCCAGAAAATGAGCCATCTGATCAGAAGGGACTCAGTATAGCTGAGGAGGAGTGACCTTTCAAAGTATAGTTGATCATAACGGTGTGTTTGGAGTTAAGCTTGTGGGAGTACAGCCTGTGGCACTTTCCTTTGCTGATGAGGCATGACTCAAAATGAGAAGAAATAGCTGAAAACATCGATTAATACTTGAAACATGGAGCATGTGAAGCATGAATCTAGGAAAATTAGAAGTCATCAAAAAAGAAATGGAACGGATAAAGATCAATGGTCAATATTCTAGGTGCTAGTGAATGTAAATGGACTGGTACTGGTTACTTTGAATCAGAAAATCATAGTCTACTATTCTGGGAATGACAGTTTCAAGAAGAATAGCATTGCACATTCATCGTCAAAAAGGACTTTTCAGGATCTATTTTGAAGTAAAATTCTGTCTGTGATAGGATAATATGTCTGTATACAAGGAAATCCAATCAATACAACTATTATTGAGATTGATGCACCAACCATGAAAGTTAGCATTGCAGGAGTTGAAGAATTCTACCAGCTTCTTCAGTTGGAACTTGATCAAACATGTAATCAAGATGCATACATAATAATTGGCAAGTGAAATATAATGACAAAAGATGGAAACAAAGAGGAAAGAACAGTATTTGTAACATATAGTCTTGGTGGTAGAAAAGAAGCTGTAGATTACATGATAGAATTTTGCAAGACCAATAACATCTTCATAACAAATAGCTTTTTCAGCAGTACAAAAGACAACTACACAAGTGGAATCCTCCAGAGGGAATCCCCAGAAATCAAATGGACTACGTTTGTGAGAAGATATGATGTAGAAGCACAGTATCAGCATCTAAAACAAATCCAGGAGCTGACTGGAACAGACCATTCATTGCTGATATGTACGTTCAGGTTGAAGTTGAATAAAACTAAAACAAAATCAAAAGAGCAGAAATACGACATTGAGTATATCCCACTTGAAATGTAATCTCAAGAATACATTTTATGCATAGAATACTAATGATAGAAGACCTGATGAGATCATGACATCATACATGAAGAAAGCAAAGGGTCATTAAAAAGACACGATTTTGAAACTTGCTCTTAATTATAGTGTAGCTAAGGCAAATGGAAGAAATTAAGTAAAAAAGCCCAACAGAAAATTTCAAAGGGCACACCAAGAAGACAAAGTGAAATAGTATAATGAAATATGCTAAGACCTAAAATTAGAAAACCAAAAAGGAAGGACATATTGAGCATGTTTTAAACTGAAAGAATCAAAGAAAAAATTCAAGCCTCCATTTCATTATTGACAGATTATATAGGCAAAATAGTGCACAATATAGGAAGCATGAAAATAAGATGCTAAGAATACAGAGTCACTGTACCAAAAAGAACTAGTTGATATTCAACCATTTCAGGAGATAGCGTATGAGCAAGAACTGAAGGACAAAGTCCATGATGCACTGAAATCATTAGCCAAAAACAAGGCTCCAGGAATTGATGGAGTACCCACTGAAATGTTTCAACAAGCTAATGAAGCACTGGAAGTACATACTTGTTTATGCCAGGAGATTTGGAAGACAGCTCCTTGGTCAACTGACTGGACGAGATATTTGTACCTATTCCCAAGAAAGGTAACCCAACAACATGCTCAAAGTAATATCATTGATATTACATGCAAGTAAAATTTTGCTGAATATCATCCAACAATAGGTGCAGAAGTACAAAGGCAGGGAGCTATCAGAGGTTCAGGACAGATTAAGAAGAATGACGTGAAATATGGGATATCGTTGCTGAGGTCAGGAGGATCTTGGCTAAAAGCAGAGAATACCAGCAAGATTTTTCCTTGTGTTTTATTGACTATGCAAAGACTGTGTGGATCATAAAAAACTATGACTAACCTGGAGATGAATGGGAATTCCAGAACACTTCATTGTGCTTATGATGAATGTGTGCATGGATCAAGAGAACAGAACAAGGGAATACTGCATGGTTTAAACAGAAACAGGTGTGGGTCAGGGTTATATCCTCCACTACACCTTTTCAATCTGTCTGGGGAGCCATATAACCCAGAAGCTGGATTATATGAAGAAGAATGTGGCATGAGGATTGGAAGGCTTATTAACAACCAGGAATAAGCAGATGACACAACCTTGCTTGCTGAAAGTGATGACGACTTGAGACACTTGCTGATGATGATCAAGGATTGTAGCCTTCAGTAAGGCTTACAATTCAGGGTAAAGAAGGCCAAAATTTTCACACCTGGACCAATAGGTAGCATCATCATCAATGGAGAAAAAAATTAAAGTCGTCAAAGACTTTGTCTTGCTTGGATCCACAATCAGTGTTCATGGAAGAAGCAGTCAAGAGTTGAAGTGACACATCACATTGGAGAAACATGCTTCACAAGATCTCTTTGTTGTTGGTAGGTGCCATGGAGTCGATTCCAACCCATAGCAATCCTCTGCACAATAGAATGAAACACTGCCCGGTCCTGTGCCATCATTGCAGTTTTCCCTCTGCCATCGATGGCTGTGGCATCATTGCAGCCACGGCGTCAATCCATCTCCTTGCGAGCCTTCCTCTTTTTGGCGTCCGCTCCACTTTACCAAGCATGACTTAGAGAACTGAAAAGCAGAGTATTGAAAAACAAGCACGTTGCTCAGAGGACTAAGGTGCACCTGACCTAAGCAGAAGCATTTTCAATTGTCTCATTTATATGCAAAAGTTGGACGTCGAATAAGAAAGAATGAAGAAGAATCAATGCATTTGAATTGTGGTACTGGGGAAGGCTATCAAAAGTAATAGGGACTGCCAAAACAAACAAACAAGCAAACAAACAAGCAAGCAAACAAATCTGTCTTGAAAGATGTACAGCCAACTACACCTTAGGATAAGGTGACCAGACATCCCGCTTTTGGCAGGACAGTCCCATTTTTAACAATTTGTCCCGTGTCCCACGGCGTTTTAAAAAAGTCCCGAATTTTTGGAAAGAATGCTCGACAAGCTAGGGAATGCATAGATTATTTAGAAGAGTGGACGGTACATTACAATGATATTGAACATTTTCATTGGGTTATATTAAAACAAGAACCTAATTGGAGTGATGTGCAAAAATCATTTGATCATATTACTCAAAATTTCCCATATAGTAGTATTTACAAAAATGATCTTTTTAATGAGGTATGATTATTAAAAATATATTGATAAGGAAAAGGTTAAATCTTGGGCATCAGCAAAAATCACAATAGAGAACAAATAGTTAGAAATAATTCATCATTTTGAAACAAACCATGGTCCATACAACAATGCACTAAAAATTGTGGAATACGCACTGTCCTTACCAGGAACTAATGCTGTGACTGAACGTGTTTTTTCTACGGTAAATAAAGTGTGGACATCAGAAAAATCACAATTAAGTGTTGAGACTTTGAAAGCCATTTTGTGTGTGAAATATAATTTAACAAATTCTTGTGCAAAATTTCATTTTTAAACGACAGCAATCTACTAAAAAATTCACTCAAATGAGAAATATGCCAAAGAATAAAATAATACTATACATAATTTTTAATGTATTATAGTTGTAAATTGTACTTATGTTGAAATTAAAAAAATATTACAATACTATTTTTGCATTCTATGAAAGTTTTTGTTGCTCCATATGGACAAAATTTAAAAATCAAGAAACATCCCCCCCCCTTTACCAATGTTAAAATCTGGTCACCTTACCTTAGGAGTGAAAATGGCAAGACTTCTTTTCATGTACTTTGGATGTGTCATCAGGAGAGATCAGTCCCTGAAAAGGACATCATTCTTGGGACATTGAAGAAGGGGAAGATTGTCAAGGAGATGGACAGGCACAGTGACTGCAACAATGAACTCAAACTTGACAACCATTGGGAGAATAGGGCGGCACGGGCAGTACTGCACTCTGTTGTACACAGTGTTGCTAAGAGTCAGAACTGTCTCCACAGCACCTAAGAACGTCAACATGCATTGCCCAATTATTGTTTTATTATAAAAAGTCACTAACCTTGCTTCATTTTTATGTTCTTTCTCAATTTTTCTTATTACACTTCTTGTCTTCATGCTCCCTACACATTTTTTACTTATTTATGCACTCAACTATTCTACTGTGTATGTTCTCTGTGTAGTAGGTGTGTTGCATACGGCAGCTCTAAAATATTGTGTAGATTTGAGCAAGATACTGTTATGAGTCAGAATTGACTAGATGTCAATGGGTTTATGGGTTTTATATCTATTTTGGAAATGAGGTATATATGGAATTATTTTTTCCTGTATAATCTTGATAGCATGTTGTAAAAATCTAATTTTGATAATGACCAGATAAAAGTAGGGATTTAAGGTAACAATATGAGGCCAACAGGAAATCTCACACTGAATCCTTTGGGACTACTTCACATCTTAAAAAAGTGCAACAGTGATTGTGCGGGGAGGGTGAGCATCAGAGAATGCCAGGTTGTTAGAGCAAAGTGTTCTTGCGTTGAGGGAAGGCTTGGACTGAGGCCCAAAGTCTGTCCACTACCTAAATGTATTACCATAGAAATATATGTAGATAGGCCAACACCTCTATTTTATGAATTAATATATTTAAATATATGCACACATATGCTTATACCTCTACCTATAGCTTTGCTTCCTAGATCTTTCACTGTTTCCTTTTACCTTTCTTCTGCCCCGCCATCATGCTCACCTTTTTTCTGCCTCTTAGTAATTTTTCTCAGCTGGATTGCTGTTGCTCCAACCCCCCCAGGATCTCTATGTCCTCCTCGTTGTTGATTTTAATTCTCCAGATGTTCCCCTGTCTATGTCATTGTTTGTTCACTGCTCCCTTCCCCTGCCTCCTCCTCTCGTCAACTTCCTTTGGAACTGTGGGTGCACAAGCAAATGTGGTGAAGAAAGGTGATGGTGCCCAGCTATCAAAAGATATAGTGTCTGGGGTCTGAAAGGCTTGAAGTTAAACAAGCCGCCATCTAGCAGAGAAGCAACAATCCCACATGTAAAAAGCACACCAGCCTGTGTGATCATGAGGTGTCAATGGGATAAGTCAGTAGACATCAGAAGACCCAAAATAAACAAACAAGAAAACATATTGCTGAGAATGATGGGGATCAGAGTTGAGACCCCAAACCCATCTGTAGACAGTGCGACATCCTCTAGTCCAACAGAAAGGTCACAGTGAAGGGATGAGTCAACCAGGGCACAGTATAGAACCAATGTAACACACAATATTCTTCTAGTTCTTTGAGGCTTCCTCACCCCCCACTATCATGACCCCAGTACTGCTTTTCAGTTCTGGCTAGACTAGAGCATGTACACTGGTACAGATAAGAGCTCATGACACATGGAATCCAGGTCAGATAAACCGCTCAGGAACAGAAATGGAAGTAGCAACACTAGGAGGGAAAAAGGAAAAGTGGGGAGAGGAGGGGAGGAAGGGGGAACTGATCACAATGAATGACACATAACCACACCACAGCCCCTGACCCAGGAGGACAAACAACAGAAACCATGGGGGAAGGAAGATAGCGGTTGGTGTTAAGATATGAAAAAATAATAATAATTTATAATTTATCAAGGGGCCATAAGGATGGGAGGGAGGGAGGGAAGGAGGGAAAAAAGGGCTCAAATAGAAAGTAAATGTTTATAAACATATGTACACATATGCTTGATACAATTGATGTGTGGATTGTTGTAAGAGCTGTAAGAGCCCCCAATAAAATGATATTTTAATAAAAAAGATGAAAATTTTTGAATAAAAAAATGCAACAAGCAATCACACTCACTCTCTGTACAGCCATCCTATGAGGCAATAATATCCCCATTTTTAAAGCGAAGCTTTAACTTTTCCAAAATCAAACAGTATGTAAATAGCAGAGTCAGGTTAAAAAGATGTAAATTTTAATATAGCTTAAAAATAGAACGCCTCTGAAGCAAAAATATGTAGCAAACATCTTACCATCTGGGGAATAAAGAATGGGATTTACAAAAGTTCTTAGAGAGTATTGAGATTTCAAAGAACAGAAAGAAATGATGCAAGACTCATTATAGGTTCTTCTCTTACTTTTAAATTTTAGCTGCTATTGAAGTGTTATAAAGAGCCTTTATCTATCATTTATTTTTTAGGTTTCAAAAATATGAGTCTTCTTTCTTTTTTTCTCTCTAGTTTTTTTAAACCAGTGGATTTTGGATTATGTATAAACATTTAAGATAATATATTTATAACAAATTGCATATTTTCACAATAAGAAATAAATAAAAGGAACTTAATTTTTCAAATGAATCAATTAGAAATAGATACTGACAAATAAATGATACATACACCAGAGTGCTTAACTAAGTGTTACTTGATTTTTTGACTTATTTGCTTATGATGATAAATTATATGAAATTAATGCACTTAATGAGTTATCCTTTTAAGTCAATGAATTAATGTGTTATGTATTTTTCAGCAAAAAGTCTGTAGATAGATCAAAGCTATGGGGAAAATGTTTAAAGCAATCCTTGTAATCTCCATGTATGCTTGTGGTATGATCTGGAATAAATTTTTATCATAAAAGTAACATCTGGGAGTTAAAAAGGCTGAGACCTCAGTAGCATTATTTTTAGGATTTTGGAAAGTGCACACATTTTAAGACTCGCTTATCGCTTGTCCACTTATTTGCTTAAAGAATGAGTTGCTGTCATCATCCTTTTGCTCCCTTCCAAATGTAGAACTGTTCAGAATTCCAGTTACATGTTTGCTCCACACATGATCATTTTGTATTGCCTAAAACATGATCTTGACCATCTGTTCCACACAATAAAGCAGCTATTCATCAATTGTAATTTAAGCTCAATCTACCTGAATTTTAGAGTGTTATGGATTGAATTGTGTCATTGAAAAGCATACATGGAAGTCTTAAACACTTTACACGTGAATGCGACCTAGTTTGAGGAGATAGTGATTTGTTTTGTGTACACACACACACACACACACACACACACACACACACACACAACTTAAGGGGTACCCCCAAATACCCGCAATTTCTTCTTTAAAAAAATCATTTTATTAGGGGCTCATACAACTCTTATCACAATCCATACATACATCAATTGTGTAAAGCACATTTGCATATTCATTGCCCTCATCATTCGCAAAACATTTGTTTTCCACTTAAGCCCCTGGTATCAGCTCCTCATTTTTTCCCCTCCCTCTCCGCTCCCTCCTCCCTCATGAACCCTTGATAATTTAGAAAACACTGTTTTGTTATATCTTGCCCTGTCCAACATCTCCCTTCACCCACTTTTCTGTTGTCCGTCCCCCAGGGAGGAGGTCACATGTGGATCCTTGTAATCAGTTCTCCCTTTCTGACTCCCTCTCCCTCTACGCTCCCAGTATCGCCCCTCACACCCCTGGTCCTGAAGGGATATTTTGCTGATCATTTCCGTTAACTAAATCATAGCAGCGCAGGGTGAGTTGTAATCGTTCTCCTTCCTACGTGTCATTTTATAAAAGGACAGACAGGAAAACAGTCACAAGCACACAGCGGGAAGTCAGGTACCACGTGGTAACAGAGGCAGATGCCTCTTTAAGCAGCAAAGAAATGCCCGAGATTGCTAGTAGCTATTAGAAGAGCGACTAGGAACACTTTCTCAAAGTCCTCAGAAGGAATCAGCGTGGCTATGTCCTTATTTGGACTTCTGTTCTTCAAAGTCAGATACCCTGTGCGATTTTGTTATGACAGAGCCCTAGGAACTTAGACATAGAGGCACTTACTTTTTAAACACATCTGCATAAACAACTCAAATTCTGCATAGTAACTTGTATTTCTGGGTCCAGAAATATTGCTCCTTCTCTTTCTCCATCTACTTCTATGGTTATTTTATGTAATATTTAATGGCACTGTGCTCATAAATTGATAAGGAGGGCATTTTGCTGTAATAAAGATGGAGAGTTTGAAGATACTGAAAAGCTACCAGAATTTGAAAGTCATTACAAATCCCATCTTCCTCTCTTTCAACTCTTTTCTTTTTCCTCCCAAGTCTATTTCCTCTTCTTTTCGCCTTCCAAATACATTGTTGAGTATTTATTGTGGGGACACAAAAATGAGCAAGATGAAACAAATTCATGGACATTTGTTATGTGCATAAGAAAAAGTTTTACATATAAGGGGAATTGAATATTGAGAAAACATCCCAGCCCAGTCCAGATCAAGTCCATAAGTCCGATATTATCCCATATGTCCGATACCAATCTATAAAATCATCTTCAAACTCATAAAATACATGCAATAATGCCAAAGTCAGGAAGATCACAAGCCTGTGGGAGGAAAGTCTTGAGGATCCAGTGGCAGTGGAAGCATCTCAGCCCTGGCAGGGCTCTCCACATGGCTCTTTCAGCTCTAGGGCTCTAGAGGTCCATGCAATACCTTCAAACGTATATTGAGTTCCTCATCTGTGGGAGGTAAATGAAGCTTCTGGATTTTAATTAAATTTTGAAAAGAGTAGGCTAATTTTTATACTGAATAATATAGGTACCAGGGGCATAGAAAGTCTGGTATTGTTCATTACCTCATTCTTAATAGGAAACTCTCTTAGACAAAGAGTATTTGGTTAATATAAACAGTTGGAGAGAGATTAAGGTACATTAATATGTTGGGAGTAGTATGTGTATATTTCAGCACACAGGCCTGTGTGAAATATTTTTGTTTAGTACAGATTTGACATAATAATACAAATAGGACTGAATCTATTCTAAAAAAATCAGTTTAGTGGGGGAGAGGGTATCAGAGAAGTCTTTAGACGTCTGCATAGCGATGTGTCATCTGAGAGACTTCAAACAAATGCCAACAGTGTGGAGGAAGGGTTTGGACAGTCTTGGTTATATTTTGTTTATCAAGCTGAGCAAATGCCACCAATCTGACTGATTCTAAGCATAATTTTTCTTAGCTTAGCCAATAAAGCAAATGTGTTAGTCTGGGTAGACTAGAGAAACAAATTTATAGACATTTGTATGTGTATGAGAAAAAGCTTTACATGTAAGGGTAATTGAATATTGGGAAAACATCCCAGCCCAGTCCAGATCAAGTCCATAAGTCCGATATTATCCCATATGTCTAATACCAATCTATAAAATCATCTTCAAACTCATAAAATACATGCAATAATGCCAAATTCAGGAAGATCACAAGCCTGTGGGAGGAAAGTCTTGAGGATCCAGTGGCAGTGGAAGCATCTCAGTCCTGGCAGGGTCTCCACGTGGCTCTTTGAGCTCCGGGGCTCTAGCGTGTAACTCCTTGTGTCTTTTAAACAGGAATGTCTCACTAGGAGTGTTTGAGTGTCCCACCTCCAGTGAACTATTAATCTTCTTAGCAGTTCCAAATGAGGTCATCAAGCTGTGACCTGATTGACAGGTTAAACTCCACCCCTTCACTCTTAAGTCTCAAATTGACAACCGATTATGTAACTACCACAGCAAGTTTTAAGTCAAACAGGAGTTCAGCTACTTCCTGAATGTTTGGTCATGTAAGATTAGTCAGTCAGTAGGATAACATCTAGATAGTTTTAAAAAATCATAGAGAAAATTATGAGCAAAAAGTAACTCTAATTACTTGTGGGCTTTTAATCATCTAAACCTTGTCATGTATTATGTATATTTCTGGAGTTTAACTGCACTAGTCATTGTAAAACCAGGAAAATAGAACCAATTAGAGGTTACATATTTGTTGTTAATTGTCACTGATTTTATATAGACCCATGGCGACCTATGTGATAGAACTGTGCCCCATAGGAACAAGATTGACAGGTCTGTATTCTCAGGTTTCTCTGGGTGGGTTTGAACCACCAACCTCTGGCTAGTTCTTCAGAAATAAACCATTTGTGCTACCAAGGTAGTCCTTAGAAGAGTAACACACACACACACACACACACACACACACACACAATTTCATAGGTTTCAGTGAGTAGACTATTCTGACACTGCTTTAGCTCTGCTGTTCATTAAGGTAATCACAACTACCTTGTCCCTGGAAATTAAATGCTGCCACTTGACTACTGCCATGTAGAGATTCCATTTTCCCCATTGAATTTTGAGTTCCCATGATAAATTCTGATCTACAGAGCAGAGTGACCAGAATTATTAAAAAAATGTTGGGGGTCCCTTCCCACCTAAGGTTTCCACCCTCCCCATAGTTGTGAAAGATTTGTCCTCTTAGGCTGAGTGGGAATGTGTTACATAATAACCCACCCTAACATTCCAGTCTCCCTAAGTCCTTGGATAATTTCCTTGCAGGCATACCAAGACTGTTTTAACATTTAATTTTGTTTACATCTTCTGGCCCAAGTTTCAGTCAATCAAACTATATAACTCTTAGGGCTCCTAATCCTTTGACTAAAACAATTAATTCAAACTCTCTGCTTTGTTTGTCTATATCAGCAAATTTAGTCTGGTCTAACTTTATATTCTTTTCGCCATGATGCTACATACTAAAATCCATTTCCACAAGTATTTCCCAGATTTCCAACTAAGAGCTAATTATCCAGTTATTTTGGTGCACAGTACTGTCTTGCAGGTAATATTTGTATCTCGTTCTTTGGGACCTGATGAGACAGGAATATAGTTGTAAGTTTAGAAGCAAGGAGTGTAGTCATGAAGAGAATCAATTGTACCTTGCAATCCAACTATTTCAGGGTATCATCATAAATTCTTTGGGCAAAGGAGGGCTAAATTTAGGGGGTTGAATTCTGAGGTTTATTGGGATCTACCCATATGTTCTCATGTTAATTTTTAGGATCCTGTTCCTCTAAAATGCCTCACTTTTTCAGACAATACCGTGTGTGTTAGTCTGGGTACACTAGAGAAACAAATCCACAGAAACTCATATGTATAAGAAGAAGTTTTTATAAAGGGTAAGTGCACTTCAAGAAAACATCCCAACCCAGTGCTGCCCAAGGCCACAAGTCCAACATTAACCCATATGTCCAACACCAATCCACAAAGTCCTCCTCCATCTCACAAAAACACACGCAATGATGCCAACTGCAGGAGGAAAGCCGAACCAGAGAATGTGTAAGCATCTCTGCACTGGCAGGGGTCTCCACACGGGTGCTCCAGCACCCAGGGCTGCATCGGGGCAGGTCCCTGTGGCTTCTCATCAGGATGTCTTGCAGGAAGTGAGAGTTGCCAGATGAAGCAGGAAACTGGCTAAATCGGCTGCACCCTGGTCCAACCATCAGAAAGCAAGAGACCCAAAAGCTACAAAGGTGAGGCTCATGGAGCCATTTATCCCTCCGCCTTTCAATTAACCCCACATGTGTTTATTAGCCAGGTTGGCCCAATAAACTTTAACTATTTCACCCTGCCAAGGTATTTGCATTATAATGTAGTCACTCATAAACTGAGACTCAGAACTTGCCTTTTTACAAAATCTCAGCCTTGTGATTTCAGGATCTAAGTTTTCTTTCAGGGCACATACAGAAGCTTTCCAGCAGCCCCGGTGGTGCTAAAGTTCAGCTCTGTAAAGTGAGTGGTCAAACCCATTCAGGTAATCTGCTCCATAAAAATTGTCACTGTTGTCAAGTGTCACCTCTCTCTCTCTCATTGTCATTGAGTCACTGTTGACTCATAGTGACCTGCCTGTGGGTTTCTGAGACTGTAACTGTTTACAGGGGTAGAAATTCCAATCTTTTCCCCACTGAGCTACTGGTGATTTCAAACTGCCGATCAAAACCACTACTTCAAATGCCACCTAGTTGGTTCCGATCATAGTGCTCTTCATCTATGAAGAACAGAACAAAACACTGCTTAGTCCTGTGTGAGCCTCACGATCTTTCCCATGCTTGAATTCATTGTTGCAGCCACTGTGTCAGTCCATCTCTTGGAGGGTCTTCCTCTTTGTCATTGAAAGCTTATTTTATCAAGCATGATGCCAGGCCTGGGAATTCCAGACAACATATCCAAAACTTCTGAAATGAAGTCTCAACATTCTTGCTTCCAAGGCACATTCAGACTGTACTTCTTCCAACACAGATTCCTTAATTCTTTTGGAAGCCCATGATACAGTCAATATTCTTTGCCAATACTATAATTCACATACACAATTCTTCTCTGGATTTCTTTATTCATTATTCAGCTTTTAGATGTATGTGAGACTGAAAATACATGACTTGGGTCAGGCCCACCTAAGTCCTTAAAGTGATATCATTGCTATTTAACACTTTTAAAGAGACCTTTTGCAGCAGATTTACCTGTTGTAATACATAAGTTGATTTTAAAAAACAATGCGATTCTTTGATTGCTTCTTCCATGGGTATCGATTATAGATAAAAGTATATTGAACTTCTTGACTACTTCAAATTTTTCTCCATTTATAATGAGGTTATTTTTAAATCCAGTTGTGAAGATTTTTTTATGTGGAGGTGTATATAGTCCAGATGAAGGTGAAGGCTGTATTCCCTGATCTTCACCAATAAGGACTTCAAGTTCTCTTTGCTTTCAGCAAGCACAGTAATATCATCTGTGTATACCACAGGCTGTTAACAAGTCTTCTTCCAATCCTGATGCTGCATTCTTCTTACTGGGGCCCAGACCCTCAGACTGACTTGCTCAGTGTACAGGATTGAATACGTGGTGAAAGGATACAACTGTGATGCTTATTTTTCCTTATTTTAAGCCACTTGGTTTCCCCTTATTCCGTTTAAATGGATACCTCTTAATCTCTTTATAGGTTACACAATTAAGTGTTCTAGAATCTCCATTATTTACAATATGATCCATAGTTTGCTATAATTCACACAGTTGAGTGTTTGCATAGTCAATAAAACATTAATAAACATTTTCGCTATTCTCTGTTTTTATGCAAGCTACATCTGACATCAGCAATGATATCCCTTGTGTTTCTGAACCCAGCTTAAATTTCTGGCAGCTCCCTGTCAATATAATCTTACAAACATTTTTGAAATATCTTTACTAAAATTTTATTTGTGGGTGATGCTAGTGATATTAATCAATAATTTCTTCATTCTAGTAGATCACCTTCTTTTGGAAAACAAAGGAAACCTCACCCAAACCCAACCCCCCCAAAACAAACTCCTGGCCTATTCAGTCTATTCAGACTCACAGTGACACTGTAGGACAGGGTAGAACTGCTTCTGTGAATTTCTGAGATGGTAATTTCTCTTAGTAGTTGTTAGGAGCCAATGGGTCAGTTCTGACTCACAGCGACCCTACGCACACACCACAGAAGGAACAGTCTGTACACACAGCCTGGTGTCCTGTGTGGTCCTCATAATTGTTCTTATGCTTGAGCCCATTGTTACAGCCATTGTTTCAATTTGTCTCATTGAGGGCCTGTCTCTTTTTCACTGTCCTTCTACTTTACCAATCATGATGTCGTTCTCCAGGGACTGGTCTCTCCTGACAACATGCTGAACATATGTGAGACAGTCTCACCATTCCAGCCTCTCAAGAGTGCGAGCAGCAAAATGACCCAGAGGAGAGAAGCTTTCCACGCTCATGGGCTTGCCAGGAACCATGTCAATGGTGGAAGCATTACTAGACTTCAAGATTTGGGGCCCTCTTGCAGCTTCTTACCACATCAGGGACCAATCTTCTCTTTGAGCTTAGCAAACTTGCAAGCAGTGTGGGCAGTATGACGTTGCAGCCCAGGTACATATCCAACACTGGTTTGTTCTGGGTGGCTCAGGCTGAAACAGTAAGTAACAGAAGATAACCCTAAGAAATGACAGAAATCGAATTAAGGCTCTGAAATAGTCCTTTCAACTGGTAGCATGACTGCTTTTAAGAGAACCTTAAAAGGAGATTAAGGTCTTAACCTTGGATATTGAAAATGTCCAGTAGCTAGGCTTCTTGAATTATTAGACAGCACCCGGCTTCGCTGGAAAGCCCAGGCTGATGACTGTGCTGTACTGCCTGTAAGTGATGACACGCTCCAAGTTGATCGTTGGCATAACTGAAGCGGTTAGATGTTCTTTTCAGGACCCTATCCTCCTCCTTGATCACCTCTCCCCACCCCCGTCCCAACACTCAGCAAGCCCTGAGCCCTGTAAGCCCGAATCCTGTAGGAAGGTAATTGGGTTTTAAAACTTCTTAACTCCTCCAGCTGCCATAGCCCGTCCTTCAGACATAAGTTTCTTTCAGTCAATCATGAGTGAGGGCCTGGATTTTGGTCAAGGTCAACCTCACCTTGTCTTAACTGAGTTTGCCATGCTAGTTCATGGGTGTTTTAAAATTAAACTACACAGAGATTAAGGAAAATGATTCTATTTTCAGCATTGTTTTTCCTTCTGAAGCATATTCCCTAGCGGGGAGAGGGAGGAAAGACAGAACACATTTAATGGTGCAGATCGTACTGTTCTGCCAGAAATCCTTCCTTGCCTTTAATTCATTTCTGTTCTCCAGAGACAACATTTTAAAGAACATTCAGAAGGTAAAAATATAGCCTAACATCTCTAGCAGAGGAAAAATACGTGCTGTGAAGAATGACCTGGACCATTGTTTTCAAATATCATAGTAATTATCATGGAACACTAAGACCAAAGAATAGCAGGATACAACCTTCAAAGTTTTCTTTGAATGTTATTGTGTCTTTGTTTTCTTTTCCCTGTGAGGGAAGACCATTATGCACGTGTCCCAAAGGATTCTGGATAGTTGGCGAGTTCTTTCCCTGTCCACACCTGGCTAAATACTCTTTGGCACAATGCAGCTTGGATAATACCTAGATTTATAGACCAGTAGGGCGGAGGTAGGGTGTCAAAAGAATACATGTCGTCATTTTCAGAAAGCCAAATTATGGCATGTGTGTGTATGTGTGTAAAGCAGTAGGAATCTTGAAATTTGAAAACAGACTTAATAGTATATCTAGAACATTATATCAAGGAAGTAATGCAATAAGTAAACAAAATTGAACATGCAGTTTCCATTGAAAAGTTGGCCAAAGTAGGGAGCCATTTAAGTATTAAACAAATTAAATCTAGAGGACTAATAGGGGGTTAAAACAACAAATGGCTCATTTATTTAATGGAATATTACCAAACCATGAAAGTTAACATTTTCACTGCTGTGGAGTGAATTCTGACTCATGGTAACTCTGTAGAACAGAGCAGAATTGCCCCTGTGGGTTTCTCTGGCTGTAAATAAAAAGCATCATCTTTTAAAAGTCAATCTGGATATATTTAATTAGAGATTAAAAAATCATGGTGTCTTCCTAGGGCACAATGTAGACTCCTGATTCCCCCTGCCCTGCCCTGCATTTTTCCTACTGGTCACTTTAGCAGCTTTGGAGAGGTGGCTTAGTGGTGACCATCATATTCAAAGTATTCTGAGTTCTATGCATTGTTTGGTTGGCAGGATAGATATTTATTAAATTCAGATTTTGTTAGATTAAATAAATATGTTACGTTTCTGGGAAAGGCATACAGAGAAGAAGGTAGAGTATATTTTGGAAAGGAATAAATAAATGAAAAAATGTATTTATCCAACAAACCCGAACTCCAAACCAAATTCACTGCCATCAAGTCAATTCCAGCTCACAGTGACTCCCTCTGGAGGGGATGAGACACTGAATCTCTGCTGGGAAAGAGAGCCTCGTCTTTCTTCTTCACAGAGGCAGGGTGGGCTTTGAATCACCGACCTCACGGCTAGCAGCTCCATGGATCATTACAACGCTTTTAAGGCTCATTTACAAGAACGGATTCTGTTTTGCACCACAGTGCCACCAGTGCTCCTCAACTAAAAAGGAGACAGGAAGGGGTGGGGGTGGGGGTGGGAAAGGAACAGAAAAAGGGAATAAAGTGAAAACATAAAATTTGAAATAAATCTACTACCCTAATGGAATCAAGACTAAAACAGAACAGACATACGTACACCTATGTTTATTGTGTCTATTTCCACAGCAGCAAAAACATGGAAACAACCCCAAACTCCAACAATAAAGGATTGGATAGACATGATCTGGTACATTCATACTATGAAATTTTTGGGGTATTTTTAAAAAATTGTGACAAAAACATACACAACAAAACAGTATTCTTTTCAACAACTTCTACATGTATAATTCAGTGCCATTGATTATACTCTTCATGTTGTGCAGTCATTATTGATATCCTTTTCCAAATTATTCCACCACCATGAACATCAACTCAATGCTCCTTAAGCAATAACTCTTCCTCCTTCTCCCAGGGTAACCCATCTTTTCTCTCTGTTTAAAGTTGTTTTATTAATATAAAATTCATATATCATACACTTGAAAATTTATGCATCAATGAAAAACACAGATAACTCAAAAACAAAAAAACCCCAAACCCCAAAGAAAACTCTCTTAAAACAGCAAGAAACAGTCAAAACTAGAGAACACTGTTTTGCAACCTAGTCAATCTTACTAAGATACATATTTAATCTCACCATTGTGATAAAGAAAATAAAAAAAGAAACATTTAAAAAATCATTTTATTGGTGGTTCACACAACTCTTATCACAATCCATACATACATCAATTGTATAAGCACATTTGTACATTCACTGCCCTCATCATTCTCAGAACATTTGCTCTCCACGTAAGCCCCTGGCATCAGCTCCTCATTTCCCCCCCTCCCTCTCTGCTCCCCCCTCCCTCATGAACCCTTGATAATTTATAAATTATTATTTTCTCATATCTTACACTGTCCAGCGTCTTCCTTCACCCACTCTTCTGTTGTCCGTCTCCCAGGGAGGAGGTTATATATAGATCCTTGCAATCGATTCCCCCTTTCTTACCCACCCTCCCTCCCTCCAACCTTCCGGTATCGCCACTCTCACCACTGGTCCTGAAGGGATCATCCACCCTGGATTCCCTGTGTTTCCATTTCCTATCTGTACCAGTGTACATCCTCTGATCTAGCCAGATTTGTAAGGTAGAATTGGGATCATGATAGTGGGTGGGGAGGAAGCATTTTGGAACTGGAGGAAAGTTGTCTGTTTCATCATTGCTACACTGCACCCTGACTGGCTCGTCTCCTTCCCATGACCTTTCTGTAAGAGGATGTCCAGTTGCCTACTGATGGACTTTAGGTCCCCATTCTGAACTCCCCCTCATTCACAATGATATGATTTTTTGTTCTTTGATGCCTGATCCCTGATCCTTTCGACACTTCGTGATCGCACAGGCTGGTGTGCTTCTCCCATGTGGGCTTTGTTGCTTCCAAGCTAGATGGCCACTTGTTTACCTTCAACCCCATAAGACCCTAGATGCTCTATCTTTTGATAGCTTGGAGCCATCAGCTTTCTTCACCACATTTGCTTGTCTACCCATTTGTCTTCAGCGATCGTATCTGCGAGGTGAGCCTACAGTGGTATGATTATTTGTTCTTTGATGCCTGATTACTGATCCCTTCTGCAACTCGTGATCACACAGGCTGGTGTGCTTCTTCCATGTGGGCTTTGTTGCTTCTGAGCTAGATGGCTGCTTGTCTACCTTCAAGTCTTTTAAAACCCTAGATGCTTTATCTTTTGATAGTTGGGCTCCATCAGCGTTCTTCACCACATTTGCTTATGCACTTTGTGTTCAGTGAGCAGAAACATGGTTTATACACCAATAGACAACAATTTGTTGACAATGAGGAGGCCAGATAAGGGGGCTGGAATGGGGAGAGGAGAAGGATGTTGGGGAATATCCCACTCACCCACAAAGGAATTAAATGCTTATATAAAAATGAAAAACTATTTATTAAAATACCTTAAGTAAAGTGAAACACAAGACTAAACTTGAGAGAAGGAATTTGCAACATAAATAATTGAAAAAGAAATGGTACATAAAATTCATAAATTCCTTCTAAAATCAGTAAGAAAAACAAGACATCTTACAAAAACTCGGCAAATGACATGACTAGGCATTGCACAAAAGAGGAACAGAAATGGACCAAAATAGTGAAAAGATGTACAACTTCACTAGTAATCATACACATGCATGTTAGAACCATCATGAGGTACTGTTTTACATCCATTAAAGTTTCAGAAATAGGGCACATAAATAATACCAAGGGTTTCTGAGGATATGGAAAAATTTAAACTCTTATACATTGATGATTAAGATATGTTAGTTTGAAACCTTTGAAAATAATTAAAAATTTTCTAGCAAGATTGAAAATATATAAACCATGTAATCCAGTAATTCTGTTTCTACTTATTTACTTGACAAAACAAAACTTTTGACCCTGAGGATGAAGGAGACATGTGCAAGAATGTTCATGTCAGTCTTGTGTCTCACCTTGACAAAGGTGTATGGGTAAACTGCTATTAATTTTAACAATATAAGCATATAGCCACACATGATACCCCCAATCTAGAAGCACCCCAAATTTAAAATGGCAGGAGATTAAAACTAACCCAAATAAATCCCCAAACCCCCCACACAGTTGCCATGAAGCTGATTCCTCCATGAGCTTCAGAGAGGAAATGTGCTTTGCATGGTTTTCAGAACCCTTTAGAAGCAGACCACCAGGAGACTAGACAAATTGTGACATATTCACACTGTGAAACACCATCTGCAGTAGAAATGAATGAAATGCTGCTGCTTACAGTAACCTCGATGCATCTCATGAGCAAATTATGGAGTGAAACAGCAAGCTGTAGAAGATTACCAAGAGTATGGTGCCGAATATATAGATACAAAAAATCAACAATGGGTTTTTAGAAATTTAAATATATGTAGTGAGATATTAAATAAATAAGATGACAAACAGTATTCAGGGTTGAGAGATGAGAGGGACGAAATGGAGGCAGGTCAGCCTATGTGCTCCATTATCTTCTGATGAAGACTCCCGCGGTTGTAAGACGTAGTGGCCCTAGGGAGGGGCCACGTAAGGGCTTCATCTGTAATGGGAATGTTCAGCTTCTTAAGTCAGGTAGTTGATCATGATACATGCTCTTTTATTTGTTACCAAAAAAAACCCCAAAAAACAAACAAAACACCCACAGGCAAAAGAAAATTAATAAACCAAAAATTGAAAAAGGAATGTAAAAACCTACAGATAGACAATGTGTATTCTTTTTCCAGCTCCACTTCTAACACAAATGATGTCATCTTTGGCAAGTCACTTAGTTTCTTGTGCCTCACTTTTTCTTTTGGTAAACGATTACAGCAAAACCAGCCCTACCGACTTTATGGGATTGTAAGAGGATCAAGTTTTCTTGAAAGCATTTTGTATTACTAGCAAAATGAGGTATTCACATGAAACAGAATTTTCCTACTTATGACCTCCAAGCTTTATCTCTCCAAACAAGAATTCAAAATTCACATGATGACAGGTGAGAATGATCCATTTAATCATACCCGCTTCTTCTGCCAGTTGGGGTGTTCTAGATAGTTATTAGCCAAAGACTGCCTAAAACTGTAGCAGCCTAGACGTCGTTGGCCTTGGAGACAGTACTGATCTTGAGATTAGAAACGTTTTTGAATCTTGGCTTTGTCATTTATTAACTCTGAGATGTTGGCAGTTCACTTTCCACTTCTGTACTTAAATTTTCTTATCTATTATGGTGTTTTTATTACCATTGCTCCAAGGGAATTGGAGCATTCTCTTATGAGGCACATTGTGTCTGCGCATTGGCAGCCATGGTAGGAGAAGCACAGGTTCCTTACCTAGCCCATTCAAGTTAGCGGCACCTTTCCTCACAGTAAAAAGATCCTCAGCCCTATTGTTAGTCCATCTACAGACAGTGGACTGGCTATTCTGCATTTTAATTCTCAACTTGTCTGTGGATCATTGGTGAGCCAGTGAACACATGTTCTCTCTTGTTCTGCTGCACCTCATACTTCTACTTGGCAGCAAACAGGCTAACCAAGGTAATTGCTAGTATTTTTTTTACTGTAATCATAAATGCAGTAACTGAAGGAGTAAAAGTAATGAGACTTGAGATCCTTGACCCTGTTTTGTGTGAGTGTCCATGGGTTGAGACTTAGATAGTATCCTTTTGATTAAAAGAATCTAGAAATAACATTTAGAAAAATATTTGGTTTTGAAAGAATAGAGAGGTACCAAGTATTTTGCTTAGTTTTTCCTAAAGGAAATATTTTACAAAACTAAAGAACAGTATCACTATTATCTTATTCGGATTTTCTAATTTTGCTTATACCTGTATTTAAGTATCACAATGTATTTGAACATTCACCAATTGTTAAATGTTTTGATGGTTTCTGGTTGATATTATGAACACATCTACTAAAAATATTTGTGTAGACATTTTTTCTGTGGTTATAAATATTCATATCTCTGGAATACATGCCAATGGGTTCAATTGCTGGGAAGCTGAAGGTCTAATTTTTAAAATCATTTTATTAGGGGATCATACAACTCTTATCACAATCCATACATACATCAATTGTGTAAAGCACATTTGTACATTCATTGCCCTCATCATTCTCAAAACATTTGCTCTCCACTTAATTCCCTGGCATCATCTCCTCATTTTTCCCCCGGCCTCCCTGCTCTCCCTTCTCTCATGAACTCTTGATAATTTATAAATTATTATTTTGTCATAGCTTGCCCTGTCCAACGTCTTCCTTCATCCACTTTCTGTTGTCCGTCCCCCAGGGAGAAGATCATTTGTAGATCCTTGTAATCAGTTCCCCCTTTCCAACCCACCCTCCTCTACCCTCCCAGTATCCCCACTCACATCACTGGTCCTGAAGGGATCATCTGCCCTGGATTCCCTGTATTTCCAGTTCCTATCTGTACCAGTGTATATCCTCTGGTCCAGCCAGATTTGTAAGGTAGAATTGGGATCATGATAGTGGGGGGAGGAAGCATTTTGGAACTGGAGGAAAGTTGTCTGTTTCATCGTTGCTACACTGCACCCTGACTGGCTCGTCTCCTCTCCACGACCTTTCCGTAAGAGGATGTCCAGTTGGCTACTGATGGACTTTGGGTCCCCACCCTGAACTCCCCCTCATTCACAATGATATGATTTTTTTGTTCTTTGATGTCTGATACCTGCTCCTTTCGCCACCTCGTGATCGCACAGGCTGGTGTGCTTCTCCCATGTGGGCTTTGTTGCTTCTGAGCTAGATGGCCGCTTGTTTACCTGCAAGCCTTTAAGATCCCAGATGCTATATCTTTTGATAGCCGGGCACCATCAGCTTTCTTCTCCACATTTACTTATTCACCCGTTTTGTCTTCAGCATTTGTATTGGGAAGGTGAAAATCATAGAATGGCATTTTAATAGAAGAAACTATTCTTGCATTGAGGGAGTACTTGAGTGGAGGCCTGATGTCCTTCTGCTACCTTAATACTAAACCTATAAATATAGGCACATATATCCATTTCCCCATCCTCATATATACATTTTGATATGTACATGCATTTATCTAGACCTCCATAAATGCCCTTTGCCTCCCAGCTCTTTCCTCTATTTCCTTTGACTTTCCTCCTGCCCCACTATCATGCTCAGTGCCCACCTGGGTTTCAGCAATTCCTCTTGGTTACATTACCCTTGGTCATGCCCTACCAGGCCTCCCACACCCTCACCACCCATTTGGATCACTTGTTGCTCCCTTGTCCCTGGGTTTGTTAACACCACTACCTTTCCCCCCACCTCCCCCTCTCCCATGTCCCCCCAGAACTGTAGTTCCCATTGTTTTCTCCTCCAGATTGTTCATCCAGCCTATCTTATTTAGACAGAACTGCAGAGATAACAATATGCACAAAAACAAGACAGAGCAAAACCAAGAAACAATATACAGCAAAACAAGAACAAACCAATGACAAAATACAACAAAACGCAACAAGAAAGAAAAGCTTGTATTTAGTTCAAGGATTGTTTGTTGGTCTTTAGGCGTGTTTCCAAGTTCAGTCGGTTGGGCATCATGCCCTGGCCCTAAAGTCCACCTTCAGTATTCCCTGGGGACCTCGCCACTCCATTCCGTTGCTGTTCTGTTGCACCCCCTTAGTGTTTTATCTCGGTGTGGCGGGATCAGTTCGGGTACAATTCCCACACTGTGTCTCCAGTGTTGTCCCCTGTAGGTCTATGGGTCAGCTGGCCATGTGGTCCTCTCTGTGGACTGGCTGCTCTAGTTGGGAACATTATTTTCACAGCTTGGTGGACCAGGATATGCTCCACTCTCTCTTCCTCCCCCTTCATCTGCTCCTGTGTGTTCTGATCAGATATGTCCCTCTCCCGGAGCTGTAGATTCAATGCTGTCCTTTGAAATAAATTCTTCTGGGGGGAGGGGCAGGTGTCCATGTAGTAGTTGGGATTGGGGCCAGCCCCCCAGACTGAAGGTCTAATTTTATAAAAAGCCAAAAACATGTTCTCCAGAATGGCTGGACCATTCTACATTCCTACAAGTGATAGATGAGCAATACAGTTTCTCTGCATTCTTATCCATATTTGATACTGCCAAAAATGCTTCTTTTAGTCATTTTGATAAGTTTGTAGTAATTCCATTGTTTTTAGGTTGCATTTTCCTAATAACTAATAATGTTGTGCATCTTTTCACATACTTATTAGCTATCCAGATACCTCCTTTGATGAAATGTCTGCTCCTGTCTTTTTCTTATGTCCTAAATGGACCATTTATTATTTTTTTCACTGCTAAATTTTGAGAATTTAATGCACACACAAACACACACACATATGTATGTATAGCTGAGATGCTAATCTTTTGTTATATATAAGGATTGCAAATACATATATTTTCTCCTGTAACTTATAGCTTATTTTTCATCCTTTCATCATGATATTTCACAAAGCAAACATTTTTAGTATAATTTATATATATTCTTTTTTATTAACTGTATTTTGGTGTCAAGTATAAAATTTCTTTGTCAGACCATGAAGCTTTTTATCTGAAATATTAAAAATTTTTGTTTTATGTTTGTAAATTTTTAGCATTCATAAATGAATCTAATGCTCAGAGTACTTCAGGCTCATGTGACTTCAAGTATAATAGAGCATTTTAGAGGCAACACCATCACATTTTTAGGTCAAGTGTAAGTTGAAGCAAATCCTTTGAACCATGATCAAAATAGTGTGTGATTATGTATAACAGCGTGGAATGTGCCCTGTTGTATGCCGTCTTCCTATTGTCCACTATGTTTGCCATTGGGTCACTGTGTCGTATTTAGAGTTTCCCCGACCATCTACTTCATCAACCGTGATGCTCTTTTCTAGTGCTTGATCATTCTTGGTAATGTCCTTACAGTAAGCAAGCCAAAGTCTTGCCATTCTTTCTCTTAAGGAGTATTGTGGTTGTATTTCTTCTAAGTTCACTCTCTGGCAGACTATAATTCACACGTAACATATCAATTCTTCTTTGGGCTTCCTTTGACCTGGTCCAGCTTTTATAGGCATCTGAGATGATTGAGAACCTTAGGATGTGGGTTAGTTGCACCTTAGGAATCAAAATGACAACTTTGCTTTTTAAAATGTAAAAGAGCAATTTTACTTTTTTCTTCCCCCCCCTTTTTTTGCACCAGATTTCCCCAATGCTGTCTGTTGTTTATTTCTTGACTACTGCTTTTATAGATGTTGATTCTAGTAGAATGAAATCCTCGACAACTTCAATTCCTTTCTCATTTAACATGACATTTCTTATTGGTACATAATAGGATCTTCAAAAAAACATTGTATAACAAGTTTGTTCTCTTCAAAACATTTAGATTTTTTATATTTTTTCTCATTTCTTCAAAATATTATTGTTCAGAATATACACAGATGAGCATACACCAATCAAAGCATTTCTACGTGTATAATTTAGAGCCATTGTTTATGTTGTTTGGGCTTTGCTTGCAAGTGGTTACTTCCTCATTAACATAAAATTATTGTCCCAAGTTTCCTATCTAATCTTTTGAGTTGCTTTTTATCACTTTGATTCTAGTTTTTAAAAGAGCACAATGACCAATGCAGACTTTTTTTTTTAAACATTTAAGAAGACTTCAGGGATATTTTTGGCTTAAAGTTTACAGAGCATCTTGAGACAATAGTTTCAAGGGTTCTTCCGGATTCCATGATTCCAAAAAGAGTGCAGTCCATGTGTGGGAGGCAGGGTTCTCTAGAGACACAAAACAAGGACACACACACACACACACACAGTTTTATACAGTGAGGAGGAATACAATGGCTAATTAGTCCACACAGCAGTACAGAGGGCTCAGTTCAACTCACTTTCCTGGAAAATTTAATATACTGTAGGCCCTTCAACTCAGCTGGCTACCAGAGCAAGGTCAAGGAATGAGACACTGGAGTCTTCTCTCAGGCCAGCTGGCCCAGCATGCAGCAGGCAGCAGGGTGGGGCAACAACAATCAGTAGCTCAGGATCTTAGGGAATCAGGCCCCAAAGGGATCTTAAATTTAAGTGATGCACTATGACAGGATCCACTAGCCTCCAGACTGGCAAAGCAGGTCTCAAAGAAGACTCCAGTTCAAGCGACATGATCCATGGGTTGAGGTAAAGAACTAGCTCAGACAACAGTACACAGGTTCAATAACCAGGGAGGATGAGAGACAGGATGCAGGCAGCACAAAGTATTTATCTTGGTCACCCTCCAATCAAAGTGACTTGATTAAGCTCCACCTACTTGTTCCTATGGAGGCCTAGTTGGCACAATAAACCTAACTATGACACCATGAAAATTTGAGATTCTGTTTTGTGTTTCCTCCTTTTTGATCAGGATTCTTATATAGACTCTTGGATGAGTGGGTTAATGGTAGCTTGGCATTATACAACTCTTTTGGTCTTCTCCAATGTGCTTATCTTTTACTTCTTTTTCTTGTCTTATTCTCTGGCCAGAACTTCCAATAGAATGTTTAACAGAAGTAGTGAGGAGGACTTTAATCTTGCTTTCTGTTTCAAGGGGAAAGCTATCAGTCTTTCTCCATTAGGGATAACGTTGCCTGCTGGCTTTTCATGTATACCCTGAATCATATTGAGGAATCCCATTTTATTCCAATCTCCTTTTGAATTTTCTTCGAGAAAGGTCTTATGTTTTATCAAATGCTTTTTCTGCATCCATAGAGATTATTGTATGGCTCTTTTTGTAGTTGTATCAATGTGGTGTATTACATCAGTTGCTGTTCTAATGTTGGAACATCGCTGCATCCCTTGAACAAATCCCATTTGGACATGGTGTATGATTCTTATAGTAGGCTGCTGTATTCTGTTCACCATTTTGTTGAGAATTTTCACAAGCATTATTGTACTGTCATTTTCTTTGCTTGTTGTATCTTTCTTTGGTTTTGGCATCAGGGTTATGCTAGCCTCTTAGAATAAATTGAATTAAGGAGCATTACTTTCTCTCTTATCTTTTGGAAGAGTTCAATCAGTATTAGTGTCAAGTCCTATTTTATTTATTTATTTATCTTAAAAATACTTTTATTGGGGGATTTTACATCTCTCATCACAATCCATACATTCCTCCAATGTGTCAAGCACATTTGCACATACACTACCATCATTATTTTCAAAGTATTTTCTTCCCACTTGAGCCCCTGATATTTTATTATTTGTAGTGAGTATTTTTTGAACCTTAATAAGGTTCAAGAATGTTAGCATGTGGAAGCTTGAAGAGTGAGTTATCAGATCACCCTGGGAACTTTGTTAGTTGATAGCTCCTACTTCACTTATAAAGTTATGCATGACTTAAAAAAAAATTAAATCAAGTTTTTCAAGAAAAATCTAAGCTAAATATTTTTACCAGATGAGTCATTTTATAGCCTGATGTAATAATATTTTATGTAAGTAAAATAAATAAATAAAATATTCAATTTAGTCATAATTAAAATAAGTACATGCATTATCAAATTATTGATTAATCTTTTGATGAACATCACATATACTATTTAAAAATATTAAATAATATAAACAAATGTTAAATTATATCATATATGTAACATTTTTTCTTTTACTTATTTATATTTGAAATAAATAATATTTAAAGTAGAAGAAAGAATTTTACTATGTAGGGGTCTTATTTAAATTCAGTGAAATGAATAAGCAAAAATTTGCACTTACAAAACATAAATATTACAGCTTGCAATTTGCACTTTATCATTTCATATTTTAGATATAAATAAAAACTCTAAGTGACTGAGTAGAATGAAAGAATTGAAGAACCTATGTTCTGATTTTAATCTTTGCAGCTACTGTGCTCTCATTGTTGGTTTGAGTTTACCAGTTAATTTGGGACTACCCCACAGCAGTGGGAACACAAACCATCCATAACTCCCCATAATGACAGCAGAAAGAGCTCTAAGTAATCAGATAGGTTATTAGTAGCCTGGGAGTGTTGGGGGTGGGGTGTGTGTCACTGTGTAACTGGTGGCTCTCGAAATGAAATTCCATGTAGAATGTAAGTTATTAAAATATAAGTAATAAAATGTGTTAATTTAAAGTGTTCATGCATATTACAAAAATTTAACAGTAAGCACAAACAAGTTTTCAAGAAGAAAACTTTAAAAAAATTAAATACTTTTATTGGGGGCTAGTACATTTCTTATCACAATCCGTACGTGTATCCAGTGTATCAAGCACATTTGCACATATGCTGCCATCATCATTTTTCAAAGCAATCTCTTCCCACTTGAGCCCCTGATATCAGCTCTCCATTTCTTCTCCCTCCCTCCCACTCCCACCCTCCCTTATGAACACTTGATGAGTTATAGATTATTATTATTATATTATTTTCATATCTTCCATTGCCCTCCATTGCCCCTCACCCACATCGATTTTTCATCCCCCTGAGAAGAGTTTATAGGCTGATCCTTGTGATTTATTCCCCCTTTCTCTCCCTCCCCTACCCTAATCCTCCTGGTATCTCTACTCTCATTGTTGGCTCTGGTGGGGTGGGGGTTAATCTATCCTCAATTCCCTGTGTTGCGGGCTCTTACCTGTAGCAGTGCACATGGTCTGGTCTAATTCAGTTTGTAAGTAGAACTGAGGTTATGAAAGTGTGGGGAAGGAAGCACCAAGGAACTAGAGGAAAGTTGTGTATTCCATCGGTGCTATACTGCACCCTGATTGGCTCATCTCTTCCTTCTGACCCCTCTGTGAGGGGATGTCCAATTGTTTACAGGTGGGCATTGGGTCTCCAATCCATGCACCCCTCCCCCCCATTCACCTTGGGTATGATTTTGTTCTGGGTCTTAGATGCCTAGTACCTGATCCCATCAACACCTCATGATCACACAGGCTGATGTGCTTCTCTGTGGGCTTTGTTGCTTCTCAGCTAGATGGCCGCTTGTTTATCTTCAAGCCTTTAAGATCCCTGATGCTATATCTTTTGATAGCCGGGCACCATCAGCTTTCTTCACCACATTTATTTATGCACCCATTTTGTATACAGTGATTGTGTATGGAAGGTGAGCATCACAGAATGTCAGATTATTAGACCAAAGTGTTCTTGTGTTGAGGCAGTGCTTGAATTGAGGCCCAATGCCCATCTGCAACCTTAATTCTTAACATATATATATGAGGACATGGTTCTATTCCCCTCTCGTTTTATATATATATTTACATTTACATATGTACATGCCTGTATCAAATAGAAAACTTTATCATTGATATTGCTTGACTCATACTAGTAATAAAAGGACAAGTTTTTATTATTTACACAAGTATGTATTGCCTGCATTTGGTTCAGACAGGTACACTATGTGCTTGGAGGGTCTAAGATATCTAGAGTCTTGGCAGGGATAGCTGGTGAAGGCTGTCAACCAGGTCACCTACTTGTGACTTTCCAGCGTGGCATCTTCTGGCTCATCTGGCACGTTATGAAGTAGTGCAGATATGGGCAGAAGCTATAAAACTTGGACATAAAACTATACGTTCCCACACATTCTTTAGGCCAGGGTAGGGAAACCTAATTCTGCCAAGGGCCATTTGGATATTTATAACATCATTTGCAGGCCATCCAAAATTATCAGCTTAAAAGTTAGCTTTCTGTAGTTGATCAAAAAATTAACTCACTTCTAATGTGATGCCTGGAACCGCATCTCTTGGCTTAGGTGTGGGGTTCTAACCCACGCGGACATATGTCTCTTGTGTTAGTCTGAGTACTTTAGAGAAACAAATCCACAGAAACTCATGTATAAGAGAGAGTTTTATATAAAGGATACGTGCACATCAAGAAAACATCCCAACCCAGTGTGGCCCAAGCCCACAAGTCCAACATTAGCCGATATGTCTGACACCAATCCACAAAGTCCTCCTCCATCTCACAAAACAGACGCAATGATGCCGACTGCAGGAGGAAAGTGGAGTCAGTGAGTGTGTAAACATCTCAGCACTGGTAGTGGTCTCCACATGGCTGCTCCAGCACCCAGGGCGGCATTGGGGTAGGTACATGTGGCTTCTCCTCAGGGATGTCTTGCAGGAAGTGAGCCTTTCTGGCTAAAGCAGGGAACTGGCTAAGGCAGCTGCACCCTGGTCCACCCATCAGAAAGTGAGAGACCTGAAAACTAGAAAGGCGAGGTTCACTGAGCCATTTATTCCTCTGCCCTTCAATTAACCCCACATGTGTTTATTGACCAGGTTGGCACAATAAACTAACTACCTCACTTGGGTCAGGTGTGCAATGTTAGTTGGTATTTGTGGTGTTGCTACTCCCAACTGCTTTTCCACATCAGTCTGGAGTGTAGTCAACTATTTGCGATGGTAAATTTTGAAAAGAACTGCTCATGGCAGTAAGTTGTTCTGAACACAGATGCATGTTTCAATGCAAGTCTTCTCAAAATGAGAAACTCATGTTTGCTTATGTAACATTTATAGAACTCTAACAGTGGGAGGTTGCTGGACCTACCTTTCAGCTCATCACTTCGCAGCTGAATGAGTCTCTGATGGAAGTTTATTGGTCACATTAGCAGGTTCCACATTGCATGGTGTTGCAAAAAATGTTCAATTCCATTTGTTTAATTTTCACGTCCTCGGATCTGTCACCAAATGCCTCAATTAGTTTTGGACATTCACCAACATCTTCAAGTGTAGTTAGTAGAAGGCATTTATCCTTCCAGAGAGGGGAAATGCACTGTGCTTTTCTTTTCAAGTTGCACTTTCCACAGACATCTTAGCTGCAAATAATTTCATATTGGAAAACAGAGATCAGAGAGGCTGGTTGGGACTCTGCAGTTTGACACTGGACTCTGAGAGGCACTTGGTAATGTCCACCACGACTGCGCAACCACACAGCACGTGTTATCATTGAACTCCCTGCCAGATTTTCCCTTTATCTCCATGAACTGCTGGACTTTACCTCGCCATTCGTAAAACCTCAGTCAGGCACTACACTTTACAGTGATAAACAAGATTACTGCACTCAGCGTTAACATCACTCAGTCCCCTTTAAACTGGTGCTGTTAAACCCTCTGCTTTGGACACAATTTATCCGTGACACTGCTGTTGACATCGCGTGGTTGAGCAGCAATGACTATGCACAGAGACTTGTCGTATGATTCTGTGTATATAATTACCTCATTTGGATCAAGACTGAGAGGACCCAGTTCTTTCTTGACAAATGTAATTAGCCATTTTTTTTGAACCATTCATCCATCACCAGAGCCCCACCTGTAACAAGGCCACTAAACTTTTCAAATGTTAGCTCAAGTTTTTTCATTGATAAGACAAGTCTCTCAAATAAGTTCTCACCTCTTGCAGCGTCACACACAGCGTCCAGTGACAGCAGTTCCTTTCGTGTGTCCAACTTTGCAGTCATCCTACACATGGAAACAGCCGGCTGGGCGACATCTGATAGGATCGTTGCTTCGTCACAAGACAAAGAGACAAGCTGGAAATCGTCTGCAGAATTCTTCCGTGTTTCTCGATATCTCATACTAAATCCATGATCCAGGGTGAGTGAGTTCTCTGAGAGAAATCAACCCTGTGAAACAATTTTATCTTGTATGGTCCTAACAACTCTGCATACCCACCATGTGCTCCTTCATCAGGTGCGCAAGGTCTCCACTTGTAGTGCATTCACTCCATCACTCACCTGAAGAGCCTGTCTTTGTCATGAGGTCTAGTGAAAGTGACTTGTGCTTCCAAACACTACTAAAGAGCATAGATTTTATCCAGATGCATTGGCCCTCCCAATTCACTGAGTTTAGTATGTTTGGGGCTGTATTGATGATCCCTATTGGCTTTTTTCATTACTAGTAATGCATTGTCACCAACTAAGCACAGAGGTTTGCCTTTGACAACAACAACAAATAACCATTTGTCCAGTATGGCCACTCACACCACTAGTCCTGAGGGGATCATTCGCCCTGGCTTCCCTGTGTTTCCAGTTCCCATCTGCACCAGTGTACCTCCTCTGGTCTAGTTAGGTAGGATTTGGCTCATGACAGTGGGGGGTGGGGGGACTGGGTGGGGGGTGGGGAAGAAAGCATTTAGGAACTAGAGGAAAGTTGTATTTTTGATCATTGCTACGTTGCACCCTGTCTCTTCTCCTCCCCAAGACCTTTCTGTAAGGGGATGTCCAGTGGCCTACAAATGGGCTTTGGGTCTCCACTCTGCACTCCCCTGCTCATTCAATATGGTAAGATTTTTGTTCTGATGATGCCTGATACCTAATCCCTTGACACCTTGTGATTGCACAGGCTGGTGTGCTTCTTCCATGTGGACTTTGATGCGTCTCAGCTAGATGGCCGCTTGTTTATCTGCAAGCCTTTAAGACCCCTGATGCTATATCTTTTGATAGCCGGGCACCATCAGCTTTCTTCACCACAGTTGCTTATTCACCCTCTTTGTCTTCAGTGGTTGTGTCAGGAAGATGAGCATCATAGAATGCCAATTTAATAGAAGAAAGTATTCTTGCATTGAGAGAGTACTTGAGTGGAGGCCCAATGTCCCTCTGCTATCTTAATGCTAACCTTATAAATATATTCATATAGATCTATTTCCCCATCCTCATGTATAAATATATTTGCATATGTACATGTCTTTATCTAGACCTCTATAAATGCCTCTGTCTCCCAGCTCTTTCCTCTATTTCCTTTGACTTTCCTCCTGTCCCACTATCATGCTGAGTTCCCACCAGGGTTTCAGCAATTCCTCTTAGTTATGTTACCCTTGATCATGCCCAACCAGGCCTCCCACACCCTTCTCACCACCTATTTAGATCACTTGTTGTTCCCTTGTCCCTGGGTTTATTAACACCACTACCTTTCCCCCTAGCTCCCTGTCTCCCATGTTCCCACGGAACTATTGGTCCCGTTGTTTTCTCCTCCGATTGTTCATCCAGCCTATCTTATTTAGACAAACCTGCGGAGATAGTAACATGCACAGAAACAAGACAGAGGACAGCCAAGCAACAATATACAACAAAACAACAACAAACCAATGACAGAAACAAAACATAATAAGAAAGAAAAGCTTGTAGTTAGTTCAAAGATTGTTTGTTAGCCTTTAGGAGTGTTTTCCAGTCTAGTCTGTTGGGGCACCATGCCCTGGCTCCATAGTCCACCTTCAGCTTTCCCTGGGGACCTCTCCACTCCATTCCTTTGCTGTTCTGTTGCACCCCTTGATGTTTTGCCTCGGTGTGGTGGATCTGATCGGGTGCAATTCCCTCACTGTGTCTCTGATGTTGTTGCCTGTAGGGCTATGGATCAGTGAGGGATGTCGTGTCTCATAGTGGGGCCGGCCATGTGGTCCTCTCTGTCGACTGGCTGTTCTAATTGTGAACATCGTCCTCCTGGCCTGGTGGGCCATGATGTGCTCCACTCTCTTGTCCTCCCCATTCATCTGCTCCTGTGTGTTCCTATCAGATATGTCCCTTTTCCAGAGCTGTAGATTCAGTGCCATCCTTTGAAATAAATTCTTCTGAGGGGAGGGGCAGATGTCCCCTTAGTAGTTGGGGTTGGCGTTGGCCCCCCAGAACTCTCCACTGGTTCCCTACTCCACACTGACATGTTGCATTCACATCTTGGAGGATTGGGTTGAAGTCTAGTCCCTCTTTCCCTGTGGAGACACAAACAATACCCTCCCCTTGGGTGGGTTAGTGCCCTCTGTCCCCTCTACCCTTTTCTTTATTATTATTATTATTTGTTCCTTTCCCCACCTCCTTTTTAAGTTTTCTACTGTGTTTATCCCTGTATTTGGTCTGGTCCCCGCCACACCACCTGGTCCTCACCCCAAGAATATTTGTATACCGTAGCTTTTTCTTTATGCCCCATTTGCCTTTTTTTTTTTTTTTTTTAAGTTTTCCTCAGCAGCATTTGAAGTCTTTCTATATTTAAGTCATCTTTAGGTCGGTTTTCTTTTTTTGCCCTCTGGGTGAGGTTGTTCTATGTGGCGGTCTCTTATTTATGCTTGGTTAGTGTTGTTCTTCTGCCCATACTGGGTCGGCAAGGATCTTTTGTAGGGCTGGGTTTCTTCTAACGTATTCTTTGAGTTTTTCCTTGTCTAGGAAGTCTCTTACTTCTCCATCTATCTTGATTGATACTTTGGGTAGAGTATTCTTGGGTTTGCATTGTTTTCCTTCAATTTTTTGAATATGTTGCTCCACCCTCTCCTCTTCTTCATAGTTTCTGTTGACAGGTCTGGGCATATTCTTATTTGGGAACCTCTATATGTGATTACTTTTTTTTCCTTAGCTGCTCTCATAATTTTCTCCTTTTCCTCAAAGTTGGATAATTTAACTATTATGTGCCTTGGTGACTTCTTCTTGGGATACAGTCTTGCTGGGGTTCTTTCAGCCTCCTGAATGGTTGCCTGGTTTTCATTCACTAAGCTGGGGAAGTTTTCCTCCAATAATTCTCTCACTATTGTTGCAGATGACTTCTTTGTTGTGTCTTCCTCCGGTAATCCAATAATTCTAATGTTGTTCCGCTTCATAGCATCAGACATAGCTCTTAAGTTTTCTTCAGCTTCTCTGATGATCTTATTAGATTTTTGTTTGTGTTTGTTAAAGTCTGCTTGGCTGTCCTCCAAGTCACTAATGCGATTTTCTGATTCCTCCAGTTGCTTCTCAAGGTCCATGAGTGTTCTACTGATTTTTGTTATCTCCTCCCTAAGCTCCTGTATTTCTATTTGATTTATGGCTTTTACCCCTTCTGTCATTTCATTCTTTTTCTGTATTGTTTCCCTCATATCCTCTATGACTCCAAGTAGCAGTCTGAAAATTTTTCTCTGGCAGCTCAATATCTGCTTCCTCTATGCATGTCATTATGTTCAGGACATCTTCTGGCATTGCCTTTTGTTTCTCACATTTTTTCATTGAGGTCGTTGGGGCTGATGGCTGTTTGTGTTGCCTTGTTTTAGATGAGCCAGGTGCCATTTTCTTGGGAGTTGAAGAGCACTGGTTCTCTCTGGGAGACTTGTAGGAGTACTTCTTTGAACTGCCTATAGCTTATTTCACTATGGAATTAACCTACCACTTTATCCTCCTGTGGCTTCCCTCTCAGGGGAGTGACCCAGAAGGGTTGCTTGCTTTGGTGTTGTGGAGGTTGGGCAGAGGTTCCTGCAGCAGCTTGGGACATTGAGGAGTGTTGGCCGAACTGCCTTATGCCCCCAGACACACAGACAGGAATTTCCCAGTAAGAAGTTCTGGGAGGCTGGCCCCAGCACCATAAATTAAGTGGATTCCTGCCCCTCCCCCGAAAAGAATTTTTTCCAAAGGACGACATTGACTCTGCAGCTCTGGGAGATGGACATATTTGATCAGAGCACACGGGAGCAGATGAAGAGGCAGGAGGAGAGAGTGGAGCACAGCCTGGCCCACCAGGCCGTGATGATGATGTTCCTGAGTAGAGCAGCCAGTCCACAGAGAAAACAACATGGCTGGCCCCACTATGAGACATGATGCCCCTCAGTGACTAAGGGCGATACAGGGGACAGCACCGGAGACACAGTGTGGGAATTGCACCTGACCTGATCCCACCACACCGAGGCAAATCACTGGGGGAGTGCAGCGGAACAGCAAGGGAATGGAGTGGCAAGGACCCCAGGGAATGCTGAAAGTGGACTTCGGGGCCAGGGCGTGGTGCCCCAACAGACTGGACTGGAAAACGCTCCTAAGGGCCAGCAAACGATCCCTGAACTAACTACAAGCTTTTCTCTTGTGAACTGTTTTATTCTGTTCTTTGTCAGTGGTTTGTTTTTGTTGTTTTGTTGTCTGGTTGTATACTGTTGCTTTGTTTTCCTCTGTCTAGTTTTCGTGCATGTTAGTGACTCCACAGGTCTCTCTGAATAGGACAGGCTGGATGAACTATCTGGAGGAAAAACAACGGGACCGACAGTTTTGGAGGGACTTGGGGTGGGAGGGTAGGGGGGGTAAGGAAGTGGTGTTAACAAACCCAGGGACAAGGGAAAAACATGGGACCCCAAATGGTAGAGAAGTGGGAGTGGCAGGCCTGGTGGGAAATGATCAAGGGTAAGGTTGCTTAGAGAAGAGGTATACTCTAGCCCAGGTGGCGATGAAGCATGGTAGTAGGGCAGGAGGAAAGTCAAGGGAGATGGAGGAAAGAGCTAGGAGTCAAAGGGCATTCATGGAGGTCTAGACAAAGACATGTACATGCAAATATATATAGGAGGATGGGGAAATAGATCTATGTGTCTATATTTATAGGTCAAGTATTAAGGTGGCGGAAGGACCTTGGGCCTCTACTCAAACACTCCCTCAATGCATGAATACCTTCTTTTATTAAATTGGAACTCTATGATGCTCACTCTCCCGACACAACGGCTGGAGCCAAAGTGTGTGAACAAGTAAATGTGGTGAAGAAAGCTGATGGTGCCCGGCTATCAAAAGAGATAGTGACTGGGGTCTTAAAGGCTTGAAGATAAACAAGCGGCCATCTAGCTCAGAAGCAACAAAGTCCACATGGAAGAACACACCAGCCTGAGTGAGCGAGTGGTCCCAAAGGGATCAGTTACCAGGCATCAAAGAACAAAAAATCATATCATTGACTGCACACCTCCATGATAGGATCGCTGAAGACAAATGGGTGCATAAGCAAATGTGGTGAAGAAAGCTGATGGTGCCCGGCTATCAAAAGAGATAGTGTCTGGGGTCTTAAAGGCTTGAAGGTGAACAAGCGGCCATCTAGCTCAGAAGCAAATAAGCCCACATGGAAGAAACACACCGGCCTGTGCGATCACGAGGTGCCCAAGGGACCAGGTATAAGGCATCATGAAAAAAAAAAAAGATATAAGTGTGTGTATGTATGTGTATATATGTGTATATATATATGTATGTATATATATGTATATATATATCATATTAAATGAAGGGGGAAGTGCAGAGTGGAGACCCAAGGCCCAAGTGTCGACCAATGGAGATCCCCTCATAGAGGGGTTTAGGAGAGGAGATGGGTTAATTAGGGTGTGAGGTAGTATTGATGAAGAACACAGCTTTCCCCCGGATCCTGGATGCTTCCTCCCCCCAACTACCATGATCCGAATTCTACCTTGCAGGGCTGGATAGGACAGAGGCTGTACACTGGTGCATATGAGGGTTGGAGGTACAGGGAATCCAGGGTGGATGATACCTTCAGGACCAAGGGTGTGAGGGACGATGCTGGGAGAGTGGAGGGTGAGTGGGTTGGAAAGGGGGAACTGATTACAAGGATCCATATGTGACCTCTTCCCTGGGAGAGGGACAGCAGAGAAGGGGGGAAGGGAGACTCCGGATAGGGCAAGATATGACAAAACAACGATGTATAAATTACCAAGGGCATATGAGGGAGGGGGGAATGGGGAGGGAGGAGGGGAAAAAAAAGAGGACCTGATGCAAGGGGCTTAAGTGGAGAGCAAATTCCTTGAGAATGATTGGGGCAGGGAATGTATGGATGTGCTTTATACAATTGATGTATGTATATGTATGGATTGTGGTAAGAGTTGTATGAGTCCCTAATAAAATGTAAAAAAAGAAAAAAAAAAAGGAGTTGAGCAGAGTAGCCCCTGGTGGGAGTCAGCAGGGCTTTCCCAGTCTATCTAGCTTCACAGGGTGGAGCTCACCTAGCTGGGTGTGGTGCAGGTGTGAATGCCCTAGACTAAGAAGAGTGGTCTGGAGGTTAGCAGGAGAATGTGAGAGACCAAGAAAGAGGCAAAGAGGAGACAAAAAAGTTAAGGAGCAAGCCCGTTGAGCCTGAGGATTTTATTTTTTTATCTCCCTGGCCAGCTAGAGTATACTCAAATGTAATTGTCTCTCACAGTCACTGGGCTGCTGCTCCTTGCTGTTTAAAGCTGACTCTTGCTACAGGGGGTCTTTGTTATGCTAAAAGCTGCCAGGCCCTATAGCTGAGTTCTGGCATTCTTTAACTAGGTTGCTTCTTATGCTGACTTATGTTAAGGGTCTCCACCTATGTGCTTCTTGGAGCTGAGCAAACAGACTTGGGTTTGAGTTTTAAACCAATAATATATATTTCACCCATTTTTTTTTGCTTGCGATGTGCTCTGATTTGGGGGCTGTCAAGCTGACTCCCAGAGGGGGAAGTCCAGCTTATTATGGGGGTTATTTCCTTCTCAGCCAATTGGAACTACATTTGCTCCCTGGACTCCCAACTTTCCGCTTTTCTCCCACACCGCGGTCTTCCTAAGGTAATACAATATTTTTTTCTTTTACTCTAAATTATGGTTACCCGCCACCACTCCCCTGGCCATGAGCTCAAGTCAGCCAACCACGTAGAGAGCTCCGGAGTGAGGTTCCCCTCATGTCTGGGATTCTGTCCCCTCTTGGGCGTCTCCCTGCAGAAATTGCTGTTCCTGGCAAGGGCACAGCCGGCGCCTGCGAGCTCGCCAAAGCTAGAGCGCTTTAAAGCGTTCTTGGTTTGCTTTGTGAGTGGAAATCCCACACAAAAAGGGGTTCAGGAGAAACCCTGGTACACTAGTTCTAATTTCAGGACTCCACTTCCCCATTTCCTTCGCCTTACCTCCCGACTTTCTGGTCTGGCAGCAGGAGCTCCCGAGGGATGAGTCCTATCTGGTTGCCATTTTCTCCCCCTTCAACATGGCTGCCTTGTAAGGAACATTTCTTGCATGTACCTCAAAATTTGTTATTATTATGATTCACTTAACAAGAACTTATGTTGCTATGAAAAACTCCTAGATTTATTAAATTGTGAGTTCTGTCTGCAGTTGCCTTGGTCTGGTCAGACTAAATGATCATGTAGGCCTTATACAGTCCTTGGCTGGATGTTCCCCACCTGTGCTTTAGGTCAAGCAATGCACTAAGCCCAGTCCAGACTCAAGAGGGAGGCACTAATGTGCCACGTCTTCACAGAGAAGTAGCAACAAATTTGCTGTCCTCTTTAATCTTCTAGAGTTGAGATAACATTTTCTTTAGAGAACTTATTCACAGTGAGACATATGTTCCACACTTTCGCATTTTCTTTTGCCTCCGTTATCTTGTACTTGGTAACCGTCCAACCTGCAGTTCTTCCCGTGTCACGTCTCCCTTTGGTTCTGTTGCAGTTTTATTTCCTCAATAAAAACTTTATCCAGAATCGTAAAGTTCATGCATGAATCGTCATGATGGTTGTATGTCTGACACGATTCTTTTCTGCTTTTAGAAAATTAATCAAATAATTGCTTAAAGGCCAACTTGAGAGAGCATGTTGCCATTCGCAGATGCACTATCTCTGCACTCATGAAGCCATAGGTTCTTAACCTCTCCATCTCCTGTACCCTAGTCTGTCTACTGAGGCTAATGAGAGCTTTTTCCGTAACCAATTGTGTGACATTGAGGTATCTTCATCTACAGGAGGCTTTTAGAGTACATGTCTTTCACTATGGTTATCACCTGTGTCTTTCTTATGGTAATTTAGACTCAGCCAGAAGCAGTCCTTGAAACCAAGATGTAAGAAGTTTATTTGGGAGATGCTTCCCAAGAAGGACCATTAAGGAAGAAAGTTTGTGAAACAGGGAAGGCGGCTCTGAGCTCAACAAGGTTTATCAACCAGTGAGTTCATCTACTTGTGCCAATGAAAGCGAGTTACCACTCTGCAAAAACTGGACCTTAACTCAAAGAATCTGTGCAACCACCATCTCAGAGAGGGGACTAGGTATCTATATACCAACCCTCATCCATTCTATAACTGACCTTGTAAGTTCCTTCCATTCCTCTGGATGGGGATGTGGTCAGGCAAAGCAATGCACAGCCTGCTGCTGGAAGTCAGGCTGTCGGCACCGAGATGGTAAGGCCAAAGGGGATGTGGGTTCCTATTATGGCCTGACCACACTGAACATTGCTCAACTGTAGCTTGCAGACAGAGGGAAGTAGCAGAAAAAGTGGGTATAAGTGATGGAATGTGCAAGTGCTAATAATTGGGTTACATGCCCCTGGGAAAATTAATATTCAAAATCTGTCACTAACATAAAAGTATTCACTATACCTGCTTAATGTTTCTTTTAAAAATTATTTTTCATCTAACAAGTCTGAGCTACTTACCATACTCTCAGATTAAGGGTGCAATGATAGACAGTATCATCAATGCCCTAAAGAAGGAGATTTCCATTCTTCCCAGCTCAGTACAGATTCATGGCTACAAAAACAGTCTGTAAACTTTTGCACAAACACACATTTCCCTCAAATTATATTCATAAATATTGAGAATGTTGTGATAACTTACAGACATATTTTAAAATCTGATTTGAGTTGGCATAAGTCCTTTAAGGCTACTACCGATCCATTACCTTACAATTGGGACTTCTGATCCGACTTCTCTGAAAGGCATACACCAAAGACAGGAGGCACCCTGGGGGAAGATGTCCTGAAGGAAGGCCATTTTTTTTGGTTTGTATTTCTGGCTTGTGTGACTCTTAGTTGATCTTGGATCTGATCTGTGACTCAGGAAGTAAAAAGATTTAGTGGCGGGCTGGTTTTCATAAAGGGAGGCGGCCATCTCCAAGTGAAGTTCTTTGGGCCAACCACCATTAGGAATGTTTTTGAAGTGGTGAATTCATTAAGAAAAAAACAAAACAAAACACACACAAAAACACTAAAAAACTAGAGGGAATCAGAGGAGTAGAGGATTGCAAATCATTTCTGTTTATGTAGGCAGTGTGTTACCACTGTCCTGGCAAAAGTTTTATTTTTTCAGTTTGGAATCAATCCCCTGAAACCAGAGCCAGTCTCATCAGATGTTCAATCAGCAGCATGGTGAGCACTCAAGGAATATACCACCGAATGTGGGGAGTATATATGAGGGAAAAAAGGACAACCACCCCAAAACTCTAGCCTGGAGGAGATTAGTGTTTTATAGGTCAAACTAACAAGTAATCAAACTCAATGCATACTTATAAATGTAATAATTCTGAAGTGTTCTTAAGGAGACGAATGGATGACAGCTAGCTAGCAAGTTGGCAAATGGGTGGAATTAAGTTGAAATAGCTGTAAGGATACATACCCTTGTCCTAATCACTTTCTCCCTGATGGTCCTCATTTACTTTGGAAAGGAAGTTATAACTGCAGGTTGATGAGCAGCCACACGATACTGTGGAGGGTGAATGGTAGAAAGTTGGGAACTTCGGTGAAGCTATACTCATGCAGTTCAATGGAACTTTCTGCGATGATGGACATGTTTTGTGCAGTCCACTATTACAATCACTAGCCACAAGTGGTATTCCTTACCTAAAATGTGGCTAGCACAACTGAGGAAATGAAAAAAAAAAGGAAAAAACCCCACTTATTTTATTAAGTTGAAATGTTAATAGCCACATGTGGATGGTGGTTGTCATCTTAGCACAAAGCAGGGCAATGCTTGCTTTTGAGAATGAACCTGGACACTGGAAATTGGAGGATTGGATCAGAACAAAAGGGTCACAAGAAAGGAACAAGTCAGCCAGGGTGCAGTATAGCACTGAGGAAACACACAACATTCCTTTAGTTCTTTAATGCTTCCTCCTCCTCACTACCATGATGCTGGTTCGACCTTACTCATCTATTTAGACCAGAGCATGTACACTGGTACAGTAAAGAGCTCTCGATACACAGAATCCAGGACAAATTAAACCCCCCAGGAACAGTAATGGAAGTACTGATACCATGAGGGTTGGGGGAAGGTGGGGGAAGAAAGGGGGAACCACTTACAATGATCAACACATATCCCCACCCCCACCAGTGGTGAACAACAGAAATGTGGGTGAAGGGAGACAGTGGATGGTGTAAGATATGATAATACTTTATCAAGGGGTCATGAGGGTGGGAGGGTGGAGGAGAGAGGGGGAAAAAGAGGAGCTAATACCAAGGGCTCAAATAGAAAGAAAATGTTTTGAAAAGGATGAAGGCAACCTATGTACAAATGTACTTGATACAATGGATGTATGGATTTTTATAAAAGCTGTGAGATCCCCCAATAAAATAATTGGTAAGAAATAAATAATCAATAAACAAACAAAAAGCATATAGGGAGAGGCAAGGTGGTTCAGGCTGCTAAAGCCATCTCTAAGGCCACTGTCTACGGCATGAAGATCCATGCATCTGTCAGGGTTCATTCAGGAGACAGAAACCAAACCTATTGCTATACTTTTAAAAAGTTGAGATGAAATTGACAAAATAAAATAATATTACAATGAACAGTGGAATGGCATTTAGTATATTCACAATATTGTACAACTGCTACCCGTCTAGTTCTCAACTATTTCTTGCCAGAAAAGTCAATGACCATTATGCAATTTCTACCCATTTCTCTCCCTCACAGTAGCCCTTGGAAATGATCAAATCTATGTTTTCTTTCTATGGATTTGCCTGTTCTGGGCCCTTTACATACACAGAATTACACAACACGTGGCCTCTTGTGTAGTTTCTTTTACTTGCATGATGTTTTAAGGTTAATTTATGTTGTGGCTTGCATCATATTACTTCAGTGCTTTTTGAAGTTAAGAATATTACATTGGGCAGTTCCTTCTGCTCCATCAGGATCCAGCTCAAAAAAAAAAAAAAGAATATTACATTGTGTGGATATACCACATATTGATTTTCCACTCATTAGTTGAGAGATATTTGGGTAATTTTCAATTTTGGTTATTATGAATGATGTTACCAATGTACAATTTTGTGTGAATATATGCTTTAATTTCTCTTGGGTGTATACATACGGTGAGTGATATGCTTGTCTGTGTGGTAACTCTGCTGCCATGAGCTGGAATTTACCACACAGCCACTAACAACACCAGCAGCAAAATGGGAACTTCCTATTGGGCACTTCCTTCCTTGGGAAATGACGGTTTTCAAGACTTTAGTTCTGTTTATCTGCATTTTATCATATGCTTTTGCTTTTCTTTGAATGTTTGGTAATTCTCTTTGCATCTCTCCTTTCTCAAAAAGCACAAGAAATATGTGAACACAAAATATTAATGAAATAATAAAGAATGCAAATAATAAAATATATACATATACTTTCAGCTCCCTCTCTGATTCTCCTCATACCATTTCAGATAAACCGCTGTTATAGTATGTTTGTCTAGTACTTTAAAAATATACATTAACATGCATACATAAACCCCACCTCTGCCAACAAATGACTCTGAGTCATAGGGATCCTGTATCAGGTTTTGAGGCGCTTTCTCCCAGGGAGTGGCTGGTGAATTTGAACAGCCAACCTTGTGATTAGCCAGCCAATGCTTACTCAACAGTTCCATTAGGTTAGTTTTATATATAGGCAGTTTCTTGACATTAACCAGGCTCTATTCCTTAGTCCGTGTTTAAGTTGAATTTATACTTAAGCTAAAACAGGTGTGGATCAAATCTAACATCAGTCAAATTTTTGTCTTAGTATATAGTTCACCTTTCTTTACATAAAAAACTTAAATGGCTCAACGACAAGAAAACATAATAATAATGTTTTGATGTGCACTAGGACGTACTTCCAAACAGATCAGAGTTATTGAAAAGGTTGTTATATTCTGCAACACGTAAGGTTAACATCATTAAGAACCAACTCCATGGTAATTTTTTCTAATACATAGGGCAGAATATTTAAAAAAAACCAAACACACTTTCTCTGTACAGCTGAGCTGATATGTGCATTGGCTATAGTGCCATATATAAATATATATGCGTTTGCATTTATGCCCCTGGTTAAAGTTGTGTAGTGTATGAAAGTGGAAAGGCTTTGGAAGCAGCTAGACTTTCTGATGATTATTGCTGTCAAGTTGTTTCTGACTCATAACGATCCTATGCATTACATAAGGAAACAACGCTGGTCCCGCCCAATCCTCACAATCTTTGTTCTGTTTGAGTCCCTTATTGCAGCCACTGTGCCAACCCATCTCCTTTTCCAGGGACTCGTCTCTCAAAACATGCCAAGGACATCTCGATTTAAGGAGCATCCTGGGTGCACCTCTCCCCACACGGATTTGTTTGCTCTTCTGGCAGTTCCCAGTTGTGGACGCCATTACAAGATGGCACTGGACCGCGCCCTTATCTTCAGGGTTAGTGATAACAAGTTATGCCACGCATGCGCTCAATCTGGACTTTGACGCAGGAGAGCTTTGCGCCTATCTGAGAGAGCCCCGTCACCCCGAAGCATATATAAGCCAGGGTTTTTAGCCTGCCCGGGGTCTTCCATAGCTGACCTCGGATCTAGAGGCAGCTCTCAATAAACTCCGCTTATCACGCTATCAGAAGGATCCTGGTCAATTTGTCTCGTCGTGTGTCGCGTTCATCCTCTTATCTTCCGCCGTGGGAGGGTCGCGCGTGACAGCTGGTGCCGAAAACCCGGGATTTCGAGTCCTTAACAAGGCGACGAGACGGTTGAGTGGAGACCCCCGAAAGGGAGGATTCAGAACTGATCAGCGCTGCGGAGAGGGTGAGTTCTGCAAGGCCACTGCTGTGTGAATGTTTATCCGCTACGGCTGCGGCGGCCTTGGCTGAGTGTGGGAGAGAGTGCTGCTTCTGCTTTCGGTTTAGACCGAGAAGAAAATCCTGTGCTTAAGTCCCGTGTAGATAAACGGGCGACATGGGAAATGTTCCAATAAAACAGATGGTTAAAACTTTGCAGCAAATCTTGCTAGCTCGTAAACTGAAGATATCAGAAGGCACGCTTAGCAAATTTGTGAGGGAAATAGACCAGATTGCACCATGGTTTCTAACAACGGGCTCTCTGACTGTCCCATGTTGGGACAAGTTGGGAAGAGACATTGATCGAGCAAAAGAAGAGGGACAGATAAGACCGGGCACGAGACCGGTCTGGAAACTAGTTAGAAGTTGCTTAGTGGACGAAGCTTGTGCAGAAGTGATACGTCAGGGGCAGCGTGAGTGGATTGACTTTCAAGACAGCATGTCAGAAGCAGGACAGGAACACACCCGAGGAAACAGGACGTCCGAAAAGGACGATCCGGGAATAGATCGATCTAAAAGGAAAAAACACAGGAGCTCAAAATTGGAGACAAATACGGAGTCAGAGGAAACCTCCGTGACCGGCTCGGAATCAGAGACCGGAGAGGAAACGGAGACAAAACAGCCAAAAACAGGAGGGACCACAAGAGAGAGGGGGGCTGCCGCGCGGGCACGGCAGGAAGCCCCTACTGAGATTAAGCTTAAAGACAAATCCAAAGTGCCAGGAAGTATTTATCCCTGGAAGGAATTAGGGGCTTTAGGCCTCACCGAAAGTGATGAGGAGGAATTGGAGGAGGCGGCGGCTGCATATGACAGAGGGAGGTACGATGAGTTTGCTGCTATTAAGTCTATACCTCCGGCACCTCAGATACCTCCCCCCTATAGCTCAGGGGGACAAAATTATTCTCTTTTGACGCCGAAGAGCCAACGGATGCTTAGTCAGATGTTCCCGGTTTTTGAAAATGCCAACCAACAGCGATATCATGAACCTTTAGATTATAAAATTGTCAAGGAATTGGCCGAGGCAGTAAGATCTTACGGAGTCAATGCTAATTACACACAATCTTTAATAGATCGTGTCTGTGCGCATTGTATGACTCCTACTGACTGGTGTTCAGTCACCAAGGCGGTCCTAACCACAGGACAGTACCTAGAGTGGAAGTCTATGTGGATGGAAAACAGCATGACCCAAGCAAGACAAAATGCAGCCAGGGGCATGCCTCAGCAGGCTTGGACATATGAGATGCTAACAGGAAATGGTCAATGGGTAAACAATCAGACAGGTTACCCTATAGATGTATACCAACAAATTAATTTAGCCGCCGGAAAGGCCTGGAAAGCGCTGCCCAATAGGGGAGAAGTAAGAGGGAACCTTACAAAAATAATACAAGGCCCTACGGAGCCATTTTCAGATTTTGTGGCTAGAATGCTAGAAGCAGCAGGAAAAATTGTGGGGAGTGTTGAGAACCTGGCCTATACCCCATCCAGTAAATAGACAAGCCCCAGTTCTCCCAGTATTTTTTGCTCAAAAATGTGATAGATTGGGAGTCCCTTGTAGTCCTGCTGTGAGTAAAGTATCAAAATTTTATAATGTCACAAATTTTACTTTAGTTAATAGCTTATGTTTCCATATCGTAAAAAATTCTTCCAGTAATCAGTGCATAAATTTGAGAAAGATAAATGTTACAACATGGCTTGATCCTGAAGTTACCCCAGGGTCGACTGTCAAGGTAGAGGTCGATCAAGAAGGCGAGATGATTTTTAGTGGCTCGCCCCCAGCCCCGCAACTAGGCGAATGGTCGACACCAGCAACTCCGCCGGTGACGCGTGTCGAGACATATGTCTGGCAAGAAGAATTGCTGGCACCAGCAGAGACGGGCGAAAAACATGAGGAAAGAACTCGATGCAATGGTACTCTGGAAAGAGTGAGGGTATTCCCTCCCTGTCGTCCTAGAGAAAGATTTCCACCAGAGTTTGAAAACTGTGACCCAGGGGTACAGGATAAATTGTATTTATCTAAACTAAACCTCAATTTTCCCCCAAAATTATATAACAGCACCCAGAATGTGAGCAAGAATACATGGCCGTGGCATCAGTGGATTCTAAATAACAGATTGAATGCTGCCACTATTATGTCCCCTTTTGCTGGCTTGTTGGGAAGCGTCATACGTCTCAAAAGAGCTAATGTAGTTATTGTGGGAAATATGGCAAACGTTAGTGAAGGCTTGAGTTATAGCCATAATTATATTTATGATTATAATCCAGTTTGCGTAAAAAGTCCTTTTTTATTTTTAGTTTTTAATGATACATGTATTATAAATGATGTTGTTAGTTGCAATAGTAGTAAATGTAGATGTAAAATTAGAGAGTGTTGGTCTGGAAACCGAACGCATAATGCTATGGTCATTCGCATTCCCACCTTAGTTCCTATACCTGTGGAAGCGGATCCGAATCAATTCCCCATTACTACTCTATTGAGACATAAAAGGGATTTTGGCATAACAGCTGCGATTGTTACAGCAATAGCGATATCAGCAACAGCGGCCGTAACTGCGGGTATCACTATGGCCAATCAAGTGCAGACAGCTAAAGTTATAAATGAAGTTGTGGAAAAAACCGCGGATGCACTAATGGAAGCCCGCAATGCCCAAGCTCATTCAGCGGCGGGAATAATTCTGTTGAATCAAAAAACGGATTTATTGCAACAAGAAATTGAGCAACTTACCAGCTTGGTACAACTGAGCTGTGTATTATCAACACCTGCGGTTTGTGTCACCCCTATTGTATATAATGAATCAAGCAGCATTATTAAAAACATTTCAGATTTTTTGACAGGCCAATGGAGTGAAGAGCTGGAAGCGATACAGGACCAGATGTTGTTGAAGATTTTGAAATTGAATGGCACACGTACTAAGCCTATCACGCTTGGAGATTACACCTCTTGGTTGTCCTCTGCTTTTTCCTATTTCAAGGAGTGGGTGGGAACATTTTAATTTTATTTATTTATTTATTTTTTTAACTTATTATTTTTAAACATTTTTATTTTTGGGCTTAATCTGCTTCGGTGGCATAATTCTTCTCTGGATGATTTGCAAGCTCAAGCGCAATCAGGCTAGCGAAAAGCGTGTGATATTACAAGCCCTCATGGCTCTTGAAAAGGGCGAGCAGCCAGAGATTTGGCTTTCCCTCCTCAAGCGCTAGACCATGCGCAAGCTGAGTCCGCAGCCAAAGACGGGAAAGACCAGTGGGACATGGTACCAACCTAAGACAGGAGCCTGCCGCTAGAGGGCAGGAGTTCCGATGACGGGTAAGGACCATGTGGCATGCTAGGTCACCTAAGACAGGCGGGATTCCAAAATCTTAATATAAAAAGGGAGGAGATGTGGACGCCATTACAAGATGGCGCTGGACCGCGCCCTTATCTTCAGGGTTAGTGATAACAAGTTATGCCACGCATGCGCTCAATCTGGACTTTGACGCAGGAGAGCTTTGCGCCTATCTGAGAGAGCCCCGTCACCCCGAAGCATATATAAGCCAGGGTTTTTAGCCTGCCCGGGGTCTTCCATAGCTGACCTCGGATCTAGAGGCAGCTCTCAATAAACTCCGCTTATCACGCTATCAGAAGGATCCTGGTCAATTTGTCTCGTCGTGTGTCGCGTTCATCCTCTTATCTTCCGCCGTGGGAGGGTCGCGCGTGACAGCTGGTGCCGAAAACCCGGGATTTCGAGTCCTTAACAAGGCGACGAGACGGTTGAGTGGAGACCCCCGAAAGGGAGGATTCAGAACTGATCAGCGCTGCGGAGAGGGTGAGTTCTGCAAGGCCACTGCTGTGTGAATGTTTATCCGCTACGGCTGCGGCGGCCTTGGCTGAGTGTGGGAGAGAGTGCTGCTTCTGCTTTCGGTTTAGACCGAGAAGAAAATCCTGTGCTTAAGTCCCGTGTAGATAAACGGGCGACATGGGAAATGTTCCAATAAAACAGATGGTTAAAACTTTGCAGCAAATCTTGCTAGCTCGTAAACTGAAGATATCAGAAGGCACGCTTAGCAAATTTGTGAGGGAAATAGACCAGATTGCACCATGGTTTCTAACAACGGGCTCTCTGACTGTCCCATGTTGGGACAAGTTGGGAAGAGACATTGATCGAGCAAAAGAAGAGGGACAGATAAGACCGGGCACGAGACCGGTCTGGAAACTAGTTAGAAGTTGCTTAGTGGACGAAGCTTGTGCAGAAGTGATACGTCAGGGGCAGCGTGAGTGGATTGACTTTCAAGACAGCATGTCAGAAGCAGGACAGGAACACACCCGAGGAAACAGGACGTCCGAAAAGGACGATCCGGGAATAGATCGATCTAAAAGGAAAAAACACAGGAGCTCAAAATTGGAGACAAATACGGAGTCAGAGGAAACCTCCGTGACCGGCTCGGAATCAGAGACCGGAGAGGAAACGGAGACAAAACAGCCAAAAACAGGAGGGACCACAAGAGAGAGGGGGGCTGCCGCGCGGGCACGGCAGGAAGCCCCTACTGAGATTAAGCTTAAAGACAAATCCAAAGTGCCAGGAAGTATTTATCCCTGGAAGGAATTAGGGGCTTTAGGCCTCACCGAAAGTGATGAGGAGGAATTGGAGGAGGCGGCGGCTGCATATGACAGAGGGAGGTACGATGAGTTTGCTGCTATTAAGTCTATACCTCCGGCACCTCAGATACCTCCCCCCTATAGCTCAGGGGGACAAAATTATTCTCTTTTGACGCCGAAGAGCCAACGGATGCTTAGTCAGATGTTCCCGGTTTTTGAAAATGCCAACCAACAGCGATATCATGAACCTTTAGATTATAAAATTGTCAAGGAATTGGCCGAGGCAGTAAGATCTTACGGAGTCAATGCTAATTACACACAATCTTTAATAGATCGTGTCTGTGCGCATTGTATGACTCCTACTGACTGGTGTTCAGTCACCAAGGCGGTCCTAACCACAGGACAGTACCTAGAGTGGAAGTCTATGTGGATGGAAAACAGCATGACCCAAGCAAGACAAAATGCAGCCAGGGGCATGCCTCAGCAGGCTTGGACATATGAGATGCTAACAGGAAATGGTCAATGGGTAAACAATCAGACAGGTTACCCTATAGATGTATACCAACAAATTAATTTAGCCGCCGGAAAGGCCTGGAAAGCGCTGCCCAATAGGGGAGAAGTAAGAGGGAACCTTACAAAAATAATACAAGGCCCTACGGAGCCATTTTCAGATTTTGTGGCTAGAATGCTAGAAGCAGCAGGAAAAATTGTGGGGAGTGTTGAGAACCTGGCCTATACCCCATCCAGTAAATAGACAAGCCCCAGTTCTCCCAGTATTTTTTGCTCAAAAATGTGATAGATTGGGAGTCCCTTGTAGTCCTGCTGTGAGTAAAGTATCAAAATTTTATAATGTCACAAATTTTACTTTAGTTAATAGCTTATGTTTCCATATCGTAAAAAATTCTTCCAGTAATCAGTGCATAAATTTGAGAAAGATAAATGTTACAACATGGCTTGATCCTGAAGTTACCCCAGGGTCGACTGTCAAGGTAGAGGTCGATCAAGAAGGCGAGATGATTTTTAGTGGCTCGCCCCCAGCCCCGCAACTAGGCGAATGGTCGACACCAGCAACTCCGCCGGTGACGCGTGTCGAGACATATGTCTGGCAAGAAGAATTGCTGGCACCAGCAGAGACGGGCGAAAAACATGAGGAAAGAACTCGATGCAATGGTACTCTGGAAAGAGTGAGGGTATTCCCTCCCTGTCGTCCTAGAGAAAGATTTCCACCAGAGTTTGAAAACTGTGACCCAGGGGTACAGGATAAATTGTATTTATCTAAACTAAACCTCAATTTTCCCCCAAAATTATATAACAGCACCCAGAATGTGAGCAAGAATACATGGCCGTGGCATCAGTGGATTCTAAATAACAGATTGAATGCTGCCACTATTATGTCCCCTTTTGCTGGCTTGTTGGGAAGCGTCATACGTCTCAAAAGAGCTAATGTAGTTATTGTGGGAAATATGGCAAACGTTAGTGAAGGCTTGAGTTATAGCCATAATTATATTTATGATTATAATCCAGTTTGCGTAAAAAGTCCTTTTTTATTTTTAGTTTTTAATGATACATGTATTATAAATGATGTTGTTAGTTGCAATAGTAGTAAATGTAGATGTAAAATTAGAGAGTGTTGGTCTGGAAACCGAACGCATAATGCTATGGTCATTCGCATTCCCACCTTAGTTCCTATACCTGTGGAAGCGGATCCGAATCAATTCCCCATTACTACTCTATTGAGACATAAAAGGGATTTTGGCATAACAGCTGCGATTGTTACAGCAATAGCGATATCAGCAACAGCGGCCGTAACTGCGGGTATCACTATGGCCAATCAAGTGCAGACAGCTAAAGTTATAAATGAAGTTGTGGAAAAAACCGCGGATGCACTAATGGAAGCCCGCAATGCCCAAGCTCATTCAGCGGCGGGAATAATTCTGTTGAATCAAAAAACGGATTTATTGCAACAAGAAATTGAGCAACTTACCAGCTTGGTACAACTGAGCTGTGTATTATCAACACCTGCGGTTTGTGTCACCCCTATTGTATATAATGAATCAAGCAGCATTATTAAAAACATTTCAGATTTTTTGACAGGCCAATGGAGTGAAGAGCTGGAAGCGATACAGGACCAGATGTTGTTGAAGATTTTGAAATTGAATGGCACACGTACTAAGCCTATCACGCTTGGAGATTACACCTCTTGGTTGTCCTCTGCTTTTTCCTATTTCAAGGAGTGGGTGGGAACATTTTAATTTTATTTATTTATTTATTTTTTTAACTTATTATTTTTAAACATTTTTATTTTTGGGCTTAATCTGCTTCGGTGGCATAATTCTTCTCTGGATGATTTGCAAGCTCAAGCGCAATCAGGCTAGCGAAAAGCGTGTGATATTACAAGCCCTCATGGCTCTTGAAAAGGGCGAGCAGCCAGAGATTTGGCTTTCCCTCCTCAAGCGCTAGACCATGCGCAAGCTGAGTCCGCAGCCAAAGACGGGAAAGACCAGTGGGACATGGTACCAACCTAAGACAGGAGCCTGCCGCTAGAGGGCAGGAGTTCCGATGACGGGTAAGGACCATGTGGCATGCTAGGTCACCTAAGACAGGCGGGATTCCAAAATCTTAATATAAAAAGGGAGGAGATGTGGACGCCATTACAAGATGGCGCTGGACCGCGCCCTTATCTTCAGGGTTAGTGATAACAAGTTATGCCACGCATGCGCTCAATCTGGACTTTGACGCAGGAGAGCTTTGCGCCTATCTGAGAGAGCCCCGTCACCCCGAAGCATATATAAGCCAGGGTTTTTAGCCTGCCCGGGGTCTTCCATAGCTGACCTCGGATCTAGAGGCAGCTCTCAATAAACTCCGCTTATCACGCTATCAGAAGGATCCTGGTCAATTTGTCTCGTCGTGTGTCGCGTTCATCCTCTTATCTTCCGCCGTGGGAGGGTCGCGCGTGACACCCAGTATTTTCAGTATTCTTGGTCAAGACTATCATGCCAAGGCATCGTTCGTTTAATCATGTGTCATCTACTTAACCTGCTCAGATCCTCAGCTAGTTCTCTGTAAATGTTAACATACTTAGGACAGTGCTTGGCACCTGCTGGGTTGTTAGGCTAGCCTAGTGGCCTCCTGGTCTTTAGGGGAGCACTATCAACCCACCTGATTCTGGTGGGACTCTGTCAACGGGCTACTTGGCTAGTACAGTTCACATTGTGGGTATTGCCAATTACTCTTCCCTGGGTTCAGAGAAATCTCTAACTACTTGATATTTAGTGAGGCATTTGTAATGGTTGCCACCTGCTTTATTAATAAAATGCATTCTCTCGATAGAGTAGATGAGGAAAACTGACGGTGCTCTAGGGAATGGATGTGTCCTGATGAAATCAATAGGAATTATGCAAGGACACATCTATTTGGATTATAAGTATGCCCGAGTGTGGTTTTGGTAGATTGAGGATGTGCAAAGGATCCTTTTTATGGGAATCCCCAATGGTTACATTGGTCACTATTGACCAAAGGATGCTGAGGTTTGAGGTTTCAGATATAGGAAATAAGGGCTAAATAACCTTTCATGGATAATTTGCATTCTGCAGGCTGCCCAGATGACAGTTACAACCCTCCATTTTCTTTAGCCTGCTCAGCTGGTGAACTGTAAACTGCTCAAGTGTTCAGGCTTGCATTTCAATTGCCCAAATAGAGATTCACCAATATGAGAGTGCTCCAGCTTTCTCAGGAATGGTGCTATGAACAACTTAATTAGCATTTTATGTATCCACTGGTTCTATTATTGACTTTGAGACATGTTTGGATGAACTGGCAATGTTTAGTGAAATAATGGAAATGTTTACTGCACCAATCAGGTTGACACATGAATAATGATTCAATTCATAAAAGGTTTATTGATTTTTGTTAAATGACCACCAGATGTGTTTGCATTTTTTTCATAACTTATTACAACCTGTATTATAATATTTATATATAATACAGAGAATTCTTCAGAGATGATGCTATATGTATTAAGCTGATCTACACCAGATGGTTTTAGGTAAGAGGCAAATACTGTTAAAGTTAAGGACCTGTATAGTGTTGGTTTTTAAGCAATCCTCAAGCAAGTTATAAAATACCAGGTACCTGGATTTTTTTTAAAAAAGTATATAATTTCCAAAAGGAAAAGTTTTTGTGAGTTTAATCAGATTCTCAGCTCACATGTGTCAGACAGTTCTTCACTGTTGAAGTTAGGAAATGTTACTGAAATCTCAAGCTTACAATTTATTCTATTACTTGATAGTAAATGAGGCAGTTTGCAAAGATCACTTTTCCAAACTTCTAGGCAAATGTTCACAGTTAAAATGGCTTGTTTTCTGTGAGTTGCTTATACAGTGTGTGTACATTTGTAGGTATATGCATTATATATAATATGTTTTCACAGTGCTTTCCCAGTTACTATATAACACAAAGCACTTGTTTTCTGTGAAGTGCTTATAGTATATAATACTTATATATGTATGCCACACATATGTTATATCCACCACTTGTCTGTCAGTTTGTTCTACTGTGGCAGCTTGTGCGTTGCTGTGATGCTGGAAGCTATGTCACTGGTGTTTCAAATACCAGTAGGGTCACCCAGCGTGAATGAGTTTCAGCAGAGCTTCCAGAGTAAACTCACAAAAACTTTTCCTTTTGGAAATTATATACTTTTTTAAAAAGTTGGAAATGAAAGGAAGGAGCAGTAGTTGGATAATACAGTCTTGGTGATAGAAAGAAAGCTGGAGGTAATGTGACAGAATTTTGCAAGACCAACAACTTGTTTATAGAAAAATATCTTTTTAACAACATAAAAGGCAACTGTACACACGGACTTCCCATATCGAAGTTACAGAAATCAGATTGACTACACATGTGGGAAGAGACATTGCACTGTTCAACACTAGCAGCTAAAATGAGGCCAGGAGGGTAAATGTGGCACGGACCATGAGACGCTTATATTGTAAGTTCAAGTTGAAGTTGAAGAAAACTGCAAGTCCACAAAAGCCAACATGACTTTGAGTATATCTGTGATATTTAGTTTTTTGGGGGGCCAACATAGCACCTGTAAGAAGAGTTTAGCCTATCAAGCGGGCCACAGCTTGATGGTCTCCTTTTGAGGTGTGACCAAGGTAAATGTCCTCCTCGAGGTCAGGCCCTCTCTCTTTCTCCCTGGTGGTCCAACCAGCATGCTGCCTGAGCTAGCTGTCCTGCCGCACCACGTGTGCGGTGCTACCTGTAGGCCTGGCCAACCTGTGGACCACAGTGGACCACATTACTGCATGAGCTGTTCCATGCCTGGGCACCGTCCCACCTTGCTGTGTCTGCTGCCTTTGGGCACACTTTGCTCATCTTGCCACCATAACAGATGCCACACCTTCCACCAGCCACATGACATTGCTGTGCCACAAGGCTCTACTGTGACCTGCTTCACTACACTGCTGCACTAATGGCCTCTGTTACACCACACCCCTTGATCTTCCTACTGTCTGCTTATTGGGCCTTGCGAGTTGAGTATATTAACTGCCCCACTAAAGTGAGTTGGACTGAGTTCTCTGTACTGCTGTGTGTACTCTTTTGCTGTTATATTCATTTTCGCTACATAAATTATTGTGTATGTGTGTGTGTGTGTCTTCATTTTGCTTTCTAGAGAACCGTGCCGCACACAGTATCTTACCTGAATTTTGAGACCATCTGAAGAACAGATCTGATGTCTTGGACACTACTGAAAGAAGACTTACTAAGGTAGGGATGTCACCAAGAACATTATATATGAAGAAAGGAAGAGGTTATTAAAAAGACAAAAAAATAAGAAAGGATCAAAGTAGATGTCAGAGGAGACTGAAACTTGATCTTAATCATAGAGTAGGTAAGGCAAATGGAAGAAATGATGACATTAAATTGCTGAACAGAAAATTTTGAAGGACAGATTGATAAGACAAAGTAAAATATTATAATGATCTGCCCAACGTCCTAGAGTCAGAAAATAACAAGGAAAGGACACACTCGGCACATCTTAAACTGAAAGCGCTCGAGAGAAATTTCAAGTCTTGAGTTACAATATTGAAAGCTTCTTTGGGGAAAGTGTTGAATGATGGAGGAAACATCAAAAGAAGATGAAGAAAGTAACACTCACTGCACCAAGGAGAACTAGTCGACACAAACCATCTCAAGAGGTCACACATAAGCAAGAAACAGTGGTACTGAAGGAAGAAGTCCAAGCTGCACTGAAAACATGAGCTTAAAACAAGGCTCCAGGAGTTGATGGGATCCCAGTGAAATGGTTCAACAAGCTGATGAAGCACTGGAAACACTCATTTATCTATTCCAGAAAATTTGGAAGACAGTTACTTGGCCAACGGATGGAAGTGATCCATATTTGTATCATTCCCAAGAAAGACGACCCAACAGAATCCTTAAATTATAGAGCAATGTGACTGATATTACATGCAAGTAAATTTTTGCTGAATATCATGCAACAATGGTTTCAGCAGTACATTGAGGTAGCACTGCCAGACATTGTTTGAAATCAGAAGAGGACATGGAACAAGGGATGTCAGTGTGATTTCAGATGGATCTTGGCTGAAAGTAGAGAATACCAGAAAGATGTTTACTTGTGTTTTCTTGACCATGTCAAGGCATTTGGCTCTGTGCCTCATAACAAGCAATGGGTAGCTTTGGCAGAATGGGAATTCCGTAACACTTCATAAGGAACGTGTACACGGACAAAGAGACAGTTGTGCTAATAGAAGAAGGGAATATGGCCTGGTTTAACACTGGGAAAGGTGTGCATCAGGGTTATATATCTGGATAACTCTCATCTATACCTGTAGACCAGGATACCTCTCATTATACTTATTCAATCTGTATGGGGAGCAAATAATCAGAGAAGCTGGATTATATGAAGGAGAATGCGGCATCAGAATTGAAGGAAGGTTTATTAACAACCTGTAATAAGCGGAGGACACACCTTGGCTGTTGAAAGTGAAGAGGACTTGAAGCACTTGCTGAGGAAGGTCAAGGATTGCAGTCTTTAGTATGGATTACAACTCAATTACAATGCATTCTTTAGTATGGATTGCAACTCAATTATAATGCAGTCTTTAGTATGGATTACAACTCAATTACAATGCAGTCTTTAGTATGGATTACAACTCAATTACAATGCAGTCTTTAGTATGGATTACAACTCAAGGCCAAAATCCTCACAACTGGACCAATAGGAAACATTATGACAAGCGGAGAAAAGGTTGACATTGTCAAGGATTTTGTCTTGTTTGGATCCACAATCAATTCTCATGGAAACAGCAGTCAAGAGATCAAAGAACACATTACATTGGGTAAATCTGTACAAGACCTCTTTAAAGTGTGGAAAAGAAAGTATGATCCTTTGAGGTCTAAGGTACATTTCACTCACGCTATGGTATTTTCAGCCCTCTCATATGCATGTGAAAGTTGGACATTAAAGTACATTTGAATTATGGTGCTGGTGAAGACTATTGAAAGTACCATGGAATAAGTACCGTGGAATGCCCAAAGAACCAGCAAATCTGTCTTGGGAGAGGTATAGCTAGAATGTTCCTTAGAGGCAAGGATGATGAGAGTTCCTGTCATACACTTTAGAAATGTTACAAGGAGGGACCAGTCCCTGGAAAAGGACATCATGCTGGGCAACATGTGGGGGGGGGGCAGCGGGGAGGGCAATGAAAAAGACTAAGACCATCGATAAGATGGATTGACACAGTCACTATAACCAGGGGCTCAAACGTTTAAGGACAATTGTGAGGCTGTCACCGGGGAAAGTGGTGTTCGTTCTGTTGTGCACAAGGTCACTATGCATCAGAACTGACTTGATGGCACCTAACGACAATCCCTAAGGATGGGCCCCAAATCTGCATTTTAACCAAGCTTCCCAGAGGACCCAAATGCACACAAACATTTGAGAATCACTGTGCTAGGGTTCTGCAGATCATTCGGGAATTATTGTCAGCTATTTTTGGAAGCAATGTAGCAAACAATGAATAGTATTCCCTCTCATTACTCTAACATAATTTATCATATTACTTCAGATTATCTTGAAGAGTACTATAGCCATGGCCTGCTACACATATTCAGAATATAATTGTGTCACATATTTAATTGATCTCATTACTGAAATAACAGTTGAGTCAGTTCTGACACATGGCAACCCTATGTATGTGAGAGTAGAATTACTGTTTCCCTTTGCTTATAATCATAATATACCAAATGATCTATAATTTAGAAACATTTATAATGATGGCTAACATTTCTGATAATTCAATTTTTGATTCTGATAGGCAGATTTTGAAAATGGCCCACATAAGAGTCCTGTATCCTGGTACACATTGTATGATGTCTGGTAATGTGAGCAGAAAGGATTTTACACTTGAGAGCATCTTTGGTGGACCTGACTTTAGCAGGCACGACATTAAGAGGGAAGGTGCTTCCTGAAGTAAGGGGCTGGGAGTGTGAAAGGGAATCAACAGAAAGGAGATTCTCCCTCGCTGCCGGCTTGAATATGGAGGGGCGCTGAGAGTGTCTTTTAGGAATTGGGCCCAGCCACTGCTGTCCAATGTACTCATTGTAACCCTAGAGGATGGAGTGAAACTTGCCTAGAGGATGTGTGAGGCTGTCAAGCTTTATGGAAGCCAACTGGTTCCTCTTTCTCCTGCAGAGTGACTGTTCTATTGGAACCACCAAACTTTTGATTAGTGGTCCAACACTTTAATCCACTGCTCAACCAGAGCCCCTTCCCAATTCTACATACTCCCTTAACCACCAGCAAGCCCGCACATGGGGACCCCAGTTCTGTAAGTGCACAAACGAAATTCGACCAACAATGGAATGGGATTGATGCGATTATCCCGAACTCACCCTTGGAACACCTTGGAGCAGAGGAGACATTGAACAGTACCCTGACTTCTGACTTAACAAAACGTGAAATAAGCAATGTGTTGTTTTAAGTTGTCAAACTTGTGGGGATGTGTTATGTAGCAATAGGAAGCTTAGATAGTTCCATAACACTTGCTCTGTCACTCAGCAGCTGTAATAACTTTGTGTCAATTACACAATGCATGCATGTCTGTCTCTTTCCTGTAAAAGGAAGGAAATAAGGGCTACCATGCCAACTCTTTAATAGATAATAGTTTATTGGGTTTCTGGTGAATATTATACCTAGTGTTTTTTTTTTTTTAACCAATTGCTGTCAGTGAAATCAATTGACTCCAACTCACGACAGTCCTATGTATGCCAGAGTGGAATTGTGCTCCGTGGAGTTTACTTCTCCTTGAATTTTATTTACCCACAAGATTTTCTTTCTTTCTTAAAAAAAAAAATCATTTTATTTGGGGGGGTGTCATATAGCTCTTAGCAAAATACACACATGCATCCATTTTGTCAAGCACATTTTTACATTTGCTGCCATCATTTTCAAAACATTTCATTTCTACTTGAGTCTTTGGTATCAGCTCCTCATCCCCCCCCTTTCCTTCCCTCTCTCCCTCATGAACCATTGATAATTTATAAATTATTATTTCCATGTCTTACACTGACCAAATGTCTCCCTTCACCCCCTTTTCTGTTGCCCGTCCTACAGGGAGGGGTTTATATGTAGATCATTGTGATCGGTTCCCCCTTTCTTCCCCCACCTTCTGCTTACCCTCCTGGCATCAGTATTCTCATTGTTTGTCCTGAGGGGTTTACCTGTCCTGGATTCCCAGTGTTTCCATACCCATAGGATTTATTTTTGGCAGTCATTGTCAGACCTTTCTTCTGAGACACCTTTGAGTGGACTGGAACTTTTAAGTTTTCTGTTCACTGCCAAGTACATTAGCCATTTGCACCTCTCAGGGACTCGAAATAACCTTGAGGTGAAATGAATTCATGTTTATGAAAGTCCTAACAAGTTGCTTGGCATATGCTTTTTGTTGTAATTAACTGGCGACTGAGTTGCCCCAATTCATGGTGACCCTGTGCAAGACAGAAGCAAATGCTGCCACGTGCCGGACCCTGCCCAGATCGGTCCGTTGTAAGATAGAGGGCTTCCTTTAGCTGATATAGTAGATCTCCAGTCTTTTCTAAATAATCTGTTTTAGTCTAGAAGCTCTGCTGGAAGCTCTTGAGCATCATAGGAACAGGTGAGCTTGACTGATCAAGGCTACTCAGGGGTCCATTAGCTGGGCTTAAATGTGGCCTCTTGCATGGAAGCCGAGCTACAGGCCCTTCATGTGGTAGTCCAGACGTTTTCAAGTAAAATTTAGGGTCTCCTGAGGAGTATTACCAATTATTTTGGTGAAGTCTGGAAGTGTAAACTATGTTCATAATGATCTTCAAGTATTTTTTTCTTTTTGCTCTTACTCTTATGAGTGGATGGTAGTTTTCTATATGACATCAATCAAATAGGTGGAGTGTTGAAACAATACCTTGTATTAATCTACACACTCAATAGACTTTGAAATATAAAACAAAGTTAAAATTCTCATACTATTTTTGGAAAGTATAGCCATTTGAAAATAAAAATTACACCCTCCACTATCATGACCCCAATCCTGCCTTTCACTGTGGCCTGGCCAGAGCATGTACACAAGTACAGATAAGAGCCCAGGGTACATTGAATCCAGGTTAGATAAACCCCTTGAGAACAGAAATTGGAGTAGCACTAACAGAGGGTAGGGGGAAGATGGGGGGAGGAATGGGGAAACCTCAGGGGAAGGGAGACAGTGGTTGGTGTAAGATATAAAGATAATAATAATTTATCAGGGGTCATGAGGATGGGAGGAGGGAGGGAGGGTAAAAAAGAAGAGCTGATATCAAGGGCTCAAATAGAATGTAAATGTTCAGAAAATGATGATGGCAACATATGTACAAATGTGCTTGATACAATTGATGTGTAATTGTTAGAAGAGCAGTAAGAACCCCCAATAAAATCATCTTAATATATAAAAATATATTTCATTTGAAAATAGTATCATTTTCCAAAATCTTTGAACAGCAATGAATTTATTATTATATTTTTAAATGAATTAATATTTTTACATGTTCTCTGCTTAATTCCAATATGGTAACTATCAATACTGCTGCTTGTCTTCGAGCTGTTATACTTCGGTGCTAATTTGCTTGCAGGTTGCTAAGAATCTAGAACCTCTGTACTGGTCTTCTAAATGCCAATAAGGTCACCCTTGGTGGGCGCATTTCAAAAGGGCTTCCAGACAAAGAAAAGCTTGGAGATCTACTTCTAAAAACTACTCAGTGAAAAGCCTATGGGTAACCAAGGAATTATATTTGACATAGTGTTGGAAGGGGAGTCTTTCAGATCAGAAAACTCAAAAGACAATTTAGGAAGAGCTGCCTTCTCAAAGTAGAATCTTCAAGTGCCTTCATGATGCAGTAAAATTATTGAGACCTTCTTTTGCTCATGTGGTATGACCCAAAATAAGAAATAGCATGTAAATATGATGCAAACAAAAAGAGCTGACTATTTTTTGTGCTAATTATTATTAGTTCCTCATTCCACCCCCACTCCCCCAAGATCCCCTGCCATAACCCTATGAAACTATGACTCCAGCTACTGTCTTTATCGATGGAACTATCCTGGATTTCATATAGAGATGAATAGACAAAAACAAAGTTAAAAATAAAAACAAACAAATAAACCCAACAACAATCACAAAATAGAACAGTAAAAACCTCCAATCAAAAGAAAAAGCTGAAAATAATAAAAACTAGAACAAAGTTAAAATGGGTCAAGAGGGATAACGAACAATAAGGCGATAAATTTTACCTAATTACATAGGCACCAGTGCACTTTCTGATGCACTGCACTCTGTGAGCAAGGCTAGTCACTGGGCAATGGTCAGAGGGGGTTCAAGGGAGGCTAAATCCCAATTCACTGTTTACATTTTTAATTTTTACATGCTTATCTCCCCTCTCCTCAGCGTCAGCCACTAACTCTGCTCTTTTAGCAAATAAACATTTAAAAGAGACTCTTCCTTTACTCTCTCTCTCTTGTTTTGAAGGATATTCCTTTATTTGAAAAAATCTTTCTAAGCTAAAGAATGCGGGTAGTTAAGGTGGCGCAAGGACCTTGGGCCTCTACTCAAGCACTCCCTCAATGCATGAATACATTCTTTTATTAAATTGGCACTCTACGATGCCCACCCTCCCAACACAACTGCTGAAGCCAAAGCGGGTGAACAAGTAAATGTGGTGAAGAAAGCTGATGGTGCCTGGCTATCAAAAGAGATAGTGTCTGGGGTCTTAAAGGCTTGAAGATAAACAAGCGGCCATCTAGCTCAGAAGCAACAAAGTCCACATGGAAGAACACAACAGCCTGTGTGATTGCGTGGTCCCAAAGGGATCAGTTATCAGGCATCAAAAAACAAAAAATCATCATATCATTGGTTGCACACCTCCATGATAGGATCGCTGAAGACAAACGGGTGCATAAGCAAATGTGGCAAAGAAAGCTGATGGTGCCCGGCTATCGAAAGAGTTAGTGTCTGTGGTCTTAAACGCTGGAAGGTGAACAAGTGACCATCTAGCTCAAAAGCAATAAAGCCCACATGGAAGAAGCACACCAGCCTGTGCGATCACGAGGTGTCAAAGGGACCAGGTATAAAGCATCATGCAAAAAAAAAAAGAATATATATGGTGTATATATATATGTGGTGTGTGTGTGTGTATGTATGTATATATACCATATTGAATGAAGGGGGAAGTGCAGAGTGGAGACCCAAGGCCCATTTGTCGGCCACTGGAGATCCCCTCATAGAGGGGTTTAGGAGAGGAGATGGGTCAGTCAGGGTGCGATGTAGTACCGATGAAGAATACAGCTTTCCCCCAGATCCTGGATGCTTCCTCCCCCCAACTACCATGATCTGAATTCTACCTTGCAGGACTGGATAGGGCAGAGGTTGTACACTGGTACATATGGGGACTGGAGACACAGGGAATCCAGGGTGGACGATACCTTCAGGACCAAGGGTGTGAGGGGCGATGCTGGGAGAGTGGAGGGTGAGTGGGTTGGAAAGGGGGAACTGATTACAAGGATCCACATGTGACCTCCTCCCTGGGAGATGGATGGCAGAGAAGGGGGGGAAGGGAGACTCCGGATAGGGCAAGATATGACGAAATAGCAATCTATAAATTATCAAGGGCTCATGAGGGACGGGGGAGCGGGGAGGGAGGGGATAAAAAAAGAGGACCTGATGCAAAGGGCTTAAGTGGAGAGCAAATGCTTTGAAAATGATTAGGGCAAAGAATGTACGGATGTTCTTTATACAATTGATGTATGTATGTATATGTATGGATTGTGATAAGAGTTGTATGAGCCCCTAATAATATTTTTTTAAAAAAAGAAAAGAAAAGAAAGACAGCGGGTAGTGATGGTTCAATGGTAGAATTCTTCCCTTCTGGGAAAGAGACCGTCTTTCAGTTACTGCCCAGTACCCCTCCCATGCACTCACCACTGTTGGCCAGTGTGCAGATACAACATTGAACAGGTTTCAGTGGCATTTCCCAACTAAGACAGAGTAGGAAGAAAGGCCGGGCAATCTGCTTCTCAGAATTAGCCAGTGAAAATTCTTAGTATCGCAAATGTCTGGACCCCAAACAAATCATGGGCATGCCACAGGAAGGGGCTACATTTTGTTCTGTTGAGCCTGGGGTCTTCGCAAACAACAGCAAACTACAGCTTCCTAACTGAAGACAAAGAGTTGTCTCAGGGAGGGGAATGCTAGTTGTGAGTGATTCCTGACTGATTCCTCACACCAGCTGCATTTACCTTCTTCCTTCTCAATCCCTGCTTAGGCCTAAACTTCAGAGCTGTCCTTAAGGGCCCAAGGAGATCAATAGCAGTGAGCACAGGAAGCTGAAGCTTCAAGGGAACAATGAAAGGTGTGAAATTCTTTCCCTTGTTCTCTTTCTGTCACAGCTCCACTCTATGACATGAAAATCTTCCCTGTCTTAAAATAGTCTGAAAAGAAAGCCACAAGGCTGTAAGCCATTAACTTCGCCCCCAACTGATTGCAAAGGAACCTAACCATAAGAGAGAAGGGTGTGGGGAATTTGAACAAATCCTCTACTTAAGAAAAAGACACAGAAGTAAAACATAAAAACCTCAACTGGTGATTGGGGATTAGAAAACCAAGTGGGGGCTGTTGCTTTTGAAATAAGGGAAGACTATTTTGAGAAAGCCTCAAACAAGTTATGATAGTAGCAGTAAGATAATAGAAAGTGCTTGAGCAGGTAGACGTGCCTTGGGCAAAATTATCCTCCTAGTTATGAATGTCCCTTTCTTTCTCATTCCCCCAAGTCTCTTGCTTGTTCTTAGTGGCTGACCAAATAATTCCAGCTAAGATTTTAATTTCATAGTTAAGAGTAATTTAAAACAGGGCTGGTCCTCCTGGTATTTATATTTCAAGGTTAGAGAAAGGGGTCGAGAGAATAGGCTTGTAGACACACAGATTGTGTGTTAGTCTGGGCTCACTAGAGAAACAAATCCAGAGACATTCATATATGTGTAAGGAAGAGCTTTATATACAAGAGCAATTGAACATTGAGAAAACATCCCAGCCCAGTCCACATAAAGTCCGTAAGTCTGATATTAGCCCATATGTCTGATACTAGTCTATAAAGTCCTTTTCAGACTCACGAAATGCATGTAATGACGCCAAATGCAGGAAGATCACAGGCCAGTGGGTGGGAAGTTTTGTGGATCCAGTGGTGTTGTAAGCATCTCAGCATTGGCAAGGGTCTCCATGTGGCTTCTCCAGCTCAGGACCCTAGCGTAGTTCCATGAGTCAGTAGAGCATCTCTCAGGGAGTGAGCAGAGAGAGAGTGTCTCCCACCACCAAGGAGGAAAATACATGAATTCCCAGCATCCTCAGGGGAAGGCCATGCCCACACAGAGGCCTCATTGGCTATACAGTGATTGACAGGCTAGACTCCACCTCTTCACTCAGAATCCTCTCAAATTGACAACAGATTATATAACTACCACAGACTGTGATTGGGTGAAGTTTTGACACTGGCTGTGTCAGAATTCTGTGGCCTGAGCTCCAATGGTAGTCTCTCAAAATGCTGTTTCCGCAGAATTTCTTTTCTATATGACCTACCTGCAGTTTAAAAAAAGCCTATTCTCATGGTTTGAACTTTTAAGAATTTATTGTTCGACTCAATCCGCATACCTTCCTGAAGACAGGGTTTTAATGTTTGCTCTTCTCATTTCGGGATTCCTGTACCTAGATGTGGCCCTTGGTGACATCTCAGGGGGGAAATCTCAGCATATTCTTTGTTATCTAGTGATAACTAAGGTATTCAAAAGCTAAGACCACTTATTGATTTTGTAAGATTAGTCATTTACATTTCCTGGTTGGCCCTCAGAAGTTTCAATATATAGGCAGTCAGAATGGACTGCGTTTTAAACATTGGTGCTGTTAATATGTTGAGTGCAGCGAAACTCTTGGAGGTTGGTTATATACATTATACATTAAATAATGAAATGAAAACTGTTAGTTTCCCAATATATAAGAATACCAGTTAACAGCTAGTTGCCATAGAGTGATCTGACTTACAGTGACCCCATGTGTCAGAGTCAAATGGCTTCACAGGGTTTTCAAAGCTTGCATTTTTGGAAAGAGATCGTCAGTCCTTTCCCAAGGCACCTCAACCTGGGCTTGAACCTGAAACCTTTTGGTCAACAGCTGAGTGCACTAACCATTTGCACCACTGTGGGACTCCTAGAATATAATACATTTTTTCAAGTACACAATTTTGAGAAGTTAAAAATTGAAAAAAGATTTTTAATCAAAACTAGTATCTACCTATTCAAAGGAATTTGGTAGACATAGTGTATCTTCACATTTGTCATGGATGTAATACCTTAGAAAATATGTAAACTCTAATTGTTGATATTTAGAAATTAATATCAGAACAAGAACTAGAACAAAGCCTAAAAAGTTGGGGTTGTTCTATTACAGGTAGGGTACATTTAGAATTTAGAATGGAAATCAATATGCTTAAGTTAGTTTTTTTAAGAGAATGATTTATTTGCTAATATGTTATTAGTTTCTTAAAAGCATGAAGGACACTCAAATTCATCATTTTTTGTTTTTTGATTAACACTCTTTTTAAAAAAATAGAAAATAAGATTGCTATGGCAATTTCCCCCCCTTTCACTCATCTTTTTCATATTTATCCCACAGGAATTGGCAATTAGGTACATTTATTTTATGATTCTCCACTACAAAGATTTAAATTCTCTTACTTAGAAGTCTGCCCTTCAGGGAATTAAGAGGGCTTATCTCTGCTGGCCATGTGGAGGCCTGTGAGGGGTCTCATCCAGGCTGAAAGCAGTTTACATTCCCGGAATGCATGGCTGTCTCTAGTGTCCTGATCCTGGTGATGTTGCAGTTGGTTTTTGCCTCTGTCTGAAGCTTCCTTTCCTAGTGGTTATACAATTCGTCTGTTCTTCAAAACCCGTTTATGAATTCATTCTTTGTGCAACTTTCCCTTCCCAGCTTTACTTCTTTTATCCCCTGCCCTATAAACCTAGGCCAGAGTTCATCACCATTTCTTCTCCGAGATCTCCACATTGTGGACATACTTTTAGTAGGACATTAATCATGATATTGCAGTCGTAATATTAACTGCCTGAGACCAAGATTGTTGACCTTTCCAATCTCCGTCTTCCACACTCAATCTTCCACACAAGTCTCTTTAATAATGTTATGGGTGATAAGTAATATTTATTAAGTGTTTAGTACCATTTTTTATGATCAATTCTGAGACATTAGACCTTTTGAAACATCTTGAAGCTTAGGGTGGATGTAACAATTGATGAAATCATAGGTTTGATGAAGTACCAGTTACTATGCTGTCCGCTCCCGTGAAGATTTACAGACTTGGATTGCCTATAGAGCCTTCCTGAGAGTTGGAAACAGCTCAGTGTCAGTGGTTTGGGGCTTAGGTGTTAGTTTTAAATAGGTAATATATTTAAATATGTAAAACACCTAAATATGTAATACATTTTGGCTTTGACCCAGTGAAACCCGTTCAAAGGATATTCTGGTTTGTATATGGGAAAACAGGCTTAGGTGGACTGAACACCCAGCTCAAAGCCACATAACTAATAAGAGAGGTGACAGGTGTGGATGACTCCATCATCTCTGCTCTTCATCACTGTGATGGGGAAGGGTGTTACAAAGGCAGAGCACGAACCTCTTGGGGATCTCTTTTCTATGCCAGCTACCATGCTATATGCTTTACACACTACTTCCCATTTCATGGTCACAGAAACTTTGTGAGGTGGACATTATCATTTTTCTTTCACAAAGTCGCTGAGATTCATGCTTGATAATTTGTTTAAAACTATGGAGCTGAGGAGTACTGAAGCTTGAATGGGAACTTAGGCCTGGAGGATTCTAGAGTGCCATCTAGCACAATTTTAATACACAACGCTCTTTCAGTTTAAGGGATATCATTCATTGGTACAACAATCTGAACTGAACAGATGATATAAAGATTAACCCCATGGAGGAGAAAATTCGGCAGTAATTCCTTGTGTGGGTACAGAGTGTCCTAGACGCTTAATGGATAAAAGGAAAAAGCGCCAGTGATAGCCTTGCTGATAATCTGTCCAGTGACCTGGTCCCAGGGGTGCTTCATTGGTCTGGCCGGCACAGATAATACTCTCCAGTCTCCACTGCCTCAGCCCTGTCCTCCAGCAATGTGCTGATAGAGCAGTGTGTCAACTCGCTGAATTACCGAAATCCCCGCCTGTAGCTTTGTGCGTCAAAGTCTGGCAGCATAAACAATGTTTAATTGATAGTCCAATTATTATGTTGTTTACTTGATGGCCCTGTGGACCGAGTCTTACAGATGAACTGCTTTACTTTAGTCCAGCGGATTCGCCCTTGGGAGATTCCATTATGCAGGTTCCCAATAAGGTGCGTTTATTTTGTATTTCATGAAGAAATTCCGTTTTCTTCTTCAATGAGAAAATGAAAGTGGTTTCATGAAATAATGTTCATGAGTTCACTGTTAGAATTCAAGTCCGTGGTCTTTAGGTATTTTCTGCCCTTGCAAGGATTATATGTTGTGTGAATACGGCGATGTTTTTATTCTTCACCTGAGGGGATTTTGATATATGACCAGGATCAATGAATTTAAACACAGCTTTCCTGAGCAGTGCCCCCAGACTATGGTCTACACTGTATTAACCATAAGAATTGCCCTTTGACACTTGGAGCCCATCGTCAAGTTTTTAGGGAATGTAGCAAAGCTAGGTCTCCCCCATTGAAAGCCTTCCTCTTCCCACTCGCCCTCTACTTGCCCAGTTGCTAGCTTCCCAAAGTAAGGCAGGATAGAAGTGCTCCTTCGTGGCTCCGAGACTACCGACATTTCCAGACTCTCGTCTTTCTCCCACAGAGCGCTTGGTGGGTTTGAACCACTGACGTTAGGTCAGCAGCCTAACGTTCAGGCCACGGGACCACCAGAGCTCCCTTTAGCTAACACAGTAACACCAAAGTTTCTTGAGTGTGGAACTCATCTTTGGTGTGTCTGTCGTCACCGTGAACTTTTGTTCCCTCACTGCTCTTCAGGGACTGTGGTCGAGCCTATCCGTTCCCTGCTATCCGTTCTCCCTTTTCCTTTCAGCAACAAACCCTCTGATTTTTACCGAGGCGCCTGGGTGGCTTTCCAACTGGAGGTCATGCTTCTTGTTTTGTTTTTCAAACTTTATGTAGTAGGTTGGCGAACAGTTTACAGAGAAAATTCATTTTCCATTCCACAGTGTATAGACATTTCATTTTAGGTTTAGGACATTGTGTGACAGCACTTTGCCCACTTCCTCCCTGTCCCCTGTTTCTATTTGTCCTTCTCTTCTTCCCCTTCCTACTGTCTGCGCTTGCCTTTTGGGTAAAGGCTGCCCCTTTGATCAAGTATGGCTAGTGGTCCTGAGGAGCCCACCACACCCTGGCTTATCCACTTTAAGATCCAACAGTTCTTTGACTGAATGCTGGGCTCAATTCCAGGCATGAAAGGTGTCTAAAGGCCTCAGTCTTGGGAGGTTCCACCAGTTAGAACGGAATTTTTCAGCTGCTTTGCAACTAGCCAAGGCTGTGCGAATAAGCTTTTGCCAGTTGAATACGATGTGGGCAACTTCTGCGTGACTTCTTTCCGTGGAAGTTGCTTGCCTTCTCCTTCCTATCGCTCCCGCTTCTTGTGGGCTGGAAAATAGATGTGACTCCAATGATTCAACTTGGATGACCCCATAACCAGGAAAATACTTTAAGGATAGAAGGAATCTGGGGACTGGAGGCAATCGTCAAGAACGGACTATCTGGATTATTTTATGTAAGGGAAATAAAATTCCTTCTTTCTGAACCACCATCGTTTGGATGTCTTTGTCGTAGCAGCTTAGCACAAACTGTCACTAATTGCTGCGCTAGAATTTACTGAAAATTTTCGGCCTGGGTTAGCATAAACTTCCTGCATTCTATTAGCTTTCCTTGATAAATGTTTTTAATGAGTGCTGGAGAATTCCCAAGTGTTTCAGAGGATAAAAATTTAGGTCAAAAAACATTTAGAAAGAAGCCAAGTTTGTGGATTTAGCATTAAATTGTAGACTGAGGACTCAAATCATGAAACATTTGCTCACACTGAGCCAGATTAAAGACTGGACTTTCTAATGATAGAAGATGAAGTTGAAAATGACTCATGTTACGTATAGTATCACTAATTCTTTTAAGTGTGTTTATATATAAATGTCTCAAGCTACTGAAATAAATGAATGATTCATATTAGCTTCAGAAAGAAAACCTTTGGGGTTTTCTGTGTCTGCTCAGTATTTCAGCTTGCCATTATTTAAAGGCTTATTCAAAACTTTTAATAGCAGACTCACTGGCAACAATGTCAATTCTGACCTCAGTCAAACATAATAAGAGAGAGCAAATTGTGTTTTCCTCGGAAAAGAAAACCACAGCATATTTTCCTCCTGGAGTAATTTGATTTCCTTTTGCTGTAGCAAGTCCAGAGAAAATGACTGCAATTCTACCACGAGCTTCCACAAGTTGAAACTGAATGTCTGTGATTTTACTTCCCGCGGTGACTTTTCTGCTCCAATACTTGGGTTTCCACTTTAAGGTCCCTGATTACTACATGGGCTGCAAGATCTTAATGTAACTAAGCACGCTTGGCTTGGCTCTGTTTTGGTGTAATGGCATCCTGCCTGCTTCTGTGATGAATGCGTCTAGAGCTTTAGCCCTGAAAACTCCAATCTCCAAGGAATCGTTGATTTTGCTTCTGACGTTTATGAAGGACACCTGCGTAATGTCTGACCCTGGCCTGAATTTCTGTATCTCCATATTTATCATGGTACCTGTGTTTAGCTGCAAACCTAACAATGTACAGTCACAGTTTACTAATTGGAAATCCTAACAGATTTTGACTTTTTCATTGCAACATCTGTGAAGCAGTTTGTGATTTGATCGGTGTCTAGAAATCTTTATTTCATTGGCTAGCAGCAGCAGATCAAATTTCAGATTCCCTTTGCTGGCATTAGAGTCAAGATAAATCTTATACAAGGAGGTAACAGGAATCCTGAAGAAAAAGGGAAATGAATGGCTTCTTAGATTTTCCTTGTTTTATGTTGGATTTCCTAGAAGTGAAAAAAGAAATGGTTTCTTGAGACAGACAACCCAACTCCTTGTGCAGAAAGAAAAACAGAGAAGGAGCCGTGCTCTTTCTTATTTCTAGATTCCTGCAGGGTAATTTTAACCCATTCCTCATTGTTTATTTAAATTTTATAAAATTTATTTCTTTATCTCTAGGAGATTCTCACCCAGGTATCAATAAAACCTATGGGGGCAAACCATTCTTCAAAAGATTAGAACAGATTCACTATTGACCAAAAAGAAAAAAATAATAGTTTTATCATCATTTGAGGAAAACATTTGTGAGCCATTTGGTGTATCTGCTATGGAAATTCAAAATGCTTATAATAGAGAGATGATATGAAGTGAAAAATGTTTTTATAAGGTTGATTTGTAAAAGAAAGGGAGAATAAAAGGGCTTTCTATTCCCACAAAGAGTTACACTCTGGGAAAGTCACAGGGGAAGTTGTACTCTGTCCGACAGGGCCCCTATGATTTGGAATTGACGGGATGGCAGTGGGTTTGGTTTGAAACACACACACACACACACACACACACACACACACACACACACAAAAGCATGTGTCCTAGATAGCATTGGATATAGAGCCCATCTATATGTTCCGACTTTTAAATTACTCCACTTCCCACTTTTGGTCAACAGCACATTTTAAGCCCATCATTGCGTTCCTGAAAAGAGCTCTCAAATCTCAACCTACCTATGCTACAGGATCCCAAAGAACACGGGTCATGCTGAAATTCCTTTCTGAGCGATGAGCTTTTGTACAGCATTAGAGTTGGTTGTCGCCTGCCCTTGAGTTGGCCACAATTCATGATGAACCCAGGTAAAGTTTTGGCCCAGTCCTGTCCCATGATAGGTTGGAAATCATACAGTTGTGAACTGTGGGGTTTTCACTGGCTGATTTTTGGAAATGTATTACCAGGCCTTTTTTCCTAGTTTTTCTTAGTATGGAGTCTCTGCTGAAGCTTGTTCAGCATAATAGCCATATGCAAGTGTCCAATGACAGATGGGTTGTGGCAGTGCATGAAGGTGCCTTAACCAGTGATCTCACGAGGGTTGATAGCATGGGGCCCGAGAATTCTCTCACTGCAGGAAGAGCCACTGAGCCTGTTCATATAGCATAACCTGTGAGTAAATGCTCAATAGCTATGTTTTTGATCATGATGATCCTTGGATTTTAGGAAAACATCTTTATTTCAATAGAACACCTGTGGGTTGCAATTCGGTATTAAATCAACTAGCCAGCTGCCTCAAATTCTTTCTCAAGTAAAGTAGGATTTAGCCACTAAACACAATAAGAAATTCACTTATCAGAGCAATCAATATTTATTTATTCACATGGCTTCAGGTGAGGAGAGTATTAGGCTTCCGGCACCATTTATGTTAGAAACTAGTGGGCACAAATGAGATCATATTAACACTAATACGTAATTTTATTAACCCAGGAGAGTCTAGACATCTAGAAAGCTCCCTTTGAAATATCTTTTTAGGGGGTCTTTAGGAGGCATCTTCAAGGAATGTGTGAAGTGTGAATAGCTCTTCTTTTCAAGGCGCTGCTGAGTGATTTCTCCTGGCTAGAAAATGCCTGAGAGCAATTGCTTTCAGAACTGAAAGCTTGAGGGACCAGGCAGAGCTGTATGTCCTGCAGACAGCGCGGGCTCAGGACAAGCTCTGTCAATGTAAAATGTGTTTGTCACCTGGGCACACAAACAGCTGTTTGGATCAGTTTCCTAACTTCTCATTTTTGCCAGTAGGCCTTGTCTCCTTAGAGCTCAAAGAGGTGTTCATGAGGCAGAACACATGAGTTCAGGATCAGGTCCCTCTCATGGAAAAGACTGCATCTTGTAGTTGCTTTGCCTGCAGCCGATTGAGCTGAATGAATACACCTGTGGGCTGCCACCGTCTCCTCAGACAGGCCTAGATGTGTCTGCGTCCCAGCAGAAACAACAACTCACGCTGAAACCAAAGCCCGCTACATACTGAACAAAGACATATACAAAGGTACTGTGGAAATATAAGGTCTTTCAGTGGAAAATGCCTCATATTAGCTTGGTTCATGCATGCATGCCTCATTTATAATACAAATAAATTCCTAGGCCCCATTCGGTTCAGGCTTGGCACAGTGTACCACACTGAAGAAACACAGTGTAGAAACTAAAAGTGATTAAGTAACAATTCCCACATTTGTTGTTTAAAATTCACACTAACAGGAGTTCTGCTGGTGCAGTGTTTAAGCGCTTGGCGCCAACCAAAAGATCAGTGGTTTGAACCCACCGGCTGTTCTGTGGCAGACAGAAGTGGCAGCCTGTGTTTGTAAAGATTTCCAGCTTCGGAAATCCTCTGGGCAGTTCTACTCTGCCCTATGGAGTCACTGAGTTGACAGCAGTTGATGTGGTTTAAGAACATTAAAAGAAAAGCCCCAAGTTGATAATCCTCATCAGCACGTCTAGTAGGCCCTTTCTTCATGCCTGCTCTCTTCCCAGCACCTCCCTGGATACGAAAATTCACTGCTTTGTAGTCGATTTTGGCTCATAAGTACTCTGTGTAGGGTGTCTGAAGCTTTGTAAGACCATGTGGGAGCCCAAGCAAACAAACCCAAACAAATAAACAAAACAAAACTCAGTGCCAGCAAGGACAGGGCAAACTGCCCTTGTGGGCTTCCGGACTAACTCTTTATGGGAGTATAAAGCCCCCATCTTTCCCCTGAGGAATGGCTGATGATTTCAAACTGTGGACCTTGTCACCACTGGGCACCTCATTCTTTTATTCTGTACACATTATCCCAGCTCTTAAGGCCTATGGATTTTCTCTTTTTATATCTCTTTAATCCATCCACATCGCCATTGCTCAATTAGCACACCTTTCACTTATAAAGTCTACAGTTGGCTTCTTAGGCATCTTTCCTGCAATCTGTTAATTTTTGAAACTTTTTGCTATATTCATTTTTGAGTTTTTTGGTATCAAGAACCTTGTACACTCTTAAAAATTACTGAGGGCTCCAGAAAGCTTTTGCTTATGTGGTTTATACAAATATTTACCCTCTTTGACATTAATATTGAACAATTTAAAATAATTATTTATTCATATAAAATAAAATCATTACATGTTAACAAAAGAACATTTTTTTGGTGACAGGAGCTGTGTTTAAAAAAATAAAATGAACTTTTGTAATAAGCATGGCATTGTTTATATTTTTGTGCAAATTTCTGTAATGTTCGGTATAAAACAAGATAGTTGGGGGTGGGGAGGTCTCCTATTTACTTCTATATCAATCCATTGCACTTTCACACACCAGATAGCCTCCACTAGCCTCTGCTATATACACATAAGAGAAGAGTGAGTAATATTTTTATGGAAATAATATTGACTTTGAAAACCTTTGAAAAAGATCTTGGGGAATTCCAGGATATCTTAGATCCCATTTTGAGAACTGCTGGTTTATATCTTTCTAAAATATGAATCTGACTACCTTCCTTTCCTGCTTAAAATCTTTCAAAAGTTCTCTTTCGCTTACAGAATAGTAAGTGAAAGAGCCGGAAGACACTAGGTTTCAGGCTTAGGCAATTGACTAATCAAAACAGAAACTAAGAAAGGAGAGGTATATTTTTCCACAATGATAAACATTGCTGAATGCAGTTTTTATTAGTTATAGTTTTTGAGGCATCAGTTAACTAATAGTTTATTACAGTACTCTATCTGTGCAGCAAATCACTCTCAAACATTATTTGCTTAAATAGCATCTGTTTACTGTTTCCTACAACTCTAAGTGAACTGGTAGGTTTTATTGTTCTGGGTGGGGGTTGGCAGATACTGGATAATTCCTTCGTATTTCTGTAGGTAAGAGAGCTGACTATGACCTTGCTGCTCCTGTATACTTTCCTGTGGGTTGTTTGAACATATTTTAGAGTTCTATTTTCATTTATGTATAGTGTCTGGATATTTTGAATGATATAGCTTTGTGACTGCTTACTCTAAGCAGTAACATATGCTTGTATGTATGACTAATCACAGCCTACTGGTAACACTGTGCTGCCACTTCAAGTGAAACACTGAAGCCTTATTCCCATTGGGGTCACTTTATCGTCTCGCGTTAGGAAAATAGTCTTAAACATTTCTTCTATGTACATTGATGGTCTCAACCATCAAATGTGATTTCAGAAATTTATGAAAAGGATAGTTTATTAATTCCATTCAAAACTCTTCTGAAGGTCCAAACCTTCTTCTATTACAGTACTCTATCTGTGTGGAGTGCGTTTTTAGCCATTCTTTTAAGAGTGGGTTGGCGAGAGAAAAAAATCTCTTCTCTTTGTTTGTCTTCTTGCGAGAATGTCTTCATTTTTCTTTATTCTCTGTACTAGGCTGAGTTCTTTAGAGAAACAAAACCACTGATGTTTATACATAAATAAAGATGTTTATATCCATGTGGGCTTTTTCGCTTCTGAGCTAGATGGCTGCTTGTTTACCATTCAAGACTTTAAGACCCCAGATGCTATATCCCTTGAGAGTCTGGCACCATCAGCTTTCTTCACATTTGCTTATGCACCCATTTTGTCTTCAGCAATCGTGTCAGGAAGGTGAGCATCATGGAATGCCAGTTTAATAGAGCAAAGTGTTCTTGCATTGAGGGAGTACTTGAGTGGAGGTCCAATGTCCACCTGCGACCTTAATATTAAACCTATAAATACATGTATATAGATCCATTTCCCCCTCATCACACATAAATATATTTACATATGTACATGCCTGTATCTAGACCTCCATAAATGCTCTTTGCCTCCTAGTTCTTTTCTCTATTTCCTTTCACTTTCCCCCTGTCCCACCATCATGCTCAGCCTTCATTTGTGTTTCAGTAATTCCTCTTGGTTACATTGCCCCTGATCAAGCCCTACCAGGCCTCCTTCACCCTCCTTGACACTGACTTTGGATCATCTGCTGTTCTCCTGTCTCTGAATTTGTTAACACCACTTCCTTTCCCCCACCTCCCCTTCTCCAATGTCCTCCCTGAAACCCTTGGTCCCATTGTTTTCTCCTCCAGATTGTTCATCCAGCCTATCTTATCTAGACAGACCTGCAGAGACACAATATGCACAAAAGCAAGACAGAGCAAAACAAAGCAACAAAATAAAACAACAACAAACCAATGACACAAAAAAGAAAAGTCTGCAAATAGTTCAAGCTCTGTTTGTTGACCTTTAGGAGTGTTTTCTGGTCAAGTCTGATGGAGTGTCATGCCTTGGCCCCAAAGTTTATTTTTGGTACTCCCTCAGGACTTCCTTGCTCTGGTCCCTTTGCTGTTCTATTGCATGCACTTAGTGTTTTGCCTCTGCGTGGTGGGGTCAGATTGGGTGCAATTCCCACACTGTGTATCCAGTGTTGTCCCCCACAGGGATCTGGGTCAGTGAGGGTCGGCCATATGGTGTTCTCTGTGCATTGGCTGCTCTGAGCAGGGCTAAGGTCCTCAAACCTTGGTAGGCCAGGATGTGCTCCACTCTCTATTCCTCCCCCCTTCATTAGTTCCTGTGTGCTCTGATCAAACATGTCCCTCTTCCTGAGCTGCGGACAACAAAGAGGGTGAGGGGAGACGCTGGACAGTGTAAGACATGAAAAAAATAATAATTTATAAATTATCAAGGGTTCATGAAGGAGGGTGGGTGGGGAGGGAGGGGAAAAATGAGGAGCTGTACCAAGGGCTCAAGTAGAAAGCAAATGTTTTGAGAATGATGAGGGCAACAAATGTACATGTGTTTGACACAATGGATGTATGTATGAATTATGATAAGAGTTGTATGAGACCCCCAATAAAATTATTTAAAAAAAACAAAAACAAAAGAGCTCTCACAACACATGGAATCCAGGAACTGGACTGGGAGTAGCGATACCAGAAGGGTAGGAGGAAGTTGGGGAGAGGAGGGGAGGAAGGGGGAACCAATAACAATACTCAACACTTAACCACACACACCGCCTCCAGGGGTCTAACAACAGAAACCATGGGGTGTGGGAGATAGCAGTCAGTGTAAGATATTCAAATAATAATAATTTATAATTTATCAAGGTATCACAAGGGTGGGAGGGAGGGAGAAAAAGGAAGAGTTGATGCCAAGGGCTCAATAGAAAGTAAATGTCTAGAAAATAATGATGACAAGCTATGTACAAATGTCCTTGATACAAGTGATGCATGGATTATTTTTTAATTTAATAAATCTTTTAATTGGAGCTCATACAACTCATCACAATCCATACATACATCAATTGAGTAAAGCACCCTTATACATTCATTGCCCTCATCATTCTCAAACTTCGCCTTCCACTTGGATTCCTGGAATCAGCTCGTTTTCCTTTTTTTCCCTCCCCCTCCCTCCCCACTCCTCCCTTCCCCCTGCACCCTTAATAGTTTATAAATAATTATTTTATCTTATCTTACACTGCCCGGCGTCTTCCCTCACCCCCTTCCCATTGCCCATCTCCCAGAGAGGAGGTTACACATAGATCCCCAAGATCGGTTCTCCCTTTTCACACCCCCTTCCCTCCCGGTGTCGCCACTCCCACTGCTGGTTCTGAGGGGTTCATCCTTCCTAGATTCCCTGTGTTTCCAGATCCCTACTGCACCGCTGTGCATCCTCTGGTCTAACCAGGTCCGCAAGGTAGAATTGGGATCATGATAATTGGGAAGAGAGGAAGCATTCAAGAACTAGAGGAAGGTTTTGAGTTTCATTGTTGCTACACTGAACCCTGAGTGACTCATCTCCTCCCCACTGCCCCTCTACAAGGGATGTCCGGCTGTCTACAGATGGGCATTGGGTTCCTATCACGCACTCCCCCTCATTCATGGTGATGTGATTCCCCCACCCCCACCCCCTGCCTTTGTTGTTTGAGACCTGGTCCCCTCTGCCCTTCTCGATCACACATTTTGTTGTGCTGCTTCCGTGTGGGCTTTGTTGCTTCTGGGCTAGATGGCCGCTTGTTTACTTTCAAGCCTTTAAGTTCCCGGACGCTATATCTCTCAATAGCTGGGCACCATCAGCCTTCTTTACTACACTTGTTTATGCACACCTTCGGCCTCAGCGTTTATGTGAGGAAGGTGATCACACAATGATGGTTTTTGTTCCTTGGTGTCTGCTACCTGGTCTGTTTAACACCTTGTATTCGCTAAGGTTGTGTGCTTCTTTTCTGTGGGGTTTGTTGCTTCCGAGCTAGATGGCCGCTTGTTTGCCTTCAAGCCTTTAAGACCCCAGACGCTATATCTTTTTGATAGCTGGGCACCATCAGCTTTCTCCACATGTCTGTCTTATACACATCAGCTTATACACACGTCTGTCTTCAGTGATCATGTCGGGCAGGTGGGTATCATGGAATGACCGTTTAGCTGGGCAAGGTGCTATTGTATTGAGGAAGTGTGCATGAAGAGGCCCAATGTCCACCTGCTACCCTACTACTGAACCTATAGATATATGCACATAGGTCTATTTCCCCCATAATCATAAATATATTTACATATGTACAAGTCTGTACTTAGGCTTCTCTGTATGCCCTTTGCCTCCTTCCCTCTATTTACGTACGCTTTCCTCCTGTCCCACCACCATGTTCAGCCTTCATTCTGGTTTCAGTAATTCCTCTGTTACCTTGCCCTTGGTCAGTCCCTAACAGTCCTCCCATCCCCTCCCTCCACTGGTTTTGAACCACTCGTTGTTCCCTTGTCCCTGTGTTGGCCAACACCTCTTCCTTTCCCCTACCTCCCACGCTCTCATGTCCCTCCGGGACCATTGGTCCCAATATTTTCTTCTCTCATTGTTTCTCCAGCCTATATTATCTATGTGGACCTGCTGATATAGTAATATGTGCATACAAATGCAGGTGACTTTGACAGCACCCATGTGGCACATAAGAACATGGCTTCGACAGCAGCAACACTGACACGCTGATAGGCAAAAAAGCCACTTATGTACAAAATTTACAAGGTAAAAAGAAAAGACAAAACAAAAAGATAGCAAAAAAGAAAAAAAAATTGTTGGTAGTTCAAGGTCTGTTTGTTGGCCTTTAGGAGTGTTTTCCGGATGAGTCTTGTGGGATGCCACGTCCTGACCCCAAAGTCCATCCTTTATACTCCCTTGGGTTCTCTTTGCTTTGCTTCCCCCGCTGCTCATTGCACACCCCCAGTGTTTGCCTCAGTGTGGTGGGGTCAGCTCAGTCACACACCCCTCACTGTGTCTCAAGTGCTGTCCCGTGTAGGGCCATGGGTCGGTGTTGGATGTCACATCTCATAGTGTGGTCAGCTGTATGGTCCTCTCTGTACGGTGGGCCCTTTGAGCCGGGGATGCATGGATTATTATAAGAGTTGTAAGAACCCCCAATAAAATGATTTTTCAATTAAAAAATTATGATTAGCCAAAAAATAAAAAAAGATGTTTATATCAAGGATATGGCTCACACAGTTGTAGAAGTGGGTCAGTCTAGTCTGGTTCAAGTCCATAGGTCAGATGCTAAACTGGAGGATTTTTTTGTATGTGACTCATTGAGCACCAGGGGCTGAGAAACTAGGAAGCAGATGCGTGAACTAGGAAGCAGGAAGACCACATGCTGGTAGAGGCAAGGCAGAGGAATCCAAGACCAACAGGTTGGACTTGTGGCTGCAGAGTTGAATGAATCCAGAGTTGACAGGCAGTATGGCAGGCCCCTGATAGCTCTGAGGGCTCTCAGGCAAGATATTGGGCTGTTGGCTCAAGTCCGAAGAACCCGAGGTAATGAGATAGATGCAGGATTCTGATCCAGTGAGAAGGAAGCTAGCTTCCACACAGCTTCAACTTAGATAGGAATAGGCCGCACTTCTGATGAAACTTCCAATTACATCAGACCTGGGTGACCTGATGAAGGGCTCTGCTGCCCTTATACTTGGCAATTCTCCACAGGAAACACATCGTTCTTTCCTGGCTGGCTTTAAGAGTTTTTTCTTTTTGCCTGCAGTTTTCAGACCTATCTCAGGGTAGCACAAAGTTAAAAGTTAAAATTTGGTGATTTGAACCCACAGATTAGTGTCCTCGAAGAACGGTCTGGTGCCCTGCTTCCAAAAGATCACAGGTAAGGACACTGGATGCAGCAGCTGTAGTCTGTAAACATCTGAGTTGGAATTAATTTAACATAAACCCGAAGTTAACTTTTCAACAGTTTGATTATAATATATTTTGCCGGGATTTATTTGTTTTCCCTTTCCCCCCCCACATTACAAAGTATATAGCGCTTATTTCTTTGAATATTTTTTTCAGTCCTACATTCTTTCTAGTCTCCTTTTGGGATTTTAGCAGTACAAACGTGTGTTAGACTGTGTTGACTAGAAAAACAAATCCAGAGACACGCATATATGTGTAAGAGAGAGCTGTATATCAAGAAGTAATTATATATCAAGCAAATATCCCAGCCCAGTCCAAGTCTATAAATCTGACACTAGTTCACAAAAGGGATACTAGTCCTTGATCCCTCTTCAGACTCACACAGCTACATACAGACAGTGTACATACATACATACAGTGTTGCAGAATGCAGGAGGGTTACAGACTGGTGGGTGCAAAGTCTTGTGGCTCCAATGGCGTTGGATGCATCTCCTGGGGTCTGGCAGGTCTCTGAGTGGCTCGCCAGTGGGAAGGTGAAGCATAGAGGTGGTGGTGGGGGGTGGGAAGGTTCCCAGGACCCTCTTTATAAGAAGGTCATGCCCACAATGAGGCACCATTAGGCGTGGCCTGAATGACAGGCTGGATACCAGTCCTACTCTTTTATATCTTCCAGTTGACACAAAATTATGTAACTAGCACAAAAGTTTGATTTTTTTTATTACCATGGAGCTCCCTGAGATTTTGTTCATTTTTTCATGAACATGTCTATTTTATTTTTTTTATATAGATTGAGCTAATTCTAATAATCAAGTCCCCAAATTCTATTCTTTGTTATAGCTGCTCTTTCTTACTTATTTTTTTTACTTTTGTATTTTAGTTTTGTAATTTCAATTTGATTCTTGTTTGCCATTTTAAATTTTTTGCTGCTATTTTCTACTTTTTGTTTCAAGAGAATTCATAATTACTTGCTGAAACAATTTTATGATACTGCTTTGAAATCCTTCTTAGAAAAATTCCAACATCTGATTAATTTCAGTATTGATACCTTTTCTTATTCAAGTTGTAATTTTGTTTCTTTTTAGTTTATGTAATAAGTAATTGTACCTGAATTAGTTGAATGTTATGTTAAGAGACTATGACCCTAATCAAAATGTTCTATTTTAGCAAGAGTCACCTTGTTTAGGTTGAGTCACTAATCTTTAGTGTGTGGTTTGCTTTTAAATGTAGTTCCAATAAAAATTGAGTTTTCAGTATTCTTTGAGTGGTATTCTGATCTGTTTGCTCGGTATCTTTTGTGGCTCTCATTTAGTCCCTGTTGGTGATACCCAGGGGCCTAGAACATGCTTCCCTGGGCCTCCTGTTCTCAGTTGGTAAGATTCAATGAAGGAGGCTAGACTTAATAGGCTTTCTGCTCAATCTTTGCTGTCCTTTCACAGAAGGAAAGCCCCTGCCAAGGTTTCCTTCTCCTGGGGAGAAATAGTGTCAGGAAATACTGGACTTAGACTTCCCATGTACACTTGAGTATAAGCTGACCTGAATATCACCTGAGGCCCCTAATTTTACCACAAAAACTGCATTAAAAATGTGCTGGGAAACTCGGCTTATACACGGGTATATATGGTATGCCACTGGTAGAGGTTCAAAGCCTGCTGGGTCTTGGTCACTCTCTCCTGTTGAGTGGAGAGACACAAAGGACTGTATTAGATCATCTTCAGGTGCTGTGCAATAAGGGTTTGGAGATGGTGGGCTTGAGTAGCCTTCTGCCACTGGATAGAGAGGGCTAGAAGATATGCTATCTGCTTTTAATTGCCTTTTATGTGTTCTTACAATATCCTGTACTGATATTGGTCACATTGCATATTCATTGATTTCCTCCCCAAGCAGAATTTTATATCTAATATTCAGCACCAAACCAAACTTACAGCCATTGAGTCAATCTTGACTCACAGTGACCTTACAGGACAGGGCAGAACTGCCCCCTGTGGTTTTCTCAGACTGTAACTATTTAAAAGAGTAGACAGACTCATCTTTCTCCCGTGGATGATGGTGGTTTTGAATTATGGACCTTGTGGTTCACAGCCCACTGAGTACCCACCATGTCACCAGGATTCTAGTGCCTACCATATCTTAAGAATGCCATAACTACCAGATGAATTAATGAATAGTAGAGCTTATATTTATTTTGTGTACTTTGGACATGTTATCAGGAGAGACCAGTCCCTGAAGGAGGACATCATGCTTGGCAGAGGGGCAGCAAACAAGAGGAAGGCCCTGATAAGATGGATTGACACAGTGGCTGCAGCCATGAGCTTAAATATAAGAGCAGCTGTGAGGATGGCCAAGAACCAGGCATTGTTTCACTGTTGCACACAGGGCCACTATGAGGTAGAAACAACTCGATGGCTCCTAACAACAACAGGACTTACATCATGCAGAAGAGTTGGCTTCAATGAGGCCAATAACAGAAAGTCATCGTAGACTTTCTAACTGAGTTAGATGTGATGAGAGTTGTGCTTTAAAAGAGAATACTGCTTTCATTGGGGGTAATGTAAAATAATGTGGGTCCGCTCATCTGCCAGGTGGACCCCTTACTTGCTCTTCTCCTCTTGGAAGGCTCCAATGATAAGAACTCTGACTCTGGTCACACTCTTTGCAGCAACTAGTTGAGGGTTTCAAACCACAACCTCTGCAACAATTTGTTGAGAATGGGTAGGGCTTAGCCAACTTCTTCCTTGATGCCCCAAATCAAAACCAATCAGAGAATGCCAAATATGCTTTGCACCCCAATCATGTAAGTGCTCTCATTTTAGTTACTCTTCCTCCAGCTCTGAATGCCAACCACCTCCAGCCAGAATATTTTATCCACTCTAAGTCAAGTGGTGGTGGCAGATTCCCTTCCTATAGTAAGCTCAGAATAATTAGCCTTTGTTTGCCATTATTTGGCCTTTCTTTCTTTAGGTCCACACCAGTAATGGAAATAGTTCATAAGAAGATGAGCTCAGGCAGATAAGGCTGATGAACAAGCATCATTCTAAACAAGGACCAGCCTCAACGCGTTGGGAAGCTGCTTTAACCTTAGCTGCTTCGTATATTCAAACTCCGTTTTCATGCTCCAAGTAATTTTTATAGTTGAATACATCATTGAAATCATCACTTTTATTAACCTTCCATTCAGTATGTCATGCTCTGGAAGCTTTGTCATATGGCTGGCATTGAGTTCTGTTCACTTGCCAGTTAATATGTCTCTTACACTTTTTTCTTTCTTTTCTGTCACATTGCCATTAGTCTTATGCATATTTTCATGACCTTGAAAGCATCAGTCATCTAACTTTGCCTCTTTGGAACCTCCACACTGCACTTGGAGCCTCTCTCGACTCTGAATCATTTTGTTACTATCTTCTAGCTCCCATGGTGTTAGCAACTTCCTCAGGAGCCTACTGTATGTATTCTGCTACATTTTTAAAGCTGGCATTTGTGCCCTGAACCGTATGGCTCCCGCTGTGTCTAATAAGCTCTAAATCTATGTCTTCCTGCTCTCCTACTTGGCCTGGTCTCCTGTCTACCTCCTGCTTTTTAATTTTTATTATTTTTTAAAGCAATTCTGCCTTTGTGTGGAGGGCCTTCTTTCCTCCTTATTATGCCTCTTTGTTTAACTCCTTCTCTAACTCACTTTGTCTCTCAGATCCATCTAATGTGCTGGATTCTTCTATTGTGAACTATTCTAAACCCTTTCCCTGAAAGATTGTGAGTTAGAGATGAACATATGAAGCTGAAGGAAATTTGGAAGGCAGAAGTTACACAATTGTCGGTGAATTTGGAGAATTGTCACTGGTAGGAGGCAATGGAGTAGGTTTCAATAAGGAAGTAGGTTCCAGTTGAGCTTGAGCGTAACTGCTGCAAGTTCAGCTCTCCTTCCTAACTACGGTCCTGCTGACCAATAGCCGCGGGAGGCCCAAGATCAGATGTTTGTTGGGAACCTAGTGTTAGTAGCCACAAAGAGCTGATAGTCTTCACTTGAGTTTCACAGTCACACCCCGTCACCATTCTGCACCTAAACTGGTTGTGCCTAGCTCCTAGATTCATCTTTTTTGAAGGCATTTTTTAAATTAGGGAAGTAGTTTACATGTCATCTCATCGTCGCTGTATTCAGCAGTCTAAACCAGATGCAGCTGTGTTCCTGTACTCCGTACCATCTAACACCTGGCCAGGAATTCCTGATCTCTTTCTTCCTCACTCTTGCTGAACTCCTATCTCTTTTGGGGCCCCAAATAAGATTTTTATCTTATCAAACATACATTATTACTCTATATTCTAACTTCTCCATTCTCTGAGTCCATCGGAATGTGGATACCTCCCAGATATTGCAAGGGAAGGTAATTTTTCTGTTTTTAAATTCAAGACATCCTTATCTCTTATGTTACTTTAAAAGCCAAGCCAAAGCAGGTCTGTGGTTTCCTTGGTATCACAGTGACTCTAAAGGATAGAGGGCTTCTGAGGATGCACATCTTTATGGCAGCAGACGGCTTCTTCTTCTTTCCCAGAGTGACTGGTGAGCGCATGCACCTTACCAGTATGTAATTGTGAGCCAGGGCTATGCCATAGGTTTATGGAGTTCCACTTAAAAGCCACCGATTTGGCTCTGTTTTAACTCTGTATCTTCTTTAGCCCACCGCAGTTCACATAGCAATCTGTTGCTGCTGCCTCAGTGTGGAAGAGAAGACAGGATTAGAAAACAGAGTGGCGAGGTGGGAACCTTAGTTTACTTTCTCCAAATATGATCTTGACGGAACTTCTCAAGTCAAGAGTGGGTTCTATGTCCTCTCCACAATCCTACTTTTCTGTAACCAAGCTTTCAATAAAAACTGGCCAAAAGCCAATGTGAGGCTGCATTTTTTGTCAAGGAATCTAAATTCATGTGTTCTGTTTTTGATTAAAAGGAAATCTATATACTTAGAAATCAATGGGGAGTCAGGGAAAGACCTGTGCAGAAGATAGTTTTGAAATCTCTTACAAAAGTAAGAAAATCTAATTGGCTTTCTTGCCTGTTATCTTTTGTCTTGTAACACCACCAACAACACCAACAAGAACGTTTTTTGGGGGGTGGGGGATAGAAAAATAAATATTTTACTTTCTGCAATTTTCTGTCATTGTGTCATTTCGAATCTAGAAAGTAGGATTGTTGGAGATAGGTGCTCTCACCCCTGGATCGTAGAGCCTTCAGATACTCCAATACTCCAAACTCTTGAAACCTCTTAGTTGCATTCCAAGCATTGGACGTGTGTGGGAGTGTAAAGCTGCACACGCTGAAATACGCAGTGATGAAGATCATTCACACGGACAGCAGAGAGGTGGGTGTTTTGGAGCATGGAGGAAAGACGTTCAAATCGAGTGTAATGTGTGCAAAAACGGTTTCTAAGAAAAAATGGGTTCTTTTTGTATTTCTTTGTAAAGAGGGCCTATTTACTCATGTGAAAGTCTTGGTTAAGCTGAAGTGGATTTTTTAGAGTATGAGATGCTTTTATTTTAAACACAGAAATAATTCATACGACAGGAGCAAAAGGTAAATGAACGTAAGCTATTATGAGAAAAGCAAAGCTTTTGCCAGTACATCCTCAAAGACCAGACCGGGTCAGCTCCAGAAGCGGGTATGGAAAAAGCCCATGGGGAAAACACCGAATTTCTAAAAGGATGGGAAAGGTCATTCCTTCATCCTGTAGTGTTCCTCTTCCTCCCCTATTGGTCTCTTCCTGCCTCCACCCTGAGGGCAGGGCTGTGTGTTTGTGGGCTCTTAGTAAGCGTGCAACGTGCGACATACCTGGTTCTTCCTGGCACATTCTTCTGGTGCACGCCCATCTCTTAGAAACTTCTCTTATTCTCAGACTGGCTCTTCCTTGCTTATTGTCAGGCCTTCTCCTCCCCTCCCCCCTCCCCCACCAAGCTTCCTGTCTATCAGATTGAGGATTTAGCTCAGGGCTGTCAAACTGGTAAGCCACAGGTGGCCCCAGATGGCTAGTGATGCTCTGAAATAAAATGAAATGCTCTGAAAATAGAAAAAATTGTGATGAATAAAATAGCGCTTAGGGGAGATCGAGGCAATAACAGACACAATTCCCCAGTTAACCCTTTAACTGCTGAAGACGAGTCTACACGTGGCCCAGTGTCTTTCCTGGGGACCTGGGGACGTGTTTAAACACACCTACTCAGTTCCGGCGACGTTTGGAAGCGATCTGTCTGCCACTCTCAATGTTATGTAATCTAAACAGAGCCCAATAGCGAAAAGGTTAAAAAGCACTCTGGGTGTGCTGTTCTGAATCATACCTAGCGGCAGCCCTCCTTAACCTTTTTAGATGGAAGCCATGATGATGGTACATCTCGTTTGTCAGCTGTCCAACATTTTGTGTTTTTTATTAGTTATTTTGTTACATTTTCCAGTCACAACACTAGAGGTAAGTGAAAACCAGTAGGAGGAAAGCGCTGGCAAGTTTGGGGTAAGAATAATTTTAGTTTTATGAAGACATTAAATAAAATAAATGTTTAAATAAAAGCAATTATATAGTGTTTTTACGATCCTATCCCTATTCCTGAATCCTCACTTCAAAATATACATTTAACACAATCTGTAAATGTGATGTGGCCCGTGTGAATCTTGCCTGTGGCACCAAATGGCCCGCGTCTTAATTGAGTTGGAAGCCCCTGGTTTCTGCGATCGCAGATGTGTAGGGTCAGCAAGGCACGCCAAGTGCTGGCCCACAGCGAGATGGCTTTCCCGACGGGGCGCAGGCGGGGGTGGCGGACTGGTGACTCTTCCAGAGTGGGGACACCAGGCCTTCACACGCGGCAGGACGTGAGGAATGGGGTTGGCCCCACTGGCGTGGAAAACGTAGGCTGAGGTTTGCTGCGATTGGCGCCATAAAAGTTCCAGGTCGTCACCGTTCGTGGTTCGCTGATTCCGTTGCGCTTGTCACTGTCCCAGGTTCGCTGCTTCCCGACAAAGGCACATTCTTTCCTGTTTGTGCAGAAGTCTTACAGGGTGGGTCTTGGCAAAGAACTTTATCGGACTGCCTGGGGGCAAACATGGGGGAGCTTTGGCTCTTAGCCGACTTTATTAAGCCGTACAAGAAAGAAGAAGCAAGAGCACATTTATAAAAATAAAATAAAAACCCAAACCAAAAAATCAGAAATAAAAACAAAGTGATTTGTAGACTACTTCTGGAGAAGGATTCTAGATAACTGTTTTATGAGAAAAGATTGCTTTTTAGGTTATTCACTGGGAGAGATCGATTCACTTATATATCCATCTCCAGCCCCCCCTCCACCGAAAACATGATTTTATTTTTAGGAAAGGATATAATCAATTCACCTAAAGAGATCATGATGTGAAAAATGGATGGAGCCATTTATTGTTTCGAATATGTTGAACTGTTATAATCTGAGATTTCCAAAGGAAATATTTTATTTTTAATATGAAAGACACCAAATTTCTATAGTAATTTCTATACTATACTAGTCATAATATTTGATCCCTTAGAGCTTCTGCTTTTATCCAGCTGTTTTCCCATAGCCTGGTGACAAACTGCCTTTATTTACACCATTCATTTTTTATTATTATAACTGAGAGATCACAAATAGGATACAAAGTTGTACCACAGGATTTCTGTAGACAGAAACTTGGCAGCAATTTCCCCAAGCATATTTTTTGCATAGTTTTATGTAAGTAAAAAATGCATTACTATTTGGATGATCTAGAAACTCCCCAACTATTAATCCTTTTTCAAAAGGATTCTATTTTAGCACCTGGAAGTTGAAACAATTCTGTTTGAATTGAATTTGAATTTAAAGTCTTGAAGCTCAGTGGATGATGCCTTTGGGACATCTTGATTCTACCAATTGAAAAAAAAAACAACTGGGCTGTTTTAAACCAGATATAAGAAAGTTAAAGTTTAGAAAATTATCTGTAAATAAGAGCTAGGTAGTCAAACTATTTGAATTTGTATAAGTGAAGTATTGGAATCAACTTTTTTCTCCTTTCTGAGTAAATAGCAGATTTTGTTATTGTTCCTATCTAGGCTTTTTATATTTTCAACTTGAATCTTCCAGGTTAGACACAATTCTACAGGAGGTACAAGTACAAACTGCTGATTAAATATTCAAGCTTTATTCTGTTGCCAAGATGTGATTTGTAACAAACTCACTGATATGATTTTACATTCTCCCTAGAAATCATTCCGGAGAACCAGGCTTCTTTGTCCACTGCCATATCCCCTGCTAAGAGCTAAGTAAGCCATAGTATTGAGGAATCTGCCAAGAATTTAGCTGTTTAATTGTTTGCATGTGTTTGCAAATGAATGCGTATGAACCCCTAACTAGGTAGCTATGTGAAGGTCAAGGTTGGAATCCAGGCACCAGTCACAGAGAGCTAAAATATTCCCCTGGAAGCCTGAGCTCACGGAGTCTCCGTTTCTCAGAGAAGCAAACTCTACTGCAAAGTTATTTTAAGAAAAAAACTTCTCCTCAGCCAAGTTGTACTTCCACTTCCTCTTCTTCCCTCTTGGAATTTCTGAGAACCCTGAAACTGAACCTTTACTATCGCTTCCAGACTACTCAGTATTATGTACCTTGTATTCTTTCATAGATTCTCCAAATCTACTTTCCGAGACAGGCATGTTATACCACATAGAAGGGAGGAAACAGAGGCTCAGAGAGAAGTAATTTACTCAGTAGCCCAGAGATAACATGTGATTTCTTTGACTTTAAAAACCCATGCTCTATCCATGTGAGGCTGCCAGCCTAGTCTATCTTCCAGACCCGTGTTTATGTGTTAGCGTACGGACTTGCTGGAGAGGTCAGCATGGGAGAGCTGTAGGTACGGGGCCCATTTTATCCATCCAAAATGAGCGTTAGTTGCCCTTGAGTTGAGTCGCATTCATGGTGGCCCATATGTGCTGAATAGAACTGCCCCAGAGGGTTGTCAGGACTTTGGCCTTTCAGAAGCAGATCACCAATCTTGTCTTCCCAAGCATCTCTGGTTGGGTTCGAACCGCCACCTTTTTGGCTAGTGGCCAAGCATCTGTTTGCTGCACCACAGGGTTCCTCCATCAGGAATTAAGATTCCAACACACTTAGGGGAAAGAACCATCAGAAATGGATGTTTCTAGGAAACTCAGAATAAATTCAATTCCAGAAAAGGTCGTAGGGAAAGATAAATGATAGATATTCATTCACCCTGCCTGGTTAGGGCTATTCCTCACGTGTAAAAGCCAATAGACTTTGGATAGTGTGGCACTTACGTAATCTCCTCCCAGTGAAGGGGTGGACTCTAGCCTGTCAATCAGGTTATAGACAGTTGAGGCCTTTGTGTGGGCATGGCCTTCTTCAGAGGATTCTGGGAAATCTTGTCTTCTACCCTGGAGGCAGACACACTCTCTCTGCTTGGTATTCCTGATGACAAGTCACATGGAGCTATGCTGATAGAGCCAGACGCTGGAGCTGGAGGAGACATGTGGAGACCCCCGCCAGCACTGAGATACTTCCACCAACTACTGGATCCACAAGACTTTCCACTCAATGACCTGTGATCTTCCTACATTCAACATCATTGCATGGCTGCTTGAATCTAAGGAAGAATTTATGGATTAGTATCAACACGTGGGGTAATATTGGACCTATGGACTTGATCTGGACTGGGCCGGGATGTTTTCGTAATGTACAATAAAGTTCTCTCTTAAACACATATGAGTGTCTCTGGACTTGTTTCTCTAGTCAACCCAGACTAACACAGATCACAAAAGTGGTTCTAGAGATCTGTTTTTCTAAACTGCCACAGACTCCCAAATCATGCTTCATCTGATGGATACGTCCCTCTTGGTGGCAGAATATTGTTTAATTTATACCTCTTTAAAGCAAAAGTGAATTATGTATTGCTGGATATACAGCACTAGATGTATAAAACTGTTTATAGAATTTTATTTCTAATATTTGTCTCCTAATTTTGTGTTCATGGAAATGTGTAGTGACATTTAGAGGTGTTAGAATAGCTGAAAACAAAAATCTTTCAAGTGTGCTGATATACCTTGCAAGGGGATAAAGCTAAATTGAAGAGATTACTACTGGTTATTTTTCAATAATAATGTAGTCATATTTCATTAATAAAAATAGGAGATTTGGTCAATATGAGATATTTTGAATAATAAAAAATGATTTCTATCTTTACCAACCATATAAAATGATTACTGCTATTTGGTGTATTAATAAATTTATTTAAAAGAAACTTTTATATATGTTGTTACTCTTTTGAAAACTGGGTGAAGATATAAATGCTTGATATTGAATACTCTTCACTGTGGAGGAATTGGGGGACATAATAGCAAAATACTCTAGCATTTCTAAAAAGAAAAAAAAAACCTTAAGTAGACATTTTTACAAGGAAAATTCAAGCATATATATTGTGCCTGGAGGAGACTGATCAACCCACACGCAACTTTAATTAAAGTTAGTAAAGCCTTTATTAACTGATGATCAAGGGACGGTCAGAGTCTAATTCTCCCAAGGCCCTGAGTGCTCAAAGTGGGAGGTTTCTATACTATGAAATAAACAAGGCATAGGGAGCAGGAGGCATGGAACTACCTGGGAAAGGGGTCCTGGGGTACAAAGGCAGGTGGTGTCAGGATATTGGGAAATATGGGACCCTACAAAAACAGAGCAGGGGGTTTACACATCATCAGCAATTTCAAGAATAAATGGCAACGGCTCAGCAATTACAAAAAAACAGTAGTTACTAGAAGAATTACAGTAGCTATAAAATGGCCATACGTGGATCAGTACAACATGTCTACACTCAGGCTAATTAATACAGTATGGCTACATTGTTAACATGGCTACATCTAAATTGACTACTACATCATGCTTACATTGGGGTTAATTGTGGTGGGTTACTACATGCATTCCTTTTGAAGTACTGCTGAAAACTTGATTTCCTGTGCAAGGAGGTTTCAAAAACTTTGTGGAAGAATTGAAGTCTCCTCATAGTAAGCAGAAATAAAAATTTTGTTAACAGAAATGAAGCTCACTCCTGCGAGCTGATTCCAACTCGTAGCAACTGTCCCTGTGGGTTTTCCAGATTATAACTCTTTATAGGAGTAGCACGCCTCTGCTTGGAGTTTATGTAAATAGCATGGTAGTCCCTCTCTCTAACCTCAACTGGGATCCTGTTATAATAACTAGTGGTTTGTTTTACTGCTTGCTTAAAAGCAGAGAAAGAAACTATATGAAAAGTCTAAAAGTTTTATATGGGAGATTGTATTTTTAAAAGATGGCTGTCAAACTAAGAACAATTAACTTTTAAGGCTCTGCTCAATGCCCGCCCTCATAAGGAGATCCCTGGAGATATGGGTGCTATAGCAAAGGGTGGTGAAGCAACAAGATAGTGCCTGAGTCTTCAAGGCTTGCTTCAAGCAAGCAGCCAACTAAGTGAGCCATCAAGTAAGTTCACATGGAAGAAGCACACCAGTCTGCGTGATCCAAGGGTTATAAATGAGTCAGGGACGATGCCCTGCTTTGGCAGAAAACGAGGACTTAACCCTCCTGCTTCTGCTTCTATAACCCACTTGCTGGCCACTAGCCAGTCAATCCCTAACACCCCATCTGAGCGATTATTTCTCTATAAAAGTCCTCCATCTAGACTCTGGGGAGGGGCTCAGGCTCTGGATGTGATAAAGTTCTTCCTTTCCCTTTAACTCACTTGGCGTTGACAGCTCTTTCTGGGCGCCTCCGGCAACATGAATGATAAAATCAAAATCAAAAGGAGGGAATGGCATGAGAGCTTACATTGTGAAAACCCAGTTTTCAGAAGCCTATGGATGACAGTGGAAGCCAAAATCCATCTGCAGGGTCCAAATGTGGCTTAAGCCTCTGACCGTAGTCCCGGGGTGTGAATAACCTGTTAACAGACAGAGAGTATTGAAAAGTGGATTATGGCAGATGTAATACCTTATCATTTTATCTCCCCTTTGACCCATTTTAAAGTTGTTTCTGATTTTAATATGGTCTATTTTCCTTTTGATTAAAGTTTTCTAGTCATGTATAATCATTGTTGTTGGTTTTGCTTGTCTGTGTTTTATATGATTTCATGTACATGGATTCCAGGATTGATAGATCACAGAGACGGTAAAAGAACTGAGAAGTGCCTAGGGGCATGGCAGGGGAGGCAGTGGGGGGCGGGGAGGGAAATGGGTGCCAACAACAATGAGTATGCGAATGTTCTGAAATTGTGGTGATGATGGCACAAATCTTAATATGACTGAATCCTTCAATTGTATGATATGGGAAGTATGTGCCAATAAAAAGAAAAAAGAGGGCTGTAAATAACTCCTATGCTACATGCTTTTAAAGAAATGTACCACTCTTTCATTCAGTGATAGAGATTAATTCCCTTGCACCCACCTTGATTTTGGGTAGGATTGTGCTTGCCTCCACAAGCAGAAAGCAGGTGAGGTAACTCTAAATGACTTCTGATAAAGGAAGAAGAAGCCATATGCTTTAATCTAGTTCTTTTTGGGATGTAAACTGACCGAGCTGCTCTGCAACTGGCATGCTTGGAAGTAGTCCAATTACCTCCATCAAGAGACCATATAGAGAACCATTGCCTCTACTCAGAAATGGGGATAGATGTATCTAACCAGTTCCCCGCTGCTCCAGCTCTCTGCTGTTACACCTATGGCTACTGTCTGACTGCACATGAGTGACTCAGAGCCCGAAACCCAGGGGAGTCTTCTGTGAAGTCCCGACCTAAAGCAATCATAGGAGATAATGAAATGATTTTCATTGTTTTAAGCCATTAAAATTTGGTGTAATTTGACATATAGCTATAGACATCTGGGACAGAATTTGATTCCAGGAGTGGAGAACCAAAGGTAAACTCTGTGGCACTCGTAGTGAGGTTTTGACTGGACTGGATAATTGGCAGCATCCTGAGGAGACTCTCCGTGAAAATCCACAGAACTTAGAGAAAGGTATTAATGAAAGTAGGAAGGACCTTAAGAGTAGTAGATGAAACTTCAAGGGCTCAAGAGGACTGTCTGTGAGAACTTAAAGGACAAGTAAGGGAACACAATAAGAAGTTGGAGAAATCTTGATCCTATGATGTAGTGGCAGGACATTGAACAAAATTGTTGCCTGTGGAACATAGACTATGTGCCCAATGAAATCAACCATCTAGGAGATTTCCAAGCAAAGTGTTGAGGCTAACCACTACCTCCTCTAGAGGACCATCATAAAATGGAAGAGGAGAGAAATAAATTAAAGGACAAATTATTCTGTTTTGCATGGTACAAAGTGATCAGAACAGTTTCCCCCCCCTTCATCTAGCAAAGGATTCTCCAATTAAATAAGGGTTTTAGGAAAGCCAAGGAGCCCTGGTCGCATCGTGGTTACACATTGGGCTGTTAACCACAGGGTCCTCAGGTGGAACCCACTAGCTGCTCAGCAGACCAAAGACAGGGCTTCCTACTCCTGTAAATTGTTATAGTCTGAGAGAGAGAGAGAGAGAGAGAGAGAGAGAGAGAGAGAGAGAGAGAGAGAGAGAGAGAGAGAGAGAGAGAGAGAGAGAGGCAGTTCTACTTTGTCCTAGAGTGTCACAATGAGTTGGAATCAACCTGATGGCAGTGATTTTGTTTCTGTGTCCGTTAATGTCTTAAGAGCATGTCTTAAAGATCTTTTCTGTGAAGCAATGTTCTTATTAGGTGCCATCTAGGCAATTCTGACTCACAGTGGCCTCACGGGGCTTGGAATAATCTTTCTTTCCCTCAGCCGTCTCCCTAGAGTGTAAGAGAGAGAATGGCCTATCTCAAAGAAATTCACAGGTGTGACTTTTGTCTAATGGAGCAGATTATAACTTAGTACATAAAAAAACACACAGAAAATTTAAAAGAATGGTCTAAGGTTGGACTTAGAGGCTCAGGGACAGTACAAAATAAACAAAGGTCCTTAGATCTTGAAACTGCTTTAGGCAGGATGCAGGTTAAGAAGGATACTCAGTTTCAAACCTAGTTTTCTTAAGAAAAGGAAGCTTGACTTAGAGGAACAAGTTCAAACTTAGAGACAGCAACAAACTCAACTCACTTCCATCGAGTCAATGCGAACTTACAGCAACCCCATCAGACAGGGTAGAACGGACTCGCTTGAGTTTCTGAGACTGTAACTCTTAAAAAAATTTTTTTGGAATATTTCTCTCTTAAAAAAATCATTTTATTGGGGGCTCATACAACTCTTATCACAATCCATCCTTCCATCCATCCATCCATCCATCCATCCATCCATCCATCCATCCATCCATCCATCCATCCATCCATTGTGTCAAGCACATTTGTACATTTGTTGCCATCATCCCTCTCTCTTTAGGGAGTAGAAAGTCCTGTCTTTCTCACACAGAGTGGCTGGTGGTTTCAAACTGTGAGTGCTTGAGGTTAGCAGTTCAACGCATTGCCGCTATGCCACCATGGCTCCAAAAAAGAGACACAGAAACCATGGGAAAACACACCCAGCATGCAGGGTGAACCCTTAATCAAGTAACTGGCCCAGTTGCATTTCAGAAATACTAAGGACCAGTAACTGCTGCATGTCTCTCATTTACAACCTCTTCAATAGGAGTGTCTCTAGTAGCTGTTTAATTCCGGTCTCACCATTGCATGCAAAGTGTATGCAGGCAGATGATTTGCATACTTTCAGACTGAGCACTGTACTAGAAAAAAAGAATGCTGTAGGATCCCTTACGGAACCTGGCCCTAGTGTTCAGATGATGAGACCTTGACATTTTTGTGTATCCCCTCATGCTGCAGTGAGCTGTCTCCCCCTGGGGGGTCTTGTCAGGGGGTAAATGCTCTTTTCCAACTGCGGTAAGTGGGGATTACTGCGACTAGAATGTTTCCGCTTCATGCACGCTTGGCTGCTACAATAGCACAGGCTCTTGTAGGGCCGTGCCTGTCTTCTACTACGATGAGGAGTCTGCTTTCGCTCCCCTTACATGAGTGAGTAGCTTCTAATGAATAGAGTAGAAATGAAAATCACTTTTGAATCTAGGTTAGAAATGAGTTCACACCTTCTACTGGTTGTTTTGGCTCACTTGCTCTATGGAGATCGCTGCCTCCTGCCTTGCCCTGTGAGGAAACCAGACCTACCCTCCATGAAGAGGCCACGTGGAAAAGCCAGGTCAAGGAGAGAGAGAATTGTATAGTTTCTAATTCCTCCAGACACCTGCTATTGCTATGACAGCTCGAGGCACCATCTGATTGCAACACATGAGACCCCCAGTGAGAAGTACCCAGGTGAACGTCTTCTAAATTCTCCACTAAAGGATTGTTACTGCTGGCTTTTTCCCCCTTCAGTCTAGTTGTTGTCAAGCCAACTGTGACATAATGGTGGCCTCATGTACATCAGAGTGGAGCTTTATCCCACAGGGTTTTCTTCTCCAGATGAGGAAACTTAAGTGGATTGTATATGGATTGCTACAAGAATTTCATACCTCATGTGCGTCCTCACATATTTCCTTTTAACTTTTTATTGTGAATTGGGCAAGGCCTTACAGAGCTGATCAGTTTTCCATTCAACAATTCATGGATATTTTGTGTCATCTCATTGATTGCAGTTCCCACAGTGTCATTATTTATCCACGAACTCCCAGTGTTTTCACGTTTCCATTCCTCCTTCTTCCTTCCTATCCCTTCTGAATTTACGCTTTAGGTAAATGCTAAAGCCTAAATTTGATCTCAAATGCTCGACCATTCTAAAGGATGCGTCTCCCTGTCGCCAATGTAGCTTCATAAAGTTGTCTACTCTTCAGCCGACAGTGAGTTCATTTCCAGACCTGAAGGGTAACTGAGGGCCATAGACTTGGTGATTCCCCCAATCTTTATCTGATCAGTAAGCCTGGTCTTTCCTTATGATTTTGAATATTGTTGCACCTTTTTCTCCCATTCTATTTAGGATCTTCAAATTTTCTCCCCTGTCAGAGCAGTGAGTAGGTATCCCACAGCATTTTTAATAGGTGATTTTTCAGGAATCGTTTGCTCAGAGGTACCTCCAGGTAGCCTGAAACTTTGAACCTTTTTTTTTTTTTAGCAGACAAACATGGAAACCATTTGCACCACCCAGAGTGTTTCTCATAGCAACAGAGAACTGGAATATATTAAGAAGACAGGAGTATGTGTAAGTCACAGTATTCATTTTTATTTCAAAAATGATTTCATCACTAGGGAGCACATATTAAATAAATTAAATAAATGTAGCATGTCTTATTTTACTTAAGAACTAAAAGGAAAAATAACTCCAACAACTCTGTTGAAATATTAAAACATGTTCATATTCTTTAAAATGTTGAATTATACACGTTCTTTTCTTTATTAGGTAGGCATTACAACTAGATGGTAGTATTTTTAGACTGGATAATTTGACTTTCACACTAAAGGTGTTCTGTGACACCCCATTTCATAAAGATGAGTGTTGCAGACAGGGGACCATAAAAGATCATTTTAATTAAGCACTTAATTTTCACCCAAAAGTGAAAGTTTTCATATGGAAGTAAAGTTTCTCACCATGTGAGCTTTCACACTTACTTGTTGAGAAAACTGATTCTAACTTTCTTTTATATAAAATTAAAAATGAAAGCTGGCTGACACTTTGCCTTTAATGATATATGAATATTAATTTAAATAAAGTCTGTGATAAAACTCATGGTGTTTACAATTTAGCTACAGAGCAAAATAATAAAATTTCGGGTCATTGTTATACTATGACCTTCTTCACAGTTCCCCCCTCCTTATTCTCCCCTTCCTTTCCCTCGCTCTCCTCCTTCTGTGACTAAAAAGAAACATACTTTTTTTTCACACAATAGGTTAAACTATTTTTTCTCTTTGCTTTGTTATTTAGCGATTTGTATCTATAGACAGTGTTTAGTTTAACTGATAGCTATATTTAAGATGGAAATTATTCACTGTGTTAAAAGTAAGTAATTCATGGTTCTGCTTTTGTGAATGAATGCCATTGAAAGCTTTGTCCCATCACCGACCTACATTGTTTGTGTAACTAGTGTCCAGTCACTTATGCGTTTAATCTGTACAAGCCAGCAGTCATGTAGGATGGTTTGTAGCCGATCCATACATGTATAATTTCCTTTTCTGAACACTATTTAAAATTTGATGCCATTGGCTAAAGTTATGATACTATCAGTAGAATTATCTTATGTCTTATGGGGATGATTGATAATGCTCTCTATCATAAAATGATAATAATGTCTCTAAAGTGAATCAGAGACATATATAAGCCATAGATAGGTAAACTGATTTGGGTTTATACTTAATTCTAGTCCTAACCTAAGAACAATGAATTCTTCTGACAAGGCCCTGCTCAATGCTTGCTTACATGAAGAGATCGCAGAAGATATGAGTGCCATAACAAAGTGTGGGGAAGGAACTAGATGATGCCCGGCTGTCAGGAAGAATTGTGCTTGGGGTCTTGAGTCTTGTCTTCAAACAAGCAGCAAACTAAGTGAGGCATCAGCTAAGTCCACACAGAAAAGCACACTAGCCTGTGTGATTCAAGGATTGTAAATAATACAATCTAGATTTGGAAGAAGGAAAAGTGTTAGGGCTTAAATTGTGGACACCTGGTTTGCAGAAGGCTATGATAGCAGTGGAAGGCCAATATCCATGTGCAGGGTCTAGGAACATGATGAAGCTCCAAGCGAATTCACTCTGATCACAGTCTAAGGATGTGAATAGGCTTGTTATCAGAGAGAATTGGAAAGTAGATTTCTGTAGATGCAGTTAGGTTAAAAGGGAACACCTTATCATTTTATCTCCCCTTTGACCCATTTTAAATTTTGTATAGTTTTTAATATTTTCTGCTTTCTTTTTATTGAGATTTTTCTGTTTTATTTTGTCATTATTGTTACCCACCCTCCTTTCCGTATATGAAATCCAGAATAGGCAAATCTATAGAGACAGTTACTGTATCAATAATTTTATAGGGGCATGGTTGAGTACATTGGGGGAAAATGGGGAACTGACAACAATGAATATGAGAAAGAAGAAAACGTTCCAAAAGTGATTGTGCTGAGGATTGCACAACAATTCTTACCGTGATTGGACTCCTGAACTGTGTAGGACCCTAGTGCTGTAGTGGCTACCTGCTGGGTCAGCCAATCACAGTCACCAGGGTTGCTTAGGAGAAACACAGGCTTTCTACTCATGTCAACGGTTAGCATTTTGGAAACTCACGGGGGCAGTTCTACCCTGTCCTATAGGGTCACTATGAGTCAGCATCTACTTGATGGCATTGAGTTTGCTTTGGTTTACGGAATTGTATGATATGAGAATTGCATGCCAATAGAACTACTTTTAAAAAGGGCTTAAGAGTAAAATGGAATCAATGGGATGTTGAATCAGTGAGTCTGAAGACAAATCTCTCAATACCAACCCGCTAAAGGAACAATCAGAAAAAAGAACAAATCTATCCGAAGAAGGCCTGAGTTATGTGGGATGCCATCAAGTCTAATAACTCACATGTGACTGAATTTCCAGAAGAAACAATGAAAAGCACAGAAAAATTTTCTCAGAGTTGTTGGCAGAAACCTTCCCCATATCATGAAAGATGAAAAGATGTGCATTTAAGAAGCTGAATGAACCCCAAACCAGGAAAAACCCAAAGAATATCACTGTGACATATTGTAATAAAAATGTCTAAAACAAAAGGAAAAGCTTCCTCATGAAAAATGAAAAGTTACCTACAAAGTAGGACCAATAAGACCAATCTCTGATTTCTCAGCAAGAACTATGCAGGCAAGAAGGCAATGGGATAACATATATAAAACTCTGAAAGCAAAATGAATTTGTCATCCACAAATCACATACCCAGCAAGTTGCTCCTCAAATATGTCACAAAATTAGGAAATGTATAAAGAAGCAGAAATCTCAAATATTTGTAAAAACCTTCTAAAAATTATAAAAACCATTAAAGGGAGCTCTTCAGACAGAAAAATGGTTATATGCACACTCTTGCAACAGTGGTGATTTATTGGTGAATATAATTAAATGTGCCTATACCTGGAGTTACAAAATCAAAAAGGAAAAACATACACAGTCTATCTCAAGGTGAAAGAACTGAACTAAAAATAAAATTCTTGATTTGCACTATTAAGAAATTCTATGGGAAAAATATTAACAAATGCAGGGAGCCTCAAAAGAAGTTAGAAAGAATAAATAGAGTCAGAGTCACTGTCCCAGAAATGACTGGTTAACATTCAGCTATTTCAGGAGTTTGCATATGATAAAGAACCAATGGTAATTAAGGAAGAGGTCCAACTTTTACTAAAGGTATTAGAGAAAAATAACATTCCAGGAATTGATGAAATATCAATAGAAAGATTTCAACAACCTGATGAAGTGCTGGAACACTGACCGATCTATCCCAAAATTTTTGAAAGACCTGGCCAACTGACTGGAAGTGATTCATATTTGTAATCATTTCAAATAAAGTGACCAACAGAATGTGGAAATAATTGAACAATATTTCTAATATCACGTGCAAGTATAATATTGCTGAACATCATTCAACAACAGTTGTAGCAGTAGATTGACAGGAGTACCCAGGACTTCAAGCTGGATCAAACAGAGGAAAGTGCACAAGGGACATCATTACTGATGTCAAATGGATCTTGACTGAAAGTAGAGAATATCAGGAAAATGTTTACTTGTGTCTTATTGACTATGAAAAGGCATTGGACTAGTGGATCACAACACACTGTGGATAGCACTGAGAAACATGGGAATTCTGAACCTCTTAATTTCATTTATGCAGAATCCGAGATGGAACAAAAAGCAGTTGTTTGACCAGAAGAAGGACATATTGCATAGTTTAAGGTCAGCAATTGTGTGTGTCTGGGCTGAAATCTTCCCATATTTATTCAATATGTATGTTGAGCAAATAATCAGAGAAGCTGGGCTATATTAAGAAGAAACTTGTCATCACTATTGGAGGAAGGCTTATTAACAACTTGTGATATTGCTTTCTAAAAGTGATTTTACTTGAAGTATTTTCCGATGAAGATCAAGGATTGCAGCCTTCACTATGGATTACACCTCAATGTAAAGAAAACCAAAGTCCTCACAAAAGGACTAATAAAATAAACTCGTGAAAAATGGAGAAAGATCAAAGTTGTCAAGGATCTCATCTTGCTTAGATCCACAATCAATGTTTGTGAAAGTAGCAGTCAATAAATCAAACAACATACTGTATTAGGACAAATCTGCAAAATACTTCTTTAAGGTAACTTTGAAGACTAAGGTGTGCCTGGCCCAAGCCATGGAATGTGTAATAGCCCCATATACATGTGGAAATTGGGCAATGAATAAGGAAGACTGAAGAATCTATGCCTTGAAATTATGGTGTTGGCAAAGAATATTGAAAGTACTGTGGATGCTGGAAGAACAAACAAATCTGTCTTGGGAGAAATATAGTCAAATGTACATTTGAAGTGAGGATCGTGAGACTTGCTTTAAATTCTTTGGATATGTTGTCAGGAGAGGCCAGTTCATGGAAGAGGATATCAGTTTGGTAAAATACAAGGTCAGTGAAAAAGAGTAAGACAGTCAAGGAGATGTAACAATGAGCTAAACATGAAAAGTAATGTGAAGATGGTGAAAGACTAGGCAGTGTTTTTCTGTTGTACATCGAGTCAATATGAGCTGGAATCTACTATTTACCAACAACAGCAATAGTAACAATTGGACAGACATGCAGCTTAAAAAGGTATGGGTTGGAGATTGGGAGTATACCTACATATATATATTTGTCAGAGAAAATTTGGACATGGTTATTTACCTTGGCTGTGACTATAATTATGAATGTGTACTGGGTAAAGTTAGGAAAACTTAACCAAATACCGTGAAAGAATTAGCACATCCTAGCCCACCAAACCCAGAGGACAATATTCCTGCTCAGAGCAGCCAATGCACACAGAGTACCATAGGGTTGGCCCCACCATGAGACAAGACATCCCTCACTGACCCATAGCACTATGGGGACAACAATGGAGACACAGCGTGGGAATTGCACCCAATCTGACATCACCACACTGAGGTGAAACATGAAGGGCATGCAATAGAATAGCAAGGGGAACAGAGCAATGAAATCCCTAGGGAATACTGAATATAGACTGTGAAGCCAGGGCATGGCACTCCATCAGAGTAGATTGGAAAATACTCCTAAAAGTCAACCAACAGACCCTGAACTATTTACAGGCTTTGCTTTTTTTTTCTTCATTTTTTGTTGTTTTGTTTTCTTTTGTTGCTTTGTTTTGTTCTGTCTTGTTTTTGTGCATATTATTGTCTCTGAATTTCTATCTAGATAAGATAGCCAGGATAAACAATCCAGAGGAGAAAACAACAGGACCAATGGTTCCGGGGATACATGGAGAGGGGGGATGCAGGAGAAAGAAAGTAGGTGTTAACAAACCTAGGGATAAGGGAACAAATAATCTAAAATTGATGATGAGGAAGGTGGAGGAGGCCTCGTAGGGCTTGATCAAGGGCAATGTAACTGAGAGGAATTACTGAAACCCAAATGAAGGCTGAGCATGATAGTAGGACAAGAGAAAAGTAAAAGGAAATAGAGGAAAGAACTAGGAGGCAAGTGGCATTTATAAAGGTCTAAATACAAGCATCTCCATATATAAATAGATTTATATATGAGGATGGGTAAATAGACCTATGTACATTGCACCACTACTCAGTGATCCCTCAATGCAAGAATATTTTGTTCTATTAACCTGGCATTCCATCATGCTCACCTCCATGATACAATTGCTGAAGACAAAGTGGGTGCAAAAACAAATGTGGTGAAGAAAGTTGATGGTGCCAGGCTATCAAAAGATGTAGTGTCTGGGGTCTTAAAGGCTTGAAGATAAACAATTGGCCATCTATCTGAGAAGCAACAAAGCCCACATGAAAAAAGCACACCAGTCTGTGTGATCATGAGGTTTTGATAGGATCAGGTATCAGGCAAAGGCCCAGAACAAAAAATTATATCATTGTGAATGAGGTGGAGTGTGGAGTGGAGTCCCAAAGCCCATCCGCAATTGGACATCCCCTTACAGAAGGGTTGCAGAGAGGAGACAAGTCAGTTAAGGTGCAGTATAGCAATGACGAAACATACAACTTTCCTCTAGTTCTTTAATGCTTCCTCCACCTCCCCCACTATCATGAACCCAATTCTACCACATAAATCTGGCTAGACCAGAGGATGTACATGAGTACAGATAAGAGCTGGAAACACACGGAATCTAGGACAGATAAACTCCTCGGGACCAATATTGAGAGTAGCCACACTGGGAGTGCAAGGGGAAGGTGGGGGGAGGTAAGGGGAACTGATCACAATGATCTACATATAATCTCCTCCCAGGGGAATGGACAACAGAAAAATGAGTGAAGATATGAAAAAAATTGTAAATTATTAAGGGTTTGTGAAGGGGTGGAAGGGGAAAAAATGAGAAGCTGATACCAAGGGCTTAAGTAGAAAGAAAATATTTTGAAAATGATGATGGCCACAAATGTACACATGTGTTTGACACAATCGATGTATGTATGGATAGTGATGGGTTGTATGAACCCCCAATAAAATAATAAAAGAAGAATTAGTAACTGGCTTAGCAACTCAGAATCATAGTCTTAAGTGACATCAAGATTAGTAGGCATACATGATTCACAATGATCTACTTTCTTTGGTAAATAGTGACCTGGGTCTTAAAAAATTGTGAGTGGTGCCAGTATTGGTCTGTTACTGTTCAGAGGGAGGAAGAGGGAGGAAAATAAAAGACAAAATCAACGAGCTAATGTACCTGGAGAATATCAGTCTTCATGATCTTCATGACTCGATTAATACGTAACAGGATAAATGGGGGGAAATTTTGAATTTATCAAGGATTTTGCTTTGCTTAGATCCACAATCAATGCTCTTGGTAGCAACAGTCAAGAAATCAAAAGATGTATCACATTAAGTAAATCTGCCGCATAGACTTCTTTGAGTATTGAAAGAAAGGATATTACTTTGAGGACTAAGGTGCACCTTACCTAAGTCATTATTTTCAGTTGCCTCATATACTTGTGAAATTTGGGCATTTAATAAAGAAGGCAGAAGAAGAATTTATGAATTTGAAGTGTAGTACTGGAGAAGAATATTGAAAGTACATGGACCACTAAAAGAACAAACTGATATGTCAGGTGCACCTTAGTCAAAGAAAGTTTGTGCAACATATTTACTTAATATGATGCATCTTTTGATCTCTTGACAACTGCTTCCAGGAGCATTGATTGTGTTTCTTAGCAAGGCAAAATCCTTGATAACTTCAACCTTTTCTTCATTTGTCATGAGGTTACCTATTGATCAAGTTGTGAGGATCATGCCAGAATGCTACCTAGATGCAAGGATGGCATGACTTCATCATGCATACATTGGACATGTTGTCAGGAGAGACCAGTCCCTGGAGAATGACATCATGCTTGGTAAAGTAAAAGGGGAAAAAAAAGGGGGAAGGACTACAAGGAGATGGATTGACCCAGTGGCTGAAACAATAGGCTCAGGTATGGGAACAATTGTGAGGATGTCTCAATTCTTGGCAGTATTTCTCTCTGTTGTGTATAAGGTTGCTATGAGTTGAAACTGACTAGATGTCACCTAACAACAGCACGATCCTCAGAACAGAAGAACTAGATAGTGCCCACTACCACTACCAACTACTTTGAAAGGGATCACTTTAGAAGATACTGGATAGAGTGGGAGAAATAAGTGGAACAAAACTCAAAATCATGAAAGAGCCCTGGCTTTGTGGTTGGATAGAGACTAGTTGAGCCCAGAGATTTTGGTTCTTGATTACCTTGTGGATTTGGAATTGAATTCACCCCTGTAGCTTAATTTTCAGCCAAACAAGACAAGTCTATGATGGGAACAATCACACAATTGACATTTACATACCTCAGAATAGTGAACATTTGGGATTAAGGGGAAACATTTAATCAAGGGCAAAATTCAGCAAAGACGGAGAAGGAAAGATAGAAATCAGAAGGAGGAGGTAGGATGGATGATGCTTCATTGAGGAGATTACAATGAATGAGATGGAAAAAAATGTATACATTATATGAATCATTAAATTAAAAACCCATGATCTGCTCTATAAATCTTATATACTCTATTAAACCAATCCACAATGAGAGCTATAACATTTTTTAAAAAAAAGAGACTTGTCATGAGGAGGATTTTCTTTCTCCATACTCCATGAGGGCTCTGGAAAACTTGTCACCCCCCTGGCATGTCTCTGGCTGAGTTGGCCAAAGCTGTGGAAGACGTTAAGCACCTCAAAGGCCAAACCAGCAGATGATGAAATGGTATTCGTATACAGCTAATGCAAACAAGCCATCACGGGCAGCATAATCACAGAATGACCTTGGATGTTGGACTTCCCAGGCAAGGCCAAGGGGGCTGCCTGGAATGAGGTGAAAGGGAAGTCCATGCGGAATGGCATATAATCTTACATAGACAAGGTAGAAGAACTAACGGAAAAGCACTGACTGTAAGGGACTGGATAAGGATATTAGCCAAGCATTTGATTCTACCAAATGCAACACCATATTCTTTCTAATGTTGCCATTGAAGGTAAATAATGAAGGTCCCCACTTAGCCCAGTTCTTTGCGCTGTCCAAGACAAGGCTCTTCCCCATTAGGAGCACAAAATGGTTACTCACTTGTGCTGTGTAATTCTTATTTGAAGATCAATTAAAAGTAGGTTTGTTACTCCCTCTTCAAAAGAACCCCTCCCAAACCCAAGCTTATTTCATTCAAGAGATGTAAATAAATGAAAACTTGTGGCACCAGAAGTGTCTTTATATGCTTTGTGGAATGGATTGAGGGGAGCAATATCACATGGCACTTACTAGAAGATGAGTGTATAGCTTTGAAATCCACAGCTCATTTGGCTTAGTTCTGGACTGGCAGCTTTGTCAAAAGATCACAGGGTGTGCAACCAAGAATTATTTCAAACCAATTCAAAATTTTCACCTATGACATTGAACATGTTGAAAAATGGAATTCCCAGTGGTATTTCCTACAGCCCATTCTCCCCGCCTCCTGACACCCCCCAATATTTTTCTCTTTCCTATTTTAAGCCTTCATATTCTCTGCAGTTTTTTTAATAAGTAGGATATATGACCAGCTTTTTAAAAATTCATAGAAAATAGAATTAAAAGATAATGGACCTTTTCTATGAATTTTTTGAAGGACTTTTGCATAAAGGTTAGAAACAGAGAGGACAAAGGCAGAGCTTTCTTTTTTCTCTCTTTATTGGGGGACGGGGTGGGGTGGGAGAGGCTTGAAAAAAAGTCTTTTTTGTACCACATTAAGAATAACTTCAATGCACCCCAAATATTTTGAATGTTCTTCTATGGTCTCTTGCGCATATTACTTGATGCATAAACCCAATTAACTCCATTTATTTGCATTTTCTTATTTAACATTGCATAGAGAAAGTATCCCTTATGATAGGCTATACTCAGTGTTGATACAGAATAACATATAACAGATCTGGATGAGTAAGTTTTTCTTTAACAAGTATCATGTTTTCTCTAGAAAACATTCTTGTACAGACAAAGCCTGACTTTATCTAAGATAAACTTCACCTAGTGCAGAAAATGATTTCACCCATTAAATATTCATTCTGTAAGACTAATCTAAATTTCCAATATGATTCCTTTCACTGTGATTTTAGAAAGTTCTCAGGAAAGACTGAACTTAGACTGTGACAGAGAGCTAGTATGAAATAAGTTGAAAAGCAATATTTCTTGATAATATCACTTATTCTCTACTTGCTAAAAGCCCAACGCCCTTCCTGTACAAAGACCATAGTTGCTCGTGAACCAGAAAAAACTATAAATTTTACCAGCTGGTTTTAACTGAGATGAAATATCCAAAAATTCCTCCTGTGGCCTCTATAAATGCTGAGATAGTAGTCTGACACATGAAATACAATAAGTGCAGTTATTCATGCTTTCCCCCTTCTCAAACATGTCCTAATGATTTGTTATTTTACTCCATTTATAAATAGCCACGAAGGAGAGTTTCACTAAGTGAGAGGCCTGCTGTTTTTTCTTATGTAAAGTGTCAAGTGAGTTGAATATTTGGGGGCACATAAATCTTTGTTTGGCACCTAAGTGGAGAAGCAGTTAATGGTTTAGCATATGGAGGGTGAATTACCAAGTTTTGCCCCCCAATTCGTTTCTTTCTCCTCCGTCAGGAATTCAGTTGTAATTGATACCATTTTGGAATTTTGCTTTTTATCTATAATCTTACAAAAGGGAAAACAAACAAGTACACGGAATCTTCTTTTCCATGAATATGCAACATTGGGAACCTTTTCACCGCAAGAGGCATTCTTGTGCGTGAGAAACAGGACGCTGGGCGAAATCTCCAGACCCTTGGGTTCCAGTACTCGCGGAGGCAGAGGCAGTCTCCGGCCGGTTTGGGTTGCCCTTTTTGCCCCTTTCAGAAGATGAGATTACCTATCAAAAATGGAACACTCAAAATCTGTTATCAGGGTAAATGATTTACATAGACATGTTATTAGAAGCATGTAAACTGGATTGATCATTAGAATTCCCTGGGGATGTTGACTTTTTTTTTTTTTTTAAGACATAGTCCTTGGTCCTGCTCTAAGAGAGTCGGATTTTCCAAAGCCGGTGGATTCTCCTGTAACAGCTTGTGGCGAAGGGATCCTTGCACAATAGCCCTCCAAACTCTGAAAGTCAAACACCATTTTCATGCTATTACTTGGCTATTCCATAGACTGCTATTTTTAAACTCTAGCATTCTCTTCAGAAAGAAAGGCCGGCTCTTGCTGGGTGTTGTGAGTTGATTCTGACTCATACAGACCTCCTGTGACAGAGCTTAATGGCCTCATAAGCTTTTCTTGGCTGTGGTTTTTTTAGGGTCATTTTACTGGTGGCTCTTACAGCTCTTGTAACAATCCACACATCAATTGTATCAAGCATATTTGTACATATGTTGCCATCATTATTTTCTAAACATGTACTTTCTCTTTGAGCCCTTGGTCTCAGCTGGCTGTAGTCTTTATGGAAGCAGTTGCCGGGGGTCTTTCTCTGCAGGAGCCCCTGGGTAGGTTTCAATTGCCAACCTTTTAGTTAGCAGGCAAGTGCGGACTGTGTGCAACCGGATGACTTGGTGGCAATGAGGCTCAGTGAGAGAGAAGGGCAGACTGGAGAGTGGAGGTCATGGGGTCTGTTGACATCAGATATGACTAGCTACAGGAAGCAAAGAGAATTGGGAAAGAAATTCAGAAGAGGAGAGTAGAGGGCGCCTCTGAGGTAACGATTTCTCTTCCTAGCCCTTTCCTCACTACAAACTGTGTGTAGCTAGTCACTCACCCCTCAGCAGCCAGCTGCTTGAGCTACTCTGCCCAAACAGCTGGAGGACCCCTAGTCATCCATCAGCATGGCAGCTGGAGATCCTCCTGAGGCCTTCTCTGTGGGCCATCAGTTTCCTCTGCGTCCACTGGGTTAATTCATGACTCAGAGAAGCATTTGGAAATAGGAGGCAGAGGAGGGCACACCTGGAGTAAGTCAAGAGACCAAATTCTAGTTCCAGTCGTGTTGTTTATTAGCAAGTGACTTACTGAAGGTCCCTGGACAGTTGTTTCTTTGTTTCAACGCTATCAAGACAGAGTTCACTGGATGCTCTCTTGGATTCACTTTGCTCTCAGTCTGTTATGCGGAGAGGGCAGAGTCTGAGGTAGGAAGCTGGTTTTTGATACAAGTTCTGCTGCCTGCTGGTGTTAAGCACCCGCAGTGGCCCACACCCTTTTGATGAGATTCTCCTGTGAAGAAATCAATGTTTTGGATGAGGTTTGAAATGTTGCTTATCTATGTGCGCTTGCTGAGTTGAGGCACGCTTTCTTTTTTGCATACCATAGTTAGTCTTTAGGAGTCCTGGTGGCGTAGTGGTTATGTGTTGGACTGCTCACTCCAAGATCCGTGGTTTGAAACCACCAGCCTCTCCATGGGTTAAAGACAAGGCTTTCGACTGCCGTATAGCGTTGCAGGTTCAGAAACCCACAGGGGCAATTCCTCTCTGTCCTATAGATTCAGTATTAGTTGGAATTGACTTGGTGGCAGTGATTTTTTTTTTAACTTTAGCCTTTATGTTTCAAAGTCGAAAATTAAGAGGCTGTTACTTAGATATATGATAGGAGTTAAAACGAGTCATTGAATTCCTATTCTCTTGAATAAGGACTGAGAATTCTCTGGAAAGATTGAGCAATATTATGATCAGAGTTTCAGGATTTTGTTTTAATCTATTTTCTTGTAATAATGTAGGTATTAATATTATTAACATTCTTGCAAAGAGTCACCAGTAATATCCCACGCTTATTTTCAAGAATAATTAATAGCAGTCAAGGTGTACTCTACCCTGAATGGGACTTGTCTTCTACTCAAAGCATACTTCATTTCACGTGTTGCCTTCCATTTTTAGAGATAGCTTTGTAATAAGCTTAGTGTTCCTCCTACTTGCAAACTAGTTAATTTCTTTGCATTTAAAAATAATAGAACAATAAGACCAAATGGACTAGTCTTACTTGGCTCTAGATATGAAATGCTCCTCTAAGAACCCTCCTGTCCTGGTTCTGTCTTACTCCTGGATGGTGCTAGTGAACCTTTTCTCTGGCTTCCATCTTGACCTGCAGCAATTTGTTCTTTATTTTTCTTATACATCATGCTGATCAAGGCCTTCCTTTGCTTAAAAACAATCCATGATTATTTTATTTATAGAATGAAAAGAAAACTTCCCAGTGGGACTGAATTCTATTTGTTTGGATAACCCCCATATCCGTACATTTATTCTGTCTCCTGGTTTTGTCTGTGCCGTCTCGATGCTTTGGATAAGTTCATTTATTTATTTACTCATTTAATAGTTTTATAGACACATAATTTACATATAATAGAATCGAATAGTTCGATTGTTCACACATATCAAGGGGGAATAGTACAATCACCACCACATCCATCCTAGAGCATTCCCTCCCTCCCTCATTGATTTGCCCCCAAAGTGAGCTGTACACTCACGATCAGCTCCAGTGCTTTCTGCCCCCTCCTGCCGTCATGATTTACTCCCAGACTCTCTTTCCCTCCCTATTGCCCAGCCTCTCCCGTTCATTCCCTGTAACACCTTGCATCAGTTATCATTATGTCTACCCCTCCTACACATCCCAGCTGGGAAAACCCACAGAAAACAATGAAAAAAATTGCACTAGGATGGTAAGGAAAATATCATATTAGTATAAAGGCAAAAATACAAATAATCAACGAGAGCGAGAAGACCCCCATCAGCATTCAAGGAGCCAGGGAAGATTTTGTTATGTAACATCTAAGAGATACTTGCCCCCCCGAACAAACTCAGGGCGTGTTTTTGCGGAGGCCAACTGGCCAAGTTCTGTCCAGTATAATCAAGGTTACAATGGTCTGTGCCTGCTAGTTTGGCTGTTTAGGAAGCCAAGTTTTATCCATCTTTCAAGGTCAAGCCAGAGCCTACGCTATTGTCTTTCCTTGCCTGATCATTTTATTTCCAAATGTGAGCTCCTTTGAACTCTTGCAGCAGAGGCTACTACGGTGTAATAGCATGCTACTTTATGTAATCTTCATTCCGATCTTTCATTGAACAGGAAGACTTCCTTATCAGAGCTCCAGGTCGTCTTCAACCTAAAAAAAAAATGTATGCAAAATTTACAAGTATTTGTGTATTCCTTGTCAGAGCAGCTGCACTTAGGTTTTAAAAGGATTTAATGACTCCAAATAGTTAAGACCCAAAATACTACATTTAAAATTCTTCACGAGAGGACAGTGTTTTGTCTGTTGACATGTTAATTCAAAATCATCAGAGTAATATGTAATTGCTAGATAAAATAATCAACAAATTAAAGGAAATAGTTGAATAGAGCATAAATATAGTCCAATGGAAGACCCTTCTAAATGCAGTGTTCATAGACATGCATTGCATTGTTGTTCAAAAACTTTCCCGTACTTCTAAATACATAGGGTAAGTAGGTTTGATATAGATTGGTCTTAGTTCCCAGGAAGTTGGCCCTGATTTGTGGTGACCCCACGTACAAGGGAATAAAATGCTGCCGGGTGTACCAGCCATGTATGGTTGTAGATGAGACCTTTATGACCCATAGTTTTTCTTTCTTTCTTTCTTTCTTTCTTTCTTTCTTTCTTTCTTTCTTTCTTTCTTCAAATTTTATTGAGGGGCTCTTACAAATCTTATAACAATCCATCGTTCAATGGTGTTAAGCACACTTGTACAGTTGTTGCCATCAACATTTCCAAAACAATTGTTTTGGAATCCCTCCCTCCCCTCCCGCCCTCACGAATCCTTTATCAAGTACATATTATCATTGTTCTTTTGTGTCTTACTCTTTCCTTTTTGGATGTAGATCTCCAGATAGTCCGCCCTCATCTGGAAGCTCTGCTGAAACCAGATTAACATCAATTATATCAATATACAAACCTCCCATTGGCAATGAGATGGTGACTGTACACGAGGGGCATTGACTGGGACTTGAACCTAAGTCTTCTGCATGGGAAGTAGGAATGCTCTAACAGAACCATCAATGCCTTTTGATATAGAATACACTCTTTTTTTGACAAAAGATTTTTCTTTGTGTGTGTGTGATTTGAATTTAAGTGGGATTTATCTGGTTTATTAGGATATAATTAAAAACTTTTCAGGAGCCCTGGTGGCATAGTGGTTATTCTTTGGGCTGTGTTTCTCAAGGTCAGCAGTTTGAAACCACTGGCTGCTCCTCAATAGACATACAGGACTTTCTACTCCCAGAAAAGAGTTAGCTCGGAAACCCACAGGGGCAGTTCTACCCTGTCCCAGAGTCACTATGAGCTGGCATTGACTTTATGGCCGTGAGTTTGGTTTCTTTTTTTGGGGGGGAGGAGGGGGGTATTAGGTTTCTTGAATCATCCTTAGGGCCTCCTGACTCAGTCAGTAGCCTCAATTAGCCTTCAAGTGGATTGATGGAATCGGAGGCAGATTCTTATCAATTCAGTTGTGTGTGGTGTTGCCTGGCCTGAGGAGTTTTGGCCTTCTACCTTCTTGAGCTCATTTGATCATATCCTGAGATTTTGCACTTAGACACCCGTTTCTTACAGGCACACACGTGCCAGGGCACACTCACCAGATGTGCACCTCTTTCACTCTCAGCAGCTGCATTTCCTGCCTTTCTCCCTACTCCACCCTTCTGGGAGTGGAGAGGGTAACCAGGCCTGAGGAGGAGAGGCGAGGCCAGGGCAGGGGGGCAACACTTGATGGGTAGGAGTTGGGGTGCCAACGAGCAGTTTCAGTTTGCCAAAGCAGTTTGCACCACCATCTGTGAGAGATCAGTCAGCAATTTAAAACTGATTGCCCTAGGCCTTATTTTCTGCAGCAGCGCCTGTTCTGATGCACAAATGTGGAAGCAGGACGTGGCTGGCAGTTTACCTGGTAGGTAGATGGTCTGCGTTCCTTGTCTTTGAAATGAGGGGTGAGAATTACTTGCAGGTTTAGGCAGGGTTTCCCAGGACAGCAGGGAGTGATTACATACGGGGAGAAAGTGTTGGCAGCTTGAAAGGGGTTCTCCAGACTCTCACTCACAGTTTCTATGCATAGAGAGCTGCCTCTGGTACCCAGTGAGCATCACTGTGTCGAAAAGGAAAGCACTTCTGCTCCTTTGTAGAATATTGCTTTATTTGCAGTACTTACCTAGAGAGAACTAGAGCAAATCAAAGGGTTTGTTTAGAAGTGCAATATATAGGCATACACTCACTCATTCACTCACTGCCATTGAGAAGATGTCTCCTCATAGCGACCCTATAGGTATAGGACAGGTAGAACTGCCCCGGTGGGTTTCTGAGATGGTAACTCCTTATTGCAGTAGCTCAACTCAAAAACTCACTGCCATCGAGTCAATGCTGACTCGTAGTGACCCATGGTGGGTTGCGGAGACTAAAACTATTAATGGGAGTAAAAGCCCAGTCTTTCTTCCCAGGAGTGCTGGTGGTTTTGAACTGCTGACCGTGCAAATCACAGACCAATGGGGAACCACCACACCACCAGGGCAAGCCTCCTGTTTCTCCCACTTATGCTCAAGAGGAGAGCAATTTGGGATGTGTAATTTTTTCATACATTTTCATATATTATCTCACTTACTTCTGACAAAGTTCCGTGATAGGTAGGGATAATATTAATTATTCACATTTTCCCTTCAAAGAAAACTAAGACTCAGCAGAATACAACAAATCAATGAAACATCAGAAGTTAATTTCAGATCTAGTCTGGTGCCCTTTCAATTACATCACACAATGGCAGGAATTGTTGTTAACTCAGTGTCCCTAGTTGCTGACTCCTGGCAACCTCAGGTGGGCCAGAGCAGAACTGCACTCACCGAGTTCTCAGTGGGTGGTTGCTTTCAGCCGTAGAGCACCAGGTCTTCCTTCTGAGGTCCCTCTGTGTGGAGTCAAATCTCCAAACTTGCATCTAGCAATCAAACAGGTTAATTGTTTGTACCTCCTAGCGATTCCCAGGTAGGCAGAACAGGTTGTCATTTTGGGGGAGAAAAATCTCTCTTGCAATCAATTTACTCTCATTTAGAAAAAAAAATACAGATGCCTCTAGATGCATTGTTCTTATTATTTTGATCTTTAAAAATTTTGGTTTACTGAAGCAAGGAGACACAATCTTATTCTCCAGATTAAAAAAAAAAATTGGGTTATTTCTTCAATTTTTGAAGGTAATTTGAAAGAAAATGCAACCAATATGGAGAACCAGTGTTAGAGTGGCAACGTTGGAAGTAACAGGAGCAGGTTGACAAAGGTGGTGGTGGTGGAAACAGAAAGTTTTCTTGAAGAAATTGGCGTATCTGAGAGAAATGTTGTTCTAAGTTTACAGGGAGAGTAGGACGGGGCGGAGTCAAAGTCAATGCCATCGTGCCCAATCTTCTAAGAGAAATTACTAATCTGCCTTTCAAACATGCTCAGTTCAGGATAGAGACAATGATAAGACTAATATTCGGCTTAAAATGGTACAGATTCAGTTAATGCAATCTAGGATTGGATTGTTCCCTTTTGAGTGATTCGTTCCAAACCTTCTGAGAGTAGGCGAGAGAGGAACCAGTCTAATTCTGTTAGAGCTCCAGTTACAATAATGGTAGATTAAAAACAGAAGACATTTGATCGGTGTATGCTTGTAAAAGTTCACTTGGGTTCCTTAAATGCTCTAAATCGAGTATCTATTATCTTATTAATTTTGTCCTGAATCGATATTGATTCACATCAACTTAAGAGCAAGAAAAATAGATTTCAAGGAATCGGATCAGAGAGGAAAAGAGGTAACACGGATGGTTTCTTGCTTCGCACAGATGAGCCCAGGGCTCCTGTTTATATTTCCACTCTTCAGAACCTCCTATCCGTGGACCACGGTCACTCGGGACTTCATGTACAGGCAGCACGTGTCACCTTCACATGGGAATGACCCTATGATGGGACTTCGGTTATTATTCTTGTCCCTCTTTGGAGGGTGCAGGGTTAAATTCAGGCTGGGTGGGACCCTATGTGTATATTTTGTGGCTACAGACAAAGCAGTATAAGGCGTTTCCTTTTGTTCCATTTCCAGGGTATTTCTGGGAAATCAGACCATGGAGTTTGCCCTAGGAAATTTCTCTGTGGCCAAGACCAGTGTTTACATATTCTCATTTAGGGAATCTTTAATAAGCTGGTGCATTTGTACACAAATTGCCCAACGAAGGTATTTTTACCCTTTTCTAAGGCCTTGGCATTATAAAAATGTATTAGAACAGTGATTCCATTGTGAGGATTTACCCCGAGCGGAAGGTCTGAGTTTTCTTTTGAAAGTTTGTTGTACATTTAAACATCTAAAATGATTTAATCATGTCAGTCTCATGTCTTTTTCTCCAAAGTCCAACCAAACCCATTGCCATCAGTCAATTTCAACTCCCAGCGGCCCATGAGACCTAGCCGAGCAGTCCGGCGGGGTTCCGAGGCTGTGAGCCCCACAGAAGCACGCGCGGTGTGTCTCTCGTGGAGCGGCTTTCCGTTAGCGTCCCTCTGCTGCGACCACTCCACCACCGTGGACCCTTGCCTTTCCTTCACTGACGGCTAAGGTTTTTTTTACCTTTAGAAGGAAAAAACGCTTTTAAACTTCCAAATGGTTACTTTGGATTTTATAAGGAATTTGATTTTGATGGGAAAAGTTAGAAAAACCTTTTAGGTGAAAAAAAATTAATAAAAAGTCAGTTATTCTGCTGAAATTAGGATTTTAGGAGAATAGTCTCTGTCTCTTTTTATTCGTTTACATAATAGGTTCTGATAGATTCGATCATGTGGAGGTATAACACCAACCTTGGAAATGCCTAATGATATAGCAGCAGGTTTGGAATGGCTGTGAAAGATAAGAAAGACAATATTTAAACTTTCCTTTGTGTTAGAAACAGAAATATGACATTAACCATTTAAGGCAGCGGCTCGCCACCTGTGGGTTGTGACCCCTTTGGGGGGGTCGAATCACCCTTTCACAGGGGTCGCCCGACTCATAACTGTAGCAAAATTACAGTTTTGAAGTAGCAATGAAACTAAATTTATGGTAGCAAAATGACAGTGATGAAGTAGCAACGAAACTAGTTGTATGGTTGGGGGGTCACCACAACATGAGGAACTGTATTAAAGGGTAGCAACATTAGGAAGGTTGAGAACCACTGATTTAAGGAGTATGGGTCTTTGTGATAGTCAAAGTTATGTATTAATTTGGCTAGCCCATGATTTGTAGCGGTTTGGCAGATATTTGTAATCATTTTACATTTTGTGATCTGAGGTGAGTATACAATCTGCTGAAAAGTGAATTTCCTTGGTGAGGGGGTGGTCTGTATCCGCTATATATAGATGTCTGGCATAGCTCTTCCTTTCTCAGTCTTGCATTCAACTCATCTTGCTCTGTTGAGCAAAGAACCGCTTACTCATCTTGTTCTCTGAGCCAGCAGCCTGCCATTTGACCTACTGATTTTGAGTTCCTCAGTCCCTGTACCAAGGGAAGAAGCTTCAGAAGAAACCTCCAGTCTGTCATCTGACCTACAGACTTGGAACTTTCCATCCTTCACATCTGTGTGAGCCATTTCCTTGAAATTTCTCTCTCTCTCTCAAAACTGTGCTTCAGTGGTATTGATCTTCTAGGGAACCACCTAGCCTTAGACAGACTACAATGCCTTTCTCTTTCTTTCTTCTTTGCCTCCACTAATTATTTTACAACACAACTTCTTTTCTCATATTTTTATTCTCCATACTCCTTATGGCCCTCTGCATCATTTCCTTAACTTGAGATCCTTGAAATACATTGTTGCATACCATCGAATGATGGGGGGAAGATAAAGATGAGCCGGACACTAAGAACTTCCCTCCCTGGAAGATGTGTTATGGAAGGGAGTATAGTATAGCATTGGGAGAAGAATACAATGTTGGAGATAGTTTCTTTTATCAGATCTGGCTCGAACTGAGACATTTCTTTCCTCCCTTGACTTGTTGGGAACTAAATCAGTTAATTCTTGGGGCAGGGGAAAGAGGCAGGATGGGTCTTTTTAGGAATAACATATTTTAATCACAATTAATGATAGTTCTATTACCAATATTTTGATCATTCCTACCTTTTAAACATAGTTTTATTGCCATATAATTCAACACACCATACCATTTAATAGTTCAGTCATATTAAAAAGAACTGCAATCATCTCCCTAATCAGTTTTAGAACATTTTTTTCTCTCTTAAACTCGTTGTTGGCTCCCCCTTTCCTCTCAACCTCCCCTGCCATGTCCCTGGTCACTCTTAATTCAGTTAATGTCTCTATATATTTACCTATTCTGGGTTTCCCATACAGAAAATCATACAAACCCAAACAAGAAACAAACAAAAAGAAAACCAACAAAAATTACAAGCCAGAAAAAGCCTTCAATCAAAAAGAAAGCAGAAAATATTAAAAACTAAAACAACTTCAAAATGAGTCAAAAGGGAGATCATGTGATACGGTGTTACAGTTTAACCTAACTGCATCTGCCATAGCCCACTTTACACTTCTGTCTGTGTGATAATAAGTCTATTCACATCCTTGGATTATGCTCAGGGTGTGTTCACCAAAACCTTAATCTTTGTGGGGACCCTTCAAGTGGATTTTGGACTTCCACTGTCATCTAGTACTCAGAAAAACTGGATTCTGTGAAGCAGACGGTGGCATCAGGATTGGAGGAAAGTTTAATAACAACCTGTGATAAGCAGGTGATACAACCTTCCTCGCTGACAGCGAGAAGGACTTGAGGTACTTGTTGATGAAGAACAGGATTGTAGCCCTCGGTATGGAGTACAACTTAATGTAAAGAAAACCAACCCCCTCCCGCCCAACTGGATCAATAGGTAGCATCATCATAAAAGGAGACAAGATGGACGTTGTCTAGGATTTGTCTTGCTTAGATCTACCATCAATGCTCTTGGAAGCAGCAGTCAAGAGATCAAAAGCCATATTTCACTGGGTAACTCTGCTGCACAAGACATCTTTGGAGCCTTGAAAAGCAAGGGTGTTACTTTGAGGACTAAGGTGCACCCGACCCAAGCCATGATGTTTTCAATTGCTTCATATGCCTGTGAAAGTTGGATATTGAATAAGGAAGACCGAAGAAGAATTGATGTGTGTGAATTGTGGTACTGGAGAAGAATATTGAAAGTACCATGGACTGCTAAAAAGATAAACAGATCTGTCTTGGAAGAAGCATGGTCAGAGTGCTCCTTAGAGGCACAGATGATGAGACTTTGTCTCAGGAGAGACCAATTTCCAAAGAAGGACGGAATTGATACTGTGGCTGCAACAATGGTCTCAGACACAGGGACAATTATGAGGATGGGCAGGCCAGAGCAGTGTTGTGTTCTGTTGTGCATAGGATCGCTATGGGTTGGAACCAACTCCATGACACCTAACATCAGCACCAACCATCACCCATAGCTCTCTGCAAACCTGGTGTTCAGAATTTAGGCTCTAATTCCATTCCTTCTATTGGATTTGGATTTCATTATTTACAATCCTTCATTCCCCACCCCTCCTTTTGTCAAAAGAGCTTGTGAGAGTATTGACTCCGACTTGTTCTCTGTAATCATCTTTCTTCCCCCTCACTGGCATCTGCAGGGAGAAAGCCAGGCCGGTGTGAGCTATGGCCAACTGCTTACCTGAAAGTTCAGAGCTGAGCACTTGCATGCCCTCCCCAGTCAATACTTCTGTTTGTCTTGATAGGCATAAAACTGCCCCCTTTCCCACTTGTTAGCTACCATTGAATTGGCTTTGACTCCTGATGATCTCAGGGAAAATAGGATGAGACACTGATCAGTCCTGTGCCACCTTCTTGATTGTTGATAAGGTTAAGCCAATTGTTGAGGCCATCGTGTCTTTTGGATGCCTTTTAAATTAAGGGTGTGATATTGGTACTATAGTGGATAATATTCTATTATGATTCATAGTTTTCTTGGGTTAATTTTCAGAAGAAGAGTGCCAGGTCATCCTAACTAGTTTTTCATAGTCTGGAAGTTCTGCTGACATATGTCCACCATGCTCGGATTTGAAATGTTGATGTCTGAGTTTCCATAATCATAACAACATACAAGCAAACACAGTACGACAAACTGACAGAACAGGGGTGGTTCTTCACTGTAGAGTAAAGTTAAAGATTAAAAAGCCATGTTTTTCACAGGGAATCCAGGATAGATGAGCCCCCCCAGGGCCAACAATGAGAGTAGAGATACCAGGAGGTTTAGGGGAGGTTGGGGGGAGTAAGAGGGAACCAATCACAAGGATTGTCCCCCTCTCAGGAGGACAAACAATGGAAAAGTGGGTGAGGGGCAATGGAGGATGATGTAAGATATGAAAATAATAATCTATAACTTTGTGAGGGATGGTGGGTGGGGAGGGAGGGGGAAGAAATGGGGAGCTGATATCAGGGGCTCAAGTGGGAAGAGAATAATTTGAAAATGATGATGGAAGCATATGTACAAATGTGCTTGACACACCAGATGAATGTATGGATTGTGCTAAGAGATGTAAGGGTCCCCAATAAAAGTATTTAATTAAAAAACAAAAAAAATCTCTGATTTTTTGATTAACATAAAATAAGCAGCTGTTTCTAAAACAAAACAAGAACTCACTGCCATCAAGTCAATTTTGAGTCATAGTGACATAGGACAGAATGGAACTGCCCTTTGGGTTTCTGAGACTGTAACTGCTTACCGGGGTAGAAAGCCTCGTCTTTCTCCCTCAGAGCGGCTGGTGGATTCGAACTGCTGACTTTACAGTTGTCAGTCCAATTTATAATAATACACCACTAGGGCTATACAGGACTGTTACATACTCATAATTGTATATCAGTAATGGAGACATCTCCCTGTGCTGTGTGGCAGGGAATATTGCCCACTGACTGTCTCTTGGATTTTTTTTTCATTTAATTTCCTTACTTTGTGTAATTATTTCTTTTGTTTTCTTTAGCTGCTTATTCATTGAATTCATTATTTTATAACCATGATCTAGGCATCTAAAATGTTTGCACACACATTCCCCAAACATATGCATTTATATGCACTATATAATATAGAAAGACAGAGATTGAAAAGTAAAATTGAAAACTATCCTAAATGGAAATAGTCCCGTTTTATGTTTTTTTTTTCTATCCATAAAACACAGGAATATAAGGGCCGTGGAATTCAAAGAAAAGTCCTTAGTGTCCTACAGAATTCCACAAAGAGCCTGGGTTATGTGACACACTGTGGCTAATGAGAATATGACCCATGGTGGTCCCAACATACTAATATAATTTCCATTAAAGTTCATGGCAGTTTTATGTATGCCTTTATGAGGGGAGACTCTCAAAAACTACTACTGTTCTATATCTAGGGGGCTAAAGCACTTTCAGGAAAGACTTTTTAATCTTCTTGTGTTTGAAAAACATACAATGAGGTGATGACTGGCAAATGAGAGCAAGCCTGTTTAATATTAAGATTATGACGCAAATTGACAAAAGCCCACGCATTCCAAGTCCAAGTTGCCAGGCACCTTCCCCTTGCTCCCACACGAGCAGAATGATGTATTGTCAGCTGAAGCCGAGGGACAAAAGGCTTCTTAGACCTTGGAGTCCATCTGCTACCCTTGCAAAGGAAACAATTGAACTCACACGGCCTGCTCTTTTCCTTGGGTTTCGGCCACCTTCCCTACAGTCCATCTGGACTCTCTGTGTACTTGCGGCCTTGAGTAGAACATTTTGCAGGACTGTCAGAAAGCAGAGTGAAGTCTCAGGTGAGAGACATGAAGCAGAGTTTGCAGTTACAGCGTGGGGTAGGTGCTACATGGCGAGCCACCCCATCAGCCCAAGCACCCTGCTATCTCTGTTGAGCACCCACACCGTTGTCACACAGCTTTTCCATTTAATCTCGGTGTTGGTTTTTCTTTTTAAATGCTTTTTTTTAAAAAAATGAGTGTGTGCACATTTGATCTTTATTGTGGTTGTTACGTTAGATTGATCATTTAAAAAACAGTATAAATTAGAGATGAACCAGCTTTAAATATCTGTACTTTGGGGGATCAGAGGTCAACCCCGTCTTGTCTGCTGGAGTGCTCTTCCTGGGGAAAACGTCTTCATGCACTAGTGATGTGGGTGCGCCACGCACGTGTCTGTCGCCTCGTGAAGGTAGCTTGTGGCTGCTATGCAGCTCCCTCCGTGTTCCCTGTTGCTTCAGCCCTTCTCTCCAGCCATTGCAAGAACCATTGAAGTCAGTTGAACCACAAATAAAATTTGCTCCTCTAAGACTATGCCAAGTGACTTCAGAAAAGGTGATGATTATTAAATCCTGGAACCTCAAGTTAACATTTTAGCAGAGTTTTTCTTCGTTAACTATTTATAAAGACTTTCAGGGTGTCTTGATTGGCTTTTCCACTGCAGTGAGAACGATCGCAATCTACCGGGCAGCGTTAGGCTGAAAGGAAAACTTTCTTGTTGCATTAACTTAAACTCTCTCCCCATGACCGCTTCCATATGCTCTTTTCTTTGGGATCGGCTTTTGTGTTTTGCAAACCTGTGAGCTCTCAGGAACAAATTTTGTTTCTTTAAATAAGCTTGCAGCTAAGAAATATGTACAGACCATTTACAATGAGTATAGGCATGAATGGAGACCGGGTGGTTCAATAGTTAAAGATTCAGCTACTATTGAAAGACTAGCAGTTCAAATCCACTCTAAGAAGAAAGACCTATAGATCTATATCCCCATCCAGGATCATGGCTACTGAAATCCCTGTAAAGCATCGTTCTGCTCTGCGACATATGGGGTCATGTAAGTTGGAGTCTATTCTATAGGTGCTTTTTTGTATAGGTGAAAGTACATTCACTGTGCTCAGTGCTGGCGGGTTTGGCTTTCATTATCATTATTTTTGTTTGTTTGAGATGAACTTGTTTGTCACTAAAGACCCCAAGTCCATTTCAGTTTTTTATTTCGTCCTTTTTTCCTTTTTTAAAGCCATCAGACTATTTAGGTTTGAGGAAAAAGGAATCTGGAGGGATTTTTTAAAATTTGGTTTTTAAAGAAACATCTATATAGTTACACAGCCTATCTCAAGAAATGAAATCAAGAGCAATAGCCTCTTAAACCCTCCATTACTTTCATGGACAAAATTTTGATTCTTAAATTACATGTTTATTTTAAGATACAATTTTCCTCATGCAAGTTAAGAAATTGATTTTGAAATTAAAATTCATCAATATGGCTTGAGTTGCTTATAAAACCCAGGATAGATGTACATATAGATAGTTATACACAAATGCAAACCAATGGTCTTGGCCTGCATTTGGTTTTCTAGAGTTGCATTTTTCTATAAGCCTATGAGTCAGAGGTTGAAATCATGCAATTAGGGCTGAGTAGTTCCTCATATTGTCAGACCTAAAGGCTCATCTGCTTCTCATGTCCTGGTGGCTTGCACTGAGGACCCTGGTGAGATGGTGGCCAAAGAGTTCAGTTATATTCTGAAATGTCGGTAGTTCAAGCTCATTGGCCATTCCACAGGAACAAGATGTGACAGGCTGCTTTCCGGAAACGTGCAGCCTTGGGAACTCTGTGAGGTTGCAATGCGTGCCTTGGCCCATTGACTTGAATACTATGGGTTTGGTGTTTGGTTTTAGGGAGCAGGCTTTGAGCTTCTATTCTCCATGTAACAGGCTTCAAAGTCATAGAAATACTCCCTTGGACTTAAGGTGGAGGTGCCTTAGTAGGAAAAGCAGCAGCTGATGCTATGAAGACTTTGGTTTGAATCACTTGCTTTGAGGGTGCCTGCTGCATGGTTGCCCAGGGCTACCATATACTTACTATTTTCATGCTCTCCGGGCTTTTATAGGCCATGCGTTCCTCTAGCTGCCGTGGTTCTGCCTTTGTGGACAGTTTTCCCCTTCTCCAGCCCTCATAGCTTGTGGGAAGAGTGTGCAGTTATCTGGGCTTTGATTCCTGTAAGTCACTAATTCGTGCATTGTGACTTAAATAGCTGGCTTACACAGAAATGTATAATTTCCATTTCTGAACAATGTTTTAAATTCTTTATCACTGGCTAACTACTGATACTGTCAATAAAATTACTTTATGCCCCATGGGGATAATTTATAATGGTCTCCAATAAAATTATAGTGCTGTCACTAAAATGAACCAGGGACATATGTAAACCACAGACATTTGAATGACTTTTGGGCTCACACTTAATACTAGCTCTAATCTCTTTTCATTTTTAGGTTTTCCTTTTATTTTTTCCAAACTATTTTATCAGGAGATAAACCAGACATCATACAAGTCCATAGTTCAATCACATCAGGCAGAATTGTACAATTGCTACCCAAATTAGTTCAAAACATTTTTTTTCCTTTTTAAATTCCTTGATTTCCGTTCCCCCTTACTCCACTCACATCTCCCACTGGACCCCCAGGAGCCTTTATTCTAGTTGTTGTCTCTGTAGGTTCATCTATCCTGAGTTTAATATACTGAAAAACATAGGGGAAAACTTCACAGAGAGTCAAGAAGGCTACCCACAATGACAAAAATACAACCGAGATAAACCCCAATTTGAAAATAACAAAATATTAAAAACAAGATCAAGCCTCAAGTGTATCAGAGGGAGGTCAATGACAAGGCTTTAACTATAGAGTGAGAGGGATCACTTGAACCCACCACGGTCATCTCTCAGTACTCTGTCTGGTCACTCTCTTGTGCTCATCCCTCAATGATGGTCAGAGGGCAGTTACTGGAGGCTTATTCCCTGTGTAGATCCTGTGAATGTATTTTGGGCTTCCACAGTCATCCATCACCTTCTGCAAACCAGAATCTCACAGTTTAAACTCTGATATTATTCCTTCATTCCGATTTGGATCATATACTTTACAAATCCTTGAGTCATGGATGTTAGTGTGCTTGATTCGTGTGCATATAGTTTGACGGTTGTTTGTTTGGAAGCAAACCTTGAAGGCCCCAGACACTGTTTTATCTGATAGCCAGGAGCTGCTGAATTTCTTCACCACACTTTGCTACCACCCATCTATTTTGTGTTGCCTTCGCGAGTTCTAGCTTTAATCTAAAAACAGTTCTCATGACATGGCCCCGCTTGTGACTTGCCCCCAGAGTGAAGATTGCTGTGCTCTAGCAAATGTGGTGAAGAAATCAGATGTCGTCCAGCTATCAGAAAGAAGAGCTCCTGAAGGCTGTAAAGACTTGCCTAAAAACCATAAGCCATCTAAGTGAGGCATCAGCTAAAGCCACATGGAAGACGCACACCAGCCTATGTGATCCAAGGATACATAGCACATTCCAAATCCAAATGAGGGAATCTTATCAGAGCTTGAATTGTGAACACTCACTTTGCAGAAGTCTATGGACGACAGCGGAAGCCCCAATACAAGGGCACCACGAGGATTAAGCCTCTGACTGTAGCGCACAAGTCCAGGGATGTGGACAGCCTTGCTACCAGACAGAGAGCACTGTCAAGATGATATGGCGGATGTAGTTTGATTGTAATGCACCACCTTATCATTTGATCTCTCTCTTGATCCATTTTTAATTTGTTCCAGTTTTAATATTTCATGCTTTCTTTTTTCTTTCACTTATCTGTTTTGTCACCATTGTTGATATTCTTTGGTCTCTTAACTTTGTTTTGTTGTTTTCTGTATGTGAAATAAAGCAGGATAAATAAATATATAGTATCAGCAGCTGGACTAATAATTCCCTGAGACGTGGCTGAGGAGGTTGGTGTGTGTGTGTGGGGGGGGTGGCGGGGGATGAGGGGCTAACAGCAATGAGTGTGAGAAAGAGGGAAATGGTCTGAAATTGTGGTGATGGCTGCACAGGTCTTCTGAATAAGATTGAGCCATTGAATTGTATGATATGTGAATTCTATGTCAATAAAATATTTGAAAAAATAAAAAAGAGAATGAAAGACGACAATAAGGATCATTACTTTGCATGTCTACTAACCCAAGATAATTGTTATTGGTATTTTCCTTTCTTCTATCAAGAAGCTAGTTCTTTAAAATGGTAGCACCCTCTATATAAATGCACATTTACATAGGCGTGCTCATAACTTGCTATTTTCACTTCCTATACCATGTTCTTGTACAATGTCATTTTAAGGTCACAGAGCCCATGGTTTGGCTTTAACATAATTACTTCAATCTATTTCCTCCTGTAAGTCATTTAGTTTGTTCTTTTTTTCTCCTCAATTACAAATGACTCTACAATTAACATCCCGACTGAAAACTCTTTGGGTACATGTTTGATTATTTCTTTAGGATAAATCCCAGAGGATGAATTTCTAGCAGTGCAGCACACTGATGAGGAGCATAGATTTTGAGCCACGCAGTCCTGGTTTATATCCAGATTTTACCATTTATTGGTTTTCTATGCTCAGGCACGTTTAGTACCTCAGCTTTTTCATATGACAAATCAGGTTAATTAAAGTGATAAATTTCCAGGATTATTGTGAAGACCAAACAAGCTAACACGTGCAGAGCATTAGGAACGGTGTATGGGACAGGGAAAGAGTCAAAGGCCAGCTACGTCTGTCCAGGCACTCAGGTTACAGGGAGGCCCTGGGTGGTGTAAGCATTTAAAACCTGGCTTGAAGCTGGCAGACCCAGGCTCCCGAGAGGTGTCTCAGCAGAAAGGCCTGGTGTTTGACTTCTGAAAGTTCCTTACTGAGACCACTATGAGGCAAAGTTCTACTTAGCCACCCCTGAAGGTGCCATGAGTTCGAATCAGCCAGATGGTAACTGCCTTTCTAAGGCTATGTGCAGTGGTGGTTTTTTGAGATTAGATGCCAATTCTCTCTCCCAGAGGCTTCCACCAGAAATGTTTAGGGTCCATGTCTCCATGTCTTCACCAAGATTGCCTTCTTTACACCTATATGGATAAATGCAGGTGTAATCTACTCAAGGGCAATGGGTTGGTTTGGAGTAGTGAGAAAAAGCTCCTTCACCCAGATTCACAACTAAAGAGCTGTTCTATCAATGTTTAGATTAAGACCTGTACAGCTGGACAGGTCTTTTAATGCACCTTGTTTTGCAGATTTAAATTTTTTGCCCTTTTTTTGTTGAAACCCTGAGAGGAATAGCCCCCCCAAAAAGAATCATTCTTCAGTGCGATATCTGGTTAATGAGTTGCAACTTATTGTTCCTTCAGAAATATAAATAGGAATTTATAAGTCACTCTTTTTTAACATTGAATATATTATTATTATTTTAATTAAAATACTTTTATTGAGGGCTCTTACATCTCTTATCACAGTCCATACATTCATCGAGTGTGTCAAGTACATTTGTACATATGCTGCCACATCATTTTCAAAACATTCTCTTTCCACTTGAGCCCCTGATATCAACTCCCCGTTTCTTCCCCTCCTCCCCTACCCGCCCTCCCTCACGAACCCTTGATAAATTATAGATTATTATTTCCATATATTACATTGTCTGTAAGTCTTTAGATGTTAGAAAACCCTCTGAAACATATAAGGTTCACTTGAATGTTTTATTCTCTTGAGTCTTGATAGTGAAATAACTCACTCAAAACAAAAGTGGGTTTAATGAATGTTTCACTAGAGGGCACTGTGACTCTTCAAGTTTTCAATGCTACTGGTGGAGAAATTCTCCTTTTTTTTTCTTAAACTTCAGTGGCTATCTTTTGTTAGTATACACAGAAATGTATAATTAAATATGAAGACTTGGAGAGGCACATCAACATGAAAATAAGTGGGCTGATCTGGAGGTTACCCTCCTTTTGTGACAGGAAAAATCCAAGTTTTAGGAACTTCTAAAATATGAACATGGTATATTTTACTTTCCTTTTGGATCATGACAATATTCTGGACTTGGAATTTCATTCTCCTTTCCCTCTGGATTATTTTATATTATAGTGAACCTGTGAGCATTAAACTGGGCCAACATATGGCATTAGACAATATTTATGAAACATGTATTTGCATCATGATGAATTTAAAGCACTGGTAACCATTACGAAACCGAACTTTCTCCCCCTACAAAGTGACTTTGACCCTTAGTGGAGACTGTTTGAGGTTTCCTGAGGTCGTTTCAGCGACGACCTCTTTCTGGTTTTTTACATAGTGTCCCTGTGCTTCAGAGAAACCTCCTGCTGCAGCGAGGCTGACATTTCCTACTTAAACGGTGGGGCCTGGGATTCAATTAACAGAATCAAGTCAGCCTCCTTGTTTTGTCCTTCAAAATAATCACCCTAAAGACTACAAGTAGTGTTTTTGTTAGCAAGTGTTATGTAAACAGTTTTCTATTTACATAACATAAAAACCCAAGGATCTTTATGGGATGGTTGCTGTTATGTTTCATGTGATAAACTTGCAAATGATAAACTACACTTCATCTCTTATATACTTGCCATCTTATAGCAGTTGGTACAAATGATTCACAAATCATTAAGCTTGAGTTTGTCCTGACCTATTAATCAAACTTGGTCTAGATAAGGAGGAGTTTTATAAGGTCTGCAGTAACCGGAATTTGGGGTTCTTTCCTCTCTGCAGGAATAAAAAGAAAAGCTCATAATTTCTACTTCTGCTCCTATCTAGAGGCCAATCTATCAAAATCCAAGAACAATATGTAGCCCAAACGGAGTGATTTCCAATGCTTCCTAACCAAACATATTTCCTTAACCATTTACCTGCCCTATTCCCTATCCATTCCTACCCTCTCAATTCAGAGATTTATTTCTCCCTCTCTTTCCTTCCTCAACCCCCCCCCCTTTTCTATTTTTGCCATCAGTAAGTAAAAGGCTGCAGGGCTCTCTGTCTCCAATAGTCTATATGTTTCTTGTTGCGCTTCTAGAGTGATATTTCCTGAAGCCTTATGGCTCTACCTTAGGTTCAAATCAAATTTGCACGCATGGTTCATTCCTGTGGCAGTAAGATAGAGCACTTTTAATAGCGTTGACATGCCTCTCCTTCCTCCATTGTCACTGTCATTTTATGCTCTTTGGAAAGTGAGATAAATAGCAGAGAGCGAGGAGATGGCTTTCATGTATTCCGAGCTAGGTGATATGAAGTTTACCCAGTAATATAAGTGACTAACTATTCGTGCAAGGTTGTTGATGAATTTCCCTCAAATCCTGATGCTTTGTTCTTCTTCATATAGTCCAGTTTTTTTATTATTTGATCAGCATAAGAATTGACTAAGAATGTTGAAAGGATATAATTGATACACATCGTTCCTGATTTTATATCACCCAGTTTGTCTTAGTCTGGAAGTTCTGCTGAAATCTTAATAGGATGAATGAACCTGCTGGTATTTGAAATCCTAGTGGCATAACTTCCAGCCAACAGAGTATCTTGGAATTCCAAAATATGGAACATAACCTTCTCAGCCTTCCATTTAGCTGGCTCAGTAGATTCTCCTGGAAGCTGCTGTTTTGATTGGACCATATTTTTAAAGGTATTCTAAGGAGAAGATGGACAGAAGTATTATGGAGAGAATTTGTCTTTAGTTATCCAATGATAGCAGAGACATGTTTAAAAACATTTTGCTTGGAATGAATTTATATGTGTATAAATTTGAACCCGAAGAACAAAACTTTTTACTGTACCCTTGTATATGACACAATGAAGCCCTGGTGGTGTAGTATTTGAAGCCACCACCAGCAGCTCCTCTGGAGAAAGACGGGGCTTTCTACTCACCTAAAGAGGTACAGTCTCAGAAACCCGGGGGTTGGTGGGGAGTGGTGGGGGGTGGAGCTATGGGTCAGCCTTGACTCGATGGCAGTGGGACATGGCCCTGTAGCTATGTAAATCAAGTGCTCTCTTGGCCAAAGTAAGATTGCCTACATTTTCATTGGGAATCCAAAATGCAATATATCTTGTGGATAGCAATTGAGAATTAGCAAGCTTCCAATGTTTTTCATATTTTCTTCATTCTTCAAAAAGTATAATGGAGATAGGATGATAGCATTTGAAAATATGTGATGAGGATTAAATAGTAAACTTCTATTTTTTAACCTTGCTAAAATTAACGTATACCCCACAGCCATTTCAGCACTGTAGTTCCAGAGAAAGAAAGAGGAATTGCTGCTTGAGAAGAGGAAGCTAGATGTAGGGGAGTCTAATAAAGACTGAGTCAACACAAATCCAGGCAAGGGCCCAGGAAGTGAACGAGCAGGTATGCAGGCATCACTAGTCTGCCAGCTCGCCTAATTGTGCCGCGGCTGTGATGCCGGCAGCCATGCCACCTGTACTTCACATATGAACAAGCTCGCCTTCGGTGGACAGGATGCAGTGGGGCTTCTAGACTAAGAACGACTAGGAAGAAGGAAGAGGAGCCACCTGATGAACAGCAGTGGGACACTGTCTGGTATGGTTCCAAGGAGCTCTTCAGGCTGCAAGGCACTCAGCATGTGATGGGAGAGGAGCATTAAAGGTCAAGTCAGTCTCAATGATGTGGATGAGGCTCATGTGCCATGACACAAAATGAAAAAGAAAAAAAGCTACAAGTATAGACTAATAATTTGAATATGAATATACAAAGTATGAATCTAGGAAAATTAGAAGTTGTAAAAAATAAAATGTTAAAAAAAAGAAACCAAGCTTACTGGTTAGATAGAAACTGGTAGAACCCCAAAACGATGACTAATCAGTCTTTATGTCTGAAACTGGACTCACCCTTGTGTTTGGATAACCAGTCATCAATACCAAAAGCACAGCATTGACCTCAGGTCAAAGTTCAGAAGAGTTAGGAAAGAAGGAGAAATGGAAACCGGAAAACACATATGTATGAACTGATGAATGTAAAACCGATGATCTGCTCTGTGAAACGTCACCTAATTCCCAATAGAATGTCTTTAAATATTAAAAAAAAAAAGAAATGGAACCCCTAACATCCCTATCTTAGGCATTGCTGAACTGAAATGAACTGGTATTGGCATTTTGAAGCAGACAAACACAGGGTTTACCACGCCAGGAATGACAAATTGCAGAGTAAGGTTGCATCACATACATCACTAAACATAGCATTTCAAGATCTGTTCTGAAGGAAAATGCTGTCAACGTAGGATAATATTCACAAACCACAAGGAAAATGAATTCATAGACTGTTAATTCAAATTTATGTACCCATCACTATAGGCAAATATGAAGAAATTAGAGAATTCTTCCAACTTTTGCAATTTGACACCAATCAAATGAATGGATAGTTACTAATCATTGGTATGCAAAAGTTGGAAAGAACGGAAGGCTCAGCAGTTGGACAATATTTCCTTGGTGATAAAAATTATGTGGGAGATCACAGGGTAGAATTTTGCAAGACCAATGACTTATACATTGCAAATACCTTTTACTCAACAACACAGATGGTGACTCTACTCATGGACCTCATCAGGTGGAATATCCAGGAATCAAATTGACTGCGTTTGTGAAAATAGATCATGAAGGGTTTCAATATCACCCATTCAGGCCAAGTGACGTATTATGGCACAGACTTTCAGTTGCTAATATGCAAGTTGGTCAACATACAACGTTGAGCATATCCCACTTGAATTTGTGGGCCATCTCAATAGCAGATATGACACATTAAACACTACTGAAGACAATATGAGTTTTGGGATGTTATCAAGCTACCAAAAGGTCATCAAAAAGACAGCAAAGTAATAAAAGATCAAAGTGGATATCAGAAGGAACTCCGAAACTTGTTCAGAATATAAACAAACTAAAGTGACTGTAAGAAACCATGAAACAACGGAGCTGAACAGAAAGTTTCAAAGGATGGCTTGAAAAGACACAGTAAAATCTATTTCTGTTATTCATCCCTTTGGGGACAGGGGCTATATATCTAACCTTGTGATGGGTTTCCCCTTTCTCCTCATTCTCCTTCCCTGACCATCCATCCCCCTGCCCTCAGGATATCACTATTCCCACTACTATTCCGAAGGGGCTTATCTGTCCTGAATTGCATGTGTTGAGAGCTCTTATCAGTATCAATGTGTGTTCTCAAATCTAGCAAGATTTGTAAGGTAGAATTGGGTCATGGTAGGGGGGCAGGAGGTGGGGGCAGGGAGAAAGCATTCAGGAACTAGAGGAATGATGTATTTCTTCGGTGCTATGCAGCACACTGGTTGAATCATCCCTTCCTTTTAACCCTTCTGTGGGGGGATATTCAACTGTCTACAGACAGGCTTTGGGTCAAAGACCATTCTTGTCTCCTCAGAATACTGGGGGTGTAAATAAACACATGAAATGGTTTTCTCACAAGATTTTATAGGTGTGGTTAGTCTTAAAATAAGTATCCAGACTGAACAGTTCTCTCTTTTCCTGGTGCATCTGTGGAAGAGAAGGTGGGAGCATAAGTTCAGTAGATTATCTTATAATAAGATGCTCAAAGACCAAAGGGGAATATGCTCAGCAGGGTTCTCTAGAAAAACAAAACCAGGACACTTACGGTTTTATATGTATATGGATAGATTTATACAGCACAAAGGACTATAATTGCTAATCAGTCCACATAGCAGTACAGAGGGCTCAGTTCAACTCACTTCCATGGAGCAGTTAATATATTGGAAGTCCTTCAACTCAACTCCCAGGTACAAGGTCAAGGAGTGGACACTGAGTCTTCCCTTAGCAATGCAGGCAGAGTTAGCCCACAGGTAGCATACAGAAGGGCGGGTCACCAACAGTCAGCAGTTCAGGAGCTTAGGGAAGCAGGCCCAGATGGGATATAAAACTCAAGCAATGCAAGATGACAGTATCCACCAACCTCAAGCTCAAGTGATGTACACACCAGCAGTGTGGCAAAGCAAGTCTCTAAGGAGCCTCAAGCTCTAGTGACACAATCGACGGGTTGGCTGTCCCACAGGTAGCATAGCTCACAAGTTGAGGCAGATAACTAGCTAAAGGAGCTGCATGCTGGTCCTATCACTAGAGAGCAAGAGCGAGAGGGGCGGGTCTTTATCTCTTTGCCCCTCCCCCACAATCAAACTACCACCTGATTAATCCCACATGTTCCTATTGGCCCAGGTGGCACAATAAACCTACCTACACAGGGAAGAACAAGTTCAACATTTCCCAACTAAAAAACTGAAGAAAAAATTTAAGTCTGCAGCTCCAATATTGAAGGATTCAGTGGGCATAAGAATGATCAAGTCTTCGAAACCTAAAAAAAAAATAAGGAAAATACACAGATTCACTGTACCCCAAAGAACTGATGTTCAGTTGTTTCAGGAAGTAGAAACTAATGAAGTCATGGTATTAAAGTCCAAAGTGATCTCAAGTCACTGGTAAGTCCAAAGTGATCTCAAGTCATTGGTGGCAAAGAAGGGTCCAGGAATTAACGAAATACCAGTTGATATATTTCAACAAATGATTCAGTGCTGGAGGTGCTCACATGTCTATATCAAGACATTTGGAAGTCAGTTACCTGACCAACATCTGGAAGAGATCTACATTCACGTCTGTTTTAAAGAAAGGCAATCCAATAGGTTGCAGAAATTATCCAATAATGTCATCATTCTTTTACGCAAGTAAAATTCACTGAAAGTCATTCAAAGATGGTGGCAGAGCATCAACATGGAAATATCAGAAGTTCCAGCCAGACTCTGAACCAGGGACAATAGCATTGCTGATCCTAGACAGCTCCTGGCTGAAGGCAAAGAGTATCAGTAAAATATTGGCCTATTTGTGTGGGTCATAACAGATGACAGATAACATTGTAAAGAATAGGCATTCCAGAACAGTTACGTGTGTTCATGTAGTATTAGTACAGAGACCAAGGCCAAGAGGCATTCATTTGCACAGAACAAAGGGGTGCCGCAGGGTTCAACATGACAAAATGCATGGCTCAGGTCTGTGTGCTATCTCCATACTTATTCATTCTGTGTGCTAAGAAATAATCTAAGAATACCCACTGCCACTGAGTCTATTCTGACTTACCAGATCTTATATGAGCGAGTAGAAGTGCTTCTCTTTTTCCTACAGAGGCAGTGGAAGGATCCAACCTCCAATTTTGTTGTTTGAAGGCCAACGCTCAGCCCATTACATCATCGGGGCTCCAACAAGCTGAGAAGTTGGGCCATATGAAGAAGAACATGGTAGCAGGATTGTTGGAAGACTTATTAACAATCTGAAAGACATTGATGACACTACCTTGTTTGATGAAAAAGAAGAATCAAAACATTTAGTTGGAGATTAGGGAGTACCTGATTCGGAGTTTTCAATCACCTAATATGCATGTAAAAACCAGATAATAAATAAGGAAGAAAAGAAGAGTTGATGTAATTGAATTATAATGTTGGCAAAAAAATATTGAATGGGCATGGACTTCGAGGAGAATGAACAAAATCTATGTTGGAAGAAGTACAGCCAGAATACTCCTTAGAAGTGAAGATAGACATTGTCTCATGTCCTTTGGGCATGTCATTAGAAGAGATCAGGCCCTGGAAAAAGTCATCATGCGTGGTAAAGTGGAGGCTCAGTGAAAATAAGGAAGGCCGTCAATATGATGGATTGTAACCATGTGTTGAAAACTAAAAATGATTCTGAGGATGGCACAGTTTTTTACAGAGCCCACTGGACAGTCCTTAATAGTAACAACAGTCTCTTAGTGTCTACCCCCTTTGTGGGGAATTTCACAGAGCAGAGACATAACAAAGAGCAGAGGAGTCATTGACCTCACTCAGCGGGGAAGAACCCACTAATTGGCAGTAATGGGAGGAGTACTTCAGACACCTGAGTACATTGATGGCTGTTCTGGGCAGGCTCCGCAGCATTACTTGGGACCTATCTGGCATGCAAAGGAACTTGGTGGCTAGTTGATTACATGTTGGGCTGCTAAATGAAAAGTCAGCAGTTCCAACCCAGCAGCCAAACTGCAAAAGATGAGACTTCCTGCTTCCAAAGACTTGCAGCCTCAGAAACCTCAGGGATCACTGCTACTTTGTTCAACTGGGTTGCTTTGAGTAAGAATCCACTGGATGATAACATCTTTCTTCCTTTTTAAAAATTTTAAACTAACAATTTTATAGGGACATAATCTAACTATCATAATTCATCAGTAGTTCAATGACATCAAGAAGAGTTGTACAATCATTGCCACAAACAATTTTAGGACAATTAATCTTTTTGGACATTTTCTTCCTTTTTGTACTCCTTGTTATTAGTTCTCCATTTCCCCAAATCCTCCCTGCCAGACCCCCAAGAAATCATTAATCCAGTTACTGTCTCTATAGATTTACCCATCTTGCATCTCATAATCCGAAACACACACAGAAACACCAAAGAATCAAAAAAGGTAACAAAATAAATCAGAGAAAAACCCCAGTTGATAAGAAAACAGGAAATATTAAAAAACTAGAACAACTTTAAAATAGATCAAAAGAGAGAACAAATGATAAGTTGTTAGATTTTAACTTTAACTGTATCTTCCATAATTCACTTGCCAATGCACTATGTATAGAAGCAAGACTGTTGACATCTTTGGTCTGTATTCAAAGGGGATTCATAGGAGGCTTAGTCCATGTGTATTTCCCCTTAACTTAAAAAAACAAACAAACATATGGAAATAACTTTTAAATGAGTCAAAAAGCGGATCAAATCAGATATTACATTTGAACCTGGCTCTATCTACTATTATAGTTTCTACAATACTCTGTCTGATAACGAGGCCATTCACATCTATTGACTATAATCAGAGGGAAATTCCTGGAGGCTTAGTGCATGTTTTTAAGATTTCAAATGGATTTTGAAATTCCACCATCATCCAGAACCTTCTGGAAACCAGGTGCTCATAATTTAAGCTCTGATACCCTTCCTTACTTTGGATTTGGCTTGTATAATTTACAATCCTTGGATTTGGCTGGTATGCCTTTCCTCTGTGGACTTAGATGATGTGCCACTCAGATGGCTCCTTGTTTAAAGACAAGCTTTAGACCTCAGATGATATTCTGATAGCCAGGCACCATCTAGTGTCTTCACCACATTTTTCTGTAGCACCTATATCTTCAATGATCTCTTTGTGAGGGTGGGCATCAAGTAGGGCCATGACATAAGAACTAATTGTTCTTTGGGGCTAAAATTAAGTGTGAGCCCTAAATCCACTCATATTTTTATGGCTTATATTTGTCTCTGGTTTACCTTAGAGACATTGCCATTTTACCTTAGAGAACATTATCAGTCATTGCATTGGGGCATAAGGTCATTCTATTGATAATGACATTAATTTGGTTAATGATAAGGAATTTAAAGCACAGTTGAGAAAATGAGATTATAGGAGTATAGGCTGGCTATGAATATCAATACCTGAATTATTGACTTGTACAGATTAAGTTCTTAAATGGGTGGGCACTGTGAACAAACAGTGGGGGCTAGAGATAAGGTGAAACTTTCAATAATATATATTGACTAGCAGAACCTGGCTTACTGGGTTAACACATATCTTGAAAAAGCAAGGACTTAGAGTAGTAAATACGTGGTAGCCCAACAACCATCAGCTCTGTACTCTTGATATAGCAATCATCTGTTTCTTCTCGTACCATGAAGGTTCAGTCTCAAGACCAAGAGCTACAGGTGAGTTTGAGGCAGAGCCCAATTCCCTTAGAGGGATTTTCCCCCATCAAGTCCTCTTGGTAGTGGGCCTCTAAAGGATGTTGTGTTCCTTAAAGAAAGCAGGGTCTAAAGTCCCAGTAGTGTATAAGACATGACCTGGTCACCAAAGGCCTAAAGAATTTAATAAGGAACATAGTACCCGATGTATTCTTCCCCAGGGCTCTACATAAGTATTGTGAAGAGTTCATTTCCCATTGGGAGGTTGGCTCGCCTTGTTTTCCTACCAACAGAAATGCAGGAGTGGGTATCTTGCACTCAAATAGGCTAGCTGCAAATAAGATACCACTACCCACTACCCCCAGCTCCCAGTCCCATTTCAGGCAGGGTTCCTAGACCCAGCAAAGAGGGGGAGGAAAGCTTGCACGTGGGAGCCTGGCAGATGTGAAATGAGCGATGAACTTCTCTGTGAGCAGGAACCGCTGGAATAATCTGCTGCATATTAGCTCTCTGTTGAAATCCTAAAGTGGGTTCCCGAGTAGAGAGATCAAGGCCAGATACAGCCATGCTCAACACTGCGGGAGCTTCCTGTGGGGCCTCTGGACCCTCCTACCACAGCGGTTGATGTCTGGTGAGCCAGAGGAAGACAACTTGTTACTCCAGAGACGCCGGCTACCTCGAAGTAACTAGAGTGTTGTTTTATACCTGCAGGAAAGGGAGTGGCCTGAATGGCTACACTACCACATTAGATCAGTTATAGAAAATAACGGAGCCATGTTTTTCACCAAACATTTACATGCACTTTTTCAAGACACTTGCATTAAAGGAAAAAGTAGACAGCAAAACAAAATCCAAACCAAAACAACCAACAAAACCAACCAACAAACAAACATGAAACAAAACCCAAATAAACAAACAACACCCCCCGCCCCCAACTCCTACCTTACCTGTGAATATATCCCCTCCTTTACTATTTGGTGTATTTTCCCCTAGGAAGGAACGTATCATAAAACTGCGTGATGCTGTATGCAGAATTCCCTGCTGCAATGTTTATGCCTTCTTTTGAATACTTTCCTGATTCTTCCAACAGTCAATGACGACTATAACTCGACTGCACTCTTCACCTTCCTCTCATTTTCCCAGTGTTCCTCCTGGCCCCGTCCCTGTCGCACCTGTCTGCTTTATCCCTCCCCTGGGTGCACCTCGTGGATGCCGTGCCTGGAGAGTCGAAAGCTCTTTCAGTGGTACAGCCATTGATGAGGACTCGGAGACCTTGTTGTCTTATCTGGTATTCTGCTCCTTTGACTAACAGGTTTGTATCTATCACTTCAATTTGAATTAGGAGGCAATGGAGAGACTGGCCTATAATTTCATATATAAAGAATGTTTTTGAGAAGTAACTAAAGTGTGCAGGCTTGCCAGAAAAAAATTCCATCACCAACTGTGTTCTGCAACCTTCGGGCCAAGTCATAAAGAACTGTTCCTGAGAGAAAGGAGAGGGAGGGAGGCTTGGTTGGGACCAAACCATCGTGACCAGGGAGAATTTTCACAGCTGTTGGAACATGCTTAACTGACAATGGCTCTTTCCCCATCTATGTACAGAAGGCAGTATTTTTTGAAAGTGGAAAGTTTATTATTACTGTAGTTTTGGAAAATTTGGGTTTATTTTCAGTTTCTCTCTTTAACTTAAGGCATTTGCAACTTTGCTCTCTTTAACTGTGATTGACACATATGTCCATGGCTGATATTTTAAGTTTCAGAGTGACTTTTACCACAGCAGCCTTATTTTCTACCTTGGTCTGAATTTAGAAGAGAAAATGAGTGCTGAATGAATGCTAATTTTAGCAAAAACCATTTGAAGAAGACCTACAGTTGTTTTATATTCTAAGACTTAAACCTATAATGTTTTAGGTTTATTTAACTAACTAAGAGATGTATAAAGATTTTGAAATTTGTTCTTAAAGATTCAAGAAGGCACTGACCAGGGAAAGATAGCGGTCTACTTTCCCACAACTTAAAGTACACTCTCCCCTGTACTAACCCAGCAGATCCCAAATTTATAAATTTCTCTAAAATAAGAGAAAATAATTTTGAGTGTGAAATCTCACCCAATGATAATTTTCTGGGGCTTTATGAAGATGGAAAGGTGAATTTAAAGTAACTAGATGGAAAGGTGGTTGTTGGAAATATTATTTTAAGCTTAGGCATATTATTATTGTCTTTTTTGCTTTCCTAGTAGAAGTAGAGGTGCTTATTGTGAATTCTATCATGTTCAGTTATAGTATGTAAAATTATGCTCAGTCTGGGTCTTCACATAGCAAATTACATTCCGGTGGTCACTTTTTAGAGCCATGTTACCAGGCTTAGCTCAGGGGAAGAAAACAATTTTACTTCAATCAGGGGGAACTCGGAGCTATGACACCCAGGCTGTGAGCAAGGGAGACAAAGAACTGGAAGAGAATTAATTCAATTTAGATTTAGCAGAATCTTAGGATAAATAGCCTCTGGCTATGCTCAATCCAAGTCTTATCTATTAGTGGAAAAGCACATGTATTTTACCAGCACTACACACAATTGCTTAAAGCGTAGTCTTACTGCTCCGTTCAACAAACATGGAATAAAAGTATGCTTGGCTTAGCAGTTTTCCCCTGCAAAGAAATAGCCTTCCCTTTATGATGCTGGTTGGATTGTAACAAGAAATTGAAAGAGAGAGAGAGAGAGAGACTATTTTATATGTAAAAACAAAAAATGGTCACAGTATCATATTTATTTTGTAAAATAAATGGACTCTATACAACCTAGTCAGGTATCATACTATGTGAGAAAAGAAGATACAGTTAAAAGTCGCTTTCACTCTGACTTCAGCACAGCCCCCTTTCTGTTGTTCTATTGGATTTCTGGGCATGTATTTTACGAGTTGTTTGGCTACACAATTCAGTGCTCTGTGCTTCAGAAGAGCAGTGCTTGCATCTTTGGAGATTTCCTGTCAACTCCTTACTTAAAAGCAAGAGGCCTCAAAAGTTTGCTGCCTGGAGCTAGGCTTTGCCTCCTGCAATTTCCCACATTACCCTGGCTGGTTGACAGAGCTGACAGCAAAACGTAAATTTGCTGCAAATTGTTAGGAAAAAGGAAGCCACCATGAGGTTTATGCAGGCTTGTCATAGTTTTGCCTGAGGGGAATGATGCAAATTTTATTATGATTTTATTATTTTTGAGGCACTCTCTTCGACTTTGTGGAGAGCATGTATATCATCAGCAGACAGAAAGCATTTCAGACAGCTCGAGGAGCAGTAATGTATACGCAGCTATCATGATACTGTTAAGATGCGGGGAAAAAATCTCAGTGAAAGCCATTGTATTTGGGGACATAACATTAGAAGAGCATGTGGCTGTTGGGGATTAATTAATTAGTGATGCAAATAGAAAAAAAGCATTCTGAAGACCTTGGCACTTCTGTTTGGTACTCCGCATTGACATTAGCCAGTGTCACAGGTTCTAATTTTTATTAGAAGAAGCACTATCCACCTTCTAGCACTCATCTTTCACATGTCTCAGTTACATGTCATCAAGAACCTGAAAGCTTCTTTACAAACAACAAAGAAGAATGATATTTTATAGAATCATATTTTATAGGTCATATTGTTTTTTTTCCTAATAGCTTGTCACATGTTTTTGCTAAATGCCTTGGTTTGAGATAGCTATTATAAATAAATTATAAAAAATATTATAAATAACCAAAACAATCCTTTGATAAACAACAAATAGGGTAAATAGGATAAAACATTTGGTTTTCTCAGCCAGCTTTGTTGATGCCTCTTCTTCTGCCTGGACTTAAACATATTGTGTGTTCTGCTTTTGCCCTTTGTCTCTCACCATGCTTCGCCGACTGAGGTCACTCAGCATGGTATAAAAAGTGTGCCAGTGGACTAATAACTCTCAGGTCTGCATTTGTAGCCTAGCTTATACGTATGGGCAGAATTCTCCTTCCAGTTCTTCTACACATACTTCATTTACCCACTCATTCATGAGTGTCAGGTACGTCACATGTCAAAACCGAGCATTTCTATGTTCTTTTTACAAACAAATATTTGTTATCTCAAAATTACACAAAAAGAAACATGGGACTATTTATTTTTTTATAATCCTAAGTTTTATTTATTTATTTATTTTAAATAATCTTATTGGGGCTTTGCACAATTCTTATCACAATCCATATATACATACATCGTGTCAAGCACATAAGTCCATTTGTTGTCATCATCATTCTCAAAACATTTTCCTTCTACCTGAGCCCTTAATATCGGCTGCTCATTTCCCCCCTCCCTGCACCCTCCTATCCCTCATGAACCCTTCATAATTCATAAATTATTATTATTTTGTCATATGTTACACTGTCCGATGTCTTCCCCCCCAGCCTCTTCTATGCTGTCCATCCCCCAGGGAGGAGGCTATACTTAGATTTTTGTAATTGGTTCGCCCTTTCTATCCCACATTCCTTCCACCCTCCAGGCATCACCACTCTCACCATTGGTCCTGAAGGAGTCATCTGTCCTGGACTCCCTGTGTTTCCAGTTGCTATCTGTACCAATGCACATTCACTGGTCTACCCAGATTTGTAAGGTAGAATAGGATCATGATAGTTGGGGGGGGGGTGGGAGGAAGTATTTAAGAACTAGAGCAAAGTTACATGTTTCATGGTTGCTACTCTGCACCCTGACTGGCTCATCTCCTCCCCACAACCCTTCAGTAAAGGGATGTCCAGTTGCCCACCGATGGGCTTTGAGTCTCCACTCTGACTCACCCACATTTACAATGATATGATTTTTTGTTCTTTGATGCTTGATACCTGATCCCTTTGACAGCTCTTGGTCACACAGGCTGGTGTGCTTCTTTTATGTAGGCTTTGTTGCTTCTGAGATGGATGGCCGCTTGTTTATCTTAAGCCTTTAAGACCCCAGATGCTATATCTTTTGATAGCTGGGCATCATCAGCTCTCTTCACCACATTTTCTTATGCACACGTTTGTCTTCAGTGATTGTATCAGGAAGGTGGGCACCCACTGATATGATTTTTAGTTCTTTGATGTCTGATAACTGGTCCCTTCTACACCTCGTGGTCAGACAGACTGGTGTGCTTCCTCCATGTGGGCTTTGATGCTTCTCAACTAGATGGCCGCTTGTTTATCTTCAAGCCTTTAAGACCCCAGACGCTATATCTTTTGAAAGCCAGTCACCATCAGCTATCTTCACCATATTTGCTTATGCACACATTTTTCTTCAGCAATTGTGTCAGGAAGGTGTGCATCTTGGAATGCCAATTTAATAGAACAATGTGTTCTTGCATTGAGTAAGTGCTTGAGTAGAGGCCCAATGTCCATCTGCTGCCTTAATACTAACCCTATAAATATATGCACTTAGATCTGTTTCCCCACACTCTTATATAAATATATTTACGTATGTATAATCCAGTCTTACACCTCTATAAATACCCTTTGTCACCTAGTTCTTTCCTCTATTTCCTTTTACTCTCCTCTTGTCCCACTATCATTCTCAGCCTTCATTTGGGTTTCAGTAATTTCTCTCGGTTACATTGCTCTTGCTGAATCCCTACCAGGCCTCTCACGTCCTCCTTGTTACTGATTTTGGATCACTTTTTGCTACCCTGCCCCTGGGTTGGTCAGCACCACCTCCTTACTCCCTCGCCGCCCATCCCGTGTTCCCCCCAGAACCACTGGTCCTGTTGTTTTCTCCTCCAGACTATTTATCCAGTCTCTCTTATCTAGACAGCTCTGTAGAGATAATAATATGCACCAAAAATCAAGCCATAGCAAGATAGGCGATGAGTAAGAACACAGTGATGACAACACAAAAGAAAACCAGTTACCCACAGAAGAATATATTAATTAAAAGAAAAAATTAAAAAGAAAGAAAAGTCTGTAAATAGATCAAGGTCTGATTTTTGATCTCTAGGCATGTCCTTCAGTCAGGCCCAATGGGGCTCCCTCCTCTGCTCCCATGGTTGCTCTGCCGCTCGCTTTTAGTGGTTTGCCTCGGTGTCACAGGGTCAGTCTGGGCCAGTCCTGACACTGAGTCTCCAGTGTTGTCCCCCTTAGAGCCCTGGGTCATCAAGGGATGCGTGTCTTGTAATGGGATCAGCCATTTTGTCCACTCTGTGCATTGGCTGTTCAGAGCTGGGATATTGTCCTCCAGGCTCAGTGGGCCAGGACGTGCTTCACTCTCTCTTCCTCCCACTTCATTTGCTTCCGTTTGCTCTGATCAGACATGCCCCTCTCCCCTAGCTACAGCTTCAGTGCTGTCCTCTCAAGTAATTCTTCTGGGGAGAGGGGCAGGTGTCCACATAGCTGGTATGGGGGTCGAGCCCTCAGAACCTTCTACTGGTTCCCCACTCTTTGCCGGCATGCTGCATTCATCTGGTACTGGCTTTAAATCTGGTCCCTCTTTCACTATGGAGACACAAACAATACCCTCCCCTTGGGTGGGTCAGTACCCTATTCCCCCACCACACATCTTTTTTTCTTTCCCCTTTCCTCCCTCCCTGCCCCCTTTTTAGTTGGCTACCATATGTACCCCTGGATTTTGTCTGGTCCCTACCACACTACCTGGACCTCACTCCTGGAGTGTTTGTATACAGTAGCCTTTTCCCTCTGCCCCCTTTGCATTTGCCTTTCTGTTATTTCTTTATATATAAAGAAATATAGATATATTTATTAACTATATATATTTATTAAATATTTAGATTTACATATTTATTAAATATTTATATTTATTAAATATATATTTATATATATTTAAATTTAACTCAGCGGACTCATGTTATACTTGTCCTTTTGTGCTTGGCTTACTTCACTTAGCATAATTTCCTCCCAGTTCTTCCCATGCGGAGATATGCTTCATGCCTTCATCACTGCTTTTTAGTGATGCATAGTACTCCATGGCATGTATGTACCACAGTTTTTTAATCCATTTTGTCTGTTAATAGAAATTTGGGTTGTTTCCAATTCCTTCAGATTGTGAACTGTGCCACAATGAACATTTGAGCACAGATATCTGGCCGTGGGTTGTTTCTTGCCTCTTCTGGGTATATGCCCAGTAGGGGGATTGCTGGGTTGTATGGTAGCTCAATTTCCATCTGTTTTAGAAATCGCCAAATTGATTTCCATAGTGGCTGTACATACCTACAGGTCCACCAGCAGTGGATGAGAGTTCCTATCTCACCACAGCCCCTCCAACACTTGTTGCTTTCTGATTTTTTGAATTGGGCTATCTTTGAGGGTGTCAGGTGGTATCTCATAGTTGTTTTGATTTGCATTTCTCTTATGGCTAATAATTGGGAACATTTTCCAATTTTTTAATTGGCCATTCATATTTTAGACTCTGTGAAATTTCTGTTCAGGTCCTTTGCCCACCTCCTCAGTGGGCAATTAGTTTTTCTCTATTATAAATTTGTAAAGTATTGTAGATTTTAGTAATAAGGTCTTTTTCTGATGTGTCATTGCTAAAGATGTTTTCCCAGTCGGGGGCTCTCTTATTACTCTCTTGGTGAAATCCTTCGATGTACACAGGTGTCTTATCTTCAGTATATCCCACTTGTTTATTTATTTGTGACTCCTCTGTATTTGTGTCCTTCCCTATTTGTGATAGCCTATGTATTCCCTGTGCCAAGGTTCTCAGGTTTGTCCCAATTCCCTCCTTAATGGTCCTAATTTTGGGGGGTTTTATCTTAAGGTCTGTGATCCACCTTGAGTTTATTCTTGTGTGTGGAGTGAGGTAAGGGTCTTGTTTCATTTTTCTGGATGTAAATATCAATTTATTCCAGCACCATTTATTGAAGATGGCATCTGCTTCCCATTAATATTTTTGGGGGCCCTTATCAAAGATCAGTTGCCAGTTTGCTGATGTTTTTATTTCTGGGTCTTCAGCTCTTTTTCATTGGTCTGAATATCTGTCATTATATCAGTACCACACTGTTTTGACTACTGTGGCCGTATAGTACGTACATGCCAAAGTCAGGTAGAGTAAGCCCTCCCATTTTGTCCTTCTTCTTGAGGAGGTCTCTGCTAATTTTGGGCTTCTTCCCCCTCCATATGAAGTTGGTAACCTGTTTTTCCAGTTCTTTGAAGAAGGATGGCCGTATTCCTATTGGGATAGCATTGAACTTATATAGTGCATTTGGGCAGAACTGACATCTTTACTATATTCAGTCTGCCAATCCATGAGCATGGAATATTCTTCCATTTGTTGAGGTCACTCTTGATTTCTTGAAGTAGTGTTTTATAATTTTCCTCATACAAATCTTTCGCTTTTTAAAGTCAGGTATATCCCCAGGTATTTCAATTTGTGCTTGGCTATTCTAAAGGCTACTACTTTTTAAATCGTCTCTAATGTGATAATGTCTGATGTGTAGAGTAGTCCAATGGACTTCTCTTTGTTGATTTTGTATCCTGCCACTCTGCCCTATTCCTCTATTGCTTCCAACACTCTGCTTGTGGAGTTTAAAGGATCTTCAATATATAGAATCGTATCATCTGCGAATAACGATAATTTTGCCTTTTCCTTCCCCAGATGAATACATTTAATGTCTTCCATTTGTCTTATGTTGTTAGCTAGGACCTCCAGACCAATTTTAAATAGGAGTGGAGACAAAGGACATCCTTGTCTGGTCCCCTTTTTCAGTGGAATAGTTTTAGTCTTTTCTCCGTCAACAACCACGTTGGCTATTGCTTTTTCATATATGGCTTGTATAATATTGAGGAATTTTCCTTCTATTCCTATCTTCTTGAGTGTCTTAAACAATAATGCATGTTGGATGTTGTCAAATGCTTTTTCTGCATGTATCGATATTATCATGTGGTTCTTATAATTTTTCCTGTCAATGTGGTGAATAATGCTGATGGTCTTTTGTATGTTCAACCATCCCTGGTATGAATTCCACTTGGTCATTGTGAATTATTTTTTAAATATGCTTTTGGATTCTATTGGCCAGTATTTTGTTAAGGATTTTTGCATCAATTTTCATTAGGGATATTGGTCTATAGTTCTCAATTCTTGTGGCATCTGTGCCCGCTTTAGGTATCAGAGTTATACTAGCTTCATAGAAAGAGTTTGGGAGATTTCTGTCTTTTTCTTTGTTCTGCAATAATTTGTATAGGATTGGTGTCAGTTCTTCCCTAACTGCTTGGTAGAATTTTCTGGGAAGCCATCTGGCCAAGGGGAATTTTTTGTTGATATTCCCTTGATTACTTTGTCTATTTCTTCCATTGCTATGGGTCTGTTGAGGTTCTTGACATCCATCTGGGATAGTCTAGGGAGGGATTGTGTTTCCAAATATTTGTCCATGTCTTCAAAATTATTGAATTCGTTATAGATCTTCATAGTACTGTGCAATTATCCTTTTGATTTCATTAGGGTCCGTTGTAATGTCCCTTGTTTATCCCTCATCTTTGCAAATGTTTTTTGTTAATTTCTTTCTTTGGTTAGGTTTGCCAGAGGTCTCTCAATTCTGTTAATTCTTTCAAAGAACTAAGTTTTACCGGCATTCATTTTTGCCATAGTTTTTCTTATTTTCCCTCTCCTGTAGCTCAGCTCTGATTTTATTATATCTATCCTCTTGCTATTTCTGCTGACTCTGCTCTAATTGGTGTAAGTTTTGTGTCAGCATATCATCCATGAGTCTCTCTTCTTTTATTGTGCATTTATTGCTATCAGCTGTCCTCTGATAAATGCCTTTGCTGTATTCCACAGATTTTGGTACATCGCATATCTGTTCTCATTGGTTTCTAGAAACTTCCTGATTTCATCTCTGATCTGGGTGAATAGCCATTCCTTTTGCAATAGGCAATTGTTCATCCTCCAATTGTTTGCCCTTGTTTTCTTTACAACCCGTCTGTTAATTTCCAGCTTTATGGCGCAATGATTGGAGAGAGATATCTGTATAATCTCTATGTGCTTGAATTTACTCAAGTTCAACTTGTGTTCCAGCATGTGGTCTATTTTCGAATATGTGCCATGTGGGATTGAGAAGAATGTGAATTTTTGTGCATGTGGGTGGAAAGCTCTGAAAATATCTATCAAGTCAAGGTGTCCAATTATGCCTTTTAGATCTGTAGCCTCCTTGTTGAGTTTCTTTCCCAATGACCTTTCTTTTTCAGAGAGTGGTGTATTAAAGTCACCAACTACAATTGTTGAACTTGTGATCTCTTTTTTCACTTTTTCGAGTGTTTGATTTAAGAATTTTGCAGGTCTCCCGTTAGGTGCATATATGTTTATTATGCTCACTGGTTTTTGGTCTATTGTTTGCGTGACCATTGTATAGTGCCCCTCCTTGTCTCTGTATGGTATGTTGAGGTCAATTTGGTCAGATATTAAGATCACTACCCCTGATTTTTTTTTTTTTGCATTGCCATTCAATTGGTATATTTTTCTCCGGTCTCAACCTGTTTTGGTCTGCTTTAATTCTCATTTTTTCCCCCTGCAAGCTTGAGATGTGTCTCTGGGAGGCATCAGTTTGATGGATTATGTTCCTTAGCCAGTCTGTCAGTCTCTGCTTTTTAATCCCTGAGTTCAGGCCATTGATATTCAGTGTTATCATAGCCATCTGTGATGTCATCTTGTACCTTTTGTGTTGGATATTTTCCTATTTACCTATATTATTCACTTGCGTTGTGTATGTGGTTTATGTTTGCTTTCTTTCCACTATTGAGCTTATGTTATCCTGGGGGCTGTTTCTTCTTGTTCTTTGTGATTATCTCTTATTTTCCCTTGGTGAGTGTTGATCTTCTGCCTATACTGGATCATCAAGGATCTTTTGTAGGCCTGGGTTTCTTTTTATGTATTCTTTGAAGTTGTCCTTGTGTGGGAAGACTCTTATTTCTTCAATTATTTTAATAGATAATTTGGCTGGTTAAAGTATTCTTGGGTTTGCATTGTTTTACTTCAATTTTTGGAATATGTTACTCCATTCCCTCCTCTTCTTCATCGTTTCTGCTGATAGTTCTGAACACACACTGGGGTACCTTTATACATGACAGTTTGCTTTTCCCTAGCTGCTTTTATGATCTCCTTTCCCTCATATTTGGATAATTTCGCTATTATGTGTCTTGGTGATTTCTTGGGATTCAATCTGGCTGGTGTTCTTTCAGTTTCTTGAATGGTTGTCTGATTTTCACTTACTACGGTGGGGAAGTTTTCCTCTAGGAATTCCCTTGATATTTTCACCGTTGACTTTTGTGTTGTGTCTAGTTATGGTTGTCCAATTATTCTAACATTGTTTCTTTTCATAGCATCAGACATGGCTCTCAAGTTTACTTCAGCTAATTTGATTGTCTTATTTTATTGCTTTTCCCATGTGCTGATGTCTGCTTTGCTATCCTCTAGGTCACTGGTGTGATTCTCTGCCTCCTCAAGCCTATTGGCCAATTTGTCACTGGATTTTGTTATTTCACCCCTTAACTCTTGTATTTCCCTTTGGTGTGTTGCCTTTATCCCCTCTATCATATAATCTTTTTTTCTGCATTGCTTCCCTCATATCCTTTATGACTTCAAGCAGCACGTTGAAATTTTCTTTTTCTGGCAGGTCAATATCTGCTTCTTCTATGCCAGTCATTAGTTTCATGACTTCTTCCGAGTTTTTCTTCTGTTTCTCCTGCTTTTTTGTTGAAGCTGTTAGACCTGGTTGTTGTTTACATGCTGTTTTAGAGGAGCCTGGATCCATCTTTTTGTGTCAAAGAGCCCTGGACTCTCTTTTGGGGGATTCGTATGAGTACTTCTATGAACTACCTGCCGGTAGCTGTTCTGAGGGGTCAGGCTATATCTTCCTGTGGTTTCACTCTTCTCCTAGATGACCAGTATTCCATTATTTGGAATGTGTGTTGGATGTTCCTCTCATGTGACACTGGTCAGTTTGTTGTGGGCCCTCAAGGCATTGCTTCCCTGGCTGATCTCTAAGTAGGCTTCACAGTTCTTGGAGCACCTCGGCTGTTCTGTTGTGTTTTCCTCTGCAACTGGAGTGTTGAGGAGGGTGTGTGGGTATACTCTTCTTGGTGTCAAACTCTGTAGCTGGCAGGGGAATTACCAGAGACAGAGAGATCGCCTTGGAGATTGGGTGGATGTTCCCACAGTAGCGTGGAGCCCCACCAGTAGTGGTCAGGAGTTTCCCCCATTTACTTGTAGGACCTCGTGATTTAGGCTGGAGATGTCCCCACTATTTGTAGGGGGAGAATCTCCTTTTGCTTGGTGTGTGGGAGAGGACTGGAATGAATTCCCCAGCTGCTTGCCAAGCCAATTAATGCGGGTGGGAGCTCCCCATGTTGGGTTGTCAGAGTTGCCCTCGGCTGAGGGGAGTAGCCTGGAGCTCGCTAGTGGCTTGTGACAGGGAAGAGAGTTAAAGGAGACGAAAAGAGAAAGTAGAAGACACAGAAGGAACAACAATGCCAGGCAAACTGACATCCACTCACACACACAAGTAAAATGCACAGAGTGAAAAGAGTAAAAAGAATGAAAAAAGATAAAAAGGAGAACTAAATCTGCTGAGGCTGTGGGAGGAAAGAGAGCAGAGCTGGAAGAGGAGGAGAAAAGAAGAGAAAGTGAAAGAAGAACACAAAGAAAGAAAGAAGAAGAAGAAGAAAAGGAAGAGGAGAGAGAATTAAAAAATAGCTGACCTCATGCTGTGCTGTGTGTAGCACTGACTTGTCATGTGTGCAGCAAAATTTTAGAGGTCAGGCTGGCCACTGAGAGGACAGGGTTGCCCTAGGCAAAGTGTAGGGGTCTGGAAATCAGCAGTGGCCTGTGAACGGAATGAGAGGGAAAAGATAGAATCATGCCAGCAGAGAGAGAAATGAAGGGAACAAAGGAAGAAAGAGGAGAGAAAGAAAAAGAGAAGACGAAGAAATAAGGGGGGGGGGGGAACCCAACTATATTCACTAACATTGACTGTGATGGTAAAGAGAGAGGACAGAGAGAAGGAGGAAATAAAGAATAAAGAGATAGCTGATCCATGATTGCTTGAATGTGTTGCCAGAGTGGTTTAGACCCTGCCCCACAATTGCAGGTTGGTGTGCCCTTTTAATTTAGGGACCCAGTGGTGCTGGGCAGAATAGTCCTAGTTTACGAGATCTGCCTAGAGGTCCAATGGAGGTTTCCTCAGCAGTGCAGCACAGTGTAGATGTTTCTTCCAGCTGCCTTGTGTCATGTACAGCACTCCCATAGAGGGCAGGCTGGAGTTCCTCCTGCTATTTGGGTTGATTTTTCCTAAGCGGAAGGTAGTGACCTGGAATCCAGTAGTGGTGTATGATAGGAAAGAGTTGGTGAAAAGAGGAGAAAGATGGAAAAAAGAGAAAAAGAAGGAAAAAGAAGAACGAAAGAAAAAAAAAACACCCCAACACAGAACTGAACTTCTTGAGACTGACTGTGGTGGGAAAGATAGAAGGGCTAGTGAATAAAAAGAGAAGAAATAGAGTAGTAGGTAAGGAGATAAATGAGACTTGACCACCTGTCCGTGATGCTGGAGGAGTTCCAGCTCTTCCTCAAAGTAGCAGGGTGGTGTACCCATTTGATGTAGGTTTCCACATATGCTATGTGGGCTTACTTTCAAAGGCAAGATCACATCTGTGGCCAGACGTCAGTTGAGTGCTTGAGTTCACTGGTATACCTGCCTTGTTCTGTATGTAGCACTGCAGCAGAAGCAGGGGCTCTGGTGTTCCCACAGCCCCATCTAGGGCCCCAGAACAGGCAGGGCCTCTCCATCTATGTGTAGAATCACTGAGAGGGAAGCTGGGCTTATTGTCCTCTCTAGACTGCTGATGACCTACTATGTCAGAGGATTTTAAATATTTTTTATATCCCTGGACAGCTAGAATAAATTCAAATTATGTGCTCCTTGGAGCTGAGCAACCTGACTGGGGTTTGAATTTTAAACCAATAATATATATTTCACCCTTTTAAAAATTATGCTTCTGGTGTGTCCCAATTTGGGGGCTGTCAGGCTGACCCCCAGAAGGGGAGATCCAGCTTATCAGGGAGGTTGTTTCCTTCTTGGCCAAATAGAACTAAATTCGCTCCCTGGTACCTGACTACTCGCTTATTTTCTCCCACATTGCGATCTACCTGAGGTAAAAATCTGCTTTTTCTTCTACTCTAAATTATGGATACCTGCCACAGCCATTTCCAAGTCTGTGACTTCAAGGCAGCCAACAGCGTGGAGAGCTCTGGCATGGGGTTCCCCTCATGTCTGGGATTCTGTCCCCTTTAGGGTGTCCACCTGGAGAAATCGCTGCTCTCGGCAAGAGTGTAGGCCAGGTCTGAGGGGTCACCAAAACTAGAGTGCTTTAAAGTGTTCTTGGTTTGCTTTGTGAGTGGAAATCACACACAAAAAAGGGGTTCAGTAGTGACTCTAGTACCCTAGTTCTAATTTCAGGACTCTACCTCCCTGTTTCCTTCACCTTATCTCCCAATTTTCTGGTCTGGCAGCAGGAGCTCCGGACGGGTGATTCCTATCAAGTCGCCATTTTCCCCCTCTGTGGGACTAATTCTGTTTCTCATTCTTTCTGCTCTTGGATTTTTCTCTTTGCTTCCATTCCCTCCCCTTCCTGTCTTTTTTTATTTCCGTTTTTTAAAAAAAGAGAGCAATTCACCAATAAAGGGATTTCTTTGTGATTCTCTTTGACAGGAAGAATATTGTGAATAATAAAGGTATTTTTTTTCCTCTGACCCACAGTTGTTGGCTTAGCCAAATATTTGAACTTGAATTTTATCTGACTCTTAATGAAGTCATTCATTTAATTAAATTTGATCTGCTAGTAATAGAACATATAAAGTCACTTAGATTTAAAACCTGTATAAAACAGTATAGTTAAATTATCTTAGTTTTATGGTCATTGAGAGGGGATTTGGCATGAAGGACCCTCGGACATGGAGTTGAGTTCAGAGGAAAGATTTTTATCGAAGTCTCGTGGGTGCCAGACATGGGAGTGGTGTGTGCGTACCCACAAGCAGGGCAATTTGGGCTCTCTAGGGGATTGTGTGGCCAGAGGTGATTTAGGTTGTTGCAAAAACAGGTAAGTATTTACTTTAGTTGTGCTATTCTGAATGGTAGAGGGGATGAGTTTGGTTTGTTCTGGACTCAGGAGATTTTTATCTTTCATTCTTGCCTTTTGATGGTATAAGGGAAAAAGGTGACGTTAATCTCTGGCTGCTTCAGGCTGAGTTGGAGTGTTATCATCATTGGAGCTAGGCGAGGTGCTGGGCTTTATAATTGAGTAGAAACATTTGAGACACTAAAGAAGTATTGGCTGCCTTGAATTAGTTATGAAAAATGGGAGGATTTGTATAATGTAAGGGGTGATGGTCAATAGTACCAAGAAGGTTATGAGGGGGCTGAGGATGGGCAAGAGCCAAAGTTCCCATGGGGAGCTGATCCATGAAGAGTTCGAATGTTTTTGAAGGTGGTTGGTTCATTCTCAAAGTTGAGCAATTTCTTCTTGTACAGTCCTGCCTTGTTATAGAAGCAGTAGGCTTTATTCAAAAGAGTACAAATATATCCTCCTACAAAGAGGAGATTGAGCCTACTTTGGTTTTGGAAGACCATTGTGTCTGAAGAGTCTACTTGGTCTTGTATGTTAGTTGATTAGATATGGCTGCTAAACTATTGGCCATATCTTCAGAGAGGAGCTTGAGATTGTGTAAAGCCAAGCCTGTGCCTGCTGTGCCTGGGACAAGTCCGGAGGTAATATCAAGTCTGAGTAGGAAGGGCACTAGCTTCATGGCTTGGGTTTTGGTGGATAGGGACTGGCAGTCTCACAGGATGGGGATATCACCTGAAATTAGGGAATTATCTTGGGAATGGCAGACTTGAGTGCATACTTCAGTCTAATTGGCAGGCAGGCATATGAGGGGGGTACCAAAAAAATCCAGAATTTCTTTGTTTTTAAAACTTATGTAATTAAAAATTTTAAAAATTACTACAACCTTCTGACCTTCAATATACTCTTGATTACACTTGATTCATTTGTCAAATCTGTGATTCCATTCTTGGAAACATTTTTCAAACTCATTTGTTTGGATGGCTGACAGCACCTCCCTCATTTTTTTCCTTCACCTCTTCTATGTTGTCAAATCCCTGTCCTTTCATGTCCCTCTGAATTCACAGAAACAAAAAGAACTTGCCCAGAGTGAGATCAGGTGAGTCAGGTGCATGGGGCAAGAGAGGCATGCTTTTTTTTTTTTTTGCCAAAAAGTGTCACACTGAGATGGCTGCATGAGCAGGTGCATTTTCATGGTGGCAAAATCAGTCCCCTGTCTGTCTGCTACAAATCAGGGTCACACACTTATGCAATATTTTCAGAACCCCTAAACAGAAAGCTTGTTTAACAGTTTGACCTGGTGAAATGAACTCCAAATGCACTATCCCCACACATCAGAAAAGCAAATGAGCATCCTCTCGATCTTTGATTTCACTTGATGGGCTTTTTTTGATGAGGTGGTCTCCACTGGCTTGATTGATGTTTGCTTTTGTGGTTGTAAGAATAGCACCATGTCTCGTCACCAGTAATGACCTTGGAAACAATTCTGGGTCACTTCAGAGATGTTCTTTCAAAGCACGGCATGCTTCCATTTGAAGCTCTTTGTCCCGGTCTGTCAGAACCTGAGGCTCAAATTTTACAGCCACTCTTCACATTCCCTAATCTTTCATTAAACTTTGCTGAACCGACCTCCAAGATGGTCCAAATAACCTCCCCATCTCTTCATGGTCGTCATCAGTCTTTGAACACACTGCATGAATTTGTTGACATGTCCATTTGGGATGTCCAGAACAAGATTTGTCATCAATCAACATTTCACCTTTTTTGAAAAAAGAAAACCACTCATACACTAGAGTTTTTCTTATAGTGTTGTCTTTGTAAGCTATGTTTAACCTCACAACAGTTTCTGTGGCATTTTTTTCCTAAGCGGGGAAACAAAATTTCACAGCCTTGCTGTTATCTTAAATCGGCCATCAGAAAAAACGGGGTTTGAGTGAAACTGCTTTTATGAAAAATTCACTGTGACCAGAGAGAACCTTCCAGAGAGAGTGAGTTGCTTCATGCTCACCTAATGGGGAAAATGCATACTGCAAAAGTCCCCCACAGCAGAGCTTCCCTCGCGCTTTTTTGGTACCCTCATGTAAACAGGAGGAAGACGCCCACAGAAAGAAGTAGGCTGTCTGATTTAAGCAGGTGATAAAAATTTAATAGAAAAGAAAAACCCTAATAATTTTTATAAGAGTAGATCACCATGTCTTTTCCCCCCAGCTCCTTTGTCTCCTGTTAGAGTAAGTAAAAAATCATACTCACTGCCATCCAGTCAATTGTAGCTATTAGAAGTCAGCTTTTCTATTACTTGCAGCTAAATGTATTCCTGATAAGATCAAAGATTTGGATTCATCTCAGCATGAGGTAAGAGTTAGTTAATCAATTTCAGCCAATTTTGTTTAACAAGGTTCTTTACAAACTTGAAAAAGCCATTCTGGCCAGCCCCAATCCCAACTACATGGACAGCTGCCCCTTCACTCAGGATAATTTATTTCAGAGGAAAGCACTGAATTTACAGCACTGGGAGAGGGACATATCAAATCGGAGCACATGGGAACAAATGAAGGGGGAGGAAGGAAGAGTGGAGCACATCCTGGCCTACCAAGCCTTGAGGATGATATATCCACTCAGAGCAGCCAATTCACAGAGAAAACCACATGGCCTGGCCCACTATGAGACATGGCATCCTTCACTGACCCATAGCCCTGCAGGGGACAACGCTGGAGACACAATGAGGGAATTCTGCCTGATCTGATCCCACCACACAGAGGCAAAACACTAAGGGCATGCAACAGAACAGCAAGAGAAACAGAGCAACGAAGTCCCCAGGGAATATCAAAAATAGACTTTGGGGCCAGGGAATGGTTCCCCAGCAGACTCAACTGGAAAACACTCCCAAAGGCCAACAAACAGTCCTTGAACTAACTACAAGTTTTTCTTTCTTTCTTTTTTTTTGTCGTTGACTTGTTTTTGTTTTATTTTGTTTCTTGGTTTTGCTCTGTCTTGTTTTTGTGCATGTTATTATCTCCACAGGTTTGTCTAAATAAGATAGGCTGGCTGAACAATCTGGAGGAGAAAACAATGGGGCCGACATTTCTGAGGGGACATGGGAGAGGAGAGGCAGGGGGAAAGGAAGTGGTGTAAACAACCCCAGGGACAAGGGAACAACAGGTGATCCAAATCGGTGGTGAGGAGGGTATAGGAGACCTGGTAGGGTATGACCAAGGACAATGTAACTGAGAGGAATTACTGAAACCCCAATGAAGACTGAACATGATAATGGGACAAGAGGGAAGTAAAAGGAAATAGAGGAAAGAGCTAGGAGATAAAGGGCATTTATAGAGGTCTAAATAAAGGCAAGTGCATATGTAAATATATTTATATATGAGGATGTGGAAATAGATCTATGTGCATATATGTATAGATTTAATATTAAGGTAGCAGATGGACATTGGGCCTCAACTCAAGTACTCCCTCAATGCAAGAATACTTTGTTCTATTAAACTGGCATTCCATGATGCTCACTTTCCCCACACAATCACTGAAGACAAAGCAGGTGCATAAGCAAATGTGGCGAAGAAAGCTGATGGTGCCCGGTTGTCAAAAGATATAGCGTCTGGGGTCTTAACGGCTTGAAGGTAAACAAGCGACCATCTAGCTCAGAAGCAACAAAACCCACAAGGAAGAAGCACACCAGCCTGCGTGATCATGATATGCCAAAGGGATCAGTTATCAGGCATCAAAAACCAAAAAAATCGTATCATTGTGTGCTCACCTCCCTGATAGGATCGCTGAAGACAAATGGGTGCATAAGAAAATGTGGCAAAGAAAGTTGATGGTGCCAGGCTATCAAAAGGTATAGTGTCTGGGGTCTTAAAGGCTTGAAGGTAAACAAGTGGTCATCTAGCTCAGAAGCAACAAAGCCCACATGGAAGAAGCACATCAGCCTGTGCGATCACGAGGCATCGAAGATATCAGGTATCAGATATTAGAACAAAAAAAATCTTATCATTATGAATGAGGGGGAGTGAGGAGTGGATACCCAAAGCCCATCTGTAGGCAATTGGACATCCACTCATGGAAGGATCAGAGGGAGCAGTCAGTCAGGGTGCAGTGTAGCAACGATGAAACATACAACTTTCCTCTAGTTCCTAAATGCTTCCTCCCCACCCACTATCATGATCCCAATTCTATCTTACAAGCACAGATAGGAACTGGAAACACAAGGAATCCAGGACAAATGATCACTTCAGGACCAGTGGTGAGAGTGGTGATACCGGGAGGGTGGAGGGAAGGTGGGGTGGAAATCAGGAACCAATTAGAAGGATCTACAGTGGGTGAAGGGAGACATCAGACAGTGTAAGATATGACAAAACAATAATTTATAAATTATGAAGGGTTCATGAGGGATGGGACAGCGGGGAGGGAGGGGAAAATGAGGAATTGATACCAGCGGCTTAAGTGGAGAGCAAATGTTTGAGAATGATGAGGGCAATGAATGTACAAATGTGCTTTAGACAATTGATGTCTGTATGGATTGTGATAAGAATTGTATGAACCCTACTAAAATGATTAAAAAAATAAAGAAAAAGCCACTCTACTGTGAAAAAGAAAATGCTACTGGAAAATATTTTTCAAGTAAAACTGAAGATAACGTATTCGCGTGTACTTTGAAGTGACTCTCCTCCCCAATGAAATCCACTGGGAAAGCAGCTGTAATAGCATCCCCTGCACCAGCATCCCAACATTTTTGTCTATTTTAGCCAGGGTCCCTGTGAGTTGGGACAGACTCAACTGTACCTGACAACATCATCATCATCATCATAAACAACAACAACAATAATAACAAGAGGTTTCCAAACGGAATCCCAGGCATTCCAAGTCAATGTTGAGGGGGATAGTTAGATAGTTGTTTAATTTGAATTACAACTTGACTTAGAAAGTCAGGCTTGGTATTTAATACAGTGTTAGATTAGAATCAATTTAAAGTGGTTATAATTATTTTACCTTGGCATTGAGAGTCTTTAAGATTCACATTTCTGGCTTATGGTGTGATCTTTTTCAACTGTAATGTCATTTTGCGTGGTTGTATGTTCATGTTTATAGATTTTCCAGAATTTTATGTTCTCTTATTTGCCTCCAGATACTTTTACTTTCATTCTCCTGCCTTTGTCAACTGGTAACACCCTGGACTTTGACATAATCCAACTTCTCTTACCCAGAAGTAACTGGAAACGGACATATCCTGTAACTTCCTTTCAGAAGTCTTTGTTCTGATATTTACAGTGTACTAGTTCTTTGACCTCATGCTTACTTTTAGTCCCAGGCTCCGCTGTATTTTTTCTTTTAGTCATTTCCTATCTTTATTTTCTTCATTACTCGGTTTAATTTCTAGATCGATAATTTCAATCACGTTCCAAGAAGTTATTATTATTATTTTTATCAATTTTATTGACACTTCAACCATATATCATACAATTCAATAGCTCAATCATATGAAGAAGAGTTGTATAATCATTACTACAATCAATTTTAGAACAATTTCTTTTTCCTTATACTTATTGTTATTGGTGTAATTATTTTTAATTGTAGTGAAAATATGCACAAATCATTCTTTAATTCAACAACTTCTACATGTATAATTCATTGATTATACTCTTCATTTTGTACAACCATATGGATATCATTTTCCAAATTATTCTACCAACATTAACATAAATTCAGTGCTCTCTGAGCAAAAATTCTTTCTCCTTTACCATAACCAAAGGTCAATTTGGTTTCTTCTTATTTTTTAAAGTAGTTTTCTTGATATAATATTCACACATCATACACTTTTATAGTTAAATCATTTATAAAAAAGAGTTGTATATACATCATCACAACCAGCTCTAATGCTCCCACCCCTTCCACGTTCCCTGCTTGCTCACCAATTCCCTTCCCTCTTCCCACCATTCCTTATAATCCACTGCATCAGTTCTTATCTCTGTGAATCCACTCCTCCTGTGCTTCACAAATTGAGAAACTCAACAGAAACCACAATAACAAAATGTAACAGAAAGAAAATAACAGTCACACAAAGATAAAAATAAAAATAAAGAGTGTGAAAGGACCATCAACAATATTTAAAAATCCAGAGAATAAATTTCTGTGATGGCACAAGGGAGAAATACTTGAGCCTAGAGCAAATTTAGGTTGAGTCAAGAGAATTGATAGCTGACCCCATCTGACTTCTTCACTACACTTTGCTATGGTACCATTATCTTCAGCGATCTCTTCTTGACGGCAAATCTTGAGTAGGTCCATGTTATAGGAACTAACTGTTCTTGAATTGGGGCTAGTAGTATGTGGGAGTCCAGAATCCATCTGCTTGTCCATGGGTTATGAATGACTATAATTTGACTAGTTTCTCTAGTCATATTATGACAAAACCAACCAGAAGAAGAACAACAAAAACCCAAAACAAATAAATAACCCCACCCTCCTGAAAAAAAAAACAACCCAAAACAAAAGAAACAAAAAAGAAAACATTGTCAACCATCCCCCAGGGGCACTGATAATATCAATAATTTATCCAATGGCATAGAATTTAAGGTACTATTGATATGAGGAATTTATTAGAGTATAGTCCAACTGTGAGATGCAATCCATGAGTTATTGCTTTGAACAGATCTATTTCTTAATTGTTTGAGCTGTTTACATTGAGCATGGTGGTTGATGCTAGGGGAAAAATTGCTGAATCATTTCTTAAAAGGGCAGATGATTGCTGTTCAGATGAAAACCTGTCAGATTAATGCCAGGGGAGCATGAGGTACTAAATATATGGTGGTTATGAGTCATCCTTCATTGGACACCTACTAAGCCAGGGTCCCACACAAGGTCCAATGACTGCCATTTCCACAGTCTTGGGGTGGCCATGCTTTGCTTCCATCGCTGTGAGAGTATTTCAGTCCTAAGCCCAAAGGGAGAGGTAGTTTTGAGGTAGGGCCTAGTTCATTCAGTCTGGCTTCCTTCTGGTGTGGCCCCTGAGGGAGCCATGCTTCCTTTAAGGCCCGTGTCCAACATCATTATAGTGACAGTTATTTTTAACTTTTTTTTTTAATAACCTAAAATTCCTGTTCAGGTTTTCTTTATTCTACTCTACACAAGAGTTCATGAAAAACGTTTCCATTCACTTTGATTCCAGACACTTAACCTTGCCCAACTATTCCGCTCATAAAAGAAAACCATATATTCCACCCCTCTCTCTCTATCTCTCACACGAAATTACACACATAGCGCTACACAGCACTTACCTTTTAATCTTAACCTCCTGTTATAATTCAGGAGCTACCCGTTCCTTTGTTGAAGAACAATCTCTCTAAGCTCTTGATCTCATTTCCTACCAACCCCTCTGGGCCCTTGCTCTACATATTATTTCCACTGTCTTTCTGACAGATTCCATGAGCATTTAAATACAGCATAAATTTCTCCCATTTTGTAAACAAGTATTCCTTGGATCTCTCATCCTTTCTACATCCTCTTGACCCTCTTCTGCTTCCTCTAAGTCAAACATCTTGAAAGAGTTGCTGCCTTGGCTGCTTGTCTCCACTCTCTTACTCTGATACCTTCCTTCCCACCACGTTGCTGTCAGCTTGTCATAGCGTGGTGGCTTGTGTGTTGCTGGGATGATGGAAGCTGTATCATTGGTATTTCAAATGCCATTAGGGTCACTCAAAGTGAACAGGTTTCAGTGGAGCTTCCAGACTAAGAAAAGACAAAGAAGAAGGATATTTTTAGGTAGCTAGCATTGGGATTGCTAGCATACTCAGGGGGTTGAGCTTCCTGCCAGGAAAGGGTGGTTCACCTAGGTGGGCAGTACACCTGGATTGGCCTATCTAGGCTAGTTGAATTTGACCAAGTCACCAGAGAAGTTTGCTCTGGTGCTCTCGTTCTCAGCGACTGCAACACATAGTGCAGTATGGCCAGGCTGCAGCATGAGCTATAAACTCACTTGGATCACAAACCAGGCTTTGATGTGTATTCTTTCTCACGGGAAGCCAAGGACGGAGGTATATCTCTCTCACGAGAGATCTAACATATGGTTCCATGACTTGGATATATAAGGCTGAGGAAACAGGGGCTCAGTTGGCCTTTAAAACTGCACTTGTGCATGATTTGGAAGGATGCCAGTCTTGATTTAAGTCGCCGCGACCTGCTCTTTTATACCACATTTTTACAATGTATTGTGGAAGCCCCATCCCTTCGTGTCTGTATTTCTATCTATACTCCCTATTTTTTGGAGAGACGGGTTTGCCTTTCTGTGTTTCTGGGGGCTTTGATGCACTCCCCAGCCTAGATTCCTGGGATGGGATGGGAACTCTGCATCTATTTGATTTTCAGTTGTGTGCTTTGCATCCCAGCCAGCTAGACAGTCGCACGTGCATGCGTAAACCCTGTTGGTTTCTGCAGGACTCTGGAGTCAGTGGCCTGCCCCTGCCAGTGGAGTAAATCACGTGTGGAGGCCGCCATTTTCTCGGCCATGTGACTCTCTGCCCAGTGGCTGCTGCCATTTTTGTTGAGAGACAACTGAGCACATGACCCTGGCCAAGATGATACCCATTGCTCCAAACACATGGGGGATGGGGGTGGTGGTGATACTTAGTGGGCTGGCTACCCTGCCCTGGAGGCTAACCCCGCCTAACCCCAGATTCATTGCTCCTATCCCTGCCTCCCTTCCTTTTGTTCTCCTGGTTTTACAAACAAGCTGTTTAAGCGTTTTGCCAGTGTGCTAGTGAGGTTTCTTTTCCTACAGGCTGGTTTTCCGTTGCCAAAGCCTAAACCAAAGGCATTCGAAGCCCAGCCTGAGTAACTTAACTTTCGTCTTTCAGAGATACCACCTTCAGCACATTGTGGGTCCAGCTATCCCTATTTCCCTAAAATGTTCCCTGAACCACTGACCAATCATTTCTCCCCTTTATAGGTTTGGAAGTCCACTTCTGCCAGCGGCTACCTTTGAAGGTTACTGGGAGCACATGCCAAGTAGTCCTGCCTTCAGAGGGATTGGCAGTTGGGAGACACAGGGACAATAGGCAACAGGAGGTACAGGCTCAGGAGAGAAGGAAGGACATCAGGCACGCCTAAGTGCTGGCTGCACTTGGTATCTGCCCGTCAACCACCTCCCAGGTTTCCCAGACCCGTGACCAAAGTGCCAAATACTACATGTGTTGCGAACCAGGCTACTGGGTACAGAACTGCCCTAGCCAGAATAGGTCTGCCCAAAGGCCATGTCATCCCAGCAAGTAAGCTGGCCACCAGGGTGTCCTTGTCCTATGGCAGATATCCAAGAGGCAGGGTGCCCATGGCAGGTGAGCATCTGCTCATTGAAGATTGGCCCTGCCTGGCCAGTGAAGCAGCAGGGGAGCTGGAGCAGGTCTGGAACCTCGGGTGACCAAGGAATGTGGCAGCAAGGTCAGTGGATGTCCTCCTAGACACTGGGCTGCCTATCCTGGCCTCACCTTCTTCCCCGGACCCTGGGCACCGTTCACAGGTGGAACCATGGGAGCTGTTGCACCCAGACCCCTCAGAAGCAGAGCAGATAGACCAGCATGCCTGAGAGCTGTTGGGGGTGTTTCTCTGCCACCCCAGGACATATAAATGTTCCACAGAAACTCTACCATAGACCCATCACAGTGTTTAAACCAGTGAATATTTTAGCCCATTTCTTGTGTTTACAGTGAACAAATACCCATGCCTATCAGTCCTAAGATTTTTCAATTTATTTCTAGTGCCACTAATCCACTTCCAAAGGCACTGCCACTTCACAGTCTTACCCTTGTCTCACTTAAACTGTCCACCTGTTTGTTTGTTTTTCCAGAAGTTCTCAGGGTACCCAGGTCTCTGAACCACATGTCCCAGCTTCAGGACCACCAGCTCTGGGACCACCTTAACCTTATCCATCGTAGGCCCTGAATGGACAACCCTTTCCAACAGAATAGGAAGGGTGGTGACCCAGAGCCCCAATTCACCCCATTTGCCAATAGGAAGTAGCTAGAGATGCTGTTGCCCAGGACCCCAAAGATTTGTGTCCATACCTCTTCAGGGGGGAAATGTTAGGTAGCTAGCATAGGGGCTGGGGTGTCCATTAAATATGCTCAGAGGTTCAAGCTCCCAACCAGGAAGGGGTGGTAAACCTGATTGGCCCATCTAGGCCAGATGAATTTGATTCAGCCAATGGGGTCGACCAGTATCGTTGATCACGCATTCCAATGGGGTCCCTGTAAAGCCTGAAGTTTGCTCTGGTGCTTTCTTTCCCAGCGGCTCTGACACACAATTCATCATGGCTGGGCTGCAGCCTGAACTGGGCCACGGTCCCGCACATTTGTGCAGCTTCTATCCTCCGTAAACGCGCTTGGATCACAAACCAGGCTTCGATGTAAATTCTTTCTCTTGCAAAGCCAAGGACTAAGGTGTATACCTCCCACAAAAGATCTAACAGATTCAGCTGCCCACATAGGAGAAACGGGCACTTATGCATGACTTCGAAACATCATCAGATACTGAGAGCCTATCGAATGGAAACATTACATTGTTGGAGATAGTGCTAGAGGATGGGTCCCTTGAGTTGGTGGGCACTGGAAATGTGACTGAGGAGGTGCTGATTTCTTGGAGTGCAGTCACCCTTGGTGGCATGAGTTGAGTAAAGTCTGTTGTAGTACAGTCACCCAGGGTGACATGAGGTGGGTAAAGCCTGTGTAGTGCAGTCACCCTTGGTGACATGGGTTGAGTAAAGCCTGTGAGAGTGGAGCCTTCAGGACCTTCATCTGCTGATGAGGCAAGACTTAAGGTGAGGAGAAACAGTTCCAAAAAAGATCTGAATGATTGGAGTTTTGAATGAAGTATGAATGTTGTCCAAAATGAAAAAGGATGTATAAAAATTGATATTCTAGGCGTTAGGCTGCTGAAATGAGCTGTTATTGGCCATTTCAAATCAGAAAATCCTATGACTTACTATGCTGGGGACATTACAATCATGAGGAATGGTGTGGCATTCATTGCTAAAAAGGACATTGCAAAATCAATCATGAAGTACAAAGCTATTTGTGATGGGATAATGCCTATTTGTCTCCAAGGAAATTCAATTAGTGCAGTTATTATTTTCTAAATTTATGCACCAGCCACAAAAGCTAGTGAACAGCACATTGAAGAATTCTATCAACGACTTCATTAGGAAATTGATCAAACATGCAATCAAGATGTATTCATAATTGCTGGAAATTGGAATGCAAAAGTTGTAAACAAAGAAGAAGGAACAATAGTTGGAAAATCTGGGCTTGGTGATAGAAATGATAGCAGAATTATGCAAAGCCATCAAATTGTTCATAGGCAATATCCTTTTCCAACAATAAAAAATCCATGACTGTGTACGTGGACTTCCCCAAGAGGAATATACAGAAATAAAGTTGACTACATCTGTGGAAAGAGACAACTGACAACTTCAACATCAGCAGCAAAAACCAGGACAAGGGTTGACTGTGAAACAGACCATCAATTGCTCATATGCAATCTCAGGATAGGCTGAAGAAATTTAAACAAATCCTTAAGAGCCCAAATATTACCTTTAGTCTAACCCACCAGAATTTCTAAAACATTTAAAGAGCAGGTTTGACTCATTGAACACTAATAACTGAAGACCCGATGAGCTGTTGGAGGACACTTTGAAAATCTCGCAGGAGAAAGCAAAAGGTCTTTTAAAAGACAGGAAAGAAAGAAAAGATCAAAGTGGATGTCAGAAGAGATTCTGAAAACGGCTTTCAATTGTAGACTATCAAAAGCAAATGAAGGAAATGATGGATTCACAGAGCTGAATAGAGAATTTGAAAGGGCAACTAGAGTAGACAAAGCCAATATAAGGAAATGGGCAATGAAATCAAAAGGGAAGAGCATGCTCAGCATGTCTGAAGTGGAAAGGACAAAAAATATTCAAGCTTCAAGTTGCAATATTGAAGGATTTTATGTCCCAAATATTGCATGATGCAGGAAGCATCAAAAGAAGATGGAAGGAATACATAGAGTCAATATAACAAAAAGAATTGGCCAACAATTCACTGTTTTGGGAGGCAGCATACCAAAAAGAACCAATGGTGCTGAAGGAAGAAGTTTAAGTTTCACTGAAGGCATTGGTCAAGAACTAAGCTCCAGGAATTGATGGAATACTAATTGAAATGTTTCAATAAGCTGATGAAGCTCTGGAAGCACTCAATTGTCTATGCCAGGAAATTTGGAAGAGAGCTCCTTGACTAAGTGACGGGTACATACTTACTTGCACCAGTTCCATAGAAAAACAACACAATATAATGTTCAAATTATAAGACAACATCACTGACATTACATGCCAGTAAACATTTTCTGATGATCATCCAACAATGGTTGTAATAGTGCATCAACTGGGAGTTGCCAGAGGTGGATTCAGAAGAGGATGTGGAACAAGGGATCACCAATGTCAGATGGATCTTGGTTCTATGCAGAGAATACTAAAAGTTGTTTACTTGTGTTTTATTGACTACTTCAGGCATTCAACTCTGTGGAGCTCACCAAACTATGGGTAAACTTGAGGAGAAGGGGAATTCTGGAGCCCTTCATTGTGCACATGCTGAACTTGGACATGGATTAAGAGGTAGCTATGTGAACAGAAGAAGGTACTACTGACTGCAAGGTTTAAAATCAGGAAATTTGTGCAACAGGATTGTATCCTCTCATATTTGTTCAATCTGTACACGGAGCAAATCATCAGAGATGCTCAATTATGTGAAGAAGAATGTGGTATTAGGATCAGTGGAAGGTTTGTTAACTAGTTCTGATATGCAGATGATACACTTTGTTTTCTGAAAATGAAGAGGACTTGAAGTAGTTGCTAATGAAGATCAAGGATTTTAGCTTTTAGTTTGGGTTACAACTCAATATAAAGAAGACCAAAATCCTCGCAGTTGGACCAATAGGTAACAGCATGATGAATGGACAAAAGGTGGAAGTTGTCAAGAATTTTGTCTTGTTTGGATCCATTGTCAATGTTCACGGAAACAGCAGTCAAGAGATGAAGAGACACTTTGCATTATGTAAATCTGCTGCACAAGACTTCTTTAGAGTATTAAATAGCAAGGCTGTTACTTTGAGGGTTGAGATGTGCCTACGTCCTTAGCCCCCCACCAATCCCCCCATAGCCCACCAAGCCCTGAGGACAATATTATGGATCAGAGCATCCAAGGCATGGAGGGGATCACAGGATAGGCCCCATCATGAGACAGGACGACTTGTCCCTCACTGACACATAGTACTAAGGGGGACAGCACTGGGGACACAGTGTGGGAGATATGCCTGATCCTACCCCCACCGCATCAGGGTGAGCACTAAAGGTTTACAGTGGAGCAGCAAGGGAAGCAAAGCAATGAAGTCCCTGAGGAATGCCAGGTGGACTTGGGGGCCAGAGCATGGCACCCTAGTGGACTCCACTGGAAAACACTCATAAAGGTCAACAGAAAAACCTGGAACTACTTGAGGGCTTTTCAGTTTTTGCTGTTGGCTTTTCTTTTTCTCTATATTTATTTATTTTATTTTTGTTTTGTTGTATTAGCTGTTGTTGATTTATTTTTTGTCTTCTTTTTCTCTACTTTGTTTTTGCACATAATATTGTCTATGTTTGTCTATCTGGACAAGATAGGTTGGATGAACAATTCAGAGGAGAGAACAATGGGACTGTCAGTTCTGGGGGACACAGGAGAGGGAGAGATGGAGGAAGAGGAAGGGGATGTCAACAAACCCAGGAACAAGGGAAGAATAAGTGACCTAAGATTGATGGGGAGGAGGGCATAGGATGCTTGGGGGGCTTGATCAAGGGCAATGTAGCTAAGAAAAATTACTGAAACCTGAAAGAAGGTTAAATATGATAGTAGGATGGGTAGAAAGTAAAAGGAAATAGGGGAAAGAACTGGGAGGCATAGGATAGTTATAGAGATCTAAACACAGGCATATACATATTAAATGCATTTATATACAATGACAGGGGAATAGAGATATGTATATATATTTATTTATAAAGTATTAATGTAGCAGATAGACATTGGCCCTCCACTCAAGTACTCCCTCAATGCAAGAGCAATTTGTTTTACTAACACAGTACTCTGCGATGTTCACCTTCTCTGACATGATCGCTGAAGACAAAATGGGTGCATAAGCAAATGTGGTGAAGAAAGTGGATGGTGCCCTACTGTCAAAAGATATAGCATCTGGGGTCTTAAAGGTCTGAAGAAAAACAAGCAGCCATCTAGCAGAGAAGCAGCAAAGCCCACAATGGAAGAAGCACACCAGCCTGTGTGATCATGAGGTGTCAATGGGATCAGGTATGAGGCATCAAAGACCCAAAGCAAAATAAACAAAAAGCATATCAATGGGAATGAGGGGGAGGGCAGAGTGGAGACCCAAAGCCCATCAGTCGTCAATTGGACACCCCCTTGTCAGAATGGCCACAAGGAAGGTAAGATACAGTCAGGGTGAAGTATAGCACTGATGAAACACACATCCTTCCTCTAGTTCTTTAATACTTCCCACCCACCCCACTACATGACCCCAATTCTATCTTACCAATGTTACTAGACCAGAACTTGTACACTGGTACAGATAAGAGCTCGAAACACAGGGAATCCAGAAGGAATAAACCCCTCAGGACCAATAAGGGGAGCAGCGATACTAGGAGTATAGGGGTGGGTGGGGGAAGTAAGGGGGACCCTATCACAATGAACGACGTATGGCCCCCATCCCAGGGGGATGGGGATGGACAGCAGAAAAGTGGGTGAAACGAGACAGCAGTTGGTGTAAAACATGAAAAAAAGAGAATAATTTATAAATTATCACGGGGGAATAGGGGAGGAAGGGGGTGGGAGGAGAAAAAGGAGGAGCTGATGCCAGGGGCTCAAGTAGAAAGAAAATGTTTTGAAAAAGATGATGGCAACATATGTAAAGATGTGTTTGACACTAGGGATATATGTATGGATTGTGATAAGAGCTATAAGAGACTCCAATTTGAAAAATAAAAAAAAGATGTGCCTAGCAAGCCATATTCTCCATTGTCTAATATGGATGTGAAAGTTTGTGTCCTAGTCAGGGTAGACTAGAGAATCTTATCTAAATTTTAATCCTTATCTAAACTATTCTATTGATACAAAATATGGGAGTAGGCTTCTGGCAGCATCAAGCTGAAGCCAGGTTTTCTGTCAGCCATTTTGACCTTCTGTCAGCCATTTTCACTTAGTAGTATTTCTGAGAAATTCAAACAGGGATTTCACGCCCTGAGCTAAAACATACATTAATTGCATTCATTTTTGCCATTTAGAACAGGAATAACCAAAAACAACAAAGAAAATAATCAAAACTTTAATTTCCCTTATTCTTTTCAGAAAACAACCAAGTAAACCATGTGGACATATCTCACCACTGGCTAGCCAATGAAGAAAAACTACCTGAGGCAGAGGTTGAACAAACATCCACTCTCCATCTTTATGATTTGTTTCTCTAGTACCCCACCCCCAAGGTACCATAGTGTGTTACTCTGGGTAGACTAGAAAAACACATTCATGGACACTCATATATGCACAAGAAAGAGCTTCATATACAAGAGCAATCGAATATTGAGAAAACATCCCAGCCCAGTCCAGATCAAGTCCATAAGTCCAATATTAGCCCATATGTTTGATATCAATCTATAATTCCTCTTTGGACTCACACAACACATGCAATGATGCTGAATGCAGGAAGATCACAGGCCAGTGGGTGGAAAGTCTTGTGGATCCAGTGGCATTGTAAACATCTCAGTGTTGGCAGGGATCTCTGTGTGGCTCCTCCAGCTCCTCCAACAACTAGTATAGCTTCATGTGTCTTGTCAGCTGCAATGTCTCCCAGGGAGTGAGCGTGTGTCCTTCCTCCAGCAAGCTATTTATCTTCTTAGTTCCTCCAAAAGAGGTCATCAAGCTGTGACCTGATTGACAGGCAAACCCCACCCCTTCAATCTTAAGTATCAAATTGACAACAGATTATGTAATTATCACAGTTGAACATTGAACCGAAAAAGAATCTATGCATTTGCATTGTGGTCCTGGAGAAGAATATTGAAAATATCCTGGATGTTAAAAGTACCCACTACTTGTCTGCCAGTTCATTGTCCTGTGGTGGCATGTGTGTTGCTGGAAGCTATGTCACTGGTGTTTCAAATGCTAGCAGTGTTACAAAGTAAATAGCTTTTAGCAAAGCTTCTAGACCAGCCATTCTCAACCTGTGGTTCACGACTCTTTTGGGGGTCGAATGACCCTTTCACAGGGATCTCCTGATTCACAGTTATGAAGTAGCAATCAAAATAATGTTATGCTTAGGGGTCACCACAACATGAGGAACTGTATTAAAGGGCATTAGGAAGGTTGAGAACCACTGGTCTAGACTAAAATAGACAACAAAAAAGAACTGGGATCCCACTTCAGAGGAAGAAGCCCCTGAAAAATCTTATGCATAGCTTTGAAGTATTGCCAAATACTGAACGCCTAAACAAAGGAAGCAGAACATTGTTGGAGACATTGGCTGTGGATGGGCCCCTCAGGGCCAAGGGCACTTGAACTATGACTAAAGAGGAGCTGGTTCCAGGAGGGGAGTTGACCATGGTGACCTGAGTTCAGTGAAGCCTGTGGGAGTGGAGCCTTTGGGATCTTCATTTGATGATGCAGCATCAAGGTTAATAGAAACAGCTGAAAAGATCTCATAAGGTTGGAAGTTAGAATATGTGAAATATGAATTTAGGAAAATTGAAAGGGGCCAATCATGAAATAGAATTCATCAAGATCAATATCCTAGGAATTAGTGACCTGAAATGGACTGGTATTGGCCATTTTGAATCAGAAAATCATATGGTTTGCCATGCCCGCAATAATAAAGTCAAACAGGAGTGGTGTGCCATTTAGTATCAGAAAGGACCCTGCTGAATCTATCATGAAGAACAATGCTGCCTGATCGGATTATATCTGTCCAACTTCAGAAAAATCCAATCAATACAAATATGATTCTACTTTAACCACAAGGCTGCAGACCAAGGAATTGAAGAAATCTACCAACGACTTTAGTCAGAAATTGATCAAACATGCAATCAAGACGCATTGATAGTTATTGATGATTGGAATGCAAAAGTTGGAAACCGAAGGAACAGGAGGTGGAAAATATGGACTTGGTGATAGAAATGAAGCTGGAGATCACATGATAGAATTCTGCAAAACCAAAGACTTGTTCATAGCAAATAGCTTCTTTTCAACAACACCAAAGGCTTCCCCAGATAGAATACATAGAAATCAAATCGACTACATCTGTGGGAAGACATGAAGACGTTCAGTATCAGCAACTAAAGCCAGATCAGGTGCCAGCTGGACCAGACCATCAATTGCTCTTATGTAAGCTCAGGATAAAGGTGAAGAAAATTAAAACAAATCCAAAAGTGCCCAAATACTACCTTTAGTCTATCTCACCTGAATTTCTAGGACATTTCAAGAACAAATTTGACACATTGAACACTAATGACAGAAGCACTCAGGAGTTGTGGGAGGACATCAAGAATACCATTACTGAAAAATAATTAATGAAAGATCACAGTGAATGTCAGAAGGGACTCTGAAACTTGCTCATAATCAGAGAGTAGCTAAAGCTAATGGAAGAAATGATGGAATCAAAGAGCTAGTAGAAAATTTCAAAGGGACATTTGAGAAGATAAAGCCAAATATTATAATGAAAATGTGCAGGGACCTAGAATTAAAAAATAAAAAGACAAAAACAAAAGTGAAGAATATTCTCAGCGTATCAGAAACTGGAAGAACTCAAGAAAAAATTCAAGCCTCGAATTGGAATTGTGATTCTTTTCGCAAAATGTTGAATGATGCAGGAAGCATTCAGAGAGGATGGAAAGAATACAAAGGGTCATTGTACCAAGAAGAACTAGTCTACAGTCCACCATTTCTGGAGGCAGCAATGGAACAAGATCCAGTGTTGCTGAAGGAGGAAGTTCAAACTGACCTGAGCGCATTAGCCAAAAAACAAGGCTCCAGGAATTGACAGAGTACCTATGGAAATATTTCAGCAAGCTTAAGAAGCCCTGGAAGCACTCACAGGTCTATGCCAGAAAGTTTGAAGACAGCTCCTTGGCCAACTGACTGGAAGAGCTCCACATTTGTACCCATTCCAAAGAAAGGTGACCCAGCGGAATGCTTAAACTGTAGAACAATATCAACCAACAATGGTTGCAGCAGCACATTGACAGGGAGCTGCCAAAAGTTCAGGTCACATTCAGAAGAGGATGTAGAATAAGGGATGTCATTGCTGATGTCAAATAGATCTTGGCTCATAGCAGAGAATACGGCAAAGATGTTTACTTGTATTTTATTGACTATGCAAAGGCATTTGATTGTGTGGACTATAATAAACTGTGGGTAACTTTGAAAAGAATGTGAATTCCACTACACTTCATTGCGCTTATTTTGAATTTGTACATGAATCAAGAGGTAGCTGTGAGAACAAAATATGGGAATACTGTATGGTTTAAAGCCAGGAAATGTGTGCATCAGGGTTGTATCCACTCACCATACTACTTCCATCTCTATGCTGAGCAATCATCAGAGAAGATGGATTATATGAAGAAGAGTGTGGCATCAGGATCAGAGGAAGGGTTATTAACAATCTGTGGTCTGTAGATGACACAACCTTGCTTGCTGGAAATGAGAAGGAACTGAAACACTTGTTGATAAATATCACAGATTTTAGCCTTCAGTATGGATTAGAACTAAATATTAGGAAGGCCCAAATCCTGAATACTGGAACGACAGGTAACGTCATGCTAAACGGAGAAAAGGTTGAAGTTGTCATGGATTTTTGTCTTACTTGGATCAACTATCAATGTCAATGGGAGCAGCAGTCAAAACATCAGAGGATGTATTACCTTATGTAAATCTGCTGCACAAGACTTCTTTAGAGTAGCAAAGATGTTACTTTGAGGACTAATGTGCCCCTGACCCAAGCTATGATAATCTTCATGGCATTGTATGGAAATGAACATTGGACATTTAATAAAATTGGCCTGATCAAGGGCAATGTAACCAAGAGGAATTATTGAAACCCAAATGAAGGCCGAACTTGATGATGGGACAAGAGGAAAGTAAAAGGAAATAAAGGAAAGACATAGGAGGCAAAGGAAATTTATAGAGCTCTAAATACAGACATGTATATATGTAAGTATAATGATAGGGAAATATATATATGTACATATATTTATAGGTTTAGTATTAAGGTAGCCGAGGACATTGGGCCTCTACTCAAGTACTACCTCAATGCAAGAACACTTTGCTCTAATAACCTGGCATTCCGTGATGCTCACCTTCCCTAAATGATTGCTGAAGACAAAATGGGTACATAAGCAAATGTGATGAAGAAAGCTGATGGTGCCTAGCTATCAAAAGATAAAGTGCCTGGGGTCTTAAAAGCTTGAAGATAAACAAGTGGCCATCTAGCTGAGAAGCAATAAAGCTCACATGGAAGAAGTACTCTTGCTTGTGTGATCATGAGGTTGTTCATGGGATCAGGCATTAGGCATCTAAGCCCCAGAACAAAATCATAGTAATGGGAATGAGGGTGAGTGCAGAATGGAGACCCAATGCCCATCTGTAGACAATTGGACATTCCCTTACAGAAGGGTCAAAAGGAAGAGATGAGGGTGCAGTATAGTATCAATGAAACATACAACTTTCCTCTAGTTCTTTAAGGCTTCCTCTCCCCCACTATCATGCCCCCAATTCTACATTACAAAGCATGTACATGGGTATGTTACTAGACCAGAGCATGTATGTGGGTATGTTAATAGCTAGAAACAGAATCCAGGACAGATAAACCCCTCACGACCAATAATAAGAGTAGTGATACCAGGAGGGTAAGGGGATAGAGGGAGGGAGAAATGGAGAACCAATCGCAATGATCTACATATAACCCCTCCCAGGGGGATGGGCAACAGAAATGTTGGTGAAGAGAGATATCGGTCAGTGTAAGACATGAAAAAAAATTATAAATTACCAAGGGTTCATGAGGGAGGGAGGGTGGGGAGGGAGGGAAAAAACGAGGAGCTGATACCAGAATGAAAATGTTTTGAAACGACATGAAAATGAAAAGAAAATGGAAGAAAAGAAAATGTTTTGAGCATGATGATGGCAACATATATACAAATGTGCTTGACACAATGGATGTATGTATAGATTGTGATAAGAGCTGTATGAGCCCCCAATAAAATGATTAAAAAATTGTAGAAAAATCGATGCATTTAAATTGTGGTACTGGAGAAGAATATTGAAAATACCATGGACTGCTAAAAGGTCCAACCGATCTGCACTGGAAAAAGTAAGGCCAGAGTACTCCTTAGAAGTAAGGATTGCAACACTTTGTCTTATGTACTTTGGGCATGTTGTCAGGCAAGATCAGTCCGTGGAGAAGGGCATTCATTATGTTTGGTAATGTGAAGGGGGGTGCGGGATGAAGTAGGCCCTCAAAGAGATGGATTCACATAGTGGCTTCAATGATGGGCTCAGGCATAGGAACGATTGTGAGGGTGATGCAGGGACAGAGTGCGTTCCATTTTGTTGTGGACAAGGTCACCATGTGTGGGAATCATCTTGATGACATTTCTTGCTTCGCTCATGGAAATCTGCTATCTACCTCAACTGCTCGGCACCAGTTTCTTGACGTGGCTGAAACGTTTCCCCTGAAAGTCACCAGTGACCTTATTAATGCCAACAGACATGACTCTGTACTTATTGGATCTTTTAATAATATCTGATAATTCTCATCTTGACACACTTTCTTTAACCTCTATGATGCCCTAGATTTCATTTTATTTTTCTGGATATTTTCCCTTATTCTTTATCCATGGGCTTCTCTTGCTTAGGATTCTCTACTGTAACCTTTTTTTATTCTACAATTCATGAACTAGCGCATCTATTCTCATGTTTTAATAACTACCAGATGCTCGACGGAGATGCTCAAACCGATGATATCTTCTCAACCGTCAGTTCTGAACTCCAAGTCAGTATATCTAACTGCCTAGTAAATGTGTTTTCACTTGGCTATCTAAAGTCATTTCCAAACAGCACAACTTATCTCCGCTCACAAGCTCGTCTCCTATTGTCACTGATCTCACTAACTGGTGTTCTCCATTTGTTCAAGTGAGCCACTTGGAGATTATTTCCAAATCCTCCTTCTCTCTCATGTGCCCCAACTAAAGATAATTGGGTCTTATTAATTCTACCTTCTAAAGGTTTCTTTCCTCTGCCCGCTGTTGAGCTGTCAGGGGTTGAAGTGGTTGATTAGGACACCGAGCCAAACGAAAAACGCATACGCAAGCCTTTATTCTCTTACTGCAGTAGTGCACCCAGGAAACAAGGAAAAGTGCTGACGCTCCAGTATTCAAGCGTTTGAGGAAAAGAATTAGTCAGTGACATGCAGGCTCAAGAGCCGGTGGGCAGGGGCGTGAAGGGTGAGGGCAGCGAGGTCTTTCACTGCCAAGAACTCCGAAAGGAATGATTCCTGCTATTTTACGCAGCTGGGGGCTGGGGGCCATAAGTGCTGTGAGTGGAGGGATTATTGTAGTCAAGGATCTTCAGGCCTCCCACATAAAACCCACTTCAAATCCACTGCCTTCCAGATGACTCTGACTCTTAGTGAGTCGATCGGACCCAGTAGGACTGTTTCAGAGGGCTTTTGATATTGGAAATCTTTATGGGAGCAGATGGCTTCATTATTTCTCCCATGGAATGGCTGGGAGGTTTGAACCACTGACCTTGCAGTTAGCAGTCCAGTGCTTAACCCACATGGTCACTAGGGCTGAGGCCTATAAATTGACACACTGGGGTAGGAATTTAGATCCGCATATGAGCATGACCTGCCTCAGGGGCTTGAGTCCTTGACTGTGAATCTCTCCCGAGATTACAATACTTGGTTTTGCATCGCAATATCTATTGAAGGGAGGTTAGATTTCCCCCACGAGGTTTTCCAGGCAAACCCGGAAAACCTATAATTACAACTAGGATTACAACTGCCTGTAATCAGTCCTGAGGAATCATATTGAGTTTCCTGGAACTGGGTTTCTCACCCGCTTCTCTCTATCCTTACAGACATTCTCCTCACTCAAATGGACAGCTATCTGTCCTCTGGTCTAGTGCAAGAACCATCTCGCTGCCTTATTCTCTCCCTCTTTCAATCTATTCAAATGCACTTTGCTCACCTGTTTAAAAACTTTCCGTGATTTCCAGTTGCTCTTATAGTCTCTTAAGAATGTCTTAATCAAAGTTCTTAGGCATAGCTCACGAGACTGCTTTCTTTATACTCATCAGTCACCACTTAAAAAAAAATTCTAAGCTCTAACTAGAAATAATACACTTCTTTCAGTGCATAGTCAGCATCATATCTCTCTTTACAAAAAACAATTTTATTGGCACATAATCCATATATCAAGTAATTTAATAACCCACTCATATCAAGAAGAGTTGTACAATAATCACATCGTATTTTCTTTCATTTTTCACATCCTCTTTTCTTCTCAATACTGCTTGTGAACCCTTACCCATTTTCTAGATTTAAGCTTAGATATCATGTATTTTTGGACAGTTACTTTATTTTTCTGTGATGAAACAAGTTATGTGGCCTTTGCCTTGGTTCTCTAGGAAAACAACTTGACAGATTTCTGCCCTTCACCCTCAGGAGTCGAACTCTGCTTTCATTTTTTACTCTAGGTTTGTTGTCTTTGTCCAGGTTGATTTCCTGGGTAATCTGTAAACAATTTGGTACAATATTCTTTTTTGTGTGCTCTTGAGCTGTAGCCTGTCCTGTGATTGGTATGTATCTTGCAAGGTTTGACCATTAGATTATACAAATGAACTGTGTGTAGATAGACTACTAAGCTAACGAAGGATCTGTGGCCTACTAAGTTTGTGGAGCTGGTGAGAGAGTCACTTCCCCTGTTGTGTTCTATTACTATTTATATCTGTTATGATTGAATTTTGTCCCCCAGATATATGTTATAAATCTAACCCCTGGATTTGTGGTTGATGAGCCCTGGTAGTGTAGTGGGCTAGGTACTAAATTGGTAACTACAAGGTCAGGAGTTTGAACCCATCAGCCACTCTGTAAGGAAAAGAGGAGGCTGTCTGTTCCTGCAAAGATTCAAACTCTCAGAAACCCAAAGGGGCAGTTCTATCCTGTTCTATAGAGATACTGCATTGCAACCGACTCTGGCATTGACTTTTGGTGTACCTGTTGTTGTAAGTCCATTAGGGGATGGATTTTCTTTATTATGTTAATAAGGTAGTGTTAGTGTAAAGTGCACTTTAAGTCAATCTCTCCTGAGCTTATAAAAAAATCTGATTAAACAAATGAGTATGCAGAAATCAGAGAATATTAATGCATGCCGTGTAAAAATCACCAAGGAGCCCGGGAACAGAAGCTGAGAAGAGACAATGCCTTTTCCTCCAGAGCTGAAAGAAAACGCCTGCCTCGAGCACCCCCAGTTTGGACTGCTTCTACCTCCTAACCTGTGAAAATATAATTTTCTGTTTGTTAAACTCACTCGCGTTGGTATTTCTGCTATAACAGCACTGGAAAAGCAAGATAATGTCTCTCACGCTAAGGTTAAAAGAATACATATGATAAAAATAGTGATTCATACAAAAGCGCATAAACTTGATAGGCTAATATTAATAATTAAGTAAGACACCGAAGAGGACAATACTTATTTACCACTAAGAAACTGTTCTCTTTATAGATGGTGATGGAAGTGGTAGATAAAGTGGTGAAAATATTGTTGGAGAGGGGAGAGCAACTCCTTCATTTTGTGTTTCTAATTATACAGGGGCAGTGGCTACTACCCATTCTCTGTGTGGAAAGAGAGCTGGTTCTCAAGTACGAACACCTGGTTTGAATCCTTTCCCCTAACTTACCAGCTGGACACTTTTGAAAAGGTCTCAACTTTTCTTGAGCTTTAATTGCCTCATTATAATAACTTCCCTCTGAACCTCATGACTTGTCCAGAGAATCAGATGAAATTATATGTGTGCAACTAGTTCCCACATGTAAAGCTATCACTAGTCTCCAAGGCACTGCACCAAAGTGTCTGCTATTGGGGCACCATGTCTTCAGTCAGTGTGTCTATTTGGTGTGTTCTTTGAATACTCTAGCGCTGTAAAGTAGCTTATTATATTATAGTGCAACATAATGAGTCAAAGTTAGGAATGTGACAGGTGGGTGAATGACTCAAGCCTCTTTGCCCCTGTCATTTAAGTACAAACCAACACCTAGGACACAAAGAGTCTTCCAGTTTGTTCTTCCTGGAGACATCCACATTCTTCAGTGAGCTGATTGGTGTTCCTTCTTCCCTCACAGCTGCGGTTGAACCTGTGCAATCACCTCCCGAGGATTGTCTTGGCTCCGGTCTGTTGGATGGTTGCCCACTTGGACAGCTTTGGCTTGGATAATTTCCCTCTGTCCAGCCCTGGGATGCATAAATCCATACACCGGGGACACATTTTGGAAAATGATATTTGGCCATAGATAGTTGCAATTTCAAGACCCTTTCAAAGGGTGATAATGACAGATTTTTACTGGATATTGTATGTTTTCAAAACTTTAAAGAAATATTCTGGGATCCAGATTAGGTATGCATCAATGTAGAAAATGCATTGCTTATCCATCAACCTATTTAAAAATGTTAAGGTCATGACTAAGAATGTTCCACACCCCATAAAATATTTCTCCTGGTGTATAACATAATCGGGAGAGAATATTGTTGAATGTGTAGGAGTTCTACTTTGGTGTTCAACTGAGATGTAGTTCTTGGTGCTGTAAATGAGGAAGAAAAAAAGCCCATTTCCTTAAAAATATGTTTCCTTTGTAATATTAAATGTTGGAAAGGAACAGTCAGGGCAAAACCCATATTTTTCTATTCCTTCATCTCTGAATTTTATTTTTCTGTCTCTTGCTGAGTAGCCTAAGTGTTTATCTTGTGTGTAAAATCTGTAGAGCATAGTTAGATTTCTCAGAAAATATTATGTGCTAAATGAAGATCATCCAGAAAGGAGGATACAAGTAGATACTCTTCCTAGGAGAAGGAAAAGAAAGAAAGAAAGAAAGAAAGAAAGAAAGAAAGAAAGGATGTCAAGAGTTATCAGGGAAATTTAGCAGTTTTCTGCAGGATTTCCAGATTTCAACAAAATTGTTGTACTCTGAATAATGGTAGGTTTAATCTTAGCCAAAATGCAACTGGGCAAGCTGTTACTTCCCATATGGAAAGCAACTGTCGAGTAAATTATATAATTGTACATTACAACTTTGCTTCTGTCATGTATTATAAATTTAATTCTACCCAAAACTGAGGCCACTGCATGATTTAGCCAAGTTCAATGTTGCTCTAACCAGCCTTTCTTCTTGCTGCAGCTATAACCAGACTGCCCCTCCCGACCAAAAAAAATTCTCTTGTATATTTTTCTTTATTTGATTTCTAAGAAACCAGTATCATCTCTCGATTTCTTAGGGGAGATCACCATGATCTTGTTTTGTATACCCACTCAAGAATATTTTCTAAAGTCTATGATTTATTTAAATAAATAGCTGAATCAGAAAGGGTAATTATTCTATTACATTAGTTTCCTCTCCCGCCCCTTTATATGCGAGATGCTTGGTATTAAATTTATAGAGAGCTTGTAAAACTTGAAAGTATTACATGGGCCTTTGTGTTTTCTCACAAGGATGGTCTGCCTGGAGAGAGCTGCGCTCATGGTCTCAGCGAGCTTGTGCTTGTGAGGCGGTGCAGAATGTTCTTGTTTTGTCGTGTTGGCAAAGGAAATCACACCAGTGCCATGACTGTCAGAATGATGCAGCACCTCTGAGCCATGGGAGTGCCGCCTGATTAAAGATAGGTTGGGGTGAGTTATGCCAAATGTTGAGTGGGATTTATTGAACACCATGGGAGAATTCTGTGCATTTCGGCAATGCGAAAACAATTGGGTTGATAAGGGAGAAATGCAAATGGGAAAATCATCTTTATTTTATGGGTCCTTTTATCAGGTAAAATGGTGAGGTCTGAGCCAACTTGAAAATTCCTTGAGATTTAGTATTTACTTTCAGGAAAATATCATTGATTTAAGCGAAGCTAGTAGGATAGTTAGGACATAATGCTTCGAGTGACCCGCCTAAATCTTTATCAGTGATTTTGTTTGCTGTGAGACACTTGAAGATGTATTATGTATTTATAATCAAGATTTATCCCTTCTAAGATTATAATATTTAAAAATTATAGGACTTCTCAGATTAAAATAATACCTTCAAAATATGGGACATGATATTAAATTATAAACCTTAAAATTTAATACCCCCCCACATAACGTTGTTTAAAAGTGTCCACGCTATTCTTTATGAGTTAAATTATTCAGAATATCCAATGACCCTTTTTTGAGACCACTAAATCTTCCACTATTAATAAAATAAACTCATTAATGTGGTCTACCTTGTTTATAAAATGACCTATGTGAAAGAAATGTTCTATATGGAACATTGTATTAAGTATATATATATTTTAACAAATGTTTACATTGAGCTTTAAAGATCACTTATTAACTACATAATGAAATTATCTCTAATATTTTCTAAAATTATTGATCAATAATCATCTCGCTTCATGTTATTTACATTGTAGAGTTTATAGAGATTTATAGCGTTCTCCAACAAAACCCTCATCACCATTGAGTCAATTCCAACCCAGAGCAAGACTATAGGATGGGGTAGAACTTCCCATGTGAGTTTCCGAGATTTTAACTCCACAGGATTGCAAACCTCATTCTTCTCTTTTGGAGTGACTGATAGTTTTGAACTGCTGACCTTTAGTTTAGCAGTCCAATGAATAACTCACAATGCCACTTAAAAGCATAAATTGAAATAGTAAGGATAACATTCAGACAGCTTAAACAATTAGAATAGTCTACTGTGAAAATTTAAAGAAAAAGCAAAAGTACAATTACTAATTAGGCAAATTTATACATTGGGGAAAAACCCATTTTGATACATTTGGTACCACCATTGACATTATTCCTTAAGATATAGTTACAAAATTATTTATAGTGAGCTATTGGCATATAAACTATCATTAGTATACAGATGAGTTACTACAAAGTGATAGAAGATATGAATATTGTTCCACCAAGAAGCAAATCTAAAATTTCACTGACATGAAGTGGATTTTGACCCGTAGAGACTGTCAAGGGCAGAGTAGAACTGTCCCTGTGAATTTCTGAAATTTTAAATGTTAGTGGAAAGCCTCATCTTTCTCCTAAGGAGCTGACTTTGCGGGTAGCAGTCCAAGATATAACCCAAGAAGTAGATAGGTGTGTAATTAGCCTTAAGCATCCTCAAAAATATTGTAACATCATAGACGAAGTTTGGAATCTGGAAATAGCTTTGTTAAGTGCTATTCAATGTGGAACCCAAGATGTAGTTTGACTTTTTATGTATTTCATTAAAACTCATCATTCTGAAACTGCCATAGGCCCTTTGCTCATTAGTCTGTACTTGTGGGCTTCCTTTCTCATCTGTCATTTCTTTGAATCGTTTCTTTCAATTATCTGTATGTTATGGCACAAACAAGAACATACCTTTGCTATCTTTGAAAATTATTGATTTCATTTCTCTGTCTTCGGAGCACATAGAAATTTATTTCCATATAATGAGAAGGGGATAGAACTATGTACTTATATCTATACGTTAAGAATTAAGATTGCAGACGGACATTGGGCCTTCAAGTACTCCCTCCACACAAGAAAACTTTGTTCTAACAATCCAGCATTCTGTGACGCTCACCTACCGGACACACTCGCTGAAGACAAAATGCGTGCATAAGTAAATTTGGTGAAGAAAGCTGATGGTACCTGGTGATCGAAATATATAGAATCTGGGGTCTTAAAGGCTTGAAGATAAACAAGCGACCATCTAGCTGAAAAGCAACAAAGCCCACATGGAAGAAACACACCAGCCTGTGTGACCATGAGATGTAGATGGGATCAGGTACCAGACATCTAAGACCCAGAACAAAATCATACCCAAGGTGAAGGGGGGGCAGCATGGAGTGGAAACCCAATGCCAATTTGTAGACAATTGGACATCCCCCTACAGAGGGTTCACAGGGAATAAACGAGCCAGTCAGGGTGCAGAATAGTACCGATGAAACATACACCTTTCCTCTAGTTCTTTGGTGCTTCCTTCCCCCCACTATCATGACCTCAATTTTACCTTACAAATTTGATTCGACCAGAACTTGCACACTGCTACACACAAGAGCCCACAAGACAGGGAATCCAGGTTAGATAAATTCCCCAGGGACAACAATGAAAGTAGAGATACCTGGAGGATTAGGGGATGGTGGGGTGAGAAAGGGGAAATTAATCACAAGGATCAACCTATAAGTCCCTCTCAGGGGGAAGAACAACATCAAAGTGAGTGAGGGGTGATGGAGGATCATGTACGATATGAAAACAATAATTTATAACTTATCAAAGGTTCATGAGGGAAAGTGTGAAGGGGAGGGAAGGGGAAAATGGGGAGCTGATACTAGGGGCTCAAGTGGGAAGAGAATGCTTTGAAAATGATTTGATGGTGGTAATGTGCAAATGTGCTTGACACACTGGATGAATGTATGGATTGTGATAAGAGATGTAAGAGCCCCCCAATAAAATATTTAATAATAAAAAGAGAAATTTATTTCCAGGTAGATTGCTTTGAAAGAGTAATTAGAATGGGAGTTAAATACCCTTCTTAAAGGCAAGCAATAAATTCAAAAAGTTGAGCTTTCTCATTCGGTGTAAAGAGAAACTCAAACCCCCATTCCAACTCATAGAGACTCCACACAGAATTTCCAACACGCTACGTCTGGATGCATGCAGACAACCTCATCTCTGTCCTGCAAAGTGGCTGATGGGTTTGAACTGCCAGCCTGTGGTTCACAGCCCTCTGCTGAGCCCACAGCACCATTTTTCTTCCCCTCCCCCCCAAAGAAGAACACTTTCATAGATTCTCCTTCTTCAGTGTTATGTGGCAAGTTGGTACCTCATTTTGTGTTTGGAAGCATGAGGGGGGCATCAAAAAGTTTGTAGAAAAATGGAATTAAGAGACAATGGAATTTTTCTAGGGACTTGTTGAAATCCTCTTGCATACAGGTTTTCCTGGTTTATTGTATACCAATCGAAGTGCAAAGTAATCTATGACCAGTGATAATGGTAATTTTGTGGTGGGTAAAGACTTTTTTCCCTAGTAGATTGTAGGGGGTGAAGTGACCTTAACTCATGAAGCTATAGAAGAAGGACCCTCCTTCTCCCTTACCCAATCCACTGCTGTTGGGTTGATTTTAACTCATAGCAATGCTATAGGACAGCACAGAATTGCTCTCTGGGGTTTCTGAACCTGTAAATCGTTATGGAATTAGATTGCCTCCTCTGTCTCTCAGAGAGCAGCTGATATCTTTGAACTGCTGACCTTTTGCTTAACAGCCCAAAGCTTAACCCATGCTGTCACAGGGCCCATTCCCCCTCCCCCCCCCAAGTGAAAAGATCTTCTTAGTTTTGAATGAAGTTGATAAGAATCAACATATACAAATTGAAGGTTAATGTGCCTTCTTTATTTTATGAATTAAAGTTTAGTTGAGACCATCTTTTTCCTTAAATAGAAGAGAAATCATAAGAGATCAGCACAAACACAAGACAATTAAAGCCATAAATTAGAATTTTCCGGAAGCTCTGACTGACTACTGAATGCAGGATTTATTTCAAAGACCTTTTGGTAACCTCCTCTTGTAATGTTTGCTTCCACAGAAGGCTCAGTGAGGCAGGGAGCGAGTCCACATGGTCCCTCTATGTCATTGCAGGCATTGAAAACTGATTTTCAACTTGGGGCTGACACTTGTGTTCCAAACCTGAAACTTTGGGCATTAGAGCTTATGTTCTTATGGCCAATTTGGATTTTTAAGCAAGGAAGCTAATTTAAAAAGTCTCTTGGATAACAAGTGACTTAGAAAAATAACATTTTAATGATATAAATGGAAACAAACCAGAAGTAGCTGGATTAAATTTCACTTAAAATATACATGTTTAGTGATTAAGAAGGAAAAGTGGCTGAAAAAATGTTGTCCATTTTTTCCTTTCAAAACCCCAAATAGTTGAACAATTGAGTAGCTCACAAGACAGAGCTCGGGTATCTTCATGGAAAAATATTGCTAGCACTGAAAGTTTTGCCAACGAAAGAATGGGGGATGATAAACTTCTCTTTAATAATGCATTTTAAAAATCTAGTGGTTTCTAAAGATTAGTCTTAAAGGGAGGGGGGAATAAAAAATGAAAAACCCCAAACCAAACCAAAAAAAAAAAAAACCCTGTTTGTACTCAGAAGCTTTCAGAAGAAGGTTGACCTGCTTTAAGTATTAAACCATTTGCACGTGCCTTTGTTTGTTCAGCGTGAGCTAGAAAACCAGGCCTTTTAAAAAACGTGGGACCGATTTTAGAGAATGGACATTTTGCTATTGAAGCATGTGTTGATGAGGAGAGAAATTCAACTTATTAGGGAATTTTAGTAGACTGGTAGAGGCTTTGGGGTTTGAGGGCACCCAGAAAATACCATTTCTTTCTTTATTTCCATCGCATTTTGAAAGTATCGACAAATGGAGTAAGGCTGATGGAAGAACGAAGTCTCACCGTTGTGTTTTATAAGCTGGAAATTGTGGTTTAGCTGTAGGAACAATAGACTCCCCCAGACTCAAAACCAACCCTTCCCTTTTTTCGGTCAAATCATGTGAGACAAGACAGAGGCTTCCATGGGAGGGTGGGGGGGGGCGAGCTGCACTGCTGCCAGGTGCCTTAAGTTTGGAGAGGTCATGCCAGATCTTTGCTTTCTGCGACTTGCTTCCAAGAGAAAAACACAAACAAACTCACCGCCCTCAAACCGGTTCTGACTGGCAGTGACCCTGAACGGGACCTCCGAGGCTGTCACCCTTTCAGGGACCAGAGAGCCTCACTTTTCTTGCTTGGAGTAGCTGCCATGCTGAAGCACCGAGCTCGTGGTTAAAGGCCCAGAGCTCACCATGGCACTACCCGGACTCATTTCTAAGAAGTCAGGGGAGAGACCACCAGCTGAAGGCGCCCTTTAATTTTTATGAAGTTTCTTTTCTTGTCTTTTCCCCTGTAAGCGAATGCTCTTCTCTTGAGGAGGAAGTGGAGATTTTGGTAAGAATACAAGAATGTGCTTTAATGGGGTTCTCTTCACAGGGAAGGACGAATTAAGATGGGAGTGAGGCATGTTTTGGGGATTTTTGCATTTTTAATCCCATGGTTCTAAACCTGGATTGCTATGGGCTTTATTATTTTATTTTACTTTTTGAGAGTTTCTGGTTTAATAATAATAACAGAGTACCAATGATGGTTGTTTATTGCTATGGGCCAAGAAGGTGAATATCCAATAATGCCTAGAACAATCCCTCATAATGAAGAATTCTCCCCCAAAAAAGCCCATTTGATAAATCATGAGTTTAATCCATTGCTCTAAATTTGTTTTGTGGAGATGTATGTATGTGTGCGTCATGGAGGGGTGGGAGAGAGGATTTGTGAAAGGTACGGAGGACAGCCGTATCTGACCTCCTCTGGCTTCCCTATTGCCACAAGTCGGGGGTCAGATATGCCTCTACATTCCAGCAGAGGCAGTTGGTTTTTATGTCAACTTGATAGTCCCTGTGTGGAGGTACAAGTGTAATCCAACCTGTCAATCAGGTAGTCTGGTGATGCCTTCTTGGGGGATGTGGCCTTTTAGAGAATTGCTCTCTGTGTCTTCTCCTTCCTGCTTGCTGGGACTGTGTCTGCCTCTAGGGATGGCCCCATACAGGCTACCGACCCAGAAGCTCACCTGAGAGCTGCCGGTGCCTTGACATGTTTCTACTAACTTCTAATTCAGGCGACTACACCCACTGGCCTATCATCTCTGTGTAGAATGCTTCACCTTTCTGCGCCAGCAGCCTGCAGCTATGGGAGTTTGAAGAGGGTCCTGGTCAGCATCTGACTTCAGGACTTGAGTTGGACTTGGCTGGGATGCCTTCTTGATATGAAGTTCTTTTTTTATCATATATATGATATATATGACACTCATACATATAAATATATGAGTGTCCTGGTTCTGTTTCTCTAGACAATGCAGTCTTTAACAGCCTTTACTTTTTCAGATACCAGCGGTTTCCCCCCATGCCACTTTCCATCTAAGCGAGGTTCAATAATTCATGTAACGGCCACACGGAATTCACAGACAATGTTCACAGTTGAGGGGGATTTACTAGAGGAGTTAACAGGCTGCCCAAAGTCAGGATGAATTAACAATAGCTACAGTCATTGGTTCACACAACACCTCTCCTCAGCCAACAGCTTCAGCCATGTGGTTGGCCTCTGCCTCCAGGGACCAAGAAGTCCCCCTGTGGCTCTGCCTTACAGTTCCCTAGTCTCTGCACTGCTCCTCTGGGTTGTCTCATGGTCTCCTTGCCCCAGCCTCTGGTGTGGGTCTAGCTCCTTTGCTCTGTTTTATAGTCTGTGTCACGGTGTCTGGTGCTTCTAGTCCGGGCCTCTTCCACTTCAGACGGAGATCTCAAACATGCTCTTCTTCCAGTGCGCCTCAAATTCCTCTCGGTGTCTGAGATAGCACTTATATGCAGATGAGTGGCTTCGATGGAGGTACGGTTTTTGTCTGTCAGCAGACTCTAATGACAAGAAACAAAGAGTAAATCCTGACCTGCTACTAAGGTCCGGATTTAATTCCACCTTGAGCCTGTCCATCAGCACAACCGGGATCTCCCTCCAAAATGAGGTTTCTGTCATTTCGTAGAGTCTAGAATCATAACCCATCATATGGGAGCTATGGCTAGAAGGGCCATATTAATTGATTATATCTCACAGGAGTTGGAGGAGAGCAGCACAGGGTCAGAAGTCCTTCCGCTTCACCTCCTGAGACCACATCCTGCACACACCCACTGCTTGTTTGTGGATCTTTTCTGGTCTATTGGTGACAGCGTAGAGTATGCTCCCAGTAGGTTCTGAAATGGGTCATAACAGCATGTTAATTAATTTAACTTCAAAGTTACTCTGCACTCAAGATGGAAACTTTATATTCTACTGTGAAAAATGATGACCGTTCATATTGTACAACATAGACTAGAAATTCTAACGTGAAATTAAATGACTATGTTCAGATGTTCCAAAAATAAAGTGTCAAAAAAGATGCCCTGCGTTTGAACATGAAGGCCTTCCCACTATGCATTTCTTGAAGAAAAAAAAATTCATAGGCTCACCCTTTCAGGAATTAAGGTCAAATATTAAATGGTGAGTTAAAATTCAATGAAATTAAAGGTCCTGTAAGACCCTGTCATCTGGCTGACTGTTGGTGACCTGCCTTGCTATTTGCTGCCGGTGGCCGGACTGCCTGTGTCGCTTTACCGAGGACTCAGCTGTCTGCTTCCTTGACTTGCACCTGGCGGCCCCAGCACTTGAAAGACTGCCAGTGTTTTAGCTGTCTCATGGAAGAGAGGTGCGCTGAGCCATTTGTACTGCTCTATAATTAGCTGTTTATTTTTTAGGTTATCTATATCTATCTATCTATCTATCTAAATGTATATAAAATCATAAGTGTCCTGGTTCTGTTTCTCTAGAGAACCCTGTCTAACATAATCCCTAACCTGAATATTGGTGGTTCAAACACACCTTGTGGTATCATGGAAGAAAGTCCTGGCAATCTGTGTGTGTTAAGATCACAGCCAAGAAAACCCTATGGGGCAGTTCTATTCGGTAATACAACAGGTCACCAGGAACCAGAACCAAGTCTATGGCAACCACTTGGTTTAGCTGGGTTTTTGAAACCAACCCCCTTCTCTTTAGGGAGTAAATAGTGCTTACAGGGCTAGCACTATTTCCTGGGTATGATTACATTCTTTTGACCACTTTTCCTCTTTCTAATCCAAATATATTATTTTACATTTCCCTCACAATGGAAAGCTAGAACCCCATTAATGCATTGTGTAACTCTGCTATCTTGAAGTTAAAAACATAAAGTATTTTTCCATTTCTTAATTTTTAAGAGACGTTTGTTCATGCTGGCATCTTGAAGTTGTATCTGTGGAATTCAAGACTTTCTATTCTCATAAAGCATTCCGGTCTTGAAAACTCACAGTGGCAGTTCCACCCTGTCATATCGTGTTACCATGAGGTAGCAGTGACTCCTGGCAGTGGCAATGAGATGGGCTACTAACATGGTAGAATGTTTAAGCACTTGGTTGTTAACCAAACGTTTGGCAGTTTAAATCTACCCGCTGCTCTCAGGGAGAGAGATGCGCCAGTCTGCTTTAGTACAACAGCCCTGGAAACCCTGTGGGACAGTTTATTCTGTCCTGTAGTGTCACTACGAGTTAGAATTGATTCTATGCCTGTGGGCTTGGCTTTTCTGGGGTTTACACACTACCAAGTTCAAAAATTCTCTGCTGCTTAATAAACAGACTTATTCCTACCAAAAAAAGTCAAATCCAAAGTCATTGACATTTACTCATTGCAACCCTACCAAAGCCCTAGTCAAACATTTTCTAGCCTCCAAAATGCAGCCCCGGCTGTTTCTCAAGTGTACTACCCCAACACAGCCCAGGATATATGCTTATTTCATAATTTACAACTAATCCTGTACATTAAACACACTGTCAGAATTAATTAACTTACATATTTTTTGATATGAAACAAAAATATTTCCTCCTCTCTCCCATCTCATTTCAGGACAGAACTTCTTGCTCATTTTAGAACCAGGAGAGCATTTGTTTCTAATCTTGTGGTAGCACAGGGGTCTACACTACTTTTTAAAAATGAAAGGTAATGGGTTTAGGTGTGAACTTTAATGTTTGAACAGTAGTAATATTCATTCTTCTCTAAGAACCTGAAAACTCTTGTTTTTTTTTGGGGGGGGGGTTATAAGTTGATTCTGACTCATTGGCTTGTCTTGGCTATAATGTTTAGGCAAACTGACAATCAGGTCTTCCTCTCCTGGAACGGCAGGACTGCTCGGTGGATTCCAACCCCTTTTGCTTAATCGCTGACTGCTTAATCTTTACACCACCAGAGTTCTTTTGAACATACTTTCGACTCACAGTGACGTTAGGTATTACAGAGGGAAATACTGCCCAGTCCTGTGCAATCCTCCCAATTGTCATGTTTGACGCCATTGTTGTACTTTGAGTCTATTGTGTCAATGCATTTCTTTGAGGATCTTCCTTTTTTGGTTTTTGCCAACCCTCTATTTTTACCAAGCATGATGTTCTTTTTTTTTTCTTAAAAAATCATTTTATTAGGGGCTCATACAACTCTTATCACAATCCATACATACTTCAATGCTGTAACGCACATTTGTACATTCATTGCCCTCATCATTCTCAAAACATTTGCTCTCCACTTAAGCCCCTGACATCAGCTCTTCATTTCCCCCCTCCCCCATGAACCCCTGTGGCCAGGAAGGCCTTCTGAAATGGGGATGACTGGTGGTGGAAGAGAACAGGGCCCCGGTGCCCGGGGTCCCTGTACAGACCTGCTTTGTGACTTCCTTCAGCTGGTGTCTTGAGCAGCAGGTAGTGAAGCTAAAGGAAAAGGGCTTCTGGCCAGCACTGCTGGATAGCGGCCGCACTGAGATTGTTGTCTCTGACTGGTGGGGAGCCCAACATGACTATGGCTGTCAGTGTAAACTTAATGCCCAGCTGTGGGATGCCAACCAGCTTATCTGGGATGAATGCTTCACTACCCCTAATCCCATTGAGCAGGGGACAACAATGCCTACTTTCAGGTCACCCACCTCTTCTCCAACGTGGAGATGGGTGTCAGCTATGTGTTTTTCGAACACTGTGGCCGGGACACACAGTTCTGGGCCGGCCACTGTGGGGCCCGGATAACCAACTCCAGTGTGATCGTGCGGATAAGCCCGTCCTAGTCAAGGGCTCCCCTTCTTGCATAACAACCTGGGCCCATCTTCCAATCAGGCTGGGACTGTCAGCCAAATGCCCTCATTGATCAGGGGCTGCCCCTCTTTGGCACCCTGGAAACAACCTACGTTCAGTCAGGGGTCCTACAGATTCCACTGACTGCTGCTTCTTTCGGGTGGTCTATGTTCCACTTGGGTCACCCACAGTCAAGCAGAAGGGGAAGCTGGTCCAGGAGAGGATTCCTCACCAAGCATCTCAGTAGCATCCTCTCTGTTGGTCTCTTGTCTTGTCCTGGTTCAGCGCTGCCCCACTAGGTCCTCCAGAGAAGCCTTCTCCTCACCTCTGGGCCAGGATCTTACCCTCACAAAGGTGCCAATTAGACTCTCTCAAGCTTCGGACTTAGGGCTGGGACCAGGTTCTGCAGCTGAAAGCCAAAAAGCTATTCCAAAAAATGTGGAAAGAGATGGTTCCTCCTTCCCTGATTCTCTGAAAAGCAAGGTGACCCCGTGAACCGGCTCTAGTCCTCAGGGTCCCTGGTGATGCTTTGCTGGTGAAAACAGTTTCACTTTGGTATTTTGGTATTTTTCCCCCCCAAGCACTGAGAAAATAATTTATTGATGCATATCTGCCAATCATATGTGATAAATATATTATTTTTCCAAAATTGAAAAATTTTAAAATAAATTATTTATAAATTTATAAATGATTATTTTGTCATATCTTACACTGTCCTATGTCTCCCTTTACCCACTTTTCGGTTGTCTGTCCCCCAGGGAGGAGGTTGTATGTAGATTCTTGTAATTGGTTTCCTCTTTCTACCCCACCCTCCCTCCACCCTCTCGGTATCACCACTCTCACCACTGGTCCTGAAGGAATCATTGGCCCTGGATTCCCTGTGTTTCCAGTTCCTATCTGTATCAGTGTACATTCTCTGGCCTAGCTGGATTTTTAAGGTAGAATTGGGATCATGATAGCGGGGGGAGGAAGCATTTAGGAACTAGAGCAAAGTTGTATGTTTCATCGTTGCTACACTGCACCCTGACTGGCTTGTCTCCTCCCTGCGACCCTTCCATAAGGGGATGTCCATTTGCCTACAGATGGACTTTGGGTCTCCACTCTGTACTCTCCCTAATTTACAATGATATGATTTTTTTTCTTTGATGACTATTTCCTGATCCCATCAATACCCCATGATCACACAGGCTGGTGTGCTTCTTTCATGTGATGTTATTGTTTTAAAGGAACTGGTTCAACTTGAAGACACAGTCAAAGTATGTGACGCAAAGACTCACTATCTATTTTCCCAGGAGCATTCTGGCCTGAACTTTTTAGAAGACTTAACATGAGTGAAATGAAAGTCTTTCAGAGATCAGTTTCTCACCTTCTTGCATGTTGAAAAGAGAAAGCTACCATTAGAGAGGGTGAATTCGTGGAAAGAGACTGCTTGCCTCCTTTCTCCCTTTCCCTTAGACACACATCTATATCACACATTCACTATGTTATTAGCTACCCAGGGGAGTGGCAGTTTATTTATCTTTTCATTGCCTTACACCAGAATGCCTGCTATACAGTAAGTACCGAGTTAGTCTTGAAGAAGTGAGCATTAATAAACAAATAAATAAATAGAGCTTTTGACTTGTTACTTGAAAAGAGCAGAGTCTTTTTCAAAGCCTGTCTGATGGCCAGGATTTGTTATTTTGATTCTGTGCTGGTGATTTAGTGTTGGGAATTATAGTCAAAAGAGACTCAAAGAAGTTTCTGGGTATAAATGGTTCCCTGGCTTGCTGATAACCCAAATGGTGGGGGTTATAGTTCATACAGCAGCCCCTAGGGAGAAAGGCCAGCCACGCTCTTTCGCACAACCACCTCAAAGCCTGTCTGATGGCCAGGATTTGTTATTTTGATTCTGTGCTGGTGATTTAGTGTTGGGAATTATTGTCAAAAGAGACTCAAAGAAGTTTCTGGGTATAAATGGTTCCCCGGCTTGCTGATAACCAAAATGGTGGGGGTTATAGTTCATACAGCAGCCCCTAGGGAGAAAGGCCAGCCACGCTCTTTCGCACAACCACCTTTGAGCACCCTGGAGAGCGCAGTTCTACCCTGACACTCGCTCACGGCGAATCCAAGTTGACTAAGTATCAGGCAAACTAGAACTGCATCTCTGGGTTTCTGAGACTGAAATTCTTTTTATTCAGTTTTAAAACATTTTATTGGGGGCGCATACAATTCTTATCACAATCCATACATGAATTCATTGTGTCAAGCACATTTGTACATTTGTTTGCATCATCATTTTCAAAACATTTTCTTTCTACATGAGCACCTCATTTGTTTCCCCTGCATTCCCCGTTCTCACATGAACCCTTGGTAGTTTATAAATTATTATTATTTTTTCATGTCTTACACTGTCCAATGTCTCCCTTCACCTACTTTTCTGTTGTCTGTCCCCTGGGGAGAGGGTTATATGTAGATCCTTGTGATTGGTTCCCCCTTTCTACACTGCCTTCCACTTACCCAAGACTGGAATTTTTTACAGGAGTAGAAATTCAAGTAATTCTTTTGTTGAGTGGCTGGTAGTTTTGAACTGCTGACCTTGTGTTTAGCAGCCCAATGTGCAAACCACTAGGCTACGACAGGGCTAAGCAGGGATGAAAGTCAACGGTTTATAGGCCATAATTCACCCCGAATTCACAAAACAGGTGATTAAATGTCTGACAGAGATCCTAATTCTTCTTAAATTTAGCTGTCAGATAATCTTCTTTCCTTCCCTAAGATTCAGTTTCCTCATTTGCTAAATGGATGAGGAGGGTGGCTATGATGATCAAAGGAGGCAATTTACTTCTAGTGCCTGGGTATACAACCCAGGCAGCCAAGGTCGTTTGGGTCTTAGCTGAGTATATCTGACTCCAGACATCCTAGTAAGCAATTAAAAGAAAAAAAAAAGAAAGAAAAGAAAACAAAGCAACATTAATAACAATAAAACTAATAGGAATTTGTTTACAGAGATACCAGAAAAGAATTTCCAGGGAAACACAATCATTTGACTATAGTAATAGAAATCCTAAATTTATTTTTCTTTAAACTTTTTTATTGTGAGATCATCAGATTTATGCTCAAGGATTCATATACATTTTGCAACATCATCAATTCCACTTGCTTTCTGTGTTTCCTGTTTCCATTGTTTACTAACCCTTCCCAACTTTGTCCTTGGGTAAATGTTTCTCTTCTGATCAAATGGTTATGTATTTATTCCCTGCTTCCCTCCCTAGTGTTTTTGTTCCTTTTATAGACCTGTCTATTGTTAGCTGAAAAGTGAGGCACAGGGATAAGTTCAGTTCCGGACTTGCAGGGTGACTAAGGGCCGGTCTAAGGGGTTTTGCCAGTTTCTGTATGAGCAGTATATCTTTTTTTAATGAAGATATCCTAAGTAACAAATAGTAGTACAGACATTGAAAGAGAAAGAGAAATGCCACAGGTACTGTGAGTGGCAGCAGGGAGGAGGTAGCATCTGTTCTTCTTCCACATTGAGAGGAGAAGTGTGTATTCTACTGTGTTGTTTGTAGGTGTCCCAGTGTTGGCTCTGACCCATAGTGACGCTCTGCACAACAGAACAAAACACTGCACAGTCCTGCATCATCCTCACAATTGTCCTTAGGCCTGAACCCAATGATGTGGCCACTGTGTCAATCATCTTGTTGAAGGCCTTCCTCTATGTTGTCGGCCCTCTACTTTGTCAAGCATGATGTCCTTCTCCAGGGACCAGTCTTTCTTGGCAATATGTCCAAAGTATGTAAGAGAAAGTTTTTTTCCATTCTTGCCTCTAAGGAGCACTCTAGCCTTACCTTTTCCAATACAGATCAATGTGTCCTTTTAGCAGTTCATGGTACTGTCGATAGACTTCTCCAGCGCTACAGTTCAAATGTATCAATTTTTCTTCAGTCTTTTTTTATTCAGCATCCAACTGCCACATGCACATGACACAATGGAGAATGCCATGGCGTGGGCTAGACTCACCTGAGTCCTCAAAGAAACGTCCTTGCTCTTCAGTCCTCTAAAGAGCTCTTGTGCAGCAGATTCACCAAATGCAATGTCTTTGATTGTGGTTCTAAGTAAGAAAAAATCCTCGACAACTTCAAATTTTTCTCCTTTTATCATGATGTTGTTACTTATTGGGCCAGTTGTGAGGATTTTGGTCTTCCTTACATTGAATTGTAATCCACACTGAAGGATAAAATTTTTGATCACCATCAGCAAGTGCTAATTTTTTATCTTCTTTCTTGGTTTAGAGAGAGACATTCATATGGCACCTGTGCCTACCACTCCCCCACCCCCTCTGCTGTGTGTCTATGCCTGTTCTGCTCTTTTTATAAGTCACTACTCAGAAGGGATTAGGTTCAAGACCCTACTACAGCTTAAGGAGGTAGGAACTCATTAACATAATAAAAGACCCCCCTGTTTCCAAACAGGGACTAGGATTTCGGTATAACCTTTTTTACAGCACATAGTTCAATTCAGAAGATGGTCCCATGTGGGAAGAAATTAACTAAAAGAGCAGTTTCTTATTCATTCCTCAATTGTGTCCATGAAGTTTATTTATAATTAATGAGATAAAGCTATTTCATCTGCATAGAAGAGAAAGATTTTACATCTACATCGTTAAAGGCCTATTAGATATGTATTTGTTGGTAGGTGCTGTTAAGACAGTTCTAATTCATAGTGACCCTGTGAACAATAGAATGAAACACTCCCTGGTCCTGTGCCATCTTCACGATTGTCCATCAATCCAGCTGGTTGAGGGCCTTCCTCTTTTTCAATGCTCTGCTTTACTAAATATACATATATATTTATCAGCTTTATTGAGCTGTAATTCACACACACCACACCACACCCATTTACTGTGCACAATGGTTGGCAGACATGGCAAGAAATCTGGATTCTGTTCCAGATGGAAAGCATTGGAAAGTTTTCTGTTTTAAAAGATTGCTCTGACTCCTGTGGGGAGAGGTACTGTAGGAAGTCAGGAGCGGAAGCAGAGAGACTACATGAACCCATCAGAGCCGTCCAGCGGAAAGAGTAATAGTGTCTGAGTAAGTTCCAGTGAAGAGGGAGAGAAATGAATGCATTCGGGATATTGCTGGGGGAGTGCGCAGGGCTAGGCAAATGGCTGGGTCCTAAGCGAGGCGAAGAGAGGACTCAGGAGAGGAAGCCGAGGTGTTTTGATGGGGACAACTCGGTGTGTGCTGTGGTAGCACATGATGGGTGTGTAACTGTTTCTTAGCCCGAGAGGCTGCACTACCTGTGTCTTCAGTCCACTTCACTTTGCAGCACTATTCACTCCATGAAGAGTTTTTATTCCGTCTATCTTAAGTCCGTGCCAAATGCTGAGTCAGAATGAACAAGAAAAATCAGTGACAATAGCGCCCTGGTGGAAATGCTTCTAAGAAAGAATGCTCGAAGGCCTCTCTGGGGAGAAGGCAACTTTATAATGTAAATAAAATCTGGTTACATTCTGTAAATTAGTCTTATAAACAAAATGGAGGGTTTTTTCCCTTCCCCTTTTCCCCCTTCACAAAACCAAGTCCTTCCTTCAAACAAACTAACTGCTATGTCAGGGCGATGCCCACTGATGGCGACCCTAGAGGGCAAGGCAGAACTGCCGTGTGGGTTTCTGGGACGGTAACTCACTAGGGAGGAGAAGGCTCCAGTTTTCTCCCGAGAGCAGCTGATGATTCTGAATTACAGCCCTGAGGACCCCAGCATGCGACCGCCGCACCACCTGGCTCCTCGTGTCCCTCCTTATTGGTCAGGATCTCTTGAAAGAAAAGGTGACTACACGGGAGCAGATGAAGGGGCAGGAGGAGAGAGTGGAGCACAGCCTGGCCCACCAGGCCATGATGATGATGTTCCTGAGTAGAGCAGCCAGTCCACAGAGAGAACAACATGGCTGGCCCTACTATGAGACATGATGCCCCTCAGTGACTAAGGGCGATACAGGGGACAGCACCGGAGACACAGTGTGGGAATTGCACCTGACCTGATCCCACCACACTGAGGCAAATCACTGGGGGAGTGCAGCTGAACAGCAAGGGAATGGAGTGGCAAGGTCCCCAGGGAATGCTGAAAGTGGACTTTGGGGCCAGGGCGTGGTGCCCCAACAGACTGGACTGGAAAACGCTCCTAAGGGCCAGCAAACGATCCCTGAACTAACTACAAGCTTTTCTCTTGTGAACTGTTTTGTTCTGTTCTTTGTCAGTGGTTTGTTTTTGTTGTTTTGTTGTCTGGTTGTATACTGTTGCTTTGTTTTCCTCTGTCTTGTTTTCGTGCATGTTAGTGACTCCACAGATCTGTCTGAATAGGACAGACTGGATGAACTATCTGGAGGAAAAACAACGGGACCGACAGTTCCGGAGGGAATGGGGTGGGGGGGGTAGGGGGGGTAAGGAAGTGGTGTTAACAAACCCAGGGACAAGGGAAAAACATGGGACCCCAAATGGTAGAGAAGGGGAAGGGGCAGGCATGGTGGGAAATGATCAAGGGTAAGGTTGCTTAGAGAAGAGGTATACTCTAGCCCAGGTGGCAATGAAGCATGGTAGTAGGGCAGGAGGAAAGTCAAGGGAGATGGAGGAAAGAGCTAGGAGTCAAAGGGAATTCATGGAGGTCTAGACAAAGACATGTACATGCAAATATATATAGGAAGATGGGGAAATAGATCTATGTGTCTATATTTATAGGTCAAGTATTAAGGTGGCGGAAGGACCTTGGGCCTCTACTCAAACACTCCCTCAATGCATGAATACCTTCTTTTATTAAATTGGAACTCTATGATGCTCACTCTCCCGACACAACGGCTGGAGCCAAAGTGGGTGAACAAGTAAATGTGGTGAAGAAAGCTGATGGTGCCCGGCTATCAAAAGAGACAGTGACTGGGGTCTTAAAGGCTTGAAGATAAACAAGCGGCCATCTAGCTCAGAAGCAACAAAGTCCACATGGAAGAACACACCAGCCTGTGTGATCGAGTGGTCCCGAAGGGATCAGTTACCAAGCATCAAAGAACAAAAAATCATATCATTGACTGCACACCTCCATGATAGGATCGCTGAAGACAAATGGGTGCATAAGCAAATGTGGTGAAGAAAGCTGATGGTGCCCGGCTATCAAAAGAGATAGTGTCTGGGGTCTTAAAGGCTTCAAGGTGAACAAGCGGCCATCTAGCTCAGAAGCAAAAAAGCCCACATGGAAGAAGCACACCGGCCAGTGCGATCACGAGGTGCCAAGGGACCAGGTATAAGGCATCATGCAAAAAAAACAACAACGATATAAGTGTGTGTATATATGTGTATATGTATATGTATATATATACCATATTAAATGAAGGGGGAAGTGCAGAGTGGAGACCCAAGGCCCAAGTGTCGGCCACTGGAGATCCCCTCATAGAGGGGTTTAGGAGAGGAGATGGGTTAATTAGGGTGCGAGGTAGTACCAATGAAGAACACAGCTTTCCCCCAGATCCTGGATGCTTCCTCCCCCCAACTACCATGATCCGAATTCTACCTTGCAGGACTGGATAGGGCAGAGGCTGTACACTGGTACATATGAGGGCTGGAGGTACAGGGAATCCAGGGTGGATGATACCTTCAGGACCAAGGGTGTGAGGGGCGATGCTGGGAGAGTGGAGGGTGAGTGGGTTGGAAGGGGGGAACTGATTACAAGGATCCACATGTGACCTCTTCCCTGGGAGAGGGACAGCAGAGAAGGGGGGAAGGGAGACTCCGGATAGGGCAAGATATGACAAAATAACGAGGTATAAATTACCAAGGGCACATGAGGGAGGGGGGAAAGGGGAGGGAAGGGAAAAAAAAAAGAGGACCTGAAGCAAGGGGCTTAAGTGGAGAGCAAATGCTTTGAGAATGATTGGGGCAGGGAATGTATGGATGTGCTTTATACAATTGATGTATGTATATGTATGGATGGTGATAAGAGTTGTATGAGCCCCTAATAAAATGTAAAAAAAGAAAAGAGGAGAAAAAATGATTAGGGCAGGGACTGTACAGATATGCTTTATACAATTGATGTATGTATATGTATGAACTGTGGTAAGAATTGTATGAGCCCCTAATAAATTGTTAAAATTAAAAAAAAAAAAAAAGAAAAGGTGACTGGTTGTATCTCCTTTATCCCCATGGGCCTACAGGAGTAGGGAGAATGTGCCTAGAATTCTTTTTGTCCTCCTTCCATGTTTTAACTTGTAAATTAAGGAGGTGCTTACATTTTAGATCCTCCACTGTGTCTTCAACAGTTGAAACCAATAATCCACCCCCCTCTGTAGTTTCCTGGGCACAGTGCCTTGAAGGTTGTGACGAGCTTTGTCGAATCTGGGCAGCCTTTCCTGAGGTGGTCATAAAATGCAGATTAGGATGTGTATTTACCTTAGTGTTTAAATTTATCGGAGTTTTCGATTTTTGTTAGGAATACTGTTTATGTTGATTAGTAGTGTTGGCTTTAGATTGTCACAGATGATGCTATTTTTTGTTTGTTTGCATATCTACAGTACTATAGCATGTTTATGTAGAGTTTAGGTTCCTGGGCAGTGCAAAAATACTTTGAGCTTGACTACCAACCTAAGGACTGGTGGTTTGACCCGACTTAACAATGCCATGAAAGTAAGGCTTAGAGCTCTAGCTACCGAAAACCTGGCCAACCCAGTTTTCTCTGAAAAATGTGGGGTTAGCATGAATCAGGATCCACTCAAAATAAAAATGTTTTATGTTTCTTAATACATGTGTTACATAAATTTATTATGTGATCATGTTTGCCCATCTAGTTCTACTTTGGGTCTCTATAACAAGGTCAATTTGAGATCCGTTTCCCCAACCCCCAACATTTTATTAAAGTTTTTTTAAATGAAAAAGATTAAAATAATAGTGTAAGGAACAATGGTATGCACTGCACCTAGATTTTATCACGTTTTAATGCTTTGACACAAATGTTTTATCTCTGTATTATCTCACATATTCCCACTTAGGAAAAAATGAAAGTAAATTTCAGATAGGACATTCCACCCCTAAATAATTCAACATGAATCTTCTAGAAACAGACCATTCACATACATAAACTTGAACCCATTACTAAACCCCAGAAAATGAACTTCAAATCAGTAATTCACTATAGTTGACATTCACATTTCTTCAATCACAACAAAAATGTCTTTTATCGTATTTGCCAATCTGGATCATACATTGCATTTGGGTGAGGGTTATATTTTAGTATTATATTTTAAATCTGTTGTATACCTTGACTTATATTACAGAGTCATTTGCAGGTTTTATGTGTAATATGTTTTGACTTTTTCAAGAAGAGTACCTGCCATTCATAAACTGTGTAATAAAATAAGCTGATTTTCCACCCGCTGAAGAGCCCTGAAGGTTAACTAGGAAAATAACTTTTCCAGTAACCAACATAGCCGAACTGTTGCTTTTAAAACTGCTTTCCGTATTTCTTTTTGAATCTTTGAATTTTCACTGAAGTATTAGCCATTTGTTAATAAACATACATTTTGTTTGTACGTTTTAATAACATTTAATCCTCATGATAATAAGGAAAACACCAGGCTCAACCAATCATGGCTCTTGGAAAAATAAAAAAAGGAGGTAAGTTTTTAAATGAAACATTGAACTCTTCCTCCCCCATAGTGTCAGTAAATTATGTAATTACTAAATGCTGTGTCGGTTTCATAAGTTTAAAAACTGATGTCAGGGAAAAAGTTAAATATGATTAAAAACATCATATTTGCTGAACAGTACCCCTGCCCAATGATGAGATTCTGAATTCCACGGTTACTATAACCCAAACGTTTTCTCTATCAGTGTGCAGAATTTGGAGCTCTTTGTTCTACTTGAGTGGCGCATTCAATGCTGCATTTTTGCTGGATGAAGTAGTATTAGCCAGTGTTACTTCCCCAAAGGGTTCTTTTAATTTGATTATTTCATAGTCTTCAAATGTGTAGTTTATTGTTTATGGTCGCTGCCTAAGTGAGAGAAGGGAGGATTAGGTCACTAGTGGTTACAAAGTATTTATGTCTTGATGGTATTTATTATTTTAATAAAATGCTGAACATTATTATATGAGCCAAATTGTATATGGCTGTTTGAGCTTTCGTATTTTCCTCACTTGTATTTTTGGCTTTTCAAGATTTTAAATACTCCCTGAAGCTGTATTCTTCCCCCACCTATTTTTATGATTTAAGAATATATATATTTAATGAATAAAATACATAACCTTTACCGTTAACTTTATTTTTTTCGCCTTTAGCTCATCTCCAAGTCATTTTATAGTGTGTATCCATGGGAATTTCTTCCCCTTAGGTCTTTTAAGGCAGGTCAACCTCCTTTAAACTCTCCTTCTCAGAATAATTATCTATGGAAATGTCATTAAAATTTATCCCAAGCTCTGATGTGTTATATATCTAATGGTTTTAATTGCTCTTTTGCTGAAAAATCTTTGGCTAATGAAATGATCTTTGTCTACTTCTCCAACTTCACAGGCTTCGTTCTCCTTAAGGTTTCCATCTCTTCTTTCCAGTCCACCTTGTTCTTGTCCTTGTTCAGTCTGTCTAATCACTTCAGACTCAGTGAGCCTATTGCAACAGAGACAAACACCAACAGCCGCGCCATCCTCACAGTAGTTGCTCTGTTTGGGCCTGTTGTTGCAGCCTGTCTGCAGGCTTTGTTTTTTACTTTACCTCCCATTTTCCCAAGCATGATGTTCTTCTCTGGGACTGGTCCCCCTTACTTAATTACATGGCCAAAGCGTGTAAGACTAAAATCTCTCTGAGCATCACCATCACCATACTTACTTCTAAGGAGTAGTCTGGCTGTACTTCTTCCAAGACAGATTCATTCATTCTTCTGAGTCACGGTTTATTCAATGTTCTTTCCCATTCATAATTCCAAGGTATCCGTCCTTTGGTCTTCAGCAGTGAGAAGGATAATCCAATTCCATACCAGCCCAAGGTCAATTACCACAAAGCAGAGGTCAGACATGCGTCCAAACTGTCCTTTCTTTACTAGGTTTGATACTTCATTACAGTGGTCACACATAGCTCAAATGGTCACACATAATTGTGAGGGGTTGTTAGGGAAGTTAACAGGATACAAAGTAGGATGAGAACCATTAAAAATCCAGTCCACAGTGCCTCTTCTCAGCCATGCTGGATATCTCTCTCTGGCTATCTGTTTTTCAGCCTCGTGACTCCTTGGCCTCTACCCTACTGGGCAATTGTGACACATACCCTTCTTCTATTTGTATGGCCAACTCATAGTCTCTGTACAGGTCATAAGTGAGCACATTAAAAAATTCAAACAGTTGAATGTCTTTGCATCATCAATGAAACACAGCAACATTTTTCCCTGGTATTTCTGACTTCTGTCAAGATCCATCTAATATAATGCATAAGATCCCTGGCTCTATGTCCCTTTCTGAATCCTACTTGCATTTGTTTCATTTCCCTATTGAACCACTACTGCAAGAATTTTTGAGTTATCTCCGACAAAATTGAATTACACGATGTTATTCAATAATTTCTGCATTCGTTTTAATCACTTCTATTTGGAATAGGCACAATTACAGATATTTACATTTTTCCATGCGGTCATCTTCCACATTTCTTGGAGCAGATGAGTGAGCACGTCCATTGTTGCATCTGCTTGTTGAAGCATATTGATCGGCATTCTGTCAACTCCTCAAGTCTTGGTTTCACTAATGTCTTAAGTGCAGCTTGGACTTTTTCCCTTGCTTGTATTTCCACCCCTAGTTCTTAATTGTATGTGACTAAACTGGCTGATTTTGACAAGATCTTTTAGGTGTAGTGGCTATCTTATTCCTTCCATTTTCTTTGCTGTCTTTTGTGTAGCTTCATATTTACCCCCATAGAATCCTTCAATATGGCAATTTGAGACTTGGGTTTTTTCTGCAGTTTTTTCAGCTGGAGAAATGTAGAACTTGTTTCCTAATTTCATTCTTTGCAGATTTCTTTATAATACTTTACTTTGAGCTGCCCTTTGAAGTCTCCTGCTCAGCTCTTTCACCTCATCCTTTCTACCATTTGCTTTAGCTAGTCTGTATTCAAGAGCAAGTTTCAGAGTCTTTTCTGAGACAAATTTTGGCTTTCTATTTCTTTCCTGTCTTTTAAATGATCTTTAACTTTATTCATGTATCATATCATCCAACAACTCATCTAGTCTTTGATCATTATGTTCAATGCATCAAATCTGTTCTTGAAGTATTCTCTAAATTTGGGTGGGTTATCTGAAGAGTGTACTTTAGCTCCTGTGCACTTGTTTTAATTTTCTTCATTTTCAACCTGAATTTATAAAGGGGCATCTGATGATCTGTTCCACAGTTGGCCCCTGGTCTTGCTCTGATTGATGACTTTGAACTTTTCTATATTGTTTTTCTATCAGTTTATCTGATTTGATTTTTGTGTACTCTATCTGGGAAGTTCCACGTGTATAGTCAATGTTTATGCTATTAAAAGCAAGTTTTTAGTTGCTTTTATAAGTTGTTAGTCTTGTAAAATTCTATCATTCAATCTCTGGGGTTGTTTTCATCTTCAAGGTCAGATTTTTCAACTACTGGTCCTTTTTTCTTCAACTTTTGCATTTCAACCACTGGTAGTTATCAATGTATCTTGATTGCATCCTTGATTAATTTCAGATGATAGAAGTTGGTAAAAAAATCTTCCATTTCTTCATCTTTGTAATCAATGGTTGATGCATAAGCTTACATAATAGTTGTACTAACTGGTTTTCTGTATAGGCATATGGCTGTTAACCTTTCAGTGATGCTGTTGTCTTTCACGATAGACCTTGAAATGTCTTTTGACAATAAATGTTAAACCATTCTTCAATTTGTCGTAATTGGCATAGTACCCAATAACAAAAAGCCATCGAGTTGATTCTGACTCCTAATACCCTATATAGGGCTTCTGAGGCTTATGTTTTTACAGGAATAGACAGCCTCAAGTTTCTCCTAGTGGGTTTGAATCACTAGCCTTGAGGCTAGGACACTAATGTTTACCCAACAGTGTAACCAAATTTCTTTAGTAGCTTATCCAATTGTAAATGGCCATTAGCAGCTCATTTGAGCTCATTAATGCCTAGGATATCAGTATTTATGTGCTCCATTTCATTGTTGACTCCAATTTTCCTAGATTCATACTTTGTACATTCCACATTCCATGTTTCAATTATTAATGGATATTTATAGTTCTTCTCACTTTGAGTCATGCCGCATCAGCAAATTAATATCTCAGAAGCTTTACTCTATATTTGTCAATAAGGTAAATTCTATTTCAGTCATATTTTGAGTGCCTTCCATCCTGAGGGGCTTATATATCAACACTATATCATCCTTGTACTGAAAAGCAAGGAGGTTACTCTGAGGACTAAGGTGAACCTAACCCAAGCCATGATATGATCCATAGCCTCATATGCATGTGGAAGTTGGACACTGAATAAGGAAGATCGAGGAAGAATTGGTGCATTTGAATTGTGGTGCTGGAGAAAAATATGGAAAGTGCCATGGACTGCTAAAGGGATAAACTGATCTGTCTTGGAAGAAGTAAGGCCAGCGTGTTCCTTAGACGCAAGGATAGCAAGACTTTTCCATACATAGTTTGCAAGTATTGTCAAGAGAGGCCCTGAGGAAGGACATCAAGGCTCAGTGAAGTAGAGGGCAGCACAAAAGAGGAAGACACCCGGTGAGATGGACTGACACGGTGGCTGCCACCTTGGTCAAGCATATGAACGACTGAGCGGGCACCACAGGGCCAGCCAGTGTTTTGTTCTGCTGTGCACAGGGCCCTTTTGGGTTGAAACCACTTCAATGGCACCTAACAGCAACAAACAACAACAACAACACATCATCAGTGTTCCACTACTTTTTACAGGATTTTCATTAGCCATTTTGAAAAAGTAGTTGACCTGTTCCTCATTCCTAGTCTGTCTTAGTGTGGAGGTCTATTGACAACTGTTCGTCCTAAGTGACTCTGCTTATTCTTGAAATGCAGCCGCATAGCTTCCAGCACCAAAGCAGCACCACAGCCTCCATGTGAGACAGACAGACGGATTGAGCCTGGATCTTTTGTGATCATTCGCTAGGCCTTATCTTTCATCACAGATAGTCTCCTGTCTCTGAGGTCTCTGAAATTTATGGAACTGACATTTGACTTAATGTCCATTCCATGAAGGCTGCATTGTCACTTCAGGAAATATACAACCACTCAACCCCTCCAAAGTTTCTTCCATTGCTACGTGCTTAGCTGCCCAAACCGAACCTGTCTTACCTTCACTTTTTGAAAACCCTATATTCGTCTGTCTACAATCATATTCATTAGTTTATCTTGGCAGAAACTCAAATGTGGTGTGTGCAAGTTAGAAACCCGAACCGAGACCATCGTCATCGAGTTTACTCTGACTCATCCCCACGTAGGGTTTCTAAGGCTATAAATCTTCACAGGAGCAAAAGGTCTCATTTTTCTCCTACAGAGTGGCTGGTGGTTTTGAATCTAATTAACCGTGTTCTGTTTGTTTACTCTGGTAGTCTCCATGTCTGGTACATTCTGTGCACTTAGCGCATTTTTGTAAGATGAAGAACCAAATAAATTATATTTTCTTCCTCTAAAATATTTTCTCTTCCAACTCCCTTATCTCTTTCCCCAAGTCACCTCCTACCAACTGACAAAGACTATGTAAAAATTTTGTGTTTTAGGATTATAGGTTCAATGAAGAAGATTAAGTTTTGGATGAAGCTATCGCACAAGGAGGCAATGGAAGCCAAGCTTGAGTTTTGAAAGACAGAAGGGTTATGATTCTTGGAGACTATAGAGTACGTTGGAGAATTTACCCAAAGTAGAAGAAAAAGATCAAGTTTTGGGAGGTGTCTTTGATGCTGAGCTCGAAAGAGATGACAGGGTGTCTGGTGGCGTGGCAGAGAGGCGTGGGGGTGGGAGGCAGAGCTCCTGGTTCTTGTCCCTGAGGTTGTTCCTCTCCATGGTCTTAGAGCTGCAGAAAGCAATTACCATCGATATGGCACAGAAACCTATTTTTGATAACGATTAATATGTGATTCTGTTTTCTAGTTTCACTATGTCTCAATTTATAGTAATAATCTCCATACTGTTGTGTGGTTCATTGATAAATATTGTAATGGGTATATGACATTTGTTGAATGGATATTTTATAATTTTTAACAGTTTCTTCTTAGAGATGTGTTAATATCTTTTTCTTCTTGTGCATAATTGTGTCAATATTTCTGTAGTCAAATTCCCTTAAAACTTTTTTTTTAAGTGTGGTGAAGTCTGATTCTCCTCCTTCACTGAAGTTTTCTGTTTTGTCACCATGTCAATGTCCTCATTCTCAAATGGTTAATGAGCCAGTATGGATTCAATAATTTTAATTTCTGAGATATTTATTTCAATCCGTGCACCACTGAAAGGTTACTGTATGGTATAGTGTCAAATGTGCAAAGTAAGTACAATCCAGCAGTATCTACTTGGACAACTACTTAAAATACTTATTTCCAGAAAGTCTGTTTTTTCGTATCAATCATAAATTAAAAAAATAATTTTGAAATTCAGACTTTCAGTTAAATATGAAATCTACATATGTGAGGTAGTTGGAAAAATTTGCCCTAGTCCTATGTTTATATTATGGATTCTAATAGCCTTTACTACAGTTTTTAATAATTTTAATTTAATGAATATTTTTTAAGATAAAAGAGGCAAGACACACACTATGAAAAATTCCAATACTGTGAAAGAATTGACAGTAAAAGTAAAAAAGTCCCTTATTTCTTCTGAGGGGCCCTGATGGCCCTGTTCATAAAATGTTGGCCTACTAACTGCAAAGTTGGCAGTTCAAATCCATCCACTGCTCTGTGGGAGAAAGATGAGGCTGTCTGTTTCTCTAAGGACTGACAACCTTGAAAATCCCATGTAGGGTCACTCTGAGTTGGAATTGGTTTGCTCACTATGAATTGAAATGCTTCTTTTGAAGCCTTTCTTCCTGGAGGCAACTGTTTGGGGAGCAGATAGTTCACTTTCATAATGAAATTCATAAATTGCTTTGAAGGTAAGAGGGGCTACATTCATCCATTTGCATTGCTAAGGCATTTCACGGCAGATTCGGGATGGAAAGGGAATCCATTACAGTGCACTATCAGTCTCCTAACTTTTTAGCTGATATCTTCTTTGTTTTTGGCAGAAGTATTGTTCGCTTTCAGTGTTTGGAGAATGTAATCTTGACAGCTCCTGAGGGAAATAGAATTTACCGAGGCAGTTTATTGTCTTAAAATGTAATAACTCCTGATGCCAGAAGCTGCTTTGAAATGCCAGAGGAACATATTGCCTTTCTCTACACTTCTTCCTTCATAATTGCCATAAACAAGGCAAGCTTTATACCTAAACCATGTAATTATTTTTCTTTAATGTTTGATGGGATGGCTTTTTAAAAAGTCAGACATACTGACAAATGGCCAAAGGCGTATTTATTTATTGTTCTTTGAATCAAGGCAACAGGGGAGGCCAGCCCTGACCTGGCTATGGAAGAACCTTCCCCTGGAGGGGGAAGGGCAGGGGGAGCAGCAGCCTGAGGAGTCCTACTTCTGCTCCCTCCCCCTTCTAGGAGTAGAGTGTTGGGTGGTTTATAGACATCTGCCTCGGATTCTTTAATGAGATATGTTGAGTGAGAAGTAAATAAATAAAAAGTTAACAATAAGATCTTTACCTTTTTATCTTTCTTGAGTTAGATATACATACATACATTTTTGGAAGTTATCAATTCCTCTTTACTAGGATAAATAGGATATTCGTTCATGATAGCTATGTTGTTGCTATGAGTCAGTTCGGACTCACAGTGACTTATGTACACAGAAATACTGTTGAGAACTGCACCCGTCTCAATTTTGTTATATTTCATCACATTGCTACAATTACTGTGTCAGCATTTCTTACTGAGGATCTTTCTGTTTTTTTTGTGGACCCTCTACTTTACCAAGCTTATGGCCTCTCCTGATAGTAACCCAAAGCAAGCTGAAGTCTCCTTACTCTCCCTATCTTTTCTTCTACGGCATTTTCTGGTTGTATTTCCTTTAGGATAAATTTGCTTTTTGTGGCAGTCCATGGTATATATTCAATATTTTCACCAAAACCATAAGATAAATGCCTCAATTTATCACATTTTAAATTTATAGCATAGCTTTTGCATGTATATGAGATAATTGAAAATATAATGGCTTGGATCAGGTGCATCTTAGTGGTCAAAGAGACATCCCTGTTTTAATGTTTGGTGTCTTGACTGCTGATTCCATGAGCATTGAGTGTGGATGCAAGTAAATGAAGTCTTTGATGACTTTAATATATCCTCCACTTATGTTGTCTACTGGTTCAGTAAGGATTTTTGTTTTTCTTTGCATGGAATTGTAAATCCATAATTAAACCTATGGTCTTTGATCTTCATCAATAACTGCTTCAAATTATCTTCACTTGCAGTAAGCAAGGTTATGTATCTGCACATTGCAGGTTGTTAATGACCTTTCCTCCAATCCTATTGCTGTGTGCTTCTTCATATAATTCAGTTTATCAGATTATTTGCTCAGTATACAGATTGAATAAGCATAACAAAAGATTACAGTCCTGACACACTTCTCTCCCCTTCTGATAGATGACTGTGTAGTCAGTAAAACACAAGTAAATATCTTTTGGTATTCTCCATTTTCATTTAAGTTCCAACCCATGTCAGCAACGATAACCCTTTGTGATAGCTACATTATTTTATGTCAATTTGAAGATATATAAAAGTGTAGGTCTGGTATCCAACTTGTTAATCAGGTCACACCCTGATGGTGCTTTCTTGTGGGCCTGGCCTTCTCATAAAGAAGTCCCAGAGAACCTCCCTTTCTCTATGTGCCTTCACCTTCCTGCTTGCTGGCCGCCCTGAGAGCTGCAGAGCCCAGCTTTGTTTCCTTGGATCCACTTGACTTTGCACTCACCAGTCTGTGATATTCCTGAATTCTGCATCATTGCATGTGACTGTGTGAGTCTGAAGAGGGACTTATGGACTGGTACTGGACTTATGGACCTGACTTGGCTGGGCTGAGATGTTTTCTTGATACATGATTAGTTTTTGATATGAAACTATTTCTTACACATATATGTGTGTCACTGGATTTGTTTCTCTAGTCAACCCAGCCCAACACATCCTTGTTTCACGTACTCTTATGAATACATTTGGATTTCTGGCAGATCATTGCTGATGTTCTGCTTTAAATATTTTTGGAATTATCTTCAGTTAAGTTTTACATGCAGGTATTGATGACATGGTTTGTTAATTTCTGTACTCTGTTAAGTCACTTTGGATCAAATATGGATCTCTTCCAGCCATCTGGACAGGCAGCTGTCTTCCATCTCTCGTGGTGTAGATTAGTGAGTGCTTCTAGCATGATCTTGTTGGTTGAATCATTTCAACTGGTATTTCCTCAATTCCTGGAGCCTTTTTTTTTTTTGTGGCTAATGTCGTCAGTGCAATGTGGATATTTTCCTTCAATATAACCAGTTCGTGATCACATACCACCTCTTGCAATGGTTGGAATTCAACCAATTCTTTAAAAAATACTTTTATTGAGATATAATTCATGTGTCACACACTTCAATAATTCAGTCATATTAAAAAGAGTTGCATATTCATCACTACAATTAGTTCTAGAACATTTTCTTCTTCCTTGTATTCATTATTTGTTCCCCATTTCCCTCCAACCTCCCCCAACCCAATGTATCCCCAGTGAGTCATTATACCAGTTACTATCTCTATATATTTTCCTATCATGGGCTGTGTTTACTGCAAACATATCATAAAACCCAGAAAATATATAAAAAAAGGAAGAAAGAAAAGACAAGCAACAATATTAAAATTAATCACAGGAAAAAACCTTGGTGGAGAAAAAAGTAGAATATATTGAAAAATAGAACATATATAAAATGGATCAAAGGGAGATCAAATGATCAGGTATTCCATTTTAACCCAATAACATCTGCCATAATCAAGTTTTAAATGGTCTCTGTCCAATAGGAAGGCTGTTTACACCCCCTGACTATGGCCAAAGGGGATCACCAAGACTTAATCCACGTCGGGATCCTGGGAATGGATTTTGGGCCCCCATTGTCATCAATAGCCTTCTACAAATTGGATGTTCACCATTTAAGTTCTGATAACCATTCCTTCTTTCAGATTTGGATTTTATTATTTACCAACCAAGGATCACACAGGCTGGTGTGCTTCTTCCATGTGGTCTTAGTTGACACCTCACTTGGATGCTTGGTTGAAAACAAACTTTTAAACCTACAGATCCTATGATTTTTTTGATACCCAGAAATGATCTGCTTTCTTCAACACACTTTGCAGTAACACCCATATCTTCAGTGACCTCTTCATGAGTGTGTGCTCCAAGCTGGGCCATGTCATAAGAACTAATTGTTCTTAGCATGGGGTTATAAATAAGTGCAAGCCCCAAATCCATTCACTTGTCTATGGTTTATGGCTGTCTCTGGTTTACTTTACAGGCCTCATTGTCATTTTATGACAGAGAACATTATCAATCATGTCCCTGGGGCATAAGGTAATTCATTAATTAAGGCAATTCATCAATTTATCCAAAGGTATAGAATTTAACATACTGTTGAGAACAGGAAGTTTTACAAATACCAGATCAGCTCCAAACCACAATCCATGAATTGTTGATTTATACAGATTAAATTCTTAAATGATTGAGCACTGTTTACATTGACCATGGGAGTGGGTTATAGGGGGACATTTCCAGTAACATTCGTTCACAAGGGCAGAACATTCCTATCAAAACAAGAAGGACATTAAATAATAAATGTATGGTTGTTTTGGGCCAATTTTTATTGAGCACCCATAAAGCAAGGGATCCTAATCGATGTACCCATAAAGCAACCAACAATTTCAGTTTTGGAGTGGCAGTCATCTGTTTCTTCTCACACCAGGAAGTTGCAGTCTTAAGACCAAGGTCTTTAGGTAAGTTTCAGGCAAAGCCTAGATCATTCAGTAGGTCCTTCTGGTGTGGCCTTGTTCCCTACAAGTTCAGAGACTAAAGTCACCCCAGTTTCTAGCATGCAGACTGGGTCAGCAAGGTCTGCATAGAAAGTAGGTCAAAAGTGTCTAACAAGAAACATAGTACAAGGCTTATTCTTCCATTGGATTCTGAGAGGAGCTGGTCCAAATGCACCCATTTCAGAAGGTAGCATGTGCGTAATGGTGATGAAGGAAGAAGTTCAAGCTGCTTTGAAAGCATCAGCCAAAAGCAAGGCTCTAGGAATTGATGGACTAATTGAAATGTTTCAACAAGCTGGTGAGGCACTGGAAGCACTTATTCCTGTATGGCAAGACAAATGGAAGTCAGCTAGTTGGCCAACTGACTGGAAGTAATCCATATTGATACCTGTTCTGAAGAAAGGTGACCCAGCAGAATGCTCAAAGAATAGATCAATGTCATTGATATCATATGCAAGCAAAATTTTGCTTAAGATCATCAAGGTTGCATCAATACATTGACAGGGAGCTGCCAGAGGTTCAGACTGGATTCAGAAAAGGATATAGAACAATGGGTATCATTGTGGATGTCAGATGGATTTTGGCTGAAAGCAGAGAATACCAGAAATATGTTTTCTTGTGTTTTATTGACTATTCCGAGGCATTTGACTGCAACCTATGGATAGACTTGAGAAGCCTGGGAATTCCAGAACACTTCCTTGTGCTCATGAGGAACTTGAACATGGATTCAGAGGCACTTGTGCAGATAGAAGAGGGTAGTGTTGCATGTTTTACAACAGGAACAGTGTGCTTCATGGCTGTCTCCTCTCATCATGCTTATTCAATCTGAATATTGAGCAAATAATAAGGGAAGCTGGGTTATACGAAGAAGAATGTGGCATCAGAATCAGAGGAAAGCCTATTAACAATGTGGGATATGCTGATGAATAATTCTGCTTGCTGAAAGTGACGTGGACTTGAAGCACTGGCTAATGAAGATTGATGATTGCAGTCTTTCGTATAGATTATGACTCACTGTAAAGAAGACCAAGATACTCACAACTGGATCCATAGGTAACGTCATGATAAATGGAGAAAAGGTTGAAGTTGTCAAGGATTTTGTTTTGTTTGGATCCATAATCAAGGCTCATGAAAGCAGCAGTCAAGAGATCAAAAGAAGTCTTGCATTAGGTAGATCTGCCGCATAAGACCTCTTTCCAGTACTGAAAAGTCAGGAAGTTATTTTGGGGAATAAGGTGCTGCTGAACACAGCCATCGTATTTTGTATTGCCCCATATACACCTGAGAGTTGGACATTGAATAGGGAAGATTGAAGAAGAATTGTTGCATTTGAATTGTGGTGCTGGAGAAGAATATGGAAAATACCATGGACTGTTGAAAAGACAAGCAAATCTATATTGGAAGAAATATTGCCAGAGTGCTTCTTAGAGGATAGGATGGCAAGAATGCCAGGAGAGAGCAGTCTCTGGAGAAGGATGTCATTCTTGGTGAAGTAGAAGGACAATGAAAAGGAGGAAGGCCCTCACAGAGATGGATGGGCACCATGGCTGCAACAAAGGGCTCAGCACAGGAACAATTCTGAAGGTGCCACAACATTGGGTAGTGTTTTGTTCCGTTCTGCATAAGGTCCCAATGGGTTGGAACCAGATCAATGGTATCTAACACCAGAGACAACAACAAAGAGTCCTTTCTCAGTCCTTCCCATTTACCCACCAACCGAGGGGTATATGCCTCCTCTAAAATAGATGTTCCTCTATCTCCATCCTGACTTGACTTCCACTAAGATTCCTTATAACTCCCGTAGGAGTATCTGTTGATTTGACAGGATCTTATCACAATGTTGAATGCCAGCAAATGGATGGTCTTCTCCCTTCCCTACTTCTGGAGGGAGTGGCCCCAGTTGAGACGAGTTCTCCTTTATTGAGGTGGCTTTTACAATATGTATATCTGGGGGATGATATTTGGTTCATGATGCTAGACAGACTTTCTACCCCACTGTTTGGAAAACTGGGTCAGAAATTTATGTGGCCTGAGAGCCGAAGTCTGCTTCTACTGTATTGGAAGAGGTAAAGCCAGAGCGCTTATAACATTTATAATCAGTTAAGACAATTATTATTCATATTTACAGACCAACCACTAAATTTAATAATGAAGAACTTGAAGAATTCTACCAAATTCTCCCTGTACAACTGACTGGAAGAGATTTCCATTTATGCTCGTTCCAAAGAAAGGTGATCCAACAGAACATGTCTCCTGGTGGTACAGTGGTTACATGTTGCTCTGTTAAACTACAAAATCAGTATGTGTGTTAGTCTGGACACACTAGGGAAACAAATCCACAAAAACTCATATGTATAGGAGAGAGTTTTATATAAAGGGCAAGCATATAGTAAGAAAGCATCCCAACCTAGTGCTGTCCAATCCCATAAATTCAACATAAGCTCATATGTCTGACACCGATCTATAAAGTCCTTCGCATTTTCACAAAGCACACACAGTGATGCCAACTGCAGGAGGAAAGCTGAGTCAGTGAATGTGTAAACATCTCAGCGCTGGCAGGTGTCTCCACATGGCTGCTCTAGCACCCAGGGTTGCATCGGGGTAGGTCCATGTGGCTTCTTAGGGATGTCTTGCAGGAAGTGAGCCTTGCCAGCTGAAGCAGGGAACTGACTAAGGCACCTGCACCCTGGTCCAACCATCACAAAGCAAGAGACCTGAGAACTAGATAGGTGAGGCTCACTGAGCCATTTATCTCTCCGCCCTTCAATTAAACCCACATGTGTTTATTGGCCAGGTTGCCACAATAAACCTTAACTATTCTAGCATGTCAAACCACCAGGAGAAAGATGAGGCTTTCTACTCCTGTAAAGTTTTTCACCCTTGGAAATCCATAGTATCCATTCCATTCTTTTCTATAGGGTGGCTTTGAGCCGGAATTGACTTGATAGCACTGAGTTTGGTTTTATCATTAAAATCATATGAAAGTAAAACGAGTTATATATTGCAAGTTGCAGCGGCACAATGACACTGAGCTGCCAGGAATTTCAGCTGGATTCAGAAGAGTGTGTGAAACAAGGGTTTTCATTGCTGAGGTCAGATAGACCTTGGCTGAAAGCAGAGACTATCAGAAAGATGTATCTGTGTTCCTTTGAGCCATGCAAATGCATGTAACTGTGTGGATCTCAACAGGCTATGCATAACATTGTAAAGAATGGAAGTTACAGAACACTTAATTGTGCTTACATGGAACCTGTACATAGAGCAAGAACAGAACAAGGAAATACTGCATGTCTTAAAATCAAGAAAAGTGTGTGTCAGGATTGTAGAAAGCCTCATTCACAATGTGAAATATGCAGCTGACACAACTTTGCTTGTTGCAAGTGAACACTTGAAGCACGTACTGACGACAAGTAAAGAATATAGACTTCAATATGGATTACAACTCAATGCCGAGAAAACAATCCTCATAACTGTACAATATCATGACAACTAGAGAAAAGATCAGAGTTTTCAAGGACTGTATTTTACTTGGATCCACAATCAAGTCTCATGGAAGCAGCAGTCAAGAAATCAAATGGTGCTTTGCATTGGAAAAATCTGCCGCACGATACATCTTTACAGGATTGAAAAGCTGGCTGTCACTTTGATTTCTAAGGTGCACTTGACCCAAGCTATGGTATTTTCATTCACTGCCTACACATGTGGAAGCTGCTCAGGGACTACGGAAGACTGGCAAAAACTTGAAGCATATTAATTATGGTGTTGATGAAGAATATTAAAAATACTATGGACTTCCAGAATAGGAACCAAATTGGCCTTGGAGGAAGCTCGATGAGGATTCTCCTTAGAAGCTACTCCTGTGTACGTTAGGCAAGGCAGAAGAGACCAGTCCCTGGAACAGGACCTGATGCTTCACGAAAGAGAAGCTCTGTGAAAAAGGGGCAGTTCCGCCGGGAGCTGACTTGACATCGTGGCTGCAGCAGTGGGCTCAGGCATACCAGCAAATATGTGCTGTTAGTTAAAGGCTTAAGTTCAAAAATGTTCATTGGGTTAGTTAGAGCTATTTAAACCATTTCAGAGAGGAGTGGTTTGGTGAACAGATCTATTCCTAAGAACGTATTGGGCTGTCTGTCCTCTGTTGCCCAAGCTTAGTTACATTAGTATTCTCTACAATCAAGGTGCTGGTGTGTGTGTGTGTGTGTGTGTGTGTGTGTGTGTGATGGCGAGCTTAATGGTTCTGGTGACAGAAGGCATTACAAAACCGAGGGAGGTCTCTTGGCACAGAAGAGAGAAAGCGAACACAGAGAATAAGAAGCCTGTGAATTGGGCTGTTTATTAACCTTGCCTTTCTGTGGAAAAGATCCTTCACCCTGTCATTTGGCATGGAACTGGCAGCTGGAGTGTTGTCTCTGACCCCTGAAAGCCAGGCAAACGAGGCTGTTGAAGGATGGGCTCGGCTGTGCTCCAGCTGCCTCATGCCCTGAATAAAAGTCACAAAGAGACTCATACACACCGCTGAGCGGGGCTGCAAAGAGGAGTCCAACATTTTAAAGTGCTGGTTTGTTCAGTTTCCAAAGGACTAATTGTTAAAAAGCAGTAAGGGTCATGGTGATGGAAATTACTATTACCTAAAAATGACCAACCAGACTTTGAAAAACGTGTTGGTCTGGGGTTTCCTTCTAGAAGCATGATTGCTAAGGTTGCAACCAAAGAGCATGGAGATTTGCTTTCTCCTTGACAGTTCTGTGGCTGTGGATCAGGTCCAAGTTGCACCCCCAGCACACTGTGGCAAGGCTTGAAGTTCTGTAGTGCAGTGCGTCGGTGAGAAGGGTCGATGGTGGCTACTCATATATGGCTGGATATTTTTCTCTGGTGAGTGAGTGATTGATAAGATACACCCAGACATTGCTCTGCCTCCATCTATTTTGGTCAAGGCGCCTTGTCAAAACCATGTCACAATTTACTCTGCGAGAGTGAAACAACCCAATGTAGTTGTCTTCTGAAAATGTGCTTCAGATGACATGGCTCCCTAGGGGTAAAAGAAAAGGAAATTCTTTGGAACATAAAAATGATAGGAGAAAACACCCTGTTTCTCTTTCCCACTTCCTTTGTAAGTTAAATATTTAGATGCTTAACATTTTGCAGCAATCTCTGTTATTTCCCTTATACTGCCTTCTACCCCCATTCTGTCCAATTTCTTCAAGAGTTTCTCATTACCTTCAAACATCGAATGCGTGTCTCTTTCACGGCATTTTCTCAAAGTGTCTACTGGGCTATAGGAAACATCTGGTGTTTCACAGACTTTTAAAAGTTGGGGGGATGATTTACTACCTAAGTAGGAACTCTTATAGGAACCCAAGATCACTTTTTGAAGCCTTCCTTGTTTGCCAGTTCAAGTTGGCAGTGTTTAATCAAGCACCTGTAATGTGCTCTGTGCTTGGCATGAGGCTCAGACTGCAATAATTTTAGGGGATCACACAGACTTAACATATATTGGGGGGTTGGTTCCAAAAGTTTTGTGAAAATTTTTTATTGTTTTTTAAATTCAATTTTCCCATGATCTTTGAAGCCCCTCATAGAGCAATTAGAGAAATTACAGAAATATACATGTGGGGGCTCATTTGGGTGATGCAAATTATGGTCAGGATGGACCAGCATAAGTGAATGTGAATCCTGGTTCCACCAGCCTGGGTATATCACAACCTCTCTAACCCCATATGTATAATAGAGAAACCATGAACTCTTTCTAGGATTTCAGAAAGGATTATATAACAGACAAAAAGTGACAAATACATCTCAGGTCCCCAGTACATGTCAGATTACTGTAGGGTGGACTTAAGAGGGGGGAGAGAAGGGAGAAGACTTGATTACCAGAGTGCAGTGATGAGTGTATTTGTGACAAGATGGGAGGGGGATATATGTAAGGCTACACAGCTGGGAAGGATTTAGGTGTTGAGCAGGCTTGACTGTTGTGGAGGGCTATACGAAACTCACACCAAACTTACTGCCATCCAGTTGATGTCAGCTGATATATGACAGGGTAGAACTGCCCCTGTGGGTTTCTGAGACTATAACTTTTTATGGGAATATAATGCCTCATCTGTTTCTTGTAGAGTCACCGGAGGTTTTGAACTGCTGACCTTGTTGTTAGCAGCCCAACGAGTAACCACTATTACCACCAGAGGACTCCTCTGGAGAAGATGCATAGGGAAATATTGAGAAAAAGATGAGATAAAGAAGAGAGATTCACAGGACCAGTTAAGACATGTGATCAGATCCCCAAAGCAAGGCACTGTTTTGTACTTGAATAAGGCAGAACCCAAGTTACCTTTGTAGTATGTAGAACTAAAGCAGGAGTCCTATGAGGACATATTACAATTATTTCTAGTTTGGAAGAGTTATTTTTTAAGTTAAAGTTATGCTTAATATGTAAATGTCATAGCACTATATGGCAAATAAAATGAAGTAAAACATCATTCCACAATTCAACCATCCAAGCAAATTAGATTGTACTCATCACTCCATATACCGGCTTGTTTTTGTTTTTCTTCTAGAAGGAAGTATTCTTGTGAATACAATTGAGTTAATTTCTTTTCATTGCCTAGCACAGAGATGCACCCAATGCACATCAGCTATTGTTTGTTTACCTTAATTCAAACCACTGTTTTCCAGAAGAGCAGAGGTAGTCCATGTCAGTAGGTACAGCTTCTGCCAGGATTCTTGAGCAGCCTCATTTTGTGCCTTTTCTATTTTCTAGCACAATGTTATAATATTCCACAAACAAGTTGAATGCAAAATGAACTGCTAATGTCCTCTAGAACAGAATGAAGTATGACCCATAGGAGTTAAATGCTCTTTGGAACTAAGTTCTTTGGTGGCCTGTCAGAAGTCTGCTCTCACTAACCTGCAAATGGTGAGAGAGAAAGGGCAAGCAATAAGCTTATTAAAAAAATATATATGTTCTAGTCAATGATCAACTTGTGGTTGGTATTTGTTGATGGCTTACAATACAGGTGTAATTATTATACTTTTCCTAGAAGAGGGATTAATTTATTCTTTGATTGTTACATTCTTGACAGTTTTATTTTATAGGGTAAATATTCAAGACTTTGGTCTGTTCTAAGTATGAGTCAGGCAGTTTCTGTCAAAAGTCCTCATTCTTAAGCTTTCCTGGCCAAGGGGGAGTTAGCAAATGAGCATGCCATATCAGTTACCCAGTTTGTAGTAATTTATTTCTAGTCTAGTAAAACTGTGAACTCTTCTCTAACTGCTAACCTTGGGTTATTATTATTATTATTTTTAAATGAAAAAAACTTTCTGTTCATGTTTCTAAAATCTCAGCTGTTGAAACTACTTGGACAGACTCATTATTTTTCAAGTGCTGAGGTCTAAGTTGTTGAATAAGCAAGACTAACCTTTGACATGAAAGAAAGTTTAGAGGAAAGAGGGATTTCATTTGCTTTTCATTTTTAAGGCCATGTCTTGTAATATGAATTTATCAAGAACACGAGTCACATTTTTCACACCTCTTTATCCTCTGGGACATGAAACATTTAGGTAGATCTACAGACACAAAGACTGCTCTGTGCAGGGGAAAATAATAAGCAAATTAAGAAATTGGAATAGAAAATAAAACTCCTCTGTGAATTCTTTATACAAGTCAATAAGCTTTGTGGGCTTTGGGGTCTTCTCAAATCTCCTTGAAGGCATTTTTGGAACAATTACAGTGGCTGGAATTGCCGTGACACGCTTGCTGTGGAGCGTGGAGGAAAGAAGGTTCGTTTACAGTGGAGTCTGGTTAAGTGGGTTACAATTCTATTGAGAGGATTGTGTCTGTTCCAGCTATAGGTAATAGCACCGAACAGCAGTTGATAAATGGATCTGGACTTTATAACTTATCTGAAAGTGCATGAAGGGATAGATATATTAATGACAACCATTAATGTGTAGACATGAAAACTCAAAACAAACTGTCATTGAGTCTGTGCAGTTAACTCATAGCGACCCTATAGGACTGGGTAGGATTGCCCCTGTGATTTCTAAGACTGTAGCTCTTTGTGGGCGAATAAAGCCCCGTCTTCCTCCCATGGAGTCACTGGTGGTTTTGAACTGCTGACTTTGTAGTTAGTAGCCAAACTCATAGCTACTATGACATGAGGGTTCTTATGTGTAGCTATGACAGGGCTTTAATTAGCCTTGGGATTCTTTCTTTCTTCCTTCTCACCACTCTTACTTTTTTGCTTCTTTTCCCCCCACTTATTTGTGAAGTAGCATCTTATAAGTTTTCATAAAAAGATAATTTCACTCTTGCTGTACAGGTACCAATTTAAAAAATAGGTTCAAATAGTGAGATAAAAAAGCTTTAATTTTCTTGTGCTGTTGTTGAGAGTTCATGGGGGACATCCTGAGGAGAGAATTTTGAAGCATTACTTATCTGAGAAATCTAGCGCTTTTGTTTTTCTTATTTATCTTTGAAATTTGTCTTGTTGGGTGCCATCGAGTTGGTTCCATCTGAAGCGACCCTGTGCACAACACAAGGAGACACTGCCTGTCCTGTGTCGCCGTCACAACTGTTCTCATGTTTGAGCCCCTCATGCAGCCACTGTGTCAATCCATCTAGTTGAACACCATCCTTTCCCCTGCCCCTCTATTTTACCAAGCATGATGTCTTTCCTCAGGGACTGGTCTATGCAGATAATACGTCTGAAGAAAGTGTGACACAAATTCTCACTGTCCTTGCCTCTGAGTATTCTCGCTGTACTTCTTCCAAGACAGATGTGCTTGTTCTTTTGCTGTAGAATTATTATATGCTCCACAAGCCATTTTGTTGCTCTCTCTCTTTTCCCTCTTCCCTCATCCCATGCATTTTCCTCTTTCTTTAATCACATCAGTACCCACAGCTCGGCCACAATAGCAAGCAAAGTGCAATATTGTACCGTTTTGTGACAATTGATTTGGACTCTCATTTGTAATTTGCTACCCCGAGAGCAGTTGTTTCTGTCCCTCCTCATGCCATTCTTGTGTTGGAGAGATGGACCTTGGAGGTTTGGATAACAGAGCAGCAATCACTCCCTACACTGTGACGCGTGAAAAACATTCAGCACCTTTGTTATTTTCTATTGCTGCCAGCTTCCCTGGGTCAGAGAAAGCTAAACTTCAAGTTTCGCAGTTTATTCACTTTTACACTCTTCAGTTTAAATAGACTCAAATTGATGGTCTTTCAGATTTCTGTTTACGTTCCATGCTTCCTTCAAGACAAGAGTCTGGAAGTGACTTCATGGGGGAAGAAGGCAGTCAGAAGTTCTGTTCCATGTAGTCCCTTCTGGATCCTTGCTGTGGTTTGGAGGGGTGGGTCTGACTTGGACCCCAGACCAGTCCTTCCCCTGGATATTCTGCTGATGTTTGTTACTAAAGTCTCTGACTCGTAAGCAAGTGGTTGTTTACACTTTCTGCCTTGTTAGCATACATTTCCAGACTTAGTTAGAGGACAGTACAGAGGTCTTTAAAATTGTGTACTGTAGTAAATTCTTAAGATAGCCCAAAGTTCACTGAACTGACTGTGGAGAAGTTTGTCGATCATTTCTGAAAATAAATATTCATAGTCTATTCCACATGAGAGAGCCACGTTGGCTCATCTGTTTGCTATACTTTTGGGATCCAAGTATTCAGTATCTCAAATTCAGAAATTCAACTTGGTTCCAGTTAAAATAGATCTCCTATGGGGGAAATCTACTTTTAATCCCCCCATCCCCTGCCCCAATGGTCTTTACTGTACTTCAAATAGCCTGGGCTTATGGTTTCAAAGAAGAAAGATACAGTAAAACAAATGAAAATAAAACAGTTGGTCCCAACTTTGAGCCAACAACTCCTAGTAGAGATGACAGTTGAAAGAAAGGGTTGGAGAATTGATGATACCGAAAAAGACTTTTTTCCTCTTCTTTTCTAGACTTAATGATGTACTTGGTTGAAAGCACGACTGAAAAGTTGGTGACACAACCTCACCCAAAGACTCTTCATCAGAAAGGCCTCACAGTTTGCTCCCGTAAAGATCACAGCTTCGAGAACCCTCTATTGCAATTTTACTCTGTCACATGGGGTCATTGTGAGTCAAAAATGGACTTGATATTGCTTAGTGACCATAGTCTTGATCATGGTTCTTTGAGGGAAAAAGACTCAGAAAGGAAAGGAGCAGTATTAGAGAAGGCATCTGGGGTTGGCAATCTCTGAGAAGAGAGAACATGTGTTTTACTCCCTGCCTGGCTGCTCAGGGAGGCAATAATACTGACTCAGTATAGCAGAATATCTGGACATGGATACGGTTGTCACTTAGAAGTATGCTCACCTGGGATAGGAGGTCGCCACATATTTTCCTGTGCAGCCAAGTGTGTAGTACTACAAAAAACCTAGACAGTGTATAAGGGTCTTTTACTTATGATAAGGGATTGCCACGGGCAACTGGTGGCATTGTTGGGCAAGCTTTGGGTTGCTTCCACAAGTTCCATGGTCCAAACCCAAATCAGGAATAAGATGGAGTTTTCTGCTTGAGGCTGTTAGTTTATTGTGCCAATCTGGCAGATAAACACATGTGAGGTTAATTGAAGGGTAGAGGGATAAATGGCTCAGTGAGTCTCACCTTTCTAGTTCTCGGGTCTCTTGCTTTCTGATGGTTGGAACAGGGTACAGCTACCTTAGCCAGTTCCCTCCTTTATCTGGCAAAGGCTCACTTCCTATAAGACATCCCTGAGGAGAAGCCACAAGGACCTACCCCGATGCAGCCCCGGGTACTGGAGCAACCATGGGGAGACCCCTGCCAGCGCTGAGATGCTTACACGTTCACTAACTCAGCTTTCCTCCTGTAGTCGGTATCATAGTGTGTTTTGTGAGATGGAGGAGGACTTTGTGGATTGGTGTCGGACATATAGGCTAATGTTGGACTTGTGGGCTTGGGCAGTACTGGGTTAGGATGTTTTCTTGATGTGCACTTAACCTTTTTATGAAACTCTCTCTTATAAATGAGTTTCTGTGGGTTTGTTTCTCTAAAGTACACAGACTAACACACCACTCCTAGGAAGATTTCTTTCCTTGAAACCCTTTGAGTCCCTGTGAGTTGACATATGATGCCTGGTGGCACTGTTGGGGAAGCTTTGTACTAATAACCTCAAGGCTGGTGCTTTAAACCCATCCGATGCCCATCCAATGAGATTATCTGCTTCCATAAAGATTGACAGCCTTGGAAACCCTGTCTAGGGTTGCAACGAATCTGGATTGACTCAAGGCAAGTGAGCTGGTTTTACTGGGTATGAGTCAGAATCGACTCCAGGGCAGTGAGCTTATGTGTGGCCACTGGCTACCAGGACAGGTTGTGGGACCAGGAGCAACATAAGTAGCTTTACAGAAGATGCCAGAATAGAAATACAATCACTTCCATGAAAATCAGTTGGGAAGAGATGCACACATCAAAAGCGAGCAGATCAAGGAGCAAGTGCCTTTTCCCAATGAAAGGCCAACTGGGACTTAATTGATCTTAATAGAAAGGGGAGAAGGGACCTTTATGCCATCTTTCACTTGGGGTGGAGGTCGAGTTCAGCCTGTTAATCAGGTTATAGCCTGATGATGCTTTGTGGGAGGTGTGGCCTTTCTATAAGAGAGGAACGGGGAACTTTCTTCCTGTCTTGGTTGCCCTTCACCTTCTGTGTTGCTGGGACTCTACTTCTGCCTCCAGGGGCTTCCCCATGTGAACCACCTGACCCTGAGAGCTGTTGGTGCCCTGCCATGTTTCCATTCACCTTGCACCTATGGGTTTCTGCACCCACTGGCCGGTGGTATCCCTCCTGCTTCCTGCCTCACCTTTTGGCATTATAGACCTGCTGCTATGTGAGTCTGAAGAGGGACCTTGCTAGCATTGGGTCTAAGAACTTAAAACCAAAAATTCAGTCTGTTACATAGTATTTAAAAGGCAAGGTGAAACAAACAACGCAAAAAACAAAAACCAGGTGAATATTAAGCAGCTTTTCAAATGTGATCCACTTATCTTACCACCATTGTCGTTGGGTGGAGACAAACGCACAGTGGCCCTATGAGAGGTTTCCAAGCCTGTAAATGTTCTCTGGAATCTCAAGTTTATTTTGAGGAGTGTCTTCCATGAATCTGGGCTGAGCTGGTCTCAAAAAGCATGCACACGTTGTTCCATCAATTATTTAGTAGGTCTGAGTCTTCTTGTAGGGCATGGAGTGGCATCTTAGGAATGTTAAGTTCAATAAATCCCCTCCTATCTATCTGATCTAGAATCTTAGTAAGAGTTGCTACCACTTCTTCAGCCAGATCAATTGTTTGAGGGGGTTGGCATGTGTGGATGACAGCTCATGGAGGCAACTTGATGCAGAAGAAAATACATAGACTTGGAGTCAATTAGATGAACATACCTTGATATCTGTCTTATACAACCTATATGTCATTTAGTTTTCTTTTTTTGTTAAAAGGAGTTAATGATAGATGTGGTAGATAACCTAGGCCTCTTCACTATGACTTTTTCTGATAATAACACCACAACCCCTCATTTGAAGTCATGTGATTCAACAAGGAACTGGCTCAACTCTAGCTCCAGTGACCTAAAGTCAAAAAGCCTCATTGTCTTTGAGTTGATTTCAAGTCATAGTGATCCTATAGGTCAATCCCTGTGGGTGTCTGGAGCTGTCAATCTGTATAGGAGCAGAAAGCTTCATCTTTCTTCCAAGGAGGAGCTGGTGAGCTCCCACTAATGACCTCTGGGTCATGCATAAGTCACTAACCAACAGGACCCCTTTTCAGTGGCCTCAACCTGCCTAATAGGATATTCCCATTGATCACAATATTGGCCCAAGGATAGTCGTAAGACCTAAATTGCTCAAATCAGGAGAAATATCAGGATTTTTTGTTTAAAAAGCCTGGGAAGATATAGGTTACTTTTTCTAGTTGTTAAAATAGAGCTTCCAGGTACAGGAGCGTTACAAACAATCCACCTAAGATTAAAATGAATCCAGGGAAAAGTGTAATTGATAGATGGAGAATCTTAATTTTCATGACGTGGTCTGAGTACCTTAATTCAGTCAGACTTGAGGCCAGTAGTCCTATATTTTTATTTTGTGGGATGGGGGGTGGGCAGGGGGCAAGGGACATCCACAGCTTATGAACAGTGAGACAGTTAAAGTTTATTGTGCCAAACTGGCCAATAAACACATGTGGGATTAAATGAAGGGCAGAGAGATAAATGGCTCGGTGAGCCTCACCTTTCTAATTCTCATGTCTATTGTTTTCTGATGGTTGGACCAGGGTGCAGCTGCCTTAGCCAGTTCCCTGCTACAGCTGGCAAGGCTCACTTCCTGCAAGGCCTCCCCAAGGAGAAGCCACAGGGACCTACCTTGATGCAGCCCAGGGTGCTGGAGTAGCGGTGTGGAGACCCCTGCCAGTGCTGAGATGCTTACATGCTCACTGACTGGCTTTCCTCCTGCAGTCGGCATCATTGCGTGTGTTTTGTGAGATGGAGGAGGCCTTTGTGGATTGGTGTCAGACAGATGGGTTAATGTTGGACTTGTGGGCTTGGGCAGCACTGGGTTGAGATGTTTTCTTGATGTGCACTTACTCTTTATATAAAACTCTCTCTTTTAAATATGAGTTTCTGTGGATTTGTTTCTGTAAAGTACCTAGACGAACACAAACAGCTTCTCCCCTTTTCCCCTTTCAGACTTGGAAATAAATGATAGCAGGAGGTAGACAGATGTAGACCAAAATATAAGCTATGTATTAATAAAAGCTAGATTAGTGATCAAAGATTATATGTACAGTGCTTTGATTATGACTTCCTGATTCTGTCTACTGAATCACATTCATAGAACCAAACCCTGAATAGAAGACAACAGACCAGAATATCCTTCCTAGTAAGGTAAGCAGGCCTATACATAAGACAGGCGCAGAAGGAGTTCCTAAGTGCATCAGTTCAACTAAGCTCTTCCCTCTTCCGCAGGAAGAGGGGAAGAAAGATCCCATAAGAATTCTCAATCAGACAGAAGAAAGTCCATAGAAAGCCAGAGTACCAGAAGTTCCTCTTAGCCAATAAATAAAAAAACAATAAAATTGTTTTTTGCTTTTCACTCTTGCAACTGATAGAATATTGACTAAGCTCATCCATCCATTCCAGGTGATGTGCCTTATTTTGCTGGAGTACATTGTTGTCCTCCAGGACTTTGCAGTCCAGTTGTGAATACGGACAGTCTGTAGGCAGTTGTTCTACTGAGTGACAAGTGCCTGAGAAGGGGTTAAAAACTGAGTGCTCTGGGGGACATGCTCTTGGGAAACCAAGGAATATTTCCTTGCACGTTTTTGTGAGGATGAGGTAAGAAATGTGGATACAGTTCTTCCTACATAAACATGCACTGATGGATGGCGTTGCTTCCTCTTCTCTTTGACAGGCTAACTCCCTGAGGTCCAGGAACTCATCTCGCCTGTGTCAGAATTTAGGAAAGTACCCACCACCTAGGAGCTTTTGAAGCATGGCTGTAGACTGATTAGGGAGTTATTGAATATTTTCTAAAATCCAGCTGACAAATGGGAGCATTCTCAGAAGCTATATATCTAGAAAGTCATGATTTAAAATAAAACCTCTGAAATCCTGAAGTTGGAGTCAAGGAAAACCCTTCGTGAACATTCCACTAATCCATTTTTCCAAAGGCTGCCAGATTGTCACCTCAACCAGCTCTCGTCATTGCAAAGTTCATGGTGGCAATACTACCTATGTCATGGTTTATAAATCACTCTCTCTATATTACCGACTTTAAGACTTCCTGTAAATTACTTACTGTAGCTTTTAAAGTAAATTTGACTTTTAAAAACAGTTTCAGATTTTAAATATACAAATATACTCCCAAGAATGACCACACCTACTTCCCCCTACTATTAACATCTTACTTTGATATGTATATTTGTTGAAATTAGTCAATCAATAATTGTGCATTATTGTTAACTAAAGTCTATCATTACTTTATATACTTATTATTATTTTTACCAAATTTTCCTTTTCTGGCCCAGGATCCAAGATACTACATTCCACTTCATCACCGTATCTCCCTAGTTTCTGTGTGTGACAGTTTCTCACACTTTCCTCGTTTTGTTGACGTTGACAGTGGCGGGGAGGGCTCAACAGACTGGGGTTGTGAGTGTCTGGAAAGAGGACCACAGAGGCAAAGTGCCATGTGCATCACATCATAATGAGAGTGTACACTACCAATATCAGCCTTCGCTGTCTTACCCTGATGGAGTTCCTCTTTCTGCCCCCTTGCAACGCGGTATATTGCCTCATTTAATTTCTAGTCTTTAAGGGATGCACCCTGTCAACATTTGGGCTTCCGTGAACAGAAATAAGCAAGGTGGACAGCTCACAGAAAGAAATCTTCAAGAACCTTGCGATGATGCTCCAGGAGAGTGGGAAGGGGGTTGGCTCTGCAGGTCTTCTGTTATCTTTGGAAACGTTCATCTTTTCAGGTGACCATGCGTGCCTCGTAAATGGAAAGCCAACGTGGCTCCCATGGGAGACGCTTCTAAACTATAATTTATGATTTAAACATTTCAAGTGAAACCCAGAGCAGGGAAGTTACGCTAATAATCCGGCATTTATTTAGATATTTAGCACAACAGCAGGGCAAACACGACCTACTTTCACTGCCATTCTCTTGTCCTTCCTTCAAGCGAGCCTGGAAATATTTGAAAGGAAAACTATCAAGAACCAAAGGGAGGGGCCGCGAGCAGACTGGAGGAGTTAGCGTGGGGGTGGTAGCTCCTGAATGATTTGTGAGGGCCAGGAAGGATATGTTGAGTTGCAGCAACAATCGGCTGCCTATTGCTGGCTTGGTGGAATAAGTCTTTCTTTATGCCTGCTTCTTTTAAAACTCCTGTTCCATACCCACCTCCGGTTAAATGGCTAATCAGTTTTCTTTTGCCTCCAAGAAGAAACGTCTCTGAGGAGCTTTATGATTTTACTAGCTCAAGAACATCAACATTTCTCCACATTCAGCTTGGACTAGAGGCGAAGCAGCGGCCGTAGTCGGTCTTTGTGAAAACACTTCTCTCTTTGGGCTTTAAATCATGTCTCCTTGTTTTCCGCCCCTGCTTTTCTCCTTCGCAATGGACTGTTTTCTGATTATTTCCCCATTGCTCCTTCAGGAATTCCTGCAGTTATGGGGATGAAAGGTAAAAGGAAAATGATGCCTAATTTTCTTTCCTGGTATAGGCATGTGCATCGCAGACACTTTTATTCATAGTCATTATCAAGAAGTAGTTATTTCTTTGCTACTTTGTTGATGCCATATTCCAAGATTCTACAGAAAGATGGTTCTTTTGAGGCTTTAGGTTTCGGGTAGTCAGTGGAACCTAATGTCTAAGGGCATGAACTTTGGAACCCGAGCATCTAGATGCCAATTCAGTCGCTATCGCTTACTAGTTATGTGAGCTCAGGCAAGCTCTTCCATCTCTGTGTCTCAGTCTCCTTGTCTGCTAATGAGAACAGTCGTAGTCCCAATTCATAGGATTGCTGTGAGGACTAAATGACTTAATATGTACAAAACTCTGAGGCCAGTGTCTGATATAGTAAATCCTTACTCTGTATAGGTCTTTACTATTACATGCTGATAATACATTGTTGTCACTGTTGTTAGGGGCTGTTGAGATGGCTCCTACTCATAATGACCCCTTGCCTACCAGAATGAAATACTACCAGGTCCTGCACCATCTTCACAATTGTCCTTGTTTGAGCCCATTGCTGTACTCACTATGCCAACCTGTCTTTCCTAGAGCTTTCTTTATTTTTGCTGCCCCTCCACATTACCAAGCATGATGTCCTTCTCCAGGGATTAATCTCTCCAGGGATTGAAACCATGTCTAAATATGTAAGACAAAGTCTCTCTATCCTTGTCTCTAAAGAGCATGCTGGCTATATTTCTTTAAGACTGATATGTTTGTTCTTTTGGTCCATGGTACTTTCAATATTCTTCACCAAATATTGAAATGCATCAATTTTTCTTTGGTCTCCCTACTTAAAAATGCATCAATTTTTCTTTAGTCTTCTTTATCCAATGTCCAACCTTCACATGCATACGAGGCAGTTGAAAATATCGTGGCTTGGGCCAGATGTACCTTAGTCCTCAGAGCGACATCCTTGCTCTCCAGCACTTTAAAGAGGCCTTGTGCAGCAGATCTACCTAACGCACAGCATCTCTGATCTTTTGACTGTGGCTTTCATGAGCCGTAACTGTGGACCCAAGCAAGATGAAATTCTCGACACCTTCTGTCTTTTCTCCATTTATTGTGATGTTACCGATTGGCCCTGTTGTGAGGATCCTAGTTTTCTTCATATTGAGTTGCAATCCGCACTGCAACCTGTAATCCTTGATCTTCATCAGCAAGTGCTTCAAATCCTCCTCACTTTTTGCAAGCAAGATTGTGTCATCTGCATATCAAAGATTGTTAATAAGCCCTCCTCCAGCCCTGATGCCAAATTCTTCTCCCTATAGTTCATCTTCTCGGATGATTTGCACAGCATACAGTTTGAATAGGTATGTTGAGAGGATACAACCTGATACATGCACTTCCTGATTTTAAAACATGCAATATTCATTGTTCTGTTTGCATAACTGCCTCTTGATCCTTGTGTAGGTTCTGGATGAGCACAGTGACGTGTGCTGGACTCCCCATTCTTCTCTAGGCTACACATTGTTTGCCATTGTCCACACAGTCTAATTCCTTTACATAGTTAATGAAACACAAGTACATCTCTTATGGTGTTCTCTGCTTTCAGCCAAGAACCAGTGATGTCTCCTGTTGTCAGCCCTCTTCTGAATCATTGCCAGAACTACCCACAGTTCCCTGACAATGTACTGCTGAAACCATTTTTGGATGGTCTTCAGCAACATTTTACTTGCATTTGATATCTATAATACTGTTCTACAATTTGCACATTCTCGAGTCATTTTTCTTTGGAATGTGTACAAATATGAATTTCTTTCCATCAATTGCCCAAGTGGCTGTGAGGTAGTTAAGGTTTATTGTGGCAACCTGGCCTATAAACACATGTGGGATTAATTGAATGATGAAGCGATAAATGGCTCGCTGAGCCTCACCTTTCTAGTTTTCAGGTTTCTTGCTTTTTAAAAATCGGACCAGGGTGCAGCTGCCTTAGCCAGTTCCCTATTTCAGCTGGCAAGGCTCACTTCCTGCGAGACATCCCTGAGGAGAAACCACATGGACCTGCCCCAATGCAGCCCTGGGTACTGGAATAGCCGTGTGGGGATCCCTGCCAGCGCTGAGATGCTTACACGCTCACTGACTTGGCTTTCCTCCTGCAGTTGACATCACTACATGTGTTTTTGGAGGAGGACTTTGTGGATTAGTGTCGGACATATGGGTCAATGTTGGACTTGTGGGTTTGGGCAGCACTGGGTTGAGATGCTTTCTTAATATATACTTACCCTTTATATAAAACTCTTTCTTATACATATGAGGTTCTGTGGATTTGTTTCCCTGATTTACCCAGACTAACACAAGCTGTCTTCTAAATTTCTTGGCAGAAAAGTGAGTGCTTCCAGTGCTTCATCTGTTGTTGAAACATTTCATTTTGTATTCTATCAATTCCTGGAATCTTTTTTTTTAGACTTGTTTTTTGACTAATGCTTTCAGGATAGCTTGTATTTCTTCCTTCAGTATTACTGGTTCTTGCTCATATGTTACTTCTTAAAATGATTGATTGCCCACATGTTCTTTTTGGTACAGCGACTCTGTGTATTCTTTCATCTTCTTTTGATGCTTTCTGAATCATTCAATGTTTATCCTGTAGACGGTTTAAGTAGTACAACTCCAGGCTAGAAGTTTTTTAAGGTCTTTCAGTTTAAAATATGCTGAGCATGTCCTTCCTTTTTGAATTTCTAATTCTCGGTCTGTGCACAATTAATAATAAGAGTAATAATAAAAATTCACTGACATTAATTTTTCTGTCTTTTGCCTTAACCTCCATACTGAACTCTGTGTTTGAGGAAAGCGTCATCTTGGTCCTCTTGCCAGCTAACTTCCATTGCAACCAGCCTGTGGGAAGCTCTGCGTGGACTTGGATGGATAGGAAAAATGAGAGGTATGGGTTAATTGTTTCTGCCCTGAACCTCTTTCTCCAACAAAAGAGGGTTCCCCGGTCCAGCTCCCGTTGGGATATCCCTACTCCCACTTCCGCTCTCCCATAACACCAGTGCCTCCCTCTCCCCGTTTAGCCCTGCGATGGTAATCACTTCCTATGTTGCTGGTTTCTGGGTGCCTCAAAATCTCTTAATCCTGATCACATCTCTCTGTAACTGGCCCCTTAATTAGCATATCTTTATTTGACCCATCTGAGGACAATTCTGCTTTCTGATGGGACTTTGATGCGTGTACAAGAATCTATCATTTATTTTCAGATTTAACAATTTTGGAATATGCCAGCCCCAAACCTGCTCTTTTTAATGTACTAGAAGAACATTAAATTTTTATCACTATTTATAAGTTTCTTGCCTCTTCATTTCTATATTAAATTTATTGTTTTAAGGGTGTGTGTACATACATGTGTTTATCATCCTTGTGGCTTCTAATATAGTACCAGATATCTAGCAGGTGCAAAGAAATAACTCATAGAATTGAAAGACATTTCCGTTCGCAACAGTGAGCATGATGGTTTACTCCAGTGACACATTAAGAGCTTTGCAACTTTAGCAGCTTTCGTTTCAATCTCTCAACAATTACTTGTTAGGTTTTAAAGGATTTATTGCTGGTGAAAGGTGCCAAAATAATAGCACTGAGAAAGAAAACCCTGTAGTCTCACAATAGGCTGTGACTGTCCAAGCTCCCTCTGCCTGCTTGCCAAACAGCTCTATTGCTGATGGAGAGATTAGCTTGTTTTCAAGTGAAGTTTTGATGTTCTGGGTGACTGAGCAGCTTCCCTCGCCCTTATGAAATTCCGTGAAAGAATTAGAGAAAATGTTTTCTCTTACTGAGGAGTCTCTCTCTCATACAGCCTTCCTGCTGAGTCCTTGAATAGATGCAACCTCTTCAAGAGAGAGCAGTTCATTAATTTTCTGCTGATATTTTTTATCTCCAGAGGGAAATACTTATAGAATGAGTGACCTGGCCAACTGCTGAAATGGTTTGATGAGTTGGATAATTGTAAACAAGAACCTAGATATGATTTGTTGGCATGTATCATACAAGAAATTACATATAAGCATGATGTCAATGTTTAACGTCCTTAGGAACAGAAATGGTAGTGTGTCTCTGTGAGTTACTTGGACACGTTACATGGAAATTTATTATTTTCATAACTAAAGAAAGGGTGAGAACGCCTATCTTATAGGTTTATTATAAGAACTAGAGATATTTACAAAGCATTTGGAACATGGTAGGTACTGAACAAATGATAGCAAACAATGCTGAAAACTCTAGATTGGGATGTGTTTCTTTTAATGAAATCTAATAGAAAATAATTACTACATTCACTGGGATAATTGTATTTTTCCTGTGCTTATTTTGAAAGTAGGCCAAGAGGGAGTTTGTGAACAGAAGAGAACAATGACTATGTTCATTTGAAGAAAAACTCTAGGAAATGTCTTCTTTCCCCCCCTAAATGCAACCCAGTAAATTATTTAATGTGACTCTCCTAACGACAGTCTTTGTAATGCCTATGAAACAATTGAATGGGATGATGCAGATTGAGTGTATTTATTTGGGGGGGGGGAAGATGCTGATGGGATTATATGATTCAGTTGTGATTATAAAACTAGGAAATCTAATGTGGAGATTGGTCAGGTTAACCATTCTGCTGGGTGTAAATGAGCCAATTTCAAAGCAGACAAGGAGAATGTCCCCATTGGAAAGAAAGAAGAGGTGAGTAGAGGGTGTGTTCTTTGAAACCTGAGATTCTTGTGGATAGAACTTTCTCCATTCAGGGACAGGAGGCTTTCACTTTTCAGAAGTAGCAGAGGCGTGGCAGAAAAGCAACAGCAGCAGAACCAAGAGCCAGAGCATGAGACAGAGGGATGGGCTCCTGGCCCACGCAGGGAGTCGAGCTGATGGCCAGCAAGCTGGAGGCTCATTTTTGGAATGGGATGCCTCTGGGAACTTAATCGAAGGAGTTAAAATTGCTGACCCATGGAACTAGAGCTGAGAACCTCAGGGATGAAGCTTAAGGCAGAACAGCATGTCCTTTGAGCAGTTACTAGCAACCCTTAAAGAGCTTTGTAGCATTGTCCATGCAGGGAAGAGGCCTTGTGACCGATAGGTCCAAGGTCAGAGATAGGCCTGCCTGTGGGTATGGCTCAGAAGAGGCTGTCCTGACTGAAGAATTGTGCAGTGGGTATTTCTGGTACTGAATTTTAGCTTGTTACCATCCCTAATTGAGCAAATAATCAGAGAAGTTGGATTGTATGAAGAAGAATTGAGCATCAGAATCAGAGGAAAGCTTATTAATAATTTGTGATGTGTACACGACACAACCTTGCTTACTTAGAGGGAAGAGGACTTTAAGCTCTTACTGATGCAGCTCGAGGAGTGCAGCCTTCAGTGTGGATGGCAACTTGATGTAAAGAAGACCAAAGGCCTTGCAACTGCACCAGTAGGTCCTGTTAGTGGAGAAAAGGTTGACGTTGTTAAGGATTTTGGCTTGCTTAAATCAGTAATCAGTGCTCATTAAGTAGCAGTCACGAGATCAAAAGATGTGTCGCATTGGGTACATACAGCTGTTACACAAGACTTCTTTAATGTGCTGAAAAGCAAGGATATTACTTGAGGGCTAAGGTGTGCCTGACCCAAGCCATGGTATTTTCAAATGCCTCATATACATGTGAAAATTGGACATTGAATAAAGGACACCAAAAGGGAATCGATGCATTTGAATTATAGTGCTGGTGAAGAATAATGGAAGGACCATGGGCAGCCAAAAGGACAAGCAACCCTGTCTTGTAAGAAGTATGACCAGATGCTCCTTAGAGGCCCGGATGGTGAGATTTTGTCTTACACACTTTGGACACATTGTCAGGAGACACCAGTCCCTGGAGGAGGGCATCATGCTTGGTAAAGTGGAAGGGTGGCGAAAGAGAAGAAGGCTCTCAAGGATAGGGATTGACCCAGTAGCTGCAACAATGGGCTCAAGGACAGGGACAATTGAGAAGATTATGTAGAGTTGGGCAGTGCTTTGTTCGGTTGGGCACAGGGTATGAGTATGAACTGACTCAGTGGCATCTAATGACATCAGCAACAGTAGCATCTCTCCTAAGAAAGACCCATCTGGGAGTTATGTGTCACCATCCCAATGAGTTGTTGTTGACCCCAATTCAGAAATCGACAATTCTTTGCGTAAGGATGTTGAGAAAACTGCAGGCAAATATGACAATCTTCCCAGAAATCAGCCTTAGGCTGATGTGAATTTGATTTGCTTGCCCACTTAGGAAGTCAGATGTACCCTTTTGGCAAAGCTATTTGGTATATTTCTGTTATTTAGTTGTCCCTGACTCACTCACATGCACCAACAGGTATATTTGAAAGAGTCACTGAAGGAAACAATGCTATGATCTTTGATGGCTAACTTTCATTAAACAGAATCCGATGCTGGGGTTCCTGGTCAAATTGAAAACTGCTAGTCATCACAGGAAGGAAGAGTTTCACAAAGAAGAGTCTTGAGAAGCTGTCTCCTGCACCCACCGATGTAGACTCCGATAGAGGGCTCACCAAGGGAGAGGCAGGCTCCACTAGGTGGTAGTATTACCATGTGACCTAACAAAGAAAACTGCAAGAAACCGCCTGAAGATGATGTGACTGTTCAAGACAGAAGTTCAGACTAAATACTAAACCTGCCGAGGGCCAACCAATATGATGATTCACTTGTCCTACTTGAGATCAGCTAAGGGCCTGCCTGGCAAGTAAGGTCATTTACTGTCTGGAGGACCATCAGATCTATCACTTGTGTGCTTTACAATGTGTTTATAAGCACGCACGCACACGTGTGTGCCCGCACACACACGCGCACACACATAAACATACACAGATATGTAAATTAGCGCCAGGAAATTATGCCATCTGTGAACCAAACTAGAAGAGCACATTTCCAGCAAAGAGGTAAAAAATATAATCTATAATACGATAATTACCTAGTACACACAAGATGTGTTTTGAACTTTTCGGAAATAACCTTTCAGGCACAAGTTCTGATGCCAACTAATAATAATAGCCAGAAAGAGAACTATGTCTTGTGGTTTTTCCCTAATCCCTTCCAGTCCCTCCACACACCACACGACGCTCAGCCAAGTGGAGAGAGCACATACTTCTAAGGGCAAGTTTGGTAAATCGAACTCCTTGAATCAAAACACTATCAAAACAACACTGAGAAATCACAATATTTAACTTCCTTTTCAGAGTGCACACAATTAGGAAAGAATACCGATACCCTCACTTAAAAAATAATGTGGAAAATTCTGGGTTTGAAATAACAAGGTAAGATGGCTTTTCTTTGTCTTGGTGGATTTTACTCTCAGAAGTCTTTTTTGGATCATTCAACAGTTTATTGTCATCTTTTTTTATCCTTTACTCATGAAGGACATTTTCTGCTTTTCTTTCATTTTTTCCCCCATCACAATATTTATGTCTTCTTTTTGGTCAGAAGGAAGATACGTAGAAAGGGCTGAAACATTTAGACATTCAGTCTTATTGCTTCACGATGAGAAGGTAACAGTGGAATTCATTTTACCTTATTTCCTCCTGATGAGAAGATAACTGGAATCCACTGGGCGCATAAGGGGTTCTAGTGGTTCTCTTGGTGAGATATTGGGATGTTAACAGCAAAGTCAGTGGTTCAAGCCCACTGTCTTCTCTGTGGCAGAAAGAGAAGACTGTTGTCTTCTGTAAAGGTTTACTCTCTGGGAATCCCTCTAGAGAGTTGCTATCAGGGGATCAACTCAATGGCAGTGGGTTTGGCCCATGATAGAGCTCAAAATGGGTTTAAAGTATGCAATGTAATTCCAATTGACACCTAGAACTTGTGCCAAGCAGGTAGTGTTTCACATTAGGATGAGAGTGTTGCTGTTGGGATTTGCCATTGAGATATCTTCTGACCAATGGGACCCCACGCACAGTGGGATAAAGTCCTGCCTAGTCCTGGACCATCCCCATCACTGATTGACATTTGACTGTTGTGATCCATAAATTTTTCATCAGCTGTTTTTCAAAAGTACAAATGTGACCAAGCCTTTCTTCCTAGTTTGCCTGTAGCCTAGCAGCCCTGGAAGCCCCACTGAAACCTGTTCAACATCATAGCAACACACAACTTTCCACGGATAGAGAGGTGCTGCCTGCACATGAGTTGCATTGGCCAGACACGAGCCCAGCTTTCTTGTGTGGGACACAAGAATCCTGTTACTGAGTCACCACTGCTTTGGGAATGAGAGGAAGAACCTTTGATTGTCCCCTTCCTGCGATTCCTTGTCATGAAAGTTTGTCCCTGTGGTGGGTGCTCCATGGAATTTTGCCCTAACAATCTATTTAGATTTGTGACCAGCAGAGTCTTGACCAACAAGGGTCTTGTAAACTAGCCTGACCTTGGGTTATCCTTAGGTCAAAAGGTATGCTGGAATTCAGGTGGGTTGGTAGGACTGCCTCCAGAATGTTAAGCCTGCTTCTAGGGAAGCCCCCCTGCCCCACAAGACTGATAATGCTAAAAACTCTGAGGTCACTTTGGAGGTAGCCCAGAGTCTCAGTTGTCTTTCAGATTAAGGCCAGTGCGGGCACAAACTGGGCAGTCATGACTCGATGCTGTCAGCTTTGGATGGTAGAGTTGGAACTTTCCAAGAATCACTTATGAATCCCTGATTGGTGTCAATGGTTAATGTGCATGGCTGGTAACTGAAAGATCAGATGTTCAAGCGCACTCAGAGACATCTTAAAAGAAAGCCTGGATGATCTTCTTCCCCAGAAAAGCAGTCATTGAAATCCAAAGGTGAACACTTTTACTGGGGCACACCTGGACGGCCATGAGCCAGCAACAACCTCATGGCAACCGGTTCAGCGTGAACAACAGTGGCTCCAGTCCTTTGGCAAATGTGCGTCTGTGTGTGAGTAGGGAGATTTGGGAAGGGCAGATTGTTGTAGTAATTTCCTTGGAGCCTTCATTTTAAATTGATTTTAAATGCTATTAGCTCCTGAGCTGAGGGAAGGAGGAGAGGGAGTAGAAGGTTAATTGCTGGGGGCAGGCACATATAAGAATCATGCTACCATAGCCATTTGAGAGTCAGAGTTAGATCCAGATGAGAGAGGAGGTAGGCGACAGGTCATTTGCCTTCTTACATCAAGCCATGTCTTTCGCAGTTTTTATCTGGGTCTTGCTTTTGTTAAAGAGAGTTTAAAATCTTCCCAACTTGTTTTTAACTTCAAGAGGTTTGAGGTTTATGTCAAAACACTTCGATATTGATCATGAGTATTTAGAACCATATCAGCTATACATAATTATGCAAATACAAAAATAAACGATTCCTGGTTATTTTTAATGTATTTGATTTGGGGGCAAGGTAAATGGCATCTTGCTATTTACCTCGGTTAGAGAAAAAGAACTATGGCACACCACCCTCTACTTTGTCTCTGGATTTTTCTGAGACTGAGAGCACACGGTAATACTGCTGCGATCACGGTGGTCTTCTTTCCTTTAGACCCGGAAGGACACCATTGCTGCCAATGGATCAAACTTCTTCTGGGAGCAGAGACTGGCTTCCACATAGGATTACTTTACCGTAAAGTCAGAAAGCCGAAGCACACGAATTAAATGGTTAAGCAGTGCTTGCAAAGCTGTGATATCAGAGGAAATAACTGTTATTAAGTGAAAGCTGAACAGCCGTGTAGAGGGGGAAAAGTTTCCTCATTTTCATCAGCTAATAATCAAAACAGTTTGACACTGGCCAGACAGAGCCAAAGAATATGGAAACAATTATTGAGCTAAATGAAATATCACAAAATTATATGTTATTTTGCAGGTAAAAACATGTCATGAAGATGCTATTATGTATTGACCCAATAAAAGAAAAGGTTAGGAGCGGGTTGAAAGGCCAAAGTTAGAAATATGACATTTTAAGATACCAGTGGAAAGATGTATGTTTCATTCTTACTTCCACATGTAAAGTTCTCCTTTAAATCCCACTGCTGACTGCCTTTATTCCTTGGTTGGAGTATCCAATTCCATGGTAGGGTAAAAGGGTTTCACTGACAAGAAAAAGATGCCTTACATGTTTGCTTGTAGGTATGATCAAATGTTTGCATTTCATTTTGTCTTAAACTGAAACGGTGATGGTGATTGCCATTCAGTTTCATGCTTTTTTACTTTTGTGAGACTATTCCACAACCTAACTGTGTTAGCACTGAAATAACAAAGCCATGTTTCCTGCTATTTCAAGACATGTGAAATGGTGACGAAAGACATTTCCTACCTGTGATGTCAGAGGTTATTCGATTATCATTGAGATGGTAATGAAACTCTTTCTTGTCACTTACAAGTGATGAAGTGCTCCCCATCAGATTGCGTGAAGTAATATGGCTGCCAGCATATTATCTCTTCTTTCTGAAAACTAGCATTTCATTACTAATTATGTTAGCCGAGCAAGCTGAATTATGTTTGGCATGAGCTCTTGAGTTACCTCTAAATTGCATTCCCACCCCCCACATTGGACTTGCTTAGTTTTCCATATTAAAGATAACTTATCAAAATCCCCCCCCCCAATATTGATGATGAACTGCTTTCTTATTATTGGAGAGAAAAGTAAATTGCCCATCCCAGATCTAAAACTTTCTTTGCCTCATTAATTTCAGTCAACAACATCATTTTCTTTTGAAGACCAGAGCTGTGCTTAGGTCATATCTATTAGCTCACATCAAGTTAGAAATTGATGAATTCTTTCTTCTTATAGTTTGAGAGAGAAAATAAAGAATAGAAAATAAAGAATACATAGGACTTCCTTCACATTATTCTTGATAGTTCCCATTATCTGGTTACTTGATCTTTTTATTCTCTTACTTTTAGGGAAGGTTACAAGAGAAAGAAAGAGTACAAAATAGGAAGAGATTACAGCATCAAATCGGAACATTAACATTGTTATAAGAAAACTTCTTTGTATCTTAAGTACTTAGCAAGGTTATCGATGCTTAATTCAAAGTCGAAGACAGCGTGGCTAGTGAGGGCAGGGTTTAAAGGGCCACAAGTACTTTGTAGGTTCATCCTCAAGCTACGAAGGCTACTTTCTTCAAACTTGAATTTGGTTTTGGCAAGGTGACTTACTTTGGTTAACAGCACATTGGCAACTGTGATTCAAACAGAGACCTGAAAAGCATTTGTATGTTAGAGCTTAACCTCAGTTTCTGTTCTTTGGAACCCCATGGCTGTCAAAACCCCCTGAATACCTGGGAGGTATTGAGAGACCGTATACAGCAGAGATCGATTATCCGAGCCCAAGACTCCCTGGATCCACAGGCCATCCTAGGTTACCGACTCCCAGCTGCACTGGTGTAAACCATCTGATCGGCCCAGCAAACACAAACAATAATAAGACCTAAAAGGTTTGAGCTCCTTTAGGTGCCCCCACCCCACAACACATTATATTTTTATGTAGTGGGACATGCAATGGAGGAAAGATAAAAAAACATGTGTGATATTAAATGACTAGTCTCTGTGCCCTGCTTTGGACTTGTTCTGAGTTCTGCTATCTAAAATCAGGTCCTGTAATCCTATATTGTTTAATGGGCTGTAACATTTAAGATAAGTTAGGAGAGCTTAAAACAATCATAAACATACAAAAATAAAAAAATATTTAGAGTAACAGACTTTTTTTCCATGTAGAAAATATTATAGGCTTGATCTCCGGGGATAGAAAATAAAAGGTAGATGCCATTCATTCTTCTCCCTCTCCACCTTGGCAAATATTGCCAATTGGTTACACAGTTTTCTTGAAGAGTGAAGATATGACCTCAGAATCCTTTTCAAAACAGTGTCAGCACCAGGACAGCTTACTTATAAAATGAGATTATCTTCCACTTATGATCAAGTGCAGTGCTCTCACTTGTGAGATGAAGAAAGTGAAACTCAGAAAGGCAAGGGGAATTTCCAGTTACACATGAATCATAGGCTGGTATGTCGGGGTAATATTTAAAAAAATGGAAACCAGACTAATAGATCTAAATAAAAAATGAAACATTTACTTTTTGATTGATATAATTTTAGAATAAATTTTTGGTGTTATTGTTTTTAGATTAATTGTTAAAAACGTGCTTCAGTGAAAAACAGCTCCATCTTATGAACTCATTGTAGCTTAGGCAGTTCAGTTGGGAAGACTCAATGGTTTAAATCATTCTAGTTGATAGTTATATATTTCTCTTAGTTAACTTTCTAAGAATGGGTTGCAATAATCTGTCCAGAATTGGTGAGCACATTTACTGTTTGCTTTTTTAATTTCAATTTTGCCATTATGTTTTTTAAATCATTATTTTTTATGTACACTTGGGAACTTTGGGACCCAAACACATTAGCTACTGCTAATTTAATGTGACACAGCACAGATGGAAGTAACATTAGCTCTACCATATTTTCAGATTCCCTTTGGAATACGCACAACAGCCTCAACACTATCAGGGAAAGAGTTTTGCTGTATTTACTGTCGATAGGAATTATATTCCAGGTGCTCAAATAAAGCATATCATTCTCCTATCTACTAGGGAATATTTGGATGACAAAAATCCATTTATATTTGAATATACGATATCCCTATTTTTTTAATCAACTAACACAGCTTCTTCACTCAGCATGACCTGGTTAAACAAATCAAGAACTGCAGTTCTTAGAAGTTGCAAGCATTCATCTTCTTCTAAAATTATCTTTGCCTCCTTTTGAAATTTTGTTTTGACATTTTGATCAAGTGCATTGTTACTTTTGGATAGGTCGATTTGAAAACTCAAATTTCAATAATGGGTAGAATGACTTTTTTTTTGTTATGCTTTGTTTTGTCCAAAATGTTTAGAAATTGCGATCTGTTTTTTTGGATAGAAGCTTTCCCAGATGATCTAGAGCTTTGTCACCAGATGGCTCTATGGTGCTCTTTGTTAGAGAATAACTTTTGAATACTACTCTCTTAAATATCAGAGAGGTACACAGTAATATTAGTAACAGCCTTGCATTTTCAAAGATTAAATAACATTCAAGCTAGAAGATACTATGCTGGGAAAATTATATGGAATAACTAGAGAATTCCTTTTCAGAAATGAAAAATAATAAAACATAAGATTTCATATGTATATAAAATTTGGCTCTAGGTTTTATTTTGATTTTCAACAGTTTTATTAGCACATAATTAACATATCATACCAGTGAGTAGTTCAATCATATCAAGAGGAATTGTACAATCACCACCACATCTATCTTAGAGGATTCCCCAGCCCCGCTCCCAACATGGTGATCAGTTCCAGTGCTCCTTGCCCCCTCCCACCCTCATTGTGTACTCCCAATGGTTTAATCAATAGGAATTTCAAATGTAATATTTCAGGTGTATACCAAAGTGACTGTGGACATGGAATAGCTCTACTTATAAGTATTAATGGACTAAAATACAGGGACTCACTCTGTAAGGAAGGAAGTGCCCCACTTAGATCAGTTTTCATGTTAAGGACTTTAGTTTCCCACTATAACGTGTTCGTGTCAATTGTGCATGAAGAAAGATGGCATGTTCTCTTTAGTATAACATAGATTAATTCTATTGCTCTTTGCTGAAAAGATTTTAAGAATAGGGTGTTTTTTGTATTTGTATGTGTGTGTGTATAAGGAAGGTGAATTGTGTATCATCATTCTTTTTGGTAAGAATGGATAAGAATGAATCATTGACAATCTCTCTAGTGTTGACATAACAAATTATGCTTTGGGGGGAAAGAAGTGGAATTAAGAGTTCGATAATTGGGCCCAATATGCTGATTTTTTGGGTAGCCATCAACAAGTCACCTAATCTCAATTATAAAGTGCTTTGAATCTCTAGATAAAAGTTGCTATTTTTAGAATAGAGTATCACACTGGATTCTTATTTTATGTAACAGGACATTTTGAGTTGAGTGAGTTTGGCAGAATATTATTATTATGAATCTGGAAATTAAGTGAGAATGTATCATATTTGTGGTTTGCAACATTGCAACAGCTGTACATGATGGATAAACATTCATGCATGTGTATTTGTGTATGTGTTTGTGAATATCTGTTTTTATTGAGGTATAATGGGCACATCATTTCAGTGAAAGTCCATTCTAATTTGCCTATATTGTCTTTTCTTTTTAAAATAATTAAATCATTTTATTGGGGGCTTGTACAACTCTTATCACAATCCACACACATCCGTTGTGTCAAGCACTTTTGTACATTTGTTTCCATCATCATTCTCAAAATATTTGCTTTCTACTTGAGCCCTTGATATCAGCTCTTTATTTTTTCCTCTCCCTCCCCCCTGCCCCCTGCCTCATGAACCCTTGATAATTTATAAATTATTATTATTTTGTCATGTCATACACTGTCTGACGTCTCCCTTCACCCACTTTTCCACTGTTCATCCCCCAGGGAGGGGGTTATATGTAGATCCTTGTAAACTGTTCCCCCTTCCTACTCCACCCTCCCACCACCCTCCTGATATCACCACTCTCACCACTGGTCCTGAAGGGATCATCTATCCTGGATTCCCTGTGTTTCCAGTTCCTGTTTGTACCAGTGTACATCCTCTGGTCCAGTTGGATTTGTAAGGTAGAATTGGGATCATGATAGTAGGGTGGGTGGGGAGGAAGCATTTAGGAACTAGAGGAAAGTTGTATGTTTCATTGTTGTTACATCGCACCCTGACTGGCTCATCTTCTCCCCATGACCCTTTAGTAAGGGGATGTCCAATTGACCACAGATGGGCCCTGGCTCCCCACTCGGCACTCCCCCTCATTCACAATGCTATGATTTTTTTTGGTCTTTGGTGCCTGATACCTGATATCTGTGATCTCACAGGCTGGTGTGTTTCTTCCATGTGAGCTTCGTTGTTTCTCAGTTAGATGGCCGATGTTTATCTTCAGTGTCTTTATAAAAAAATGTTTGTTTTTCTTGGTACTATTACTCTCCCTGCTGGCAGCCTCTTCCAGTCCACTGCGGATTGGCTCCTCCAGAATCACTAGCTGGTTCCTATTTGGATAACCTTCTCTTCTTGATCAGTACTAGCCAACGCATTCCTTGTTAAAAAAAAAAATTCTTTTGCTGGGGATTGAGGGTCTTCATATCACTCTCCTGTGGAGCTTCCTGGGTTTTTTTCCTTTGGTTTTGGGGCCTTTCACCTATTTCCTCACTTATTTTTTTGTGAGGACTTTCTTGAGTTCTGGAGAAATAGGTGCCATGGTGAGAAAGGATTGAACAAGGCTTCTTAGCAGTTAGAGATGAAAGAAAAAGAGAATTACCTATGTGGCAATTTATCACTTTGTAGTCCCAATAAAAGGGCTAAGAAATGATCATTTGAAACCTCCTGGATGTTTTGGCTTTGGCTGGGTCTGCTTCTGGAAGAAACGCAGCTCTGAGGTGGCATCGGGATTCACACATCCAGCCTGCATGCTTCTTCTAATTCCTTCCTTTATCTGCCCAGATATTTCCTCATACGCTTTGGAAATGAAGGTACCTTTCGAAAAGCACGAACTCTGTTTTTGCCTCAAAAAAAAAAAAAAGCATGCATCTCTTATAGTCTCAAGTTCTGACATACAGACGTGCTATTATTAAGTTGTCATGAGGATGAGCATTCAAACAGGCTCTGATCAGAAACTTCTTAATCCTGAGATGCAGATAGAATACTCTGGTGCTTGTGGAATTTGCCTAGCAGTTACTCAGGAGGCCTGAATATCATTTTACTCCAGTCATATGCTTAGTGAAGGAAACCCCCTACCCTTCCAGCTTCTTCGAGTTATTAAGCAATCGTTTGTTGTGCAGCTATTATGCACCAGATATTATATCTGGTTTTAGTTTCAGGAGGCAAACAAGGAAGGACCTTGGTACCTAGAGAGTAAGCTTTCAGTCGCTAACCAGGAGGTGACCGGTTCAAACTCACCAGCTGCTCTGAGGGAGAAAGGTGAAGCTGTCCTCTTCCAGAAATATGGAAGACCTGGAAACCCCATGGGTCGGTCTGCTCTGTCCTGTAGAGCCATTATGCGTTGGGGTCACTTCAGTGATGATGGGTTTGTTTTCTCGATTTTAGAAATATGGTGATTCTTCTGCTACCACAAGATCTGCTCTTTGGGAGGGAGTTTCTTTAAATAAATATATTCCTTACCAAAGGTAAACAATGTATACATTGCTATTCATTTTAAGATATTCCACTCCAGTGAACTTTGGTATTGGGAGTGATTCTAAATGGACACCTGAGATCTTCTTTCATTTGTTCACTAAGTGTTCATTCAATTCACCTTCATTTTGAGCCCATTATTAAGTGCAATGCACTTTCCCACTAGAACAAAATGAAGTTGTTCTTGAATTAGCACATGTATTTGCTGTGTGAAAAGGTCATTGATGCTGGGAGTCTGCTTCTGCAGCTGTGACCAGAGAAATAGTTGCTGCCACTTGTTCTTCTGGTTTATCGACATTTCTGTCTTCCCTGGTATTCATCGGCGTTTTGGTACCACGTGTTGTTTGTTATTTGTACAAACTCATGCCAGCAGTGCATCTTTTTAAAGACAACAAATTCATGCATCGCACATTTAGTAGGCACCTCGGGTGTATTTACTTGCAGCTGCACTCTGAGGAAACTTGGTGCTTACCTCAAGAGGCATCCAATCTAGAGAAGGGCAGCTAAGCAGACAAAGGCCTCTCCAAGTTGCTTTCATTGTAAACTTGGATGGAACTGGAGGCTCTGTTTTCAAGGTGACTCCCTCATGACTTTTAAGTCTATGTTAATTGTTGAGAGATCGCAATTATTTTCCAGGTGGGCCTCTCCACAGGGCTGCTTGAATGTCTTCAAGACACAGAAAGTGGATTCCCTCAGAGTAAATGACCCAAGAGAGGCCTCAGGTCCATAATGTCTTTTGTGGCTGATCTTTGCAAATCTCACATGTTCATTTCTGTAGTGTTCTGTGAGGGGATACTAGGAACAAGGATCGACTTTTCTTGTTGTTGGGTGCCTTTGAGTCCAACCTTTGTGGACCTTATGTACGGCAGCACAAACACTGCCTGGCCCTGCTCCATCCTCAAAATTGTTCCTTATGTTTGAGCCCACTGTTGCAGCTACTGTGTCAATCCTCTTTTTCACTGGCCCTACTGTAGCAAAGATACCTTTCTCTAGGGTCTATTCTCATCTAGTGACAAGCCCAAGCACACGAGATGAAGTTTCACCATCCTGCTCCCATCTCCAGGGAAATTTCGTATCTTTGGCTTTAGGTTAGTCGTTAGAGTATTAACTCCACGGGGCCTTGGCAACCTACCACTGACAATGAGTCTGAATTTCAAATATTTTATTTGCTCTGTGTTGGTTACCTTCACCCTATCCCGAACCATGCAGAGTAACAAGGTGGTAGCAAAACATTATATGCAAATCACTCTTAATTCAGTGCCATTGATGAAGGAAAAACCTGATAGTGTCACTAAAAGTTAATAAGTCTCATGGAACATCATGGGGGAAGAAAAGCAGAAAACTAACCCATTTGCTCTTAAACAAGGGAATTACAAAATAAATGGTTCTTTCTAATAGTGTTCCTGGGACATTATCATAGGGCTCCCAATGAGCACTTTTCCCCTGGAGGCTTATGATTAGCCATTTGTACGCATTAGCTCACATTGTTTGCAGCTGTAAAGTGAGTTTCAAACGTACCATTCAAGGGACCATTTAATACCTAATAATGTAAGCATCCTCCAGATCTTATCTCAGAAGAGTGATGTCGTCAATAAGGATTTGGAACTCGAGGCCTGAAATCCTTCTTTTGTTTAGTAGGGAAAGTGGATGTTAGGGATTAAAAGTTTATACTCATTCCATTTACTAGAGAGCAGTATTTAGCTAATAGCATTTCTAGTTCTATGATGCGATCAAAGGAGGTAGGAACGGAGTCGCAACTTGATTCTTACTCTTGGTTATCCCTCTTCTAACACGATGCCCGGCATAAACATATTACTCAAACACAGAGCACATGTTCTATACGCTTTGCTCCAGGATTCCAGGTTTTGTCTTCTAAGGCTCTCAAACATAAAAATCTTATGGCTACACCTTCTTACTTCCAAATGAACATAGCTGTGATTTTTAAGCTTGTTGGGCTTGGGCATATGTGTGCGGCATACCCGTTGATCCATACATGACTGGGTCCCTTTCTCCTATTTTTTTTCATTATAAATTGACATTGAATGAGGTGATTATGAACATATTCTGCTTGTAGCACACAATTTGTTATCAGCCATCCTATTTATATCAAGCGTCCACAATTCAATATCAAGCAAGTAAGAATTTAATGCCTTTTCTAGAGTTTGTCATCTGATGAAAGTAGATTTATATTCAGACACAGAGATCCAAGATGGAGATGGCTGTTTATATACTCACATTCTCCTCCCCATAATGTACCCATAGAGCATCTATATGGGCACCTTACCCCTTGAAGCACTTTTTGTGTATTGCAATGATGGCTGCTTCTTTATTCTATTTGTTTCCAATTTTGTTGCAGTTTTTGCTACATGGTCGTCTAGGTTTTTCTTTCTCATATCTTTATTGCTGAATGATTGAGAAAAATATCTTGCATTGATGAGATTTGGAGTCGTTTCACATTCCTCTTTTCTCTCTTAGCTATCCCCACACTGCTGTCCCCTCTCTGGCATGAGTTTAGAAAATCAGAGGCACTGTCCCAGATTTCATCTGTCCCCTCACGGCCATGCTCTACAACCAGTCAGCAGACACGGTGCCTTTCTCAGAAAAAAAAGGGAGAATCTGGGGTTTATACTCCTATCTCTTCAATCTCCTATAAGCCTATTTCACATTAAAGGTACCAAGGTCTCTCTTGCTACTTTTCTCCTGTTTTAGAGGAGAGGGTACTGAAGTGTAGATCATGAGATTAAAGTTGTCAAAGATTTCATCTTGCTTAGATCCACAATCAATGGTCTTGGAAGTAGCAGTCAAGAGATCAAAGGATGCATTGGACAGGGTAAATCTCTGACATAAGACATCTCTCTTTAATGTCTTGACAAGTCAGGATGTTACTTTGAAGAATAAGGTGGACCTAACCCAGGTCATATTTTCAATCACCTCATATGCATGTGAAAGGTTGACATTGAATGAGGAGGATGGAAGAATAATCAGTGCATTTGAATTATGGTGCTGGTGAAGGATATTGAAAGTACTGTGGACTGTCTGAAGAACAAACAGACCTGTCTTGGAAAAACAACAGTCAGAATGCTCCTTAGAAGCAAATATGGCAAGACTTGGTCTCATGTTCTTTGGACAGGTCATCAGGAGGGACCAGGCCTTGGGAAAGTACATACATGATTCTTGGTCAAGTGGAGGGGCAGCGAAAAGAAGACCCTGAGAAGATGGAGTGATAGAGCGGCTGCCACAATGGACTCAAACATAACAACAGTTGTGAGGAGGGTGCCTGACCAAACAGCATTTTGTTCTGTTGTCCATAGTGTCTCTTGGAGTTGGGACGTCTCAACGGCAGCATTGCAGAGAATAGAGATTCTGGGACCCTTCATTGTGCTATGTGGCAGCTGTTTGAATAGGACAGGGGGGTACGCTGTAGTTTGAATTTGTAAAAGGTAGCTATCTAAGTTGTATGTTTTCACACTACTTATTCAGTCTGCTTGCTGGACAAATAATCTGCAAAGCTGGGCTAGATGAAAAAGAACATAACATCAGAATTGGAAGAGGAGTTACTAACTTGAGATGTGTCGATGACACCCCTTACTTGCTGAAAGCGAAGAAGACTTCAGGCACTCATCGATGAAGATCTAGACTACAGCCCTCAGGAGGCAGAACATCTGAACATGAGGAGAACGACAATCCTCACCACTGGAACAACGACCGTTTCATGATAGACAGAAATGACGGAAGCTGTCAAGGATTTTATTTTACTTGGATTCAAAATCAGCATGCATGCAGAGTAGTATTCAGGCAATAAAATGATGTATCATTCAATGTCAAACTTTCACATGCATATGAGGTGATTGAAAATATGACCTGGGTTAGGTCCACCTTATTCTTCAAAGTAACATCCTGACTTGTCAAGACATTAAAGAGAGATGTCTTATGTCAGAGACTTACCCTGTCCAATGCATCCTTTGATCTCTTGACTGCTACTTCCAAGAGCATTGATTGTGGATCTAAGCAAGATGAAATCTTTGACGACTTTAATCTCATGATCTACACTTCAGTACCCTCTCCTCTAAAACAGGAGAAAAGTGTATACGTGTGTAACAGAAAAGATGTTGCTTTGAGGTTATGGTGCACCTGGCCCAAGCAATTGACTTCATTTGCACAGAGAAACAGGGAAAATGAATAAAGAATACTAAAGAAGAATCAGCGTCTTTTAATTATTGAATGGTGTGGGGGCAGCATCTGACCTCCTTTGACTTCCCAAGGGGGAAATAGAATCAAGCTCAACATCAGTCGACGTCTGATTCCTATGAGTAGAATGTACATATTCCTGTAGTACACCTGTACCCTCCAACTTTCTTCACCACTTCTAACACCAATCATTCCCCCCAAAAGGCACTCTTTACTTGCCTGGTGGGTCCAATACTTCATTGCAATGGCCAATAGAACCCACAGACAATACTTACTATGATGGAATTTATTTGGGACATTAATAGATTACAATTCAGCACCAGAAATGCTCAGGACAGTTTTTTTTTTTTTTTTCTGTCACAAGGACCTCTTCTCAGTTGTACCCATAGACATACCACTCTCGGGTCCTCATCCTCTCAGCCATCCTGCCCCTTGCCCTACGGATTGCTCGAGTCATGTTATACGGCCTTTTAGTGCTCCTGTTTAATGCTGGAAGGCCAGTTATTTAGCCATAAACCATGGCCAAGCATATTCTGTTCTAACTCCATGGGTTGCTAAACCTAGCTTCCCTGACTAAGTTCCGGAGACAGCCCACTTTGAAAAGGAGCGTCCTGCCTGAAGGCTTCCATTTGCTCACTCTGTGGACGGGGAAACCATGATGTTCTCCTTTGAGCTCTGGGTGCTGTTGCCTCTGCTCCTGCTGTTTCTTAGCCACTTTTCTGATGTCACAGCTCTCTGCCTCATGGATCGAGGAGGTTCAGCACGCAGGGATCACATAGTGTAAAAAAAAAAAAACACTTCACTTCTTGGTGGTAGTAAGAGTTCCCCTTTCTGATTCTGAGATGACTCATTTTCTCCCTAGCAGGATGGCAAATTTACCTAGCCCTACATTAGAATTCTCAGTTGTTACAATCATAGCAAACCCTGTTAGTAATTATTCACCATTGACTCATATAATTCGATCTGCATTCCCCCCCACCTTTTACCCACACCCATAAAGGAAAAAGGAAACACATCACAACCGTTTAGTTGCACCCAGTTGTTTGGTGGGAATTACTATGAGGAAGGTTAGGGCAGTGGTTCTCATCCTTCCTAATGTCGTGACCCTTTAATGCAGGTCCTCATGTTGTGGTGACCCCCCCCCCCCAACCATAACATTATTTTCATTGCTACTTCGTCACTGTGATTTTGCTACTGTTAGGAATCGGGTGACCCCTGTGAAAGGCTCATTCGACCCCCCCCCCAAAAAAGGGCTTGTGACCCACAGATTGAGAACCACTGGGTTAGCAGACCACTATGGTACAATACTCATGGACTGATAGAAGAAAGGGAAAAATATTTGGGAAGAAGGACAGTCAGAAGCAAGAAAGGCAAGACTTTGCCTCACACACTTCGGACATGTTGTCAGGAGAGACCAGTCCCTGGGGAAGGACGTCAGGCTTGGTGAAGCGGAGGGTCAGCAGAGAAGAGGCACCCTGTCAATGAAATGGACCCACCCAGGGACTGCAGCAAGGGCTCAAACACAGCTCCCTGGAGATGTGAGCACAGGGCTGCGCGCGCCTCCTTCTGCGGTACGCAGGGTTGTTCTGAGTTTGAACTGCTCCGATGACACCCAAAGACACCGATCTCCTTCGTCCTTCCTCTTCTGAGTCCAGTTTTGACTATGCCACCTCCATATGCCAGTCCCAAGCTAGAGATGATACATGCCAGGGCAGGAATTTGGTTGCAATAAGTAATAAGTATTTGTTAGCTTTATTGACAATGCAAACACTGAATTAATAGAACTGCATGCTAAACTGCTTATTTTGTATTTTGGATCTTTTCATCATGCTAGGGAGACAAGGGGCCTAGAAAGGAAATATGCCAAACTGTTCAATTCCATAGAATTGCTGAGGAAATTCTAGGAAAAATGCACAAAAGTTTGAATACCATTTACTGACATTTATAACTATGATGCCAATAAACTGATCTAAACCAGGCAGGGTAAACATATCCCTACACAAGTGGTAGGTATTCATTTACCTCTTTAAGTAATCAAAACAAAATTTCCAAGTCAGCCGTTTTAAAATGTATTTATTGATTCAGTGTGGTAGGTCGAATGTGCAGTAATCAGATGAAACGTTTTTTTGAGAGGCTGTGGTACATTCTCTCCCCTATAATGGCACAGAGATGCCCAGATCTACCACTGACTGGCCATACTGTCCAGAGTTTACTGTAATTTGGGGGAGTTTTTGGAATACAATGGCTCCTTTTCCACCCCACTGCATCAAGTCGCTATATGCAGTGATGGGTCTCTTTTTAAAGAGAAAACTATACATATGTGCTTGGGGGAAAGTGAGTATAATTATGTATCTTGCTTCAAGGTAGTGTGATTGTCTCTGCATTGATGGAGTAGCTTTCCTCACGTACACATATCCAGAGGTGTCCTTTACGATTTCATCAGTCGACAGAAAGTGGATCCAGATTACTTTGTCAGGAGACCATAGAGATAGATTTCTGGTGTAATCTTTTTGCCTCTTTGACTTTATTGATCGTACTGCATTTTCTTCTAGCTGTTTTCATCTCAGCCTCACATAACCTCACATCCCTCTGTTTATGGAAGCACATTCGATTGCCATGGAAATGAATTCAAAGTCACACATTTGGCATGCTAGCTCTATATCTTTCCTAAGCAGGAGGGACATCTATACTAAGCAGCTAAGCTTCTGTTGAAGCATTAACCCACATGCTAATCTTTAAAATTAGAAAGGCTAATGTGATAGGTAATGTGCTAGGTAATCTGGTGCCCCAAATAGATGGGTGTTTTAAAATAGCCAAGAGTTTCCGTGACAACGCTTTAGAACACTCGTTTCTCTAATAATGACTCACACCACAATCGATTAAACAAAATAATGAGTCCTACTTGTTATTAAATCAGTTTATAAAGGTGGCTTTATTGCACGGATATGCCAAATATGACACTTAATGGTGATTTTCAGGCACATGCTGTGTATCTCTCACTGTCCCTACTTTCTTATGACATTAGACATGTATACAGGAACATAATCGTTTCTCTTATACATTTTCTTTCCATGAGTAAAAGGTGTATTATAAGTATTCTGAAAAATAGATTGACAACATGAAGTCCCCAAACTTTTCTCCTCCCTCCCCCTTTTAATCTTTCTGGAAGAAATTTAGTAAATAAATGTGGGGAGCTGGCACGATCATCAGCACCATTAGACTTAATGAGCTTTTGGCTTTTTCCTTCCACACTTATACGAGATGGTGCTGTGCATACAGATGGGCACTTGGCTGGCAGAAATCCATTTAATAGGCTTTATTTCATGTGACAAATATACTTATTTATACATATTGCACACAGAGTCTTGGTCCACAATTCCTGTCACAGGAAATTTCATGAAATATATTAATCATAAACATCTGAAAATTGGATCTGATCTCTTTAATATCCTACTTGCTGTTGCAATGGAAATATTTTCCAATAAAAGTATCTGGGTCTGCCAAACCAGTGGAGTGATCTCCAGTGTATCATACTATTTCCCAAGTACGTTACAATTTTATGATACTAAAGTCAGGTCGCCAAACTTGGCCACCAAGCTTGCTCTAAAATGTTGAACTCTTAGCAAAAATGCTTTTATAATAACTCCCATTTCAATGGGTAGACTGACTTTCAAATCTATGAAAGTATACAGATTCATTATGAATGTTTTATTGTTCCACGTTGAGTACTCTAATGGAACTGTTTGAAAGCGCCTCGTCTTTTTTTGGCCTGCCCTTGTTTTGATTCACTGTCTTTTTGTTTATTTTGTTCTATGAAAATTATTTTGAGGCAAGGGGAAGAACAAAAATTAGGATTCATATTTGCAGGCTTCTTTGTTACCACTGTTTGTATTTTCTTTGGGAAATGAGTCAGTGTTTATGGGCATGGCGTGTTTTCGTTTCGTTCAGTACATTTTTTGGTCATGCATGTGTAAGACATTGATTTGCGGTACTGCCGTCCATTTATTGCTCTTTTGTTTTGAATTCTCTGAATCCTGATTTAAATATTCTTTTCTTCAGCCCCTGATGACTATAATTGAAAATTAAAATAACAAAAAATACATACAATCCATGGAAGAAAAATGGTAATGATGTTTCTAGTGAGGAGATGCGTGAATTTTTTAGCGATTTAGAGTAATTTTTTTTGAAGCGAGAGAGAATTAAAGAATGGAGGAAAGGGAAAGAGTAAACATGGGATATCTGTTTACATGAGAATTAGAGTTCTACTATGAAGCTTCAGGGGGTGGTTTATAAATATGGGCAGAGGTATATATTAAAATGTGTAAATGTCTGCTCAAAACACATGGCTGATTCACCTGTATGCCACTGAATAGAAAATTCTGACCACTGGTATTACTCTTTCTAATCTTAGAAAGACAAAATGTTGGGAAATATGAAATATATAAATCAGACAACCAATGCATTGAGGAAAAATGCATGGACATAATGGCTACAATAATGGGCTTAAATGTAATAAGAAATGTGAAGATGGCAAGGATGGGGCAGTGCTTTAATCTGTTGTGCTAATAAGGCCGCTATGGGTTGCAACGGACTCAATGGCCCCTCACAAAAACACCAACAAGCACTATAAGTACTTATACAATTTTCGGTATTGAAATATTATATCACATCGCTGGGGTGAGGTCCCAGTAATATGGCAGGGGCCAGACTAAACTCAGGGATACATATAGTAGCCCATTAAAAAGGAGGGGGGGAAAACATGGGTAGTCGGGGGAACAGGGCACTAACTCACACAGGAGGAGGGGTTGATTGTGTCTCCACAGGGAAAAAGGGACCAGACTTCAACCTGGAGCTCCAAGACATGAACGCAACACACTGACATGAAGCAAGGAACCGATAGAGAGGCCTGAGGAGCCGGTCTCATTACCAACTAAATGGACAACACCACCCTCCCCCCCAGAAGAATTCACTTCAGAGGACAGCACTGAAGCAACAGCTCAAGAAGAGGGACTGATCTCGTCAGCGCACACAGGAGCCAACAAGAGGGGAATAGGGGGAAAAAAAAAATGAAGCACGTCCTGGCCCACCAAGCCCTGAGCACAATGTTCCTGCTCAGAACTGTAATGCACAGAGATGACCACAGGGCCGGTCTCACCATGGGACACAGCGTTCCTCATTGACCCATGGCACCATTGGGGACAACACTAGAGATACTTGGCGGGAATTGTGCCCCCCTAAGCTCACTACACTGAAGCCAGCCACTGGGAGCATGCAGCAGAGCAGCGGGGGGAGCAGAGCAATGGAATTCCCAGGGATAGAGGTGGTACCAGGGCATGGCACCCCATCAGACTGGACTGGAAAGCACCTGTGAAAGACAACAAATAGAACCTGAACTATTTATACGTTTGTTTTTTTTTTTTGGTGTGTTGTTGTCGGTGTAGCTATTGTTTTACTTTCTATTATTGCTTTGTTGTACTCAGTCTTGTGATGGTACATAGCATGTCTACCTGGAAGGGATAGGCGGGATAACTAAACCAGAAGAGGGAACAACGGGATGACAGTTCTGGGGGGACATAGGAGTAGGGGAGGTGGGGGAAAGGAAGTGGGTGTTAACAAACCCAGGGATAATGGAACAACAAGTGATCCAAAATCAAGGGCAAGGAGGGTGTAAGAGGTCTGGCAGGGCTGGATCAAGGGCATTGTAACTGAGAGGAATTCCTAAAACCTAAATGAAGGCTGAACATGATAGTGGGACAAAAGGAACGTACAAAGAAATAGAGGAAAGAACTAGGAGGCAAAGGGTAGTCATAGAGATTTAAACACAGGCATATTCAGATGTAAATATATTTATATATGACGAGGGGGAAATAGATCTATGTACATATATTTAAAGGTTGAGAATTAGGAAAACAGATGGACAGTGGACCCCAGCTCAAGTACTCCCTCAACACAAGAACACTTTGTTCTAACAATTCAGCAGTCTGAGATGCTCACCTGCCTGGCACGATTGCTGAAGACAATGGTTGCACAAGCAAAGGTGGTGAAGAAAGCTGATGGTGCCCGGCTATCAAATTAAGTCTCAAAGACCTGAAGAAAAACAAGCAGCCATCTAGCTGAGAAACAGCAAAACCCATACGGAAGAAGCACACCAGCCTGCCCCAACTAGATCGATGAGGACAAAGTGGTTGCATAAGCAAAAGTGGTGAAAAAAAGCTGATGATGCCCAGCTATCAAATGATATAGCATCTGGCATCTTAAAGGCTTGAAGATAAACAGGCGGCCATCTAGCTTAGAAACAACAAAGTTCACATGGAAAAAGCACACCAGCCTACCCCGACACAAACCATGAAGACAAAGCGGGTGTATAAGCACATGCAGTGAAGAAACCTGACAGTGCCTGGCTATCAAAAGATGTAGAATCTGGGGTCCCATAAACAAGGGGCCATCTAACTGAGAAACAACAAAGCCCACATGGAAGAAACACCAGTCTGTGAGATCACAAGGCGTTGAAGGGATCAGGTATCAGGCATCAAAGACCAATAAATAAATAAATAAATAAATAAATAAATAAAAACCATAGCATTGTGAATGAGGGGGACTGCAAAGTGGAGACCCAGGGCCCCTCTGTGGGAAATTGGACATCCCCTTGCTGAAGGGCTGCAGGGAGGAGACGAGCCAGCCAGGGTGCAGTGCAGCAACGATGAAATATACAATTTTCCTCTAGTTCTTGAATGTTTCCTCCCCCCCCCCCCACTATCATGATCCCAATTCTACCTTACATATCCAACTGGGACAGATAGGAACTGGAAATACGGGAAATCCAGCATAGATGAATTCCTCAGGACCAGTGGTGAGAGTGGCAATATCAGGAGGGTGGAGGGAAGGTGAGGGAGAAAGGGGGAACAGATTACAAGGTCTACATATAACCTCCTCCCTGGGGGACGGACAGCTGAGAAGTGTGTGAGGGGAGACGTTGGATGGTGTTAGATATGACAATATAATAACAATTTATAAATAATCAAGGGTTCAGAGGGGAGGGGGAGTGGGGAGGGAGAAGAAAAAAATGAGGAGCTGATACCAAGGGTTCAAGTAGAAAGCAGGTGTTTTGAGAATGATGATGGCAACATATGTACAAATGTGCTGACAGAATTGATTTATGTATGTGTTGTGATAAGAGTTGTATGACCCCCTAATAAATGATAAACATTTATTAAATCAATCATTAATATTTTCTCCAGAGATTCTTTCAATATTGAGACTCCAGGCTTGAAGTTGTTCTTGAGTTCTTTCAATTTAAGATATACTGAGCGTGTTCTTCCATTTTAGTTCTCTAACTCTAGGTCTTTGCAGATTTCATGATCATATTTGACTTTGCTGATGCCAACTGCCCTTTGGCATTTTTTGTTCAGCTCTTTTACATAATATTTCTTCCATGTGCCTTAGCTACTTTATGATTAAGAGTATGTTTCAGTGTCTCTTCTTACAATCACTTTGATTTTTTATTCCTTTTAATAATCTTTTGCTTTTTTCATATATGATATTCTTGATGTCATCCCAAAGCTCATTAGATCTTCTGTAATTAGTCATAAATGCATTAAATCTGTTCTTGAGATGGTCAGTCACAAAATCCAGGTGGGATAGATTCAAGGTCATATTTTGCTCTCTTGGATTTGTTTTAATTTTATTCTGCTTCAACCTGAACTTACATATGAGCCAGTAAGGAACTTTTCCAATCAGGCCCTGTTCTGATTTTAGCTGCTGACATCGAGCTTCTCCATGATCTCTCCCACAGATGTAGTCAATTTGATTTTTGTGGATTCCATCTTGGGAAGTCTACGAGTATAGTCACCTTTTGTGTTGTTAAAAAAAGGGTATTGGGGATGAAGTAGTTAATCTTGCAAAATTCTGCCATGCAATCTCCTGCTTTGTTTCTATCACCAAGATTATATTTTCCCAAACTGTTCCTTCCTCATTGTTTCCAACTCTATATCCTGATTGTCAATATTATTCATGCATCTTGATTGCATATTTGACCAATTTCTAATTGAGGTCATAGATAGAATCTTCAACTTCTTCATCATTACACTTAGTAGTTGGTTCATAAATGTGAATATTAGTTGTATTGATTAAATTTCTTGGTATGCAGATAGATAGAATCCTATCACAGACAGCATTGTACTTCACAGTAGTTCTCAAAATGTCCTTTTTGCTAATTAATGCAACACCATTTCTCGTGAGTGAATGATATAAGAAGCATCAGAAGAAGATGGAAAGCATATACAGAATTATGGTACCAAAAAGAAGTAGTCAACATGCAACCATTTCAAGAGGTAGCAAATGAACAAGAGCCTATGGTACTGAAGGAAGAAGTTCAAGCTACACTGAAAGCATGAGCCAAAAGCTAAGCTCAGGAATTGGTGGGGTACCAATTGAAATGTTCAATAAGCTGAAAAAACACTGGAAGCACTCACTCATCTACGTCAAGAAATTTAGAAGATGGCTACTTGAAAAGATTCATATATGCCAGAAAGAATGATCCAACAGAGTGCTCAAATTATAGAACGATACTATTAAAATCACATGGAAATTGAACAGGGAACCAATAGAGAGGTCAGCAGGGCCAGCCTCCAATTCCAACTACATGGGCACCCCTAACCCCAGAGGAATGCACTTCAGAGGACAGCACTGAAGCTGCAGCCCAGGAAGTGGGGTGGGTCTGATCAAGAGCAAACAAAGAGGGGAGGAGAGAGTGGAACGCACCCTGGTCCACCAAGCTCTGAGGACAATATTCTGGCTCAGAGAAGTCAATACACAGAGAAGATCACAGGGCTGGCCCCATCATGAGACAGGACAACCTTTCCCTCACTGATACATAGTGCTAAGGGGGACAGCACTGGGTACACGGTGTGGGACATATGCCTGATCCAACCCCACTGCACTGGGGTGAGCACTAAGGATGTACAGCGGAGCAACAAGACATGCAAAGCAACGAAGTCCCCGAGGAATGCCAAAGGTGGACTTGGGGGTCAGGGCATGACACCCCAGCAGACTCCACTGGAAAACACTCATAAAGGTCTACAGACAGACCTGGGACTGTTTGAGGGCTTTTCAGTTTTTGCAGGTTTTTTTTGGTTTTGTTTTGTTGTATTTGCTGTTGTTGATTTATTTTTTGTCTTCTTTTTTAGTTGCTTTGCTCTGCCTTGTTTTTGCGCATATTATTGTCTATGCATGTCTATCTGGACAAGATAGGAAGGATGAACAACCTGGAGGAGAGAACAATGGGACCGATGGTTCCCAGGGGTCACTGGAGAGGGAGAGATGGGGTGGGGGAAGGTGGTGTTACTGTTGTGTCGAGGAGTAAAGGTGTGACTTTGAGGACTAGGGTGTGCCTGACACTAGTCATATTATTTTTAACCGCCTTACATACAAGTGACAGGAAGACAGAGAATCCATTCATTTGAATTGGGTGGTGGAGAAGAATACTTAAAGGACCATGTACCACCAAAGCACAAACAGATCTGTCTTGGAAGAAGTACAACAGAATGCTCCTTAGAGGCAAGGATGGTGAGACTTCAGTTCACATACTTTGGACAGGTTGTCAAGAGAGTCCGGACTCTGGGCAAGGACATCATCTTGCAAAAGTAGAGGGGAAGTGACAAAGAAGAAGCTCCTTAACGAGATGGATTTGACACAATGGCTGCATTGGAGCACTCAAACTTAAGAGCAATTGTGAGAATGGTGCAGGATGGCTCAGTGTTTCATTCTGTTGAATGTAGGGTCACTATGCATGAGAATTGGCTCGACAGCATCGGTCAGTAACAACCATTCATTAATTGATTTGAAATTATTTCCATGTTTGGTCTTCAACAATACATGTGATCCTTATTATTTTTCAAGTAAAATTTTCTCAGTTTTATCATCTTTCTTAACTCTGTCAAATTGAGTACTTTCTATTTTCTATTTTCCATTTCTTTATTCTTGTTTGTAAGAAAGCTTGGTGCTACAAAAGTTAAGTCCTCCGCTGATAATCTAAAGGTTGGTGCTTTTAACCCATCCTGAGACTGCAAGTGCATATATTGCCAAAGTTCTTTGGCCTATGACTCCTTTTCAGAAAAAAAAGGGGGAAAAATCATGCTGACAATGAGAAACATTTGTAATGTAGCCCATTATCCAGGATAAAGTGTGTGGACCTGCTTCTGCAACCTCCATGGATTGTTCCAGAGCCCCTCATGGGCCAGTATCACTTGTTTTAGGAAATGCTGCTCCAGAGAGAAGGATATAGGACTATTTTTATAAAGATTAGAGCCTAGAAAAAAATACTATGGGGCAGTTTGACTCTGCTCCATGGAGTCCATATGAGTTAACATTGAGTCAAAGCCATCCAACAACCTCTACATATTTGTCTGTACTACTAGCAACATGATAAAATCCTGTGTGTTTCAATGTAGGTAAGGAAAAAAAAGACCCCTAAAATATAAGATGCTATTATTACTGTTGGGAAGATGGCAAGTAAGAAACTTCTACTATTGTTGGGAAGATGGCAGTTAGGGATACAGTTGTAGACTGGCACTGTGCAGGGACTACAGGTAAATGATGCAGTAACTAGAGACTTTTAGAAGGAACTAATCAGCTGACACCAAGGGCTCAACAGAAAGCAAATGTCTAGAAAAGAATGATGGCAACATATGTACAAATATGCCTGATACTATTGATGTATAGATTGTTATAAGAGTTGTAAGAGACCCCAGTAAAATGATCTTTTAATTAAAAAAAGAAATCTTGATAGACTATGTAGAAAAGGAAGGAGTCGTGGAAAAATTCATCGGCCTGGGTTTGTCAGAAGCAAAGGCTTTCATCTTAGCAAAGTACAGTAACACTTCTGTCAAGGTGCACTTGAGACATGCCCTCTTTTGCCCAGAAAAGTTCCTCCATCTTAAAAACAAAGTTAACTCAAATCTCTTATCAGATTTTCTCTCTAGTATTCCATTTTCAAAAGCTTTTTATCAGCATATTCATCTCTCCCATCATTTCACTTACCTTTAGCTGGACTTCTTCCCGCTGCTATTGCTTCAAGTACGGGATAAATAGTGGTGCGCAATGGTACACGGATGAACCCAGGGTGATTTTGTACAGGGGAGCATGATGCTTTCTGCTTTATTTCAAAGGTTCCTCCTTGATGATATCTTGAACTTTGATGTTCTTTTATGGAATGAGAAATTATGGGTTTTCTCCCAGGGCCCTTTCTGGGAATGTAACTTTTATTTTAGAGAATGTAATTTTTTTTTAAATATATGAAGGCTGCTTAAAAATTCCAGGTAAAACTCGATTTTATTTTAATTCCATTTCCCATGGAACTTTTGAAGATCCTGGTAGCTCAGATTTGGCTTCTTCTAGGGTCAAACAGTTTGCCATCTTATATTATTATTTTGTGAATATCTTTGAGATTATTTACAACAAAACAATGTTTCCAGAATGTATCCCTGTACACACTACTATTTATCTTTTGCTGCCGTTTCCAACAAAATGCACATGTTTATTAGCCAAGGTAACAAAGGTAGCCCTTTATATCTTTGTTAATTGTCCTTGGGCCAGCTCCCTATCCATGACAAATCAGTTCTCAAACCACTTTTTACACAAGGCAATTTAAAAACAATTGATGCAGAACTTTGTCGAAAGCATTTTGAAACAAGCACCCTACAGAGCACATTGAATCTGATAGTAAATCTGTGATAAGTCTGAATAGCATTTCCTTCAGAAGTTCTCAAGCTAAGTGCTCCTCCTATTATGGTAGGTTAGGATAATCTATTTTGGTAGTTCATAAAACTTGACAGATTAAACAAGGATATTCCATAATTATAATTAGGATAGAAAACAGAAGAGGGAAATACCGTTAAAAGAAAAGGAAACAAGATAAGAAATGTGGGAAAGCTCTTTGAAGCAGACGAAAAGGATTAGGTGGGTAATACACATTTATATTTAACTATAGGACATCAGTAAAATGTAAGCAAAACTATAGATTTGCCAACAATACAGGAGTGATAAATACTTACCTCCTTTCTGTTATTTAGCCTGATTATGAGGATAAGTAAAAATTATTGCTATAAAATCATAGAAATCCTCATTAAACAAAGTATCAAAATGTGAAGTGGTTGTTTGTCAACCTACCCTCCATGTAGGCATACATGCTTCTGAAGGTAGTATGTTTTAAACTGTGTCTCTAGCCCTTCCCAAATAATTCTATACTTTTCAATTTATACCCCGTCAAAAACAAAACAAAACAAAAAGCAGTTTTGGGATTCTTAAGGAACTGAAGCACTATTCCTTTTAGATGTTCTCTGAGTTTTGGGATAAAAAAGAAGTCTGAAGGGACAAGATCTTGGCTGTAAGGTGGACAGGATATGGTTTCCCAGTGAAATTCTGGATAGTCCTTGCTATCCTTGAGGAATGTGAAGGTGCATTTCCACGATGGATAACAAATGATCAGATTATCCTACTATTATTTTAAAATATTACTTTTTGTTGTGAATGAGGTGGACTTACATTTTAGATCACTTTTTTCCTTTCTTAAGGTCAGAATCCACTCTTAATTAATTTACTTTTTAATCATTTTATTGGGGGCTCGTACAAGCCTTATCATAATCCATCCATCTATCCATTGTGTCAAGCACATTTGTACATTTGTTGCCATCATTTTTCTCAAAACAGTTGCTTTCTACTTGAGTCCTTGGTATCAGCTCCTCATTTTTTCTCCTCCCTCCCTCATGAACCCTTGATAATTTATAAATTATTATTATTTTGTCATGTCTTATACTGTCCAACATCTCCCTTTACCCACTTTTCTGCTGTCTGTCCCCTAGGGAGGAGGTTATATATAGATCCTTGAAATCAGTTCCCCCTTTCTACCTTCCCTTCCCTCCACCCTTCCTGTATCCCCACTCTCACCACTGGTCCTGAAGGGATCATCCACCTTGGATTCCCTGTGTTTCCAGTTCCTATCTGTACCAGTGTACATCCTCTTGTCTAGCCGGATTTGTAAGGTAGAATTGGAATCATGATAGTGGGGGGAGAGGAAGCATTAAAGAACTAGAGGAAAGTTTTATGTTCAATCGTTGCTACACTGCACCCTGACTAGCTCATCTCCTCACTGTGACCCTTCTGTAAGGGCATGTCCAGTTGCCTACAGATGGGCTTTGGGTCCCCAATCGCTCTCCCCTCATTCACAATGATATGATTTTTTTGTTCTTTGTGCATATTTTTATAGGTTTAGTATCAAGGTAGCAGATGGACATCGGGTCTCCACTCAAGTACTCTCTCAATGCAAGAACACTTTATTCTATTAAATTGGCATTCCATGATGCTCACCTTCCGGACACGATCGCTGAAGACAAAGGTGTGCATAAGCAAATGTGGTGAAGAAAGCTGATGGTGCCCGGCTATCAAAATATATAGTATTTGGGGTCTTAAAGGCTTGAAGGTAAACAAGCAGCCATCTGGCTTAGAAGCAACAAAGCCCACATGAAGAAGCACACAAGCCTGTGTGATCATGACATGTCTGAGGGATCAGGTATCAGGCATCAATTAATTCATTTTTTCATAACAGTTTATTGGCATATAATGCACATATTGCACAGCTCAATCATATTGAACACAGTTGTATAATCATCTCCACAATCAATTTTAGCACATTTTCTTCTTGTACTCATTGTGATCAGCTCCCCTTTCCCACTCAATGTTCCTTGCCATACCATCCAAGAAACAACCATCAATCCAGTCACTGTTTTTATAGTTTTACCCATTCTGGACTTCATGTGCAGATAAAAATATAATAACAACAAAACCAATGCACTCTGCAAGATAACAAGGCGATTCCATCCTTGGTATATGGTCAGAGGAGATTTACCAACTTAAAACACTGAGTGTCTAACTTAAAAGCTACTTTAAAAACCAAAGTCCATCCGTATTCAATTGGACACTCCCTATCAGAAAGGCCACAAGGAAGAGATGAACCGTCAGGGTGTAGTATAGCACCAACGAAACACACAACTTTCCTCTAGCTCTTTAGTCCTTCCTCCCCCCGTGAAACTATCATGACCCCTTATTAGTTCAGCATTTCCCCATAACCTCCCCTGCCACATCTCGTGGAAATCATTAATCCATTTACTCTTTGTATAGATTTACCTGAGCTGGATTTCAAATACAGAACAACAACAACAAACGAATGACAGTAAACAGAGCAAAACCTCAATAGAAGAGAAAGCAGAAAATATTAAAATATTAGATCAAATTAAAGATGTGTCAAAGGGAGATCAAATAGTAAGGGGTTAAATTTTGAACTGCATCTGTTATCATGCCCTTTCCAATGCAGTCTGATTGATAGCAATGCTGTCTATTCACATCTGGGGCCCACGCTCAGAGAGGATTCACCAGGGACCTAATATTTCCCCTTCCCTATTTGTTTTAACTGAAACAACTTTAAAATGGGTCAAAAGGGAGATCAAATGATAAGATATTACCTTTTAACCTAACTATATCTGCCATGATAGAGTTTATAATGTTCTCTGTTATAAAAACTATTTACACGCCTCAACTGTGGTCAGAGGGGATCCATGGAGGCTTAATCCATGGGTATCCCTTGCAAATGGGTTTTGGGCTTCCACTGTCATGCATCACCTTCTACAAATTAGGTGTTCACAATTTAAGTTATGATACTGCTCAGTCTGCACAACTAGACATGTGTAGCCACCATGTATGCTGTTGAAAAAAAGGTGATCATAATGAACAAATTCTTGCTCTTACAGTATTCTATAATGTGATCTTCTGAATAGTTTCTGTAACCCAGGCCAACATTTCCATCTATGGAACCTTCTTTTTATCCAACCTTGCCGTTCCAAATCACCAATAATTACCAACGCATCTTCAGACAGCTTTACTTGGTAAACATTTTTCAATATCCTCATCTTTGACACAAGTGTTTGGTGTGTAAATTTGAAGAGTCACATTAACATGTCTTTCTTGTTGTATGACCTACCACTGATAGCATTGTACTTCAGGAGAGATTTTGAAATGTGTTTTTAATGATAATGTCACTTTGTCATCAATATACTGTTTACAGAATAGTAGACATTGATTGCCTTATCCAACTTGGCTAATACCAGTCCATTCTCCACACTAATATTTAGGATTTAAGATTTAGGTATTTATGTGTTCCATTTTGTTCTTTGATGACTTCCGCATTTTCTATATTCATTCTCTGTACCTCCCTCATTCTAATCATTAAGGGATGTCTGCAGCTATTGCTTTTCATTTTTAATTTATGACACAGCAAATTAAAAAAAACTGGAATATCTCAAAAGCTCTACTCCATTCATGTCATTAAGGTCAACTCTATTTTGAGGAAACAGTTCTTCCACAGTTGTATTTTTTCAAATTAAATCTTTGTTGTGATTAGATGGAAGGGAAACTTAGATGTCAGACCATCAAATCTGCATTTAACAGTTTAGATCACTCATCAATGCTTCTCATTTTTCCTTCAACCTATTCCACTCCAACTCCCCTTATTTCTCCTCTCCTTCTTATGAACCTTCATTGTACCTGTCAGCGTTCTAGTTTCTTGCTTTATTTTCCTACCCTTGCTCTCCTCCCTCCCTCCCATGGGAACCCCCAGTCTGCTACATTCGGTATACAAGTCATTGTCTTAGTTTTCATTGACTCACTTCACTCAGCATAATGTTCTCCAGGTCCATCCATGTCATAATTTTATAACTTTTTTTAGTGATGCATACTATTCCCTTGTGTGTCTATCCCCAAATTACTTTTTTTTTCATTCTTCTGATTGGCATGTAGGTTGTTCCCATCTTGCTATTGTGAACATGCTCTGAGGAACATGAGAGTGATTATGTTTGTTCATGTCATGGCTCTTGCTTTTGCAGAGTACCCACTTAGCAGAAGTATTGCTGGATCATATGGGATCTATTCCCAATTGTTTGAGGTATTGCTATATCACTTTCCAAAATGGCTGAACATATTTACAGACCCATGAGCAGTGTGTAAATATTCCAATTGCTCTACACCCTCTCCAGCATTTGGTATTTTCTGTTTTTGTGAATTGGACTATCATTGTGGATGCAAGGTGATATCTCCATTGTTTTGATTTTCATTTCCCGGATAACTGATAATCATGATCTTTTAAAATACGTTTCTTGGACATTTAGATGTCATTTTTGGCGGACTGTCTATTCATATTCTTTGCCCCCTTGTAATTGTATTATTCATTTTTTTCTTAATTAGGAATTTTCGACAGACTTTAGAAATTAGACTCTTGCTCACTGTGTCCTTGCTAAAGAGAACCCCAGTCTATGGGTTCTCTTTCCACTCTTCGGATGAAGTCTTTTGATACATATGAATGTCTCGGGACACCTATTGTTCATAGGTCCCAGCCTTCTATTTTGTCTTCTATTGTGTGTACTTCCTGGGGTTTATGTGATAGAGCGTCTATGGGCTGCAATAGGCATTGGTTCTTATTTTCTTGTTGATGATCGTTATAGCTATGAGATTTTTTTATTTAGGTCTTTCATCCATCTTGAGTTCCCTTTGTACATGGGGAGGAATGGTTCTTATTTCATTCTTCTACAGATGGATATCCAAGTTTGCCAGCACCATTTGTTGAAGAGACTCTTTCCCACTTAATGCTTTTTGGTTTTTTGTTGAAGATCAGTTGTCTGTAGGTGAACGGACTTATTTCTGGGGTTTTATTCTTTTCCATTGGTTATGTTCCTATCATTGCGCCAGAACCATGCTGTTTGACTCTTTTGGCTATGTAACATGTTTTAGGGTTGGTAGTGAGAGGACTCCTATGTCATTCTTCTGCTTAAAAAGCTGTTTGCATATTCTGGGTCTCATCTCTCTCTCTATAAAGTTAGTAAAGATGTTTTCTATTTCATTAAAGACAGGAATTGGAATTTGGATCAGAAATGTATTTGTAGATTGCTTTGGGCTGGTATTGACATTTTTACAACATTAAGCCTTTCTATACATGAATAAGGAATACTTTTTCAACTTAGGTGTCTTGCTTCTGGTAATGGCATTCTATAGTTTTCTTTGATAAGTCATTTTTGTGGTTAGCAGTTCAATGCATAGCCTGCTATCCGACACGCTTCCCTCAATAAGTCATTTTTTAAAAGTTTAGGTTTATTCCTAAGTGTTTCATCATTTGTGTTTATTTTTCTAGATTTCAATATAAAAGCCATTTATGACTCTTCTTAGACATTGTGAGAAGTGAAAATCTATCTGTCTCACATTACAACTGCCTCCCCTTTAGGAGAAATTGTTGAAAGTAATTTCTCACATCAAAATAATAGTATGCCTATAATTTTTATCTCTTACCTTAAAATGTGACCTTTTAAATTATGATAGTTTATATAATTTAAGATAACCACCAAGCATTATTAAACTTTAAAAAATTATTTTATCAGGGGCTCATACAACTCTTATCACAATCCATACATACATCAATTGCATAAAGCAGATTTGTACATTGATTGCCCTCATTATTATCAAAACATTTACTCTCCACCTAAGCGCTTGACATCAGCTCCTCATTTTCCCCCACCCTCCCCACTCCTCCCTCCTGAATTATTAAACTTTCTATTGCTTAAAACAAACAAAAACTGCTTGATATGATTGAACTATGGAATTATATGATAGATGTATTAATTCCCAATTAAAAATAAATAAACAAACAAATAAAACAGAAAAAAGCAAAGATAACAAATAAACTTCCTTCAGCCTTTTTCATATGATATAGTTTTGATTTTTGTTTGACTATTTCTGGCCACTGTTCCTTTTGAAGTGTGTTATTAATATTGCTGTTGGACATTTGGGACATTACCATGAAATCTCATTGATTTCACTAAAAATGGTAATTCTCATTCCAATTAAAATGGAAACAATTTTTAATTAAAAATTTTATATAACTCAGGGTCTATCTTGCTAAGGTCAAAGGCTGAAAATAAATTAACACCTGAGATAATCTAGGCTATCAGAAAAGCAGACTTTATACTAGGAATGGAACACAAAATTCATGGCTTTATTTGTCTAAAATTCAAAGTAGAGTCAATCTATTGCATAGATATCATGGACAGTTTTTCACATGTGTTGATTTGGGACACTAGTAATATCCATTCCACATCCATTTTTCTCTTTCTTTGAGTTGATCTTTAGTTGCAATAGAAATTGTCTCTTGAAAAGTAAAAAAAATGAGATTTATTGGAAACCAATGGAACAACATTGAGATTCGAAATGCACATGAGCACAGAAACCATTGCAAATCTAGAAGTCTATCCATTTAAGGGTGCTTTTGTTCATGCTTGGGTGGAAATCAAACATTGTCAGTCTTTTCATTGATTCCCCCTTTCTACCCCACCTTTCCCTTGCCCTCCTGGTATCACTACTCTCATTTTTGATCCTGAGGGGTTATCTGTCCTGGATTTCCTGTGTTTGCACCTCTTATCTGTACCACTGTACATCCTCTGGTCCAGCTGGATTTGTAAGGTAGAATTGGGATCATGTTAGTGGCGGGGGCAGGGTGGGGAGGAAGCATTAAAGAACTAGAGGAAAGTTGTATGTTTCATTGATGCTATATTGCACCCTGACTTTATTCCTCCCCGAGACCCTTCTGTAAGGGGATGTCCAGTTGCCTACAGATGGGCTTTGGGTCTCCACTTCACGCTCTCCCTCATTCACAATGATATGATTTTTTGTTCTTTGATGGCTGATACATGATCCTATCAACAACTAGTGATCACACAGGCTGGTGTGCTTCTGTCATTTGGGCTTTGTTGCTTCTCAGCTAGATGGACGTTGGTTTATCTTCAAGCCTTTAAAACCCTGTATGACCTTGGCATAAGAAACTCCATTTTGAATCAGGCGCTTCCATGTTAGTTCTTGAAACTCATCCCTCACTGACCTCCCCCTCCCTTTGGTAAATCACAAATGTCCAAAAGTGCATATTCTTGCTAACAGAATGCTTGCTCAGCCAGTTTGCCCAACTCCCACCCAATTCCCGGAAAATTTAACGACTGCTTCCCTTTTTTACAATCCCTTGTGTAGGCTCATTCCCCCACCCTCCACCCCTGTGCCTGCCAGCGAGGGGGATATAAAAACACAGCTAAAATTTCCCACTGCGTGGCTTCAATAACTCCATGCCCCGAGTTGCTGTTCCCGCCCCCAAGCTTCTTAATAAAGCCTGCTTCTAAAACTTTGTTAATTGGATCTCTGGTTCTGTTTTGCGCCCAAATAAACGTTACAGACCCCAGATGCTATATCTTTTGATAGCCGGGCACCATCAGCTTTCTTCACCACATTTGCTTATGTACCCACTTTGTCTTCAGTGATTGTGTTGGGAAGATGAGCATGGAATGCCAGTTTAATAGAACAAAGTGTTCTTGCATTGAGGGAGTACTTGAGTAGAGACCCAATGTCCATCTACTACCTTATTACTAAACCTATAAATATTTATATATGCACAAATATATATTTCCCCATCGTCAAATATAAATATATTCACATATGTACATGCCTGTATTTAGATCTCTATAAATGCCCTTTGCCTCCTAGTTCTTTCCTCTATTTCCTTTTTCTTTCATCTTGTACCACTATCATGTTCAACCTTCATTGCATTTCAGAAATTCTTCTCGGTTATACTGCCCTTGATGAAGCCCTATCAGGCTTCCTACACACTCCTTGCCATCAATTTTGGATCACTTGTTGTTCCCTTGTGTCTGGATTTGTTAACACCCACTTCCTCCCCCAACTGCACCTCCCCCACCTCCTCCTCTCTAATGACTTCATAGAACCATCGGTCCTGTTGTTTTCTCCTCCAGATTGTTTATCTCTCCTATCTTATCTAGATAGACCTGCAGACATAATATGCATAAAAAACAAGACAGAGCAAAACAAAGCAACACAAGAAAAGAAAACAACAATAGCAACAACAACAAAACAATGACGAAAAAATGGAAAAACCTATAAATTGTTCAAGGTGTATTTGTTGACCTTTACAAGTATTTTCTGGTCATGTCTGATAGGGTGCCACACCCTGGCCCCAAAGTCTATTTTTGGTATTCACTGGGGACTTCTTTGCTCTGTTCCCCTTGCTGTTCTGTTGCACACCCTTAGTGTTATGCCTCAGTGTGGTGGGATCAGATTGGGTGCAATCCCTGTACTGTGTTTCCAGTGTTGTTCCCTGTAGCACTTTGGGTCAGCGAGGTCACATCTCTTGTAGTGGGGCTGGTCATATGGTCCTCTCTGCACTGGCTGCTTTGAGCGGGAATATCATCCTCAGGGCTTAGTGGGCCAGGATGGGCTCCACTCTCTCTTCCTCCTCGTTCAATTGCTCCCGTGTGCTCTGATCACACATGTCTCTCTCCCTGAGCTATAGCTTCAGTGCTATCCTCTGAAGTGAATTCTTCTGCGGGGAGGGGGAGCTATGCACGTAGTTTGGATTGGGGATGGCCCCTCCGCTGTTTTATGCTTTTAAAAAATTCATTTTATTGGGGCTCATACACTCTTATTATAATCCATACATGCATCAATTCTGTAAAGCACACTTACACATTCGTTGCCCTCATCATTCTCAAAATTCACTTTCTGCTTGGGTTCCTGGAATCAGTTCCTCATTTTCCTTTTTTCCCTCCCCATCCCTCTCCGCTCCCCCTTCCCTCATGAACCCTTAATGATTTATAAATTATTATTTTTTCTTATTTTACATGCCTAGCATCTCCCTTCACCCACTTTTCTGTTGCCCATCCCCCAGCGAGGAGGTTATATGTAGATCTTTGTGATCGGTTCCCCCTTTCTACCCTCCCTCCCCCCGCCGCCCCAGTTTTGCCACTCTCACCGTTGGTCCTGAGGGGTTTATCTGTCCTAGATTCCTTGTGTTTCCAGTTCCCATCTGTACCGCTGTGTATCCTCTGATCTAACCAGGTTTTCAAGGTAGAATTGGGATCATGATAGTTGGAGGGAGGAAGCATTTAAGAACTACAGGAATGTTGTGAGTTTCATTATTGAACCCTGAGTGACTCATCTCCTCCCCATTACCCTTCTGCAAGAGATGTCTAGTTGTCTACAGATGGGCATTGGGTTCCCATCACACGCTCCCCTCATTCACGATGATATGATTCCCACCCTCCCACTCCTGCTTTTGATGCTTGGAACCTGGTCCCTTCAGCCCTTCATGATCACACATGTTGGTGTGCTGCTTCTATGTGGGCTTTGTTGCTTCTGGACTAGATGGCCACTTGTTTACTTTCAAGCCTTTAAGACCCCAGATGCTATATGTCTTACTAGCCAGGCACATCAGCCTTCTTCACCACACTTACTTATGCACACATTCGTCTTCAGCATTTATGTGGGGAAGGTGATCAAATAATGATGGTTTTTGTTCTTTGGTGTCTGCTACCTGATCCCTTCAACACCTTGTGTCACACAGGCTTGTGTGCTTCTTCTCTGTGGGCTTTGTTGCTTCTGAGCTAAATGGCCGCTTCTTTGCCTTCAAGTCTTTAAAACCCCAGATGCTATATCTTTTGATAGCCGGGCACCATCAGCTTTCTTCACTACATTTGCTTATGCACACGTCTGTTTTCAGCGATCATGTTGGGAAGGTGGGTATCATGAAATGACTGTTTAGCTGAAAAGGTGCTCTTGTATTAAGGGAATGCATTGGAGAAGGCCCAATGTCCACCTTCTACCCTACTACTAAACCTATAAATATATGCACATAGGTCTACTCCCCCCATAATCATAAATATATTTACATATGTATATGTCTGTATTTAGGCTTCTATGTATGCCCTTTGCCTCCTACTCCTATCCTCTATTTCCTTACACTTTCCTCCTGTCCCACTACCATGTTCAGCCTTCATTCTTGTTTCAGTAATTCCTCTCAGTTACCTTGCCCTTGGTCACTTCCTACCAGTCCTCCCAATCCCTCCCTGGCACTGGTTTTGAACCACTCATTGTTCCCTTGTCCCTGGGTTGGCCAACACAGCCTCCCTTCCCCTACCTCCCACACTCTTATGTGCCCCCCGGGACCACTGGTCCCGTTATTTCTTCTCACATTGTTTGTCAGCCTATCTTATCTAGGTGGACCTGCAAGTATATTAATATGTGCATAAAATTGGGGATGACTTTGACAGCACCAAAGTGGCACATAAGAACATGGTGACGGCAGCAGCTACACCGACAAGCTAACAAATAAAAAAGACACTGACATACAAAATTCAAAAAAAAAAGAAAAAAGAACAAAACAAAAAGATAGAAAAAAAGAAAAGTCTGTTAGTAGTTTAAGGTCTGTTTGTTGACATTCAGGAGTGTTTTCCGGACGAGTCTGATGGGATGCCACGTCCTGGCCCCGAAGTCCATCCTTTATACTCCCTTGGGACCTCCTTTCCCTGATCCCCCTGCCGCTCTATTGCACGCCCCCAGTGTTTGCCTCAGTGTGGTAGGGTCAGCTCAGTCGCACATCTCACATTCTGTTTACGGTGCTGTCCCGTGTAGGGCTATGGGTCAGTGCAGGATGTTGCATCTTGCCGCTGGGCTAGCTATATGGTCCTCTCTGTACATTGGGCCATCCAAGCCGGGCTATCATCCTCTGAGCTTGGTGGGCCCAGGTGTGCTCTGCTCCGTTCTTCCTCCTTCCTTTGCTTCAGCTTCCTTCTGGGTGTGGTGTGGTAGGTCAGTTCCTTTCCCACACCACACGATCTATTTTCATTTTCTGTGGTATTCCCTTAGATGGTGGGGGTTGGGCTAATTCTGGTTAGGGCCAGTGTATGGAGTCCAGTCTCTGTGGATTCCTCTGTTCGTTACATTGCCCTCCTGGTTTGGCGTGTCATGGTGGGTTCCGTATGCATGTTCCAGTTCTGTGTTGGTGCCATAAACTCAGTTTCTCCCCACTCCGCTTCTCCCTCCACCTGCCTCCTTTCTCCTTCTTTATGTTGGACTCTCATTACCTCCCTAGGTGTGGCCTGCCCTCCCTCCAATTATCTGCGCTTACACCCGTTTTTTTGCGAGATAGGTGTTTATTCTTCTATTCCTGGCATACTAATTGTATTTACCTCAGGGGACTCATGTTATACCTGTCCTTTTGAGTTTGGCTTATCTTGCTTAATATGATTGCTTCCAGCTCTTCTCACGAAACAACGTGTTTCATGTTGCTTGTAGCAGCTTGAGGAAGTTACTTTCCAATCCTATCTTCATGAGTGTCTTGATTAGGAATGAGTATTGGATGATGTCAAATGCTTTCTCTGTGTCTATGGATATTATATGGTTTTATCCTTTTTCTTCTTGATGTGGTGTATAATATTGATGGATTTTCAGATGTGAAGTCATCCCTGCATCCCTGGGATGAATCCTACCTGGTCATGGTGGATGATATGTTTTATAAACTTTTGTATTCTATTGGCCAATATTTTGTTAAGGATTTTTGCATCTATGGTCATTAGAGATATTGGTCTGTAATTCTCTATACTTGTGGGGTTTTTGCTCTGTTTGGGTATCAAAGTAATGCTGGCTTCGTAAAATGAGTTTAGGAGTTTGCCATCCGCTTCTATATTATGGAATACATTGTGGAGAATCAGTGTCAACTCTTCCCTGAATGCTTGATAGAATTCTGCTGTGAAGCCATCTGGCCCTGAGGCTTGTTTTGTTGGTAGGTTTTTGATGACCGACCCTCTCTATTTCTTCTATCACTATGAGTTTGTTGAGTTTCTTGATCTCTGCCTGAGATAATCTAGGGAGAGACTGTTTTTCCAAATATTTATCCATGTCTTCCATATTTCTGAATTCATTAGAATAAAGACCTTCATAGTACGTTGTGATTATCCTTTTCTCATTGGGGTCTCTTGTTATTGCCCCTGATTCATCCCTTATCCTGGCTATTGATGTTTGTTCCTTTCTATCCTTGGTAAGCTTTGTCAGAGGACTTTCAATTTTATTAACTCTTTCATAGAACCAGCTTTTAGCTGCATTTATCTTTTGCATTGTTCTCTTATCTTCCCACTGGTTTAACTCTGCCCTGATTTTTATTATTTCTTTTCTTTTGCTATTGGAGGAGTTGTTCTACTGACTGTGTTCTAGTTGTTGGAAGTTTTGTGTTAACGTATCTGTCATACGCTTCTCTTCTTTTTTCATATATGCATTTAATGATATCAAGATACCTCTGATAACTGCCTTTGCAGTGTGCCATACATTTTCATATGTTGTGTTCTCATCCTCATTAGTTTCTAGAAACTTCCTAACTTCTTCTCTAATCTGGGCCTGTACCCATTCATGTCACAGGAGATCATTCTTCATCCTCCAATTGGTTGCCCTTGCTTTTCTGGACATTCTCTTATTAATCTCCAGCTTTATGGCATGGTGATCTGAGAAAGATGTCTGGATAACATCTATGTGTTTGAATTTACTCAGGCTGGACTTGTGTCCCACCATGTGGTCTATTCTTGAAAAAGATCCATGAGGACTTGAGAAGAATGTGAAATCCTTTGCATTTGGATGGAAAGCTCTATAAATGTCTATCAGGCCCTGCTGCCTAATTACATTGTTTAGCTCCCTGGCTTCTTTGCTGAGCTTCTTTCCCAGTGATCTATCTTTCTCTGATAGTGGAGTGTTAAAGTCACCTACTATGATTGTTGATTCCATGATTTATTTTTTCATCTTTTTAATAGTTTGTTTGACAAAATTTGCTGCACCATTATTAGGAGTGTACATATTCAATATGCTAAGTGCTTCTTGGTTTACTGAACCTTTGAGCATTATGTAGTGTCCCTCTTTGTCTCTTTTTATGGTTTGGATCTTGATGTTCATTTTGTCGGAGATTATGATAGCCACCACTGCCTTTTTTGAGTTACAATTTAATTGGTAAACTCTCTGCCAACCCTTTATTCTTAGCATATTCTTGTCTGTGTGCTTAAGATGTGTCTCTTGCAGGCAACAGATTAATGGGTTATGTTTTCTGAACCAGTCCTCAAGCCTTTTTCTTTTAATGTAGGAATAAAGTCAATTGGATTTCAGAGTTATTATCACTATCTATGGATTCAGAGTTGTCATACTCTGTTTTGTGTTTTGGGTCTTTACCTATCTCACTTAATATCAGTGTGCTGCGTTTGAGTGGAGAGTTTTTATCTAGATGGAGATGGGTTATATGTTCTTGGTGGAGGTTGATCCTCTGGCCATAGTGAGTCAGCCAGTATCGTCCACAGGATCAGGTGTCTTGTAACATATTCTTTGAGTCTTTCCTTATCCTGGAAGACCCTTATCTCACCATCTGTCTTAATCGATAACTTGGCAGGGTATAGGATTCTGGGGGAGGCATTTTTTCTTTCAGATTTTGGAAGATGTTGCTCTATTCTCTTCTCCCCTTCATGGTATCTGCTGATAGTTCTGAACATGTTCTTACCTGCGCTGCTTTGTATGTGACTGTCTTCCTTTCTCTTGCTGATCATAGAATTTTTTATTTATCCCCTAAGTTGGATATTTTTACTGTTATATGTCTTGGCATTTTTTCTTGGGGTCCAGTCTAGCTGGTGTCCTTTCTGCTTCCTGTATGAGTGCCTATTTCTCCCTTGTTAGAGTGGGAAAGTTCTCTACCAGAAATTCCTTTGCTATGTTGGCTGTCAACTTGTGTGTTGCGTTGTGCTCTGGTAGACGGGTTATTCGAATATTGGGGTAATATTCCATATGCTCTTCATAGCACCTGTCATTGATCTCAGGCTATCTTCTGTTTCTTTAATTTTCCTATTTGACTGTCTTTCTCACTTGCTTAGGTCTGTTTGGGTGTCCTCGAGACCACTGATATGGTTCTCTGTCACCTCAAGCCCAATCATAAATTCTGTGACCTTGTGCGTGGCTTCTGCTACCTCATCTGTTAGCTCATGCAGTTCTCTTGGGTGGGTGGACTTCATCCCATCTATTGTGGACTTCATCCCCTTTATTGTGTACTTTATCTCCTCTATCATTACATCCTTATTCTGCTTGCTTCCCTCAGCTCCTGTATTACTGTGATCAGACTTCTGATGATTTCCTTCTGTGGAAGATCAGCATCTGTTTCTTCTATGAGAGATGTTAACTCTGCTACTATGTTTTGTCTCTCTGGTTTTTATGTTGGGAGTGATGTGTTCTGTTGATTTTTCTTCAATCCTTTCATGGGCCCCATGTTTCTGGGAGGTCAGGGAAACCTTATCTGTGTTAATGTTAAGGAATCTTTCAGGTGACTGCCTATGACTTACTATAGGATGGGTCAGACTGCTGTGTAGGCAGAGTTCCCCAAAGGCTTAGTGACCCACAGTGGTGAGATGTTTCAGCGACTGGAGTCGGGGCTGGAGCCTCAGTAAGTGCCCCCAGGCTGCTTTGACCTGGTTATTCAGGGTACCCTTAACAGCCCCTTTTTGTGTTTATTAATACAAAAGAATTTAAAAGGTTAAAAATACAAATAAAATTTTTAACAAAACTTTGGGAGGAAAAAGAAAATAAATGGAGAGAGAGGAAGAAGGAGAAGTTGTAAAAGAGGAGATAAAAGATGTGATAAGAGTGGAAGTGGAAAGATAAAAAAGAGATAGAAGGAAAACCTATAGAAAAGGGGCAGAAGAGAAGGAATAGCAATTATGAAAAGGGAGCAAGAAAGAAGAGAGAAAAGACAACACAGAAAGTAAAAGAAAGAAAAGAGAAAAACCAGCACGAGATATATAAATTCCCCCCCTCCAAGTTCTAGTGATGCCTAATAGAAGGTGGAGGTAGGCAAGGTCTCGCTGCCATGGGATGTGGTGCTGATCTGGGCTCCAGAGCCGGGCTATGTCGGGGGAAACACTCTTCACATCCGCAAGCCCTTCCAGGTCCCTGCAGGCCTGTCGAGTTAAGTCTGGGGAGAGGCTACACAAGCGGGAGCAGCATATAAGTAAGCCTCCTGAACCGGCGGAAAAGGGCTGGGACCGCAAGGGGTGCTGAGAGGCACAGGCCGCAGTGCCCGCCTCCTATGCCGGCTGGGAAGGGCTGGGGCAGGCTTAGAAGCTGATGCTGTGGACCCCACAGGGCTCTGCGGTGGTGAGAGCCAGCCGGAATGCCACAAAGCCGCATTCTAGGCTACCTAGCAGGCAGGCGTTTATCGTTTGAGCCGCCGGCCCTGTGAGAGTTGCAGACTTCTCAGTGACGTGGTCTGAGCCGGAACTTACAGCAGCGGCTCTGACGGGAAACAGCGGGCAATGGCACCTGCCCTCTACCCTGGGAGGAATGCGCGGTGGCAAGCTCAGAGTTGCAAACCCCGCAGCTTACCTGGGTGGGCAAAGCTTCTCTGGCAGGAGTGGAAAGCCCTGTCGCTTGCGCTTCCAGTAGGCAGGGGCGCCCACTGTTGCGCCCGGGGCTGTCAGCGTTGGCAGGGGTGCCCCGCGACAGGCAAGTCTAGCGTGCGGTCCGCGGGCACAGGTCTCTGCGGTGAGGCAGGCCAGCCTGAAGTGACTCCGGCGGAAACGCAGTGTTGGGGACAGAAGCTGGATGGGCTCCGGCTGTAGGCTGGCACCAGTGGGAAGTGTGTGCAGGTTCCCGGGCCAGGAGTGGAGCGGGAGCCAAGCTGACGGGAGCAGGCGTTCTGGCAAACTGGGTGCCGGTGGAGAGGTCCCAGGCAGCAATGGGGGTGGATGGTCCCCTGTGGGGGTCTTACAGGCAGCCCCCGCGGACTGCAGGTTAGTAACGCGGGCCTTGGAGGGAGGGATGCAGGCCCAAGGGCAGATCGCTGCCACGTGGGGAGAGGGGAACCACGGGAAAGGGAAGCTTCTCTCCTAGTGGAGTTCCACGAGTGGGGAGCTGCTGTAGGGGGTCCTACCACTTCTGTGCGAGTCTCGGCAGGGCAGGCGTGCAACTCTGGACTCAGGGTCCCGATCTGGTGATGGAGTGGGGTATAGCTAGTCGTGTCTGGATGGCGGCTGCCTAGTGACCCGAGATGTCCCATGAATCGGGTCCTGGATCATCGAGGCCCGGCTCAGGACAGATGCATGGGGTGGGGTACTGTCCTGGGGGGATATTTCACTCACCAGACTCCTACCACTCGGCTACCTGGACACCAAAACTGCCTTGTTTGAAACAGCTCTCAGAGTAAGCGGTCCCCTGGTCCGCCATCTTCCCGGAAGTCTCCATTGTCAGCCTTGAGACACTCTTTTGGGTTCACTATATAGTGAATCAAAGCATCTATGAAGGTCAATTTTTTCTTATCTACTCCACTCCGAGAAAGCAGTAGCATTTCAAGGCAGAACATGAGTGTTGGGCAACACACGACCACTACACTTCCCTAACACACTCCTGCAGAAGACTTTGTTTTCCATCGAGAAATATTTGAAAAGAAAATACACCTATGAAAATTAATAGTGAAAAGTTTACTCTAATATTTAAAATAAGTCAAGTGATTTTATCATAAGTATTTGTACTCCAATGAAAGTGAAGCAGATGCATCAAATGCCTTAAATGATGAAACATGACCCCTTTGAAAGGGTCTCACAGGAGATGTTCAGGTGTTTTAAAAATAAAATTTTCTACAATTTTGCCTTGGGCAGCCTGCCCTAAAGCAAGTCATTTCTATGATGCTTATTTTATTTATTTTAAAGGAAGAACATTTAAAACTGTCTCTGGATGAGTTTATTAATTCCACTGTCTCAATGGAAGCTACATTATACCTTTTCCTGCTAACTCACCTTGTTTGGGTGTCAAGGTTCACTGTACCATGAGAATTGCCATTTATTTGAAACAGATGATTATGGGCTTGGTGATGGGGCTTGGACTTCATGTGGGGCGTAACCATAGCAAAGGGACTGAGGGATGCTTTGCAGGAGTTCCTACAAGGAACTGTGTAAATCACAAGGCTAGGTGGGCAGAATATTGCCAACGATCTGTAATTAATGATCCAGGACAAGTGACCAAAGGATTATATGAATTACATTGATTGATCATGATGTGCTTCTTCCATGTGGACTTCGTTGACATCTCACTCAGATGACTGCTTGTTTGGAAACAAGCCTTTAAGATTCCAGACACTATTTTATCTGATAGCCGGGAACCATCTGATTTCTTCTCTTAATCTCCCTCCTTCCCCCAATCCTTCCAACATCAACATTCCCACTCCTGGATTCTGTGTGTGTCATGAGCTCCCATCCCTTTCTATACTTGCGTACATGTTCTGGTCTAGTCTGACTGGGAAGCAGTACTGGGGTCATGGTTTTGAAAAACCATGAGGGGTGAGGAAGCCTCACGGAACTCGAGGAATATAGTGTTTTTCATCGATGTTTTACTGCACCCTGGTGACTCATCCCTTCCCTGTGGCCCCTTTGTGGGTAGATTGTTCCACTGTCTACAGATGGGCTTTGGATCTCCGCTCTAGTCCCCCTGTTCTCAACAATATGTCTTTGTGTTATGTGTCTGCTGATGCCTATTACCCGGTCCCTATGATGCCTCATGATCACACCGGCGGTGTGCTTCTTCCATGTGGACTTGTTGCTTAACTGCTGAATGGCAACTTGTGTAACTTCAAGCCTTTAAGACCCCAGAAGTTATATCTTTTAATAGCTGGCCTCCATCCGCCTTCTTCACCACATTTGCTTTTGCACCCGTTTTGTCTTCAGCAATTGTATAGACACAAAAATAAATGCTCCTGCTAATGGTAAAAGGAAACTGGAAAAGTGAATCTGATTTTGTATTTGCCCAGTAGCAAATATCTGGCTTGGGAAAAAATGTTATATTTTATGGATATTGATGGTTTTCTTTTACTGCATTCTATCCCAGTGGGCCATTTAACTTGAGAATGAATATTCTTTATGCTTGAGAAAGAGAACAACTTCATTTTGAGGGGAAATATGTCATAAAAGCTCTCATTCTGTTCTCTTAAAAAAGAGAAAAAATGATTCCTACACATTATACTTTCTGGTCGCCAATGTCCAGTCCCTGTAAGTTGCTTCTAGTTGTCACTTCTGTGCTTTGCTGAGACCCTCATAGTTCACAGTGATGACCAGAGACAATAACATTTTCCCAAATGCCTTTATAATGCCCAAACAATGATTAAATTGCATTCATCAAAGGACTCAAGTGAAGTCATTTTATTATGTTTTAGTTTCTTGACTATTGCTAGTTCATACAAATAATAGATGGTAAATATTATTTAAACAGAGTAATGAAGTAAAAATGGCACATTCCTTCTCGACCTTGGTAACAGGTTTCTGGAGGCACAAGAAACTTAAGTGAGCAAGCAACCGAGGGCCTGGGAGCTAAAGATGGCGACAGCGCATCAATTTTATCTGATCTGGATCTACATGCAGTTTCCCATGATATTTAATCTAGTTTTGTGAGAACAACCTGCTTTTATTTGTCCTTATAAGGTAAGATACAAGTTCAATCAGTGCAGAGTCTTCTTTAAGGGGATGGCAAGTTGCCATCATATAAATATCTTGAGTCAAGATCATCAGTGAAATGAACTTGATAATTTATATTAATTACTTCATTCCTTGGCTATCTGTTTTAGATGTCTTTCTTTGCCCCAAACTAAGGAGTCCAGGTGGCAATGTGGGTTAGGCATTGAGCTTCTAACTACAAGGTCAGCAGTTCAAATCCACCAAGCACTCTGTGGAACAAAAATGATGTTGCCTGAGCCTGTTAAGATATATAGTCTCAGAAATCCTAAAAAGTAGCTTTGTTATTGGCAGTGGGATTTGGCTCTCTGTGTGGTTTTGCAAATGGACTAATCCCTTAGTTACATTGTATTTCTTGAGCTGTGATTACCACCACCAGCCCTTAACCATCACTATTGGCTATAGAAACATGATGAGACACAGCACGCACAAAATCAATACTTGAGGCAAAACTATAGACGAGTCAAAGTGGGCAATAGAAAAGGAATTTGATTACATAATTATGTAACAAAATGCAATGTAGTAGCAATTTAACATTTCCTTGAATTGCTATTGTATGTACACCGAAATTTCAGTTTTCTTCTATGTCCTTTCCCCCCCCCCCCCCCCACAGTTAATGGTCTTCCTCAAATCTAAATATGGTGAGAAAGAATAGCCTAGTTAAAACCAAAAAGGCAAAATGAAAAAAAGATATCGCTAACAGAAGCTTCCAAATATGAAAACAAATACACTGAAAGTGAAATCATGACTGAAGACAGAAAATCAAACCCAACTCACTGTCACCAAGTCCATTCTAATTCATAGTGACCCTATCAGATAGGGTAGAACTGCCTCTATTGGTTCCCAAGATTAACTCTTTACAGTAATAGGAAGCCTCATTTTTTTTTACTTGCGAAATACAAAGGTAATAAAAGTTCATCAGAAGCTATAGTAAAGATATTAACAATATGAAACAGAAACCAACAAAGCAAATGGAATAAAAAAGCAATAAGGAAGACACACAATTATTATGGCCAACATCCTTAAATATCAGTATAAAGCAGACATGGAGGTGGAGGTGGGAAGGAGATTCAATCAGTCCATGGCTGATTTCTGTGAGACAGAGGTCAGCCATGCCTCCATCCTTCAACATTCTTACCAATTCTGATAGAAACTTCCCACAACACTCTGAACTTCATAGCTGGGTTTGACAATTCATATGATTGGTCACACAGAACTCATGAATGATGTTCTTTATTATAGGGTGTACTAGGGAAGTTAACAAGTTACAAATAAGGATAGGAAATATTAAGAAAGCAGTTTTTCGACCAGGACAGCTTCTTCCCAGCTGTGGTTGCAGGCAGGTTTCTCTTGGTCCTCAACTGGTCAGATGCATGCTCCCTGGGGCATCTATTCTGCTTGGGAAATGTTATGAAGGTCTTTTATTACTGCCATTACATTCCCCAAAGGTATGCTACAGCGCCATAAGCCTCAGCTATAAGGTAATCTGATCTAGCTCTGTGGATCAGAGATTCTAAATTCCCTCAAGTAAGAGCCTGAAGACATCCTACTTCACAAGTGACCCTCCAATCTCATGACACTCAAATTTACAGTTGCAATGGGTCAGGAAGCTCACAGCTCTGTCATGTGTTGTGGTTCTTGGTTCTGCTGCTGCCACCCCACTATCAGTCCTTTGATGTCATAGCTTCTGTCTCCTGAATGTGGGAAGACCTAGAACTCTACTAGAGGATTTGGGCTGTGTAAACTCATCAGCTATTCTATGGGAGAAAGATGAGACCTTATGCTCCCATAAAAAATTTTGGAAACCCTGTAGAGAGTTGGCATGTGTTGAATTGACTTGATGCCAGTGAGTTTAAAGAGAGTTTTAGTATAGTTGGATCACCCTTGCAGCTTCTGGGGTGGCTTATTTGAAATTCAGCAGGATGGCAACCTAACCAATCTCCTCTCTAGAGTCCCAAGTTTTTGCAATCATGATTAATCCTGTTAAAAATCACTCACAAGAATCCCACATCACATAATCTTATTAGCATCTTCAAATTTCTCTAACCCGGACCCAAACTTCTCTTATGCAGGGAAAGAGAAAATACATTCAGTATGTATCATCCATCCAATTGTTTGGTGGGAGTTACACAGACTGTGACTAGAATAGCCATATCAAGTAATTCACTGCACTATAGTCTACATTAACTGGTCATTGGTATATTTGTTAATTTCAATAAGTCTTTAAAATTTTAATTGTGACTTGATAAGTTAAGCCATAATTTTATGTAACCCTGTATAATAAAAAAAACCATCTTTCATTCCCCTAAAATTTTCTATCCCAAAAGAATTCAAAGTGATTCAGTCAGAACCCATGAGGGACCAAAGGAAGTGTCTGATGTGGATATTTTGGGAAATAAAGTCAAACTATTACTATATCTTACTACATTCATTCTGAAATTAGTGTAGAAAATATTGTGTTTGCAAACTGTTTTAACCAGAGCTATATCAACTGTGTCAGATTTTTTTCAGGCTGGATGATTGCATTGAGACTTCTGAAAGTCATGAAAACTCCAAGGGGCAGGGGTAAAGGTAATTCTATCAAAGGTTTGCTTAGTACTTTAGACTGTGGGTTATAAAGTTATTGCTCTAAAAAGTAAACCTCCTGAATAATTACAATGAAAATAAATAAATCAAGGGGACTCAGACAGTTATTTTTACTCGAATTACACAAAAATTAAATAAAAGCACATTAGAACATCATACTAAAATATAGAAAAGAAGAAACATTCTTTATTTTAAAGGACTAAGAGTATGGGAATAAAATTTGAAGTTTAAAGGGGTTTGACAATGGTGGAAATGATGAAAAGGGACATCCTTCAAATGACGAAAAGTACTTATCAAGCTAGGTGCAGAATGTGTTTTTTCCCCTTTACAATTTGGAAAGTACGAACACACAGAAAAGCCGAGGTGGAGTGCGGTGCGGTGGGGTGTGTGACGTATTTATCAGAATGACTTTTTAAAGATTTAATTTATATAAGAGGAATATGTATATAAAACAAAGTAAACCAAATATATAAAGCAGGTATCACATGCAAATTGTAGTTTCTACATTAGACTTCCACCACGTGTCTGTCAGTTTGTCATACTGTGGTGGCTTGTGTGCTGCTGTGATCCTGGAAGCGATGTCACTGGTATTTTAAGTGCCAATAGGGTCACTGAAAATGAACAGGTTTCAGTGGAGCTTCCAGACTAAGAATAGACAACAAAGAAGGAATCAGCTGCCCATGTCTAAGTAAGTAGCCACTGAAAACCTTATGCATAGCTTTGAAATATTGTCAGATACTGAAGGCCTAATGAATAAAGGCAGAACATTGTTAGACACAGTGCGAGACAATGGCCCCCTTGGTCAGAAGGCACTTGAAATGTGATGGAGGATGAGATGACTTCTCAAAGCAGAGTTCACCTTGGTGACATGAATGGAATGAAGCTCATTGGAATAGAACCTTCAGATATCATTTGCTGAGGGGGCACAACTCAAAGTAAAAAGAAACAGCTGCAAACATCAATTAATAATCAGAATTAGGAATGTACAAAGTCTGAATATGGGAAAACTAGAAGAGGTCATATAAAGATCAATGGCCTAGGTTTAGTGAGCTGATATGTACTTGTATTGGCTATTTTCAATCAGAAAATCATATGATTTACTATACTGAGAATGCCACAATCAAGAGGAATGACCTTGCATTCATTATCAGAAAAAATATTTAAAAATCCATCTTGAAGTACAATGTTAATTGTGATAAGATTATATCCTACTTCAAGGAAATCTAATTCACACAACTATGATTCAAGTTTACATCTCAACAAAAAATGAGTGGTGAAGAAATTGAAACCTACTAACATTTTCAGTCAGAAAATGATCAAACATGCAATCAAGATGCACTGATAATTATTGACAATTGGAATGCAAAAGTTGCAAACACAGAGGAATGAAAAATAATGAGAAAATATGGTCTTGGGGATAAAAACCAAGCTGGAAATCCCATGATAAAAATTTTCAAGACCAATGACTTGTTCATAGCAAACATTTTTATTCGACAACACAAAAGGTGCACGTTGACTTCCTCAGGTGGAATACATGAAAATAAAATCGACTACATATTTGGGAAAAGATGATGGAGAAACTCAATATTAGCAGCTAAAACCAAGCCAGGGGCTGACTGTGGAACAGGCATCAATGGCTCAGATGCAAGTTCAGGTTAAAGATAAAGGAATTTAAAGCAGGCACACAGAGCCAAAAACATGACCTCAAAGAGGAACTGACACCTAGGGCTCAAGTGGAAAGAAAATTTTTTGAAATGATGGTGGCAACATATGTAGAAGTTTTCTTAATACAATTTAATTATGGATTGTTATAAGATCTATAAGAGCCCCCCCCCAATATGATGATTAAACAGAACAAAACATGACCTGAAGTATATCCCCTCTGGTTTTCAAGAACATTTCAAGAACAGGTGTACTGCATTGACTACTAATCACAGAAGACTTGATGAGCTATAGGAGGATATCAAGAATGTCATTCATGAAGAAAGCAAAAAGTCATTAAAGAACAGAAAAGGAAGAAGATATCAGTTTGCTTGTCAGAAGAGACTCTGAAACTTGCTCTCATTTGTATAGTACAGCAAATGGAAGAAAAGATACAGTCAAAGGCTTGAATAGAATATTCCAAAGGGCAGCTCTAAACGACATAGTCGAATATCATAATGAAATCTGCACGGACGTCGAGTTAGAGAACCAGAAGAGAAGAACATGTCCTGCTTATCCCGAGAGGACCGAACTACGGAGAGAACTCAAGAGAAACTTCAAGCCTTGCATTGAAATGTTGACCGATTCTCTGGGCAAAATAGTGAACGATGCAGGAAGCATCCAAAGAGGATGGAAAGACGACACAGAGGCAGCCACTGCGCCACAAAGAACTTGTCAACATTTCACCACGCCAGGAGGTAGCATGGGAGCAAGAACCAATGGTGCTGAAAGGAGAAATTCAAGCTATACTGAGAGTATTAGGCAAACCCAAGGCTTCAGGGATTGATGGAATACCAACTGAAATATTTCAACAGGCTGAAGAAGCACTGGAAGAACTCATTCACCTATGCCAAGAAATTTGTGAGTGATGTAATTTATTGTGCCAACCTGGCCGATAAACACATGTGGGGTTAATTGAAGGGTGGAGGGATAAATGGCTTGGTGAGTTTTCTTGCTTTGTGATGGTCAGACCAGGGTGTAGCTGCCTTAGCCAGTTATCTGTTTCAGCAGTCAAGGCTCACTTCCTGCAAGACATCTCCAAGAAGAAGCCACATTGACGCAGCCCTGGGTGCTGGAAAAGCTCTGTGGAGACCCCTGCCAGTGCTGAGATGCTTACACGTTCACTAATTCGGCGTTCCTCTTGCAGTAGGAGTCACTCCATGCGCTTTGTGAGGTGGAGGAGGACTTTGTGGATTGGGGTCGGATATATGGGTTAATGTTGAACTTGTGGGCTTGGACAGCACTGGGTTGGGATGTTTTCTTGATGTGCACTTACCCTTTATGTAAAACTCTCTCTTATACATGAGTTTCTGTGAATTTGTTTCTCTAATGTACCTAGACTAACGCAGTGAGATAGCTACTTAACCAATTGACTCGAAGAAATCTATATTTGTGTACATTCTAAAGAAAAGTGACTCAACAGAATACTCAAATGATAGCACAATATCATTGCTATCTCATGCAATTAAATTTTTAATAAAAGTTTAGCAAAGTTTGCAGCAGTACATTGACAGAGAGCTGCCACAGGTTCAGGCCAGATTCAAAGTGGACATGGAACAAGGGAAATCATTGTTAATGTCAAATGGATCTTGCCTCTAAACAGAGAATCCTAGAAAGATGTTTACTTGGGTTTTATTGCCATTGGACTGTGTCCATAAAAAATTATGGACAGCCTTGAGAAGACTGGGAAAACAGAGCACTCACTGTACTCATGCAGAACTTGTAGACGGATCAAGAGGCAGTTGTGCAAACAGAGCAAGGGAATATTGCATTTGTTTAAAATAAGAAAAGGTATGTGTCGGGGTTGTATCCTATCACCATACACATACGTATCCTATCACCGTACTTATTCAATTTGTAGGTTGACCAAATCATCAGAGAATCTCTATTGTGTGAGGAAGAATGCAGCATCAGGATTGGCAGAAGTCTTAAAAAAAATCATTTTATTGGGGGTTCGTACAATTCTTACTACAATCCATACATACATCCCTTGTGTCAAGCACATATGCACATTTGTTGCCATCATCATTCTCACAACATTTGCCTTTTGATTGAGCCCTTGGTACCAGCTCCTCTTTTTTACCCCCTCTCCCATCTCTCCCCTCCCTCATGAATCCTTGATAATTTATAAATTATTATTATTTTGTCATATCTTACACTGTCCAATAGCTCCCTTCACTTACTTTTCTTTTGTCCATCCTTCAGGGAGGAGGTCATATGTAGATCCTTGTAATTGGTTCCCCCTTTTTACCCCACTTCCTCCAGGTATCGCCACTCTTACCACTGGTCCTGAAGGGATCATCTGTCCTGGATTCCCTGTGTTTCCAGTTCCTATCTGTACCAGTGTACATCCTCTGGTCTAGCCAGATTTGTAAAGGTAGAATTGGGATCATGATAGTGAAGGGAGGAAGCATTTAAGAACTAGAGGAAACTTGTATTTTTCATCATGCTACTCTGCACCCTGCCTGGCTCGTCTCCTCCCTGCAACCCTTCTGCAAGGGGATGTCCAGTTGCCTCCAGATGGGTTTTCGGTCTCCACTCTGCACTCCCCCTCATTTACAATGATATGATATTTTGTTCTTTGATGCCTGATACCTCATCCCTTCGACACCTCATGGTCACACAGGCTGGTGTGCTTCTTCCATGGAGAAGTCTTAACCAGCTGCCAAACACAGATGACACAGCCATGCTTGATGAAAGTGACAAGGTCTTAAAAGACTTGCTGATGAGGATCAAGGACTATGGCCTTCAATACAAGTTGCACCTCAATGTAAAGAAGACTGAAACCTTCACAACTGGACCAATAGGTAACATCATGATAAACAGATACAAATTTGAAGTTGTCGAATATTTTGTCTTGCTTGGATACACAATCAATGATCATTGAAGCAGCAATCAAGAAATCAAAGGCTGCATTACATTGAATAAATCTTTCCTAGGCCTCCACAGACAAATACATGGAGATTGAACAACATACTACTTAAAGATGTGTGGATAATTGAGTACATAAGGAATGAAATTAATAAATTCCTTGAGACAAATGAAGAATATAACAATATGAAAGCCTTTGGGGTACAGCCAAAATAGTTATCAGAGGACAATTGATAGAAATCAATGTACACGTGACAAAGAGGAGACATAGCTTAACACAAGGCTTCTAACAACTATATTATAGGCAACAACATAAAGCATACAACAGAAAAATCATATAAATTATAGCATAAATAAATAAATGAACTGGAAAACAATGGAAGTTGGTTTGTTGAAAGTATTAACAAAATGAAAAACTGCTGGAAAACTTAACAAAGGAAAAAAAGAAGAATCAAATATATGAAGGGTTACTCCCCGCTCCAAACACCAGAATTACGGTGGGTGGAGAGAAGCTTTCAGAGTACACATTGTTCCTGCAAGGCCAGAATGGAACAACTCGCTCTGAATTGGTGCACCCAGTGGCAATTCCTCAGAAGACTCTCTCTGGTCACAGTGACTTTTTTGTAAGAACAGTTTTGCTGGAACCTTGTTTTTTGTGAATACTACTTTAAGAGAACAGCTGCAGGTTGTGAACTTTTGTTTGCTTCTCAGGAAAAATGCAACAGACACTGTTGTGATGTTAAAATCAGCTTACAAGGAAAGCGTTATGGGAAAAATTCTGTTTAAGTGGGTGTCAAAACAGGTGAAATGTCAACTGATGACAAAGCTCCTTCTGGATGCTCATCAACTTCCGGGAACAGATGAAAATGTCAACTCATATTGTATTTGGAGTTCATTCCATCAGGTCAGACTGTTTGTTAATCAAGCTTTCTATATAGAGGTTCTGAAAAGATTGCATAGCCTGGTCTCTTTTGACACTGCACCCAAAGAGGGTGAGATGAAGTCTCACCATCCTTGCCTCTAAGCGGCCCTCTGGCAGCACTTCTTCCAAGATCGATTTGTTGATCTGACTGGCAGTCCGTACCGCTTTAATATTCCTCACCAGTAACACAGTACAACAGCACCAGTTCTTCTGTGGTCTTCCTTATTCAATGTAAAACTTTTGCATGTATATGAGGAAATGGAAAATACCATGACTTAGGTCAGATGCACCTTAGTCCTCAAAGTAACCTCCCTGATTTTCCACACTTCAAAGAGGTCTTATGCAGCAGAATTACCCAGTGTAATGTTTCGTAACTGCTGCCTCCATGAGCTGTGATTGTGAATCCAAGCAAGACGGAATCCTTGACAACTTCAGCCTGTTCTCTATAATGTCACCTATTCGTCCGGTTGTGAGGATTTTGGTCTTCTTTACATTGAGTTGTAATCCATACTAAAGGCTGCAATTCTTGACCTTCACCAGCTAGTGCTTCAAGTCCTCCGTATCTTCTGCACCAGGGTTGTGTCATCTGTGTACTCACGCTTGTTAATACGCCTTTTTCCAATCCTGATGTCACATTCTTCATATATTACTGCCTCTCTAATGATTTTCTCAGCATACTCATTGAGTAAGTATTATGTGAACCTTGATGTACGTCTTTTCTGATTTTAAACCATGTAGTATTCCCTTGTTCTGGTTTCGCTACTCCCTCCCCAACCATGTTGAAGGTCCTCGGGGGCATAATGAAGTGCTCTGTATTCCCATTCATCTCAAGGCTATTCATATTTTTTATGATCCACACAGTCCAATACTGGGGCACAGTCAATAAGACACAAACATCTTTCTGTTATTCTCTGCTTTTAGCCAAGATCTATTTGACATCAGCATAGATATTCCTTGTCTATGTCCTCTTTGAATCAGGCCTGGATCTCTGGCATCTCCCTTTCAATGTACTGCTGCAAACTTTATGGGATGTTCTTTAGTAAAATTTTCTTTGCATGTGACATTAATGATATTGTGCTACAATTTTTGCATTCTATTTGGTTATCAATCTTTGAAATGGGTACACGTATGGATCTCTTCCAGTCAATTGACCAAATAGCAGTCTTTCAAGTTTCCTGCTATAGATGAGTAAGAGCTTCCAGTTTTTTATCAGCTTGTTGAAAGATTTCAGTTGGTATTTCATCAATTCCTGCAGCCTGTTTTTGGTGACTATTTACAGTGCAGCTTGGACTTCTGTGAGCATCATTAGTTCTTGCTCATATGTTATCTCCTTATATGATTTTCTTTTTGGTGCAATGACTCTTTATACAAGTCATCAAAATATAAAAAAATTCAGACAGGTAGTAGATAAATGATTATGAACCTCTATCCTATTTTCAAAATTGACACAATCTAAAGAGATTTAGGAGACTGCGTATAGAATCATATAGGATTGTAAGTGAGATGAAGAAATGAAAAAGGCTACCAAAGGGAATATGTTAGGGAACCAAATATAAATAAAGTATTGTTTTTGTTTTCTTCATAACAATTTCTTGACATTATATTATGTACCTTTGTTTACTTTGTCTCCCTTTCTAGATTATAAAATTAATAATGGCAGGGTTCGTGTCAGATTTATTTCCAGTGTCAAGGATGATGCTATCCATATGCATGACCTAATGTCGAGAAATATGTATGAATGAAAAAAGGAACTGCAGAATGATGTAAGCGCCTAATCTATATTAGGCAGTGTAACTATAGGGAGAAAACAAATTCCTGACCCAATTTCTTAACTGGGGAAATTCTCTTTAGCTGGGGTACATGAAAGGAGAAAAGAGATTCTGGAACTTGCCCGTGATTGTGGAATGGCACTTCACCCAGCGCCTGAGACTCAATAAATGGTAAATAGAGCTTTAACGCAGTAAGAGCTAACAGCGTGGTTATGGCAGGAGGAGACTGGTGAGGAAATCTAGGGTGCCAGTCAGGGAAAGGTGGGCACAACTAACTACATGGTGCAAACTGGCTGGGGAATTAGTTGATTAAAGTGATTTAAAAGTCAAAAGTAAAATGACATTAATACAGAAGGCTTGGTTTTGGAGTTCATATCATAGCTGTCGAATTTATTTGAAGAAAACATCAGTGCCAGTGGATCACTACTTAAATCTAGTTTCCTTTATATAAAAGAAGTGACTGTAGGCATATTAAGGTCATAAAAAGATCACTAGAAAGACAAAAAAAGAAAAGCAGATCAAAGATTCTTAGAAGAACACCTGGTTATGTGTAGAGCATTGTGGAACTTTGAGTCTTGGTGATGCAAGACTCAAATGAAAAATGAAGAAAAGGTACTGAGAAAGTGCCAATTTCAGCCTGCATTAAAAAACAACAACAACAAGGAAAGCAGTGAAAATAATTTATAAAAATAGTTGTCGTGTTCAAATTAAGTGAGTAGGCTGACAGGGTTCAGAACAATGGGCCACACTGTTGTCACTGCTTATTGTTACTGGGTCTAATGGCAAAAGTCTCTTATTTCCTCCCACTTACTTTCAGAGACCTCGGAGTTCCAGGCTTCATTTAGCAGAGTACCAGCTTTCAAACAAACCTCCGGTTGTCTCTTTCCCTTTCCACTCTATCTCTTTTGTTATTTTTCCTTAGTCCACCCATACTTTTTTTCTTTCTTTCTCATGCATTTTCTCTCCAGGTGATAGAAGTTGTGAATTAGCTATAAAAATTGTCTCACATGAATGCCTGGAGATATTCCAGGTGATCCTGTTTTAAAGTGGCCCCTTCAACCCTTTGATAACACTTTTGCTTTGTGTATGGTATGAACTTGAAAAGATTGGATGAAATTAGTTTCTTGCAAAATTAGTCTCTTATAAGCTCTGGAAACTAGGAACTATTCTGTATAGTTCTTTGGTTCTTGATAGTGTTGTAATATGAAGCAGTCACCCTTGTTGATCATACCAACCTTGTTCAAATCCCGTATTTGTGTTTTATTAGTTTACTGTGGGTTTGCAAGGAGTTTTATCTCTGTAAGTCTTGGAATTTTCATCTGTAAAATAAGGAAAACAATGCACAACTCAAGGTGCTTTCTGAAGAATAAATACGAAGAGCCCTTAAGATGGTTAGAACAATAACCAGTGCACGGAGGTGTCCACTAAGTGGTAACTACTGTCATTGTTCCACCAAAGTTCTATTAAGGTGGACCATGGTGGTTTTTGTCTTGAAAATGATGCCGACAGTTATGCCATCAGTATCTGAAATATCTAGAGGTGCACCTATGGTGGGACTGTCAAAATCAGACAGCCTATGTAGAAAGGCCTGATGAGCTACCTCTAAGAATTAGCCAGAAAAATGGAAAGATAGCAACTGACTATTGTACGGTATACTGCTGAAAGACGGGTCGCCTAGACCAGAGGTACTGCACAAAAGCTGTTCGTAACCATGGACTCCAACAAAACAGTGGTCATGAAAATGGCACAGGTCCATTCCCACAAGTCTGTTTTGTTCTGTTACATGTTGGGTTGCCATGGCCTGGAGCTGAAAGCAGCTAGTAGCAACACTACAACGCTATCATTGTTGTCTTGGGTTTACTCATTCCTCTCTTGATGTCTCAATTATCCCTATAAATGACTTTGGTCTCTTAGACTTGAGAGAGGATGGAAGTACTCTGTGTGGCTGTTTTACTTCTGGGCAGATGGATGACTTTTTCTGCTGGAGCATTTGGTATGTGAAAGCTTCAGAATCAGTTTACAATGAATTTTGGGATAGGTTTGTTATTCTTATTGATCCCTTTCACAGCCTAACTCCACAGTGCTCAGAGCCTAAGCAATTGATTCTTGCATTAATTAATTTACCCAGGACAAATTTGTTTAGCACTCACTGTCACGAGCGGCACCATTAATAATTACTTAATGCTCGTTGACATTTTCGAATGCTCGGTTTATTCACTGCAAACACACATCAAACAATCTTAAAACTAACTTAAATTATTACTATGAGGGAAACTCACAATTAATTCAGTATAATAGTCCCATTAAGCATTGCCCTCATCGGTGTACTCACCCCGGTAGAGTTGGAGAGAGCAGGACTTGATGTATCCTTGGTTTCCAGCTCTCTGAAAAGTCAGTGTCTCTACCCAGGCCTTTTATAGGCAGTCTTGCTGGCTCATTGACGTCATTCAAGGTCTTATCAGGGTTCCCCAGATATGTTTGGGGTGGCTCCTAGTCCACTTGTTTACTTCTTTGCTGTGAGCCAGCATTTTTGCAGGGCCTTATGGGACTTTAATTTTCTTTCAAGATGGAGTTGCTTTTGTTAATCATTCATCATCTTGCAAGGCAGTTCCGGGTCTTGCAAGGCAGCTCTTTATTGCTCTCATCACTCTCTCGATACCAAGTTATTTTCTATTATCATTAGTTGCCAAACTCCATTTTAGGGTATTGTGGGGATTATATAAAGTGTTGAAAAGCAAGAATATTCATTTTAGGACTAAGGTACACCTGACTCAAGCCCCCAAGCCAGGATCTATTTAATCTCATCAGATGCATGTGAAAGTTGGACATTGAATAAGGAGGACTAAATAAGAATTGATGAATTTGAATCATGGTGTAGGCACAAATTTTTGAAAGTGCTCCTGATAAAGAACAAACAAATCTGTCTTGGAAGAAGTATAGCCAGAATGCTTCTTAGAAGCAAGGCTGATGAACTTTTGTCTCACATTGTTTGGCCATGTTATTAGGTGAGAACACTATTCTGTGATGCACAGGATTTTCATTGGCTAAATTTTTGAAGTAAATCACAAGACTTTTTTTCCAAACATGCTTTAGTCTGAAAGCTTTGCTGAAACCTGTCAACTCTGCTGCTATGTGAAATAGCAACACACAATAGTAGGACCAATAAATAGAAGGTTGATATTTTGAGATAAAATTCAGATAAGATTCTTGATGAGAAGTTATTTTTGGCTTTACTCTACATAAAACTTTATTTTCATTGCATTTTATTTTTCCATGGCACCATTAGGGGATTACTTGAGTCCTTACCCAAGGTCTTGCATGAGTCTGAGTTTACCTCCCCAATTTCCAGACGTTTCAGGTGTGAATGTTGCTGTGGGAGCGAGGAGGAGGCACAACGTTTTGGTCTTTTTAAAACTGTAAATGCTGTCTGGGTAGCAGATTGCAGAAATCATTCAGAATCTTAATATAATGGATTTCTTCCACTCAGTTGGCCAATTAGCTGTCTCCCAAATTTCCTGGCACAGATGAGTTGAGTGCTTCTAATGCTTTATCAGCTTGTTGAAACATTTCAGTTGGTATTCCATCAATTCCTGGTGCTACGACCAGACATCTGCGATCCAATGTTCATCGCTGCGCAGTTCTCAATTGCAAAGAATTTGAAACAGCCTACATTTCCATCAGCAGATGAATGCATTAAAAATATCTTGTATATGCCCACAATGGAGCACTACGCATCCTTAAAAAAACAGTGATGAAAGATGAAGCATCTTGTCTCTTGAAAAGGGTTGGAAGCTATTATGCTGAGGGGTTAACTAAGCACAAAGAGACAAGTACAACATGAATCCACTGAGGTAAGTTTAAACAGCAGGATGGGCACAGGGGAAAATGCACACATTACACAGTTCCTGGCCTGATAAACAGATGCTCTGGCAAGAGCCAGACCCCCCACAATAATGCATATATCAATAACAACAAAAAATTAAAATATGCAGATAGTACCTGTGCAGAACGACATCTTTCTCACCTCCCAAATTCCCCTGTATACTTTATGGCCCACAGAGGGGTGGGAGAAGAAAGAAGGCAATAGAAGAGGGGACTGATCCACCCAAGGGGAGGGTATTTTCATCTCTCCACAGGGAAGGGAGAGAGAGAATAGACCTCATTCTGGTGTGCCAAGTCTTGAGGGAAACGTCCCTACTCAGAGAAGCTCATTCAAAGAGAAGACAGAAGGACCAGCCTCAGATCAAGGCATGACATTCCCGTCCTAAATGACAGAGCCAAAGGGGGAAGCACTGAAGATATAGTTCAGGGAGAGCAGCCAATCTGACCTGCCTACATGTGTGCAAACCAAGAGGGGAGTGTAACAGACCAGCAATGGGAGCAAAGCCACAAAATCCCTGAAGAATCCCAATTGTAGACTTCTGACTTACGGGGTAGGGAGGAGGGGCAGCATTTGGCACCTCATCTGAACTGGTTGGGGGATATTCATAATAGGACCACACTGAAAGTCTAAAGGTGCAATGGAGTGGTGGGTGGGGTACTGGACCACTCCATCCTTGACTCCAGGAAGAGCAATGGGGTCTCATAGAAGGCACACCCCTAAGTCATGAATGCTGAAGACTAAAAGGGGATAAGGGCTGTTAGGTAGGTGAGTCCTGGGATATGGATCCTTGAAAGAAAAGGGGATGAGACTGATGAATTATCACAGGGCCTGCTCCCTATTTAACAGAGAGATACTCATCTACTCTGGGTCAGGACAGCAATTAGACTTGGAACTATTTGTGTGGTCTCTCCCTTTTTTCTCTTTCTTTTGGTGTTTAGCTATATAAGATAGGCAGGATAAGTCATCCCAAGGCGATAGCAATGAGACCATAGGTTCTGAGGTGGGGTGGGGCTTGGGAGAGGAGGAGGTGGGATCAGGGGAGCAGCAAGCCCATAACAGTCAGAGACAAGGGAATAATCAGGGATCTAAAATTGACAATGAAGAGGGTGTAGCATTCCTGGTCATGTTTGATCAATTGAATGTATTTGAGAAGAATTACTAAGAGGTGAATGATGGGTAAACATGATAGTGGAACAGGAGGAAAGAAAAAAGAAAAGGATGAAAGAACAGGAAAGTAAAACTTATGTATATAGACATAAATATAGATGTGTAAATATATAAAGATATCAAGATATATCTATTTATGCATAAATATAATATATATTAATATAATAAAATAATAATGGCTGCTGGGGGGTAGGATGTGGGAAGGAGCAGATAATGAACAGATATCAAAGAGTTAAAGAAGAAAGTGTTTTGAAGCTTATGGTGGTAGCAATTGTGCAATTATGTTTGATCTAATTGAATTATGGATTATTATAATATATGTAGGTGCTCCCAACAAAAGGATAAAACAAAAATTAAAAAGAAGATGGAAAGAATACACAGAGCCAGCCACTGAACCACATAAAACTACTGGACATTCCATCACTTAGGAGGTAGCACATGAGCAAAAACAAGGCTCTAGGAATTGATGGAGTACCAAGTGAAATGTTTCAAGAAGCTGATGAAGCATTAACAGCACTCACTCATCTATGCCAGAAAATTTGGAAGGCAGCTACTTGGCCCACTGACTGGAAGAGATCCATATATGCGAATTAACAGACTGCTCAAATTAGCACAATACCACTGGTACCACATGAAAGCAAAATTTTGCTTAAGTTTATGTAGCAAAGTTTGCAGCAGTACATTGGTAGGGAGGTGCCAGAAGTTCAGGCCAGATTCTTACGATGGCATGAAACAAGGGATATCATTGCTAAGAGCAGTGAATACTAGAAAGATGTTTACACATGGTTTACAGAGCATGCGAAGGCATTTTACTGTATGGTTCATAACAAACTATGCACAGCCTTAAGAATAATGGGAATACAGAACACTCCATTGTGCTCCTGAGGAACTTGAACATGGATGAAAGGGTGGTTGTGCGAACAGAACAAGGGAATATTGCATGGTTTAAAATCAGAAAAGGTGTGTGTCAAGGTTGTATCCTCTCACAGTACTTATTCAATCCATATGCTGAGCAAATTATCACATAATCTAATTAATACTCAGAAGAATGCAGTATCTGGCTTGGAGGAAGGCTTATTAACACCTTGCAATAAGTAGATGACACAACCTTGCTTGCTGAAAGCGAGGCTCACTGGAAGCACTTGCTGATGAAGATCAATGATTGCAGCCTTCAGAATGGATTACAATTCAATGTCAGGAAAACTCAAATTCTCTCTGACAATGGGGAACATCATGATAAATGGAGAAAAGGTTCAAGGTATGAAGGAGTTAATATCTTTTGGATTCGCCATCAAAGCTCATGGAATTAAGATTTAAGACATTAAAGATTTGTGTAAATTTTTGGATCAAGACCTTTTTAAAATGTTGAATGGCAAGAGTGCTACTTTGAGGAATAAGGCACGCCTGACGTATGCTGTGGCGCTTTTACCTGCTTCATATGCCTGTGAAAACTCAACATTGCATAAGGAAGCTCAAAGAAAAGTGGATGCATGTGAATTATGGTGCTGGTGAAGAATATTGAAATTAGCATGGATTGCCAAAAAAAAGAACAAACCAATCGATGTTGGAAGAAGTATGTGCAGAAGATTCCTTAAAGGTACAGATGGTGAGACTTTTTCTTATGTACTTTGGCCATTTTGTCAGGAGAGACTAGTCCTTGGAGAAAGACACCATGCTTTGTGAAGAGAGGGGAGAGCGAAAAAGAGGAAGGTCCTTAATATGATGGACGGACACAGTGACTGCAGCAAAGAGCCCAGGCATAGGGACAATTGGGAGGCTGGTGCGGACCGGGTAGTGTGTCATTCTCTTGTCCATAGAGTTGCTGTGAATCACAACTGACTCGGTGCCTAACAACAACAACAGCAGCAACAACAACAACAGCAAGTCTTGATATTTGTTTTTGCTAATGCCCCCTTTTCTGTATTAATGCAATCAATGCATACTTTATATTAAGTAATAATGCTATTCTAGTCCTCCACATGAAATCGAATGTTTTTTTGAAAAGTATATGTATTTCTGAGGAGGGTATAATGAGTGGGCACCCTCATGCATTCTAAATAAAAGTAGTCCTTAGTATAATCACCTGGAAATTAATTTGGTTTTAAATAGATCAATACATTTTTAAATGCTTGTACATTTCCAATGCTGGCTGCTTTTCCTGTTTGGGTTTCTGTTTACTTTCAGTTTAAAAATTTTTTTAACTGTCTCTCTGTATTTACCTCTCCTGGACTTTATATACTGGAAAGCCCACAATAACAATAATATCAAATAAATATATATTATATAATATATAATAAATGTATATGTATATAATAAAAAGAAGAACAAAAGTACTAAAATATAAAAATAAACCAGGGGGAAACTCTTGGAGAATAAAAGCAGAAAAATATTGAATACTGGAAAAAAATTAAATGGATCAAAATGGAGATGAAATGATCAGGTATCACATCCTAACCCAATTACATCTGCCATGATTAAGTTTATAATACTATTTTTCTGATAGTTAGGTTACTCACATCCCTTGACTACGGTCAGAGGGAATGCACCAGAGGCTTCCTCCATGGAGGGCCCTGAAAATGCATTTTGGACTCCCTAGCCTTCTGTTAGGCGGTCACAATTTAACCTCTGCTAACAGTCCCTTCTTATTAGTGTCGTATTGTTTATGCCAGTCATCCACATAAACCCTCCTTTGGATTTTGTTACTTATCATCCTTGGATCACACAGGTGGTTGCACTTCTTCCATGTGGATTTAGGTGACACCTCACTTAGATGGCTGCTTGTTTGAATAGAAGCATTTGAGACTCCAGATGCCAGTATTATTTTTTTTGATAGCTGGGCGCTATCTGCTTTCTTCACTACATTTTGCTGTAGCACACACGTATTCAGCGATTTCTTCCTGATGATGAGTTTCAAGCAAGTACATGTCATAGGAACTAATTTTTCTTAGATTGAGGCTATAATTCAGTGAGAGTCAGAATCCACTCACTTGTCTATGGTTTATGGATCTCTGGTTTACTTTAGAGGTCTCATCATTTTATGACAGAGAACATTGTCAAACATCCCCCTGGTGAATAAGGTAATTCTATTAATAGTGCCATTAATTTATTCATTGGTATCAAACTTAACATAAGTTGAGAACAGGAAGTTATGCAAGTATATACCAGCTCCAAACCGCAATTCATGAGTTATTGATTTGTATAGATTAAACTCTTGAATGATTGAGCACTCTTTACACTGACCATGGCTGTTGGCGATAGGAGAAACTTTCCAGTAACATTCATTCACAAGGGCAGAACCAAGCCTATCATATGAATACATGCCATAGTAAAGCAAGGAGGGCATAAAAATAGTAAATGTAAGGTTGGGCTGAGTCATCTTTTATTGAGCTCCTACAAAGCAAGGGATCCTAACTAAGACCCAGAAATGCACAATTCCACAGCCTTGGGGTGGCAGTTATCCGTTTCTTCTCACATCAGGGTGTTTCCCTCTTAGGCCCAAGGGTTATAGCTAAGTTTCAGGTAAAACCCAGTTCATTCAGTGGGGTTTCCATATTGAGACCCTCTGGTGTGACCTAGGAAGGATGCCATGTTTGCTGAAGCTACAGAGTCTAAAGAAATGGTAGCTCATAGAATACAGCCTAGCTCACAAAGGACTGGATTGATACTAGGTCAAAAGTGTCTCACCAGGAACATAATACCAGGCTTATTCTTCCCTAGAATTCTATATATGTATTGTTAAGCCTTTTCTCCCTGATAAGAAGTTGCTCCTCCCCATTTACCCATCAACCAAGGAAGGTATAAATGCATCTTCAGACGCTCCCATCTTCCCATCTTGACTTGACTTCCCAGTAAGGTTCCCTTAACACTCCTGCAGGGGTATCTGTTGATTTGGCATGAATTTATCACAATGTTCTCCCTTTCCCCACTTCTTGAAAGAGTAACCGCAGCTGAGCGCTCCTCTATTGAGGTTGTTGTATAAGGGGGATGATGTATGGTTCATGGCTGCTAGCTAGGCAGGCTCTGTACCTCTCTGTTTGGGAGACCAGATCAGAAATTTAGGTTGCCTGTGAGCAAAGGCCTGCTTCCCCCTTGGTGTTTTTCCTTATACTGGTGGGTTCACACAGTAGTTGTCCTTTTGTGATTGACTAACTTCACTGAGCATAATGGTGTACAGGTTCTTCCATGTCATGAAGTGTTCCTGCTTTCATCACTGGTTTTTAGGAATGCATGGTATTCCTTTATGTGTATATACCATAGTTTCTTATCCCATTCTGCTACTGTTACACACTTGGGTTATTTCTAGTTTATTGCCATCATGCACTATGCTGCAATGAACACGGGAGGGCATTTATTCATGCCCTGTTCCTTATTTCTTTGTGACGTGTGCCAAACAGTGGTGTTGCCGGATCTTATGGAATTTCCGGTCCCAGTTGTTTGACATAGCGACATAACGCTTTCCAAAGTGGTTGTACGTGTTTGTAAATCTATCAACAGTGGAAACGAGTTCCAGTTTTTCCACGTTATCTGCAGCATTTGCTGTTTTCGGCTCTTTTTGAATTGGGCTATCACTGTGTGTGTAAGGTGGTACCCCATCATAGTTTTAATTTGCATCTTCTGGCCATGACTGTAAGCAATTTTTCTTGTTTGTTAGCAATTTGAGCGTCATTTTTGTTGAACTGTCTGTACATGTCTTCTGCCCACTTTTTAATTGGGTCATTTCTTATTCTCTTACTGAGGTATAGAATTCTTTAGATTTTGGTAAGTAGACTCGTGTCCATGGAGTTTGTGGTAGTCACTTAGTCTGGTGTCAATTTAAGGATTAAGAGTGTAAGGGTGGAGTCTAGGCTGTCAATCTGGAGCTAGCCAATGAGACTTCTGTGTGGGCATAGCCTACTCTTGAGAATTCTGGGAAATCTGGTACTTCCTCCTGCAAGGCAGAAGACACCTCTTTCTCTCTGCTACTCCCTGGGAGACATTGCAGAAGACAAGTCACATGGATGCAATCAGACCTCAGTTGGAGAAGTCACAGAGAGACACCTGCCAGCACTGAGATGTGTACAGCACCACTGGACCCAAAGACTATCTACCCACTGGCTTATGATCATCCTGCATTTGGCTTCAGTGCAAGTGTTTCGTGAGTCTGAAGAGGACTTTAGAGATTGGTATTGGACATATGGGCTAATATCAGATTTATGGCCTTGGACGGGACTGGGTTGGGATGTTTTCTCAATGTTCAATTCCTCTTGTGTATAAACCTCTCCCTCATATACAAATGCATGTTTATGAATTTGCTTCTCTAGTCTACCCAGATTAACACAAGGTTATTGCTTAAAATTTCCCCCCAATCTGTGGGCTCTCATTTTACTTTTTCAATTAAGATATTTTGATGTAAGTAGTGATTTATTTTTAATAGACCCCAGTTGCCTACTTTGTCTTCATTTATGCCTCTTTTTAATACTTCTCTTTCTATGTCTGTGTATGTAAAGACCCAGTCCCTTGTTCTGTTCTTTTCTCATTAATAATTCCTTCCTTCGAGAACTGACTCATTTCTCAGGGTTCAACTATGCCAATTGTGACTAAATATTTCTAGGCTTGCTTACCCTTTCATGATTTCTCTAAAAACAACTTTATAGCCATACTCTAAGTAATCCTAATAAGTAATAGCGTCATTGTCTTAGTCCCTAAGACTTGAAAAAATTCCATCTTTGTTTTATCGCTTCTCTTTGATTCCTTATATATTTCTATCTATCCTATGAATATTGTCTCACACTCCTCATTCTGTGTGCTGTAATTTCAGTTTAGCCGTCAGTCCTGCTGTTGCATTGGACTTCCTGCAGTGATCTTTTGGGTATTTCTTCCGTCATTTATTCATAAAGAATGTTTAATAGTCTGGTTGTATTCATCTTTCACAGACATGGTTTCAATATGTTACTTTTCTGCTCAATTATTTATGTGCAGAATAAATTCATTTTATTCTGAATAAATAAATTCAGTTGTCTGCCCAAGTTCCTCTGAAGTCTAGCTCCAAGTTATTTATACAATCTTGCTTCTAAAGACCCCTAAGAATAATCCTTTTCTAAAGCTAATCTAGTGACAGCTATATGACTAACTCTTAGTAAAAAATGATATCTCCTAGGTTTTTCCCGTTTCTTAAGCATGTCATGTTTATTATAATTTCTGTAACTTTATCTTGCGGTTTTCCTTATCTGGAATGCCAGATTTCAAAATCTTATTAATCCTCAGGGTCCACCATAGGAACTCACATCTCCATGCAGTGAATACATATGCACACACAATACACACATACATACATACACTTACATACACATATTATATGCACATGCATGATTCCATAACACATATATATTCTATAAAACATGTACACACATATGTATGTACATACAATTCCCTCTCACATTTTTCAACTGAAATTCTTGAGTTCTTATTATCTACAAACCATTCATACCCATGCTTAATAACATGAAGCTTTTATCATTTAACACTTTGTATGTTACAACCCTGTAGACACATAAGCTTTCTAAGAGCAACACTTTGGTCTATGTTTAGCTTTGTCCTTCTGAGCATCAACAAGGCTATGGATGACACTGGGATCCCAGGATACATTTGTGGGCACTACATTGGAAATAAACCTCCAGTGATCTTCCTCTGTCCAGAATGGAGGGATGGGAAGAAAGTGGTTACCAAAAAGAGTGCATTGGAGAGATGACTATAGAAGATCAAAATGATAAATGATTGGTTAAAATCTTGTCAGTTGATCTCCTGTCTGATGCACGTTAGGTCTTGTGGTAGTTACAGAATCTGGTGTCAATTTGAGACTATTTTGAGTGAAAGGGTGGATTCTAGCCTGTCAATCACGTTGCAACTTGATGACTTCATTTGGAGACATGACAGATATAAATAGCTCACTGGAGCCCAGACACACACTCTGTGTGTCTTCCTGATGACAAGCCACATGGAGACTTCTGATGTAACCAGATCCCTGAGCTGGAGAAGCCACATGGAGACCCATGACAGCGCTGAGATGCTTCCTCCGCCACTGCATCCACAACGATTTCCACCCACTGGCCTCTGGTCTTCCTGCATTTGGTGTGATTGCATGTGTTATGTAAGTATGAAAAGGAAATTATAGAATGGTATCCAACATATGGGCTAATATCGGACTTGTGGACTTGATCTGTACTGGGCTGGAATGTTTTCTTAATGTACAATTTCTCTTTAATATAAAGTTCTCTCTTACACACATACGAGTGTCTATGAATTTGTTTCTCTAGTCAACCCAGACTAACACAGGTCTGATCTGGTTTCCATAATTTTCTATATTTTTTTACTTTTTGTTTGTTCGTATTGGGTTTTCTCTCAGATGTCTTATGATATTGGGGTAACACTCTTGAATTTGTGTTACATGTCTTTTTCTGTTTTTCTTTTTTTTTTTCCTTTTTTTTTAACAATTTATTGGGGCTCATACAATTCTTTTCACAGTTCATACATATACATACATCAATTGTATAAAGCACATCTGTACAGTCTTTGCCCTAATCATTTTTTTCTCTTTTCTTCTTTTACATTTTATTAGGGACTCATACAACTCTTACCATAATCCATACATATACATACATCAATTGTATAAAGCACATCCATACATTCCCTGCCCCAATCATTCTCAAGGCATTTGCTCTCCACTTAAGCCCCTTGCATCAGGTCCTCTTTTTTTTCCCCCTCCCTCCCCAGCCCCCCCCTCCCTCATATGCCCTTGGTAATTTATACATCGTTATTTTGTCATATCTTGCCCTATCCGGAGTCTCCCTTCCCCACTTCTCTGCTGTCCCTCTCCCAGGGAAGAGGTCACATGTGGATCCTTGTAATCAGTTCCCCCTTTCCAACCCACTCACCCTCCACTCTCCCAGCATCGTCCCTCACACCCTTGGTCCTGAAGGTATCATCCACCCTGGATTCCCTGTACCTCCAACCCTCATATGCACCAGTGTACAGCCTCTGTCCTATCCAGCCCTGCAAGGTAGAATTCGGATCATGGTAGTTGGGGGGAGGAAGCATCCAGGATCTGGGGGAAAGCTGTGTTCTTCATCGATACTACCTGACACCCTAATTAACCCATCTCCTCTCCTAAACCCCTCTATGAGGGGATCTCCATTGTTCGACACTTGGGCCTTGGGTCTCCACTCTGCACTTCCCCCTTCATTTAATATGATATATATATATACATATATACACATACATATATACATATACACATACATACACACACTTATATCTTTTTTTTTTTTGCATGATGCCTTATACCTGGTCCCTTGGCACCTCGTGATCGCACTGGCCGGTGTGCTTCTTCCATGTGGGCTTATTTGCTTCTGAGCTAGATGGCCGCTTGTTCACCTTCAAGCCTTTAAGACCCCAGACACTATCTCTTTTGATAGCCGGGCACCATCAGCTTTCTTCACCACATTTGCTTATGCACCCATTTGTCTTCAGCGATCCTATCATGGAGGTGTGCAGTCAATGATATGATTTTTTGTTCTTTGATGTCTGGTAACTGATCCCTTTGGGACCACTCGATCACACAGGCTGGTGTGTTCTTCCATGTGGATTTTGTTGCTTCTGAGCTAGATGGCCGCTTGTTTATCTTCAAGCCTTTAAGACCCCAGTCACTATCTCTTTTGATAGCCGGGCACCATCAGCTTTCTTCACCACATTTACTTGTTCACCCACTTTGGCTCCAGCCATTGTGTCGGGAGAGTGAGCATCATAGAGTTCCAATTTAATAAAAGAAGGTATTCATGCATTGAGGGAGTGTTTGAGTAGAGGCCCAAGGTCCTTCCGCCACCTTAATACTTGACCTATAAATATAGACACATAGATCTATTTCCCCATCCTCCTATATATATTTGCATGTACATGTCTTTGTCTAGACCTCCATGAATGCCCTTTGACTCCTAGCTCTTTCCTCCATCTCCCTTGACTTTCCTCCTGCCCTACTACCATGCTTCATCGCCACCTGGGCTAGAGTATACCTCTTCTCTAAGCAACCTTACCCTTGATCATTTCCCACCAGGCCAGCCACTCCCCCTTCTCTACCATTTGGGGTCCCATGTTTTTCCCTTGTCCCTGGGTTTGTTAACACCACTTCCTTACCCCCCCCCTACCCCTCCACCCCAAGTCCCCCCAGAACTGTCGGTCCCGTTGTTTTTCCTCCAGATAGTTCATCCAGCCTGTCCTATTCAGACAGACCTGTGGAGTCACTAACATGCATGAAAACTAGACAGAGGAAAACAAAGCAACAGTATACAACCAGACAACAAAACAACAAAAACAAACCACTGACAAAGAACAGAACAAAACAGTTCACAAGAGAAAAGCTTGTAGTTAGTTCAGGGATCGTTTGCTGGCCCTTAGGAGCGTTTTCCAGTCCAGTCTGTTGGGGCACCACGCCCTGGCCTCTTTTTTTCAATATATGAAACCCTGGATTTATGAACCTATATAGACAACAGGTAGAATAAAGGTTAGGGGGAGTAAAATGTTGGTGGTGAAGGAGTTCAAGGAAAAACAATGTTTTGAAACTGATCGTGGTAGCAATTGACTATACCATTTGATGTGATCAAAGTTATTGAACTATGGAGTGATATGATATTTGAATTAACTCCCAATAAAACCATTTTGAGAAAAACGAGAATGTTATGGAAAGCATAGAAAACACAAAACATATCGCTTCTTGGCCTTTTGGATAAGATCAATTTAGAAAGCACAAAAAAATCTATTAATATCAAGTAATCACCAGTTATTTCACCCAATCTGGGCATCAGTACTTGTGTTAGAAGCAAATTAGTGACACTCATATATGTGTAAGAAAGAGCTTTTTATTAAAAAGCTTTTTATGAGGGGGTACACTCCCAAATTAATTTTTGAGGCTATTTATTACAAAACAGCCTTATCAACTTCAAAGTGCTCTCCATTACATTTAATACATTTGTCAAATCTGTGATTCTATTCTTGGAAACATTTTTTAAACTCATCTGTTTGGATGGCTGGCAGCACCTCCCTCCTGTTTTCTTCACTTCTGTGTCATCAAATCAACGACCTCTATGTTCTTCTTCATGGAAACAAAAAGAAGGTAAACTGAGTGAGTAAGGTGCAGGAGAGGTATGCTATTTTTTGCCCTAAACTGGCACACTGAGATGGTTGCACGAGCTGGTGCACTGTCATGGTGGGCCAAACCAGTCCCCCATCTGCCACAAATCAGGGCTTTTTTGTCGCACTTTATTACACAGTCTTTTCAGAGCATCTAACTAGAAAGCTTGATTAACAGTCTGACCTGGAGGAATGAACTCCAAATGCACTATGAGTTGACATTTTCATCCAGTCAGAAGTTCATGGATGTCCAGAACGAGGTTTGTCTTCATTGACATTTCACTTTTTTTGAAATGAGAAAACCACTGTATCCTTGAGGTTTTCCCATTGCACTGTCTTTGTAAGCTGCATTCAACATCACAACAGTTTCTGTGTAACTTATCTCGAGCAGGAAACAAAATTTTCTAGCCTAATGCTGTTCTCTTATATCGACCATCATAATAAATGAAGTTTGAGTAAAACTGCCTTTACAAAAATATTCACTGTGCTCACAGAGATCCTTCCCAGGCTATGCCACTTGGTGCACTAACTCGGAGTGAGTTGCTTGATGCTTGCCTAGGTGGGAAATATGTACTATGAAAGCTCCACTCAGCAGAGATCTATACCAAGAAAACAACCCAGATACCAAGAAACAACCCAGCCCAGTTCATCTGTGTTAGTCTGGGTAGACTAGAGAAACAAATACAGAGAGATGCTCATATGTGTTTAAGAAAGGGCTTTATAAACAAGAGCAATTGAATATCGAGAAAACATCCCAGTCTAGTCAAAATCAAACACATAAATCTGATATTAGCCCATATGTCCAATACCAATCTATAAAGTCCTCTTCAGACTCATGGAACAAAAGCAATGATGCTGAATACAGGAAGATCACAGGCAAGTGGGTGGAAAGTCTTATGGATCCAGTGGTGTTGTAAGCATCTCAGCACTGGCAGGGGCCTCTACGTGGCTCCTCTGGCTCAGAACACTAGCGTAGTTCCATGTGTCTTCTTCACAGGGATGTCTCACAGGGAGGAAAGAGAGTCTCCTGCCTCCAAGGAAGAAATGCAGGAATTCCCAGAATTCTCAGGAGAAGGCCATGCCCACACAGAGGCCTCATTGGCTACATCCTGACTAACATCCCGCCTATATCGATTGACACCTGATTATGTAACTACCACATTATCTCCAGTCCATAAATCCAATATTAGTCCATCAGTCCCTCTCTAGACTTGCACAGTTACATGCAGTGATCAGAATGCAGGAAGATATCAGGATGGTGGGTGCAAACTCATGTGGATCCAATAGCAGTAGTTCTGGCAGGTTCAGAAGGCTCGGCTTGCCAGCAGGAAGGTGAAGGCAAAGAGAGAGAGAAGGAGGTTCCCAGGATATTCCTTATGAAAAGACTGCACCCCAAAGGAAGCACTATTTTACCTGACTGACAGGCTACACTCCACCCCTACACTTTTATATATCTTCAGGTTGATGTGAAATTATGTAACTACCACAGTACTTTTTGGAAATATTTTTTATTTGAGAGGCACACAGATTTTAAACTAGAATTTTAATCAATATTTGAAGTCATTATATTTGAATTTTTATTTTGCTACTTATTTTCAAGTTACTTAATTTGGTGCCTGAAAAGTGTCAATGGAAAATCAAATATCTAAGTTAATCAAATATAAATACGTCCTTAAATATCAAGATATTTCTGGGCATAATGAAGTTAAAGGGAGAGAAATGCCCTCCCATTCTTTAAAACTTAAAAATAAAAACCCTGGCCAATATATATGAAACAACAGTCTTCAGTCATTGGACAATTCGTTGCACTCATTCATGAGAAAGGAAAAGAAATAAGATGATTTCTGAGATTGGCCTAGTTTATCAGAGACCACTTTGAAACAGCAGCGTAGGAAAGAAGAGTCCTGTTCAAGCCTTGTAAGTTTCAATGAGCTGAGCAGGTAAAAAAAAAACTTTTTTTGGCAGCATGACATATTGAAAATTGTAAATATGGCGCTTCAACCCATCTCGCTAACTCTCACTAAATGAATGGGTGGGACAATGTTAATAGGTTATACACAACATTAATAAAGGGAATTAGTCAATTTTCATTATCACCCAGCCTCCCCCACCCCTGGCCTCCCACCGCAGCCACTATGTAAATCCATCTTGCGTAAGGCCCCCCTCTCTTTTCTACTGCCCTTGACTTTCCCAAGTGTGGTGCCCTTCACCAAGGATTGGTCTCTCCTGACAACTTGTCCAAAGTATGTGAAACAAAGTCTAGACATTCTTGCCTTTAAGAACACTCTTGTTGTACTTCTTCCAACACAGATGTGTTTTTCTTTTGGCAGTCCAGGGTACTTTCAATATTCTTCACCAGCACCATAACTTAAATGAATTAATTCTTCTTATTCAGTATCCAACTTTCACAAGTATAAGAGGCAATTGAAAACACCATAACTTGGGTTAGGTGTACTTTAGTCCTCAAAATAACATTCTTGCTTTTCAAATCTCGAAAGAGGTCTTGTGCAGCATATTTACCTAATGGAACACATATTGAATCATATGATTCAGCAATTCCCTAGGTAATTATTTAAGACAATAAAAATATAGATCAATAAATTTGCATATATGCACAGTCATAGGAATTGTATGTATAACAGTTCTAAAGTGTAAACAATACAAATGTGGTAAACTGGTGTGTGCATGTACAAGTTATGGTACATATCTATAATGCTGTATTATTCAACCACAAAGTGAAACAAACAAACAAACAAACCAAAACAGTGCCACAACAACATAACTCTCCAGAATGTTATACTGTGTGAGAGAACAAGGGAAAAATGACTAGATGATTTACAAGTCTATGTTTATAGCATTTTAGGTAGGGCAAAATTATAGAAACAAAGAATATTGGATTGGAAAAGAGCTGAGGCTGTAGAATGAGATATAACTGAGAACCATCAGGGAACATTTTGAAGTGATGGAAAATTTCTCTATCTTTATTGCGGTAGCTATTATATGACATTTTAAATTTGTCAAATGCCTATATATTATGAATTTTATTGTTTACAAATAATACTTCAATAAAGTGAACTAAAATACTGACTAGAACGTATTTTAATAGCACATCTCTGTGATACACTGTTTTTGAAAACAAGTAAAAAGTTTTCAAACTGTCTTATTAAAGGCTGGAATATAATTATCATGATTAAGAAATGTATTTGATTGTTTTAAGGCAATGACATGATTTCTTTTTCATTCTTTCTTAATAAAATATCATGTTATTGGGGGCTCTTACAGCTCTTATAACAACATCAGTTGTACCAAGTACATTTGTACATATGTTGTCATCATCATTTTCAAAATATTTTCTTTCTTGGTATCAGTTCTGCTTCCCTCACCTCCCACCCTAATGGACCTCTGATAAATTAGTATCATTTACTAATTAACACCACTTGCTGTCTCCCTTCTTCCACATTACTGTTTTTCTTTCCCCAGGGTAAGGGGGGTGATTACACATCACTGTAGTTGCTTCCCCCTTTCTCTTCCTTCTCTACCAACCTTCCCCCTACCCTCGTGGTATAGCTACTCCTATTGCTGTTCCTGAGGGGTTATCTGTCCTGGATTCCATGTGTTGAGAGCTCTTGTCTGTACCAGTGTACATGCTCTGGTCTAGCTAGATTTTTTTAAATTAGGGGCTCATACAACTCTTATCACAATCCATACATATACATACATCAATTGTATAAAGCACATCTGTATATTCTTTGCCCTAATCATTTTCAAAGCATTTGTTCTCCACTTAAGCCCTTTGCATCAGGCCCTCTTTTTTTCCCGCTCCCTCCCAGCTTCCCCCTCCCTCATGAGTCCTTGATAATTTATAAATTATTATTTTGTCATATCTTGCCCTATATGGCGTAGCCAGATTTTTAAGGCAGAATTTGGGTCATGATAGCAGGTGGGGGGGGAGAAAACATTAAAGAACTAGAGAGATGTGTGTCCCATCAGTACTATGCTGCACCCTGGCTGTTTTGTTCTTTCTTTGTGACCCTCCTTTGAGGAAATGTTCAATTATATATCGATGGGTTTTAGGTCTCCACTCTGACCCCCATCATTTGCATCGATATATTTGTTTGTTTGGGATCTTCTGATGCCTGATACCTAATCCTATCGACACCTCATTGTCACACAGGCTGGTGTGCTTCTTCCACGTGGACTTTGTTGCTTCCCTGCTAGATGGCCACTTGTTTAGCATCAAGCCTTTAAGACCCAAGACAGTAGATCTTTTACTAGCTGGGCACCTTCATCTTACACACCACATTTGTTTATGCACCTATTTTGACTTCAGCAATCATGTCAGGAAGCTGAGGATCACAGAATGCCAGGTTATTAGAACAGTGTTCTTGCACTGAGGGAGTACTTGAGTAAAGACCCAAAGCCCATTTGCCACCTTAATTCTTAACATTTAAATATATGTACATAGATATATATCCCTATTGTTATATATTAATGTATTTACATATATGCATGCTTAACTATATGCCTCTATAAATGTCTTTGCCTTCTAGTTCTTTCCTCTATTTCTTTTTGCTTTCCTCCTGTACTACTATTTTGTTCCATGAAATCCCATTAGGCATTCCACCCCTCCTCACCATTGATTTTAGGTCCCTAATTGTTCCCTTTTCCCTAGGTTTATTGGCTCCCCTTCCCTTTCTCCTACCTTTTCCATGTCCCCCCAGAGCCATTGGCCTTGTTATTTTCTCCTTGGGATCGGTTATCCTACCTATCCTATGTGGATCGACATGAGGAAAAAAAAGTAAAAGGAGAGAAAAAAACGGTGAAGCGAGAAAGAAAAAAGAAAAAAAAAACCCCAAGCAACGGCACACAAACAACAGTCTATAAATAGTTCCAGGTCTCTCTGCTGACCCTTCTGAATATTTTCCAATCTGGTCTGGTGAAGTGCTGCGTCCTGCTCACTGATTTTGAGGTCTATTTTAGGGACTCCACCAGTATTTCATTGTTTTGCTCCCCTTGTTCTGCTGCACTCCCTTCATGTTTTGCACCCATGTGGGGGTGTCGGATCGAACACAATTCCTACACTGTGTCTCCAGTGCTGTCCCCTGTAGTCCTGTGGGTCAGTGAGGGAGTGCTGTGTCTTGTGGTGGGGCAAGCCTTATGGTCCTCTCTGTGCACTGGCTGTTCAGAACAGGAATGTTATCCTTGAGGGTTGGTGGACCAGGATGCAGGATGCAGTTCTCTCTCTCTCTCTCTCTCTCTCTCTCTCTTCCTCCCTCCCTCCCTCCCTCCCTTCCTCTTAGTTTGCTCTTGTGTGGTCTCTGGGCTATATCTTCAGTGCTGACCTCTGAGGTGCATTCTTCTGGGGATGGGGTCGACTTAGCTGGGACTTGGGCCGGCCCTGCAGACCTTTCTGTTAGTTCAGTGCTTCATGACAGCATGTTGCCCTTGGGACTTGGCACCCCAGGTTGGGGTCTGGTCCCTTTCTTGCTTCCCTTTGGAGACATGAACAACATCCCCACCATGTGTCTGTTAGTGCCCTGTTTCCCCATTATTCATGTCCCTCCTGTCCACCCCCCATGCCTGTGTTTCCCATCCTTTTTAGTTAACTACCATATGCATCCCTGGATCCGACCCCTGCGAGGTTGCCTGTGCCTTGCCCTGGGAATTTATGCACTTGGTGGCTTTCCCCCTATTCCCCTTGTGCATTTTAAGCCTACCTCAGTGGACTCATATCGTACTTCTCCTTTTGTGCTTGACTTACTTTTCTTAGCACCTATGTGCTTCATGTATACATCACTGCTTTTTAGGGATGTGTAGTATTCCATTGTATATATATCAGAGTTTTAAAATCTATTTGTTGGTTGATGGCAATTTAGGCTGTCTCCAATTCTTTGAAATTGTGAAGTTTGCTGCGATTAACATGGCTTATTTCTTAATTCTTTGGGGGCATATACCCAGGAGGGGGATTGCTGGTCATATGGTAGCTCAATTTCCATTTGTTTAGATATCACTATATTGATTTACATAATGACTGCACATACCTACAGGTCCACCACCAGTGCATGAGAGTTCCTATCACACCACATCCCTCAAACAGTTGTTGCTTTCTGAGTTATTTTAATTGGGCTATCTTTGAGGGTTTTAGGTGGTATCTCATAGTTGTTATAATTTGCAATTCCCTTGTGGATAACGGTCGGGAACATTTTCTCATTTGTTTATCGGCCATTTGGATTTCCACCCTTGTGAAACTTCTGTTCAGGTAATTTGCCTATCTCCCAAATGGGTTAATTGTTTTTTTCTTATTGTAGGCTACTAGAATATTATAGATTTTAGTAATAAGGCCTTTGCCTGATGTCATTGCTAAAGATGGCTTCCCAGTGTGTGGGCTTCTTACTCTATCCCAAAGGTTTTGGTACGCCACGTTCTTATTCTTATTGATTTCTAGAAACTCCCTGATTTCATTTCTGATCTGGGTCAATACCCACTTATTTTGCAGTACAGAGTTATTCATCCTCCAACTGTTTGCCCTTGTTTTCTTAACCCTCCTTTTGTTGATTTCCAGCCTTATTGGGTAGTGGTCCAAGAGGGAAGTCTGAGTGACCTCCATGTGCTTGAATTTACATAGGTTTGACTTGTGTCCCAGCAACTGGTTCATGTTTGAATATGTGCCATGTGTGCTTGAAAAGAATGCATATTTTTTTCATTTGGTTGGAGAGCTCTGAAAATATCTATCAGGTCAAGTTGCCTAAATGTAGGATTAGTTCTGTAGCTTCCTTATTAAGCTTCTTTCCCAGAGAGCCATATATTAGAATCACCAACTATAATTGTTGAGTCTGTGATTTCTTTTTTCATCTTTTGGAGCATTTGATTGACAAATTTCATGGGTCTCTCATTTGGTGCATCATTGTTTATTATGCTCACTGGTTCTTGGTCTACTGATCCCTTGAGCATTATATAGTTTCCCTCCCTATCTCTTGTTATGACTTTCACCTTGAGGTCAATTTTATTGGAGATTAGGATTGCAACCCCTGCTTTTTTTGAATTGCCATTTGTTTGGTATATTTTTTCCAGCCTTTGATTCTCAGCCTATTTCTGTCTGCAAACTTGAGGCCTGTCTCTTGTAAGCAGCAGATTGATGGGCTTTGTTTTCTAATGCACTCTTCTAGTCTCTGTCTTTTAACAGGTGAGTTCAATCCATTGATAATCAGAGTTATAACATCCACTAGTGGACTCTGTGATGTTATCGTGTTCCTTTTGTATTTGGGTGTTTTCCTACCTCCCTTCTTATCAGTGCATTGTGCGAATAAGTGTGTGGTTCATTCTTGCCTTCTTTTCACCATTGAGGTCATGTTATCTTCGGGGCTATTTTCAATATGTTGACCTCTGGTTGGAGTTGCCCTATATGGTGGTCTCCTCTTTGTGCTTGGTGGGTGTTGTTCTGACCACACTGTGTCAGCAAGGATTTTTTGCAGAGCTGGTTTTCACTTAATGTATTATTTGAGTTTTTCCTTGTCCGGAAAGATTCTTACTTTGTTCTCTATCTTGATAGATAATTTGACTGGATAGAGGTTTCTTGAGTTTGCATTGCTTTCTTTCAACTTTTGGAAGATGTTACTCCATTCTCTTCTGTTTTTCATGGTGTCTGCTGATAATTGTGAGCATATTCTTGGCCCTTATAGGTGACTGCCTTTTGTGGGTACCTTATAGGTAGGTGACTGCCTTTTTTTCCTTAGCTGCTCTCTTGATTTTCTCCTTTGTATAGCTGGATAGTTTAGCTTTTATGTGCCTTGGTGGATTCTTCCGTGGATTTAGTCTAGCTAGTGTCCTCTCTGTTTTCTGGATGGTTACCTGCTTCTTATTCATTAAACTGGGGACATTTTCCTCTAGGGATTCCCTTGCAATTTTTGCTTTTGAATTATTTGTTGTGTCTTGTTCTAGTAATCCAATTATTGTTCTCAGGTGTTCTTTGCTTTCTTTGATTATCTTATTTGACTGTCTTTCCCATTTTTTGGAGCCTGTCTGGTTATCCTTAAAGTCACTGATATGATTCACAGCTTCTCCTAAGCAGTTGTTGAAGCCTATTAATTTGTTATTTGCTTTTGTTACCACATCCCTTAACTCTCGTTGGTACATGGCCTTTACCTCATCTATCATTTCATCCTTTTTCTGTAATGCTTCCCTCATGTTCTGTATGGCTCCAAACAGCATTCTGAAGATTTATTCCTGTAGCAGTTCAACTTCTACTTGTTCTATGCATGTTGCTAAATTTAAGACTTCCTCTGATGATGGAGTTCATTTCTCTGTTTTTTTTTCCCATTGGGGTTGTTGTGTGTGATTGTTGTCTGCAAGTCGTTTTGTAGGAGCTTGGTGATATTTTCCAGGGAGTCAATGAGCCTCGGACTCTCTCATTTTAGTGTGGGTAGGGATACTTCTGGGGGCTGCCTAAAGTCAACTGCACTGGAAAGTTGGACTTTGTTTATCTCATTAGGGTTTTACTATTGCTAAACAGTTGGGATTCCGTATTTGGAGGGCAAGTCTTGTGGGCCTCTCAGGACACCCAAGTAGGGATGTTGCAAGCAGTGAGGGTAGCTCTGTGCTGGGGGCTGCCGGATAAGGTGGGGGAAGCACCGCTATTGCTGGTGGAGGTGCTAGGCTACCCTGGAAAAAGCCTCTCTGCTGTGGGTTGAGGTTATGGGTGATGGCAGGAAAAGCCCCTCTGCCATGGGAGGCAGATGACAGCAGGAGAGGCCCCACTGTCACTGGGGGGAAAGTCTTGATGCTGTGGGCCAAGGTGCCGGGCAGATTCATGGAGTGCCCTGTTATCACAGGAGGAGGTTGTCTGGCAACAGTAGGAAAAGTTCCACTTGAACAGGGTTGGGGTGCTGAGTACTGGTAGGGGCAATTGCCAAAGCCATTGGTGGGCATTGTATGGACATGGGAGAGCCTGGCTCCACATTGTGAGCCCGCTGGAGACGAGGCTGCTGCAGGGGTGGAGAGTGTCAGGCAATATGGGGAGGCCTCCTGCAACCAAATGTGACTAAAATTACTGTAGGTGGACTGCAGGCCAGCTGTTGGGGCCCCAGGTGGGTGGTGGGAGGGTCCTAAGCTTGGCAGTGGAATCCACTGCCATGTGGGGAGAAGGGACCCTCCTGAGAAAGGAGCAGCTCACAGCAGAGAGTGATGTGGGTGGATAGTTGCCAAGTTGGGGTACAGCCACGGCTGTGGGAGACGCAGAAGGGCAGCCGGTCAGCCCCTGACGTGGAGATCAGGCCAGGGGTGGGGGTGGGGTGATGATTGTGGTGGTGACCACAGCGGTGTCCGTGATTAGCGAAGCTGGCATGGGCCTGGGAATCCCTGGGACCAGGTCACAGATTCCCCAGGTCTCTGGAGTGAGGACCGATGTGGGGGAAGGTCACCTCTCAGACAGAGGAAGTACTCTGGATGGTTGTGGGGGTCTTTTCACTTATCCCCACTGTACCTCCTGAACACTGGGCTTACTGTTTCCATGGAGCTCCCCATATGGGCTGCCTACCGGATGCCATCTTGCAGAACTCCATGGCATGATTTCTATGCAGCCCAAATGGCACCCTAGTTAAGGAGATTCTTCTGTAAACAAATAGAAAGGCAAGCGTAGAGAAACATTGAAGAGAATAGTAGCTAAAATGAGGACATTCTATGAATACGTCCAAATGAGAGACACTATATTAAGTAACTCGAATAAAGTTGCCAAGGATTTCATTTTACTTGGATACCTCATCAAAACTCATAGAAACAGAAGTCAGGAAATCAAAGGATGCATTGCATTGGGCAAATCTGCTGCAAAAGACCTCCTTAAGACATTAAAAAGCAAATATGAAACCTTGAGTACTAAGTCCCTTCATACACATGAGAGCGGAATGATAAAAAGTAATAGCAAAGAGCTGATATCTGTTGATTATGGCATTGATAGAGAAAGACGGCCAGAATAACAAACAAACTTAACTTGAAAGAAGTACAGGTAAAAAAACGTATATCTAAAATGTTCCTTAGAAGTGAGTATGGTTAGTCTTCATCTCTTGCACTTTTAATATTTAATCAAAAGGGGCCACAGTTCCTGGAGAAGAACATTAGGCTTGTTAGGGGTCAGCACAGAACAAGGAAATCCTTAGCAAGAAGAATTAGTGGCTTCAACAATGAGCTCACACCTAGCCATGGCTGTGAATTAGACCACGAGTCACTGTGAGTCAGAACTAACTAGATGTAAACCAACAGCAATAACACTAGTGTTTCAACAACCAGAAACATATTTTTATCGTTACCAAAGTCCAATGAAATTGTGGGAGGGGAAATCATGATGAGGGTGATTTCGCTTCTACAAGATATGAAGTCCAAAATTTGGTTGGTCATCTTGTCTTACAAGGAAATTCCTGAAACAGATTGACAAGGAAAACTGAAACCGTGATTTAGTTTACAAATCTGGTCAGGAAGTTGGAGAGAGGGTTGTCATGGCAAAGGGAACTGTCAGCTTTCTTTATTTCACACCATCAACTAAATCCAAGTTTCCAGCCACACTGTCTTAAGTTAAAACAATTGTTGGCAACCCTGTTTCTCATTGCTGATGTATAATCATTTATGAGCTACTTGCATGAATATATTTTTCCTTTCTGTGAGCATTTTTTTGAGTTTTAGTTTATTAGATCCTATTCCTCCATGTGTACCGCTTCATGGTTTATTGGTTTATTAGGGACAAGCGTGGTCACTGACTTTGGAAGATGCCAGAATGGTGCATGTCAACCATGATGAGGCTTTAGCTGAGGACGGATGGTATGTTAGCTTTGGCTTTGACTTTTTGAGGGCTCATGATTAAAAGTTGTTCAGGGAAACATATTGCTTTTTTGAAGTTGCCAATTTTGTGGCTTTCCTGTGGAGTTTGACTAGTTTTCATCAACAGCTGTGGTTAATTTTCAGGAGCTAGGAGTAGCCATTTTAGAGGCAATTCTTCCTCTTTCTTTGAATGGTGTATAACATTTTTGACTCTTTGGTTTAAGAGGTACTTAAAAGTGCATTTTTCCTCCTTTAAATGAAGAATGATTAGAAGTGAAGGGCTAAGATTTTGCTTAAGCTAAGCAGAGGTTTAAGGAATGTTTTCTGACACGTCATGCACCCAATGAGGATCCTGACATTAATAGCTGGGAAGAAAGCATTGGATGAGATCCAGAGACAATAAGAAAGGATGATGATTGGTTAAGGTTGAGTCTCCATCTATAGTTGCCATTTAACATAGCCCTGGATGTGGGTTATGCAGTATACATGACACAATTACTCATCTCTTAGAAATAAAGTGGTGAATTAGCTTTTATCCATTTATTTAAAGAACAATATGAATGCAATAAAATTGACCTTATAGTGCATAGTTCTGTGAGTTTTAATAAACACATGCAGTCATGGAAACAGCCCCATAATCAAGATACAAATCAACCCTACCTCTCCTCAAAATTCCTTTGTGCCTCTTTGTAGTTAACTCATTCTCTGACCATCATTTTCTATTTTGTGTCCCTGAGTTTGCCTGTCCCAAAGTGTCATATAAATATAAATACAATAACATAGCATATAACCTTTTGGATTAGTTTATTCAGCTTGTAGTTATTAGGTGCCATCATGGAAAGGTACAACAGAATGAGACCCTGCATCCTCTTCCCAATGGTTGTGTTTGAAGACATTGTTTCAGACACTGTTTCAGTCCACCTTGCTGAGGGTCTTCTTCCTTTTTTGCTGCACCTCTGCTTTACCATGCGTGATGTTCTAGGGACTGATCTCTCCTGATAATATGTCCAAAGCACATGAGGCAATGTATTGCCATTCTTGCTTCTAAGTCCAGTTCTGCCTGTCCTTCTTCCAAGACAGCTTTGTATCTTTTTCGGCAGTCCATGGTACTTTGAATATTCTTCACCAGAACCATAATTCAAATGCATTGAGTCTTCTTTAGTCTTCCTTATTCCATGTCCAACTTTCATATGCTTATGAGGAAATTGAAAATACCATGGCTTGGGTTAGGCATGCCTTAATCCTTAATTTGCCATCTTTGATTTTAAACACTTTAAAGAAGTCTTGTGTAGACGGAGCCCTGATAAGAAAGTGGTTATATGTTGGGCTACTAACTTAACATCGGTAGTTCAAAAACACCAGCCAGCTCCTTGAAAGAAAGAAGGGGCTTTCTACTCCCACAGTAAGTTAAAGTCTTGGAAGCAGCAATGTCTGATCTTCATCTGCAAGGGCTTCAACTCCTTCACATTTTCAGCAAGCAAGGTTGTGTCTTCATCGATATATCCAATGTTGTTAAGAAATCTTTCTCTGATCCTTCTGCTACATTTCTTCTTTATATAATCCAGCTTTTCATATTATTTTCTCGGCAAACATATTCAATGAGTATGGTGAGATGATATGGCCCTGACACATACCTTCTTTGGTTTTAATCCATACTGTATCCCTTTGCTCTGCAGGCACCGCTGCCTCTTAATCTGTGTACAGGTTATGTAGGAGCTCAATGAAGTGTTCTGGAAATCCCATTCTTCTCAAAGCTATCTGTAGTTATGATCCACACAGCAGAATGCATTTGCATAGTCAATAAAACACATGTAAACATCTTTCTGGTATTCTCTGTTTTCAGCCAACATCCACTTGACATCAGTAATGACATTCCTTGTTGCACGTCCTCTTCTGAATCTGGCCTGAATTTTTGGCAGCTCCCTGTCAATGTACTGCTGAATCATTGAATGATCTTCAAAAAATTAATTGCACATGATATTTATGATATTGCTTTATAATTTGCACATTCTGTTGGGTCATCTTTCTCTGGAATGGGTACACAGATGGATCTCTTCCAGTTGGTTGGCCAGGGAGCTGTCTTCAAAATTTCTTGGCATCGTTGAGTGAATGCTTCCAGGCCTTCATTAGGATACTGAAACATATCATTTGGTATTTCTTCAATCCCCGGAGCAGCCTTGTATTTGGCAAATGCCTTCAGTTCAGTTGAAACTTTTTACTTCAGTACCATTGCCTCTTCATCAAATGATACCTCTTGAAATGGTCGAATGTCAACTAATTCTTTTTGATATAGTGATCCTGTATCCTGTCCAACTTCTTTTTGATGTTTTCTGCATCTTTCCATATTTTCCTCATAGAATCTTTTAATATGGTGTGCTAGGCTGGGTTAATTAGAGTTATAAATCCAGTGACACTCATATATACAAAAGAGAGAGCTTAATATCAAGAAGTAATTATGTGTGAGTCGGGGTTAACTAGAGAAAAAAAAATCCAGAAACACTCATATGTGTGTAATAGGGGACTTTACATCCAAAAGAAGTTGTGCATTAAGAAAGCATCCCAGCCCAGACCAGATCAAGTCCATAACTCTAATATTAGCTCATATGTCTTATAGCAATATATAAACTCCTCTTCAGACTCATGCAACACATGCAATGACACTAAATTCAGGAAGATCACAGGTCAGTGGGTGGAAAGTCTTGTGGATCCAGTGCCAGTGGAAGCATCTCTGTGATAGCAGAGGTCTCACATGGTTCCTCCAGTCCAGGGCTCTGGCCCCATCTGCAAAGATCCATGTGGCTTGTTAATAGGAATGTGTAGCAGAGAGAGTGTGTCCCATCCCCAGGGAGAAAGACAGGAGTTCCCATAATCCTCAGGAGAAGGCCATGCCCATAAAGTGGCCTCATTAGCTACAACCTGATTGACATGCTAGACTCTACCCCTTTGTTCACGTTGACAATAGATTATGTAACTGATACATTAGACATCAAGAAAACATCCCAACCCAGTCCAACTAGAGTTCATACGTCCCTATTCAGGCTCATGCAGTCACAAGCAATGTTTCAGATCACAGGAATATCACAGGTTGGTAGAAGGAAAGTTATGTGGATCCAATGGCAGTGGTAACATTGCAGGGTTCTGGCAGCAATCAGGGTCAGTCTGAAAGATGGTTTAGGCAGAGAGATGGGTGGGAAGGGGAAGGTTCCCAGGACTCTCGTTATGAGAAGACCACACCCACAAGGAAGCACTCTCAGGCTGTGACCCGATTAACAAGTTGAATATCATTCTTTCACTTTTATATATATTCAAGTTGATATGAAATTATGTAACTACCATACGTGGCAACTTGATGCTTGATTTTTTCTTTTAGTTTTCAGTTTATCATATGCTTAGCATTTTATTCCGTTTTGGTTTTCTAACTCTAGATCTTTGAAGTTTTCATTATAATACTTCACTTTGTCTTCTCAAATTGCCCTTTGAAATTTTCTGTTCAGTTCTTTGATTTAATCAATTCTTCCATTTCCTTTGGTATTCCATGAGTAAGGGCACGTTTCAGAATCTCTTCTGAAATTCATCTTGATTTTTTTTCTTTCTTTGTTGTCTTTTTAACGATGTTTTGATCTTTTCAGGAAGGGTGTTCTTGATCTCATCCCACTGCTGATCAAGTCTGCTGCCATTACTGCTTAATGCGTCAAGTATGCTCTTGAGAGGGACTCAAGGGATATCCTCATGGTTGTATTTTGGTCTTCATTGACTTTTTAAAGTTTTCTTCAGCTTCAACTTGAACTTACACTTGAGCAACTGATGGTCTGTTCCTTAGTTGGCCCTGCTCTGGCTTTAGCTGTTGATATTGAGCTTCTCCATCAACTCTCCCCGGAAATAAAACCTCACATTCCCTGCCATGGAAGCGATGCCAATTCCTAACTACCTGATAGGAGAGGAAGAACTGCCCCCGTGAGTTTCTGAGACTGCAAATTTTTATGGGACCAGAAACCCCCTACTCTCTCCTTATATTAGTAAATTTCTGTGTATTTCATCTGGAGAAGTCCATGTGTATAGTTACTGTCTCTGTTGGCGAAATAAAAAGCATTTGTGACAAACAAATCTCTGGTCTTACAAAATGTTGTCGTGCGATCCCCAGCCTCATTCCTATCACCAAGACCATATTCCTGACTATTGGTCCTTTCATATCCTCCCCAACTTTTCCATTTCAGACACCAATAATTTTCAATTAATCTTAATTGTATGCTTGATTAATTTCAGATTGAAGACACTGGTAAAATTCTTCATCAGTAGCTTTAGTGGTTTCTGCATACATTTGAATCACAGTTGTGTTGATGGGATTTCCTTGTATACAAATAGATATTATCCTATTGCAAACAGCATTGTACTTTGAGATATCTTGAAGTACCCTTTTTGATAATGAATGTGGTAGTATGCCTCTTGGATTATTTATTCCCAGAATAGTAAACCATATGACTGCTGATTCAAACTGACCAGTGCCAGCGCATGTCAGCTCACTAATGCCTAGATTATCAATCCTTATGTGTTCATTTCACTGTTTTACAAATTCCAATTTTACTGGATTAATACTTCATACATTCCAAGTTCCATTTATCTATAGATGTTTTCAGCTGTGTCTTCTCATTTTGAGTAATGCCCTATCAGAAAATGAAAGTCTAGAAGGCTTTACTCCTTTTACATCATTATGATCAACTTTACTGGAGAAGGCAGCTCTTGTATTTTGAGAGAATTCTGACTTCAGGGGCTCATCTTTTAGCACTATATCTGACAATATTCTCTTGATATTGATAAGTTTTCTGGTGTTAAATTCCTTAGAAGTGGGCAGCCTATTCCTTCTGTACAAGTGTAGGGTGGGTCTAAATCTTAGCACTGATGTGTTATGAAAGCACAGGGTATACATTCAGTCATTCTGTTGTTTTTATTAGTTGCTATCAAACCAGTTCGGACACACAGCGATTCTTTTCAATGGAACAAAGCCATGTCTGCTCCCAGGCCATCCTCACCATTGCTAAGTTAAAGGCCAGTTGCCACCACTGTGTCAACTCATCTTGTCAGGAGTATTCCTTTCTCGCTGCCTTTTTACTTTCCCAAGCATGGTGTCCTCTTCCAGGGACGGGCCTCTCCTGAGAACAAGGCCAAAGTACCTGGGACAAGTGTCTTCATCCTCCTTCTAAGGAGCATCCTGACGGTACTTCCTGTGAGGCAGTTTGCTTGTCCGCTTGGCTGTCCATAGTACCCTCAATATTCTCCATCAGCACCATAATTCACAAGCACAGATTTCTTCTTCAGTCTTCCTTACTGATGCGATGGAAGGGATGATCTGTAACTTTCCAGGTTAAAACATTTTGTGCTTTCTTCCTTGCTTTCCTTTCCCTGGAATTGTTTTCTTCAGGGGACAGGGGAGGGGATCCTGCCAGATGTTGTGTTGTGAAGACGACCACACAGCTGTCTCATAAAGAAGAACAGAGGCTGGAGGCTTCCTTCTAGGCACCAGGAAGGAATTCTGGACCCTTGCTAAACATCCTGAGAATGAGCCATCTTGAATGAATCTTCCAGCCACCATCACGTTCCATGTTATGAAGCCTCAGCTGATCTCTTTGGTGAAATTGTTAGATTTCTTGGGTGGGAAATACCACAGTCCTTGGCTTCACATGAAAAAGAACTCACGCTGAAGCCTGGCTTATGACCCAAGTGGGTTTTTATAAAGGATAGAAGTTTCAGACTTTATGTACCTGAACACAGCCTCCCTCTTAGGGAAGATATAAAATTTATTCTTTCACAGGCACCACCGGAACTGCACACCCACCTGTGGAGGCCTGAGGCCAGAGAGAGACAGCTGCACAGCCCAGCGGATGGTGGAGGAGCAGCTGGAAATAAAGGGCTGAGGTCTCCAGGTTCTGGCTTTTAGGACTTTCCACTGCGAGGCCTGGTCCACAGTACTGGTTGACCCCATTGGATGAATTAAGCCCACCTGGCTTGGGCTTGAATTGGCGCATGCCCCTTAGCCTGCATTGTAGGTTTACAATCTTCTGCAGGGGCCCCTAGGTATGGAGAGGAACAATCCCTCTTTCTGCTACCTAACATTTCCCCACTGAAGGAGTATGGACCCAAATCTTTGGGCTACTGGCTGCTTTCTGCTGGCAAAAAGGGGCACAAAGTGGGGTTTGGGGTCTACACCCTTCCTACTTTTTTGGAAGGGACTGTATAGTCAGGGCCCATGATGGGTATGGTGAGCCCAAATCTCATGATTGATCTCCAATTCAAATTACCCAAAGATATTTCTGAATTGCGGTCCTGTAGAGACCTTGAGAAAATAAATGTTTGATATTTCAGCTACTATTGGGACAATTTGTTACATAGAAATAGATAACTGATAGTGATTTTAGTCCGGGGTGTGTTCTACTTTTATAACAAATACTTGTTGATCAGCCGTCATGAAACTGTAAATGCGGCTTTACAATCAGAGAAGCAGAAGTTTAAAGAGTGTTGTTATAATGAATTCTGGCAGAATCTGGCATTCTTCTCAGATTATTACTTCTGTGTTTTAGCTTTCAAATAAATATTAAGCTTTATCGAATTTTGAATTCTTTCATTTTTAATAGATTTTGCAAAATAATTCAAAAAGCCCCCCAAACACCACATTTGATTTAGGATTTAAAAAATGTCACATAGCAACTATGTGAAATCATAAATCACAGAACACCCTGGTTCAATTTCTTAAAAATGATTTTTAGTGATTACTGTAACAGTAGGGAGTACTCATTTTAATTTTTGTTTTAAATTTTAATCTCAGTAGGGTGTGTTAATATAAAAAGGTTGGATGAAAATAACTGATTATCTGGTTCTAAAGGATATTTCCAAAAGAAATTTCTAGGCCAAGATCCATGCACCCAAGATTCCACTGAGGAGATTTACCACTTAGTAAGGTTAGTATCATTGGTGTATATTTTACATGTACATTCCTTAAGTTTCAAATTTAATTTTTTTTGGCAATACAAGCTATTCTTGTACAAGAAACCACAGAGAAGCCAGATTCTTCTCTAATCTCCAGGCCTATGCTATATTAATATATCATACCTCCCTTCCATCAATTCCATAGTGTTACATAAATTGTTGAGTTCTGCTTTTGGGCTTTTCCCTGGCCAAGGTGTGAAGAGGCCCAGGAGAGAGAGGAAAGTGAATGAGCGTGCACACACAGTCTTTCCTCCATAATCCTGTCTGACTTAATCCTTGGCAGAGCCTAAGCACCGTCTTTCCCATGGTTGAGTCTTATTTCTTCTCTCCGAGGGTCGTGATAATCATCAAGGTCATTATTTTACATTAAACCATGAATATTCATAATCATAAAGAGGAGAATAATATTTTGGACCAGCTTTTATGTGCCGTTTATGTTTAATAATGACTTAAATATGTATCATTTGTCCAACCTTGTTGACAGACATAGTTTGTTCAAACTTGTGGTGGTAAGTATTGATCAGAATTTCAGTCAATTTAACTAAAACTAACATTTTTTTTCAACTCAGAAAAAAATTATTTAAGGCCATTCTTACAGAACATATAAAATGTATTCTTTCTACTTGGATAGGAAATCTGGTTGATATCTCATAAATCTTCTGGCAGACATAGTATATATTAATAATATACGATAAGTTAGCTCCAGACTCCTGGAACTCTAGTCAAATAGGAATTGGGGGCATATATGTGCTAGACCCACACTCTGAATATTTGGGAGGTCTGTTATTTTGTTCCTTTGTTGTCATGAACTCAATGTTGCTCACTACCTTTTACCAGTGATGGGCTCAATACATGGTGAGTCTACCTGGCACAGAGTATGTGATTATGTTCACGTGTGAAATATATATGGGTTATGTTATTGTTTTTGTGCCAGTTTAAATTTCCAGGAAATATACTCCAAGATGAAATTAGGAGTGTAAAAGTTTTATTCAGGTGTGATGTTGCTGTTAGCTTCTTTTCAGTTGATTCAGACTCCTGGTATCCTTATGTACTATGGAGTGAAATATTTCCCTGAATCACATCATCTTCACAACCATCCATCATGTTCAAGTTCACCTTTATGGCTATTGTACCAATCCAGCTTACTGAGGGTCTGTCAAGCTCTTGTCGGCCCTCAACTTAACTAAACAACTTACCTGGCAATTGATCCCTCCTGATGACATTTCTAAAGCAGGCAAGTTGGGTTGATGCATGTACCACCTGTGAAAGGAAAGGGAAGGAGGCAATAGTGGACAGGGAGGGTCACCAGCTGTATTAGACAGGATTCTCTAGAGAGATAAAACCAGATTGCTGATAAATATATATATATACTTATAAAGATAGTTAAATATATAACACAAGAAATGAACTGTTAAATTATATGCAGATAGATATATAATACAAGAAATGAACAGTTAAATTATAAAGCAGTACAAATGGCTCAGTGCAACTCACCCCCGTGGGAGAGTTGTGAGACACTGGCCGTCCTTCAAGTCTTGAGGGTCACCAGGTAGTCCTCTGTAGAGAGAGCTAGGCTATCCCAGCACAGGCAGCAAACATCAAGGCAGGTTACCAACTCTCAGCCAGGTCACCAACTGTCAGTCCTCAGCTCAAGAGATGTAAATTCCAATCTTCCAATCGTGTGGTCTTAAAGGGACCTCAACTTATAGTGACACAGTCCACAGGCTAGGCATCCTACAGGTAGTGTACCTGTAAATTGACGCACAGAACAAGCAAGGCAGCCGCACACTGGTCTGATGATCAAAGAGCGAGAGACAAGAAAGGTGAGGTTCACTGAGCCATTTATCTCTCCGCCCTTCAATTAATCCCACTTGTGTTTATTGGCCAGACTGGCACAATACACTATCCCACTAGACATGGCATTTATCGTTTAGACTCACCGACCATCATTGGGGTGGTTTTGCGTTAGTTGTAAATTCCTACATCATTTACTACAGGCTGGCTTAGTCTTAGCTAGAATCCATCTTGAGAAGAATGTGACCTTGGATCTAAAGATCAGGCAGACACTGATGAGCTAGCTGCTGGAGGTTTTCAGTGGACATGATTTCCTGCTCTTGTGACACCAAGTGTCTTTGTGAAGAGGACTCTGAGAAGCACTTTTCCACGGAGACCACAAGTGACGAGAAATCTGAAGGGGCACCCTGCTCTGTTTCCTGGGCCACTTTTCCTCAGCTAGGTCCTAGAATACTTCTGAAAATATATACAGAGATGCTTAGAAGTACAGTTGAGAATTTTCTTTCTGGTATAATCTACTAATAAACTAAAGTCAAAGTGGAAATTATAATAATATTGCACATATAGTTTAAACATTTTATTTTATCTTAAGGTAAACTTTAATTTATTTGCCAATCTTGTATATAGGATCAAAGCCTTTTCTTTTTGGGAAAAGGAGTACTGATAAGAGCCCCCAGTAAAATGATTAAAAAAAAGAGTGCTGTTTTATCTTTCACACCTGAAGAAAATGATCTAAAACTTCCAGTTTTGTTTTTTAAGTGGATCAAAATTTTATACTTTCTGAAATAATCTGACTCTTAGATTTTGATTATTTTTCCACCAACACTTCTTAGTTGCTTTTGCACCAATATAATTCCATAATACTTGAAACAGTCCACTATTATTAGACTTTTCAAATCATTCAGTGGAATTTTTATGAAAGCTATCTCATTTTGAGCTCATCTTTATTTAATTTATATTACACTGAATACCTCATGGCACAAAGCTCGAAGTGGCTTAGAGAGCAGACAGACTAGCTACTTGCTATGTTTATGTTCATAGATATGTTTATGTTTATAGGTGAGGGTAGAGATATGCAGGATTCCTGGAGAAAGGTAAAATAGCCTTTCTTTGGTGGTTCGTATCAGTCATTTTAGAGGGAAGAAAATGCCAATTAATCAAGCAAATAAAAATGGAACTTTTATTGACATGCCCACAAGTATGTATAATACAAGGTTATGTATAATTATAACTCTATCTGTGGTGAAAAAGACATTTCAGAACAAAAAGAATATGGGCCCAAGTCACTGCCTGATAAAGGTGTTGGTGATGAGTGAGCCTAAGGTGTCCTTTAACCTACTAGTATCAAGCCTGGGGGCAAAGAAAACCACCAACAAAATTGCTGTGGAGTTGATTCTGACTCAGGGTGACCCCTGTGTCACCAAATAGGGTTCTCTTGAGTATAGTCTCTGAGGGAAAGGATTGCCAGGAGGGATCCTCATTGCTGCCGGTGGGTTTGCCATGTCAACATTAGGTAAGTAGCTTATCACAAACTACTTACACCACCTTGAAACCTTTGAGCCTAGATTAGGGTGGACAGATCATTGGACTTCCATTTCCCTCTGAAAACAAAACAAAAAGCAAGCCACATTTCCACGCCTGGCAATTCCATGGTTTCAGTGTTGAACTGCACTTTGACATAGGTGTTTATGGCTGTGACCTTTCAGGGACAAAGGACCAGACCTTTCTTCCAAGGGGTGGTTCACATCACCAACCTTCGGGTTAGTAGTCAGGCACTTCACTGTTGGTGCCACCTGGTGATTCCTTCATTCTCCGTGACCTTTATTTTATTTTATTTTTTTAGCTGTCCAAGGTCTTCTCTCTAAGTGAGTGACTTTCCTAGGCCTCCTTTAAACTCTCAGCTGCCTGAGATAGAGTGAGCCTAGAGATTTTTTTTGGAAAAGAGAAGAGTCTTGCCAGATAATAACTATTTATAATGCAGGTAGTCCTCGGCTTAAAAAGCTTCGTTCTCTAGTACATGTTCTCATAATGGACTGTAGTTCTTCCTCGACTTTTGGCACTAGAGAGAGGATGCTTGTAGAGTCCCCAGAGATTAACATGCGCCTCATATATATGCTATACATATGTTTAAGGTTAGTGGAAATCACATCTTGTATTAGCTTTGGGGGATGGCTTGAATCTAGGCTCTCTGAATATTTGAAGACAGTTCAGCCTGGGGTAACTTTACCCACCACTCCAGCTTTTCTCTTTGGGAGAAGCAACCCTGGAAAGCAGGTAGCTACTCGTGTGATTCATAGGCATTTCCTCTTTGCAGGATCTTTTTTTTTTTTTAACATTTTATTAGGGGCTCATACATTTCTTATCACAATCCATACATATACATACATCAATTGCATAAAGCACATCTGTACATTCTTTGCCCTAATCATTTTCTCTTTTTTTCTTTTCTTTTACATTTTATTAGGGGCTCATACAACTCTTATCAAAATCCACACATATACATACATCAATTGTATAAAGCACATACGTACATTCTTTGCCCTAACACTCTCAAAGCATTTGCTCTCCACTTAAGCTCTCTGCATCAGGTCCTCTTTTTTTTTCTTTCCCTTCCCTCCCCCCTCCCCACTCCCTCATGAGCCCTTGATCATCCACAGATTGTTATTTTGTCATATCTTGCCATATCCGGAGTCTCCCTTCCCCCTTCTCTACCGTCCCTCTCCCAAGGAGGAGGTCACATGTGGATCCTTGTAATCAGTTCCCTGTTTCCAACCCACTCACCCTCCACTCTCCCAGCATTGCCCCTCACACCCCTGGTCCTGAAAGTATCATCCACCCTGGATTCCCTGTGCCTCTAGCTCCCATATGCACCAGTGTACAACCTCTGCCCTATTAAGTCCTGCAAGGTAGAATTCAGCTCATGGTAGTTGGAGGGAGGAAGCATCCAGGATCTGGGGGAAAGCTGTCTTCTTCATCGGTACTACATCGCATCCTGACTGACCCATCTCCTCTCCTAAACCCATCTATGAGGGGATCTCCAGTGGTCGATATTTGGGCCTCGGGTATCCACACTGCACTTCCCCCTTCATTCACTATGGTATATATATATATTCACTATGGTATATATATATATATATATGATGCCTTATACATGGTCCCTTTGGCACCTTGTGATCGCACCGGCTGGTGTGCTTCTTCCATGTGGGCTTTATTGCTTCTGAGCTAGAAGGCTGCTTGTTCACCTTCAAGCCTTTAAGACCCCAGACACTATCTCTTTTGATAGCCGGGCACCATCAGCTTTCTTCGCCACATTTGCTTATGTACCCGTTTGTCTTCGGCGATCGTATCATGGAGGTGTGCAGCCAATGATATGATTTTTTTGTTCTTTGATGCCTGATTACTTATCCCTTCGGGACCACGTGATCACACAGGTTGGTGTGTTCTTCCATGTGGACTTTGTTGCTTCTGAGCTAGATGGCCGCTTGCTCATCTTCAAGCCTTTAAGATCCCAGTCACTATCTCTTTTGATAGCCGGGCACCATCAGCTTTCTTCACCACGTTTACTTGTTCACCCACTTTGGCTTTAGCAGTTGTGTTGGGAGAGTGAGCATCATAGAGTTCCAATTTAATAAAAGAAAGTATTCATGCATTGAGGGAGTGCTTGAGTAGAGGCCCAAGGTCCTTCCGCCACTTTAATACTAAACCTATAAATATAGACACATAGATGTATTTCCCAATCCTCATATATATATTTGCATGTACATGTCTTTGTCTAGACCTCCATAAATGCCCCTTGACTCCCAGCTCCTTCCTCCATCTCCCTTGACTTTCCTCCTTTGCAGGATCTTTGACGATTTGTTTAGCTAACAACTGTGGGAATAATCTAAAAGTTCCTTCTTTAATTACTGATGTAACAAACATACTTTGTACAATGCCCCTCAAGTGTGCCTCTTTAATTAGTGATGCAACAAACATACCTTGGTATGATGTCCTTAAAGTGTCATAGAAGAAATTCCTGGTAAGTGACTGATTCTCAGTGACAAGATATTCCATGTAGATCACTGCTTCTCTTTGTGTTCACTACAGTGTATCCCAAAATCGAACTCATTACTGTCGAACCAATTCTAACTCAGTGACCCTACCGGAAAGAGCAGAACAGTCCCTTTGTGTTTCTGAGGCTGCAAATCTTCACAGAAGCAGAATGCCCACAGGGAATGACCGAGGCTTAACCTATGGTATTATGCTACCTGGGCGCCTTTCTACAATATATCTTTATTCCTTAAATTTTAAATATGTAAGTATCAAATAAAATGCCATAGCAAAAAGAGTGGATGATTTTTTAAAATTAAGGATTTATCCTTATCTTCAAATTGACATATAAGTAAAACATGGTGATTATTATGCTTAGGTGGAATGCTTGTTGTTCTGGTGGTGGTGGTTAGGTGCCACTGAGTTATTCCAACTACAGTACAATAGACCAAAACACTGCCTGGTCCCACACCATCCTTATGATTGTTATATTTGTGTCCATTGTTGCAGCCACTGTGTCCATCCATCTTGTCCAAGGTCTTCCCTTTTCTCATTGTCTTTTACTTTTTCAAATGTAATATCTTTCTCCAGGGACTGGTCTCTCCTTAAAACATGTCCAAATTATACAGGACAGATAAATCCCTTAGGACCAATAATGAGAGTAGCAATACCAGGAGGGGAAGGGGAAGGTGGGGGAGAGAGGGGAAACTGATTACAATGAGCTACATATAACACCCTCTCTGAGGGACAGACAACAGAAAAGTGGGTGAAGGGAGACATCAGAGCATGTAAGACATGAAAAAATTATAATAATTTTTAAATTATCCAGGGTTCGTGAGGAAGGGAGGGTGGGGATTGAAGGGAAAAATGAGTTGATACCAAGGACTCAAGTAGAAAGAAAATATTTGGAGAATGATGATGGCAGCAAATTTACAAATGTGCTTGACACAATGGATGGATGTATGGATTGTGATAAAAAGTTTTACGAGTCCCCAATAAAATAATTAAAAAACAAAAAACATGTCCAAATTATGTGAGATAAAGCCTCACCATGAACAATTCTAAGGGGAATTCTGGTTGTACTTCCTCCAAGATAGCTGGTGTGTTCTGGGGGCATTCCGTGGTGCTGTTAATGTTCTTTTCCAGCACCACAATTCAAGCACATTGATTTTGTGATTTTCCTTATTCATTATCTAACTTCTACATATGCATACGAGGAAATGGAAAGTACCATGACTTGGGGTATGCTCAGGTTTGTCTTCAAAGTAATGTCCTTGATTTTCAACACTTTAAAGAGACCTTGTGAAGCAGATGTACCCAGTGTAACATATCACTTAATCTCTTGATGGCTGCCTTCATGAGTGTTGATTGTGGATCCATGTAAGATGAAATCCAATCGTGCTAGCGATTGGTACAGTTGTGAGGATTTGGGTTTTCTTTACACTGATTTGTAATCCATAATGAATGCTCCAATCCTTGATCTTTGTCAGTAAGTTCTTCAAGTTATCTTGTTTAGTCAGCAAGGTTATGTTACCTGCTTATGGAAGGTTGTTAATAAGACTTTTTCCAATTCTGATGCCACATTCTTCTTCATATAATCCTGCTTCTCTGATTATTTGCTTAAGAAAAATCTAGGTTAATATTATTTCATTAATCAAAACAATCACCTGTTGTGGAAAGCTCTTGTTTAGCCAGGAGGGTTTCGAGACATTTAATGATCACTCTTAGAAGAATTCCTAGGTTCCGTAGTGAGCGCTTAAAGGACTCTTAACAATTATTATATCGGTAAGTAAGAGAGGAAGATGGAGTTTTTGCTTTCATCATGAATTTTTTGCTATTATGGTTGCTGCTGTAATTTCTTTTGAAAGAGCTTCAAGGAATTGATCAGCAGTTTAAGAGTGAACTGGGTCCACAGCAAGGAGCTTTTCAATAAGATGCATTCCTTAGAGAAAGCCAATGCTTTCTTCTATACCTTTAGGGATAAAAGATACAGGATAGTGTTCCAACACCACAGTTAATTAGAAGGCAGATTTGTTCAATCGGGGATAAAGGACTGCTGTTAGCAAAGAGAGGGAGAGCTTGTGCTTAGAGGGAAGAACCTGGAGACAAGTAAGATCAATGGAAAGGTAAGGCTACTGCCATTGAAATGGTTGATGAAAATTAGATTGAGGTGAGTAAAATTCTGGTGATGGTAGTAGACAATCAAGGTTATGATTTGTTTTCTGCCTCTGCAGTTGTGTTAATTATGCTGCAGGGAAGTTTGTGACTTGTTACAAAAGATGCCAATTTTTAATGACAACCTGGACTCCGTTCCTCACAAGAGCTGCAGATTTTATGGCTGTTCAGCTTCCAGTGAATGATCTTAAAGGTCTGTCTGCTGGACTTTGGTCTCCAGGCAAGGCTGAGTATTCAATGGGATTCTTTCTTGTGCTTACAATAATATTTTAATTTTTTGTATAACTATTTTAGTAAGCGTCCTTCTTTTACTTTAGGTTTAGGCATTTATTACTTAAAAATACATACTTAGGGGTAGGTATGTAGAAAAGTTGAGAGGCCAATTGTAGTCGGAGTGAAACAATCTTTACGCCTTATGAAAATACACAAGTGAGTCATTCTTTATTGGAAATGAAATTCAAGTTGAAACTTCTTCTCTATAATGTTTTCAACATATGTTCACCAGAAGGGAAAAACCTATTTAGACTGGAATCTTCTACTTAGTTAATAAAATGTTAATACTTTTACATGTGATGAGTTTAATACAGTTCTCAGGTTTTAAAAGGGCACTGGCTCGAACCCTGCATGGGACACTGCTGGTGAGGTGAGTTGTGCGGAGGAAGGAGAGACACTTGAGGGTCCCTTCTTACCGTTATGATTCTCACTCTCTCTGTTGGGTTGCCCCAGGCTGTCCTTGCAGAAGAATTAGCATCTCCTCTCCAGGATGTCTGCTCTGCTCATTACCCAGAAGCCCATTAAACAAATTGGTGTGTGGTGGTGGAATGCTGGGTATGTGAGGGAATAAAAGGGCCTTACAGACTTTTGAATAGGGGCAGATTGACTTTATATTTATTTTCTAGGAGTACATGGGAATCTAATAATGCCCCCAGAGATGAAATCCTCTAAGTTCTAGGAGAAATCAAAACTGGATTTTAAAGGAAACATGGTAAGAAACATGCCATTTCTCATGTTTCCTTCCTTTGGTGAACAGCAGCACTTTTTTAATGGAGGTGTTGGGACTTAACTTTTTCCTTGAATGAGAGAACTTTTGGCACTTATTGATAGCAGAGCACCTCCATCTTTCATCCCAAATAGACAGGATTGACACCTTTGAGGTCCCAGGCACGCATATTCCTTCCTCCCCAATCCCCCCCCCCCAATGCACACAAATAGTTTTGGGCCACTCTGTCATCAGGGCACCTACTTTCAAGAGAAATGGGTGAGGTAATGTCTGTAAAGGACTTTGAGAGGGCTAAGCACTGAAAATAAAATATTTTTAGAAGAAGTTATTACTTTGGACAAGCGAGACCTAAATGTGTAATGTAAAGCCAAGTGAGAAGAACACAGCATTACTATGCCAGTCCAAGGAAGCCCTGTGGTCATGGGATGGTGCTGGGACTTGAACAGTAAAGAGGCTGTAGAAGACTCAGAAAGGAACAGAGCCCAGTGGAATCCTGGACTGGATCAAAGCACCATGGAGAGCCAGCAGAGTCTGGGAAGGGAAGAGGTTACAATGGATAACAAAGGAAATTGGAGTAGACTTTCTTTAGTCAACTTACTCTTCATTTTGAAAGAGGTTTTCTCTATTTCCATTTCTCTTTTTATCTCATGTTATCCATTACAATTTCTTGCCTCTATTTTCTGTTTTAAATTTGAACAAAACTCCAAGAATAATTCTCTAATACTATATTACATTACCTTTTTGGTCAAGGTTATATAGCAACGACTAGTCCCTATTAGAGTAGTTTTTCCAACATTTGAAAAAGTGTATTTCAAATGAAAGATTGCTTAGAACTACTTTGTAACCCTCTGATCATTGGATAAAATCTAAACACGTCAGTTTATGGCTAAGGTCCTTCGTGCCCTATCCACTGGCTTCTGTAAAAGCTGGTCTGCATCGTGTCTCATTTGTGGAGGGTGCCTCTGCTTCTCCACTCAGGCACTTTCCATGTTGTTCTCACTTCCATGTTTGTCCTCCACATGCTCCGCTGGCCCAGAATGTTCCTAGTGGCTTCTCTTTTGAGCTATGCACCAGCCCCATCTGGCCTAGGATAAGAAGCTTAGTTGATTTTTACTGCCTTATTGTATTTTTTCTTTGGGCTTTATGCTTCTTTAGAGCCCTTCACCACCTTTATTATTCCTGCCCAATTACAGCATATGAAGATCTTTAATACTGAAACAGTCTGGACAGAAATACAGAAATAATACTACGAAATTATCGATATCTGATCGGTAGATACTACAGTTAATGCTGTTGACCAAACCTGAAATTTTGTCTGAGTAAGGTGTGCCCTTTGGCATTGTGTTCTCTTAATTAATGTTCTTTATTTTACCTCTCAAGGATCTGATATCCATTCCAATTGTTACAAAGAACCCATAGACAAAATTCCTGATTCAAGGGTTTTTTAAGGAAGTTAATAGGTTACAATGCCAGTGAGAAATGTTCCATACAGTTGTTATCAGGGTTGTTACAAAGTTCCCTCAGGTCTGTTAATAAATGCTCCAAAGTGCATACTGGCCTCTATAAGCTGCAACCTAAAGGCATTCGGGTCAAGTTCAATGGGTAAGCAAACCCAGATCCCAGAGGCACCCCACTTTATAAGCCAGCCTTCCAACACCATAAAACACTCAGATTTTCTTCATCTTGGCTTGGGAAGACCACAACTACGCTCAATGCTCTGTCTTCTGGTACTGCTGCTGGTTCTGTGATTATAGCTGTCTTCTGGATCCAGGAGCTTCACTGTGCAGGGATCTTGGGTTTGCCCTAGCATTATATATGAATATATTTCCATATGTAGATGCCTGTATTTAGACCTCTATAAATGCCCTTTGCCTCCTAGTTCTTTCCTCTGCAAGATGGAATTTCTAATACCTTTACCTTTAGCAGTGAATTTAGGCAGTATTCTTACATTTTATTGCTTACAAGTGAGTCATAAGCCCTCCAAGATTCGAGTAAAAGAGAACTAGATTCCATCTTCTGATGGGGGATGGGGATGTTCTGGAATAAGATATATTGTTGCAGCCATCTTTAAAAATATAATTGACTAGATTCTGCATACTTGATTAAAATCCTAGTCAAAGTCAGGGAGACAGTGGATTTAGTTTTGTTTGTGTTTTAAGCTCAGGTTAAAGCAGAAGAAAATAAAAATAAGTCCCTTGTAGCTAAGATATGACATATCCCATATGAATTTATATTCCATTTGAAGAACAATGAAACAGAAGCATTTTGGGATGACATCGGGAATACCACACCCGAAGAAGCCAGAATGTCATTAGAAAGACAGGAAAGAAAGAAAGAACCAAAGTAGAGGTCAAAAGAGTGTCTTAAAATTTCTGAAGCAAATGGAAGGGATGCTAAATTAAAAGAGCTGAACAGAATTTCAAAGGGATGCTCAAGAAGACAGAGTAAAGCATAGTAAAATGTGGAAAGAAGAGGGGTTTAAAAGCCAAGAAGGAGGAATACACTCAGACTTTCATAAACTGAAGGAATTAGAGCACAGATTCAATATTTGTGTTGTAATTTTGAATTATTCTATGGAATGATGCATGAAGAATCAAATGAAGATTAAAGCAGTACACAGGGTCAGTGTAAAAAAGAACTGGTTGACTATCAACTATTTCAAGGAACATATGTTCAAGAACTGGTGGTGCTGGGAAAAAGTCTAAGCTACACTAAAGGTACTAGCCAATAAGAGGGATCCAGAATTATCAGCAGTTACTCACTCAACCATCTCAGGAAATTTGGAGGACAGCTATCTTGTTGGTTTACTGGAGGAGATATTTATTTGTGCCCTTCTAAGGAAAGATGACCCAAACAGAAAGTGGAGATTATTGAACAGTATTATTAATATCACAAGCAAGTAAATTTTGCTGAAAACAATTTTGAAAAGCTGTATACTGACAGCTGCCAGAAATTTAAGCTGGATCCATGATATGGAACAAAAGATATCATTGTGAATGTCAGTTGGAAATTAGCTGAAAGTAGAGAGTACTAGAAATAGCTCTACTCTTATTTTATTGACTGTGGAAAGACATTTGGCTGTGTGGATTATAAAACATGATGGATAACATTGGAAACAATGGAAATTCCAAAAGATTCATTGTGTTCACACGGAACGTGAACATAGACCAAGAGGCAGTCACTGCAACAGAATAATGAATATAGCATGGTTTTAAATCAGAAAAAGTGTGTATCAAGGTTATTTCCTTTCACCATAAACATTCAATTTGTATTCTGAACAAATAATTTGATAAACTACCCTATATGATGAAGATTGCCTCATTAAGATTAGAGGGAAGATCAATAACAGCCTATGATGCACAGATGCTGTGATCTGCTTGGCTTGCTGAAAATGCACAGGACTGGAAGCATGTCCTGGTGTATATAAAAACTGCAGCCTTCAGTATGGGCTGCAAGTGTAAATAAAAGTCCTGCGGGTGATTATACCAGCTATCCTGCATCAAGATGGGTCCGAACTGAGGCATGCGGATGAAAGGAAAAAAAAAAGAGATACACAAAGCATGGGATTGGGAGGACTTCAATCTCATGGACTGAAGTACTGAGTATATTCAAAGCTTGGTTTTTATACTCTTCTTACACAAGGGAATGGTTACAGAATAAACATGAAAGAATTTGCTTTAAAAAACATTCTGAGCCTCTTATCTATGCAGGTGTTACTTAACTAGGCACACTTTCTAAACACTTGAATAATAACAACACTATATTATAAGATAAACACAAGGGCTGCAAGGTTCAAAAGAATCTCAAAGAGGTCTTAAAGAACTGAGTTATCTCACACTGCTTTCAGCTGCAAGGTCATAAAGAACTGAGTTACTTTGCAATGCTTTTAGCTGCTAGGTAAACAGAGGCACAGGAGACTAATTAATCACCCATCAATAAATACCTTGACCAGCAAACCTCCTACATCTCCTCACAAACAAACCAATCGATCACTTCTTGATGTTGAGTAAAGATTGAAGTTGTCAAAGATTTCATCTTACTTGGATCCACAATGATTGCTCATGGGAGTATCAAGACATCAAACCCATAGTGTTAAAGAGTAATATGTTGTATAAGGACTAGGTATGCCTGAACCAAATCATGGTATTTTCAATGACCTTTTATGCATGTGAAAGGGACTTGGTTGTGTAAGGGTTACTTATTAGGCCCTTTAAAAGTACCAACTGCTCTGCGTGTGAAAGATGAGGGTTTTTTGCTGCTTATATGAATTTAGTTATTTTATATTACTTTAAAAATATCATTTTAATGGGGGCTCATACAACTCTTATCATAACCCCTACATACATCCTTTGTGTCAAGCACATTTGTACATTTGTTGCCGTCATCATTCTAAAAACATTTGCTTTCTACCTGAGCCCTTAGTATGAGCTCATTTCTTTCCACTTCCTTCTCACTCTCCCCTCCCTTTTGCTAATTTATAAATTGTTATTATTTTGTCATGTTTTACATTGTCCAACATTTCCCTTCACCCACTTTTCTATTGTCTGTCCGCCAGGGAGGAGGTTATATGTAGATCCTTGTAATCGGTTGCCCCTTTTACTCTCACTACTCTCACCACTGGTATCACTACTCTCACCACTGGTCCTGCAGGGCTCATCTGTCCTGGATTCCCTGCATTTCCAGTTCCTATCTGTACCAGTGTACATCCTCTGTTAAAGCCTGATTTGTAAGGTAGAATTGGGATCATGATGGTGGGGGGAGGAAGCATTTAAGAACTAGAAGAATGTTGTATGTTTCATTGTTGCTACACTACACACAAACTGGCTCATCTCCTCCAGGCAACCCTTCAGTAAGGGGATGTTCAATTGCCTACAGATGGGCTTTGGGTCTCCACTCCACACTGTCCCTCATTATCAATGATATCATTTTTGTTCTTTGATGCTTGATACCTGATCCCTTCGACACCTTGTGATCACATAGGCTGGAGTGCTTCCATGTAGGCTTTGTTGCTTCAGAGCTAGGTGGTCGCTTGTTTACCTTTAAACCTTTAAGTCCCACATGCTATATTTTTCGACATCCAAGCACCATCATCGTTCTTCACCACATTTGCTTATGCACCTGCTTTGTCTTCAGTGATCATCTTGGGAAGGTGAGTATCATGGCATGCCAGTTTAATAGAACAAAGTGTTCTTACACTGAGGGAGTACTTGAGTGGTGGCCCAATGTCCATCTGCAGTCTTAATACTAAAACTATAAATGTATGCATATAGATCTACTTCCCCACTTTCATATATAAATATATTTACATATGTACATGCCTGTGATTAGACCTCTATAAATGCCCTTTGCCTCCTAGTTCTTTCCTCTATTTCCTTTTACTTTCCTTTTGCCCACTGTCATGCTCATACTTCATTTGGATTCCAGTAATTCCTCTCAGTTACATTGCCCTTGATCAAGTCTTGTCAGGCACCTTGCACCCTGATTACCACTAATTTTGGATCACTTTTGTTCCCTTAACCCTGGGTTGGAATATCCCCCTATTTCCTTTCTCCCACGTCCCCTTCGCCTGTATCCCCCTAGAATCATTGGTCCCGTTCTTTTTGTCTCCAAATTATTTATCCCACCTATCCTATCTAGATATACATAGAGATACATTAACAAGTGAAAAAAACAACAGGCAAAGCTAGATAAAACAAAGGAAGTAAAAAACAACAAAACAAAAACATCAACAGCAAAAAACAAACACATGATCTAAATGGCCAATAAATATATGAGAAAATGTTCCTGGTCATTAACCATAAGAGAAATGAAAATTAAAACAACTATGAGATACCACTCAACACCATCAAAGATAGCCCAATTCAAAAATCAGAAAGCAGAGGATCCCCCAAAAGATGGCAACCTGATAGGACTCACCCTTCCAGAGTTCCTGCTGCCAGACCAGAAAATTGTTGGGAGGTAAAGTGAAGGAAATGCAGAGGTGGAATCCTGAAATTAGAACTAGGGTTATAGGGTCTCTCCTGAACCCCCTTTTTGCATGGAATTTCCACTCACAAAGCAAACCAAGGATGCTTTAAAGCACTCTAGCCTTGGCGAGACCACAGGCGTCAGCTGTGCCCCTGCCGGGAGCAGTGATTTCTGAAGGTGGACACCCTAAAGGGGAGAGAATCCAGACAAAAGGAGAACTCCATAATAGAGCTTCCTGTGTGGTTGGCTACCTTGAGCTCACAGCCTGGATATAGCGGTGGTGGGTACCCATAATTTAGAGTAGAAGAAAAAGCAGATTTTTACCTCAGGTAGATCGCGGTGTGGGAGAAAATAGGTAAAAAGTTGGGAATCCAGGGAGTGAATTTAGTTCCAATTGACCAAGAAGGAAACAACCCCCCTGACAAGCTGGATCTCCCCCTCTGGGGGGTCAGCCTGACAGCCCCCAAATCAGAGCACATCACAAGCAAAAAAAAAAGGTAAAATATATATTATTGGTTTAAAACTCAAACCCCAGTCTGGTTGCTCAGCTCCAAGTAGCACATAGGTGGGGGCCCTTAACATAAATTAGCATAAGAAGAAAGCTAGTTAAAGAATGCCAGAACTCAGCTACAGGCCTGGCAGCTTTTTGAATAACAAAAACCTGCTGTAGCATGTGTCTGCTTCAAACAGCATGGAGCAGAAGCTTAGAGACTGTGTGAAACAATTTAATTTGATTTGATTCTAGCTGAGCAGGGGGATAAATGAATAGATAGATAGATAGATAGATAGATAGATAGATAGATAGATAGATAGATAGATAGATAATATCCTCTAATCTAGTAGGATAGCAGCAGTCTAGATAGGACAATATACCCAGCTTCCCTCTCAGTGATTCTACACATAGCTGGGGAAGCCCTGCCTGCCCTGGGGTCCTTGACAGGGCTGTGGGAACACCCCAGCCCCTGCCTCTGCTGCAGTGCTTCATACAGCACAACACATGTATACAGCAAAAATCAGAGCTCAACAGATGCCTGGCCACGGGTAGGATCTTGCCTTTGAAGTAATCCCCCACAACATCTGTTGAACCCTACATTAAATGGGTACACCACCCTGCTACCTTGAGGAAGAGTTGGAACACCTCCAGCTGCGCGAACAGGTGATCAAGTCTCAGTTTTCTCCTTACCTACTACTCTATTTCTTCTCGGTTTATTCACTAGCCCTTCTATCTATCCAGCTTCAGTCTCAACGAGCTCAGGTTTGTGTAGGGTTTTTTTATTCTCTCTTTCATCTTTTCCCCTCTTTCTCCTCTTCTCTCCCACTGTCTCCTATCATATGCTACTACTAGCTTCCAGGTCACTACCCTCTTCTCAGGGTAAATAAACCCAAATAGCAGGAGGAACTGCAGTCTGCCCTCTATGGGAGTGCCGTACACCACACAAGGCAGCTGGGACAAACATCTGCACCTTGCTGTCAGACCTCAAAGGTGATCTCGTCAACTAGGGAAATTCTGCCCAGTACCACTGGGTCCTGGCATTAAAAGGACACATCAATATGCCATTTTGGGGCAAGGTCTAAACCCCTCTGGTCCTACATTCAAGCAATCAGGGATCAGCTTTTCCTTTATTCGTTTTTCCTCCTTCTCTCTCTCCTCCCTCTTTACCATCACAGTTAATCTTAGTGAACTCAGTTGGTTTTCCCCCCTTCTTTCTCTCTTCTCTTTGTCTTTCTATCCTCTTTCTTTCTTCTTTCTTTCTTTCTTTCTCTCTCTCTCTCTTTCTTTCTTTCTTTCTTTCTTTCTTTCTTTCTTTCTTTCTTTCTTTGTTTTCTTCACTTCTCTCGCTGTTTGTATGAATCTCGCTGCTCCCTCTCATTCGTTTCACATGCTACTGCTGGTTCCCAGACCCATACACTCTGCCTAGGGCAACCATGTACTCCCAGTGGACAGCCTGACCCCTAAGACAGTGTTCCACACAGGATGAGTCAGTGCTACACACAGCACAGCATGGGGTCAGCTATTTCTTTATCTATTTTTAAAATGCTCTCTCCTCTTTTTTCTTTCTGTGTGTTCTTCTTTCACGTTTTCTTCCTTTCCCCTCTGTTCTAGCTCTCTCTATTTCCTACAGCAGATTCAGTTCTCCTTTTTGTTGATTTCTTTTCTTCTTTTTCTTTCTTTCTTTTTAAAAATGTTTTCACTTTTGTTTACTCTGTGCATCATAGTTGTGTTTGTGTGAGTGGGTGTCAGTTTGCTTGCCATTGTTGCTCCAGTCTGTGTATTTTGCTTTCTCTCTTTTTCCCCTCCTTTCACTGTCTTCCCTGTCACAAGCCACTAGCAGCCTCCAGGACACTCCCCTCTGCCTAGGGCAACTCTGAAGACCCAACAGGGGGAGCTCACGCCGCATTTATTGGCTTGACAAGCAGCTGGGGAATTAATGATGGTCCTCTCCCACACACAAAGTGGCAGTGGGTTCTACCTACATAATGTGAGAACATCCGCACCCTATATCCCAAGACCTACAAGTGACTGGAGGAAACGCCTGATCACTAGTGGGGATCTATGCTTCTGTGGGAACATCCACCCAACCTCCAAGACATTCTCTCTGTCTACAGTAATTCCCCTACCAGCTATGGAGCTCTAAACCAAGGTGGGTAAACCCACATGCCCCCCTGAGCACTCCATTTGAAGAGGAAAATACAACAGACCAGCCAAGGTGCTCCAAGAACCATGTAGCCTACTTAGAGATTGGCAAGAGAAGTGACACCCTTGAGGGCCAACAACAACCCAACCAGTGTCACATGAGATGAATATCTAAAACACATTCCAAGTAATGGAATACTGAACGTCTAGGATAAGAGTGAAACCAAGGAAGATATAGCAATAGCCTGACCCTCAGAACAGCTACCGGCAGGTAGTTCATAGAAATACTCATATGAATCTGCCAAGAAGAGCCCAGGGATCTTCACTTCAGGAATATGGTTCCAGGCTCCTCTAAAACAACATGTAAACAGCAACCAGTTCTAACAACTTGAGTGAAAAAGCAGGAGAAATTGAAGAAAATGCCAGAAGAAGTGATGAACCTTATGATGGGCATAGAAGAAGCAGATATTGACTTGCCACAAAAAGAAATTTTCAAAATGTTGCTTGAAGCCATAAAGGATATGAGGGAAGCATCGCAGAAAAAAGATGAAATGATAGAGGAGATAAAGGCAACACACCAAAGGGAAATACAAGAGGTAAGGGATGAAATAACAAAATCCAGTGACAAATTGACAGACCTTGCCAATAGGCTTGAGGATGCAGAGAATTGCACCAGTGACCCAGAGGACAAAAAAAGTAGACCTCAGCAAACTGGAAAAGCAGTCAAACAAGATAATCAAATAGCTGAAGAAAATTCGAGAGCTATGTCTGATGCAATGAAAAGGAACAATATTAGAATCACTGGACTACCAGCACAAGACACAACAGAGAAGTCAACAGCGAAAATAGCAAGTTGAATTCTTAGAGGAAAACTTCCCCAACTTAATAAAAGAAAATCAGGCAACCATTAAAGAGGTTGAAAGAACACCAGCCAGACTAAATCCCAAAAAGAAGTCACCAAGACACATAATTGTCAAATTATGCAACTATGAGGAAAAGGAAAAGATCATAAAACAGCTAGGGAAAAGCACAAGTCATGTATAAATCTACACCAATAAGAGTATGCTCAGAAATATCAGCAGAAACCATGGAGAAGAGGAGGGAATGGAGTAGCATATTCAAAAAATTGAATGAAAACAATGCACACCCAAGAATACTCAGCCAAATTATCTATTAAGATAGATGGAGAGGTAAGAGTGTCCAGACAAGGACAACTTCAAAGAAAACATGAAAATAAACCCAGTCCTACAAAAGATCCTTTCTGATCCAGAATGGTCAGAAGATAAACACTCACCAAGGGCAAATAATAGACCATCACCTAGAATACCTCCATCGACAGAGTGACAAATGGGAAACAGCCCCCAGCATAGCATCCGCTCAACAGTGGAAAGGAGGCACACAAGTCACACACACAATACAAGCGGATAAGATAGGTGGATAGGAAAATATCCAACATCAAAGTTACAAGATGACATCCCAGAGTTCACTGATGGATATAATAACATTGAATATCAATGACCTGAACTCAGATATTAAAATGCAGAGGCTAACAGACTGGCTCAGGAAACATAACCCAGCAAACTGCTGCCTCTGAGACTAATCTCAAGTTTGCAGACAAAAACAGGTTGAGAATTAAAGGTTGGAGAAAAATATACCAAGCAAATGGTAATAAAAAATAGCTGGAGTAGCGATATTAATATCTGACCAAATTGACCTTAAGATACAGGCCATAACAAGAGACATGTAGGGGCACTATATAATGTTTAAGGGAACAATAGACCAAGAACCAGTGAGCATAATAAACATATATGCACCTAATGAGAGACCTGTGAAATTCATGAATCAAACCTCCAAAAGATGAAAAAAAAAAGAGATCACAGGCTCAATAACTATAGTTGGTGACTTTAATACACCACTCTCTGAAAAAGACAGATCATTGGGAAAGAAATTCAATGAGGAGGTGAGTAGTACCCTTTACAATAGCCAGGTGCAAATTGAAATGCTTAGGGATATACCTGACTAAAAACCGAAAGTTATGTATGAGGAAAATTATACAACACTACTTCAAGAAATCAAGAGTGACCTCAACAAATGGAAGGCTATCACATGCTTGTGGATTGGCTGACTCAATATAGTAAAGATGTCAGTTCTGCCCAAGTGACTATGTAAGTTTAATGCTATCCTGATTTGAATACCATCATCCTTCTTCAAAGAATTGGAAAAACAGATTACCAACTTCATATGGAGAGGAGAAAAGCCCAGAATTAGCAGAGAACTCCCCAAGAAGGACAAAGTAGGAGGGTTTGCTCTACCTGATTTTAGCATGTAGTATATGGCCATAGTAGTCCAAAGAGTGTGGTACTGGCATAATGACAAATATTCAGACCAATGGAAAAGACCTGAAGACCCAGAAATAAAAACATCAGCATACAGGCAACTGATCTTTGATAAGGGCCCCAAAATATTAAATGGGAAGCAGATGACATCTTCAATAAATAGTGCTGGAAAAAAATGGATATCTACCTGCAGAAAAATGAAGCAAGACCATTACCTCACTCCATGCACAAGAATAAACTCAAGGTGGATCACAGACCTTGAGATAAAACCCCAAACAATTAAGGCCATTAATGAGGGAATTGGGACAAACCTGAGAACCTTGGCACAGGGAATACATAGGCTATCAGAAATTGGGAAGGATACAAACACAGAGGAGTCACAAATAGACAAATAGGATATACTGAAGATAAGACACCTGTGTACATCGAAAGAATTCAGCAAGTGAGTAATTAGAGAAGTCACCCACTGAGAAAACATCTTTAGCAATGACACATCAGACAAAGGCCTTATTAGCAAAATCTACAATACTTTGCAAGTTACAATAAGAGAAACACTAAATGCCAACTGAGGAGGTGGGAAAAGGATCTGAGCAGAAGTTTCACAGAGTCTGAAATACCAATAAACATATGAGAAAATGTTCCCCATCATTAGCCATAAGAGAAATGCAGATCATAAGAACTATGAGCTACCACCTAACACCCTCAAAGAGAGCCCAATTAAAAAAAAAAATCAGAAAGCAACAAGTGTTGGAGGGGCTGTGGTGAGATAGGAACTCTCATCCACTATTGGTGGACCTGTAGGTATGTACAGCCACTATGGAAATCATTTTGGATATTTCTCAAACAGATGGAAATTGAGCTACCATAGGACCCAGCAATCCCCCTACTGGGCATATACCCAGAAGAGGCAAGAAACAAACCATGGGCAGACATCTGTGCTCCAGTGTTCATTTAGGTACAGTTCACAATTGGAAGGAGTAGGCAACAACCCAAATTTTCATCAACAGACGAATGGATTAAAATCCTGTTGTACATACATACAGTGGAATATTATGCATTGTTAAAAAGGCAGTGATGAACGCCTAAAGCATATCGCCGCATGGGAGGAACTGGAGGAAATTATGCTAAGTGAAGTAAGCCAAGGCCAAAAGGACAATTATAATATGAGTACACTGAGGTATATATATATATATATATATATATATATATATATATATATATATATATATATATATATATACAGAAAGGTAAATGCAAAAGGGGCAGAGGGAAAAAGTTACTGTATACAAACACTCTAGGGGTGAGATCCAGGTAGTATGGCAGGGGCCAGACCAAATCCAGGGATACGTATGGTAGCCAACTACAAAGGGGGTGGAGGGAGGAAAGGGGAAAGAAAAAAACAACAATGATGTGTGATGGGGGAATAGGGCAATGGCCTACCCAAGTGGAGGGTATTGCTTGTGTCTCCACAGGGAAAGAGTTACCAGATTTAAAGCCAGTACCAGACGAATGCAGTGTGCCGGCAAGGTTTGGGGAGCCAGTGGAGGGGCCTGGTCGCTCGGCCCCAATACCAGCTACGTGGACAACTGCCTCACGCCCCAGAAGAATTTAATGGAGAGGACAGCATGGGAAGTGCAGCTAGGGGAGAGGGACATGTCTGATCAGAGCAATTGGGAGCAAACAAAGGGGGAGGAAGAGAGACTGGAGCACATGGAGAGAGTGGACAATATGGCTGATCCCAGTACGAGACACACTGTCCCTTGACGGCCCAGGGCTCTAAGGGGGACAACACTGGAGACTCAGTGTCGGGACTGGCCCAGACTGACCCTGTGACACCAAGACAAACCACTAAAAGCAAGTGGCAGAGCAACCATGGGAGCAGAGCAGGGGGCCCCTGAGGGAGTACAAAGGACAGACTCTGGGGCCACAGCATGGAACCCCATCAGACTTGACAGAAGGACATGCCTAGAGATAAAAAATCAGACCTTGATCTATTTATAGGTTTTTCTTTCTTTTAAAATTTTTTTCTTGTAATTAATTTATTCTTCTATGGGTCATTGGTTTCCTTTGTTGTTGTCATCACTGTGTTTTCACTTATTGCCTATCTTGCTATGGCTTGATTTTTGGTGCATATTATTATCTCTACAGATCTATCTAGATAAGATAGACTGGCTGAATAGTCTGGAGGTGAAAACAATGGGACCAATTTTTCCGGGAGGACACGGGAGAGGGGAAGGCGGGGGTAAAGAGGTGGTGATGACCACCCCAGGAAAAGGGGAGCAACAAGTGATCCAAAATCAGTGGCAAGGAGGGTGTGAGAGGCCTGGTAGGGATTCAGCAAGGGCAAGGTAACTGAGAGAAATTACTGAAACCCAAATGAAGGCTGAGCATCATAGTGGGACAAGAGGAAAGTAAAAGGAAATAGAGGAAAGAACTAGGTGACAAAGGGTATTTATAGAGGTCTAAAGACTGGAATATACATATGTAAATATAGTTATATAAGTGTGTGGAGAAACAGATTTACATGCATATATTTATAGGTTTATTATTAAGGCAGCAGATGGACATTGGGCCTCTACTCAAGCACTTAGTGCAAGAACACATTGTTCTATTAAATTGGCATTCCAAGATGCACACCTTCCTGACACAATTGCTGAAGAAAAATGTGTGCATAAGCAAATATGGTGAAGATAGCTGATGGTGCTCTGCTATCAAAAACTATAGCATCTGGGGGTCTTAAAGGCTTGAAGATAAACAAGCGACCATCTAGCTGAGAAGCATCAAAGCCCACAAGGAAGAAGCACAGCAGCCTGCCTGACCACGAAGTGTAGAAGGGACCAGTTATTAGATATTAAAGAACTAAAAATCGTATCAGTTGGTGCCCACCTTCCTGATACAATCACTGAAGACAAATGTGTGCATAAGCAACTGTGGTGAAGAAAGCTAAAGGTACCCAGCTATCCAAAGATATAGCATCTGGGGTCTTAAAGGCTCGAAGATAAACAAGCGACCATCTAGCTGAGAAGCATCAAAAACACACATGGAATAAGCACACCAGTCTGTCTTACCATGAGGTGTAGAAGGGAACAGTTATCAGGCATCAAAGAACTAAAAATTTTATCAGTGGGTGCCCACCTTCCTGATATGATCCCTGAAGACTAACGTGTGCATAGCAAATGTGGTGAAGAAAGCTGATGATACCCGGCTATCAAAAGATATAATAGCTGGGGTCTTAAAAGCTTGAAGATAAACAAGTGGCCATCTAGTTCGGAAGCAACAAAGCCCACATGGATGTGGCACACCAGCCTGTATGACCACGAGCTGTTAAAGGGATCAGATATCAAGTATCAAAGAACAAATAATCATATCATTATAAATGTGGGTGGGACTCAAAGCCCATCAGTAGGCAACTGGACCCCCCCTTACTGAAGGGCAGTGTGGAGGAGATGAGCCAGTCAAGGTGCATGGTGTGAATGGTGAAACATATAACTTTCCTCTAGTTCTTAAATACTCCCCCCCCCCACTATCCTGATCCCAATTCTACCTTACAAATCTGACTAGACCAGAAGATGTACATTGATACAGATAGCAACTGGAAACACAGGGAATCCAGGACAGATGACTCCTCCAGGACCAGTGCTGCGAGTGGCGATGCCTGGAGCGTGGATGGCATGTGGGGTAGAAAGGGGGAACTGATGACAAGAACCTACATATAGCCTCCTCCCTGGGGGATGGACAGCAGAGAAGAGGGCTCGGGGAGACATCAGACAATGTAACATATGACAAAATAATAATAATTTCTGAATTATAAAGGGTTCATGAGCTAGTGGGGAGTCGGGAGGGAGGGAGAAAATAAGCAGCCAATATTAAGGGCTCAAGCAGAAGGCAAATGTTTTGATAATGATGATGGCAACAAATGTACATATATTCTTGATACAATGGATGTATGTATGGATTGTGATAAGAATTGTATGAGCCCCCAATAATATGATTTAAAAAAAAAGAAATCAACAAGTGTTGGAGGGGCTGTGGGGAGATAGGAACTCTTATCCACTACTGGTGGACCTGTGAATTACGTACAGCCACTATGGAAATTGATTTGGCCATTTCTACAAAATATGGAAATTGAGCTACAATAGGACCCAGCAATCCCCTTATTGGACATAAACCCAGAAGAGGCAAGAAACAAACCATGGCCAGAAATCTGTGTTCCAATGTTCAGTTCATTGTGGCACAGTTCACAATTGCAAGGAGTTGGAAACAACCCAAATTTCCATCAATAAACAAATGGATCAAAAAACTGGTAGATACATACAATGGAGTACAATGCATTCCTAAAAAGCAGCGATGAACGTATGAAGACCTTTGCCACATGGGAAGAACTGGAGGAAATCGTGGTAAGCGAAGTAAGTCAAGCAGAAAAGGACAAGTACAACATGAAGCCACTGAGGTCAGCTTAAAAAGCAAATGGGGCAGAGGGGACAAGTTACTATGTACATACATCCCTGGGGTGAGGTCCAGCCACTATGGCAGGGGCCAACCCAATCCAGGGATACATATGGCAGCCAACTAAATAGAAGGAAGGAAAAAAAGGGAAAATAAGAGAAGAAAAAAAAGACATGGGTAGCAGGGGGAGAGCAGGGCACTGACCCACCCAAAGGGAGGGTATTGCTTATATCTCCACGGGAGGAGAGAGAGAGAGAGAGAGAGAGAGAGAGAGAGAGAGAGAGAGAGAGAGAGAGAGAGAGAGAGAGAGAGAGAGACCAGACTTCAATCCAATGCACCAAGATGTGAATACAACACACCAGCACCTACCAAGGAACCAACAGAGAGATCTGCAAGGCTGGCACCAATCCCGACTATATGGACAACCCCCCCCCCCCCACCTCCTCAGAAGAATGCACTTCAGAGGACAGCACTGGGGCTACAACTTGGGGAGAGGGGCACATTGGATTGCAGCACATGGGAGAGGAGAGGACATCCTGGCCCACCAAGCCCCAAGGACGATGCTCCTGCTCAGAGTAGACAAAGCATGGGGAGGACCATAGGGCCGGCCCCACCACTGGACAAGGCATCCTGCCCTGAGCCACCGCACTGCGGAGAACAGCACTGGAGACCCAGTGCAGGGATAGTGCATGGTCTGGCCCCATCACGCTGGGGCGAGGCACTGAGGGCATGCAGCAGAGCAGCAGGGGGAGCAGAGTGATGAAACCCCTGGGGCGTAGACTTTGGAAACCGAGTGTGGCACCCCATCAGACTCGACTGGAAAGCACTCAAGACCAACAAACAGACCTTGAACTATTTATAGGCTTCTCCGTGTTTGTCAGAAAGATGAGGTTTTTACTCCTTGAAAGTTACCATTCTCTGAAACCCACTGAGGAAGTCTACCATGTCAGATAGGACTTGATGACAGTGAGTTCTCATCTCTCTCTCTCTCTGTCTCTCATCTCTCCATTTATTCATTTGAAGTATGCATACGAATACTGGACAATAAATACTGGGACAATAAAGGGAGAGCTGAGAAGAATTGATGAATTTGAATGCTTCTGATGGAGAAGACCATGGAATGTACCAAGGACTACCAAAGGAACCAACAAATCTGTCTTGGAAGAGATATATCCAGAATGCACCGAGAGGCATTATGGATGGGGCATTGGGAATGTCAGGGGACTTCTCCCTCATTGTTAAAAGAATGTATGGGATGAGGAGCTATACAGTCAAGGGCTGGTAGTGGATAGGGATGAGGAATGCCTGATATTTTTGATGTGGGCATAGTGAAATACCTCATCTTAATTTTCAGTAACTCCCCTATTGAGAAATATGGGACTATATCTGTGTCTTATTTTGTGTGCTCTAGAGAAATCAAACAACTCATATATACAAATATATGTATCTATAACTCTTTACAGATATATAAACGAGATACTTCTAGTAAATAACTCACACAATTATAAGGAAATGGCTGACACAAAGTGTTGGCTCCCACTCACTGCAATCAAGTCAATTCTAACTCATAGCAACCCTATAGGACAGAATAGCATCGCTAACATTTAGTCTGAGGCTAACATTTAGTCTGCCGCATAGCACCCTATAGGACAGAATATAACTGACCCTGTGGGTTTCCGAGTCAGTAACTATTTATGAGAGCTGAAAGCATGTCTTTCTCCCATGTTGTGATTGGTTGTTTTAAACTGCTGATCTTGCAGTTAGCAGACCAGTGTGTAAACCACTATACCATCAGGGCTTTTGGAATGTGGGGCTGCCAAGTCCCAACCTCTGTTGATGTGACTACGTGGTCACAAGGGCTGACAGATTGCAAACCTGCAGCTCAGTAGACAGCTAGAACCCTCTCTTGGGATTACAGGATTGGTGGATTCAAAACCTGGGATTACAGGATTGCTGGATTCAAAAACTCCAAGACAAACTAACAGATTGGAGGCTGCTGAATATTCTGGAGATCAGGGGTAGACACTGAGAAGGTTGTAAGAAAGAGAGCATATTTTGTCAAAATATTCATTTATACCATAAACACTCCCTAGAACATCCTCCCACCCTCATGCCCACCCAGAAAAACTCTCTCCTCCCTGATTAGCTGTTCAAGTCCAATCACAACATGGGAGGGGCTACAAGTTGTTCTTGTCAGGTGCCATGGAGTTGGCTCTGCCCTATGGACCCTGTGCACAACAGAACGGACCCCTGCCCTGCCCTGCACCATCTTCACAATTGTTTCTGCCTGAGCCCACTTTTGCAGCCAAGAATGATGTCCTTCTCTAGGGAATGGTCTCTCTTGACAACATGCTCAAAGTATGGAAGACAAAGCTTTGCCATCCTATCCATTTGTCCTTTTAGCTGTCTATGCATGGTATTTTCAATATTCACCACCACAATGGAAATGCATCAATTCGTCTTTGCTGTTCCTTATTCTCTAACCAACTTTCACAAGCAGAAGTGAGTAAAAAGAGCATGCTTGGGTCTGGCACACCTTAGTCCTTAAAGTAAAATACTTGCTTCGCAAAACTCCAGCGAGATCTTGCACAGCAATGTATCTAATGCAATTCATCTTTAGATCTCTTTCCTTCTGCTTCTATGAGCTTTCATGACAACTTCAACATTTTCTCCATTTATCATGGTGTTTCTTTTGGCCCAATTGTGAGGCTTTTGGTCTTGTTTACATTAAATTACACAATGAAAGCTGCAATCCCCCACCTTTAGCAGCAAGCATTTCAAGTCCTTCATCCGCATACTTCAAGTTGTCAGTAGAGCTTCTTCCAATTTTGTTGCCACATTCCTTTTCATATGATACAGCTTCTCAGATTATTTGCTCAGCATACAGCTTGAATAAGTCAAGACACAACTTGGACACACACATGTTCTGGCTTTAAACTAAGCAGGATTCCCTTTTCCTGTTCTCACAACTGCCTCTTGATCCATGTACAATTTCCAAATGAGCACAATGAGATGTTCTACTTCCATTCATTAGACCGTCAGTCTCTGACACTGCATAGTTTAAAAGCCATGCATAAGATTTTCAGTGGCTACTTCTTCCGAAGCGGGCAGCAGATTCCTTCTTCATTGTCTGGAAGCTCTGCTGAAATCTGTTCATTTTGAGTGAGTTTTCTGGCGTTGAAAATACTAGTGCCATCGCTTCCAGCATCACAGTGACCACATAGGACAAACTGACCAACTGGTGGAGGTGATGCATCGTGTTTGCCAAACTGTAGGGAACTGCGTGTCTCCCCACCCTGGATTTTAGCCATGAATTTACTCTCGCTATACAAACTGCCCTGAGGTTTTACTGCCCTTTGTTCCTTTCCCGCCAGAGGGTGGCTGCCTCGACCCTTCCTAGGATTGGTGCTCTTTCACTAGCAGCTGCTATGCTCATTGGTCAATACATGACTGATGGTATCTTCCCCCAGGCTCACCAGGAATGCTTCATTAGCATACTTACCTGTTTGATCAGTTGCCTGCCATTTCTTCCTTGTTTGGAGATGTGCGACTATTGGCTACCTCAGCTGTACCTTATTTTACATGTGACATAATGGTGCCAGCCCCTTGCTGGCTATTTAAACCTCTGCTCTCAACTCAATAAATGAGGCTTGATCAGATTCCTGTCTTGCCTCCATCTCTCTTCGCCCTTGCCCATCTTCATTCCCACTCCCTCTTTCAGTTCCACGTTGTTGATGTCCTTTGGGCCAGGACATTTTGGCGCCCCAACGTGTCGTGAGAAGCCTCAGCTCTTGCGACGCTGGCATCTGGCCGTATTTCCAAGCTGTATCACTGAGCTGAAACGCTGAAACAAAATAGTGCCACTGGTGCCCCGCTGCTAAAGCAGCACCACAACTGAGCTGACATTCCGAGCTGGCACTTTATTGCTGAGCTGCTAAGCCCGGTTGAGCCGTTAACGCTTGCAGAGTTGCTAGCACAGTTGCCGAGCGAAAGGCTCACGGTAGCTGAGCACTAGGCGAGAGCCCGACGCTGCCGTAAAGCGCGCCGATGCTGCTGTAAAGTGCGCTGATGCTGCCGTAAAGCGTGCCCGATGCTGCCATAAAGCTGCCATAAAGCACGCCAACGCTGCCATAAAGCGCGGGGCCGTGCAGCTGTGAGTCTGCTGGCCACGTGCCTTTGTCACTTGGAAGCTTTGAGATGCTTCTCGTTCAAGCAACTTGAAAACGAGGGACTCACTGAGGACGCAGACAAGTCAGCAAGGATCGGCTGATCGACTTATCAAGCCCACCACACCGTCAGTTGTAACCTGTGACGACGGATAACCGGGTGAGTTTTTCTTGTCTGATGATGGGTCAAGAACTAAGTCAGCATCAACTATTTGTAGGACAACTACGTGATGCGTTAAAGACGCGGGGAGTTAAGGTTAAAGACAAAGATTTGTTCATATTTTTTTATTTCATAAAATATACATGCCCCTGGTTTCCTCAGGAGGGGACTGTTGATACCTGCACCTGGAATAGGGTGGGAAACTGCCTGGAAGATTATTACAGGGTCTTTGGTCCTGATAAGGTCCCTGTTACAGCACACTCCTATTATAACCTCATAAAGGAAATTATTGGGAGCAAATCACAGGATCCCCAGATCAAGGAAACCATTGCCCAATCAGAGCGGATTTTAAAAGTCTCTTCGCGCTCTGCGTCCCCCTGCTCCCTACAGTTCATCCCATTAGATACTGAGGAGGAGCAAATCTCTCCTGAAGAGACTACCCCTAATGAAAGTGAAACTGCCCCTCCGGCCTCCCCGCCCCCCCATCTCATGCTTCCCCACTTACAAAGAGAAACCTGTGTCCCAAGTCCCGATTGTAAGCCCGCTCCCCGGAATATATACCCAGTGGTGCACCCTCAAACCCCAAGCCCACAAGGCCACGTTGCAAAAAGGTCTCCATAATGCTTTTGGTGTGGTTTTTACAATTTCTATATGTTGGCTTTTCATGCTGTGCACCGAATGGCACCATGCGGAGGTTTTACCTCACAGAAAACGCTACAAAATGTAACCACCTGCTGGCCTGCGCCGAAGTGCCTGCCGATTCTAAACAACCGGTTTTTCTTTCCTTTCAAGATTTCAAATGTTCCCAAACCACTAATTATCCAAAGTTGATACCAATGATTTGTTTTCTATATGACCAAACCTCCTCCTCTGGCTGCGCTACCCGTTATGTTAATGAAAACGTGGGCCGCCCCTGGAGGAGTTGCAATATCTATCATGTCTATTGCTCAAAGAGTGATGGAAATCTTATTCCGTCACTGTATACCCACTATGTCGCCAGACGCCTGTCACCCTGTCATTACTCACTTCTTAATCTGCTCTTGCCTTTATTCGCCATCTTAACAGCTCCTACTACATTGTTATTCCCGACCCGGGACACAGCCGCTGGGCCTCCATACAAAGAGGGGCCTGGTACTGGATGCCAGACCGCTATTACCCCATAGCCAAATTGCAAGTGTGGCGTATCACCTACACCCCTCAGGACACCATTCGTGATACCCTACTAATTAATGAACAAACTCTAAATAATGAGATTAATAATGCACCTACCAGAATTGAAAAGTCCCCCTTTTCTTGGTTATCCTTCTTACAACAGGGCCTTATGCTTGCCAATGACACTCATTTAGGCAACCTCTCTAACTGCCTCATGTGCGCTCTCTCGGGACAGCCTCCCTTGGCGGCTGTGCCCTCCCGACTGTTACCCAATGTCTCTGGCAAGGACAAGTCCATGTCTTCCAATGTGCATATCTCACATGTTCCCTTACTTGTCCCTCCATCATTCAATGGACAGATACCTTTTTGCTATTCTAATGCCTCCACTCAGTTGTGTCACCTTACCCAAAATCCTGATCAGCCACTCACTGCCCTGGATGGGTATTATTTTTGGTGTAACTACACTCTTACAAAAAACTTGATGCCACTTCCACCAACAATCTTTTGTGCCTGCCAGTTACTTTAGTTCCACAGCTAATGATCTACACCAAGGCAGAATTACAAACAAGATATGCCCAGGAGCACCCTTCTCGCTCTATAAGGGCGGTATTTCTTCCCATTGTAATAGGAATGCCCTTGGCTGCCTCTGCTACAGCTATAGGGCTAGGAGGTGGAGCCTTGGGTCATTCCATAGTCACCATGGATGAGCTAACTACCCAATTCAGGATGGCCATGGATGACTCTGCAGAATTTATAGCATCCCTACAACGCCAGATCGCCTCTGTCGCCCAAGTTGCCTTACAGAACCGCTGTGCATTGGACCTCCTCACTGCAGAGAAGGGAGGCACATGTTTGTTCCTGCAGGAAGAATGCTGCTACTATATCAATGAGTCTGGATTGGTGGAAGACAATGTGAAAGAACTTAGGAAACTCAGCAATGAGCTGTCAAACCTCGGCCGTAGAAACCATGACTCTTATCGATGGTGGACTTCCCCCCTTTTTTCCGTTATTGCCCCCTTTGTTGGACCTTTCATTGTAATTCTGATCATTATTTCCCTGGGCCCTGTATTGTTCAACAAACTCATGGCATTTGTAAAACAGCAAATTGAGGCAATCCAGGCTAAACCTATCCAGGTGCATTATCATCAGCTAGAGGTGATGGACAAGGGTGGCCCACTCTCAGAATCATCCGAGTGATAAGATCCCCTTCCCTTGTGTGCTGGGCTGGACAGCCAATGACGGGTAAGATTGGGCATGGCTCATACCAACCTAAGCCAGGAAAAGGTTTGCTTTTGAAAAAATGTGCATTCCTTGAGACCAATGACAGGTAAGGATGAGTCAGTAGCCCGACGACCTAAGCCAGGTGCAGCCCCCCAGGGATACTCCATATAAAAATCATACTCTTGCCTGTTATTGTCTTGGTAAAGAAGGAGGACATGTAGGGAACTGCGTGTCTCCCCACCCTGGATTTTAGCCATGAATTTACTCTCGCCATACAAACTGCCCTGAGGTTTTACTGCCCTTTGTTCCTTTCCCGCCAGAGGGTGGCTGCCTCGACCCTTCCTAGGATTGGTGCTCTTTCACTAGCAGCTGCTATGCTCATTGGTCAATACATGACTGATGGTATCTCCCCCCAGGCTCACCAGGAATGCTTCATTAGCATACTTACCTGTTTGATCAGTTGCCTGCCATTTCTTCCTTGTTTAGAGATGTGCGACTATTGGCTACCTCAGCTGTACCTTATTTTACATGTGACATAATGGTGCCAGCCCCTTGCTGGCTATTTAAACCTCTGCTCTCAACTCAATAAATGAGGCTTGATCAGATTCCTGTCTTGCCTCCATCTCTCTTCGCCCTTGCCCATCTTCAATCCCACTCCCTCTTTCAGGTCCACGTTGTTGATGTCCCGCTGGCCGGGACACCAACCCCCTTGAACTAGGCTATTATCCCAGAAGTTTGGGAGACACTGTGCGTCACCTAGGATAGCCTAGATAATAGAGGCATAGTGCCTGCTACACTGCTAAAATAATAGCCTGGGGAAAGTAAGACATAATATTAGTCTTCATGATATGTCAAGGAATGATTTTTCTTTTTGTATTTATTTCATTCCACTTCACTGGTCAGAAAGCTGGCAATGTTGGTTAGGCCTTGGGCTGCTAATCAGGAGGCCAGTGGTTCAAACCTGTCAGTCCCCTGTAGATTGACAGTCTCAGAAACCCGATGTAGGGTCACTATGAATTGAAATGGACTCAGTGACAGTGGTAGTTTTCAGGCAGGTAGTTTTAGGGTGGAAGAGAATGAGAAGGAAGCATTTTGATTTTCTCTGTGTCACCCAGATGACATCACTAAGATATGCTGGATTTCCATTTCCCACGTTAAAGCAACAGAATTGGATGAGGCGATGTGTGGTTGGTTACCTGTGCACTATCTCCCATGATAGTTCACAAAGACCAGAGATCATGTACCAAATGGACATAAAACAAACAAAGGCTTCCAGATCTATCCTATAATGGGAGAACACTGGGTCAAGATGATCGGGTTGCAAAAAGCATCCTTTGAGAATGTAAAAGTTGCAAGAAATAGACTCTGAGTTTGGCTCTAAGCTTCTTGGAAACCTATACCCAGAAGGAAACACGGTCCATGACAGGAGCCACAGCTGCTGTAAGGAAGGAAAGGGAAGCAAAACAAGCTAGGCCGTTACTGAGAAGTCAGGGACCGATATCCCCGAGGATGTCCCAGGGACACCGAGAAGGCCATATGCTCTCCAAACCCTCCTGTGGAGACATTAGCACTTTTCCCATGGCCTTTCTCATATTATCCCTCAGTGCATATTGATGAATGAATTTTAGAGGGAACAAACCAATGCCTTCTAAATATGCATCTCTGTTAATTTGGAGGTCTCACGGGTAATTTGTTACTGATTTAGAGAAATATTTCTTGGGGAATATTCTTCAGGGAGGCCCCTCCATTTCCTCGCCATTGAATATGTTTTCTCACAATTGGTTCTTGATGGTCTCAAGATCACTTCTGTCTCTATGATGCTAACATGTTTTTGGAAGAAAAAACACTCTGGGTTCTTTCCTTGCTGAGTTATTATTGAGGACAGGTAAATTAAAAATAGATTTCATTGCTTTTTATTTTTGTCTTTTATAATTTCCAGTTTGAAGCTGACATGAGCTTTCTAATTGTTCACTCAACATGCTCTATTTTGTATGTGTGTTTGTGAAAAAAATTCCAGAGATTGTCATCTGCATTTAAAACAATGAATGTAAATGATTGTAACATTCGCACCTACCCTCAAAATATCAGTTGAGGTCATTTTAGCACCTATAGGTGCCAGGACACTCTCACAGGTCTTCTAGGTGTTGTATAATGTTTGGAGTACATAGGAGAGACCACAAGCATGAGTTATGGGTATAATTATGTACCTATATGTGCTTCCACATGGATGTTAAAACTACAAGAGAAGTAAAAGGACATAAATAATTCATTTGTTGTTGAGTTGTAGGGTACACCTTTTGCAAAACTGTTTGGCAGAGGACAGAATCTAGACAATGGTGTCAACTTTGTTTTAATAACAAAACTATGTTATAGTCTGCAAACACACCTTTTAGTTTATCCCAGTGGCAGAGATATTTCATAATCCCTCAGAAGCAGCTATATCACATGAAACCCGAGGGGAGGGAGTCACAAGAGGGAAGGCACTGGACAGGGTGAAGCACGAGGTGGGAGCAGCAGTTAAAAGAGCGATCAGAAGTGCAATGGAAATGGACTCTGGGTGGTATTTTGTTGAATATTGTATTTATGTCAGGATACATTTTATTGCTTCATAAAATCCAGTCACATGAGTAGATTCTAAAATTTAAAGCAGGGAGCTTCAGGCTATCTGTTATCATTACAATATTGGGAAAACCATTTCCATCTCAAGTGCTTCAGAGACGCAGTGAGGTTACATGACTTAAATATTAACATATTATTCTAATAACATGAAGCTGCTACCCTCTGACCCAGAAGCTTTTGACGTTAATAATTTCCAGGTTATCCTCTAGCCAAAATATGTTTCCCCCTTCAATTTTCACACTGGTATAGTTTCTTTAATATAAGGTACTGATATAATAAATTATATCCAGATGAAAGCCAGTCATCTGAGACCCCATCCAGCACAGTGCTTACAACTGCTAAAGGAAATATTTCCCAACAATGTCCTGCCTGCATCTGGGACAGAGGCCTGGGAGGATGGCTGAGTTGGAGTATGACAAAAGCAAGGATAACTGTACTGGAGGAAGTCAAGGAAAAGTTGACTTGGACAAGGGTCTGAACTCAACATAAAAAAAAATTCTCTATGAAGTGGGAGATGGGGCTGGAATGAAAGGTAAAAAGCAGAGTTCATCACAGATTGAAAAAAGTGGTGTCAGATGTAGAAAAAATTACCAACAGTAAGTATATTGTGGAGAACAGAGAGAATGCGTGGGTTTGAGTGCCCTTAGGGAATGGTTGGTAGTCCTTCAGTTTTCTGCACACGAGGTGCCGTAGCCAGACTTTCTATTTTGTTAGCCATGAAACCAGTGCTTCCTTAGAGACGTGCCTCTTTCTGAGGTTGCACATCAGTTTGGTTTTCTAGATAGGATATTCTGAAAAGCAAATGCCTATCTAACAAGATGTTAATTACTCAAATCTATCAATCTTATAGTCAGTGATTTTTAGAAAGAATAGCAATGTTCATTTAAACCTTGTATAATACTATCAAAACATATATGATGGTTTTTATGTTTGTTCCTATTTTCTAATGAGATAACCAGATTTTTTTTGCCTTCTCTCCTCTATCCCTTGACCTCTCCTTTTCCTCCCTCCATTTTTTGTGTATTTTCTTGTTAGCCTTGGAGAGTGGCTAGTGAAGAACGTTATCTAGGGAAACAGACTTTTCTTTCAAGGTTGTGTCTTTATAGTACATGAGTCTCTCAAAACTCTCTCTCCTGCGCGTGCGCACACACACACACACACACACACACACACACACCCCTGTGTTATTACTGCAGGAGTGATTTGCCTCCCACAGCACTCTCTACTTTTATGCTGGATTCTATCATTCATAGAACTCACAGGCCAGAACTCACAGAACTCACAGGCCACAGAACTCACAGGCTGCACAGAACTCACAGGCCACGCTCATACTTATGGAGTTTATTGGGGAAATTAGGTTAAAATTCAGGCGAGAAAGACCCAGGATACAGTTGTTTATTCAGGACAATTTCTTCCCTGACATGCCCAAGGCAAGCCTCTCAGTCACTTTGCCCTTTTCAGGAATGTTATATAGCTCTTTTATAGCTGCCGGTCAGTATCGACTACACCAATTAAGTCCCAGGGCACTCAGTTTTACTTGCTCTGCGGTCTGGGAAGTCCACCCACCCCTCGGGCTCCTGGTTCTGCTGCTGCTGCTCTTCTGTCACTACTCTCGTGGCAAATCTATCTCCTGAATTAAGGAGGTGAAATGCGCAGGACTCTTGGGGACCAAAGGATGTGCTTCACTTATGGCCCTTCTCTCTTGTTGGTAGTATGACCCTCCTTTCTGCCTCTGAGATGGCTCATTTTATGTTATAGCAATCACAATGAATTCTGTTAACAAGCACCCACAACTGGATCCTGTTAGCATCAGTCCCTATTTTCTGTTACTCAGATCCAACAGGAAAAGTCATTTGGTGCGAGTTACAGAGGCTCTGACTCACTTGCTGCCACTCAATCAATTCCGACTTACAGTGACCTTATACGATAGTATAGAACGTCTACGTTTCTGAGATTGTATCTCGTTCAGGAAGTAGAAAGCCTCATCTTTCTGCCATGTAGTGGCTGGTGGTTTTGAACTGCTAACTTCAATGATAACCCACTACACCAACAGGGCTCTTAAAACTAGGGGGGGGGGGGGGAATGAGGAGCTGATACCAAGGGCTCAAATAGAAAGAAAATGTTTTGAGAATGATAACGGCAACGAATGTACAAATGTACTTGACACAATGGATGTATGTATGGATTGTGATAAGAATTGTAGGAACCCCGAATAAAATGATTTATGAAAAAACAAACAGTGGCTAGGAGGACCATATTAACTAATTCACTGTATTGCAAAGGATATGCATTTTAGAGGAGAGAGAGGAAGAAGAAAGGGATTTATATTTATTGAATTGTGTGCCTGGTTCTATTAGATAGTTTCTTTTAAAGACATTACATAGTACTGAGGAGCAAACTAAGCTTCAGAAATGTTAAATATCTCTGTTAGGTGTACTGTGAATATCAGTGATTAGTGTTTACATTGAACTGAAGCTGTGTAAAAATGCATGTCATTTTCCTTATGAGACCTCAACATATATATTAAAATATGTAACAACATAAAAATAGTGATTAGTGGAAATGGTTGGTTAGTAACTCATTAAATCAGAAATATTTACAAAATGTCCAGGTAATATTCTAGGTATTGGAAATACTGTATAAACAATCAGGGTCATTACATGAACTGAGTATTTATTTATGTGTTTGTGCTTGTTCATGTCGTTTCTGAACACTACCATAAGAGTACCGCCATTTACTGTCTTTTTGTCATACTGCGCCACCTTGTGTGTGGCTGTGCATACTGGCAACTGGTCACTGGTATTGCAAATACCAGCAGGGTCACACAGAGTGAACAGGCTGGTACATGACTGGGTAGTGTTTCATTCTGTGGTCCATGAAAGTTGGAGCCAAATTAATGACATCTCAACTACACAGTTGTTTAATGACTAAAAATGTATTTTGATAAAAAGACAGACCAAAAGTATACTTTCCAGATTCGTAGCTAAATCATTAAAAGTTTCACATAAAATCCAAATGCAGATGCAAAAGTAAACAAAAAATTAGAAGTACTGTCACATAAATTAGAATATTACAATGGAACATTTTGATATTCATAAATAATACCCTTTTTGAATGTCAATTTCCTTTAAACATGACTGGAAGACATACTTTTCATAAAAGATAGGTTGAGAGTAAGCAGACTACATCTTTACTTGGATTGTGCATGAAAAGAATAAGAGTACTTCATGGCTAAATATACTGTTCAGTTCTTATCTCCCTTAATTCTATGCTGACCATCTTCCCATGCCCAGCACAATCTCATGGATTGAAATGCTCAATTTAGTGTACTGAAGTCATAAATTCATGATGAAAGATGAACAATGTGTTTTGAGTAAATATATTGTTCTTTACATGGCACCACACATGGGTGTCTACTAAAGAATATGATCTCCAATCTTGGTATCATAATTATAATTATAAATTATAATCATTTTTCTTACCATGCTTGCTTTTACTTTTAACCAAAGACTTGAGTTGTAGGATGACATCAAGAACATCATAAAAAGAATGAAGTCATTAAAAAGACAAATAAAAGAGAAATTCCAAAGTGGGTATCAGAAGATATTCTGGAACTTTCACTTGAACATAAATGAGCTAAAATGAATAAAAGAAATAATGAAATTAAAGATCTGAACATAAAATTTGAAAAGACACTTCCAGAAGCCAGAAATAAAAAAATACAATGATGTGAGCAAAGTTACCTAGAGGTAGAAAGTCAAAACAAACAAACAAACAAACAAAAAACCCCCCACAACAACTCACTTAAGATGTCTCCAACTGAAAGAACTGAAGAAAAATTTCAGGGCTCAAGTTGAAATATTGGAGGATTCTATGGGCAAAATATTAATCGATGCAGGAACAATCAAGCTAAGATAGAAGGAATACAAAATCACCGGTACCAAAAAATGTATAGGTCAACACTCAACAAGCAGCATATGATCAAAAAGCAATGGCATTTAAGTAATAAGTCAATGCTGCACTGAGGCATTAATGATAAACAGAGTTTCATGTGTGGACAGAATATCATTTGAAATGATTCAACAAACTTATGTAGCTTTGGAAGTACTTATTATCTCATGTCAAAAATATTTAAGACAGTTATCTGGCCAGTTGACTGAAAGAAACCTACATCTATGCCCATTACAAAGAATGATGACCTAATAGAATATAGACATTATAGAACAATATTATTGATATCACATACAAATAAAATTTTGCTGTAGACAATTCAAAAACACCGGCCATACTATATTGACAGGGAGCTGCCAGAAATCCAAACTGGAATCCGAAGAAGATATGCAATGTGGCAGGAATGTGGGATATAATTCCTGACACCCGGTGAACCTTGGCTGAAAGCAGAGAATACCAGAACGCTATTTACTTGTGTTCTATTGACTATATAAGTATTTGACTATATAAATCCCCCGAAATTAGGATAACATTGGGAAGAATGGGAATTCCAGCACACGTCTTTGTGCTCATGTGGGTTCTGTAAATGGACAAAGAGACAGCTACTCAAACAGACCACGTGAACACTGCATGGTTTAAAGTAGGGAAAGGTGTGTGTCAATCTGTATGATGAGCAAATAATCCAAAGATATGAACTATGTGAGGAATAATGTGCCATCGGATTGGAGGAAGGATTCTTATCAATTTCTGGTATGCAGATGACACAACCTCACTTGTTGAAAGGAAGGAGGACTTTTGGCACTTACTGATTAATATTAAAGATTACAACCTTTATTATGGATTAAATTCAACATAAAGAGCAAAAATTTCCTACAACTGGACCAAGAAGTAACATGATAAACAGAAAAGTTTTAAGCTGTCAAGATTTTAATTTTATTTGGATCCATAATCAACACTAATCGATACACAGTCAAGAAATCAAACAATGTATGACACTGGACATATCTGCTGAAAACAATTAAAATCCAAACTCACAGTCATCGAGCTGATGCTGATTCAAAGAAACCTTATAGGACAGGGTAGGATGGCCTCTGAGTTTCACTGAAACTCTCTACCGGAACAGGAAGCCTCATCTTTCGCTTACGAAGTGGCTGGTTGTATCAAACTGCTAACCTTGCGGATAACAGCACAGATATAACTACTATGCTATTAGGGCCCCTTAAAGACCTTTTTTAAAATCTTGAAAAACTAGGGGTCACTTTGAGGACTAAATTGTGCCTGGCCAAAGCCAGGGTATTTTTATTGGCCTCATGAAAGTTGGACAATGAATATGGGAGACTAAAAAAAATGTTGCTTTTGAATTATGGTGTTTGGGAAGAATATTGAAAGCACCACAGATAGCCTTAAGAGCAAGCAAATATGCTTTAGGAGAAGTACACTAGAATATTCCTTAGAAGGGAGGAGAGTGAGTATTTGTCTCACATATATTGGATATGTTTGTAGGAGAGATTTGTCTCTGTAAAAGGATATCATGGTTGGTCAAGTAGAGGGTTGGTATACAAGATGAAGGCAATATCAAACCGTTTGAATTAAAAAATGCTTAGTCTACTAGTGCTGTCTGTTTCTCCTTATCCTTTTTTTCAGTTTTAAAACTTATTCTTGCCTCTTTTTCTTGATGAAATTTTGATAAACCTTTCTAACATCTGATGTCATTTTCAACAACAAAAATCAATTAATTTTTACAATATTGAAATATATAAGCTAGTGTAGGGAAGAAAACTTTTTTATGTTAAGCCACCCTACCCAAGATCATAGTCCACTGCCATCCAGTCGATTCAGATCATAGAGACCCTATCGAGGGCTTCCAAGGCTGTCCATCTTCATGGGAGCAGATAGTTTCCATTTTCTCCAGCAGAGGAGCTGGTGAGTTTGAACTGCAGACAATGTGGTCAGCAGTCCAGTGCTTATTAGATAGCACCACGCCACCAGAACATACGCCATTGAGGAAGCAGCCGCTGCAAACATTATGCATAGAATGGAAGCATTGTCAGATACTGGAGAGCTAATGAATGGAAGCCGAACATTGTCATAGAGAGTGCCAGAGAAGAGGGCCCTTGGGTGGGAAGTTACTCCATATGTGACCGATGAGGAACTGCCTTTTTGAAGTAGAGTCGATCATAGTTCGGTGAAGGGAGTAAAAACTAGGAGAGTAAAGGCTTCAAGATCTCCACTTGCTGATGGGGCACAACTCAAAATGAGAAGAAATAGCTACAGAAATCTACTAATAATCAGAACTTGAAATGTACTGTATAAATCTAGGAAAACTGGAAGTTGTTAAAAATGAAATTGAACACATACAGATCAATGTCCTAGGTGTTAGTGAGCTGAAATGGACTGTTATTGGCCATTTTGAGATTATTGAAGATGCAGTTAGTTTAAAATTTAATAGCTTATCATTTGAGCTCCCTTTAAAAATTTGTTCTAGATTTTAATATCTCTGCTTTCTTTCTGATAAAGGTTTTCTACTATTTAACTTTGTTATTGTTGTTAGTTAGGTTTTTTGGGGGGCATGTTTTTCTATAAATATCAAATTCAGGATAAGTAATTTATAGAAACAATAACCAGATTACAGGTTTCTTGGGGTTATGGCAGGAAGGTTTCAGGGAAATGGGGAGCTAATAACAATGGGTACAAGAAAAAAAGAAACTGTTCTAAAATTGTTTGTGGTGATGATTATACAACTCTTCTTAATGTGATTTAACTATTGAATTGTATCATGTATAAACTATATGTAAATAAAACTGTTCAACATGTTGCCAGAAAAGATCATTCTTGAAGTACAATGCCATCTGTGATAGTATTATATCTTTCTTCCTTCAGCAAATCAAGAAGGAAAAGGAGAAAGGGGTGGTCTACACCCCATATCAGCACGCCACGCCCTGTGGACAACATCCCTGCATGAGCTGCTAAGGTACACAGAGGACTGTAGGGCCGACAGCAGCTCAAGACAGGTAGTCCACTGACTGGAGCACACCAGAGGACAAAACTGGGGATACACGGCAGGGATTGAGTTCCTTCTGAACCCCCTGCAGTGGGGCAATCCAAGAAGGGAACTTACTAGATCAGCAATGGGAGTAAAGCCAAGCCACAAAGCCCCCACAAAGAGTCCCCAACATGGACTTCAGGCCAGGAGGGGCAGCTTTCGAAATTTCCCCAGGACCAGTGGGGAGATAGTCATAAAGGTCAGCAGACAGACCTGAAATTATGTCTGTTTCTTTTCTTTCAATCTTTTGTTTTCTTTTTGCTTGGTCTCCATTATTGTTGGTTTGCCTACCAATATATGATAGTCATAGAACACAAGCCTGTGGAGAAAGCAACGGGGCTGATGGTCCTGGAGGGACTTGGGGGAGATGGAGTCAGGGGAAGGGACCCATGAGCAAACAATGCTATAGACAGGGGAACAACCAGGAAAGTAAAATCAACAACAAGAAGGATGTAGTGATCCTGAGGGTGTTGGAACAACAATCTAGCGGAGAGGAATTACTATTTACTAAGAGGTGGAAGTAGGGCGAGCGTGATGGTGAGGCAGGGGGAAGGTAAAAGGAAAGATATAGGAAGCAAAGGTATGGATAGAGTTATGTATAAGCATAGGTGTGCACATATGTAAGTACAATAATAAAAATAGAGGTGTTGGTCTATGTACATATACTTATATGACAATACAGTGAGGTAGTGGACGGACTTTGGGTCTCTGTTCATAACCTCCCTCAATGTAAGAAGACTTTATTCTAACAATCTGGAATTCTGTGATGCTCACCCTCTTGACATAATTGCTAAAGACAAAATGGGCACATAAGCAGATGCGGTGATGAAAGCAGATGGTTCCCGGCTATCAAAAGATATAGCGTCTGGGAGTATTAACAGCTTGAAGTTAAACAAGCAGCCATCTAGCAGAGATGCAACAAAATAATAATTATTATTCAGATTTCTATACCAAACACTGAATCTAGTGATAAAGGAATTAAAAAAAAAACTACCAATGCCTTTAGTTGGAAATTGATCAAACATGCTATCAAGATGCATTGATAATTATTGATGATTGGAACACAAAGGCTGGAAACAGCAAGGAACAGTTGTTGGAAAATATGGTCTTTGAGACAAAGGTGATCCAAGCAATGGTATTTTTAATGACCTCATAGGCATGTAAAAGCTGGATATTGAATAAGGAAGTCTGAAGAAGAATAGATGTGTTCGAGTTGTGCCGGTGAAAAATATTGGAAGTATCATGGACTACTAAAAGGACACACCAAGGCCAATGATGATTAGACTTCATCTTACATACTTACAATGTGTGGATATGTTGTCAAGACAAACCAGTCCCCAGAAAAGGACATCACTCTTGGTAAAGTAGAGGGGAAGGAAAAAATAGGAAGGCCCTCAATGAGATGGATTGATGCAGTGGCTACAAAGATAGGCTCAAGCATAGGAACATGTGTCAGGACCAGGTAATGTTTCATTCTGTTGTATCAAGGGTTGTTGTGGGTCGGAACTGACTCGGTGGCATCTAACAATACCCAACAGCAAGAACCACCTGCTCAAAGTCCTCAGGTCTGTGAAAGTTGGACAACAAATAAGGAAGACCCCAAGAGCATCAATAATTATTATAAAATGAAGATGTCCATTAGAGGGCTAAGGTGATATATTTTCAATAGGCTCCCATGGAGATGGAAGCTGGGCAGTGACTAATGAAGCACAAAGAATTGACCCCTTTTGAAATATGGTGTTTATGAAGAATATGGAATATACTTTGGGCTGCCAGAAGAGTTAACAAATCTGTATTGGAGGAAGTACTCCTTTAAGGGAGCATGGTGCCACTTGTACTTTGTCCACATTTCCAGGAAGGATCAGTCCCTGGGGAAAGATGTTGTCTTTGTAAGGCAGTGTGTCAGTAAATAAGATGAATGGCTTCAGTGAGAGAGATTGACACGTTGACTGCAACAACGGACTCAAACATGACAGCAACTCTGAGGATGGCATGGGACCCGGGAGTGTTTCAGGTTGGAGTATAGAGGGTGTTTTCGGAGTCGGAATCAACTCTATGGCACCTACTGACAACACCCATGACAACAACAGTGTGGATGCTCAAGAGTTCATTTACGCCTGTGCACGACTATTCCCATAAATATTTACAATCTCGGAAACCCACAGGGCCAGTTCTACTCTGAGCTATAGGGTTGATAGGAATCAGTAAGTTTGAGTTTGATGGTGAGAAGCAGGTTGTGATTGCAAATGAGGCTCCTCACTTTCCTGCCAAGTTCTCTCTGAAATGTGACCCCTGTCAGCATCGTGGACCCTGAGAGCAGAAAGCCAGATGTTGCCATAGTGTTTGCATCTTTGGAGAGAAGGTGATCTGTTCAGTGTCTGAGGCTGAGGAGCTTACTTTGAATACGCTAATTGAATTAGAAAATGTAAATAAGATTTAATTAGAGGAACCTCAGCGGAAGCCCTATCCTAAATAAGCCTTGATTTCTTGATGAATTGGCTTGGTAGAATAAAAAGACAAGAGTAAATAGGATTTAAGTTCAGATTCCTCTGGGTTAGTTCTGCTGAGATGTAATGCTTATTTAAATTATATTAACTTCAGGCACTGGATCGCTCCAAGAGAGATGCAATTTGGGTTCTGAGAGCAGTCGGAAGGGGTTGGGGCATGGTAGTGAATGAATTTTTAATATATCCTTGGTGATTTGGAGGTTTTGCTGGACATATTTTGACTTTTATTTGGAATTAAATTCCAAAAGAGACCCTGGCGAATCAGTTACTATGCATCTGTCTGACCTGCCTTTTCTGCTGACATGAAACTCAATAGGACAGCAACCCTGGATCAGCCTTGTGGCTGCAGTGAGACTCTAGTGCCTTGGGATGAGGAAGGATTGGAAGGTGTACTTTTTACTATGGTACAAAATAGGGACCCCTTGGAATGTGAATTTCGGTTATTGTGGTTGGTGTCCTTGAATTTTCCCTTTACCTCAGCAGTTTTTATTCTACTACCCTCTGCTTCTTTCATCTGGTAGTCAAAAGACCGTAATGTTCCCCAATTTTGCTCATTGGGAATCTTTGGATCATGATGGAACAAACATTAGCATCTGTATGCTTGCTATTGTATTATCTATCTAATTTCATCTTCTAATTCTGTGAAAAGAAGTTATTAGCCCCATTGAATGCCAGGAGAAAGCCAAGTCACAGAACTTTTTAATATGTGAATTAACTAACATGGCTAGAGTGTTGTAGAGTGGGATTTTTTTTTTTTTACCTTACTGAATCTACCTTTCAACATAATTGAAGGAAGATGGAAAGAGAGAAGTTTGTGGAAAGGAGACACAGTATTCCAAGCGGAGTTTGCCCAACTCAGAAGGTATATCTTGAATTCCACAAGCTGCCACTGCTGCGAGGGACATTCTTCAGAGGAGTGCGGCTATCATGCTACATTGTTAGGCTACGTTCTGTTCCAACGTGAAAGTTCTTAATAGCCAAAAATAAAGAAAGAAATGATCCTCTTTGGGCTGAGATAAATGAATTCCTTTTAACATTTTGCATCTTTTCGAAGAGACTGGATCTAAAACAAGGAGGCGAGGGAACCATAAATCATAAACGTTGAAACACTGAAAGCCGTGAACATAAATGTTTCGATAAATACCAAGTCGGATCGAATTCTGCTGTGAAATTCCAACGTGTAGTGCAATCCTTTGGTGCGAGGAAAGAATCTCCTAGCAGGCTGCAATCATAGGTGGTCAGCTTGGCTTTTAGACTCTGAAGTGGGAGCAAAGCCCTAACGCTCCAGAAACAGCCAGGCAGAGGGCTTTTCTTTGCCATTGGATTGTTTGTCCCTTTTCTACTTCATGCTTTTCTTCTTGTCCAGTATATATATATATATATATATATATATATATATATATATATATATATATATATATATATATATATATATATATATATATATATATATATATATATATATATATTATATAGCTATTGCATATACAGAGGCCTTTTGACATCAAAGATTCTGGTTCTGCAGCTTGGATAATCTGTAAGACTATACCGAGCATAACATAGCAGGCACATGCCAGATACTTGACCCCTAAAACAGGAGTCACAGGCCATGACATATTTAAACACAGGGAGAAGTGAAGCTAGCAGCCAGTGTGTTCTTGAACAAATGTGCATTGTTGTTACAATTGAAACCACATGCTGAATAATACAACATAGGTGCAACCTAACGGAGAGTGTGTGGACAGTTGGAAACTTAAATACATTATTTATTTATTTTATTTATATTATGTCTGTGAGTCTGGGGCCCACTCACTCTGTTTTCTTAATGGAAGCCAGCAATACAAGTCCAGCTGCATGGATGGAGGTGGGCTCTGTACGACTTGGTTCTTTCTAACTGTTGAGACTGTGGAACGATTTCACAGCGGCAAAAAGCAACTAATGACTTGCTTTTTCTAAACCATGTCAGACCTGAATATACCTGAGGGGCTAGTCAGGGCCCTAGTGCCAAACATCTATGAGTATAAAACTATTTCAGGCACTGTTTATTACTTTATGGAAAATTTAGCTATAGACAATTATATAAAGAGATATCCACCAAACTGAACTTTCAAGCTTCATTTAGTTTGAAATAACACATACGTCTTCTTCTGGGTTACATTTTTTACATCTTGTGCATCATTTTTTTCTATTGGCAACCTAAATTGTGACAAGTAAGATAAGTTAACATTTCTCTGTAGGCAGATGAGAATGATGAAATAATCATTTATTTTAGTGTCTTTCATGCAGTGACAGCCGGAGTGGTCTGGAAATCCCATTGGTAACTTCTTTTGCTTCTGTTCTATGTCTTTACTTGCAGTTAGTGGTAGAAAGGTTGAAGGGGAGTATCTTACTCATCGGCATCCCTTCTGTCTACTTGGAAGGAGCATGCGGCCGTGGAGTGTAAACGCCTGCACGGGAAAGGCACAATGGGTGCCCCTTGCTTCCAGTCAGTATCTGCTCTTCTCATGAAGTTCTGGGATTGCTACTTTCTCTAGGTACAAGCAAATGGCAGAGCTAAATAACCCATTTCCATAGTGGTAAAGGGACCCTGCTTTATTTCATATAACCATTCACTAGCAGTAAACTTCTCATGCCCAAATTATTTTCTATTTTGAACTTTTTGCTGATGCCATATATTTATAGGAAGGGAACAAAATATGCTGATTTGAAAAGAAATGACATTTCTAAGGTAATATGGAGTTTGAGACATTATTTGGGAAAATATGTCCCAAGTGTATCCTGACAGCATTTTTGGGATGAGACCTGTTTCTCCAGGTTCACGTGCGTTTGCAAGTTTCTGCTAGGCTGCAGCATGCACTACAACTGAGATACAAACTTCCCACGAAAACCTGAGACTGAAAATTGTGGGTGATATATGTCCCATGGATCACATAACAGGTAATTTAGTTCATTTTTCATCTTGTATAAAAGCATTCTCATGTTTTCAGAGTACTCATTTATTTCTTTATTCAACACATTTTTAAGGATCTACTCTGCACCTAATTAGTGCTAATCTTGTGTGTGTGTGTGTGTTTGGAGGCAGCGGGGAGATTATCAAAATCACAAAGCACAGGGCCCTCAGGAGCCCTGTGGTGCTTTGTGTTTGATGTGGGGCTGCTGCCCATAAGGTTGGCAGTTCCCCAGCTGCTACATGGGAAAAAGAAGAGGCTTTTGGCTCCCATAAAAACTTACAGTCTCAGAAACCCTACATAGGGCTGCTATGAGTTAGAATCAAATCAATGGAAGTGGGTTTGGTTTGGAGGTTTTATAAAAGGCTCTAGAGGTGCAGTGGTTAAAGTACCTGGCTGCTAACTAAGGGGCCAGCAGTAGAACCAACTAGCTAATCCAGAACAGTCTGCTTCAATTAAGATTTATGACATTGGCCCAATAAAATGATTAAAAAAAGAACTGGGGAAAAATACTCCTGCGTCTCTAATTCCACATCCGACCAAACTCTCATTCAAATATGAAGATAAACTAAAATACTTTCAGGTGTTAAAAGGAAAAGATTTATGCCACGGGGAAAATCTACGGGGAAGTCCTACTCTGCCCATCAGGTGCTCCAAGTAAGAATCAACCTGATGGCCGTGGCCATCACTTGGGCGTATCCATGTCTCTTCATGTATTTTATAATTAGGGGTGAGATAATCCTACACAACACTCCTAACGATCAATTGCACATTAAAATTGAATACAAAATAAGTGTCTGAATGCAGAGAAAAAGGAAAAACACCATTTCACAATGAACAGGAACGAGCCTTGGATAAAATAGCCAAAGAATGAGACGTGATAGAGTGTCCTCCCAAAGTGAACATTGCAATCATAACCCTTGTAACTGTTGATATCACCCTTTCAGGACCAACTTTATTTGTTATATTAAAGAGCCCATCTCACCGTGGCCACTAGTGACTTGTTTAATGTGGTGGCTTCCATGTTATAGAGATGCTGCAAAACATACCATTGGTATTTCAAATACCACACAATCCTCCATGGTAGATGGCTTTCAGCAGAGCTTCTAGACAGTCCAGAAAGAAGGATCTGATGATTTGTTTCTGAAAAGCATTTGTCAGTGAAACATGATGGATGGCAGTGGAACATTGCATGATGTAGTGCAAAAAAAAGCGAACCCTTTAGGTTGAAAGGCACTCAGACTCAAGCTTGGAAAATGAGGCCTCCTTCAAGGCAGTAAGGATGACATAATGCATCCAGGAGTAAGCTCTGGGGACCTGCATTTGCTGATGGGATGAGAAGAGGCAACAGTAAATGGCCATTGGTATTTGGAGCAGACTATACGAAGTATGAGTCAAAGAAAATTGGAGAGGTGAAAAATGAAATGAAATGAAATGTGTAAAGATCAATTTCCTCGGCATTGAAATGGGCTATTATTGATCAATAGTCCTTAGACAATCGTGTGGTCGACTAGGCCTGGAATGACAAATTGAAGTGGGTTGGCATCACATTGATCATCAAACAAACAAACAAACAAAAAAGTCAAGTGCTTCAAGTCCTTCTCATTTTCAGCAAGCATGGTTGTGTCATCTGCAGATCACAAATAGTTTAAGAGCCTTCCTCCATCCTGATGCTGAATTCTTCTTCGTATAATCCAACTTCTCTGATTTTTTACTCTACTGACTGAAAAAATATGGTGAAAGGATACGACCCTAATGCATATCTTTTCTGAGTTTTAAACTATGCAGTATTCTCTTCTTTTGTTTCCATAACCGAATCTTGATCCATGTACACATTGCACACGAACATAATGAAGTGTTCTGGAATTCCCATTCTTTTCAAAATTTTCTATAGTTTATTGTGATCCACGTAGTCAAAAGCCTTGAATATATTCCATCTGAATTTAGAAACCATCTAAAGAACAGATTTGATTCAGTCAACACTATAGACCAAAGACTAAACAAATTGTGGGATAACATCAAAAAATACAAAAGGCTATTAAATTAGCAGGAAAACCTAAAAGACCAAAATATATTGCGAGAGACTCTGAAACTTGCTCTTTAACCTACAGTAGATAAAGTGAACAGAAAAAAAATTTTTTTAAAAGAGCTGAACAAAAATAATTAACAAGGTGACAAGAGAAAATTAAAGTATTATAATGAAATGTGCAATGACCTGATGTTAGAAAACCAAAGGGAAGAATACACGTGGCATTTCTAAAGCTGACAGAATTGAAAAAAAAAAAGGAAGCCCGAAGCTACACGATTGAAACAATCTATGAGCAAAATATGCAATGACACAGGAGCTATAAAAAAGAAAAAGAAGGAATACACAATCGTACAAAAAAGAATTCATTGACATTCAACCACTTTAGGAGTTAATATATAATTAAGAAGCAATGGGATTGAAGGGAAAAATTAGCAAAAAACAAGGGTCTAGGAATTGACAGAATATCAATAGAAATGTTTCAAAAACTGTTGCAGGAAAAACTCAGTCTATGACAAGAAATCTGGGAGTCAAATGACTGGCAGAGATCTGTATCTGTGCTCATTCTTAAGAAAGATGACCCAACGGAACGCAGGAATTACCAAACAATATCAATATCACAAGCAAGGAAATTTTTGTTGAAGGTATTTTAAAAATAGATGCAGCGGTACATCAATAGGGCTTGCCACAAAATTCAAGTTCAATTTAGAATAATATGTAGAACTATGGATATAATTTATGTCAGATGGATCTTGGCTGAAAGCATAAACCACAAGAAAGGCTTTTATTTATTTTTATTTAAATCATTTTATTAGGGTTCATACAACTCTTATCACAAACCATACATACATCAATTGTGTAAAGCACGCTTATACATTCGTTGCCCTCATCATTCTCAAAATTTTCCTTCCGCTTGGGTCCTGGAATCAGCTCATTTTCCTTTTTTACCTCCCCCTCCTCCTTCCCTGCTCCCCCTCCCTCATGAACCCTTAATAATTTATATATTATTATTTTATCTTATTTTGAAAGACTTTTAAATATGTTTTATTGACTATGCAAAAGTATTCAACTATGTGGATTTAAACAGACAGTGGAAATGCCAGAACATTTAATTTTTCTCAGGTGGAACCTATGTATAGACCAAGATAGAATTATTTAGATAGAACAAGGGGAATAGTGCAAGGTCTAAAACCAGGTAACATGTGCACTGGAGTTATATGTTTTTGTCCTCCTTTCAATCTATATGTCAAGTAAATAATTAGAATAACTTCACATTTTAGACTATGTTCATTGGGGATTCACTGGGACTCAATACATATGGAGAACTTGCAAATGGACTGGGTATGGTTTAGGATGTACTCCAATAAAATTATGGTGTTTCTAAAGTGAACCAGGGACATCATATAACATAGTTATATAAATGGATTTTGAAAGAACAATTAACACTTGTAATGGGGCCTTGCCTGGGGCTCACCCTTGTGAGTAGACTCAGCAGACATGGGTGCCCGGGAGAAATGTAGTGAAGACATCAGATGGTGCCTGGCTAAAAGGAAAAATGGTATCAAGAAGAATAGGCCTTAAATGCTTGTCTTCAAACAAGTGGCCATCGAAGTGAGGAGTCAGCTAAGTCCACATGGAAAAAATACACCAGTCTGTATGATCCAAGTATTGTAAAGAATAAGAACTGTCTAAACTCTTGGTTTTCAGAATACTATGAATGATAGTGGATGCCCCAAATCCATTTGCAGGGTCTTTTCTGAATTTTTTTAAATGACATTTTGCTAACTTCATGTATGAAGTTTCTTTTGTCCTCTCACAGCTCTTCAGGTCTTCTGTCATTAGTTTTCAATGGTACATACTTGAGATAGTCTTGAAATTCAGGCCGGATATGCACAAGGTTATGTTTTGGCTCATATGGCTTGTTTTAATTTTCTTCACATTCAACTTGGTCTTTCATATGAGTCATTTGAATGATCTGTAGTCATTTTCAGTCCTCATTTTGCTATAATTGAGCTTCTCCATTGTTTCTTCCCACAGATGTATTTCTGTGTATTCCGTCTGGGAAGGCAACATGAATACTAGAAAAAGGTATTTGCAGTGAAAAAGTCCTTGTTCTTGTAAAATTCTGTCCTGCTATCGCCAGCTTCATTTCCGTGACCAAGGTCATATTTTCCAAACTGCTATTCATTCCTCTGTGTTTCCAACTTTTGCATTTAAATCACTAATAATGACCAAACATCTTGATCACATGTTTGATCAATTTCAGGCTGAAGAAGTTAGTAGCAGAATTCCTCAACTTCCTCTTCAGCTTTAGGGGTTGCTGCATAAATTTGGAAACAGTTGCATTAACTGGATTTCTTTTTATGCATATAGTTATTATCATATCACAAACAGCATTGCACTTCAAGATTGACCCTGAAATGTCCTCTTTGGTGATGAATCTGGCACCATATCTCTTGAATGTATCATTCCTGCCAGAGTAAACTATATAACGTTCTGATTCAAAATGGCCAGTTCTAGTTCATTTCAGCTCACTAATACTTTGGATATCAAGCTTTATGAATCCTGGTTAATTTTTGGCAACTTCCAATTAGTCTAGGTTCATATTTCATACATTCTAAACATCAATAGATGTTTACAGCTGCTCAGTCTCATTTTTAGCCATGTCCCCAGCAAATGGAGATTCAGAAGACTTTACTCCATCCCTGCCATTACGCTGACTCCACTTTGAAAGACATCTAATCTTTAGTCGTCCAGCCGGAGGGGCTCATCTTCTGGCACAATGTTCTGCTGCTATCCATAAGTTACCAGTGTGTAATTCCTCAGGAGGAGCCATTATATTCCTTCTTTGCAGTTTGTTCTTAGTCTGAATTCTAAGCCGAAAACTCATCTTGGGTGACCTTCCTGGTACTGGATGTACCAGTGATCCGTCGACCGACATCACAGCAACATCCAAACTACCATGGTTCAACACAGACAGACCAGTGGTTGACATAGCATGCAATCAGGAAATATTAGAACACACTTCACTCATGCTGAAATCCCAGAGAAGTTAACAGATGGTATTTTTGTGTGTTAGAAGAAAAAAGTCTTGAAATCTGTAAAAAATATTGAGTTAACATCATCAATTAGAGTTAGATAAGGGCCTTCATTTCATAACTCTGTTGGGTAAAACCATGGCTAACAGGCCAATCTTGTCAATGACTTTGGAATCTGAACACTCCTCTCACGGAGACCACAAATATGCTGATGAATGGATCTCTGGAATATGTTCCAGTTATGATGACCTTGAAGGGCCTTCTTTTTTTTCTCATTAAAGTAAATGGTCTGAAATCTGCAGAATGAGTGACTTGTCCATGTCAAATTTGGCATGTTTTATCCACTAATATATTGATGGATGCATAATGGTACCAGCAAGTCGTACAGGGTGGAAGGTAGTAAACATTAGGAATATGATGCAGTTCTGATCCACTTTGAACAATAACTTTTTCCATGGATGCAAAGGTTCTTGTTTTGCTATGTGAACATTCCTAGCACCAGTATTTTTCTTTAGTGAGTACCTCAACCTTGTGGTTGAGCTCATGTGGTTCTGTTGTTGTTGGAGATGCCCAGAAATTGGAGAGGCAATTTCATAAAAAATGAATTAAACTAAAGAAAGTGCCTTACCTTATGAGGCTGAAAAGGAAGTATTACTGTTTTCAAACTGGTTTGGTTAACTAGAGTCCTCAGATTGGATGTCAAAAATAAAAAGTCCAAGTCAACAAATTCCAAATCAATTGAGAACAATTATATTGTTCCAAAATTTTCATTAGTCCTTTACACAAAGTTTAGCCTTTGCTGCTGACCACTGCCTTTTTTTATGTCCCAGTGCCTCCTCATTCCAGGGAGAATTCAAGGTAGACACAGATTTTCAAGGTCGTTACCCAGGAAAAGAGAACTCATGACTTCCAAAATATTTTGAGACACTGGATATCAAGCATTAATTATTTTTTATTTTTCCTCTTTATTAGTTCCAGCTGGTTTTGTTGTCCCTTTGGCTGTTCCCCTTGCCGTTTCCATTCCATGTGGTCACTAACCACGACTCTACACTGAGTCATGACTTTGTTCGTAGGACATGAGAAATGCTCTAAAGTGGACATAGACACTAGACTGAAATGGACATAAGCAAGCAGCTGTTCCTGCATAATCCTTGGGAAATAAATTAGCAAAAGAAATGACAGGGAATAAATGGTAATGAAATATTACCCTTCTCAAAGTACCTACTTGATTTGATCAGTAATATGTATAATAACTCTTCTTGTAAAATCCAAACTTTCAACAAAATATACCCTAAGATGTCTTACGCTCACAGTAATGCCCCTGAACAAGCCCACTATCATGAGCTGATTCCAACTCACAGTGACGGAGGATGGCTTTCAAGTCGAGTCTTACAGTATTCAAAGGAGTTCCTCGTGGTGCAAATATCTAACTATCTTGGGGGCTAACTGACAGGTTAAAAGTTCTAATCTACCAAAAAGAACCTAAGAAAAAGGCCTGGCGATTTTCCTTCTAAAATTTCAGCCATGGAGTGCCCTATGAAGCACAGTTTTGCTGTGTCATACATAAAATAACACTGGCAGGAGTTCACTAACACTCGGTAGCAACTGTGAGGATATTGAAAGTCATCGCAGTCTTCATCTTTTCTTCAGACATTAAAGTCAATGCATTTTGCTTCTTCTACAGTCTTGCTAAACATGTTTTTCTTTCAGGTACTAGGCAACTTCACATTTCAGTATTTTTATTAATGCTACTCATTTTGATTGAAATGATCTTTCCTGGACAACTGACCCATCTTCTCCTGGAGAATTCTAGTTTATTTTTCAAAATGCTACCTAGCATGAAACTTCTCTTTGATACCTTGCTTCCTCCCACATATGTCTTTTATTTAAGATATCAAATATTATTATGCTTACTTAATAAATATGCTTCTTGCTAGACTGCGTGTTCTTGGAGCCAGGCTATTTATTTACAACTAAGTTTTTCTTCCATAGATTTTCATTCATAGTTTCTTTATTTTTTTTTCCTGTCCATCATTTACCAAGATACTACAATTCCATGTTCATTGGACCACTTGACGTGGTCCTACAGTTCACTAATACTGTGCTTTCTTTGGTTGTATGTTTCTTTCTATGTTTTGTTTTGGATAATTTCTATTGTTATATCTTCAAGTCACTTAATTTTCCTTTGAAATATAAATTATTTAAATAGTATCCTTCAGTATACATGTATTAAACTTCAAACATTGTGATTTCTACTCTAGGTATTAAATTTAGGATTTTAAAATATACATTTTCCGTATCTCTGATTACCTTTTGAACCTGTGAAAAATGCATATATAATTACATTAAAGTTCTTGTCTGATAATTCTAACATGTCTGCTCATAATGGGTTGGTTTCAATTGATTTTTAATCCCTTTTATGGGTCATACTTTCCTACTTTTTTCATATTTGTTAATTTTTCATTTGATGCTAAACATTGTGGACTTTTACTTGGTTGAGTACTGAACTTTTAGAGTTTCTACAAATATTCTTGAGTTTCATTCTGGGAAACAGTTAAGCTATTAACAGCCTGATCTTTTAAGGTCTTACTTTTAAGATTTGTTAGGTGGAACCAGAGCAGCGTTTAATCAGGGATGATTTTGTCCTGCTCCTGAGGCAAGGCTCTTCTGAGGACTGTACCCCATTCCCCATCACTTCTGAGATCTTTCCAGGCTGGCTGTGGGAAGAGGCACTATTCCTAGCCACAGGTGAGTGCCAAGTGCTCCCGCCTCTACTTTTTAAGGGTAGAGTTTTCCCTGGCCTTGGATCACTTTCTCCACTCCATGTGCTGATGATTATTCAATGAGGACCTTTGCAGATATATGAGGTTGAGTCTCTGTAGCCCCCTTTTTCCCCTGGAAATCTCTCTTGTGAATTCTAGCTGCCTTGGCCTTGATACTGCTAATGTCACCTGTACTGCTGATTAGAAAGTCTCTTAGGGAAGTATGTTTTGGTAAATGTAAACCTCGCCTGATTTTGGCTTTCATCACTATTTGTTTTACCTTGATTTTTAGTGTGTTGCAAACCACTGGGTCACATATTTTGTTCAGTTTTTTTGGTTGTGTCATGTGCTAGGTTAAATCTGGTCGCTATGATTGTTTCATGGGTGAAAGCAGAGCCCCATAAAGATTTTGATTTAAAATGTTACAAAAACCATGAAAGGTATATTCTTTAGCATAGAAAAACCTATGGTCCAGCAAGAAAAGGAATTTTGAATCATTTTCCCCCTATTTCATTTTGTGATTAAGGATGTATTTCTAAAATAGTTCCATTCCTCATTCCATTGTGTCACCATCGTCCACCTACTGCCATCCCTCAGCCTCTCTCCTAAAATAATCATTTTCCTCTTAAAGTTTTCCTACTGTGAATTAAGTGAAAGTTTACAAAGCAACTTTGTTTGATATTAAACAGTTCATGCATATTTTTGCCCTTGACATTGGTTACAATCCCCACCATGTACCTGGCACATTCCCACTTCTCTGTGTTTCCTGTTTCCGTTCCTCTATCTTGCCCAGTCCTGCCTTCTGAGTTTTATCCTGGAGCAAATATTGCCCTTTTGATCTCGTCGAGCTGATTTTTCGGAGGGTCTGTATCTCCCTGGCATTACTGCTCACTGTTCAGGGCCGTTTATTATTTGACTGAAATTTGAATCATGGGTGAATTCAGTTCGAATCCTGAAGGACGTCTAAGGGCCACGGTCTCAGGATTTCTTTATCAGACCAGTAAGCTTGGTCTTATTTTTGAATGATCCTGGTTTTCTTTTTCTCCCACTCTATATACAACCTTCTGTTGGGATCTTTTTCAGAGTGGTTGGTCATGGGAGCAGGTCACCACCTACACCTTCTGGTTTCAAGGGCCACAGCATCTGGTGTTTGTGTTGTCTATTACTGTCCTTTTTTGGATGAGTTTTTCCCCATGTGTCTTTCATTTTATTCACTCTTATTTACTTCAGATGAGGAGAGAGAAACAGTCGCACCTTACATACCTGCTCACAAGCTTTTAAGACCCTGCTCACCACTCACCAGAGTAAGATGTAGAACATTGTCTTTGTGGGGGGTGGTATGTCAAATCACTTCATGATTCCCCAGCGCACCCCTTCCCCCACCTCCCCTGCCTCATTCAAGACTATGGTCCTGATCCTCCAGTCCCAGGGATGAATTTCCTCTAGGTATTTGGTTAGGACGAAGACCTTCTTATAACTTTCTCCCCTGTTGTATCTTCTTTCATACTCCTGGATACACTGAGGAACATATAAAAGCATGTGTAGAAACACTCTCTGTCAGATCTTCTTGCTTTCCCACGTTTGTTCAGCTTGAGTGCCCATCTTTGCGCTCACTTGTTGTTGTTGTTAGTGCCATGGGGCTGGTTCCAACCCATAGTGGCCCCATGCACACGAGAACACAACACTTCTGAGGTCCTGTGCCTGTGCCCATTGTTGTAGTCACTCTGTCGATCCATTTCATTGAGAGCCTGCCTCTGTTTCGCTCTGTGTAGTCAGGGTTAACTGGAGAAACAAATTCAGAGACACTTATGTGTGCAAGAAAGAGCTTTATATAAAAGGGAAATTGTGTATTAATAAAACATTCCAGCCCAGTCTAGTTCAAGCCTGTAAGTCCCATATTAGCCCATATGTCTGATACCAGTCTATAAATTCCTCTTCAGACTCACACAACACATGCAATGATGCCAAATGCAGGAAGATCACAGGCTAGTGGGTGGGCACTCCAGTGGATCCAGTGGTGGTGGAAGCATCTCAGCACTGGTGTGGGTCTCCATGTGTCTCCTCCAGCTCCAGGGCTCTGGCTCCATCAGCTCATAGCTCCACGTGGCTTGGCAACAGGAATGTCTCACAGGGAGTGAACACGTATCGGGCCTCCAGCAAGCTATTTATCTCCTTAGCACCTTCAAATGAGGTCATCAACCTAAATTCCACCCCTTCACCCCTAATAGTCTCAAATTGACAACAGATTGCTTTATCAAACATGTTGTTAGGAGAGATCACTCCCTGGAGAAGGACATGTCTAAGTCATTACTATCACTGTTGTTGCATATTTGTATATGTAATGGTATTTCTGATTGTTGTCTTTAACTCTTGTGCTCCTCACAGTGTCTTCATTGTCGTGATCATTTTGTGCTGGTCTTCATTATATTGGATGTTGCATTTCACTGTACTCAAGTTACTACCTGTCTGCCCTCTATTGGAAGTGCCATAGTCTGCAAAAACAAACCAACCAAAAACCCAACCAAGCAGGTATGACTGGGAAGACGTACAGATAGAATGTTGTATCTGTACTTCTGTATCGTGTGCTTTAGACATGTCATCAGGACAGACCTGGAGAAAGACATCATGTGCGGTAGAGGGGCAGCCAAAAAGAGGAAACCCCTCAAGGAGATGGATTGGCACAGTGGCTGCCACGATGGGCGCCAGCATAAGGGCACAGCCCTGGCAGCACTTCCTTCTGATGTGCATTGGGCCCCTATGAGTTGGAATCGACTCGACAGCACCTAAAAACTACAGAATCCTTCAGTATTGTAACTCTTTCCATTAGGTGCCTTAGAAGCAGGTGTGGGAATTAGAGTGAGGGCTGGCCGCTGAACCCAGTTGCAGCTCTTTCTCTACTGAAAAGGCATTTCATTGAGGAGATGGTCTACTCCTATGTAAGCAGACTCCATGGGAAGGTTTATTCCCTCTCGCTGTCCTGGATCCTGCAGCTGCCTCATAGACACCAGATTGGTCGGACCTGAGCTGATGCCTGCCAATCTTGGATTACAAGTTCACTTTGCAGCTGTGAGCCCGATGTGCTGACTTTGGATTCATCCACCTGCTTTCACTAGCTTGTGGGCTTCTTACTACCTGGTTACCTACCTTCTTCCTAGTTCATCAGTCCCAATAGGTGTGCACGTCAAGAAAAGCCTCTAGCTTAACATTTGATCGAAGGATTCATTCAGAATAGACTTACCCACTTTTACAAGTGTATGAGTCACTTTCTTGACATAAATTTCTATTTATTCACACATAAGTGTCATTGGTTTTACTTCTCTAGAGAACCCAGGCCAGCACTCCCGATAACCTTCAAAGACAACCCAATTAAGAAATGTCAGAGGACACAAGCAGTTATTTTATCAAAGAATGCATTCAAGTGGCCCACAGACACATGCCACATCTCCTCTGTCAGTTGGTTGTACTGGTGGCAGCTTTGCATTTTTCTGTGAAGCTGGAAGTTATGTCGCCGGTATTTCAAATGTCACCAGGATCCCCCAAAGTGAGCAGGCTTCAGCAGAGCTTCCAGACTAAGAACAGACTATGAAGCCGGCATAGGCGCTCCACTTCTGAGGGCTTAGCCACCAGACACCTTCTGCACAGAGTTGAAGCATTGTCAGATATTGAAAACTCCATGGAAAGAAGCAGGGCATTGTTAGATAATCTTCTAGAAGAGGAACCCCTCATATCAGAAGGCACACAAAATTTGAGTGAGGAAGAGCTGCCTTCTCACAGTAGAGTTGGCCATACTAACATGGTGGCAGTAAAGTCTGTGGGAGTAAAGCCTTTGGGACCCACACTTGCTGATGGGACACACTCAAAATGAGAAGAAAAAGCTGCCAACATCTATCAATAATTGGACTCTGACATGTAGAAGGTATACGTCTAGGAAACTTGGAAGTTGTAAAAGATTAAATGGAACACAAAAAAATCAACATTCTAGGCATTAGTAAACTAAAATGGACTGGTATTGACCATTTTGAATTAGAAAGTCATATCGTTTACTATCCTGGGAATGAAATAATCAAGAAGAACAGCATTGCATTCATCATTAAAAAGGACATTTCCAGATCTATCTTGTACAACAAAGCTGTCTGGGATGGAATTATGTTTATCTGAATTATAGGAAATCCAATTAGCACACTATTATTTAAAATTGTACACCAACCATCAAAAATTAGTGATGAAGAAACTGAAGCATTCCACAAACATCTTCACTCTGTTATTGAACTTGAAATCAAGAAGCAGTGACAATTATTAACAATTGAAATGCAAATGTTGGAAACAAAAAGTAAAAAAAAAATACAACTAAAATTTTAAATCAAGAAGTTCATTCAGAAACATTCCTTTTAAGCAACTCCTTCCTGTCTTTCTAAGAAATATCACCTCTACTTTATACAGAGTTAATTATCTTTCTTTGAAATCTTATGAAAAAATTAGTTTATATTTTTCAAACCACTTTACTTTAGGGATTAAAAAAAAAAAGAGATTTAGGGTTGTGTGCATTTATGTGTGCGGGTGTGTGTTGGGAGGTGAGTTCTCCTGCATAGGTTGTTAGAAGAATACTTAAGAGTTTTAAAGGGAGATAAGTTCTCTGAAATTGATTTGAGTCTGCCATTAAAATGATTACAGCTGTGAAGTCAAATGATTCTACATGTACTGTCAAGCTTTTCTCATTATAGAGTTTAAAATTTGTGAAAAGTAAAATTTTATGTTGTTGATCATTAGTTACTAGATAAGACATTGGATGATGACATAAATAAATTTTCTACTGACTTAACTAAGGGCCTGGGCCCTAGAGGATGTTTTTATTTGATTCACACTACTGAAAATATTTTATGGTCTTTAATTTTGTGATATGAATGAGTCATACTTTTATGAAATAAACTGTTTTAGTCCCAGCATCCCTATTTATTTAAGAAACAAAAAACAGTTAGGGAATCAGAATATTTCTAGAGACTTAAACTTTGGACTACAATATGTAAAATATATTAACTCAAAATTTTATAAATCTGTTTGATTCTAAAGTCCAATTTGAGAATGACTAAAAGTACCATAGATTCCTAAAAGGACAAAGTGATATTGTGTCTTGGAAGAAGTAAGACCAGAGTGCCCCTTAGAAACAAAATTGGCAAGGCTTACATACGTTGGCCATGTTGTCAGGAGAAATTGGTCCCTGGGGAAGGATATCATGCTTGCTGAAGTGGAGCGGCAGTGAAAAAGTAGAGGGTCTTCAATGTGGTGGATCGACACAGTGGCTGCAACAATAATTTCCAACATACTAGCCATTTGAAAGGTCCTCAGGGACCAGGTGTGCTTCATCTTGTTGTGTGTAGGGTATGGATCAGAACTGTCTCGATGGCACCTAACAACGACAAAGGCACATTTGGGAATGAAATTATAGAAATGAAAAATTAATTTAAATATGGACATCTGGCTTTTATTTCCAATTCTTCCTCATCAGATATTTGGAATTTTGACAAGATATGTTCAGGTTTTGTTGAATTTATTTTGTTTATACCCTTCTTTGTATGTCAGTGATTATTAATGTTGACAAGAAGTTTTTAATACTCTAACAATAATGACTTGATTTCATTCTGCTCTGTTGGAACTTTGAATTTAAGAGGAACACTTATGATAACTAAAGGTTAATGTGAAGTAAAGAATGTTTTCCAAATAATTATCTGGTATTCATATGGTATTCCTTCATAATGGTATTCCTCATAATGTCACTCCTATTCAACCGTTAGCAATGTTTAATCATTGGTCTTATTTGTAAGGACACCCAATTCTGTTTTGCAGGAGTCATTGATTACATTTCTGAGATATTATAAAATTAAAATATCAATCATCTTATAGTTACATAATTTTACAATTTACAGGCTATAATAGGATAAGTGAATGAAAATATAACTTATTGTTAAATAGGTATTCATCAAATTGATATTCAAATTCACAGTTAGTAAATCTTTTCATTTAGATACAACTATATCTACAGTTCATCTTAAACACATTGTATTACTTATACAAAGAAATGGCTTTGGGAAAATAAATTTGGATGATATATTTTTTGAAAATGTAATGTAAAAACCATCAACGGGACCAGGAGTTTTGGGGGGAAAACTGAAAGAAGAGTTTATTTTCAACCCTCTGGCACTTCAGAAGGAGCAAACACAAAAATGATATTGACTTTTAATGTGGGAAGATACCTGGTAACTTGATTTTGGGTTTAGCAAGTTTTGGGTAATTTCTCATGTACTTTCTCAAAAATAATTGTGCATGAGAATCAGCTGGAAGCTTGCTAAACATGCCAGTTTTCAGTCCCTAAAGCCAGAGACTCATTGGCAATAGGCTTTAAGTGGCGTCTTGGACTATTTGTTTTTAACGAACCCCTTAAATAGTCTTGAGGCAGGTGGTTGGTTGACTTTCTTCAAAATCATCTGTTCACCCTTTGATTTCATAATTTCTTCCTTTCTTTATCTTTATGCTCAATAAGAAGTTTCTTCTGACACCTCTCTTGGTCTTTTAAGAGATTTTTGCCTTTTTAATGTGTAATGTCTTTGATACCCCACAACTTGGTCTTGGATCATTATTATCCAGTGCATCAAATCTATCTTTGAGATGGTCTCTAAATTTAAGTGATATATACTCAAGTTTGGACTTGGGCTCTCATGGACTGGTTTTAATTATCTTCAGCTTCAACCTGAACTTGCATATGAGTAATTAATGATCTGCTATCCATTAACATGGCCCCTGCCCTTGTTCTGACTGTTGATACTGAGCATCTCCATTACCTCTTTCCACAGATGTAGTTGATTTGATTCCTGTGTATCTCATGTCATGAGGTTCTTAAGAAAAAAATATTTTCAACGAAGAAGTCATTGGCCTTTAAAAATCATTGGCATCATTCCCATCACCGAAACCATATTTTCCAAATACTGTCTTATTGTTTGTTGACAACTTCTGCACTCCAATCACTAATTATTATCAATACATCTTGATTGCATATTTTATTAATTTCAGACCACAGAAATTGCAAAACATCTTCAATTTCTTTGCCTTTGATATAGCAAAGTTACAATAAGAACACATATATTTGTTGTTTCAGACAGAAGATAAACAGAATGTAACAAATTGATATTTAAACATTTTTCCAGGATTGTATACAATTTATTTTCCAACATTTATAATTAATATCATTAACTTCTTGTCTCCCATGACCCAAACTTAATACCATTGATCAATTAATAACTTAGTATAACAAGAATTTCATGCTTAGAGGGTGTCACAGAAATGAGTTCCCTTTATTTCACTTATTTCAGAAAGTATTCAAGCTCATTTACGTCATCCATTCTCGTTTGGCTGTGATCATATCCTTTTAAAATTTGACTAATTGCCATTCTACATGGAACAATGAAGATAATTGATGACAGTTTATGTGCTTTGTATCATAGAGAATATGAAGATAGTATAAAGCTGAAGAAAATGATGACGGAATAGAGAAAAGAGATGAAAGGTAAGGAAGATTAGAAGTTACTCGAAACAAACAAAAGAAAAAACAGGAGAGACAAAAGAAAGGGAAAACTTGTCTTTGTGAATAGCAGAATGTGAGCAGTTGGCCTCTAACTCGATTGGTATCTTCCTTATCTAATGCTGCTAGCAGGATGACTACAGTTAGGACACGTTAATGAGCAGAAATTGATTTCTCGTGGTTTAGGACAGTAGAAATCTAAATTGAAGCTACTGGTTTGAGGAGAAGGCTCTCTCTGTGCTTTCCCTGGGAGAAGCCCCTTGTCCTCTTTCAGCTTCTGTCCCTAGTTCTCTGACAGTCATGTGCTATTCCCTCAACTTGTGCTTGCTTGCTTACTATGCTTCTTTATATTTTAAAAGAGGTTGATTTAAAACACTGCCATATTCATATAATTAAAAAACATCTCATTGCCAAATGGGATTAGGATCATAAAGTTATGATTTAGAACATATTTTTGGAGGTTGTAATTTGATCTGTAACAGTCACTTAGTTGTATTGAATCTTCATGGGGGGTTTACAGGGGTGAGTTATACAGCAGATTTTCCTCTGGAGTGGCATAGCTGGACAATCTCAAGGACCAGTCTGTTAAGGTCCGTTTACTGTTGAAACCCCACTATTACTTGAGAGGTACAATTCCAGTTGTACTCATCAACTGCAACAACTCATGGCCATTGAGGCAATTCTGACTTATGGCAACCGTATAGTAGAGGGTAGCTCTGTCCCTGTGTGTTTCTGGGATTGTGACTCTTCACGGGAGTGGGAAGCATCATCTTTTCCCCAATACCCATCAAAGGGCACTATTATTTCACTATTTGCACTTGCGGTATGTTTGTGTGTATATATGTGTGTGAGATTCTATGGTGGAAGAGATAAGGAAGATGTGAGATGAGAGTATGTGGCACGATAATTGGCAATTTGGGATCAGTATCTTAATTGTATTACTTCAAAGGTAGGGGATGGCCTCCAGGTTTCAGACCCAAATCTCAAGACCAATGTCAATTAATTTCTACTGATCTTAAGTGATTTATTTGTCTTGAAATACAACAGTTCCCAGTGCCTGAATTTTGGAAAGCTTTTGAAAGACAGGATAACCAGTTTGCATTTTATGTTTCATGTAATTTAGAGCCTATTTTCCCTTGTATGCCAGTAGAATTGTGAGACTATTTTGTTATTTTTTTCAACATTTAATGTAGCCATTCTTGAGAGCACATTTTTGGATGATTTTATTATGCAGGGTACTTGCCTATTAGACATAGTAAAAATATTATTTTTGGACATGACACTAAATTCAATACTAGTTAAACCTTCAGTTTCCATCAAGAAGTATTTTGTTAGGTTTTAATGAAGAGTATATGTAAATGAACTGTTTTTTAGATCTACATATTATTTTGACAATATTTACAGAGCCTGTATGTTTATACTTGGCGTATTAATGAGAGTTTAGATAAACTTAGGTCCCATTTTATTAAGGAATCAGAAAAATTCCCACAAAGACTAAAGTTTTAGGCACTTAGCTTGGGAATTATGAATAAGCTTAAACTAATATTGGAGAAAGAATCTGCCCCACAGCTTCAACTACTCCATCTTTCCATGGGTAGGTATTCTTTTTTTTGAAGGCCTAGCAATAGCAATAGTGTTGATTCTGACGTAGGGCTTGCGTGTATGCATGTGTGTGTGAAATTCTTGGGTAGAGGAGATAAAGAAGAAATGGGATGAGCTTATGTGACAGGCAATTGGCTGTGTGGGATCAGACCTATGGACGTTGCAGGTCTTGGCTGAATTAGTGCAGTACAGAATCTAGGTTGTATCACTTCAAATGTACAGACAAAATCTTAACTCTCCTCTTTCTCCTGGAAGCAGCTGGTGGGTTTGAACTGCCAATTTTGCCCGTGCCGAATCACCCAGGACACCAGGACTCAGGATTGAATCCCCAGTGAAACCCCACTGTCCATAGCCTAGGAATGTGAACAATCCCGATATCAGACAGAGAGCACCATACAGTAGTTTGGGGCAGCTGGACTTAGACTGGTATGCAACATCTGCATTCGACCCCTCATTGGATCTACTTTCAATTTATTCTAAATTTTTCTATCTTCTGCTTTTTCTTAGATTCCTCTTGTCATTATTATTGGGTTCTTTTTGTGTATGGTGCTTTTGAATAGGGAAGCCAGGATTAGTGGATTAATGATGATAGTAACAGAATTAATAATTACCAGGGGCGTAAAAAGGAAGGATGGGGAAATGCGGAGTCAGCACCAATGGTTAGAGGAAGGTCGAAAAGCTTCCAAAGCCAATTGTGGTGGTTGCACAACTCTTCTTAATAGGATATGGTTGAACTATTGATCACACCTCAATAAGCCCATTTTAAAAATGCTAACAAAGGCCTTTCCAACACTGTGGCTCAGAGATTTGGGCTTTAGACTTGAATTCTTTTTTTTTTCCGCACGCCCTACCCCTCCCCTCCATGCCCTAGACTTGAATTCTAAACCGGAAAGTATGTGCTTATTTTTGGATGTACTTAGGTATACTAGGATATTATTAAATTTCTTTCCTAAGCATTCTAAGGTTGAGATGAGATTAATGGACAAAAATTGGAAAGCAAATGCAGGTTGAGGTAAATAATTACCAAAGTTGGAATAGGGTTCTGAGAGTTAGACATTATTTCTATTGTTGACAGAGGTGTGGGAATCCAATTGTGCTTTGAAATGTTGTTTTCATAATTTTTGGTAATTAAAAGCATAGTTATTTTCTATGTATAAAAGAGTCCTGGCTCATTGTAAACAACTAGGAAATTATAGAATAATTTCAGCATGAAGAGAAATACATATGACTCTATTTATATGGATAAATGCTGCTAGTATTTGCATGTTTTGTATTCCTTTTGTCATTTTATAAACATATATGAGTAAATGGCATTGTGTAAAATAATTAATTACCTGGATTTTAAAACTTAGTGTTCTCTTGTGATGATTACTTTTCAATACCATTAAAATTGTTCTAAAATATCATTTTTAATGATTGCATGATATTTTACCACATGGGTCACATTTCTTTTTTGGATATAAAGTGGGCAGCTTCTAATTTTTTTCCTGATGTACATGTGACAAATATTTTCCAGGTAATACTGGATAGATTATAGCTTCTTTGATCATTCTCTTAGAGGTAAATATCTAGAAGTCAATTTCCAGGTAAAAAATCAATAGTTTTAAAATTGTAATATATAATTTTTTCCAAATAGTTTTTGAGAAAAAGTTCTAATTTAGAGTGTCACAAACAAGGAAAATACATCTCCTCTTATCTTTACTTTTGAAAAAAGATAATTTTATTGGGACTCGTAGAGCTTTTATTTACAACCCATACATCAGTTGTATCAAGCATATTTGTACATATATTGCTATCATTATTTTCTAAACATTTGGTTTCTATTTGAACCATAGGTATCAGCTCCTCTTTTTTCCCTCCCTCCCCGTCTCATGACCCCTTGATAAATTTTAAATTAATAATAAATAAAAACAAACAAACAAAACAGATCCAGGAGTGAGTTTACACTAAATCCTAGCTTCCACCAAAGAACAATCAGTTCTTACATCACGGCCCTGCTTCATACTCGCCCTCAGAAAGGGAACATAAGACACAGGTGCTATAGCAAAATGTGGTGAAGAAATTGCATGGTGCCTGGCTACCACATAAAATGGCATCTGGGTCTTAAAAGATTGCCTCTAAACAATCAATCAGCCATCTAAGTGAGATGTTAAAAAATCCACATGCAAAAGCACATCATCATCAGTCACCAAAGAATTGCAAATCATAAATCTGAATTTGAAAGAGGGATTAGTGTCTGAGTTTAAATTGTGAGAATCTGTTTTGCAGAAGGCTATGGACGACAGTAGGAACCCAGGATTCATTTGTGTGAGCTACCTCAAAAATGCTCCTCCAGTGAACTCTCTCTATTTACAATCGAGGGGAGGGAGGATGGTGGTCACTCACCAGAGTGCATTAGAGAGCTGAGTATAGAAGAGCAAAGGCATCAGTCTGATTTGAACAGTTTCAGCTTTGTCAGTTGATACCCCCTCCGGATGCATGTGGAACCTGATCTGATTTTCAGCATTTTCTGTATTTTTGTTTTGTTTGGTTGTGCTTTCGTTTGTTCAAATTTCGATATATCGCAGAAGTGTTATGTCATTGGAGGTCACTGTCTTGGAGTTGTGCTGCATGTTTTGGTCTATGAAACCCAGGATCGAGGAACCGATAGGGAAAGCAAGCAAACTAAGGGCTTCAGGTTGTGGGGGTGGGGTGAAAGGAAGACGATGTCAAGGAATCCAGGAAGACAAAGAATACTTGGAAACTGACTGTGAAAGCAGTTGTGCAATTCTGCTTGATGTGATTGAACTATGGGATGGTATGATATATGTATTAATTCCCAATTAATAACAAATTAATAAAAATAAAATAAACCTCTTTCTAAGAGGACCAAGTATCGACGATTCATTATGGCTGTTTGAAGTAGTATAAAGTAACTGAATAGCTTTCTCTTGGGCATGGTGGAGCAGAATGAGGTGCTTCAAGAGAAGTGCTGCAAGGAAGTTGTAGAACCATCACTCGCCTCCCTTGAGAAGAAGGTTGGTGAAGGCCGGGCTCTCTTCAACTCCGTTGGCAGTGGCTAGGAACCACACAGGAGCCAAAATGGGTCACAGCACAATTGGGGCAAAACCCGGAAACAGCTCTGAGCTTCAGACAAGAAAGGGATTGGAAAATGAAAGAACAGGCTTCTTTTCAATCTGAGACCTACTGTCTTGATGTGGCTATTTGACAGGAGAAGTAAAGAGGCTCAGGTAGCAAATACTTTGAAGGTGAAGAATACTGGATGTCTCTAATTTATACTGAAAATAAAAATAAGCCACATGACACTTTTTAAAATTTGGGACATGTAAGCCAGTTACAATAAACAAATGTATAAGTCTATGAATTAGCATGATAGTAAAAATGACAATAAAAAGCTAAGATAAAAAGGGCATATTTCATCTCAAATATGGACCCCATATGATTCTGGTATTTTCAGAAGGAAAAATAAAGAGGGTTTTTATGAGTGTTTGTCTTTATAATATATGACAGAGGAGAAGTGATTTAAGGTTTTGATTGTAGATTACCGCTCATTGGAATAGTTAACAAGACTAGCAAAACCAGAATATCTGTTAATTTATTTAAGCAGTCATTGTTTCTGGCTCATCTACTAAAAATAATTTTCTCAGATGACTGAAACATTGTTTTTTTAATTCACTCTGATGCATCTGTGAAATTACTTCTCTTGAAAAAATAATTTTCCAATAGTGTTTAGCAGAGAGTTTTTTAAATAGACTAGAAAATTTACTCTTCCACATGTGTTTTCATGTCAAATAGAAAAGAAAAAAGAGAAATCAAGAGAATGTATGCATGCTGTTTATGAAGTGCTAAAAATGGAACTTTTATCTCTTGCTGATTTTCAAAGATGAATAACAGAGCTGAAAATAGAGTCCAGGGTTTGGATCTGCTTATCTTTAACATTTCCCCATACTCTGAGCTTAGCTCATGTAACAATGTTGTCTAGTAAGAGGTCACCACGCTGTCAAGAACTTGCCTGGTATTATAACTTCATAATGTCTTCAGTACAGCAACCTTCTTAGGGTATGGATTTAATACAAAGTTTAACTAATTCCTAAATATTCCATATGCAAATTTCATTCAATTACTGTTGAAGCCCGAGACATTTGCAGATGAGATAGAAGTGACCCAGTGACCATGTTTAGAGGCTACCTGGGAGTGGTTGGGAACAGTTTAAAGCACATCTGGCAGTTATTGTTTCAGAATGACAATGTATACACAAATAACCTGTTTTAAAACATCGCTTGCTATATGAAGCTCATACACTTTAAATCCAGCAAGTTGACAATAAAACAGTGACTTCCTACTCTGAGCCCAACACTTTTGGCAAATTAATTTGAGTCTTGTTTTCTAGAGAAATGTTACATTTATAAGACTCAAAAGGAAATCTGTTTCTTTCATTTTTCAATTTCCAAGCACAGGTCCAAATGTGTTTGAATGTGAATTATGTATTTACTTTGGGGAGTACTTATTATTGTGCCAATGGGTATGCCTTATATCATATATAGATGATGAAGCAGTAGATGTTTAAATTGAGCTTCTATTCTCTAGCAAGTAAAAATATTTTGGAGTGTCAATATAAATAAATATAGCAGCTTGACCGAATCTAACCTGGAAATCTTTACATAAGACAGAAAGAAACTTAACATGCTTTTTGAGAAGTATAATAAGAATTTGCCTAATATCCTTACTCACCTAAACTAATTAAGAAAACTAATCGTCATTTGAATGGTATTTGGTGTGTGATCATTTGAAAAAAATTGGACAAAATACCTTTAAAAATCATTTTATTGGAGGCTCATTTTGTTGTTGCTGTGATGAATGGGCTTTATTGAATCCCAGAAGGGGATGATCTTCTGACTATGCCGAGCACTCACTGAATATGACAGGACTAACAAATCAATCATCCACAAGTATTTCCATGTTTCCTTTCTGCGAAAGCATAAAACACACCAGGCTTGAATCCAAGAATCTACATTTGCGGTTCCCATTCTTGACACATCTACATGGGTCAGTAGGCAGCCCATGTTTTTGGAGATACACGTGTCTCTGGTCCATTATTGTATTTCCAGGGCCAAACATCCTGCCTGCTCTTTGTTGCCACTGGATGAATGTTAGTGGAATTAATTAATTAATCCAGGCGTAGCTTTCTTTGGATTTTGTTTAAATGATGAGTTGTCATGTCTGATGGACTTTCTTCAGCTTCATAGATATCTTTATACAACGAAAAATCTCAATAGTATTTCAGTTGCCCCCAAAATAGGAACTGATGGTGAGTTTCCACTTCTTTTTTTAAAAAACATTTTATTAGGGGCTCATATAACTCTTATCACATTCCATACATATACATACATCAATTGCATAAAGCACATCTGTACATTCTTTGCCCGTATCATTTTCTTTTATTTTTCCTTTTCTTTTTTTACATTTTATTAGGGGCTCATACAACTCTTATCACATTCCACACATATACATACATCAATTGTATAAAGCACATCTATACATTCTTTGCCCTAATCACTCTCAAAGCATTTGCTCTCCACTTAAGCCCTCCACATCAGGTCCTCTTTTTTTCCCCCTCCCTCCCCGCTCCCCACTCCCTCATGAGCCCTTGATAATCCACAGATTGTTATTTTGTTATATCTTGCCCTATCCGGAGTCTCCCTTCCCCCCCTTCTCTGCCGTCCATCTCCCTGGGAGGAGGTCACATGTGGATCCTTGTAATCAGTTCCCCCTTTCCAACCTACTCACCCTCTACTCTCCCAGTATCACCCCTCACACCCCTGGTCCTGAAGGTATCGTCCACCCTGGGTTCTCTGTGCCTCCAGCTCCCATATGCACCAGTGTACAACCTCTGCCCTATCCAGTCCTGCAAGGTAGAATTCAGATCATGGTAGTTGGGGAGAGGAAGCATCCAGGATCTGGGGGAAAGCTGTGTTCTTCATCGGTACTACATCGCACCCTGACTGACCCATCTCCTCTCCTAAACCCCTCTATGAGGGGATCTCCAGTGGTCAACATTTGGGCCTCGGGTATCCACACTATGCTTCCCCCTTCATTCACTATGGTATATATATATTCACTATGGTATATATATATATATATTTGCATGATGCCTTATACCTGGTCCCTTTGGCACCTCGTGATCGCACCGGCTGGTGTGCTTCTTCCATGTGGGCTTTATTGCTTCTGAGCTAGATGGCCACTTTTTCACCTTCTTGTTAACAAACCACATATCAATTGCATCGGACATATTTGTACATATATTCCATCATTCTTTTCTAGACATTTACTTTCCATTGAGGCTTTGGGATCAGCTCCTCCCTTTCTCCTTCCCTTCTCCCTCTTCCTCCCACTCACCAATTCTCATGGCCCCCTGATAGATTGTAGATTGTTAATTATTTTCAAATCTCACTCTGACCACTGTCTCCCTTCCCCTCCGGTTTCTGTTGTTCTTCCCCCTGACTGTGGGTGTGTGGTTATGTGCTATTCATTGCGATCAGTGCCCCACTCCCTCCCCACCTCTCCTCACCTCTTCTCTCCTTCCCCCTACCCTTTTTGTATCTCTATTCCCCTTTCTGTTCCTGGTTTCATGTGAATTTTATCTCTGGCTTATACCTATGTAGTTGCTCCTGTTTAGTCTGGGAGGTGGCACTGAGGTCATGAAAGTGAGGGGTGGGGTGAGGGGGGGATGAGGAGGCCTCCAGGGAACAGAGGTATATTGCGTGGCCCATTAGTGCTCTACTGCACCATGATTGACACATCCCCTCCCTGCGACCACTCTGTGGGAGGATGTTCCATTATCCATAGATGGACTTTGGCTCTCTGCTCCAACCCCTCTCCATTCTCACCAATACATCTTCTTTTGTTTGTTTACTGTGTCGTGAATCTTCTTATGCCCATTGTCCTGTCTCAATGATACCTCATGGTCACTCTGGTGTGCTTCTTCCATGTGGGCTTGTTGCTCCACTGTTGGATGGCCTCTTGTTTAACTACAAGCCTTTAATACCCCGACACTGTATCTTTTAATAGCCCGGCACCATCCTTTGTCTTCACCTCATCTGCTATGCATATATTTTGTCTTTGGCGATAGTGTACGGGGTGGGGTGAGTATCACAAAATGCCAATTTGTTAGAACAAAGTATTCTTATATTGAGGGAAGGTATGAGTCAGGCCCAAGGCCTGTCTGCAGCTTCAGTGTATTGCCTTATAAATATATGAACATAGGCCAATACCACAATTGTTATGGATTAATGTGTTTGCATAAGTGCATACCTCTGTTCATCTCCCTGTGTATGCCTTTGCTTCCCAGAGCTTGCCTCTGTTTCTCTTTGCCTCCTCCTGCCCATCCATCACTTTCCCCCTTCTTCCACCTCTAGTGCTTCCTCTCCACTAGCTTGGTGTTGCTCTAATACTTCCAGGATCTCTAACCTCTCCTAGATTCTGGTTCCGCTTCCCTAGTGGTTCTCCTGTCCATGACACCATCCGCTCATCACACCCTTTTTCCCACCTGCTTCTTCCCCCCTCTACCTTCTGGGGCCATTACCCCATTGCCCTCTCCCTGGGCTTCCCTCCCATGGTCTAACCCATAAAATTAGGCAAACCATCCATGGACAAAATATCTTGAGCAAGTTGAGAATAGGATATGAAAGATAAATATTTCAAAAAATTTTAATCAATGTTTGTGTGTGTAAAGGTCTCTGTTCTAGTTATATTAAACATATGTGAGGAGACTTCAGAAATATTGTGGAAAAAAAGTAAAATTAAAGATAATGGATTTAAAAAAATCATTTATTGGGCAATCTTACCGATATGAAATTTCATAATTCAATTAGAGCAAGTATAATTGTACAATTGCTACCACCATTATTTTCAAAACACCTTCTTCCTGAACTCTTTGACATCAGCTCCCTTTTATCCCCTCCTTCCCTGACCCTTCTCCCAGGAACCCATATTACTATATTATAATTACTATTTTATTATATTATTTTTTGCTGTATCTTACACTATGCAATGTGGCCATTCGCCTACAATTCAGTTATTTATTCTGCTTGAGTGGAGTTATACAGTCAAAATTACTGTTGGTTTCCCCTTCCCCACTCGCCCCTATCTCTTCCTATACCCTCAGGGAATCAATACTCCCATTCCTATTCCTGTCATTATTTGCTCATCAATCCACCCTCCCCTCCTCCTCTTCTCCCATGCCCTCGGCCCTAGAACCATTGGTCCAACTGGGGTCTCCTTGAAATTGTTTATCCTGCCTATCTTATATAGATAGTCATGAAGGGGAGAGAGCAAGAGCGAGAGCGAGAGCGAGAGCGAGAGCGAGAGCGAGAGCGAGAGAGAGAGAGAGAGAGAGAGAGAGAAAGAGAGAGAGAGAGACTGACTGACTGACTCATCTCCTTTGTCCTGACCAAGGAGATGAGTATCCCTCTGCTAAATAGGAAGCACCCTTTTAGACCTCAGCATTTGTGTCTTAGGGGCACACCTTCTACAAGACCCCATTGCTTTTCCTGCAGTCAAGGATGGAGTGGTCTAGTGCCCATCCTCCACCCCATTGCTTTAGACTTTCAGTGTGGCCTCCGTGTGCATATCCCTGAAACCAGTTCAGATGAGAGGCTAAGCACTGCCCACACCACCCACCCACCTCCAAGTAGGAAGTTTAAAATCAAGATTCCTCAGGTATTTGTCCATGTCTTCCAGGTTGTTCTATTCCTTGGAGTACAGTCCTTCATAGTATGTGAATTTGCTTAAACTTAAATTGCCTTCCAGCATGTGGTCTATTTTCAAATATGTACCACTGAAATTGAGAAGAATGTGAATTTGTTGAATTTGTATAGAGAACTCTGTATATGTCCATCAGGTCATGTCATATTATTATAGAGTTTAATTCTTTCGCCTCCTTGTTGAGCTTCTTTCCTACTGATCTATAATTCTCAGAGATCAGTGTATTGAAATCTCCTACTATGATTGTCAACCTCTTCATTTTTCATCTTTTGAAAGAATTGATTGACTATTTAATGGGTCTCTCATTGGGTGTATTTCTGTTTATTATGCTCACTGACTTGTCTACTGATCCATTAAGCATTATGTAATGCCCATACTTATCATTTGTTAGGTCTTTCACCTTGAAATTGATTTTGTCAGAGATTAGAATTGTGACTCCTATTTTTTTATATTGATATTAGCTTGTTAAACCTTCTGCTAACCTTTGATCCTCAACCTGTTTTTGTCTGTGAGCTTGAGATGTGTCTCTTGCAGACAACAGATTGCTCTTTTGTTACCTAATCCAATCTGCTTTGTCTTTTGATGGGGGAATTCAGACCACTCACATTCAGAGTTAATTCATCCATCTATGGATTCCTTGCTGCCACCTGGTACCTTTTGTGATAGACATTTTCCTCTCTCCCTCCTTAGTAATGTGTTTGTATGTGTGTGTGGATTCATGGTTTACCTTCTTTTCACCATTGAATCAAGATGTCTTTGGCATTGCTTTCATTGCCCTGACTTCTGGATAGTGGTGGTTTCAAATTTGTGCTCTGTGGATGTTGGTCATCTGATCAAAGTGAGTTGGAAAGTAATTTTTATAGTGCTGTTTTTATAAAATGACATATTCTCTACATTTTACTAATCTGGGAAAACCCTCACCTCTCCATCTATTTTGCTGGAGAGTTTGGTGGGATAGAGAATTCTTGGGTTACCATTATTCTCCTTCAGCTTTTGGAAGATGCTTTTCCATTCTCTCATCTTCCTGGTTCTGCTGATAAGTCTGAGCAGATTCTTATCTGATTGCCTTATAGGTGGCTGCCTTTTTTTCTCTAGATGCTGTTATGACTTTCTTTTTTTCCTTAAAGTTGAATAATTTGACTATGATATGCCTTGGTGTGTTTCTCTTGCGGTTCAGTCTAATGGATGTCCTCTCTTGTTTCTTGGATGATTGTTTCTCCATTTAATTGGGGAAGTTTTATTCCAGGAATTCCCTTGCTATCATGGCTCTTGATTTTTTCATTAAGTCATGCTCTGATAACCCAATTATTCAAATATTGTTTCTCTTTATAGCATCACTCACTGTTCTCAGGCTTTCTTCAGTTTCTTGGATTTTCTTGTTGGATTGTCTTTCACGTTTGGTTACTTTTACTTGGCTAGCTTCAGAAAGCTGATTGGATTCTCTGCCTCTTACAGCCTAGTGGTAAGGTCTTTCACCATTTGCTTTGCCTCTGCTGGTTTCCCCTTAACTTTTGTATTTCCTTACAGTAAGCAGACTCTATCATCTCTATTTGTTCATCCTTTTTCTGTATTGATTCTTTCATATCTCTGTATGACTCTAAGCAGCCTACGTAACACATTAAATACCAGATATTTTTTACCAACTTATCCCAGTGGCCGGGTGTTTTTTTCAGCCTTTAGGAGTTTTTTTTTCGCATTAAACCATAAATCGGTTTACATCTCATCAACTTTTTATCATATTTATTATAACTTTTTAGTTTTTGAGCATAGAACGTTGTCTCACATTATGAAACAATATTTTGCAATGTATGCAGAACATTATTACTTTTATGAACTATCATCTTCATGAAATTATAAACTTCTTGTAAAAATAATCAACATAAACCATATTACTTTGAAAAAAGTACAAATAAATACAGTCTATCAAACAAAAATTCATTCTTTGTTCCCTAGTGTTCATTTGTTGATATGTTCCTTTGTTATACAATGTACTATTGTTACTATATTCTAAAATTATACCATATAACTACATTGAGAAACAAAGATAGCATGCAAATATTATCCCTGAAACACTGCAGATATTATCTCCTAGCCCTTTTGTTTGATTAGTTGTGAAGACCTTATCCTAAACAGTTATAATTATTTCATATACTGTAGTTAACGTAGTACCTATATATAAACAAAGGTTTCTAGTACCTTTTTAATGCATGGCACTTTGTATAACATTTTTCTCTGTGAAGCAGTACCTTACAAAATTTGCAAATATACCTGGTTTCACTTCTTTTTTCCATTGCAGTGCAAACTCTACAGGCTCTGGTAGGAAATTTGTTTTTCCATTGCTTGAAATGAGCGCAGGGTCATGCTGGATCACGAGTAACCTCGTGATCCTTCCATAACACGTGGAGTACAAAACACGAGTAAACTTGGGATCCGTCCGCAATGTGTTAAATTTCTTTCTGTGGGAGTTCAAAGTCTGCTTCTTCTATGTACATTGCTAGGTTCAGGTCCTTCTCCAACATTGTTTTTATTTGCTGATGTGGGTTGTTGTCTGCATGGCATTTTGGTGGAGTTTGGCACCATTTTTCTTGGAGCCCTGTGATGTCTTTCTCAGGGGATAGTATGGATGATTCTGAAGACTACCTGGACCCAGATGTGCTGCGGATCAAGCTGTGTTTTTATTTCATTGAGTTGACTCTGACTCTAGACAGCCTGAACTATCTATTTGGAGGGCTTTGTGTGTGGCTCTCTCAGGCAGGGTGGGTGAGGCAATCCCAGGCAGCAAGGTTGGTGCTGGGCGGGCTGATAGCATGCAGAGTGGACTGGCACTCACAGGCCTTAGCTGGGGAGGGAGCTGTTCAAGGGACCTGAGCACAGATTAGTCACAGGCTCCAATTGCTACATAGCAGTTCCAGGTCTGCATGAACAGTGAGGGTGGCAATGGGCAAGCCAATCGTGTACAGGTGGATTGGAATTCACAGGGACCTGGGCACAGAGGATTATGGGGGATATGTATTTATTTGGTAAGTTGATGGAGAATAGGTTTTTGCTGAGGTATAGGAAGCAGGTTCTTGATGCTGTGGTGGTTGGAGTTCATGATGGATATGTTAAATTTTCCAGGGTCCCTTATTGATCCTGTAAATTGTGAAAGCAAGAGTGCAGATCTTTAATTATGTGTGTTTATAACAGAAGCCCCCTTTTTAATAGGTTGCTGAACAACTTCAAGTTCTCCTCTTATGTACAGATCCAAGGTAGATGCAGGCTATTATTGTGGGTACCTTTGTGAGGTGGGACTTCTGTTCAGAAGGTGGCCAGTATAAGGTGGCCCCAGGTTTGCTGACTACATTGCCAGGGGTGGGAAAGGTTGCTGAGTAACCCTGATGTGTTAAGTCCCAATTCCTGTGGTAGAAAAGGAGCCCTGTGTTTTCCTTCCCTGAAGCTAATGGGAACAGGTCAAACAACTATCTGGAGCTAACTATACCATGAATTTAAGTTTTGTATCTCCTTATGGGTCATCTCTCTCCCTAGAAAGCTGTAATTTGACTCGTGAGTTTAAAGGAGGTTGCGTGTTGCTGACATGAAGGAAATAGTTTACAGAGGTTACCATGGTTGTTGTAAAGGAGCAGTATAATGGATCCACCAGGGTCCCTTGTCAACCCTGAGTATTATGAAGCATCAGTATTTGGTGGTCTGAGGTTTTACTGCCTTGTGGTCCTGTCATAGAGGGAGCAAGATTCATGCTAGCAGTATGCTTTGGTGTCTGCTATGGCTGAAAGAGCTGTATTCTTGTGATTGAGTGAGTTATCTTGAGAAAATGTACTTCTGGTGAATCAGGTCAAAGTAGGTGGGGTTGGTGGAGGCGGCCAAGTGGGGGTGGGAAGATGGGGTCATTTACTGTTATCTATGAAAGTATCATAGGGGTGGGTTGGGGTGAAGTATAGCAATGCTGCACTCAGTGGAGGGCCTATTTTGCTGACTTCTGTTGTGTGGTCTTTGAACAGTCTTTCAAAGATTCTTTGTCAAGCCCCAAACTGGTAAAACTAGCTTTTGGCCAAGGTCACACAGAATTAAGCTCTGGTATCTTTTTCTATTTTGTTATGGTAAAGCTATGTTAATGAACTAGGTTTGTGGTGGCTTACATTCAAAGTTACGGAAGGGAACACAGCCTCAGAATGTAAGCATTACAAATTTGTTAATGGGGTTTTTATGGTGCCCTGGTATCTGGGCTGCCATTACTGTCCCCCAGGGAAGGGGGATTAGATTGACTGAGTAGGTTTGGGGCCCACTGGGTCTGTGTTCTTCCAGATTCCCTCCAGTGTCACTCCTAGCTCTCTCCTGCACTGCTCTGTAGGTCGTGCTCCAGAATATGCATTCCACTTTGGTTAAATATCCTTGGAGCTCTCACATCGCAGGAAACCAATATCTAATTTTCTATCATTACTCACACTGGCAGGCCAAGAGCACATGAGGAGCTGGGGAGAAGGGGAAAAGATGTGGCCAGTGTAGTCACTCTGTTCCTTGGCAGGGAGGGAAGATGCAAAATCTCTGAATACATGAGCAGAGAGGGTAGCTCTGGATTGAGCCTTTGTGGCTAGTTTTCAGGGGCTTTCCATGAGCCTGGGATTATAACCACCTTTATACAGCACTCTGAAGAAATTACTGCAGGATGTTGGTCTTGGATCTTGACTACAGGAAGGGGCAGTGGACACCATCCTACTGGACCTGGTGAGGGATTCAGAGATCCTGCAGGCATATATGGCCAACTTAGAGCATCTGATCAAGCCCTTAAATAGCTCCGTGGGCAAAAATTTCAAGGGGAGATCTGAAACACAGACCTTAGTGCACTGGGTTTTTATTTCTAGCAACTGTCCTCTCAATATTGTTCTTACTCTCAATTTTCTGATCTAACTACAGGAACACCAGGTGGGTGATATTACTGGACCTCATCTTGACTCCCTAGTAGTCATTTTTCCATGAAAGTTTTGAAATACTATAAGATGAACTTTACATTACTAGCTTCCATATAGGATTATTAGTAAACTGCATAAATAAATAAATCATTTGTATATTGTTATCACTACCATTTGTCTGTCAGTTTGTAATACTGTAGTGACTTGTATGTTGCTGTGATTCTGGAGGCTATGGCATTGGTATTTCAAATGTCCTCAGGGTCCGCAAAGTGAACAGATTTCAGTGGAGTTTCTAGACTAAGAGCAGACTATGAAGAATGACTCAGTTGCTCATGTCAGAGGAAGTAGCCATTGAAATCCTTATGCACAGATTCAAAACCACATCAGATGTGGAAGACTAATCAATGGAAGCAGAACATTGTCAGAGTCCCTTGGATCAGAAGGCACTTGAAATGTGACTGAAGATGAGCTGCTTTCTTAAAGTACAATCAACCATGGTGGCATGAACAAAGTCTATGAGAGTGGAGCCTGTGGCATCTTCACTTGCTGATGGGACACAAGTTAAGGGTTTAAGAAACAGCTATAAAAATCTAATAATTGGAATGTGTATGAAGCATTAATCTAGGAAAATTGGAAGTTGTCATAACTGAAATGGAAAGCATAAAGATTGATATCCTAGGTTTTCCTGAGCTGAAATGGATGGATATTGGCCATTTTGAATCAGAAAATCATAGGGTTTACTCTTCCAGGGATGACACAATAAAGAGGAACAGTGTTGCATTCATAATCCGAAAGGGCATTTCAATATACAATGTAGTCTATGATAGATTATATCTATCCACCTTCAAGGAAATCTAATCAATATAACTATCAATCATTCAAATTTATGTATTCAAAATTTCAGAGGGTAACTCGAGAAGACAAAGTAAAATATTATAATGACATGTGCAAAGAACTTGAGTTAGGAAAAAAAAATGAAGAATGCACCCAGTATACCTTAAATGGGGAGAACTCAAGATAATCTAGCCACGAATTGCAACACTGAAAGATTCTATGGGCAAAAATGGTTGAATGATGCAGGAAGCATCAAAGGAAGTGGGATGAATATACAGAGTCATTGTACCAAATTGAATCGATCAATATTCTACCACTTCAGGATGTAGTGTATGAGTAAGAACCACTGGTGCTGAAGGAAGAATTCTGAGCTGAACTGAATTCTTTAACATGAAATAAGACTTCGAGAATTGATGAAATACCAATTACAATGTTTCACTAAGCTGATGAAACATTGCAAGCACTCACCTATGGGAGAAAATTTGGAAGACAGCTACTTAGACAACTGACTGGAAGAGATCCATAATTGTACCCATTCCAAAGAAAGGTGACCCAACAGAAGGTTAACCAATAGGCAACATCATGATAAATGGAGAAAAGGTTGAAGCTGTCAATTATTTTGTCTTATTTGGATCCACAATCAATGCTCATATAAGCAGCAGTCAAGAGATCAAAAGACGAGCTGAATTAGGTAAACCTATTGCACAAAACATCTTTAGAGTATTGAGAAGCAAGGATGTCACTTTGAGGACTAAGATGCTCCTGATCCAAGCTATGGTCATTTCAATTGTCTCATATGCATATGAAAATTGGATTTTGATTAAGGAAGACCAAAGGAGAATACATATTTTTGAATTAGGGTGCTGGAGAAGAATGTTGAAATGACCATGGACTGCTAAAAGGATATACTGATCTGTTTTGGAATAAGCAAGATCAGAGCCCTCCTTAGAAGAAAAGATGGTGAGATCAAGTCTTACATACTTTGGACATATATGAGGCAAGACCAGTCCCTGGAGAATGACATCATGTTGGTGAAGTAGAGGAGCAGCAAAGGAGGGGAAGGCTCTCAATGAGATAGATTGACATCATGGCTGTGCCAATGGGCTCAAGCACGCGAACAATTGTGAGGATAGAGCAGGACTGGCCAGTGTTTTGTTTTGTTGTGCATAAGATTGCTATGGGTCAGAATCGACTTTATGGCACCTAACAATAACAACAATATAGGCCATCTAGCCATAATTCCTTATGTGATATATTATAAATCGTAACTTTATTCCTGGGAATATAATCCCATCTGGATGGTGTTCTCTATTGTACTAATGGTCAGCTTTTGGGTGGGATTAAGGCCTGACTTTAGGTTGTGAACCAAGTCACACACTTTGTTTATACTCTGCTTATCTAGAGAATGTGACTTAAGACAATGCCCTTTACTTCTTTAGGTGTATTATCTGCTAAAAGTTAAAAAAGAAAGAAAGAAAAACACCTTTATTAAAGCCATTTCTGTGATTTGCTGCAACTTCCCAGAGAAATGCATGAGACTTCAAGAAACTACCTCAAATGGTCGTGGGTGCTTTTAAGTCCTAGATCTGAAAGTCAGGCAGAGGTGAGCCAAATGCAGGGCCAGAACCTGAATCAAAATATGTCCAAAAGTAAATGCAAATCTTGCTTCTATAAAAATTAAGTTAAGAAACAGAGAAATAACTTTGAAGGATGAGATGCATTTCCTTTTGGTTAAAAAGTCAATAATATATGTAAATATTAAAGTGTCTATTCTTAAACAAATATTTTGGACAATTATGACTCAAGAGGACAGAACTGAGAAGATTTGAGAAGGGATATTCTGAAATGATATGCTTGACCATGACAATTTCGAGTATGTTGCAAGACTAGGAAGTTTTGTTCTTTTGTACGTAAGGTGGTTATGAATCAGAATATGAATCGATGGCAGTTAACAACATGCTGACTAAATTTATTTTTTCTTTTCAGTAATGTTAGAAGGATAGCAATAACCTCTAGTTAGTGTCTTCCCTGGTGGCTCTATGAATTATATTTTGGACTAGTTCAAGACATTGACTGCAATTTCAGCAGATCAAATCTGTAGTTACTCTGCAGAAGAAAGACAATCTATGTGTTACCTTAACGATTTCAGAAACTTATATGACATTTCTGTGAGTTGGAATTGACTCAATAGAAATGGAGTTGGTTTTGATTTTGTTGGATTTAGGGATACAAATGAATATTCCTCTATTAGAACAGTGTAGTTTTATGGAAAGAGACTTGAGAGAAGAGTAAACACTGATGTCCAAGACCTAGAATTTTCAATCACAAGGCTACAGAGGAAATTACTTCTTACAAACAATATGTGCTATACATCCTTACTATATCTATCTGTAAGCTGCAAAATGTAATCCCATCTGGGAATAGGGATTTCTTTTGTTAATGGTGTTGTGTCAGTTTATAGTATATCTTTGGCCAATCACTTTCTGAGCTTTGAAAGATCTGCTCAGGTACAGAAGAAATCAAGCACACAGGGGAATAACATGTCAAGTGAAGATCTCCACGGAGCTCCAGAATAGACAAGGATGCTCCCCTAGAGAAGACAGAAGGCCTGCCTCTAGGGCCAATGCCCGGATTCTGGACTTAAAAGTGTGAGAAAATAAATTTCTATTTGTTAAAGCCACTGTTAGGGCATCACTGTTTCAGAAAGGATGTGACTCTGTGACTGAGAAAAATGCCTTCATTGATTTGTATTTCAAATATTCATATGTGAAATGGAAATAAGTAAATAACTTTGTCCAGCTGGTAAGTTACACAAACTTAAGATACTACTGTTGTATCTTTTCTTTATTATATGTTGTGTTGGTTTAATCTTGATGTTTTTAATCACAAGGATAAGAACTGGTGGTGTAATGCCAACTTGCTCTTCTTTGAGATCATTCTATTTTGGTTGAATGAATGAATGTAAGGGGTTGATTACAAATTAGGAGCATGATGAAATTTAAAATATATAGATTTAATTATGCTGCATTTAAGGTAATAAGGAAAGAAGTAAAGTTGTTAATATAGCGATTTTCTTCTAGAAACATCTGGAAAAAAGGCAATTACCAAAAAACTGCCTATATTAACCTGCTAGCATAAACTTCCTTCTAAGCAAGCTCTTTATATAATCTTTGGAAGCTCATATTTTAGTGCTAAAATGCGCTGCAATTTCACCGTTGGAAGAAATAATATGTTAATATAAAGTTTAAAAGTAAAAATAAGGAGTGAAGAAAATCGAACTGGTGACAGTGTACGAATTGGCATAAAAGTTAGGACGCTGGTCCATCAGTCACATCCCTTGAGACTGGGTTAAGCCATATGATTTGCGGTATTCAATAAAATAAGAAGTGACAAGATGCTAATTACATGCTTAATCTTTAAGAGTCTTCACATGTGTTTATTTTTCTTCTAGCATGTTTGCTTTCATATGGGCATTTTTTGGTTTGTTTCTGTTCTGGGGAAACCATACCCAAAGCTGGCACTGAAATAGCCTCGTAGTGTTGTTTTAATCTGCAGAGCTACAGTTAAACCCCAGCGTTTATGGTGGTTCATTAGGCAATAAAAGCTTACCAGTGTGAGAGTACAGGTTCTTTTAGTGAAATATTTGTTTATTACTTATATTTATGCTATCATCTAAGAATTTGACCAGCAAATTCTGTGAAAAGTTTTCAAAGAACACTATAACAACATCTAGAACTAACAAGCAGTGATTTGTTTTTATTTTTGCTTCCAAATATACTATTAAAATACTGTTTCTACTGTTTTCTCCCCAGAGTCAATTACTATCAAGAGTTTAGACTACACTTTTATGGTTCATGGTTTTATATATTATCTATATTTTATGCCTGTGTAAACAGTAGAATTGTTCTTTGTGCATATTGGAAATATTTTTAAGTATGAATATACTCTACATATTCCATAGTTTGCTTTTTATACAATATTATTTTGTGATCTACATATGTGGATTACTATCAATCAATAATTGAAATGCTTTGGTGCATATACAAAATATGAATCTAGGAAAATTGGAAATCATCAAAAATGAAAGAGGGTGCAGAAAGGTCAATATTCTAGGGACTAGTCATCTAAAATGAACTAGAATTGGTGTAGTAGGCCATTGACAACAAATTGAATGGGGAATGTCACACAGTTATCATCCAAAAGGACACCTTATGATCTATCCTAAAGTACAATACTGTCAATAATAGTATTATACCCATATGCTTAATTAGGAAGGCCAGTTAATGAAATCATTATTCAAATTTATGGACACCCCACTAATACCAAAACTTCACAATCAATGTTCATGGAAGAAGCAGTGACGGCATCAAATGGCACGTTGCACAGAGCAAATCTTCTGCTCAGACCACCTTAAAATGTTGAAAAGCAAGGATACTACTCTGAGGATTAAGGTGCACCAAGCCATGATATTTTCAAATGCTTCATATGAATGTGAAAGTTTGACATTGTTTAAAGAAGACCGAAGAAGAATCAGTTTATTTGAATTATGGTTCTGGTGGAAAATATTTCAAGTGTCATAGACTGCCAAATGAGCAAACACATCTGTATGGGAAGAAGTACAGCCAGAATATTCCTTAGAGGCAGGATGTCTAGGCTTCGTCCCATGTTCTTTGGACATGTTGTCAGGAGAGACCGATTCCAGGAGAAGGAAATCATGCTTGGCATAGGAAAGGGAAGCAAAAAGAGGAAGGCCCTCAAGGTGGTGGGTTGACACAGAGGCTGCGACAATATATTGACACATAACAACTGTGAGGCTGGCACAGGGCCAGGAAGCATTTGGTTCTTTTGTACATTGGTAGCTGCAAGTTGGAACCAACACGAAGGCACCTAACAGCAGCAGCAGCAGCAGCAGCAGCAGAGAACCCAACCTAAAACAAGAACTATATCTGCAGTGAGCTGTCAGAAAATCAAGCCAGGTTCAGAATCGGTTATAGACCAATGGACAGCAGTGCTGATGTCAGCTATCTCTGGACTGAAAGTAGAGTACATTAGAAAGATATGTTCCTGCTTTATATTTACTATGCAAAGGCATTTAATGGTGTAGATCAGAATACAGTATGGATGACATTGGGAAGAAGGGACTCACAGGACACTTCAGTGTGCAGCCTGTCCATAGATCAAGAGACAGTCATGGGAACAGAACAAGGAGACACTGTATTGTTCAATATCAAAAAAGGTGAGCATCATAGTTATATCTTTTCACCGTACTTATTCAATATGTATGCTGAGAAAATAATCCAAGTTACTGGATTACATAAAGAAGAGTGTGGTATAAAAATCGGAAGAGGACCCACTAACAATCTGTACAATGCAGATGACAGAACAAAGAAAACGAAGAACATGCAAAGTTCTGTGGTGATTCAAGAAACAATAGGTAACAATACAGCATTTTTTACCATGGTAATCTTAAATTTTAGAGTGGTGAAGTATATTAATGTGTCATTTAGTTCTTTATAAGATATATTCAAGAAGTGAATGTGTTAAAAGCTTTGTCTATTATTATTTTTTAAATTTATTCTGTGTTTATTTGTAATATTCCATTTTCATAATGTTTATGATATAAGAAGGCTGTTATGGATTGACTGTCTCTGGAATGTGATCTTCTCTAGAAATGCACTTGTTATGCTTATGTTAGCATGACCACATTAGAGTAGGGCAGACCCTTCCCTCATTACTGGTGAGTTATATAAGAACTGAATAGAGACATAGTCATGCCTGAATTTAAACCTCGAAACCTTTGGACAATAAGAAAATACCTTTTGGTCATGCATTATGGTATCTTTTTAGGGCAGTACTAGATAATTATGAGAAGATATATATTTTTGATGATGGTGGTGACTGATCAGCAACATTAAAGTTACTCATTTATTTTAATATTTATTTTAATCAACATGGTTACAAAATCATGGATGCCTTTATTAAACAAAGATATCAAAATGTGAGGCTATTGTTTCTCAACATACCTTCTTTCTAGGTTTATACTTCTGATGGTACTATTTTCTTCTCTGTAATCCTTCCTCTGCGAATGCAGCACTCTTTGATCTGTACAGTGTGCAAACAGCACTTGGAGACTCCTTGATGGCCTCAAATTGCATTCTCCTTTTAATGTTCTTTGCATTCAGGACATAAAAAGAAGTTGAAAGGGGCAAGATGGAACTGGGAGGTGGATGAGGTAAGATTTTCCAGTAAAAATTCTCATGGGACAACCAATAATGCCCAGAAAGAAGGAGAAATAACATTGATATGAAGGGAAAGGATTGGCGGAAACTTTTTTCTCAACAATGCAACTTTCAATTTTCTTAAAATTTCTTCATGATAAACCTGTGATCAGCCTGTGTCCTTTGAGAAAATTCCCCAAGAATATCTCTTTGACGTGCCCCCAGATAGTTGCTATAACCTTTTGAGGTGACCTGTGTGCCTTGAGTTTAACTGACACATGAGTTTGGATTTCACTGTTTTAATTGAGCCTTCTTTCTTTTTTTATACTTTTATTTGAGGCTCTTACATCTCTTATCACAATCCATACATGCATCCAGTGTGTCAAGCACATTTGCACATATGCTGCCATCATCCTTTTTAAAGCATTCTTTTCCCTCCCTCCCCTGCCCGCCCTCCCTCGTGAATGCTTGATAAGTTAGAGATTATTATTTCCATATCTTACATCATCCTCTGTCTACTATCACTCACTTGTCTGTTGTTCATTGCCCCGAGAGGGTGCTCTAGATTGATCCTTGTGATCGATTCCCCCTTTCTCAACCCCCATTGCCCACCCCCAATTCTACTGGCATCGCTACTCTCATTGTTGGTCCTGAGGGGTTTATATATCCTGGATTCACTGTGTTGTGGACTCTTGTCTATAGCAGTGTGCATGTTCTGGTCTAATATGATTTGTAAGGTAGAATTGAGGTCATGATAGTGGGGTGAAGGAAGCACCAAAGAACTAGAGGAAAGTTGTGTGTTTCATAGGTGCTATATTGCACCCTCACTGGCTCATCTCTTCCCTGTGAACCATTTCTGCGAGGATGTCCAATTGTCTACAGATGGGCATTGGGTCTCCTCTCCATGCGCCTCCCCGCCCCCATTCACCTTGGGTATGGTTTTATTCTGGGTCTTAGATCCCTGATACCTGATCCCATTGACACCTTATGATCACACGGGTTGGTGTGCTTCTTCCATGTGAGCTTTGTTGCTTCTGAGATAGATGGCTGCTTGTTTATCTTCAAACTGTTAAGACCCCAGATGCTATATCTTTTGATAGATGGGCACCATCAGTTTTCTTCCCTACATTTGTTTATGCACCCATTTTGTCTTCAGCGATTGTGTTGGGACGGTGAGCATCACAGAATGCTGGATTGTTAGAACAAAGTGTTCTTGTGTTAAGGGGGTACTTGAGTCAAGGCTCAGTGTCCATCTGTAATTCTTAACATCTAGATATGAGTACATAGTTCTATTCCCCTCTCGTTACATATGTATTTATATATGTACTTGCTGTATTTAGACCTCTATAAATATCCTTTGCCTCCTGGTTCTTTCCTCTATTTCCTTTTACTTTCCTCTTGACACACCATCATGTTTGGCCTTCATTCGTGTTTAGTAATTACCTGCTGGTACATAGCTCTTGATTAAGTCCCACTCGGCATCCTAGCACCTTCCTTCCATTGATTATAGCTCACTTGTTGTTCTCTTGTTCCTGGGTTGGTAAACCCCATTCCGTTCCTTTCTCCCCACACTCCTTCTCCTTTATCCCCCTGGAACTATTGGTTCCATTAATTTCATCTCTGAATTATTTATCCTGCTTATCTTATCTAGATAGACATACAGATACATTAATAAGTGCAAAAACGTGGCAAAGTTAAATAAAACAACAAAGGAAGTGAAAACCAACAAAACAATAACAACAACGAAAACCCAAACCAAATAACAAGAACATAAAGAAAGCCACTGATAAAAACGGAAAAGCCTATAAATAGTTCAAGGTCTCTTTCTTGGCCTTTATGAGTGTTTTCCAGTCAAGTCTGATGGGGTCCCACACTGTGTCTCCGAAGTCTATTGGGGGCTTTCATCACTCTGCTCCCCCTGATGCTCTGCTGCATGCCCTCAGTGCTTTGCCTTAGTATGATGGGGCCCAACCATGCACTGTTCCCGCACTGTGTCACCAATGCTGTCCCTGGTAGCCTCATGGTTCAGGGAGGGACGCCTTGTCCCCTGGCGGGGCCAGACTTACTCTCCTCCCCATGCATTGTCTGCTCCAAGCAAGAACATTGTCCTCGGGGGTCTTGGTGGGCCAGGATGTCATCTCCTCCCTTTCCATCCTTTGAATTTCTCCTGTGTGCTCTAATCCAACACACCCCTCTTCCTAAGCTGTAACCCTAGTGCTGTCCTTTGAAGTGCATTCTTCTGAGGGATTGTGGGGTGGGGGTGATCCCACATAGTTGGGGTTGAGGCTGACCCCACAGATCTCTCTATTGGTTCCCTGGTACATGCTGGTATGTTGTATTCATGTCTTGGCGCATCGGATTGAAGTCACGTCTCTCTCTCCCTCTCCATTGGAGATATAAACAATATCCTCTCCTTCCGTGTGTTAGTGCCCTGATCCCCCTTATCCATGTCTTTTCCCCCTCATTCTTCCCTCATTTTATTTAGTTGGCTGCTATATGTCTCCCTGGATTGGATTTGGCCCTTGCCAAAGTTGCTGGACCTCATCCCAGAGAGGTATATATATATATATATATATATATATATATATATATATATATATATATATATATATATAGTAGCTTTCCCCCTATGCCCCATTTTTTTTAACTTACCTCAGTGGACTCATGTTGTACTTGTTCTTTTGTGCTTGACTTATTTCACTTAGCGTGATTTCCTCCAGTTCTTCCCATGTGGCAATGTGCTTCATGTGTTCATTGCTGCTTTTTAGGGATGCTGTATGTAAGTCCATTGTATGTAAGTCCACAGAGTTTGATCCATCCGTCTGTTGATGGAAATTTGGGTTGTTTCCAATTCCTTGCAATTGAGAACTGTGCCGTGATGAACATTGGAGCACATATGTCTGGCCGTGGTTTGTTTCTTGCCTTTTCTGGCTATATGCCCAGTAGAGGGATTGCTGGGTCATATGGTAGCTCAATATCCATCTGTTTTAGATATCGCCAAATCGATTTCCATAATGGCTGCACATACTTGCAGGCCCACCGGCTGTGGATTAGAGTTCCTATCTCACCACAGCCCCTCCAATACTTGTTACTTTTTGATTTTTTGAATTGGGCTATCTTTGAGTGTGTTAGGTGGTATCTCACAATTGTTTTAATTTGCATTTCCCTTATGGCTAATAATCAGGAACATTTTCTCATTTGTTTATTGGCCATTCGGATTTCTGTCCTTGTGAAACTTCTGTTCAGGTCCTTTGCCCACCTCCTCGGTGGGCAGTTTGTTTTTATCTTATTGTAAGCTCAGAAAGTATTATAGATTTTAGTAATAAGTCCTTTGTCTGAGGTGTCATTGCTAAACATGTTTTCCCAGTCTGTGGGCTCTCTTATTACTCTCGGTGAATTCTTTCGATGTACACAGGTGATTTATCTTCAGGATATCCCACTTGTCTATTTGTGACTCCTCTATATTTGTATACATCTCTATTTCTGATAGCCTATGTATTCTCTGTGCCAAGTTTCTCAGGTTTGTCCCAATTTCCTCATAAATAGTTTGGTATTTCACCTCAAGGTCTGTGATCCACCTTGATTTATTCTTGTGCGTGGAGTGTGGTAAGGGTCTTGCTTCATTTTTCTGCAGGTAGATATCCGGTTTTTTTTCCAGCACCACTTATTAAAGAGGGCATCTGCTTCCCATTTGATATTTTTGGGCCCTTATCAAGAACAATTTCCTGTAGGCTGATGTTTTTATTTCTGGACCTTCAGCTCTTTTCTATTGGTCTGAATATCTGTCGTTATACCAGTACCACACTATTTTGACCACTGTGGCTGTATAATACGTGCTAAAGTCAGGTAGAGCAAGCCCTCCCACTTTGTCCTTCTTGAGGAGTTCTCTGCTAATTCTGGGCTTCTTTCCCTCCTCATATGAAGTTGGTAATCAGTTTTTACAATTCTTTGAAGAAGGATGATGGTATTCGTATCAGGATAGCATTATATAGTGCTATTCTTATATAGTTCCTAGGGCAGAACTGACATCTTTACTTTATTGAGTCTTCCAGCCCATGAGCATGGGATATTCTTCCATTTGTTGACATCACTCTTTGTTTCTTGTAATAGTGTTCTGTAGTTTTCCTTGTATAAATCTTTTGTTTTTTGAGTCAGGTATATCCCTAGATAATTTAATTTGTGCTTGGCTATTGTAAAGGGTACTACATTTTTAATTGTCTCTTCTGTGGTCTTGTCTGATGTGTGTAGAGATCCAATAGACTTCTGTTTGTTGATCTTGTATCCTTCCACGCTGCCATATCCCTCTATCATTTCCAACACTTCATTTGTGTAGTTTGGGGAATTTTTGATATATAAAATAATATCATCTTTGAATAATGATAGTTTTGCCTCTTCTACCCCAGATGAATACCTTTGATGTCTTCTCTTTGTCTTATGTTGTTAGCTAGGACCTCCAGTATGATGTCAAGTAGGAGTGGGGACAAGGGACATCCTTGTCTGGTATCCTTTTTCAGTGGAATTGTTTTGTTTTCTCTCCATTGATTACCACATTGGCTATTGGTTTTTCATATATAGCTTGTGTAATATTGATGAATTTTTGTTCCTTGCCTAACTTTTTGAGTTCCTTAAATAGGAATTGGTGTTGGATTTTGTTGAATGCTTTTTCTGCATCTAGTGATATTATCATGTGATTCTTACAATTTTTCATGTCAATGTGCAAATAATACTAATGGTCTTTTGTATGTCGAACCATTCCTGCATCTCTGGTATGAATACAACTTGGTCGTGGTGAATTATTTGCTGTATATGCTTTTATAGTCTATTGACCAGTATTTTGTTAAAGATTTTTGTATCAATGTTCATTAGGGGTATCAATGTTCATTAGGGATTTTGGTCTGTAGTTCTCAGTTCTTGTGAGATCCTTTTCCGCTTAAGGTGTCAAAGTTATACTAACTTCATAAAAAGAGTTTGGGAGTTTTCTATCTTTTTCTATTTTCTGAAGAGTTTTTTGTAGGATTGGTGTCAGTTCTTCCCTGAATGCTTGGCAGAGTTCTTTTGTGAAGCCATCTGGCCTGAGGGATTTGTTTGTTGGTAATTCCTTGATAACTTTGTCTAGTTCTTCTATTGCTATGAGTCTGCTGAGGTTCTTGACATCCATCTGGGATAGTCTAGGAAGTGATTGTTTTTCCAAGTATTTGTCCATGTCTTCCAAGTTATTGAATTGGTTAGAGTACAGGCCTTCATAGTACTGTGTAATTATCCTTTATATTTCATTAGGGTTCGTTGTAATGTGCCTTGTTTCATCCCTCATGCTTGCTATTGAAAATTGTTCCATCCTTTCTTTGGTTAGGTTGGCCAGCAGTCTATCAATTCTGTTAATCCTTTCAGGGACCCAACTTTTAGCTACATTAATTTTTTCCAGAGTTTTCTTGTTTTCCCTCTCCTGTATCTCAGCTCTGATTTTTATTATTTCTTTCCTTTTGCTATTAGGATTGTTCTGTTGACTCTGCTCTAATTGATGTAAGGTTTGTGCCAGCATATCAACCACAAATCTCTCTTCTTTTTTCATATAACATGTAGTGCTATCAGCCTTCCTCTGATAAATGCCTTTGCTGTGTCCCACATTTTGGTATGTCGAATTTTCATTCTCATTGTTTTCTAGAAATGTCTTGATTTCATTTATGATCTGGGCCAATACCCTCTCCGTTTGCAAAAGAGAGTTATTCATCGTCCAATTGTTTGCCTGAACCTTCCTTCTTAAAGGCACCCTAATGGGACAAAGACAAGTGGGTTGCTGAGTGATCTTTTCATGTTTAAACATGTCACGGATCTCAGTGACATGTTTAAACACATTTGTTTGGAATAAACCCTTTAATGCATGCAATACTTTTTAATGTACTCTTATATTTTCTATGTAGATTATCTTGCGTTTTCTAGATCAACAGCATTGAATATTTCATATCTTCCATTTTATTGTAGTTAAAACAACTTTATTGATGCATGTTTGCTCAGAAGAACCTTAGTCATTTAAAAATAATTTTATTGGGGAATCATACAACTCTTATCACAATCCATACATCCATCCATTATCTCAAGCACAGTCGTACATATTTTGCCATCATTGTTTTCAAAGCATTTTCTTTCTACTTGAGCCTTTAGTATCAGCTCCTAATTCCCCCCTCCCTCCATCCTTCCCTCATGAACCCTTGATAATTTATAAATTATTATTATTATTCATATCTTTCACTGTCTGATGTCTTCCTTTACCCCTTGTCTATTGTCCATCCCCCTGGGAGGAAGTTATAGGTAGGCCATTGTGATCGGTTCCCCCTTTTTCCTCCCCCCTTCCCCTTCCCCTCCTGGTATGGCTACTGCCAATATTGGTCCCAAGGAGTTTATCTGTTCTGTATTCCCTGTGTTTTCAGCTCTTATCTGTATCCATCTACATGCTCTGGTCTAGACAGATGTATAAAGGTTGAATTGGGGTCATGATAGTTGGGAGGAGGAAGCATTAAAGAACCAGAGGAAAGCTGCATGTTTCATTGGTGCTATACTGCACCCTGACAGGCCCATCTTCTCCTCATGACCCTTCTGTAAGGGAAATAAATAGGAGACAAAGGGCCTTTATAGAGTTCTAAATACAGGCATGTACATATATAAATATGTTTGCGTATTGCAATTGGGAAATAGATCTATGTACATATATTTATAGGTTTACTAATATAGAACCAGATGGACATGGGGCCTCTATTCAAGTACTCCTTCAAAGATATAGTGTCTAGGGTCTTAAAGTCTTGAAGGTAAACAAGGGGCCATCTAACTGAGAAGCAACAAAGCCCACATTGAGGAAACATACCAGCCTGTGTGATCATGAGGTGTTGATGGGATTAGGTATCAGGCATCAAAGGCCCAGAGCAAAAAATCATCATGTGAATGAGGGCGGTAGTGCAGAGTGGAGCAATTGAACATCCCATTAGTTAATTTTTAAGTGGACAATGTGATGAGTTTTAACAAGTACGTCCAATTATTTATTTACTTAGCCAGAGGATTGACCTTTGAATACTTTCCAATTTTGCATTATGAATAAAACAGCTATAATGATTCAAATGCAAATATTTGGTGGGCAAGTATTTTAATTCCTCTGAAGTAAATATTTAGGAGCATAACTTTATAAGATACTATCAATTTATTTTAAAAAGTGACTGTACTCCTTTTCCTTCCCACCAGCAGTTTATTCAACTTCCAGGTGATGTACTACTTCCCAACCTTTAGTTTTGTCAACATTTCAAGTTTAGCTTCTCTAGCTGACATGACCTAGTATCCCATCGTGTTTTAGCTGCACTGCCTTAAGGACTACTAATGTTGAATGTCTTTCTAGACCTCACTTGCTTCGTTGTTTTTTGGTCAAATTTTTCAGATATATTATCATTTTCAAAATAACTGTATGTTTATGTTCTTATTGTGTAATACAAAGTTTTCATATTGTTTTATAAAATATATGCTTTGCATATACTTTTTCCTGTTTGTGGCTTGCCTTTTCATATTTTTAATTGTGTTTGTCTTAACAGTGTCTTTTAAAAAGAAAATTGTAAAACATTTTTGTAATACAATTTGTCAATCGTTTGCGTTTTGTGTCTCTTTTCTTTTCTAAGATATGCTTACCTAACCCAAGGTGTGTTAGGCTGGGTCTTCTAGAGAGGCAACATTAGTGATGGTTATATCTGAGTACTGAGAAAGAAATTCACATCAAGAAAGTGGTTCTCACTGGTGAGAAGTAAGTGTATTCTGGTTCAAGACTGTGGGTCAGATGTTCAACTGGCAGATTTTCATGATCAGACAATTACTGGGGTTGATGAACCAGGAAGTAGATTCAGCAGGTTAGGCTGTGGCTGCAGAGTTGAATGAACCCAAGGTTTGTGGGCAACATGACAGGCCATTGTTAGCTCCTTGGGTCAGCAGGCACTATGGTGGACCATTGGTTCAAGTCCAAAGAACCTGAGGTTCATGAGACAGATACAGGGTTCAACTCAGCAAGAAAAAAAGAGGGCTTCCTACTAAGTCTGCTTAATTGGATAAGACTGAGGAAACTTGTTTGCAATTGCATCAAGGCTGTGGCCTGAGTAGGTAGGTTGATCTTATTCCTAAGCCTCTTAGAATTCCTTTATTGCCCAAGACCTCCCTATCATGAGGTTGATTACCTTGCTTTGGTTACATAATGAGGAAGGCCTCAATTGATAAACCTCTAAGAATCCTGCCCAAATCAAGTTAACACAAAATCTCACTCTCATACACAGTCATTATTTCCTCTTTATCCTCTGGAAAATTTATAATTTTAGCATTTATGCTTAGGTGTATATTACATTTCAAACTAATTTTTGGTATGACATGGATCAAAGTTTATTTATTTTACATTTAGATGCTTGTGCCAATAGTATTTTTATGAAAATACTCATTTCTCCTTTGAGTTTCATATGTATTTGCCAAAATCAGGTGGCCATAATGCTTGAATCTGGTTCTGGATTCTTTCTTCTTTCCATTGAGCTCAGATAAATATATATTTTAAAGCTTTGAAAGTAGAAAAGAGAATTAGAGAGATTTTTGCATGTCTTATATTTATTTACAGTCTTTAATATTTTTGAAACTTCTAGACTATAGGGTAATGTGAAAACCAAAATATACTTTATTTTACATGCATATGCAATTTCTGATTCAGACTTATTAATGATTTTCCCTTTGAATATAAACTGTAATTATAAATCTGTACTAAAATTAAATGTGTGTAAGTAATGTATTGCATTGGGGAAAAACTGAAAAAGATCTCTTTAACAAGCAAAGATATCATTTTGAGGACTAAAATGTCTCTGACCTATGGTATATTTCGGCCCTGTATATAAAGGTGAAAGATGGGCAGTGAGTATGGAAAGCAGCAGAAGAATTGATCCAGGGTGTGGTGAAGAATACTGAAAGTACCATGGAGGTTAGAAGAACAATGAAATGTGCTCCCAAAGAAGTACAGTCTTAGATGCAAAAGTGGTGAGACTTTGTCTTGTACGCCTTAGTCAGGTTTTCAGAAGAGACTAGTCCTGTGAAAAGGACATCATACTTGATAAAGTCGAGGGTCAAAGAAAAAGAGAAAGACTTTGGTGGATAGATTGACACAATGGCTGCAACAATAGGCTCAAGCATAATAATTAGGAAGAAGACCTAGAATGGGGCAGTGTTTCGTTCTGTTGTTCATAAGTGAGTTGGAACTGATGTTGCACATAAAAACTACAACAATGTGTATATAAATTTCTGAGTGTTCACACACACACACAAAATTAGTAGACATATTTTTGTTTCCAGGATGTCGCTTTTATTCTGTAGCTCTAATTTTCTTCTCCTGTTCCAGCATTATGCTATTTTCATGTACATTACTGTAGTTCTGATTTATGTATTCCTCCCTTAAAAATATTTGTTTTATTCCTTTGTAGTCCACCTTAAACTATTTTTTGGCTATCACTTCGCTTTACTCTTCCAACTGATCTTTCAACATCTTGAAAAAATAATTTGCTCTATTATTTTGTTCCTTAGAAAGAACTACTAGCACGTTCCTTTTGAGAAAGAATATGATTGATATTTTTTAATTCATGCATATTGAAAGAAAGCAACTTCACAGTCTATAAAGGAATCAGGCAGAACAGGTTTGGGCATGCCTTCAGAGTATAAACAAATCTGTCTACAGATGTGGTTACAAAATAATGTATTTAATAATAATACTCTATAATTAATGTGGTGTCCTATGGCCTCTGGGCATCCAAGGAACTGTAACTCAAAGTATTTTCTAAAGCAAAGGGCAGAGGAGTTTAATAAAGACCAGAACTAGAGAACAGCTTGATTTCCTGCATCTTCTGCCACATCATTCAGGAATATTGTGTAACGAATCTGAGACTAGAAGATGCCTTAGATCTAATCAAAATTTTGTGGTTATCTTTATGAATGTGGGAGCTTCAGTATTTATAACTGTAAATTGACTTTTATTGCTTGTTTTTTCATCATTTATCAATTACAGTTCTCAAGAGCAATACAATCTCTTAGTAGTGCACGATAATCTGATATTTATTTACATACTAAACAAATATTCAGTACTTTCTACAGTAATATTCAGGGTATCTTTTCCTAGAAATGCTGAACTACTTCTAATAGTGGTGACCCTCTATCTTGAGATTCCAGGGTAATAAACATGACTTACTATCAGAAATTAATCTTCTGTTAAATTTTGCATTGGAGATAGATCTTATTTTAGAAAATGTAGCTATAGTAGTAGCAATTTTAGAATGATAATTTTTGACTGGGGATAATTGTTCACAAGACAAGGAAATTAAATCTCAAGTAGATCTTCTTTCCCAAGGTCACAGTTGCACCAGAGTACAATTTTCCCCCGGATGCTTTAAGCACTCTTGAATAATTTTATCTTACCATTTGATATTATATGTGAATGCGATTTGACTGAGATACTGATAAGAATAGTTTAAAAATAAAATATGCTAATCAAATCGTTTAGCAGCATGTTTTGTGGGACTCAGTCTAATTGCTGCTAATGTGTTTCCTTTGAGTTGATTCCAACTCAGAGACAGTTTGTGCAGAGTAGAAGTGCTCGGTAGGGTTTAAAGTTAGTCAGATAGAAATCCTGTCCCGAAGTCGTGGTCATATGTTTGATGAGTTCCTAAACAATCTCAAAATTGTCTAGGCCAGCTTACATCCCATCACCAAAAGTAGCTTACATTTAAAAGCTAACTTTATACTTACCGTATATGCTATAAAATTTCTTTGTTCACTGAACTAGAAAGATAAACCAAGATATGTAATGGATATCAATGTCTAGCTATAATTTATTTTAGAGAAAATTGGCATTATTACCTAATTAAAATCTACAATAGTATAAAACAGAATTTTGGGCAAGAAAAATTAGTATCAAATGATCACAGCAGAAAAGCCATCAGCTTAGACTGAAGGGGACAGAGAAAGAATAAAAGTAGGGAAGGCTGTCTGTATATTCAAATTGTACAGGAAGTAAAAAGGCCAAAAGAGCTACATTTTTTTTTTGGTTTCCAATAACAGAAAATAAACATTCCTGGAGAAACTCAGAGATCAATGGGACTGTTGGGAAAATCCTGGAAGCAGAACTGCCTCAGTCTCAAAGGGTAGTGACTATAGTCTCTTAGAATTCAGAGATTTAGGTGTTCAAAATCGTGGGTCTACAGTGTGTGTGGTAGTTATATAACTGTTTATCAATTAGAGAGGATTAAGCGTGAAGGGGTGGAGTCAAATCTGTCTATCAGGATGTAGCCAGTGAGGCCTCTGTGTGGGCATGGCCGTCTCCTGAGGATTCTGGGAACTCTGGTATTTCTCCTTGAAGGCGGGAGATATTCTCTCTCTTGGCTCACTCTCTGTGAGACATCCCTGTGATGAAGACACATGGAGAGAGACAGATGGAGCCAGACCTGTGGTGCTGGGGAAGCCACGTGGAGACCCCTGCTAGTGCCGAGATGCTTACTATGCCACTGGATCCACAAGATTTCCCGTCCACTGGCCTGTGATCTTCCTGCATTTGGCATCATTGCATGTGTTTCATGAGTCTGAAGAGGACTTTATAGATTGGTATTGAGCAGATGGGCTAATATCAGACTTAAGGACTTGATGTGGATGGGCTGGTATGTTTTCTTAATATTCAGTTGCTTTTGTATAGAAAGCTTTTTCTTAAACACACATGAGTGACTATGAATTTGTTTCTCTAGTCAACCTAGACTAACACAGTGTGCATTGGTAATTCATTTTGGCCAAAATATTGAAGTTCCTGCCCCAACTTGAGAGGGCAAAGTTGCCTTGAACAAGAAGTAAAAGTAGAGACCTACAGAGGCTAGGGGCATGGGGTTATGATTAATCAATCATAGCCATGATTTATCTGTCACTTTTTTTTTTTCCCATCTGTGGTGTTTTGTGTGTTGTTACCATGCTGGAAGCTAGGTCACTGGTAATTCAAATGCCAGCAGTGACACCCACAGTGAACAAAATTCAGCAGAGCTTCCAAACTAAGAACATATTAGGTAGAAGGATACGGTTTCCCACTTAGGGGAAAGTAGCCACTGAAAACCTGATGCATAGTTTGGAAACACTGTCAGCTTCTGGAGGCCTAATGCACGAAAACAGGACATTCTCAGACCTAGTGTCAAGGATGGGCTCCCTAGTGAGGAAGGCAATCCAAAGGTGACTGAGGGGGCTGCTCACAATCGTGCCTCCACTGGAGTAAGCATGTGAAAGTGAAGCCATTAGGATTTCATTTGTTGAGGACACACAACTCAAGGTGGGATAACCAGCTGCAAATATCTGATAAGTAGAAGTTGGAGTTTACAAAATATGAATCTAGGAAAATTGGAAGATGTCAAAAATGAAATGGAATTCCTAAAGATTGATATCCTAGGTATTAGTGAGCTGAAATGGACTGGTATTGATCATGCTGAATCAGAAAATTATATTGTGAACCATGCTGGAAATAACATAATCAAGAGGAATGGCACTGCATTCACAGTCAAAGAGGACATTTCCAGATGCTTTTTGAAGTACAATTCAGTCTGTGATAAGATTATAAGACTGAAATGACCGTGGATGGCTAAATGGACAAACTGATTTGTGTTGGAAGAAGTAAGGTCAGCATGATCCTTAGAGAAAAGATGATGAGACTTTGCCTTTTGTATTTTGGACATGTCAGGAGAGACCAGTCTCTGGAAAAGGGTTGCTATGAGTCAGATTCAACTCAATGGTAGTGAGTTTGATTGGATAATCTTTGAAGAAGTAGGTGACCACGTGCTTTCTCAGGCGTAAGCATAGTGCCATCTCAAAGCTCCTTTCTTGGCATTTATGATCAAGGCGAATTGAGACTTTTCCTTTCCTCGGGTATTTTATGTGTTGGAGATAGAGACCTACGGCATAATCACGGTGCTTGAAGAACTTAGTGCCTAAAATGGTCATGTGATTGTGCTCTGAATTGCTTCTATATTTAACTAAGTTCTGTATGATACCCAAGAGGCAATAGAGTATAATGATTAAGAACTTAGTTCTGGAGCCAGCCTGACTGGGCTCAAGTCCCAATTCTTCTCCTTGCAAAAGAATATTTATTTCTCAGCACCTCAATTTTCTCAGGAGTATATAACTTAGCAGGGTTGTGGTGAAGATTATATACATTTGATTTATAAATGTCTTGAACAGTGCCTTATACTAAGGAAAACTGCTTGTAGTAGAAAAAATGAAGGATTCAACCAAAATAGATTTTCTTAATAAAGATTTGAATATTATTGAAAAATTGGCCAGGCCACCTCCTGTTCTTTCAAGGGCTCAGCATATCTATCCCGAGGCCAGTGCTCCTTTGGTGAAAATTAAATAAGATACAGACTACAGCAAATGCAACTGACCATATTTTTTAGTTAATCTCTTTGGAACTCAAAAATCTAGACACTGGATGAAAACTCAAAAACCTCAATTCTGAATTATAAAATCCAAGTATAATATAATTTCCTTCAAAGATTCATTCCCCTACAATGTATGTATTAATCATATATTTGTTGATGTGCCTTTGTTCTTTTAATCTACAACAGCATTGAAATCTATTATCTTCTGGCTAAATTAAAAGATATGTAGGGAGATTATTTAGTTTGATGACATCATGGAGTATATACTAGCTTTCCAGGCAAGACCCTACTCTTTCCCTGAGACATCACTCTCACCCTAGTTTAGGATGAAATCGCAATTTTTATAGTAACATGTTGTAATTTGTGCATGTGTTTGGTCTGATGAAAGTGGGCATCTCTTTTTAATATTGTGTTTTCATCTCTCCACGTTTTCTCTGTAGTTCCCTAGGTTTGGTTTGTTTGAACACATTCAAATTTATCAAACATTATTATGAAATGTGGATATAAATGGTTACAAACAGCTCAGTTTTTGTCTATTATTTTGGAGGTGCAACTCCAAAGGTACAATTCCCTTTCTGTTTCATTACTATCATTCAATCAATTCCTGAGATTCCTTAATGATATTAAAAGTCAAGATTTTGATGACATATTGGTATATTCTTTAACTTAAGAAAATTTGGGTATACTTAATAAATCATCTCTTTTAATAAAATGTTTTTACACACATAGGAGAGTAAGTAATAAAGTATTGCTACTAGTGTCCCAGCTACATGCACATGAGATGTTTGAGCATGTTTCTGGGAACATTACCCAAACCAAATTCACTGCCATAGAACTGATTCCAACTCCACGTGACCCCATAGGACACGGTAGGGCTGCTAGTTTTAGTTTTTGAAACTTTAAATCCTTACGGATCAGATAGCCTCATCTTTCCCTCAGAGTGACTGATAGGCTATAGCGACTGATCTTGTGATTAGCAGCTCAGTGGGTGCCCCACTGTGTCACCGGGACTCAGTGGAGGTCTAGAAATACGATTCTTTCAGGAATGCATCTGTCTCAGTCCAGTTAGGGAGCCTTAAAAGGAGAATGGGATTATTTATGTCCTGGAAGAAAAGACTGTGAAGTTAAGGCCATTTTTTAAAAACAAAATTCGAGTGGATATCTTTCCAAACTATTTTCAATAAGTTTTCAGTAACACTGCCTCCCACATCAGACAAGAGATTTTACATTGATAACGCACTTTAAGGACTGTCTAGAATAACTCAAAGATGAGTTGAGAGAAGACCACAACTTTGACAAATGAAGAAACTGTGACTGAAGTCAAGGAACCTGTGGAAGAAAACTCTAGAATTAGCATCGATGTGTTAGGTACTGACGTTGGGACCTTACATGGTGTGGGTATTTTAAAATTTAACCAAACATCTTGGCCTCAGCAACTTTTGGCTGGATGGTTGCCCAAGAATTGCAAGAAACTCAGCTAACTGACAGAGTTGATCTTTTCATAAGGCTTTTAATTAAGATCAAAGTTAATGAAGATTATTTTCATGGAAAAAATCTGAACTAGGTTTGAGACTTGGCTTAATTAATACAATCCAGAAAAGCTGAAGGTCTCATGATTTACAAAATCTTATGTATTTGGGGTTGTATGTTTTGTCTTTGTTTTTTGATTGGACATATTAGGGGTTATCTCGTGAGTGTTATGTCATTGGGGTTCACCCTCTTGAAGTTGTATTATAAGTTTTTTGGTGTATGAAAATCAGGAGCGATGAACCTATATTCATCAAGTGATGTCAAGGGGCAATATAAGAAAATAATGTTTGGAAAGTGATTGTGGTAGCAAATTTACAACTCTGCTTGTTGTGATTCATCTATGGAATAATTTGATTGACACATTCATCCCAATTAGTTAACTTAAATTAAGAAACAAACAAACAAAAAGATTGGCTTCTGAGGGAATCTACTGGGTCATTTAAATTTAAGACAGAGAGGTGAGATCTGTAGGTGACTACAAAAGATTTTTTAAAATTTCACAGGTGTAATCTTGATAATTTTTTCTCAAACAACAGAATAATCACAAAAATGATATCATGGCATTTTAAGAAAATTAAAAAATTGCACTGAGAAAATTTTAGGAGAAAAAGCCAGGAGTGTTAAAAACATAAAATTTATTTTTCCACCATGACAATGTACCTGATCATTCTTTGAAGGCAATAAGGGCTGTCTTATTATGATTTAGATGGGAAACCTTATTTCATCTAGCTTCAAGTTTTGCTAATTTGTTTTTTAAAGTTTTCTATGGTTGTATAAATGAGCTCCACCAGAACATCTTGGGAATGGATCAAAATAAGACAGCTTAAGCTCTGCCCATAATATTTACTGAAAATTTCTGAAGGAGTCAGAAGCCAATTCAGATTTCTATGCAGTTAGGTTTCATTATTTCAGCTACTTATTGCTTCGCAGTGGTATAATGGTTAAGGGCTCAGATGCAAACTGAAAGGTGAGCAATTCAAACTCATCAGCTACTAGTTGGGAGAAAAAAAAATGGAAATCTGTTACTGTAGAGATTTACAGAATAAACAACCCTATGTGTGGGTAGTTCTACTCTGTCCTATAAGGCTGCTATAAGTGAGACTCACACACACACATGCACACACAATACCACCACCAGCAACAGTTACCATGTAATGTAGCATTACATATCTATAAAATGGGAGAAAAATAGAAGATCTTTGGAGTTTCATTCAGGTTTAAGAATTAATTCTGTGATTTCTGGCTCTTGAAGGAACTAGAAGTATAAATTGCCAGGATGCAAATTACTTATTTTCAGTTTAAACCTGTGCAATGATAGAGCTTAAAGTATATTTTAAAAATCATTCTATTGGGGGCTCTTGCAACTCTGTTACAATCCATATATCAATTTTATCTGACATATTTGTACAAATATTGGCATTGTTCCTTTCTAGACATTTGCTTTCCACTGAGCCCTTGGGATCAGCTCCTCCTCCCCCTGCCCACTCCCAACTCTTGTGGCCCCTTGATAGATTATAGATAGTTACTATCTTCAAATCTCACACCAACCACTGTCTCCCTTCCCTTCCCCACTGTTTTCTGCTATTCTTCCCCCTGGATGGGGTGAGTGGTTAAGTGCCATTCATTGTGATCGGTACCCCTCCCTCCCCAACTCTCCTACCCCTACCCCTTTATTCCCCTTCCTGTTCCTGGGTTCCCTGTGTCATGAGTTTCGGTTACCTCCTTATTGGTTCAGGGTATGTTAGTTAATAAATGGTCTTGGACTTGTGAGTTATAACTATTAATGAAATTGTGTAACGCTGGAAACATCACAGGTCTCTTAACAACATTTGCTTCATATTCGATCTTACATCTGAGAGTAAGTACTTTTGAACATCCGATCTTAATTTATACTTTTTGATAGTCTCAAACGGCTTTCAAAAAGTATAAGAACTTTCTGACCTTAATCATACTGGCAACCTGGCAAGCAAGGTCCTGGGTCCCCCCTCCCCCACCCCCCTTGCAAGGTAGGCTCCAACTGTTCCCAGTCCTTTGCAAAACAAGCTACAGCTGCCCTGGCTTCCTTTAAAGGAAGATCCAGAAGTCTCTGCAACCTAGCAAAGACGGCTCCAGCTGTCTCAGGGACCTTGTAAGGAAAGTCCTGGCATCTCCAGCCCTAGGAAAGGAAGGCCCCAATCATCCCAACAACTGGGTAAGGAAAATCTTGCCTTGTTTTTGCCAAGTAGGCTCCAGCCTCCCTTGATCCCAGGAAAGATAGGTTTCGGTTCTCCTTCTCCCCAGCAAGCAAGGTCTTAATCCTCCTTTGTCCCAGGTAAGGAAAGCCCCATCATTCATCCCCTTCTCCCCAGCAAGGAAGACTCTGGCTATCTAGGCCACCTCATAAGTAAGGCAACAACAATCTCTGAGACCCAAAAAGGAATGCTCTGGACATCCCAGCAACCTAGCAAAAGTCCTTGACTGTCATGCTCCTAGTTAAGGAAGACCTGGGCCATCCCAGGAACAAAATAAGAGTCAGCTCTATGTACACTACCGAGAAAACCAACCAAGATGCTGCAGAAATAGTAGCTAATTAAAAAAAACCAGCTGTATGAGAAATATATCGAAGATAGCCACAAAAAACCTGAACAACATATAGGATCAAAGAATTACTCTGAAGGAGAGCCTTGGAAATACCAGAACTATAAGTCAGGAGAATAATACCGTGATGCCTTCACAGATGGAGGAAAAAATTGAAAAACTAGAAACCCTACACCAAATAGATGCCCAGAAATGAAACAATAAGATAACAGGATTATATAACATGGTTAAAGGGCCGAGAAATGGAATCAAGGTAAATGAAAACTGAATTAGTAAGCTTGAAGAAAATTCTTTCAAATATAACCAACAAGAAAACAATCAACAATACAGTGAAGAAATCTGAAGTAAGCCTATAAAGCAGAGGATCTCAACCTGTGGGTCCTAACCCCTTTGAAGGTCAAACAACCCTTTCACAGGAGTTGACCAATTCATTACAGCAGCAAAATTATAGTTATGAAGTATCAACAAAAATAATTTTATGGTTGGGGGGTCACCACAACATGAGGAACTGTACTAAAGGGTCACGGCATCAGGAAGGTTGAGAACCACCGCATAAAGGATATAGGACAGACACCATCAAAAGAAACAATCTACATCTCACTGACATCCCAGAGCAAGAAGAAACAAAACATCTACAGAGAGAAGGGAACAAGGAATCATGGACAAGAACTTTCCTACAGCATAAAGGAGGAGAAAATAACTGTATAAGAAACTGAGGACCACCCACAGTAAAGATCTAATAAGAAAAAACATCATGACATATCATAGCCCTATTCTCCAGTATGAAGGAGAAGGACAGAGCCGAGAGCAGCTAAGGGGAAAAAGACCAGTCACTTTCAAAGGAAAACCAAGCAGCAACCAAGCTGGAAAGAAGACAATGGAGTGACATATATAAATTTTGAAAGAATAAAACCAAATCCTATATCCAGCGAATCTCTTTTGCAGATATGAGGAAGAAATAAGGGTATTTTAGACGAGGAAAATGAAAAGAATTAATAAAAGTAAGTCCAGAATTATAGAAAAGACGAATGGAAACACTGCGGACAATGAGTCAGCAGTGCAGACAAACCTAAAACAGCATGAAGTGAACAACACCCAGCAATAAATACAATGAAACAGTACTCTAAGCAACAGAGGACTAGAGGGTGAATATAGAAACTAATAGAAGCCCAGACACAAAAATAAAACACACACAGCAAAATTACAGAAACAAATTTGCACATATCAATAATGAGACTAAATGCCATTTAAAAAATTCAAATATTTTATTTTATTGTGGGCTTATACAGCTCGTATTATAATCTATACATATAGCCATTTTTGTCAAACACATCTGTACATATCTTGTCATCATCTTTTCCAAAACATTTTCTTTCTGCTTGAGTCCCTAGCATCAGTTCCTCATTTCCCCCTTCCCTCTCCCACACTCTCGCCCCCATGCCCCTTTGAATAATTTATAAATTATTCTTTCTTTTATATCTTACACTGACTGCTGTCTCACTTCACCCACTTTTCTGTGGTCCATCCCCCTGGGATAGGGGCCATATGTTGATCATTGTGATTGGTTCCCTCTCACTCTCCCGCAACTTTACACTCCTAGTATTGCTGCTCCCCTTATTGGTTCTGCAGGGTTTATCTGTTCTGGATTCCCTGTGTTGTGCAATAACATTCTTTTAAATACATTAGTTAAGAGGAAGAGAGGAGCAGACTGGATTAGAAAACAAGACCCTATTAATACACTGCCTAAAAGAGAGACACCTAAACACAAAGACAAAAAATGGGCTAAATATCAAATAATCGAGAAAATTTGAAAAAACTAGTCATAACTAAAATATGCATGAGTGGCAATATTAATTTCTGATAAAAATATATTGCAAGGTGAAAAACATCATGAGATAAAATAGGGTACAACATTGTAAGATAATGTAGAGACTGACTCTTACAAATCAAACAGGTTTGAGAGGGTTTGGTCTGCAGGAGAAAACATATATACAAAAGGGACCAACAAAAGTTAGTGTGTGGGGCTCCCTGCAGCATAGATGCTCCAGGGCTCAGAGCTTTTTTAGGGGCAGGCTTACATAGTCTCTAGGCCCTTTAGCCAGCATGCTCCTGCCAGGATTACACAAAAGGCAATTTACAGTTTTTGAGACATATAAAGAAATATTAACACTTCAGTAGAGAGAAGGACAAAGTTGGAACATGAAGAAACTGATGTTTTCAGGTGCCTCTTTCTACAGCCTCTGCCAGGGAACAAAGGGCGAAGGGTCAGCTGATCTCAGACAGACAGACTTACTAGCTAAGTTTTCATCAACTTTCTCCCATGGGCCATGAACTGTGGAGGTGGTGGTCCTGTCTTATCTGCCTGAAGAATAAACAGCTTTGCTCCCACATGGCATAATCATTACAGGAACAAAGAACAAGAAAATATAAGAATATATGCCCCCTATGAAACATATTTTCTCCCAATGAAAGTCCTTTAAAATACATTAATTTGACTCTCACAGAGCTGAAGGGAGAAATAGATGGCTTGACAATAATAGTAAGAGACTTCAACATACTACTATTAAGGAAAGAGATAATCTGGATTTTAAAAATCTCCCATAAAGACACAGAAGAACTAAATGTCAGAATCAACTAACTTGACCTTCTATACTAACACCGAGCACTCCTCCCAACAGCACAGTATATGTTATTCTCTAGTGCACATGGAACATTATCCAGAACAGATCACATATCAGACTACAAAGAAAGCCTTAATACCTATAAAAACATTGAGATTCTATAACCCAACTTTTCAGATTATAAGGTTAAAAAACTAGAAAAGAACAATATAAAGAACAAGGCAAAAATCTATCTCATGGAAACTGAAAAACATAATACTTTAAAATGACTGGGCAGTAGATCAAATAATGGATGACATTTTAAAATTCCATGAAAAAAATGAGTAAACACAGCATAAAAAATCTTTGGGATATGTATGACAAAAGCATAATTAGAGGGAAATTTATAGCAGTCATCACACGTATGAAAAAAGAGAAAAACAAAGCCAATGTCTTAACACAGGATCTTCAAAAACTAGAACACAACAAATCAAATAAACCTACAACTAACAGGAGAATAGAAATCATAAAGATTAAAGCAGAAATAAATTAATTGGAAAACAGGAAAACAATGGGAAAAAATCATCAAGGCAAGGAGTTGGTTCTTTGAAAGGAGTAACAAAATTGACTGGAAAAATTGACAAAGGAAAAAGACAAGATGCAAGTATCTAGCATTAGAGAAGAAAAGGTAACATCACAATGAACCAAATGAAATGAAAAAAATAACACACTTATAAAATTCCAACAATTTTGATAACCTACATGAAATGGACAACTTTCTAGAAACATACCATGTATCAAAATGAAGGCAGACTGATGTAGAAAACCTCAACAAATCCATAACGAAAGAAGAAATAGAGTAGGTCATTAAAAAAAAACCTTCCAACTAAGAAAATCTGGGACCAGGTAGCTTCAAACAGGATTTCTTGATCTATGTATCGACCTCACGTGAGCACCATTCCCATTCTTCTCAAGGCTATCCATATATATATGTATATGTATGTATATGTATATATATGTATATTTATACACACAGTCAATTGCCTTTGCATAGTCAAGAAAACACATGTTAGGAGTTGGGCTGTTTACTGCAAAGTCAGCAGTTTGAAACCACTTGTCCCTGTGCAGGAGAAAGATGAGGCTTTCCACTGCCATAATGAGCTACAGTCTTATAAACCCACAGGAGCAGTTCTACTCAGTCCTAGAGGGTTACTGTGAGTTGGATTTACTCTATGACAGTGAGGTGTGTGTGTGTGTGTGTGTGATATCTTTCTGCTATTCTCTCCATTTAGCTAAGATCCACCTGATATAAGCAATGATACACTGTGTTCCACATTCTATTCTGAATACAGCCTGAAATTCTGGGTAGTCTCCTTTCAATGTACTGTGGAAACCATTGTTGGATGTTCTTCAGCTTAATTTTACTTGCATGTGATATTAATGATTTTGTTCTATAATTTGAAATTCTTTTGGGTCATTTTGTTTTGGAATGTCTACAAATATGGAGCTGTTACAGTTAGTTTGCCAAGTTGCTGTCTTCCAAATTTCTTGGTATAGATGAGTAAGTGCTTCATCAGCCTCTTGAAATATTCCAGTTGATATTCCATCAATTCCTGGAGCCTTGTTTTTAGCTAATGCCTTTGGAGCAGGTTGGACATCTTCCTTCCTTCAATATCATTAGTTCTTGCTCATGTGTTACCTTTTGAAATGATTAATTGTAGACTAGTTCTTTTTGGTACAGATTGTATTCTTTCCATCTTCTCCAGGTGCTTGCGGCATCATTCAATATTTTGTCTACAGAATTTTTGAATATTGAAAATTGCCTATATTTTTGCCTATAGAATTTTTCAATTTTGCCTATATTACAAGTTGAGGCTTGATTTTTTTTCTTTCATTCTTTCAATTTAACATGCTAAGCTGTTCTTCCTGTGTGGTTTCCTAAATCTAGGTCTTTTCACATTTCATTATAATATTTTACTTTGTCTTCTGGAGTTGCCTTAGTTACTCTACAAGTAAGGCAAGTTGCAAAATATCTTCTGATACCCACTTTGATTTTTTCTTTCCTCTCTTTTATACTATTTTTCTTTCTTGGTGTGTGATGCTCTTGATGTCATCCATGGCCATCAGTTCCTCTAACGACAGCATTCAATGTGACAAATCTGCTCTGGAGAGGGTCTCGAAATAATGCACTCAAGGTTATATTTTGGCACTCATGAATTTACTTTAATTTTCTTCAGTTTCAATATGAATTACATAAGCAATCGATAAACTTTTCTACAGTTGACCAGTGGCCTGTTTTAGCTACTAACATTTAGTTTTTCTGCCATCTCTTTACACTGATGCAGTCAATTTAATTTGTGTGTATTCCACCTGGATAAGTCCATGTATTGTTGAAAAAAGGTATTTGTGATGAAGGTAGCTTTGGCATCGCAAAATTCTATCATGCAGTATCCAGCTTCATTTTTACCACCAAGATCATATTTTCCAACTACTGTTCCTTCTTCTTTGTTTCCAACTACTCCATTCCTTTTATCAATATTCACAATGCATCTGATTCCATTCTACACTTAATCAGTTTTAAACGGAAGAAGGTGATAAAATTATTTGATCTTTTTATCACTAGCTGAGATGATTACTGCATCAATTGGAAAAATAATATATTGACTGGATTTCCTTGTTTGCAGATAGGTATTATCTTATCACAGACAGCATTGTACTTCGTGGATCTTGAAATATCCTTTTTGACTATGAATTCAATCTGATTGTATTTACAACCTACCTCTTAAAACTGTCATTCCTGACATAGTAAACCATATGATTTTCCAATTCAAATGGTCAATAGCAGTTCATTTCACCTCACGAATGCCTCAGATATTGATTTTTATGCATTCCATTTCATTTCTGATGTGTTCCTAATTGTCATAGACTCATGCTTCGTTCCTTTCAACTTCTGAAAGCTTTCCTCCCACCATCTACTCCAGAAGCATCAGAGTGGACTCTATTTGGAAAAGGCAGCTCGTTCGCTGTCACAATCTGAGTGCCTTCTGACCTGCGGGGTCCATCTCCTGGCACTATATCTACCAGTGTCCTGCTGCTATGCATGAGGTTTCAATCGCTGAGAATGTTTTGATGCTATCCCCAGGTTTTCAGTGGCTACTTCTTCGGAAACGGACTGCCTATTCCCTCCCACAGTCTGATCGAGGTCTAGAAGCTCTGTAGAAACAGGTTCACCTTGGGTGACCCTTGTTGGTAGAAACACCAATGATCTATCTTCTAGCTTCCCAGCCTCACACAAGTAAGTCACTGCAGTACGACAAAGTGACAAAGAAGTGGTGGTGAGTGAAGGTCCTTAGTCACATAAGGATAACTACTTTATGAGACTAGTATTATAAGAACAAACAATAAAACAAAGATAGACATTTGTTAAGTTATGTAATCCTTTTATCTGGTCTCTCAGAGAAAGTGGTGGTGTTTTTCTCTGAAATTTACCACCCATTTATCATCCCCTATGTGTACATTTAAAAAATTGCTTCTTCAGAGAAGGTCTCACCTCACTGAGGTCAGTTTGTTATTTAGGGGGCAGAGGGCCCACACCAAATATCTCCTGTCATATAACAATGGGATATGGTCACTTCATGATGGCCATGGTCACTTCAAATTCATGGACACTCCTATAATGGTGACAAGTGGATTTCAATGGGAATTCATGACCAGAAGAAGGAGGTATATGCCTTTCTCTGACAAGGTGATTTCATTTTTGTTGGTGGGTAAATCAAGAAGGGAAGCTTCTCCTTAAGAAAAACACTGACTATAATTCATATAGTCTCCCTCCCAAGAAAAAGACTTCTCTGAAGAAGTGGTTTCTAATATGTACAAATAGGGGGATGATGAAGAGTTGATAAGTGTTAGACAGAAACGCCCACATTCTTTGGGAGACTGGATTAAATGGTTGCACAATTTACCAGAATCCGTGCAGTATTATCTGGCTAATTATGCATTGTTGACCATGTTTATATTTAGCCCTCAGTGACACTGGCTGCTACTTGAACCCTAGAGAGTGTCTGTTTGAGGTGTATAGCCTTGTTCACAGAGCACCTCAGAATTACGTGAATTGAAAATCCCACCAAGGGAAGTGGAATTTACTTTAAACACTCCTGACACACATTAAGGGGATTGAACTGTTCCTCTTGACTTAAAGCTGAAACACCCCAGAAAAAGAAGAAGCAGAGGACTACTACCCTGATATCGTGATTTTGGAAATAAGTGGACTTTGGTTCCAATCTCTTGCTTTGGGGATTGTCCAATAATTTTCAAATTAATACTACCAACTACTTGCTACTTTCATATTTTCTTTGATTTCTGTGACATCTTATTCCTGCAGATATACTTTTGCCTTCATGGAAAGAGAGTGATCGAAATTTTTGCCTTGTGTCCAACTCTCCTTGCTTTCTTAAACAATATTTTGTTACTTAAGTTATTAACCTTTATAAGTGAACATCCATGTGCTTTTTGGCTAAAAAGGTTTCCCATATGTGTATATTTTCCTTTTCCCAACAGTACTTTAAAATCCATACCATCGACTAGATTAATGAGATCAATATTAAAATTACTAAATATCCCTTAACTATCTTGACAAACTGATGACACTGTTTTACTAATGGGTGGATTAGTAGAGATAATGATAAGAAATTAGAACAAATTGAAAGCTATTGGTGATGCTCTGCTGGTTCACATAAGCTTATTTGACATTATTAAGAATCATAATTAATGCTGTTATATGGAAAATGAAGGACCATGATATTTTGGTGGGCTGCTAAGTGATACCCAAGAAAGTGGTAAACATACATTAAAGCTGCAACAGTCATATTTTACTGTTAAATACCCATTTCTGGAACATTGTCCATTATTTCTTCCTTTTTATTTTTCTAACTCTACTATAGGGTTGCTGCTTATACCATTTTCTGATTCTCATTCTGGTACAATGAATACCATATGACAAGTATCAGCTTCCCCCAGTTCCTGTGCTCAGTGCAGCTGAATGACTTGCTAGACTCCCTTGTTTGTCTGTTTCTCCTATAGTCACTTTTATTCTCTCCTTCCTGTTTCACAACAAGGAGGGACACACTTGTGGATACCGCCATTGATGGCCATGGATCAGGCCTTGGGTTGATGGCCTCCATGGTGGGCAATTTTCACCTCCCTCTGCTGATTCCGCGCAGGCAGGAGCGTCTGAGCAAGTGCCAGGACATGTGGCAACCCTTAACGTTCTCTCAGATTTTATGAGCTCAGACTCCAATGCGAAATCCACCCTTCTATCACTGACCTTGACTTTATGGAATTTGCACCACTGCTCTGCCCTTGAATCTTGGAAATTTCTTATTGTCCAGGTCATTGGAGAGGATTGCTTAATTATTTCAAAGCTGCTGCTTGATAAAAATCAGAATGTAATGGAGAGAACTTATCTCACAAATCCTGTCTGGGCACTTTTTCCTATGCAGCAGGGTGGGTGTAATTTTGCTTGTGGTATATGCAAGCACCTTTCCCCAGCATGCCATCATCTAAGTATGCCTTTCTTGGTGCCAGATACTATCAGGCTCAATCAATTTAATGTTCTCAAGCTTTTAGTTATGTGGTTGTGCCAGGTATCCCTAATTTTTCTGTTCGTCTAAAAATATAGCTTTCGGTTATTATAAATAGACTGCTTATTTGGAGATTGAAATATACTCTTCATTAGGTATACCAGTACAAACTACTGGTGTCTGGCCATGCCTCTCTAATGGTGTAATTTCCATACTCCTGGGGATATGGCTGTGTATCCTCTCTTTATTTTGAAGGTTATAATGGTAAACACATGTCTGACTGTATTCTTTATATCAATAGCCTTCATCCACTCCGCCAGAAGAAGTGCACCATGCAAGGCGACATCAAAGAAAACCCAAGGAAATGTTGATCTATTATTTGAGATATATTCGGGCTGGACTCATATGAGCTTATTCTTAGGTTTGAAAATAAAACCTTAGGCTAAGGTTGAGAAGTAATACAAGAGAAATGGTGGCACTGAATAGATGAGATAAAAAATGACAGAGTAGAAAGGGCTCATTGTAGTCATCTGCGTGGCAAAACCACCGAATCCGACACACAGAAACCAGAGTACATTATCAGTCATATGTATTCAGTTTATTTACATTATAATTTCCCAGATCTGTCTGAAATAATTTGTGAATTTTCAGTGAAAAATTTCTCTCTCTCTCTCTCTCTTTCTCTCTCTCTATTTCTGTGTGTATGTGTGTTAACTTACTTTCATTTGAGGGTATTGCAACTCTGTGGTCTGGCTATGTTCAATAAATGGTTTTTACAAAGACACACAAAATTAAATACCAATTTTTTTTGTGGTTTGCTGGAATCTGATTTTTTAAAGGTTATTCATGATCAATCATCCTGAATATTGTTGAAGGTGTCCTTTATGTAAGAATGTATTTCTACTAGAACATAGGGAGCACTTTGATGAGGAACAGTACTCCTACAGCACGTACAAGATTACTCTCTGACACCAAAAGGGCCACTGCCATGGAGTGTGTTCGGACTCGGAGAATCCCGACGCGGTGTTTCTGACGCCTCGCACATTTACAAGAGTGGATAGCCTTTTCGTTTTCCAGTGGGTTGACTGCTACCCTGGGTGCGGACAGCAGGCTGCCTAACCCGAAGCACCATAAGAACTTGTTAAAATGAGAGAGAGAAAGAGAGAGAGAGAGAGAGAGAGAGAGAGAGAGAGAGAGAGAGAGAGAGAGAGAGAGAGAGAGAGAGAGCTGTTACTATTGAGTAACAAAGATTAAAATATATGTTTAGGTAAAGATCACTCATCTTTCTGCCTTTTAAAAATACACAAATCCCAAAGTTAGTGAGGCTGTGCTACAAAATCTTCAAGTATTTTTCCCTCTGAACTTTGTAATGGCACTGTCTGTTAAGTGGTGGCCTGCTAAACACAAGGTTGAGAGTTCAAACCCGCCAGCCAGTCCCCAGGAGAAAGGTGAGGCTATCTGCTCCCATGAAGATGACAGACTCAGAGAAACCTGTCCTGGGCCACTAGGAATAACAATCAACTTGATCGCAGTCAGGGCCTTATGAAGAAAAGATAAATATCGTCTATTTTTGAACTTACATATTTTTAATCAGATGTCCCTTTAGAATTTTATCAACGTTTTAATACTTTATGGCAGTCTTGTTCCCAAGGTTAAAAGGGAGGTTCTGTAGACCCTTTCTAACAGTCATGGATACATGGCTTTTACTGGCATTCGACAAATACATGCAGGACAGGGGTGTGGGTGCCTTCATTGTAGCGTGAGAGCAGATGTCGTAGGCTTTGTTTAGAGGACACACTTGTGTCCGTTGAACTTGCCAAGCTAAGAATATGGGTTGAAGTCTTTCTTTCCCCCCTCTTCCCTCAGAAATAGCACATAGGATTGCAGAAAAGCCCTCTGCTTTGTGCTGGTTAGGTTTGACATGATGCCACCCCTGTACACAGCAGAAGGAAGCCCTGCCCAGTCCTACACTAGCTTCACAGCAGTTCCTGGGCCAGCGTCCACTGCCGTAGCCACAGTGTCTGTTCATCTCCTTGAGGCTCTTCCTTTCATTCGCTGACCTCCCTTTCACCAAGTATGATGTCCAAAGTATTACTTAAGTGTTTGCCTCTATGGACCCCTCTGGCCATCCTTCCCAGACAGATAGGTTTGTCCTTTTAGCTGCTGATGGTACGTTCAATATTTGTCTCTATCACCATAACTCACACACATTGTTTCTTCTTCAGGCTTCCTTATTCAATGTCCAGCTTTCACAAGCCTATGAAGCAATAAAAAATACCATGGCTTTGGCCAGATGGACCTTTTAGTTGTGCAGCGGATTTACTGAATGCAACAGATGCTTTGAACTCTTGACTGCTGCTTCCATGAGCCTTGATAGTGGATCCAAGCAACACAAAATCCTTGACAACTTCAATCTTTCATCCCTTGATCATATTACCTACTGGCCCAACTGTGAGAATGTCTTTACATTGAGTGGTAATCCATACTAAAGGCTGCAAGCCTGGATCTTCAGCCAGAAGTATTTTAAGTCCATCTCACTCTCAGCAAGAAGCTTGGGTCACCTGCACACCACAGGTGGTTAATAAGCCTTCCTCCTTTCCTGATGCTTCACTCTTCTTCACATAAGCCAGCTTCTTTGATGATTTGCTCAGCATATAGATTGAGGAAGCATGGTGAGAGGATGCAACCCTGACACACCCCTTTCCTGATTTTAAAACATGCACTGTTTCCTTGCTCTGTTTCCACAGCTGCCCTATGATACATGCACAGGTTTTCATGGCACAATGAAGTGTTCTGGGAATCCCATTCTTTTCAGAGTTATCCATACTTTATTATGGTCCAAATTGTTGAATGCCTTATCACAGTCAATAAAAACATAAGTAAACATCTTTCTGGTATTCTCTGCTTTAAGCCAAGATGCATCTGGCATTAGAAATGGTATCCCTTGTTCCATGTCCTCTTCTGAATCTGGGATGGACTCTGTCAATTAATTGATGCAACCATTGTTGGCTGATCTTAAGAAAAGTTTTACTCGTGTGTAATGTCAATGATAATTTGAGCATTCTGTTGTGTCATCTTTTGTTGACATGATACAAGTATGAGTCTCTTCTAGTCAGTTGGCCAAGTAGCTTTCTTCCAAATTTCCTGGCATAGATGAGTGAGTGCTTCCAGTGCTGGTTCTGAAACATTTCAATGGTTATCCCATCAATTCCTGCAGCCTCGTTTTTGGCTAATTCATTTAGGGTAGCCTGACTTCTTCCTTCAGCACTGTTGGTTCTTCCTCTTATGCTACCTCCTGAAGTGGTTGAATGTCAAAAACACTTTCTAGTACAATGTCTTTGTGTATTCTTTCCATTTTCTCTTGATTCTTCTTTCATTATCCAAAATGTTCCCCATGTAAACTTTCGAGAGTGCTATCCAAATCTCGAATTGTTCCTTGAGTCCTTGCAGTGTTTGCTGTGCTGAGCATGCTCTTTCCTTTAGGTTTTCTAGTTGTAGGTCCTTGCAGATTTCATTTTAATATTTGGCATTATCTTTTTGAGTCGCCCTTTGAAATTTTCTGTTCAAGTCTTTGACGTCATCCTTTCTTCCATTTGCTTTAGCTTCTCTACTATTAAGAGTAAGTTTCAGAGTTTTTTCTGACATCCACTATGATATTTTCATTATTTCCTGTTTTTTTTAATGTCCTTTAACTTTCTTTATGAATGATGGTCTTGATGTCCTCCCATAGCTCATCATATCTCCTGTCATTGGTGGTCCGGGAAAAAAAATTAAGCATGGAAAATGTCTTTAGAGGGTTTGGCATATGCTTTATTTTCCCAAGTGGAATAATGCATTTTTTTACTAGTATCAAATTAGGTAAAATTCATTGAACTTCTATAAGTATTTAATCACACTGTGGATTTATAAAAAGAAAATACCCACAGTAAGTAATACATTTCCCACTTGATGTGTATTTGACTCATGTTCTAATGTTTTGTAAAGCTACATTATTCTTAGGAAGATTCACAAAGCAATTGAATTTGAGGTGTTAACAAACACAAGGGGAATATACAAATTTGTGGATTCATGTTTCTTACACTTTTTTATGTCATGGCACACACATAAAATGATGAGACATTTAGGTCCCATTACCATAAACTGATTCAGAGTAGCACCAAAGACGACGGTGATTGGCCACTCCAGATGCCGCCTTCTTTCCCTCATTGCCGGGGAGTCGAATCTCCGAATGTGCCCTTACATTGCATTTTCTCCCTTCCTTTCCTTGCTGTCATTTAATTTAGAAGATCAGTATATGCAAAAGGTGTACTTTTACTTTCAGATTTTCTAGTGGTTATAAGAACAAATTAAGTCAAAATAATTGCTCTCAATGTAATAAAAATTATTTCTTTAAAATCAAATCTGACTCTGCTCTGGTGAGCCCCAAACACCCCACAGAATGCCACTGCACTTAATTAGTATTCACTATAGTAACTGGTGATGGAAACATTGCAAGTGATGAACTAAAGTTGAGAAGGACAATAGCGTGCTGTCGAATTTGTTCTAAATTTCAACTTCACATACCCAAATTTTATTTGCAGTTGTAATCTTTGCTACTTTGAATCATAAATATAGACAATACATTCTCAGGTAAGGATTGAAGCCAGATGGCTTTGAACTTTGTACCTTATACATTGCGTTTTACTTTATTTTGTGTTGATTCTTAACACTGACTTGGAAGTCATCCTTTGTTTCTTTTAATTTTTTTCTTTTCTTTTCCTCTTTCCCTTCCTTCCTCTTTCTTCATTCCTTCCTCTCTCTTCATTTATTTTGTTTTCTCCCTTCCTCCTCTCTTTTCTATAGAAAATATATAAAAAAAATTAAAGGTAGTCTCTTAAGACAAAAGAAAGGTATAGTCCCTTAGGGGCATGTTTAGGAGAATCGTCATGGCAGTCTTTTATGCCTTCCCCTTTCTCTCCCTACTCACTTTAGAAAGTTAAAAGAATATTATGGTCATTAAAAATACTTTCATGTGGTTACCTTCTGTTGTAATAGCAACAACAAAAAATCATGAAGATAGAAAGTCATCCAGAAATGGAGTTGTGTTTTTTTTTTTTAGATTATTAATCAGTTTAATGTTTTCAGTGTATGTTTTAATTAGGAAGGGTAATGCTTGGCCTCCATTTGGACTCATTCATTCTTTTCTTCAAACGTTTTGTATTTAGCAAGCTCTAGAGGTTATTATTCATTCATTTATTTGATTTATAAAATTCACTCATCACCCTGGCATCTGGGCGTATTTACAACAGTGATGCAAGCTTAATTAGTATAACACTGCTTGGTTCTCTCCCAGCAAGTAGATTTCCTCACCCCTCCATCTGTAGTCACCACGAATCAGAAGAGCCGGCATGAACAGATGGACTATGCAGCCAGGCTTTAAAAGAGACATTTAAACTGAAGTTATTATCGTGGGAAAGGAAATTCATTTGTTCAAATACCCTTTTCTTGGTGGTCAGGTGAGTGAAACCTCCAAAAGCCGAGGGCACTTGACTAATACAGTTGTGAGACATTGTAGAGAGAATGGAAAATGCTGCTAATGTGACTCCCTCTTTCTCATCAGAAAGCCTAGGACAACAAAAAGACAAGGTTAAAATACTTCATTTAAATAGTAGAGAGCAAAGGACTTTAGTCTTCATAGCCAAAGTATTTTTGTTGTTGTTGGTAAATTTCTTTTTTCCTGGCCAGGATACAGTGCTGGTTATACTACAGGACAATATAATTATTGAATATATGCACCTGAAATTATTGTAGTTTGGCCTACATTCAGACCTTTATTTTTCTCATCAGTAAAATGGGGATAAAATAGTACTCAAATATCAACTTTTTGCATTAGATGAGATAATGTGTACAAAGTGTCTCTAACAGTAACTGGCAAATAGAAAGAGTATAACACATTCTAGTGATAATGTTAGTTAAATTAATATTATTAAAGAGTTTTCTGCCTTGTGGAGGCCTAAATGACTACTTTGACCCTATCACTCATATTAAAATAGAAGTAGCATTGGTTTCCATCATTGGATCATTTCCCTTGACTTCTGGATAGTAATGACAGTCTCTGAAAAAAACTGATCATGGTCCTATGTGTGCAGAAATTTAACTGACAATGATGATGAAGAAACTGGACATGATATCTCTGAACTGCACAGCATCAGTGGTTATTTCATCATCTCCTGTTTACTCCTTGAAAGAAACTTTAGCGATTTTCAAAAATATCTATTGATTGTTTAGCAATATCAATATGAATACTTTTTGTAAATTGATAACTTGGCCTGGAGGGAATACAATAATGAGTGACAATCTTGGGAAAACATTAATTTTATCCTGTGAAACATTAATTTATTCTGAGGAAGAAACCACTTATTAAGAAAATATGATGCACATTTGCTTCTGTTTCCAATATTTCCTCGTAGTTCATAGGATGAGTCTGAAAATCTCTTTTAGCTCTAAAAGACTGCAGGGATCCACAAACGGATCCCCAGACACAGTCTTCTATCTTTAGTTGGATTGGCAGTATATATAGGAAGATGATGGGGAGTGGAGGGGGAATTCACTGTAGAATTTACATTATGTTACTTATCTTTTGGTTTATTTAATAGTCCAAGCACTAATATATTATTTATTGTTAAAGAGGACATCTCATGATTTATTTTGAAGTACAATGCTGTCTCTTATAAGGTAATATCTACATGCATACAAGGAAATCCAGTTAATACAACTGTTATTCAAATTTACACAGCAACCACTAAAGCTAGTGATGAAGCAATTGAATAATTTTATGAACTTCTTCAGTCTAAAATTGATCAAACATGCAATCAAGATGCATGGTAATTATTGGTTATTTGACTGAAAAATTGGAAACATACAAGAAGGAACAGTAGCTAGGAAATGTGGATTTCGTGATAGAAGTGAAGTGGGAAACTAAAAGACCAATGAGTTTTTTTCATCACAAATACCTGTTTTGAACACTAAAACAGGTGACTGTGAATGTAGACTTCTCCAGATATAATACACAGAAAGCAAATGAACTACATATGTGGGATGGGATTATGGGCAAGCTCAATAACTAGCCAAAACTAGGTCAAGCGATCACTGTGGAACAGGTAATCAATTTCTCATATTTAAATTTGAGCTGATGTTAAAGAAAATGAAAACAAGTCCATATAAGTCAAAATACCGTGACTATATCCCACACGAATTTCAAGAACACAGATTTGACTCATTGAACACTAATGACTGAGATAGCAAGAACACACAGGAAGAAACATAGTCATTTAAAGACAAGAAAGAAAGAAATGATCAAAATGGATGCCAGAGAGATACTGAGCCTTGCTATTAATCACAGAGTAGCTGGAGCTAATGGAAGAAATGATGAAGTAAAAGAGCCGAACAGAAAAATCCAAAGGGCAGCTTGAGAAGACAAAGCATGTAATGAAATATGTAAAGAGAAAGGGCTAGAAAGCCAAAAGGAAGAACCTACTCAGCATATCTCTAGGTGAAAGAACAGAAGAAAATAGTCAACCCTTGATCTACATTATTTAAAAATTCCTTGGGCAAAATCTCTCACTGCCAGTGAGTTAAATTTTACTCATGACCACCCCATCGGGCAGGGAAGAACTTCCCCTGTGGGTTCCATATGGAACCTGCACATAGATGAAGAGGCAGCTGTGCAAACAGAATAAGGGAACATTGTAAGATTTAAAATCAAGAAGGCATGTGTGAGCGATGCATCCCCTCAGTCTACTTGCTCAGTATGTATGGAACAGAAAATCTGGGAGAGTGGATTATACAAAGAAAAATGCAGCATCAGGATTGGAAGAAGGCTTATTAACAACCTGTGATAGGAAGATGAAACAACCTTGCTTCCTAAAAGTGAAGAGAATTTGAAGCATTTGATAATAAAGAATTTTAGTCTTTTTACGAAGGTTTGAGTAGAAAGAAATTGTTTCGGAAATGTTGATGGCAACATTTGTACAAGTGTGTTTTATACTATTGAATGATGATTGTTATAAGATTTGTATGAGTCCCCAAATAAGATGATTAATTAAAAATATTATTTCAGTCTTCAGTATGGATTATACTCATTGCAAAGAAAACCCCAGGTCCTCACAACTGGACCATTAGTAACATTGTGATAAATGGAGAAAAGATTTTTTTCTTTTAATTTATTCTTCTATGTGTAATTGGTTTCCTTTTTTGTTGTCATCATTGAGTTCTTACTCATCGCCTATCTTTCTATGACTTGACTTTTGGTGCATATTACTATCTCTACAAATCTATCTAGATAAGATAGACTGGATGAATAGTCTGAAGGAGAAAACAACGGGACCAGTGGTTCCACGGGGACATGGGAGAGGAGGAGGAGGGGGCAAGGAGGTGGTGATGACCAATCCAGGGACATGGGAGCAATAAGTGATCCAAAATCAGTAGCAAGGAGGATGTGAGAGGCCTGGTAGGGATTCAGCAAGGGCAATGTAATCGAGAGAAATTACTGAAACCCAAATGAAGGTTGAGCATGATAATGGGACAAGAGGAGAGTAAAGGAAGTAGAGGAAAGAACTAGGTGACAAAGGGTATTTTTAAAGGTCTAAAGACTGGAATAACGTATGTAAGTATATTTATATGAGTGTGAGGAAACATATCTGTGTACATTTTTTATAGGTTTAGTATTAAGGCAGCAGATGGACATTGGGCCTTCACTCAAGCACTTACTCAATGCAAGAACACTTTGTTCTATTAAATTGGCATTCCAGGATGCACACCTTCCTGACATGATTGCGGAAGAAACATGTGTGCATAAGCAAATGTGGTGAAGAAAGCTGATGGTGCCTGGCTATCAAAATATATAGTTTCTGGGGTCTTAAAGGCTTGAAGATAAATAAACAGTTATCTAGCTGAGCAGCATCAGATGGAAGAAGCACACCAGCCTGTATGACCACGAGCTGTGGAAAGGGTCAGATATAAAGCATGTAGGAACAAAAAATCATATTATTATAAATGTGGGTGAGTGCAGAGTGGAGACTCAAAGACCATCGGTAGCCAACTGGACACCCCTTACTGAAGGGTTGTGTGGAGGAGATGAGCCAGTCAGGGTGCAGGGTAGCAACAATGAAACAAAAAACTTTCCTCCAGTTATTAATGGCTTCCACCCCACCACCCCCACTCACCCCACTATCATGATCCCAATTCTACCTTACAAATCTGGCTAGACCAGAGGATGTACATAGTTACAGATAGCAAATGGAAACACAGGGAATCCAGGACAGATGACTCCTTTAGGAACAGTGGTGAGAGTGGCGATGCCTGGAGGTTGGAGAGAATGTGGGGTAGAAAGGAGGAACTGATTACAAGAATCTACATATAGCCTCCTCCCTGGGGAACGGACAGCAGAGAAGAAGGTGGGGGAAGATGGGGGGGAGATGTAGGACAGTGTAACATAAGACAAAATAAAAATAATTTATGTATGATGAAGGGTTCATGAAGTAAGGGGGAGTGAGGAGGGAGGGGGAAAATGAGCAGCAGATATTAAGGGCTCAAGTAGAAGGCAAATGTTTTGAGAATGATGATGGCAACAAATGTACATATGTTCTTGACACAATGGATGTATGTATGGATTTTGATAAGAATTGTATGGGTCCCCAAAATGACTTAAAAAATAGCTATTAGGGATTCCCCCCATCATTTCACACTGGAGAAAAGTTGGTGTGCATTATGGTAACATCCACTCTAATGGTAGGGGCAGATTTCGTGGAATCGCTTCATTTAGCTCTTTTTTGCTTTAGGAAGGCAGGCTCTTCCTTGCCTCGTTATGTTCCCTCGAGCCTCTTTCATGTCATGAACAGTAGAACCAAGCACAGCTCTGTCCTGCACCAATTGTTGCTATGCTTGACTTAATTTTGTAGTCAGCATGTCAATACATCTCATTGCACATCAATGTTTCCCTGCTTTAGCAAACATGATGTCCTTCTCCAAGGGCTGATCTCTAATAGCAAGCCTGAAGTACATGAGACAAAATCTAGCCATCTTTATTTCTGAGGAACATTCTGGCTATACTTCTCCAGGGAAGATTTGTTTGTTCTCCTGGGAATTCATGGTGTTTTCAGTGTGCTTAACTACACCACAATTCAGATGCATGAATACTTTTTGGTCTTCCTTATCTATTACCTAATTTTGCATGAATGTGAGCAATTTAATGTAACAAGTCTTGGGTAGTACACCTTAGTTCTCAATGTGATATGTTTTTGTTGTTGTTTAACACATTAAATAGATATTTTTGCAGCAGATGTACATAATGTAATAGGTCCTTTGGTTTCTTAACTGATGCTTCAATGGGAGTTCATTGGGAATCCAATTAACATGAAATCTGTGATAGCCTCAATCTTTATTCTGCTTGCCATGATTATGCTTATTGATCAAGTTGTGCCTATTTTTGTTTTCTTTATGTTCAAGTGCAATCCATACTGTTGACTATTGTCTTTGATCTTCATCAGTAAGGGCTTCAAGTCTTCTTCCCTTTCAGCAAGCATGCCTATGTATGATCTGTATTTCACAAGTTTATAACGAATCTTTCTTCAATCCTGATGCTGTTTTTTTAAACTATTTATTTTCTTTAATTACTTGTACATACAGATTGATCAAATATGGAAAAATAATACCATCCTGACACAAGCCTTTTATGATTTAAAAGTATATAGTCTTTCTTTATTCTCACAAAGTGACTGCCATTGTGTTCATGTCCTAGTGGCATATATGAGAACAATGGAGTCTTCTGGAATTTCTGTGCTTCTTGATTTTATCCAGAATTCATTGTAGTCCACACATCTGGAAGCCCTTGGATAATCAATGAAGCACAGGTAAACATCTCTGCATTTAGACAAGATCCATCAGATAATTTTAGTGATGTCCTCACTTCATGTCTTGTTCTGTATTCAACTTGAACTTCCAAGTTTTACTCAGATAAACTAAGAAATGGAAAGGACTGCGAAGTGGCCAAATAGCTGTAATAGATTCACATTGATGACCATTACAAAAAGATGACCTGTCAGAATGCAGAAATTACTGATTGGAATTATATATATCAAAATTATAAAATTTTGTTGAATATAATTAAAAGCAGCTGTAGCAGTCCATCAACAAGGAACTGCCAGAAATTCAAGCCAGATTCACAATAGGACAGGGAAAAAGAAATATATTGCTGATGTCAAATGGAACTTCACTGAATTTAGAGAATACTAGAAAAATGTTTACTTGTGTTTTCTTGACTGTGAGCAGATATTAAACTTTGTGAAGAGTAACACATTCTGGATAGCACTCCGAAGAACTGGAATTTCAGAACATTAAATTTTGCTCATGTTTAACCTGTGTATAGACGAAGAGGCAGTCATTTAAATAAAGTAATGGGAAATGGCATCCTCTACAATCATGCAAGGTGTGTGTTAGGCTTATATATTTTCACCGTATGTAACCAGCAGCATGATGAATCAGTAATCTGAGGAGCAGGACTACATCAAGAAGAACGCAGCTTCAGGAGTGGAAGGAGAGTAATTAGCAGTCTGTTACACGCAGACGATACATCTTGCTTGTTGAAAGCAAAGAGGACTTGAAGCCCTCACTGGTGAAGATCAAAGATTACACATCAAGATAAAGAAAATAAAAATCCCCACAATTTGACCCATCAGCAAGATCGTGATAAATGGAGAAAATATTGAATTCCTCTAGGATTTCCTTTTATTTCAATCCACAATCAATATCCACGGAAGCAGCAGTCAAAAAAAAAATGATGCATTGCCTTGGGCAAATCTGCTTCAAAGGTTTCTTTAAAGTGTTAAAAAAATGTCACTTTGAGGACTAAGGTGTACTTGACATAAGCCGTGGTATTTTAATTACTTTGTAAGCGAGAAAATGCTAGACTATTAAGAGAGACAACTAAAGAAGAATTGATGTATGTGAATTATAGTTTTGGTAAGGAAAATGGAATATAGCATATGTCTTAAGTTGGGTTCTCTAGAGAAGCAAAGCCAGCAATTTACACACACACACACACACACACACACACACACACACACACACACACACACACACACACGGGTACCCACCCCCACCCCTAAATGGAATTTTTTTCAAAGCTCTGCATTAAAATTTCTTTTTACAAAACAACCTTATCACCTTCAAAAGTACTCTCCATTATACTTAATAGATTTGTCAAATCTGTGATTCCATCCTTGGAAATATTTTTCAAACTCATCTGTTTGGATGGCTGACAGGACCTCCCTCATTTTTGTCTAAGTCATCAAAATGCTTTCTTTTCTTGTCCCTCTGCATTTGTGGAAATAAAAAGAAGCCACATGGAGTGAGGTTAGGTAAGAAAGGTGCATGAGGCAAGAGGGCCATGCTGTTTTTGCCAAAAACTGGGGCACTAAGATGGCTGCATGAGCAGGTGCGTTGTTGTCGTGGCAAATCCAGTGCCCAGTCTGTCACAAATCAGGTGTTTTTGGTGCATAACACTATGCAATCTTTTCAGAACCTCTAAATAGAAAGCTTGATTAACAGGCTGACCTGGTGGAATGAACTCCAAATGCACTACAAGTTGCCATTTTCATCCATTAGGGAAATTGATAGTCAAGCAGGATAAGGTTTGTCATCAATCGACATTTCACCTTTGGGGAAATGAGAAAACCACTCGTACACTTTAGTTTTTCCCATAGTGCTGTCCTTACCATCATAACAGTTTTTCCCACAAGCAGGAAACAAAAAACAAGGCTGGAGCGAAAATGCTTTTACAAAAAAATTCACTGTGACCAGAGAGAACCGTCACAGGCCACACCACTGGGTGCACTAACTGACAGCGAGTTTCTTGATGTTTGCCTAGCAGGACAAATGTGTACGCTGAAAGGTTTGCTCTGCTGAGATGTATTCTGGGATGCTTTTTGGTATCCTCTTACGTGTGTGTGTATGTATGTATATATATAAACACATACATACACATACATCTTTATACACATATAACTATACATAATTATATATGCATATATGTGCATATAACTATATATAACAAGATATAAAGTTTTATTTCAAGGTAATAGCTGATGTGGTTGCAGAGAGTGGCAAGGTCTGATTCCATCGGTCAGCTATCAGGCTGGAGGCTTCTCCTGATTCATGTAGCTGCAGGGGCTGACAAAAGGCAAGATCAGATCAGACAGCAGGCTGTGGGCTGTAGAGGCAAATTAATTCAAAGTCCATAGATAAGATGGTAGATGGCAGACTCACAGATTTCTGAAGTTAATAACTACCACAATTGGCAGGTGATGCAGTCAGTCTGGCCTCTGGATCAAGTCCAAAGAATGGAGGTAAGATCATAATCATCTAGATCCAGCAAAAAGCAAGAGACCTTTGCCACAATGGCCACTGGATCTAGGTTGCATTCCAAACAAGCTCTTTTTAATTGATTGGTTGCTCATAACGGATCTTATGAAGTGATTAAATATGTATCAGAGCTCATTTTGAAGGTTCACTACATAATAACTGCTAAACCACTGAGAATTATATCCAGCCATGTTGACACACAACCTTAAGCATCACAGCATGAACTGCTAGAAGAATAAACAAATCTGTCTTGTAGAAAAGTACAACTAAACAGTTCCTTAAAAGTGCAATGTCTTACACTGACATGAGAAAATAATAATTTATAAATTATCAAGGGTTTGTGAGGGAGGGAGGGGAAAAAGAGGAGCTGATACCAAGGGCTCATGTAGAGAGCAAATGTTTTGAGTATGATGAGGGCAACAAATGTACAAATGTGTTTGACACAATGGATGGATGGATGGATTTTGATAAGAGATGTATGACCCCCAATAAAATGATTTTTAAAAAGTGGTGTGTCTAGATTTTGTCTCATGTAAATTGGACATGCTGTCAGGAGTGACTAGTCTCTAGAGGAAGTCATAATGCTTGTTAAAGTCGAGAACAAATGAAAAAAATTGACTTCAATTGAAGTTGAGGCTGCAGAAAGGGAGCCAACCATGGCAATGACCACGAGGATGTTGAAGTATGGGACAGTGCATTGTTTTATTGTTCATAGGAGGGTTAGGGGTTGAAAGCTACTCACTGGTGCCTAACAACAACAACAACAGTAGGAAGGGAATGAGATTCATAGCCCGGAACCAAATATTACAGGAACCTTGGTGACACAGCGCTGACGTGTTGGGTTGCTGACTGTAAGGTCAGCAATTCCAAACCACCAGCTTTGGGGAGAGAAAGGTCTATTCCCATAAAGTTACAGTATTGGAAACTCATGGAGGCAGTTCTGCCTTGTCCTACTGGATCATTGTGAGGTGGCATTGATTTGACGGAAGGAATTTGTTTTCATATTAACCAGTCAAATATCGCTGGTTAATGAAACTCACACATGCATCACCATTGCTACGTAAGTAGTGATTGGCAAGTTTTACTCAATGAAATTGCTGGGTTTTCCCAATGCCATTATCTGGAGACATAACACTGAAAATCATTGGTTATTATTATTCCATCGTACTCAGTATTTTGCAGAGTGTGGTTGGGACCATCATTTGATTTACATTATCGCCATCAGCCTGTACCATACGAACTTGCATAAGGAACATTGTGTTTTTGAATGCAGAATGACATAAACCAGTGTGGAGGGTTTTTATTAAGATGGAATTGTCTGCATTGTGCAGCTCTGGGAGTGTGCAAAACCTCTGGACGAGCGGCCCGAGGGCCTGCCTTGTGCTAATGCTCAGAAGGAAGAGAATTACATGTGAAAGGAATCCTGGAAAACTTCCCTCCTGGAATTTAAAATTTTGTGACACTCCCAAATCCAATAGAAGAGAGAAGAAAGAGTATATGTTCTTATGAAGCAAAACATGTTTGAATTATCCCATGTCTAAAAGCCTAAATATGAGTTAAAGGAAAACATCCTTATACTAGCAAAAATGTATTCCTTTAAAAAAATGCAGTTGGAAGGGCTGTGACTTTTCCAGTGTTCTAGTGCAGACACTATAACATGGGGTAAGCAATTGTCTCCGGTTCTTTGGGGTACAGTTGAGTTATAGTTTTTATTTTAAATGTTAAGTGGAATGCTGAGATGAATCCTATCCCGTATCATTCTGTCAGCAAGAGGTTTCCCACCATGTGTATTGGAGCTTGGCCTGGTAATTTCTTTGCCATTACAGTAGCATTGTGCTAATTCTGATGGGCTGGCCAGCGTCATATTTGTTGCTAGCCAATTCTATTCTTAGGTTCCCAGTCAGTAGACAACAGGGAATAGTGTGCTGACATAGCTGCCTTTCAGTTAACTTCAACATATAAATTTATACCCTTTAGCATGGGTGCTTCATAGGCCATGCCGTCAGACACTGACTGCTCCACTATTCTTGCTGGTCTGCAGGACAAGGCATAGTTATGGAGAACATGCTATGAATCTTTATTCTTTAGTGGTGGGTTTGAACTGCTGACCTTTTGTCTAGCAGTTTAAGGCTTAACCCCATACACAACCGAGGCTCCTTACTATGCTCATTATTTCATTTTCCCTCCATCTACTATCAATATCTATGGAAGTAAAGAAATCAAGTGCCAAATTGCATCGGCAAATCTGTTGCAAAAGATCTCTACGTTGTTAAAAAGCGAAGATATCACTTTGAATATTAAGATGGGCTGACCCCCCCAGTAACTGAATTTCCAATGACCTTATTTGCAAGCAATAGCAGGTCAGTGAAGTGAATAAAGAAGACTGAAGAAAAGTTGATGTCTGCGAATGACAGTGCTACTGAAGCATACTCAGTGTGGCATTAGAATCCGCAAATGTGGGTTGGACAAAATCCAACCAGAGTGATCTTTGGGCGTGAGGATTAAGAAAATGTGTCCTCAATACTTCGGGCATGTTGTTGTTACTAGACTAGGACACGATGCTTGAGAAAGTAGAGGGTCAGTCACGAAGACCTTTCATTGTAGGGAAAGACACAATGGCTGCAACAAGAGCTCAACAGTCAGACTGATGGTGAGGATAGCACAGGCCCAGCAGCGTTCAGTTCTGCTGTAGACAGGCTTTCTGCGAGTGGGGTCTGACCCGATGACATCTAATAACAAAGAACATGACCGAGGCAAGAACTCGAGCGCCACAGTAGTTAAAGCGCTTGGTTAAGCAACAATATGCTCTAGACAAGGAACCCTATTACCACAGAGGTTAAAGTGCTAACCAGAAGGTCAATGATTTGAACCCACCAGTTCCCCCAAGAGAGATGTGGCAGCTTGCTTCTAGAAAGATCTACACCCTATGAGGCAGTTCTGCTCTGTGTCATAGAGTTACTATGAGTTGGAATCAACTTGACAGCAATAAGTCTGGGTATTCTTGTTTATGCTCTAGGAACTAAAGCACATTTTTATTTTTCTATATTTAATCCTTCCACAAAGCTATTATTACCATCATCTTCATTTTATGCTCATGGAAGCGGAAGCACAAACATTTACACAAAATTTAAACCAATTCTATACTAAGGTCACAGAATAGGTAGTGACAGAGTTAAGATATGTTTATAAATAGATATCTTAAGATACACTTTTTTAGTAACATTAAAATAATAAATCTGAGTAGCCTGTAGTCTCAGTCATCTTATTGTATAGTTTAGGTAATAAAATCCAATTTAAAATAATGCAATTGCTTCTTTAAGATATGGCGAAATATTCAGAAAATGTTGATCTTAGCTTAGTTTCCTGATGGGCCCCTCTCTGTGCCCTACAAAATCTTTTGCAGATACCTTTTCATCAGCTTTGTGATTCTCTCCCACCCTTCACTTAAAACCGTTGCTAGCTTTTGACTTGATTTTTTTTTGTGTGTGTTTCTATACTATTGTTTTAAACCCCAAATCTCCCTCTATGTTTATGTCTCAGAAATACATACATTTTAACATCTGTCCACTCTTATGCTCTTACTGCAATGTTTTCCACCACCATCTGGCCTCTCTCAGAGACTCATGTTAAGCAGCCTGTCCTTGCGCCACATCCTTCTTGGATGGAGTGTTGGACTCTCGGCCAGCTAGTGCAGTGAGCTCTTAATATACTCAAAATGTGGCTGTCTGGGTAACAAAGAGGTTGTTAGAAATGCAGAGTTGTGCACTTTGACCCAGACTTACTGAATTACTCTGAATTTTGAGAAGACCTCTGGTGAACTTTATATTTGTGACATACTGATCTTAAGTGGCACATTAAGAGTTCAGGGCACACTGTCAAGGAAGCCTTCGCAGTGTAGGTAGTATTTCAGATGATACTGTGGAAATGAGTAAGATGCTCTGGTTGTTTTGTGGGATAGACTGTAGGTGGCTAACCACAAAGTCACTGGTTCAAGCTCACCAGCCATTCTGCTGGAGAAAGATGAGGCTGTCTTCTTCAGTAAAGATCTACTTTCTCAAAAACCTTACTTAGGGTCACTATGAATTAGAAGGAACTAGATGGCAGTGGGTTTGGTTTGCTGGGATTTTAGGGGACTAAGTGGATTTCGGAGGGAGAATAAGGACAGTATTCTAGAGTAGGCAGAGAGTATGTGCAAAAGCACAATTTTCTAGAGTATTTCGTGTGAATGGGAGGGATAGCTTTGGTGGCTTTATAATGTGTTTCCAAATTCTTTGACAGACCTACTATCAAACGTTCATTGAGTTTTGGCAAACTTGTGATTGTTTTGTCCGTTAACGTTCAGTCTCAGTAATACTGATTGCAGACTAGTGCATAAAATGTCATGTAGCTTATTCTTGCTTGTGGAGCCACCATGTAAAATATTTAAATATCTTTAGACTACCATACTCATATGGCCTGTGTTTCCCTAGAGAGCTAAAAGGAAGAAATGTGGTATCTGTGGGACCACTGGCAAGATATCTTAGTTTAAAAACAACTATATGTATTTTAAGAAAAAATGATTAAATTTTGGGATAACAAAGTGTTAGTTGGAATGGAGAGAATAAATGTGAAAACCATTTTGGTTTTGTTGGGTCCTTTTGTTTTGGATCCAACTTAAAACTCCTACGTAAAACAGAAGGCTGCTTAGCTCTGCCCCGTCCTCAGACCCCGTCCTCAGAATTACTATGCTTGAGCCTTTAGTTGCGTGTGTCTAAGTCAATGCATGCCTTCCAGGGTCTTTCTCGTACCTGATGACCTTTCCATTTACCAAGTGTAGGCTCTCTACCAGGGAGTGCTCCTTCCTGATAATTTGTACAAAGTGCAGCAACCACTGTCAAGTCATTTTCACTTTGAAAGAGCCTTCTGCCAGTACTTCTTCCAGGAAAGGTGGGCTTATTGGTAGTTCATGGTATGCTCAATGCTCTTCACCAACTCCACAATTAAAAATGAAGGCTATGTAGGAGATATATTTTGCTAGTCTCAATGATTGAGTAATGCAAGGGTAAAGGAAATTTTTTCTTATTTGCATGTCTCCATCATTGGGTTTTCCTTTAATAAAAATAGGATATGAAGAAAGAGAAGGGGAGGCTTTCTGGGGAAAAAATCATTGTAGATATTGTGCCTTTTCAACTTGGTGTGTCATGGACACAACCAGTTAGAGATAGGTACACAGTAGTTGGGTTTGGTCTAGAACTTGGCTGGCCATCAAAATTTAAATGCACTCTTTTACCACTGCACATCTGATTTTGAGGGGGAGAATTCTGAGTATGGTGTGGTGAGAAGAGGCATGATAAGTGATTGATGTTTACTTTGGCTTGGCAAAGGATAGTAACCATTTGCTTGATGATTACTTGCCTACATTGACATTGATGATATGAGATATTGAGAAGATATGTTATTTAAGTTGAGGTTCTAATATAGACATTTTTTTAAATGTTCCTATATTTTGTTGAACATGATGATGTCTGAAAAATGTTGGCCTAATTTCATCGTTATTTGTTATATGATGTTTCTGGGACCAATTCACAATGGTAATCGATAATTTCAAGAGCTGGCAATAACAATGCAGAAGTTTAGGATTCCCAGGAAATGAAAGCAATTTTGCTTCTTATGGAAGTAGAATCATGAAATTAGGGAATTGGAAATAAATTTGGGAGTAGAAAGGAGATTGAAGCTTGAGAAGATGTGGCCTGTTTAAGATCATTTAACTTTAAAAGCTTGGTAATTTCTCTGAAATCTATATGATTTTATATATTTTTCTTTTTAGGGACTGAGCCAATACTGGAAGCTCACTTCCTGATGATTAGTTGCACTTCATTCTAATGACATTGGCTTATGATGAACTAGATTGTTGCATAGCAGAAACTACTATGTAGTTCATTGTCTAGGACAAACCCAAGATTCCTCCCACACTGAAGACATCTATTACCTTCCGTGGCCATCAGAAGCAGACCTGCTGCGAGATGTGGAACCCAGATGATAACTTCATATTATCCGGGAAGGATAAGAGATGGTTGGGAGAGTTTCCAGAATGGTGGTTTCTCTAACATCTGTAGCCTCAGAACTTAGGAAGAACGGGCACAAAATAAGTTTTTGCAAGTATTTTTTTAATGGATTTAAGACATAAGCTGTTTAACAGATTGTCTTGTTTAAAAAAATATGACTAGTTTAGCTGACAAGTTGGATTTTATGAAGTGATTGATCCCAGATGCCAATTGCCATTGTCAGAGAATGTTCCAAATTGGCAGTCCCCAAAGACCTTGAGTGGATTGACTTAGAGTGGAGAAAAGAAGATTTGGGGTGGGTGGAAAAATAAAGTTTGATAAAATTAGTGTAATTTGGAAGGTTCAAAAATTATATTTGAATAGGCACTGAAAGGGATGCAGTGCAAGCTTGTATGACTTTGTGGATTGTGTCTTACGAGAGTGGAGGCACCCTTCCTCATCTCTTTCGGCTTCTTATTAGATTGTCTAAAAGCAGCATTCTACCCAACTTCAGTGCTGCAAAGAGAGATGTGTCTTCACAGCCACAGCACTTCCATTATTCACTTTTTAAAGAAAAACCTGTTTTAAATGAATGCAACTGCACTCCTTATTTTGACAAAAATGCCAAGTATCTATATTTTTAAAATGACCTAGTGAGATCTATTGCATGGATAGTTTCTTGGGAGAGTAAATGAGTAATTTTTAGAAATTTATTTTTTAATTTTCAGAATCACTTTATTGGGAGTTAATGCCTGTCATATCATCCTAGAGTTCAATCACATCAATCAGTATTGCATAATTGCTACCAAAACCAGTTTCAAAACATTCTTTTTCTTCCCGAACTCCTTGACCTCAGCTCAGTTTTCTCTCCTTTCCACCCCCATCAGTGGACCTCTCAGGGACACTTATTGTCCTTGCTGAGCCTATGGCTTCATCAATCCCGGGTTTCATGTCCTGTAAAACAGAAAAAAACAAAAACAAACATGTCACACAAATTCAAGAGGGTGACCCTTAGTGAGATAAACTCCAATATGAACAAACAAACAAAATACAGAAAATGTTGAAAACCAGATCAGGCCCAAGTGCATCAGGGTGTTTTAGCCATTCAAGTCAGGTTTATAATTTTGATTTTCTATAGTCATCTCTCCAGAGAACTCTGCTTAGTAACTGCTTTCTTCTCATCCTTTTATTATGAATAGAGGCAAATCACTGGAGCCTTAACTCCTAGTTTCCACAAATGTATCTTGCACTCCCACTGCCATCCATACCCTTCTGCAAACTGAATCCTCACTATTTAGGCTCTGATACTAATCTCTCCTTCAACTTTGGGTTATGTGATTTACAATCCTTTGGTGACTGATGGTGATGTGTGCTTCTTCCATGTGGATTTAGTTGACATCTCACTTAGATGGCTGTTTGCTTGGTAACAAGCCTTGAAGACGCCAGTTGCTATTTTATCTGATAGCCGGGCACCATCTAGTTTCTTTGCTACCACACTTTGCTGTTGCACCCATATCTTCTGTGTTCTCTTCCGGAGGGTGGGTGTTGAACAGGGCCACAAAGTAAGAGCTAATTGTTCTTAAATTGGTGCTAGGATTTAGAGTGAGTCCCACACCCATTCGTGGATCTGTATTTGTTTTTAAAAATCTGCCTTTGGCTCCCTTTCAAAACCTCCTTTTTACTTTATTATAGAGAGCCTTATCAATCATCCCCCTTGGGGAATAATGGTCTTCTAGTAACTTTGTTTTTGATTAGTCCCTGGTACTAATTGTTTAAAGCTCTCTTGAGAGAGGGATATTGAACCAATAGAGGGTAACTCCATACTGCAGTACCTGAATTAATTATTCACAGTCAATCCTTTCGTGTTTGGATGCTATTTACACAAACAATGGGGATTAATTGTCAGGGAAATTTTAAAATAATATTCAAGTAGAATGTTAGTCACAGGCTTGCCAGAATACTATATATTCTAATAGTTCGTTGATGTAGCAAGACCATGTTTATCTGCCAGTGAACCGTTTTATAATCTTGGTACAGCTGTCTTCTGCTTCCTCAGACACCATGCATTTTTGTCTTAAGTTCTCAGGTTACAAGTATGTCTGAAGTAGAGTCCAGTTCACCCACGGGAGGTTCTGCATTGGATCTCATGGGTGTAGCCTCTGGAGCATGCTGTGCTCCTGGAAGATCAGGAATTCCTGGTGTTCTCTGCTTTCAGTCATGATCCATTTGACACCAGCATTGATATCCTTTGTTCCATGTTCACTTCTGAGTCTGGCCTGAGCCTCTGGCATCTCCTTGTTAACGAACTGTTGCAGCCGTTGTTGGATCACCTCCAGAAACATTTTCCTTACATGGGATATTAGTGATGTTGTTCTATAATTTGAGCATTCTGTTCGGTCACTTTTTTTTTTTTTTTAGAAATCAACACAGATAATGGATCTCTTCCAATTAGTTGGAATGCCTTCCAATATGGATGACTTCCAAATTTCCTGGCATTGATGAGTATAAGCTTCCTTTGTTTAATCAGTTTTGGAACATTTCAATTGGTATCCCATTAATTCCTAGAACCATGTTTCTGGCTATTGCTTTTAATGCAACTTAAATTTCTTCCTTCAGCACCTCTTGTTCTTGCTCAGATGCTGCCTCCTGAAATGATGCAATGTTGACTAGTTCTTTTTGGTACAGTGACTCTGTGAATTCTTTCCATCTGCCTTTGATGCTTCCTGCACTCTTAGCTATGTTGCCCATACAACCACTAGGGCAAATCATGGCTGAATTTTTTTGGAGTTCTTTCAGTTCAAGATAGGTTGAACGTGTTCTTCCTTATTGATTTTTCTGATTTTTGTATTCCAATTGCCAATAATTATCAACGCATCATGGTGGCATGTTTGATCACTTTCAGACTGAAGATGTTGGCAGAATTCTTGAATTTCCTCATCACTAGCATTAGTGCTAGGTGTATAAATTTGGATAATAGTTGTATTTCTTCTTCATAGTCTATCCTTGATCTGGTAGCTCCACTGACACCTCTTCACTTTGCTGACCCTGCTGGCATTGTAAATACCAGCGATATAACTCCTAGCAGCACAATGCTGCACAAGCCACCATTGTATGACAAATTGACTGACATGTGAATTTTTTTGGAATTGTTAAAGTAAGATGTATTAAAACAGTAAAGTACTTAGAAGGATTCTTGTAACAATTCTTGTTTGGTAAACAATAATAATGGAAGATTAAGGAATTAATCCATAATTGCTATTGATTCAGTGCATAATAGACCATTGCATTAACTGTTAGGAACCTGCTTAGCTAAAAAATAAAAAAAAGAAAAACAGTCACTATTTTCAAATGTACACATACCTGCTCCTTCAAACAGTAATTATAAAAGGTTATCTAAAGTTGCTCTAAATGAGTAAGGTTTAATTTATGCAGTGCATCCATGTTAGTATGTCCATTTGCCTCTGTGCTTTTGTAGCCAAAGTGGCCTTGTGCCGAGTTTTGAGATGTCAGGCTACCATTGAAGCAGTCGTTCTCAAGACACTAACCAATTCGGGATATCTTCTTTCTTATCTGTCTTCCTTAGTGTTTAAAGGCTGAAATCTCTCTTAACTCTACATTGGAAAAAGAGTGAAATATAGCTTTGTACATAGTTATTTGAGTGAATATTTTAAAATACGTGACTTCAAATCAGTTCTAACTCGTAGTGACCCTATGTACAATGGAATGAAACATTGCCCATTGTGCCCCATCCGCATGACTATTGGTATATTGGAGCTCATTGTTCCAACCATCATGTCAATCATTTCATCAAGGGGATTCTTCATTTTCATCAACTATACTTTACCAAGCATGATATACTTTTCCAGGGACTAGGATTTTTTTTTTTTTGACATTATAGCCAAAGTATGTGAGATAAAGTCCTGCCATCCTTATTCTTTGTTTTTTTAAAACATTTTATTAGGGGCTCATACAACTCTTATCACAATCCATACATATACATACATCAATTATATAAAGCACATCTGCACATTCCCTGCCCCAATCATTCTCAAAGCATTTGCTCCCCACTTAAGCCCTTTGCATCAGGTCCTCTTTTTTTTTCCTCTCCCTCCCCGCTCTCCCCTCCCTCATGTGCCCTTGGTAATTTATACATTATTATTTTGTCATATCTTTCCCTATCCAGAGTCTCCCTTCCCCCCACTTCTCTGCTGTCCACCTCCCAAGGAGGAGGTCACATGTGGATCCTTGTAATCAGTTCCCCCTTTCCAACCCACTCACCCTCCACTCTCCCAGCATCGCCCCTCACACCCTTGGTCCTGAAGGTATCATCCACCCTGGATTCTCTGTGCCTCCAGCCCTCATATGTACCAGTGTACAACCTCTGCCCTATCCAGTCCTGCAAGGTAGAATTCGGATCATGGGAGTTGTGGGGAGCAAGCATCCAGGATCTGGGGGAAAGCTGTGTTCTTCATCGGCACTACCTCGCACCCTGACTGACCCATCTCCTCTCCTAAACCCCTCTTCCATGTGGGCTTTTTTGCTTCTGAGCTAGATGGACGCTTGCTCACCTTCACGCCTTTAAGACCCCAGACACTATCTCTTTTGATAGACGGGCACCATCAGCTTTATTCACCACATTTGCTTATGCACCCATTTGTCTTCAGTGATCCTAACATGGAGGTGTGCAGCCAATGATATGATTTTTTGTTCTTTGATGCCTGATAACCGATCCCTGCGGGACCACTCGATCACACAGGCTGGTGTGTTCTTCTATGTGGACTTTGTTGCTTCTGAGCTAGATGGCCGCTTGCTTATCTTCAAGCCTTTAAGACCCCAGACACTATCTCTTTTGATAGCCGGGCACCATCAGCTTTCTTTACCACATTTACTTGTTCATCCACTTTGGCTTCAGCAGTTGTGTCGGGAGAGTGAGCATCATAGAGTTCCAATTTAATAAAATAAAGTATTCATGCATTGAGGGAGTGTTTGAGTAGAGGCCCAAGGTCCTTCCGCCACCTTAATACTTAACCTATAAATATAGACACATAGATCTATTTCCCCATTCTCCTATATATATATTTGCATGTACATGTCTTTGTCTAGACCTCCATAACTGCCCTTTGACTCCTAGCTCTTTCCTCCATCTCCCTTGACTTTCCTCCTGCCCCACTACCATGCTCCATCACCACCTGGGCTACAGCTATACCTCTTCTCTATGCAACCTTACCCTTGATCATTCCCCACCAGGCTTGCCACTCCCCCCCTCTACCATTTTGGGTCCCATGTTGGTCCCTTGTCCCTATGTTTGTTAACACCACTTCCTTACCCCCCTACCCCTCCTCCACCCCTCGTTGTTTTTCCTCCAGATAGTTCATCCAGCCTGTCCTATTCAGACAGACCTGTGGAGACACTAACATGCACGAAAACAAGACAGAGGAAAACAAAGCAACAGTATACAACCTGGCTTCAAAACAACAAAAACAAACCACTGACAAAAAATAAAACAAAACACTTCACAAAAGAAAAGCTTGTAGTTAGTTCAGGGATCATTTGCTGGCCCTTAGGAGCGTTTTCCAGTCCAATCTGTTGGGGCACCACGCCCTGGCCCCAAAGTCCACTTTCAGCATTCCCTGGCGACCTTGCCACTCCATTCCCTTGCTGTTCCACTGCACTCCCCCAGTGCTTTGCCTCGGTGTGGTGGGATCAGGTCAGGTGCAATTCCCACACTGTGTCTCCGGTGCTGTCCCCTGTATCGCCCTTAGTCACTGAGGGGCATCACTTCTCATAGTGGGGCCAGTCATGTTGTTCTCTCTGTGGACTGGCTGCTCTACTCAGGAACATCATCCTCACGGCCTGGTGGGCCAGGCTGTGCTCCACTCTCTCCTCCTGCCCCTTCATCTGCTCCCGTGTGCTCTGATCAGATATGTCCATCTCCCGGAGCTGCAGAGTCAATGTCGTCCTTTGGAACAAATTATTTTCTGGGGAGGGGCAGGAATCCACTTAATTTATGGTTCTGGGGCCAGCCTCCCAGACCTCTCCACCGGTTCCCTACTCCACGCCGGGATATTGCATTCACCCCTTGTGGCATTGGGTTGAAGTCTGGTCCCACTTTCCCTGTGGAGATATAAACAATACCCTCCCCTTGGGTGGATTAGTGCCCCATGCTCCCACTCCCCTTTTCTTCCTTATATTCATCCTTTTGTTTTCCTTCTCCCCCACCCTCCACCATTGTCTACCATGTGCATCCTTGATTTTGGTCTGGTCTCTGCCATACTACCCCGTCTTCACCTCAAAAATGTTTGTATACAGTAGCTTTTTCCCCTATGCCACTTTTGCTTTAAAATTTTTTTTTTAATTCTTACCTCAGCGGGCTCATGTTGTACTTGTCCTTTTGTGTCTGACTTACTTCGCTTAGCATGATTTCCCCCAGTTCTTCCCATGCCGCTATGTGCCTCATACGTTCATCACTGCTTTTTAGTGATGCGTAGTACTCCATTGTATGTATATACCACAGTTTTTTAATCCACTCATCAGTTGCAATTGGTTTTCTTTACTTTTAGTTGTAATCTATACTGGATGCTGCAAACTCTGGTCTTCATCAGCCCATGCTTCCAACCCCATCACGTTGAACAAGCAACATTGTGTCACCTGCCTATTACAGATTGATAATAATCCTTCTTCCAGTCTTGATGCAGTGTTCTTCTTCACATAGTCTACATTCTCTGATAATTTTCTCAGACGACAGATTGAATAGTATGGTGAAAGGATACAAGCACACAATCCTGAACACACTGTTGTTGATTTTGAACTATAAAATATTTTCTTATTCCTTTTCTGTACTGTTAATTGAGCCATCTAGAATTTATACATAAGCCCAATGACTTGTTCTGGAATTCCCAGTCTTTTTTAAATATTCTTCATAATTTATTATGGTTCAGGTAGTTCAGTACTTTTGAATAGTCATTAAAACATAATAAGTAAACATATTCTAATAGTCTCTGCTTTCATCCAAGATCTATATGACATCAACATTGATATCCATTGTGCTGCATCCTCTTCTGAATCTAACTTGAATTTCTGGACTCTCACTGTTGATGTACTGCCACAAATGTTGTTGAATTACCTTCAGTCAAGTTTTACTTGCTTGGTATATTAATAATAATGGTAGATCATTTTCATATTTGATTGTGTCACCTTTCTTAGGCATAAGCAGGAAGGAATACAGAATTCTTCCAGTTGGTTGGAGAGGTAGTTCTTCCAATATTCTTAGCATAGGTGATTGAGTGTTTCTGGTGCTTCTTCATCAGTTTATGGAAACATTTCCATTGGTTTGTACTTGATCAATTTCTAAAATCTTGTTTATTTTTTTGTTAATGCCTTCAGTACTGATTGTACTTCTTCATTTACTGGTAAATGGCCATGTGCTACTTCTTGAAATTGTTGGATGTTGGCCAATTTTTTTGAGTAGTGACTCTGTGTATTCATTCCATGTTGTTTGGATGTGTCTTAGGTCTCCATATATCACCCCTGCGGTCCTTCAACATATCAACTCGAGGCTTCACTTTTTCTTTCAGTTCTTTCTGCTTGAGATGGTGAGTGTGTTCTTCTCATTTGGCTTTCTAACACCAGGTTCCCTAGAATATCCTACTTTGTTTACTCAATCTGACCTTTGAGCTTTTTGATACAGGGTTTTTACCCCTTATATTAATATACTCAAGTAATGTTTATTCTTTTTGGTGGATTTATTTCACTCAACACAATGACCTCTATGTTTATTCAGCTTTTAAGGTTTTTGGTGAATTCTTCCATAGTAATTATACATAATGGTTTGTTTATTCATTCACCCATTAATTGGCATTCAAGTTGTTCCAGCTCTTTTTTATTGCAAATAATAACGCACCTGACATGGGTGTGCATATATCTATTCTTGTCCCAGTTGATTTTCTTCAGGGTATATACCCAGTAAAGAGATTGTTGGATCAAATGGTATTTCTATTTCCAGCTTTTGAAGGAAGCATGATATCGTTTTCTTCAATGGCTGCATCATTTTACAGTCACACCCAAAATGTATGATCAGGCCAACATATGCACACAACCACTAGCATTTTTAGACTCTGTCTTATTGGACTTGTCTATTATTGCTGGGATGAGATGATAACAAATAGTTATTTTGATCTGTGACTCTAATAGTAGTGCCACCATTCATTTGTCATACTGTGGTGCTATGATCCTAGAAGCGATGTGGCTGGTGTTTTAATTCAAGTAGGGTCACCTATGGTTGAGCGTCCAGACTAAGACAGACTAGGAAAAAGGAATACACAGATCACTTCTGTAAAGTAGCCAGTGCAAACTTATGTGTAGCAGTAGGACACTTCCATAGTATCGCAAGATGAGCTCCTCCGGCTGGATGGGACTCATCTGCAAGCACAGTGACTGGGGAAAAGCTATACCCTCAAAGCAGAATCATTCGTAATGACATGGTTAGAACAAAGATTTTGATACCTTCATTTTCTTATGGGACATGAATCAAAATGAGAAGAAATAACTTCAAACACCTATTAATAATTTGATTTTGAAAGTATGGAGTATATTTCAAAATTCACTGCTATTGTATGTATTCCAACTTAAATGGATCCTGGAGAACAGGGTAGACCTCTCTGTGTGTTTTTGAGACTACAAATTTTTATGGGAGAAGAAAACTTCGTATTTCTCCTACAGAGCAGCTGGTGGCTTTTAACTGCTGACCGAATGCAGTTTGTAGCCAAATGCATAACTACTGCAGTACTGCATGTTGTTAGAAATAAAGCATAACTTATAAAGATTGATATCATTAGTAAGCTGATATGGACTGGGATGGGCATTTTAAGTTTGACAATCATATGGCTTATTATGGTGGGGATGTCTACTTCATGAAGAATGTTATCACATTCATCATTAAGACAAAAATAAAAACACTTAAAGGTCTATTTTGTAATGCAATGCTGTCTGTCATAAACCCAAAACCAACCTCAGGAAGGTATGTAGTAAGATCCTGCTCAGCATATAGATTGTTTCAGCATGGTGCTCATTCCACATGAATTCACATTGACAGGTCTGGTGGTTGCATAAATGGGGGTTCTATCAAACATCTCATTGGCTTTCCACTCAACAATTCATATACATTTTGATTGTGACATTGTTTTTAATTCCCATAATTTAACAGGATTCTTATCACTTTCTCACGGTGTTTATAGTTTCCATTCATCCTTCTTTTATATCCCCTTTGAGATATGCCCCTGGGAAAATTATACTCTTTTGAGATCAAATAGTTGATCGTTTTAAGAAGTGTGTACCTCTCTGATGATATTGTTCACCTTATAGACCTTTTTAAAAAAAATTAAAGCAGAATCAAGGACTGAATTTCATTCCAGGTCTGAAATTAATTAAAAGCCAGAATATCAGGGTCACTGTAAGCCTTTATAAGAGCAGTAAGTCTGATTTATAGGATTTTGAGTTTTGTTCTACATTGTTCTCCAATTCTGTCAAGAAACTTCTTTTCAGTGTCTTTAAGACTGGTAGCTGGTTGCCATATAGATCTTCAAGTCTCAAGGTTGAGGAAGCTGTGGTTTATGAGGTACATTAATCTTAAAATTTCTTTTGTACATTCATCTTTTGGGCTAATCATTTACATAGGTTTAAAAATTTTTTCTTCATTCTCACACCTCCACATTCATTCTTCTTTTCTCTGTAGTGCCTATAAATATTTGTGGGTGCACGTCTATTCACCTATCCACACCTGTTAAACTTGTGTGTTTATCTATGGATCTGCTTGTAGATTATTGCTATTACTGATATTGCAAGATTTAGTTTGTGGAATTTACCTTCTTGCCTGTAACACTGTTCTTCTCAACGTTTTCCTTTGCCTTGATTATTTTTTGCTGACCCTACTTTATTATATATTGTCTTAAACTTTAACTAAGTAGATAGGTTTCTACCATTTAGTCAGTGATTTACCATCTGTCTTAGTTTCAGGTTTCTAGAGATGTAAGTCCAAAGTCCTGAGGTAGTTAGTTTATTGTGCCAACCTGGCCAATTAACACGTGTGGGGTTAATTGAAGGGCGGAGAGATAAATGACTTGGTGAGCCTCGCCTTTCTAGTTCTCGGGTTTCTTGCTTTGTGATGGTCGGATCAAGGTGCAGCTGCCTTAGCCAGTTCCCTGCTTTAGCTGGCAAGGCTTACTTCCTGCAAGATATCTCTGAGGAGAAGCCACATGGACCTACCCCAATGTAGCCCTGGCTGCTGGAGAGCCCGTGTGGAGACCCCGCCAGCATTGAGATGCTTACACCTTCACTGACTCGACTTTCCTTTTGGTATCATTGCATCTGTTTTGTGAGATGGAGGAGGACTTTGTGGATTGGTGTCAGACATATGGGTTAATGGGTTAATGTTGGACTTGTGGGTTTGGGCAGCACTGGATTGTGATGTTTTCTTGATGTGCACTTAACTTTGATGTAAAACTCTCTCTTATACATGAGTTAATGTGGATTTGTTTCTCTAAAGTACCCAGGCTAACACAGCACTTTTACATGTATACATATAGAGGAATTTATATCATGAAAATGGCTCACTTGGTTATAGATGTGGGCAAGTCCAATTCCAGTCAACTTCCACATCCATGAGTCAGATGTTAGAGTTGTAGACTTCTCTTGATTTGCATAACTTCAGGGGCTAATGATTGGCAGGAAAATACCAGGCTGTTGGCTGTAGAGGAGGATGCATCCAAGGTTAGCATTGGCAGTATGGATATAGAGGTGAAGAATCTGATGCCTGCAGGTCAGTGGCCCAGGATTAGTAGGCAATGTGGCAAGCTACTGACTCAAATCCAAAGAACTGGATGTTCCAGATGCAACATCCGATCTCTGAAAAATTATGCAAGTTTTCCCATAGCATCCATGTATATAAGAAGGGGATCCCCAAGGAAACTTCCTTTTAGCTGACTACATCAAGGCCATGACCTAAGATTTTGCATCCCATCCTAAGCTTCTTACAATTTATTGGCTGTGTTTCTATCAGGTCAGATCAGATCATGGGGGATTACAAGGTGTTAACTGACTAGTCACTGAGAGCTCTGGGTTAGCCAAGTTGAGAAAAAATCTAACTATCATCCTTCTCCACCTCTCTCATTCCCAGCAACCTTCAAAGAGTCTTTCTTTCTGTGTTTAAACCTTTTCTTTCGTAGTAGTAGTCTCAATATTTGTCCTTCTATGATTGACTAATTTCATTAAAATTTCCTGGCATAGAAATGTCTATTTGGAAGACAGTTACTTGGCTAACAGATTGGAAGAGGTCCATATTCAGACAAATTCCAAAAAATAGGTGGCCCAATAGAATGCTCAAATTTAAGAACAATATTATTGATATCACATGTCAGTAAAAGTTTGTTGAAGATCATCTAAAAATGGTTGCAGCAGTACATTGACAGGAAGCTGTCAGAAACAAGGGCCGGATTCAGAATATCTTTGACATTGCTTATGTTATACAGAAATTGAGAAACAGAACACCACAAAGCTATCTGGTTGTTTATTGGTGACTATTTGAAGGCTTTAATCTGCATGGATCATAACAAACTATGGATAGCTTTGAGAAGTATAGGGATTCTAGAACACCTCATCATGGCATGTGGCACTCCTCCATGGATCAAAAGGCAGTTGTGAGAACAGAACACGGGAATATGGCATCATTTAAAATCAGGTAAAGGGTGCATCAAAGTTGTATCTTCTCATTATACTTACTCAATCTGTATGCTGAGCAAATCATCCAAGAAGCTGGATTATATGAAATAGCATGCAGCATCAGCGTTTGAGGAAGGCTTATTAAAAGCATGCGTTATGCAGATGGCACAATCTTGCTTGCTGAAAGTGAGGAGGAATTGAAGCACTTGCTGATGAAGATCAAGGATTGTAGCTTTCAGTGTGGATTACAACGTAATATATACAAGACCCAAATCCTCAGAACTAGACCAACAGGTGACATCATGATAAATGGCAAAAAGTTTGAAGTTATCAAGGATTTCATCTTGCTTGGGTCCACAGTCAATGCTCATGGAAATAGCAGAGAAGAGATCAAAAGGCATATTGTATTGGGCACATCTGCTTTACAAGAGGTATCTCACATAGCTTAAATTTTAGTCTGACTGTATTGCTTATCATCATAATTTTGATGCTCGCAGTCTCATGTCGCTTCTATAGGAAGCTAAGAGATATGAAGAGAGACCATGTTGCCTCTGTGACACTATTAAATCTTAATCATAATGCAGAAAGGGGAAATGTGGGATACTAGCACCAATGGAAATAATACTGGGACTTATTCCCTGAGTGATACAGAGGGAATCTGGAAAATTAGTATTCCATGGCTGGAAGACCGCCACTCTGGTAGTTGGGGATATAGTCCACGTTCATATTCTTACGGTAGTCTATCATTTCCACAGTTTCTCCCTTAAAGCAGTGCTGCCTTAAACTGAGCACATGGTTGATTCATTCTCCCTATAGAAGCAGACATGCCTATTTGGCTGTTTTTTTCCCACCGCGGCATCCAGCCCCTCTCATACCTTTCTCCAATAACGGATGAACATAAGGGGTTTTTATCCCCAGCACCTGGATCCTAAATGTTTCTATTAAGCCTGAAATTTGGCTATATTAATTGGATCATAAGATTTGTCTTGACAGCTTTTAATGTATAGAAAATAACCATGTAGCCACTGTGACTCTTTTGAATTTTATGTATAAAACAAAAAGGGGAATTGTGGGAAACAGAAGGATTTCTCCCAAGCTGTGTCCCCCAAATATATGCCAAACTTAGCTGCTTGTGAATGACTATACACTTGAAGGTCATCAGGAGTAGATCAGGGGTCATTCTCCCTAAGAGCTATCAGCCATCTAGAGCAAGCAGACACCACTGTTTATCCCACAACAAGTAGAGTCCACTCCCTTCTGATAAGGATAGTAGTTATCTGTTTCCTTGTAGGAGACACCAGAGAGGTCAAACCCTCCCAAGGGTGACCAAGATTAGGCTGCCATCATGAATCTAGGGTCTACCTTTCTTGTCACATGTGTACTCCCAATCCCTCCTCTTCCTATTGCGTGTATGTCCTTAGACCACCCCCTCTCATTATGGAACCTGTAGCACAACCCCTTCCTGTGATGTATGTCCTCACCTGTAATTAGGGGGCTTGCATGTCCCCAGAGAAGATAAAAGCCTGGGCTAGCATTAAATCTCTCTCTGCCCCTCCACCTGGACCAATCAGGGCTGAGGTGAGCATGCTACTATGAATAAAAAAAGAGTTATTTAAAATGCTGAAAAGTGAGGATGTCACTTAGAGAGTTAGGGTGCTCATGATAGGCTCTTTGTGCCAACATAGCACCTGTGAGGAGATAAGCGAGGAGTCTAGCCTGTCAATCAGGTCACAGCCAAATGGTGCCTCCTTGAGGGCATGGCCTCTTCATAAGGAGTGTCCTGGCAACCTCCACCCTTCTCTGCTTCACCATCCTGTTGATGAACAACTTTTACCCTTGCTGATGGCAGTCAGTCCTGGAGATGCAGCCACCACCATTGGTTCTACAAGACTTTTGTGATCTCCCTCCATTCTGCATCATTGAGTGTGGCTGAATGAGTCTGAAGAGGGATTTGTGAACTAGGATGGACTGTAGGGAGTAGTATCAGACTTATGGACTTGATCTGGACTAGGCTGTGATGGTTTCTTGATACATACTTACTTCTTAATGTAAAGCTCTCTTTTACACATGTATGAGTGTCACTGAATTTGTTTCGATAGTCAACCCAGGTTAACACAGTGCTCCTGATACAAGCCATGGCATTCTCAATTGCCTCATATGTATGTGGAAGTTGGACATTGAATGAGCATGACTGAAGAAGAATTTTATGCGTATGAATTGTGGGCTGGCAAAGAACATTGACAGTTCCGTGGACTGCCAAAAGGACAAACAAATCGGTCTTGGAAGAAGTGTGCCCATAGTGCTTCTTAGAGGTGAGGATGGTGAGTCTTCTCCTGACTTACTTTGGACATATTGTCCGGAGAGACCAGTCCCCGAAGAAGAACATCATTCTTGGTCAAAAAGAAGGCCCTTAACAAAGTGAATTGACAGAGTGGCTGCCACAATGGGCTCAAATATTCAAGTAATTTTCACAGGACCAGGCAGGGTTTCATTCTGTTGTGTCTCTATGAGCTATTGCTTAGCAACATTCATTCAGGATACAATACTCCAAGTTTATACATGGTTTGCAGATTTATTGCTGCGCTTTTGGCATTGCATAGTATTCCGTGTGTGCCCAGTTTGTTTCACCGTTCCTACACTGATGCTCACCTTAGGTGTTTCCAGCTTTTGCTGTTATGACTAGTGTTATGATGAATATGGGTGTGCAGATGTCATTTTTCAAAAAAATTGAATGAGATACAAATCTCCTATCATAGATAAAATCTCATTCAAGATGGGTCAAAGACCCAAATGTAAAACTTAAAGCTATAAAAATCATGAAAGGAAAAATATGGGGAAACAGGCATATTGATACATGACATAAGCACACTGTCAAAAATAACTAAGATACACAAACCACATAAGATAAAACAGAGGAATGAGACCTCCTAAATTAGGCATTTAGATGCATCAAAATACTTCACCAGAAGTGTAAAAAGAGCCTACAAAAGGGTTGTGAACAATGACATACGGAACAAGAGATTAATCTCTGAAATGAATAGAAGATTTCAAGGACAAAAAGACAACTAAATTAAAAATGGGAAGAGGACCTTAATAGACATTTCAAGCAACCATTGAACTGATTAACAAGTACATGAAAAAAATACTTGTGATTATTGGACACAATATAAATGTGACTAAAAAGAAGAGTGAGACATCATCTGACGCCAGCATCAATAGCAAAGTTCAAAATATCAGAAGACAGCAGATGGTGGCGCGGTTTGGCGGTCTCATAACCCTCACACACCGCTGTCGGGACTGTCACATGGGAAAGCACTGTGGGAAATGGCATAGCGTTTCCATACTAAGTGGGAAATAGAAAGACCACACGAACTAGTGACTCCGCAACGAGGCGCACGTCCTTTGGCTGCGTTCCACACAATACATAACAGGATGTGCTGAGTGGGAAGAAGGCAACAGTGAAAACACAGAGCGGTGAACTTGTCTTGATGAATTTGTACCTAGGAGTATATTTCGAAATGTGAGTAGGATTTTCTTTTCTGCTTCTTCTGCTTTTTTAAAACAGCTTTCTTGAGACCCAATGGACACATAATGTACTGTGAATATTTAAAATTTACCAGTAGTTGCTAAGTTTTACCATATGTACATATCCCCTGAAACCATTGAAACAATCAAGATAATAAAATTGTCCATCATTTTCAAAAGCTTCTATAATTTTCAGTCCTTTTGTAATTCTTTCCTCCATTCCTACTACTGTCGCATCTCTCCATTCCCAGACAACTGGAACTTTAACTGCATGTTTTTACCTGGCCTCATTCACTCATCATTCATTATGTTGTAACATGTATCCATAAACTAGTTGCTGGTAATTTGGTTTTGATTTACAGGAATTTCACATGCTGCAGAGTAGAATTATGTTGCCTTTGGTTTTTAGTGGCCCTGATCTCTCAAGAGAAGATTGTCAATCTTTTCTTCCAAGGTACTTCCGTGTAAATTTGAATTATTAACCTTTTGGTTAGTAGGTGAATGCTTTGCCATTTAGGCCTTAACATGTATCTACAGTTTGTAATTTTTACTGCTAAACAATGTTCTCTTGGATTATTTTTTATGGTTTGTTTATCCACTCATGTACAGATGGGCATTTGGATTATTTCCAGTTTTGAGTCATTGCAAATAAGGTTATTTATGATTTTATTTCTCTTGGGTAAATATTTAGGAATGAAATGACTGGGTCAGATGGTAGGTGAATGTTTATATATTTAAGAAATAGTCAAACTATTTTTAAGTGGTTGTACCATTTTGTATTCCTACCAACAGTGTATGAGATTTATTCTAACATTCCCACTTTTCCAACGTGTGCAAATTTGGTAGGATCATAGATGGGAAGGAGAGTGGACATTAGGATGCCCAGCTAAGAGACTGGACTTTGATTTGGAGAGTCATTGAAGGTTTGAGAGTAGACAAGGGACAGAGGTATGAGCTTTTAAGAAGATCACTGTCTGATAGTGAATTGGGGAGGAGATAAGCTAATGGTTAAGAACTTAGCTTATGCGGTTAATGAAATAGTTCAGACATGAAAAGATGAATTTCTGAACCAGGAGGATGGAGATGAAAATGAAAGAAGATACAAGTTAAGGAAGAATTAATAACCATTTTTTTGCTTTGTCCTTATAGGAATGGAAGGAAAACTTGACTTGTACTTCTCTAGCTTCAGGGATTAGGATAAGAGGGGTGCCATTCATATTAACAGAAAAGTGAGAAGGTGATTTTGAGGAAAAAGCATAAATTGGGATTTAACTATGTTGTATTTGAAGTGTGTTCAACTCTGATCCCATAATCTTTTATTTTATGTAAATGTTTCCACCCTGCTTCAATGACAAATGCATGTTAGGTGAGTGTATAAACATATTGAAAATGAAGTTTGTAAATTAGTTGGGAATAGAAGCTTCCAGCAGAGTGGAAACAGGGGAGAAAAGTAGGATTTAGAATTAGAGGGTAAGGGGCTTTGAGGTATGAGATAGAAGAACTGTGCTGACGTCTCTTTGGGAAATTTTACTAACAAAATAGCAACACAATTTGAGAAACATGGATGGTCATTATATTTCAAGGACCAGTGAGGGGTAACATTCTTGGAAATCTTGTTCTTACAATGGTCATTGCATGCAAGGCATGAACTATAGTATATGACAGATTCTTTCTGTTTGGTTTCCTTAAGTCCATCATTGGTGGGAACGATCCTGTCTGATTATTTCTCTTGGTATTTCTAACAATATAATCAGGAATTTGTTTCTATGGCTTTATTTTTAAAGATGAGTCTAGGATTCAACCAAAAGTATTGAATATTGAATGCAATTCTCAGATATGGAATATATAATTTTAAAGTTAGCTTCTAGGAAATTAGGTTTCAGGAAGTTTTTTTAAGTCATTTAATTCTTACATCCATCCATTGTGTCAAGCACATTTGTACATTTGTTGCCATCATCATTCTCAAAACATTTGCTTTCTACTTGAGCTCTTGGTATCAACTCTTCATTTTCTCCCTCCCTCTCTAGGCCCCCTCCCTCACAAACCCTTAGTAATTTATAAATAATTTGCCATGCCTTACACCGTCTGACGTCTCCCTTCACCCACCTTTCTGCTGTCCATCCCCCAGGGAAGGGGTTATATGTAGATCTTTGTAATCAGTTCCCCCTTTCAACCCCGCCCTCCCTCTACCCTCCTGGTATCACCACTCTCACCACTGGTCCTGAGGGGTTCATCTGTCTTGGATTCCCTGTGTTCCCCGTTCTTATCTGTACCAGTGCACATCCTCTGGTCTAGCCAAATTTGTAAGGTCTAATTGGGATCATGATAGTTGGGGGGTGGGGAGGGGTAAGCACTTCAGAACTAGAGGAAAGTTGTATCATTGCTACACTGCACCCAGTTTCAGGAAATTTTTATTGCACTTAAAAATCATATTTAAGTGACTCATGCCAAGTAGAAGAAAAATGTCTCTTAGATTTTGTGAACTAGATCAATGCTTTATGTGCTGTTGGCAACGTACATGTGCAGCCGCGAGAGTCTGAATATGTACCCACCACACTGCCATAGAACAATCATTTGTGAGAAATGCTTTGTGATCTTGGTGGTGTGGATTTTGAAGAGGACTTTCCGCTCCATTCCCACCCACAACTAGCCACACACCTGGGGAGGCCACATCTTCGCTCTGAAACAGTCATACAGTCATACTTAACAGTTTATTAGAGTGAAGGTGTTTAAGTGTGACTTTTTATTTTCTGCTCCTTTTTATTTATTTTTTTAAGGAAAACCCTGTAATGATGCCTCTGGAGACACAATGAGCTGTAGGGAATTCCTGCCAGCACTTTCATTCTTGAGCAGTTAGAATATAAATAGAGTGCTTTAACGATAGTTCGTTGATTTAAAGACAGTGCTCTTTGTGATTGAGACAAAAATTAAATATTTTTCTTTCATTCTCTTTTCGTTAGGTTGAGAGTCTCTATGGCAATGTTAGCATTTCTCAAATGCTCAGTGTTTGTTCCCTTGAACTAGCCTGAGATTTGACCCAGGCATCATATAACACTCCTGATCTCAATCGTACATATGGATATCTCTGAATGGCAACCTCTTTCAATGCCCCTGTTTGATTCAAAATCCTTCTCCTGATTCTGATACATCTCTTTAGCCTGGGAGGGACCACGAATGAAATGAACTGAACCCGTGTCTTCAACAAGCATCGCAAACCCGGATTGTGAGGATGGTCCAGGAACAAGTAACATTTCCTCATGTTACACAACAGGTAACCCTGAGCTATTGCTGATTTGACCTAAAAGCAGCAGTATTGGGCTTTATTGTATATTAAAATGGTTTGATCAGCTAATTATTTTGATGAAGGCCCTAAATGGCACAGGGGGTTTTGCAATGGTCTTCAGATCTACCTAGTAGCATCACAAAAGAAAGGTCAGGCAATAGGCTTCTAGAAAAGATCAAGGGAACCCTGTGTAGCAGCCATGACTCAGAACCAACTCGTGGCAGTGCTCCTGCCATCCTGTCTGTGCTGACTGATAGTGACCCCTGAGGCTTGCCAAGACTGTAGCTGTTTATGGAAGTAGAAAGTCCAGTCTATCTTCAGTGAAGCTGAAGAGTGGTTTTGAACTGTTGACCATGAGGATCACAGCCCAACTCATAACCACTACACCACCAGGGATCCTATTGTGGCTATATTTTTAATTGTTTTCTAAAGTTAGATTGTTGGCCTGTAGAATCAGAGGATTGTATCTGATTTTTCTTGGGTTCACAAAGCAATATCATTAAGCTAGCATTTTTGGTAGGTCTACCTAGCAAAGCTGTATTTTAAAAGTTTGGTCATTCCCTCAAAAGTTTATCAATATAACTCAAACCTGAAAAGTGACCCAAACAGCAGGGCACAGTGGCTAGAAGCACAGATCTGGAGTCAGACGCCACTAGAAGATCCTTCTTCATTAGACAGCTTTGTAAACTTTGGTAGTTACATCACTGTGTGTGCCTTGCTGGGGTGGTCGTTGTTAGGTTCCATTGAGTCTTTTCCAACCCACGGTGACCCGAGGCTCAAATGAAGGAAATACCATCTGATCCTGCGCCATCCTCACAATTGTTCCTATGCCTCAGTTCCCCCAAATGTCAAATGGTGAAAAATACTATACATTTCAAAGTGTTCTTGCAAATTATATAGTTTCTAATCTATATGGAATTGGAAATAAATAATAGAAAATAACAAGAAGAGACAAATAAATGAGAATATTCATTTTCAGCTCTGTTTATCCACAGATTCTCCTACGTGTGGGTGGATTGCCCTTCAATTCAGAGACATTTTAAGGGAATTATTCAACATGATAACAACTAGTATATCAGTTACCTATTGCAGGAAAACTCCCCCTGAACTTGAATAGTTTAAATCAACAAAAATCATGTATCTTCTTTCATTATTCCTTTGGAGTGGAAATCCATGAGTGGCTGATCCAGGTGATTTTGACTTGTGCCTTGCGTTCATTTATAAACAGATGGTAGCTGAGTCTGAGAACCTTCCAAAGGCTTCTTAACTCACATCTTGATTTTGGGGTTGGAATAACTGGACGTTTGGGGGGCATCTCTCTTTTTCTATTTTGTTTTTCTATACGAAGGTTTCAGTGTACCCAAACTTCATAAATGCTGGTTCAGAGTTCCCAAGATGTGTGTCCTAAGTAGAGAGAGTAAAGAAAAAGCTCAATCATCTTTTCTGACCAGACCTAGATCATCCGTATAATTTTCAGAACAGTTGATTGACTGAGGCAGTTCTGAAGTATCATTCAGGTTCAAAGAAAGGAACCCAGATCCTGCCTGCTGCAATGTAGCAATAGAAACATCACATTGTAAAATGAATTTGGGGTGGGGATATAAACTGGTATCATTTGGGAAGTTTTTAGCCTACCAAAACTGCCAAAGTGGTATGCCTACATCCCAACAAAGACAGAAACTTGAGACTCAGAAAAAAACCGGACTTTCACAGATTTCACTGTATTTTAAACTTACACAGAAGACATTGTTCTGTAGGTCTTCGTCCATGCATCACTTTCAAAACGTTCACTTTTGCGTTGCCATTGACTCGGTTTGGACGCACAGGAACCCAGCTGCAACAAATGAAACACTTCCCAACCTGCCCCAGCCGCACAGTTGTTCTGTGAGAGTCCACTGTTGGAGCCACTGTGGAAATCCATTTCTTTGAATGCCTTCCTCTCCTGGGCTGACTCTACGCTTTATCAGGCACGGTGTCCTTTTCTGGGGAACTAGTAGTCTCTCCTGATAACACGCTTAAGTACATGAGCTGAAGCCTCACCGGTCTTGCTGGCAAGAGCATGTGGCTTGACTGCCTCTAAGATTTGTTTGTTCTCCTGACTGTCATCGCCCCTTCAATCTTGTTTATAACCCTATCATTTAAATGTATCAGTTTTCCTCTGTTTTTCCTTATTCACTGTCCAATTTCTACATGCACGTGAGGTGATGGCGAGTGTCATGGCATGCGTCATGCACACCTGAGTCTTCCAAGCGACATCTTTGCTCTTTAGAGAGAGATGTTGGAGCCGAACATTTCACACACGAGACCTCCCAGGTGTTGTGTGTCCATGTAGGCCATTGCTACAACATTAATTTTTTTAAAAGTAGAACTCAACGCATTCTCAATCTTTTTGTAGTTAGCACAAACGAAGACAAAAGAACAGCTCCATTGCTTGGAATTCGGTTTATGCTGCTGTTGCGTGTGGTTTGTGCGTTCTGACCCAGTTACCCCACATATTTCAGAGCAGAACCACTTGGTCGAGGTTTCTTGGCTGTAGTCCGTATAGAAGTCACCGCCTGGTCTTTCTCCAGTCAAGTGCTGAGTGGGTTCCAACTTCCAAATTCCCAGTGAGCAGTCAAATTTTTAACTCTTGTTCCATCAGCACTGTTATATAAATACAAACTCTAACGTTTGGAAAAGTCTCAGAGTCCTGGGTTTAGTGTGCCGCTGTCCTTGTTTGACGCCGATCATGCCCTAGAAAGTCTACTTCTCAAGTCTCTTCATTTAACCCTTGTTGATGAAGCAATTGTTTAATGACCAGGGATCAGGCTATTGATATGTGAACCTGATTTGGAAACAGTTTAACAAATGCTCTACAAATCCTTGTTGAAAATTTTAACTGGAATGTTTTCATAATCATAGAATTATAGCATCAGCAGCCATGTGTTTATTCATTCTGATTATTTACCACCCTCTTGACATACTGACGTGGGTAAAGGGAGGTCATTCCCTCCAGCACCCCCCCTCCAGCCTTGGCTGGTCGTGGTGTACACTTGCTGGCTTGGATTACCATGGAGCAATCTGAAATACATTAGTATCAATGGAATGGAAATCTTAGTGGTTTAAGTATCACTACTAGTGTACACAGAATGACTAAAACTCTACATTCCTCTCCTGGCTGCATCTCCTTATTGTCCCGTGTTTCCAAAGTTCTGTCAATAAAGTGCTAAGTAGCTGACTACTTGGATAAGAGCTGGTATCAAAAAACACTTGAGACTTTGAGGCAGAAAGAGCTTTGCGTTTGTTTTTTTCACCTGCTAAAAATGGAGTTCTGGTGGGCACTTATGGAAACAGCGGAAAGTCGAAGGTAAAATAAGATTAGATTTTATTTATTAGCGGCCTTTCTCTTAAGTGAGAGCATCCAACAGACAGGTGAGACAGGGGCCCATTAATGACTGTCTGGATGGCAGACAGGTAGAATAAAATAGAAACAGCCATTTCTCGTTGGCTTTGCACTTTCTAAAAATAAGTAGGAAAGGCAGGGGGATACGCAGCAGTTCAGCATTGTTGACACGAATCAATTGTTTGACTGTGCATGACCAGCTTCTCTTTCCCGTGTGCACTTTTCCTCCCTGGGCCTCTGCCTTGCAGTTGTCCAGGCCCCTCCATCCTCTCCAGCCCGCCTACCTGGCACCGAACTCTGGAGCTCAAGATGGAACTGCTGACCAGCAGGATATTTGTTAATAAATACCCGAAGCCATAAACATTGTTTGCTGGCAAATAGCACCGATGGGGGTGTGGGGTGGGGTGCTATGGGTTCATAAGGGCTCTTGTCACTCAGGAAGTGTAAGACCATTGACAAGTTAGGAAATGCACCTCATCTCCTCACTTGCCAGGAAAAACACAACCTTCTGTGACGAGGGGCAGAAGAAACTGCTGGGGTAAGGCCTTTCTGTGCCCGCTGGCACCTTAACTTACCACTGCTGTGGTTCCTGCTGCTCGTCAGGCTTGGGCTTGGTGCATGTGCTTTTGGCCTGATTCGTCTTTCATTACTCTGGGTTGTGTAGTTCAGGAGGAGTGGAGTAAAAACAAAAATAAAAACAAAAGACCAGCTTTCTCCGGAGATCTTTTCCTCTTAATTGAAGTGAAAGTATTTTTTACTGGGGTTTTGAATTTCCATAGCATTCCCATTCAATCATAACAGCCCTGTTTTTATCAAGGCAAAAACAGCAAAGCACAGTAAGTTAGGTCAACAAACAGAGCTTAGGTTGTTGTTCAGTGAATTTTTTTTTACTTTATATTTTTTTCTTTTTTTACATTTTATTAGGGGCTCATACAACTCTCATCACAATCCATACATATACATACATCAATTGTATAAAGCACATCCATACATTCTTTGCCCTAATCATTTACAAAGCATTTGCTCTCCACTTAAGCCCTTTGCATCAGGTCCTCTTTTTTTCCCCCTCCATCCCCGCTCCCCACTCCCTCATGAGCCCTTGATAATCCACAGATTGTTATTTTGTCATATCTTGCCCTATCCGGAGTCTCCCTTTCCCCGCTTCTCTGCCCTCCATCTCCCAGGGAGGAGGTCACATGTGGATCCTTGTAATCAGTTCCCCCTTTCCAACCCACTCACCCTCCACTCTCCCAGCCTCGCCCCTCACACTCCTGGTCCTGAAGGTATCGTCCACCCTGGATTCCCTGTGCCTCCAGCTTCCATATGCACCAGTGTACAACCTCTGCCCTATCCAGCCCTGCAAGGTAGAATTCGGATCATGGTAGTTGGGGGAGGAAGCATCCAGGATCTGGGGGAAAGCTGTGTTCTCCATCGGTACTACATCGCACCCTGACTGACCCATCTCCTCTCCTAAACCCCTCTATGAGGGGATCTCCAGTGGCCGACACTTGGGCCCTGGGTCTCCACTCGGCACTTCCCCCTTCATTCACTATGGTATATATATATATATATACACACACACATACATATATATATATATATATATACATATACACACACACATATATATATATTCTTTTTTTTTTCATGATGCTTATACCTGGTCCCTTTGGCACCTCGTGATCGCACCGGCTGGTGTGCTTCTTCCATGTGGGCTTTTTTGCTTCTGAGCTAGATGGCCGCTTGTTCACCTTCAAGCCTTTAAGACTCCAGACACTATCTCTTTCGATAACCGGGCACCATCAGCTTTCTTCGCCACATTTGCTTATGCACCCATTTGTCTTCAGCTATAGTATCATGGAGGTGTGCAGCCAATGATATGATTTTTGTTCTTTGATGCCTGATAACTGATCCCTTCGGGACCACGTGATAACACAGGCTGGTGTGTTCTTCCATGTGGGCTTTGTTGCTTCTGAGCTAGATGGCCGCTTGTTTATCTTCAAGCATTTAAGACCCCAGTCACTATCTCTTTTGATAGCCGGGCACCATCAGCTTTCTTCACCACATTTACTTGTGCACCCACTTTGGCTTCAGCAGTTGTGTCGGGAGAGTGAGCACCGTAGAGTGCCAATTTAAAAAGAAAGTATTTATGCATTGAGGGAGTACTTGAGTAGAGGCCAAAGGTCCTTCTGCCACCTTATTACTAAACCTATAAATATAGGCACATAGATCTATTTCCCCATCCTCCTATATATATTTGCATTTTTATATTGTGTCGCTTTTCAGAAGACATGACCATGCAGTGGTTTAAGCTCTGGACGGCTCACCAAAAACCTTGTGGTTCAAACACATCAATCCTGGTAGGGAAATCTGAAGCTGTTCAATCCCATAAGGATTTCTATAGTCTTGAACACCCTGTGAGGCCGTTCTGTTTTGTCCTCTAAGGCTACTCTGAGGTGGAAAGGGTTCCATAACAGTGAGTTTATATAACAGTGAGTGAACTATAGAAGCTTTTTAAAAAAGTAAAATCGACTACATAGAACTAGTGTGAATTACACTGAGGTCTTATATAAACTGTGCCTTGGTGCTGGTGAAGTTCTGCTCTTACTTCTTAAACTTCTGACTACATAGTTACAGCACCAAAGGAATTTATCTCCAACCTATTACCTTAGAACCATGATGAAATAGAAATTAAATTACATTCTCTATATTGGGCAGAGAAGCCTTGTGGAGTGGTTATGCATTGGGTTGTGATCCACAAGGTCAGAAGTTTGAAACCACCAGTTGATCCATGTGAAAAAAAATGGATGCTTTCCACTTTCACGAACAGGTACAATCTCAGAGACTTAGGGGCTGGTTCTACTCTGTCTTATAGGGTTGCTATGAGTTGGCATTGGACTTAAAGGCAGGGAGTATGCTTTTCTGGGTTTTATGCTGGCCAGTGTTTCTCTCTGATGTACATAGGTTTGCTAAGAGGTGAAACTCGCCCAAAAGCCCCTAACGAAGAAACAACATACTGTTCATTGAGCCGTAGTGACACTTTTAGGGCAACCTTGGACTGCTAGTGCCAAGGTCAGTGGTTCAAACCTACCAGCTGCCCTGAAATGGAAAGACAAGGCTATCTGCTCTCGTAAAGATTTACAGTCTCTGAAACCCCTGACAAAATCACTGCGTTGCAACCGACTTGATGGGAAGGGATCCCTCCTCCCCCTTTTAATATTGTACTTAATAAAATCAGGAGAGTAGACTAACACATTTACAAACTTTTGATCTTGAGAGTTAAAGGAGAAAGATTTTGTACTCAGTGCTGAGCTGATTAGAATATGCAATGGCCCAGAATTCTTTCTTTGAGAATTCCAACCAATTGTGGTTTTGGGGTATTTACATGAGCGTCATGTTGCATGAGCTATGTGGGATCATGTTGTACAGGGTCATACCCTCATACATCAGGGAAACTAAGTCTAAAGACACCAGCTTAATTTTCCAAAGGTGAATGAGATTAAACTTCCACCTTTGGAATCAGACCCATATGTGTATTAACACAATCTGAATTCAGTTCTCTCCCCTTCTCTACCCAGCCCCGACCTCTAACGGAATGAGCAAAATCCAGTCCAAATTTAGGTTACTTTGCCCTTCCAACACTCTAGATTTTCACTCACCAGATTAATTACTTTCTATCGGGATATCAAACCACAGAGGAAGGTTGTATTAGAAATCTATTACCGGATAATGTTCCACAAAAATAGTTCTTTTGAAGCTTTGATTTGAAAGTCATGCACCTCATTAATCCAGGCAGCGGGAAGCCCGTAGACCTGTCTCTGAAAAGGGTTTGTTCTGAACTGGGGAAGCAGCTTGAATTCTCAGTATGGATGTACAGAGTTAAAGGCAAAGTTGGCAAGAAATGAGATCAAGCTTAGAAGTATGTATCTGTTAGTAATTTCCGATCCCCGTGACTAGAGAGCAATAGCATGTTTGTTCTCGAGAAGTTCTTTTGAAAGCCTGAACAGAGTAGAGAGTTGAAGTAGGATTTTAACTTTGATTTTTTTATTCTAATTTTAAGGTTTCCCTTCTTCCTAAATGTATGCTGCACAGTTATTTCTATAAAATTCTTGAGTCAGAGCAATGCTAGCTATTTTTATATGGCATCAGATTCTCTCTTCTACATGAAAAAATTGAGAAGTAAGAAAGAATTCCTTTGGGACAGAACATGCTCTGTAGCTTAAAAAATTCTTTTTCAGGTGACTTATCCAGGCAGAACTTGGCTGTCAGTAAAGATGTTTGTTTGGGTTGGCAATCAGTGTGTTTAGTCTGAGAGGCAGGCACCCTGACTTTCTGTTCAGAGGTGGAGGTGCATTGTCTTCATACTGAGAGAACTCAAAGAAACTGGTAAGACCGAGAAGTAATGCTCCAGCTTTATTTCACATGATCCATCGGATTTTTACTTCCACAAAACAAAACCAAACCTACTGACTCAGTGGAATTTTTTATGAGAATAAAATGTGCACATGTTTTGCAACATATGCACTGGTGACTAGGCCTAGGGTCACAAGGAGTACTTGAGGTTGAGGTAGCAAGAGGGTAATAATATCATAGTTCTTCTTTTGGAAGCTGTAATGGAGTTTTCCAAAGTGGACAATGGAAGGGGTCCAAACCACTCTAGAGACTCCCTTCAGCATTTCCCCTTCTCATTTTTTCTATCTTCTCTCTTACACACCACTCTATTCAGCAAATATTTATTTAACATTTCCTATAAAACTTAGCACAGTGGTTAAGAACAAGTATTCCCTCCAGACAGCTCTACATTACAGTCTCCCCGGGTGTTCAACACTAGAATGGGGGCAGAAATAAAATCTATATCAATGGATACAAACCAAATTCAATTCTCTGCATTGATTCATGATGACCCCGTGTTATTGAGTGTATCTGAGAGTTTTTGTGAAGTTTGGTTCCTGGGCTGTCACCCAGCTGGGGACTAGCAACCTCCAACCCTGTGTGGATTTTGAGGGTCTAAAGAGAAACTGAGCTCACAGCCACATTAGCACACAGTAGCAAGGAGTTAAGCCACTCATTTCTGAGAGCATTGGACCGCTTCAAAAGAAATGAAGCGGGTTCCTCTTGAGAGCTGAGCTGAAGACATTGGCTAGGGGAACGCGTCTAGTTTTTAGATGGCACTTTCAAATGGCAGGTGGTTGCTGCTCTGCACATGGTCAAGCAACTTTCTAACGACTTAGTTCATCCTTGAGTCTCATACCTTGTTTCTTCCAGTCTTCTCTGGGCTGCTGCTCTCCATCGGCAAGTCTAAGAAAAATCTTTGAATACAGTCCTGTGCCAGAACGTTACTGGGGCCTGCCTTCAACGTTCCGGCGTTTCCCAAGCCAATTCTCACAGAGTCCTTTGTTCATTCACTTTGCAGTCCCTGTTCTGTCCCTGTCAGTATTATAAGGTTATCTGGGCTGTAATGTTTTATGGAAGAGATCCACAGGTCTTTCTTCTGTGGTGTAGTTGGATCAATCTCTCTCTCATTTTGTTTTAAAAGATCATTTTATTGGGAGCTCCTACAACTCTTAAAACAATCCACACATCAATTGTATCAGGCATATTTGTACATATGCTGCTCTGGCAGTGCGATAATATGTCAATTTAAGAAGATTAAGAGCTAAGGGGTGGATTTAGCTTTTCAATCAGGTGTCAGTTTGATGACCTCATTTGGAGGCACTAAAGAGATAGTTCACTTGACGTGGGGCACATGCTCACTCCCTGAGACACTCTCTACTGACAAGACACATGGGTCTATGCTGATGGCAGCGAGAGCTAGACCTGGAGAAGCCATGTAGAGACCCACGCCAGTGCTGAGAGGCTTCCAACATCACTGGATCCACTGGCCTGTGATTGTCCTGCATTCGGACTTTATAAGTTTGTATCGGACATGTGGGCTAATATCATACTTATGGACTTGATTTGGACTGGGCTGGGATAATTTCTTGATATTCAATTGCTCTTATATATAAAACACTTTCTTATACACAGATGAGTGTGTCTATGAATTTGTTTCTCTAGTCTGCCCGGACTGACAGAGTTGTCATCATGACTTTCTATTTGAGCCCTCCTCTTTTTTACCTGACCCCCCACCTTCCCATCCTCACGAACCTTTGATAAATTATGAACTATTATTATTTGCATATCTTATACTGACACCCTGTCACCCTTCACCCATCTTCCTGTCATTTTTTCCTCCTGGGGGAGGGTGTTATGCGTCCATCATTGTGATGGCTCCCCTTTCCTCCCCTCTTCCCCCAACCTTCCCTTTACCCTCCTGGTATTGCTATTTCTGTTCTTGAGGGGTTTATCTGACATGGATTCCATGCGTTGTGGGTTCTTACCTGTACCAGTGAATATGATCCAGTCTAGCCAGAAGTGAAAGGCAGGCCTGGGTCATGATAGTGGTGGGTGGGAAAGCCTCAAAGAACCAGAAGAATATTGTGTATTTCATCAACTGTGTCCTGGTTGACTCATCCTTTCTTCATGACTCTTCTGTGAGGGGATCTCCTATTGTCTACAGATGGATTTGGGTCTCTGCTAAGACTCCCCTGGTTCTCAACAAGATATGTTTTTTGGGGGGCGTGGGGTGGGGGGAGATCTTCTGATGCCTCTTACCTGATCCCAAAACACCTCATGGTCACAGGCTAGTGTGCTTCTTCCATGTGAGCTTGTTGCTTCTCTGCTAGATGGCCACTTGTTTACCTTTAAGCCTTTAAGATCCCAGATGCTATATCTTTTGATAGCCAGGCACCACCAGTTTTCTTCACCACATTTGCTTATGTATCTGCTTTGTCTTCAGTGACTGTGTCAGGAGAGTGAACATCACAGAATGGCAGGTTGTTAGAACAAAGTGTTGTTGCATTGAGGAAGGGCTTGAGCAGAGGCCAAAGTCCATCTATATCCTCAATATACTGCCATATAAATATATGTACATAGGCCAGTCAATTCCCCTATTATTATGAATGAATGTATTTACATATATACAGACCTATGTTTATACCTCTATCCATAGCTTTACTTCCTGACTGAAAGAACTAAGGAAACTAAGGGACAGAGAGGGCTACAGTGCCAACCCCAATCAGAGCCAACTTGATCCCTTCCCTAGAAGTATGTGTGACAGGTTGCAAACCAAGAAAGAAAGAGAGAGGGTGGGTATAGACCCCATATCAGTACACCAAGCCTGGAGGATGACACCCCTGCATGGAGCTGCTAACACACAGAGAGGACTGGAGGCCCTACAAAAGCTTGAGACATGCTGTCCCCTTGTTGGAGCATACTGAAACAGAGGATAATACTGGGGACACATGACAGGGAGTGAGTCAGACCTGCATCCCCAACAGTGGGGCAAATCAAGAAGGGAACATAACACATCAGCAACTGGAGCAAAGCAAAACCAAGCCACAAAGCCCCTGAGGATCCCCCCAAATATATTTCAGGTTAGGAGGGACAGTACCCAGAATCCCCCAGTGCCAGTGAGGAGATAGTCATAAAGGTTAGCACACAGACCTGGAATTACATATGCTTTTTCTTGTTTTCTCTTTTTATTCAATTTTTTGTTTTCTCTTTTTCTCCTTTATTGTTGACTCGCCTATCTATATAAGATAGGCATGGAAGGCAAGCCTGAGGAGAAATCAATGGGACCGATGGTTCCAAAGGGACTTGGGGGGGGGGGGGGGCGGAGGAAGCGGGGGAAAGGAGCGGTGAGCAAGTAATGCCAGAGACAGGGACCAAGTAGGGAATTAACAGCAACAATGAGGAGGCCGTAGAGAGCTTGGTGGTACGGGAGCAACAGCAATCTAGCTGAGAGGAATTACTAAGAGGCAGAAAAGGGCCAATTTCTTGATTTGTAGTAGAGCTCAAAGGGTCTGTACCGCCAAGGTATCTTCAATCATGGATCTGTTTGCTGCTGTTGTCGTTAGATGCCATTGAGTCAGTTCCAAGTCATAAAGACCTCGGGTACACCTGAATGAAACATGGCCCAGATCTAGCCACCCTCGCAATGGTTCTTATATTTGAGCTCACAGTTGCAGTCACTGTGTCAAGCCATCTTGACAGTTTTCCTCTTTTTCTCTCCCTCTTCACTTTACCAGGCATGAGGTCCATTTCCAGGGACTGATCTCTTGTGATAATGTCCAAAGTATGTGAGATGAAGACTTTCTATCCTTGTCTTTAAGGAGCCTCTGGCTGTACTTCTTCCGAGACAGATTTGTTTCTTCTTTTGGCAGTCTGCGGCACTTTCAATTCTTTGGTACACCATTATTCAAATGCATTGCATCTTCTGTCTTATATGCCTTCACATCCTTATACAATGATATATAGGATGTCATCAAATCAGGGTCAAAACCATAATCCCCATTCAATATTTAGTGAAGTTTCTGATTGTGGTAGTTATCTAATCATTTGATGATTTGAGGATTAAGAGTGTAGGGGTGGAGTCTAGACTGTCAACCAAGATATAACAAATGAGACCTCTATGTAGGCATGACTTTCTCCTGAAAATTCTGGGAACTCCTGTATTTTTCCTCCTTGGAAGTGGGAGACATTTCTCTTTCTGTGTCTCAGCTCACTCCCTGGGAGACATTGGAGCCGACAAGACACACGGAAATACACTAGCGCCCTGAGCTGGAGAAGCCGCATGGACCTACCCTGATGCACCTAGACCTCTGAAGCTGAGAAGCTGTGAAGAGGCACCAGCCAGCACTGAGATGCTTACATCGCCACTGGATCCAAAGACTTTCTACCCACTGGTCTGTGATCTTCCTGCATTTAGCGTTATTGCACATGTTTCGTGAGTCTGAAGAGGACTTTATAGATTGGTATCAAGCATACAGGTTAATATCGAATTTATGGGCTTGGAATGCACTGGGTTGAGATGTTTTCTTAATGTACAATTACCCTTTATATAAAACTCTCTGTTATACACATGAGTTTCTATGGATGTATTTCTCTAGTCTACCCAGACTAACCCACTGATATATATTGGGTAAGCCATTTGATTGCTGAAAGTAAGGTTGGCCAGTTCAAACTCATCAGTCACTTTGCAGAAGTAAGAGCTGGGCGGCTGCTTCATAAAGAAAGCCACAGAGACCCTTGTTAGGGCCCTAGGAGCCCTAATCGACTTGATGGCAATGATTTTTTTTTAATTTAGAGGATAAAATAAAGGCGCTTATCACTATGAGGGGACTTCAAAAGTTCATGAAAAAACAAAATGGAAAGAATTACAATTTTCTATGAATTTTAAGCCCCTTCATACATACATAATTAGTTAACACATTTTTAGTCTTAAGAGTGATTTCTCTGAAAAAAAAAAAGACTCCACAAATGGGAAAATAAAAGCTAATGTGAGGACACTTCTGATTGCAGTTCTCTCTGGTAAATGTTATGTGGCAACTAATTCCGTTCTCTCTCATAATTATGATGGGTGATTTAATGTGTCAGCTTTGTTAGGCTACGATACTCATTGTTTGGTAAAACACTTGTCTAGTGGCTATTATAATGTTGTTACATGAGATTCAATCAGTTGACCCACAATAAAGCAGATTACACCTCATAAGATCAGTGGACTCCAACGAATCAGCAACAGACTCTAAGAGCAGATAGGGAGTTTCTTTACATCATGTTCTGCCTCCAGGCTGTAAAGAGAGCCAGAAGCAGCTGGCGTTTAAATATCAAGGTCGACAGTTCGAATCCACTAGACTTTCCATGGGAGCAAGATGTGACTTCTTGCACTCATAAAGATTACAGCCTTGGAAACTCTGGGAGCTGATCTCATCTGTTCTTTGCAGTTAAACTTGGAATCAGAACAACCAACCAAAAAAAAAGAAAAGAAAAAAAAGAGGATTGGGCTTGGTTCTCATTTTAGTCTGTCTTCACTAATCACATCACCTGATATACAGCATTTTGGACATGACCTACTGGAGTCTCCAGCCTTCAAACTTTTCCGTGACTAATGGTCCATAGCCTTTGGATTTGTTAATTCCTCTTCCCAAATATTTGTCTGCTTGTTTGCATATATCTACATATACTTATGTAAGCATATAGATCGATAAATATCTTAAACTCTAGTGGTGTCTGGGCTACCAATTAAGCTACTAACAACAAGCTCAGGGGTTTGAACACACCAATAGGTCTGAGGGTGAAAGAAGAGGCTATATTCTCCCATAAAAATTTAAATTCTCAGAAATCCAGAGAGACAGTCCTACTCTTTCATATACGGTCCCTACTTATTGGAATTGACTTGATGGAAGTGAGGGGGTCAGTTTCTTTCTTTCTTTCTTTCTTTCTTTCTTTCTTTCTTTCTTTCTTTCTTTCTTTCTTTCTATGTTTCTCTCTAATCATATCATCTATCATCTATCAATAATCTATCATCTATTTAATCTATATCTATGTTTCTATCACTGATTCTATTTCTGTAGAAAAACATAATAAAAGGCATGATCTTCCAGACATGAAAGAGGAAGGAGAACTGGCGTTTTCTGGAGAAATGCACTGCGGTGGTTCTTGTTGCTAGGTAACCTCTAGTCAGTTCCTACTCATGGCCACCCTATGGACCACTGCCTGGTCCTGGGCCAACCGCACAATTGTTTTATGTTGGAGCTCCTTGAAAGAGCTAAGAAGGAGGAATGTGGTAGCCAGATAACATGCCTAGGAAGAGCTTTCCTGCAAATACCCCCACTTGGAGGGAATCCTATGCTCCCTGGAAGTCAGAAAAACAAGTACAATGCTAATTACTGCAAATTTTCTTAAAGTGGGAGATCAGCAATGCCTACTGACTGTTACTGACTCCCTCTCACTATTAAACAGTAGTTCATGCCACTCTAGTGCACTCCCCCTCTGTTACAGGAGACATTATCTCCCTGCCCCATTTCAACCCACCCAGCCAAATCTCTCATTGATCAGGCCTCTGGGTGCCCTGTATGGATAGCAGACCACAAGGGGCAGATTGTTGCAGCCATCCTTGTCGCCAACAATTCTTTGTTTCTTATTTCCTCTTTCTCAATCACTCCTTCGCTCATATACACGCTCCTCCCCAGGCTGCAACTGTATGTACATACCATCCCTACCCAAAGAGAAGGAAGCCCCTCCCAAACTGTGGATGTTTTATTTTTGGCTTTTGTAGTCTCACTTTATTTTATTAGATTTTCCTTTTTGGCACTCATTGCCTATATTTATGTGGCCTCATCCTCCACACCACACCCACCATAACTAGAGCTATACATCCACATGATCACAATTAAGATTTAGATAGTTGAGCTCTCACACTGGTTCTTTAGCTGCTCAGTAAGAGCCAACATTTAGCGAGACCAGTTTGGGAATACCCACATTTCATTACTTTAGAGACCTTTCTTCTGAAGTGCCTTCATGTTGACCCTAACCTGCAACCTTACAGTAAACATCTGATTGCATTAAAAATGAGTACTACAATAGATATGATGGTTAGAATTCATGTGAACTAGATGCACTTGGGTGACGTTCAGTCTATCAATTCAGTTGAATCCTGGTGACACCTCCTTGGGATTGTGTCCTTTGATATAAGAGAGAGACTCAGCAAAGCACAGACTCATTGATACTTCTCTTTCTACTGAATCTGGATCCTATATCTAGTGTGTCAATTTCCTATTATCTCCTGCTGATTACAGGAGCCTCCTTGGAGGTGACCTTGGCTTTATTTTGACAACTGTGAATTTAAAAAGTCTGTGGCCCTCTTGTTTTTTAATCTTGAGACCTGTTTGTTAATTTCCAAAACTACACCATGAAACAGATGTGTACTTCTAATTCTACAACTGTGTTAACCATTTGTTGATATATATCTTCATATACATACATACAGACACACACACACACACACACCAAAGGTTTTGCTTCTCTAGATAACCCAACACCACAGAGGGTCTTTGGCATATAATGTGTTTGAAATTTAATGGCATATAATAAACATCTTAGACGTTAAATCTCTATGCTGATTTCCATATAGCCTTAGTTTAGTTTTATTTTGAGTGTCCTGTTTGGTTGCAATGTCTTAGAGAAAGTTAAAATAGAAATCATTTTTTATAAGAAAGAGCTTTATATACAAGAGCAATTGAACATTAAGAAAACTTCCCAGCCAAGTTCAGACCAAGTCCATAAGTCTGGTATTAGCCCATATGTCCGATAACAATCTATAAAGTCCTCTTCAGACTCATGAAACACATGCAATGATGCTAAATGAATCACAGGCCAGTGGATAGAAAGTCTTTGGATCCAGTGGCATTGGAAACATCTCAGTGCTGGCAAGATGTCTCTGCATCAGGGTGGGTTCATGTGTCTTGTCAGCTGCTATGTCTCCCAGGGTGTGAGCAGAGAGTTTTCCACCTCCAGGGAAGAAGTACCGGATTTTCCAGAATTCTCAGGAGAAGGTCAGGCCCACACAGAGGCCTCATTGTCTATGATATGATTGACAAGTTAGACTCTACCCCTGTACTCTTAATCCTCACATTAACAAATGATTATATATCTACCACAGACCACTTCTTGTCAATTTGATACTTTCACATAAATAGAAACCATTTTTATGCCTGCTAGGCGTGAATGATTTAAAATCAGGAAAGGTGTGCATCAGGATTGTATCCTATCACCATACAGATTAAGAGTCTTGGTGGAGCAAATATTCAGAGATACTGGATTATATGAAGAAGAATGTGGAATCAGGATAAGAAGCAAGTTTATTAATAACCTGTGACAAGCAGATGACACAGTGTTGCTTGCTGATAGTGAGGAGAACTTGAAGCACTTGCTGACTGCTCACCAATGGATTAATAAAGCATCATTATAAATGGAGAAAGATTGCAGTTCTCAAAGATTATGTCCTGTTTGGCTCCACAGTCAATGCTCATGGAAGCAACAGTCAAGATATCACATGACACACCGCATTGGGTAAATCTGCTACACAAGACCTCTTTAAAGTGTGGGGAAGCAAGGATATTGCTTTGAGGACTAAAGTGCAGCTGACCCACACTATGGTATTTTCCACTGATTCACAAGCATAGGAAGGAAGACCTAAAAATAATCAATGCATTTGAATTAGAGTGCTAGTAACGAATATTCGAAGGACAAACAAATCTGTCTTGGAAGAAGTTTGGCCAAAGTTCTCTTAGATAACCATAGCTATCGATGGAGAGCTATACTTCTCTAATACTTTGGACATGTTGTCAGGAGAGACAGCCCCTGGAGAAGGACGTCATGCTTTGTAAGAATTAGGGTTAGTGGCCAAGAGGAAGACCCTGAAGGAGATTGGTTGACAAAGAGACCTCAATAATGGGCTCACACATGACAACACTTGTGAGGATGGTGCAGGACCAGGCAGTATTTCCTTCTGTTGTGTGTAGGGTCAGCATGGGGCACCTAACAAGAAAAACAGTTGGTACTTTTTAGGTCAAGGATTACTTGGAATTACTCAAAAACCCTATGCCTTAAATTTTAGTCTGAAACAACTCTGCATTCTGGTTGGAATACTGGGGATCACTGTTGCCATCAGAGATCTACAGAATGTATCATTGATGTAACCCTCACAATATCATCATAGCTACATTTTAATTTACCGTTATAGTCCCTAAAAAAATCAGCTTAACATTGTTGATCATGACAGACTACTATAAACAGTGTCAGTTTTAATTACAATAGCTGGGCTTATTTGTTATTTTTGTTGTTGTTGTTGTTAGGCTGGGTTCTCTAGAGAAACAAAATGAGTGATGCTTGTGATGAACCGCATGGGGATGGACTCATATTCTCTATTATCAAGAGGGAAGCCTGTGGGGTCCATCCTTATTTACTTGTTTTGACACCAGCCAATTCTCCCATGCCACTCTACATCTCTTTTGAGTTGGATAATTTGTGGAAATGGTCACACAGAATTTACAGGAAAACCTCACATTTTAAGGGAGCTATTAGGAAGTTATTAGGTTACCACAAGTAAGGAGAAACCAACAGTAACGATATTGCCATTGATCTTCTCAGCAAACAGGGAAATCTTTCTTCAGTTCTTAGCCTATGAGCCACGTGGTCTCTGGGCCTTAGCCTCCATGGGTCAGTCAGCCATGCCCCCTGTCACTCTGTCCCACAGTTCCATGATCTTGGTTCAGATAAGAGGAAAGCACTCCACAGTCTAGGTGAGCACTGCTCCTCTGGGTCTCTGGGTCACAGTCTGTGATACATCTTGTCTTGCTGGCTGTCACTATTTCAGAGAGAAATCTTGAAGCTCTCCTCTAAGGCTCTCAGGATTTCTCTCTTCTGGAGTGATTTAAAAAATAATGAGGAAATAGAAGAGAAAGATAATAGTATTATTCCATGAGCTTTTGGAAAACTCTTAACTTTTTCAAGATTTATTGAAATTAGCCAGCATGTATTTTTTGAGTCTGTAAGCAAGTGGGTAGGAAGAAAATAAAAATGTTACAAATCTTGTTAACAATCCAATAAAAATGAGGTCTTTGGAAGACAAAAGAGCATCTTTATGGGTTCGCTTGTAACTAGGTTTTTCTTACATAGTTTTATCATAAAATCTTAAATTTTTGTCTAGCAAATTCTCCACCCATGGGTTTTAAGAGCATTAACCAAATAGTTTTTCAGCAAATACTTTCGTGAGGGTACTTACCTGGGATCTAATAAAATAAGTTGCCATTCAGAGACAAGGTGATCCCATGTACATCAGTGCAGAACTACACTTTTTGGGATTCTTTATCCTTGATTTTTTTTATGCTAGATTGCCAAGCTTTTCTTCCGAAGTGCCTCTGGGTGGACTTAACCTTGCAACCTTTCCTTTAGCAACTGATTGCATTTATAGTTATATACCTTTAAATAATCAAATGGAATATGATTAAGCATCTTCTGTGTTGCCATGAAACCTTATTTTAGGTTTGTTCTTTTTTTTAATTAAAATTCAGTGATTCTCAACCTGTGGGTCATGACCCCTTTTGGGGGTATAATGAGTCTTTAACTGGGGTCACCAATTCATAGTAGTAGCAAAATTACAGTTATGAAGTAGCAGTGAAAACAAATTTCCGGTTGGGATCACACCATCACGAGGTATTAAAGGATCACAGCATCAGGAAGGTTAAGAAGCACCTAGTTAAATACTCTTGCCTTCTTCTAGTTGTCACGTTTTAGGTCAAGGATTGCTCTTACGCAGTTTGGGTGTTATTATCAACATCGTTTCTACTTTCTCTTGTTATTATTTTCTGGAACTCTTTGTAAGCAGAGGAAATACTTCTTTTGTGGTCCTTTATGTTTGGATTTTCAATGAATGGTTGTTGAGTGAAGGGACAAGTAATTAGGTTGTTCTTTATGTGTTTTGATGCTGAGTCTAATTTATTTTTTAAGTGGTATCTGGAACAACAAAGAAGGTTGCAGGCCAGCTTGCATCTGATCCATGCAATTGTATAATGGCAGTTCATTATGGTTGGCTTTTAGAAACTACAATAGACTTTTTAGACCCATGTCTTTCATGTTCACATTATGAACCTTTTTTCTCTTGTCTTTCTATTTTTTGAGTTGAACTTTTGCTCTCTCTATAAGCCACTCTAGATTCCTCTCAAATCTCCTTTATGCTATTTAATTAAAACATCATGATGAAACACAATGGTTTAATATATATGTGCATAAAACTCCAACCTGTTCCACAGATAAAGGTTCTGTTTCATTTCAGTAACTTTGAATCCCTCATGTTTAAAATCCAAAATATCTCATTTATAACAAAGAAAAACATAATCCAACTTAATAGTCTCAAGACATTCACATAAAATTCAAAGTGATTAAAACCTATTAAATTCTAAAGATATGACAGGTTTAATTTTTTCTTCCTGAGACAGTATCAGTTAATGGATTCTGTGAAGAAAGTAAATGAAACATGGAGTCCTCTCAAAATACAGAACAAAGAATAACAACTTTATTTTCTTTTTAACAACAAGGCAAATGTAGAATGTATGAACAGATGTCTAGTATTTTGCTGCTACTTCAGTTGGCACAGTGGTTATACACTTGCCTGTTAACTGAAAGGTCAGAAGTACAAATCCACTAGCCTCTCCTTGGGAGAAAGATGCTGCTGCCTTCTTTCATAAAGATTACAATTTTGGAAGCTCAATGGACTATAGGTTCCACATATGGGTTCCAATTGCTAAGGAAAGTGACTTCCACCTTTGGAATGATTTTAAAGAAGGATTCTGACTTGATAATAATAAAGTCTGACATCTAGGAAATAGTATTATAGTTTTAGGAAATAGAATAGAAATACGCCTCAAGAAGAAATAAAGAGATTTTTGTGCCTGAGTGTCTGGTAGTGTGGCCAACTCCCAATTACCCATGGCATTGTGCAGTGGAGACGTACGGATAATTGACATCCACTCATAATCCCAAAGCCTCAATTTAGCCAACAGTTTCCATATCCTCTCTCTGAGAAGTATTAACCAGGATCAGAAGAGACTAGTTTTTGTTTTAGCTCATATTATTTCTCTTTCCCAGCTTTAGGTGGGCATCAATAATGAGCAATGTGTTGAACAAAAGGCCAGGACCCAGAGGGTAAAGGAGAAATCCATGGCAACTAGAGTCCACAATTGCATAATCAGCTTCAGAACAAGGGGAGTTGATAGTCTGTCAATTAGAAAGAACAAACTCCCCTGTGATTCCTTGATTGTTGAAAAAAATCCCCCGAATACACTTATCACAAAAGTGTGAATTCTACATACACCAGTGAGTTGAAAACTAGAAATAGATGTGACCTAGTACCACGCATGCTTACTTTGGCTGGAGCTTCTATTTTAGAGTTAGCTCCACTTGGATTATGCACCTTCCTGTGTTAACAGGCCACATCATGGCCAGTTGGTTTGACTTTGGTCCCCACCATCACCACAATGAGAGTAAGTGATGAGATTTACTGGGAAACAACTGGCGCCTGAAAGCCTTGCCCTTGCAAGTATAACAGGGCAGTTAAACATTGTTTTTGCCTCAAACAGGGTGAAATTCCAAAATACCACAGAGAGAGCAAGAGATGTTTTGCATTTAAGGATAAAGGCAGCACTACATAATCTATGTACATTAAAATAGATGTTTTCCCCCATTTGAACACTGCTCCATAATTAAATGTAAATGTCTCATTCCAGCATAATGTATCCATGTCTGAGCACATCAATAATATCCCCATGGAACTCCCGGACACACTCTCCCTTCTCTCTGCCTTAAATTGGATGAAGAACTAGAAAACCATTCCTGAAGCAGTTATGCAATCATCTTAGGTCTTTGGCCTAGGGCCTGAGAGAAGCTAGACCATGTCTAAATAAACGCAGGCTCCAAGCAAGTGAGAGGTAGGCACTTGACTTGAAGGAGTAAAATTTGAGCACTGAGCTACTTTACAGTCATTGAATGTGAAATCAATGCACTGGCAACTTGAGTGGAAGGATTTTAAAGAGACTGAATTAATAAACTAAATGCTTTGGCTTGTAGGTAAAAAAAAAAAACTAACCCAAAGAAAAATAATTTATAAAGTAAAACCCTTGCCTACCCCATTAAAATTTTTTGCTGTTGTTGTTTAAAGGTAATTACAGAAGAACTTCAAAAAGTTTGATAAAACATGGAATAAAAACAAATGGGATTTTCCCATGATTTTTAAAAAGCATTCTCATATGAGGAAGATACTGTGATTATTACAAGGGAAGGCCATTTTGCTCCTGTGAAATTTGAAAAACATTAAAAATCTGTTCACTAACAATATCTGATTAATTCAAATGTTTCTTTGCCATTGGCTGTTCTATGAATATAATTTCATGTACCACTGAAAAAAAGGAAAATAGATTTTTAATTTTCAGATTAATAATGGAAGGTATATTTGTTCATCAAAGAGCATATAGATAATAAAATGCTAAAAGTCATATGTTTCATATTAAAGATGATTCTTTATACAGTAAAGCAGAACTTAAAAAATTAAAATGGAGATCATCATTTCAGAATCAGGGGAAGATGGCCACCAGATGCTCACGCCCAGAGCTACAAGGAGATCAATGAGTGGGGAAATTTGGGGGCCTGATAGGGGTATCAAGTCTGTCTGTCGATTTCCAAAACCACTCAGAGCATTTCTCTGACCCAGAAGTGGACTCCCAGCCGATCACCAGGACTCCCTGCCGATGCCCGGGCTTTTTTGTGTGGTGCTCAGGGCGCCCACTCTGCCTGGACTGGTGCCACAGGGAAGCCATGTACACAGCTGAGGATTTGCCCGGCCTTGGCACTCTACGCAGAATCACCAGTCATTAACCCCACCCTGCTTAAGGGTGCCCAGGATCTGTGTGGGTGCTCCAGCCGGCATTACCTCCCTCCCCGCCCCTCCACCACCCGGCTGCAGATTCATGTCCCATCTGGGTGCTCCTCATGGGCCAGCCAGCCAGACTCTCCCCGCTTCTCCGGGAGGTGCGTGCCCAGTGCCACAGCACAACAAGGCAGATGGCAGAGGCTGAGGCCCTGCCTTTGTGTTCCCACTGCCAATCAGACCTGCCCACACTCAGTGGTCTCAGCCCAGAGGTGCTGGCACCATCGCTGTGCTTCTCACAGATCTGCCAGCCATCCCCCTCCTGGGCCTCCGCTCCCATACACACACATACAGAGGTCCCCATCCTGCCACACAGCTTCAGGCCTGCCAGGCAGCGAACACAAGTCTGGCAGAATTTTCTGCAGCTGTGGCATAAGGACCCAAGCATTTGAGGTTTACCTACTGCATTCTCCCTTCTCTCTGCTCACTCCACTCCACCCTTTGTGCTCCAAGTGGTAGAGCTGCACAACAGTGATGGCTCCACTCCCATCCGCCTACTTGAGGAAAGTGCCCCTAGACAGAAACAGATCATCCAATTCCCAACCCATTCCCTAAATATACTCCCCTGCACTGAGATCAACACTTTCTATCAGACTGCATCGTGCACAGCTGCAAACAACCCCTAAAGAGACCTGAAGGTGGCTGGAGCACAAACCACAGGCCAAGCCGAGAGGGAAACCACATCAGGACAAAGGTGAAGCACAATTCCTCAAGGCAGTTGACTAAAGGCAACCTGCTGAAACACCAACACCAACTTCCCAAAGAGAGAGCCCAGGGTTCTGAGACACCCGGGAAAATGGCACCTAGTTCCAATAAATCAACCAAAAAACAGTGAGCTGCTTCCATAGTTTCAACAAGAGAAGAGAAACAAAATCCAATGCCAGAGGACCACCTGGCCCTAACAGCAGTCATAGAAAAGGTAGAGATTGACCTCCCACAGAAATAAATCTTCAGAATGCTGGTTGGAGTCATACAGCACATGAGAGAAGCATTACAGAAAAAGGATGAAATGATAGAGAAAATAAAGGCCATGTACCAAAGGGAAATACAGGAGTTAAGGGGCAAGATAACAAAAGCTAATAGCAAACTCATGGACTTTTCCCAGAAAATGGAGGAGGCAGAGAACCGCCCCACTGACCTAGAAAATTCGCAAGTAGAAATTAATAAATGTGAGAAAAAGTGTAACAAATCCATCAGAGAAGCTGAAGAAAATCTCAGAGCTATGTCTGACGCTATGAGAAGGAAAAACATCAGAATGATCGGCTTGCCAGAGAAATGCACATCAATGAAACCAACATCCAAAATAGTGGTAGAATGCTTAGAGGAAAACTTCCCTAGCTTAATGAAGGAAAACCAGGCAACCATTCAGGAGGCCAAAAGAACACTAGCTATACTGAATCCCAAGAAGAAGTCACCAAGACATATAGTTGTTAAATGATCCAACTATAAGGAAAAGGAGAAAATTATGAGAGCATCTAGGGAAAAAACTGGCAGCCACATATAAAGCCAAGCAGATAAGAATATGCTCAGACATATCAGTAGACACTATGAAGGAGACAGTGGAGCAGCGAATTCCAAAAATTGCAGGAAAATAATGCAAACCCAAGAATGCTCTATCCAGCCAAATTATCTATCAAAATTGATGGAGAAGTGAGCATCTTCCTGGACAAGAAAAGTCCCAAAGAATATGCTAAAAGCAACCCAGCACTACAAAAGATCCTTGCTGACCCAGTATGGGCAGAGGAACAGCACTCACCAAGTATATAGAAGAGATTGCCACACAGAGCAACTCCAGCTAGAGACCACCAAAGGGAAAAAAAAAAGCTCCCAAGATAACACAGGCTCAACAATGGAAAGAAGGCAAGAATGAACCACAAACACACGTATGCACAGCCCACGGAAAAGAAATGGAGGTAGGAAAACATCCAACATAAGAGAGATAAAATAACACTACATAGTTCACAGACAGATGTAACAACCCTGAATATCAATGGATCTAACTCAGACCTTAAGAGACAGAGACAACAGAGTGACTTAGAAAGCACAACCCCTCCATCTGCTACCTACAGGAGACACATCTCAATATTACAGACAATAATAGATTGAGAATCAAAGGCTGGAGAAAAATATACAAAGCAAATAGCAATTCAAAAAAAAGCAGGGATTGCAATCCTAATCTCAGATAAAATTGACCTCAAAGTGCAAACCATAAAATGAGATAAGGATGGACACTATATAATGCTCAAGGAAACAGTACATAGAGAACCACTAAGCATTCTGTATGTTTACTTGCCGAACAAGTGTTCAGCGGAATATGTCAATCAAACACTCCAAAAGATGAAAAAAGAAATCACAGCCTCAACAATTAAAGTAGGTGACTTCAATACACCACTATCTGAGATAGATAAATCACTTGGAAAGAAACTCAACAAGGAGGCTAGAGATCTAAACTCTACAATTAGACAATTTGACCTGCTAGATATCTACAGACCTCTCCCCCCAAATACAAAACAATCCACATTCTTTTCAAGTCTACATGGCACATATCTGATAATAGACCACATGCTAGGGTATAAGTCAAACCTACATAAATTTAAGCACATTTATATCATGCAGACCTCTCTCTCTGACCACTGTGCCATAGATTGGAAATCAACAAAAGGAAATAAAAGAATCAAGGGGAAACAATTGGAGAATGAATAACTCTATTGCAAAAGGAATACACATTGGCTCAGATCAGAGATGAAATTACGAAATTTCTAGAAACCAACAAGAATGAAAACACGATGTACCAAAACTTATGAGACACAGCAAAGGCAGTCATCAGAGGAAGTCTCATAGCATTACATGCACACATAAAGAAGGAGGAGAGACTTATGATTGATACACTGGCACAAAATTTTCAGCAACTAGAACAGAGTCAACAAGACAGTTCAACTAATAGCAAAAAAAAAAAAGAAGTAATTAAAATTAGATCTGAGATTCAGGAGAGAGAAAATAAGAAAACTATGGAAAAAATTCAATGCTGCTAAAAATGGATTGTTCAAAGGATAAATTGAATCAACAAAACTGTCGCAAATTTTACCAAAGAAAGGAAGGAACACATTTCAATAGCGAGGATGAGGGATGAAAGAGGGGATGTCACAATGGACCATAGTGAAATCAAAAGGTTAATTACACAATACTATGAAGGACTGTACTCCAATGAATTAAAAAAAAAAAGACTTGGAAGACATGGACAAATTCTTGGAAAAACAATCCATCTGTAGCTTATCCCTAATGGCTATCAAAAACCTCAACAGACCCATAGCAATAGAAGAAATAGACAAGGTTTTTAAGGGATTAACAACCCCAAAAATCACCTGGACTAGATGGGTTTATAGGACAATTCTATCAAGCATTCAAGGAATAACTGACACCAACCCTACACAAACTCTTCCAGAAGACAGAAAAAGATGGCAAACTCCCAAATTCCTTCTATGAAGCTAGTATATCTTTGATACCTAAACCAGGCAAGGATCCCACAAGAATTGAGAACTACAGATCAATTTCCCTAATGAACATCGATTCAAAAATCCTTAACAAAATACTAGCCAACAGAATACAAAAGAATATAAAACAAATAATTCACCATGACCAAGTGGGATTTATACCAGGGATACAGGGATGGCTCAATATACTAAAGATCATTAGGATCATTCGTCACATTGAAAAGAAAAAGTATGAGAACCACATGATAGTATCGATCGATGAGGAAAAAGAGTTTGACAACATCCTATACCAATTCATGTTTAAGACATTCAAGAAGATAGGAATGAAAGGAAAATTCCTCAATATAATACAAGCTATATATGAAAAACCAACAGCCAGTGTGGTAGTCAATGGATAATAGAGGAGACCAATTCTTTTGAAAAAGGGGAATACACAAGGATGTCCCTTGTCCCCACTCCTATTTAACATCGTGCTGGAGGTCCTAGCTAACAATATAAGGTAAAGAAAGGGCATCAAAAGTATTCTTCTGGGGAAGAAAGAAGTGAAACTATCGTTATTCACAGATAATATGATTTTATATATGGAAAATTCTAAAAGTTCCATGAGAGGAGTACTGGAAGCAATAGAGGAATTTGACAGAGTATCAGGTTACAAGATCAACAAACAGAAGCCTATCGCTTTACTGTGCACATCGGACAAGGACACAGAAGAGGAGATCAAAAGGGGGTTACCATTCACAATAGCCAAACACAAATTGAAATATTTAGGGATATACCAGACACAAAAAAACCAAAAAATCTGTACGAGGAAAACTACAAAACACTATTAAAAGAAACCAAGGGTGACCTCAACAAATGGAAGGAGATCCCATGCTTGTGGATGGGTAGACTCAATATTGTAAAGATGTCAATTCTACCCAAGTCACTATATAAATTCAATGCTATCCCGATCAAAATTCCAGCAGCTTTCTTCAAAGTGTTGGAAAAAGTGATTACCAACTTCATTTGGAGAGGGAAGAAATGGAGAATTAGCAAAGAATGCCTCAAGAAGACGGAGAAAGTTGGTGGGCTTGCTTTACCCGACTTTAGCGCCTACTATACAGCCACAGTGCTCAAAATAGTGTGGTATTAGTATAATGATAGCTATTCAGGCCAATGGAAAAGAATTGGAAACCCAGAAATAAAATCACGAGAATACAGACAACTGATCTTTGATAAGGGCCCCCAAAATATTAACTGGGAAGCGGATGTCCTCTTCAATTCGTGGTGCTGGAAAAAATGGATAAGTAGCTGCAGAAAAAATGCGTCAAAACCCTTACTTCACTCCATACACAAGAATAAACTCAAGGTGGATCACAGAACATGAGGTAAAACCCAAAACTTTTAGGACCATCAATGAGGGAATTGGGACAAACCTGAGAACCTTGGCACAGGGATTACATTGGCTTTCAGGAATTGGGAAGGACACAAAAACAGAAGAGGCACAAATTGACCAATGGGATATACTAAAGATAAAACACTTGTTTACATCGAAAGAATTCGCCATGAGAGCAATAAGAGAGACCACAGAATGGGAAAACATCTTTAGCAATGACACATCAGAGAAAGGCTTTATTACTAAAATCTATAATACTCTGTTAACCTACAACAAGAAAGAAAAAAAACAACAACAAAAACCAATTGTCCACTCAAGAGATGGGCAAAGAACCCAAGGAGGGGTTTCTCCAGGGCCGAAATCCAAATGGCCAATAAGTATATTTAAAAATGTTTCAGAGCTCTAGCCAAAAGAGACATGCAAATTAAAACAACTATGAGATACCACCTAACACCCCTAAAGATATCCCAGTTAAAGAAATCAGAAAGTAATGTGTTGGAGGGAATGCAGAGTGATAGGAACTCTTGTCCACTGCTGGTGGGCCTGTAGGTATGTATAGCCATTATGGAAATCAATTTGGCGATATCTAAAACAGTTGGAAATTGAGGTACCATATGATCCAGCAATCCCCCTACTGGGCATATACCCAGGAGAGACAAAAAACAAACCACGGCCAGACATCTGTGCCCCAATGTTCATTGCCGCACAGTTCACAATTGCAAGGAGTTGGAAATAGCCCAAGTTTCATCAACAGATAAATGGATTAAAAATAAACTCTGGTACATACATATAATGGAATATTACGCATCCCTAAAAAGCAGTGATGAATGCACGAAGCATGTTGCCAAATGGGAAGAACTGGAGGAAATTATGCTAAGTGAAGTAAGCCAAAGACAAATGAACAAGTACTACACGAGTTCCCTGAAGTAAGCTCATAAAATTCACAAGGATCATAGGGAAGAAGTAACTGTATACATATATCTCTGGAGGTGAGGTCCAGGTAATATGGCAGGGGCCAGACTAAACTCAGGGATACATAAGTGATACATATGGTAGCCCACCAAAAAGGAGAGAGGAAAAAAGACACGGGTAGCCGGGAGAACAGGGCACTGACCCATAGAGAGGGAGGGTGTTGATTGTGTCTTCACAGGGGAAGAGGGACCAGACTTCAACCCAGTGCTTCAAGACAAGAACACAACACACTGACATGAGCAGAAACCAATAGAGAGGCCTGAGGGGCTGGTCCCATTACCAACTAAGTGGACAGCACCACCCTCCCCCCAGGAGAATTCACTTCAGAGGACAGCACTGAAGCTACAGTTCAAGAGAAGAATTTGTCTGATCAGAGCACACAGGAACCAATGAGGAGGGAAGTGAAACAAAAGAGTGAAGCACATCCTGGCTCACCAAGCCCTGAGGACAATGTTTCTGCTCAGAGCAGCAATGCACAGAGCACATGGTGGCAATTGTGCCTGCCCTGAACCCACTACACTGAAGCCAGTCTCTGGGGGCATGCAACAGAGCAGCAGGGGAGAACAGTGTAATGAAGTCCCCAGGGATAGATGTGGGGCTAGGGCATGGCACCCCATTAGACTCAACTGGAAAGCACTCGTGAAGGACAACAAATGGACCCTGAATTATTTATAGGGTTTTTGTGTGTGTGTGTGTGTTGTTGTTGTTGTAGCTATTGTTTTTCTTTCAATTGTTGCTTTGTTGTACTCAGTCTTGTGATGGTACATATTGTTGTTGCTGCATGTCTACCTGGAAGGGATAAGTGAGATAAACAAGCTGGAAGATAGAACAACAGGATGACAGTTCCGGGGAGACATGGGAGAGGGGGAGGCGGGGGAAAGGAAGTGGGTGTTAACAAACCCAGGGACAAGGGCAAGTGATCCAAAATCTGGCACGGAGGTTGTAAGAGGTCTGGCAGGGCTGGATCAAGGCAATGTAACCGAGAAGATTTCTTGAAACCTAAATGAAGACTGAACATGATAGTGGGACAAGAGGAAAGTACAAAGAAATAGAGGAGAGAAGCAGGAGATAAGGGGAAATAATAGAGATCTTAATACAGGTACATACAGATGTAAATATATTTACATATGATGAAGGGGAAATAGATCTATGTACATATATTTATAGGTTTAGTATAAAGGAAACAGATGGACAGTGGGCCCCTACTCAAGTATTCCCTCAACACAAGAACACTTTGTTTTAATAATTCAGTAGTCTGAGATGCTCACCTTTCTGGCACGATCACTGAAGACAATGGGTGCACAAGCAAATGTGGTGAAGAAAGATGATGCCCGGCTACCAAAAGATATGGAATCTGGGGTGCTATACGCTGGAAGATAAGCAAGGGGCCATCTAACTGAGAAACCAAAAAGTCCACATGGAAGAAGCACAGCACCGAGATCACAAGGTGTCGAAGGGATCAGGTATCAGGCATCAAAGACCTTCCAGTCTCAATTATATAAAACATCAGATACAATTAGTTCTACCTGATGTGTAGGTTGGTATAAATATTTCTTAATTTGCAATGGCTAAAATATTACATCCCTGATTGTCTTAAGGTGTATTTTCCAAGTAACAAAATAAAAATACCTTGCTGTGAGAACAAATTTGGGATGAAGTCATAAAGAGTTTTAACCTTCTATAGATGCCAATGAAAACAAGAACCGTGAAATTGTTTTCTCTGACCTGTTCTGTCTTGTAGGCAATTTTATATTCATTTGCAAATGTTACTCCAGAATAAAGCAATTACATTTGGTGAAACACATATGGAAGTTGAGGCCCTAATACTCCACCTCCTTCTTTCAAGCCCCCCTTCTTCCCTTCTCTAACCTACATACAAAAAAACCATCAATAGATTCCAGCTGGCTCCCTGCACTGAAACAGTTCAGAGAAAGAAAATCCCAACTTGAAAACCTTTGTAATGATCTGTTTGATAAAGCCATGGAACTGTAAGTCTCTCACAATGAAGCAAAAGGAAAAAGGAAAAAAAAAAATTCCCAGCCAAGTTTTATACTGATGAAGAGAAGTTTAGATATCACTTGGACCTGCATCTAACATCAACAGTACCACAATTAATAACAGCAAGACCTATGGAGCTCGTCATTACCTCACTGTCACAAAAGAATGTGCTTGCTGCAATGCATTAGGCTGTTCTTTGACAAGTTTAAGACACTATAATGAACCAGTTGCATGGGACAGACAGATAAAGTAATCCATCAGATAAATCAGTTCTTTATCCTAGTCATGTTTGTATTCAAATGTGAAGTTCATGAGGGGGTTGGGATAGGGAGAGATTTCTTTGTTATAATGTTCTAGACAGATTTTCTTTTCTTTTTCCCCCTACCTAAGGTCCAAGTTTTTGTATACATTGGACAAAGTGCAATAAGGCTCAGAGAAAAGTTTTGTAAACTAAAACTGCTTTGTAAATGTTAAGAGAAAGATGCAATAATTAAAATAGACTCCTGGGTGCAAATTTTATTGAGTAAATATTTATGGAATACTCACAATGCTTTAACCAGGAACTCGGGTAGTGTAGTGGTTAGGGTTGGACTGTCAATTGCAAGGTCATTTGAAACCATCAGCTTCTCCAAGGGAGAAAATGACTGAACCCACAAGGGCAGTTCTACCCTGTCCAACAGGGTGGCTAGCATATTAAAGGTCCCAAGCCAAAGTTGGTTTCTTGTTCATTTTTGTAATTAAAGTTTCATTGAACCAACATATGCCAATGTTTGCACAGTATCCATGGCTGCTCCTATGCTATAAAGGCAGAATTGAATAGTTGTGATCTAAACAGTCATGTGCAGGCAATGCTTAAGGTTTGGTTCCCTGGAAAAGAAGCCCTGATAGATGGTAGTTGCCTGCTTTCAAAGTGTAAATCCTTACCCGCTGCCAGGGATGGTTGCAAGCTTTCAACATACTACTGTCACTGAACAGAGATTTGGGAAGAGATGTGTAGTCGGTACTCAGAATGCAAGCATTTTATTGAACTTCCTGGTACTGTACATCGCAGACATTGTGTCTTTTACAGATCACAGGTTTGTGCCAACCCTGTGCCCAGTATGTCTATCGGCACCATTTTTTCCACCAGTAGATGCTCCATCTCTCTGTGTAATTTTGATAATTTTCACAATATTTAAAACTCATTCTATGATTCTGTTATTGCCCATTTAATATTAAAAACACAACCTTTACTTATAAAAACTGGAAAAACAAAAATTTTGTGGCCTGCTTTATTGTGTTATTAGCTTTATTAGAGGGGTCCAGAATCCATACTATTTCTGACATATGTCTGTATAGCACTTCATTCAGATGATAAAATAGATGTAAATAACATACACACATAAAAGTAATGTATAAAATAACTAAGAAATGATAAGGTTTATATCTGTATTTATAATTGTAGATAGAACCCAGGAAAAATTTTATAACCTATAAAAATTCTGTAAATTCAAATGATCATATATAATGTTTTAATTATGCTATTAATATAGTCATTTAGTTTCAAATGTATACAATTGCATTTTAAATATAAGTAGTCCCAGGATATAGTGTACTGAGTTATGATATTTTATCATATCAGTGTTGTGTGTGTGTGTGTGTGTGTGCGTGTGTGGTAATTCTCCATAATCAAATTACATCTGGGATACAAGAAAATGGAGAAGCTCAATATGAGCACCTAAAGCCAGGCCAGAGATCAACTGAGGAAGCAGACTGTCAATTGCTTATGTGTAAATTCAGATTGAAGTTGAAGAAAATGAAAACAAGTTCATGGGTCCCAAAATATAACCTTCAATATTTCCTATATTAGGCAGTTGATGAGAGAAACACCCAGTGAAGCTCATATACGTATAAGCGAGAGTTTTATAGCAAGAAGTAATTCTCAATCAAGAAAGCACCCCATCCCAGTCCAATACAAGTCCAGTACTAGTCCGGGAGTCCGTCAGCCACATGCAATGCTGCAGAATGCAGGAAGATCACAGGATGGTGGCTGCAGCTCCTGTGGATGCAAGGCCAGTGGACACATGGCAGAGCTCCAGCACTTATGGGGTGGGTGGGGTGAGTGCAGCAATCAGGAGAGTAAAGTCAGAAAAAAAGAGGAAGATTCCCTGGCGCTCCTTATGCGAAGGCCATGCCCACTAGCAGGCATCCTCAGGACATTACCTGATTGGCAGGTGGGACACTACCTCTCTACTTACATATATCTCCAAGTGGACATAAAGTTATCCAACTATCATATATTACATGTGACATTTGAGGGCATCTCAATGACAGATTTTATTCATTGTACACTAATGACAGTAAATCTCATGATCTTGTGGGAGGAAATCCAGAATCTCATACATAAATAAAGCAAAATGTGATGAACAAGACAGGAAAGAAAGAAAAGATCAAAGACGATTCTCGAAGAAGACCCTGAAGCCTGCTTTGAGTCGTAGCGTAGCTGAAGCAAATGGAAGAAATGCTGAAGTCAAGGAGTTGAACAGACACTTTACAAGAGCAGCTTGAGAATACAAAGTAAATATTATAACAAAACATGGACATAGAGTTAGAAAACCCAAAGGGAAGCCCCTCAACAAATCTTTATTTCTTTAATTTTTTAATTGAAAAATCATTTTATTGGGGACTCTTACAACTCTTAAAACAATCCATACATCAGGTGTATCAAGCATATTTGTACCTAGACTGCCATAATTATTATCTAAACATTTACTTTCTATTCGAGCCCTTGGTACCAGCTCCTCTCTATTCTCTCTCTCCCCCCTCCCACCAAGTGAACTTGATAAATTATAAATTATTATTATTTTCACATCTTATGCCAATCGCTGTCTCCCTTTCTCCACATTTCTGATGTTGGCTCCTGGGAAGGGGATGGATGTGGTGTGTGATTATGTGTCTTTCATTGTGATCGGTCTCCCCTTACTCCCCTCCACTCCCCACCTTTTGCCTACTCTCCTGGTATCGCTACTCCCATTCCTCCTCCTGGATACGGTGTATGTGAGCTATTATTTCTTATCTTCCCTGTGGGCATGCTCTTGTCTAGGCCTCAATGAAAGGCAGGACTGGAGTCATGATAGGGAGGGATGAGGAAGCCTCAAAGAACCAGAGGAATATTGTGTGTTTTATCGGTGCTATACTGTGCCCTGGTTGACTCATCCCTTTCTTGTGACCCTTCTGTGAGAATGTCCCATTGTCTACAGATTAGTTTGGAGTCTCTGCTTCCACCCCCCTCATTCTCAACAATATGTTTCTTTTAGGTTTTCTGATGCCTGTTCCCCAATCCCTTCAACACCTCATGATTGCACAGTCTGGTGTGCTTCTTTCATGTGGCCTTGTTGTTTTTCTGCTAGATGGCCATTTGTTTAACTTCAAGCCTGTTAGACCCCAGATGTTATATCTTTTGATACCCAGTCACCACCAGCTTTCTTCACCACATTTGCTTATGCAATCAGCGCTTGTGCAGGGACGGTGAGCATCACAGAATGCCAGGTTGTTAGAACAAAGTGTTCTTGTGTTGAGGCAGGGGTTGAGCAGAGGCCCAAAGTCCATCTACTACTTCAGTGTATTGCCATATAAATATATGTACATAGGCCAGACAATACTTCTATTATTATGAAATAATGTATTTGTATATGTACACACCTATGTTTATACCTCTCTCCATAGCTTTACTTCCTAGCTGAAAGGACTAAGGCAAAAATTTAAGCTTTGTGTTACAAGATTGAAAGAAAGATTCTATGGAAAAATATTGAATAATGTGGGCAGCATCAAAAGCAGATTAAAAGAATATACAGAGTCAGTGTTCCAAAAGGAACTAGGCAACGTTCAACCACTTCAAGCAGTATAATATGAGCAAGAACCAATTGTGCTGAAGGAAGAAATTCAGGCTGCACCGAAATACCCAAAATGCACTGCATTACCCCAAAACACGGCTCCAGGAATTGATGGAATATCAATTGAAATGTTTCAACCAGCTGACAAAGCACTAGAAGCACTCACTTGCCTATGCTAGAAAATTTGGAAAAGAGCTACTTGGCCAAGAGATTAGAAGAGATTGATATTTGTACCCATAACAAAGAAAGGTGACCTAACAGAATGCTCAAATTATAGAAAAGCATCATTAAAATCACCTGCAAGTAAAATTTTGCATATGATTGTCCAACAATGGTAGCAGCAGTACATTGACAGGGTGGCGCCAAAGGTTCGGGCGGGATTCAGAAGAGAACAAGGGATGTCACAGATGATGTTAGATGGATCTTGGCTCAATGAAGGGAATACTAGAAAGATGTGAACTTGTGTTGTATTGTTTATGCCAAGGCCTTTGACTGTGTGAATCATAACAAAGAATGGGAATTTTAGAACAGTGAAAGGCTCCATCGGAATATGTGCAAGGAACGAGCGTATGTCATCATACTGTATGATGGGCAAAACATCAAGGAAACTGGTTGATATGAAGAAAAATGGAGCAGCAGAATTGGAGGAAGCCTTATTAATAACTTTAGATAAGGAGATGATACAACCTTGCTTCTTGAAAGTGAGGAGGACTCAGAGCACTTGCTGATGAAGATCATGGATTGCCACCTTCAGTATTGATCACTATTCAATATAAAAAAAACCAAAATTAACACAACCAGACCAGTATGTCATATCACAATAAATGGAGAAAAGATTGAAGTTGTCAAGGATTTGATTTGGAATTGATTGGATCTATGACACTATCCATGGAAGAAAACAGTCAAATGATGCATTGTATTGGGCAAATATCTGCACAAGACCTCTTTCCAGTGTTGAAAAGCAAGGATGTTACTTTGAGGAATAATGTGCACCTGAATCAAGCCCTGGTAGTTCCACGTGCATCATATGTGTATGAAAATGGGTCACTGCGTAAGGAAACCTGAAGAAGAACCGACACGTGTAAATTACAGCGCTGGCAAAGAATATGAAAACTACCATGGATTGCCAGAAGATCAAAAAATGTGTCTTGGGAGAAGTACAGACAGAATGCTCCTTAGAGCAGCGGTTCTCAACCTGTAGGTCACGACCCCTTTGGGGGTCAAATGAGTCTTTCACAGGGGTCACCTGATTCATAACAGTAGCAAAGTTACAGTGAAGAAGTAGCAACGAAAATAATTTTATGACTGGGGGGGGTCACCACCACATGAGGAACTGTATTAAAGGGTCACGACATTAAGAAGGTTGAGAACCACTGACTTAGAGGAAAGGAGGGTGAGACCTGGTTTCATGTACTTTGGACATGTTATCAAGGGAGACCAGTACCTGGAAAGGACATGGGGCTTAGTAAAGCAGAGAGGCAGCAAAGAAGAAGGCCTTGATATGATGGATTGACAGTGACTCAATTAATTGGCTCAAACAAAACAACAATGGTGAGGATGGTGCAGGACCATGGATGTTCCTTTTTGTGAATGCAGGGCTGCTATCAGTTGGATCCAATTGGATGGCATCTAATAACAGCACAGTACTGCAGCCTATGACTGGCTGATGTTATTTTCTGACGTTAACTCACAGGTGTTCAACGTTAATGCTTTACTGTTCAAGACACTGCCCTATAGCAAGTAAGACCTGTTTTACAGTGAAGCTAGTATTGGTGCTGAGTGGGAATGTTCAATTCTAGTGACATCCAACCATTGGACTGTTTATGTGCTTGACAGCCTTTAGGACTCGATCTTCCTTGATAAGACATTGGTGACAAGTTCATCAAAAAGCAAGGCTGTAGTGGTCTTCTGCAGTGTTTCATATCAGAAACTGAGTTCATTATGTTCATCACACTGTAATATGTATACTAACTGTGCTCACGATACTATGTGTAGCAAAAGCAAACATATGAATCTTAAACCCCCAAAGGTGATGCAGGCTTTAGATATCCAAATAATGATGAGAATCTTTAAAGCCTATGACCAATGATAATGGAAAGAGAATTTTGAAATACTATGTGAGCAAGGACTATCTTATTAGACCCTTTAGACCATCATTTTGATAACAATCGGATTTTGGAAGCTGTTAACAGAATGATCAGCATAAAATTGCCAATTTTAACAATGCAGAGGCAAGGCCTACTCCATGCAGTGGAGAAGCTGTTAATAATTTGGACAGAATACCAAAGCCAGAAAAGGAGGCCTATGTTGATTCAGATGAAGTCACACAGTATTTCTGTAAACCTGAAGGAAAGAAAGGAGAACACCATTCCAAATTCTTTAATTCTACCATGAGCTGGTCTCACTGCTTCAAACCCAGATTTGGCTTACAAAACATATGTGTTACCATAGAGGAAAGAGGCACTGATTAGGTAAGACAAAACGAAGACTATCAACCAGCTGTGATAGGGAAAATTCAAAGTATATCTTGCAGAGACTTCTTTATTCATTATTGAGCAGGAGAAAGACCAGACAAAAAATAACAATCAGATGAGAAAGACCATCAGCATGAGGTGGACAACAGAGAAAACGGGCACACTAGCCTGATTGGTGGCAGATCAATTCTAGGAGAGCTTCAATCTATTTTCAAACATACTCTACTTAAGGGAAACACATTTTTATATTGCTGGTTAATGATCAGAGAGAACTCTAATGAAATTTGAATTTATGTCAAGACTCATACAAAGTCAGGGCTTCCACTACTGTAAACTGTGGCCTTCTGCAAACTAAGTGCTTAGAATTTAAGCTCAAATACACAGAGCGCATTTTCACTGTGGAGGAAACAGGATTGTTTGGGTAAAGGATGCCAGAACGAACCTATATTTATAAAGAGGCCAACTTGATGCCTGGTTTCAAGGCATTTGAAGACAGAATCATGCTGCTGCTTGGAGGAAATACTGCTGGATTTAGATTAAAACCTTTTCTTGTTTACAATTCTGAAAACCCCCAAGCATTAAAACGTTGACGAAAATAAGCTGCCGGTCGAATACAGGAGTAGGTGACGTTAAGGCTTGGATGGTAACTATACTATTCGAAGGCTGGGTTTTAAATTGCTTTTATCCCAGGAGCGCTTGCCTAATACCTTGAAAAGAGCACTCATTTCAAGATTCTACTGCTACTTTATAATCCCCAGGGCAGCTTCCTTTGGTAGATGATCTAAATTAAGATGTGACAGTGGCAAATCTATAAATTATCAAGGGCTCATGAGGAAGGGGGGAGCGGGGAGGGAGGGAAAAAAAAGAGGACCTGATGCAAAGGGCTTAAGTGGAGAGCAAATGCTTTGAAAATGATTAGGGCAAAGAATTTACGGATGTGCTTTATACAATTGATGTATGTATATGTATGGATTGTGATAAGAGTTGTATGAGCCCCTAGTAAAATGTTTTTAAAAAAAGATGTGACAGTGACATATGTTTGTCCCAATACGAGAGCTGTGAGTCAATCAAGGTGTGATGAGCGTTTCGCAGCCTCCGACCTGTGACGACCTTTGCTCAGGCAATGGCTGCACCAGCTTGAGGATCTCTGGAACATTGAAGTCTGCAGCTCATCGAGAACATTGTGTCTTCCCAAGAGAATGTTTTAAAAATGTATGCAGGGAATTCCGAAAAAAAAGTTAAGTTTTGTGAACACACTTCAAGCATTTGAACAAGATAATATGATAAGCCAAAAGAGTGAAAAATAAACAGAACAACAACCACAACAAAAATAAAACCCAAATAAGCAAACTGCCCAGCTCTGGAGAGGAGAACCGTCTCACAGTGTTTCCAAGGGGGCAAATCCTCACTGAAGCAAATTCCTCATCTTCCTCCCCCAATGGCTGGTAGTTTCGAGCTGCTGACCTCTCTGTTAGCAGTCATGTGCGTTGACCCTTGTTTCGCCAAGGTGGGACAATCACCCACAGGGCAAGAATGCTACATTTAGTACTCGATTTGGCCAGTGCGTATCAGCTCATCTATCACAAAGAAGGGGATTGATGGATCAGGACTTAGTGGGTTTTAAGGAGGAAAGAAATGTCAAAGAAGAAAGAAAGACAGTGAGTCCCAATTGATGATGTATGCACGTTAGGTGGAACAATAGTGCTGTTCTCTCTTCTTTTACATGTTTTGTTAGTAATATGTACTACATGCGGTGTTGCACTGATTGATTTGCTGATGTCCCTAGTGAAAGGCTAAGTTTCTAAATCAGTTGCTTAAAATTATGAACCCCAAATCTGATTATTTTGCCAAAGTCAGGGAGATTTAAGGACTGGTGTGATTTCACTGCAAAATAGACGAAGAAAAAATAACAAGACCGTACAGAGAAGCCTCATTAATTATCTGACCAGAAACAGATCTCACTCCCAGGGATAATCCAAATGATCCAGAACCTTCCATGAGTGGAATTTTCACTGCAACTGGCAAAATGTCAGCACCATCCAACTCTTCCTTATCATGGCCACAAATGTTTTTGATTTGTATGTTTTATTGTAGATATCAATTAAAATATATCTACAGTTTATGTTTAATATTTCTAACCTCTAACATATAGACAGAATAGATTTTTTAAGTTGTTAATAATAGACAATAAAATATAATATTTAAAAGAGGTATTTGATTTACATATGAGCCAATTTATAAAGGAACCCTTGGAATAAAATCTCATTTTAAGTCAGGGACTGTATAAAATAGTTTTATTTAATACTAGACTCACATGATTCTCAAAATTTTAATAATCTGTTTAAAGAGTTGTAACAAATTACTGATTCAACCTTTTAAATCTTTTCTCAACACTCTCTCCCCTACACACACAATTTTATTCTCTGATATAGAGAAAAAATTTTAAAATTATAAATTAATAAAAACAGAAGAGTGCTTTCTATTACTTGTTCTAAATATGCACTGATGAAGAGAATTCATTGTTCTCAGATAGGTTATTGGTTTGTGGGAGAGATGGGAAAGATAGTTTGTCTACTCCCCTCTTCTAGCAATAAGGAAACTAAGCTTCAAAGAGGGCTGGTTGTTTGGTCAGCAAACACCAGAAGGAAGCACAGGGCTGTGACGGAACAGCTCGAAGGCTCATTTCATTGTATCCGAATGCTTTGATCCTCAGCAGGGGTTAATTCTCATGTTCATCAAAAACCTCATTAGATGCAAAATAGTAGCCCAGATTTCATGTAGTATAAAATAGAGAAAGACAAAAAATTTTAAATATCCTATAATCTGTGAAAACAAAACAAAAAACACTTAAAATTGTTGGAATTTAAGATATCATGTTGGTTATGTTTTTTATTCCTGAGAAATTATGTGCAGTAAGTGAATTAATCTGGCTGTTGAATCATTTTAATGGGGATAAGTAAGAGAGAATGAATATTAATCCATATTTGTTAAATTTCATTGTTAAAAAGAAGCACATCATGTAACTCAAAGGTTGAAAAATATGCTAACTGGATTATTCACTCATTTGTCTATAACAGGTGAGAACAGAATTCACACACCCATTCATTCATCCATGGCATCCCGGAATGACCAGGAGCTCTGACCTCAGGTTCTGTAGGCTGTAAATCTTTATGGGAGTAGATGACCAGTCTTTTCTATGATGAAGTTATTAGTGGGCTCAAATTGTTCTTTTGGTTAGCAGCCAATAACTTTAACCACTGAGCCAGGATTTAGTGGTAAGCAAGGATTTTTTCTTGCTCAAGCAAAATAATAATCTAAATAAGAAAGCATGTTGTTTTTTTATTTTTCTAAAACTCCAGGGGACAGAAGGATCTGTACAGGAATTATCCTTTTGAAACTCCCAGAGGCTTTAATTGACATCCTCACTTCTCTTTTTAAGCAGGATTATTCAGCTGGACGCAGCATAAGTTACCTGGAAGTCTTTTAATGTCTTATTTAGATTAATGAAGATAGCTATCAGTTTTGTAATGAACTTCAGCCTTTGTAGCTATCAATGTGTTGGTGGTAGAAATACAAATGAAAAGAGAATAAGCTACTTAATGCATAATTCCTCCAGACACTTTGGCAGGGGTCAGACCCAACCCAGGAGTGCAAATCACATACAACTAAAAAGGAGGTGGTGGGGAGACAGGGTGGTGGGGGGACAGGGCACTAATCCACACACGGGAGGGAAGGTATTGTTTGTGTCTCCACAGGAAAGGGAGAGAAAGACCAGACTTCATCCCTGAGCACCTAGCCATGAGCCTCCATACCAACCTGAAGCAGGGAACTCACAGAGAGGACTAAGAGGGGCCAGACCCAAGCTGAGCTATGTTGATCCTCTCCCCAAAAGAAGGTAATACAGAGGACAGAGCTGAAGATACAGCCTGGGGAGAGTGGCCTGTCTGTCCAGACCACACAGGAGTGAACCAAGTGGGAAAGAGATACAGAGAGAGAGTGGACCTCAGCCTGGCCCACCAAGCCCCGGGGATGACATTCCTGCTGTGAGCAGCCAATGGACAGAGAGGAACATAGGGCTGGTCCCACCAGAGACATGGTGTCCCCTCACTGACCTACAACACTACCAGGACAGCACTGGAGACACAGTGCAGAAAGTGTCTGGCCTGCCCCCCTCCCCCCTCAGTGGAGCAAAACAGGAAGGGAGCACAACAGGGCATCAAGGGAAGCAAAGAAATGAAGTTCCCAAGGAGTCCTGAAAATAGACTTCTGACTTGGGGGGCAGGGCTTGGCACCTCATCAGACCTGATTGGAGAACACGCAGTCCAAGGGAAGAAAAGTGTGCTAACAACTGACAGCAGACAGACCTGGGATTTTTTATGGGTTTTTCTTTTCTTTTTCTCTATGTTTCTCTATATAAGATAGCCAGAATAAACAATCTTGAGAAGAAAATGGGACTGGCAGTTCCAGGGGGATATCCCCTCATGGAAGGGTCACTAGGAAGGGACGTTACAGTCGGGGTACAGTGTAGCACCCAGGAAACACACCTTCCTCTAGTTCCTGAATGCTTCCTCCCCTCCACTATCATGACCCAGTTCTACCTTACAAACCAGAGCATGTCCACTGGCACCAATCAGAGCTCTCGATACACGGAATCTAGGACAGAGAAAGCAGTCGGGAGCAGTAATGGGAGCAGCAGAACCATGAGGGGAGGAGCGGGGTGGGAGGGGGAAAAAGGGGAACTGATCACAAGGTGGGGTATATAACTGCCTCTTCCCCTGAGAGGGATGAATAACAGAAATGTGGGTGAAGGAAGACAACAGACGGTGTAAGATACAAAATAACAACAATAAGATATGAAATAAATATAATAATATATAATTGATAAAGGACTCATGAGGGTGGGAGAGTCAGGGAGAGAGGGGAATAAAGAAGAGAGGAGAATAAAGAGGAGTTGATACCAATGGCTCAAGTAGAAAGAATATGTTTTGGCAAGGATGATGGCAACATATGTACAAGTGTGCTTGATACAATTGCATTATGGATTGTTATAAGATCTGTAAGAGTCCCAATAAAATGATTACCATAATTAAAAAAAGAAAGAAATATATTACCATACCTCAGGGATACCTTTTAAAAAAACTTAAAAAAAATTTATCCATTACTGCTATAAATATATACTGAGCTCCTTATATGTGCTTCTGCTAAGGGCTGAAGTACAAAATTGAAAATAGTGGAGTATATCATTACAGTATTGAAAGATGAGTGCTAATGAAGCCGTGCTCGAAGTATTACAGGAAATACAAGTATGGTGAGATAACTACATGGAAGGAGGTGGAGTTTTGTCAGGGAATTGTCAGGGATGCTTCAAAAGCTGATATGATATTTCATTTATTTAGTACAAAGGACCAGGATTTTCTACAAAAACAGAATGGGAGACGAAGAGGACAGAGAATGAATATTTTGGGGAGAAAGAATGTGCTTGAAATGGCTTTCTAATCAAAGACATGGAGGTCCATCGCCTCAATTTCTTTTTTTTTTAAGTTTCTTTCTTTCTTTTAACCCTCTTGCCCTGCATCAATTTCTTTATTGGCATTTCTAATGGAGAGTTACTACTAACCTTGACCTTGCGGTGAAATACAGTGGTACACTGATAAAATTGCAACTGGGCCACAACTAAGATCCATGAACATTTTCCCATGGAAAAAATCCTCATAAATTCTGTTGTTTCTTATAAATTCCTGAGCCCGCAAAGGAAAAGGTCTATAAAGAGAACCATTCATGCTCACGAATCTACAATCTTGCCATGATTATAGCAGGTTGACTTGAACGTCTATAGGAAGGGACTATAAATGCCAGTGATGCTGCCCTTCCATTTGGGCCCAAGGAGTCATGCCTTCTTGACTCTCTGCCTTTGTGCCAGGTCACATGGGCATACAGTTAACCAGTACAGGAATAATTATTTTCTCCATAATTTTCAAAAAAGAAAAAAAAAACCAAAACACCCGTTTGATCAACAAAACCTTGAGATGAAAACTTTAAGTTGTAGGTTAGTTCCCCCTGGCCACCAGTAATTTTTTGTGCTCCTTTAGACTGTAACTCTATTGTCTTCCCTTCAGGTAGTTTTATAGTTCCTAAGTCAATTTTGTGAACTCATACCCTTTGATGGAATTAAAACTATTTAAAAAGGAAGTTAATAAGTAAATGCAGTTGTTAACTTAAAATCAATCTTCCTTGGGATAGATTAATTATCTATCCCCAGACATACTCTGTCTTTATCATGATTATTTTTGAACATTGGGAAAAGAACTTAACTTTTAAGATCTCCCGTTTAATTTCAATTTCAATGAGAAAATTCAAGGCAGCCTAGTGTCCCCTTGAAGGATATTTACATTTCTCTCAAAAATTTCTGATATTTTCCATTTCCTTCCAATAAGAAAACTTGTATTTTTGGCAAACTATACAACCTCAAAGGCTATTCAATGATTACTGTAAGAAGAAACCCTACTTACTCAGATATTTAGAGCATACAGGTTCTTAAGGGATTAAGGATATTATTTCACCCTTCTCATTGGAAAAATGGAATCGAGTGATGCATGTGCAATGTGGGCCCTGGAGTTTGGGGCTTAAGGCATACGTAAAACTTTATGAACTGACTTATGTACTTTCCAAGTTGGATTTGTTATACATGTGGGTATCAGTTTCTTAGTTTTTTCCGTGTTTTTAGGGGCTTAACTACAGGATATTCTTCTTGTAATTTGCTTGACTTCTGCTGCTCAACGTTGTCTTAAAAAAACACGTTTTTAATGCTTTTCAAGTGGAAATGCCTCATGGTCTTGTTGGCTTTATTTAGTTGTAACAGAGAGAAAGAACTATCATAATAAATCATAGGCTTTTATATTTTAGCCCCCCCCCTCCATTTTAGCCAAAGAAAGAAGAATACTGAGAGAAAACCATATAAACCACATCTGGATGATCTCCCTCCAATATCGATAAAGTCAAAATCTTGGTAACGCTCATGGAATTGTTTCATAATACATCACATTTCCCCCCTGACAAAATTACATGGTGTTCTTCTCAAAGCAAGGACTGACTAACTCCTTGCAACTATGAAGAATTATTACCTTCATCAGAAGGCAACATGAATAGCTGTGAAAGGCCTGAACATTTTACATTTCCTTCCAATATAAGACACGCTTAGACTTTTGGCACCATCTACACGTAAAACGATAAATGGTTCCAGTAAGAAACCCTATTTCAGAAGCCTTTCAGAAGGTGATCTTTTTATAAAGAAGCTTATGAATAGTTAAGAGACCAACTAGGAACAAGATGACATCAATTCATGCTTCCTGGTTGTTATGCTTCATAGGCATATAATCTGAAAAGCTATTTTATTTTCTGGGCTTCAGTATCATGGACGATTAACCCAGACAAATAAATTTGCCTGTATTCATATCAACAAATTACAGTGAAACCTAAATCAGAAGAGGTATGGAAATGTGTACCACAAGGTACTAGGTAACTGCAATTTATGATTTCAGTATCTCTGAAAAAGAGTGGGCAGTTATGACTAATACAATTATTTGAGTCATTAATTTTCCATTTTAAAGAATACTATTAGAAATTCAAGTTTTAAATCTACTTCTTGCAAATCAAAGAATGAATGTTTCAACATTTCAATTCACATACATAATTTCTATTAGCATTAGGCTAAAAAGAATTTTATAGACAGAGCTGTTTTACTCTATAAAAAATTTAAAAGTACAAACTTTAAAAAGAATTGTCTCCAAAATAATAGGCACACTTGAAGACAAATCATATGATACATTGGTGCTCATATCATATGTCGGTCATTTCATAATATTAATGTATTTAATAATCATATTGATGTATTTAATACTCATTAGTGGCACAGTTGTAAGGATCTATTCTGTCAAAAGAAAATCGTTATTTAAATAATAGTGTCAAGTAGAAATAGAAACGTAGGAAGCTTCTTTTGAACAAGACTGAGCACTTCTTTCACGAGTGTAAAATGGACTTTTTTTTAATACGCTTAGCAAAATGCTGCTGAAAAATAATATTTGTGCGTTAAAAATTGCCATTATGTGAGACGCTGACTAACCAACAATTACATTCCAACTACATGCAGAACATTTTACGTAGAGCACACATGTAGGAAGGCAATATCCTTGTGCGCGTCCATCGGCTTTTGAAAGCAGTTATACACTTGATATATTGCGCTAGTTTGGTCCTTTTGTTGGACAGAGAACAGGGAGGGATTATCCATCTGGCTTCTGTCCTGAAGTGTAGCCCAAGAGGGAGGTGATGCAGGCTGAAGGCTTAGAATTCCAGCGCCAAGTCAAAGGCCTGCTGACATTGTGAAGCCGTGTGTAGTTGTGAAATGCGAAGGCTCTTTTCAGGTCCTTGTTGCCTACCTCTGATTCCTTCACCTACAAGGTCTTCCAGAGGTGCCTAAGAGGATGTGTCTCAATCACAAAAGTTATATCAGCCATCATGTTCCACATCTTCCTGTGGCAACCATTTACAAGAATTTGCAGTGCATTCCCCAGCACTTGCCAATAATGTCATCATAATTACTTTTTGAAAAATCACTGGTCCACCTGTCAGCACAGGGACGACTAGTATAAATAATGCCAAATGGGAATTGAAATTTTTACTGGGTACCCAGTCTATTACCCTAAGCATATTGTGGGCAGATAGAACCACTTCAGTACACAAATTTATTAGGTTCAATAAATTTGGAGGATTAAATATCCCACAGTTACTGGATATTCATGTTTACTGTACTCATATGCATCCAGAACTAATTGAAAACTGCTTAGGATGGCAACAGTACCTTAGGGTTTTTCACTTAGAAAAAGATATCTTTGGCTTCTTCAATTTTGGTACTAAATAATATTTGTATAAAGGGCAACTGGAGCCCTTAGGAAACTTTACACTGAGTTGTCTCGTGGAAATACTGTGAAATTTAATTTTATAAGTACGTAATGGACAGGATACATTTTAAGATTTAAGAAGGGAACAGAAGAATGGAGAACCCGAAGAACTGTCTTGACAACTTATATGGTGAACCAACGATGGAATATCCCATGGTAATCTTCTGAGAAACAAAAACCTGGGAGATGGGTTTGCCTTTGACCTTAGCTTATCTTCCAGGACCAATACCTATTGTCACCAAGTTAATTCTCACTCATGACAACACACATGTTTTATCTACATGTGTAAATAGTTTTCCCATGTATATCTCCAGCCTGTTTTTCTCCTGATTCAGGAGGACTACATCCTGACCTAAGACTTTCTCTCTCTCTCTCTTTTTTCCCCACCTGGTTGTGCAAAAATAGATTAGATCTGATGTTCCAATTTGGATTCAGAGGAAAAATAACTCAGTGCCATCAAGTCAATTCCGACTCATAGCAACCCTCGTAGGGATTTCAAAGTCCCTGGGTGGTAGAAAAGCTCTGGTGCCATAGTGGTTGCATATTGGGTTGCTAACCACAAGGTCAGCAGTTTAAAACCACCAGACACTCCGCAGGAGAAAGGCGAGGCTTTTTGCTCCTGTAAATAGAACACTCCTGAGAGTGTTCTCAGAAACCCGCACGGGCAGTCAGAGGAAAAGGAGGCCCTGCAAATCTACTGTGTCATACACTGCAGAATAGTCTTCACTAAAATTGAGAATCCAAAGACTTGCCAATTAAGGTTTTCATTTTTGCTGTGTTCCCCCCCCTCTAGTATTTCCCTGTGATGTCTTTCAGAAAACTCTGGAAGGCTAGTTGTGGTCTGGGGCAAAATTCAGGTATTTTCCATTCTTCTGGCTAAAATGATTGTATTTAATATCAACTTAATTTCACCATGTGTTCGACATCTCCTCAATGCATTTTTTGGATACAATTTTGGCATGCTAAAATCTAGAGAATTTATAAGGAAGTATTTTTATATGGTGGAGTCTCAGTGTAATCAGAATCACTCTTATGTAAGATATGAGACAAAGGTAGAAGAAGTAGTGGGAGAGTTGAGAGAATAAATAAGTTCAGGCCACATATAAAATAAATTAATGAAATAATGGTAAAAATTGTTATTAGTGATGAATAGTACATATTATATAAAACCTTTTCTCTGTGATAGTTGTATTGAATATAATATGAGGATTAATGGTCTCTTATTGAAGAGACTTCTGGGATGGGGCATATCCAGGATAAAGAATTGAATTTACACAAAGTATACCAGGAAACAGGGAGGGTGTAGATAATATACTTATCACAGACCATAAGGCAGTGCAGGCAGTGAATGAAGGAGCAGAGAAGTAGGGCGGAAATGGAGTTAGTTGAAAAGGTGTATGAGCTGGGAAAAAGATATCCAGAGGTAGGTTCGCGTGAACATTGTTGAGTGTGAACAACATGTATTTAAGATATTAGAAGTTAGAGATTTATTTTTCTTTTACTCTTTTAAAAATCATTTTATTAGGGGATCATACAACTCTTATCACAATCCATACATACATCAGTTGTGAAAAACACATCTGTACATTCTTTGCCCTCATCATTCTCAAAATATTTGCTCTACACTTAAGGCCCTGGCATCAGGTCCTCATTTTCCCCTCCCTCCCCACTCCCCCCTCCCTCATGAACCCTTGATAATTTATAAATTATTACTTTGTCATATCTTTCCCTTCACCCCCTTTTCTGTTGTCCATTCCCCAGGGAGGAGGTCACATATAGATCCTTGTAATCGGTTTCCCCTTTCCAACTCACCCTCCCTCTACATTCCTAGTATCGCCACTCACACCACTGGTCCTGAAGGGATCATCCACCCTGGATTTCCTGTGTTTCTGGTTCCTATCTATACCAGTGTACATCCTCTGGTCTAGCCAAACTTGTAAGGTAGAATTGGGATCATAATAGTCGGGGTGGGGTGCGGGGAGGGAAGCATTTAGGAACTAGATGAAAGTTGTATCTTTCATCGTTACTACATTGCACCCTGTCTGACTCGTCACCTCCCTGAGACCCTTCTGCAAGGGGCTGTCCAGTGGCCTACAAGTTGGCTTTGGGTCTCCACTCGGCACTCACTACTCATTCACTACGGTAAGATTTTTTGTTCTGATGATGCCTGATACCTGATCCTTCAACGCCCTGTGCTCGCACAGGCTAGTGTGCTTCTTCCATGTGGGCTTTGTTGCTTCTGAGCTAGATGGCCGCTTGTTTACCTTCAAGCCTTTAAGACCCCAGACGCTATACCTTTTGATAGCCATCACCATCAGCTTTCTTTGCCACATTTGCTTATGCACCCATTTGTCATCATTTATGGTATCATGGAGGTGATGCCTGGTAACTGATCCCTTCGGTACCTCATGATCGCACAGGCTGGTGTGCTTCTATTTTTTCTTAAATATTTTACTAGAGTGAAAAAAGAGAGATGATAGTTTGGGTATATAAAGACAAGTGCATTTTGGTAATGTAGAAGTCTATGAATGAGAAACCCTCTCCGATTTACTCATACAGAAACTTATCTCCTGCCACTAGAATAGATTGACCCCAAGAAACTGTGAATCATTTGTTCCTCTTTTTCTGCTTTGCTTGCATTTGTATGTAAAGTCTACAAAACAAAATAGCGTGTGTGGAATTAATTATCAGTTCTTCCAAGAGACCATAATTGGATCCCTGGATCCTGAATGTTGAAGAAAAACTGGTATATCACATTTCTAAATATTTCCAGTCTCTAAAAATTCAATGTCCATAAAATAATTCCTTCAAAACATTTCTTTTAGCAAGAGAAATCTTTAATCTGTAATGCAGTTAGCCCTGTGATTCTTCCCATAGGGTGTTGGATTTCTCTGCCAATTGAGGCTGCCTTCTGCTGTTTGAGTCATAAGTTTGTTATATATCAGTTGGCGTAAGTGAATATTACAGAAATTATTTCTTTGTTCATCACTTGGCCTAAAGGGAGTTGTGCACATGATGGTGTCAACTAATTAGCAAGCCAACCTTTTAACATGTCACAGCATGTGTCTAACAAAAACACAGTGTTGGTCATAAAATCCTATCTTTCAATAGCTGTCATTTAAAAAGAATCATCTTACAGGCTGAAAAAGAAACTCCCTTTCTTTTTTAACGTTAGATAAATTTTTGTTTTTCCTTTTGAAATGAAAACATTGATACAATCGTAAGTGATTGTCTAGAATAGATCGACCTGCCCTTCAGTGTACAGATCTCTGTAATGCAATTCATGCCAGTTGATTACCCAGCTTCAGCTTGAGCAATTCTAAAGAATAACATATATTGTTGTATTGAATAAAAACCTATATTGCTATTTACTGGCTTGTTCCTTTGAAGGTAGTCATTCTATTATGGCGCCTCATCGTTAAGTTTTCTCTTTGTTGGGTGTACAGCCTCCTGCGACTTACATGACTCTTCATGTGCGATGGCCTCCAGGTCTCAGAATCTAGGATGAACTTCTCCACACAAATTACTGAATCCAAGTCTCTCTGATTGAAGCTATAACCTAGACTTCTGGGTTAAAACACTACCTATTTAGCATCACTTCTTTTGATGTTCCCCACAGTTAAAGAAAAACTATTTTGAGATTAAAGATATCTATCTATCTATTATCTATCTGTCTATCTATCAATCATCTATCTATCTACCACTTTTGTCCTGGACTGTAGGATTAGATTTCTACTAGCTAAAAAGTAGATGAGGCCCAAAACATAACAGAACATTTGAATATAAATGTATCCTACTTTTCCACTAGTTATATCAGAGATATAAACTTTCATTAACCAGCAGCAAGCCTGAACTACTGGTGATCACTATGAAAACTGATAAAAAAGGTGAATTAATTCTTCCAGTCCATTTTTACATTTTTGACTTTTTGTCTTAATTCAGGTTTACATCTTCTGATTAAGGGAATATGATCAGAGGAGGAAGTGACAGGAAATGGAGTATGGTAATCTGGAAGATGTAATTCATCACAGGAAAGGGTAGAGTGAGAGGAAGACTTTGATGTTCTGCATTTGAGAGGCTGCAGCATAGATATATTCAGAAAATAATAAATTGGTACAATTTTGGATTTCAATAATATATTAGTTAAACATAAACAAATTTAGGACTAATTCAGAGGACACAAACATTAAATTTCTCTGACTGTACTTCCATGAAGATAGATTTGTTTGCTCTGTTGGCAGTCCATGTCATTTTTAATATTATTTATCTACACCAAAATCCAAATGTGTCAGATATTCTGTGATTTTCCTTATTCATTATTTATCTTTCATATTCATTGGAGGCAATAGAAAATTTCAACCACGTGTGGATCAGCTGCATCTTAGTTCATAAATGACATCTTGGTATTTAAATATTTAAAAGAGATGTGTTTAACATATTTGCCCAATGCATTATTTGATTCCTGTAATAGGTTGGGCTCTCCAGAAAAGCAAAAGCAGTGGTGCTCGTATGTGTATGCATGTAGAAAAGATTTATATCAAGACATAAATCTGGAAGTAGGTATGTTTATACAGTTGACACACTTGTAGAAGTGGGTAAGTTCAGTCCAGTTCAAGCCTGTTGATGGGATATAAGGTGGAGTTTTCTCCTGACTTGTGTAGCTGCAGAAGCTGATGTACAGGAAACAGGATGATGAAGCAGGATGGCCTCAGCCTGGTGGGTGCAAAGGTTAATAAATCCTGGTTGGCAGGTTAGCTAGTGGTTTGCTGAATGCTCCTAGGATTTGCAGGCAGCAGAACATGGGCTTCATGAATCAGATTCAGCATCCAGTTTCAACAGAAATCAAATGGACAAGACCACTGAGTTTTGACCAGGAACTCTATCTTATACAAAAGGTGGATGGTGTAAGATATGAAAATAATAATTCATAATTTATCAAGGGCTCACAAGGGTGAAAGAGTAGGGGAGGGAGGGAAAAACGAGGAGCTGATACCAAGGGTTCAAGCAGAAAGAAAATGTTTTGTAAATTATAATGGCAAGATATGTACAAATATGCTTGATACAATTGATGTATGGATTGTCATAAGACCTGGAAGAGTTCCCAATAAAATGATATATATCCACAACCCCAAGGAGGTGTCTTTAAATTTGCCTCTTGATTGGTAGGTTAGGCTTGCTCCACCCATACCTTCACTCAGGTATGTCTACTTGATATAAAATTTAAGCATCTGAATTCCTTGACTGATGCTTCCATGAGCACTGATTCTAGATGTAAGTAAAATTAAATCCTTGACAAGTTTAATCTCCATCTATTATGATGTTCAACTTTGAGAATTTTGTTTCCTTCACACAGAGTTGTAATTCACATGGAAGGCGACAATCTTTCTTTCATCTGCAAGTGTGTTGAGTCCTCATTTACAGCAAAAGAGGTTGTGCCATTTGTATATCACTAGTTGTGAATGTGCCTTCCTCCAATCCTGATGCTGCGTTTCTCTTTATATCATCAGCTTTCAATTACTTAAACATTACCTTTGTAAAGATGGCTGGAAAATATCAATTTCAAAGTCTCTGTTCTGAGCCCTTGATCCGTATTTCCAATTTTTTTCTTGACATTTCAACTTTGGTAGTTCTATTTAAACATAGACTCAGCATTTCCCAAACTCTCCTCTTTCTTTATTTTAAAAACACTTGGGTTCATTCTCAAGTTGTAGTAACATTCGAACGTTAAAGTCATGTTTAATTTTTCTTAGCCCTGTATTCGAGTAGTTATCATCAGGTAGATTCTCCTCAAAGAGGCATTTCTTAGGTCACTCAGTATTGTCAGCATGTGGTGATGCTGAGAGCACAGACGAAAACAGATGTTTGGATTTCCCCTCCAGCATGGCCACAAACTCCCTGCGCAACTTTGGGAAACTGGGCCTCAATTTCTTCATTTGATAATTGGGCATAATAATGTTATTCTCATGCACCCCATAGTACATTTGAAAATTTAAAAAATAGTGTATTTTGTATCCTTACAACAGTGCCTATTAATGTAAATGCCTAATTAATCTTATCTGTTATATTGTCAACTGAATGCTAATAATGCTAATGGTATTGCAACATCTCTCGCAATCCACACGCTGACTTCTAAATAAATAACTTATAGAAGACACAATTTTAAACCTTGCGTGAAATCTACTGAATTATGGCAACATGTTTGCCTCATGTGACTTCTGATTAATTCAATGGAAAAATTGCAAAGTGGAAAATTCTATTCCTTTCCCACAATGGGAAGACAGCAGGTTAAGACGCAGCCTTAAGGAATCCAGACAGATGTATAGTTTGGAATGCAAAATTAAAACAAAACAGGAGTGCTCATGCAATATCAACTCAAGCGAATTTAGTTTGGAGAGAATTTACGGATCAGAAGATCTCAGGACAGGGAAATGCGAAACTGTGTCATAGCCTCTGGACATCTCTGCAAGGATTATTTGGTTAAACAACAACATCAAATAATTCCTCTCTGCAGAGTCATGGGCACTCTGGATCACGATGAACAACAAGAGACACGGAATTACTTTTCCTGTTTTTCTTTCATCCAAAGACAACCACTTTTAACCTTACTGAAGCCATTTGCTCAGAATGAAAACCTTATTTATATAATCGCTTTACATGCCTCCTCTACTAATTTACAATTGTTTGTTGTTTCTTTCTTTGGAAGACATTCATAAGATTCTTCATCCTCACGGTGTATTTAATACTACTGATTTTAAATGATTCTATTTTTAATTTTTATAGACCATGCCCTTTAAAAGGCCGATTAGGATACAGAGTTCCTATAGATTTGATTTTCTCTGCCTGCTTTTTCTTTTCTTATTTTAATGGCACCTGGGGATACTGACAGAGTTTCACTGTAGCCCAGTTCCTCTTGTCCTGGGGCTTATTTCTGTCAAAGCTATGAAATATTTATCCATATGCCAAAGAATCATGAACTATTTTATGGACTTTTCAGAAAGAATGACTGAATATTATATAAGAACTTAACATTTTGTAAATTTATTGTAGGCTTGTGAAAATAGAATGAAGTATTTGCTAGAGACCCCATTTCTGGACAGCCTTCACTTACTGACATATAAAATATTTCCTACATGAAAAAACTAATGAGTCGTCCCTAGCATTGTGCTATAACCTATTGGGTATTACCTACTGATCTAAGACCAAGAATTCCGAAGGAAGAAAGATGCCACATCTCCTTATACATCCATGCTAATGCTCTTCTCTATAATCATGCCGTTAATCTGTGCCCACACCTAAACCATTGCTACAGCTGCCTTCAGTCCCTTCCCATTTGAGGCAACATGCTATCATTTTAAAAGTAGAAATTAGGAAGCCATATAGACATTTTAACTGAGATCTGTGATTTATTTTCTGGGTGATCCCGAAGAATTTAGTCTCTGCTTTCTTATCTGGGAAGGGCACGGTCATGAGGCAACTCTTCAGGTTGTTGTGTGGACCATGGTAGTGCTTATGTGTGTGCTGGCGAACTATGGCTCCATAGAGTTTCCACTGACTGATTTTAGGTAGCGGATCATGACACTATTATTCCAATACACCTCTACAACCTTTCTGCTAGGAACAGAGTGTTTTAATTGTTTGCACCATCCAGCGTATCGGTTGTAAAGATTGACCAGAGAATTATACACAATTTTGACCCCTAATGACAGGAAGGGAGGCTAGTATTATTCCAAGGTTTTTGAACTTGTCCTTTGAGCTACACTTCTCAGCTCTCTTTGGATGTTATTGATTACGTTGGAGGTTTTGTTTTATTTGGTATTATTGTATAACTTCTCCCTTTCTCCCTCAGCTTCTATCTTTGATACCTGAATTTCATTTCTTTCTTTCATTTCTTATTTTTGGACAAAGATTTGTTCATTGCAACAAGGATAAATGGTGTGTGTGTGTGTGTGTGTGTGTGTGTGTGTGTGTGTGAAATTAGAGATTGAGAGGACAGATTTAAAATTAGGGTCCAGGATCCCATAGGAGTAATTTAAAAAACTCTCAACTCTGGAAAATAAGAACAGTGTTGTAGACTGCCTAAATGAAGGGTTATTGTTGGGGTCTTTTGACAGGCATTTTAAACAAATAAGAAGAAGCTCGTCTCTTTGTCCTTCAGGCTTACATGCCTCTTCCGGCTCCCCCTACTAATAATATCTAGATTTAGTGCAAAATTTAAGTAATAGTTGTATTGACTAGATTTCCTTGTATGATGGTAGACATTTCCTATCAACCATAGGCAGCATTGTACTTCAAGGTACACTGAGTCACTGTACCAAAGAGAACTAGACATTCAATCGTTTCAAAAGGTAGCCTATCATCAAGAACCAAAGGTAATGCAGGAAGAAATCCAAGCTGCACTGAAGGCATTAGCCAAAAACAAGACTCCTGGAGTGGTGGAATGAATACCAATGGAGATGTTTCAACAAGCTGATGAAGCACTAGCAACACTCACTAGTCTCTGCCAAGAACTTGGAAAACTGCTGCATGGCCATCTGACTGGCAGATATCTGTAATTATACCCTTTCCAAAGAAAGGGGACCTAACAGAATGCACACATTGCAGAACAAGATCCTACTTTTATCACCATTTTAATTCAGTTACTGATATTTTATATCTTAATTTAAAGGATTTTCAAATTATTTTCTGAGTTCTTTGTTCTTGGTTGGGAGGAAATATTTATTCAGCAGATGGATAAGAGTCAAAATTTGTAACAAGAATAAACCCTATTGTTAGGGATTTATTATGGTACCTTTATAAGTAGATTTATACTCTGCAGCTTTTTAAAAAGTGCTTCTTAGTGAACTTTTTCCTCTTCTGAGTTCTTAAAGAATATCTTCTTTGCCCACCATCTTTTTTCTTTCCCATTCCCCACTTATCTTCCTTTACTTTTAATCCGAGACGTATTTAATCTATTTTGCCTTCCGTTTCCCTTCATCTTCTCTCTCTTTTCTTCATTTCAATTATCACTATTTTATTTGGGAGCTCTTGACCAGAGGTGACGTGAGGTTTCAGACAAAATAATTCATTCCAATGTCACAAAAGTATTTGCTTGTTGTGTATTGTTGTGTGGTTTTACCATATGACACGAAGTACTCCCTTGATTAAACTATATCTTGAATACAAACTTTAAAATAGTAAAGTTCAATTTCCTCTACATAAATTATTTGAGTACACAGATTATGTTTAGTGTCCGCTCACAAAGAATGGCTTGGAGTAATGCTTCTTGCCATAGGTCCTTCTGAACTTTATGTGTCCTTCTGTACTGCAGCTTATTAACTGACGGACTGCTTAACAAATGTTCGCAGCTTTGCTTAATGAACTGAGTAGAAAAAGATGAAGGCCTTTTTGACTGAAAACTCCTCACTTAGGTCAAAAGTCATATTATAATTCTAGAACCTTCGTTCCTGGGCCATTTGTGTTATTTTGGTTTAGGGTACTTTATGATGGCTGCGATTTACATAGCTTATAGGCAGAGCAGTCCGATCTATGTAGGTAAGCTAAGCTTCACTCTAGAATCAACATGCTGACTAATCGAGAAGGTGACTGTGAAGATTGATTTCTATGATTTGAGGGTAAAGCTACTTATCTAGACATACTATTGCAAGCACTTCTGTTTTTTATATCAATATGAAAATAATTGGAATCACTTATTGATCACAGATGAGAGTTTATCGTCTGGATTATTCCAGAACATGAAGGAAGTGAATAAAACAATAATATTTAGGCCAATAAACAGCATCATGATAAATGGAGGAGAAAATTCGAGGTTTCTGATAACTTAATTCTACTTTGACTAACAATTAATGTATGTGGAAAGAGCTGGTGAGAGATCAAATAACATATTTCATGGGGTAAATCAGCTGCCAAATACCTCTTAAAGTTTTCTACGATAAAGATGCTACTTTGATGACTAAAAGGTGCCTGGATCAGCCATGATCTTTCAAGCACTTCATAAGCCCGTGAAAGCCAAACAAAGCAGAAAAGATGAGACGATCAGTGCATTCAAACAGTCATATTGGAGAATATTGACTGTGTCTTGGATTTCCAAACATAGAGGCCTATCAGTCTTACTAGAAAAACCATGAGAATGCTCCATACGAATGAGGATGCTGAAACTTCAACTCACTTACTTCTGGCATGTCATCAGAAGGGACCAAAGACCGGGGAAGGACTGCATGATGGGTGAAAATGAGGAAATCCCTCACTCAGAGGAATTGCGTCAGCAACTACAACAATGAATTCAGACATTGTTATAAAGTAGGGATTGGACTAGGCAACATTTCAATGTGTGAGCTTGCCATGAACCAGAGCCCATTCAATGGGGTTCCACAAAGAGCTAATACACTGAGTATAACTATACTGAAACCCACCAAGACCAAACCCTCTGCCACTGAGTTGAATCCAACTTCTAAAGAGCTTATGGGACAAAGTGGAAATACTCCACACAGCTTCCAAAGCTATAAACCATTTTGCCCACAAACTACAACTTTTAATACCATAGAAAAACTGGTGGGTTCGAACCTCGGTCATTTGGTTATCTCCATGGTGATTTAACAAAGGTACCACCGTGGTTCCTTTATTTGTATCGCTGCTGTTGTTAGGTGCCACTGAGGTGGTCTGTCCCATAGCCACCCCGTGCACAGGTGAACAAAACACCGAATGGCTCTGCTCCAGCCTCACATCTGTCCCTAAGCCTGAGCCCATAGTTACAGTCACTGTGTCCATCCATCTCATTGATAGCCTCCCTCCTTTTTGTTGCCCATCCCCTTTCTTAAGCATGGTGTCCCTCTCCGCAGACTGGTCTCCTGATAACATTTCCAGAATACGTAAGCCAAAGTCTTGCTATTCTTGCCTTGAAGGGACACTTGGGCCTAATTTTCCCCAACACAGATTGGTTTGTCCTTTTAGTAGTTCAAGGTATTTTCAGCATTCTCCAGCACCACAATTCAAATGCATCGGTTCTCTTCAATCTTCCTCATTTAATGTCCAACTTTCACATGCATCTGAGGCAACTGAAAATACCATGGCTTGTAGTGTTGTTGCGAGGTGACATTGAGTCACCTCCAATTGAAAACGACCCTATGCAAAACAGAACAAAACACTTCCCTGCCCTGTGCCCTTCTCACAATTGTTCTTATACCTGAGCGCATTGTTGCAGCCTCTGTATCAATCCATCTTGTGGATGACCTTCCAATTTTTCACTGCCCTTCCACTTTACCAAACATGAAGTCCTTCTCCTTGTATTAATAGGCTACAATACCTTAGAAAGTTCAAAGTTTTATCATTAGAGATGGCACCCCACAGTTAATTTTAAATACATCCTTCTCCCTTATCATTGATTTAGGAGAATCACTTGTTGATTTAAGGGTAACAGAATATTGCTTGGGAATGGCTTGCCTGCACCAAGTGTGGGACTAGCTTCCTAGTCAAAGAACCTGTGTTGTCACAGAGAGCCCGTGCTTAGAAGGGTGCCTGCAGGGCTTAATGCTCTGCTGGTACCAGTTTGAGATTCTTAATAACTTTTGAATTTTCGAACAAAGACACTTTTATTTTCTCGGGTCATTAAAACCATCGAGCCATTTTTGTTGAACTGATCTTTCATGAAGGGATATCTGAGAGGACAGAGGTAGGATTTCGTCAGACTTACAGAGCAGGTAAGTTAAACCTTATCTCTTACCTGTTGATGTAGTCAATGCCTATAGGTGGGACACAATCTGGTTGGATACTTGCTTCTGCCATAACCAATGAGGTGGTCAATGGCTGGCCCTGTAAGCCTCCTGACCTCCATACTGTTTGCTACTAATTCTTGTTGCAAATGAACTTGGATCAGAGGGTTAATGTATTGGCTGCTACTACTGCCATTTGAAAATGAAGTAAAATCAGATTAAAAATTATTGCTTTACTAAAACTACCACATTGACAATTGAACCAACTGGTTGCCATAAAGCTGGTTTTGACTCATGAGGACGCTGTGTCTTAGAACAAAACTATCATCCACAGGGTACTCAATGGCTGACATTTGGAAGTACATTCCAGAGGTGCCTCTGGACAAGGAGGATTCAAACCTTCGACTAAGCAGTTTTCAGTTAAGTGCTTTTAACCATCTGTACTACCCAAGAACTTCCACATATTTTGTCAAAAGGTATGAAGATTTATCTTATCCTTGTCTACCCTTCCACAGTATATGTGGAAATAAGTAAGCTGGAAATAGTAGTTTGGATTTTTTTTAAAACAGCATACAATCTGGGAAGGATCAGTTCCTAGATGAGGTAGTAGTTCTTTATTTTTAATCCATTTATTGGGGCTTATATGACTCTTATCATAATCCATCCATCCATCCATCCATCCATCCATCCATCCACCCATTGTGTCAAGCTCATTTGTACATTTGTTGCTATCATCATTTCCAAAACATTTTCTTCCTGCTTGAGCCCTTTGTATCAGATTCTCATTTTTATGCCCTCCTGCCCGCACAAACCCTTGATAATTTATAAATTATTATTATTATTATTTTCATACCGACTGATGTCTCCCTTTACCCACTTTTCTGTTGTCTATCCCTCTGGGAGGAGGTTATAGGTAGATCATTGTGATTGGTTTCCCCTCTCTCCCCCACCTTCCTCTTACCCTCCTGGTATAGCTACTCTCAATATTGGTCCTGAGGGCTTTATCTGTCCTGGATACCATATGTTTCCAACTCTCATCTGTACCTGTGTACATGCTTTGGTCTAGTGAGATTTATAAGGTAAAATTGGTGGCGGGGTGGGGGGAAGCATTAAAGAACTAGAGGAAAGTTGCATGTTACATCAGTGCTATACTGCATCCTGACTGGCTTCTCTCCCCCCTGAAACCATTCTGTAAGTGGATGTCCAATTGCCTACAAATGGGCTTTGGGTCTCCACTCTGCACTCCCTATCATTCACAATAATATGATTTTTCTAGGTCTTTGATGTCTGAAACCTGGTGCCATTGGCACCTTATGATCACATACACTGGTGTACTTCTTCCATGTGGGCTTTGTTGCTTCTCAGCTAGATGCCACTTGTTTATCTTCACGCCATTAACAACCCAGATGCTATATCTTTTGATAGCCAGGCACCATCAGCTTTCATCACCACTTTTGCTTAGCCACTCATTTTGTCTTCAGTCATCATTTTGGGAGACTGAGAATCATAGAATTCCAGATTATTAGAACAAAGTATTCTTGCATTGAGGGAGTACTTGATACTAAGCCTATGAATATATGTACATAGATCTATTTCCTCATCATATAAAAATATATTTACATATTTACATGCCTGTATTTAGACCTCTATAAATGCCCTGTGCCTCCTAGTTCTTTCCTTTATTTCCTTTTACTTTCCTCTTGTCCCACTATCATGGTCAGCCTTTATTTGGGATTCAATAAATCCTCTTGGTTACAATGCCCTTGATCAACTCCTACCAGGCCTCCCCACCCCTTCCTCGCCATTGATTTTAGATCACTTGTTGTTTCTTTGTCCCTGGGATTGTTAACACCCACTTCCTACCTCCCCATTTCCCACATACCCCTGGGAATTACTGGTCCCATTGTTTTTGCCTCCAGTTTGTTTATCCACCTATCTTATCTAGATAGACATGCAGAGATAATAATATGCACAAAAACAAGACAGACCAAAACAAAGCAACAAAAGAAAAGAAAACAAAAAACAACAACAAAAAATAGAAAAGCCTGTAAATAGTTCAAGGTCTGTATGTTGACCTTTATGAGTGTTTTCCAGTCGAGTGTGATGGGGTGCCATGCTCTGGCCCCAAAGTCAATTTTTGGTATTTCCCGGAGACTTCATTGCTCTGCTCCCCTTGTTGTTCTGTCGCACGCCTTTAGTGTTTTGCCTTGGTGTTGTGGGGTCAGATTGAGCACAGTTCCCAAACTGTGTCTCTAGTGTTGTCCGCGGAGCTCCATGGGTCAGTGAGGGATAGTGTCTCATGGTGGGGCCGGGCATATGGTCCTCTCTGTGCTCTGAGCAGGATTACATCCTCAGGGGTTGGTGGGCCAGGATATGTTCCACTCTCTCTCCCTTATTTGCTCCTGTGTGCTCTGCTCAGACATGTTCCTCTCGCTGAGCTGTAGCTTCAGTGCTAGCTTCTGAAGTGAATTCTTCTGGGGACAGGGGTCGGTGTTCATGTAGATCTGGGCCTGGCCCCTCAGACCTCTCCACTGGTTCCCTACTCCACGCTGGTATGTTGCATTCATGTCTTGGAGCACCGGGTCGAAGTCTCATCCCTCTTTTCCCGTGGAAATATAAACAATGACTTAGTAGTTCTAAAACTTAAACTTCAGAGTGAAATTTGCTTAAAATCTCATGCAAAGAGGATAACTACAACAACAATGACTGAATAGTGGCCTGACAGGAACTCTCAGAAATCATACATTAGTTTTAACTTTTTATGATTGGATTGAACCAAATTTCTCCCTCCTTGTATAACTGTGCTTTTTCTTTTGATGCATAGGTGAAATGCAGAACTATTTCCCAAGTGAATGAAATCTAGTTAGGATGAGATGGCAAAAGCCTCCCTCATGGACAGTATAGTCTGGGCAGTCATAAAGGCCTGTTCAGGCTAGACTGGAAATGAGACTTAAAAGATCTTGTTTGTAAGATCTCTATAAATTATGATTCCAAGTATTCATTCTCATCACACGTGTATGTCTATAATATTAAGTATATTAAGTAGAAGAAATGAATATAATTCTAGTACGGTTAGCTAAACAAATAATCCTGAACACAATTCCCCCCTTTTTTTTAACACTCAAGTACAGTCTTCTCTTCTCTACACTATCTTAGTTATTTACCTAAGTTTCTGGTAGCTTTCTATCAGCATTTTATTTAAATAGCCCATACTTTGTTCCCGGGCAACTCCAGAAATGGCTTTTATCCTCTAAGTTGAAGTTTAGCATTCATTAAGCACATTTCAAACATTACGGTAAGAACAACCAAAGACATTGCCCAGCAATCAAAGCTTTCTCTTCCTATACCTCTTTGGTTCTTTCTCTCCAAGTCTCATGTTTTCATGAGTCTTAAGTCATTGTGTGGTATGTGCAGTAGGAAAAGGGCCTATTGGAGGTCTAATTAGAGACAAGAAAGGGCAATGTGACCCATACTTCTTGCTCATAATTTAGACCCATCTCTCCTAAAGACTGTGATACAATGTAACAGCACATTTCATTTCTTTTCAACATTGTAAATTTCTGAGATGATTTTTATTATTCTAAAATCAAAATCAAACCATTGCCATGGAGTCAATTCTTGCTTCAACTGACCCATATGTGTCAGAATATCACTGTGTTCAATAGAATATTTATTTGATGCCTAATTTTTGAGAAAGACAAATAGACTGCTAGGCCTTTTCTCAAAGTAGTTTCGCAAAGTATTTTCTGGGTATCCTCAAACCACTGATCTTTTTCTTAGCATTCTATGGTTGAACTGATGTATCACACTTGAGTGGATTAGATAAATGAGACCAGAACAACAAAACAAAGCACGTTTCTGTTTTTGTTTGGGGTCATTGCGTTGGGCTGTGGGTGTCTCAGAAGTTAGGATAGAGCAACACTTTGGGTTCTAAAGCCGGAGCTAGTTTCTCCTCCTCTTTAATCAGCTTCTGTGGATTTTAAATAAAAACATTTTAAACTTTGTTTTCTTATACTAATTTTAGAGATAATTAGTACTGTGCTTTCTTTTGGAACATGCATCCATCATTAACAAGTCTATGAAGTTTATTAGGTCTCATTCACAATGGTCATGCAAAGACGAAATTGAGTGCCTTAATTTAGATAAAGACCACATATGGTAATGAGAAGAACATGTCACATATTGCATTCAGAATTTTTAATGGCAGTAATAAATATGGCAGTAAGTCAATGTTGAACATATAATTCAATACCAGTAATTATAGGCCCACAAACCTCATACAAACTAGCCTCGTACTTTTACTTTTAGTATGCATACATGTATCTCTAAATGACTGTGGGTTTTCAAATATTTCACCAGGAAAATATTTTTTAATGTAAAACTTAATGGTGTCAGGCCATAACACTTTGTACAAGGGTGCATTTTATTTAAGGGAAACCTTCACAAACAGATTTTATGATAAAGTTACAAGACAGAATGAATTACAATTCTGACCTGTGACCAAGTTAATGAGACTGTAACGATCCCATAAAAAATGAAAGAAAGGGGAAAAACACTGGATTGTACAATCTTCAAGGCTTTCATAAAAAGTGTCTCGCCCCTATATTTTCAAATTATATAGATTTATTTTAAATTTGAAGAAACTATAGGAAAATGCAAGGGGAAAGTAAGTAAGTAATGAATTTTCCTCAGTAGTCATTTAAGTCTTTTTTGTGTTTTTATGACATGAAAAATAAAAGAGGAGGTAGCAAAGGGGAAAGTTAATAGTACTTCTGTTTTTAAATCTTTCATTTTGAAACATTTTTAAATTTATTGAAAAATAAATTTGTGATAAATTTGTGATAAAGATACAATGAAATTTCATTTAACTTTTACCTGAATACTCTAACTGTTAAAAATTGAACATATTTAGTATTTCTGTGTTTCACTTTCTTTCTCTCGTATCTATATCATCTGTCATTTATTTCTGAGCTATTTGAAGACATGCTGCAGACATACATGATACATCCACATTTCTGAGTATAGAAATATGTATTTCCAAGTCCTGCACAATACATACTTTTCTTCCCAAGCACTTCTAGAAGGACTGAGATTGCCAATTTTTGGAAGTTTTGTAGGATTTAATTATTTGTACTACTTATTCAGTAAGTCCTTTATACAAGAGTACATTTGTAAAGTTTAGCTATAAAGTTGTAGAAGCAAGTATTGAACAAAAATATAAAAATAGGCGTCTACTGTTTCTTGACACATCCTACATATAGGTCTACTTGCTTTGGCATGTGGTATTTCCCTCTAGCTAATCTTTCCCCCAAGAATTCCAAACTTTTCAATGTATTGTTCTTATTGTTAGATGCCAAAGCAACCCCATGTAAAACAGAAGGAGATGCTGCCTGGTCCTGGGCAGTCTTCAGAATTGTTCTATTCAAGCCCATTGCTGCAGCCACTGTGTCAACCCGTTTTGTTTTACCAAGCATGATGTCCTTCTGCAGAGACTAGTGTCTCCTGATAATATGACTAAGCTTATGAGCGAAGTATGGGCATCCTTGCTTCTAAGGAGCATTTTCTCTGTACTCCTAAAAGAGATTTGTTTCCTCTGTTGCCAGTCCTTGGTACATTTCTTGCTAGTATGATAATCCAAACCCATCTATTCTTATTTTGTCTTATTCAATGTTCAACTTTCACATACATATTAGACACTTGGAAATACTATGGCTTGGGTCAAACCCACCTTATTTCTCCAAACAACACTCTTATTTTTCACAGTGGTCTTGTGCAGCATAATTACCCAATGTGCATTTTATCGTATGTCTGTTGCTTCCATGAGCATTGACTATGGATCCAAACAAGATGAAATCCTTAACAACTTCAACCTTTCCCCATTTATCAATGTGATATCTATTGGTACAGTTGTGAATAATTTTGTTTTCTTTATATTGAGTTATAATTCATAATGCAAGCTACAATACTGAATCTTCATCATGCCCTCCTCGCTTTTCATAAGCAAGGGTGTGTCATTTGCATATCTCAGGTTGTAAATGAACCTTCCTCCAGTTCTGATGCTGATTTATTCTTCAAATAATCCTACTTATTATAATTTCATGTACATAATGTAAGTTTATTTATTCATGTTGAATGATGTAGGAAGCACCAAAATAATGTGGAAGAATACAGAGTCACAGTGCTAAAAAAAAACTAGACATTCCATTTTAGGATGTATCTGATGAGCAATGGAAATTAAGGAAGAAGTTCAAACTGCACTGAATGAATTAGCCAAAAACAAAGCTCCAGGGATTGATGGACTAGTAATTGAAATGTTTCAACAAGCTGATGAAGCACTGGAAGCACTTATTCATCTATGCCAGATAATTTGGAAGACAGCTACTTGGCCAATTGACTGGAAGAGATCCATATGTGTACCAATTCCAAAGAAAAGGTGACCCAACAATATTCTTAAATTATAGCTTAACATCACTGTATTCAGATTAAAGTAAAATTTTGTTGAAGATTATCCAATAATCATTGCAGCAGGACATTGACAGGAATTGCCAGAGGAGTGAAGTGGACTTGGAACAAAGGATATCATTACTGAGGTCACAAAATATGTTTACTAGTGTTTCCTTGATTGTACATTTCACTGTGTGGATCATAACAAACTATGGCAACTGTGAGAAGAATCCAGAAGTCTTTGCTGTGCTCATGTGGAACTATTACATGTATTACAAGGCAGTTGTTTGAATGGAATAAGGGAATAGTGTATGGTTTAAAATCACAAAATGTATGAAACAGGGTTGTAAACTCTCACTATACTTTTTCCATCTGTATGCTAAGCAAACAACCAGAGAACCTGGCTTATATAAAGAATGTGGCATCAGGATTGGAGGAAGGCATATTAACAACCTGTGATATGAAGATGACACAACCTTGCTTATTGAACATAAGGAGGACTTGAATTACATGTTGATGAAGATCAAGGATTGCAGCCTTCACAATGGATTTAAGTCCATGTGAAATAGACTAAAATCCTTAAAACTGGACCATTAGGTAATATCATGATACATGGAGAAAAGAAGGAAGTTATCCAGGATTTTGTCTTTCTTGGGTCCACAATCAATGCTCATGAATGGAGAAGTTGGAGATCTAAAGATGACCCGTATCAGGTAAGACCTCTTTAGTATAGTGCAAAGCCGTCATGTTACTTGGAGGATTAAGGTGGGCCCAACCCAAGCCATGGTATTTTCAATAGCATCATATGCCTGTGAAAATTGCAAATTGAATAAGGAAGACTAAAGAATCGATGCACTTAAATTGTGGTACCAGAGAAGAATGTTGAAAGTAGCACAGACCGTTAAAAGGACAATCTGCTATGTCTTGTAGGGAGTAATGATCAGAGTGCTCCTTAGAGACAAGGATGGTGAGATTTCTTACATGCTGTGTACATATTATCAGAAGAGTCAGAAGAGTCCCTGGAGAAGGGCATCTTGTTGGTAAAGTAGTAGGGCATGCAAAAAGAGGAAGACCTTCAAGGAGATGGATTGAAACTGTGGCTGCAACAATGAGCTCCAACATAGGAACAGCTGTGAGAACGGCACAACAGTAGCTATTTGGTTCTGTTGTACATAAGGTCTCTGGGAACAGGCCCACTGGTACCCAACACAAACAACAGCAACACCAGCAATTTTGGCATCCTTAGGGAATGCACTCATGATCCTTTTCAATGTTTGTCTGAAGTGGAAAGTTTAGGACTAAGTGGATGGGGTAAGGATTTCTAGCAATATTATTCTAGCACAACGTGTTCTACCTTTAAAGAACAAACAGGTGCATTGTTGAAGTGTGGAAAAATCTTTGGTACAGCTCTCCTGGCCCCTTTCTAATCAGTTTTCAATTTTTCATAAAAGTCCTTCATAATAAACCCCTGTGATTGTCTTGTGTCCTTTGGGGAAGTCCATTGAGATTTCCCTTTTGAGATCCCCCCCCCACATAAAGAGTCACTATAACCTTTTGCATTGATCTTTTGCCTTCAATTCATATTTGAGTTTTTCCTGGCCTTTTGCAAAATATTTGATACATCTAAAAATGTTTTATGTGGGGCAGAATTCCTGAAAACTTGTTGCAAAGCTTCAATTGTTTGGGAAAATATTCACTTGAGTTTTGTTTTAAAATGTTCATTTGTATAATTAAGATTGATGCATGAAATGCAAGATAGATAAACCCTTCAGAAATAGTAATGGGAGTAATGATTCCTTGAGGATATGGGAAGAGGGGAGGAGAAGGGAAGGGAGAACTGATAATAATGATGAGGGGAACAAATAACAGATTTGTAGGTGAATGGATACATTGGATAGTGTAGGATATGGCATAATAATAATTAATCATCATCATCATAATAATATACAATATAATACTAAGGGTTCCTGGAAGGTAGAAGAGGGGAAGTAGGGGATCAAAGGGAGCAGATACAAACAAGTTCAAGAAGAAAGAAAATGTTTTGAAGATGATGGTGGCAGAAATTGTACAATTATGCTAGTTATATATGGATTGTTACACCTATATACTTATGTATAAACTGAGTTTTTCAGCACAACTTTTATGCAGTTTTTCTGATAAAATTAGGTACCTTGGCTGATATTCAGGTTGGCTTATACTTAAGTATACATGGTCTTATCTGTAAGGGCTCCCAATAAAATGATTTTTTAAACAAACAAAAAACTCAATAAAAATAAAATAGATTTTTAAAAGTTAAAAAAATGAGATTAACCTTGACCTTTAAATTGTTTCCCCCTCAATGGCACAAAAAGTAAATTTTAAATTTTCTTTTGTTATAACAAGACTGAGAAAACCTTTCTGCAGCTGTCCACTGATCCCAGAAACAGCTTTAGATCATTTTGTTTGTAATAAACTCAATGCACTGGGATTTTAGTTCCAGTTTATAATAATATATGTTTATACCATGGAATGCAAGAAAATACACACATCTGTTTTGGAATAAGTACAGACAAAATGGTCCATGGACGTGAAGAAGGTGAGATTTAATCGCATGTATTTTGTACAAGTTATTAGGAGGGATAAACACCTGGAGGTGGACATTTTCCTCGATAAAATGGGTCAATGAAAAGAAGAGGTTTCTCAAGGATATGGATTGACATAGTAGCTGTAACGTGGTCTAACATATTTATATATTTGTGAATATGATACAGGACTAGGCAGTTTCATTCGGTCGTACAAAAAGGGTTGTTATGAACATCTTGCTATGTGTTTACTAGCCATTTGTGTATGTCTATATCTTCTCTGATGAAGTATCTCTTAAAATATTTGGCCCATTTTTATTGGGTTGTTAATTTTTCCATTGTGGAGTGTAAGATTAATATACATGTATACATAGAACATATATTATTTTAAATACCAGCCAACTAACACATGGTAGAAATATTTCAGTAGTGCTTACATACTAAGGACAGACTGGGAAGAAGGGATAGTCTGTCTATTTCTGAGCTTTTAGCCAATGAAAACCTCATGAACAGCGGCAGTATATCGTCAGACGTAGCTCCAGGCCATGAACTTCCCAGCCATTCAAGATACAGCTGGGAGAGAATTGCCTCCCCCATGGAGAGTCAACCTAATGACTTGAATGGAGTAAAACATTCAGAAATTTCATTTGGTAGAAATGCATGAAATAACTGCAAATATTCACCAATAATTTTAATGTGGAATGTATAATTTATGAATCTTGGGACATTAGAAGTTGTTAAAATGAAGTCAAACTATAGCATGATATGTCAAATGTATGAACTCCCAAGTTACAACAAATTACAAAAAAAAAGGCATAGATCCAGGAATGGGTTTTGTGTTCACACTAAATCCTAGCTCCAATGAAGAATATTTAGTTCTTACAATTTGGCCCTACTTGATACTCGCACTCAGGAAGGGAACACAGAAGATACAGGTGCCATAGCAAAATGTGGCGAAGAATTTAGCCCAAATTAAAAAGCGTCTGGGGTCTTACAGGCTTGTCTCCAAACAAGTAGCCATTGAAGTGAGATTTCAACCAAGTCCACATGAGAGAAGCACACAATCATGTTACCGAAGGATTGTAAATCACATAACCCGAAGTCGAAGAAAAGATCAATATCCCAGCCCAGTTGTGAGGATCCAGTGTGCAGAAGGTGATGGATGACAGTGGGAGTCGAGGATTCGTTTGTGGAACTACATAGGAAATACCTTCTAGAGAACTCATCTCTCTGGAATCGAGGAATGGGAGGAGAGTGATTACTAGACAGAGTGCTTGAGAGAGAGGAGTATAGAAGATCAAAGGCATAAATTTGACCTAACAGTCAATACGTTGTCAATAGACCCATTCCCCCTCGCCTATGATACAGGCTGGAGCTGATAAAGTTTCTAAAATTTCTGTCTTTTGAGTTTATATTGTTTTGTTCGGCCTTTCCTTGTTCGGATCAGAGTGTAACTCAGAGGTGTTATGTCAATGGAGGTCACTTTCTTGAAGTCTTTTCCATTTTTTTGGTATATGAAATGCAGGATTGATGAACCTATAGGGATAGCAAGTAGATTAAGGGGTTCGGGGGCACAGTGGTGGTGGTGGAGCACAATGGAGACATGTTAAGGAGTCCCAGTAGAAAAAGAATGTTTGAAACCTGATTGTGGTGGCAAGTGTACAATTCTAGTTGATGTGATTGAAATATGGAATGATATGATATATGTATTAAATTCCAACTAATAAAAAATGAAATGTTGCACATAGAGACCTATGTTCTAGACATTATGGGTCAGATTATTATATAATTGGTTGTGCTGGAAATGATAAATTCAGCTCCATTTATCAGCTTAGTAAAATCAGATTACTGAATATTATTTATCACCAATCCATTCTAGGGTGTTGTAACAATTTGTGAAGTCAAGTGACTTGCTCACAATGAAAAAGATGATCACAAATGAGGTACCATTTAAATGCTGAATGTTTAGATCATTCTATTGTACTTTTCCTATTTTTGGTCTATGGGATACACTATATAAGCCAAAAGCTTATAAAGCTTATATTGCTTTGGTGGGAAAATATCTAGAATTTTAGGAGGTTTAAAAATTAGTTAAGTCTAATTCAGAAATGCATCTAAGAAATGAGGTTGGCCAGAATTCATCTTAGGCACTTTTGGAAATGTTATCAAGAGGGAATGATTCTCTGGACAAGCGTCATGCTTAGGAGAATAGAGGGTTAATGAACACTAGGAAAATCCCCCAGGAGATGGACCCACACAGTGTCATTGAAATGGCTTTAAACGCAGCAATAATTTTGAGGATTGTGTAGGGCTGGGCATGGGATCAGTTTGCGCTAGAACTGACCCAACTGCACCTAATGACAAGAGTTCGTAAAAATTCACCGGACAAAGAAGATTAAGTAAAAAATGTATTGCTACTAGGGTAAGAGTTTATAAATGCAAGGGTTTATTGCAAGCAAAATGTGTTTAAACATGTCTCCGTGACCGGTCGCTGATTGCGGATCAATTTTCTCCATAATATCTGCATTATAGTCATGGTAGGGTGCCTTGAAAATACACCCAATCAAACCAGTGACTTCAAAGGGAGGTTATGGTGCCTGATTTTTGTTTTTATTTTATTTTTAATTTCAAGGGGGTAATCTAGATAGATTTACTTGAAGGATATGGGGAAATAATGGGGCTTAGTAGAAAGAAGATTTAAGCAAACTGACAAATGTATGTTAAAAAAAATCAGGAATGTGATGAGGCACCCCCCCCCACCCCACCCCCCACCCCCCATCACAGCAATGCATGTGCTCTTTCTTTCAGGGCAGCAAAGGCTAGACTATGAGAATTTCTTTGGAAAACCTGACCTGTTCTCCCTAAGCACTAATCTCACCCCTTCATGCTTCTCCCCGTCCCACCCCACCCCGAAGTCAGAGATAATTTTAAAGGAAAACAATTTGAGTCTCTTGAGGCTTCCCCAAACTGTCACTTTGATATGATGTAAATTGAAGAGAACATTTTTAGGGAGAAGAGTTAGACCCAGGTGGAGGGTGTGTGAAGAATAAATAGCTTCATATGTTGATATTTTTGCCTAATAAAGTTATGCTTTTGTAGCAATATGTCTTCATTTACACTCATATACTTATATTATCACACATGTATTTTCATCAAGTAATTAGTTCTCCAAAGAAATTGAACTGTAGAAGAGGCAATTGAGAGCGGATACTCATTTTGGAAACTATTATGATGCTTGAATCTTTGCTTGAATTATTAACAAGATCCTTTAAAGTAAATATATAATCATGTTTTAGAAACCATAAATAACTAAATAATATGATTAAATAAAAGTTTGGTAGTTCTAAATGGGTCAAGTATTTATTTTCTTCCTCATAATGGTAGAATGAATGTAAAAGTCTACCTTTCTTCATCTGAGATTTGGTTTTGAACTATGCTTAAAATTGCTCATTTATGATCGCCTGCATGGAGTTACTCTTTCCTTCTTCCTCAGCGTATTTGCTTCAGGAGCAAAGGAGATGATACAATGTGCAATTTATGACTTTCTCAGGACATGCTATTTCTTTGTGTTCTCTTTTTAATAACAGTGAAGTAGATGATGTCCAGCAAATTATACAACCATGACTTAATAGCAACATCAATGTCAAGAAAAAATGCTGCATTGTGATTGTTGACCCAGAAATTCAATAGGTCTATGGTTTGAAAGCTGTGAACAAATCCACATTATCAACATGAATCTTCATGCACTCTTTGACAACACTGTTGATGTTATAAATTAGCATGGGTAAATGGATAAGTGAAAATGGTTTGTTAGTAAAAAATCATTGGTTCTAAAGAAATGAAATATTTAGATTCAGAGATTTTCTTAGTTTAATCACTAAATGTCAAGATGACCATCCCATGACCAATCTTTTGTTCCAGTGATCAATTATAAATTATTGAAAAGGACATTTCCTTCTCTACCTAATATTATAGAAAGCAAGCCTGATAATCTTGTGAATGTTAACTCAATTTTTAACAAGAAATTGTTAAATTGTAAGACATTAATGGACAACCAAATCATATTATAAAGTCTATGGCAATGTGCAATAAATGAAAGAGAAAAATAGTAAAATGGGTAATATTAAATAGTTTAAGTAGAGCTTATGTCAGTTTGTGTAGTGAGAAATATAGAATTAGAAACTACTCTTGATGTAGTTGCTATTCTCAGAGTGATTGGCAAGTACAGGAAGGAGTACAAGAAGCCTACCATCTATCAGGCTAGATTCCATGACGACAAAGATCCCATACGAGATTACAGAAAGACAAGATCTTACTTCTTAAACTACTGCCTTGAAATACTAGCCATGTAAGATGGACCAAGTAGGAAAATATTTTCATTAGTCTTTGTCAAATATTCATAAATGTTCCATACTCTACCTTTCATTGCTCTGTATTACTTTGGGAGGATTGAGTTTGCCTTATAAATACCCTTGTTTGTTTATTTCCTGAGCACAAGTAAAATCATAATGGATTGAGCCAAAAATTTAGAAAATACTTTAACTCTGCTTTGATAGAAATAAATAAGTTAAGGATCATAACTTATGTTTTTCTTAAACACTGGATGATAACATAAATAATATTAAAGGTGTTTCTGCCTCTGTGGCTATTGGCAAATCTCTTATGATTTTTATATATTGATTTCCTTATGTGTTTTCAGAAGAGTTTGAACTTACTCTGTTGTTCCTGAGAGTCAAACATACTGTAATCTTTCTTTTACTTTAAAGACACAACTGGTTAAGAATTCCAACTTTGACATGGAAGACATGGGAATGTGTTGTGCTTCAAGGAACCAGACTGACTACCAAAAGGGGAAAATATTGTACATAAAACCCTAGATTTCTGGCTATTTACATAGTCAGTACAGAAGTAAAATCTTACAGGTTAAGATTTTCCTTTATTCAATCTACAGTGTGCATTTAAAAAAAATGCAATCATGTTTGCGAGATTTATATTCTAGTGAAGCGAGAGATCAGATAAGCACATATGTGTGACTCCAAATGAAATGTGAAAGGGAAAAATTATTAAAGGTCAAGTCACTTGCTCTATATATCACAAAAGGGTAGCCTTGGAAGGGCACTCCAGTTTTAAGGGGAGCAAACACAGTCGCATTCCTGGAATCAGTGTGCGTAAATAGAAAATGGAAGGACAGCTTTAAAACCATATATGCACTTGACAGCATTATAGGGGTCATGCTTTGGGCTTATTTATTGATCGTAGCTAATTTAGACATGTCTTAGCATCGCTGGAAAACTGGTGGCTTTCTCTTGCCAGGTCCTTCTTTGCAAGAGGAATTTAGGATGCTCTTTGGAAACAACCCATCCTAACGATGGAGTTAGCCAGATGGGTTGATCCAAGGCAGACTCAGTTATCAAAATGATGGGGTTCTTTTTTGTTTGTCTTAATACTAGCTAAAAGAAATGTGTTCCTGGATGCAGTACGTGTAATAAAAGAAGAAAGAGCTGTTTAGCTAAAGCAATGATACATTGGTGAAATTTAAGTTGAGATTTGTAAAATTTTCGCATGTTAAGCACTGATTATACTTGGCCCATAATCAGTGTGTCAAATTTTAGTACTTATAATTATCATTAATCAAAACTCATACTCTTAATCACTATATCTATACGATACAAGAATTTTTTACAAGTGTCTTTCATTGTGGACCCCATTTTTACTCTTTTTTATTAAATACTTTTATTGGAGGCTCTTACATCTCTTATCACAGTCCATACATTCATCCAGTGTGTCAAGCACATTTGCACATTACCACCATCATCATTTTCAAAGCATTCTTTTCCCACTTGAGACCCTGAGATCAGCTCCCCATTTCTTTTCCCTCCCTCCCCTGCCCAACCTCCCTCATGAACCCTAGATAAGTTATAGATTATTATTCCCATATCTTACATTGCCCTCCGTCACTCCTCACCAAATTTCCTGTTGATCATCCCCCTGGGAGGGTATTATAGATTGATCCTTGTAATAGATATTCCCCTTCTCCCCCCACCCACCTCCAATCCTCCTGGTTTCTCTACCTCATTATTGGCCCTGAGGGGTTTATCTATCCTGGATTCTCTATATTGTGGGCTCTTGTCTCTAGCAGTGTGCATGTTTTGGTCTCATCCGATTTGTAAGTAGCATTGAGGTCATGATAGTTGGGGTAAGGAAGCACCAAAGAACTAGAGGAAAGTGGTGTGTTTCATCAGTGCTATACTGCTCCCTGCCTGGTTCATCTCTTCTCTGTGACCCCTCTGTGAGGGGATATCCAATTGTCTACAGATGAGCACTGGGTCTCCACTCTATGCCGCCACCACCCACATTCACATTGGGTGTGATTTTGTTCTGGGTCTTAGATGCCTGATACCTGATCCCATGGAAATTTCATGATCACACAAGATGGCGTGCTTCTTCCATATGGTCTTTGTTGCTTCTCAGGTAGATGACTGCTTGTTTATCTTCTAGCCTGTAAGACCCTAGACACTATATCTATTGACAGCGGGACACCATCAGCTTTCTTCACATTTCCTTATGCACCCATTTTATCTTCAATGATCATGTCGGGTAGGTCAGCATCACAGAATGCTGAATTATTAGAACAAAATGTTCTTATGTTGAGGGAGTCCTTGAGATGAGGCCCAATGTCCATCTGCAACCTTAATTCTTAACATATAGATATGACATATTTTACTCTTTATGATAGTAATTGAACCTCTGAGTTATACAACCCAAACTAATACTATAACATGACCCTAAATGTACATTTTTAAAAATACTGGAAATTTTGTACAAGATATAGGAAACTTTGGTAGAATAAAAGTAAATGTAAAATATTATTATAAGTGGGAAAAAAACATTATCAGGCAAGATAGAGAAAAAAATATCTTTCTTTTAAGATGTGTTCATAATTTTTTTGACATAACACCTTTAGAGGTTTGTCTAAACAGTCTTTTAGATAAGATTGCTCTTGAGATTAGCAAAACCACTGAAACTTTATATATATATATATATATATATATATATATATATATATATATAGAGAGAGAGAGAGAGAGAGAGAGAGAGAGAGAGAGAGAGAGAGAGAGAGAAATTTATAGTAAGAAAATAGCTTACATTGCTATAGAAGTGGGCATCTTCCAAATAGAGACCCAGGTCTAAGTCCATGGGTCAGGTCTTAGGCTGGAGGCTTCTTCTGCCATGAGTGGCTGTGGGGATCGATGAGCCTCTTATCTTCAGACTCATGGCTGTGGAGCAAAGTGATTATACAACTGGCAGATGAGATGGAAGGCCCCTGATGACTCCTAAGATAGGCAAGCTGCGGGCTCAAGTCTAAAGACCCATAGGTTGGAGGATAAATCAGTTGTGGGACCCAGCAAGGCAAGTACAATTTTTTCTCAGAATGTTCACTTAGATTGGAAGCAGGTCTCACCCTTGATAAAACTTTCTTTCAATTGTTAGATCAGGGCTGTAATATGAGTAGAGGTGTTTGCATCTCACCCTAATCTTGAAAATTATTGGCTTCAACAGCACATCCTAATATGGAGATGATTGTGTTGTGTTAGGCCACCTCATTACTACGTCCTAAGTGCCCAAATCATAGAGATTATACAAAAAGGTTTTTATGTTGGGGGACAAAGCCTAAGATTTTAAAGACGAAACAGGTACTATACCGGTATATATGTACATGTATAACATTATAGATAGATACAGCAAAGTCTAAATATGATGTAGATATTATATAAATAAATAATAAAAGCATGTAGAAATGTCAGGGTATGAGAAGAGGGCAAAATGATTAAGAAACAATAAAAATACAATATGCTGACATTTTGTAGTGTGCAAATAGGAGCAGTGAATGTGGTAGTGAGCTGACAGATGAAGTCAGTTGAGACTGGCACAAAAAGACAAAGCTATAGAATCTATCAGAAATGTTTTGAGGCTGGAAAACTGGAACAAATAACATGGATTCATTGGCTCAGCGCCCAAAACATATGTGTATATATGTGTGTGTGTGTAATTATAGAAGTATAGAGGCATATGTATGTATGTATGTATATATATTTAATTTAAATTCATGAGGCTCTTCAAAAACAAGATAAAACACATTAAAATCTATATCCTTGCATAATTTAAGCCAAACAATTTATGCCCCTGACCTGAAACCTATTCATAGGCCTTAGGTTAAGGGTCCCTGTTTTGAAAGAATTGTTGTTGGCTTGGGGAAAACTACAGGGTTAGGAATAAATCCTAGTTAATACCTCTGGCCAATGACTCAAACAGCTGCGGTTCTTAGTGACTGAACTATGCACATTTATTTGTAAATTGAATGGTTGCACTCTATCAGAATCTGAGTTTTTTCTTAAAGAGCGAGAAATGTAAGTCCTCCACTTTTTAATTCATTTATTTCTTGTTAATATTATGCATAGCTCACTTGTATTTTGTGTAGATAATTCATGTGCAGATCATCCATTTGTGTATATATAATTCAAATTATTTCCTGTATTCTCAGATGGTCATAGTAGCTCTCTTTCCTATTGTGATGCATTTCTTTCCTAAATCACGACATCGCCATAGACCATGCCATGCAGATATTTTCAGACATCACACAGTGTTTGGACTCTAATTGCAAAGCAACTGGCAGAAATGGCACGAACAAAATAGATGTCAGACTTATGTAATTGACTATCTCTACTATTTTACTTTGAACGAATGCTTTGGGAATCCCTTCAAAGTCATATTGTAGAAGATTCCTGGGCATTTACATGCACATTCTTCTGATGGAACTAAATTCTTACTATCCACTCTCTTCTTCCATTTTAAAGAGATGAAAACATGAATCCTAAGGCATCTAAATATAGAATGGAGTTCTTTTTAGTTCTTTATCAACCCAAGATTGATTTTTTTCCCTGTAGTCTAACTCTTTATGGCCTCATGACATCTAAATAAAAATACATTTTTCATGCAGTCATAAAGAATGTCCTTAAAACATGTATGCATGCTGATAGACTAAATGAACACAAATAAACAAAAACTATCTGCCTCTCTCTTTTTTCCAGTCTGACACCAATATGTTCCATCAGGTTTGGGAATCCAGTGCTACATGAAGGGGTGTGGTGTGTAGTGGGCTGTTAACCGTGAGGTTAGCACTTCAAACATACCAGCCTCTCTGATGGATAGATGGGGCTTTCTCTCAGGGAAAGATTTCCAGACTCGGGAGAATTGAAGCCTGCTATAGAGTTGCTATGAATCTACGTGGCTTCAATGAAGGTGAAATTTGAGTTTGAGTGATACAAAGAGAATGTTGCAATTTTTAATGTGAGGGGAAAATGCGGCCACCTAGAAAATAAAAGTAAGCAATTTTGAATTATTGCTCAATCGCTAAGAACTAAGATTATAGGAAGTAGTGGTTCAAGATAAAAATCACTGAGATATATGTTTATGTGCATATGTATACATGTGCGCATGTGTATAGATGTCTAGGGGTATAGAGGTATAGGAGTGTAGATGTGTGGACATTGAATAAGGAAGACTGAGGAGAAATTGATTGAGTTGCAGAAGATGAATAGTGAACATAACATGGACTGTTAAAAAGACAAACAAATAATATGCACAAAGCAACAAAAGCATACACAATGATGACAACCACAAAGAAAACCAATGACCAAGAAAAAAAATAATTATTAAAAAATAAGACAAACAAATAAATCTCTGGAGATGGAAGACTGTGCCAGCATGCTCCTTAGGGGCAAGAATAGCAAGATTTTGTCTCATCGATGTCGGACATTTGTCAGGAAAGACCAGTCTTTGGAGAAGGATGCCATGCTTGCTGGAGTCAAGAGGCAGGGAGAGAGGGGAAGGCCACCAATTATATGGATTGAAACAGGCTCAATCGTAGAAAAAATTGCGAGAATACTGCAGGACTAGACAATGTTTACTTGTGTTGTGCATTGCTTCACTATAGCCATGACTGACTGAGCAACACTTAACCACAATAACAATAGCACTTCCTTCGGTACAGATAATAGCATAAGTTGGAAAGGGCAGAGATGGAGAATGAGAAATAAAACACTCAATACTTTTTAATAATAAAGATTTGTCTCTTTGCTTAAATATACCATTCATAGAAGGAGATAAAACAAACACAACACTAAATAAATTACAAAGGGAAAGTAATATATTTAGATTATGAAAATCAAGGGAATAATACTGGTTAAACTGGTTAAACCACCATCTATTTTGGTGGTAAGCAAACTTTTCCACACATCCCTCCAGGTAACCCTGAATCTGACATGTGTCCTTGTTTTTCTTAATGACAATCTTTCTTGAGCAGACATCACCAGGTATACATATATGTTTACATATGTTACAAATCCAAAGGCAAAGATTGTGTGTATTTAAATATCGAAATAAAGTACTGAATAGCATACATATATTTAGAGACACACACACATACACTCACACATACACACATATGACCAAACTCACTGCGCTCAAGTCTATGTTGGCTCATAACGACGCTATAGGACAAGGTAGAACTCCTCTGTAAGTTTCTGAGAAATCCGTCTTTCTCATGCTGAGCAGCTGGTGGTTTTGAACTATTGATTTTGCAGTTAGCAGCCCAATGTATAACCACTACAATACCAGGGCCTGCTCTTTCTCTCTTTCTCTCTCTGTTTTCCTTTCTGTCTCTTTATATATGTATTTATATTTATTTATGCATATAGATCTGTCTATATTATATATTTTAAAGGATCTATAAATATATTTACAAATCAGTTATGTATTACACACATATAACTATCTATAATTGAAGACATATATTACATGTTAATTATGTAAAAATGTGTGCATATATATAAATATATATATATAATTGAAGAACAAACTATGTTGATATTTTGAACCAGATGAATCAGTGTTTGCCTGGAGCCATCAAAAATATGTTCCAGTTCTGTCCCCACCTCAGATGGATTACCAAATCTGCAAACATGAAAGGGCAGTGTGGTCACCCACGGGGACAAATATCCATTTTCTACACACAGAGTTCTAATGAGTCATGAATTCAAGGCAAGATACCAGGCATTTTCAATTGATGGTCATATTTATATCGATTCTCTGACTGTATAGAGAAGAGTTGCTAAGTGAAGAAATGCACCAGAGATATAAAGGAATATATTGGTTTTCTGTCTTAATGAAACATATGGCTTATTCTTTAAGTTATTGTTACTAGTGGAGTTTTTAGGGTTGAGAGTGCTTAGCTGGCCATTTCTGACCATTATCGAATTGCACTGTTCAAAGGTGATTTACTACATGTGGTTTCCAAAGCTGGCCCTTCATCAGTTTGGTGCTACCTTCTCCCAAACCAATTGCATGTGGGAAGCTGATCAGGGTGTCCCGTGAGGACCCTGTGCTCTAGCAGTATGGTTCTTTCAGGGTGTCTCCAAATGGGCCAGCCTTCTTCTCTTCTACAAAGAAAAATAAGCCTTTTGAATTAATTTATTGGCATTCCAAGCAGTTTGAGCACTGTTTATATGACATAATGGATTTAAACTGACGTCTCTCTAAGTTTGCTAACTAAATAAGTGACAACTTCCAGTCAGTCAGACTTAGATTAGAGACCTTGGTCTGTCATTAGCTAGTTCAGTGACTGTGTCAAGTTATTTAACTGTACTGAAGTTGTTGCTTTTTCATAATTTTATTCGAGGAAATAGTACAAAACATTATTGATGGAATAAAAATGAATTACATAAAAATGTTTGAAACACTTCCTTACACATAGTAAGCATTCATTCGTAGCTAGTACATCAACAGGTAGCTGCCGGAAATTCAAGTTGGATTCAGGAAAGGACGTGGCAAAGGACTATCATTACTGACATCAGATGAATATTGGCTGACAGCAGAGAATACCAGAAAGGTGCTTATTTGTGTTTTATGACTATGCAAAAGCATTCACCTAGGTGGATCATAACAAACGATGAATAACATCGAAGAAAATGGGAATGCAGACCGCTGTGTTGTGCTTATGCTGAGCGTATTCACGGCACAAGAGGAAGTGCTATGACTTGGACAAGGGAATACGCATTGTTTAAAATCGGGGTCTGGGTTGTATTCCTTCATCCTATTTATTAAACCTGTAAGCTCAACAATCATTCGGAGCAGCTGGGCTCTATGAAGAAGACTGTAGCATTAGGATTCAATGAAGGCTAAATATGCAGGATATGCAGATAACGTATGACCATGCTTGCTAAAAGCAAGATGGACTTGAAGCACTGACGAGCATCAAAGACGGCAGCTTTCTGCTTGGCTTGCAACTCAGTGTAAAGAAAGAAGAAATCCATGCGACGGAACCCACAGATAATGTGATAAACACGAAAAACCTGAAGTTGTCAAGGAATTAATTTTGCTTGGATCCACAATCCATGTTCATGGAAACAGCAGTCTAGATAGTCAAACGATGAGTTCCTTTGGGCAAATCACTACACACAACTTCTTTAAAGCGTTGAATATCAAGGATGTCATTTTGAGGACTAATGTCAGCCTGACCCAAACCACAGTGTTTTCAATCACCTCAAAGTGCATTGGAAAATTGGACAATGAATATAAAAGACTGCAGAAGAATTGATGCATTTACATCACTGTGTTTGAAGAGAACATCTTAAGTACTGTGTACTTCCAGAAGAACAAATAAGTTTGTTTTAGAAGTAGTACCTCCAGAATGCTTCTTCGAAGCAGGCATGGTAAGCTTCTCATGTACGCTGAGCATGTTATCAGGAGGGAGCAGTCCCTATGCGTGTGTGTGGGTGGGGGGGAGGGAAACACAACTTCATGTTTTATAAAACAGGTCCAGCAAAAACATGGTGGATGACTGTAATGATGGTCCCAAGAATGACATTTGTGAGGATGGCAAGGAACCTGCGCATATGTCAGTCTGTGACACAGTGTCTCTATGAGCAGGGACCAATGCGGCAGCGCCTCATAACAAGTGCCGCTGCCACTTACCTCATTCTGAGCCACTGCAAGTCTGCCAGTGGAGACCTGTGTGCTGCAATGCTGAACAAGTCGCAGCAAATCTTCTAGAGGAAACAAACAAACAAACAAACAAACAAAAATAGGAGCGAAGCCATGGCAATGGACTCCTACAGAATCAGCCCATAAAATTTCTATGAATCACAGTGTTTAATCTTCAGCCTGGAGGACCGGGTAGGACTGGCAGCTTCCCGCTGTGTACATAAGGTTGCCATGAGTGGGGGTTTGCTTTGAAGCAGCTGACAACAGCAGCAAGGACAATGGCACCAAGCAAAAGAGCATCATCTAAATAGATAATTATGTGATAGTCTTAGGTGTTTTGTGTCGCCGTGGCACCCGTAAGAAGATGTGATGAGTTGAGCCTGTCAATCAGGTAACAGCTTGACAATTTCCTTTGGAAGTGCTGTGGAGATCTCCATCTCTGGAGGTTGCTCCTCCGCCTCTCTCTGCCTTCACCTTCTTGTTGATGAGCCAAGCTGAGACCTGTGTGAGTCCTGTGAAGAAGTCATCTCCATTGGATCCTGCACCCACCAACTCTGCACCCACCAGCCTGTGATCTTCCTGCATTCTGCATCATTGCCTGTGGCTGCATGGGTCTGAAGGACTTAAGGACTAGTATCAGATGTATGGATTTGATAGTCTGGGCTGGGATGCTTGCTTGATAAATAATTACTTTTTTGATATAAACCTTTCTCTTACACATATATAAGTGTCCCTGGATTTGTTTCACTAGTCATCTTGGCCCAACACACAAGGCTAAGTCAAAAAGTTTTGCTCCGAAATCACAGAAACCTTTATTAAACCATCATGCAAAATGTGAAGCTATTTTTCCTCGAGGGATTCAAATTGTGTTCCTCTTAAATGTTTGCTGAGCATGGGAACAAAAATAAATCTGAAGGCCAAGATCATGACTATAGGTTAGATGGGGTGGGGGTTCTGAACAGAAATCTTATAGGAGAGCCTTTGCTAACCTCAAAGAATGAGCTAATGAATTGTGATGGAGAGAAAAAAAGTCTTTGTCCAACTTTCCTGTCCTTTCCTCAGCAATGCAAGTTTCCATTTTCTTACAATTTCTTCTGAATATGATCCCTAGTTTTCCTGTGTCCTTTGAGACAGTCTAGCAATCTTACCCCTTGGGGATATCACCCCCATAAAAATGAATGTCACCGTAATCTTCTGAGCTGACTTCTCACACTTGCATTTAACCAGTTTAGCAGATACCTTGGAAGCAATGGTTTGGCTGGACCTTTTTTTTTTTGAAAGGCATCCTAAGGAGGCAAAGACAAGTGTATTACTGAAAGTATTTGTTTGCAGCCATCTGATGATTGCAGAAACATGTTTAAATATATTTTGTATGGAATGAAGTTGTGCATGTGTAAATTGGAAATAGTAGCAATTAAAAATAATTTACCTCACTTAGCATGGTTTCCTCCAGTTCTTCCCATGTGACAATGTGCTTTGCAGGAGACAATACTGGAGACACAGTGTGGGAATTGTGCCCAACTGACCCCAACGTGCTGGGGTGAATCACTGAGGATGTGCAACAGAGCAGCAAGGATAGCAAAGTGATGAAATCCCTGGGGAATACCAAAAATAGACCTTGGAGGCAGAGTGTGGCACCCCATCCGACTTGACTGGAACATACTCATAAAGGCCAACAAACAGTCCCTGAACTATTTATAGGCCTTTCCATTTTTGTCAGTGGCTTTCTTGTTGTTGTTATTGGTTTGTTGGTCTTGACCTACTTGGTTGTTTTATCTGTCTTTGCCAGGTTTTTATGCTTATTAATGTATCTGCATGTTTACCTAGATAAGATAGGCTGCATACATAATTCAGAGATGAAAAAAATGGGACCAATAGTTCCGTGGGTATATGGGAGAAGGGGAGGTGGGAGAAAGGAAGGGCGGGGGCAGGGGGAAGGGCAATTAGCAGCCCAGGGACAAGGGAACAACAAGTGAACTAAAATCAATGGAAGGAAGGTTGCAGTATGCCTAGTGGTGCTTAATCAAAAGCAATGCAGCAGCAAGAAAATACTAAGCCCAGATTAAGGTTGAACATGATGGTGGAACAAGAGGAAAGTAAAAGGAAACAGAGGAAAGAACTAGGAGGGAAAGGGTATTTATAGAGGTTTAAATACAGGCATGTACATATGTAAATATATATATATAATGAGAGGGGAATAGAACAATGAACTCATATCTGTATGTTAAGAATTAAGGTTGCAGATGGACATTGGATCTTGAATCAAGTACTCCCTCAACACAAGAACACTTTGTTCTCTCAATCCGGCATTCTGTGATGGTCACCTACCTGATAAAATTGCTAAAGAAAAAAAGGGTGCATAAATAAATGTGGTGAAGAAAGTTGATGGTGCCTGGCTATCAAAAGATATAGCATCTGGGATCTTAAAGGCTTGAAGATAAAAAAAGCGGCATCTAGCTGAGAAACAAATCCCACATGAAAGACGCACACCAGCCTGTGTGATCATGAGGTGTCAGTGGGATCAAGTATCAGGGATCAAAGACCCAGAACAAAATCCTACCCAATGTTAATGATGGGGGCATAGCCAGGCATGGAGTGGAGACCAAATGCCCATTTGTGGAAAATTGGACATCCCCTCACAGAGGGGTCACAGGGAAGAGATGAGCCAGGCAGGGTGTAGTATAGCACCGATGAAACACACAACCTTCCTCTAGTTCTTTGGTGCGTCCTTATCCCCACTATCATGACCTCAATTCTACCTTACAAGTCATATGATACCAGAACATGCACACTGCTAGAGACAAGAGCACGCAGCACCAGGAATCCAGGATAGATAACCATCAAGGGCCAACAATGATGATAGAGAACAGGATGATTAGGAGAGAGTGGGGGAGAAAGGCAGAATTGACCACAAAGATCAACCTATAACCCCCCTCAGGGTGATGAGCAACGGAAAAGTGAGTGAGGGGCGATGGAGGACAATGTAAATATGAAGATAATAATCTATAACTTATCAAGGGTTTGTGAGGGAGGGTGGAAGGGGTGGGAGGGGGAAATGGGGAGTTGATACCAGGGGCTCAAGTGGGAAGAGAATGCTTTTGATGATGGCAGCATGTGTGCAGGTGTGCTTGACACGCTGGAGGAATGTATGGATTGTAATAAGAGATGTTAGAGCCCCCAATAAAAGTATTTAATAAAAAATAATAATTCAACTAGGAATTTAATAATCTTAAAGATCTGTTTTAGACAAGATGAGCAGTTTGAAAACACCAGTCCTGCTATGGGAGAGAGAGTAGGTTGTTGATTCCTTTAAAGAGTTACAATCTCAGAAACCCGAAAGGGCATTTCTGTTCTGCCCTTTTAGCGTCACTATCAATCACAGTAAAGTTAACGGACGTGAGTTTTTTCTTTGTTTCTTGTTTTAATCCTGCTATTTAATGAAATCTTTAAATATAATGGATAATATTCTTATTTAATACATCCTTTAAATATAATGACTACTACTTTTTTCTATACAAAGCATTAATAATTTTAGTGATATTGAATAATTAGTATATATAACTTAGTTAGAAAGCAATCATTAATAGTGATAGAAAAAAGAGGAGGAAAGAACAGGGAGTATGATGTTAATAGAAATATGTTGTATTTTCAAATTTAATGGAATGAAACAAAAACATGTTGGTTAAAATAAAAATAAATAAATTTGCAAATAAAGTTTTGAGAGACTTTTAAAGTCACCCAAATGGAAAAAAAGTTTTCAGAATATGTTATGCATTCCTGATTTCTTCAGAAAGTAGTAATGATATCGGTGGCTATATTTTCATTCATCTTTATTTTCCATCTGAAACTGCGCAGGGCACATTTCCTATCCTATTTCATGATGCAAGCCTATAGACTGGACAAGTTGTCTGAGTGGGCAAGTTTTGTGTGTGTTTGAGCAAGATGCTTAAAGTAGTGGTTCTTAGGGGACTTATTGTTATAGTCTTAAGCGTAGTCTTATGTATAGTCTACTGAATATTTTCTTCATCTTGGATTATGCTGATTTACTAATTCTGAAAGATACCAGTAAGAACTTGGAAATTTTACTTAACTTGCCTTTACTCAGTTGTTCCTATTCCTATTTATAATACTAAAACAGCCATACTCACTTAGCCCTATTATTGTGAGGACTTAATGATATAAAGCATGTACATGATTAGTGATACATTTAAGAGATAAAGTTAGTTCTCAGAGTTTTCAAATGTAATTGAAATATAATATAATAGATTCATGCACTATGGTTTTCCCATTAATAGAAATTTAAATTATTATCCGTAGACACAGTTCATTAGAAATTGTGATAGGAAAAAAGAAAATAACAACATAAGAACAGAAACTTCTTGAAAAATGCATAAACCATTGCATCAAAGTTAAAGCAGGCTCTGTGTCCTAATAATAGTGAGGGAGTCAGGCGACTGTTAGTGTCTTCTGCTCTGCATGCTGTTTAACTTTTATACCTAAATTGGGCTAAGCTAAAATGAAACAAAATTACAAAAACAAAAAAAATGATTCCCCACCACAGATGACGGGCTGAAACCCCAAATGGTGCATTTTTGCTCTCTAGTTGGTTTATTATTTTAATTCAGCCTTTAATTTCCCTGGAATCCAAATATTACAAATTGAGGATAAATGTATTTTAAATGTTTGGAAGACAATTTTATGCACATGTTTACCCCCCTCTTTTTTTCTTTCAAATGCACTGTGGGGACTCTACAGTTCTTATTTCCAACACTTGTTTTCAACATTTCTGTGGTTTTGAGCTTCACTCTAGCAGATCTGTGAACTGAGAAGAATTAGAAATAGTTACCATGGCAGAAGAGCCAGAAGGGGAACATTCAACTCAGGGAGTTTGTAAAATGCCCTCTATCTGCACATGTGCCCCAGGCTGGCATATGACAAGTGGTGTCAGGGGTTGACATGGCTGCGTGCTGCTTCATACCATACCCTGTAAAGCAGGATAATAAAAGAAGCAAAAAATAGATCAAAATATTCTATTTCTTTTGGGACAAGGGGGAGTTTGTTAATTGTTTTTGCTGTTGAGTGTGTTCATGTACTTCAACGAACTTTAGGCAGACTTTTAATATTATGGGAAAGATTTGGGTTTCAGTCTTGGCATACCCCCGAACACTGAAAGAATGGAAGCTGCTGGACCCTAGTTCTAATCATTGTCTACAAAGCACAGTACCCTCTCATGAAAGCATTGCCTTGATGTTTTATTATCCTAGTGATCTTCAATGATTATGTGTACCTTGATGAAAGCTTTGATTAGTCTGACAGCATCATACACAGGTTTTAGATAAAGCTGAACCAATAGTAAAATCAAGATAAATTTATTGAAGATAGATAACTAGGGGACTTTTGAGTTTATGAAGAGGTGCCTTCCAATTTTCTAGCGGAGCAAACTGAGAACCAAAACAAGTAAGAGTATTACTCAAAAATAGTGTGCTATTCAAAAAATAAAAATGAATATACTCCCATTCACTGAAATATTGTGATTTAAATGATTGTACTGAAATAATCAATCACAACAGGAAAATATTATATGGTGCCAAATATTATAAAAAGTCAAGAATAGATACACACATTAAAAGAAGAGGTGTTGGATAGCTACTAGAGATGGACCCAGACAGAGGGGTGACTATTAAGGTATTTGCTAATGTTGCTGGTGTCCTGGAGTCCGTATTCCAACTCACAGTGACCCAAAGTGCAAGACAAACAACAAAACCTGGCCCGGTCCTGAAGTTCAACAGCTGTGTTTGAGCCTATTGTCATCCTAGCTGTCAATTCATCTTGTTGAGGGTTTTCCGCTGTCGAGGGCCCTCCACTTTATTAAGATGCAGTCCTTTTTGGGGACTCAGCCCTTTCTGATAACATGTCAAATGCACCTGAGTTGAATTCTTGCTATCCTCGCTTCTGAAAGCATTCTGGCTGTACTTGTTCTAAGACATACAAGTTCTGATGGCAGTTCATGGTGCTTTTCTATCTTTGACCAACACCGTGATTCATATTTATCGATTCTACTCCAATGTTCTTTTTCATTGTCCAATGCATATAAAGCAATTGAAAAAGACTTTGGTGTGGGACAGGGGCACTTTAGTCCTCAATGTAGCATCTTTGTTCTTGAACATCTTAAAGAGGTATTATGTGACAGATTTACCCAACCAACACATCTTTTGATTTCTTTAACTCTTATTTTCATTCACCTTGATTGTGGATCCAAGCAAAATGAAGGCCTTGACCACCTCGATCTCTTCTCCATTTATCACGCCATTTTCCATGGGTCCAAGTGTGAAGATTTCTTCATATTGAGGGTTAATTTATACCAAATATTATATGTTTTTATCTTTATCAATAAGTATCTCAAGTCTTTTTTTCTTTCAGACAGCAAGATTGTATTATCTGCAGACTACAGGTTATGAATGAGCTTTTATCCAGTTTTGATGCCACGTGTTCTTCATATAGTCTAGCGTCCTTGATTATTTGCTCAAAATACAGATTGAATAAGTATACTGACATGTAAAAATCCGACGCACAACTTTCTTTAAGTTCAAATAATGTAGTATTCCCTTATTTGCTCCAATGACTGCCTCTGGGCTAATGTATAGAATCCATATGTGTAAGAGTAAGTGATTTGGAATTTTCATTCTCCACAATGTAATCCATCATCTATTATAATCCACCCAATAGAATACCTTTCATAGTCAAATAAACATAAGTAAACATCTTTCTGGTGATTGTTGTTTCAGCCAAGATGCATCTGCCACGAGCAATTGTACCGCTTGTTCCATGTCCTCTTCAGAATCCAGCTTGAATTCTGGCAGCACCGTGTTGATGTATTGCTGCAAATACTGAAGGATCTTCAGGAAATTTATTCTTGTATGAGATATTAATGCTATTGTTTGATAACTTCTGCATTCTGATAACATGTCTTTGGAATGGGCACAGAACTTCCAGCTGAATGGCTAGCAAACTGTCTGACAAATTTCTTTGCAGACTAGAGCGTGCTTCCGGTACTGCTTCAGTTTGCTAAAGTATTTCACTTGGCAGTCAATCCGTTCCTAGTCGATTGAAATTCACCAATTCATTCAGTGCAGCCTGGCCTTCTTCCTTCAATACCTTTGCTTATTAGTCATATGCTAGCCCTCAATATGGTTGAATTTCAGCCAGTTATTTTTGGTACAATACCACTGTGTTTTCCTCCCATAATCAATACTTCCTGCATTGATCAATAGTTTATCCATAGTGTTGTTGTCATTGTTAGCGTAGGTGCCATTAAGTTGGTTCTGCCTCATAGTCACCCTATGTACGAGAGAATGAAGCACTACCTGCCCTGCACTCTCTTCACCATCGTTGCCATTTCAACGCATTGTTGAAGCCACTGTGTCAACCTGTCTCCCAAATAATCTTCCTCTTTCACTGACTTGCCACTTCACCAAGCCTAAGGTCCCTTTCTAGGTGCTGGTCTTCCTTGATGAAATTACAACGCACAGAAGGTAAAGTCTTGCCATCCACATTTCTTTTGTTAACCATCATTTTACTGGGGGCTCGTACAACTCTTTTCGCAATCCATACATATATCCATTGTGTCAAGCACATTTGTACAATCTTTTCTGTCCTCATTCTCAAAACATTTGCTTTCAATTTGAGCCCTTGGTATCAGCCCCTCATTTTTCCCCTCCCTTCCCTCATGAACCCTTGATCAGTTATAAATTATAATTATTTTGCCATATCTTACACCGCCTGACGTCTCCTTCACCCACTTTTCTGTTGTCTATCCCCCAGAGAGGGGGTTATATGTAGATCCTTGTAATCAGTTCCCCCTTTCTACCCCACCATCTCTCCACACACCCAATATCGTCACTTTTCACCAATGCTTCTGAGGGGTTCATCTCTCCTGGATTCCCTGTGTTTCCAGTTGCTATCTGTACCAGTGTACATTCTCTGGCCTAGCCTGATTTGTAAGGTAGAATTGGGATCATGATAGTGGAGGGAGTGTGCTAGTCAGCATACTTTAGAGAAACAAATCCACAGAAACTCATAAGTATAAGAAAGAGTTTTATATAAAGGGTAAGTGCACATCAAGAAAACATCCCAACCCAGTGCTGCCCAAGCCCATAAGTCCAACATTAACCCATATGTCCAACACCAATCCACATAGTACTCACCCATTACACAAAACACACACAGTGACGCCGACTGCAGGAGGAAAGCTGAATCAGTGAATGTGTAAGCATCTCAGCCTGGCAGGGGTCTCCACACGGCTGTTCCAGCACCCAGGACTGCATCAGGGCAGGTTCATGCAGCTTTTCCTTGGTGATGTCTTTCAGGAAGTGACCCTTGCCAGCTGAAGCAGGGAACTGGTGAAGGTAACTGTACCCTGGTCTGAGCATCAGAAAGCAAGAAACCTGAAAACTAGAGCCATTTATCTCATTGAACCATTTATCTCTCTGCCCTTTAAATAACCCCACATGTGTTTATCTGCCAGTTTGACACAATAAACATTAACTAGTTCAGGGAGGAAGAATTTAAAAACTACAGGAAAGTTGTATGTTTCATCATTGCTACACTTCACCCTAACTGGCTCGTCTCCTCCCCATGATCCTTCTGTAAGGAGATGTCCAGTTGCCTGTAGTTGGGCTTTGGGTCCCCACTCCACACTCCCCCTCATTCACTATGATATGATGTTTTGTTCTTTGATGCCTGATATCTGATTCCACCAATACCTCGTGATCACACAGGCTAGTGTGCTTCTTCCATGTGGGCTCTGTTGCTTCTCAGCTAGATGGGAGCTTGTTTATCTTCAAGCTTTTAATACCCCAGATGCTATATCTTTTGATAGACAGGCACTATCAGCTTTCTTCACTACATTTGCTTATGCACCCTCTTTGTCTTCAGTGATCATGTTGGGAAGATGGGCATCATGGAATGCCAGGTTAATAGAACAAATGTTATTACATTGAGGGAATACTTGAGTGGAACCCCAATATCCATCTGCTACTTGAATTTCTAAGGAGATTTCTGGCTGTACTTATGACAGATTTTTTTTGTTCTTCTGGAAGTCCATGGTCCTTTCAATATTATTCACCAACAGCATAGTTTAAATGCATCAATTGTTCTTTTTTCTTCCTTATTCATTTCCCTACTTGCACATGCACAAGATCTGATTGAAAATACTATGGCTTGGGTCCATGCCACATTTTAAAGGATGCTGTACATTGTGTTTTTAATATTTCATCTCAAGTCTTGAATTTATTCTTTGGTTTTTCAGTTCGAGATATGCTGGTAATGTTCTTCCTTTCTAATGTCCGAGAACATTTAATTTTAGTATTTTCACTATTTCTTTCATGTGCTTTAGCTACTATACATTTAAAAGCAAATTTAAGAGTCTCTTATGACATCCACTTTGACATTTTCTTAATTTTATGTTTTTAAATTGACTTGATGTTGTTGATACCATCCCACAACTCATCAGGTCTTTGGTTATAACTGTTCAGTACATGATAGCTAGCTTCAATTTGTCTCTATTTACATAGGATATACTCAACAATATATTTTGACTCTAGTGGATTTCTTTTAATTTTCTTCAAAATATAAATATTGCCACAAATTTGTAGAAATCTTTATTAAACTAAAGTATCAAAAAGTGGAATTGTTATTCCTCAAAATATCCTCTATCTATGTCTATATACTTCTGATGCTGGTATTTCTATCTCTTTAAGTGTTCTCCAGGATCCCTGGTAGGATAGTGTGTTATGCGTTGGGTTGCTAAATGCAAGACCAACAGTTTGAAATCACCAGCCACTCTGTAGGAGAAAGACATGCAGTCTGGGAAACTCACAGGGTCGGTTCTACTCTGTCCTATCAGCTTACCGATAATGTCATAATTGGCTTTAGGACATTGAGTTTGGTTTTGATTTGAAATCTTCCCCAAGGTTCCTGGGTTATCCTGAGTGTGAGGTTTTGGGCTAATACCTACAACGTTCATGGTTTAAACCCACTAGCAACTCACTGGAAGAAAGATGAGGTTGTCTGCTCCCATGAATATACACAGATATGAAAATTCTAGATAAAGTTGTTGTGAGTTGGAATGAAAACTGTAGCAATGTGTTGGTTTGAGTTACCCTTCTCCAAATAATTCTGTGCTCTTCAATCTACATCAAGCCCAAACAGCACCTTTATCATCTTTGAGGCACTGGAATTGTGTTCTTTGAAAATTTTAAATTTCATTTGGATTTTCTCGACAAAAAGAAGTCTAAAGGGGCGAGATCCAGGCAGTAGTGTGGATTGAGTAAGATTTCTCAATGAAATTCTCAGAGGTTAGAAGAATGTGCTGGTACATTGAGCAATAGGGGAAAAAACCCTGAGCACATTTTTTCTTGGACTTTTTTTACCCACACAGTTTCCTTTTGCTTAAAACTTCATAATAAACCCTTGTGATTATCCTAGTTCTTTGAAAAAAATCTATCCAGAATACCCCTTTCCCAAACCAAACTCACTGCCGTTGAGTTGATGCACACTCATGGCAACTATGTAGAATAGGCCAAAGGTAAGCACGTTGAGTTTCTGAGACTGTAACTTCTGTGGGAGTAGAAAGCTCTGTCTTTCTCCCATGGAACACCTGGTGGTTTAAACCAATGACCTTGCACTTAGCAGCCCAATGTATAACTATTCTGTCTCTGGTAACACCCAGTTTCTAATAGTATTCTGAACTGACTCCTCTGCCTAAAATTTAACTGGTCCAGGAGACCCCTTCAGGAGCACTGTTTTTATTAGAATATGTATTGTTTCCACTCTTCAAAAAATTCCACTGTCATCGAGTCAAATCCAACACGTCTTGGCCCTAGATAGAGTTTTGGAGGCTGTAAATCTTTACAAGAACAGATCGCTTTATCTATTGACTGAAGACTGCTGGTACGTTCTGTCCATCAAGCTTTGGTTAGCTGTCCCAAGTTCCCCAGCAGCCCCCGTGCTCCTTAGCTGTAGCCATGCCGTCCAGTCTATTCTGATTCAGAGTTACCCTATGGAGAGTGTCCGAGGCTGACAATCTTTATGGGAGCAATGAGAGAGGTAAATGGTTTTCAGATGTTTGGTACATACTAACCCTATTAATGAAAAACATATTTATGCAAACAATGTTTATATTATTCACTTTATCCGACTATCCACCCATCCATCTATGCATTCATTTGTTTAATAAGCTTGAGCATCTCTGGAGTTTTATGATCCTTTATAGATACAGAGAAAGGATAAAACAAGTTCCTGTGATGTAAACGAAGGGGTTTGAAGTGGAGACCCAAAGCTCATCTGTAGACAATTGGATATCCCTCCACAGAAGGGTTATAAGGAAGGGATGGTTTAATCAAGGTGTACAAGGTGTAGTGTAGCACCAATGAAACACACATCAATCTTCTAGTTACTGAATGCATCCCCCCCACATACACACATACTACCATAACCCAGTTCAACCTTACAAATCTGGTTAGACCAGAGAACTTACATTGGTACAGATATGAACTCTTGACACCTGCAATTCAGGATAAACCCCTCAGGAACAGTAGTGGGCATAGCTATATCATGAGGGTAGCGAGGTGGTTGGGGAGGGGGAAGGGAAAGAACAGCAGAACCCATCACAAAGTTGGATATATAGCCCCTCCCACCTCTAAAGTGGGAGAATAATAGAAATGTGGGTTAAGGGAGATAATAGACAGTGTAAGATACAAAATAATAATAGCAATATATAATTGATCACAGATTCATAAGGGTGGGAGGGGAAATGAGGCGCTTATACCAAGGGCTCGAGTAGAAAATGTTAGGGAAATGATGATCGCAACATATGTACAAATATGGTCGATACACTTGTAATAGCTGTAAGAGCCCCCAGTAAAATGCTTGCAAATTTAAAAAGGAACTGTGTGATTTTATTTGTAAAATAAGGGTGTTGGGCTGCATAATTTTAATATTTCTTCCAATTTAGCTCAGATTCAACAAACAGAAGTAAATGGCAATACCACAGCCTGGGGGTATATACTGCAACCTGGAATCTACTCAGCTGGTTTTGTATAAGATCATCCATTTTCCCAACAGTATGCAAATTTGGCAGCCAAAGAAGGAGCTCATTTTGAAGCAGCTGGGTATAATTTTGGATGGGAGAGTCAAATTTAATGTTGGTGAAGTGTGCAGAGTTTGCATATGCATTGCAGGTGTGTGACATCACTTCCCCTGACTGATGTGATGTTCAGGAACAGTGAGTGGCAGGAGGCTGATAGCCTGCCTTTAACCCTTTCCAAAGAAGCCATCTTGTGGACAGATGCTGAATGTACTTTCTTGTGCCTCTTTCTAAATGAGACCAGAAGATGGGCCAGTTTTTACTGGCCCAGACTACTTTGGGATTAGAATGCACAGCCACTGGGTCTCTTCAGGAAATGCCAAAGAGACTAATTCAGGAAGATGGGAAGTCATCCTTTAATGCCCTAAATGATGGAAATAATGGGAAAATCAGTAGCACTATCTCGTTTAGGCTATAGTCAAACCTCATGGTTGAGATTTTATGATAATTTGAACTTTTTGTTTTTGAAGGGGTGGAGATGGAAACAGGCTTCTTATGTAGGAGGAAATCTGATTAAAGAAGCAATTTTTCCTAACTACTTGTGTAAACAAAATTGCAGAAAGGAATATTAAAGCTACTTTGGGGTACAAACTGCATGCTTTTTCTTGCGACTGGCCCTCTAGTTCATTCAGAGTAGCCTTTGCATTTGCACAAAGTAAATAAACATCCTTAGATTAACAATTACCCGAATGCAAAATCACCCCCATGTAGTTATTAGAACAGATTATATTTTCAGTTTATGTATATTCAGTGTTAAATCAGGCGTACTGCATAATGCCTATGCAATTTAGGACAATCACAAAAATGTCACTACGAATTGACTAATAAACTTTCATATTTCCTGCATTGATTCTTTCCTTGGAACACATGGGCCCACGTACATATAAGTAAGTTGAGATGCACATACATTCCATGTGTGTGTTTGTATGAATAAAAGTAATAGTACTTAATTTATTTGTAAGTATCCTGTATTTTAGATTTCCAGTAATTTATGTAACTTTCCTCTGTAATTAGTTCACATTACAGAAATCTCACTAGGCTGGTACTTTTTATCTTGGACATTTATAGTGGTTGAGGCCTTGCTGTGGTTTTTATTCTTGTGTACAACTTCAGGGTGGGCAGGTAAGAGAGTTATTTGTAGATTATCAATGGACAAGATTGAGCTGGGTCATGAGCTTTTGTGGTATATTATTATTTCTCATTATTTCTGAAGTTAGAAGGGCAACTTAGAACCAATGAAGGGAAATGATAACAGAAAATGGATGGATTTAAGAAAACAAACAATCACATTCTCGTCTCCTTCTCCTTTCTTTCTGTATCAGAATCAGTACTTAGTGTCGGTGTCTGTTTGGATCACATTGATTATGAGCTTCATTTGAATAAACTGCTAACTTTCCTGCAGCAGCTTCAATCTTGCCTATTTTGCTTGAGTTTGCAGTTCTTTGATATCCTGTAGCATGTAGGGATTTCTTTAAAAAATTAGACAGGGTTTATTTTTTTTAAGCCCTAGAAATTTCTGATTGTTTAGGTCTGATTAACATCAGTTTACAGATTTTAAACCAAATCTTTACAATCCTGCTTCTGAAAGGCATCAAGAATTGTGGTTGGGGCCCATACCTGTAAGGAAACTAAGCGTCCTTATTTTTCAGGATGCAATGTGAAAAAGGATTGCATTCTATTAATTGGTGAAGTTTAAGAAACTCTTGAGGTTCCCTGGGAGGTTGGAATGATTTAAAGGATGGACTAGTAGGCTAAAGGTTGGCAGTTCAAAGCCACCCAAAGGCACTGCAGAAGTGATCCCAGACTTGAAAATCCTGTGAAGTCAAGCTTTGCTCTGCAGTATGTGGAGCTGCCAGGAGCTGACATGCGCTTGACAGCAACCATCTTGATTTATTTTGAAGAGATTATAGGGACATGATTGTAGAACCTAGAATATAAAGATCTTTTAAATCAGCATTAAACTCAAATCTAACTGCAAAAACTCAGAAAATTTAGATGCCAACTTCGGTTTTCTAGCTTGTTATTCCTTCTAACCACATGACTCAGACCCTAAGAACAAGAATTAGCCTATGGAAAAGCTAGGGGAGAGCTTTACAGAAAAACATGGTTTTCTGTATCTTAGGAAGCTGTCTATTTCTAAGACGTTTTTCTGTGAATAGTTGTGCTTGTATCATGTAGAATCAGTGACACTCATAGACACACTCATTTTTTTAAGTATGAAACAGAAATTAAAGAAAAACTGGTACACTTATCTTGGAAAACCCAGAAGCCAACTGTAGATCCTGCTGCAGCCAAAGTCAGACAGACGGTCAAACCCAGGCCCCATGAGCCAATCAGAAGATTCAAAATGACGTCTGGTGGCTCTGCTGAGGGGCTTCATTCCCGATCTCCTCCCTGCCTGGCAGTCACATTTCAAAGCCACACACAGGAAAAATGTGATTATTAGTAGTCATTATTGCACCTCTCCTTTGTACTCCACTGTATTCAGGGATGACATTTTAGAACTACTTCAACATGTCCAAATTGCTATTTATTTTAAAAAGCATCCAAAATTTTATTTGGGGATAACTGTAGATTCACATCCAATTGTAAAAAATATTAGAGGCATATATCGTTCTTCAAGTTTTCCGCAATGGTAACACCTTAGATAATAAATATGTAATGGTGAGAATAAATATGTAATGGTGAGCATCTATAACATATAATTGTTAATAGTATAAAATTATGAGAAATCCATCCAAAAGTGCACATAGTAGGTCTCCCTGGTTTTTCTGTTACCTTAGAATGAAATATATTCATTTTGCTTGAAAGAGAATACTGGCTCAATTATTATATTTTTGAAAAATTTTCTCTTGAAGACTAATACACAAAAAGAGCTCTCAGACATTAATGGTTCAACCACAGCTTATATCATAACCAATAGAATAACATTGAATACCAATACATCAGCCTAAAATATATTTCATCAGTTTCATATGCATTAATTTGTGTGTGTGTAGCTGTATGCATTTTACGTTATATGTAGATTTACTGTGAACACCATCCTAGACAAGATATGGAAGAGTTTCAGCACAAGGATCCTTCATGGAATTAATAATTTTTAGAGGGTGCTGTGCTCAAACGATTCATAGATATTTTTCCACTGGAAATGCTTTTATGGGGCTATAGTGCATTTCAAAACCCAAACCCAAACAAATTCACTGCTATGTAGTCAAGTCTGACTCCTAGTGAGCCTATGTATGCTTTCAGAGACTTTGCAAATCTTTACAGGAGCAGAAAGATGCATCTTTCCCCTACACATTTGCTGGTCAGTTTGAACTACTGAGGCTGCAGTTTTGAAAGATGCCAAACCACTAAGAAGATAGATGAAACTAACCTCCTCACACTAGTACCAATGAATAAATTACAGTGGTGAAAACTCCCATTGGAATTCTCTGGAAATAAAAGAAATTAATTAGCACTTTGCTTCAGGAAGGAGAAATCACTGAGTAAAGGATGGGAACCTATTTTAATTGTATCAGAACCAAAAATTAAAGGCAGGGATTTAAGGAGAGAAGTTAATAGGACATTTTAACAAAAGATAGTTGGAAATTACCGTCTCAGATTCTTTTGTGTATCAAAAAAAAAAAAAAAGCAATGTCAGCGAAAGTTAAAAAAAAAAAAAGTGATTGCTCTGTGCTCCATGAAAGAACGTTCTCCCCCAGGGAAAACAAATAAAAAGGATTTGCCCTTGTATCAAATTTAGGACCACTTACCTAAATGGCTAGTTTGGCAGAAGCTGTTGCTTGGCTAAGAACTCAATTTTATGATTCACTTGTAGCTCAGCATGAACTTTTCTCATCGACAATAGGCATTTGTGTTCACACATTTGGAAAATGAACTTACCCAAACATGGGCAAGTTATACAGTTTCTTGAAACCATAAAACATTGACTCTTCGAGAATAATAGGCTTGGGCTACACTCAAAACAAAGCTGCGAATGCTTTGCCATTACCCTTTATGTCTTGGGCAATGGAGAGCATCTCTAAGTGTAATCTCTACTAGGAGCAAGTGTGCCAAAGCCAGCCAAAAGGTGCATCCTGGCTCCCCAACACGTTTCTGTTCCTTGGGAATCAAAGATATTCCTTTGGCTGGTCCACGTATTAAATACAATTCTGCTCTTGGACACACAACAAAGATCTTCCGAGACAATCCTGGTTAAACCAGGGCTAACCTTTGAAGACCTGGAGTTTAGGGCTAAGTATATATGGAAAAGGTCTAGGGCATTGGTTCTCAACCTTCCTAATGCCGCGACCCTTTGATACAGCTCCTCAGGTTGTGGTGACCCCCTCCCCCAATCATAAAATTATTTTCGTTGCTACTTCATCACTGTCTTGTTGCTGCTGTTAGGAGTTGGGCGACTCCTGTGAAAGGATTGTTGGAGCCCCATAGGGGTCGCGAGGTTGAGAACTGCTGGTCTAGGATGGTTGTTCAGCTAAGCAGACCTTTTTTTGTGACACACAATTATTCTTTCTTTTCAGAACCTCTAAAGAGAAAGCCTGATTAACAGGCTGACCTGGTGGAAGGAACTCCAAATGCACTACAAGTTGCCATTTTCATCCATTTGGGAAGTTGATGAATGGCTGGTTTGTCAACAAGTGACCTTTCACCTTTTTTGGTTAAATATATATATATATATATATATAATCAACACATGATGGACAGATTACAAAGCCTTAGTGTACCAAAAGAACTGGTTAACATTCAAACATTACAAGAGATAGTGGATGACTCAGAATTATGGTATTGAAGAGAAAATTGCAAATTGGATCGAAAGCATTATTAACAACAACAGAAAAAAAGTATCAGGAATTTCTGGAATACCAAATGGAATGTTTTTGAAGCTCTAGACTCACTCACTCATTTTGCCATGATTTTTAGTAAAGTATTTCCTATCCCATATATTGAACCCAATTACCACCATTGAGTTGATGCTGACTCATGCATATTCAATCTGTATGTGGAGCAGATAATTAAACAGCCTGGGCTATTGAAAAGGGATGAAACATAAGGATTGGAGGAAGACTTATTAATAACCTGTCATATGTAGAAAACGAAACCCTGCTTGCTGAAAGTGAGGGGGGCTGGAAGCACTTGCTGATGAAGATCAAAGACTATGGCTTCAACTTGGATTGCAAATAAATGTAAAGGAAACAAAATCCTTACAATTGGACCAGTATGCAATGTCACGATAAATGGAGAAAAGGTGGAAGCTGTCAAGGATTTCATCTTGCTTGGATCTGTTTGGTCTTGTTTGGATCTGCTGCACCAGATCTTGTGAAATGTGGAGTAGCAAGGATGTCACCGTCACTGTGAAGTGTAAGGTGCTTCTGACCCAAATCATGGTATTCTTAATGGATTCATATGTATATCAAAGTTTAACAATGGGTCAGGATGATCCCAAAAGAATGATTGCATTTGAATTAAGCTGTTGACAGACCATTGCTTTTGAAATGCCATGGACTGCCAGAAATAAAAACACGTCTCTCTCTGAAGAAGTGTTTGGAAAGAGCTGGAGTGCTCGTTAGATGCTAGGCTGATGAGACTGCATCGTGTATTTTGGACAAGTAATAAGGAGGAACAAATCAATATGAAAGGATATCATGCTTGATAAAGGAGAATGTTAGAAAAAAATTAGTCGACCATTGATGAGATTAGTGGACACAGTTGTTGCAACAACGTTGTTTGGGCAAGTGCCATCCGGTCAGGTCCCGCTCATAGAGATCCTCTGTACGAAAGAGCAAGCGCTGTGCCATTCTGCACCAGCATCGCTATTGCTTTTATGTTGGAATCCGTTTCTGCAGTCACGGTGTCAACCTATCTTGTCAAGAACCTTCCTCTGATCACTGCTCCTCTACTTTACCAAGCATGATGTCCTTCTCCAGGGATGGATCTCTCATGACAACATGTCCAATGTATGTGAGGCAGAGTCTGGCCGTCCTTGCCTCTAAGGATCCTTCTTGCTGTACTTCTTCCAAGAGAGATTTGTTTGTTCTCTTGGCAATCTTTTGATAGATTCAATATTTTTGCTATCCCTGCAATTCAAATTCATTTATATTTCTTTAGTCTTCCTTATTCAATATCCAACTTTCACACGCATATGATGAAAATGAAAGTAGCATGGCTTGAGTCAGGGACACCTTAGTAATCAAAGTAACATCCCCACTTTCAACACCTTAAAAGGTCTTGAGCAGCCAATGTACCCCGGTGTAATATATCCTTTGATCTCTTGACTGCTGCTCCTATGAGAATTAGTTGTGGATCCAAGCATGTAAAAAAATCCTTGACTTCTTCAATCTTTTCTCCATCTAGCAAGATGTAACCTATTGGTTCAGTTGTGAGGATTTTGGTTTTCTTTACATTGAGTTGTAATCCACACAGAAGTCTGTAATCCTTCATCTTCATCAGCAAATGTTTCAAGTCATCTTCACTTTCAGCAAGCAAGGCTGTTTCATCTGCATATCAGAGGTTAACAAATATCCCTCCAATCCTGATACTTTTTATAATGTAGCCTCTCTGGTTGTCTTCACAGCATACACATTGAACAAAACCCTGGGACACAATCTTTCTTAATTCTAAACCACTAAGTATTTCTTTGCTTTATTTGCACACAGGCCACTTTCAGCCATGTACAAGCCCAATGAAATATTCCAGATTTCCCATTCTTTGCAAGGACATCCATGGTATGTTATGATCGAGTCAAATGCTTTTGAATAATCAATAAAACTGACTAAAAGATCGGGTCTTCTTTGTTTTCAGCGAAGGTGTATCTGACATCAGTAATGACATCCCTTGTTCTATGTCCTCTTCTGAATCCAGCTTAAGCCTGTGGCAACTCCCTGTTATTTTGCTGCTCCAGTAATTGCTGTATTATCTTCAGCAATATTTTACTTACATGTGCTATTAATGATTTTGCTTCATAATATGAACATGCCGGTGGGTCACTTTTCTTTGGAATTGTTAAAATGTGAATCTTTCCCAGCCAGTCAAGTGGGTTTCTTCCAAATTTCTTGGCATAGGTGAGTGAGTGCTTCCAGTGCTTCATCAGCTTGTTGGAACATTTAAATTGATATTCCATAAATCCACAGATCCTTGCTTGACTATTGCTCTTAGTGCAGCTTGAACTTCTTCCTTTAGTACCGTTGGTTATTGTTTATATGCTACCTCCTGAAGTGGTGGAACGTCAACTAGTCCTTTTAAGTACCATGAATCTCTGGATACTTTCCATTCTTCGATGCATCTTATAGCATTCAATATTTTGTCCAAAGCTTCTTTATATTGCAACTCCAACCTTGAATTTTCCCTTTAGCTCTTTCAGTTAAAAGTATACTGAGAGTGTTCTTTCTTTTTGGTTTTCTAACTCTAGGTCTTTGCACATTTCATTATATTTCACCTTATCTTCTCTTGCTCACCCTTGAATTTTTGTGTTCAAATTTTTGACACCATCATTTCTTCCATATGCCTTAGCTGTGATAGTAGTTGTTAGTTCTCATTGAGTAGGTTCTGACCCATAGCGACTCTGTGTACAACATACTACACAGTCCTGCACCCTCCTTGCAGAAACCAATGGTGTAGCCACTCTTTTCCGCTGCCCATTCATTTTACCAAGCATGATGTCCTTCTCCAGGGACAGGTCTCTCCTGGAAATATGTCCAAAGTGCATAGAACCAAGGCTCACCATCCTTGCCTCTCAGAAGCACCCTGAACAGACTTCTCCCAAGACAGATTGGTTTGTCCCTTTAGCAGGGACTTTCAACATTCTTCGCAAGCACCGCAATTCAAATGCAACGCTATGATAAATCAAGTCTTCTGTCCACCCTAAGGACAGAAGACCTGATGCGTCCTGAGATGACATGGAGAACATCATGGAGAAAGCAAAAGGCGCTGCAACATTAGGTCGAACATTCCCATGTAACGAAGATTGTTAGGAAGGCGCAGGACTGGACAGTGTTTTGTTCTGCTGCATAGGGTTGCAATGGTTATGCATTGGGCTGCAAACGAAAGGCCAGCAGTTGAAAACTACCAGCAGCTTCCTGGGAGGAAGTTGGGGCTTTTATACTCCTGTAGAAATTCCAGTTTAGGAAACCCACAGGATAATTCTATCCTGTCCTATATGGCCGCTATGAATTATAAATGGTAATGATTTTTTTTGATAAGTAGGGACTAACTGACTGACACTTATATACTAATAACATAAGGGGTTCCCCCCCACCCCCAAATGGAAAAGCTATGCTGGTCAGAGTTTTCGTAGTACACATTTGTCCTGTTAGGCAAGCATGAAGCAATTCACTCTGAGGGGAGGTTCTGTCTGGTCACAGGAAGTGTTTTTTCGTAAAAGCAGTTTTGCTCAAACCTCATTTTTTTTGCGATGGCCAATTTAAGAGAACAGAGTGTGGCTGTGAAATTTTGTTTCCTGCTCAGGAAAAATGCTGCAGAAACTGTTGTGAACATAGATTACAAGGACTGCACTATGGGAAAAACTCAAGTGGACGAGTGGTTTTCTCATTTCAAAAAGGGTGGAATGTCATTCTGGACGTCCATTTCCTTCTGAATGGATGAAAATGTCGACAAAATTTGGGCCTTTGTGCTCAAAGACTGATGACGGATGATTGAAGAGATGGGGCAGTTTGGACTATTTTGGCGCTCAAGTTCAGTGAATGTTAACAGAGAGTTGGGAATGAGAGGGGTCCATGTGAAATAGGGCTCTGACTTATCAGGAAAAAGAACACCCACTGGAATCATGCCGTGCTTTGAAAGAACAACTTCAAAGCGACCCAAACTTTTTCTCCAAGGTCATTACCGGTGAGGAGACATGATGTTCTTTTTATGACACTGAGAGCAAACAGCAGTCGAGCCAGTGGAAGACACCATCATCACCTCACCCCCAAACAGCTTGTGAAGAAAAAACAAAGCATTTGTTTTTAGTTTTGTTTTTTTGATGTGAGGGCATAGTACATTTGGAGTTTGTTCCAACAGGTCAGACTGCTAATCAAGCTTTCTCTTTAGAGATTCTGGAATGTTTGCATAACAGTGAGCAACACAAAGACCTGATTAGTGGCTAACGGTGTTGGTTTTGCCACCACAACGATGCACCTGCTCATGCAACCATCTAAAGGCACCAGTTTTGGCAATAAACAGTCTGCTTCTCTTGCCCCATGCACCACACTCCCCTGAGCTCCTTCCATGTGACTTCTTTTTGTTTCCACAAATGAAGAGGGACGTGAAAGTTCAGGGATTTGAGACGTAGCAGTGGTGAAGAAAATATGAGGGAGGTGCTGTCAGCCATGCAACCAGATGAGTTTGAAAATGTTTCCATGAATGGAATCCAGATCTGACAGATGGATTAAGTGTGGTGGAGAGAACTTTGAAGGGGATAAGGTTGTTTTGTAATAAAAATGTAAATGCATAGCTTTGAGGAAAAAATCCTGTGTATTTGGGTTACCCTCTTGTATATATGGGAGGCACTACATACAAAATGAATGTTGTTGTTTTCCTCTTTTCAGATAGCATTTCTGTTTCTGGAGTGAGTGTTTAGAGCATGATTCTTAGTATCAAGTCAAATGTGAATCTGGTTCTTCCATTTAAGACCTCCTGTAACCCTGATGATGTTGTATGAATTTATCCACCTAAGTTTTAGCTTCTTGGATGATTGAATGAAATAACATTTTGCAAATGATGAATATAGGATTTGACACATTTAATGCTTCCTCAGTGATAGAATTGATCATGTTGACAATAAATGCTAGGATTGAGCGTCCATGCAATGAAAGAATTTTATAATCTCTTCCAAAACCAATTTTGTTTCATAAATTATATTGCTGTTTATAACCTTTTTCTAGTAATAGTTATTCGTGACTTTCACTTTTGACTCCCTCAGAAGGCCCAATAACTAGAGCAAACAAAAATACAGCCCTTTGGAATATTCTTCTAAATCAACCAACCAACCAACAAGCAAAAGTGGCAAAAGCGTAATTCAAATGAGAAGGAGAAACATGAATTCAACTATTATTTTGGAAACAAAAGCTTGATTTTAATTACGTATCCTTTAGTTAGTCCTGAACCTACATAATAGGACTCCTTTATTGTGACTAATCCGAAAATAAGTTAAGGGAAAGTCATTGCCCTGAGTTTTGTTTCTTCATGTTATTTAGCTGCTGTTTAAATTGGGAGTGTAATCGGTTATTTCTGAAACAGTGATTTCAGACTAAGACAAAGAAAAAAAATTGTGTATATCGAGTAATTCATGTCTGATGGACCATAACCCATAAAGTAAAAGTTAAAATCCAGGATCTTGCAGGAAAATATTTCTACCTGGACTCAACACAGAGGGTCTACGCTCTTAGTGGTGTAATTGGATAAAAGTAGAAAAGCAGAATTTCATTCAGAAAGAATGAAGTAGTCACTGCGACCACATCTATTAGTGAGTGTTATAAGCGAATCTGGTGTAGCAGCCAGACCACAAGAGAAGCAAAAATGTTCACTGTGAATTACGAAGGATGGTTATGTTTCATTCTATCCTTTCCTTATTACTTTCCCTCATCCAGATGTGCGGCCTCAGATCAAAATTCTATTTCTATTATACTGTATATGAATCTAATGAGACTCAATAGCTCTCTTATGCATTATTTTCTCAACATGTGCTAACCACAGTTTCTGAAGTTTAACTCCAAAGCTTTCCCCATTGCTATTAAAAGCCTACTCATTTGCAATTTTTTTCAGAACCTAGTAAACCACCTCTTTTCAACTCAAGTGTGAGTTACTTATTTGTTTGCTGAGAGCAATCATGCATACATGCTGATTGGTCAGCACCAATGTTCACTATTGTTCTAGACTCTGCACTAGTAATCACCCCCAAACACTAGGTGGCACAGGAGCGATGTAAATGGCTCAAGAAGGCCTAGGCCTTCAACTGTGTTTTTAGCGAATTCTTAGGGTTAAAAAGAGCAACATCTTAGAATAGTCTTTGTGTTCTTTTCTATGAACTTTCCCTATTGTGTCTTGACTTTGTCTTTAAGAATTTTCAGAACAGGGTAATGGTAAGTAAAATTCTTTCTAGCTTGAAAGCAAACAGTTAAAAGTAGATATTTTTCTTGTTTGAGAAATGCCTAACCTATGTTCTTCTTTAATTCAGTATATAAAACAAATGCACACATTTTAATAATCCTGTATGCATATTGTTATTTAATTATATAATCATATGTATACTATATGTACATATATTTATATTTATGTGTGTGATTTTTTCAGTGATGAATTAAATATGTGCTGTTTGGAATAAACATGGAGATAATGCACATCATGGTATGTGCAAATGTGCTTATAATTCTCTTTATTGTTTAAATATGTAACTTGCTCAGTAGAGCTGAATAATGAGAAATTTTATTTTAAGAGAAAACATCTATACATATAAATTAATATTATGTAATTTCTATATTTTTCTTAGCTGTTTTCAATACATGTATTCTACGGAGGTCTGTGTATATGAATTATGCTTATTAAACATGAAGTGATTTTATTATTTGTTTTGATGAGTAAATATTAAACTGCAAACAAGTAGGCACATTAAGGAAGTAATGAAAAGCAGGGCTCAAAAGCCAATGGTAATCACAGCAACATATCAATAGCCTCTATTACAAAAATTTCACTTATGCTTAGGAAGGAATATACAAAGAAAACTATGGGCTAAATTTTTTTTGGCTTACCACAGAACAATTTCTCATATTTGGTAGAAGAAATCTGTAAAGTAGATAATTACAACTGGTCATGTTTACAAATAAAAGCTTACAGATAAGACAGGTATATTATTAAAGTAAATAGATTTTAATTAAAAAATAAATGTGAATGGATTGTTTTTTGTAAGACCTCTTCAGAAAATCGATTCAATGAAAGCAGTTTTAACACTTTGTGTCCCATTCTTTTCATAGACTAAATTGAGTTCACGTGAACATTTTGTTATTTAACTTAATTTTAAATGGAAAAAGTCACACTTATTTGTTTTTCAAATTAGAGATAATTAATGTAAATATTGTGAATTTAAATAATCTTCAGTCATAGCATTGAGACATTGTTGCCAAACCAAAGCTCTAAGAAAGAAATAAAACTATTCTGACACAGAGAAGCACAATACAGTTTCCTATCACAGTTTTATAAAATGCAAAGTCCACTTATTTTTAAAGCAATCTGTAAAGAACTGGTAAGTAATCATTCAAAATTTTAAATTTTATTTTGAGAAATGCTTATGTGTTACATAATACAATAATAACCATCATGGTCATAATTATATTTAAGAAGTCATCAAATACTCTCAGTAGAGGCACACTACATTAGAAAGATGAGGAGGTTTGGGTTCCGTAGGCCTGTATTCAAATTCAAGTGCCACTCCTTGTAGCGAGTTGATCTTGTACACTTAATTCTCTAGATATTGTTTTTCTCATTTGTCGCATGGGCGTAATACCACTGCATGCTACAGCACGTGGGCATGGGTTAAATAAAGTCTTTCAACGGCAGCACTAGCGGCATGGAGGCTAGCATGATGTTTTGTTGTTGTGGGGGATTTCTTGTCCAGTTGAAGGTGTTAAACAGCCCTAGTTTCTGCTAAGTGCTATTCGCTCTGCTTCCAGTTGTGATAATGGAAAGGATCCTTCCACCATGCCAAGTGTTCTTTGGGTAGAAAATTTGCTGCAGTTGGGAGTGATTAGGCTAGAAGTAAGGTATGGAATATAACTAGCACAAAACAGAATCAAGTCTCAAAAATTAAACTGTTGTTCCTACTTTTAGTCCAATAGCTACATATAGGCTTAGATATTGATGATCTCATTAGATCATCTAATTTATGGTCCCTCATATGATCTAAGAACCCAGTAAGAATATTTTCACAAAGTTTGATGTTTATGCTTACATGAACTTACTGAGTCAGTCCATTCAGTCACACTCTAAATCAAAAGTTCCCCAAATTATTTGACCTACCACCTTGTCATAAAAAATTTATTCAGTGCCCTCGTGGCAATTAAAATTTTATATATGATAGCCAATGATCCAGGAAAAGGTGTAGTTATCTGCGTTTGGAGCCCCTTTTGAGAAACGCCAGATTAATTCTAAAATATATAGGGGGCTGAGATTTAGCATTGTGACAGCAACGGTATCCTGAGGTGCCCTGGCGGTGCGCCCTGAGCTTGCAGCCAACTTCATGTCTTCAATGAGAGAGATAGGGTCCCAGTACAGAATGGTGGCTTTGAGAGCTGCAACTGCTCTTCCCACGGTGGCGCCGTTGGCTGCAGTCTCCGGGGAGCTGGGCATCGCCCGTCCGTACCCAGGCCAAAAGAAATCAAGAGTTCGGGGGAAGCACATTGCACCTTGCACCACGTCGCCGCTGTTTTCTGCCACTCCAGGTGCGGAAGTGTTCAAAGTTGGCCGTGTTGAGATTTCACAGGACGCGATTGTGATATAACCGGACATGCAGAAAAGGCAGCAGCCAGCACTGTCTGCAGAATTGAGGCTCTCACGGCTTCTCCCAAGGGTATTCACCAGTGGGTGGACACGGACGGCAGACACAAGGGGTGAAAACGCGGTCGTTCTTCCAGAGATGTAGCTGGCCACCTGAGTTCTTCACAGAGTAAAACAAAACAAAACGACAACCACAACACCTTGTTTCTTTTAAAATCATGCTCCTGGAAGACAGGAATGAATTCACGACTCATATCTTGAAAGTGGCCAATGCACATAGGATGCTGAACAAAGCACAGCAAGCACTCAGCATGAAAGGCCCCATCAGTAAGCCAGGGATGAGTGACGCAGGGATCTTTGATGTGAATGGCTTCCTTCCAGCAAATGGCCTCACTGTGGTCCAAAATCATGGGTTGAACTTGGCTAAGACCTGAAGGATTGAACTTTTATGATCTCAAGGCTCAGCTTAATGATCTGATATGTCCTCCTTAATCAAGCAAGCTGTGGATTTTCTCAGCAACGAGGGCCTTATCTATTCTACTGTGGCTGGTGAGCATTTTAAAACCAGAGATGTAGCATATCCGGGTTTCATTGGGAATGAAGGTCCTTTACTAACTGTTTCCATTTTCACAGTCCATTGTCATTTAGCTAAGCATACTATTGGTCAGTTGACTTCTAGGACGTTGCTACCGCCTATAAAGCTTCAACTCACATCCATTTGAAACTTGCTGTCCTTTTTTTCGGTGGGGTTTGGTGTTTTGGTTGTTTGTTTATGAAGCTCTGAGGAAGATGGATCATTGACTGGGATGTGGCCTGGGTGGGATGTCTTTGAAAGTTTAGAGATAAGCCAGCTCAACATCACGATAGACAGAATTGGCCGAGGGATGCTACAAAGAGAATTGGGCAGTTTTACTTCCCCAAATGTTTCCTTTCTTAGAGAAAAATGAGCAGGACTAGAGCCTCTTGGCAGAGAGCAAGTCTAGAAACCTGTTGGCCTCTGTCTGGTTATGCTGGCCACTTTGGTTATGTGGAGTTAACTTAAGAGTTGCACTTCTTTCAGCTTCTGTAATGACTTGCTGAAAGCATGTTGCTGTGGGTGTAAGCTACTGGAGGGAGGGCCCGGTGAGTGTAGCAGAGGAAGAAATGCTAGATTTGGTGTTCAACTAACTGCAGTCCTATGCTTAATGAAACTGTTTTTATTAGAAATAAATAAATAAATGTAGTATTAAGCAATCACTGGAATAAAAATTCTAGTAAATGTCACCATTATAAATCCAAAGAGACTTCTTTGTAGACTTAGCAATAGGATATTGAATGTCAAGGAACCAGAAGTGTGAAGTGGGTATCCGGTACCATATTCATATATCTTGCCAACTAAATTTAGTTTGTTTGCTACGTTCATCATCATTCCTCTGTCAGTTTGCAGTACTGTGTTCGCTAGGAGTTGCTGGGCTGCTTGCAGCCACACCAGCAGTGTTCCAAGTCCAGCGGGATCACCACACGGGGCACGATGCCATGGAACTTGTGCGTTTAGGCAGTCTCGAAAGGTACTGAGAGTGTCACAGACTGCTCAAAGGAAAAAAAAAATCTGTCTTGGGAGAAGTGTGGCCACAATGTTCCTCAGACGCAAGGATCATGAGACTTCAACTAGCATCTTTTGGACACGCTGTCAGGAGAAAGCAGCCCCTGGAGAAGACAGCATGCGAATAGAGGAGCATAGAGAACGTGGAAGGCCTTCCAGGGTATAGGTTGAGCCAGGGGCTGCACCAATGGGCGCCCGCACAGGAACAATTGTGAGGATGGCTCAGGACTGTTGCGCACAGGGCCTCGAGAGACAGACCCAACTTGATGACATAGAGCAACAAAAACAACAAAAGAAGTAAGAGGAAGTCTGCTTCTGAAATCTTAGCCACTAACAAAGTGCTACATTTTAACCTAACTAGACCTGCCGTCATCAATTTCACAGTGCTCTATGCCTGATAGCAAGGCCTATTCACATTCCGGAGCATGATCCCTTTTAAAATTGTTTCAGTTTCTAATATATTTTCTGCTCTCTTTTTGAGTTCTTTCCCTGTTTTGTTTGGCCATTGTTGTTGTTTTTACTTGCTGTTATTTGTTTCTTCCTTATACTTTATATGAGTTTCTGCATATGAAATCTAAGATAGGCAAAACTATAGGGACAGTAAATGGATTAGTAATTACTGGGGGGCATGGCTGCGGTGATTGGGGGAATGAAGAGCTAACAAGAATGAATACAAGAGGAACATGTTCTGAAATTGATTGTTGTGATGATTGCACATTTCCTTAATATGAATAAACTATTAATTTGTATGAGATATGAATTATATGCCAATAAAATTATTAAAGTTAGCCACTGATATTCTTATGAATGCTAGTGGAAATGGTCTGATCGTGCCAAAAGATAAGCTCCTCATGTTTGATGACAGTTCAAAATACACTAAGAAAGAGCTGAGCTGCCTTTTCAGTGGAAGGTGAACCTTTATGATGTGGATGAATTAAATCTTTCAAAACCTTTATTTACTAATGTGGTGGAACTTGAAATGAAAAGAAAGAGTTGCCAAAATCTATTAATAATCATAATATAGGTCTTGGCTGAAAATAGAGCCTACCAGAAAGATGTTTAACTGTGTTTCCTTGACTATGGAAAGGCATTTGGCCAAATGGATCAAAATAAATTTTGGACATTTTAAAGAATGAGAATTTCAGAACATTTAATCGTGCTCATGTGGAACCTGTACATAGACCAAGATACAATCGTGTAAACAGACTGAAAGGATACGGGGGTTAAAATCAGGAAAAGTGAGCATTAGGATTTTATCCTTTCACCAAATTTATTTAATCTGTAAACTGAGCAAATAATCTGAGAAACTGGATTATATGAAGAAAAACTCAGAACAACACACTAAGACTGCGGTTCTCAATCTGTGCATTGCGACTTCTTTGGGGGGTCAAATGACCCTTTCACAGGGGTCACCCGATTTATAACAGTAGCAAAATGACAGTTATGAAGTAGTTATGAAAACAATTGTAATGTTGGTGGGTCACCACAACATGAGGAACTGTCTGACAGGGTCGCGGCATTAGGAAGGTTGAGAGCCAGTGCACTAAGGGTTTTGGAATTTTTAAGAGGAGTTATAAAAATGACAATAACAAAACAACAAAGTCCCGCCAAACTGGCAGCCATGCCGTTGATTCTGACTCATACTGTAGTCCTAGGTGTCATTTAGACAATTCCAACGTCCAGTGCTGCCATGCACACTGGTCCTAGGACATCGTCTTCATCTTGCTTATGTTTGAGTCCAGAGTAGCAGCCAGGGCCTCCGTCCACTCCTTGGCGATCTTCCTCTTTGAATGACCTTCTACTTCACCACATATGCTGTCTTTTTCCATGGACTGGTTTCCAGTGATAACATGTCCAGTGTATGTGAGATGAAGTCTAGCCATCCTTCATTTGGAGGAGCATCTGACTGCACTTTATTCACGACATAATTATGCATCCTTCTGGCAGCCCCTGATTACTTCAATATTCTTCACTGCCTTACCTGAAATGAATGAACTCTTGCACAGGCTTCCTTACGCATTGTCCATTGTCCACGTGTACATAGCATGATTGGAAATACTGTGCTTGCATCGACACACCCCAGTCAGCGAAGTGATGGCCTTGCTTTGTCCCACTTTAAATGAGTACATTGTGCACAAAGTAGAGAGTAAATCTTTTAGTATTGTAACAAAGTCAAAATGTCAGATAATGAGATCATTGATACATGGCAAATCCGTATAATTTTTTGGTTGCATATATGTGTGCTAAGTTTTAGCATATACAGGCTATGCAGTCAGGGTGATATGTAGTTAGCTAAAGTTTAAAATAGCCAAATATGTACTACACATGCTGATGAGTGGGAATTGGCTAGCACTTGAAAGACTCTAATCAAAAATCCGCTCTTTGGAGGTGTCTAATCCAAGCTTTCAGCTCTCTTCGTTTCAGATCAACACCAGATGGTGTGCTAATTAGCACATTACATGTAGAAATGTGTTTTGATTGGTAAAATTCGTGGTGTTCAAGAAGCATAGATTGGTTGCATATATTAGGATTGGGCTCCTGCGTGGACAGGGATTATACAGTCCTTAGGGAGAGTCTGTACGTCCATTTAGGATTCTAGCTGCGTCGAATGAGCAGAGGCGCTCATCTTACAAAACGCTTTTTGTTTGACTTTCACTGAGTCCTGAATCTTGTCTTGAACTATATTCTCTTTCGTGGGAAACTAACACTTGGGGAAATATGACGGGAGCTATATTCCCTAATTCATCATGGAGGGAATCTGGAGAGCTAGTATTCCATAGTAGGAAAGCCACCACTTTGGTAAGTTAGAGATAAAGTCCACGTACATTGTCTTGCTTTAAATAGAAGTTCCTGCAGATTCTCTCCTAACAGTTATGCTGCCTTAAAGTGAGCACATGGTTGATTTTATCTCCCCACAGAAGGAGACATCCTGTTGCTATCTGTTCTACCTTGTCACCCAGCCCCCTTCATACCTTCCCACAATGCAGGTATTAGGTTTCTTCACCTGTGAGCTCAGGGACCTTAACGTAGATACCACCCACCTGGTAACATATGTAACTACTGAATATGCATGACTTATGGAGACCATTTATCGTTCTAAGATAGTAAAGGTTCCCTCTCTTCTCACAGTTCCACATGGACCATCAAGAGGGGCTGAGGTGAGCATGCTACCATAAATGTGCCTGACTCCTTGATTTGTACTCTCTCTCCTATCTTTCCTATCCCCTATGATTTTACTGTGATCTTCGTATATTATAACTGTACAATTGTGCCTACTGATCATTTGGTTGTTAGAAGCTGGTTTCCTGTAACCATCTTTTCTACCTACAGTTTATCTCTCTCTCTCCTTTTAAATTCAAGAATGCTTTAACTCGCTTTCAGTTTATCTCTTAAGAAATTTGTTGAATACCCAAATGTATTTTGGCTGCTTACTGTTTAAGTTTCGTGCATGTAGTAAAATGTTAGCTGAAACATTCATGTATAGCATACTCTACCCAATAGCAAAGCTGCAGGAAAGGATATTTATTAAAACTACAATATATGTCCTGTTCCCCCACTTCCCACATCCTCTTTTCTTTCCCCCTCCTTTTTAGTTGCCTGCCTTATGCATCGCTGACATTAATAACCAAAACATGGGTGAAGGGAGACAGCGGATGGTTTAAGATATGAAGTAACATTAATTTATAATTTATCAATGGTTCACAAGAGTGGGAGGGTATGAGGAGAGAGGGGAAAAAAAGAGGAGCTGATACCAAGGACTCAAGTAGAAAGAAATTCTTTGAAAATGATTGTGATAGGTAGGTTTAATGTGCCAACCTGGCCAATAAATACATGTGGGGTTAATAAGATTGCAGATAAATTGAAGGGTAAAGATATAAATCGTTTGGTGAGCCTCACCTTTCTGTCTCTTACTCTCTGATGATCAGACCTTAGTGAGTTCTCTGACTCAACTTGTGAGCTACACTACCTGTGGGACACCCAACCTGCGGACTGTGTCGCTATAGTTTGAGGTTCCTTCAAGACCTGATTCGCCACACTGCTGGTGTATACACCCCTTGAGCTGGGGACTGTTGGACCCTGTCATCTGGCTGACTGTTGGTGACCTGCCTTGCTGGTTTCTGCCTGTGGCCGGACTGCCTGTATAGCTCTACATAAGGCTCAGCGGTCTGCTTCCTTGACTTGCACCCAGCAGCCCTCATGAGTTGAAGGACTGCCAGTGTATTAACTGTCTCATGGAAATGAGTTGAACTGAGTGATTTGAACAGCTCTGTAGACTAATTAGATGTTTATTTCTTATATTGTATCTATCGATCTATTATGTATTTGGCTATACACACACACATACAAAATCATAAGTTTCCTGGTTTTGTTTCTCTGAGAACCCTGTCTAACACAATGATCTTGGCAACATATACACAAATGTGATCGATACATGTGATGTATGGATTGTTCTAAGAGCTATAAGAGCCCACAATAAAATGATAAAAAATACTATAACATATATCCACAAACTGAAAGCCAAATGAACTCATGGCTATTTAGTTAATTCCAGCCCAGCAATCCTAGAGGACAGAATAGGACTACCCGTTTGTGTTTCCAAGGCTGCACATCCCTGCAAAAGCAGAGAGCCTCCTCTTTCTTCCCGCACGTAGAGGGTGGATGCAACAGCTAACTCTGTAGTTAGTAACCCAATAGATATCTCAGGATACTACCACGGCTCCTTTTTTTATCTATCCCGAATAACCCAATAATTATGAATTCCCAAATTACAGGCCAATGTAAAACCCACTTAGATTCTCATTCCTCCATATCAGAGAATATAAAAAATGTTGATCTCTTCAAACCAAATTAAAGTAAACCCGATGCCACTGTGTCAATTCCATGATTCTATGCTCTGGGATTGACACCGTGACAGCCCATGAGTGTAAAGAAGAACTGTTCTTTAGGATTTTCCTGTGACCTGTGGGAAGGAGGTTGTCAGATCAGTGGTAAGAAATGTCAACCTGTTGTCAGCACCATTTGTGCCACTCAAGAACTCTATCCATCCCTTTAGATACCTGAGACTACTTGATAAAAAGTGCCTGAAGTTTCGTTTCTATAAGTCGAGATATAACATTCACCTCACTGATAATGTTTTGTGAAAAATATCCTGGGATTTTATATCTATACATTAGCATTAACCTACCCAACATCTTATGAAATAGTTAAAATTATTATCCTAATTTTTGTGTGAGAATATTGAACACCGTTAGGTGAAGTAATTCATATATTCAAAGTCACGCAATCAGTAAGCATCAGGCCTGATGTTCTTGATACAAGCAGTCTAGTTACAGAGATCACACACTTAAAAACAACCCTGGTATGACTCTTGGGTTAAACGAGATATTTTATGTAAGAAACACTTGTTAGGATATTTGTTACTACATAGGCATTCAAATTGTTTTCAAATGCGAATTGGTCTTATAATGAAACAACTTGACTTATATTTAAATACTTGTTTTATAATAACAGATTGCATGTATGAATTAATCATAACATTCATCTCTAATGTCTAAATCTAATACCAGGAAATTGCTCAGATTACTTTATTGAATACAAATACTTATGAAACCATGAAATGACCTTCGACTAATTATGGTATGATCCACAGTCTTATGAATGTAGAATATCTATGTTTTACTACTTTTAATAGATCTAGTAAAACTGTTGTTGAACTCAATATTTCCATAGTTGAAATATGCTTTATGGATTTTAATGAACTTTGTCTCTCAGCACATTTTGTTCAAAAAATTTCTCCAGCTTTATTAAAGAAAAATTTATATCAACTTACCTTTCAGTAAAAAGACCCCCAAAAGAAATTCTGATTTTTCACTAATTGCAGATCAGACCTTGAAAAGTATAATTGGAAACAAGGTATATATATCTCCTCTGTACACTACATTCGCAAACTAATTTTTACTGACTGAAATATTTTCTTGGCTAGGTTTCATTGGATACAGGCAAGAGATGAAAGAGTTTGCTTCTTTTCATGGAGAGAAAATGCAGTGCTTTGTCTTTTGTTTCCCCTAGGTATATAGCAGCTTGAGATAAGCCTTTTGAGATCAAGAACCCTACAAAGGATGTTCAAACATTATTTCCCAGGTTTCATGTTTTCACAAATGTGTTCAATTCACCTAACAGTATTTCAAGGGTAATGGCCAGGGGAATATGGAGGAAAAATGAGATTTCATTCTGAGTTTTAGGGGCAGAAGGAAAGAATGTTTGCTCCATGTGCTCATTCTTTGGAAAGCAGAGGGTTGTCTGTTTATCATTAATATTCACATGAATTAGTGTTGCTTACAGCCCATTGGAGCCCTCATGACATAAAAGCATGGTGGGCCAAACTTAGTCCTGTGGATAATGGGTAAATATTCCAGAGGAGTTATAGACTGAGTATTTGAAAAATGTAAACAGGGATGAAAAAGCCAAGCCTACAAGAATGAGGAAGACTTTTTACCTCTTTAATGTGCAGTTCAGTTGTGGTTCTTCCCACGCTGAGAAACACATGGAGGAAAATTCCTTAATGAGCAGAGTGAATGAATCTCCTGTGTAAATTGAAATTATCTGCTGCTGTTAAAACAACAACAACAACAACAAACAGAGCACTAAGTAAATGTTTAGTCATGTTTGTCTCAATTTATAATACAGGATTTTAAAATAAAAGTTTTCTTCAGTATGCAAGAATTTGTTGTGTTGTGTTGAAAAACTGCTGAGAACAGACCTTCACCAAAGCAATGTGGCAGAGGATAAACAAAGATACACAGTCCAGGGAGTTTAAAAATGTAGACATGCAAACAAACAACTGAGACTGCGCTACCATAGTGACTGCTTACACTGATGATTAAAGTTACTATTAATTGTTGTTGTTGTTGTTGTTAGGTGGAACTGAGTCAGTTTCAACTCATAGCAACCCCATATACAAAATAAATAAACAAATCGAACAGCCCTTGGTCCTGTGTCATCCTTACAATAGTTCTTATGTCAGAGCCCTTTGTTGCCCAGCGCGTCAATCCAACTTGTCGAAGACTTTTCTCTTTCTCCCTGCCCCTTTACTTTATCAAGCACAATGTCCTTTTCAACAACTTCTCTCTCCTGATCACATGTCCAGAGGATGCGAGACAAAATCTTGCATTGCCATCTTTGCCTCTCTGGCCATACTTCTTGCAAGACAGATGTTTGTTCTTTGGGCAGTTCCTGGTACTTTGAATATTCTTCACCCACACCAAAACTCAAATTCATCAATTCTTCGTCTTCTTTATTCTAGGTCCAAATTTCACATGCATAATAATAATCAGTGGAAAATAGCAGGGTTTAGGTGAGATTCACCGTAGTCCTCAAAGTAATATCCTTGATTTTCTACAATGTAAGGAGGTTTTGTGGAGCAGATTCACCCAATGCAATGTGCTGTTTTATCTCTTGACTACTAGTTCCATGAACACTGATTATGAGTCCAAAAAAAAAAATGAAATGCTTGTCAACTTCAACCTTTTCTTCACTTATCATGATGCTGCCTATGGGTCTAGTTGTGAGGATTTTAGCATCCTGTACATTGCATCATAATCCATACTCAAGGCTGCAATGCTTGATCTTCAGCAGCAAGTGCTTCTAATCTTCAACACTTGGAGCAAGCAAATCGTGTCCTCTGCATATCCAAGTTTGTTAATAAGCCTTCTTCCTATCCTGATGACACACTCTTCTTCAAATAATTCAGGTGATTTCCTTAGGACGCAGGTTGAAAAAGTACGGTGAAAGAATACAACTGTGACACACACACGTTGGAAGCCATTGTAAATTCCCTTGTTATGCACAAGCAACTGCCTCTTGATTCATGCACATTTCTCATGAGCACAATTTAGTGTCTTGGAATTTCTTTTCTTCAATAAACTCCTCATAGTTTGTTATGGTCCACACCTTCAATGGCTTTGGCAGACTCAGTGAAACATGAGTAAACATCTTTCTGTTCGTCTCCAGTTTCAGTCAAGATCCATCTGATGTCAGCGTTAATTTCCCATGTTCTGTGTCTTATTATCAATCCTGTCTGAATCTCTGACTGTTCTCTGTCCATGTGCTGCTGAAATCATAGCTGGATGATCTTCAGCACAATAGCTGCATGTGATGTCAATGATATTGTTTTATAAGACAAATATTCTGTTGGGTACAAATATGAATTATTTTCCAATCAGTTGGACAAGTAGCTGTCTTCCACATTAACCTTCATAAAGGAGTGAGTGCTTGCAGTGTTTCACCACCTTGTTGAAATATTTCAGTTGGTATTCCATCAATTACTGGTCTTGCTTTGAGCTAATGCTTTCAGTGCAACTTACATTTCCTCCTTTAGTTCATTGTTTTTTGTTCATATGCTGCTTCCTTGTTCATTGGATCTTGTTCATATGTTTCAGTACCTTCATAAGGAATGGTTGAGTTCAGAGTAGTTCTTTTTGGTACAACGACATTGTGTATTCTATCTTCTTTTGATGCTTTCTGTATTCAGTATTTTGCTCATAGAATCTTTCAGTTTTGCAGCTCTGGACTTGGATTTTTTTATTGAGTTCTTTCAGCTTAACACATGCTGAGCGTGTTATTTCCTTTTGGTTTTCTTTGCACATTTCAATATAATATTGGACTTTGTCTCCTTGAGATGTTTGTTAAAATGTTCTGTTCTGGTCTTTGAGATCATCATGTCTTACATTTGCCTTAGCTACTCTATAATGAAGAGAAACTTTCAGTTTCTTCTGACACTGACTTTGATGCTTTCTTTCTTTCCTGTCTTTTGAAATACCTTCTGCTTTCTTCGTGTATATCCCTCAGTTCATCAGGTCGTCTGTGTAATATATCAAGTACCTTCCTGAAATGTTCTTTATATGTGGGTAGGATCCACTGAAGGTTGAATTTTGGTTTCAGTGAACTTGTTTTCATTTTCTTTAACTTCTGCCTGAACTTACATATGAGCAATTGATGGTCTGTTCCACTATCACTCCTGGCCTGATTTCAGCTTATGATATTGAACTTATCCATCATATCTTTCCATATATATAGTCAATATAACTTCTGTGCATTCCATCTGAAAAAGTTCCTGTGTATAGTCACCTTTTGTGTTGTATTTGTTATGAACAAATTTTTGGTCTTGAAAAATTATAGCATGTGATCTCCATCTTCATTTCTATCACCAATGTCATATTTTTCTAATTAAAATTCCTTCCTCTTTGGCTCCAATTTTAATATTCTAACTGCCAAGGATTATCGATACATCTTGATTCCATAGTTGATTAATTTAAGACCTAAAAGTTGGTAATTGGTAGAAGTCTTCAATTTCTTCATCACTAGCTATTATGGTTGGTGCAAAAAATACTTGCATTGATTGGATTTCCTTGAATGCAGATACATTATCCTATCACAGATAGTATCGTTCTTCAGTATATATCTTGAAATGTACTTTTTGTTGATGTATCCAACACTGCTTCTCTTGATTTTGTCATTCCCAACATAAACCATACAAATTTCTAACTCAAAATAGCTAATCAATGCATAAAAATTTTCACCCCATCAATGCATTAAAAATTGCTATTTTTGCATTCCATTTCCAATGACTTCCTAGATCACTGGTTCTCAACCTGTGGGTAGCGACCCTTTTGGGGTAGAACAACTCTTTCACAGGGGTCACCTGATTCAACAGTAGCAAAATTACAATTATGAAGTAGCAATGAAAATAATTTTATGGTTGTGGGGTTACCACAACATGAGTTATGATATTAAAGGGTTGTGACATTAAGAAGGTTGAGAACCACTGTCCTAGATTCATAGTTCACACATTCTAAGTTCCAATTATTAATTGATGTTTGCAGGTGTGTCTCCTCATTTTGAGTCGTGACCCAGCAGTACATGAAGATACAGAGGCTTTACTACGAAGGCTTCCTGCCCTCTGTGTCATTGCGGTTGACACTACTTTGAGAAGGCAGCTTTACCTGTGATATTTGGAGTTCCTTCCACCCTGAGGTACACATCTCCTGGTGCTATCTATTGCAGTGTTCTGCTTCCGTTGATTAGGTTTTCAGTAACTGACAGTGTTTCTGTGCTGTTCATAGAGCTTTCAGTATTTAATTTCCCTGAAGTGAGCAGCCTATTCCTTCTTTGAAGTCTGCATTAATCTCAAAACTCAGTTGAAACTTCTACCCTTTGGATGATCCTTCTGGTATTTAAAATACTAGTTACACACTTTTCAATATCACAGAAACACAGAAATTATGTCCGCAGCATGATAAACGGACAGAAAGGGGGTGGCATCACGATATATCTCTATTTGTCCTTTTCCTGTTTTAGATATCACAATATAGCTCTCTCTAAATAACACGAGCATGTGTTAGGGGTCATATTTCATCCAGAGTTTGAAATACTTAGATAGGAACCTTGTCTCTTAATAGAGGCACCCAGGTACTTAGAGATGTGGACAAACCTTAGAGTGATGGTTATGGAGTAAGCCTGTTTTGAAAGAACAACACATGTTAATTTCCAGAGATGACTGTTGGGTGAAAAACACACACCCAACAGACAAACAAACAAACACATTGCCTTGACTGAGCCATTGCAGTTTGACTCTCTTTGGAACAGCTACTTAGCCTACACACAAACAGAAACCAAGCCCACAAACCCACTGCTATTATGTCAGTTCTTATTGATAGCTCCCCTATATGGAGTTTCTGGGGCTGTAAATCTTGGTGGGAGCCTGTAGCATTCTCTTTCTCCCCCTGAGCAGCTGGGGGATTTGAAACACTGGCCCTTGTGGTAGCAAGAATACAAGGATAAGTTAAAAAGTACTGCTGTTAGTGTTCTAGCATATACATGATTGGCTTATTCTATTAAAAATCTGTTACACAAATGTCTCAGTGATCAGGAAATGGCTGGAGAAAAGTTCTCTCTGTGATGCCCTTGTTTTCCTTCATTTAGTGTATCTTCAATACAAAAAAAAAAACAACAAAACAATCAACCAAACAAATAAACCAAAGGGTTCCATCAAAACCGTGGATTCCAAGGAGATCGGCTAACCTATTAACAGTAAGTCAGAGTGGTCAATTTAGAAATGTATGGCTTCTGCTTTGCGGAACTTCAAAGGGGAATTATTTATAGATTTTATCTAAGGACATAGAATACTCACTCGAATTAATAGGAAGATATTTGAAGACAAATCAACATTTCATTGATAAGATAAAGACCAGAAAATTTGAGTCATAGAATTTTTTTCCCCATCACGACAGTGCATTTGTTCATCATTTGAGGGCACCAAGAGGTGTACGTGAGAAACTAATAGGGGAGCCTTTTCCCATTGACCCTACAGCCCTTAGCTTTCCTCTTCAGATGCTTTGTTGCTAAAATTTAAATTCTGTTTCAAAGGAATATGCTTTGGGCCCCTTTAGGATGCCGAACCTTCAGTCCTGATGTGGGGTCAAACATGGAGCACAAGAATCTTTACAGAGCATTGCTGTTGTTGGGTGTCATTGAGTCTTTCCAACGCACGATCTTGTTGCTGTTCAGTGCCTTTGAGCTGACTCTGAGTCATAGAAACCTTATGTCCAACAGAAAGAAACACTGCTCAGTCTTTCCCTATCCTTGTTACTATGTTTGAAGCGATTGCTGCAGCCTCGGTGCCAATCCAGTATATTGAGGGTGTTCTTCTTCACTGGTCCTCTACAAAGTATGCGGTCCTTCCCCAGGTGCTGGTCCCTCCTGACAACATGTACTGAATACCTGAGATGGAATCTTGTCAGCCTAGTTTCTAAGAAGCATTTTCGCTGAACTTCCATAAAGACAAATAGGCTGATTCTTCTGGCAGTCCGCATTCTTAGCCAAAAACATAATTCAAATGCGTAAATTCTTCTGGGATTTTCTTATTTATAGCCCAATTTTCTCATACATGAAGAAATTTTAAAAAGCATGACTTGGGCCTTGCACAGATTGGGCTCGCGGTGATTTTTTTTTTTTTTTGCTCTTCAATATTTTAAAGAGGTCTTTTAATGCAGATTTAAAGACATTGCATTAAGTCTTTGCTTACTTTACTGATACCACTTCCATCAGCACTGATCAAGCATCCAAGTAAAATGAAATCCTTGTCAACTTCAATCTTTCCTAAATTTGTCATGATGTTGTCTACTGGTCACAGTTGTGAAGATTTTTGTTATTTTTCCTTTGCTGCATTCCACTCGGAAGGCATTACTCTTTGCTGGTCATCAGCAAGTGCTTTCAGTCCTTTGCACTTCCAGCAAGCAATGCTGTGCTATCTGCACGTCACAGGTTCTTAAGAAGCCTTCCTCCAATCCTGATGTGGTTTCCTTCTTCAAGTAGTCCAGTTTCTAAGATCATTTGTCTGTAGGCTTGACATATTCTGGAATTGCCATTCTTCATAATGCTATTTGTTATGATAACATTGTAAAAGACTTTTATAGCCAATGCAATGCAAGTGCCCACATCTCTACAATACACATCTGCCTTGCATAATCTGATTTCAACCAAAACACATCTGATGTTAGTGGTTATTTATCTCATTTCATGTCCTTTTGGAATCCCGCATAAATCACTAGCACATCTTTTTTGATGTACTGCTACAACCATGTTTGCATTATCTTTAGCAAAATTTTACCTCTATGTGATATTGATACTATTTGTTTGTTTTTTTTCATTCTGTTGGGTTGATTTTCTTTGGAATGAGGAGAAACGTGGATCTCTTCCATTGGGTGGTCAGGAATCTGTCTTTTTCTTCCGTATATGTTTTTCATCTTTCTTTTTAAAAATTGTTTTAATGGTGCATATAAATCACACATGATACAACCTAATACTACTGTCAATCATCACCACAATATATTTTAGAATATTTTCTTCTTTCTGGTACTCCTTGTTGGCTCTCTATTGTCCCACAGCATTCTCGGCCATACAATTAGGTAATTATTCATCTACTTGCTGCCTCTGCAGTTTTATTTATCCTAGATTTTATAGACAACAGAAGCAACCAACAACAATGCCAAAAAGAAATAAACTGCAAAAGAAAACAAAGCAATTGTTGGGTGAGGGTAAAAGGGGGGGGGTTTAACAGGAAAAATTTTAAATAATAAAATTTAAAACTCTCCATATTCAGTATCCCTCATGTTTATATATATTGGTTGGAGTGGTTAAAAAGAAAGAAAAGTTAAACTGAAGCGGACTTGGAGACTTTAGTGACATACAGTTCATTTTAAACATGTAAAAAAAGACAAGAAAACAGAAAATTTAAAAAACCCTGAAACGACTTTAAAATGGGCCCAAAGAGAAATTAAACGATAAGTTGTTTCATTTTAACTTAACTATATCTGCCATAATTGACTTTACCATGTCTGATAGCAAGCTCTTCACATTCATGGACAAGAGTCAGAGGGGGTTCAACGGAGGCTTGACCCATGTGGGGTCTATGCAAATGGATTTTGGGATTACATTGTTATCCATAACGTTCTGCAAACTGGGAGTTCACAATTTAAGCTCTGACACCATTCTCTCCTTTGGATTTGGAGTTTTGATTTATAATCCTTGGATCAAACAGACTGGTGTGCTTCTTCCATGTGGATTTAGCTGATGTCTCATGAGTATGACTGCTTACTTCAAGACAAGCTTGATAGACCCCAGATGCTAGTCTGTGTGATAGTCAGGCCCCCTCTGGTTTCTTCACCACCCTTTGCTAGAGCATGCATATCTTCACGAGGACACGTGTCGAGTAGAGCCATATCATGAGAACAAATTGCCCTCAGATTAGCACCATGACTAACTGTGAGCCCCTAATCCATCTACATATCTACAGTTTATTTCTCTGGTTCACTTTAGAAACATCATTATGTAAAACAAGAGAAACATTATAATTTTAAGATAGAGAACATTATAAATCATCCCCATGGGGCATAAAGTAATCCTATCGGTGTTGTTGTTCTTAAGTGTCAACTTATAATGACCATATGTACCACAGAAAGAAACTCCATCCATTCATGCATATCTTCACAATTGTTCTTCTGTTTGTGCCCATTGTTGGAGCCATTGCGTCACATCTGGAGGAGGGCCTTCTTTTTTTTCCCCGGCCCTTCCACTTCACCAAGCACAATGTCTATTGCCAAGAACTCGTCTCTCCTAATAACACTTCCAAAGGACATGGGGCGCAAGTCTTGTCATCTTCTCTCTAAGAAATCCCCTGGCTACCCCCTTGTCAGAGCATAACTGTTTGTTCTTTCGGCAGTCCATGGTACTTTCCATATTTTTGTCATCATTATAGTTAAAATGCATTTATTTATTTTTTGGGACTTCTTTAGTCAATGTCTTACTTTCACATGCATGAGAGGCTACTGAAAATACCATAGTTTGTCAGGTGCACCTTAGTTCTCAAAGTAACACCCTTGCTTTACAAGATTTTATTTTAATTTATTTTGTACTATTTTCTACTCTTTACTGAGTTCGCTGTCTTCTTCTTCTAAAATAACTTTATTGGGGGTTCTTGCAGCTCTTATAACATTCCATATATCAATTGTAGCAAGTGTATTTGTACATATATTGCCATCATTTCCAAAACATTTTCTACTTGAGCCCCTGCTATAAGCTCCTCTTTTTCCCCTCCCTCCCCCACCCTCATGAATCCTTGATCAATTATATATTATTAATATTATTTTGTATCTTACACTGTCAGTTGTCTCCCTCTACTCACATTTCTGTTATTCATTTCCTTCAGGGGTTCTCTATATAAAACCTTTTGATGGTTTCCCCCTTTCTATCTCCTCCCCCTCCCAGGTCACCCCTACCCTCATGATATCACTACTCCCACTACTGTCCCTGAGGGGTTTATCTGTCCTGGATTCCATGTGTAGAGAGCTCTTATCTGTACCAATGTGTGTCTTCTGGTCTAGCCAGATTCGTAAGGTAGATCTTGGTGATGGTAATGGGGTCAGGAAGCATTCATGAACTAGAAGAATGATGTGTGTTTTGTCAGTGCTATACTGCACCTTGGTTGAATCATCCCTTCCTTATAACCTTTATTGGGGGTGAGATCCAGTTGTCTACAGATGCGCTTTGGGTCTCTACTCTAAACTCTGTCATTCACCTTGATATAGTTGTTCTTTTGTATCTTTTGATACCTTATCGTGTTGGCACCTCATGATCACACAGGCTGGGTGTGCTTCTTCCATGTGGGCTTATTTGCTTCCCTGCTGGATAGCTGCTCGTTTAACTTCAAGATAATACTCACAAATAAGGGGGTTTCTGAGGAGAATTAACAGAAGAACAAATCAAGTTCAGTAAACAGTAAGTATACAGTTATGAGTCCACAACACTTCTCCTCAGTCAGCGGTTCTCAGCTTCTCGGTTACATGGCCCCTTGGTCTCTGCCTGCAGACATGAATGTCCACCTGCTTGGCCTCACAGTTCCATGGCCTTGACATTGTTCCTCTCTTCTTTCTCTGGTGTACATGCCTTGGCCTTGAGTCTCAGAACAGCCCCTTTATTCTGTTCTTTGCTCCTCCTGCTACAGTCTCTGGTGCCTCTGCTTTTGGATTCCACCTCCGCAAACAGAGATCTGGACCATGACCTTCTTGTGGTTTGGGCGCTTTCTCTGTGTACAGGCTGGCTCTTATACACAGAGAAATGGCTTTGAGGTAGGTGTGTTTTTTGTCTGTTAGCGACAATATCCCAAAGAAACAAAGGGTGTGACTTGGTCCATATCTTCTACTAAAGTAAGGGCTGAATACCATTCATAATTCTGTCCATATGTAGCATAGAACTCCCTCCAATATGGGGTTATATTTATAGGAACAGATTCCCGAATTATAACAAATTACATAAAGAACTATGGCTAGAAAGGCCATATTAATTTACTGCAGTTTACTAATCCTTTCATTTCTTTGAACTTCCCTTATTGTTCCATATTTTTCCCATAGAACTCTTTCATATTGTAGACTCGGTATTGAATTCTTCCTCAGTTTTTTCAAGTAGAGATATGCTTCAGTTCCTTCAAGTAGAGAGCATTTTTTTTAACTTGTTGCTTTTCTGATTCCAGATATTTTCACATTTTGTAATGATATTCAATATTGTCTTTTCCAGTTGCTCTCAGAATTTTTCTGTTCAATTCCATTATATCATTACTTCTAGCAATCTTAATTTTTTATATCCAAGAGAAGATTGCAATATCTCCTCTGAATCCATATTACAGTTTTCTTCCTCTCACTTTAATTACCTTCTTGATATCCTGCCATAATTCACTTAGTCTCTATCATTAGAGTTAAATTTGTAAAATCTGCTATTGGGATAGTCTCTAAATTCATGTAGCATAGTCTCATGGTATGGAACACAGAGTTTTAGACAAGTTGGAAATTGCAAAAATCTAAATGCAATGCACAAAGATGCTAAATTTATTGATACAGGTCATTTTGAATTGGACACTCATATGCATGGTTAACAATGCTAGTAATAAAAAGTTGAAAAGGAATAGCATTTCATACATGATCAAAAACTGCATTTCAAATCTATTTTAAAATACATGGTGTCTGTGATCAAGTAATTACCATGTGTTTTGATAAATATGAGTTAATATAAATATTCTAAATTGCACACAAAACACCAAAGCCAATGATAAAAAATTGAAAAGTCAATGCATTGAAAGTTACTGGTGTCCTACCCATGACCCATTTGTAAGGGAGTGTCTAGTTGCCTACAGATGGGTTTTGGGTCACCACTCTCAACTCATCCTCATTTATAATATATGATTTTTTTGTTCTTTGATGCCTATTACCTGATCCCTTCAACACCTCGTGGTCACACAGGCTGGTGTGCTTCTTCCATGTGGGCATTGTTGGTTCTGAGCTAGATGGCTGATTGTTTATCTTCAAGCCTTTAAGACACCAGACACTATATCTTTTGATAGCTGGGCACCATCAGCTTTCTTCACATTTGCTTATGCACACATTTGTCTTCAGTGATCATATTGGGAAGGTGGGTACTCACTGATATGGTTTTTTGTTCTCTGATATCTGATACAAGGATTCCAGGACAGATGATCCCTTAAGGACCAGTGATGAGAGTGACGTTACCGGGAGGGTGGTGGGAAGGTAGAGAAAAAAGGGGGAACCGATTATAAGGATCTACATATAACCTCCTCCCAGGGAGATGGATAAGAGAAAAGTGGGTGAAGGGAGACGTCGGACAGTGTAAGATATGACAAAACAATAACAATTTATAAATTATCAAGGGCCCAGGAGGGAGGGAGAGTGGGGAGAAAAGTAGACATGAGGAGCTGAGATCAGGGGCTCAAGTAGAAAGCAAATGTTTTGAGAATGATGATGGCAACAAATGTACAAATGTGCTTGACACAATGGATGTATGTATAGATATAAGAGTTGTACAAGACCCCAATGAAATGATTTAATAAAAAAGAAAGTTACTGGTGATTGAAATGCAAATGTTGAAAATACAAAGTAAGGACCACTTTTTGGAAAATATGGCCTTGGAGATACAAATTATGCTGGAAATAACATGATTCAATTGTGTAAGACCAATGACTTACTTATTGCAAATAACCTTTTTTTTATAGAATAAACAGTTACTTTAAGTGTGGAACTCAATAGATATAGTATATAGGAAACTAATCAACTATATCTGGGCGGAAAGATGTTGGTGAAATTTAACATCATCAGCCCAAATGAGACCAGGAACCAATCTGGGACAGAATATCATATTTTCACATGCAAGTTTAATTTAAGCTGAAGAAGATTAAAACAAGTTCACAAGGGCCAAAATATAGCCTTGAGTCCATTCCACCTGAATTTAGAGACAATTTCAAGAAAAGATTTGACTCATTAAAGGCTGACAGAAGGCTGACAGAAGCTATGGGATAACATCAAGAATATCAGACACAAAAATGAAAAATGTCATTAAAAAGATATGAAAGAAATAAAAGACCAAGTGAATTTCAGAAGATACTCTGAAATGTGCACTTGAAAAATAGGAAGCTAAAGCTACTAAAAAAAAAAACAACAACCAATGAAATAAAAGACCAGAACAGAAATTTTCAGAGGGAAGCTAGAAAAAGCAATGAAATATTTTAAGACCTGGAATTTAGAAAGCAAGAAAGGAAGAAAATGTTCAGTATTACTCTACCTGAAAGAAGTAAAGAAATATTGAAACTGGGATATGCCGTATTACAGGATTTATGGGGGTGGGTGTTGGGGGAGGATGCAGAAAACATCAAATAACGTGGAAGGAATATACAAAGTAAATATACCAAAAATAGTTGTTTGGAGGCCATCAATTTCAAAAAGTAGCATAGTATCTAAAATCAACAATATTTACAAAAGAAATCAAAGCTATTATAAAGACACTTACAGTGTTGAAAAACAAGGATGTTACTTTGAGGTCTAAGGTATACCTGACCCAAGTCATGGTATTTTCAATATATATATGAAAATTTGACATTAAATGAGGGTGAAGAATAATCGTGCTGATGAAGAATATTGAAAATACCACGGACTACTGTCAGATCAAATATATCAGTCTTATAAGACGTATTACCGGAATGTTCCTTAGGGGCAAGGATACTTCATCTTACATACCTTAGGTATATGAAGAGGTAACTCCCCCCAAAACCTGAATTCTGTTGGGTGGAGCAGAGCTTTTCTAGTACACATTTTTTTCTGCTATATGAGCATTGAACAACTCACTCTGAGTTAGTGCACCCAGGGGCGACACCTGGGAAGGTTCAAAATTTACTCTGATCACAGTAAATCTTTTTCATAAGAGTAGTTTATCTCAACCCTCATTTTTTTTTGTGATGGCTGATTTAGTAGAAGACCATATGGTTGTGAAATTTTGTTTCACACTTGAGAAGAATGCTGCAGAAACTGTTGTAATGTTGATTACAGCTAACAAAGACAGTGATATGGGAAAAACTCAAGTACTCAAGGGGTTTTCTCATTTCAAAAATGGTGAAATGTCAATTGATGATAAACCTCCTTCTGGATATCCATCAACTTCCTGACCCGGTCAGACTGTTAATCAAGCTTTCTATTTAGAGATTCTGAAAAGATAGAGCAATACTGTACTACAAAAAAGACATGGTTGGGGAGGTTGGGGGAAAATGGCAACCTGACAAGACTCACCCTTTCGGAGGTACTGCTGCCAGACCAGAAAATTGGGAGGTAGAGTCCTGAAATTAGAACTAGAGTACCAGAGTCTCTCCTGAACCCCTTTTTGCGTGAGATTTCCACTCACAAAGCAAACCAAGAACGCTCTAAAGCTCTCTAGCTTTGGCCAGCCTGCAGCACCGGCTGCACCCTCGCTGGGAGTAGCGATTTTTGCAGGCGGACACCCAAGAAGGGACAGGATCCCAGACACCAGGGAACCCCACGCTGGAATTCTCCACATGGTTGGCTTCCTTGAACTCATGGCCTGGGGAGTGGTGACTGCGGGTATTACCTCAGGCAGATTGCGGTGTGGGAGAAAATAGGTGGAAAGTCGGGAGTCCAGGAAGTGAATTTAGTTCCAACTGGCCAAGAAGGAAACAACCCCCCTGATAAGCTGGATCTCCCCCCTCTGGGGTTCAGCCGGACAGCCCCCAAATCGGAACACATTATGAGAATAATTTTTTTAAGTTATCTCCTTACCTACTTCTCTATTTCTTCTGTAACGATTCACAAGCCCTTCTATCTTTCCCACCTCAGTCAGTCTCAACGAGCTGAGGTTCGTGTTGGGTTTTTGTTCTCTCTTCTTTTTCCCACTTTCTTTTCTTTTTCCCTCTTTCTCCCCCTTCTCTTCCACTCTCTCCTATCATGTGCCACCACTGGCTTCCAGGTCACTACCCCCGCTTAGGGCAAATCAACCAAAATAGCAGTTGAAACTGCCTTGTGTACAACATACAAGGCAGCTGGGACAAAGATCTACACCATGCTGTGCTGCTGAGGAAACCTCTGTCAGACATTTAAGGCCATCTCGTCAACTAGGGCAATGCTGCCCAGCACCACTGTGTCCCGGCATTAAAACGGCACACCAGCTTGCAATTGTGGGACAGGGTCTAAATCCCTTTAGCCTCACATTCAAGCAACCTGGGATCACCTTTCTCTTTATTCTTAATTTCCTCCTTCTCTCTCTCCTCCCTCTTAACCATCACATCCAATATTAATGAACACAGTAGGGTTTTTTCCCCCCTCTTCTTTCTCTTTATTCTCTTTTTTTCTTTCCTCTTTCTGTCTTTGTTCTCATGGCTTCTCTCTCTGCTTGTATGATTCTCTCTGCTCCTTATCATTCCTTTCATATGCCACTGCTGGTTCCCAACCCCTATACTCTGTCTAGAGCAACCCTGTCCTCCCAGTCGGCAGCCTAAAGCCTAAGACAGTGCTTCACACAGGACAAATAAGTACTACACACAGCACAGCATGGGGTCAGCTATTTCTTTAACTATTTAAACAATTTTCTCTTCTCCTTCCTTTTCTCTTTTTTCATTCTTTGTGTTCTTTTTTCACGTTTTCTTCTTTTCTCCTCTTCTTTCAGCTCTTCTCTATTTCCTATGACAGTCTCAGCAGATTTAGTTCTCCTTTTTAGTTGTTTTCTTTTTTTAAATTGTTTTCACTTTTTTTTTTGCTTTGTGCATTTCAGTTGTGTGTGTGTGAGTGAGTGTCCTTTTGCTTGGCATTATTGCTCCAGTCTGTGTATTCCTCTTTCTCTCTTTTTCCTCTCCTTTCACTCTTTCCTGTAATAAGGAACTATCAGCCTCCATGCCACTCCTCTCTGCATAGGGGCACTCTGAAGGTCCAATGGGGGAGCTCCCACCTGCATTTATTGACTTGGCAAGCAACTGGAGAATTCACACTGGTAGACTTCCACCACCAAGCAATAGGTGGTTCTCCCCTACAAAAAGTGGGGGGTTCCCTAGCCTAAATCCTGAGGACCTGCAAGTGACTGGGGGAAATGCCTGACCCTCACTTGTGGGGCTCCACGCTACTGCAGGAACATCTACCCAAACTCCAAGGCAATCTCTCTGTCTATGGTAATCCCTCTGCCAGCTACAGAGCTCTATACAAAGAAGGATATACCTGCATGACCTCCTCAGCACTTCAGTTGCAGAGAAAAACATCACAGGCCACCCGAGTTGCTCCAAGAACTGTGAAGCCTACTTAGAGATTGGCCAAGGAAGCGATGTCATCGTGGGCCCACAACAACTCAACCAGTGTCACATGAGAGGAATATCCAACACACATTCCAAGTAATGGAATACTGGAATCTAGATAAGTGTGAAACCCCAGACGATATAGCGATATCCTGACTCCTCAGTACAGCTACTGGCAGGTAGTTCATAGAAGTACTCATAACCACCCCACCCCCCCGAGAGAGCCCAGCGTTCTTCGACTCAGGAAGATGGCTCCAGGGTCCTCTAAAACAACACGTAAAGAGTAACCAGTTCTAAAAGCTTCAACAAAAAAAGCAGGATAAACAGAAAAGAATGTCAGAAGAAGTCATGAACCTAATGATGGGTATTGAAGAAGCAGATACTGACCTGCCACAAAAAGAAATTTTCAAACTGCTGCTAGTAGTCATAAAGGGTATGAAGGAAGCATTCCAGAAAAATATGAAATGATAGAAGAGATAAAGGCAAAACCCCAAAGGGAAATACAAGAGCAAAGGGGATGAAATAAAAAAAAAATCCAGTAATAAATTGACAAAGCTTCTAAGAGGCTTGAGGAAGCAGAGAATCACACCAGCAACCTAGAGGATAACCATGCAGACCTCATAAAATTGGAAAAGCAATCAAATAAGACAATCAAAGAAACTGAAGAAAATCTGAGAGTTATATCTGAAGCTATGAAAAGGAGCAATATTAGAATAATTGGACTACCAGAACAAGACACAACAAAGAAGTCAACATTGAAAATAGGAAGGGAATACTTAGAGGAAAACATCCCCAGCGTAATAAATGAAAATCAAGCAACCATTCAAGAGGCTGATAGAACACCACCCAGACTGAATCCCAAGAAGAAATCACCAAGACACATAATCGTCAAATTATCCAACTATGAGGAAAAGGAGAAGACCATAAAAGCAGTTAGGAAAAGCAAACAGTCACGTCTAAAGGTACCCTGATAAGTGTATGTTCAGATCTATCAGCGGAAATGATGATGAAGAAGAGGGAATGAAGTAATATATTCCAAAAATTGCAGGAAACCAACGCAAACCCAATATTGCTTTACCCAGCCAAATTATCTTTAAGATCGATGGAGTAGTAAGTGTCTTCCCAGACAGGGACAACCTCAAAGAATACATAAAAAGAAACCCAAACCTACAAAAAGATCCTTGCCGATTCAGTATAGGCAGAAGATGAACACTCACCGAGGGCAAATAATAGACCATCACATAGAACAACTCCACCCATAGGACGACAAAGAGGAAATAGCCCCCAGGATAGCATCATCTCAATAGTGGAAAGAAGGCAAATAAAAACCACACACAAAACAAGCGCAAAAGATAGGTAGATAGGAAAATATCCAACACAAAAAGTGCAAGATGACATCACAGAGTTCACAGATGGATATAATAACATTAAATATCAATGGCATGAACCCAGGCATTAAAAAGCAGAAGGTAACACACAGGCTCAGGAAATGTAACCCATCGATCTGCTGCCTCCAGGAGACAAAAACAGGTTGAGAATTAAAGGCTGGAGAAAAATGTACCAAGCAAATGGTAATGCATAAAAAGCAGGGGTAGCAATCTTAATATCTCACCAAATTGACTTCAAGATACATCCCATAACAAGACAAGGAGGGCCATTATACAATGCTTAAGGGAATAATAGACCAAGGACCAGTGAGCATAATAAACATATATGCACCTAAAAGAGGCCTGCGAAATTTGTATATCAAACACTCCAAAAGATGAAAAAAGTGATCACAGGCTCAACAATTATAGTTGGTGACTGTAATACACCACTATCTGAAAAAGACAGATCATTGCGAAAGAAATTCAACAAGGAGGCTACAGATCTAAATAGCACAATTGGATGAATTGACTTGGTAGATATTTTCAGAGCTTTCCACCTATTTGTACAAAAATTCACATTCTTCTCAAATCCACATGGCACATATTCAAAAATAGATCACATGCTGGGACACAAGTTGAACTTGAGTAAATTCAAGCACATAGATGTTCTCCAGACATCTCTCTCCGATCATTGCACAATAAAACTGGAAATTAATATAAGGACAGTGAAGAAAACAAGGGCAAACAATTGGAGGATGTATAGTTTCATATTTTGCAAAAGGAGTAGGTGTTGACCTAGATCAGAGATGAAATCAGGAAGTTTTTAGAAACCAATGAGAACAAAAACATGACGCACCAAAACCTGTGGGATACAACAAAGGCTTTAATCAGAAGAAGGCTGAAAGCAATACATGCACACATTAAAAAAGGAGAGAGACTCGTGGATGAAATACTGACACAAAACACACCAATTAGAGCAGAGTTAACAGAACAACCCCACTAATAGCAAGAGGATAGATGTAATTAAAATCAGAGCAGAGATAAAGGAGAGGGAAAACAAGAAAATTATGGAAAATATTAATGCCGCTAAAAGTTGGTTCTTTGAAAGAATTAACAGAATTGATAGACCTCTGGCAAACCTAAACAAAGAAAGGAAGGAACAAACAACATTTGCCAAGATAAGGGATGAAACATGGGACATTACATCGACACCAATTAAATCAAAAGGATAATTACACAGTACTATGAAGGTCTATATTCTAATCAACAGTGTGGAAGACATGGACAAATATTTGGAAACACAATCCCTCTCTAGACTATCCCTGATGGATACAATAGAAGAAATAGACAATGTAATCAAGGAATTACCAACAAAAATTCCCCTAGGCCAGATGGCTTCACAGGAGAATTCTACCAAACATTCAGAGAAGAACTGACACCAATCCTATACAAACTCTTCCAGAACATAGATAAAACCGGAAAACTCCCAAGCTCTTTCTATTAAGCTAGTATAACTTTGATACCTGTAGCAGGCAAAGATGCCACGATAATTGAGAAATATAGACCAATTTCCCTAATGAACATTGATGCAAAAATCCTTCACACAATACTGGCCAATAGAATACAAAAGCGTATTAAAATAATAATTCATCATGACCTATTGGAATTCATACCAGGGATGCAGGGATGGTTCAACATACAAAAGACCATCAGCATTATTCACCACATTTGCAAGAAAAATGATAAGAACCACATGATAATATCTAAAGACGCGGAAAAAACATTCGACAACATCCAACATGCATTCCTGTTTAAGACACTCAAGAAGATAGGAATAGAAGGAAAATGTCTCAATATTATACAAGCCATATATGACAAACCAATAGTTAACATGGTAGTTAATGGAGAAAAAATGAAAACAATTCCACTGAAAAAGGGGACCAGACAAGGATCCATCTTTTCCCCACTCCTATTTAACAAGGTAATGGAGGTCTTATCTAACAACATAAGACAAAGGAAAGCTATTAAAATTATTCAGATGGGGAACGAAGAGGTGAAATTATCATTATTTGCAGATGATATGATTGATATATCAAAGATCCCTTAAACTCCACAAGCGGAGTGTTGGAAGCAATAGAGGAATATGGCAGAGTGGCAGGATACAAAATGAACAAACAAAAGTCTATTGGACTGCTCTACACATCAGACAAGATCATAGAAGAGATGATTAAAAAGGTAGTAACCTTTACAATAGCCAGGCACAAATTGAAATACCTAGGGGTATACCTGACTAAAAAAAATGAAAGGTTTGTGTGAGGAAAATTATAAAACACTACTTTAAGAAATCAAGAGTGACCTCAACAAATGGAAGAATATCCAAAGCTCATGGATTGTACTCAATATAGTAATGATGTAAGTACTGCGCAAGGCACTAGATAAGTTCAATGCTATCCCCATACGAATATCACCATCCTTCTTCAAAGAATTGGAAAAAAGAGATTACCAACTTCATATGGATAGGGAAGAAACCCAGAATTAACAGAGAACTCTTCAAGAAGAAGGACAAAGTGGGAGGTCTTGCTTTACCTGATTTTAACACGTACTATATGGCCACAGTAGTCAAAACAGTGTGGTACTGGCATAATGACAGCTATTCAGACCAATGGAAAAGAGCTGAAGAGCCATAAATAAAAACATCAGCATCCAAGCAACTGATCTTTGTTAAGGGCCCTAAAAATATTAAATGGGAAACAGATGCTATGTTCAATAAATGGGGCTGGAAGAAATGGATATCTATCTGCAGAAAAATGAAGCAAGACCAGAATAAACTCAAGGTGGATCACAGACCTTGAGATAAAATCCCAAATAATTAGGGCCATTTACGAAGGAATTGGGAAAAACCTTAGAACCTTGGCACAGGGAATACATAGGCTATCAGAAATAGGGACGGATACAAATACAGAAGAGTTACAAAGAATCAAGTGGTATATACTGAAGATAAGACACCCAGTGTACATCAAAAAAATTCACCAAGAGAGTAATAAGAGAGTCCACCAACTGGGAAAACATCTTTAGCAATGACACATCAGACAAATGCCTTATTACTAAAATCTACAGTACTTTGCAAGCTTACAATAAAAGAAAAACTATTTGCCCACTGAGGAGGTGGGTAAAGGACCTGAACAGAAGTTTCACAGAGTCTGATATCCGAATGGCCAATAACCATATGGGGAAATGTTCCCGATCATTAGCCATAAGAGAAATGCAAATCAAAAAACTATGAGATACCACCTAAAACCCTCAAAGAGAGCCCAAGTCAAAAAATCAAAAAGCAAGTGTTATAGGGGCTGTGGTGAGATAGGAACTCTCATCCACTGCTGGTGGACCTGTAGGTATGTACAGCCACTATGGAAATGGAGTTTTCGATTTCTCAAGCAGATTGAAATTGAGTTACCATATGACCCTGCAATCCCAGTACTGGGCATATACCCAGAAGAGGCAAGAAGCAAACCACGGCCAGACATCTGTGCTTCAATATTCATTGCAGCATAGTTCACAATCGCAAGGAGTTGAAAACAATCCAAATTCCCATCAACAGATGAATGGATTAAAAAACTATGGTACATACATACAATGGAGTACTATGCTTCGCTAAAAAGCAGTGATGATCGCATGAAGAACTGGAGGAAATTATGCTAAGTGAAGTAAGTCAAGCACAAAAGGACAAGTATAACATGATTCCACAGAGGTAAGTTTATATATATATATATATATATATATATATATATATATATATATATATATATATATATATATATAAAAGAGAGAACAGAAAGGTAAATGCAAAAGGGGCACAGGGAAAAAGCTACTGTATACAAACACTCCAGGGGTGAGGTCTAGGTAGTATGGCAGGGGCCAAACCAAATCCAGGGGTACATATGGTAGCCAACTAAAAAGGGGATTGAGGAAGGAAAGGGGAAAGAAAACAAAAGACGTGTGATGGGGGCATAGGACACTGACCCACCCAAGGGGAGGGTATTCTTTGTCTCCAGAGGGAAAGAGGGACCAGATATAAAGTCAGTGCCAGACGAATGCAGTGTACTGGAAAGGAGTGGGGAGCCAGTGGAAGGGCTTGAGGGATGGCCCCCATACCAGCTACGTGGACAACCACCACTCACCCCAGAAGAATTTACTTGAGAGGATGACACTGAAGCTGTAGCTAGGGGAGAGGGGCATGCCTGGTCAGAGCAAATGGAGGGATAGGAAGAGAGAGCGGAGCACACCCTGGCCCATCCCGTCTGGAGGACGATATCCCTGCTCTGAACAGCCAATGTCCAGAATGGACAATATGGCTGATCCCACTATGAGACACACCGACCCTTGATGGCCCAGGGCCCTAAGGGGCACAGCACTGGAGACTCAGTGTCTGGACTGGACCAGACTGAACCTGTGACATCGAGGCAAACCACTGAAAGTGTGCAGCAAAGCAACTGCTGGGAGCCCCTGAGGGAATACAAAGGACAGACTCTGGGGCCAAAGCATGGTACCCTATGGGACCTGACTAAAGGACACGCCTAGAGATAAAAAAATAGACCTTGATCTATTTACAGGTTTTTCTTTCTCTCTAAATTTTTTTCTTGTAATTAATTTATTCTTCTATGAGTAAGTGGTTTCCTTTGTTGTCAACATTGTGTTTGCATCCACTACCTATCTTGCTAAGGCTTGATTTTTGGTGCATATTATTATCTTTACAGATCTATCCAGATAAAGTAGACTGGATGAACAGTCTGGAAGGAGAAAACAATGGGACCGATAGTTCCGGGGGGGGGGAAACATGAGAGGGGGGAGGAGGTAAGAAGGTGGTGCTGACCAACCCAGGGATAGGGGAGGAACAAGTGATCCAAACCCGTGGCAAGGAGGGTGTGAGAGGCCTGGTAGGGATTCAGCAAGGGCAAGGTAACTGAGAGAAATTACTGAAACCCAAGTGAAGGCTGAGCATGATAGTGGGACAAGAGGAAAGTAAAGGGGAATAGAGGAAAGAACTAGGTGACAAAGAGTATTTACAGGGGTCTGAAGACTGGAATGTACATTTGTCAATATATTTATATAAGAGTGTGGGGAAACAGATCTATGTGCATATATTTATAGGTTTAGTATTAAGGCAGTAGATGGACATTGGGCCTCCACTCAAGCACTTAATGCAACAACACGTTGTTCTATTAAATTGGCATTCCAGGATGCACACCTTCCAGACATAATTGCGGAAGAAAAATGTGTGCATAAGCAAATGCGATGAAGAAAGCTGATGGTTCCCGGCTATCAAAAGACATACGCCTGGAGTCTTAAAGGCGTGAAGATAAACAAGCAGCCTTCTAGCTGAGAATAAAAGCTCACATGGAAGAAGCACAGCAACCTGTCTGACCACGAGGTGTACAAGGGACCAGTTATCAGACATCAAAGAACTAAAAATCGTATCAGTGGATGCCCACCTTCCTTATATGATCAATGAAGAGAAATGTGTACTTAAGCAAATGTGGTGAAAAAAGCTGATGATTCCCGGCAATCAAAAGATATAACGTCTTGGAGGCTCAAATTTAACTAAGTGGCTATCTAGTTCAGAAGCAAAAAAGTCCACATGGAAGAAACACATGAGCCTATTTGACCACGAGCTGTTGAGGGGACCAGGTATCAAGCATCATGGAACAAAAAAATCATATCAGTGTAAATGTATGAGTGCAGAGTGGAGACTCAAAGCCCATCAGTAATGGGTGAGCGCAGAGTTGAGACTCAAAGCCCATCAGCAGTCAACCAGACACCCCCTTACTGAAGGGTTTTGGGGAGCAGATTAGCCAATCAGGGTGCAGGATAGCAACGAAGAAACATATAACTTTTCTCTAGTTCTTAAATGTTTCTCCCTCATCCCCCACTATCATGATTCCAATTCTACCTTACAAATCTGACTAGTCCAGAGGATGTACATTGGTACAGATAGCAACTGGAAACAGGGAATCCAGGACGAATGACTCCTCCAGACCAGTGGTGAGAGTGGCGATGCCTGGAGTGTGGAGGGAACGTGGGATAAAGTGGGAACTGATTACAAGGCTCTACTTTTAGCCTCCTCCCTCGGGGAGGGACAGCAGAGAAGAGTGCAGGAGGAGACGTTGGACAGTGTAACATATGACAAAATAATAACTATTTATGAATTATGAAGGGTTCATGAGGTAGGGGAGTGAGGAGAGGGAAAACGAGCAGTTTATATTAAGGGCTCAAGTGGAAGGCAAATATTTTGATAATGATGATGGCAACAAATGTACATACGTTCTTGCCACAATGGATGTATGTATGGATAGTGATAAGAATTGTACAGGACTCCAATAAAATGATTTTAAAAATATCTCTTGAAGCCTGTGGCAATATATCTTTATAACAAAATACAAACTAGGATTTTATTGATTTAAAAATGCTTCAATAGTTATATCAGTCTTATCTGCATATTAATTAAAATAACTTCTCCAGCAAAATATGTATAATAATTAAAGTCTTTCATAAGAACTATTATCTTTGGTGTGGACTCCTCACAATCTTTGTAGTCTCTTAACCCTCACTTTCCTTTTAAATTTTTCATGTGATTTATTTTATACCTCTCCTCTTTGGGGGAATCTCTAATTGTTTTACATAGTGTCAGTATGTTCTTGATGGAGACCAAAAGAACCACTTTCCAGCTGTGACTTTATTCTGCTTTGTGGTTTAAGTTCAGGCCTCTAATTGTATGCCCAACTATTGCATTTTTAAAATCACTTTATTTATTTTTCGTTAAAAAAATAAAGGCATGGTTGTGGCAGACAGGGACTAGTTTTGCCACTATAACAATTCACCAGCTCATGTAGTCATCTCAATGCACCAGTTTTTGAAAAAAACAGCATGCATTTCTTGCCCTATGCACCTTACTCACTTGATCTCACTCTATGGGACTTCTTTTTGTTTCCATGAATGAAATAAAGAGGGACAGTAAAGGACAGCATTTTGATGTCATAGAAGAGTGAAGAAAAAAACAACAAGGGAGATGCTGTCAACTATCCAAACAGATGAATTTGAAAACTATTTCCAAGAATGGAACAACAGATTTGACAGATGTATTAAGTGCAATGTAAAGGACTTTGGAGATGATAAGATTGTTTTGTAATAAATTAAAATACATAGCTTTGAAAAAAAATCTGTTTTTTAGTGCCTCCTCTTATAGGCAGAAGAGACCAGTCCTTGGAGAATTATCAGCATGCTTGGTAAAGTGGAGGGGCAATGACCAAGAAAAGGGCCATTGACAAGATGGATTGACACCATGGCTGCACCAATGAGCTCAAACGTGAGAACAATTGTGAAGATGATGGAGTACCAGGTGGTATCGTGTTCTCTTGGGCGTGGGGTCCTTATGAGACTGAAGTAACTGGATGGCACTTAACAAGAACCTGAGTACCTTGGTGAAAAACAAGGTCCTAGGGAATTATAAAATACTGACTGAAATGTTTCAGAAAACTGATCCAGTTCTGGAAGCACTCACTTGTAAAAAAATTGGAAGACCGCGCCCTGGGCAGCAAACTAGAAGCTGTCCGCATTTGTACCCATTGTAAAGAATGGTGGCCAAACAATGTGGGCATTCACAAACATTATTACTTTAGTAGTGACATCAGTTTGCATTCGCAAACATTATTACTTTAGTAGTGACATCAGTACATTGGCAGAGAAGTGAGATACATTCAAGTCAGATTCAGAATAGGATGTATCATCGATGATGCCTGACATCTTTGCTTAAAGCAGAAAATAGCAAAAGAGATGTGTTTCTTGTATTTTGTTCAGTATATCTTGGACTGTGATTTAGTCACAAACTATGGATAACATTGTGAGAGATAAGAATTTCAAAACCTTCATTATGATGATGTAGAACCTTGAGATAGACTGAGAAGGAATTCTTCAGATAAAAAAGGGGATAGTGCTCAACTTAAAGTCAGAGAATGTGTGTTTCACCATATTTATTCTATTTATGTGATGAATAAATAATTTGAGAAGCTGGGCTATATGAAAAATTACAGAACACCCAGTTTGGCTGTCCATCTCATTAATAACCTGTAGGACAGAAATCACAGGTGAGGACTTGATGTATTTAGTGATAAAGTTCAAAACCTAGAGTCTTTGGTGTGGACTTTAGCTCAATGTATAGAAAACAGAAGCCCTCATAACTGTGACCAGCAGATAATATAATGATAAAGGATGCATCCTTTATCAATGATTTCAAACTGTGACTATGGTTTTGTGATATGTAATAAAAAGTAGTTTGGCAGGCACTGGACTAATAGTTATTTCATAATGTAAGATAATCCAATAACTTCTATGATCTAATCTGATGTTATTAATGAAGCAGTGGAAAGGAAGGTTTTCTTGGAGTTTGCCTCGCCTTAAATATATAAATAGACTCTTTCATGCTCTCTCAATCCTGGAATCTTCTTGTTGCCTGACCTCTGACTCTTTTAAGGCAGCAAAATGCTTCAGTCTGTTTTACTTACAGATTTTCAATTTGTAGTCTTTGTAATCCTGTGAGCCAGCAACACATCTAGTTGTTGCCTCCTATATGTAATTTAGGTTTGTCACTCCCTGAAACCAACTAGACCAGCAAAAGTGTTCAACTGGCTGCCTAAGTCACAAGTTAGAGACTTTCAACGCCCACAATTTCATTTACTTGAAGTACACTGCTCCGTATGCATTCAAAAGTTTTCATATTCTGCTATGTGTATTTCTTAGAAAGTTTTGTCCTATGTCAACAACCATACATCAGGAATACCCATCTCAGGCCCTTTTCACATGGACCAGTTCTTCTGAGTTAGATTTCTGGGTTCTGCAAGTTAACTTATAGAGTACCAGAGTTGATACTAGAGTGATCAGTTCTATGTCTCTTGATCTGAGGGAGTAATTGGTTCATTTTGATGATAAAAAGTGGCAGCTATAATTCCTATTAAATTTTGTATTCATCTGTCAAATGATGTTAGGTGCTGTTAAAAATTATCAGACTCACAGTGACCCCATGTACAAAAGGAAGAAACATTTTCCAGTCCTGTGTTGTCTCCATAATTGTCACGGACATAGATGAACACATAGTTGCAGCCATCGTGTCAATGAAGAATTTGTGCCAATGCAGGGTTTGTGTCTATGTTGACCCTTTATTTTCACAAACATGATATGATTTCCCAGAGACTAGTCTTTCTTGAAAACATGTCCAATGTACTTGAGGCCAAGTCTTGCAATCCTTGCACCCAATGAGCATCCTGAATGTTCTCTCTCTCTCTCTCTCTCTCTCTCTCTCTCTCTCTCTCTCTCTCTCTCTCTCTCTCTCTCTCTCTCTCTCTCTCTCTCTCTGATAGATTTGTTTGGTCTTCTGACAGTCCATTGTATGTTCCATCGTCTTTGTCAACAGCATGATTCAAATGTGTCAGGTATCCTCTGGTTTTCTTTATTGATTGTGCAGCTTTCCCACGCAGGTTAGGCAATGGAAGATACCATGGCTTGGGTCTGGCACACCTTAGCCCCCAAAGTGACTCCTTTGCTTCTTAAGTTTTTGAAGAAATCTTAGGCAGAAGATTTCCCAATGCAATGTGTGGTTTGATTTCTTGACTGCTGATTCCATACTGACACCTTCAGTATTTTCTTTCTAGTTGTAAGGGTTTTGCTTTTCTTTACACCGCGTTGTAATTGATACTGAAAGCTACCACCCTTGACGTTCATCAGCAGGTGCTTCAAGTCCTCCTCACTTTGAGTGAGAAAGATTGTGTTGTCTGTATGTTGAAAGATATTGATAAGCCTTCCTTTACCTCTCATCCTGAAGCCTCATTCCTCTTCATGTCCAGCTTCTTGAATTATTTGCTCAGCCTATAGATTGAATAAATATGATAAAGTTGTAAAACTCTGATGCACATCTTTCCTAATTTTAGATCACTTAATTTTATACAATTTAATTTTAATTTTAGATCATTAAATTTCCTAATTAATCCTCCTGTTCTAAGTTGCAAAATAAATTTCTCGGGCGACCTGACCATATCTGACCTCCTATGTCTACCCTATTGCTACAAAGCCGGGGTCACACAAGATTTCACCCTCCATTCTTCTTCACCCCCACTCTGACACCAATCATTCCTCCCACAGCACTCTACTTGTATTTTGGGCTCAGTAATTCATTGATGGTCACACAGAACTCACAGCCAATACTCATAATTAAAAGAGTTCTTTAGGGAAGTCAATGGGCTATTATGAGTCAGAATTAGTAAAGAGAAAGCATACTGAAATTGGTCCACAACAATATTAGCAGTCACGTCTCCTCAGCCAGCAGTCAAATCTCTCTCTGGTCCTTAGCCCATCAGTCACATGGCCTTTGTGTCAATGGTCTAGGAAGCCAGACCATCACTCTACCTCATAGCCCCGTAATCTCAGGGCTGCTCCTCTTGCTCTGTCCCATAGTTTCCATGGTAAAATCTTTGGCACATTAGTTCTTGCTAGCCTGTGCCACGCAGACAGAGATCTTGGACATGCTCTGCCACTTGGACTGGCATTTCTTTCTGGGTCCCAGAGGGCTCTTATAAATTGAGAAATGGCTTTGATCCAGGTTTAGTAATTGTCTTTTAGCCAGGCCTAACCCCAAGGAAAATAAAGACCAGTGTCTTAATTCATACCCTCCAGCAAAGAAATATGAAAGATGACTCCAAGGAAATAAAACTGATTCACACCCTCTATGAAGGTCAGAACTTAACCTTAGTTTAATCCTGGAACATAGAACTTCCTCCAAATTGGGATCATAGGTCAGGCCTAGAGTCCGGAATTCTAAGAGATCACAAAATGGATTTGTGGCTACAAGACCCATATTAACAGATTACATACCATGTGTAAACAATTGCCTTTTGTCCTATGTACATATTCAGCATGGGAAAAACGAAAAATTCTGGAATTCTCATTCATTGACATTCTTATGACCCACATATTTATATGCCTATCTGATTCTCCTACAAAGAAGAAGGTCTCTTGGTATCAGTTTAGCAAGAATTTTATGTCGGAGATTGTGCCCTGAAGGTGATCTACCTATTAATTTTACTAACAACATTTTACTAGTGCCATTTTTGGAGCAGTTCTATTTTTAATCATTGTCAATATACAACATTTCAAAAAAGGGATGAATATATCAGATGAAACTGCATGAAGAGAGGGACAAATGTACTCTGGGGAGGGTTGGATGTATTCACTGCACTAAAGTTAATCACATTTTTTTTTCATTTTAAATGAGACTCAAAGTGCCTTTCTAATGACATGGAAATAATCTGTTCTTGTTTGATGGACTAATGAATATCACAGAGTGTTGTTCATGCACAATAGGACAAACACACTCAAACATGTTGCCTGTGAAGGGAGGCAGAAAGGACAACCTTTGTAATAGAAAAACTCATTGGTTAGAGCGTGGTTTCTGGGGAAATGCCTCCCAGTCCTTGAGCCAATGCAGATCTGGACAGGGATATATAAAGACATTATTAATTTGGATGAAAGTTTTGTTTTTGCCAATATATCTTTTATTTGGCTTCAGATAAGAGAGTTATTCGGAGTGTTTTGAAAGACCTTTAGTATGCTATTTATTAGAGAAACATTCATTTAATCAAATAACACTCACTTTATGGAGGAAGAAATATTTCTCCGCTCTGAGGGTCATAGGTCAGACACTGGAGTATGGCTTTGGTCCCTGACAGTGCTGACAGCACGGAGAGTTTTTCCCTTCTTCCTTTATGAGGATTCTTTGCTCTAACCCTTGGCTACATTAGGAACTTCACTGCTTAACAGAAACAATTGTTCTTTGTTCTTCTGGCCAAATGAAATCTCTTGTTTTTAAGTCCATTTTTGGCTGGCAGGTTAGATGCAATCAGAGGTGTCCTCAAGAGGAGAAGAGAAGGCGCAGAATATGGTCACTTATTGTTTTTGGAGGCAAAATACGTACTTTATTTGCAACATCAGCGCTAAATACATGTGAGAGCAAAGAAGGCTAAAATATGGGTCTTCCCATACCAGAGTTAATGCTTTGCACAGGTTCAAAATGGTAGTTGACAGCATCAACATTTTTGATGATATTCTTATGACAGATACTTCAGGCAGACATGAGTATTTTTTTCAGAGACCCTGAACTCAAATATAATGCTTCAAGTCCATATTCCATGCCAATACCTTACAGTTTGTATATTTGTTTAATAATGTTACTTGACACCTTCAGGAGAAGTGCTAAAATAAAATGACGTGGGCAACACCTTCTGAAGAATGGATCTACTAGCAATATAGAGAAAGCTCACTACTGTTGCAGGTTCTAGTATTTTTAACTAGCCTACTATTACACTGTGCTAGGTCGCTCTTCCCACAGACACTGCATTTCTCATATTATTGATTATCCTGCTGCTGAAATATGGTCAGGATCCATGAACTACTTTTATAAAATACCTTGCTCCCTGCTTTTATGGGTTGGTAAGAGTTAGGACAGAGAGAGAGATTAGCATTTGTGGATGTCTGATTGCATCTAGAGCAGAAGAGTGAAATGCTAAAATCTAATTCAGAAAAATACCTTCATAAAAAGATATGTCATTAGAAAAGGTGTCATTAATAGACTCCAAGATATGTGGATGGTTCTGTTACAAGTTAAAGTGCAAAGAGAAAGCAGACACTGGACAGCTTGTGGTTCGAAAATCTAAGATGCAGAGAGCCATTAGGGAGAAGGAAGGGTCATTGTGGAGACCAATGATGGAGGGACTTGGATGGAAGATGGAATGACCAATGTCATTAAGTATAGCAGTATTTGAGAATGGACAAAAGACTGTTAAAAAATTCAAAGAGAGGAGAATCCTAGGGCAACAGTGAAGCAAGAAGAACCTCCTCAAGCAGAAAAATTTCAAAAGCATACATTTAACCATTTAATTTTTTAAAGGAACATTTTGTTCTGTTTTTTGAAAAGAAAGTGACTTTTATGCAAATTTTCATCTCATCCTAAACGAACAAAATTTTTGTTTAATTATTCTCCACAGAAAACGTCTGTGTGTGTGTGTGTGTTTTCTATATGCTTGATGTACAGTAAACACAAATTTCAGCAATGTTTTAATGGGTATGACAGAAATTCTCTGGAATACATGTGTGTATGTGTATAAATGAATATATATACCTATATTTTCATATATATATGTATGCACACATACACATGAGAAGACAATATATATGTGCTTCCAGAATTATAAAAACAAAAACCAAGCTTAATTCATAATAATAATGAATAAGTCTGAGTTTCAATGAATTAAAATTCTAGTCATTTTCAAAGTACATTGTCCCAAACAGAAATGCATAATATATAGTGTGGAGTTGATATTTCCAAATGTGATAATACTGCTAAGGAGGTGATCATGTTTTTACTAGAAAGAATGATCGCCTCTGGGTGAGAACGCAATGACTATTTGGATACTTTAACCCATTGAATTGGTCCAGTGATGCTTGTTTTGAGGATTAATTGAAAAGCATATGAAAATGCTTTGTAGAGTATGAATTTCTATGCCAATACATGCTACATGTACAAGATTTATGTAAGTCAATAATGATATACCAAAGTTTCTGAGAGAGTACACACATGATATTTAAGTCAAAGACCGTGAACATGTGTTCACGGCTTTGGTAAATGTTCTCTGGTCAAAGTTTTTTTTTGCCTTGAAAAAATATTTAAATAATGAGCTGATGGAGCATAAGACATGATAAAATAGCATAATAGGTTTGCTTCCTGGTGTAAAGAAGCCATTGATTCAAGTTTGTGTGTTATTTTATTTATCTGTTCTGAATCTGATAATGGATGTAATGAACATTTTAGAAGAGGTTACTTCGTTATTTTCATTTTTAAATAGAACTCAGTATACAATGGAAATATAATATGTAGTAAATAAAAATACATAAAATTGAAAAGCATTATATCCAAGGAAAAAATGTAGAAGACCTCAGAATAAAACAGGATACATATAAGTAGACCATTGGAGCTGTTATAATGTTGTCACTATTTTCTGCAATTAAAAACTAGTTTATATGGCATATTATGTTAGATAGCGTTCTCTAGAGAAACAAAACCAGTACACATGATTTTATGTATATTTATATAGATAGATATATACAACATAAGAAATAAACAGCTAATTAGTTTACAGTACAGTACAAATGGCTCAGTGCAACTCACTTCCGTGAGACGGTCAATACATTGGCAGTCTTTCAGCTCACATGGACGGATGGGTCCAAGTCAAGGAGGCAGACAGCTGAGCCCTCTGTAGAGCAATTCAGGCAATCAGGCCACAGGCAGCAAACAGCAAGGCAGGTCACCATTGGTCAGCCCAATGGTAGGGTCCAACTGTCCCCAGCTCAAGTGATGTATACTCCAGTAGCGTGGCAAAGCAGGTCTTGAAGGGACCTCAAACTACAGCAACACAGTCCATGGATTAGGTCTCCCACTAGTTTGAAAATTGAGGCAGAGAACCAGCATACCTGTCTGATCATCAAAGAGTAAGAGACAAGACAGGCAAGGCTCACAGAGCCATTTATCTCTCTGCCTTTCAATTAATCCCACATGTGTTTATTGGCCAGGTTGACACAAAAAACCTTCCTATCACAATGGCAAATCAAATTCACATATCATACAAATTTGTTCAATCTTATTGAGAAGAACTGTGTAATCATCAATAAAATTTCAGCACATTTTTTTTCTTTTCATATTCATTGTTTGCTTCCCGGTTCCCTGAAACCTCCACTGGCATGCCCACAAGTAATGATTTATCCAGTTGCTGTCTCTGTAGATTTACCTATCCTGGTTCTCATATACAGAAAATCATGGAAAACACAAGCAGGAATGAACAGAAAAATCTCAGCCACAATAACCAGACAAAATATAGAATAGTGCAAATCAAAAGGAAAGTAGAAATATTCAAAATTTAAAACACTGTAAAATGGGTCAAAAGCCATATCAAATGATAAAGTATTGCATTTTTTTCTCTTTTTTTCTTTTTTCTTTTAACAACTTATTGGGGCTCATACAATTCTTATCACAGTTCATACATATACATACATCAATTGTATAAAGCACATCTGTACAGTCTTTGCCCTAATCATTTTTTTCTCCTCTTTTCTTTTTTTACATTTTATTAGGGACTCATACAACTCTTATCACAATCCATACATATACATACATCAATTGTATAAAGCACATCCATACATTCCCTGCCCCAATCATTCTCAAGGCATTTGCTCTCCACTTAAGCCCCTTGCATCAGGTCCTCTTTTTTCCCCCTCCCTCCCCTTTCCCCCCTCCCTCATGTGCCCTTGGTAATAAGATATGACAAAATAACGATGTATAAAGTATTGCATTTTATCCTAACTAAATCTGCCATAATCGACTTTACAGTGCTCTCTGTCTGACAGCAAGGCTTTTGCCATCTCTGGATTGTAGTCAGAGGGCATTCACAGAAAAGTTTTCACATCCCAAGACTACGGTCAGACTATGGGATTAAATCCATGTGGGACCCTACAATTATATCTTGGACTGCCACTGTCATCCACAGTGTTCTGAAAACCAAGTGTCCAGAAATTAAGCTCTAATGCCACTCCTTCCTTCATATTTGGATTGTATAATTTACAATCTTTGGATCACAGTATTAGGCAAAGTTATCTATAGAAAGAAAACCAGGAAACATATGAGCATATATATATACATATATATATGTATATATATATATATACTGTGAGAGATAATATAAGAGCTAATTAGTCCACACAACAGTACAGAGGGTTGAATTCAACTAACTTCTGTGGAACAGCTAATATACTTGTAAATCTTTCAACTCACGTGGGTTGCCAGGTCCAGGGTCAAGGAAGCAGACAGCAGAGTTTTTCCTCAGGAAAGGCAAGCAGAGTCTACCCATAGACAGCAAACGGCAGTGTGGGTAGAAACAGTCAGTAGTTTGGGAGTTTAGCGAAGCAGGTCAGGATGGGATATCAAACTCAAGCAATGAAAGGCAATAAGATCCACCAGTCATAGCTGAAGCATTGTACACACAAGCAGCATGGTGAAGCAGGTCTTGAGGAAGCCTCAATCTCTAGTGATAGGATCTATGGATTGATTGGTCCAGAGATAGTTTAGCTCACAGGTTGAGGCAGAGAACTAGCTTAAGAAGCAGCACATTCCAGCATGTTCCGATCACCATTTAGCAAGAAAGAGGGGCCAGGCCTTGCAAGCCATTTTGATCTCTTTGTCCTCCAATTAAACTGCAACCTGATTAATTCTACATATTCCTATTGGCCAGGTTGGCACAATAAACCCTGGCTGGTGTTCTTATTCTTATTCCATGTGGATACCGTATTCATATGGCTGCTTCAGTTAAGAAAAGTCTTTAAGGCCTCAGATGCTATTCTTTATGATATTTAGGCACCAATTTGGTTTCCTCCCCATATTTTTCTATAGCACCCATATCTTTAGTAATATCTTCATGAGTAGTGAATATGGAGTAGGACCAACCCATAAGAATTAATTGATCTTAGATCGGGATTGAAATAAATGTTAACCCAAAATTTATTCATATATCTATGATTTATATATGTCTCTGGTTCAGTTTGTTGTTGTTAGGTGCCATGTAGTTGGCCCAAGCCACAGTGAACCTATGTACAACCAACAAAACCTTGCCCTGTCCTGTAGCATCCTCACAGGTGTTCCTATGCTGAAGCACATGGTTGCAGCCATGGGAGCAATTCATTTCCTTGAGGGTCTTCCTTTCCTTTGCTTCCTTTCTACTTCACTGAACAGAATACCCTTTTCCAGGAAATGGTCTCTACCCAGTACAATGCATCCTGTGATCTCTTGACAGCTGCTTCCATGAGCATTGATTGTGAATACAAGCTAGACAAATTCCTTGACAAATTCAAACTTGTGTCCATTTATTGTGATGTTACCTATTGGTCTAGTTGTGAGAAGTTCGGTCTTCTTGAATTTCAGTTATACATACAGAAGACTACAATTCTTGAGCTTTTTAAAAAAATTAAATCATTTTATTGGAAATATCACAGATATCATAACATACCATAGTTCAATCACATCAAGAAATATTGTAGAATTGATACCACAAAGAATTTCAAAACATTTTTCTCTTCTTGGACTCCTTGATATTAGGACTCCTTTAACGCCTCCCTGCCCTGCCCTACATCCTAGCAACCCTTATTGTTTCCACTACAATAGTTTTTATCCCCTCATATCTCACACACGTCAACATATGCACATCACATACCACTTTGCCATTCGATCCCATCAAGTCGGGTCATACAGTGAGGTAGTTAGTTTATTGTGCCAACCTGGCAGATAAACACATGTGTGGTTAATTGAAAGGTGGAGGGATAAATGGCTCTGTGAGCCTCACCTTTCTAGTTCTCGAGTCTCTTGCTTTCTGATGGTCGGACCAGGGTGCAGCTGCCTTCGCCGGTTCGCTGTTTCAGCTGGCAGGACTCACTTCCTGTAAGACATCCCCGAGGAGAAGCCACATGGACCTACCCCGATGCAGCCCTGGGTGCTGGAGCAGCCATGTGGACACCCCTGATAGCGCTGAGATGCTTACCCATTCACTGACTCAGCTTTCCTCCTGCAGTTGGCATCTTTGTGTGTATTTTGTGAGATAGAGGAGGACTTTGTGGGTTGGTGTTGGATATATGGGTTAATGTTGGACTTGTGGGCTTGAGCAGCACTGAGTTGGGGTATTTTCTTGATGTGCACTAAGCTTTACATAAAACTCTCTCCTATTCATGAGTTTCTGTGGATTTGTTTCTCTGAAGTACCCAGACTAACACATACGGTCATTATTGATATCAGTTCCCTATTCCCTTAGCCCCTTCTCTTCCCATGCCCTCAGCGAACTATTAATCTTGTTACTGTTTCAGAAGGAGTGTCTACCTTGGATTTCATGTACTGAGCAATCTTAAATATCCAAACAAACATATAAAACCTAATATGATCAATGAGGTAAAACAAATAAAAATCATAGTATGGGGAGGAAATACTAAAGATCTAGAGGATAGTTATGTGGTCCATCAGTGCTATACTACACCCTGGATTTATCATCCCTTCCATTTGACCCTTCTGAGTGGGACTGTCCAATTATCTTACAGGTGGGTTTTGGGTCTCCACTGCATTCATATCCCTTCAAACCGATTTGGTTCCTTGTTTTTTAACTTCTGATACCCCTTCCCATCTATACCTCATGATCACACAGGCTGATGTGCTTCTTCCATGTGGGCCTTATTGCTTCCCTGAGAGATGGCCACTTGTTTAACCGCAAGCCTTTAAGTCACCATCAACTTTCTTCACATTTGCTTTTGCAACCCTTTTTGTCTTCAATGATTGTGTCAGGGAGGAGAGCATCATACAATGCCACATTATTAGAACGGATTGTTCTTTTTCTGAGGTACGATTTAAGTAGAGGCCTCAATCTATCTGTTTCCTTGTTGCATTTGAATATATATATATGTACATATACACACATATACGCATATATTTATATATGAGGAGTTACCCCCAAAAAAGAACCGGATTTTTTTCAAAGCTATGTATTTAATGTTGTTATTTTTATTTTCATGAAACAAACTTATTATCTTCAAAGCACTCTCCATTACACTTAAAACATCAGTCAAATCTGCAGTTCTATCCTTGGAAACATTTTTAAGTCATCTGTTTGGAGGACTGCGAATATCTTCCTTGTTTTCTCCTTCATCTCTTCTAGATCATTAAATTGCTGTCCCTTCTGGTCCCTCTTCATTTGCAGAAGCATAAACGAGTCACATAGAGTGAGATCAGGTGATTAAAGTGTGTGTGGCAAGAGAGGCATGTTGTTCTTGGCCAAAAACTGAGGTGGCTGCGTCAGTGGGTGCTTTGTTGTGGTGGCAAAACCAGTTCCCTGCCTGTCACAGATAGGCCTTTTTTGTTGCACACTGTTACTCAATCTTTACAGAACCTCTAAAGAGAAAGCTTGATTAACAGTCTGACCTGGTGGAATGGACTCCAAATTCACTAGAAGTCGATATTTTTGTCCATTCAGAAAGTTGACTGATATCCTGAATGAGGTTTGTTATCAAACAATACTTCACCTTTTTTGAAATGAGAAAACCACTTATTCACTTCAGTTTTCCCCAAAGTGCTGTCCTTGTAAGCTGTATTCAACATCACCACAGTTTCCGGAGCAGGAAACAAAATTTCACAGCTGCGTGCTATTCTCTTAAATCAGCCATCCCCAAAAATTAGGCTCAAGAGAAACTACTTTTATGAAAAAAATTCATTGTAACCAGAGAGAACATTTCTAGGCAACGCCACTGAGTGCACTAACTCAGAACTTGTTGCTGGATACTAGCCTAGCGGGGAAAACTCATACTGTGAAAGCTCTGTTCCACCCAGTGCAATTCCATTTGGGGGGGGGGGCTGGTGGGAGGGTACCAGCTCATATTTATATATTTACACACACACACACACATATATTTCTTCTTTCTCATTTTGCTTTTTTAATTTCCTTGCCTCCCTACACAAGTTCTACTCACTTGCGCAACAAAGGTTATATCACCTGCATATCGCATGTTGTTCATGAGCCTTCCTTCAGCCCTGATGCCACATTCTTCTTTATATAATCCAGCTTCTCCGAGTAATAATCAGCATACCGATTGAACAAATTGAACAAGTATGATGAGTGGATATAAGCTTGTTGCACACCTTTCTTGCTTTTAAACTACAAAAGAAACCCATGTTCTGTTTGCACAACTGCCTCTTGATCCATGTACAAGTTCCATATGAACATAACGAAGTAAAGTATATTGCCCTGTTTTTATTTCATATGGACCAATTAAAACTTGGGTAATTTTCTCCAAATATTAATATTAACTATAAGTGCTTGATATAAGTTTTATTTTTCACTGACAATACTTCACAGAGCAAGATCATTTTTTGTTATCCTGCTAGACTAATAACAAGTCATAATATTGTCATAAGTTGGATCGATACTTATCCTATTTTATATGTAAACAGCCAAAGACATAAATTATACAAAATTCATTAAGAAATATATGGCTTCCGGAATTGTTCCTGGTTCCTCATAAAATTTTTTTATTTACTCTGATTCTTGGCAGTGGTGCTAAATGGCAGATTTTGTTTGAACATCAGGAATGTGAATCTATATTGGCCTTAGGCAGGATCGCCCATAAATTATTTATACTACCAAGTCCAAAGCTAAGGAGAAATCAATAAAGTCTCCAAATTATTTAATTTCAGATTAATTGTGTCACCTCATGACAGTAATCTCAGAACAGTTAATAGTGGAATATCTTTCTCCTCAGGAATGTCTGTTCAATTTGAACTGCCGACATGGCATTAAGCAACCCAAAGCCTAATCTACAGTGCCATTAGGGACCCTATTCAAGAAATTATTTGCAATGAAATTTCTAAATTTATCATTTTTAAACCTTGTAACTTCATTCAAGTCATTTAACCAGGTGAAAGTTTTTCCACTCATTTTCAAATGGAGAGCTTATTGGACTAATCATCTCAAAGGCTAGTTAAAACAGGGAATGAAAGGCATATAAATACTATTTTAAAATGATAAATATCTCACCAAATATATTTTTGCTGCTGGATATACTGAATTCTCCAAAGAATCAAAATCAGTGATATACATACATATATATGGCTTTTTAATGTCAAATTCATCTGGGTAGATTGGTATAGTCAACTTTTGAGTTAGTCTCAGAATACTTAAATATCCGTGCTACTTAGAGACTCCCATTTTGGTCCAGATAATATAAAACCCCATGTTATTCACAGAGAAAATTGGTCTATTCTGGTGTGTGCCTGGAAATTATACAAGCAGACAAAATTTCATTGAATGCTTATGTGTCAGCACTCCCCTAACCAAACCTGTTCTCCACCGCCTAGTATGTGTTTTTGAACAGCTTGTGGAGCGACCATCAGCTGGAGCTGCTGACAACAACTGGGATCATGTCACCTCATTAATTATGTGTTCAAAAATAGTGTTTGGCACATTAAGCACTGCTAATTATGCCCAGATCCTAATCTGAATTTTCTAGTTTGTTATGATTTCTTCATCATAGCCTAACTGTCTAAGTAAGCATCTTATTTCCTAATATCTCCACTGCCTAACAGATGTTATTTCTCTAAACAGATGTTGACACTTCTAAGGAAGAAGAAGATACCCCCGTTTGAAGAGGAGAAGCGATGGTTTTACTCATCATGTGGAAAGTGTTAGGGAGAAGAAGATACCCCCGTTTGAAGAGGAGAAGCGATGGCTTTACTCATCATGTGGAAAGTGTTAGGAAGAAGTATCCTGACCTCCTGTCCAAACTTACCTCCTTATCTTCCTCAATGAAAAAGAAAGAAATTGACATAGTTTTAAGTTTATTTCTTTTCCTTTTCATTTTTTTCTCTCTTCATGCTTTCCTCATTATTTTAATGTTATTTTTCCTAATTTAAGTTATAAACATAATTCAATCCATGGAAGGGTGACCCATATTTCAGACAATATTCTGGGAGAAGTTGAAAAATTGTACTGAAATAGTCTCCCTCTTAAAATTCTGTTTATATTTTACTAATAAATTCTAGTGATTATATTGGAATAAAAGAGTATAAGATGAATGGAATTGATTGCTTTCTCTCCCCTTCCATATTTTGGCATAAGTGAAATAATTGGAGTTTGAAATACAATTATTGAAAACTAATTTAGATGTGTCCTCTGGATTCTGAGTATTCTTCACTCTTTAAGACTTATGTATAATCTCCATAAAATAAAATGCATATAGCACTAAAAATTTATGCTTTATCTTCCGTAATCTCTGGATCAAAAAAATCAGAGCTTCGGTAGGGTGATGTTAAGGACTTCAAACTAGATTATGGTGGATAATATAGAGGGGAAGAAAGATACTTTGTTTCTCAACTGTTGTTAACTTTTACTTAGAAATTGGTGAACTAAAATAATTTGGAATTTAACATGATTGCATTTGTAGTGCCATGAATTATTTGTTATGATTATTCTGATTCTAGTCTTTATAATTCCTACCAAATGACTGGGTGGACCATGCAAGCAGGTGAGTGGAACTCTCACATGAGATCGGTCAGTTTTTCCATACTGCTGTTTTTAAAATGAGTCATTTAAAAAGCAGGAATGGGGAATCTCACTACCATCAAGAGAGAAGACCCAGGCATGGAGAATGGAGGAATGTTTCTTCGAGCCTGGGAACCTTCCCGGCTGATTCACCAGAGGAGAGCACTGACAGTGGAATCACGTGCACAAAACAGAACAGTGAACTTCCTGGCCCACGGGATGGGCGAAGCTGACTGCCTTCCAATAACACAATGGTTCTCAACCCTCATGTTGTGGTGATCCCCGACCATAAAATTATTTTCACTGCTACTTCATAACTGTAATTTTGATACTGTTAAGAATCATAATGTAAATATCTGATAAGCAGGATGTATTTTCAATGCTACAAATTGAATATAATTAAAGCACAGTGATTAATCACAAAATAATATGTAATTATATATTGTGAAATATATTTTTATTGTGAAATATTTATGTGCTTTGCGAAGATCTTAGTTGACCCCTGTACGACCCCCAAAGGAGTTGCCACCCCAGGTTTAGAACCGCTGCAATAACAGACTTGCTTCCTATAATGGAGTCCTGCTTATTCAGGGTATATGGATTTGCTGAGCATCCTTGATCTGAGGTTTATTAAAGTGGAGTAGAGTTGAGTGACTTCTGAACACTTATCGGTAGTGCTACAAGAGCTGTGTGTCTCTCTTAACTGAGGACATACATCCTGAACATTTCTAGCCCTGAATTGTAACCTTCTAACTTCCCTAATCCACCATTTGTCTGTCAGTTTGTTATACTGTGGTAACTAGTGTGTTACTCTGATGTTAGTAGCTATGTCACCAGTATTTAAAATGTCTTCCAGGTCACCCATATTTAACAGGTCTCAGCAAAGCTTCCAGGCTAAGAACAGACAACAAAGATTGTCTACTTTGGTGGATTTACCCAAGAAAGTCTATGCACAGAACGGAAACATTGTCACAAACTGCAAACCTCATGAAAAGAAGCAGGTTATTGTTGGAGACAGCACCAGGAGATGAGCCGTTGGGTTGAAAGGCACTCAACGTATGACTAAGGAAGAGCTCCTTCTCAATCAACCATAATGATAAGGATGGAGTAAAGCCTGTGGGAATAAAGCCTTCGGAATCGTCGTTTGCTGATGAGGCGTGACTCAAAGTGAGAATGATCCATTAATAATTGGAATGTATTAAGCATGAATCAAGGACAATTGGCATTTGTAAAAAATAGAATGGAAGGCATAAACATTGACATTCTAGGTGTTACTGAGCTGAAATGGACTGACATTGACTATTTTGAATCAGAAATCTTATGATTGGCTGTATTGAAAATGAAACCATTAGGAGGAATATCATACAGGACATTCTATCTTGAAGATCTTCAAGATCTATCTTGAACTACAGTGCTGTCTGTGGTAGGTTTGTGTCTATTTACATTCAAAGAAATCTAATCAATACAACTGTGGTTCAAATTTATGTACAAACTACAAAAGCTAATGATGCAGAAGTTAATGAATTCTACCAATGTCTTCCATCTGAAATTGATCAATCATGCAATCACGTAACTTTGATCATTATTGGCAATTTGAATGCAAAAGTTGAAAACATAAAGGAAGCAACTGTAATTGGGAAATAGAATTCAAGTAAGAGAGCACATGATAGAATTTTTCAAGATCAACAGTTTCATCACAAATACCTTTTTTAACAACACAAAAGGCAATACTGCATCTGTGGGATGAGACAATGGAGAAGCTCAATAACAATGGATAAAATGAGGCCAAGAATGTCTGCAGAACAGACCATCAGTTGCTTTTATATAAGTTCAGGTTGCAGCTGAGGAAAATTAAATCAAGTCCATGAAAGCCAAGGTAACACCTTCAACATAAGCAAATGTGATGAAGAAAGCTGATGGTGCCTGGATATGAAAAGATAAAGCATGTGGGGTCTCAAAGTCTTGAAGATAAGCTAGCAGCCATCTAGCCGAGAAGCAACCAAGAAGACACGGAAGAAGCACACCTTGCTGCGTGATCATGAGGTGTCAATGGGATCAGGTATCAGGCATCAAAAACCAAGAATAAAAAGTCATATCAATGTGAATGAGGGGGAGGATGCAGTGGAGACCCAAAGCTTTCTGTAGACAATTGGACATCCCCTTACAGAAGGATCACAAGAGAGCCAGTCAGGGTGCAGTATAGCACTGATGAAACAATTAAAGCTCCCCCTCCTATCATGACCCCAATTCTATCTTACAAATCTTGCTAGACTAGAGGATGTACAATGGTACAAAGAACTCACAACATAGGGAATCCAGGACAGTTAAACCCTTCAGGACCAATAATGAGAGTAGCAATAACAGGAGGTTAAGTAGAAGGTGGGGGAGAAAGCGGGAACCAATCACAATGATCTACATATAACCCTCTCACAGGGGGATGAACAAGAGAAAAGTGGGTGAAGGGAGACAGAGGTTAGTATAAGAAATGAAAAAAAAATAATTTAGCTGATGCCAAGGGTTCAAGTAGAAAGAAAATGTGTTTTGAAAATGATTATGGCAACATATGCCCAAATGTGTTTGAACCAATGGGTGGCTATATGGATTGTGAAAAGAACCCCCAATAAAATGATAAAAAAAAAGGAATTTTGGTGGGCTGCCACCCCTGCCCATCACAAATGCCTATGTGAAGTACCCTAGCTGGTTCATCCCTCTGATCAGCATGTGCAGTTGTGGCTGGGCACAAAAAGGCATCCCTCCGACTCATGGTTTGTTGCTTTAAAATCTGGAGTTCAAGTCATGCTTGGGGCCATGAGATATGGAGCACTAGCTGACGCATGCCTGCTGGCTCCAATAAAGCTATTGATTTGATCCTAAAAAAAAATAAATAAAAAATGAGCTTCAGTCTTTGCCACCTGAATTTGGAGACTTCTCAAGAACAGATTTGATGCATTGGACACAAATGACAAGAGAGCTGAGGAACCATGAGGTGACATGAAGCATATCATAGAGAATGAAAGGCAAAGGTCATCTTTAAAAAAAAAGGAAAGAAAACATCAAAGCAGATGTCAGAAGAGACTCTGTGACATTGTAGAGTAATTAAGACACATGGAAGAAATGACGCAGTTAAAGGGGTGAACACAGTAGCTGGGAAAGACAAAGTAAAATGTTCTAATGAAAGGTGCAAAGACCTAGAGATTCAAAAAAGGAAGAGCATGCTCGTCATATCTTTAACTGAAAGAACTTAAGAAAAAGTCCGACCTTGAATTGCCATATTGAAAGAAAATATTGAAGATGCAGGAATTATCAAAAGAAGATGGAAAGAAGACACAGTCACGAAACCAAAAAGAACTAGTTGCCGTGACACCACTTCAAGAGGTCAAGTATGAGGGAGAGCCAGTGGTTTGAGGGAAGAAGTTAAAGCTGCACTGAAAGCGATAGCCAAAAACAACGTTCTAGGAACTGAAGAGATGCTCATTGGAATGTTTCAACACTCATTCTCTTTGACTTGAAATTAGGAGCACAGCTACTGGGCCAACTGATTGGAAGCGGCCCATCATTGTGTTCATTCCAAAGAAAGGTGACTCATAGACTGCTCAAATACAGACTAATATCATTAACATCATATGCGAGTAAAATTTTGCTGAAAATAACCCAAGAGCATATTGATTCAGGAGTACGTTGACAGGGAGCTGCCAGAGGCTCAAACTAGACCCAGAAGAGGACATGGAACAAGGGATCTCATTGCTGATGTCAGTGTGTCTTGACTGAAAACAGCCAGAAGTACCTTGAGACTTCTGGTGGGGTCATCTACTTCTACCCACAGTTCTACTCTGATTCCTGTTGAGTCTCCAGGAGTCAGACTTAACTCCCTGCCAACTTGTGTTAGAAAATTAAAATGCTTATAGCAGTGTCTGGCTAAAACAGTAAACACTTAAGAACTTTATGAATCAGTAAAATATATTTTGTAGGAATACATACATAAATTCCCTCTAATAAAATGTGATAGACAAAAATCTAATCATAAATGCTAAGGGGAGTTATGAAGATGGAGTCAAATTAATGTTCTTATTTGTTTGACAAACTATTCTTGAGTGACCACAACAGAAGTTAGATATTATTTTTTAGGAGAGCACTTTTGGTTAGTTCTATTCTGTGCATTGTTTATATTCTTAATAACAAAGTCTAAGTTGTAGAAATGACCTTAGAATTCCTCTCATTTGCTTTCATCCTCTGAAAATAGTAGACATATTTAATCTTCTGAAGATTTAGTATTAAAAATGATTAAACCAAATCTAAATAAAAAATCAAGCTACATATATTTAGTGTATCTTTCATTGACGTGATGGCATTGCGTTTGGATTGATTGGGATATAAAAAAGCAATGCTATTAGAGTTTCAGTGAAAACATGAGTGGATTATTACAAATAAATTGTATGTACACATGCCTTTGCAGACAAATTCAGTAATATCCTTGCCTTAATCTCATTAAAATTCCTTAGAACAAAAAGTTCAGTGAAAACAGTTCCTTCTTTGGGGATCTGTTGGACCAGTTACTTCGACATTGAGAGGACAAGCCAGATGATTATGGAGACAGGTTTTGGAATTTCAAGGGGAAATCTGGTTAGATATTTTTCAAAGGACACAGGACTCATCTGAAGACTCTTCTTTCTCTAATGAAAATTACACTGATAAGGAAAAGGATAGTAAAGTTACACTGAGGATTATTTTTCTTCCATCAAGACAATACACTTACTCATTCTTCAAGGGTAATAAGGCAGTTGGTAAACATTACCCTGTCCATTCTAGAGTTCTGACCTTGGTAATCAAGACTGATTATAAAGCCTTGAATATGCCCAAACTGTTATTTATTCTGGTGTAAACTGAATAATGCAGAATTCTTTGGGGGAAAAGTTAGGGGAGATGGAATATTGCCTTTAAAGTGTTTTTAAAAACAGTTATGCTACCTTTTCCATTGAACATTTTCTCTGATATTTTGGTCATTTCCCCCTTGTTTTTGTTTTATATGACTTTATGATTATGAAATCCATTGTTGATAAATCTATAGCAATAGTAACTGAATTAATAATTACCTAGAGGCATGGCAGGGGAAGTTTGGGGGAAATGGGGAGTTAACGGTAATGAGTACTAGAAAGAAGAAAATGTTCTGAACATGATTGTGTTGGTAATTGTACAATTCTTCTTAATATGACTAAACTATTAAATTTCATGAAATCTAAATTATATGCCAATAAAACAATTAAACCTAATGTATAGACTTTGATAGAGGATATGTCCAGAAACAATAGCTTTATTTTTATGTATTTCTATGATTTTGTAATAGTATATTTTACTAACCTCATCTATATCCTTGCTGCTTCTATTATGATTCTCAGAAACAACATAGAACTTTAAAGAAAAAAGAATGCAACATTTCTATGAGATTAAATAATCTATTATCAAGGGATATCATAAAAATGAATGTTTACTCTTGTAAATAATTTTATTATATAATATTTTCAAATGAGTAGATAAAACATAAAATATTTATTTTTCAATTCAATTCACAAAAATTGTTGAAAATATTTATTTTAACTCACATTAGGGGCTTAGTGAGTCAAGCAATTAATTATGTTTCACTCTCTTTACAAAATTTTGGGTTTTCAAAGTCAGGTTTACTAAGGTCTGAATTATATATTATAGAATTCGCCACTTCTAAATGAGATTTGAACAATGAACAGTATTGTGTCACCACCAACTTAGTCATACCATTGATTACTCTGATCACTACAAAAAGTTTTCTTATGATATTTTGCAGACAATATCCATCTCTCATATCCAGTCCTTGAGAGCCACTCATTTTACATCTGTTCTTAACCTTCTCATTTTTCTAGAGTATTATATGAATGGAATCATACATAGCTTTGGGTATCTGGATACTTCCACTTAGCCTACTGTATTTGAAATTCAAGGTCATTATTTCACATATCAACAGTTTGATTCTTTATATTGATGAGCAGTATTTCTTTGTATGGATATACTAGAGTTTATATATCCTCCAACTGATAGACATTTGGTTGGTGTCTTCTTTGGTTAATTATTAGTAAAGTTTCATGAACAATCACCTACTGGTCTGTATGTGAACGTATGTTTTTATATCTCTTGGTCAAATATTTAACAATGGAATCGGTGGGTCATAAGGTGAGTGAATATCCACCACTTGTCTGTTGTCTGTGGTGGCTTGTATGCTGCTGTGACACTGCAAGCCATGCCACTCGAATGCCAGCAGTGTCAACCAATGTTATTTATTTATTTAAAACGACTTTTATTGGGGGATCTTCATCTCTTATCACAATCCATACATTCATCCAGTGTGTCAAGCACATTTGCCGCCATCATTATTTCCAAGCATTTCTCTTCCCACGTGAGCCTCTGATACAGCTCCCCATTTCTTCCCCCCTCCCTCCCCTCAAGAACCCTTGATAATTTATGGATTACTTTTTCCATATCTGACATCATCCTCTGTCACCCCTCCGCCACTTTCCCATTATTCATTCCTCTGGGAAGGAGTTCTATTTTGATCCATGTGATCAATTCCCCCCTTTTTTCCACCACCCTCCCCTAATCCTCCTGGTATCTATACTTTCCTTGTTGGCACTGAGGTGTTTATCTGTCCTGGATTCCCTGTGTCGTGGGCTCTTATCTGTAGTAGCGTGCATGCCCTGGTCTCATCCGATTTGTAAAGTAGAATTGAGGTCATGATAGTGGGGAAGGAAGCACCAAAGAACTAGAGGAATGTTGTGTGTTTCATTGATGTTATACTTCCCCCTGACTAGCTCATCTCTTCCCTGTGATCCCGCTGTGAGGGGATGTCCAATTATCTACACAGGGACATTGGGTCTCCATTCCGTGTCCTCATCCCCATGCCATTCACCTTGGATATGATTTTATTCTGGTTCTTAGATGCCTGATTCCTGATATCAACAACATCTCATGATCACACAGGCCAGTGTGCTCCTTTCATGTGGGTTTTGTTGCTTCTGGGCTAGATGGCTGCTTACTTATCTCCAAGCCTTTAAGACCCCAGATGCTATATCTTTTGATAGCCAGGCACCATCAGCTTTCTTCACCACATTTGCTTATGCACCCATTTTGTCTGCAGTGATCGTGTTGGGAAGGTGAACATCACAGAATGCTGGATTGTTAGAACAAAGTGTTCTTGCATTCAGGGAGTATTTGAGTTGAAGCCCAATGTCCATCTGCAACCATAATTCTTAACACATAGATATGAGTACATAGTTCTATGCCTCTCTCATTTTATTTATATTGACATATGTACAGACCTGTCTTTAGGCCTCTATGATTGTCCTTTGCCTCCTGGTTCTTTCCTCTATTTCCTTTTTACTTTCCTCTTTTCCTACCATCATGTTTGGCCTTCAGTTGGATTTAGTAATTCCTCGCTGCTACATTGTCCTTGATTAAGCCCCACTAGGCATCCTATGACCTCCCTTCCATTGATTTTAGTTCTCTTGTTGTTCCCTTGTCCCTGGTTTTGTCCCAGTCCCCCCACCTTCCTTTCTCCCTCCTCCCCTTCTCCAGTATCCCCCTGGAACCACTGGTCCTGTTCTTTTACTCTCTGGATTATTTATCCCCCTATCATATGTAGATAGACATGCAGATCCATTAATAAGTGCTAAAACCAGGCAAAGTCAAAGGGAGTCAAAACCAGCAAAACAATAACAACAGCAGCAAAAAACAAAAACAAAATAACAATAACAAAAAGAAAGCCATGGACAAAACTGGGGAAAAAAACCCAACCTGTAAATAGTTCAAGGTCTGTTTGTTGACTTTTATGACTGTTTTCCAGTCGAGTCTGATGGGGTGCCACATTCTGTCTCCAAAATCTATTTTTTGTATTCCCCGGGGGTTTCATCATCTGTCCCCTCTGCTGCTCTGCTGCATGCCCTCCCTCAGTGCATTACCCCTGTGTGATGGGGCCATATTGAGCACTATTCCCACCCTATGTCTCCAGTGCTGCCCCCGCAACACCATGGTTCAGTGCAGGATGCCGTGTCCCGTGGTGGGCACCTGAACAGAAGTTTCACAGGGGCAGAAATCTGAATGGCCAATAAACATATGAGAAATGTTCCTCATCATTAACCATAAGATAAATGCAAAATAAAGCAACTATGAGATACCACCTAACACCTCAAAGATAGCCCAATTCAAAAAATCAGAAATTAACACATGTTGGAAAGTCTGTGGGGAGATAGGAACTCTCTTCCACTGATGGCGGACCTGTAGGTATGTACAGCCATTATCGAAATCAATTTGGTGATATCTAAAACAGATGGAAATTGTACTACCATATGACCCAGCAATCGTGACACAGTTCACAATTGCAAGGATTTGGAAGGAACCCAAATTTCCATCAATAGACGAATTGATCAAAAAACATGTAATGGAGTACTATGCTTTCCCCCAAATCAACGAATGCATGAAGCACATTGCTACATTGGAAGAACTGGAGGAAACCATGTTAAGTGAAGTAGTACAACAGGAGTCCACTGAGATAATCTTAAAAAAAAAACCCCAAAACAACAACAAAAACCGGCGCATGGGGAAAAGCTACTGAATACATACATCCCGGGGTGAGGTTCAGTAACTATGGTAGGGGCCAAACCCAACCCAGGGATATATCTGGCAACCAACTAAATAAGAGGGGGAAAGAAAGGGGGGGGAAAAAGATATGGGTAGTGGGGAGCAGGCCACTAAGCTACCCAAGGGGAGGATATTGTTTATATCTCCACAGGAGAGGGAGAAAGAGACCAGGCTTAACCCGATGTGTCAAGATGTGAATACATCACACAGGCATGTACTGGGGAACCAATAGAGAGGTCTGCAGGGCCGGCCTCAATCCAGCCTATGTGGATACCCCCTCACCCTCTCAGAAGAATGCACTTCAGAAGCTCTGGGGATACAGCTTTGGGAGAGGGGCGCATTGGATTAGAGCACACAAGGGAGAAACGCAAAGGGATGGAGAGGGAGGAGAGGACATCCTGGGCCACCAAGCCCTGAGGACGATGTTCCTGCTCGGAGCAGACATCGCAGGAGTAGGACCATAGGGCTGGCATCACCCAAAATTTTAAATATTTTATATAAAATTATCAAGTTGTTTCTCATAGTTACTGTACCATTTTGCAGTTCTAGCAGCAAGGTAATGAAAATGGGCTTCAATAACTCATACATATCCATAGTAGCAATTAGTATTTCCTGCTGGTTTCGATTTACAGTTCCCTCAAGACTAACTGTTGAGCATCTTTTCATGTGCATTTATTTGTCTCCTCTTTTATTTTTGGTGAATTTTCTGTTGAAATCTGTTGCCTCTACGTATATGTTGTCTTTGCATTAAATGGTAGTAGATTTTATATATTCTGGAGTTTCGATAATCATATTGAATATGTGGTTTTCAAATTTTTTTCTCAGGGATTTATATGGAATTTTATTTTTTATGTCTCTTTGAAGAACTTTTTTATAATTTTGATAACATTCATTTTATCAATAGTTTTCTTTGGTAGTTCGTGTTTTTATGTCTTATTTAAGAAATTGCTGCTTACTCCAAATTCATTCTTTCTTTACCCCATTTTATTATTTAGTCCTTTCAGTTGTCATTTAATTGGAGCTAATGATTTTTATTATCTTGACAAATTGTCAATTTCCTTTTTATTTATTTTTTCCTTTTCTCTCCCTTCTTTGAAATAATTTAAACCATTTGTTCTAGGGATATTTTCTGGAAGACTGTTATTTTCTCATTGAAAGAGTGACAGTATTGTAAAAATATAATGTGACCATATTTATGTAATTTCTTCTGTATCCATTTTGTTTTATTGATCTACAGGTCTAATCTTATGCCAATACACTTACAAATTGATTTGTGTAACTTTATATAGCCCTTTACATCAGGGAGTGTGAATCCTCTTATTTTTCAAAATTGTTTTAGCTATTCTAGATACTTAGCTGCTGTATAAAAATTTTGAAATCAATTTGTAATTGTTTATAAAACCAATCTGTTGCAATTGTGTTTGAGATTGTGATAAATTGATAGAATGAGTTGGAAAGAATTAACCTCTTAATCATGCTTGCATATGCAATTTTTTGTATATGTATATTGACTACACCACTGTGCTGTACTGTGTGGACCATCACATACTATGGGTAGCCTAGAGAGGAATGGGAATCCCTGAACACTAAATTGTGCTCACGTAGAAACTACATATGATCAAGAGGCAGTTGTGGGAACAGAACAAGGACATTCTCTGTATGGTTTGAAATCACAAAAGTTGTGTCTCCGGGTTATGTGCTCTCATCGTCCTTATTCAATCTGTTTTCTGAGCAAACAATTAGAGAAACTGGACTATATGAAGAACTCAGCATCAGGGTTTGAGGAAGGCTCAGTAACAGTCTGTGATATGCAGATGACACAACCTAGCTTGCTGAAAGTGAGGAGGACTTGGTGATGAAGATCAAGGGTTGCAGCCTCTAACAGAGATTACACATCAATGTATAGAACATGAAAATCCTTACAACAGGACCAGTAAGGAACATCATAATAAGTGGAGAAAAGTTGTAGTTGTCAAGGATTTTATCTTGCTTGTATCCCCCACTAATTCTCATGGAAGCAGCCATCAAAAGATCAAATGTTGGGTAAATATGCATTGGGTAAATCTGACATACAAGACATCTTTAAGCTCTGGAAAAGCAAGGATGTTACTTTGGGGTATAAGGTGTTCCTGACCCCATACTACCCCAGTCATAGTATTTCCAATTTTCTCATATGCATATGAAAGTTCAACATTGAAAAAGGAAGACCAAAGCAGAATTGTTGTGTTTGGATTATGGTACTAGTAAAGAATATCGAAGGTACCATGGATAGTCAAAGACCAAATACATCTCCTTGGAAGAAGTACAGCATGAATGCTCCTTAGATGAAAGGATGACAAGATGTTGTCCTATGTAATTTTTGAAATATTGTCAGAAGCTCAATCCCTTGAGAGGGATGTTATGCTTGGTAAAGTAGCAGGGCAGAGAAAACGAGGAAGAGCATTGATTGGCGGGGTCAAACATAAGAAAATTGATGGGGATGATGCAGGATCAGAAAGTGTACATAGGGCCACTATCAGTCAGAACCGAGTCCACAACATCTAACAACAACATATGAAGCTAACACAGTCTTATCTCCACATTTATCTTGGCCTTCTTTAATTTGTCTCAAATATTGTATAGCATTTTACAACCTTGCATACAATGTTTAGACTCATGGAATGGTTTACATTCAATAACTGGCAGTTATCAATGTTGTGGTCATTAGGGATGTTTACTAAGAAGTATTGTTATTTCATAGACGGCCAGTTTTCTAGTCACACTCCCCTTGACAATAGTTGTAGCCCTGTGGTTTACATCCGTCCACAAACAATTGTAAGCAGGTGTCCTTCCTAGACAACAAATGAATTCCCCTCACCCCCCACCACTTTGAAAACATTGTAAGGAAAGTGGTACACGCTCATGCTATTGTATGTACACGCTGGGAGATATTGGAATTAGGGTTATATGAAATGTGAGGAAATCCTAGAGGAGTAATGGTAAAGATTATGTAAATTGTGGTGACTTGTGTTTGAACTGTATTTCAAACTTAATAGGGCACCTCTGAATGCTTGTGGAAAGCAGAATGGAGTAGCTATGAAGTAACTACCATTGGGCTACAGAATGCCAACTCCAACAGTACAGCAGGAAAGATTAGGTTGAAATAAAATATATATTAATAACAGAAAGAATGCTTTGTATACTATTACATCAGTCTGTCAACACGAGGACAATTATTTCTGTTTGTAAGAGAACAGATGGGTGGGGGTGTGAGAATTATTGGGAGAGATGAAATAGGTTTGATGTCTGATTACATATAATAAGCAAAGATGCTATAAATGGCAGGGAAGGACTCTGGCAGTACCTTAGATGGCTTTCCTTTGGGGATACCTTTTGGACAATGTTTGTGTTTACATATTAATATAGAGGCAGCAATCATGAGCTAACCATCTAGTCAGATTTCTGCTTTGATTGAGATGTGAGGTAGAATTCAAACATTTTCCATGGCATGATATTGTGAGAAGGATGAAACATAAATGAATTCTTATTGAGTCTTGAAATTTCGAAGAGTTCTAGTCTAAACTCAAAGGCTCCATAAGAATTTGTTTCCTGACATACCAGATAAAAAGAGTGAAGGCGTTTTGTGTGGTTTACTCTTTCTTCTGGCACATGAGCAGAAGTCATGAGCTGGGTGTCCCTGGTGTGTACTAGCCTGGAAAGTAGGACATTTTATAAGACAGAATTTTACTTTTCTACTTCTCTAGTAAGTACTGGACAGTATACTTTTCAATGTCTCTATCAGTTGCAGACTCATGAGGCAAAGTGTGAACATAACTGTGTTTATTTTCTTTGGAGAATAAATAATTTCATTCCCGTCCAATTTTGCTTTCTCATGTGAGAGACGAACAGTTTCAACAGCTTAAGTGTTCCCTCCCTTCCTTTTCCTTTCCAGACTCTCCAGAGTGTAAAACTGGACTGTCTGTGCAAGTGTCAGTGACCTAGTGCCAGTTTGCTGAGCCTGGGTTTTGCTGGCTGATGCAAGGCATTTCCTTCTTAGACAGTCACAAAACTCTAACAATGCCCAAGGGTTCAACCCTACTTTAGCTTTGTCTCCTGGGTCTGTGCACTTTGAGAAATATTTATTCACAGTTAAAGAATTTGCATATATCGTGTGTTGTCTTCTTGCTAGCCTAGCAAGTGTGCATATCTGAGAAGGGAACCCTCATTAAAAACTTCACAACTGTCCAGATTGGGTGCCCAGGGAACTGGTCTGACCACCGCCAGTGTATTGCTTACAGTTTGCTTTGGTCAATGATGTGCGTGTGTTTCCTATTTTAGAAAATGTATATAATGGGGAGTGAGAAAAAATGGTTAATAAAAAATCCAAATAGACCTTTACCGTAAGGCAATTTGGATGCTAAGACTATGTGGACTCAGATCCATGCTGCCTGGAGGAGACCATGAGTCAAACTTTCACAGAGTCAGTGAAGGATTTCTGGTCAAAATGATATCCTCACTTCTCTCCCCTATCATATTGTGCCACCATAAGTCAAATTCGACTCGATGGGAGTGAGTGTGGTTTGTGTCTTTTGCACACTTTGTTGCTCCACCTCCTCTTTGGAGCTTTTTCAGCCCTGGCATGACTTCCTCTGACAATAGTGGAAGCAGAAGAGAATATGTCCAATCCCACAAGAGAGAAAAATATCATGAAATAAAATATAATCCATTATTAAATAATTAAAAAACAATACAGTCTTAATTTCTTATGATGACAATAAAATAATTCAACCTAACATTTTATACAAGAAAACAGTTACTACATTTATTCTTTATTTTGATGAAAAATTCTAATGCAAAAATGGATCCAAATCTAGTTGTGTCTCTGCACTATGAATAATGTGTAAAGAATGACTTCGAAGGGGTTCTAACTAGGAACCAAATCAAAAAACACAGGACTCACTTCCATCAAGTTGGTTCTTACTCATAGCAAACCTAGAGTAAGGTCTGCCAGGTAGAACTGTCCATATGATTCTCCAAGGCTGTAACATTTTACAGGATTAGAAAGTCTTGCTTTTCTCCTTTGAAGGCATTGGTGGTTTCAAACTGTTGCCCTTGTGGTTAGCAGTTCAATGCATAACAAGTACACCAGCAGAGTTCTGAAAGAGTCAGTAGAGTATTTCTCATCAAAATAAAAGTAAGGCTTTCCTCGTATTTGTTCACCCACTTTAGTGCACAGTAATAACAGCAATAACACAAACATATGGAAAACACTGTATTCAGCTGAGCACTAAGGGCTGTTTTCAGACTATTTTAAATGTTGAGAAGGTTGCAATTGCTTGCTGTGTCTGCCAAAGGGTCCAGGCATGATAGTGGTCTTAACCAATTTGCACAGAAGTTCCCTTGGAGAGCAGATATTTTCATCAAGTTTCTCTTCAAATTCGTATTCCTCTATCCCTCTTGACTTCTGCTTCCTTCTTCCCTCCGTGTAACCCTTCTCATTTCGACTGACCCTTACATCCAGCTCTACACGGGAAAATAATCGTGATATCTTCCATTATTCAAACTTATTTCAAGGAATGAACTGTTTGAGTTATTTATACATTTGCATTTTGCATACACATTTGAACTCGATATGTTTATTTGTTCATTTAGCTTTTATTTTAATTTTTATGTTGTGCCTTTGGATAGCTTTAAGATATTAAGTCATTGTTTAGTGAATTTTCCGAATGCCTAAGAATTAAATTTCCTTCTATTTGGAATTCTCATAGCAATAGGGTCTTTATTAATAAACAATGCTAACAATGTCTTACTACTTAGTTTACACATTCAGGAAACAGATTAAGAATAAATTTATAAATATAATGTATGTTTATACTTGTTAGTGGGGCCTAACAAAGAAGCCAGTTTTCTATAGAATACTGTCACTTTTAGACTTCAGTTGAGAGAGTAATCAGCCTTTCTATAGGATCAGTTGTATTAACTGGAAGCACTTGTAAGCCCAGAAGTTATGCTATTAGATTTCAACTGTTTATGTATAGGAAGAAATATTAACTTCTAAGAAGCTTTCATGTGAAGAAGTAACTTGAAAGAAACAGAAAAGTGATGTAATGCAATGTTTATGAAACTATAGTACCATTTTATGTTCCAAAGAGATCTTTAGATATTAAAGGAATCCAAATTTTCAGTTAGAATTAATCAAGATTTGAATGTAAAATAAGATTACGGTTAGAGACTACTTGGTACCTATCCTAGTCACTGAATAAGTTAGATAGCTGCAAAAGTTACCTTAATCTTCATGATGACCAACTCTGGCTAAGATTGATTTTTCTAGAAGACTTGGAAGACAGTGGAAAATATCCCCAGACTTGAACTTTACATGGCTGACTAAAACTTATATGGGATTAACTTAGGTGATAGGAGACTCTGGCTCACATTTTCCTCCACCTTTCTCTATATTATATATCAATATAGAGGGCCTTATTCACTATTGCTTAGACACAGTCCCTCTATAGTGGGTTTAACACAAAAATAAATAGGTTTCCAATCAAAATGATCGTGCTCATTTACAAAAGGAAAACAATGTCCTGGTAAAATATATCTATATCTATCTATCTCTATCATCTATAATCTATCTATATAATGCTGATATAAATGAATAGATATTTAGTACACACATGTTTTCTATTGCCACCCACAGAAACAAGCCCACTGCCTCTAGTGAACTCGGACTCTCAGTAACCCCTCAGAGCAGAGTGGAACCACCCCACAGGCTTCCCACAGGATAAATCTGTATGGAAGCCACAGTTTCCTCCAAAGGAGCAGCTGGTGGATTTGAACCATTGGATTTTTGGTTAGCAGCCATGTGCTTTAAAAATTGTCTCACCAGGATTTCTTTCTATTTCCATAGAGAGATACAAATGAGAAAATTCATCTTTAAGACTACAATGTGAATGCATGAGTATTTTTCTTATTTTAAAGTAAAAGTCCATCTGCTGGCGTGAAGTCAGTTCTGAATCACAGAGCCCCTGTTTAGGGTTTCAAAGAGTACATATTTATGGGGCAAGCACTCTCGCAGCAGCCTCCTTCTTTTGGTTATCAGTTCTCTCTTGTGCTCATCTTACAGCACCGCTAGGGTTACGGTTTTTTCTCTTTATAGTAAAGTTTTGACACTTCCCCCTGCATGGCTGTCCTGTGGGATGGCAGCATACTTCTTAGCAGCAAACAGGCTGGATAATACTCGTGCCTGCCACCAGGCTCCTACCATGTGGTACAGATCTGTCTCCTTTCTCTGAAATGTGTTCCCTTGCATTCCAAAGTCCTGCCTATAGCTCCTCTGCAGAAATCATTTCTAATTTAGAAACATTTGTAGATGCAATCCATATATCGCTTTACTCTTTGTTGGGGAGTTCTCTTCTGTGGATACTGGATAATAATAGATTTTGTGGGTATGACAGAAATATGGCTAGTTTCTCTGTGAAAAGAAATGCTTTCATGCTGTTATTTGAAAGAAGAATAACAGCCTTTGTTATTGAAAGAATTGCTTCTTTTCATCAAAACTTCTGATGTATCTAATTGACTCTTAGGATACTCCCTTTCTGTCCCGGCTGAGCCTCTGCCCCTAGTGCAGATGTTAAAAGCACAGATGTCCACTGCACCTGATGAAAGCATTATTTTCCAACTAGTTTCTTATTTTCTAGAATCAAAACTGAGCGCATGATCACAAATAAACTCAATTTTTTGCAATAGTTTTCAGGTGGAGGGGGCTAACTGGCCAAAATGGTGTTCTAATTTTTATGCATTTTGAGAGACAACAAGGCAGATTGTCGTTGGTCATTCACAATATATTTTTAGAGACGATGTTAATAAGCACGGCATTGTAGAAAATAGAGCTTCGGAAGGGTCACATTGCCTGGCCACATGTTATATATTAAGGAGAATTAATGTGATTGGAGATAATTTCTGCTATGTGTTACTGTTGCTTGTTAGCAAGCTGAGACTTCAAGAGCTGGAGGATACGTGAACTGAATGTTCCTGAGTTCACAGGGTGGTGCACGTTACTCTTTTTTGGCTTTCTCTGCACAGTCATAAATTGATGGAATGAGCTGGAAAATAAATCTGAAAGGATGTTCAGAGGGCAAGGACTTATTGGAGACTATTCTTGACCAAAAGGCTGCTTGGCAACATTTTTTAAGAGCATCACATAATCTTGAATAGCCTTAGTCACTTCATCTGTCAAGTGAAACCCGTCTGTATCTACAAAGAACTCTCACAACCATCTGAAACCAAAGCATAGTCTCTGAAAATCAGCTCAGCTGATTTCTTCTCTTCTTCTTTGAGGTGAAAGTTTTGCTGAAGTATTGTCTAGACAGAGCATTCTTTTCATAGTAAACCCTCATTCGTTTAAACTCTACTGAGGGATGATTTGTGATATTTTGACTTGGGTGGATATGAAATTTATATATTTTTCGTATAATCTGTTAAAGATTTTTAATGGAATTGGTATGCATTTAGTTTAAACTCAATGAGATGGTAAAGAAGATTGGAACAAGACAAACATTATCACATTGTCTCAACATCCATAAATTGAACACATAAGATCATTAAATATCTTAAAATATGCCCGTAGTGACACTGTGAAGCAAAAAGAATAAATGTAATAAAACATATGAATTCAGTTGACTAAAGACACTGTGACTCCAAACTGCACAATAGCCCCAAACCAAACCAAACTCACCATCATTGAGTTGATACCAAGACACATCAACCCAACAGGATAGGGTAGAGCTTCCTCTGTTAGTTCCTGAGACTGTAACTCTTTATGGGAGTAGAAAGCTCTGTCTATCTCCCATAGAGTGGCCGGTAGTTTTCAACTTCTGACCCTGTGGTGAGCAGCCCAATGGGTAACCATTGCACCATCAGTGCTCTGAGTATACAAGCAGACTGTGGAAATAAATATGGAATATCCAGGGCCCTTATAAATTCCAGGACAGTCAATCCAAGGGACAGGAGGAACCCCTGAGTCAAGGTCAGGGTTGTTGAATCGGGTACCAGAGTAAGGAAAGAGGCAGATTGCCCCACAACTACTATAAAATGTCCAACCTATTGATCATTTTCTGTTGGAGTAATGAATGTGAGGGTTTGGAAGAGGAAGACATAGGAATGGAAGTCTTCTTTACCCCAAACAGCTTGCTGGGATTTTCCTTTTGGGTGGATTGATTCACCGCTTTCCTGTGGTAGCAAGATACTTTAGCAAATAGAAGTAGTCTTCAGAGGTGACAAGAATTACTGAAAAATCACACAACTAGCAACCAACACCCGTTGAACCTTGGAGAGTATGAACAGAGGAAGCACAGCACTTAGAAGTGGGTCCAAGGGGCAAGTAGGAAAAGGATGTAAAAAACTTATAAATAAGAAATCCAGTGGGAGATAAAATTGTATCTTATCAACAAAACAAGAAAATCCAAAGATGAAAAAATCATAATCATAAAAGATTTAATAGAATTAAATTACTTTAGCATGAACTAATGAGCTGGGAACACTAAGCAAAATAATTCTCAAATAAAGTACAAAAGTAAACATAGATGAAAAACATGAAAGCTAAGCTAGGGGATAATCAGAGTTAAATATTCATGTAATAGAGGTGCCTCAGACAGATAAATAATATATTTAAAATTATAGGAAAATATTCTCTAGGGATGATGACAAACACAACCTTTGTATCACAGGTTCCAAAATTTATTTGACCTATCGCCCCTTTTCAGGAAAAAAAATCATTTGGTGCCTCCAAAGTAATTAAAAATTTTTGTACCAAAACCCATAATCTAGAATAATGTGTGGCATCTGTTTTGTAGCCCCCTCTGGATCGTTCCAGCACCACCCAGGAGGAGGTAAGTCCACTTTGGGATGGTCTACATGTGCTGTATCAAGTGAAAGGAAAAAAAAATTCCATATACATTTAGGCCTATGATGATAAAATTTAAAAACTAAACTAAACTAAAATCAATATAAAACAAACAAAACCCCCTATGTTCCATTGAGTTTATTCAGACTCATTTTGACCCTCTATGACAAAGTAGAACAGTCTCTTTTGGGTCTTAAGACTTTAAATCTTTAGGAGAGTGACAGCCTATTATTTCTGCCTGGTGGATTTGAATATCTCAACTTTGGGTTAGGAGCTCAATGGGCAACAGGGTGCTACTCCATCAGAGACTAAAGGCAAACATAAAATTCCAGAAACAGTAAAACTCACATGTTTTCTGAGAATTGGGACTCAGTATCATTAGAATTCTCACTGTTAACATCGGAGACTAGAAAGAGTTGGAGAATTACCTTCCAACGTTACAGGAGAAGTAATTACAGATCCATAATTACATTTGTCCCTGTGTTCGGTGACAATGTATGGGGATACACAGTTTAGTCTATAGGACAGGGAAGAACTTCCCTGTGGGTTACTGAGACATCTTTTGCCACCAAATGGTTGGTGGTTCTGAACTACTGACTTTGGATTTATTGACCCAACACATTATCACTAGGGCTGCTAGGAGTCAGAATCCACTCAATGGCAGTGAGGTTTGGGGTTTTTTTTGTGTGTATGAATATATGTACATTAATCTTATGATTATGATTGAGTGATTAAATTGAATGCTATGTGAAGTAAATGGGAAAAAGTATACATGAAAAAATAGATCAAAATGAAGACTACTTGAGAGAAACAAACAAAATGAATTTTCACCTTTTAGTTTTTATGCTGGAGTGATGGTAAATAAATTTAAAATAGTTTCCAGTGAAAAAAAATAAAAGAAAGAAAAGAATCGTCAAATGCTGTAGACTATAGAAATTGAATAGTTGTTCTTAATTTTTACTTCTCTTGAATATGTGACTTTTTGGGTACTTTCCAGTAGAGTAGCCATTAATTGCGGTCTTGGTCATAAAACTTGGTTTGGCCAATGGAATATTATTAGTTATGGTACAAGTGTCTATTGGTACCTGTATGGTTTTATTGATCTATTTTGCTTCTTCTACTCATGAGAAGAAAGTGCCTGGCTCTGTTCACAAATTGAAAGCTATACAGCAGTTGCTGGACTCAATTCACACTTGGTATATCTACAATGTACCAACCAAGAACAGAGTGCTGGAGTTCTGGGAGTCACCTAATCTGGTGTCAATTTAAGGATTAGGAGTGCAGGGGTGGAGTCTAGGCTGTCAGTCTGGAGATAGCCAATGAGACTTCTGTGTGGGCATGGCCTTCTCCTGAGAATTCTGGGAAATCTGGTACTTCCTCCTTGGAGGCAGAAGACACCTCTTTCTCTCTGCTACTCCCTGGGAGACATTGCAGAAGACAAGCCACATGGATCTATCCTGATGCAGAGTCCCCTGCCAGCGCTGAGATGTTTCCTATGCCTCTGGATCAAAGGACTTTCTACCCACTGGCCTGTGATCTTCTACATTTGGCATCATTGAATATGTTTTGTGAGTCTGAAGAGGACTTTATAGATTGGTATCAGACATATGGGCTAATATCTGACTTATGGACATGATCTAGACTGGGCAAGGATGTTTTCTCAATGTCCAATTGCTCTTGTATATAAATCTCTTTCTTATACACATGTGTGTGTGTCCATGGATTTGTCTCTCTAGTCTACCCAGACTGACACAGGAGTCATACTGCAGATTCAGGAGTGAGAAAGGAGAACTTGTAAGGCATTGAATTTTATGATTGATCATTTATGTAGCATAATGCTAATATGATAGGAATCGATCATGAAGAGTAATTGAACAATGTCAAGATCAGGTAGTTTAAAGCCTAAGGTTTTTGTTGTATTCACGATGCAGATCCACGGAAAGCTGGGTTTGCTCTATGTGATTTTACTTCAGGAGCCAAGCTTATGGAGCCACTTTAGTCTGGAGTATTGGTATTCTCGTGGCTAAGAGGAAGACAAAGAAGGTGGACATTGTGCTGGTTCTGAAAATTTTCAACCCCACAATAATCCATGACAATTCCATTTAATTATTATAGGAGGTTGTGTAGGTTCAAACTTCTTGTTTCTAAGTCAGTTTCTACTAATAGCAACCTTAGAGCGCACTGCTGGAGTGCTCCTTGAGATTTCCAAGGTTGTAAACGTTTACAGAACCAGAAAACCTCATCTTTATCTCTGGTATCAGTTGGTGGTATTGAACCACCCTCCTTGTGGTGAGGAGCCCACACCACCAGCAATCTTGCAGTCACATTAAAAATAAAAACAACAACAACAAAATCCCACTGCCATTAAGTTTATTTCAACATTGCAGGTCCTAAATTAAATGGAATAGAAATGTATAATCCTCCTGCAGAAAAAGGCAGCCACACAGGTCCATAATAAGTTTAAAACAGAACACTGGCTTGTTATGCTAAATGTATGTTATACTTTCTAAGCATGGAGTCTGTCAGTTGGCTTAGAAATATGTTAGATATTATTGAGATTTCAGGAGCAGAACATTTCTTGCAGTGAATCAATTTCATCTTTCAGTATTCTTTGTGTAATTGTAACATATGTTGAGACATATTCCATGTTATCTTGAATTTCGGCAATTTAAACAAAATCCGAGTATACCTACTTGACCATAAAAGCTTCCTGAATTAAAAAAATAAATAAAATAACAAAAAAGCTTCTTGAATTATCATGTGTCTGCTTTTTATGGTAGAAGGAATAATGATTTCTGATTGTTTAAATTCAGGGTTTTTTTTTTTTTTGGCTTAACTTGTCCTTTCTGAACCTGTCTTTATAACAGTTTAATGAGAATGTTATCTTTCATATTTGTGTATTTGTAAGAATTAAATAAATATTTACTTGAAAGATATACACATAGAGAGAAAGACTCATGGTGGTCTGCAGTTCACCAGAATGAAACATTTCCAATCCTGTGTCAGCCTCACAATTTCCAGCAAGTCTGAATTCATCATCATGTGCCAATACATCCCACTTCGGCTCTTTTACAATATTGTTATCTCTGCACTGCACCAAACATGATATCCTGCTCCAGTGACTGATCACACCTTGCTTATCGAAAGCAAGTGAGTCAGACGAAACTATAATTGAGTAATAGGTCCTGCAAGTCACATGATGGTTTGAAATGGCTTTAGAGGAACTTGAAGAGATTGAAGGTGGAGTGAAATACACTGGTGTTGAAGGCAGAAAACGTGGGAGCGGATTTTGCTCGTCTCTAAAAACCTGAATCAATAGTACATATGAGGAGTGTCTTCTCCCAAGGCCCAAAGATTAGTGCTGGACACAGATATTAAAGTAACGCATTCTCAGATAAGTACTTATTTAAGTTATGACCAAGTTTGAGAGGAAAGAAGAAAGCGAGTGTGAGGCAGAGTCGAGAAGGGAGCAGCCTAAAGCGAGGCAGGTAAATATTGGGTCAGAGTCATGTTACACCTGGTACATTATTCTAAGAGTTAAGTAAAAGACATTTTCTGAAGCCAACAGTGGGTGTTCTATTTATGGTTGCATGTTGGAAAGCGAACTCTGGGCCCATGTGAAGAGACCTTTGGAGGGAGATAAATATGGATTCAAGAAGAATGGTTTGGAGATAGAGTCGTCCCCAAGTGATGCCCACGCCTAACTGTTTACCAAAAGGCTGGAGGCTCATTTCAAAGCAGAGGTGTCTTGGAAGGAAAGTCCAACGAGCATCTTTCGAGAAAAGCAGCCTTGAAAACCCAATGGAACACAGCTCTATAGCGCACACTTGAGTTGATGTATGACTAAGTCAAGTCCACAGAATTTGAAATAAGTGCATAGACAGGTTGAATAAAAAAAGCATGCAATTGCCTACTTGTTTCGAATTTCTTGTGGCTGAGGGCAGTGTGCATTAACGTGTGGGCTATTGAAAGGCAAATTACCCTACAGAGTAGTCCTGGACTAAAGTCATCTTAAAATATTTGAAAATATATGTACATAGATCCATTTCCCTATTGTTATATATAAATATATTTGAATATGTACATGCCTGTATTTAGACCTCTATCAACGTCCATTACCTCCTACTTCTTTCCTCTATTTCCTTTTACTTTCCTCTTGGACCATCTTTTGACTTTCAGTAATTCCTCTCATTTACATAGCACGTGATCAAACCCCACCGGGGATCCTAAGCCCTCCTCACTATCAATGTTAGATCACTTGTGTTTCCCTTATCCCTGGGTTTGTTGGCACCCCTTCCTTTCCCTGTCTCAGTGTCGCCTGTGTTCCCTTCGGAATCCTCAGTCCCACTGTATTCTCCCCCAGAGAATACCCATTTTATCTAGATAAACATACAAAAGCAGTAATAAGCACAAAACAAAGCAAAACAAGACAAAATCAATAATAAGACCAAAACCAGCAAAAATAAAGAAAAGCCTATAAATAGTTCCAAGTCTGTTTGTTGACCTTTAGGAGTGTTTTCTGGTTGAGTCTGATGGGATGCCATGTCCTGCCCCCAAAGTCTAATTTTGGTATTCCTTGGGGACTTTACTGCTTTGCTCCCCTTGCTGCTCTGTTGCACTCCCCAGTGCTGTCCTCTATAGTGCTATGGGTCAGCAAGGGACGGAATGCCTCTTGGTGGGGCAGGCCTTATGGCCCTCTCTGTGCACTGGCCGCTCCTAACCAGAATATCATCCTTGGGGCTCGGTGGGCCAGGATATGTTCCACTCTTTCTTTCTCTCTCCTTTCCCCTTTGGTCCAGTGTGCTCTGCTCAGACGTGCCACTCTCTCTGAGCTGTAGCTTCAGTGATGTCCACAGTAGAGCACTGCATTGCATTCTTGGGGCCGGGGGGTTTGTCTACGTAGCTGGGATTGGGCCCCAAAGTCCTCTCTATTGGTTCCCTGCTTCATGCCGGTATGTTGCATTCATGTCTTGGCACACAGGGTTGAAGTCTGGTCCCTCTCTCTTCTCCTGTCGGGATATAAACAACGCCCTCCCCTTGAGTGAGTTAGTGCCCTGTACCCTTCTACCCCTGTCTCTCTGTTTTGTTTGTTTCCCCCTCCTTTTTAGTTGGCTGCTATATGTATCGGATCTGGTCCCTGCCATAGTGGCTGGACCTCACCCGAGGGGTGTACACATATAGTAGCTTGTCCCTTATGCCCCTTTTGCTTTTTAAGCTTACCTCAGCGGACTCATATTGTACTTGCTCTTTTGTGCTTGGCTTACTTCGCTTTGCATAATTTCCTCCAGTTCTTCCCATGCAGCGATGTGCTTCAGGAGTTCATCACTGCTTTTTAAGGATGCTAGAACTCCATTGCATGTATGTACCACATCCTTTTAATCCATTCATTCTTGACGGAAATTTGTGTTGTTTGCCACTCCTAATGATTGTGAACTGCACCACAATGAACACTGGAGCACAGATGTCTGGCCGTGGTTTGTTTCCTGTCTCTTCTGGTTATATGCCCAGTAGGGCGATTGCTGGGTTTTGCTGTAGCTTGATTTGCATCTGTTTTAGATATCGCCAAATCGATTTGCATAGTGGCAGTACATACCTACAGGTCCAGCAGCAGAGGATAAAAGTTCCTATCTCATCATAGCCCCTCTGACACTTGTAACTTTCTGATTTTTTGAATTGGGCTAACTTTGAAGGTGTTAGTTGTTTTAATTTGCATTTCTCTTATGGCCAATGAACAGGAACAATTTCCCATATGTTTATTGGCCATTTGCATTTCTTCCCTTGAGAAACTTCTGTTCAGGCCTTTGCCCACCCCCTTCTGTGATGCTCACCTTCCCTAATGATCACTGAATACAAAGAGGGTGCATAAGCAAATGTGGTGAAGAAAACTGATGGTGCCTGGCTACAAAACATATAGCATCTAGGGTCTTAAAGGCTTGAAGATAAACAAGCAGCTGTCTAGCTGAGAAGCAACAAAGCCGACATGGAAGAACCACACCATGAGGGGATCATAAGGGGATCAGGTATCAGGCATCAAAGACTCAGAACAAAAAATAGTATGGATGTGAATGATGGGGAGAGCAGAGTGGACACTCACAGCCCATCTGTAGAAAATTGGACATACCCTCATAGAAGGGTCACAAGGAAGAGAAGGGCCAGTAGGTTGCAGTATAGCACCGACGAAACATACACCTTTCCTCTAGTTCTTTATTGCTTCCTACCCCTCACTATCATGACCCCAATTCTATCTTACAAATCTGGCTAGGTCAGAGCATGTACACAGGTACAGACAAGAGCTCACAACACAGGTAATTCAGGACAAATAAACTCCTCAAGACCAATAATGAGCGTAGCGATACCAGGAGGGTCTGGGGAAGTTGGGGGACTGATCATAATAGTCTACATATACCCCCCAGGGGGACAAACATCAGAAAAATAGATAAAGGGAGTCAGAGGTTGGTGTAAGATATGAAAAAAATTATAAATTATCAAGGGTTCCTGAGTGAGGGAGGGTGAGGGGGGGTGGAGGAAAGAGTTTATACCAAGGGCTCTAGTAGCAAGAAAATGTTTTGAAAATCATGATGGCAACATATGTACAAATGTGCAGGACACAGTGGATATATGTATGGATTGTGATAAGAGTTGTAAGAGCCACCAATAAAATGAATTTTTTAAAAAGAGTTTAAAAATGTTCTTGACCTTAAAATAATTGAAAATAAAACAACCTTTATTCTAATCAGGTTAAATGTGCTTACATTGATTAGCGACTGCTCTCTTCAGAAAGGAACCTTGGCTGAATAGTGGACATTAAACTACTAACCAAAATTTCACATTTCAAACTAACCAGATGCTTGAAATGATGAGGCTGCTTGCCTATTTAAGTTTCAGAAACCCTTAAGGAGCAGTTATACTTTATACTCAATGGCAGTGGGTTTACACTTTCTTTTTTTATTTTAATCATTTTATTAGGGGACCATACAACGCTTATCACAAGCCTTACATACATCAATTGTGTAAAGTACATCTGTACATTCATTGCCGTCATCATTCTGAAAACATTTGCTCTCCACTTAAACCCCTGGCACCAGGTTCTCATTGTTTCCCTTTCTCCCCGCTCTCCCCTCCCTCATGAGCCCTTGGTAATTTATAAATTATTATTTTGTCATATCTTTCCCTGTCTGACGTCTCCCTTCACCCACTTTTCTGTTGTCCATCCCCTAGGGAGGAAATCACATGTAGATCCTTGTAATCGGATCCCTCTTGCCTTTATTCTATTTCTTGTCTGTTAATCTTTATTTATTTATTTTTAAACATTTTATTAGGGAATCATACAACTTTTATCACAATTCACACAAACATCGATTGTATAAAGCACATCTATACATTCTTTGCCCTCATCATTTTCAAAGCATTTGCTCTCCACTTAAGCTCTTTGCATCAAGTCCTCTATTTTCCCCTCCCTCCCCACTCCCCCCTCCCTCATGAGCCCTTGATAATTTATAAATTATTATTTTGTCATATCTTGACCTGTCTGGCGTCTCCCTTCACCCCCTTTTCTGTTGTCTGTCCCCAGGGCGGAGGTCACATGTAGATCCTTGTAATTGGTTCCCTCTTTCCAGCCCACTCACCCTCTACTCTCCCTGTATCGCCCCTCACACCCCTGGTCCTGAAGGTATCAACCACCCTGGATTTCCTGTGCCTCCAGCTCCTATCTGCACCAGTGTACATCCTCTGCTCTGTCCAGATTTACAAGGCAGAATTGGGATCATGGTAGTTGGGAGGGGGGGAGCATTTAGGAACTGGAGGAAAGCTGTATTCTTCATCGGTGCTACATCGCACCCTGACTGACTCATCTCCTCTGCTAGACCCCTTTGTGAGGGGATCTCCAGTGGCCTACAAATGGACTCTGTGTCTCCACTCTGCACTTCCCCCTTCATTCACTATGGTAAGATTTTTTTCTTTGGATGATGCCTTATACCTGATCCCTTTGACACCTCGTGATCACACAGACTGGTGTGCTTCTTCCATGTGAGCTTTGTTGCTTCTGAGCTAGATGGCCGCTTTTTCACCACACTTTCAAGGAGCAAATGATTAGAAATTCTTCCTACTCAATCTCTTCTTTTTCCCTGCTCTTTTTAGCTCCTCGAAATAATGTCATGTTTCTAAAATATAGCAGATATGAAAATAAACATGCTGGTAAAAATAGAAAAAGCAGACTTCCAAACTAGGATTAGAAGTCACAGTAAATCTCACACTTTAAAAATAGTGGTTCATTATCTTCAAACATGCTCTGTCTCATTCACATGTGGCACAGGCAATGGCGTGCTGGGTTGTCCCATCACATGTGCTCCAGTCTGGTGAACACACATCTGACACACATGACAGTTGAATAATGTCATAATGTGAGAGAACTATTAGGTCATTTCAAGCATCCAGTCACCAGAGTTGTACTGCTCCTTCCCACAGCACTCTAAGTCCCCATGCCTCGCTGAGGTTTAAACAGCTCATGCTAAGCAACTCTTACCTTTCCTGTTCGGGATCTCTTCCTCCTCATTGAGGTCCATCAGAACAAGCTGTCGATGCTTTCAAAAAAGTAGGCTAAGGAGGTTTGTCTTTGAAATGTGTCATTTGCTAGCTGTCTGGGGAATATAGCTCCATAAGTTAATAAGCATGCTAGGGAGTGCTTTGGGGTCATTCAGATAACATCTGTGCCACTCCTGTCCACCTGCCCTCCCAGAAAGGTATCATTCAATCATATTGCTAATCTGCAAGCTCATCCTAGACCTATCTCAAAAATTGTTATCTCAGGGGTAACTCAAATAAAGCAACTTGTATAGTGAAGTACACATCTCTATTTTCGTTTAAGTGTGAAACACTTCATATGTCAGAAAGCTGCACCTCCAAACCAACCCAATTTTATTTGCTTGGATAACTCTAATATTACATTTGAAAAAGGTACATTGCCTCTCTTGGAACTGAAATTTACCCATACGTGTGCACTAAAAAGAACACTAGTTTGATGTTTATTGGTTAGTATGTCTGCCAGAATCTAAAGAATGAGACGCTGATTTCATATTGACTATTCTATCCTTCAGAGCAAAGAAAAAGCTAGTTCTGCCAGTGCCTGTAACATGGGTAGCTCCATATTTAACTAGTAGGACTATGCTTCGGTATATTTGTCTTTTATATATCAACATTAACATTTTATGGAAATAATATAGACATCTTACACTTGGGTATTCCTGAGTTAGACGCTGGTCAGCATCTGCAATAGAGTATTTTAAGGTTAAATCTTTTTAAAAGACACAGTCACAAACACCTTGAATCTTGATCATTTGTGGATCGTTTTATACACGGTTAGAATGAGAACCTCTTGGTTATGTTGAGTCCAAATATCTAATTCTGTGATTATTTTGAGACATTGGTCTATGATTCATTTCCTCTTTATACCCCCCACCTTTCTTCTTCTTATCTCCCCCTTCTGGTGGATAGTGGTTGTGCAATGTAGATATGGGACTGACAGTAGAAATGGTCTATAAGTTGTAAGAGCATAAAGGATGATGGAAACCAGTGATAATATAAGTATCTCAAAGACTCCTGAGATGCAAAGGATTTCTCCAGGAATAATATCATTTTTTTAGAGCAGGATACATAACTTACCTTGATTCTTGGCAGCACATTGTTAGGTATTGGTGAATAGTGGTCTCATGAAAAAAGATCAGTGGGACTGTAGGCAGCCTTGCCAAAGTTCCTCAATTATGTCATAAGTCATCAGCATAACTCTGTAAAGGTTAACCAGAAAGGGTCACTAGATATCTCAGTGGAAACCTATAGTATGTCCCGTTTCCATGAAAAGAATTCCTATTGTGCAGTGGTTAAACATGGACTGAAAAGCAGGCCATCCAAGACTGTGATACCCTCAGTGTGAGAAAACACTTACGATAGGCTCTCATGAAGTTCACTCACTACCATGGATTCAATTCTGACTCACACTGGGACAGGGCAGAACTGCCCCTATGGGATGCTGAGATAGTAAATCTTTACAGGAGTAGAAACCATCATTTTTCTCCAGAGGAGCAGCTGATGAATTCAATCTGCTTGCCTCTAAATTAGCAGCCAAACCCATAACCCATAAGCCAACAGAGCTTCCTCTAGAAAATCTTATGGCGTAATTCTCTCCTGCCACCTAGGACCATATGAGTTGTAATAATCAACAGCACTTAACAATAACTGCATTGATTAGTAGATGCTGCAGATAATTTGACAGTCTGTCCTGTAAAAATTGCAGTCTAGGAAATAGTGTGGGACAGTTCTATTTTGTCACACAGAGGATTACTATGAGTTGAAGTCTACTAGATGGTACCCATCAACAACAGAATAGATAACTAGACCCACTTTGTTCATGGGTGCTACTTTAACACCCCAAAACCTAGGCAGGGGTCATCTTGAGAAAGACATGAAGTATTTAAACACGTTTCCCATTGGCTCGAAAGGATGCCAACTTGAAATAGACATTGCTTTATGGCTGAGACTTGTATTATCTACATAAAACTGCAGTGAACCCTTAAGTCACTAACCACTGAGAAGAAATGAGATAAAATATAATTAGCACGTATTCTAGAGGTCACTCTTTGGGAAAAATTGCATCTAAGCTTAAGCACTCTGAGGTTTCAGTTTTCTTTAGGAAGAAAGGCAGGTAGGGGGTCATCTTTTCTTTACTTTCAAGTAGTTTATTCAACAGTTGATACACCTCCCATTAAAGGATCCATCATTGTGGGGCAATTGCCTGGAATTCATTTGAAAGCAAACACCCAAAATATCAGGATTTTTTTCACAGCCACTTTTGCTTCTGACTTTAAAGATATGTTATAGATATGATTTAATTTTAGAGAAGTGACTTCATTTTAGAGAAAATAATTTTCATCACTACATAAAGTGATTATTTTAGCTAAATTGATATTTCAATGTAGACTTTCCAATATATTAATTTTCTTAAAGGATGAAATTTTGTGTGTGGTTGTGGGTATGTGCTCATGATCCAGCATTTCTTTTCATGGTTCTTCTGGGAAATGTGCAGTGATAATTAAAACAGATTTAAAATAAACACAATGTATTGATTTCACTTCATTCCTACACTTATAATGTGGACCAAATACGTAGAGTTTAGAAGAGGTGGATTATAGTAAAGCATTTCATCTGGGAACCTCTATGGCAAGTCAACATCTGGGCGATTTTGATTTGACCAATGACATTATATGGGTGCATCCGGTGACAGTTCTCTCCAGCACCATGTTTTAAAGAACCATAGGGACATAAAATAGCAATAAAGGGTATCAGTTTGGGAAGGATTTTTGTTGGGTGATATGAGAAGCTATTGAGACGTCCTTTCAGGAAGGTCCAAGAGTGACCTGTAGTCCAGTCCTATATTATCATGGCGATAGACGACAGATTCTCTGAGAGCATGTACATACGCATAGGTCACTGCTGTTGTAGGTGCCTTTGCATTGGCTCCAACTCATAGTGACTCTGTACAGCTGCCCAATCCTGTACCATCTCCTATGTTTGAGTCCATCGTTGCAGCTGCTAAGTCCTGGTGGAGTTTTCTCCTTTTTGGCAACCCTCTAATTTCCAAGTACAATGTCTTTCTCTAGGGACTAGTCTCTTCTGATAACATTTCCAAAATCTGAGATAGATAGCTCGCCACCTGGCTTGCAGGGAAGAATGCAGCTGTACTTCTTCCAAATGAGATTTTTTTGGTATTTCTGGAAGTCCACTGAATATTCATTATTTTTTGACAACACCATAGTCAATGCATTCTGCATTTATTTTGTTTCTGTGTGTGGGGACCTCTTCTCCTACAACAATATGAAACAGTAAGGCATAAGGCTGAAGTAGGAATTCAGATTTAGAAAAACTTAGAGGAGAAAATGAAATTGAATTTTTCCAAAGGAGCTGCTGTTATAGAGCAATGTAGAAACAGTTTTGCCTCCTTTCCTGGTGATCTTACGTGGCAGAGTAGAACTGCTCCATAGGATCATCTTGGCAGTTAGCTTTATGGGAGCAAGGAGCCAGGTGTTTGTCCCACTGAACTTCCGAGAGATTTCAAACCACTGACCTTTCTGTTCAGATGTGGGGGCTCCTTTTCAAAAGAAGAGTAAGGGTGAAACTCAACTAAGGCATTTATAGCAAACAAACACACAGGTTTCCCAGTTGAACTTTAATTCCAAGTAAACATCTTTAGTAGAGTTATGCTCCATGAAATGTTGGGGTCAACCTTATATTGAACTTATTTATCTGCAATTGAGGTTTTAAAAATCATTTTATTGGGAACTCATACAACTCTTACACAATCAATACATACTTCCATTGTGTGATGCACATCTGTACATTTGTTTCTCTCATCAGTCTCAAAACATTTGTTTTCTACTTGAGCCCTTGGTATCAGCTCCTTATTTTTCCCCTCCCTCCCTGCTGCCCCCTCCCATAGGAACCTTTGATAATTTATAAATTATTATTATTTAGTCATATCTTAAACTATCCAACATCTCCCTTCACCCACTTTTCTGTTGCCCGTCCCCAAGAGAGGAAGTTATATGTAGATCCTTGTAATCGATTCCCCCTTTCTCCCCACATTCCCTCCACCCTCCTGGCATCTTCACTCGAACCACTCATCCTAAAGCGATCATCTGTCCTGGATTTCTGTGTTTCCAGTTCCAATCTGTATCAGAATACATTCTCTGGTCTAGCTGGATTTGTAAGGTAGAATTGGGATTACGATAGGTGGGGGGTGGGGGGAGTGGGAAGAAAATATTTAAGAACTAGAGGAAAGTTGTATATTTAATTGTTGCTACACTGCACCCTGACTGGCTCGTCTACTCCCGCGACCCCTCTTTAAGGGCATGTCCAGTTGCCTACAGATGGACTTTGGGTTCCCACTCTGTACTACCTCTCATTCACAATGATATGACTCCGTGTTCTTTGATGCCTGAATACCTGATCTCTTCAACACCTCTGATCACACAGGCTGCTGTGCTTCTTCCATGTGGGCTTTGTTATTTCTCAGCTAGATGGCCACTTGTTTATCTTCAAGCCTTTAAGATCCCAGATGCTATAACTTTTGATAGCATGGCACCATCAGCTTTCTTCACCACATTTGCTTATGCATCCGCTTTGACAGAATTTCATCTGGAAACCCTATTACAAATAGGCATGAAACCTAGGATTGTTCCTTAGGATAAAGAGTGGGCAAGTAGCTACTCTGAGTATGGGTATGTACTCTCAAGTGTAATCCATTGATAGATTCAAGGAAATCTCTCTCTAGTATGCGAAGGAGTATGGGGGTGTCCTAGTTGAGGCCGTTTCCTGGTGTGACTGATCTACTCTGCGCTCTCTGGAGGTAAATCAGTGGATTGGAGAGCGATAACTCAAAGTTAGTATTAGAAAGAAAAGAACAAGCAAATAAATGAGGTATTAGTTCTACCTCATTCATTTACTTTAGCAATGGTAAAAATGCTTTAGTGGAGGACCACTGATTCCTCTTTTTTTCCCCTCCATTTTCCAGGAGAAACACAGGAGGTTTATACAAGCTAGTGTTCCCAGCATTTTACAAATGAGGACAAGCAGAAGAAGATTTGAGTTCATGCTTCTGTTTTCTTTATTTTATTGTTTTGTTTTCATTCATATTTGTTTATACTCAACAAATTTCCATACTCACATGATAAAAAAGTAAATTTTAAGTTGGCAAATTAGGTCAATATTTGTGGCATTTTTATTTCTCATCTATTTTCTTGTACTCTCAGTCTGAATTCTGCACACACATAATCAGTAGTAATTAATTTAAAATTTCTTTTGATGCCGAGTTCATCATCAACTCTTAATTTAAATAACAAACACTTCATACACCACAGATTCTTGCTTTAATCCATCAGTTAATCAGCCTTTCATATTCTTCCTCATGTGCTTGCTATTAGTAAGCCTCCAAATTCTGTTCTCAATTACCACAGATATGCTAAGTGTATGTTGGTAGAAACTTGCTAATTTGTAACTAAAAGAATTGGAAAACAATGACTTAAATTAATTGTGTATATGGTATTTTTTAAATTACTAAATTAATGAACATTAACTAGGTTGGGAAAGAACAAGCATTGTACATTATACCATGTACAGTTTTGTATGAACATATAATATCTTGTATGAAATGTGTGAGTTAGTTCAGAACTATTTTTTTTGGGTACTGATTGTAGGTCACCATGTCAGATGCCAATTTACAAAAGCAAAGTAAATTTGCCAAATGACCCAATCAATGAATTACAGAAGACTTTCTTTAAGCTATATTTTTTCTTATGTCCCTGCTTTGCTCTTGTTGCTGCCTCTACCATATTATATGAAAATGTATTTCTTTTGAATACTGTTAGCTAGATTATTTATGTAGCTGTGTCTACTCCTTCCTCTAGTGGCAAAAATAACCAAGAAGAACTTTTAGGTTAAAATATTGGGCTAATGCAGCTTGGGACTGGGGTTGCTATGACTGATAACATTGGGTTGGGTAGATGGCCTGGGATCTGGCTAATCTCTTAGGAAGCTGTGTGATGGTCGACAAGCATACACTGAGAATTTATCTACTAAGGCCTTCTCACTGCTATTAAGTGGATGCTCACTCATAGTGACTGAGGGAGGTAGTCCATTGTGCCAACCTGGCTGATAAACACATATGGGATTAATTGAAGAGCGGAGAGATAAATGGCTCAGCGAGCCTCACATTTCTTGTCTCTTGCTCTTTGATTATCACACCAGTGTGCGTGCAGCTACCTTGCTGGTTCTGTGCCTCAATTTGCAAGCTACACTACCTGTGAGGCACCTAACCCGTGGATTGTGTTGCTGTAATTTGAGGTTCCTTCAAGACCTGCTTTGCCACACAATTGGAATTTATATCTCTTGAGCTGGGGACTGTCAGACCCTTTCATCTGGCTGAGTGTTGGTGACCTGTCTTGCTGTTTGCTGCATGTGCCCAGATAGCTTGAATTGCTCTACAGAGGACTACCTGGATGCCCTCAAGACTTGAAGGATTGCCGGTGTCTCACAACTGTCTCACGGGTGTGAGTTGCACTGAGCCATTTGTAATATAATGTAATTAACTGTTTATTTCTTATGTTATATATCTGTATAAATATATATAAAATTATTAGCAATCTGATTTTGTGTCTCTAGAGAACCCTGTCTAACACAGTGACCTTACAAGACAAGGTAGAACCTCCCCCCTATGAATTACTAAACTGTAACTCTTAACAGGAGTTAAGAAGACCTCTCATTCTCCATGGAGCGGCTAGTGTTTTTGAACTGCTGACCTTGCAGTTAGCAGCCTAACATATAATCACTATGCTAAGGGTGTCTGCTAAGGGCTTAAGGCTCCTCATAGCAAACTTCTCTACTGAGAAAAAAAGTTTAAGTGAAAGAAAAAAGTGTAATAGTATTTTACATACAGTTGAAGAGAACTCAAGGTCCCCTTTACGTTTGCAGAACTGTGTTGGGTCACCTTCATTGTTAATCATGTCTATGTCCTTATATATAGATAAAGGGCCAAGGATATGGGTCTCAGATCCCTTCCAGGCCTGATACTGTATGATTTTATAATCCTCCATGCATAGTTTTTGGCATCAGACTTTGTGTTTATAATTCAAAGACTTTTCTACTTAAGAGTTGTCTTTGAGACTCATAGTGTGTTCATTTTCGTTGGTAGGCAAATTGCACTACAGATAATGTGTTTCAGGTAAATGGTACATGGAAACACTATATTTGGGACAATCTTATTAATAAAATGAAATTTTGATGACAAAATTATGCAATACATGAGTGTACTTTAATTAAATGATTTATCTATTCAACAAACATGTATTGAGTATCTTCTATGTTAATAGGTGCATTAAGTGAACTACTATGTTAGAGGTTCAGTAGTAGATGGCTCATTTCCATAAATGAGGCTCAATTCCAGGCCAATGAACAACAAGTACAATCATCACCCATCTGTCAGTGAAGCTTGTGTGTTGTTATGATACTGAATATGTATTAGTGGAGCTCCTAGATTAAGACAAATTAGCACAAATATCAGTACTTTTGAAATCAGTCATTTTAATTCACTATGAATTACAATAAGCTGATCTAAAACTGACCATGGGGATAATGCAAAACCCAGCAGCAATTTAGTAAACTGCATGTGAGGTCAAGCTCTGTGAACTGTGCCCAATGTTATGTTAGTAAATATAACTATAATGATATATAAAGAGAACAATATTTATAAATACAATTTATTCATAAATATTTATTAACAAATGGGAACAATAAATAAAAATATATAAATGTAACTATAATAGCAAATGTAAGCTATTGCAATGTTATAGTTCATCAAAACTATGCCCTATCTCAAGAGTCAGGAGCTCTGGAGATACAAGCTATCATAAAGAGCACACAGCCTTTTAGAATGTGAACCATGCAGTCAGGCAAAAAAAAAAATGTAATTCAATGCGATGAGTTCCTTTCAGGATATAATCAAGGTATATTAAACATGTCAAGTCTCAGAATGTCACGCTCCTACAAATCCTTTAAGTTATTCCTCCTCTGTGCGCTGCTTACTGTGCATCCCCATTGGAATAACCACCGATGACAGCCAACTTAATCTCCTCAAGCACAAGCACGGCATGCATACAAGCTAGCCAGGAGTGTGTGGGTGGATGGATAGGACAGATAACTTCAAAAGAGATTAAGACACCTAATTGTACTGGTAAGATCTTCTTTTCTAAATCTTTTCACTTCATGCAAGGGCAGTGCATTAGTTAATGTAGTTCTTTCACCAAACTCCCACCAAATGACCTTTTCATGCATGGATCTGTTAAGAAGGTCGGGAAGATACCGATAGGATTCACTTGTAAGCAATTGATTGCCATCATACCGCGTATAAAGTAAGCCCCTCTGAGAGCAGAAGGGAGGATCTCATGCCATCAAGAACGAGGAGTAGAGTGTGTTTTCTGGACCTGTGATCCCTATACAATGAACTTCCTGGATCCATATGACAGCTGTATCATCAGAGGAGCAGCAGAACTGGGAAGTAGAGCATGGAACAAGTGATGAACTTCCCAACCCATGAAGCAGGTTGAGTGCTTTTGGGGCAACAGGCTAGTTTATGGAGTGGCATGTCTCTGGGCACTTGAGAAATTGTAATTCTTGACCACGGTAAGTGGACCTTAAGCTTCAGGCTGAGACTTACTGGTGTGGGGTGCCTCTGGCCACTTATTTCAGGGAGCTGGGTTTGCTGACCCACGAGGGTGAGCTGAATGCTTCTGCTGGAGGTTCACATCAGCGTGGCTAGCCCCTTTGTGCGTTAATTAGCAGAAAGGGAAACGTTATAAAATGTTCTGGAAAACAAGTTATCTGAGCATTTCTCACTGCAATTAAAACCGGTTAATTTCCTTAATAAACCCTTTAATCATGAATTTTGCCAGTGAGTTCTGTGCAGCCATTATCATGAATATCAGAGTATAGAGATAAACACTAGAACATTAATTAAGTCGGTACACTTTCATACACAGAGAAAGTTAGACAGCAAAAAATAGAACCCAAAGCTGAACGATGTGGTGGTATGGAAGAAGGGCTTCTGAGAAGGTTGAATGCTCTTTTGTTCCCTAAACCACACTCCATCTCCCTGAGGCCTTTTGGGGGCGGTAAATGGACACTGGCCTAAGACCTCCTTTTCTTATTTATACACTTGTCCTGTCTAATACCCATGTGTCTGTAGTCTGAGTGAGTTTCTGTCTTTGGCAATGTGCAATGCTGGACACAAAGGTATTATGAGATGATAAATGAGGAAGTCTTGACTCGGTATCATGAAAGAACTCATAGTAGTGCTTCACCTGAGACATGAAACCACAGGGTGTGCCAAGGAAGGGATGGGACATCGAATATTAAAGCTTAGGATCAACAGCGAACAGGGAAACTTTAGGGAACAAGGCATACTCTAATATGGCTGGTGCAAAAGAGCTATGTTTGGGATCAGGATATGAGGTTGACATGAGTGATGAGGACAAGACCATAAATATTTTATCATAAGTAAGGAAGATCACCTGGGTAATTTTTAAAGAGTATAATGGCTGCTGTGTAGAGAACCTCTAAAATTAGACCTAATGTGGAAGTATAGATACATTAGTGAGCCTTCTCAGTACTACAGATGAGCTCTAAGTTTCCATACTCAGAGAGAAGCAGGTTTGTTTGTTTGTTTATTCATTTGTTTGAGATTCCATGGGCTTGATCTGACCAATAGTGACCTTATGCCCAACAGAGTGAAGCACCTTCTGGTCCAGTGCCGCTCTCACAATTGTTCCTAGGTTTGAGGCCATCTTTGCAACCTTTGTATTATTCAATCCATTTTGAAGGCCTTCCTCTTTAATGCTGCCCATTTACTTTAGCAAACATGATGTCTTTCTCCAGGGACTGGTCTCTCCTGACAACATGTCCAAAGCATGTGAGATGCAGTTTTACCATTTGGGGCTCAAAGGTGCATACTGTCTGTAATAATTCCAAGACAGATTTGTTTTTTGATTTCAGAATATCCTGGTACTTTCAAGAATCCTTTCCGGCAATAGGTGAAACAATATTTGTAAAATGATTGGATGTAAGAAAGGACTCATTAACTAAATCCCAGGGATTTTTGTGTTGATAATTGGACAGATTGAGGTAAAACTTCTTAAAAATGAGAACAAAAGAAAGAAACAAAAACATGAGGGTGATACAAATTACATTATAGGTCTTTTGTTTTTGAAGTCCAATGATAAATTATGGATAAGGTTTTGGTTATTTGAAGCAAGCTTGATAGAATCTAACAGCCATAGCAATAACTACTACTGGACAACCCTATGCAAAACAATGCTAATTGCCCATTTGTCTTACTGTGTGTGTGTGTGTGTGTGTGTGTGTGTGTGTGTTGCTGTGACGCTGACAGTTGTGTCGCTGATACTTCAACTATAAGCAAGGATGACTCACAGTGAACAGGTTGCAGCCGAGCTCCCAAAGTACGTCTGGACTACTAAAAAGGAACAGATTGTCCTTTTCAGAAGAACTACTCTCTGGAAACCTTATGACTAGTATCGAAATATTGTCAGTTCCTGAAAACCTAAGGAACCGAAGCAGAATATTTTCAAACACAGGGCCAGAAGATAAGCCTTTCAGGTCAGAGACACAATTGAAGAAGATCTGTCTTCTCAAAGTGGGGTGGGCCATAATGACATGGACAGAGTACAGACTGCTGGAGTAAAGCCGCCGGGACCTTCGTTCGCTGGCAGGGCATGACTTAAATGAGAAGAAACAGCTGAAAACATCAGTTAGTAATTGGAAGCTAGAATTTATGAAGTACGACTCTAGGACAATTGGAAGACATTAACAATGAAATGGAACTGAGATGGACTGGTATGGACCATGCTGAATTAGAGACTCACATGGTTTACTATGCTGGTAATGACACAACCCAGAGGAACAGGATTGTGTTCATTGTCAAAAATGGCATTTCAAGATCTATCTTGAAGTACAATCCTGTCTGTGATAGGAATATATCTATTTGCCTTCAAGAAAATGCAATGAATACAGTTATTATTCAAATTTTTGTCCCAGTGACTAACTCAATGAGGCAGACATTGAAGAAATTTACCAGTATCTTTAATCTGAAATTTATCAATCCATGGAATCAAGATTCATGGATAATTATTGTCAATTTTGATGTAAAATATACAAACAGTAGTTGGAAAATATGGTCTTGGGGATAGAAACAAAGCTGGAGATAACCTGAAATAATTTTATGAGACTAATCACTTTCTCATAGAAAATACCTTTTTCCATCAACACGTGGATTTCCCTCGACATAATATACAGAATTCATACTGACTACATATGTGGGAAGAGAAGGTGGAGAGGCTTAGTATGAACAGCTAAAACCAGGCTAGATGTTTACTGTGGAACAGATCGTGAGTTGCTCAGATGGAAGTTCAGTCTGAAATTCAGGAATATGAAAACAAGTCCATGAGAGCTACAATAGACATTTTCATGTTTCCCACTTGATTTTTGAGAATAGATCAATAGCATAGAAGACCTGATCAACTGTGGCATGACATCATGAAGAAAGTAGTAGGTCAGTATAAAAGAAAGACAGAAAATATCAAGTAGATGTCTGAAGAGACTCTAACACCTGATCCTTAATTGTAGAGTACTTCTGGGTGCCATTGTTTGATCCGACCCATAGATACCCTACACACAACAGAAGGAAACACGCCCCTTTCTGCACTATCCTCAAACTGTTCCTTTTCTTGAGCCCATTGTTGCAGCCACCATATCAATCCTTACACTGCAATGCCTTCCTCTTTTCCACAGCCCCTCCATTTTACAAAATATGACATCTTCTCCAGACTGGTCTCTCCTAAAAACATGTCCACAATTATGAAATGCAGCCTCACAATCCTTGCCTCTAAGGAGCATTCTAGCTGAACTTCTTCCAAGACAGATCAATACTTCCAATATTCTTTTCCAGCACCATAATTCAAATGCATCTTTCTTCTTTGGACATCTTTATTCAATGTCCATCTTTCATAAGCATATGAATAATGCAAATGAAATAAATGATGAAGTCAAAGAGGTGAATCAAAAATATCAAAGGGCAGCTCAAGAAGACAAAATAAAATATTATGCTGCAATGTGCAAAGACCTAGAATTAGAAAGCCAAAATGAAAGAACACAGTCAGCATATGTTAAACTAAAAAATCTCAAGAAAAAAGTCTAGTCTTGAGTTGCAATATTGAAAGAGTCTATGGGAAAACATTGCATCATGGAAGAAGCATCCAAATACGTAAAGAATACACAGAGCCACTGTACCAAAAACAACTAGTCACCATTCCACTGTTTCAGGAGCCAATGGAACTAAAAGAAAACATTCAAGTTGCCCCAAAAACATTAGCCAAAAACAAGGCTCTAAAAATTTACAGAATACCAATCAAAACGTTTCAACAAACTGATGAAACCCTGGTATACTCACTGTTCTGTATCAGGATTTTGGAAGATTGCTACTTGGCCAAGTGACAGGAAGCAATCCAAATTCTAAAGAGAGGAGACCTAGCAGAATGTCTAAGGTATAGAACAATATCATTGATATCACAGGTGAGGAAAATTTTGCTGAAGATGATCCAACAATGATTGTAGCAGTACATTGACAGGGAGATTCAGGCCTGATGGATAAGTGGACATGGAACAAGGGATCTCGTTGCTGACTGTTGGATCGTGGCTGAAAGCAGAGAATACCAGAAAAATGCTTACTTGTGTTTGATTATGCAAAGGCATTGATTATTAGATTGCTTGGATCATGACACGTTGTAGTTAACCTCGAGAAGAATAGGAATTCCTTAACACGGCAATATGGTCATGTGGAACTAGTACATGGATCAAGAGGCAGTTACGCAAACAGAACAAGACAATGCGGTGTGGTTCCAAATCAGAAAAGGTGTGCATCAGGGTTGTATCCTCTCACCATACCTATTAATCTCTATTCTGAACAAATAATTAAAAGAAGTTGCGTGATATGAAGAAGGATGGGACATTAGGATTTGAAGAAGGCTTCTTAACAACGTGTGAAATGTAGAGGACACAACCTTGCTTGCAGAAAGAGGACAGGACGCCCTTGCTGAGGAAGGTCAAGGACTTTCCCTATAGTAGAGCATCCGAGTCAATGGAAAGAAACCCCAAATTCTCACAGCTGGAGCAATAGTTAATAGAATGATAAAAGGATGACAGATTGACCTTGCCAAGGATGTCATCTTGCTGGGATCCCCAATTAAATCGCATGGAAGCAGTAGTCAGCATTTCAAAAGGTAAATCTGTTGCCAACGACCTTTTACAAAATGTTGAAAATCAAAGAAGTTACTTTGAGAACTAAAGTGCACTAGACCCAGGTGCCTCATATGCATGTGAAAGTTGAACATTCATTGAGGAAGAATGACGAAAATTTCTGCATTTTAACTATGTTGTTGGTGAAGGATATTAAAAATACCACGATGGCCAAAGAACAAGCAGATGTTTTAGAAGAAGTCCAACCAGAAATCTTAGAGGCAAAGATGGCAAGACTTCGTCTCACATATTTTGAACGTGTTCTCTGAAGATGCCAATTCCCCGTTGAAGGACATCCTGTTTGGTAAAGTGGAGGGGCAGCGCACAAGAGGAAGGCCTTTGACAAGATGGATTTGCACAGTGGCTACCACCACGGGCTAACATATGAACAAATACTAGGATGGCACATTACCAGTTGTGTTTCCTACCGTGGTACATGGGTTCCCTGTGACTGACTCGATGGCTGCTAACAACACAAAACCACCAAACAAGATCATAATTATATATCTATATCTATATCATCTATATAGCTATCTATATACCTGTCTATATATATATATATCTATATCATCTATCTCTATCTCTATCTATCTATATCATCTATATCTATCAACATCTCTATCTCTATCTCTATCTCTATATCTATATCATCTATATCTATCTATATAGCTATCTATATACCTGTCTATATATATCTCTCTATATCATCTATCTCTATCTCTATCTATCTATAGCTATCATCATCTCTATCTCTATCTGCTGGAATAAAAATAAACCTAACATCACTTAGTATTTTTCTCTAATTGTGGGAAATCTCAGGATACATTTTTCAAAGGACTGCTTTTGTAGTCATTTGATTGGAAAGTCACTCGAAGAGCCAGCTGGTTGGAGCATGCTGATTTTAAGGCACATCTCCCATTGGGGACAGGACGACGCTAAGTGATGGGGTTGTGGGCAGTGAATGGAGGGGCACAAACCCAAATAACAGCAAAATAAAACATTCTCAACGCGTTGGCCTTCTTCTAGTTGCTCTCTTACTAATTCCGAAGGTAAAACAATAGCCCTCGTTTGACATCGTGTCCACAAGTTTTCGACTCAGAAGTTGAGCTGGATTCGCAGCACAGGCTCGATGTTCCCTTTCACTTTCAAGTTGCCCTCCTGTCCTCCCAGCTTTCTTTGTTCTTGCAGCAGCTTCAAGGTTCCCTCCGTGGTGCTTTGGCGATACAATGGCGAAGTTGTTTACCACTGGAAAGAGTTCATCGGGTGACATTTACCCAGGGCTTACTTAAAAAACGTTGCTTCATGCGTGCATGAACGGCTTCCAGGGTTACAGCTTTTGTGAAGGAATCTGTCAGTCAAAGCTGTAGCTGCTGACAGCAACTTTTGAGATTCTTTTTTCTTATCTAAAACACACAAAACTCTTTGAAAACAGAAACAGATAGTGAATGTTTTCTCACAGTCCGTTGTACATGTTTCCTTGCTGCATTTTGGGGGGTGGTGGTGAAACTCAGCTAGGGCAGGGAGTTGTGGTATAATGAATTTGACTTCATTCACTTTGTCCACATGTCGATGGTTTCCCATCAATTCTATCAGCGTGATAGAAAATGCCCGTTTTAGAGATTGTCAGTTCCTCTTGTGAACCACAACTCAACTGCTGCTGTCTTTGTGAAAAATGTGATGTGTCTCTTTGAATACGTTCTCTTTTTCTTTGTTCATCTTTTCCTTTAATGCGAATCTAGTGTTTTGAAAGCAGAACAACTCTTAGTATTCACGTTTTTCTCTCTCTTGGCGGGGGTGGGGGGTTGCCCCTTCCCTTATGATGTAGTACCCAGTCACGATATAGAAAATGGGTTTATGACGATGAATTACTGTTGCAAAAGAGTTCAACGACACTGATAAATATTAAAGAGCCACTAATGCCCCCAAGGAGACGATTTTATTTAGTTGCTTCTAAAACCTAGTCTCTGCATTTCTCTTCCCCTTTATTTTTGTGCAGATTGACATGATGAGAGAGTCTCTGCTCCTGCCCCCAGTCTGTACTTTGAGACTTTACCCTCTCTCAGCTGAGGGGATGGGTGACAATGAAGTGAGGAGTAAATGGCTACTGGAGCAGATGAACTTTGAAAAACAAAGATCCCATTTTTATGCAAATGTCCCTAGTGATTTAACATGAAGAAAGAAAAGAAGCCAGGGCACAAGATATCAAGAGAACTGGACGCTATTCAGGATTATTCCATGAAGCACTGACATCTCTTTAAAGAGCGTGTCATCTATCAAAGCACATCTTCCTCTTTCAAAGAAAATGAAACGTGTTTCCATTTTGAGAGAAACATGGAGGAGCAGAGAATTGAGCCTCAGTCATGAGGCCTGGCAGTGCATTCATCCATCAGTTTGCTCAATACTTCTTTTAAGTTATTACTCATTCCTGGCTACTCTATCTGTGTTTGCTTGACAATGACCTAAGATGTCCATGCAGCCTAGGGGCCTCCTTGTCTCCTCTTACTTAAACTTCCTGGACTTTCTAAGGCCCAGCTATCCAAGCCCTGCCCCAGCAACAACAAGCATCCTTGCAGTGTTGAATCCAGAGAACTCGTTTGCTCATCTAAATTCTCATTGCATTTTGAAATAGTGTCAGGATGCTTCTAATTTCATTACCAGTTTCTTCATATGAGCTGGGCATTTTTTTACCAAAATTTTTTTGGGAAAGTGAACATGTATTATTATATGGCTCTTTAGCCATAGCTCTTGATATTTTATATATATATATATATGACATGTATTTGTTAGATTCACTAGCTGAAATTAAGAATTACAAAATTAACAAGGAAAAAATTAATTTGGATATATATACATCCGTCCGTGATAGCATTTCTTTCAACTTTAAAACTCATGGCACCTTGCCTTAAAGATAAATCTTGCCCTGCTTATGATTGATTGACTACTCTGTAAGGCCATCAATCATAGAATTATCAACAAATATAATTCACTGAAATTATTTTCAAATACAAATAAAAAAATCAATCAATACCTACTCACGGTTGTAGGGAAGCAGATGCCTGTCTGGTAGTACTAAGTGCACTCGATATATATTGTTGATCATCAATTATTACATCAATGACTTGGCACCTACTACTAGTAAATACTGGAAGAAGCATTTTAAATGTATTTAGTGCTACTTAATTCTAACAGCAATCTTGTAAAGTACATAGTATTTTATCATCACCACCATTTTATAGATGAGGAAAGTGGCACAGTGTGTTAAGCCACTTGCCCACAGTTACAGAAGCCAATGGTGTTTATGCTTGTTGGTAGGTATAAAATAGTACCTATATTTTGCTAGCCTAGCAATCATAGCTATGCTTTGGCCAATTATTGCTCAATTGAGCCATTGTGTCAATTCATTCAAAGACATCAATTGTTCTTTGCCTTCCTTATTCACTGTCCAGCTTTTGCATGTAGATGAGGCCCTTGAAAGTAGCCCAGCTTTGGTCAGACACAGCTTATTCCTCAAAGTGACATATTTGGTGTACTTTTTAATGCTTTAAACTGGTCTTTTACAATAAATGTACACAATATAATCCATCATTTAGATTTCTAAACTGCTGCTTCCATTAATGTTGATTGTGGGCCCGTGTAAAATTAACTCCTTGAAAACTTCCATTTTTCTCTTTGCCCTGATGCTGCTTATTGGTCTAGTTAAGATGGGATTCGCTTTCTTTACACTGAAGGCTATGGTGTTTGGTTTTATTAGTCATTGCTTCAAATACCTTCAGCAAGCAAGGTTGTACTATATGCACATTTCGGTTATTTAATGAGACTTCCACCAGTCCTAATGCTGTGATCATGCTCAAACATGCTACCATTTCAGATTCTGTCCTTGGCATAAAGAGTGAATAAACACAAATATTAAATCACGCAAATTTAACCTTGGTGAGGTGTGTATTTTAAAATTGATATGTAATGGTTTCACAATTCCTGTTGATATGATCAAATGATTAAATTGTTTCATATGTCAATTATGTGCCAATAAAACTGTTGGGGAAAAAGATTTACAAAGGGAAAACAAGGTGAATCCAGCTGACCATTTACAAGACTGGGAATAGCCTTTCTATCAGAAAAAATGCATTAGAAGTGGATTAATGCAGGCTTAATATAGTTAAAATTTAGTAATCATTTTTCTCCCTTTTGACTCCTTTTTAATTTGTTATATTTTTCTTATTTTCTGCTTTATTTTCCATTGAGCTTTTTCTGTTTTATTTTCTTAGTGTTGTTAATTTTTAATGTGTTTTCAGTTCATGTGTTTTCTTCATATGAAATCCAGGAGAGGTAGATTGATAGAGATAGTAACTGGATTGATAATTTCTTAGGGTATGGCTGGCAAAGTAGGGGAAAATGGGTATCTAAAAATAATGAGTACAAGAAGCAAGAATATGTTCTAAAATTGTTTGTTTTGATGATTGAACGATTTCCTTAATACATTTACACCATTGTATGGTGTGGTATATGAATTCTATATCAATGAATGTGTTAACATTAAAATAATTAAAAATTAGGCTACAACCCTAGCACATACCTTTCCTGAATCTAAGCCACAAGATGTGCCTTTATTCTAAATGACGGCTAGTGGTAGAGCTAAAGTCTAAACCTAAGCGTTTCTGTGGCTCTTCCCGTTATCCCTCATCTCTCAAGGGACACTTAGCTTTTCCTGGCACTCTTGCTCCTTACTGAGAACATTTAGGCACCAGAGACTCTCTGGATGTTTGTGACAGAACTTTCCCTAAACCTCAGTATGCCATTAGCTTCAACTCGACTTTGATTCAGAGTGGCCTGCAGGATAGGACACAACTGCCCCTTGGGTTTTCAAGGTTGTAAATATTTAGCAGAGCAGAAGCCTCATGTTTCTCCTTTGGAGCCTCTGGTGGGATTGAACTGCTCACTTTATGGTCTGCAGCCCAAAATGTAACTCAATACGCTATCACAACTCACAAAGAAAATCTCAAGGTTAAGTGCAATTTGAAGAGAGAGGTCCACTTTACACAGGTATAACAAAATGTGATACAACTAAAACATAAGATTTCTGGAAACCTTTTAAAATTAAAATACCTATATAATTTCAACTTTATCCATTCTATAAGTTAATTTTAACAAAGAAGTGATTGAAACTGTAATTAAAAGGCGTCCTGCTCTCAATACCCTGACGATTGGCTCTAGTGTATATTTTCAGTAGAACTGCATTTACATGTCCTGGGATTGAAGTGTACTTGAACTAGATTGCTTTCAAAATATGTGCTTTTTAATATAGGTTTTAGAAAGATATAGTAATCATTTAGAAGATAGGCGTATATTTTGAAATCACATATAGGAGAAATTCAAGCAACAAGTTTCCCGTCATTTAGAGTTATGGTAAACATTAGATCAAGAGCAAGGTTGGACTCTATGTCTCCATTAGAAGACATTGTATTCCAAGAGTAGTCCTTGTGGAGGAATTTCAGAGCCCCTGCCAGCTGTGCACTGGACCATTGAATCCATTCACCCATAAATCAACTTTTGTAAAAGCAGACTAGCAGGCTGTAAGGTACTTCAGGCCAACCAGCATCACCATTCTCACTACGTGGGATACCTATTTTTCCAAATTAAAGTAAAATAGAACAAAAAGCAACCAGCACAAACTTAGAAAATATTTATTAATTTGTAATACATCCATTCAGATTCTGCTTTCTGCCAGGTCCTATAATATGCACTGGGGATGGAAAAAAAATAAATCTCTTTCTATCTTTTAAGATGTAGTAACCCAAGAGTAGGATCAAGGGAAAATTGAAAACTAGTATTGGAGTAAACAAAACACCTGGTCTGGAGGCTGCTTGAGGATGATAGAACAGGAGTGGGGAAAGACTTTACAGCACCGGTAAACGTTTGAGCTAAGAACATGAAAACAGAGGACCTGGTTGGGTAGAAGTTTGGGGAAGAACACTCCACTGTCAGCATGAAAAATGAATGAATATAACCAACCAGAGTTCCTGTAGGGCAACTGCAAACGGAGTGCGGCAGAACATGAAAATGCTGACATATATTATGGCTTGGTGCTTTCTCTTTTTTCACAAGAGTTTTATTATTGGTGTATGATTCACATATCATACACTTCAGTAGTTATATCGGGTTCAGAACATTTTCTTCATTCTCGCACGCACTGGGATTGGCTTCCCACTATCTTCCCAACTTCTTCTGCTATATTCACAAGGAGACATTGATCCAGTTACTGTCTCTAGAGATTTACCTGTGGTTTGAAATAAAATGTAAATTAAAGATTTTCATATAAGCCACACAAGAAAAGGAGTCTTGATTCTTTAGTGAACCAAACTAAGGCCGACGGATGTATCCTCATGATTTGTCTCCAGATAGCTGCCTTGGTAAATAGTTGGCAAAAATGTATCATTTAATTAATTTCTTTATGTATGTATGTGGAAAAGCTTTATCCTTTGGCCTTTGCATCATGGAGAAATATACATAAGAGCCTTTTCTTTTTATTAATTTTTCGACTTCATTGTTCTAACTTGTTGCATGAATTTATTTTAATCATCTGAATTAGTCACGAGTAAAGACAGCATCTGGCTTTGAGAAACCACAATCATCATGGTTCAGTAATGATTGCATTCGTATAAACTGTGTGTGTGTGTAGAGGAAATGAAAAACTAGTGACTTTTCTGTTCTGAAGTAAAAATATAAAAGTCCGAAATTTCAATCTGACATTTTTTTTCTTTCTGAATGCAGCTGTATTCTCCCAAACTACCAGTCTCTTCAGAATGCTCAATAGGATGCCTGGTGCCTTGCTGCAAAACCAGCAACCACAGACACATTGTCTATAGGGCTAAGAGGCCAATCATATGTCCATAGCTAGTGGTTTCATCTCTCAATTGGCCTCTGAACGTGGGCACTTGTTTTAAACTAGCAATTATCTGAATCCTCTGAAGATTTCTTTCCAAGATTCATGCTAGTCCTTATGTGTTGCATTATTTGGCTTATGTAGCCTGTCTTGTTCAACTACATAAAGATATGTGGTGATTACTTGTTTTCTTTAGGAGTTCTCCTCTAATTGATAGATGTAGGGAATAAGTGCAATGCCTGCTGTCTGTACCCAAAACGAAGTCAGAAATATGATGTAGCACTGTGGGGATGCTTATTTGGTTTTTGGTTTATTTTCACATTGTAGAAAATTATTATTCAGATATATTTTTAGAGTAAGATATGCATACATACGGAGGAGGTGTGCTTTAGATATAAATTTGCTTGCTGCAAAGAGAGAAAAGGATAATTGGAAGATTTGGTTGACCATGACATCCAACTTCCAACTTTGATAATAAGATAGCACATCAACCTTAAAATTAGTTTTGTTTGTTTTCTCTTCCTGAAATAAAAAAACCAAAATATTTCATTAAGATTATTATATTACATCTTCAAATCATTAAAATGTACTGTATTTAGAAGTATGAATAAATATGAAACATTTACCTTAACTGTGGGTTATTTCTTATTTAGAAAGCTTAACAGCATATAATTAAATGGGCCAATCATAAAGATTATGCATATGTATTCCTGAATATGATATGTAATTCTATAAATAATTTGAACTGTCTCACTTTTGAATCATAATGTTATCTCACTATAACATAGATTTATACTTCCAAATTTTTCACTCATAATGGGATGTCCTATGGAAAATAAAAAAGAAAAGTAGCATAGTAGGTTTGAAGAATATACTCATACATTTCATGGTGATGGTCACATCAGAAGGAGATAGTTGATTCTAGACTATTTGACTTTTTTTACCTCATGTAATGAACACATTTGAGTGATGAATTAAAAATATGACTTGCTCATTTAAGGAGTTGATTATTTTTCAGATTTAAAATTTGATTCAATTGTTTTATCTTTGTGTTCACACTAAGCTGCCAATCTTTGTCTTCTCTACCCATAATGAGATTCATGTAGTAGAGATTTGCTAGTTAATATATATCTAACATACATTGGAAATAATTTTTCTCATAGTTGGCAGAATATAGATTTCTTTACTGATCTCTGTAATGCATGCCAATGTATTAATGCTCTCCACTAAACATATGAATCAGTGCCTCAAATATATGCCAATCTGAACAAGTCAAATGCACTATGATAATTTTGTGCACATTTACTCCCATTAAACTTTAAGTTATGTACTTATATAGAGTTATCTGTCTCAAAATGAGGAGAAAAACAGCTGTATATGTTCATGGATAATACAGCATATAAAATATGATGAAGTATGTATATAGGAAAACTAGAAGTTATCAAATAAATGGAACACATTGAGATTAATATTTTAGTAATAACTGATCTGAACTGGTAATTTTAAATTGAATGGTTACATGGTTTTCTGTGCCAGGAATGATGAATTGAAGAGGAATGGCATCATATTTATCATCACAGGATTTTAAGATATATCCTAAAGTACAAAACTTTCAATGATAGAATAATATTCATACACCTAAAAGAAAGTCCAGTTAATACAACTCTTATTCAAATTTATGCACCAATCACTAAGGACTTACATAAAGGTATTGAATTTTTTAAACCAAATTCTTCAGTTTGTAATTGGTCAAATATCCAATCAATGTACATTTATAGTTATTGAAGATTGGATTGTGAACATTGTAAACAAGAATTGATTTGTAGTGAACAAATTTGTGTGGGAAATCACATGACAGAATTGTACAATACCAACAAACTTTTCATTTAGAAATCTCATTTTTAACAGCATAAACCATGACTATAGGTGTGGACCTTTTCAGATGTAAGGCATAAAATCAATACACTACATCTGGAGAAAGAGGTGAAGGATAAGCTCACTACCAGTCAGAACATGAACAGGGGCTCACTGTGGAACAGATCATCAGTAGAACATATACAAGTTCTAGTTGAAGCTGAAGAGAATTTAAACACGTCTGGCAAGAGAAAAAGTACAATTTGATTACATAATAAAATTTAGAGATCATTTAAAAAATGGATTTGTGTTCACCACAAGGACAGAAGACCAGGGGGCATTTGTGATGGCATTGAGAATATAATATATGACAAAAGCAAGAGATCATTCAAAAGAAGGGAAGAAAGAAAACACCAAAATGGATGTCACAAGCGACACGGAAATTTGCCCATGAATGTAAAGTAGCTAAAGAAATTAAACAAATAGCTGAACAGAAGGTTTCACAGAGCAGCCGAGAAGACAAAACGAGCATTACAAACGAGCATCACAGCAGTACAGAAGGTTCAGTTCAACTCACTTCCATGGCACAGTTAATATACTGGAAACCCTTCCACTCATGTGGGCTGCCGGGTCCAAGGTCAAGGAAGCAGACAGCAAAGTTCTCCTGGGCAAGGCAAGCATGGTCTTCCTGCAGGCAGCAAACAGCAGGGTGGGTCACCAACAGTCAGTAACTTGGGAGCTTGGCAAAGCAGGTCGCTATGGGACATTGAACTCAAGCAATGCAATCCACCAGCCTCAAGTTCAAGCAATGTATGTGCCAGCAATGTGGTGAAGCAGGTTTCCAAGGAGTCTCAAGCTCTAGCAATAGGATGCATGGATTGGCTTTACCCACAGGCAGTGCAGCTACCAGGTTGAGGTAGAGAACTAGTTAAAGTAGCAGCCTGCTCCAGCATGCTCTGATCACCAGAGAGCAAGAGAGAGGGGGGTGGACATTGCAGAGCCATTTATCTCTTTGTCTTCCCGACCACAGCATAGTTACCCATTAACAGTCTAATGAGAATAAAAATGTCCTTCCACCTAAAGCTGGCTGATCATCATACATATGGTTTGAGATTATTTAGTGGGACTGCATGAAGGAAGATTCTCAGAATACTGTCAGAATCTCTTCCAGTAAGAATTCCAGACACTGTAATATGATAAATGGTTGCTTTGTTTGTTTTAATTATTGGACGAGACGTTGAATGGCGAACTCTTCATGTTATGTAAAGGTTTCTGTTTTACATTTATGTGGGTTTTGATCTTCTTCAATGGTCTTCTTTCTCAATATGGCAGACCTCATGTAATTTGGAATCTGATATTCTTCCTGATATTACTTGCATAGCGTTTGGTACTGTTAGACATTTGAATTATTTGACACAGATGGTGGAAATAATATTCCTACAATAAAAAGTGCATGTTGCCATTTTAGTCAGGAAATAATATTCCTACAGTAAAAAGTGCATGTTGTCATTTTAGTCAGCTGGAGAGGGGGAGTATAGTATAAGTTGCTGTATGTTGTGCTTCACAAATTGCATCAAGTTTTCCCAGTGTTCTCGTGTACATGCTCCTCAGTATGTTCAGAATGTGGAAGTAGCTGCTTGAAATTACATTGTAAAATTGTGAAAAACGTGGGACTATTAAAGGTAGGTAAAGAATGTTTTGAAATGGGTTGTGGCAGCAATTTCATAATACTCTTTTATGTGATTGAACTATAGAATGATATGATATCACTATTAACTCCCAATGAAAAGCTTATTTGTTTTTAAACAAGGTAGGTAAAAGAAAATAGCATCAGTATGCGTATAAACCTTTGAAACTTCAATGTGGTAGTTTATTTTCTCATATTGAAAAATGATTCATTAATTTAAAATAATATTGCTCTTCTAAAACAGGCTTGTTTATTAGCTTTTTAAAAATAGGTTTAAAATTTGGTTTTCTGCCATTTGGACAATTATATAAAGCCTTCAAAGAACCTTCCTTAAGACCATGCTTTTTCTTTAAAAAGCTTATGAGTATACGACTTAAAAAAATTGGCATCTTGGATTAGTTTTGATTCAGAACATAAAATTATTGCTTTCCCCAAATCCTTTCCTATATAGTAAAAAACACTGACTCTACATACCAAGTATATGTGTTTATGATATGTAGGTCTTTTTGATGAACCTATAAAAGCAGAGAATCCCCTCCCCCAGTTTCCTTGTGAATTGATTTATTACTGCAGTTGAATAGTTCTATTCATTGGAATAGGATTTTTTTTCAAGGTGTACTTGATCAAGATTAATGAGCCTCAAAATCATAGAGCTTCCAAATTTTTAAGTGCATGGCTTATCCCTACCAAAAACAAACAAAACCTGAAGCCATTGACTCAATTCTCACTCATAGCAACCTTAAAGGACTGAGTAGCAGGACTCCATTGGGTATCCAAGGCTGTAAATCTTTTAGAAGAAGACTGAAATATTTCTGCCTCACAGTGACTAAAGGGTTCAAATCCCTGATCTTTGGTTAGCAGTTTAGTGCTTTTAATCACTGAGTCACCAGGCTCCTTGTGGCTTATTCTTACCAAGTATAAATTATATAAGATACAATGACTTTATTATTAATATTTTCAGTAGTCATAAGTTATGAAATATTTTTTATTAAGTGGAGCTAAAAACAAAGAGAATATATTTATTCTGAAAAGCATGTTACATTTTTAATGTACAAATAACTCATGTATAAAACTTGTGAACAAAAATGACATATGCAACAATCCACTAAAAGAAACCACATTCAAAAATAAATTCTTAAGGCTATTTTGACAATTATGCAGATTAATTCCTTTTAGTTTTTTTAATTAAAACTTTATTTTACAGTTTATTTTTTTGATTTTTTAAAATGTATTTATTTTTTATTTACAGTTTCTGATCAGGAAAGGCAGTGTTTCTCAGTGAGAAAAATACTGCCCTTTTAAAATCTAACACAAATATTGTATGTACATATATAATAATTAAGAGGAGCAGTAATAATTGTAGCAAGTAAGAAAAAAAGTAAATTTAAATATCTAAAATTAAGTTTATTTCTGAATTTCATTTATTAAATTAATATGAATTTTTTTCCAAGAGAATATTTTGTCTTAGGGAAGAGTATAACTGTATTATATTCCAAAATATTTTGTATGATGGGAATTTCCAAGGCACATCACTGTCTTTCTCTTACTGGTCAAGCATTTGATAATATATCATGATCATTTGTTAATTTCCATTATACTATATAAATGGCTTAATATCAGTAATTAATGATAAGGAATACATTAAACTACATTCTAATACTGATATTGTTTAGATGATCTAGTGTAGTGAACATGCTGTCCAATTTAGAAATATTCTCTATAAAAATGAAAACCATGAAGTTCATCAAAGAAGGCAACTATAAAATAATAGATAAAATGTGTGCAGCTATTGTTTCTTGATATATCAAACATCTAGGTCGGTGTCCTTTTGAAGGTATGTTTCCATCTCTCTAATCTTTCCCCCCAAAATTCTGCACTCTTCAATTTGCACCAATTCAAAAGAGCAGTTTTGGTATCGAGAGAAACTGAAATTGTGTTCCTTGTAATTTCTCTTCGAATTTTGGGGCAACAAAAACCAAGTCTGAAGGGCAAAGGGCAGACCTGTAGGACTGAAGGGATCAGGCTTCCCAAGGACATTCTAGTAGAACAGACATCGCCCCTTCAAAATTGAGCAGGGTCATTGAGATGGGGAAAAACTGCCTGGCAAAATTTTCCTGGCCTTTTTTTCACCAATACAATTTGACATTTTCCTAATTTATTTTTCCCCAAGAAGCTCCTTTTATTACCTTGTGTCCTTTCGGGTGCCTACAATGACAGATGTTAAACTACATTAGAGACCGAATGCACAACCAAACAAAAGGCTGCAGACCCTGCACCATCTCCCCCATCTTTGTTATGTTTGAGCCCCTGATTGCAGGCTATGTGTCAATCTATCTCATGGAGTTCCTCTTTTTTGATGAGTGTCTACTTTAGCAAGCGTGTTGTCACTCTATGGGAACTGATCTCTTGTGATAACATGGATGGTATCCAAGACTGTTTTTCTGGCAGTCCCTGATACTTTCAGTACTCTGCCAGTACCATAGTTCCAATGCAGTGATGCTTCTTTAATATTCATTATTCGTTGTACGTATTCATTGTATGACTGTGATAAAAATATTGGAGTCCTGAAAATCTTAGTCCCCAAAATGATATCTTCATCCTTTAACACTTTACAGAGGCCTTGTGCAGTAGCTTTGCCGAAGGCCATCTATTGTTGAATTCCTTCGCTGTTGCTTCCATTGGTGTTGACTGCACAAACAAGTGAAATGAAATCCTCAACAGCTGTCAAGTGTCCTGTTTGTTTTGGGGCGATCTGCTGGTCCAGTTGAGGAGATTTGGGGTTTCTTTATATCGAGCTGCCATCCATACTGTAGACTGTATTCTTTGATATTCATCAGGGCATGCCCGAAGTCATTTTTAATTTCAGCAAGAAAGTTTGTGTCTGAAAAATTGTTAATGACTCTTCCTATTATTTGAATGTTTCTTCCTTTTTTTTCATACAGTACCGTTTCTGAGATCAATTTCTCAGCATTTAGATTGAATAAGTATCGTGAAAGGACATAATTTTGACATACACATGGCTTGATTTGAAAACCACACAGAATCTTCTTGTTCTATTCCATTGACTGCCTCATGGTTTGTGCACAGGTTTTCCATGATCATAATGAATTTGGAATAAAGAATCTGGCTGTGTCAGACTCTTGATGTTTCCAACCCTGTATTCTTTCATCCCATATTTCATCTCCAGCCATTTTAAAGCAAGTCTTTGATGCGAGTGTAGCTTGACAGAACGTCCCCTTGCCTGCATGGAGTGTCTGCCATGGCAAGGCTTCTCCATTTCCCCATGTTGGAGATTGCTAAAAACGCATTCAGCAATTAAAGTATGTGCAGCCCTGGAAGTGTGAAAACTTAAACTGAATGAAGAATCATTGGCCGATATGGGACATGGACAAGTGGATGACTATTTCATTTTTCTGTCATTTGATTTGAAATTCTGAGACATATTTTTCAAAGGTCCCCCTAGGGCACCCAGTGGAGCCAAGTTTTAGGTGTTGTCAATGGATCAACTTAAAACCAATCCTTGGGTTGATTTTCCTTTCTGTCCTCTGGTTCTCTTCCCAATTTCCCTTTTCTAGTCTTAGGATCGATACCTAATATAAATTGCTTGATCAACCTTTTTATTTTTTTACACGATGCTTTATTTTCATTAACAACCTGTGAAATGCAGATTGCACAATCTTGCTTGCTGCAAATAAAGATAACTTGAAGAAATGAGAATATATTTGTAAAGATCAAAGACTTTTATTTTCTCTACAACAAGAAAATAGAAATCCTCACAAGTTGACCAATAGGTAACACCATGCTAAATGTAGAAAAGATCGAAGCTGTAAAGGATGTTGTATGTCTTGCATTCATAATTAGACTACATGGAAACAGCAGTCTAGTAGTCAAAGGAGTTATTTATTGCACTGGCCAATTTCACTGCAAAAGACCTCTTTAAAACATTAAAACTAAGAATTAAGGTGTGTCTGACACAAGTCGTGTTATTTTGAATAGCCTCGTATGCATGTAAAAATCAGACAATGAATAAAGACCAAGAAGAAGTGATGGACTTGAATTATGGTGTTGGAGAAGGATATTGAATATACATTAGACGGCAAGACGAATAGATAGATCTGTATCACACGAAGTGCAGCCAGAGTTCCCCTTCAATGTGAGGGTAAGGACATTTTTCTCTTGTAGGCTGGGTGAGTTACCAGAAGACCAGTCCCTGGCAAGGACACAGGGGTTAGAGATTTAGAGGGTCATGGCAAAAGACTCCCTGGCACTGGGTATACTTTTGTTACTGTCAGTTGTCCAGTTGTGACAATTTGGGCTATTTTTATGTTGAGTTGTAATACCGGAGGTTGTCGTTTTTGATTTTTCATTTACATCAAGTCAAGTTCTATTCAATTTCAGCAAGCAACGTTGGGTCATGTGACCACTGATCACGTCCAAGGCTGTATCAATTTGTTCAAACATTTCCACTGTTTTTGTTAATTCCTAGAGCCTTGTTTTTGACTAGTGCCTTCTTAGAAGTTTGGACTTCCTAAAGTCCAACAGTTCTTAATTACATGCTACCTTTGAAATGATTAAATATCAGCTGTTTCACGTTATTATAGTGACTGTCTATTCTTTACATCTTTTATTGATGTTTCCTTAGACAATCAATATTTTGTCTTCTGAGAGGAGTACAAAATTGTAATTCAAGACTTGAAATTATTTTCAGTTCTTTCAACTTGATCTCAATGCTAAAATTGTTCTCCTTTTTGATTTCCTAACTGCAGATATCTGTACATTTTGTTGTAATATTTTGCTTTGTCATAAACTACTAATGCCACCCCCCTTGGTCATCTTTCCCTCATGTCATTTTATGACATTGGTTCTTTCTTCATGTTTGATGTTCTTGATGTTATTCCCTCAAGTCATGTGGCCTTTATTCCTTCTTGTTCAATAAGGCAACTATATTCTTACGATGGACTCTACATTTAGGTAGATGTGCTTAAGGTTATATTTTGACTTTCATGTACTTGTTTAATTATCTTCTGCTTCAACTTTTGTGCTAATTAGGAACTTTAAGGGCTCTTAAAAATAACTATTCAATCTTAAATTGTTAAACTGTAACTATTGAAAGAGTGGAACATGAATTTGTTTTTGCCTTTAAACCGCAAAATTGCAGAATCACAGTAAAATATTATTTTATACTTGTCTTATATATCTTTGTAATGATAACAATAAGCATATACAAGTAATGTTTAGAGAAAACGCTTCAAAGAAATCGTGTCTAATATGTGAAGCTGCCCTAAATGATGCGGGTAGAGCTGCTCTTGTAACTTGAGGTCAGTTTTTTTCTCGGACCTGAAAGCAATACAGAACTGATGATCTCATCATTTTAATGTTTAAAAGTTGAAAAAATAAGCCCTTTGAAGCCACTTATCGGGGATTATGAAAAGACACGAGAATACTACTGCTGTACATTTTATCTTTTCAGCAACAATATATGAATTGTGTAGGCAAAGTAGATGCCACTCCTTGCAATGTGGCATGTCTCAGGTGACATAAAGCTTTCACTATGCCCTGAAACCACTGCCAGTTTCCAATCTTAATTCTGTAGTGAAATTAGGTGTGAATGTGATAACTGCTGTAATGGATGCAATTTTATCAGACTTATACGTTACATTAACATATTGTTTTGGTAGATCTTAGGTCTTTCAGAGACAGGAGACAGCGAGACCTTTAGGAAATGTGGTGAAAGGGGTTTAGGAAAGTTAGAAGAAAAAGGTTAGAGCTGGTCCTTTATCTAAAGCCAGAGAATTAGCTAATTTAAAAGATACAGAGACCAAGAAAGCTGTGATTACAGAGAGTAAGAGAAAATTAGGCTTAATACAGAGTCATTAACAAACGACAGCAGAGCACGGTGAGAAAAGAGGTAAATGGCTCTGGTGCCGCTGCCCCTGCTTCTGCTGCAAGAACGCACAGGGAAGAGACAGCAGAAAGAGCCCAAGCTGGGAAGGTGTCTGCAAGAGAGAGTTGCAGGTGTTTCAGGTAGTGAGCAGGGGTGAAAGGCAAGAAAGTGCGAGCAGACCAATGAAATTCCACAGTATTTATGTTTGGGGGGACATCTATAAATCTTGTAGACATGATGATTCCCACGTATCTTTCTGGTTGGTGCAGATAACTCCTTTTTTTTTTAACATTAGTCATCTCATACCTCAAGAGAATCGTATTCATTATGTGCTCAATCTGCAGTTTAGGCTTTATTGAAGAAGAAGAAGACGACGAAGAAGAAGACGATGGCAAAAGCCCCAAGAATGAGTGGAACACCAATCAAAAGATTTCAACAAGATGATGAAACACTGGAAGCACTCATTAGGAAACGCCAACCACTTTGAAGACAGCTACCTGGCCAACCAAATGGAAGATGCACATTGGTGCCCCTTCTAAAGAAAAGTGACCCACTAGAATGAGGAAGTTTTCAAACAATATTATTAATATCACTTGCAAGTAAAATTTTGTTGAAGATAATTTAACGGGATTTCTAGCAATACACTGACTGAGCTGCCAGATTCTGAAGAGGATGTACAATGAGGGATATAATTTCTGAAATCTGATGGATCTCAGCTGAAGCAGAGAATACTAGAAATCTGTTTACTTGTGCTTTATTTACCATGCAGAAGGCTTTGGGCCGTGTGTACCATAACAAATTATTAATAACATTGAAAAGAAGGGACATTCCAGAACTCTTCATTGTGCTCAGGTGGAAGTTGTATTTAGACTAAAATGTTGTTCGAACAGAGCAGATACTACATGATTCAGAATCGGTAAAGGTGTATGTGGAGTTTGCATCTGTTCACCATACTTAATTAATCTGTGCAGTACACAAGTCATCCTAGAAGCTAGACTATGTAAACAGCAAGATAGCATCAGCATTGAAGGAGAGGTCACCAGCTACCTTCAATATTCAGAGACACAGTGTTGCTTGCTGGAAGTAAAGAGGACTTGAAATGCTCCCTGAGGAAGATCAAAGACACACGTTTCTGCCATGGATGAAAATGTAAATGTAAACTCGATGTCAAGAAAACAAAAATCCTCACAAACAAGTCAATGGGCAATATAATGCTAACTGGAGAAAAGATGAAACCTATTCATATCCACAAAGGCAAGGCAGCAATCCAAAAATCAAATGACATATTGCGTTGGGCAAATGTGATGCCCAAATCCTTTTTCACTGTTAAGTAACATAAAATGTCACTTTCAAGACTAAGCAGGGACTAACCTAAATCATCGTGTTGTTTATTACATTCATATGTGAAAGTTGGACAATGAATAAGGAATGCTGTAGAAAAATTAATGCACACAAATTTTGGTGTTGGCGAATAATATTGAAAATATCATGACACCCAAAAGAGCAAAGAGTTTTGTCTTGGAAGAAGTACAATGTGAATACTCTTTAGAAGCAAAGATGGGAATATTTTCATCTCATACTTTGGATATGTTTTCAAGAGGAGACCAATCCCTTAAAAAGGAAATCATGCTTGGTAGCTAGGGGGTCAATTAAAAAAAAAAGTCCTCAACTTTTTTTGACACAGTGGCTTCAATAATGGGCTCAAACATAACAATACTTCTGGGCCTGGCACTGGGCTGGGTGTTTTGTTTCTTTGCTGCACAGTGTTGCTATGACTTGGGGCTGAATCAAGGGCACCTACCAACAATAGTTAAAACCTAGACTGTATTGAAAAGACTTTTCTTTGAATTATGGACACAATAGGCAATTTTTTATGAAGACTCAGAGGACGATAACCCTGGAGAAAGTGCGGATGGTGAAAGCAAAGGAAGAGAAGGTTGGCAGCAGATCCACAGCGTCAATGAGAAGTTATGTGAATCAATCTACAGAGCAAGAATGCTTAGTGCCTCCAGGCAGTAGGCTTTGTGGAGGAGTGAGTGTGTCCAGGTACACTTACCAGTAGAGCTAGAACTTTATTATACTTGTCCAGGCAGGGGAGAGGCTCAGCCACTGGCTGAGGGATCTAAAGGCCAATGAAGCAAGGAACCAGTAAGCCCAGCTGAAGAGTCAAGAAACCTGGAAGCAGAACTTCTCTATTTCAAGCAATAAAATTAATATGTATATCTGGGGATCTCAAATTGGAAACCCCCAGCCTGTTAGAGTTTCAAAGAGTGGGACTATAGCTACAGTCTCTTAAGAAACAGAGTTACATCTTCAGCAACTCAGGTTCTGAGGGTGGTGCTGCTGTACAAGATTTCATGGAAGAGGCAACCGACTGTTGCTCAAAGCTAACAAGGTAGCTGCTATGACCAAGAGGTAGAAGAACACAATCTGCCACAAGGAAGACATTATGTGCCAGTCCATCAGACTAGGACAATTCAGCTCCCTAAAACGGATGGAGCTGAGCTGAAGTTTGGGACTGAGGAAACTCCACACAATGTCCAGCAGACTAGTCAACACCCACAGTCTAGAGCACAGGGCCACTGCTCGAGGTTTTTACAGCAAAATGGGTATTATTTCAAGACATGTGAGCTATTATGAATCCCTTTTCTGATACTTTTACTTGCTTATTGTCTGTTGTGCCTTTTCTACATCGAAATTCTTCTATTTGCAATGGAAATGCCTTCTTGTTGCCTGTTTCAATATTGTACGATGGAAGCAGATAACATGTATTCTAGATTCACAAATGAAAATGAATTAAAAATAGTTTTATTGGCATATACTTCACAACATACAATTTAATCATCCAGTGATATTAATAAGAGTTGGCAATAATCACCAAAATCAATTTGAGAACACATTCTTCTTGTATTGATTGTTATTTGCTCCTCATTTTCCCTAATGCTCCTCTGCAGTGTTAAGCTGGGTTGTCTAGAGAAACAAAATATTGATACTCATCTATGTACAAAGAAGAATTTCATATCAAGAAGCAACTTTTGTCAAAAAGGTATCCTAGCCCATTCTAACTCAAGTCCAGAGGTCCAATGCTAGCTGGGCTCTCTGGAGACACATGTAGCTGCAGGCCGATGATGCCAAAAGGCAAAGCAGGTAGCTCACAAGTGCTTGCTTAACCACATGTAACCAAGTCAATGGAAACATGGCAGGATGCTAACAGCTCTGAAGGTCAAGCAGCACCCGGGGGCCACTCCTAGAGGCAGACACAGAGTTCCACCAAAGAAGAAGGCAATGGGGCAAAGACAAGTCATCCACAGCGTCTCCTATTGTTATAAAAAAGGCATCACCCATCAAAAGGTATCATCAGGATACTGTTGGATTGACAGGTTGGCCTCCTTGCTTGTGAATACATCCAGGCTGGAAAAGTCTGTGTCTAGGACTTAACAATAAAGAGAGTCTGAAGGCAGGCTGCAATGCTTGTTAAGCAACTATCTGGATATTCTTGGTAAGTGGAAGTAGGGGAAATGCAGCAATGTGGAGATGGGTTGATTCTGGCCACTGATACCCATGGCCTTGATTCACAGGGACTAGAGAGAGATGAGAGTGGACTTTTTCCTGAAATTTAGAGAGTGAGTGAAACCTGAGCATATTGTATGACCTAACTAGAGGGACCTAGGGTAGTTGAGACTAAATCCACACAAGTACCAGCCAGTTGACATAAAATCCAATGCATGACAAGACCACCCATTGGCAATTTGACACATTTATTAAACTTCTTAATCATACATGTATCCCAAGCAGAAACAATAATAAAATCACACTTGCGCCTAATGATGCAATTAACATACAAAACTGAAAATACAACAATTCTATTTAAACCTTTTCCATAAGGAGACAAAACAAAAATATCCTCTATCTAACAAGTGCAGTTTATGAACACCTACACCTCAGTGTTGTCCTTCCATTAGTTTCTTCTCTGGCCCATTAAGTTTGTTAGTCAGTCACTTCATTCCTTCATCTACCCCCCTTTTGGGTAGCCAACTTTTAAACTGCCCATTTCTATAAACTTAGTGCCCTGAGGAGACACACAGTTGGAACATTTGAAGCTTGCATTCATAACCATGTCATATCTGGAGCAGGCCATCCCTCAAGTTATCAAGCAATGTACGCATGCTCGCAGGGTCACACATCTTCTTATTCATCTTGTCAGGTTGGGAGCAACCCAGTCCTAGCCGTTCCAAGCTAGATCAGAGCCATAGAAAGCTAAGGTGTAGAAAGGTCGGGGAGAAATAGGAACCGCTTACAAGGTACTAAATATAACCTCCTTTCTGGGGGATGAACAACAGAAAAGTGGGTGAAGGGAGATGTCGGACAGTGTAAGTCATGAAAAAATAATAATAATTTTAAAATTATCAAGCATTCACGAGGGAGTTGGTAACAGGGAGGGGAAAAATGAGGAGCTGATATCAAGGGCTCAAGCAGAAAGCAAATGTTTTGAGAATGATGAGGGCAATACATGTACAAATGTGCTTGACACAATGGATGGATGTATGGATTGTTATATGAGTAGTATGAGCCCCCAATAAAATGATTTAAGAAAGGAAAAAAGAAAGCAAGCTAAGGAGCTCACCATATGACTCCCTCCACATGCCTTTTCAAATGTAAATGTTCTCACATTAAATGCAGTGGTTGGGACTAACATTTTATAAACTTTCTACTCAGGCTTCCAGCAAAAGTCCATTCCTTCAGGCAATTCCTAATGTAATTTTATCAAGTCTGCTTGTAATGCCTGAAGGCAGTGGGTTGACAAACTCTGTCTAAAAAATGCCCAATATTCATTTTTAATCTCATTATGTCAATACAGTATATAGGAGAAATCAATATAATGCAACACAATTCTTTTAAAAACACTAAAATTCAATCCTTTCTTATCTAGAGTATCCAATTCATATTCAATATGGCTATAGGCCCCATGGGCAGGATCAATCCAGGGACCTAGTGCTCTATCAGTCTTGTAAGTAGCTGGCTTCTTGCCTCAGAGAAGTTCAAATGCTGCATTTCTCCCCTGCACTTTGACTTATGATTCACTACATGACTTTGCACCATTTTAAGTATGAATAATCAAAGACAACTTCTAATAATCATGTTTCACGTCCTATGTCCTTTCCAGAAACCAACCAAGTAAGCTGCTTGGCCTTATCTGACCTCCACTAACTACCCAAAGGAGAAGGGAAATCCAACTCAACCTGATGGCCATGAAGGCCAGTCAAGCCTGTACTCTCCATTCTCATAATTTGCCTCTCTAGCCCCTACTCGTAGGTAACCATTAATGCAGTTACTGTTTCTATAGATTTGGATTTGCCTATCCTGGATTTTATATAACAAATCATAAAACATAAAGGACTCAAACAAACAATGATAACTAGACAAAACACAGAAAAACCTCAATCTAAGAAAGCAGAAAATATTAAACACTGAAATAACATTGAAATGGTTCAAAGGAAGCCATTGGTAAATGATAAGGTGTTATGTTTTAACATAACTACTTTTGAAATAATAAACTTTACACTTCTCTCCGTCGGGTAGCAAAGCTATTTACACCCTTTGACTAGATTTAATGGAGATTCACTGGCGGTTTAATCCGTGAGGACTCTGGAAATGTATTTTAAATTCCACGGTTATCCACTGTCTTCTGAAAACTGAGTGTTCACGATTTAATCTCTGATATCATTTGCTCCTTCAGATTTGAGTCTGATGGACCTGACCCGTTCCAGGGAAATTTTGCTCGCCTCATACACATGCAGAATCGAGCAATGAATAAGAAGGAGCAAAAAAAGAAATATTGTCTTTAAATTATGGATCGAGTGAGAATATTAAATATATGATTGTCAGAAGAACAAATCATCTATTTTGGAAGAAGAGTCAGGATACACTTTAGAAGGTACAGTGGTGACACTTCATCTTACATACTTTGGACATGTAATCAGGAGTGTCTAATCCCTAGAGAAGAACATTGTGGTTGGTAGAGTAGAAGGTAATGCAAAAGAAGAAGGCCTTCAAGGAGATGGATTGACCCAGTGGCTGCAATAATGGACTCAAACAATAACAATGACAAGCGTGGTGTAGGACTGAACATACCAGGTTCTGATGTACATAGTGTCACAATGAGTTGGAACCAGACCAATGGCACTTAGTTAACATCAACAATATGATGTCCACGAGACAAGTTTTTACAGTTAAGTCAGGACACAATCGATATCTTTTAAAATATAAAAGACATTAAACAAGGGGCAGAGCTCAGAGAGACATACTTTCTATCATAAGAAAGTAGAACCAAGAGGAGAGCATGTTAGTGCCCTTCCCTTTGCAGTCTCCTAGAGGAAGGGAATTTGGTGCCAAGACAATGGGGCACTAAGATCATGGGTCGTAAATGTAGTTGAGTACACTTCTTCAGAGGCGACAGAAAGAAAAGGCCTTCCCCAAGATCTAATGCCATGAATTTGGACTTCCAGCCAACATCATCAATGCATGGTATTTCTTTACATTCGCAATAGAAAACTAAAGAGGGCCGTAATCATAGCTGTTGCTATAAAGGAGTCCCCGAGTAATCACTTACTCAAATTATGATAACCCATACTTACCACCATTTATTCCAGTATATCTTATTGGTAGCAATATGCACTATATGCAGTGTTGCAACACACAGTTGCTGATGATATCAGCCTTCTCTAACACCAAAGATTTATAAAGATGCTACTAGTAAAAGGTAATAATGATTAAAAAAATAAAGCATTTGATTTAGGTCAGACTGATTTAGGACCTAGTTGTCAGAAGAACAGAATTCCGCTCTAAGTCCGGGACAGCTCATCATTGTTTATGATTGACAAGGCACACCAAACTGCCAAGGGAATACAAGTTAAAGAGGAGGAGTGCAATACTTAGAACGCATTAGCTCTCCCCAAACCAAACCAGCATCATGAGCATCATGGCCATTGAGTGTGTTCCCATTCATAGCAACTCTAAAAGGAAAGGTAGAGCTGCCCCCGTGGCTTTCTGAGACTGTTCACCCCTCAGGGAATAGAAAGCCTCATCTTTTACCTGCAGAGCAGCTGGTGGTTTAGAACTACTGGCCTTCAGGTTAGCAGCCCATCACATAACTGCTGTGCCACCAGTGCTCCCTATTAGATTATCCAGCCACTAGAACTACATGTGTACAATGATAGATAATCTGGATGATAATAAACACATTCTTCTTTGTACACAGCATATGCTATATTCTGAGACTTCATCTATCCCTTGTATTGTTTTCATCAACCTATAAAGAGTACAGCTCTGTTATAATGTTTTTCTTCTTCATAATATCAGAATCAGGTCACTGAACATATGCCCTATCCTGTTCATTTCTTTGCAAATTTATACATGTAAATGAGGTTGAATAATGCAGGCATTGATGTTCATTTCTTGTGAGCAACCTGGATGGCCAGAGCACCTTAATATCGGTGTATCATAAAAGTACATTTAAAAACCTTTTTTTGTCCAAGATGACCATTTATTGGTCAAACAATTTCACTTCATCCTACATGGCCATCTCTTGAATGGACTGTGTGTTTATACCGGAATGACTTCTTTGGCTAAATCGTCTATGCATGTATAATTCTTCACATAGGCCTTCCTGCCATCTGTTTCAAATTTTATTTCCCATGTATGCTTTCTTGTTCCATCATCTGTATTAGTTTGGAACTAATTCTTGAGTAAGAAGTAATGTTCTTTCCTGAGTCTGTTATGAATTGCCAGGAGTTTGAAAAACCTCTTGTGCATAAACAGTGGACATTATGGATATTAGTGAAAGTTACTCTACTTTGAATAATTTATGTTGGAAAACCTTGCAGAATTAGTTTAACTTGTCATAGATAGTGTTTATTAATATGATCTATCCGAGAGTGACTGTCTTTCTATGAGATATGCAGGGAACTCTGGAACAGGGAGCGTTTTGTTGGCCATGGAATGTTCATAGCAACAAATTTGGAACTTGTGGGCAGTGTTTTCATAAAGAACTATTTTTCAAAACTCAAAAAAACAAACTCACTGACATGGAGTTGATGCCGACTCATAGCGACCCAATAGGACAAGGCAGAACTGCCTCGTGAGTCTCTAAGATTGTAACTATTTACAGGAGTTTTATCCCGTGGAGTTTTTATTCACCCTTCTGATAAAACAGAAGCACCGTGCATTGGCAGCGTTCTCGTACAAAGGAGTTGCAACCGTAGGAAACGGGCAGCTTCTCTCCCTTGGTCTGTGGCAGTTGCATTGGACTATATGACGCATCTTTGTGATTAATCTGGAATATTCAGTGTAACTGAGCTTTAGCAAGTCTCTCTGAGTACTTCTTATTGAGTTATACCTTATAAACTTTCCAGGCCAGTATTTCAGAGCCCATTTAGGCTCAAGTAACTTTTGGGGCAGTTCAAATTTGTAGCTTGAAGTTAGAAAGGCTGTCCGGGTCAAGGTACATTGGGAAGTCATGGAAACTGAGGGTAACACAGTCTTTGCCTTTAGCAGAGGCAGTGATTGTAATGTGCCCTGGGATCTTTAGGGTGAGAAATGAGGGAGAAGGGAACAATGCATTTTTAATCTAGTCTCTGTTAAAGGATGGCTTCGGCCTTTGGGGAAGAGAAAGAAAGAAAGAAAAGAAAGCAAATTGATTCCAAGAATAATTAATATGTTAATTACTGTTTTATATCCTAGTAGTAAAATAAAAATTTAAGATATGGTAACTTACTTTCACTGAAAGTAAGAAAATGCTTGTTCATTTCTAAGTTCTTTTGGTATAAAAATGTGCTAAGGCTGGGTTAGATTGTCTAGGCTCTTATGAGCTCAATCAAAATGATCCATGAGAGTTAAGGCACCTGTGCAGTAAGGTACCTGAGAAGTTAATTTGGGCAATTTATAAGCCCCTGGACAGCAAACCATCCCGGTAAATGAATCACTTTGGAGAGTTGGATGGTTGCCCCATGAAGACATAGCTTCTGAAATACAAAACAGTAGCCTTTCAGAGGTGGAAGCAATTGGGCGCTAAACGGGGACAGCTCCCTTGGTCCAAGAACCACGGTGTGATGTCTAAATGCCATTTTGCTCCTAAGTAATTACATATCTTTTAAGGAAACCTGCGTCAAAAGGAACATACACCAAATGATATGTTCTTTTTTCATGTAGTCCACCCCCTTAAACAAATTGAAATCATCTTTGTTTTCATACTATAATCCAAGGTCTCAGAAGCAAAACTATCAGCTCCAAGGAATATTTTGTCATTTTTCAATTAATTTGAGTGATGTTTGCCATATTTATATATATTTGATTGCTCAATTTAAAAGTTTTTTTTCTTTTTTCCTCTAGTGCATACTTCTCTAAGATGTATGTTAAGTACCTTACTATCAGGCAGTGATGTTTCTTTTATTATTTAAACTTAATGTGATAATAAAATAAAATCATTTTGTGCAATTCAGTAAAAAGTAGAATCAATTTAGATTTATTTAGGCAGCCTTTACTTTAGAATAAGTGAACAAGATATGCTACATAAATAATTATTTCAGGAATAAGACAACATTCATTGCTCTTCCCTTACAACTTCAGTTGTTTCCAAGTTTTATGAATTGGCAAGAGTAAACAGTTGGTGAGTGGGTCTCTGCGGGTGATTGGCTTGTTGGAACTTTCATAGCTAATGTTCACAGAAATGCTCCTCGATACTTCTCCATGGTTAAAAATTCTGACACAGGCAAAGGTTATAACATGATTTCACATACAGCCCCCCCCCCCAACCCCCTTCAGCTCTCTGAAGGTATTCAGGGCACTCATGTTCTGAAGAAAGACTATCTACCACGTGCTGCTTTCCGTAAAGGCTGATGTAAATGACTCTCATTCAGTCCTCAAATGCAAACCATCTCAATCTGAAAATGGCTCTGGAAACGAGGAATGCGCACCTCATTTTAGGCACACAATTATGCAGAATGTGTCCAAGACACCTGCAGAAAATTAAAGACTTTATTTCTCTGTATGTGAAATTCTCATGAGGTAATTACCCTCAGTGTCAGACATAATACCGCTCCCATTAGACAGAACACATCGAGGGGAAATTGAATAGACTTTTTTGTCAGGAGTCCTAAGGATTAATAGGGCCGTCTCGAGCGGTAATTGGAAGGTTTCCCCCACTTTGCATGCAGCCATCCTCCCCGGTGTCTTTCGGGTTTATTATTAGACCATTGCCGTTCTATTTGCCATGGCGGCACAAGCGTCTTCCTTGTTAGCATCTCCTGCCAGCACCTTTGTCTCCTTGGAGCCGACCGCTGCCTATAACCACTTCCCCTTTGTGCCGGCCTTGCCTGGCCTCCCTTTATGTCTCTCTCTGGTCACGGTGCCAAGAGCTGGCTAGAAAGGGGCTCCTTTTCCCCGGATCCCAAGATGAAAGTGACCAAATAGGACTGGATCAGCTAAAGCATGTGACTTTGTTCAGGGCTCTTTCATCCTCCGGGGCACTTCCTCAGCAGGATGGAGCTGAAAGCTAATCTTTCTAACTGTGTTTGGGCATTTGGCACACCGACGTCCAGTGTATATGTCTATACAGCTAACGGTTGCTTTCTTTTGGGTTTTAGTATGCATGTAATTTTTGCATGAAAAGATTTTTGAGTTAAATAGAACTCAGAAATCTGCATCGTGTTGTTTTCTTTTGTAGTGTATGGGGTCATGTTCATGTTAAATTACCAATAATTCAATTCTATCTATTAGTAATAAAGTTTTGGTTTATGAGGGAGAGAATAAAGGAGGGAAGGCTTTATGTGGGTTAATGATTTAATATTATCTTCCTTAAATATTGTGCAAGTAGCTAGAGATTTATATAATGAATTCTGCCTTTGAACACATATATAGAGTCTTGTCTATTGACTCAGAAAGACATAATGACAGCATTCCTGTCAATAAGAAAAGCCACTGTGATCGTATTGCAGTAAGTCATTGGAATTTAGAGATTCTACCTATTCCACCATTCTGTATTCTGAGACTCTTTATTTTGTGATTTAATACCAACACCATCAAGCCTCTTTCTATTCATATTAGGTTGATTTTTAAAAGGCAATATTAGAGGATTACCTTTGCTAAAATGGTAACTTTAACATGGTATTTCAATTTTAAATGCATAGATATATAATCCTCATAACTGAATTGCTCAACAACACCTTGAAAGCGACATCAAGAAAAATGAGCTCATTGCAACCAGCTCACAGGTACCCTCCGCGACAGCGACAGGGGAAACTGCCCCTCTAACTTTGATATTGTTCAACTCTACATATATATTTGTAAATCCACACATGTATTTATAAATCCCCATATACAGTTATATATCTATATTGTTATATATCCAGAGACATATATTTACTATTTAAATATGCATATATATTCATATCTACCCAGGCATATAATCATATGTGTGGGTATATAAATACATAGCGAGAGTTGACACTTGAACAACATGAGAGCGAAGGGGGTCAGCTCCCATATTGTGTTAAATCTGCAAATAACACCTCCAAATCTTGCCTTTTAATAGCTTGATTTTGACCAGAAGTCTAATCTATAATATAAACACTCAGTTAACATATTTTGTAGATTATATATAAATTTTATATTATGCCACATACCAGCTTCATTTTCAATACAAAATAAAAAGGTATTTTGAGAAAACTGCGAGATTTTCAGAGATGCTACACTTGTACACATTCCTTTAGGTTTTAAATGAAAATGTCCAAATATGAAGCTGTTATTTCTTGATATAGCCTCAATCTAGGTCTATACTCTTCTTCAGGTGGTGATTTGATTCCTGTAGCCCTACCCTGAGGAATTATTTTAACCTGGACTTACATCTTGTCAAATGGCAGTTTTTTCATCTATGAGGGACCAAATTGCATGCCTTTGAAACTTTTTTGGGCGGGCGGGGGGCGGGGAGGTTGACATTTGAAGGAGCAAGCATGTGACTGTGGGGGAGATGGGTTAAGGTTTCCCAACAAAATTCTCTTAGGCTTGGCTTTACTGAGCTAAAGAACAAGCATATACATTGTCATTAGGGGAAAAATCTTTAGTGAAAATGTTCTGGCCACTTTCTCACAGTTACAGTTTTCTATTTTCTTAAAACTTCTTCGTAATACTCTTCCACGGTTATCCCGAGTTCTTTGAGAAACGTTATCAGTTTTAGTGCTTTGAAAATAAAGAAAGAGTCAGGAGTGAGCTTTGTGAGCAGGCCTCCCCGATGGAAACCACTGCTTCAGCTCCTCCTTGCTCTCTGAGTCCTACTGATAAACTCAAGACTTGTCCCTATCTAAGGTTTATTTCATAATATTTTCAACATTAGTTTTAATCTTTCCCCAATACTTTTGGCATCTATGGAGTCAAAGCTTGGCTGGGGTCAAGATATTTCCTTTAAATTGAAAATATCAAACTATATAATATCCTAATTTAATTAGCTATCAGTCATAAGGTCTTCTTTTACCACTTTATGTACTTCAGCCATGATTTCTTCATTTGTCAAAGTTGATGGTTTTCGCTCACTTGGTTCATCTTTGAGGTCTTTCTTACCTTCGTTTATATGTTTGATCAATCTGAGATAGTTATTTAATGTTGAGCAGCATTCATCAAGAAAACTTTTTGTAAAGCTTCAGTAATCTGGAAAGATGTCAACTTATCGTTGATAGATGTCTTTGAGTTGATTCCGAGACATAATGACCCTATATACAAGAAAACAAACAATACACTGCCAGGAACTAGGCCATCTTCCCAATTGGTATTATGTATGAGTCCATTGTTGAAGCCACTGAGTCAACCCATCTTGTCAGTGGTCTTCCTCATTTTCATTGTCCTACTCTTTTATTGACAATAGAAGAGTATCAACACATATTGCTCCTAGAATTCCAGTTCATGATTACATGCACGTATTCCAAACAAATCAGGGTTCAATATGCCTCTGCTATCAATGAATGGATGAAGACATGTTATCTCAGTAGTACACTTGCTTAGTATTATTAGGATGCCTTCCAAAGAAGAAAACTGATTACATTGTTTGCTCAGCATACTGGTTTAATTATATTGTAAGTGAGTTGTCAATTAATATGACTATTCTAACCCCGATTCCTTATCTGATATATTACAGTTCTGCACTCTATACCTGTGACTATAATCCCATTTTGGAGGATGGTCTCAGTTAGGCTAATAAACAGGATGGGAGTGACCTGAAGGCTTGATTTTAGTAGAGGGTGTGAACTAAGTTACACCCTTTGTTTCTTCAAGGGCATCTTTGAAACTGCTTTTAGTAGAGGGCATGATTTTGGACACCATGTTTTTTTTCCTTGGATAGAGTCTAAACGGTGGTCCACTGTACAGTTTTCACACACATAACTTGAAAAGGCTTACCTCTATTTTCTTACTGAGCTTTGGTAGAAGCAAGAAGACCTGATGTGACGTTTGGATATTTTTGACTTATGACTCTGGACCTTGCATGTGGCTTGTTTCAGACTGACCTTGAGATTTGGAATTAAACAGCACCCACAAGAACACGAGTTTCTGTGTGATGTTGCACGGAATTGCATAAACCAAGAGCATGATAGGATGTGCTCTATAGAGTAATGGCGATAAAATGCATCAGAATAGCATCTTAGAAAAGTTGGATATTTGGGATACCTTCAGTCTCCAATTTCATGGGATCAGCCTGGTATTAACTCTTATAAAACAAATTATTACCACAATAATTCAACATCAATTTGAATTGTGTTAAAAATGTTATATGAGCCTGATGACTAAATCCCTGTTTTCCCCACATAACGCAATGTTTCTTTCTTTTGAAGGCAACCTAATGATCCTAAGCAAGTGTACTACCGAGAGAACATCCATCTACATCCACATCCATCCATCTACACCTACATCTATCCATTCACAGCAGAGCCATCTTTAACCATGCTTTTCTTTAAATCAACGCATGTCATCGTGAACTTGAAGTCTAGGAACAGTAGTTTTTCACATGCTTATATGTAATACATAGTTCTTTGTCTTCAGAGAGAATAAAGTATGAGCATTCAACCTTGGGGAAATAGTGATTGTGATGCAAAATTTCACCATAAACAGAGCACTTTATACATTTTAACTCATTTAATATTTTAAATTTACACACAGAAATGTACAGTAAATGAGCCGACTTCACACTTAGTATATACTTACAGAAAATGTCAGCTACTATAATCATTCTGGTTACTATTTTTAGGCATATACGATGTAGTGAATAGGTACCTGAGCAAAGAATATGTTTTTAACTTTATTACCAATCAAAATATGGTAATTTCAACCCACTTAGTGGTGTTTCAGAAGAAAAGTCTGCTTTTTTTTTTGATTTTGCAAAGATTATGTCCAAGAAAACTATGGAGTTTAGCTCTCTCTAAAATGTAGGAAGAAAAATCTTGTCATAAGTTCAAATTGACTGGAAAGCAATGGTTTTAGGATTCTTTGGGTGGTTGAATGTATCCAACATTGCTTTACCTTATGACCGCAATATGCCCTCAGTCTTTGGTAATTCTGGTCTGCTAAGTGCAGCTGCGAGGTCCGAACTTCCTAGTGCCACACTGTCTGCTCCAGGAAAGACGTATATTCTGATTTACATTCTGGTCACGACTCACACACTACTTGGACTAAGATAAAAGTGGCGAAGCTCAAGACTAAAAGGCCTTAAAGACGATTTCTATTTTTTTCATGTACACATCTACATTCTCTGGATAAAAGGCACACCACCTAAATATAACCTCTTTCAGATGTTGACTCTTTTACAGATTGATTACCCTACAAGACTACATAAGGAGTTATTCTTACTTCTTGATGTAGATTCATTAAATGACATTAACATAAATATTAGTAATTTTCACAGTGTATTTCTCTTGAAATATTTTCTCTTACCTATATATTTAACACTAATCAAAAATTAGTTAGAAAAACAGAGTAAACATTTTACCTCACTATGTACTTACAAACTAAGTCAATTCTGACTCCTAACAATCTGAGAGAGTTTGGGTGATTTTAGACCATTATGAGAACAGATGTATCTTTCTCTTGTTGGGAAGCTGATGACTTTGAATTGTTGACTTTGCAGTCAACAGATCAATATATTTCCCACGTCACCTCCTGTGCCCCTAAAAGCTTGTATACTACAAAGTTATTACAAATGAGACCAACACCCGTGTGTCTATCATCCAACTTAATCCATATAATATACCAGTGTGCACCTCAAAGATCACATTTTGTTTACTTTCTGTAGTTTGTGCCCAAACACATATGTATTTCCTGACATGATTTTGTTCAAGTTATGGTTACTGAATTTTCTGAAAATGATTCATAATGCATATATGTGCTGTCTTCCATCTTTCCCTAACATTTGTGATTCATTTTTACTGATATCTATAATATGTTATTGTTTTCCTTGCTGTAGAAAATTTTAGTATTTGAACATAACAATGTATCTATCCATCGAACACAACACACTTAAAGCATGTAACAAGAGAACGTCACAAGTTGTCAAACATTTTCTTTTATTAAATTTCATAAATATTTTCTTATTTTTTCTGTTTTATTATAAACACTTGTGGTTGTTGTTGTTCATGGAAACAATGCTACCATGGTGCTTCTCATACAGCCTCTTAGTATCTAGATGGAAGCTTTTCTCTTCAGCGTAGAATTACAGAGCTGCCTGGCAGGCACATATCGGACTTGAAATGCCACATATTTTCCAGAGCAATTGTACCAGTTTAAATAGACAACAGCAATGACGAAGAAGTTCTTGTACCACATTCTTGCTAAAGTCAGTGTTGACTCACTTATGTTTTGCATAAAATCATCTCCTTGTGATTTTAAATTGACTTTCCTGATTACGAAGGAGTATGGACATATTTTCACATGTTTATGGGTCATTTGTTTATGAAATGCCACTTCATAGCCATTGCTATTTTTACTTTGGTTTCTTTTTCTTTTTATTATTGCTTAAGATTTTTTTAATGTATTCTGAATACTAATCCTTGTTTACAGATGCTTTAAGAATTTCTTCCAGGATACAGTTGGCCTGGTCCCTCTTCTCATGGGATTTAAGAAACAGAAATTATTCATTTTAATTTATCTTTGTTTGGGTTGTGCAAAAGAGTGAATGGTGTAGGAAGCATCAAAAAAAGATGGAAAGAATACATAATCACTGTACCAAAAGGAACTAGTCATTTGCATTGTTGAAAATAGTATTTGGTCTGGCAAAATTAAGCCATTTAATCTCCAGTTTGTTTTTACCACCCGAGTTATATTTTTCAACTATTTTCCTTCTTTGTGTCCAATGATTGCATTGTAATTGCTAATAATTACCCAAGGTGGAATGTTTGATCAATTTCAGAATGAATATGATGGTCTAGTTCTTCATGACTAGCATTAGTGTTGGTGCATAAATTTGAATAATAATGTATCGACTGGATTTTTCATATGCAGATAGATATTGCCTTATCACAGGCAACATTGTACTTCAAGAGATATGTTCAAATGTTCCTTTTGATGATGAATGTTATGCCATTCCTCTTGAATTTCTCCTTCCTGGCACAGTAAAACATGATTTTCTAATTCAAAAGTGGTCAGTACTCATGTGTTTCATCTCATCAATGTACAGGAAACCTATCTTTATGCAGTCCATTTCATTTTAATGACTTCCAATTTTCCTAGATTTATACTTTACACACTCCAATTTCAAATTATTAATAGATATTTTCAGCTGTTTCTTCTCAGGTTGAGTCACGCTCCATCAACAAGTGAAGGTGCTGAAGAATTTCCTCTGTCCACCCCATTACGGTAGAATCTACCTGGAGAGGGTGGTTCTTTGTCAGTCATATTTCAGGTGTCTTCCTCTCTGGGGGCCTCCTGTACTGCACTGTGCTCTACTGATCTTCATGAGGTTCTCAGGATCTGACAGTGGTCAGTAGCTAGGTCTGCTTCATTATGTGTTCTTCGTCCGGGAGCTCTGCTGAAACTAAACTTGTTCCTTCTGGGTGACCTGGCTGGTTTTTGGAATATCAGCCAGCTAGTTGTAGCATCACAGCAATGTACAGGCCACCACAGCATAACAGACTCAACGACAAGGGGTGGGCCTGGTTAGCAAGCAGAAGGCGTTTAATGGACGCTTCATCCAAGTGGGGGCTCTGAAAATGCATTTTGTTCTTTTACTGTCGTCCTTGGCCTACTGAAATCCTAGTGTTAATAATTAAGCTTGAATACACCACTATCCTGTCCTTCTCTCCCTCTTTTTTTTAAAGCTAAACTTCTGAAAAAATATGACATACTCTTGATATTCCACCTTGTCGCTAATATCTCAATCATTTTCAATGTAGTTCTGTCCTTACTCCAACTGCTCTGATCATAATTGCCATACACAAAAAACAATCCCCAAACCAAACCAAACCCATAGTGCTGAGGGTTATGTTTTGGGGACTTAATTGTTTATGTAAAACTGGGCATTCTTTCTTTCTGAAATGCTTTCCTTTTTTGACTTCCATGACTGGATGATTAATAGATTTTCTCCTTAATAGGTTGGCATAAAGGAAATCTACTAAACCAGACCTCTTTAGAGTATTGAAAAGCAGCGATGTTACTTTGAAGACTAAGGTACATCTGACCCAAGCATTGGTATTTTCAGTTGCTTCATGCATGCTGTGGTAGTTACATAATCTAGTAGTTACATAATCTAGTGTCAATTTGAGAGTTAAGAGGTTTAAGAACCTAGTCTATCAATCTGATCATAGCCAATGAAGCCTCTGTGTGAGCATGGCCTTCTCCTGAGAATTCCTTGAACTCCTGGATTTTTTCACTTGGAGGCGGGAGAGACTCTCTCTTTCTGCTCACTCCCTTGGAGACTTTCTACTGATAAGACACATGGCGCTACATTGAGAGACCCCATGCCCTGGGAACTGGAGAAGCCACATGGAGACCCCTGCCAGCGCTGAGGTGCTTGCAACAGCACTGGATCAAAGACTTTCTATCCACTGACCTGTGATTGTCCTGACTTCAGCCTCATTGCATGTGCTTTGTGAGTCTGAAGGGGACTTTACAGATTGGTATCAGACATATGGGCTAATATCAGACTTTGGGCCTTGGGATGGAGTGGGTTGGGATGCTTTCTTAATGTACAATTACCCTTTGTATAAAACTCTCTCGTATACACATATGAGTGTCCACAAATTTGTTTTTCTAGTCTACCCAGATTAATAGACATGTGAAATTTGCACATTGAATAAAGAAAACGGAAGAAGAATCAATACATTTGAATTGTGGTGCTGGAGAAGAATATTGAAAGTCCCCTGGATTCCTGAAAGGACAAACTACTCTGTCTTGGAAGAAGTACAGCCTAAATGCTCCTTAGAGACAAGGATCGTGAGACTACACCTTACATAGTTTTGACATGTATGGAGAGACCAGTCCCCGAAGAAGGATATTATATTTGGTAAAACAGAAGGTGGCAAAAAAGAGGAAGGCTCTCTAGAAAATGTACTGACACAATGGCTGCAACAATAGGCTTGCACAGCAGAACAATTGTGAGGTTCCAACCATTGTGGCTCTGAGCCAGGCAGTGTTTCCTTCTGTTTTGTGTGAGACTGCTACTGTTTGGAACGGAGGGGTTGGCACTTAACAACATCAACAACAATAATGTAACTTTTTCTGGTCTTCATTTGTCCTGAATCACAATCCGACTTTCTTGCATGCAGCCAGGGGAAGTTTTAAAAAGAAGAATATGATCATCCTCTATTTGTTAGGTACTTTCAAGTCTGTCCCAACTCATAGTAACCCTATATACAATATACCTAAACCCAAGCTACTGCCATCATTTGTGGTTATGCCATGTCTCTTGTAATGCTACTTCCTGCTTAGAACTGCTAATTGCTCCCCATTTCTCTCTATTTTCAAGATGGAAAAAAAAACCATCCCTCTTCCTACGATCAAAATAGCCCTATATGACCTCCATTCTCTCCTCTCTCTAGTCCCCTCTTTCATTTCTGAGTGTAGCTATTACTGTATTTAGAAAAACATGTAAGAGATGACCTCTTGCCCATGTTCTATTATGTTGTTTCTTAACATTCCAAATTCCCTTGGCCATGAGACTGATAGTACTCTATTGCATGCACAGGCTAACTTGTGTGAATCTCCAGTTTACTTGGTGACACTACTCACCATCACTGAGTCAATTCAGACTTACGGTGACCCTCTGGAGGGCTTCCTAGGCATTGTGAATCTTCACAGGAGCAGGGTGATTTAGTCTTCTCCTGAGCAGAGTCTTGTGGATTTGAACCATTCCCCCTTGTGGTTGTAAGCCCAACGCTTACCCAACAATATCATCAGGGCATTTTGGCAAGGGTCGCCATTACAGTTTTCCACCATACTAACAATATACTTGGTTGTGTACTTGTTAGCAAATGTCCAGTTGGCTGTACTCATAAGTGCTTTGACACACAATGGAGAAAAATGCCACCCACTCCTGTGCCATCTGCATGGTTGATTGCTGATCAGATGTTTGTGGTTCATATGATTTTCCTTGGCTGATATTTAGAAGTAGATAATTTTAGCTTGGAAGATCCACTAAAACCTTCTGTGCATCCTCTCAACAAGCAAGCATTCAGTAACAGGTGTGTGGTGAACGAAGTCATGCACAAAACCTCCTAGTCATTGACTGGTAGTTTCTTGTATGAAAGGTGATAATTCTACCACCAAATCACAATATGTTTTGGACTACTTTTTAAAATGTCATGATGAGAAAATTTATTTGAGTTATGATACATTATACCTGCTATATTACACTAGGAAGTATTGGCCAATGTAGCACAAAAATAAACTTGCTTAAACAGAGGGGGAAAATGATACTTACAGTTCTGATTTTAAAAAAAGATTTATTATAAATCCAAATATTAAATAATCTGAATCACAATGAACACCTGACAGCCCTTTCTGTAACAGCAAATCTATTTCATCTGCCCACCATTGTCTACCAAGTCCCTAGCACAAGATCTGACACATATTCCCAAATCAAGCCTGTTGTGATCTCGTTGACCATGACTCCCAGTAGTCCTATAGGGCACAGGAGATCTGCTCCATGGGTCTTTCAAGGCTGTAGTCTTTACACTCACACAGCCATGTCTTTGTATTGTGGAGGCTCTGATAAGCTCTGCCTGCCAACTTTTGGGTTAGTGGCAATGCATTTAGCCATTGTGCCACCAGTGCTTCTTTACTAGCACATACGTAGCACTCAGCAAATCCTTGTTGAATTAGTCAATCAATGAGCGAACACAGGAAGACAGAAGAAACAATGGGATGATTTTGGGATTTGTCTAGAAAAAAAAATGGCGAACTGTGATATAGTTCACCCATCACACATAGAGCAAAAAGAAGAGATAAGATAAGATATTCCCAAAATCATTCTTAATATCTTGGTACTGAATTCCTTTTTAAAATAAAGCAGTAAAACCCTAGATTTTAAAAGGAATTATTTTGTTTAAGAATAGATACTTTTGCCTCTGGTGATCAAATTATCAACGTTTCCTGCAACAAATGTCATAAAATTTCCTCATCTGCATGGCAAGAGCAGTCCTGGTGATGTAGTGGTATGCTTTGGGTTGCGATGCGCATTTTCAGCAATTTGAAACCAGGAGAGAAAGATGGAGCTGGCTACTCCGATAAACATTTATAATCTTGGAACCCACAGTGCCTTGCGGTGAGTCAGCATTGACTCGAGAACAGCGAATGTGGCTTTTGCTCATCATTGTGAGCATGTGTACGCTACCTCTGTGTCTTCTACTTCTACTTGTTAAGAATTATTATCGAGGTAACCATAAATATTCTTTAGATCAGTGCTGGGCAGACTTCATTTGTGAAAGTTCAAATTGTAAATATTTTAAGTTTTAAGTTCCCTGAATTCTCATTATAATGACTCAACTCTACCTGTAAGCATAAATTCAGGCAGAGATACTCTGTAAGCAAATGGTGGTTGTTGTGTCTGTTCCAGTAAAACTTTATTTAGGTAGTGTCTGGGGTCTTAAAGGCTTGAAGTTAAACAAGCAGCTATCCAAAAGTGAAACAACAAGCCCGCATGGAAGAAGCATGCCCGCCAGGGTGATCATGAGGTGTTGTTGAGACCGGGCAGCTGGCATCAGAAGATTCATAACAAACAACAAACAAACAAACAAACAAACAAAAATGTGTTGGTGAGAATGAGGGGGATTGGAGCAGAGACCCAAAGCCTATTTGTGGACAATGGAACATCGCCCCACAGAGGAGTCACAGGGAGGGGATGAGTCAATCAGGGTGCTGTAGAGCACCACTGTATCACTCAATATACCTCTGATTTCTTGAGGCCTCCTCACCCCCCACGATCATGACCACAGTGCTGTTTCCCACTCTGAACTGGACGGGAGCATGTACATAGGTATAGGAAAGAGATAAAGCTCAGGACACACAGAATCCAGGAACAGGAATAGGATTAGCGATACCAAAAGAATAGGGGAAAGGAGGAGAGAGGTGGGGAGGAAGGAGATTCTGATTACAATGAATAGAGCATAACCACAAACACCCCTCTCCAGGGGGAAGAACAACAGAAACCAGAGGGGAAGGGAGATATAAAAAATAATAACAATCTATAATCTACCAAGGGACCACGTGGCTTGTCGAGGGGGAGGGAGGGAACAAAGGAGGAGCTGATCCCAAGGGCTCAATAGAAAGTAAATGTGTAGAAAAGAAGGATGGAATATAGGTACTAATATGGCTTATTGGGGGAGGTGAGATGCTTACAGGATCCTCCCTGAGGGCAATCAGTTGCCAGACTGCAGTGGGCCCCCTGTCTGCTGTTAAGGACAATGGACAGGCCTGCAATCATGGATTTGGTTCCTGTAGGTGGAGTTCACACCCTACTGATAATGGTTCCTATGGAGATTCAGAGACCAGATCAAACCCCTAGGTGACAGCCAAAGTTAAGCTGCCATCCTAAATCTAGGATCCGCCCATCTTGTCACATGTGTACCCCCAATCCCTCCTCTTCCTATGTCCCTAGCCCACCCCCTCTCATTGCTGTAGAACCTATAGTACAACCCCTTCCTCTGACCTATGTCTTTATCTGTAATGAGTGGGCTTGCACACCCAAAGGTAGGTAGGCCTGGGTTAGCAATAGAGATCTCTCTCACTCTCAGTTCCTTGGCTCACCCTCTCCTCTCCCATCCTCACTCCTTCCTTATTCCCTTTCCCCTTGCCCTCCTTCCCTCCCCATTCTCTCCACTTGAACAATCTAGCAGGGCTGAGGTGAGCATGCTACCATGAAATGTGTCTGACTCCATTACTTCTATGTCTCATGCTCTCAATGACTTTAATATAATATACTTGTATATCTCAACCATACAGTTGTGCTTACTGAACCTGAGATTAGTGGTGGGGGGCTGGACCCCCCCAACTCATACCACAAGGCTGATACAACTGATGTATGGAATGTAACAAGAGTTGTAAGAGTCCCCAATAAAATGACCTAAGACAAATTTACAATGAGTCATACTACTTCACAGTTGATCATTTGACACCGCTAACTGTAGTGAAGCTATTAGAGAGAGATGTAAATTCTATATAGCAAAGTGGAAAACCAAGCACAGTGCGGTTGAGTTGATTTTAACTGATAATGGCCCTATCAGAAAGCATAGAGTTTCCAGGCTGGAATCTTTCACAAGCAGGTTGGAGCATCTTTAGTCCTTGAAGGGTTTAAACTGTGATTCTCAACCTTCCTAATGCCCTGAACATTGAATACACTACGTCATGTTGTGGTGACCCCAAACCATACTTCCTAACTGTAATTTTGGTACCGGTACGAATTGGGTGACCCTTGTGAATGGGCCGTTCAACCCCCAAAGCGGTCGCGACCCACAAGTTGAGAGACCCTGGTTCAAATCATTGACTGTTTGGTTAGAAGGCAAGTGTTTTAATGACTGCTTTACCAGGACTCCTTCAAATTCTGTGTAGTCCTGTGTATTTACATTCCATTTTACTTTTTTATAAAAGACAATTCAAGATGCACAGCAGAGTTAATGGGAGTGAGATGAGGATTGTGCCTACATTTTCTATTCTTCACTGGCAATTTCACCAGACACGTCTTTGGATATCCAAACTGTGAGGTAAGGCTGTCAACTTTAAGTTTGAAAAGCAACTGCTGTACAGTAATAGTTTCTTCGGAATAATGGTTTCAATATTTATTTTACATGAGCAAGATATGTCTGCGATACATTTGGGCTCCTTCCAAGGTAGCTCTAGGGTGTATCTGCAAATGTTTACAAGGCAGAGGTTGCAAATTATTTTTAAACCAGGAAAACTTGGTAAGTGGATGCTTCCTCGCTGAGAAGGCAATGGACTCCCCCAAGAAAAAATAAGCACACTTAGAATGCCTACCCACTTCAACAGAATGCTGTGAGGTCCCTGTATATGTGGTAAATGTAGGTTTGGAAAGTAACCTCTTTCCACTCTACGCATTTCTACCCATATGCATGCGCTATATTTACATCCTTTAATTATTGAGTCACAAGCCCTCTCATCTAATTTTAGAGAAAATATGTCAATAAGAAATCTGATGCCAAACTCATATTTTATATTGTGACACATTTAAAAAAAATCCAGCACACGATCTCTCTTACCGTAACAGGAATTAAGCAATTTCTATCATTCATGTTCTGATGCTTGCCCTGTGACACAATACCAGTTGTGTTCCATGACATTCCACAATAAAAAAACGGGCCCATTTCAAGAGAGTGCTTCCCAAGTCTTCCTTGGCAGAACTTCACTGGGCACAGAAAGCTGTGTGGCCTTGGGACTTTCAAGAGAGGGAAACCAATTATAACTGAGAAATGTTAGGCTGCATAAAAATCACCAGGTAAGTCGGTGTAGGTCCTGAGGACTTCTCTCTAGAAGTCATGATTGCATAAATCTGAGAAGGTGTCCAGAGAACTGCATATTTTATTCATCACTACGGGCAGTTCTGAGGCAGGCAGTCCATAGACTTTGCTTTGAAAAAAAAACGGCTCTTAAAATTTACTTTGTGCGTGTGTTTTATAGGTCTGTAGCAAATAGTTCATTGGATTAGAAATTGTATTTCACCTCTGGGTTACCTCCAAAGCGTTCTCTGGTGTATGAAAATTTTATGATTTAAATTGTGGACTCCATTCAGCAGGCTTCTACAGGCTCACACATTCAGCAGTAATACCATAGAAGGAACAATAAAGAGGCAGATGCTTGGCTCCTGCTGTTCATGTGTTAGAAATGAGCACATTCAGCAGCAAAATCCAGAAAGAGATTGGCTGAAACCAAATCAGTCAAGTCTGTTTCCAGAAATGTAATCTAACCCTAAGAAAGAAGAACAATAGTGTGCAAATCATTAAAATCATTACATCAGTAAAGAATTTTAAGAAGATATTTTTGTTTCTGTCTTTGTTTTATATATATCTCCATTACCACTTAATCTCATAATTCTCTCCGCTGACTGCTGAGACAACACTATAAAAATGAAGTGAAATGACGTTTTCTGTTTCACGCTTAAATCATTAAGGAATTTACTGGCAATAACTGGACTTCTAATGGACAAATAGCCCGAATAAATTTCTTATTGCTTTGTCATTAAAAACAGACATTAATTATATATCCTAAAAGCTTATTTTCCTTCTTTGACTAATTAAGTACCCATTTTTAAAAATGCAATTCATTAGGCTGTCTTCTTGTCCTTCTCCCTTCCTTGCCTCTTTGTCATCTTCTTCCCTTTCTCTCTAGCAACTGTCCTCTGACTCGTCTTCTATTTTTTTTCTTTTGTCCTGTATGTGTCTAAGGATCAATTTTGTTAAATTCCATAATGTCATGTGACAAAAAGGTTCTGGTTCTTTTATTTTAATTCTTTATTTGATTCATATAATTTTGAACACATATTTTAATGTTTAATGAATAGTTCATTCATTTTTATTAAGGGCATCGTAAATATGCAGCTCTACATATATCAGTGGAAGAGACATCAACATTTGGGCTTAATAAAAAAAACAGTTATACTGCTGTTGAGTCGATGCACACTCCGAGTGATCTCATAAGACTCTTCTCGGGAGTAGAAAGTCTTCTCTTAGCTTTCTTCTGTGGGTGGTTTAGAACTGCTGACCTTTCAGATTGTAGCACAATGCAATCATAGGTAAGTACAATTATTTCTATTTTTATAAGACATTATCTAACTGTAAAGTAACTAATTCTGAAATTGAATTTTACAAGTTCTCTTAACCCACCACTTTTGATAGGAAGCGAGCTTGTAAAGTCTCTGGAACCCTGTGGAGAGTAGCGCTGAATTAGAATCCGCCTGATGACAGTGCTTTCTTACACAGACCAGAGAAAAGGCTTGCTGATGCTTGTGTTGAATGAACTGGGTCAGGCTCTGGCAAGCTCGATAATTATAACTTACATCGGATCCACCTGATACCCTAGTCTTTTATCATAAAATCCAATTCCTGGGTGGAAAAATGCCTGAGTACTGGCTGGAAAGTTGTCTTTCCACTTGTAATAGATCACATGTTTGAATATCCTGTGGGTCAGTTCTACTCTGCACCCAAGAGTTCACTCTGCGTGACAATCTACTGGCTGACAACTAACCACCACAACAAATTACAGGTCACTTTGCTTTTCTAGCAATTTAACAATCTTGAGGATATTTAATTGTATGTCATATTAAAATAGCAATTTCTTATGGAGAAGATAGGCATAGATTGAGCAACCTTAGCCGAACAATAATAGCTCTTTGTTAATGAATCTCAGCATTTATCTCTGAAACTCAGAAGCGCGATATGTATCATTGTCACAGCTTGCTTTGCGACTCCCAGAGCCCTAGTGTAGAATTTCATAGCAGTCGAAGTACAGCTTTGAAGTTTGTCTGGTAATTCATTGTCAAATAGAGATCAGGAGGAGTATAACACATTGATGAACCAAACTTGGCCTTTAGACAAACAACTGCACATTGTCAGTAACTTTGCTGAAGTTGCAGTGACTTACTGAAATCAACATCACCTCCAGCACGAGGCAGAGCAAATACTAGATTAGGAAGCAAAGACCTGGTAGGGCTACTGAATGTTTGGCAGCAACTCACTTCATCTCTGAACTTCAGAGCTAATAAAATGGATGTTTTTTAATAACCACATTTAAAGTGGCATTTGAACAGCAAATTGTACCGTAATGTGTGGAGTTATTGCTCCCAACTTGTTAGCCTATTTTCCGCAAGTTTATATAAAGTAAATTCATTTTGTATAAAGTAAATTCGTTTTGTTAAGTAATGACATTCTCACACGTGAGAAATGAGAAATCTGACAATTATTAAATAAATTGAAAATTGTGTACATTACATCAGTACAGAGATGCTTAATAGGTAACCATGCTTTCATATTAAACTATATTTATAATTTTTATTTTGCTGGGATGAGTTAAAATAAGGAACCATAATGGCTGGGCTATTCAGAGAAGAAAATTGTAGACATAGAAAGCATGCCTGTTGACAAGGTAGTCTGTATGACAGAGTCTAAATGGATGAGATCACGGTATCATTTAAAACTTTTTTTGCATTTCACCAAACACTGGGAACAAAAAGCAAATAGTGTATAAGCAGGAACTGTTCTGGTAACCACCAGGATGTGTGAGCTAAATTGTGCAATTGTGAGTTATGGAAAAGTCCTCAGGGACAATAAATACATTTTTTAAAATGGAAGCATAAAATTGAGAACATTTTTAGTTAGGAACATTTTGAGGAGAACCCAAAATGGGCAATCTATTCTCCTCTTCATCCCATAGCAAACGATGTACCATGCAACCTACCTATGCCAATTTCAATGACCAGTGTCATGGGATGGAAATGCTAACAAAGATTGAGAATACAGGGTCTTGATGCTTACAGTAGAACACATTGAACCTGGTGCTATAAAGACGGAGAAATTGTAAAATTCCTCAAGAACCCTGAATGGGCATTCAATAAAGAGAGATTTGTCTGATAGCGTTTGGTTTCTGTGGCTTGTGCTTATGCGCTCGGGCTGCTAAGGGCAAGGTAGGTAAGCTGTTGGAAACCCCCGGCAGGCTTCAAGGGAGAAAGAGGAGACTCTTGTCTGTAAACTGTTAGTCTTGGAAACTCAGAGGGGCACTTCTACCCTGTCTCTTAGAATAGAAATCGACTCAAAAGCAGTGCGTTTGGTTTTGCATGTGTATTTTTAGTACATATATTTGGTGTTTGTTTGGTTATTCACTGAGCTTATGGGGCTAGGCTCATTGAAAACAAATGATGTCCTTTATCTGTGATTGTTGCTTGCCAGAACTTGAATACATTGGTACACTTTGATCTGATGACTAGGTGAGCAATTCAACCCCACCAACTGTAGTTAGGGAGAAAGTTGACTGTCTACTCCTGGAAAGATTAACGACCTCAGAAAACGTATGAACGGTCACCGTCTGTCAGAATGACTCCATGGCAATGGGTTCATTTTTGTTTTGTCTTTGCACCGTGTGTAAGGCCAACAGTCATTGAAGGGAGACAAAAGAGTCTTCATGGTTCTCATATTAGTTGGTATGATTCTACAGAGAGGATGCAAGTAACTAACTGTATTCACTTTAATTCCCAAAATAATTTTGAGTGGTTTAAATATTTGTGTAAAATAGATAAAATAGGAATGTGATAAAAAAAACATGTTTGGTAAAGAGAGAAGAAAAACAAATGTACAGAAATACCATAAAATAGAGAGGGAGAGGGCAAAGACAGAAATGTCAGCATCAAAAAGTTGCCCAGTTGCTTTCATTGGGCCCTAAATATGAGTGTACACCTTCTGGTAGTTAGTCATAGCAGTTTGTTTACTTAACCGAAAATGTCCCCAAGATAAAACCAGAAAGAACTTTCTCAGTAGATTAGTATCTGTAAATATAAGATAGCAGTTGATTCTTCACTTTTGCCAATAAAAGGCAAAAATAGTCATTGAATTCCACTTACCAAAATAATCTATTCTTTTGTAATTCAGAAATTACAGAAAAACTGAGGCAATGATAAGGCCATCGAGTGACAGAGAATTCCAAAGTAGAAACTCGGAATCACGTCCACATATCTATTCCCATGATTTGTCACTAATGGGCACATATTTGTGGTCTTATGATAAACATAGATCCTTAAGTGAGAAGAAATAAACAAAAAAATAACATTCATAACTTGAAGTGTGTTGTAGGTTGCCATCCAATGATACCTTCTAGCTTTTTGGGTGTTTGTTTTATATGACACCACGCTCAAGTATTCTGCACCTAAGCAGAATTTTTTTCTTCCCCTGCCTGATATTCCACAGATCATTTATAAACGTTTACAATGAATGACTGCTTGACATCTGTTTTGAATCAGATTTTCCCCTAATTTTTATGTATGCCCTCTTGTTCCATCATCTGCATTAAAATTCAAAAGCAGACATGCATGTTCCATTCCACATCGGGTTTTATCTTGTGTACTGCTGAACTATAAAATATATCTTTACTGCCTTGTTTTGCAGGTCTCCTCTGCAAGCATTTGCCTTCTTGGCATTTCTTCCATTTGCATTTGACCTGAAATCAGGCATCATTTTGGGTCCTTCTTTTGGCATGTCAATGGCTAAAGCATCTTGCTGTCAGAAAGCACTAATCAAGTTAGCAGGCGCAGAGAGGTCTGCGGATTCTCACTTCTCAGATTTGTAACACCTTCTCATTGTTCTCTCCGTACCTTTTTCTTATTTGGGTGGTGCATTAAAAATCAGTCCACTCTCCCATTAAAGCAACCTGATGTTTTGAAAATATGTCCGGTTGTATGTGGGGTGTGTTTTCCTTTTCAAAAGGGTAGATTCAACCCTCAGTGCTTGTTCATTCTTCCAGGATTGATAAAATTCTTACCCTGAATGGAAACATTATTTCCCAGTAAGGTACACTTTCCCGAGGCTTTGTTGGGAAACATCTGTGTGACATCATTTCTATCCTGGAAAGCAGCTTTCTCCAATCTCTGCCTGCTTGTGGCTTAGCTGAGGGATTCAGTTTAATTAAGACAGACATCAACCTGCTTTGAATTGCCAAATAGTGCTGCTCTGAATTCGTTAGTCTGCTCGTAAGAACTCTGGTTTTGCAGCACATCACGGAGGGATTAAAGATAGAATTTTATATAATCAGGGAATATCCTGTTATTTGGATTAGCAGATTTTGAGAAAATTTCCTAATTATTGAACTTGTGTTTTAGTACTCTATTGGAGCTAGTAGAGTATTACAGGTAGTTGAACAGTAATTAACTTAGCATCTACTGTTTTTAGCCATTATACAGATAAGCATATTATCCATATCTTGTGCCTCTAGAAGGAGGCCTACTGGCACCGTGATTAAGCATGTAGTTGATATATGGCTGAGTTCGAATGCTTACTGATTACAATCTTGGGAAGTCCTTTGGGAAATTCTATTCTGCTGTTTATGATTTCTTACTTGGAAATGATTCAACTGCATGAGTTTTTACTTTTCGAGATGTTGGATGATATGTTTTTCTTTTCTTTGAGTTTAGCATTGAATAAGAAAGAACATAGTGACAATTAAAAAAAAGTTCATTGTATTAAGGATGACCTTTACAAAGACCTTGAAATGAAATGAAGAGAAACTATTGACATAGTTTCATGTAACGATCTTTACTTGTTATCATTTAAATTTCAAGTTCTGTGATTCCAAACATGCTTTGTGGAAGAAAATTATCAAATATTTTTCAATATGTTTGTTTTTCTGCTCTCCTCCGCCCACCCAAACATCTGAAAATACATTTGTGTTTATAAAACTCATGATTTATAACTTAATACTATTTTGAGTGGTCAGATGAATTCAAGATATTTTATTTTGTTTTCTTTATGTTTGTATCAAGCTACTGTATTTGCCCAGGGAGACTTTTCTCATTGTTCTGGACTTGATGTTGGCAGTCAGTGGCAGTGGAAATTGCTCTCTTGATGGGTTGGAACATTAAACTGCAGTCCCTGAGGATGGAAAATAAATTATATTGGCATTTAATGCTAGTAAGGGGTAAAGCTATTAAACATTTAATCATATTCTCTTGGTGTACAAATCTCTCTATAAAACCAAATATATATTTGTCTATACTTATATAATTATATGTACAGATACATTTTTATAGTTTACTATGTAGTTTAGGAGAAAATATCACTTGAATTTTTACTTAATTTTAATATGTAACTCTTCTATTAATAGGTTTTTAAACATCTCTATATAGTCCTAGTCATCTTGCTGATTGATACAAAATATCAGGAACAAAGGATGTAGTGTAAAAATGATAACTTGTGAAGTATTTAGAAATTATCAATGAGTATTGAAGAGGTCAGCAAACTGTGGTCTCTGGACCAAATCTGATCTAGCAACTATTTTTATAAATAAAGACTTATTTTAACACAGTCTTTCCATTCGTATCCCTTTTCTAGGGGTGATTTTGCAGAGTGCAGAGAGAAGGAGTTGCGACATACGGACATGCAAAAGCTAAAATAGCTACTAGGCATCAACGAAGTTCACAGAGAAGAAGCACACAAGCTTGTGTGACCAAGTACTGAAAATAATAAAGTCCAAATTTGAAGGGGGGAACAAACGTTATCAGAGTTTAATTCTGAACATCTGGTTTTCAGAAGCTTCAGATGACAGTGGAAGCACAAAATTAATTTACAAGAAAGATCCCCACAGGGACTGAACCTCTGTGAATCCTTCTGATCGTAGTTCAGGGATATGAGCAGTCTTACAGTCAGACAGAGAGTATTTTAAGTCAATTATGCCAGATGTGGTTAGATTAACATGCAATACTTCATAATGTGATGGCCCTTTGGAGACATTGTAAAGATGTTTCCATTTTTAATATTTTCTGATTCTTTTTGCTGTTTTGTCCATTGTTTTTAGTTTCTTGTTTTTGTTTTATAGCATTTTCTGTAATGAAATATAGGATAGGTAACGCTACAGAGACAGGAACTGGAATAATAATTCCAGGGACGTGGAAGGGGAGGATGGATGGAAATAGGGCACTAACAATTAATTAGAAAAAGATGCTCTGTTATTGATTGTGGCGATGAGTTCACAATTTTTCTTTATATGAGAGAAGCATTTGATGATATGATATGTGATTAATATGCAAGCAATACTTTGTAAAGTGTGCCAATTCCTATTTTGTTGTTGTTAAGTACCGTAGAGTCAGTTTTGACCCATAGCCACACTGTGCGCAACAGAATAAAGCACTGCCCAATCCGGAGCCATCCTCGCCAATATTCCCATCACTGCTTCAGCCGTGTGTCAATCAGTCTCCTTGAGGGTGTTTTACTTTTTCACTCTCCTTTTACTTCACTAACCACGATGTCCTTTTCCAGGGACTAGACTCTCTTGACCCCATCTCCAAAATGCTGTAGGCAGAGTCTTCCCAGCTTTGCCTCTCAGGAGCACTCTGGCTGTACGTCATTCAAGGGAGATACGTTCATCCTTTTAGCAGTCTGTTGTAGCTTCAGTGTTCTTCTGCAGAACCACAATTCAAATGCAGGGATTTTCTTCTGTCTTTCGTACTCAGTGTTCAACTTTCACCGATGAGACAATTGAACACACCATGACTTGGATCAGGAACATTTTAGTCTTCAAAGTCACATCATTGTTTTACAATACAATGCAATGAACTCTTTTGAGCTACTGACTGCTGCTTCCATGAAGATTGATTACAGATTCAAACAAAATGAAATCCCTAACAATTTTTCCAAACTTTTCTCTAGCATCTGTTATCTCTATTGACACCACCATGATGTCATTTTTCGGTCAAGTATTGAGGATATTTCACTTCTTTGCATTGAGGTGTAATCCATACCGAAGGCTGCACTCCATGATCTTCATCAGCACATTCTTCAAATCCTCCTTATTTTCAGCAAGCAAGGTTTTGTCATCTGTCTATCACGGACTGTTAATAAACCTTCCTCAATCCTGATGTCACCTTCTCATTCATATTATCCAGCTTCTCTGCAGATTTGGTCAGCATTAAGATTGAATCACTGTGATGAAAGTCTGCAACCCTGACATACACCTTTCCTGATTTTTATGCATGAAGATTTCCTGGTTCTATTTGCACAGCTGCCTCTTGATCCTTGTACAAGTCCCTCATGAGCACAATGAATTTATCTAGAATTCCCATTCTTCTCAAGGTTATCCATGGTTTATCATGATGCAAATAATCAGGTACCTTGGCATAATTAATAACAACAAGTAAACATCTTTTGGGTATTCTCTACCTTGAGCAAGATACACCTGATATTAACAGTGATGTCCTTTGTTCCGCATCCTCTTCTGAATCTGGTAGCTCCCTATCAATATACTGCTACAATTGTGGTTGGATGACTTCAGCAACCTTTTACTGACATGTGATATCAGTGATATTGTTCTATAATTTGAGCATTCTGTTGAGTCATCTTTCTTTAGTATGGATACAAATATGGATCATTTTCAGCAGTTGTCCTCATAGCTCTCTTCCAAAATTTCCTTGCCTACTAAGCCAGTGCTTCCAGTGCTGGGTCAGCTTGTTGAAACATTTCAATTGATATTCCATCAGTTCTTAAAGCCTTGCTTTGGCTAATACTTTCAGTGTGGCTTGAACTTCTTCCTTCAGCATCTTATATGCTATTTCTTGGCATGATGGAATGTGGACTAGGTTTTTTTGCTACAATGGCTTTTTGTATTTTTTCCATCTTCTTTGGATGCTTCTTGCATCATTCCATATTTTGCCAGAGTATCTTTCATGATTGGAATTTGAACCTGGAGTTTTTCTCTTTGGTTCTTTCAGTTTAAAATAGGTTGAGCATGTTCTACTTTTTTTGTTTTCTAACTCTATTTTTTTGCACATTTCATTTTATTTCACTTTGTTTCTTGAGAAGTCCTTTGAGGTTTTTTTAAATTCAGCTCTTTGATTTCACTATTTCTTTCATTTTGTTTAGCTACTAATCTGATTTAAAGGCAAGTTTCAGAGTCTCTTCTGCCATCCACTTTGATGTTTTCGTCCTTTTATGTCTTTGTAATGACCTTTTAGAGCTTTCATGAATGATCATCTTGATGTCCTCCCACACTTATCAGGTCTCTGTCATCAGTCTTTAGTGTTTCAAGTCAATTCTTGAAATGTTCTTAAAATTCAAGGGTCTAGGATCAAAGTCATATTTTGGCTCTCTTAGACTTGTTTAAATTTTCTTAAGATTAAATATGAATTTACATATGAGCAATTGATAATCTGTTCTGGTCTATTTTTGTAGCTGCTGATAGTGAAGTCTCCAATGTCTTTTCCCACTGATGTAGTACACTTGATTATGTTACTGTGTATTCCCAAGGTATTTTCTATGAACAAGTTATTGTCCTTGCAAAATTCCATCATGCAATTTCCAGCTTCTTTTCTATCATCAGCGCCTTTTTGTTTCCAATTTTTGCATTCCAATGGCCAATAATTATCAGTGCATCTTGTTTGAATGTTTGATCAATCTCAGAACAAAGATGTTGGTAGATTTCTTCAATTACGTTAGCTTTTTTGGTTGTTGCATAAATTTGAATAATTATTTTACAGACTAGATTTCCTTGAAGTCAGATAGATATAATCCTATCACAGACAGCATTGTACTCCAAGATTGCTTTTGCCATGCCCTTTGTGACTATGCATGACAAGCCATTCCTTTGATGGTGTCATTCCAAGCATACGGTCATATGCTTTTCTTAATAAAAATGATCAATACCAGTCCATTTAATCTCACTAATACCTATGATACCAATCTTTATATGTTCACTTTCATTTTTCACTACTTCCAATTTTCCTAGATTCATACTTCACACATTCCAAATTCTGATCGTTATCAGATTTTTTTGAAGCTGTTTTTCCTTTATTGGAGTTGAGCCCCTTCAACAAATGAACCTCCTGAAGGTTTTCTCCCAGTGCTGTCACCCCACTCGAGTCACCAGGGCTAACACCACTTTGAGAAAGCAGCTCTTCGGTTAGAAGCTCCTCACACCTGAAGGGCCCCCTCGCTGGCACTGTCTCTGATAGTGTTCTGCTTCCATCCAATTGGCCTTCAGGATTGAACAATGTTTCAAAAAAACTTTGCAGGAAGCTTTCAGTGGATAGTTCTTCCAAAGGGAACACGATACTATGTTCATAGTCTGTATTTAGTTTCAAAACTCTGCTCAAACCTATCTACTTTGGTGGCCTTGCTGCTATTTGAAATAGCAGTGACATAGTTTCCAGGATCACAGTGGCACAGATGTCACTACAGTATGCCGAATTGACAAATAAGGTCTGGTCCCAAAGATTGTTCAATGTTTTGCTCTATACAACCTGTCAGGACTATGGTAAATGATCGGTCACTTTTGTTTCTCTTACACTATATAAGTATTTGACTGTCTTGGGCAAATAGCAACATACGTAGCTTACAAGGTGACTGATTTCATCTACATAAATTCATTTCACACTCTTTATAAATTTCTGTTGACACGGTAACCAAGACCTGATTCATCTAGATTTTTTTGTACTCAGTACATTATAAAAAACTGAAACAATAGTACTAGTACCTTTTGCAAAAATGATGCATTTATTGTCACCCTTATTAATGTACTATTGGACAGGTCTAATGTAACTCCATCTGTATCAATGAAAAATGAGATGCCAAATTCGTGTTTACTTAACAAAACTGACAAAGATTGTCAAAAATATTTTCATACACCTGCCATGCAAAACTATGTGAAAAATTAAATTGCACTATTCTTCATGTTTTGCTCTTATTTCACTCATTTCACAAGGCAGATGTCTACGTAACTTATATCACATAGTTAAGAATAACCTGAAAACAAAGTGATATCATGCCAGTAGGATAGTCAACTAATATTTTTAATTGATTGGGAGACCCAGTATAATAATAATTAGATGAATTATAATAATCACCAGGCCAACCATATCCTTGATGCTGGTTTTCTCGAGCTATCTATAATAGTGTACTCCTCTCAGAATTCTTGCCTTATGATCACCTTCATGAGCAAACTCTAACTTCTATTGTAGAAAACTTAGCAACTTTGCATGAATTCAAGATTTGTTGAACTATTTGCAATGCTTTAGTATATCTGTGCAAAGGCATTGATTCTATTTGACAAGTAGAGAATGAAATAAACTCTTCTGAGTATTGAAAAATGTTAAGGTTGACATATCTGTTGGTTGTCACTTTTGTCATCAATTTTCCCTAAGGAATACGATTTTTAACTTTGCTGACTGATTTAATTTATACCATGAATTACTTTTAAAATATGTTATACATATTAAAATAAATCTTATTTTGCAGGTATTTGAGGTTTCAAAATGCACTTTAGGTCTCAATTTTATCGATTTAATTGTGCTCCTGAATTATTTTAATTATAAGTTTCTTTTTATTTTCTGAATATAAATGTCAAATAATCATGATCACAGGAGACATTCAGTTCTCATTTGAGGTATATCAAGCACCTCAAATGAAAATAAACCAGGGTGTAGTTACTTATTTTACTGGTGCACAGAAGAATAATACATTCTCTAAATGATTTATGAGTTCTTCTGCCACGTAAGATCTGATGGTTAAAATGCGGCAAAATGAGGGAATTGGTTTTTTGGCTCAGCTCTTCAGGTAGTGCCAAGTGTAATATTGCATCAACAGGTGTTAACTCCAGAAGATGTGGGTAAAAAGAGTTGAAAAATAAATATATTCTATGTATTCTACTTGTAAAATCGCAACCATACCATAAAAGAAAACACGTGTGGTACCATGAGCTCACCTTGAATTACTGAACATGCCTGGCGCCTTTCTCCAGCATTTTTAAGTAAGGTCATGCAAGCTGACCTTAAACGTGTATGCATGTCAAGCCATTCCAATGATTAAATAGTGTCAGAAAATAAGAAACAATTAGTAGCCTATGAGAAAACACTGTTCTATAAACTTAGGACCTTGAATTAATCCGTGAGTAGATGAGTTTTAAAAATAATTAGGCTGGCACTGATGTACTTTTTCCCCTAAGTGTCTGAATCATATTAATCTTGTTGTCTGGATATAATTAGCCTATTATGACAAGACTGTGAGGTCATTAAGAAAATTAACATATTCCAGGTGCGTTATTCTACTGGCACAATGCCACGGTGGAAATGTGTCTATGCATCTGCAACCAAGAAAAATATAATTTAATTCAGATGTGCAAGATAAAACCCAGTTCAAAATTACTAGTGGCATTTCCCCCTATTGGTACCAAAACCCAAAACCTGAGCTTTTAATAGTATGTTCCAGTAATATCTTAAATCTATTCTGCAGATCTGGAGTTTTAGCTTCAATCAACATAATTAATGAACAACATAATACACTTTTAGCTTTTTTTTGTTGAGGGAACAAAAGTTAGGATTATGAGTCTATAAACAGTTATAAATATTTTTGTTGAAATTATTTATTCATCAGCTTATAATGTAAACTTTTGAGTACTTATTGTGTGTCATGTTATGTAGTTATGAGTAAGACATCTTCCAACTCCCTTTTGTACTTGCCTGATCTGGAAAATAAAATCAAATAGATAAATATTTGTTTAAATAATTCTAGTATGCCCAGTTATTTGATGGCTCTATTTTAGTTTAATGAGTAAATTGTTTATTTGAAACATTTTGGAACAGTTCTGAATATGCAAATTGGAAATTAGCAAATGCTATTTTGTTTGTGTTTCTTCTAGAAATCAAATACACACATTAAACTGTGTGCCATGCTTTAAAATTAAATTGTCAATGACTTCCTCAAAATATATTTTTAATGTGTTTAGTATTTGAAATGTCACTATTGAATTGTATTTCTCAATGTAAGTATTTTATGAGGATTCTTGTATGATATATTTTCTTGGTTTCTTAAATAAAAGAAGTAAATTGACATTTAAATGATAGTACACTGCTCCGGATTATATAAAAATAAGCCATGTTTTTATAGCATAAAATTTTTCCTAACAGAAGTATACATAAGAATGCCAAGTTTGAATATATTATACCCTCAATATATTATCTGTAGTTTTCTATAGCAAGCCTATTTTTAATTATTTTAAGTCACTTTTATCTGTTTAGTCTAATACTAGTGAATGGCAGTTGGAAAGAAAAAAGAAAAATATACAGTTGGAATTCAACTTTTACTAGATTACATTGGGGGAATTTTTTTACCTTTTAAAAACACAGGCGCCTTTTAAATTAGTATCTTTGCATCACAAGGCATTCATACATCTTATGAAAGCCTGAAAAATATGATTCAGAATTATAGTCTGGAATACTTCCTAACCCCTCTCATCTTAATATTCTTGATTAGTTCCATCAAATCCTGTTCTGTTTCTGCTTGATTTTCAGGGTAAAATAAATATTCTACTTAATATCAGCCAAACCTAGATGTTCATAAATTCCCTCACTTATTTTCATAAAACATAGTAAATGAGAGTTAGTCCTCAAATAAAAATTTTGTTACAAAATAATTTGGAAATTTTCTAATGATTCTATGTTACCATTTAAAATTATGTTTTAACACTAGGAGTTCTGTACTCAAATAGTTTCTTTTTATCCTTGAATTGACAGTCTATTAAAAACCTTACAATTATATATACCCAAACACATAGCTGTAGTCTTAGTGACATAGCTTGTGAAGCGTTCGCTAGCTAACTGGTCAACTGGCGGTTTGAACCCACCGGCTCCACAGGAGGAAGATGAAGCGGTATGCTTCCCTAAAGATTTACAGCTGCAGAAACCCTGTCGCGCACTTTCAGACTCATTATGGACTTTGTCCTCTGACTTTTAGGACTTTGTCCTTCAGAGTCACTATGCATTGAGATTGACTTGATGGCTGTGAGTTTGGTTTGGAATATATATGTGTGGAATATATATGTGTGTGCCCTCTGTGTATATGTATGGCTATATTGATCCCACATATCTATGTATACACATGTATTGGGTAAGTACGTAGGCAAAGGCATAAACCGATCTACAACACTGACTTCTATCCAGGGACTTTCTACTCGTTGACAGTCACTGAGTTTGGTTCTGATTTGGAGCAATCTTGTACCGAGGGTCCCAGCTTGGAAATTGTTACCAGGCCAAATAGCCTCACTTTTCCCCCTGGGTGGGGGTGGGGAGTGGAGTGCGGATGGGGTTGAAGCACTTTCCTCTTGGTTAGCAGTCAATGCTTACCAAACTATTCCACTGTGGCCCTGACAGCGTAGGTATGGATATCAACAGAAAACTCACTACAACTGAGTCTCCGACTTGGGACGCTATGGGATAGAATAACACAACTCCTATGAAACTATGAATTTTTCTGAGAGTAGTCAGCCTCCTCTTTCTCCTGCAGAGAGGCTGGTGGGTTCAAATGGCCACAGCCTGAAAAATCCTACTGAATCTCATGGAAAATTCCATTATCTTTTATTTCCCTTAGTCTATGAAAATTTTAAGACCTTTTATGTACTTGTCAATTGCTGTTGACTAGATCCTGACTCATGATGACTTCTTTTGTAAGGAAGAATAGCTCAGTTGGGGTTTTAAGGCTGTGATAACACAGGAGCACATAGCAAGGCATGTTTAACGATGTATTAGTAGGTTGTTTCAAACTGGAAGCTTTGGCTACTAATTGAGCATTGCTCTTAGTGTGCCACTGTACTTCTCCCACAGTCTTCTTTTTTGCTGGATTAGGAAACTCATCGCAATGGTTACACAGAATGCACAGACAATGGTCATGAGTGTGGGGTTTATTATGAGGGTAACCGCCTCCAATCCAGGTGAGAAATGCTCAGGATACAGCTGTTCAGTCAGGATGTATTTCAAAACTCTGTTAGCACTGCTGATATATGCCCTAAAAGTTGGAATGCAAAACTTGGAAACAAAGAGGAAGGGGCAATCATTGACAAATATGACCTTGGTGATAGAAATGAAGCTGGAGATCACATGATAGATTTTTTGCAAGACCACTTCATTGAAAATACCTTTTTATTAACAACATAAATTGCAACAACACATATGAAGTTCTCCAGATGGAATATACTGAAATAAAATTGACTATATTTGTGGGAGGAGACAATGAGTAATCTCATCAGTGGCCAAAATGAGCCACAGGATGACTGTGAAACACACCATCAATTGCTCATCTGCAAGTTCAGGTGGAAATTGAAGAAAATGAAAGCAAGTTTACAAGAAGCAAAAGATCTTCAATATATCCTACCTGAAATTTGAGACCACCTCAAGAATAGATATGACTCACTGAACTATATCATACATGATCAAGAAAGAAAAAAATCATTAAAAAGACAGTTAAGAATGAATAGATCAAAATGGATGTCAGAAGAGATGCTGAAACATGCTATTGAATTTGAAATAGCTAAAGAAATAATGATACAAAAGAGCTGAATGGAAAATTTCAAAAAGCAGCTCGAGACAACAAAATAGATATTATCATGAAATGTGCAAAGACCTGAGTTAGAAAGTGATCAAGGTAGAGCCTAGTTAGCATGTCTTGAGTGGACAGAACTGAAGACAAAAAATGCAAGCCTCAAGTTGCAATATTGAAATATTCTGTTGGCAAAATATCAAACAATACAAGAAACATCAAACAAAGATAGAAGGCATACCCAGCCACTGTTCCAAAAAGAACTGGTTAATATTCATCCACTTCAAGGGGTAGCATGTGATCAGGTATAGATGATAAAGAAATCGATGCTATACTGACGGTATTAGCAACAAGCAAGGCTCCAAGAACTGACATAACAACAATTGGAATACTTCAACAATTTTCTTCTTCTTGTCGCTGTTGTTCATAATTTTATTGGGAAATCTTACAGATATCATAATTTCCATAATTCAAATAGATCACACATACTTGTACAATTGCTACTACACTCAGTCCCAAAACATTTATTTTCTTCCTGAATTCCTCGACATCAGCTCCCCATTATTCCCTTTCTCCCCACCTTTCCCCCGAGGAATCCCTATTGTTGTTGGTATATATTTTTATTGTTGTTCTATTGTTATGTGTGTATACTGTATCTTAACGAATCCAATATATCCATTCACCAACAATCTTGTGAAGCACTGGAAACACTCATTCACCCATGAAGTAATTTGGAAACAGCTAGTTGGACAACTGACTGGAAGCGATACACATTTATACCCATTTCAAAAAACACACAAAAAGTGACCAAACCAAATGCACAAATTACCAAACAGTGTCACTAACATCATCTGCAAGTAAAATTTTGCTGAAGATTATTGAACAATATTTTACTCAGGACAGGAAGCTTACAGAAATTCAAGCCAGATTCAGAAGAGAACATGGAGCAAGGGCTATCATTGCTGACATTTTGTGTGAAAGCAGAAAATAGCAGAAAGATATTTACTTGTGTTTTATTGGCTATGGAATGGCAATGGACTATGTGGTCCTAATGATCTATGGATGCCTTTGAAGAAGAGTGGGAATTCTAAAATATTTCATCATACTCATAGAGATCCTGTACATGTAAGAAGAGACAGGTGGGCAAATAGAGCAGGGGTTTAAAATTAACAATGTGTGCATTAATATTCTAACCTTTCCCATACTAATTCAATCTCTGTATTGAGAAAATAATTTGAGTAACTGGGACAGTATTAATAATAACACAGAGTCCAAAACTTTGGTAACGAAATAGAGGAGGACTTGAAGCACTTGCTAATGGAGACCATGCACTGCAGCCTTCAGTATGAATTATAACTCAATTGAAAGACAACCAAAATCCTTACAAGTGGACTGCTAGGTAAGATAATGATACGTGGAGAACAGACTGAAGTTGTCAAGGGTTTCATCGTGCTTGGATCCATAATCAATGCTCCTGGAAGAAATAGTCAAGAAATCAGATTATATATTGCATCTGACATATCTACTGCACAAGCCCTGTTTGAAGTGTGGAAGAGCGTGTCATTGTGAGGACTCGGGTATGGCTGGCCACGATCTTTTCAATCACCTCGCAAGCACAACTTTCCATCGCCTTCTACAGACAATGACGAAGGAAGACCTATGCATTATGGTGATTATGAATAAGATTGAAAATACCATGGACTTCCAAAAGAACAAATAAATCTTTCTTAGAAGAACAACAGCCAGAAAGTTCCTTAAAAACTAGGATTTTGAGACTTCAGTCATGTTACCAGGAGAAGGCGGGAAGGGGACCTTATGCGTGGAAGGAGGTGAGTGAAAAAGAGACCACCAAAGAGATAGAGGACACAGTGGTTACAAGGGGCTCAAGCCTAACAGGATGACGACTGGGGCAGCACCAGGGAGTGTTTCCATCGGCTGCACACAGGGTCCTTAGGAGTCAGAACTCACGTAAAGGCACCTACCAAGAACAGCAACCATAAATGACCACTCTTCTCTCAGCCTCAACCCACAGGCGCTCAGTTCCGGCTCAGTAAGTCCGCAGACTCAGCTCCCCTGAATGAACTGCCCAAAGGTGCATGACTTCACAGAGCATTCTTTTGCCTAGAAGCTTTCTGTCTCTCGTCTTCGGTGGGCTGGGCAGTCCTCCGCTTGTCTCATACTCTGTTTCTGGTTCTGTTGCTGACCTTCTGTCGCTCTGATGTCAAAGTGATCTCCTTGATCAAGTTGATTCCTTGCACAGGGATCTCTGGGTCCAGGGATGCGCTCCACTCTGGGATCTTGCTGGTAGTGACATCCCTCCTCGCTGCTTCTGAGATGGCTAATTTTATACCCAAGAGGATGTGAAACACAATTAACCTTGTTAATAATACCCAACAGCCTGATCCTGACCGTGTCTTTCCCCACTTTCTCGTACCTAGGTTCGACAGGAAAGGGCACTTCACGGGGAGTTACAGAAAGCATGGCTAGAAGAGTCATGCTAGACAACGAAGTGTACTATCAGCACTTAGCGGTCTGTGCCATGCAGGGATTCCACATCCGTAACTCTGACTCGTCAGTGCTTTGAAATGGAAGGTCAAGGTTGTGATTTGTTTGCGTAAATGCCTCTGCAACTATGAGGAACTCCAAAAAGTTGATGGAAAACTCACATGCGAAGTTAATAGGAAATTTCCACGAATATTTTGAAGACCTCTCATATTTACAAAATCTTAAGGATGTGAAAATTAAATATTCCTGTAGTGTACCATAAAAAATGATATGATAGAGAACCAAGAAACTCAGGATGAAAGGCAATGCATTTGAAGAATGGGGATCTCAATTTATTCATGCTGTCCCTGATGTCCAGGTTATTAAAGTTGAACCAAAGGAACATGTGGCAAGTTGCACTTCCTGAGATACATCAGCTTATGCACTAAATTGATTTATAAATGACTTTTTCTTAGTCTTTATACTTCAAAAACAAAAGTGTATGTAAAACTTAAAAAAAAGAAATAAAAGAAAGCAATAAACAACTCTTGGGACCGATTATCAGTACCTATGCAGTTCTTAGTCAAATATAGTTATGATTTGCCTATGACACAAGGACTTAGAGACACCAGAATTCTTTTTCTTTTTAGTCCCATTTAAAACGAAAGTGAGAAATGGTAGGGAATTCATGTTTATTGAACACAGCTTGTGAACATCCCTAAAGGAGTTCTGGTGGGGTCGTCCTGGGTTATGGGTCCCGCAGCTAAAGGCACATCAGCCTTTCCATGGGAGAAGGAGGTAGCTTTGGACTCCTGTAAAGAGTTAAAGCCTTGTACACTCACAGGGATAGTTCTACACAGTCCACCGCTGTGAGTAGGATTCAATTCAGTGGCAGTGAGTTTGATTTTGGAAAGGAAATCAGGCCTGGGCACAGTTGGTGGCTTCATTTGCTCAATCAAGATTCCTGACTACCCTAGCTTGTGGGAAAAGACTACTAGTTGGCTGAGATGCAGTTACCTAGATATGCACGTTCTTGTGAAATTGATAATTGAGTCATGGGTAACATTTGTTTTAGTTTTCTGAAAGGCTAAATAAACTCAAATAAAAAATGCTTTCACCATTTAGATGGGAAAAACCCAAACCCCAAATAAGCACCTGCACACTATTAGCACTCTTTATTTACTAAAGCAGATCCTTCTGGAAGATTTTATGCCCAATATATTTGTATCTGATTAAAATTTACTTTGATATACTATAGATTTTATGATTGTATTCTTGTTATTTCAGTATTAAACATTTATTCAATAGGTTTAATTTTGCACATATGTTTTAGCTATAATTTTCTTTCTCTGTCATCTCAAACTTCTGTAATTTAAAAAAATTATGTAAGTTGGAGTCTTTGACTAATATGTTTTCATTTTAATATCTGGTTTACATATCTTAATTCTGAAGAAATTTTTTTGTTAAAAGTTTTCACTGTCCAGATTTGAAAGAAATCATAAAAATAGCATAAATCATTCATAATGTGCTAAGAAGCATATCTTTTCTGGTCTTGCCTACCCAGATAGATTAATATCATGTCCTATGCCTTTGAAAATGGTTCAAATTGACACTAAGATTTCTTTCTTTGTATATCCACAGGTACCTTGGGAAAACAAAAGCTTCTATAGGAAAGCATATGCATAGTATGCAGCGGTGGGTTATGAAATCATTTTTAAAGTTACAGTAAAAGCACATCTCTAGAGAGATCTGGAATTTTCCCCCTGCCAACATATATGATAACGTATTTTATATACTTTCTCTGTTATGCAATGACTTGTTCTTGCCCTCAGGCTGATTAGGACTCCTGTTGACCCCAGGTATGCAGAGCAGAACTGCTCCACAGGGTTGCCAAGGCCATGACCTTGCAGAAGCAGGCTGACATGCCTATCTGCCAAAGCACCTCTGGGTGGAGTTGAACTGCTCAACTTTCAGATCATAGCTGAGGATCAAACTGTTTGCCTCACTGGAAACTCCTTTTCTAAAGTGATGTTCTTGTTTTGTGCTGTGTCTTCTTGACTCTGTATGACAGAGCACAATTGCCCTCGTGTGCTTTCTAGTCTTCAGGAGGGCAGGTCACAAGGTCGTTTCCCCTCTGTAGCTATTGGTGGCATTGAACTGCAGGCACATCGCTTAGCAGCTGAGTCTTGTGTCATTGTGCACCACGGTTTCCTCTGACTGATCAACTGTCCAGGTTTTGTCCAAAGCAGACCACTTTGTTGTTGGCACAATGTTTCTCTTGCAAGAATTGGCAGGAGATAAATTTTACCAGAAGGCGTTACATCAATGGTCAGTTATTTCGTTTTTCACTTGAAAGTTTAAATGTGTATACACATATCAGAGTAAGTACAAAGTTATGTTACAAAATCATAGACATTTTATTAAAAATATGAATCAATCACTTATCAACATATCCTCCATCAACATCTATACACTTCTGAAGGTGCTGTTTCTATCTCTCTGTCTCACCTTTCAGAGGGACTCAAATTGTGTTCTTTTGAAATGTTCTCTGAGTTTGGTGAATGAAAAGATGAATTCAGGAGCAAGATCTGGGCTGAAGGGTAGATATGGCAAGGGTTCCCAACAAAATTCTTGTAGGACAGACAGGCTACCTTTAAAAAATGAACAGCTGTGTTGTAATAGGAAAAACAAAATTGCTTAGTTCAACTTTCTTTTGTCTCATTAACACAATTTTCCAATTTATCCAAACTTCTTAATTAAGCCCCCATCATTACCTTGTGTACTTTGAAAAAATCCATGAATAACCCATTGGCATTCTAAAAAGCAACCCCCACAACCCTCTGAGCTGGATTATTTTCATTAAATTTAAATGTCCCAGAAGATCCCATGGAAAGGTTGATTTGATCTTTCATTTGAAGGCACTTTAAGGAGACTAAGGCAAGCCTATTACTGGCAGAACTTGTCTTCAGTCATCTACTCGTGGCAGAGACATGTCTTAACATCTTTTGTTTGGGGGTAAACATGTAAAAATATGAACTGTAACACAAGCAACAATACATTTTTACTTATATGTGTACAAAACATATAGATATGCCTATATTTGGATATATATGTTTATGTATTTGATTACATCCAGTGGCGTATGTTTACTATGTCTCTGAACACGCATGTTGGAGTACTGACCTTATGCCTATAGATGAAATCACGTTTAAGAATAAGGTTTTCTTTGTTGCATTAATGAATACATATTGATGTAAGGCATGCCCTAAACCTAATCCTTTCTAAGTGATACAAGGAGCAGTAGAGAGACACAGAAATAAGAGAGACCCTGTGGGGGAAGATAGATGCCGTTTATGATCCCCAATGATGGAGGGCTGCTAAGGTAAGGGTCTGCGCTAAAGTTAATGAAAAGAGAAATCCTTTCCCATAGCCAGTGCCTGATCTCAGGTTTCCTGTCTTCTGCACTGCAGGAAAACACATTTCTCTTCTGTAAAGACGCTGAATTGAACTATGGTGTTTCTGTTGCAGCACCAGTAAGAAATTAAGACAGCAAGATATGACTTCACATGAACTATCTATCTGTGCTTCATCATCATCTCTCTCCCCCGTTCTCCTCTCTCTCCATATATATGTATGTGTATGTGTGTATATATATATATATATATCTATATATACACACATGTATACATGGATATATATATATGCTGAAAAAGTCCCTGGAAAAGTGGCATTAAAAGACAATTACATTTTTCATGAAATATTTGGTATGTGTGTGTACATAGCCTAGTACAAACCCTTCAGTAGGGCATTGGGCTCCTAACCACAAGGTCAATAGTTCTTTGAACACATCAGCTGTTTCGTATGAGAAAGATGGTAGTTTAGAACTGCTGACCTTGTGATTATGAGCCCCATGCATTTGCACAGAGTTGTGCATTATGTAAACCTCTAAGATTCTCCCTTTCCAGACTCACAAATAAATATGTTTTCTTTCTCAGGATTCCTGCATCATATGCTTGGCAGATTTTGTCCACAATTGGTGAATCGCACACAACTGTGATTTAATCTCTTTAAAGTTTTCTTTAGAAGAAGTGTGACCTGGTTTGTTAAATTAACATTCACATTTCCATTCTAATGATTTCTATCAATTTGTGATTACTTTTTAAGGACCTCTTAGTTTTCTTTTCTTTTATTAAATCTGTGAAATGGGATTAATATAACTCATACATCCTAGATAACGTGAGGATTTTTCTCACTACAGACTTAATGCTGTAGAAAAATTCATTTGCATCTTTATTTTCTACAACTAGTGAAGACCGGTCTCTAACTATTCCCCATGCTTTGATCTTGTTCATTGACAAACTGGTTTTCCGGGACTACATTGTTTTCTTTTTCTTTGTTTTTGTTCGCACACTTAAATTTGCTTTATTTGGGATTATTTGGGTTCACTGCTAGTTTCATGACAGCTAAAGGACTGTGGTAGTGACCTCCCGATTCTACTGTGTCTGTAATAGCTTCCATTCTGTGCTTCCTGAATCCCTCTCAATGCTCATGCTGAAAGAAGCTTTATTAAGAACAGGCAGATTTGATTTCTTGGAACGATTCCTGGGAACATTGTCACATGAATTTTACCAAGGTCTGTATCTGATAAACAAGGCCTTTATTCATATTCAAGCAAGAAGATGAGTAAGCTGGCCCAGCTGGAAAACAGGCCAGCAGCACACACAACAATAAGTCCTTCTAGTAGTCAGCCCACCACCGTGGCGGATTAGTTCTCTCTGATGAGCTGTGGCAAATGGTGTCACTAAACTTAGGATTTACCCAGCAAGCAATGCTTTGCAGGTATGACCCTGTTGTTAAGGGAATAGGATCTAAATCAATCCAAATCCACTGGCATGAATGTTATTCCAACTTTTAGTGACCTACTAGGACAGAGTAGAACTGGCCCAGAGCACGTCCAAGTCTGTCAACCTTTCCTGAAGCGACCTGCCACATCTTTCCCCATGATATGGACTTTTTGCTCTTGTGCCACCAGCGTTCCCATATGGAGTAAGACTTTGAAAATTCAACTTACATTTTAGGCTTTACTAGAGAACTGTCTTCTTTTTCACAGTTTACATGAGGACAGGAATCTTAAGTCTGAAGGGGGAAAATAGTTACCCATTTGAATAATGTAATAAGTGCCTCTGAATTTATCAGTAGAAAGTGTTAAACTAGTGTGTGCTCTGCTGTTTATTAGGCAAGGTTTTCTAGAAAAAACAAAACCAGGACACTTATGAATATATATATATATATATATATATATATATATATATATATATATATATATATATATATATACATATATGGATAGGTTTACATAGTGATAAGGAAAATAACAGTCTATGAGTCCACACAGTCGTACAGGGGTTCAGTTCAATTCACTTTTGTGGAACAGTTAATATATGGAGGGTCCTTCAACTCTCAGGGCTGCTGGTCCAAGTTCAAGGAAGCAGACACAGTCTGCCCTCAGGCATGACAAGCAGGGTGGGACAGCAGCAGCAGGAAGATGAGAAGCTAAGGGGTAACGCAGCAGTCCAGATGGATTCTCAAGAAGTGTGGAGAAGCAGGTCTCAAGGGAAATGGAACCTCAAGCTCTACTGGTGTGTGGCCAGCAGTCACGACCACAGGTTCCCTTGGCCCACAGCGGTGCAACACACGGGTGAGGGTGAGGCACAGGACTGTCATGGGCAGCAGAATGGTGGTCTGGTTACCAGGGGGAAAGAGATAGGGAGCCAGCCTTAGAAAGTCATTTATCTCGTCACCCTCCAATCAAGCTTTGACTTGATGAAACTCTGTCCACATGTACCTATGGAAGCCGAGTTGGCAAAATAATCCTATCACGTGCTATATGCTTTCAATAAGAAAGTAACTTTCAAAAAATTATAGACTTAGTACTATCTCATTATAATGAATAGATTAAATTCTAGGAGAAGTTGGAGTCTAGACAGATTACTTAGAAAAAATCTAACATTTTAATAGACAATAAGTTCCACTACATAATAAGTCTATAATTTACTAAATCTGAGTGTCTTTTAGAATATTTTGAACAATGTTAGTTAATACTACCACTGTATATACATGTACACATATGTATATCTATCTCTATCTATCCAATTATTTTACAATTACGGATATACTTGATTCATATACTTAATTTTGAAAATTAATGCTCATTAGCTATCGTGCTATGTAATAAAATGAAATAACAGCTTTAAGGGCATCTTGATATCAGTAAAATTTAAATATATAGTTTATAGAAATGCTTTACCTGAGTCTTTTGGTCAAATTAAAATTTTCTTTGATTATTGTGAGTACATATGCTGCCTTCAATTAATTACAAAATTGGGCTAGGAATGTTGAAATGGTTGCTGGTAATCCTAATACCAAAACTTACTGCCATCGAGTCAATTCTGTCTCATGGTGAACTATATATAGGGTTTCATAGGCTATCAATTATTTATGGAGCAGACAGCTTCCTCTTTCTCCCAAGGAGAGGTGGGTTGGAACTATTGACCTGGCAGTTGTAGTCAGCCCTTATTCTACAACAGCACCAGGCATCCTTGCAATGCTAATAAACCCACTGTACAGAATACAGCTAATTCAAGACTTTATGCAGTTCTCTTCTGTAGCACAGGTAGTTTCCATGAGTAGGAATTAACAAAGCCAATCTATTTTTCAAACATCTTTAGATGTATCATATATCTTTAGATTTATCTTATTTTGTAATTAATAATATAGTTAAAACATTCAATTCAAAAACATAAACTAAAAATCAGACAAATCAGAGGTATATCACAGTACTGGGCAAGATTTACTATCAGAAAAATAGCAATACTTGAAAATAAATGGATGATACTTCTTTTTTGAATTTATATGAGAAATAAATGCTTTAGAATCATTAAGAAAGGAGACTATTAAAGGTTATACGTTATCGCTTTTGTTTTTATGTAATAATAGTGCATGTGTCATTCACACATACACCTCCCACCCTTTATGGGGAAACCCTTGGCTATTATTTTCACAAGTACACTATATCAGTTTTCTTTTTTCACACATTGCTGACTTCTATTTCTTTTCTTTTCCCTGTCTAACAGAGCTTATTTTACATCTTTGTCTTGGTGCCTGTTGATGCAGAGGTTTGGCTCCCAGCAACAGATCCTCAACCAGCCTGCTCTCAAATTTCCAAAGCACCTCTTCTCTCAGCACGGTTCTGTCTCTGCTCAGCAAACTGCTTTGCCAAATGCCAGTGAATTTGGTTTTTGGTTCAATATTCCGCACCAACACCACAACTCAAAGGCATCAATTTGTAATTGTTTTCTCTTGTCCAGTTTTTGCATGATTATAAAGTGATCGAAAATACCATGGTTTGGATCAGAACACTTTAATCTTTAAAGTGACAACTTTGCCTTTCAACATCTTATGGTTATTCTTCCATATAGGAGAGAAGAATTCTGCCATTGAACCAACAATGCTTCCATAACACTACCCACCACCAAAGATTGATTAGATGAAAAAGAATGTGCCATCTGAAGTGGACAAAGGCTTATTAACATCCTGCATTATTCAGATTATACAGGCTTTCATGCTGAAGCACTTGCTGATGGCGATCCAGGATGGCAGCCTTTGGCATGGATTGCAACTCCTTGTAAAGAAAAAGAAACCCTCACCGCTGAACCAGTAAGCGACATCATGAAAAATGGAGAAAAGACTGCAGTTGTCCAGGATTTCATCTTGCTCGGATCGACAAGTGTTGAAAGCCCAACCCAGCCCTCTATGTCACCAAGACTCCTCTTCCCAACACTAGTGAGCTTTAAATGTAGGCGTAAACCAGAAATTGTTTAGATTATTGGCCATTTCCCCAGGCTGGTGATCGTGGGAATCTGCCCATAGACTTTCCACCATAGGCAGTGTAATTAACTGAGGGCCCATGCTATTGTGTATTTGTACAGAGGCCACACATGGCTGCTGTGACAGACTGGCTCCTGACAGGCATGGGACTCTTCTGATGTGTATGCCTGACTTGAGGACTACGGAACCTTTCTTAACTACCGTATACATGTGAGTATAAGCCCACCAAATATTAGGCAAGGCACTAATTTTACCACAAAAACTGCATCAAAATGTGCTGAAAAACTCTGCTTATACACGAGCATATATGGTACATGGCATGTGAAGCGGTTTCTCCTCAACCTTCCATCTTTCATTCACTTTGGGTCCGTCTTTCATTAGATCCGATACTCTTCTGGACTCACAGGGCTCCCTCTCAATTTCCTCATGTAGGAATATTTTTCTTCATAAAACTTTTCATATTTTATAAATCTATTTTGGATCTGCTTCTAGGAAACCTAGACTAATATTGTCCTTCATTTCAATAAAATTGCAGATTAGGGTTGTCTCATAAAGGTCTAACACAAATAGGATTTTTGAGTACTTTTAATTTACATGACCTTTAAAGTAATTATTTCAGGTGGGAGTTTTAAGCCTTTTCTCATTCTCTGAAGGAATCTAATTACATCCTTGAAATGGCAAATATCACTCATGATTACATGCTTTGGCTCAGAATCACAGATTCTATCTTTGTGCCTTTTATAAAAGTATAGGTCTATGTCTTTCATAATTAACTATTAAAGCCATCATCAAATTTTATTGTATATAATTGAGCTTACATAGTTTTAAGTTACATTGATGGTATTAGAGGGTCTTAAGAAAACTTTTCTGAAATTGAAGGTTGGTCTGTTAGATCTCATTAATCTTCTCAAAAGGATGCCAGGTTAGCACTCTATCTAATAGGTCCTTGGTGGAGGTGGGGATGCCAATGTAGATTTAATTCGAAACAAATGTTAATATTTTTACATCTTCTCTCCCCCTAATTAAATGAAAAAAACATATTTTGTATGATGCATCTATAATTCTCAGAGGAATTTTGAACAATTTTTTAAAAATCTCCTGTTCCTAAAGTTTCTGTACTGTCAGTAAAGTAACCTGAATTCTCTTTTCTTTTCAGAATAAGTGTTGAAATGCAGTGGTAGTTCAAATAGTTTTAAGGGCATATAACATTAGAAAAACCCTTACTATCATTAGGTCAAAGAAAGAAAACCATGAATCAGAAAGAACTGTTGAAGGTAGTTTTAGTTTTGTAGGATCCCTAGTGGTAGAGTTAGGCAAGAATTAGATTGTTAACCGCAAATAAGTGGTTCAAATGCACTATCCTCTCGTGGGATTAAGATGAAACTGTCTGCTCATGTCAAGGCTTACTACCATGGAAACCCTTTACACAGGGTCAGCAAGAGTAGGAATTGACTTGGTGCCAGTGAGACTATCAATGTGTGAATCTTAACTATATCAATGCTGATCATTAGCAAATAGGAAACAGTAAAATGAGAACTCTATCTTATGATTTGGAAGAGAGATGAGGCTTATTCTTCACAATTAGTTGTTAACTTCCCTAAATTATGATACATGGTGTAAAGGAGAATGAGCATATTTAAGGCCAACCATTCAACAATGCAATTATGACCTTATGCTGGAGAAATGTGATATCTGAAATATTCTTCATATTAATAGATTATTGATTACTATGAGCTGACTACTTACTAACATGTAAATTACTTTAAAGATAAAAGTTTTAATAAAGAAATTATGCGGTTCCTATTTCTCTTCATGTTTTTTGATGTTTGGATTATCATTACTAATGTAGTGCCCGTGGAGAGTGGGCACCTCAGAAAGACTCTCGGCTTAAATTGTGGACCCTGTGGGTGCTGCTTGCCTTACCTTTCCTCTCGACTTGGCTGTTTTTCACCAAGCTGTTATGTGAAACCTGTATGGCAGGTTCACCTTCCTCAGGGAAAATTTATCTTAGTTCCTTGATGTTAAACCTCTTTCATTATCTTTCCCTTTATGATACTTCAATCTCTTATCTCTATAGGCAGACCTTAGTCCTTCTCTACTGCCAAAGAGTATATACTACTTCCAAAACATAGATGCCAAATTTCTTACTTTTTGATAATTTTACTAGCATTCTAGCTCACTTTTAGTATCCTCACTCCACAAATACATTTATGTACCTCACTACTGGCATGCAGATAGCCCATAACTAAAATTACTTCAACTCATGCACATAGATTTCTATACCATTCCATTTATCATTTACTGATCCTGGTTAAACTTATTCCTCTGCTCAATATCTGCAACCAACACTGAAAACAACAACGAATCAGACAACCAAACAAGAAAACCATATACTGATAAATTTTTTCATAAATGTGAGGCTTTCATTCAGCTCTGTCCTATGGTCTTATTACATTTTTTTTAGTATTGTTTTCCTCCTGTAATTCAAGACAGCTATTTCATGTGTTTCCTTTATTCTCCTGCCTTTAATACTCATTTATTGCTATGCATTATTAGCTAATAAATCAACCATAAGAGCAAAATATCACCTCAACTAATCATCCTCTAGTTTCCCAAATGCTTGCATTTGTGCTCACATTCTCATGTCCCATCACAATGAACAAACTCACTGCCTCCAAGGCCAAAACTAAATCTATGTTAGGCTTCCACCAGCTTGCTCTAGGATTGTACTCTTGAATTAGCTTTTCATCACCTGTATTATAAATTGTACATTATTAATCACCTTCCCCACCTCCTAGGCTTCTAAAATTGATGGTGAGGAGAGTATAGCATTCCTGGTCGTGTTCGGTAGATTGAAATGTATCTAAGAGGAATCACAGAGAAGTATACCAAGGGTTAACATTATTGTGGGGCAGGAGAAAAGAAAAAAGTAAGAGGAAAGAAGAAAAAAGTAATAATTATAGAGTTATAAATACAAATATATGTAAATATAAATATAGGTGTATTTCTCTCTCTTTCTCTCTCTATCTATCTCTCCATTTCTCTCTCTCTCTCTCTGTGTATTTAGGTCTTTCCTTAAAACTTACCTCGGTACAAGAATGCTTTTTTCTTATAATGGGGCACAGTATGATATGCACTTTCTCAACACAATTGCTGAAGACAAAACGGGTGCATAAGCAAAGGTGGTGAAGAAAGCTGATGGTGCCTGGCTATTAAATGATACAGTGTCTGGGGTCTTAAAGGGTTGAAGTTAAACAAGCAGCACACTAGCAGGGAAGCAACAAAGCCTACATGGAAGAAGCACACCAGTCTGTGTGATCATGAGTTTTCAATGGGTATAGGTATCATAAATTCAAAAACAAGGAATCAAATTGACATGAAGGAGCATAGAAAAAGTGGAGACTCAAAACTCATCTATAAGACAATTGGACAGTCCCTCACAGAAGGGCCACACCGGAGGGACTCCAGGGTATAGTATAGCACTGAAAACATACATCCAGGGTACAGTATAGCACTGAAAACACACATAACTATCCTCTAGTTCTTTAATATCTCCTCCCCCTACTACTATGCTCTTAGTTTTACCTCATTAATCTCATGAGGTAAGTTCATTTGTATAATTAAGATCATTCAATGCATGAAATACAAGATAGATAGGCCCTTCAGAAATAGTAATGGTGTAATGATTCCCTGAGGTTAAAGGAATAAAGGGAGGGAGAAGAGGGAAGGGGGAACCAATTGCATTAATGATTGTACCACCCCACTTGAGAATGAACAACAGAATTGTAGGTGAGCAAATACATTGGATGGTATAAGATATGGCAAAATAAATAAATAATAATAATATATAATAAAATAATAAGGTTTCTGGGGGTAATGTAGGGGAGCGAGAGGATAAAGAGGAGCTGATATCAAAGAGTTCAAGAAAGAAAATGTTTTGAAACGGATGATGACAGCAACTATACAATTATTCTTGATCTTATTGAATTATTGATTGCTATAATATCAGTAAGAGCTCCCAATGAAATGATTAAAACTAAAGTAAAAAGCATTTTTAGAACAGAATTTATACTAATTGGGGAAGCAGAATAAGAATTATGGAATAAAAGCTCACTTATGGGAATCATAGGATCATAGGAAGACAAAGTTGGAAATAAAGGTTCACAAAATGGAATTGGAGGATCACAGAAAAGTCACCATTTCTCTCCTGAAGGAAAAGTCAGAGCATTCAAGATTTCTGGAAAGCCAGGCCTGACCATTTGCTAGCATGGGGGTCTTAAGAAGAGTCCATGGAGAAGTCTGTGGAGGACTCTGTTCTGGGCCTAGCAATGGGTCTGGGATTGTTCTTGGTCCACAGGATTGACAGTGGGGAAGGGAAAAAAACACATGGGATGAGAAGAAAATAAAGACAATGTGGAACAGGCTAGCAAGTTCTGCATCTGTCTATCACTACAACTCGTCCTGCTAACCATGAGAGAGTGGCCTGCAGGTGGCTACTTCATTTCTTATGTAAATTTTTTTGCCCTTTCTAAACCAAAACCATACAGAGAAGGAATTTTGCAAAGTCCGGTTAAAGGTTATTCAATCACCGTATTATGTAAACACCACAAAACTTTTGTAATAACCTACTCATTTTCCATGATTTCCTTAATTAATTTGTAGAAGGATGTTACACAACCATGCCATTAAGTTAATTCCTGTAAAGTTAACTCCTGCTAACTCCCATGAACTTACAGCTACAAATACAATGATAATTTATAATTGTGATATTAATTGCAATTGTTATTTGAAATTATATTAAATCAATTTCCACTGTAATTAAAGCAACTCTTGAAATAATTTTCCTCTTGTATCTGAGACATAAGTTTTTGTCTTTACTCCTTGCCCATGGATCCTCCTTCCCCTTTGTTGGCTTGCCTTCCTCTTCTCCATCTGGACAAGTTGAAGTAACCTGGAGTTTGCTTACTCCTCACCCCTTGGCTTCTCTATTCAGTGTCTCCAAGTAATGGCAGTCTCTCTCATTCAGGAAATCTCAAAAGAAAAAGTCACATTGTTTAAATATTTTGTAGATCCCAAAGACACACATATTTATATGTGTGATAGTGAAATTTTCTGTGCACTTGTCTGGGAGAGATTCTCGATGGTTTGACCATTAAAAAAAATCATTTTATTGGGGGGCTTGTACAACTCTTATCACAATCCATATAGCGATGGAGTCAGGTATGTTTGTGCATATGCTGCCTTTATTCTTTTCTAGACATCTACTTTCTATTGAGCCCTTGGTATCAGCTCCTCTTCCACCCCCTCCCTCCTTGTCACCCTCATAAGCCCTGAGAGATTGTACATTGCTATTATTTTCATCTCCCACACTGACTGCTGTCTACCTGCCCCCATGTTTTCTGTTGTTCTTCCCCTGTAGAGGGGTGCATGGTTATGTGCTGATTATTGTGATCGGTTCCCTCTTTCTCTCTTCCTCTACCTCCTTCCCCTTCCCCTTCTGGTATCACTATTCCCACTCCTATTCCTGGATTCTTGTGTCGTGAGCTCCCATGCCTTTCTATGCCTGTGTACATGTTCCGGTCTAGTCTGAATTGAGAAGCAGCCCTGCAGTCATGGTAGTGGGGGTGAGGAATCCTCGATGAACCAGAGGAATAGAGTGTGTTTCACTGATGCTTTACTGCACCCTGGTGACTCATCCCCTCCCTGTGGCCCCTCTGTAGGGACATTTCCCAATGTCTATAGATGGGCTTTGGATCACTACTCCAGTCCCCTCATTCTCAACAATATGTTTTTGTTTGCTATGTGTCTGCTGATGCCTTTTACCGGGTCCCTATGACTCCTGATGATCACACCGGTGGTGTGCTTCTTACATGTGGACTTGTTGCTTTGCTGCTGAATGGTGGCCATTTGTGTTAGGCGTCATTGAGTCAGTTAGGACTCATAGTGACCTCACAACAGAACGAAACACTTCCTGTCTTTGTGCCACCCTCACAATGGTTCTCATGTTTGAGTCCATTGTTGCAGCCGCTATATAAATTCATCTTACTGAGGCTCTTCTTTGTTTTCACTGCCCTTCTCCTTGATTGAACACCATGGCCTTCTCCGAGGACTGGTCTCTCCGAATAACACGCCCAAGTTCTCTGATGGTTTGCTCAGCACACATATTGAATAGGCATGGTGAAAGGATGCGCTGCCGATATTTAACCATGCAGTATTCCCTTATTCGGTTCCCACAACTGCTTCTTGATCCATGAACAAGTTCCAAAGGAGCACAACAATTCTGGAATTCTCAATCTTTTCAAGGTTATCTATGCTGTGTTATGTTAACACAGTTACATACTTTTGCACAAACAGAAGCACAAGTAAATAACTTTCTGGTTTCTCTACTCTCACCCAGGATCCAACTGACGTCAGCATGATATCCCTTATTCTATGTCCTCTTCTGAATCTGGCCTGAACCTTTGGCAACTTCCTGTCAACGTACTGCTGCAACCATTGTTGGGTGATCTTCAGAAACATTTTATTTGCATGTGTTATCAGTGATATTGTCTATAACACAAGTGTGAATGTCCATTATCTGCACAATGACTTAGATTGCTTTCCAGAGAGCCTTTGTGAATTTAGCGAAGTACTTGTTGAAGGATGGTGAAGGCTTTCACAAAAATATAAAAACAATGAAATCTAGATATGAAAGAAGATGTAAGGCACCTACGATGCCAGACTACTGTTGGAATTTTAGGTACGATTGTCCTGGTATATCCCACTCTCTGAAGTCTTACAAAAAATATATTCTTTTGTCTTAAATGACTGAAGTGTATGTATCAGGAATCTATGCTTTTTATATGAAATAAGTAGATTTTGAAGATTACCCTTTCCCTTTAATTTGTAATAGGTTTCTTTCATGATTAAAATATATTAATTTAAAGACTACTGTGGTAGTTACATAATCTGGTGTCAATTTGAGGATTAAGCGTGTAGGGACGGAGTCTAGCCTGCCAATCAAATCATAGCCAATGAGACCTCTGTGTGGGCATAGCCTTCTTCTGAGGAATCTTAGAATCCCTGTTTTTTTCTCCTTGGAGGGTGTAGACTCTCTCTCACTCTCTGCTCATTCCCTGAGAGACATCTACTGCCAAGACACATGGCACTATGGCAGTAGCCCCATGCCCTGGGAACTGAAGGCGCTATGTGGAGACCCCTCTCAGTGCTGACATACCTACACCGCCACTGGATCCACAAGTCTTTGTACCCACTGGCCTGTGCTCTTCCTGCATTCGGCATCATTGCATGTGTTTTGTGAGTCTCAAGAGGACCTTATAGATTGGTATTGGGTATAGGGGCAAATATCAGACTTATCAACCTGATCTGGACTGGTCTGGGAGGTTTTCTTAATGTACAAGTACTTCTCTCTGTAAAGCTCTTTCTTACATACACATGAGTGCTTTGAATGTGTTTCTCTAGTCCACCCAGACTAACGCAACTACATTACAATAACCTAATTTTTATGGGCACGGAGAGTGAAGAGTAGTACATGACAAATGTCTTAATCTCAAAACTAGAGCTGAGAGTGGAAAAGCCATGCCATTTTTTGAATCAGCAGATCATATACATCCAGAGACAAGTCTAGTACTCTAGGTACCAAAATGTGTGTTGGCTAGTGATATAATTGTTCATATCAAATAGCTCTTAACTGAAAGCAATGAGTACCAGAAGGTGTTGTCTAGTGTTTTCTGGTACTTCTGAATTACTGACTATGCAAACATTGTCAATTGTGTGGATCATCAAAAACTTTGGATAATCTTGCATAGAATAGAGAATCTAGAACATTTCATTATGATCCTGCAGAACATGTACATGGATCAAGAAGCAGGTGTGGGAATAGAAGTAGTGAAAACTGCATGCTTTAAAATGAGAAAAGTTGTATTTCAGGGATATATACTCCCATCAAACTTATCGAATCATATGCGCAGACAATCATCAGCGTGAGAAGTTGAATCATATGTAGAAGAATGTGGCATCAGGATTAGAAGAAGGATTTATATTATAAAAATAACTTATGATATACAAATGGAACAACCCTACTTGCTGAAAGTGAGGAAAATGAAGATTTTTTTTTTTCTTCTAGCGAAGATCCACGATTGCATGCATCCTTCAGTATAGATTACAACTTGATGCAAAGACAATTGAGATCCCTAGCACTGGACCAATAGGTAACATCACAATAAATGGAAAATAGATTGAAGTTGTCAAAGATTTCATTTTGCTTGTATCCACACTCAATGCTTACTGAAGCAGTAGTCAAGATATCAAACAAAATATTGCAATAGGTGAATGTGCTGCACAAGACCTCTTTAAATTGTCGAAAAGAAAGGGTGTGGTCATGAGGATAAGGTTCACCTGATCTAAGGCATAGTATTTTCGATCGCCTCATATGCTTGTGAATGTTGGACGTTGAAAAAAGAGAAGACTGAAAAAAATGGATGTATTAGAATTATTGTGTTAAAGAAAATTAATGACCATACCATGGACTGCCAAAATAACAAACAGATCCCACTAGGAAAAAAAATACAGCCAGAATGTCCCTTAGAGACAAGGATGGTGAGACTTCATGTCACAAATTTAGACATATTATGAGGAAAGACCAGTTCTTGGAGAAGGATATTATGTTTGGTAAAGTAGAGGAGCAATGAAAAAAGAGGAAGTCTTTCAACTAGATGAATTTACACAATGGCTATAATAGTATGCTATTATAATAATTTTGAGCATAGCACAGGCCCGGGAAGTGTTTGGCTCTGTGGTAGATAAGGTCACTAAGAGTTGTGACTGCTTGAATGGCACCTCACAACAACAATAGCCATATGAGCTCATTTCTTTATCTAGCTTGATATCAATATCGATATCATCTCTCTCTGTGTGTGTGTGTATGCCTTGCTGACTTTGATTCTGTAGAGAATCAAATTTTGTTAGGCTACATTCTTCAGAGAAGCAAAATCAGTGCTACTTAGACGTACATGTTTAAAGAAAGAGGTTGGACTTAAGGAAAGGGCTCACACAATTGTATAAGTGGGTTCATCCAATCCAGTTCATGTCTGAGCGTCAGGTGCTAAGCTGATGGCTTCTTTTACCTGAATAGCATCAGGGACTGTTGAAATAAGAGCCAAGAAGGCTACAGGTTGGTAGATGCAAGGTCAAATAAATCCAAGGTTGGCAGTCGGCTGAAAGCTCCTGGGATTCATAGGCAATATGATAGGAAATCAACAAACCAGGTGCAGGATCCAACTCCACCAGAATGAAGCTTTCCAAGAGTATGCTTTAAACGGAGCACACTACAACCCATAATGCTCTTACTTCCAATTGCATTAAGACTGTAACATAGACAGTGGGGCTCCACCAACCACAACTGCTAACTGCTCAAAGAGTTGTTTATGAATATCAGATCACACCATGGAGTTGATTACACTATTTTATATCCTCCCTCAGGGAGGACTTCTGCCAAACTACTGAGATCCCAGTCCTATCCACATTGGCACAACACCTAACCATCACAGCAGCCTGAGACAATATTATTGTCTCTCAACTTTCTCCTTATATCAAGACTTGCAATGTTCTGTATCTGAAACCTCTACGTTTCTGAGTGTCTACCAGATGTCCCTAAGTGACCATGCCCCACAAAAAACCACATATAATCTCTTTAAAATATGATGCTTCTAATATCAGTAACTTATGCCCAACAGTTATTAAGACCAAAAACGGGCAAAGATGCCCCAGAACCGAGAATTATAGAACAATATCCCTAATGAACATTGATGCAAAAATCCTTAACAAAATGCTGGCAAATAGAATACAAAAGCATATTAAAAACAATTCACCATGAACAAGTTGGATTCATACAAGGGACACAGGGATGGTTCAACATACAAAAAACCATCAGCATTATTCCCCACATTGGCAGAAAAAGGATAAGAACTACATGATAATATCGATAGACACAGAAAAAGCATTCGACAACATCCAACACACATTCCTGTTTAAGACACTCAAGAATATAGGAATAGAAGGAAAATTCCTCAATATTATACAAGCCATATATGAAAAACCAGCAGCTAATGTGGTAGTTAACAGAGAAAAGAAAAAAACAATTCCACTGAAAAAGGGGATCAGACAAGGATGACCCTTGTTCCCAAGCCTATTTAACATCATAATGGAGGTCCTAGCAAACAACATGACACAAAAGAAAGATAGTAAAGGTATTCAGCTAGGGAAGGAAGAGGCAACATTTTCATTATTCACAGATGAGATGATTCTATATATCAAAGATCCCTTAAACTCCACAAGCAGACTGCTGGAAGCAATAGAGGAGTACGGCAGAGTGGCAGGATACAAAATAAAAAACAATAACAACAACAAACCAGAAGTCTATTGGACTGCTCTACACATCAGACAAGATCACAGAAGAGATGATTAAAAAGGTAGTACCCTTTACAATAGCATTTCACAAATTGAAATACCAAGGATATACCTGACTAAAAAATGAAAGATTCGTATGAGCAAAATTATAAAACACTATTTCAAGAAATCAAGATGACTTCAACAAATGGAAGAATATCCCATGCTCGTGGGTTGGCAGACTGAATATAGTAAAGATGTCAGTTCTGCCCAAGGCACTATATAAGTTCAATGCTATCCTGATACAAATACCACCATTCTTCTTCCAATAATTGGAAAAGCAGATTACCAACTTCATATGGAGGGGGAAAAAGCCCAGAATTAGCAGAGACCTCCTCAAGGAGAAGAACAAAGTGGAGGGCTTGCTCTACCTGATTTTAGCATGTACTATACGGCCACAGTAGTCAAAACAGTGTGGTACTGGCATAATGATAGCTATCCAGACCAATGGAAGAAAGCTGAAGACCCAGATATAAAACCATCAGCATATAGGCAACTGATCTTCGATAAAGGGCCTAAAAATATTAAATGGGATGCAGATGCCATCTTCAATAAATGGGGCTAGAAAAAATGTATATCCTCTGGCAGAAAAATGAAGTAAGACCCTTACCTCACTCCATGCACAAGAATAAACTCAAGGTGGATCACAGACCTTGAGACAAAACCCCAAACAATTATGGCCATTGATGAGGGAATTGGAACAAACCTGAGAACCTTGGCACAGGGAATATATAGGCGATCAGAAATTGGGAAGGATACAAATACAGAGGAGTCACAAGTAGACAAGTAGGATATACTGAAGATAAGACACCTGTGTACATTGAAAGTATTCACCAAGAGAGTAATAAGAGAGTCCACCGACTAGCAAACCATCATTAGCAATGACATATCAGACAAAGGCCTTGTTAATAAAATCTACAATACTTAGCAAGATTACAATAAAAGAAAAAAACTATTTGCCCACTGAGGAGGTGTTCAAAGCACCTGGACATATGTTTCACAAAATCTGAAATTCGAATGGCCAATAAACATAAGAGAAAATGTTACCAATCGTTAGCCATAAGAGAAATGCAAATGAAAACAACTATGAGACACCACCTAACACCCTCACACATAGCCCAATTCAAAAAATCAGAAAGCAACAAGTGTTGGAGGGGCTGTGGTGAGATAGGAACTCTGATCCACTGATGGTGGACCTGTAGGTATGTACAGCCACTATGGAAATTGACTTGGTGATTTCTCAAACAGATGGAAATTAAGATACCATATGACCCAGCAATCCCCCTACTGGGCATCTACCCAAAAGAGGTAAGAAACAAACCACGGTGAGATATCTCTGCTCTAATGTTCATTGCAGCACAGTTCACAATCGCAAGGAGTTGGAAACAACCCAAATTTCCATCGACAGACGAATGGATTAAAAAATTGTGGTACATACATACAATGGAGTGCTATGTATCGCTAAAAATCAGTGATGAATAGATGAAGCTTATTGCCGCATGGGAAGAACTGGAGGAAATTATGCTAAGTGAAGTAAGCCAAGCACAAATGGACAATTATAACATGATTCCTCAGAGGTATATATATATATATATATATATATATATATATATATATATATATATATATATATATATATATATATATATATATATATATATATATGAAAGAACAGATAGGTAAATGCAAAAGGAGCACAGGGAAAAAGCTACTGTATACAAACACTCCAGGAGTGAGGTACAGGTAGTATGGCAGGGTCCAGACCAACTCCAGGGGTACATATGGTAGCCAACTAAAAAGGGGGTGGAGGGAGGAAAGGGAAAAAAAACAAGACGTGTGATGGGGGAGTAGGGAACTGACCCACCCAAGGGGAGGGTATTGTTTGTGTCTCCACAGGGAAAGAGGGACCAGTTATAAAGCCAGTGCCAGACAAATGCAGTGTGCAGGCAAGGGGTAGGGAGCCAGTGGAGGGGCCTGAGGGCTCAGTCCCCATACCAGCTACGTGGACATCTGCCCCTCTCCCCAGAAGAATTTACTTGAGAGGACAACACTGAAGCTGCAGCTAGGGGAGAGGGGCATGTCTGATCAGAGCAAATGGGAGCAAATGAAGGGGGAGGAAGAGAGAGTGGAGCACATCCTGGCCCATCAGGCCTGGAGGACGATATCCCCGCTCTGAACAGCCAATGGACAGAGTGGACAATATGGCTGAGACTCGCTGTCCCTTGATGCCCAGGGCCCTAAGGGGAACAACACTGGAGACTCAGTATGGGGACTGGACCAGACTGACCCTGTGACACTGAGACAAACCACTAAAAGCATGTGGCAGAGCAACCGTGGGAGCAGAGCAGGGAACCCCTGAGGGAGTACAAAGGACATACTCAGGCCAGAGCATGATACCCCATCGAACCTGACTGAAGGACACACCTAGAGATCAAAAACATATAACTTTCCTCTAGTTCTTAAATGCTTCCTCCCATGCACTACCATGATCCTAATTCTACTTTACAAATCTGGCTTGACCAGAGGATGTACATTGGTACAGATAACAACTGGAAACACGGGGAATCCAGGACAGATGATTCTTTCAGGACCAGTGGTGAGAGTGGCGATGCTGGAGGGTGGAGAGAATGTGGGGTAGAAAGGGGGAACCGATTACAAGAATCTACGTAAAGGCTCCTCCCTGGGGGAAGGAAAGCAGAGGAAAGGGCAGGGTGGGGGGGACATTGGACGGTGTAACACCTGATAAAATAATAATAATTTATGAATTATGAAGGATTCATGAGGTAGTGGGGAGTGGGGAGGGAGGGGGAAAATGAGCAGCCAATATTAAGGACTCATGTAGAAGGCAAATGTTTTGAGAATGATGATGGCGACAAATGTACATATGTGCTTGACACATCGATGGATGGATGGATTGTGACAAGAATTATACGAGGCCCCAATAAAATGATTTAAAAAATATTTGACTGGGGTTTCATTACTCTAGCGTATTCCACGACAATCATATACTCAAACTCTCTAGTTTTATCCCTTCACATTTTGTATTTTAATTTGCAATGTTTTGCAAAATCTGATAATTTTCTACCTCTTTGAAAATGAGATTCTTGATGCTTTCTGGGATATTTTTGCTCTTTTTGACTCTGACATGCTAAACTATTCTCTACTCCATCATCATGTCAAAACCATGATTATTTATATTGTTATTGTGTTTGTTTTTTATCACTCTCTTGAAATTTGATACTTTAGTTCAACCAACTTTCTGAAGACATCTCCTTTGGAGTTGGGAATACCACTTCTTGTAGTTTTCCCTTATCTATTTTTGTTATGTTTCAGAAAAAACTACTTTCTTAAGTATGCATCCTGTAGTCCAAGTGCAAAATATAATGGGATTTGTCCATCTGGGCTGCACTAGATCTTTTCTAACAGTGAAACATCACTTTTCAATGTAGGATTGACTTTCATGAGGACAGGAGCAAATGGAAGTGTAGTACTGAGTTATTTTAATATTGGAGAGGTTCTCCCTGATTTATTTTTACTTGCTTGGCTTGGACTAGTTAAGGTAGAAATACTGTAAGGTATGATAAGCTCTGGAAATCACTAGAAGTCTTGAGTAACCTCCTTTTCCATAATGGTTGGTGGATATTTTATGTTATGTGGCAATCCATGCTAGACAGTGGATGGTTCAGGCGATGTACCCTAGAGTTTCTATGATATTTTCATTCCTTTATATTAATACTTCATTTGACAAGAAAATCCTCTTCACCTCTTTTGCCATTAAAAACTATCACCACATATTAAGATAGCAGAGGGACTCTTGGCCTCTACTCAAGGCCTCTCAACACAAGGACACTTTGTTTTCATAACCTGGCACTCTTTGATACTCATCTTCCCAACACAATTGCTAAAGACAAAATGGGTGCATGAGTGAATGTGGTGAAGAGAGCAGATGGTGCCCAGCTATCAAAAGTTATAGCATCTGGGGCTTTAAAGGCTTGAGGTCAAATAAGTGGCACCGACAAAGCACAAATCATTCCTTTAATTCTTAAATACTTCCCACCACCACCCCCCACTACCATGACCCAGTTCTAACATACAAATCTGGTTAGACCAGAAAACACACATTGGTACAGAAAAGAGCTTTCGACCCATGGAATTCAGAAAATACAAACCCAACAGGAACAGTAATGGGAGTAGCAACATCATGAGAGTAGAGGGTCAGGTAGATCAGGGAGGGGGAAGAGTGAGAATATACCACCCCCCCCTTCAGGGGAAAAGTAACAGAAATGTGGGTGAAAGGAGACAATGGACAGTGTAAGATACAAATTAACAATATATAATTAGTCAGGGATATATGAGGGTGGGGAGGTGGGGTAGGGAGGGTCAAAAAGCAGAGTCTATACCAAGGGATCAAGTAGAAAATGTTTTGGATATGATGATGGCAACATATGTACAAATATGCTTGATACAATTGACATATGGAATGTTATAATAGCTATAAGAGCCCCAAATAATTCAACCTAGAATATTTTGAGCTGGGTTACAGTTAATAATATCAACCCAACTTGGTAATAGACCTAAATTTTAACATGTTCCTTTAGGTTCACAAGGAGATTTAACCACAAAGAATCCATGGTGCATGAATTTCATTCATTGTGGTAAGAAAAGTTAAAACTCTTTAGCATTTCTTTTTATTCTGGGTCTCTTGATCCTAAAATTGATACTTTTTTCTAGAACCAAGGTGATTACTGTACTTCATTATTATATGAAAATAAATTTGACTTTAGGTAGAAACAGTCCTTTAAACACTTCATTCTGATTCAGTGCCCTGCTCAGAATTTGTTTCCAACTCAGATATACTGAATCACAATCTGTGGTTTAACAAGATCCCCGGGTGATTCTATATGAATCTGTAAGGATCACCTGAAAAGTATAATGAATTTTGTAGGAGGCAATTAAACCAACCCCTGTAAATTTGCTATGAGTCATCTAAGTCATATGTCAACTAAGTTCACATGGAAGAATCACTAGCCTGTATTATCCAAGGACTGTACATACCGTAATACAAATCTAAAGGAGGGAATAGTAGCGGAGCTTCAATTGTGAACACCTGGTTTTCCCAAAGGCTGTGGGCGACAGTAGAAGCCCAAACTCTATTTGCATGGTCCACACGTGAATTAAGCCTGTGGTGAATCCCCACAGATCAGTTGAGGTAGATGAATGGCTCTGTTATCAGATGGTATTGTAAAGTTGATTACGGAAGATGTAGTTAGTTCAAAATGTAATACCTTATAATTTCATCTCCCTTTTGACCTGTAATAAAACTGTCTAGTTCTAAAAAGGGGGGGTGGGGTGGGAGAACAAGGGAAATTCACATCAATTAAGCCCCGGGTGAATCCCCTCTGATCATGGACCAGGGATGGGAATAGTCTTGCTATCATGCAGAAGGCATTAGAAAATGATTGTTAGAGATGCAGTTACGTTAAAATTCAGCATCCTACTCTTTGATCTCCTTTATAACCCATTTAAATTTGTTCTAGGTTTTAATATTGTCTGCTTTATCATTGAGGTTTTTGTCTGTTTTACTTTGTTATTGTTACTTTTTCTGGCTGTTTGTATATAAAATCCAGGATAGGTAAATCTATAGAGATTTGGAAATCTGGTGGGGCATGGGGGTTTGTGGGACTTGGGGAGATAACAATTATGAGTACAAGAATGAACAAGGAGTTCTTAAACTGATCATAGTGATGATTGTACTACTCCTTGATATAGTTTTTATGACATTGGTTTATATGATATTGAATTGTACGATATATGAATTATACACCAATAAAACCGCCTAAAAATCACCTAGGAATATCAAAGAATCACCAAGGGATCTTGTTAAATGTTGCTTCTGATTCAATATCCCAAGAGATTCTTTGTAGTTGAAATGAAAATTATCTGCAGTGGATTTAGCTGAAGTGAACTGGTGCCTCTAAGCCCTAATTGTAAATGGATCTCCACATTTGGAGCAACTATCTTAACCATTAAGCCCTCAGTATAAATATAATGGATTTTCCTTTAATACAATAGTGGTAAAGTATTGTTTCTCAAACAGGAAGATAATCACATTTTAAGGATGAAATATCATCCCAAGAAAGTCTGGGAGTTTATTTAAAAGACTACCAATTAGAGTGTGAGCTGTCAACAATTATGTCAAAAACAATTAGGAACATTCTTATCTCTGAAAACCCAGAGGCAGTAAAGTTACCATTTATTTCATAAAGAAAAGTGATTCTTGGGTTACCAATCTCCAATTAAGGAATAACTCATATTTGTTCTTTAACATTATATATGTTTCTCTTACTTTGAAAAGATTGACAAAAACCCTGACTCCAAACTAATTCATCATAATCAATTTTATTTGTTTCACATGCAGGTTTTAAATCGTTTAAAAGGGTTTGAATCTGTTCTTGTACCTTACCCAAAATATCCACTGCTATGGAGTTGATTCTGGCTCCTAGTCAACTTTTAGGACAGAGGAGAACTGCTCTGTAGGGTTTTGAAGACTTCACTTTTGAGAGAAATGGACTATCAGTTATTGCAGCCGAGTGGCTTGTGGGGTTAGACCGCTACTCTTCTTATGCGCAGCCAGGCACGTAACAAGTGCACCATCAGGCCTCCTTGAACCAAATCATAGACCAAGAACTTCATCACAATCCCCTTCACTTACCATGCATGCAGTCTTGAAATCACTGAAAAACTTTCAAGATGGGTCTTGCACTAAAGTAAGACTAAATCAGAACAATGTACTCCTGTTCTGACTGACCTATGAATTCTACTTTAAAACATTCTTAAAATGCCTTGCATTTGTCACTGGGAACTGCCTATAGTGCACACTTGGGCTCCTTGAACTCCAGTTCTTCTGCATCATATTACTGCGTAGCAAATGAGCAGGGTTTTTTTTTTCTCTCTGCTGTGGTCTTGTGGTCTAATATTAATACATTTTCACAATGGAAACCCGATGGCTTAGATCATTTTTCTTAGGTTTGTATCCCAAGGGATAGTTAACCTATGTTGCTTGTTTTAATTAAATTACCACATTTTCCATATGATTAAGTGCCTGAATAATAAAGACATATGGGACTCAATTTTAATGTACCATACATTAATATGAGCAAGTGGGGGAAGCATATGATTTTACTTTAAGAAAAAAAATTTTGGTAGCAAATGCTTCACCTCTTCTCCTTTTTTGCCAGATCAAGTGAGCGTTTCATCACTGCAGAGCACAAGCAAATGGAGCCTCCTGTAGGGACAGCCTACGAATAGGAAATCACATCTTCGAAATTCGTAAGGAAGCTCTTAGCATGTGTGAGAAGATTCTGGTTATGGGCCAACACATTTGGAGTAATGATATTGGCTGCCTCCTATTCCTTCTGGAATTTGACCACTTGCCATTTTCCCCATGTGTCAGGTATACTTTACATCATCTATATAGTCTTATAAATCTATCAATATGGATAGTCATGGGGTATATAATAGAAAAATTGTGTACAACCACTTTAAATTTCAACACAGAAGAGATTGTACAACCTTTTTTTCCTTTTCTGGTATCGTCATGATAGCCTCAAAGTCAAAAATAATTAGGCTGAAAGAGAAAAGAACATATTTGGATTTGTACTTCAGAAACGTTTCCCAAACTCTGGTTATTTTACTAAAAACATTAAATCACACAAACTGTAATCCATATTTGTGTATATTTCTGGTAGACATGATTCTGTTCACTTACACATCTGAGATTAGTTAGGTGTTTTGTCTTAATTTTTATTTCACTTTCAAACAATAATTCTTAACTAAGCATCTGTTTGGTAGCGGTAGGCTGAATTAAGGGACCCCAGTGGCCCTAGCGGAGATGCATGAGACTGCCAACCATGGAGTAGGTAGTTTGAACCCACCAGACGCCCGAATTGAGAAAGAGGAAGCTATACGCAACTGCAAAGATTTACAACCTTGGAAATCAAGGGTCACTGTGAGTTTGGATTGACAGGTGGCACTGGGTGTGACTTTCTTTCAGTTTTTAACCTGAATTAAATTCAGTAGAATATAAGGAGGACTGAAAGTCTATTGAAAGATGGTTTATAGTTGTTGTTTTTGTTGTTATGGTTAGTTGCCAGTGAGTTGTATCTTACTCATGGTGATCTTATGTATAAAAGAAGGAAATACTGTCCTGTTTTGCACCAGCTTCACGGTCATTAATGTGTTTGATACCATAGCAGTGGCTATCTGTCGATCCATTTTGGGGAAAGTTTCCCTCATTTTCCTTAACTTTACTAAACATAATGTTCTTTGCTAGCAATCTGCCATTGCTGGTGTTGTAGCCAAGCAAGCAAGATAAAGTTTCTCATACTCCCTTCTAAGGAGCATTTTGCTTTTGCTTCTCCTGTGACCAATATTTTTTGTTCATTGGTCAAATTCAAAAAGGAAAAAGTTCTTTTAAATTTTTAGCAAATTGGAAAGTCCTTAACTCATGATGCTTTTTTGGTTATCTACCCTCGAGTCTGTTCCAGTGAAGAGTGACTCGGTGCACAACAGGACCAAAGCCTGCCCAGTGTTTCTGGGCGGCATGCCCCAAAATGTACGATGGAGTCTTGCCATCCTTGCCTCCAAGGAGCGCACTGGCTACACTTTTTCCAGGATAGGTTTGTTCTTCTGGCAGCCCATGATACTTTCAATACTCATCATTCAAATGCATTGATTTTTCTTCATTTTCCTTATTCAACATATGAAATGATTGAAAGCACCCTGGCTTAGGTCAGTTACACCTTCGCCCTCTGTACACCGTCTTTGCTTTTCAACAATTTAAAGAGCTGCAAAGTTACCCCAGGTAACTTGTCTTTTGATTTCTTAACTGCTGTTTACCTTAAGCATTTTTTGTGAATCCAAGCAAGGCGAAATTGTTAACAACTTCAAACTTTTCTCCACTCCTAGAGATAGTACCATAGCATTTTTAAACATTCGTACATATTCACAGGCCCTACCAGAAGTGTATAAGACTTCCTATCTGTCTGGACTCTCCTATTATTTTTTTGTTCTGGTTTGTTTTATTTTGTGTGCGTGTGTCGAGCTATCATTGTTGGTGTGAGATGATATTTCATCTTTATTTTGACTTGTATGACCCAGATGGCTAGAGATTATAAGCATTCCTAACGTTTTTGTTACCCACTCAAATGGAGTCCCTTGTAAATTGTCTATATACTTTATCCACATTTTAATTGGATTATTATTTTTTTCTTATTGAGGTATGGCCGAATTCTATAGATTTTAGTAGTTTTTCCTTTGTCCATTGTGCTAGTGTTGAAGTTTTTGTTTGGGTTATTTTTTCCCAGTTGACGGGCTATTGCTTTATTCTTCGGATGAAGTCTTTTCATGTGTACACGTGTTTTCATTTTAATAGCCGTCAGTCATCTATTTTTTCTTCCACTGTGTGTGCTTCCTTTATGTTACATGGTAGTTTTTATATGGCCTGCAATAGGGCTCGTATCAGACAGGTAACAATGGAAAGTCAACTATGGATGATGCAGTTATACTATAATGTAACATCTTACCATGTTATCTCCTTTGGACCCATTTAAACATTTTGCTGTTTTTAATATTTCCTGCTTTCTCTTCAAATGCTGTTTGATTCTCAACTTTTTCTCTTTGTATGATTTTGTTGTTGTTGTGTTTTCCTTTGCATGACTTTCTGTCTATGAAATCTAGGGTAAGTCAATCTACAGAGACAGCACCTGGATTAGTAATTACTTAGGGGTGTGGCAAGGGCGTTTTAGGAGAAATAAAAAGTAACAGCAAATGTGAGAAGAAAATGTTCTGAAATTGTGATTATGTTTGCACAACTCTTCTTAATATGATTGAACTTTTGAATAGTATGATATGTGAATCATATACCAATAACAATATTTACCAAAAGAATATAGACTTTGAAATCCTATAGGGAAATTCTACTAAATATTTTAGGATTCTTGTCAGTTGGAACCACCTTCATGAAGATACTTTCATATTTTTTGTTCTTTTCTTTGTTTTTAGTTTATAACAGAGGTCATTAGTACTGAACCCAGAGGTATATCCTAAGAATTAAATGATACTATTTTGAGGGAACAATGTAAGCCAATTGCCAGTTTTCTTTCTTCCTATGATTTCAAAGTGACTTGCTGACAACTGCTAAATCACAATGTTTTCATTATTGCGCAAGTGCTTATTAGGGGGGCAAGTGTTTGGAGAATTAGCTATGCAGGGTCGCAGATACTGAAGTTCCAAACCACGGCGTCTCTTCTGTTGGCGTCACTGGAGCTGTACCTCATGGTGCAGAAGTCTGTCATGTAGTTAATTCGCCGTATGTGAAGTCCATATCATATATTTTCCTCTCTCCCCCTGGAAAATTATTTCATATGTGAATACAAATTATGAATACAAGTCACTCCTTTCTTCCTTTCATAATTTTCTTCCCTTTAAAAGCAATAAAGTGCTCAAGGAAACTGGTAGTTTCTGCAATGGATAACATGCTTACATTTGGTTTATTAACTTCTTAGTTAAAAGATTTATTCTCTAGGTCTTTAAATATTTTGAGAAACATACTGTTGGACTTAAACATGAAAATTGTCTCTTCTCCAGTTCAGGAGGCGTGTCCTGCTTCCTGCCTTCAAGTAGAAAACGATGAGGTCCAAAGCATTCTGGCCTCAAGAAACCGACATTTCTGAGCTGACCACGAAAGTCCATTCAACTTCTCATAAATGCCTCAGGAACTTCAAATGAAAAACTTTTGGGAAATAGGCTTAGTCCAAGGATGATTTCATCCTCTTTTGCCACGTTATTTGTCACACCTTGATTGTAGAGAGCAGCAGTTCAGAGCTGATCTTTCCTTCCGCACATGCTGCATGCCTTTGAGAGTAGCCCACGCCCTGAGGTTTACGTTGCCCTCTGCCCACGGTTCACTTCTGACTCTGCCCAGCTTCATATCATCATAGTTATTTTGTTGTGACTTTCTTCCTGCTTTTAGAATTTTTTTATTATTTAATGTTTTGGGAAAAATTAGAGGGCTCAATTCACTTAGAAGAATTTCAATTTATATTTTTGATAAATATTTTCCCCAGATACTATCAGTGAACTATTATCTTACTATGCCGCTAGCCTCTAATCGACTGAGTCTTGACCTCTTTATGTAAATAAATAGGATCTCATGGTTTGTAACCATGGAGAAGGCAGAATTTACAAACATTTATATACAGTTATAGAGCTTCCCTGGAGGAACGTGGATGCAACTGAAGGGAAGATAAATTATCTTTAAAGATGTTTCTCAGATTGGATTGTTCTTAATAAATGACTCTCCTCCACTCAGTTTCTTTTTCTGAGCCAAATTCTGCCTTTGTTTCTTGGCCTATTCTGTTGGCTCACAGAGGGAGGTTCACATGGGAACGTGTGTTGTTGCTGCAGCCATAAAGAACTTAGAGAAAGTAAAACATGCAGGGCTATGAAGGTTTGTATAATTTAATCAGCCAGTATTTAGCACCTACTATGTGACAGAAATCACGTTTTGGGGCATACAATTGCAATGCTCTGATGATTATTAAAACTTAGCTATTCAAACTCACCTGTAAGTATTCAGAAGAAATGTCTGGTGACAGAATTCTGGGGGGAAAATCCCTGGAAAATCTCTTTATATTTAGTTTCAGGCTGATAAACCAAAAGTTTAAAGTCATGAAGTTACCATAAGTTTAAATTAACTCATTGATAGTTGACGATTTCACTAAGTGTTCATAGTTGGATAGGTGCTTATTAAGAAGCCAAGGCACTTGTCTCTCCATATTTAGTTCATGCTGATATACCTTAAGTTCAAAGTTATGAAGTTACCATTAGTTTAAATTAACTCAATGATAGCTGATAAGTTCACCAAGTGGTCATAGATGGATAGGTGCTTATTAAGAAGGCAAGGCACTCGGAAAAATTAGAGAGTCACACAGGATAAGCTATATCCTATAGGCTATACAGGATAAGAACCAGACAGCAAACCAGTGCAGCACACTCAGAGTGCCCCCCTCATTGCCAGTGTTTTCTATTATCGCAGACCATGCAGAATCCTTAGTAGTGATTACAATCAACTTAATCCTATGATAATATTGTGATAATATGGTTACAAGTGGATCAAACCTAATATTTATTAGATTATGTGACTACTAACAAAATTGTTATGTAATACATTTTTATGTTATAGTACACATCACTAGGAAGCAAGCAGATACTTGTTTTTCTCTTTTCTCCTTTTTCTTTATTACCTCCCCATGCTTACAAAAGTTATTGATATGGTTACACAAATATTACTTACCTTAATAATGCAGCTAACATACCAAAAGATTGAAAATTTGTAACTATTAAATACCAGGTGCTATTTACCAAAAAATGAAAGTGTACTTCTAGGGAGTACAGATGAAATTATGTGATTCAAAGTTCCGTTGTCAATGGGTGCTATGGACAGCTCTCACAGTGTAGTGCGTTAGAAGGTTCAAAGTATAAATCAGCATAAAGTTTTAGGTTTAATGGTATATTGATAGATACAAGCTGAGCGCACAGAAATATTTTTGTTGTAATAATTATAGAAATATTTGTGTAAGAAATAATACATTTCTGCTCAGATCTTGTAAAAATATATTTTACGGAGAATCATTTTGTTGCCACATTCTCTGGCAGCTTCAACGGATGCCCTCTGTACCTCCTGCATCTCCCCAGGAATCTGCTCGCACGCAATGACCTTCCAGTTGGAAACTGAAGTTGTTGACCCCTTGTGCCATTTAACGTCAGTAGGATTTCTGGGTAGTAGCACGTAGACAAGTAGAGGAGTGCTGACAGCATCTAGTGTGCATATGGCAAGGATGGTGCTGAATCTCCAGTGATGGCCATGGACTGCTCTTGAGGAACCTTCTGGAGAAATACGACAGAGGAGTCCATTAAGAGGAATTGGCTTTTGTTTGCAATACACTGTCAGAATATGCTTATATAAATTGTGCTTTTAAAAGAATGTGCTTCCTTCTCTTTGAAGAAGTTGAAAGATGCCTCTAAGCTGAATTGATTTTTCTCCTTGGGTGTTGAAGTGTCTTTTTCTTGTCAGCTGGACACCAGATTGGTCCTTCTTGGGTCCTCTGACTCCAAGAAGGACTGAGTGCATCCGGCTCACAGTCGTCTCTTCCCTTGGGCTCAGAAAGAAGGAGTCTATAAGACTTGCAGAGATAGCCAATCTCAATGACACGCAACACCTTGTGTCTCCCTAAGGTCGCGTCTCCTTATTCCAAATCAAATCTGCCATGTAAGTCATTCGCTGGCAGGCCCCCAGCCAGTCCATCACATCGGACCCATGGGGGCACAGAGCTGAGGCCAAAGCTAAGACCCCTGTCACTTACTTTAGTGCTTTGCAATCACAATGTAAATACAAGAGATGAAAGGGAGTGAGAAGAGGAACAGGGGAAGGGCGTGGCGGTTTTGACATCAGTTTACGAATGTCTAATGTTCAGGACTTTCAGAAGGACTCTAATTGAGGACCATGGGATCCCTCAATTTCTTTTCCTATCCTCTTCAGAGAAAATGGCCTGAATCTTCATGTGTGATTAAGAGAGATTTGTATCCTCCTGCTTAGGATCTCCTTTGATCTATCTGAGCATTTATAGCATGACCATCCCTTTCAGGGTGTGTCTTCAATAGGGGTGAAAATCAAGTTGGGGTAAGCACTGTGAAAACCCAGTGTTCCTAGAATTGGGCCTGGTGCATGATTGGCAGAGAAACCTGTGGAATTATTTAATAATACACACCCAATTTTCCATTATATTTGACCAAATTTCACGTAGGAAGAATATTTAAATATTTTCAGTTTTCTGGGCTGCTTGACGTCCCTGGGTGATGAAACCAGTTTGCATTCCACTACTAACCTAGTGGTTGGGAGATCAAACCCAAATGGGTTTCATATTGAGATGGTATCATGGCGGAATGGTCTGGTGATTTGCTTCAATAAAAATTATGGACAAGACAATTTTATGGAACAGTTCTGTTTTGTAGCCCTTGGGATTGCATCAGTCATAAGTGACTCAACAACCATGGGTTTGGCATTTGTTGGTTTTCTAGAGATCCACTTTGGCCTGATGCTATTTTCTTATTGGAAGGTAAAAGGAGAGACAGCATAACATATTCTTATTTATTTTCTTTATAAGCACTGTCAAAGTGTAGACTTTCTTTTATTGGTCTCCTCCTATCCCCTCTCATTCTCAGTCTCCTTTCAGTTACTTGCCCCCAAATATTGGTTATTTATGTATATTATCTGTCCATTAATTGACTCCAACTGAATGACAGAAAGAATGCCATATATTTGCTTCTTATATCTAAAGCACCCCAATCCTACGAGCGAGTATTTACTACTTGTTGATGTTACTGACCAAAGGTGCATGAAACAGGGTGGAATTATTTCTAACATCTCTCCTATTTCCTTCATCTCCTGCTGAATGCTGCCTTTGGCAACGAAGCATGACCGCCTAAACATATGGTGCTCTTTCTCAAACTTGAATTCTATATTCCCACAGATAGGACATATGCCGTTACCTTGAATTACATTTGAGATTCATTGATGATTCATCCTGTCAAATCATTTATATTTCACAATAAACACACAAAGAAACAAAACCGCCAACACGTTCTGGCATAAATCCTTACCTGACACCGGAGCCAATGTGCTAACAGAGATGAAAACAGTTCGGGACAGTCTTTGTTTATTGATGCAGAGAACCGCACATTGATAGAATGTTTCATCACTTTGCGTTGGAAGGTGGAGAAAAATGCAAATCAAGTGGAGTGACAATAAAATGAAAGAGGTTTTAGTGAAGAGAGATAGAACTATGTTTAACAGGGAGAGAAATAACAGTAGGTTAAAAATCATAAATTTTGTATAATGAACTGGGAGATGCAGAAAGGCATTGAGAATGGAAGAGGAAACTGCAGGATGTATGTGCCTCTGACATGAGCTTGTGTAAGGAATCTTAAGTTTGTGTGTGTGTTTTTATGTATTTACTTTTGTTTTGAACAGAAAGACAAGTTGTACATGCAAATGAAGCATCAAATGTTTGAGCAATGATCTCAAATATTTAGTCTTACCTCTGCTATAATGAATAACTGATTTAATGTGCAGAAACAAATGACAGTTTTATACCCAGCGTATGGTGATGGACCATATTTCCTAAGGCGATGTCTGATTGCTCTCAGATACAGAGAAGACTTCCCAGTGTGAGGCTGCAAATCTGCTGCTCATTTTCTCATTTTATGATGGACTTACTTATCATAAGTAAACATAGAGATGACTGGTGCTCACTGTATGTACACTGATATGTAAATACATGTGTAACAAAATTTGTCATAAATTATTCAATCTTAGTAATTAATATTAAAAAACCCTCTGATTTCATCTGTTTTTAAAACAAACATAAAGATATACAAAATGATGTCCCAGGGCCAAAGCTTTGCTTTTCTATTATACATTAATAGATACAATTTCTTTCCCCTGGCAAAAATGTTGAATTTTACAGTGACTATTGCCTACTTATACAGTTTATGATGGAAAACTGACATGAGGGATCAAATCAGGCGGGAAGACACTCTTCTGGAACTGCCTGGCATCACTGCTGTGGGAACGCCAGAGTGCTGTCAGTGCGCATTTCCCTCTCCTCTTGCTCCCAGAATGACGCAGTGAAAAGTGCCGAAAGCAAAATATTTCTTTGTGCAACAATAATCAGATATACCCATTGGTGGGGTGTGGGAAGGGGGGGCGGGTTGTTGGACTACCATCTATGATATAGCAGAGCCAACGGGTTGCTGCTTTGCCTTCAGTGTAGTTAAGAAGAGAGAGCAGCACACCGAGACGTTAGCAGTTGAATGCACCTGGAAATGCTAGCAAATGCCTGGCTTTGATTACTTAGATAAGAAATAAATTGTTTGATAAGAATTGGAAACAACGATTCACTATATATTTACATCTTTGGTATTACTTGCTTCATATCGAAACAGAGTCCATTCTGGAGTTTAATTAAAGAAGAGAAATACTGATCCTCATATTTGACAGTGCACTTAGGATTTAAAGAGTGAGACTTTCTTATTGCCCAAAATTGTGTTGCATAAAGATTTCTGGAAAAGGCAAAATTGTGACTATGAAATAGTGTTTTATGTTCATTGAAAAGAGGTGGGAAAGAGCAAAGTATCATCATTAAATACGATGCACGTAAGTAAAGCACTGCTTCCTATTAATTAGTCTCTTCATGAAAAGCGAGCCACTCCACGTTACTGTGGGAAAGTGACTTGGTGATTTCCCACTGCTGGTCAGTCTCACAAAAGGAGAATTAGCTATTGAGAAAATCCAGAGAATAAGAAACCAAAGAATCTATTAGAGTTTAAATATGGTGGTGGTAACAACGATGGCAGAAAGAAATTTAAATCTATTATGCATCTTCCTTGCAAAAGTAGTTTGGATTTATCACTTGGGTATATCAAAGAATTCTAAAGGTTAGGGCATTTAAAGCCGCCTTTTAAGTTTATTCATATTATTTGCGTGAGCATATCTAGAATTTGAGAAAGGAAGAAACTCCTATTTTAGACATCAGGGTTTATTTCCAGTGCAACAAACACAAGTAGTATTTAAGTAGAACCACAAAAACTGGGAACTTACTATGCAAACCTTTTCTTTGTTTACTGGCTCAAACACAATGACAGTTGTGAAGCTGGCACAGGACCATACCGTGCTTTATTCCGTGGTTCTATTGTATATCAGGTAGCTAATCACAGCAATTTTTAGGTGCTATTGCTGCAGGCTCGTGTCTTCCTTGATGTGGTCACATATAGACGTCATCAATGCAGTATAAAATTATTTTAACAAATAGAAAACCATACAGAACTCTTGCATTACACTGATGTTTACTGTTGGTGCAAAGAAGCTGAGATGGGAACCCAGTAGACAAGAAATGTCACATGAGGAGAGGTCACAGCCCACATTTAAGTTAGTTCTCCAGGGTTTGTTCTGAGTATAATTATTGTCAATCCAAAAGCTAATCACTAGGAGGTCAAGGATGAAAGAGGAAGAACACACATTTATTAGACAAAAGCAAAAATTTTACTTTAAATGGGAAGACTTATTCTGTCTACTTTTATTCCGTCTTATAGTAGGGAACCCTGGTGGCATGGAGTGTTATGAGTTAGGCTGCCAACCTCAAGGTCAGCAGTTTAAACCCACCAGCTGTGCCAAGGGGGAAAGATGAGGTTTTCTGCTCCCATAAAAATTTAAAGTCTTGGAAGCCCAGAGTTACAGTTCTACCCTGCCCCGCAGCATTGCTATGAATCAGAGCCGGCTGACAATGTTTCTTTCTTTGTTTCTTTTGAATACTTTATGCTCCCAACGGCCTGAAACAAATGATTTCGTGAATTCTCCATGAGTTCAAATGCATCTTCTTTCCTTTGTTTCCTTCCTGCTTCCTTCTCCCTGCTTTCTATATCCCCTTCTCTCTGTCTCTGTGTTTGCGAAGGAGCCTGCTGGGTTGTTCTTTGGGCTGCTAACCAGATCCAACTGCAAGCCACACTGTGGGAGAAAGGTGACCCCTTCCGCTCCCATACTGATGGACACTCCCAGGACCTCCCAGGGGTGGTTCTGGTCTCTGGTCCATCCTAGAGGATTGCTATGTGTTGTAATCAACTTGATGGCAGAGAGTTTGGAGGGTTTCTTCTATTGTTCCATGTTTAGTAAGCGGTTAGCCAGTGCTAGGCATTTTGATAAGTGCCAATGTCCTACTCCCATAACAAATTACAGTCTCAGAAACCTTCAGGGGCAGTTTTACCTGTCCTACAGGTATGAGTGGAATCAACTCAATGGCAGTGAGTGAGAGAGTGAGTGAGTGAGTGAGTGAGTGAGTGAGTGAGTGAGTGATATGATGGCAAATTATAACTGAAATAGTTTTCACACATACGTAATCCATTTTTAAATATCCCAGTGATACCTAAATTAATACATACCATAACGTAAAACATAGCAGACCGAAGCTGAGGAAGTTTGAAGATTAGGTGCTGTGCAGTTAGGGAGATGGAGTCGGGTGGTTGTGGGGAAGCATTCATTTTCTTCTCATGCTCTCTTAAGTTCTGTAAGATAACAAGCTAGCTGGAGGAAGTGAATGGGGAATAATGGAGAAGATTATGTCTAATACTACCTTTATCTCTTTAGGGGTTTATCCCTGGTGGTGTAACGGTTAAGCTTCTGGAAATTAACCAAAAATTGGCAGTTTGAACCCTCCTAAATTCTCAGTGAGAGAAAGACCTGGTTATCTGATCCTAAAGTGATCATGGCCTAGACACCCAATGGGTAGGATATTACCTTATCACATAGGGTGACTGTGAGTCAAAATCAACCTGACAGCACCTAATAGCGTTATAACAGCAAACTGTGTAAGGGAATATTAATTAGAATTCTCTTGGTGCGATAGGACTTGGTTTTCGATGTTTCTCTGATAAAGCAAAAACCATAGGGGTAATAGCAAATCTTTTCATGTAGACAAGCTACATTTCTCTCCATCACATTGCATTATTTTCACTTATGTGTTTTTTGACTACTCGGGTAGACATCTTTTTAAATCAAAGAAAACAATATGACACCTTTGGATGTGATCTTGTAAAAGGGCTTCTTTTGATCTTCTTAAGAGATTCTGTTTGTTATAACCATCTTGCAAACTAAAGAACCGGTTGCACAGAATCGAACTTTCTGAGTTTGCTAATGATGCCTGTAGAATTCCATATTTTATACCTGGTCGGTTTGATTACCGTTTCCAAGAGGATGCAAAGGAATAGAAAAGATACTAGCTGATGACTCAGAATAACCACCTCCACGATTTTCTACGGACCAAGCAAAATCTAGAGAAGTCTTTGAGCCCCAGGTTCCTCATCTTTCTAATTTGCTCGTAGATTGTGACATATCAAAGATATAATGTATGTGAAAGAATGTTAATAATGTACATTATCATAAATGTAAAAATACTATTTTGATTTAAACCCCAACTATATTTCTAACTTACTTTAAAATGCACTGGTAATGCAGTAATTTAGGGCTTGGATTCTAATGGAAAGGTCTGTGTTTTGAAGCCACCAGTGGCCCTGAAAGAGAAATATAGGACAGTTTCTTTCCATAAAGATTGCAGCCCAGAAACCTATCAAGTCATTCTACTTTCTCCTCCAGGGTTACTGTGAGCTGAGATTAACTTGACGAAAATGGGTCTAGATATTTAATGAAGCATGACTAAAATCAAAGTTCTACAAAGACACGGTCAATTTGTTTGAGCATCCTTACTTAAAAACACTAAGTTATAGATTTCAAGACTATTAATATAAACAAGGCCTGATATGTGTCATCAAGTGCTCAAGATCTAGTTGGAAGTCCGATAAAATAAAATTGATAAAAATAAGCCAGGTAATATAAAGTTGTATAAGTTTCAGAGTTAACATAAATGAGTGAGGCAACAAAATCCACATTTTACGATAAATATGTTCCTCACTTTTAACCAAGAAAATTACTTATTCTATTATTATAAAAATAATTTAAGAATAAAAGTATACGATGTCTAAATGGACACTTCCACTTTGGGGCTGTTTCCAGCTTCTTCCTGATGTTACCTGTGCTGCAATGCACAGGTACATGGGAAGGTGCGGCCATTTGTGTTCTGTTTCTTACACCTTTGAGACATATGTCCAGCAAAGCTATTGCTCCTTCTTATCTTATGATAGCTCTATTACAGGTTGCTGAAGTGTAGATAGTACCATATCACTTTTCACATGGTTGTACATGGTGGCAAGTCCACCTGAAGTGTGTCAGAGTCCAGTCCCCTGACAACCTTGCCAGCATTTGTTGTTCTCGCTATTTTAACTTGGGTTATCATGGTGAGTGCAAAGTGATATCACACCATTGTTTTGATCTGCATCTTCCAGGTGACTTGTGATCTGTGTTAGTCTGGGTACTTTAGAGAAACAACTCCACAGAAACTCATGTATCAGAGAGTTTTATATAAAGGTTAAGTGCACATCAAGAAAACATCCCAACCCAGTGCTGCCCAAGCCTACAAGTCCAACATTAGCCTATATGTCTAACACCAATCCACAAAATCCTCCTCCATCTCACAAAACACACGCTACAATGCCAACTGCTTGAGGAAAGCCGAATCAGTGAAGGTGTAAGCATCTCAGTGCTGCCAGGGGTCTCCACACGGCTACTCCAGAACCAGGACTGCATTGGGGTAGGTCCATGTGCCTTCTCCTCAGGGATGTCTTGCAGGAAGTGAGCCTTGCCAGCAGAAACAGGGAACTGACTAAGGCAGCTGCACTCTGGTCTGACTATCAAAAAGCAAGAGACCTGAGAACTAGAAATTGAGGCTCACTGAGCCATTTTGCCCTCTGCCCTTCGATTAACCCCTCGTGTGTTTATCGGCCAGGTTGGCACAATAAATGAACTACCTCATGATCGTAAGCAGTTGTGCACATGTTTGGTAGTTAGTCTAGTATTGTTTGGATGTGAGTAGCCTTGCTACCAGACAGAGGGCATTGGTAGCATTGCTAACAGCAGTGAGTATAAGAAAGAAGGAGGTGTTCTGAAATAGATTGTACTGATGATTGCACAACTCTTCTTAATGTGACCGAGCTGTTAAATTGCATGATATGTGAAAAACAAAGGAAGCATTAATAGCTCATAAGCTTAGGATCCCTCAACTTCTTTTATAAGTTGGGGCATATTAAATGGCTAAAATAATGTTTTCTTTGCTACAAGGACAGTGCAGAGTCTTCATTTAAAGGCAACAACTGGAACAGCAACGAACACCGCAGTTAGATTAGAAATAATTATGAACATAAACAATAACCACACTCTTGATGGGGAAGTTGTCTGCCTCTTTATGCTTCTCTCTAGGCAATGAGGACCAATAATTCTTCCTTCCTTCAAAGAGCTTCAGAAACAGAATCTGTAGACCACAGAAAGTGAAAATTGGAGATGGTAGCTGTGCTTAAAACCAAATCATACTCACTGTCATCAAGTCAATGCTGATTCTTAGCAACTCTGTAGGAGAGGGAAGAACTGCCTTTTTGAGTTTCTAAGACTATAGCTCTTCACATGAACAGAAAGTCCCATCTTTCTCTGATAGCAGTGCTGGAAGTTTTGAACCATTGATCCTATGATTAACAGCCCAAAGTGTAATTACTATGCCAATGGTATGAATATCCTGTTCTAGACCCACTTTTATTCTCAAGTACACAATTGGAGAGAAGATGATGAATACCATGTTATTATTCTCCTTACTTCTTTGTGTAAGGAATATTTAATTTGTGAGGGGGCTGTAGCAGCAGCAACAGTGTACATTAGAAGTAAGCTGAGGACGAAAAGAAGCCGTCCATATAGCTCCCTGTGGAATGTGGGTTTTGGTGGGACTAAGAGTGGTGGGCTATTGGTTCTTATGTGAATATTATCTGGCCCAAACTCACAGAATGAACCCTTTGGACTGTATGATTGAACTATTTAGAGATGGGGATAATTGCCTGGACTGTTTGAAAGTTTAGTCTGGCATATGTAAAATAATCTAGAGCAGTGGTTCTCAACCTGTGGGTCGCAACCCCTTTGGGGGGGTCAAACGACTCTTTCACAGAGATCACCTGATCCATAACAGTAGCAAAATTACAGTGATGAAGTAGCAATGAAAAGAATTTTATGGGTGGGGGTCACCATAACATGAGGAACTGTATTAAAGGGTTGCAGGATGAGGAAGTTTGAGAAACGCTGATCTAGAGCCTTTCATGCATGTTTGTGCCTTTCTATTCTTGAAGTTATAGGAACAATGGCATACACACATATATATTCACACAGGGGGAGCTATGAACTATGAAGTATTATCCAAGTCCTTCTTAACCCTAGCATAGAATGGGACTAGAGTCATTGTGCTATGCTGTAATCAGAGAGAAGAATCATTAAGAGGCCCCACTTTCACAGGCAAACCACAGTGTGTACCTCAGGAACCAAGCTTAGTCTAAGATTTTCCAGTCATGATGTCATAGCTCATTTATAGATGTGACCTTCTGAAAGACTTAACAAGATTGGCTTAGGCATAAAAAAAGCTATCCAAGTAGTGACACATTTGTCTCTAAGATACATAGATAAATAAAGCAAAGATAATTTTTAAAGAATTGTAATGTCAACATTAAAAAATCTCTATTGAAAGTATTCAATATTAAAAAATGAAAATATTGGCTTCTATCCCATCCATCTCTATAAAAGGGACAGAGTTATGTTAAAGACTAATGAGTGATATGGGGATATTCTAAGTTGGGTCTCTCTGGGATAAAATGGGCTAACAAGAAAATCTTCTTTAGTCCACTTTTGCCCTTTCTAAATTCCCTTGTGTATTTCCTTCTCCAAGAAAACCAGACGTCTCCTGCAGTCACTTTGATGACCAGGGAGTGCCACAGAATTTGCTCCGTGGATAACTCGCTACGCTTGAGAGTTCCAGGACATCTCCTGCCTCCAGTTTCTTGTTTCCCATTTCTTCTAATCTTCTATGCCTGACAAGCTGAGGAATAACCTTCATTCAAATAAGGTCTTCTCACTCTGGAGGCAAGAGTCCTGGGAAATTTTAGTTCCTTGACTATCACTTAGCTTTGTGAAGACTAGGGTTGGTTTACATTAAGGGAAGACATTGGCTCATATGTCTCAAATTATTCCTCAGCTTAATGGTTTAGCTGTTTATACGGAAAAAACTTGGATTAGACTGAAATGTGTTTATTAATTATCTCTAATTTTCTTTGGCGATGGTAGTCTGATTCATTTCTCCAGTAAAACTGATATGGTTCTGTTGTTGTGGTTGTTGTTGTTGTTGTTAGACACCATTGAGTCAATTACAACTGGTAGCAAACCTATACACAACAGAATGTAACAGGCTGCGGTCCTGGAGCATCACCACAGTGGTTCCTATGCAGGAGCCCCTTGTAGCAGACACCCTGTCAGTTCGTCTCCCTATGGGCCTTCCTCTCTTTCTCTGCTCTTCTTCTCTACCAATCATGATGTCCTTCTCCAGGGACTGATCTCTCCCAACAACATGTTGAAAGTATGTGGGACTAAGTCTTGCCATCCTGACCTCTCAGGAGAACTCTGGCTGTACTTCTTCCAAGACAAATTTGTCGCTTCAGTTGTCTGTGGTGCTTTGATTCTAGGAGTCATGAAAACGCAGAAATACAAGGTTCAATGTTAAAGACCCAGCTTAAACCCCTATGTCACTATTTAGTGTCTTAAGATTCAGTTACATTGTCTATTGAGTGAATGCTTGAATTAATTAGTTTGAGAATGGATTGTTCCTTTCTATTAGTTTTTGGTAATTTTATGGTTTTACATCTCCAACAACATCCAAGGAGGTCATCTCTGAATCAATCACTTTGCCTCGCTCATGTACTTCTTTGTTTAAGGTCATGTCGGTGATAATAGGGTTTTTGTACCATTGGGGGGGGGGGTGGTTTCTGTTACCCTCATGTCCTTCTTATCAGATCCACTTAAAAATGCTGTATGTTAGACCTCACTATACTTGTTTGAGCAAGTTTTGTAGTTGCCCGTAGTCTGTGCTTTGTAGAGTAGTAATTTATGAGGTTGGCTTAAGAAGAGGAGACTGTTCAGGACTTAAATGCTCCTGTGGGTTTACTACGCATAAACTTTTGAGATTTAAACATTTTACTGAAGTGGTTCCATGATCATGCAAAGCAAGTTATTTTTGGCACCTGTGTAGAAAGTGAAATACATTCTTGGTCTTATTTCTGTCTTTATGCTCACCTGATGTCATCCTCAAATCATGAAATATCCTCAAACCAGAAATGAGGAGGTTACAACTAATTTCAAACAAACTTTATTGAGGACTTATCCTTCCTGAAGGTGTTTCCTAGGACAGAATATCCTATAAACCTTCTCAAGAGTACCCAGGCAAGAGACAGTCCTAATATTTTGTTCTCCCTCCAGCCCCTCAGCATTGGTCTACTACACATGACTGTCAGTCAAAACTCTTCCTCCTTCAGAGTGAAACATGGCACACCATACTGAAAGACCGATTAAAGTAGGTGTAACCAGATGACTGCTACTTTACTGGAGAAATGAACAGAAGGCAGCATGGCACATATTCTGGGAGTCAGTCTGGGGCAGTTCAGTTGCTAGGTAAGAGGGAAGCACATAAATATTTCTAAATCCCATTCTATTTGGATATCTGAATCAATTTAGTTAAATTCACAGTGCAAGTATAAGATAAAAGAAGACATTTTTCAAAAGAGAATTTATTAACGTGTGTCAAAAACAAAAACACCAAGTTTCACTTTTTTTGAGTTACCAAGTTTCCATTTTCCGAAATTAAGCAATTTAATTGCTTCAGATAGTTTTCATTTGTGTTTTATTTTTGGTCTTTGTGAAAAGTTATAATTTACATAAAAAGAAGCTGCGGTTTCTCTTTAAACTATCTTCCCTATAAGGATTTAATTTAGATTTAATAGGACAGTTATCATATGTTAATTGAATATTGATGGATTATGAGAAACATATTTCTGAGGTTTACCAACAAGGTACCAAAAAGATGTTTCTAATATAAGTTTGGCATTAGCTAACTTTCAGATCCTTTTGTAGAGAGATCCAGCTCTTCAGAGTTAATAATGTGATTATTTTACTGAGATTCAATTGCACATGACAGGTAAAGTATTTGTATTTGCTATCGAGGTTTATAGTTCTGCTGCAAAGACATGTGAATATGTTTTAGATCAGTGAACATTGAATATTCCAACTTCAATTATGTTTAAACCAATTTCTCTTTATTTATAGCCACATTTGTATTCTTTGAATTTAATTGTCTCTACCAGGTAGTTATGAAACTTTAACCCTGAGAGAATGCTTTGATCGATTTTCAATATTACTTATTTATTAAGCAATGGAATATTTTAGGAATGATTTCCTCAAGTCAACACTTGTCATCTATACCATTCAGTTTTTCCCCCTCTGATTGAGGGCTTTTCCCTCCACCGTGCCCAGGAACACACTTAATGGGATCCACATTTTAATATTTTATCCACAGAGCCAATGCTCCTCCTCATTTCCCTGTTTCTGTTACTGTTAATACTATTATTGGTCTAAACAATGCTAGCATTATTTCCCCCCTTTGTCTTTCTCTATATACTTTATTGTTAAAGCTTTCTCTAAAGACTTAAAATTTGACTTTGCACCAAAGTACATTGTCTGGACTCAGAGATCTTGAAAGTGCTGAGCTAACTTATCCTCTGAATTACTAAGCACTTTATAAAAACTACCCTGTAAAACAGTTAATGCAGAAAATTAAGGAATTGGTTGAAAAATGTGACCAATGCTCTCAGCAAATCTGGACTGTTTCATGTCTAATATTCCACCTTCTATAAAAGCATTATTTGGTCTTGGTACTTGCATTACGTTACCACTTCTTGCATACAGATATGAGGTCAAAAGAAAGACTTAATTTTTGTTTTCCTTTTATAAAATCAAAATATATAACAACACGGACACATGAACTCCTAGAGCAGGCCTCTATTTATGCATTTATAAGGAAACCTTGTGAATGCTTAGAATGAAAATAAAAGTGGAGAGCATCAAAATATTAAAATATGCATACAGAACATATAGAGTTGGTCAGAGATATAACTAAGCTTAATTTACCTATGAAATACTATTTTACAAATATACTTTCTATATACTAGGGGTCTTCAAAAAGTTTGAGTAAATCTTTCATTATTTTCAATTCCATTCTTACACACTTGTAAAAGTACATTCAAACTGAACTATTTTCTTTGGTAAATGCAAGTCAATTCATCCTGTGACATAATAGACCTCGTTTTATTAAATTGGAGTAAAAGGACATCAGACAATCATCTTAATGTAATATTGTAAACTATCTTTATATTGTAAGCTCTCTATATGAAATATTTTACATTATTTGTTATATCTCATACGATTTACTTTATTGAAACAAAGTATTTTAGTAATAATTCTGTAAGAGTGAAATAAAGAATTCATCTTTTATGTATATGTATATATATATATAATTTTAACTTACATTTCAGAATGTTTTAATTATTTGAAAAATGGAATTTGAGTAAGAAATGAGGTTGAGTAAAATTCACGGAATCCACCTCTATGCTATTCAATGGATAGATATGCAGAATAGTGACTCTTTCAAGCTTTTCTTGGTAATATGGTGGAATGTTTATATAATGAATAAAAGGGGAAGTGTTTGTGCTAATCGAGGCAGGAGAACTGACACAAAAGGTAACTACCACTGTCTTACTTATCTAATGCCACTCTTATAGCCATACCCTAAGTTGATCCTTTAACAATTGCAATATTTTTCCTTCCCCATATAAGAATGGAGAAGTACAAATTCGAAGTGCTGGCCTTAAGGGAAAGTCCTTCCTCTCTGGGTCTTCCGGTTTTGGGCAGACGCCAGCACAGAGGGCCTGCATCCCAAGACCATGTTGTACTCCTGGCTCTTCTTTCTGATCTCTGCTGGCTTTGCAAATCCATTATACATAAAAGGAGACCGGCTCAAGGAATAATTTCATCTTGCAGATTATATCTTACCACATTAACATCACTGCCACTAATTCTGCTTTACTAACATAAAGATAAAATTTATGACAACTTGGATAGTTACATTTTATCAACAAATTTAGGATAATTGCCTAATATTGAGAGTCATGGTCCAGTCAAAATAGTCCATATTTTGACAGAAAACAACTAATTCTGCAACAACCTACATTTTAATAACTTGACAAAATGGAAGGTTAATCATTGCTAATAGAAAATTCAAAACAGACAATCTTCACAGGGAAATAGTTTTATTTTAAAAATGTTTATCCAGAAGAGCTAGGAGGCAAAGTATATATAGAGAGAGCTAAATAAAGGCATGTATATATGTAAGTATATTTATAATTGAGGATGGGTAACAGATCTATGCACATATATTTGTAGGTTTAGTATTAAGGTAGCAGTGGATATTGGGCCTCCACTCAAGCACTCCCTCAATGAAAGAATATTTAGTTCTATTAAACTGGCATTCTATGATGCTTATCTTCCCAACACAATAGCTGAAAACAAAGCAGGCGAAGAAGAAAATGTGGTGAAGAAAGCTGATGGTGACCTGCTATCAAAAGATATAGCGTCTGGGGTCTTAACGGCTTGAAGATAAACAAGCGGCCATCCAGCTTAGAAACAACAAAGCCCACATAGAAGAAGTGCACCGGTGCCAAAAGGATCAGTTATCGGGCATCAAAGAACAAAAAATCATATCATTGTGTGCTTACCTCCCTGTTATGATCGCTGAAGACAAATGTGTGCATAAGCCAATATGGCGAAGAAAACTGATGGTGCATGGCTATCAAAAGGTATAGTGCCTGGGGTCTTAAAGGCTTGAAGGTAAACTTGCGTCCATTTAGCTCAGAAGTAACAAAGCCCACGTGAAAGAAGCACACTAGCCTGTGTGATCATGAGGTGTTGAAGGGATCAGGTATGAGGTATCATCAGAACAAAAAATTGTATAATTGAGAATGAGGGTGGGGGGTGCGGAGTGGAGACCAAAAGCCCATCTGTAGGCAATTGGACATACCCTTACAGAAGAGTCTCACTGAGGAGATGAGCCAGTCAGGGTGCGATGTAGCAACAATGAAACATAGAACTTTCCTCTAGTTCCTAAAAGTTTCCTCCCCCACACCCTGCTCTATCATGATCCCATTTCTACCTTACAAATCTGACCAGACCAGAGGATGAACACTTGTACAGATAGGAACTGGAAACACAGGGAATCCAGGGAGGATGATCCCTTCAGGACCAGTGGTGTGAGTGGCAATACTGGGAGGGTAGACAGAGGGTATGCTGTAAAGGGGGAACCAATTACAAGGTTCTACATATAGCCTCCTCCCTGGTGGATGGACAACAGAAAAGTGGGTGAAGGGAGACATCAGACAGTGCAAGATATGAGAAAATAATAATTTATAAATTATCAAGGGTTCATGAAGGAAGGGAGATTGGGGAGGGAGGGGAAAATGAGGAGTGGAGGCCAGGGGCATTGGTGGAGAGCAAATATTTTGAGAAAGATGAGGACAATTAATGTAAAAAGGTGCTTTACACAATTGATGCATGTATGGATTGTGATAAGAATTGTATGAGCCCCTAATAAGATGATTTTAAAAATTAAAAAAATGTTTCTTCAGAAACTCATGTTACTTTACTTCATGCTCAACATGGAGTTTCTAAAATTATGACATAAGATGAAATAGTAAGCTGCGGTTAGATATTGTCTAGTCGGTTCCCATTCACTGTGATCCTATGTACAACAGATCAAAAAATGCCTGATACTGTCCAAATCTCAAAATTATTGTTAAATTTAATCTTGTTGTTGCAACGATATTGTCAATGCACATCATTTAGGGATTTCCTTCTGGCTGTCCTGTCCTTTACCAAACTTGATGTCCTGTCTTTGGAGTGGATAGCGGGGATTGTTCTTATGACATGTCTAAAGTACAACAGACAAAATCTGCTGCCCTAGATTCTAAGGACTATCCTAGCTACATTTATTCCAAGACAGGTTAGTCCATCATACTTCCAGTTTTACTCACCAACACCATAATTCAAATCCAATGATTGTTCAGTCTTCCTTCAACTTCTAACTTTCACAGACATGTGAGGCAATAAAATACATCCTGGATTGGGTAAGGCACACCTTAGTCCTCAAAGATGTCCTGATCCTATAACGCTTCAACGAAGTCTTGTGCAGATTTGCTCAATGCAATATTTCACTTGATTACTTGACTGCTGCTTCCATGAGCATTGATTTTAGTTCCAAGCAAGATGAAATCCAAGTTCAATATTTTTTCAGTTTATCCTGAGGCTATACACTATTCAGTTCTGAGGATTTTGGCATTCTTTACATTTACACCCATACATTCCTTGATCGTAATCAGGAAGTGCTTCAAGTCCTCCTTACTATCAGCAAGCAAGGTGGTGTCATCTGTGCATGGCAGGTTGTTAATGAACTTCCCTTCAATTCTACTGCCATGTTCTTCATCATCTAGTTCAGTTTCTCAGATTATTTTTAACGGTTTACAGATTATAATGCTTGTGAAAGGATATAGCCCTGACACACACTTTGCCTGGTTTTAACTCATGTAATATTCCCTTGAATTTATTTATATATAGAAACTACCATGAATTATGAAGAGGACAAACAAGTGTATCTTAGGAGAAGAATGACCAGAGTCCTCTTACGAGGCAAGGAACTGAGACTTCATCCTTCATTCTGTGCACATGTTGTCAGGAGAGATGTATCTTGGAAAAGGATATTGCTCTTGCTAAAGCAGTGAAAGAGAGGCATTCATCAATGAGATGAATTGACACAGTGGCTGCAAAAGAGGGCTCAAGTAAATCAATAATTGTAAAGATGCGGTGTGATCAAGCAGTATTTCATTATGTGCTTAGGGATCGCTATGGGTTGGCAGTGACTTGATGACACCTATCAACAACAGCAGTGTTCTCTTACTCTGTATGAGTGAATATGTGCTGGCCCTTATACAAGCTATGAAGGAGCACAATGGAGTGCTTGGACACTCCCACTCTTCCCAATGTTATCCACAGATTGCTATGCCGTTATAAAGTAAATAAAATACACTTAAATATCTTTCTGATGTTCTCTGATTTCAGTTAATATCCATCTCACATGAGCCATAATATCCCTTCTTCCATGTCCTCTTCTGAATCCAGCTCGAACTTTTTGTGGCTTCCTGTTGTACTATTGTGATGGTTGTTGAATTATCATCAGCAAAATTTTGCTTGGAAGAGATATGAATCATATTGTTAGATAATTTCCCCATTCCACAGGGTCACCTTTTTTTTGGAATGTGTATAAAACTATTTCCTTTCTGTCAGCGGACTAGCTTACTGTTTTTCATCTTTCTTGGTATAGACGAGTGGGTGCTTCCAGTGCTTCCTAAGCTTGTTAAAAGATTTCAATTGGTGTTCTACCTTTTCCTAAAGCCTTGTTTTGAGCTAATGCCTTCAGTGGTACTTGATTCTTCATTCAGTTTAATTGGTTCTTTAAAAAAGGCTTTATTGGCACATCTGTCACACATCATACAATTCCTTAGTTCAGTCATATGCAGAAAAGCTGTACAAGAATTACCAAAATCAATTTTAGAATATTTTCTTCTTTCTTGTATTCATTGTTCTTAGGTCCTCCACCTGTAACCCCAAGAAACCATTAATCCAATAATTCTCTCTATAAATTTACCTATTCCGGATTTTATATACAGAAAGTCATACCCCAAAACAAAACATGTAATAACAAAAGCAAAGTAAAACAGTGAAAAACTTAAATGAAGGTTTGTGTGGGGAATACAAGGGGAGATGGTGGCATGGGAGGGGCAGGGAACTAACCAACCCAGGAGGAAAGTATTGGTTATATCTCTACAGAACTAGGAGTGGGCATGGAGACCCCACCATGATGCACCAAACCTTGAGGCACTATAATCACGTGGTGAATGCATGAAAATATAGGGTTACAGAGCCAGCCCCAATCAGAGCAAAATGACCCCCTCCCTGGAAGAATGTGCTACAGAGAATAACACTAAACCTACAGGTTAGGGAGAGGGGCCAGCATGCCATGCCTGTGTGGAAGCAAACCAAGAAGGAAAAAGAGAAAGGGGCAGTCTAGACCCCATATAGGCGCATCAAGCCTGGAGGGTGACTTCCCTGCACAGAGCTGCTAAGACACAGAGAGGACTGTAGGGCTGACAGTAGTTCACGGTCTGTTGGTTCCCTCAGGAGGACAATATTAGGGACACCCAGCAACGAGTTAATCTGGTCTGAACCCCATGTAGCGGGGCGAACCAAGAAGGAGACATAACAAATAAGCAACAGGAGCGAAGCAGAGCCACAAAGTCCCTAAAAAAGCCCCCCAAATAGACCAGGCTAGGAGGTACAGCTCCAGGAATACCCACAGGACCAGTGGGGAGATAGGCATAAGGGTCAGAGGAGATAGTCATAAAGGTCAGTGGACAGACCTGGAATTATGTATGTCTTTTTTTCAGTCTTTTGTTTTCTTTTTGTTTGGTCTCTGTTATTGTTGGTTCGCCTACTATATAAGATAGGCATGGAAGCAAGCATGAGAAGAGAGCAGCTGGAGAAGAGGGACTTGGGGTGGAAGAGGTCGGGGAAGGGAGCAGTGAGCAAACAAAACCACAGAGAGGGGAACAACTAGAGAATAAAAACCAACAACAAAGAGGACATAGAGATCTTGGGGATGTTGGAGCAACAGCAATCTAGCTGAGATTAATTACTATGAGACTGAAGTAGGGCGAGCCTAATGGTAGTGCAGGAGGAAGGTAAAAGAAAACAGAGGGAAGATCTAGAAAGCAAAGCCATGGATAGAGGTATAAACATAGGCATGTACATTTGTAAATACATTAATTCATACAAATAGCGGCATTGCCCTATCTATGTGTGTGTGTATATATATCAATACACTAAGGTAGTGGATGGAATTCAGGCCTCTGCTAATATCCTCCCTCAATGCAATAACACTTTGTACTAACAAAATGGCATTCTGTGATGATGACCCTCTTAGCATAATCACTGGAGACAAAATGGGTACATAAACAAATTTGGTGAAGAGAGCAGATGGTGCCCAGCTATCAAAAGATTTAGCGACTGGGGTCTTAAAGACTTGAAGGTAAATACGCAGCCATCCAGTAGGGAAGCCAATAAGCCCACTTGGGAGAAGCACACCAGCCCGCGTGATCATGAGGTGTCAATGCAAGCAGGTATCAGGCACCCCAAAGATCCAAAACAAATAACTGCATCTATGTGAGAAAGCAGGTTTGGTGTGGAGACCCAAAGCTTATCTGTAAACAATTCGATATCCCCCCACAGAAGGGTTGTAAGGCAGGGAGAATTCAACCAAGGTGCAGCATATCACCAACAAAGGTACGAATTCAGAAATGTGGGTGAAGGATACAATGGCTAGTGTCAGATATGAACTAATAATAACACTATATAATTGATCAATGATCCATGAGGGTGGTAGTGGAAAAAAGAGGAGCTTATACCAAGGGCTCAAATAGAAAATGTTTTTGAAATGATGATGGCAACCTATGTACAAATATGCTTGATACAACTGATGTATGGAATATTATAAGAGCTTTAGAGCCTACAATAAAGTGATTTAAATAAAAATAAAAAAATGTCCAATGCAACAAGTTTTCCCTAAGCAATGTATCTTTTGATCTTTTGATGTTGTTTACATCAGCACTGATTATGGATCTCAGCAAGACAAAATCCTTCACAGCTTCAATCTCTTCTCCGTTTACCATGATGTTATCTATTGTTCCAGTTGTGAGGATATTGTTCTTCTGTACTTTGAGCTGTGATCCATACTGAAGGCTGGATCCTTGATTATCGTCAGCAAGTGCTTCAATTATTCCTTACATTCAGCAAGAAAATTTGTGTGACTGGGATATGACAGGTCGCTAATAAGCCTTTCTCTAATCCTAATGCCATATTCTTCTTCATATAATCCAGATTCTCTGATACTTTGCTTAGCATCCAGATTGAATAAGTATGGTGAGAGAAGACAACCTTGATGCACACATTTCCTGATTTTAAACCATACAGCATTGCCTTGTTCTGTTCACCCAACTCTTGATCCTGTACAACTTCCTCATGAACAGTGTCCTGTTATGGGATTTCCATTCTTCAAATTGGTATTCATGTTTGTTATGATCCACACAGTTGAATACCTTGGTCTATTCAATAAAACATGAGTAAACATCTATCTAGTAATCTCTGCTTTCAGCCAAGATCCATCTGATGTCAGAAATTATATTCTACTTCCTCCTTGATATCAGGCTTGAATCTCTGATGTCAGCAATGATATCGTAGTGCCAAGACTTCAGAATCCAGCCTGAACCTCTGACAGCTCCCTATCAATATTCGGCTGAAACCATTGTTGGATGAACTTCATCAGAACTTTATGTTCAGGTGATGATAATGTTAGCGTTCTGTAATTTGAGCATGTTGTTGGGTCATCTTTCTTTGAAATGCACACACACATAGATCTCTTCCAGGCACTTGGACAAGTGGCTGTCTTCCACATTTCCTGGCAAAGATGGGTGTGCTTCTAGTGCTTCATCAGCGTTTAAAAACATTCTATGTAGTATTGCGTTGATTCTTGGAAACTTGCTTTGGTGGCTTTGCTGTAAGTGCAGCTTGGACTTCTCCCTTCAGGTCCATGGTTTCCTGCTCGCATGCTACCACCTGATGATTGAGTTTCATCAACTAGTTCTTTTGGATGCAGTGACTCCGTGAGTACTTTCCATATATATATTTTCGATACTTTCTGCATTGTCCAATAGTTTGCCAGTGAATATTTTATATAAGCATCAGTATAAGCATTAGTATTTTATAACATTATATGAAGAACATAACAATCAGGCATTTCTTTAAAAATATTTTTCTTATAAGAAAACAGATTATAGAAACAGCAAGCAGAAATTACAAAATGTCTCTGAGGAAGTTTTCGGTTAGAGGGCTTATTAGCATCAGTACAATCCACATGCACACCATCCTTGACTGAGGAAGGAGTAAGAATCCCACACCACGCAAGCATTTTGTTCTTCGTGCTTACACTAAAGATATAAAATATCTAGCAACTTCAAGACTAAGTAAATCTGTGTCCTGAGACATGTTAGAAGATACAAAGTATATTAAAACCAGACCAAACTCATTGCCAACAAATCCTTTCCAGCTAAAAACAGCCTCATAGGATAGGGCAGAACTGACTTTGTGGGTTTCCAGGACTGTAACTGTGTACGGAGTAGAAAGCCTTCTTTCTCCTGTGGAAGATTGGTTTCAAACTGCCGACTTTGAGGTTAGCACTCCAAAATATCATCATTAAACCACTAGCTTACAACAATGTTTGAAGATAGCCTTTAACTGACTGGAAAATCATTTGAATAAAGATAGTTCCCTTGGATAGAAAAAATGAAGGTAACGTTCCAGTCGCTGAGGATAATTGCTATAGTATTATAAGTTCAGCTAAATGGTCAAAAGTCGTGAAATGTCCAATTTAAAGAGTGACTGTTTAAGTCAATACTTACCAATTGGGAAGGAACTAGGAAACTACTTTTATAGTAGTAAAAATTGGGAATGTTGATATTAATGTTTAATTGCTACATATACAAATTATTTCAGATCATAGTCACTTAAATGTTTCTATACAGATTTCATATTATATACAGTCAACTTTTCGTGTTGTCTTAATAAATGCCACAAGTTGTTTAATTAACTAAATTAATTTTAAAAAGTCATAACTTGTCAACAAATACATTTTCAAATGACACAATTTATGTTTGGTTTGAGGACTGACTGCATAAAGAATGTCAACTAAAAACATAAGATTATATCTTATAGTATTCAAAATAGAAAAAGCAATAATACCATAAAACCGTCTACAGCAGTGGTTCTCAACCTATGGGTCACAACCCCTTTGGGGGTCGAATGACTCTTTCACAGAGGTCATCAGATTCATAACACTAGCAAAATTGCAGTCATGAAGTAGCAATGAAAATAGTTTTATGGTTGGGGTGGTCACCACAACATGAGGAAATGTATTAAAGGGTCACGACATTAGGAAGGTTGCAAACCACTGGTCTACAGGCTGATTCTAAAAGTTTTGTACTTCTTTCTAAATGAAGACTATGCATGTCTTGGAAAGAGTGGACACATAGAATTTACCATTAAAAATGCAATTAATTTTCTATTGTTATAATTTTATAACATCTAGAAAATGCTTTACATCTAGAGACTGCTTATAAATAATGTGATTATATTATTCTTGTGTGTTTTATAGTTAAGAAACTGGTTAAGAGATATCTACTGCTGCAAAGGGGCATGCTTTAAATTAGTTTTGTGTTTAATCTCACAATGTGATGTGTTTTATAAAAGATTTGATAGCTAGATATCTCATTCCTTCTTCAATCTCTTCCTCCCTAGCTCCTTTTATGTCCCTTCTTTTATCTCTTTTGGAGCAGTTAGCTTAACCTTCCATTTTAATGCACTTTATTTAATTTCTTTAAAAGTGGCATTCAAGATGGATTTCTCCAGAGAAGATTTCACTGACTTGGCTTTTGATAAACAATAACAATGTGAATTTATTTAAAGAAAGCAATTCTCATATTCAGCTTCAGCTATGTTCTCAGATCTGCCACAATGATCAGTACACACACATGGGACAACATCATTGTGCACAGATGGTCCTGGGAGCTGCCACCTCTGCCCACCTGAGACCTCGGGCTATAGAGCTGTTGCAGCTAAGGGGCCCAGGCTGCTGTCTATTTATTGCATGTATTAATTTCTCTGCATGTCTAGCTGGACAAGATAGGTGTGATGAACAATCCAAAGGAGAGAACAATGGGACTGATGGTTGGGAAGGGGACACCGGAGAGGAGGAGGCGGGGGAAAGTAAAGAAGGTGCCAACAAACTTAGGGAGGGAAGAATAATTGATCTAAAACCAATGACAAGGAGGGCATAGAATGCTTGGGGGCTTATGGGTGGGGGATCAATCAAGGGTAATGTTTCAGAGAGGAATTAGTAAAACCTAAGTGAAGGCCAAACATGATAGTGGAACAGGAGAAAAGTAAATGAAAATAGAAGAAAGAACTGTGAGGTAAAGGACATTTATAAAGGTCTAAAAACAGGCATGTATATATGTAAATACATCTATATATAATGATAGGGGAATAGATCTATGTACATATATTTATTTATGAGGTATTATGGCAGCAGATGGACATTGGGGCTACACTCAATTACTCCCTAAATGCAAGAACGCTTTGTTCTACTAACACAGTCCTCTGTGATTCTCACCTTCACTGACACAATCCCTGAAGACAAAATGGGTGCACAAGCAAATGTGGTGAAGAAATCTGGTGGTGCCTGGCTTTCAAAAGATATAGCATTTGGGATTTTAAAGACTTGAAGATAGACAAGCAGCCATCTAGCTGAGAAGCAACAGAGTCCACAAGGAAGAAGCACACCAGCCTGTGTGATCATAAGGTGTTGATGGGAACAGGTATCAGGCATCAAAGAAACACACACACAAACACACAATCATATCAGTGGGAATGAGGAAGAGGGCAGAATGGAGACCAAAAGCCAATCAGTAGTCAATTGGACACCCCCTGTCAGAGGGCTAAAAGGAAGAGATGAGCAAGTTAGGGTACAGTGTAGCATCGATGAAACACATGACATTCCGTTATTTCTTTAATGCCACCTCCCCACTATCATGACTCCAATTCTATTTTAGCAATCTGGCTAGACCAGAACATATATACTGGTACAGAAAAGAGCTTGCAACACAGGAAATTCAAGACAGATAAATCCCTCAAGACCAATAATGGGAGCAGGGATGCTAAGAGGGTAAGGGAAAGGGGTGGGGTAAGGGGGAACTGATCACAATAATTGATATATGGGCCCCCTCCCATGAGGATGGACAGCAGAAAAGTGGGTGAAGGGAGACAATGGTTGGTGTAAGACAGGAAAAAATAATTTATAAATCATCAAGTGGACAAAGCAGGGGGAGGGAGGGAAAAATGAGGCACTGACACCAAGGGCTCAGTAGAAAGAAAAGGTTTTGAAAAAGGTTTTGACAGCATATGCACAGATGTGTTTGACACAATGGATATATGTATGGATTGTGCTAAGAACGGTAAAAGCCCCCGATATAATAAAATTTAAAAAAAGAATAAAGAAATCAGATACCAATAGTGTGGACTTTTGACTTCTGGCTCTATGATGTAAGTATATTTTATTAGGATTTACCCTACCTTAAACTCATTACGGTCTTTTCTCTCTCTCTCTCTCTCTCTCTCTCTCTCTCTCTCTCTCTCTCTCTCTCTCTCTCTCTCTCTCCCCCTCCTCGCTCTCTCTCTCTCTTGCTAATAGCTTCTTATACCCAACCCTCGGGCTTGAACAATCTTTCACTTATCGTGGTCAAATGCCCAAATGTATTTTGTTTCTCTTAGTCATAGTAAGTCAAAGTTAACTTAGAAACTTAGAGATATCCACTATGCATTAGGCGATCCTTAAAGACAGCTGTCTAATGGAGAAAACAAATGGCTGAGTGTGTGTTTAATAAAGGACTCAACAGCGATGAGGCCTGCAAACCTCAACGCTCGGGTCCAGTTCAGTTGCCAGTGAATCAACTCTGCCTCATTCGACACCATGTGGATCTGAGTAGAGCTGGGCTTGTTGTGCATGAATGGAAACTGGATTGTTGGAATGGCTGTGACCTTTCTTATGTCAGCCATCAGACTTTTCTTCCTCTACTCACCCCGATGTCATGAAGTGGATTCCAACTCATAGGAACTCGATATAGAGAGTTTCTGGAACACTGACCTTGGGTTACCAGTCCAAATTTTACTCAACACCATTGGTGAACTCAAACCACTGACCTATGGTGAGGAACCCAGCACTGGCCAGTTTGCACCACTCAGGTAGAAATAATAGAGATGAAATTACAGACACTAGTAAGGAGCCCGGATACCACAGCAGTGAGGTGCTCAGCTGCTAGCTAAAAGACTGAAGATTTAAACTACCCTGAGTACCTTCAAGAATAATTTTGACATTTTTATTATGAACGTTTTTGTTTTCAATTTCTGTAATGTCAATTCTGACTCATTGTGACCCCATGTACAATGGAACAAAACACTGTTTGGTCATGCACCACACCATTGTTACAATTGCTATGTTTGAGCTCATTGTTGGGATGTCAGTTTATCTCCTTCATAGTCTTGTCTTGCTGATCCTCTACTTCACCTAGCATGGTCTCCTTTTCCATGGACTTGCCTCTCCTGATAATATGTACAAAGTATGTGAGACAAACTGATTTTTAAGGAGCATTTTGGCTGTCTTTCTTTTTTTTTTTTTGAGGATGTATGTTTTTAATCTTCTTTTATTTTGCATTTTTAAAAATTGGGAGTTAATACATATATCAAATAATTCCATAGTTTAATCACATCAAGCAGTATTGTAGAATTGCTATCACAATCAGCTTCCAAACATTCATTCCCTTCCTGGACTCCTTTCTTTTTCCTTTCTCACCTTGCCACCACCATCACCGCTGTTCCCTTCACAGAAACTCTTATTTTACTTGCCATCCATGACAAATTTGTTTGTTCTGACAGTTCATGGCATTTTCAATATTCTTCATTAACACCATAATTCAAATTCACCCATTCCTCTGAGGTCTTCTTTATCCATTGTCCAACTTTCACATGCATACAAGGTGATTGAAAATATCATGACTTGGGTCAGGTGCACCTCAGTCTTCAAAGGGACACGCTTGCTCTTTAACAGTCTGTACGGGTCTTGTTCAGCAGATGTGATTAATGTTGTTTGATATCTTGACTGCGTACTGACTGTGGGTCTGAGCAAATCCATGGCAACTTCAGTGTTTTCTTTTTTGATCAGGATGGTACTTCCTGGTCCTGTAGTGAGAATTGTTGTCTCATTTGCATTGAGTTGTAATCCATATGGAAGGCTCCAAGTCTTGATCTTCCTCAGCAAGTGCTTCAAGTCCTCCTTGCTGCCAAGAGAGGTGTGTCAGCTGTATATTGCAGGTTGTCAATAAGCCTGCCTCTGATCTCAGACCACACTTTTCTTCATACTTTCCATGTTCTCTCATTATTCAAAGGCTCACCATACAAACTGAATAAGTATGCCAGGAGGCTATAACTCTGACAAGTACCTTTTCTGATTTTAAGCCACGTATCATTCCCTTGTTCTGTTTGTATGACTACCTCCGGTTCCTATACAGGTTCCAAATGAACACAGTGTTCCAGGATTCACATTTTTGCTCAATGCATTCCAAGATTTGTTATTATTCAAAGACCCCAGTGGCAAACAGTAAAATGTAATTAAACATCTTTTTAATATTCTCTTCTTTCAGCCCACATCCCTCTGACATGAGCAATGATATCTCTTCAACTGTTTCTTCTGAATCTGCTTGAACCTCTGACAATTCCTTGGTGATAAACTACTGTAGCTTTTGTGGAATGAGCTTCAACAAAATTTTACTTGCATGTGATATTGATGGTATTATTCAATAAATTCCATATTCTGCTCAGTCACCTTTCTTTGGAAAGGGTACAAATATTCAACTCTTCCAGTCAGCTGGTCAGGTAGCTGCCTCATATAGTTCCTGGTGTAGATGAATAAATGCTTCCAGTGATTTATCAACTGATTAAAACATTTCTATTGGTATTCTCGCAGCCTTTTTTTTTGCTAATACCTTCACTGTAACGTTGTCTTCTTCCTTCAGTAGCATTTGTTCTTGACTACATGCTATCCCTTGGTAAGACTGAACACCAGCCAATTCTTCTCGGTACAGTGGCTGTGTATTTCTTCCATTTTCCGTTGACCTTTCCTGCATCAGTCAACATTTTCCCACAAAATCCGTGAATATCATCTCAGTAGCTTTCTTTAGTTCTTTCATTTTGAGATTTTGTGGCAGCTACATAATCTGTTGTCAATTTTAGAGTATTAGAGTGAAGGGGTGGAGTGTAACCTGACCATCAGGTTGCAGCTTGATGACCTCATTTGGAGGTGCTAAGGAGATAAAGAGTTTGCTGAAGGCAGGACACAGGCTTACTCCCTGCAAGATATCCCTGCTGCAAAGACACATGAAGAGAGGCTGATGGAGCCAGAGTCCTGGAGCTGAAGGAGCCATAAGAAGAGCCCTGCCAGCGCTGAAAAGCTTACAACACCAGAGGATCCACAAGACTTCCCACCCACTGGCTTCTGATCTTCCTTCATTTGGCATCATTGCATGTGTTTCATGGGTCTGAAGAGGGCTTTATAGATTGGTATCAGACATGTGGGCAAATATCAGACTTGACTTGATCTGGACTGGGCTGGGATGTTTTTTAAAATATACAATGGCTCTTTTATATAAAGCTTTTTCTTATACATGCGAGTGTCTATGAATTTGTTTCCCTAGTCTATCCAGATGAACACAGATATGCTAAATGTGTTCTTCCATTTGGGCTTTCTGACTCCAGATTTTTGCCCATTTCATGATAATAATATTCCTTGTCTTCTAAAACTTTCCTTTGAAAAATTTCTGTGAAGATCATGACCTGAGAAACGGTGGGAAGGTGTAGATACACATATGGGATCACGATGAGACAGACTCTACTCAGGGTACCTCGCAACCTCAATAATTTTGTGACAGTGTGGGGCATTTCTAAAACTCTAGAAGCTATATCAGTCTTATATCACCAATGTAGCTCTTTTCTGGTATTGCAGTCATTTGGTCACTGTTGGTTTGTAATAATAAAAGTAATTTTGAAATACTATTCAATTTAGTTTCATTTATATTTTAGGGAAATTTGGATAATTTTAATTAACCTTTAATTAACCTTTTTAGGTACAGCATATCTTCAATTCATCATTATCTCAATTCTTTGAGAACTATCTTCATGTCAATTGTATAATGTATATACCAAAAAATATGCTTAATGCTTCCAGTGTTTCCGACCTAAAACCACATTTTGCAGCCAGATGATTCTTATAAAATTGTTTCCCAGAAGATCATAATCCAGTATTGAAAAATATGTATTTTAGTATCAGATGTTTTCTTTGTTAGCATCTGTTTTGAAAGGTTCATAATTCATTAAAATGTCATGTTTCAAAGTACCGAGTATTTTTAAATAATTAGGAATGTGTAAGCCAATTTGGAAGTTTGACAAATTCTCACTTAGTGAATGTTAGGCATGCATTGATAGAAAGACAGTCTGGAAGAGGGTCTGTTCTGATATAATAGGTAAAAGAAAATAATTGCAATAGAAAGAGCCAAATGAGATATATGGTTATGCATAAATCAATACACAGCTGTGTAGCAGGCTTTTCATGTTGAATTCATCAGATTGTTGGTAAAAAAAAACAAGAAAGTTTTGTGGAATAATCAAGAGTAGATAAACGTTCCATTATAATGAATTCCATGAGACAACTAAATTGTTTTGTAGTGATTTAGTACATAAATGTAAATATTTCCATTCAGCAGAATATGAGGAAAAGCTAAAGCATAATTTACTCAGAGCAAATAAGGTGGAAAACCTAATTCAGTAGTTCTTTAAACACAGATTTAAAAATGGAATAGCAACTACTCTACTTATTTTAACAACTTCCTACAATTTCAGTAGTGTGTTACTTTATTTGGAAACTGTAGACTTTAGAGGGTAGACTATTTGTATACATGAAGACGGGAACATTAGAGGCACACACTTATAAAATTTTGATATAGTAAGTTGACAAAATGTGTTTCATGAACAACAAAAAATGGGTATTGCTGACAGGGCAGAACTATTGTGATCATGGGAAATAGCGTCAAGTCTGCCAAGCTTACTTTGATAACTGTTATGGATACGAGTCATTCCAAATAAGTCCTAAAACCTAACCCTTGAAAAGTCTTTTGGATGAGTCCATTACTTTGCACTTGACTACTAACCATAAGGTAGGTAGTTTGAGTTCATTCACTGTAATCTTAGAAGAGAAGCATAGAATTTTGTTTCTGTATAATATAGTACCCAATAAAACCCTATGGATATGCTCTACTTGAGGTCACCAGGCATCAGCATCAACTTACTGGCAATGGATTTCTTTGTTTGGGTTTAATACCTGTGAATGTAATGTAAAGTATTGATTTTCCATAATAGAATCGAATGCAACCAGTTAAGGCATGGTAGGAGAGGTGGCTTCTAAATGTGATCACTTCTGAGTTCTATAAAAAGCAGGATAGAAACAGACACACATATGAGAAGACAAGAGCAAAGGGAGTATATTCTACAAACCACGAACCAAAGAACTCTGAGGCTACAAAGCAAGAAAGAAAGCATTTACATAGCAGAGACCATGATTTAGACAGTTAGCATGCAGAATAATGATGACAGAAAGTTATGTTCTTAGAAGCCACTCACTCGGGCTATTTTGTATTACAGTAAATCTATGAAACTTAGAAATGACAAAGTATTATAATGAGCTGTACAAAGATAAAGAGGTAGAAAAATCAAAAGAAAAGACAATTGTGTCCTTTATCAAATGAAAGAACTGAACAAAATTTTGAAGGCACAGTTTGCAATATCAAAAGATAATATGATCAAAACCTAGCTCCCTCTGATAACATGTCCAACCTGAGGGAGAGGAAGTCTCCCTAGCCATGCTTCTACTGAGCACGCAGCTGAACTTCTAGCACAGGTCTGTTCATTTTTCCGGCAGGCCATGATATATCAAATATTCTTTACAACACCACAATTCACAAGCCTCAATTCTTCTCTCCAAAACAAATCTAAATTCACTGTGTTGAATTTCTTCTGACCCATAACAACCCTATTGAACAGAGTAGATCACCTCTGTGGGTTTCCAAGACTAATTCTTTACGGGGATGGATTGTCTCATCTTTCTCCCCTAGAGCCGCTGTCTTTTGGAACTACTGACTTTGGGATTAACAGCCCATTAGGTGAACCACCCACTGTGCCACTGAGCTTATTGCTTCTCTGTCACATGCACAGGAGGCAAGTGGACTCAGGTGCACCTTGGTCCTCAAGGGGACATCTTTGCTTTTTAAAACTTTAAAGAGGTTTTCTGCAGTAGATTTACCCAAAGTGATACATTTTATTTTTTGACAGTGGTTTCCCTGATTGTTGATTGGGGAATCCAAGTAAAATTAAATCCTTGACAATTCTGATCATTTCTCTGTTGATGATGATGTTACTTATTCATCAAGTTTTGACAAATTTCATCTTCTTTATGTTGAGATGCCATCCATATTGAAGGTTTTAATCTTTGATTCTGTTGAATAAGTGCTTCAGTTCTCACCTTCAGCAACCAAGGTTGTATATTCTGCATATGCAAATTATTAATGAATTTCCACCAAATCTGATGCTGTGCTCTTCTTCCTATAGTTTAGCTTCTTGGATTATTTGCTCAGTGCATAAAAGAAAGAGATATAACTCTAATGCACACCTTTTCTGATTTTAAACCACGTGTACTACAGATGCTGTTCCAAAAACTCCTTTGTGATTTATATTATCTTCTGCAGAAGAACAATGAAATATTCTGAATTCCCATTCTTTTCAATGGTATCCAGAATTTTTTATGATCAACATAAGTGAGTGCCTTTGTATAGTCAATAAATAAGAGTAAGCTTTTTGACATTTTATTTCCAGTCAAAGTTTACTTGCCGTAGGAAATTATGTCCCTCTTTCCAATTCCTTTGATTCTGATTTGGATTTCTAGTAGGTCCCTATTGATGGATTATTTTCAGCAAAATTTTACTTTGGTGTTACAGTAATGATATTTTCAGGTATTGTCCACACGTTGGGTCACTTTTATTAGGAATTAGCAAGATGTTGATGTATTCCAGTTGGCTGAGAAGGTACATATATACTCAGTTTTGTGGCATAGAGGAATGAATACACTCACTTTTCCATCTGTTTTTGAAATCTCTCTCTCAATTTTCCATCAATTCATGAACCTTTGTTTTATCACTAATGCCTTCAATCCATCATGGATTTCTTCATTCAATACAGTGGTTCCAAATTATATTGCTAGTTACTTGTGTTAGTTTAGGTTTTCTAGAGAAGCCAAACCAGTGATACTTGTACGCATTTCATATAGAAAGGGATTTATATCAATAAATGGCTCACACAGTTGTAGAAATAGGTAATTCCAGTCAGGTCCAAGACAGGCTTCTCCTGACCTGTGAAAGCTGTTGAACAGGAAGCAGAATAAGGGGTAGGGAACGGTGTGGTAGATGCAGAGGTGCAAAGTCTGCTGAATGAACCCACCACTAGTATTGTGCTGACAGCTCCTGGATTTGGCAGGAGACCCAAAAGAAGATACATCCAGCTCCTACAAAGGGGAAAGAACCAAAGAAAATTCAACTCTGCTTGGTCTTTCTCTTTTATACAAAAAGCTTATGGCACTGAGGAGATACCATCAGACTGTGACCCAATTGATAGGTTGGGTTCTGTCCCTACCCCTTACCCAGGAGTATCTAGATGACATAATCCATAACCACCACACTACCTACTGGTTGGACATCAACCATTTCTTTCTCTCAATGTGTAACTTTTGTTGTTTTTTCATGCTTCTTGTATCGCTCAATATTTTGCCCAAATAAACTTATTATTACAGCATGAGGTTTGATTTTTAAAAGATCTTCCAATTTGAGAAACGTCAAGCATTCTTCCCTTTATGTTCTCTAAGTGCTGTTTTTTGTATGTTTTCTTATAATACTTTGCTGCCTCTCCTCAAACCATACTTTGAAATCTCGTGTTCAGTTCATTTGCCCCTTAATTCTTCCATTTGATTTATATATTCTATGCTGAAGAGCACGTTTCAGAGTTTCTTGTGATATCTACTTTGGTCTTAGTTTTTTCATTAAAAAATGACCTTTTGCTTCTTTATGTATGGAATCCTTAATGTCTTCCCATAACTTGTATGGTCTTTGTTAATAGAGATCAAATATGCCCAACTTAGGCGCAATCAAAGGTTTTCTTAATATATATTTCCCCATGTACTATGGCATCATACCATTTTATTATTAGTGCTATATATTTGAATATTTTAAAGGCTTTTTAAAAATCTTACTAAATATCCCAGGGAACTTCCCCCCTTTCATAGCAGGAAGGAGAAAAATTAGAGATTATCATTTGGATATCATTTCCAAAATTGACTATCTTTTAAAGAAATATAGTAAATGTAGTCACTTGCTCATTTTAATGGATGGAATTTCATCCCTTTTAACATACATGTTGATTTTTACCTATGAGTATAATTGGGAGAGGGAGGGGATAGAATTAGCATGAGATCATACTAGAGTATGTTGAGTCTTAATTCTATTAGCTTGATCACCCAATGAGCTAGGAGAATTGACACCAAGGCAGACACAATCCTTCTGTGACAACAGAATTTTACTGTATCTGTATGGCATGAAATGTCTTAGAGTAAGAAAAGCCAAGAGAGAAAAGAAACGATCTTTCCCTAGAGCCTTCCTCTACCATTCTACCATTCACAAATGGCACCATTCACAAATGTAAGAAAATAAATTGTTTTCATATCTCTCTCAACTTGTGTCACTTTAATGACAATTCCAGAAATTAATACACTCATTTTGTCGCTGCTTATGAAGAAACCCTAACACCAAAAGTACATTTATAACAATGAAGGTGCTTTTGACTGACACCATTTCTGTAACTGCAGCATCTCTCATCCATCTCTGAGGTGAAAATAAATGAAAATACAGGGAGAAAAAAGCTACCTAAACCAGGGATTTTGAAATAATCTTCACTTATTTTTTATTGGCTGAATGTTCTTCTACCTTAAAACTGACCAAATAACAGGTTTAAAGTTCTTCCATAAATTTATTTTTAAAGTTTGTTTGCATGTTTCCCAAATATGCTCAATATATATGTGTATATATACATGTATTTCTGTGTATATATGTAATTTAACTTCTAGATAAAATTTTTGGGAAAAGCGTTCTAAATTTAAATTGAAAGCAAGTGGTCCAATGGCTAGGCTAAGAAAAACTAAAAAGACAAGTATTCATTTTCTGTTTTTTCAGACTTTTGGACAGTTTGTCTTGAATTAAAAAAATTGTTATACAAATTTCCAAGAATCTCATGTTAATATAATTTATAGATGGCTGAGTGAGATAATTTTAGAGACCAAACAATGTACACTAAACTACTTCACATTTTATTGATTGTATAGGATTTCCACCATAGAATGGAGAAATAGAAAACATCTTATTGTAAATAAGCACTGCTTAAATGTGAAAGCAAAAATTAAGATAATTTGTTGTGAAATATATATGAACTTTTTATGAAGTAAATTTTTAAAAATTGCTTTATCTGTTACAAAGTAAATTTTTGAAATTTTGTTCTGACTCTATTTTATATGTGCTAGAATGATTTTATATTCCATTTAGGTTTGGATTATGAATAACAGTTATTTCATATTTTGTGAAATTATGGGTAATATAGAAATAATCAATTTATTAATTTACTGCCATTTTGTGGATTATGTTTTGAATAGTCTCTTGCTTTACCCCCTCATATTGCTAGAGGAAAATTAGCACATAAAGTATAATTTAGTTTTTGAGGTGGATGGCTTCTAAATACCTCAAGTTTGTATATTTAAAACAACTATATGTCCCCAAACAAAATGAAAATCCCATACTCCTTTAGATAATGTTTTAAATGCTTACATTAAAACACATGACATTTGAAAACTTGAGTTTTAATTAAATTTAGCAAACACCTTACCATATTATTTCTGTAACTACATCATGCTTGGTGCATAATGGATACTCAATTGACACTCAAAATTTGGAAAATGAGTGGAGGAAATATCACATTCTGTGAAATAGAATAAGTTACATTTCACAAAGATTTAAAGCTTAATTTATTTATTCTTTTTATTAGAAAGAAATACAAATAAATATTGACAGAAAAGAAGACTTTTGAGGGAGGAAGAACTGAATGTGGAAGAAAACAGGTGAAAATGTGCCGGCAATGCTTAGGAACAGTGGATGGCCCAACAATTGGGAATTTTGTCCATTTTGAGTGTTATATTTGTTTTGAAAAGTGAACATAAAATTCCACAAAATGTAGGGTTTCTCATAAGCCCATAAATTTGCTATCATATTTCTGAAGGTTTGAAATCCTAATTTAAAATGCTGACAGGACCATATTCCCTTTGCACCTCTGGAGGGGCAGATCTCTCTGGGGTCTTCTGGTCATCTCAGGTTTCTCTTGGCACTGAAGATGTTTCACAGTTTTCTTTTATCCATTTACCTTTGTGTCATCTGTCATCTCTCCTCCTACATTAGGACACTCTTCAGGTAAAACTGTTGTTAATTGTCATAAAATTGAATCAGATGCATAGAGGTGTTAAATTCTAAAGGGTGGAGCACTGACCCGTCTTAAGTCATCTTCATGGATCATTGCTATATTTTAGTCCCTTGTTGCAGCTATTTGCTAGCCCATCTCACTGAGGGCTTTTCTCATTTTTGTCAACCCTCTACCTTATGAATTAGGATAGCCTTTCCTAGTGATTGGTCTTTCTTGAGGACATGTCTGAAATAGCTAGTTGAAGTCTAGCCATCTTACTTCTAAGAAACATTCAGATTATATTTCTGTGTTAATCTGGACTGACTAGAGAAACAAATTCATAGACACTCATATATGTATAGGAAAGAGCTTCAGAAAAATAGTAATTGAATATTGAGTACACCACCCAGCCCAGTCCTGATCAAGTCCATCAGTCCAATATTAGCTCTTATGTCCTATACCAATCTTTAAAGTCCTCTTCAGACTCATGAATCACAAGCAATGATGCCAAATGCAGGAAGATCACAGTCTTGGAAAGTGGGTGGAAAGTCTTGTGAATCCAGTGGCAGTGTAAGCATCTCAGCACTGGATGGGTCTCCATGTGGCTTCTCCAGCGCCAGGGTTCTGGCTGCATCAGCATAGCTCCATCTATCTGGTTGTCAACAGGACCATCTCACAGGAAGAGTCTCTTTTTGTCCCAAATCCAGTGAGGTATTTATCTCCTCCATGACTCCAAATGAGGTTATCAAGCTCTAACCTGATTGACAGGCTAAACTCCACCCCTTCACAAGTTGACAGGAAATTATGTAACTGTCACAATTTCTTATAAGACTGACTTATTTTTTCTTTTGGTAGCCTGTGGTATAATCTTTACTTTTCACAAGTATGACAATTTGAATAAATCTATTCTACTGTTGTTTTTTATTATCACATTTTCTCATGGGATTTTTTTCTTTAACTTTAAAGAAGTCTTCTGCAGCAGATTTTCAATACAATAAGTACTTTTGATTTCTTGAATGTTAATTCCATATATATAATTATTTGTTAACATAGAATTGAATTATTGAAAACTTCATTTTTTGGTAATTTATAATGATTGTGTTTATTGCTCCAGTTGAGTATTTTTCTTTTCTTAAAGTTCAAGTGTAACTCATACAAACACACAATATTTTTGGACCAATAATTCTTGAAATCACCTTCATTTTTGGCATTACGTTTATATCATATGTATTCCAGATTGATAATGATCAATACACTTAATCCGCTTTTCAAATTATTTAATTAATTATTAATAATGGTTAATTATTTGTTTGAATAATTAAGCAATAAATTACCTATTTATTGAATAGATAAGGCAAAAGGCAACGATCCTGATAAATGCCTTTTGGATTTGAACTCTGTAGTATCCTGCCTATGGTTCCCTGTCAATATACACAATACTAGCACAAATCTGAGTGGGACCCACACTACTATGGTATGGCCTCATGTGAACTGATCACACCATGAAAGATCTTGTGTTCAGGCATGGCACAAGTTCAATATATTTTTTTAGACAAAAAACAACAACCAAAAACCATGATAAGTAAAATGACAACACTTAAAAAAATAAGTCAAAATTTCATGTTACATAGATTTTCATGCTAGATTTTTATCAGGACTTAAACTATGGATTTTGGGTTGAAAAATAACATAATATTTAAGAAAAGTAAGTGATAATATATTCAGTTGAGGCCAATCCTATGATGTGAACTAACATAATATGAGAAACTCTATGATAGGATGTGCTGTAAGTACCAAATAGTGGGAAGTTGTGGTCTGAAACCTCTTACTCAAGTCATAGCCCTAAAAATATTTCCTCGAGGCTTTTACCTACTATAAGTAGACTCTGCGGAGAACTTCACTTCATGATCTGGATCATGCATCTGACTCTTCAACTCTGGCTCTTGGGAATTGAGGCAGAGACCTACCACATTGCCTGTTGACACTGGAAGCCGTCAGAGCCTGTCATCTGACGGCTGGCCTTCAGTTGCTTAGTCTCTTCGTTCATTGGTCATGATCTTCCTATTTCCTGCTTAATACGCCCCAGCAGCAACTCAACTAAGGAAGAGCCTCCAGCTTAATATCTGAGCCACAGACGTGAATTGTACTGTACTTACCTCCTTCTACAATTGTGTGAGCCACTTCCTTCACATAAGTTTATGTTTTGACTTCATTCCTCCCCCCTCCCTCTTGCTCTCTCTTCCTTCCTTCCATTTTTTCCTTTTAATTACTATTTAAACTTCTCAAGAAACTCTAGCGTAATAGTGAACCTGAGGGCTGAATGAGCGAGATTACCTTACAAGTGATACTGGTAATTGGGCAGCCCACAGTCTGAATATTGAATTTCACTTTTTGCCCTATCTTTCTTTCCTCAATCTTTACATACATCTCCTTTCCCTCTGAATCTTTCCTCACCTTTAATATTATTTAGATGAATTTGCTCATTTTCTTTATAGAAATAATCAACTGAAAATTCTGAAAATTCCTAACACCAAACCATACATGCCCTACATTTCTACACCTCTCCCCATGCTTTCTTCTAGTGATAATTCTGAATAATATTCCTACATCCTTCTCCATCAGTGCGGGTTGTGCTCTCAAGGTAGCCCTCTCAAACACTTGCTTCTTTTGGACCACTCCTTCCTCTCATTATATGAATTATTCAACTATATTGAATTGTTCCTATCAGACATTTGTTGAGATTTTAATTATACGAAAGTGTAAGTAGAAAAAAGCCATTATGTTTACAGATCACACATGTACAATTTTATTTTAAGAACATTGGAGTTGTGATTCCTCCAGAGGGCTTCACTTATGAAAAATTAGCCTTTTATACATAATTCTATTTCACTATGCATGAGGTAGCAATGAGTCAGAATCAACTAAAAGCAAGTGTTTGATTTTTTAAAAATATTTTTGGGAGGCAAGTATTGTATTCGTTAGGTTAAGCACTATAACTAATAACATAACCCAGTGGTTAGCACCTATTTGGTCTTCAATAAGTATTGCATATAAATGTATGAATTAATTAACTCTCCTATTTCCATTCTGAGAATCTCCTTAACTCTTTTTGTCTTAAATCCTCAATTGCTTGTGTAATTTACTGTAAATCTTTTTAAAATCTTCCAAATTTCTCCACATTTCTCTTCAACTTGAAATTGAACTTATATCATGAGAAATATTTTTGAAATAAACTTCATTAAAATATTCCTTGTCAACATTTTTTATTTAGGCTTTAAATGTTTGACTGATAGTCAACAACCAGAATCAATAGATCTTTCACATTTCAGACTACTAGTAGTCTAAATCACAGTCTATTAATAATTTATGATGGTGGAAGTCTAAAGTTGACAGTTTTTCATATTTTGATTATCTTTGTGTTCTAAATTTTCATAGGCTATCCTCTTAGTGTTAATTAACAACCTTATAGTACATTTTCTCCCTTAGATTCACTAATGCCCTCTTAAATTCATAGCATTTTTCTTATGTAGACTATCATAATTTGCTTAAATTCTACTTATGAGGTAAGAGTATATAGGATATATGCACATACACATATATGTACCTATATGTGTTGTCCTTATTAGCATCCACAGAGCCAGTTCTGACTCATAGAAACACTGTGTGCAACAGAAACAAAACACTGCTCTCTCTCTTATTATCTGTGTTTTCCTACTTATCAATACAACCCATACAAATATAACCCAGAAAGATAGAACTATCTTTGATTGCTATTCAGATAAGTTATCCTTCTATTTTTCATATTCACAATCAACTAGACATTTTGGAATGTGAACTCTTCTCTAGGTTGTGGTCAAGTGGGGTTGAGTTAGTGCTCACTTGCAGTGACTATGTACACAGAATGAAAGCCTGACGTGTCTTATGCCATCTTCGCAATTGTTACTGTGTTTGAGCATATTTATGGTCTTTCGCTTTTTCACTAACCCGCTAAAAATTCTTTCATCCTTGCGGCTAAGGAGCAGCTCGGCAGACTGCTTTTAAGACAGACTTGGTTCTTCTCCTGGAAGGCCATTGTATGTATTCTTCTTGTGTTTCTTTAATAATTGTCTAGCTTTCACATGAATATTAGGTGATTAGCAATACCATGACGTGGGTTAGGCAAACCTTATTCCTCAACATTACATCTTGACTGTTTCACATCCTAAAGAGATTTGTGCATTGTATTTATGCCATATCACATGTGGTTTACTTTCTTGATGTAGTCCATCTTGCTGACCATAGATTATAATATTGCTTTCTTTGTCTACTGTGAGAACTTTTTGAATTATTCGTGATAAAGTATAATCCATAGTGAAGGTCTAGTTTTTGATCTCAATAGTAAGTGCTGTAAGTTCTCTTTTTTTTTGGCAAAAAGATTGTGTTATGTATGTGTCAGAAATTGCTATTTCTGAATGGGATCTTCCAATCCTTAAAGACATTGTCCAGGTACTTTCAGTTATTATATATATTTTATAATACATATTGCATTATCTGTTGTTCTTACGTATTATATATTTCATGCATTAATAATTCCAATATTTTTATTTACATGCTATTATTTTACCCATAACTCAGGTGAAGAGAGATTTATAAATTTTAAATATTTTCGTAGGTTAGAAGCTAGTAAGGCTTAAAGTAATACCTTTGCCTGATTTTAGATAATGCTACTTCTTAATCAGTGATTTTTACATAATATTTCTTGTTAATTCAATTGAATTTGTTTCTATATCAGTTAATCAGTGATTTCTATTTAATATTTCATGTTAATTCAGTTGAGTTTGTTTCAATTCGTGGAGACTCCATGTTACCAGAGTAAATCTCGTCACAGGGTTTTCTGAGCTGTCACATTTCAAATGGATGTCGCCAAGCTTGTCTCACCAGGGACCACTAGGGGGGTTGAAATGACCAGTAAGTAGTTCAGCACTTCATTTTTTTTTTAAACTAACTAGGGGCTATCTGGAAAAATATTACTAGCTGTCTTACTTGTTAATCTATACTGATATCATTGTTTCTGAGTATTAATCACAATTCCAGCCTCAATAGTAGTATGCTATCAATTTTACATGAAAAACTATATATTTTTATAATTCGTGTGTCTCTCCCTGCTTAATGTTGAGACATGGAGGCTTGATATCTTCTCCAGACCTTTGTTTTGCATTGCCTCTAGTCATCCATTGAAAATGGTATGCATTACCCTTGGCATCGTCATGGTTGATTTTCCTGCCACTTTCTTCTGTCTATTCTATGCAGCTGCCTAATGAGTCACTTCAATGTCCACTTCGTACTTCCCAGCTGCTTTTCATTGAGTTACCCAATACATTGCACATGCATGGAGAGCTCTTCTTATAAAGGTCTTGTGCAAGAATGCTTAGATTAGTGGGTGGTTTGGAGGGGAGGAGGGTGACAGAAAGAAAGGAAGAGATTCCCCACAGGAAGGTAATTCTCTAAAATGTAAAAATAGAGAATTTATTATAACCCCAAAGACCCTGGAAAACCTAGATAATAGAGTTTTCGCATCAATGTAACGTTTGCAACCACTCGCTATTCATTAAGGTGAAGGTAATGGTTAGCGTTTGCTTCTCCCTCCAGCGAAGCTAGCAGTTAATAATATGGAGTTAATTAATGGATCTTAGGAGCTTAGGGTTCTTCTAAGTGGCATGTTAAAATATAGATTGCAAGCTTTAAAGCACCACCTGCAAAAATGAAAAAGTATGCTGGTGTTTTAAATATATTGATATGAGTCACCAGAAATCATTAAAGTGAAGCTCATAAATTTTGTTCTGTTTCTCTTCAGAACACACAGAGTTCAGGATTATCTAATGCATGTCTGGGGGTGGTCTTGGTCATCGTGCTGTCAGACCACCAGATGTTATGCTGTTGCAGGCATATCAGTGCAATGAAGTGTATGCTGGGCTGGGCTCTTTGTGGCATTCCAGCATTTCTCTCCCTGTCGTTAATGAAGAATAAGCAAAATATTTAAAATAAACATTGAAAGAGTGTACTTAAAAAAAATGTCTTAACTGATTTCAGACATCAGAGTCCTGGCATTTTATGTGTGAATCACATCAATGAAGGTTGGAGAGCATCTACGTAAGGCATTGCAATGGTGGTGCACAGTCTGGATTTGGCCCAACCCTGCAGCCTTTGATCTCACAGAATATTTTGACAAATAGATTAGAAGTCAAGGTTTTAAAAGTGGAAGATTTCACTAGATTATTTTGTTTTTCTTGGAAAATAAGAAAATGTGCCAACATTAAGCAAAACTTCCAATATGAATATAGTCGACAAGAGTTGTGTAGAATTGCCTCTCTTTATTGGTTAGAATAAATATTCTATGAGGAACGAATCACTGACTATTTGTTTCTTGATGTAATGTAAGCAATGGAAACAGCATCTACTGGTGCTCAATAAATACCAAATAAATCAATATATGGGCTTTAGCGAATATTTGTTGAATTGACAGGGCATGACTTATGCAGTTTGATGCCGTTTATGCAAATCTTACTTCCCCTCTTGCTTATATATTTGTTCTGAGTCCCATAGGCATTTAAAAATATATCGTGACATTCTAACCACTGGTCCTGAGGGGTTCATCTATCTATCTATCCAAGATTCCCTGTGTTTCCAGTTCCTGTCTATACCAGTGTACATCCTCTGGTCTAACCAGATTTGTAAGATAGAATTGGGGACATAATAGTGAGGGGGGGGGACATTCAAGAACTAGAGGAAAAGTGTATGTTTCATCATTGTTACATTGCACCCTGACTGGCTTGTCTCCTCCCTACAACCCTTCAGGACCAGTAATGAGAGTGGCTATGCCTGGAGGGTGGAGGGAAGGTGAGGGAGAAAGGGGGAACAGATTACAAGGATCTACATATAAACTCCTCTCTGGGGGATGGACAGAGGAGAAGTGGGTGAAAGGAGACTTCAGATGGTGTAAGATATGACAAAATAATAATAATTTATAAATTATCAATTGTTCATGGGGGAGTGGCATGGGGAGGGAGGGGAAAAACTGAGGAGCTGATATCAAGGGCTCAAGTAGAAAGCAAATGTTTTGAGAATGATGATGGCAACCTGTGTACGGATGTGCTTGACACAATGGGTGGATGTATAGATTGTGATGAGTTGCACGAGCCCCCAATAAAATTATTTTTAAAATATATATATATATACATATGACAGCTGTTTACTTCATCACTTTTCACATATTATAGTAGTGATAATTAAGGCTGAGAAACACAGAGAGAGAGAGAGAGAGAGAGAGAGAGAGAGAGAGAGAGAGAGAGAGAGAGAGAATATACCTAGGTACCTAACTGATTAATGGGAAAATTTAACTTGGAATCAGCTTCTTTTCTATGAAACCAATATTCTTTTCACTGCAACATGACTGCATTTACTGCTCATAGAAAAGAAATTCACCAGATCATGAAACCAAGAATGAGAACAGAATATCACTGGACTCAAACTAAATTAGGTTCAAGTCCACATAGTGATACAATTTTTAAAATAATAACTAATTATCTGATGCTGTTGTTGTTAACTACATTCACATTGGTTGTAACTTACAGTGACTATGTAAAACAGAATAAAACAAGACCCAGTCCCATGCACATCATCCAGGTAAAATGAAATTCTTGACAACGTCAGTTTTCCCTCTGTACATCATGATGCTCCCTACTGGTCAAGTTCTAAGGATTTTGCTAATCTTTATCTTTGAGTGTCTTTTATTTTCATCAGGAAGTGCTTTGAAGTATTTTTTGCTCTCTGTAAGCAAAGTTGTTAATGAGTTTTTCTCCAATTGTGATGACCAGCTCATCTTCATATAGTTCAGCTTCTTTAATCATTTGCCCAACATACAGATTAAATAAGGAAGCTAAAAAATACAAATCTACTTTCTTCAGCACATTTGCTTGCGCACACATTTGTCTTCAGCAATCATGTCGGGTAGGTGTGCATCATGCAATGCTAATTTAATAGAACAAAGTGTTCTTGCACTGAGTAAGTACTTGAGTGGAGGTACAATGTCCATCTGCTGCCTTAATACTAAGCCTATAAATATATGCACGTAGACCTATTTCCCCACCATCCTATATAAATATATTTACATATGTACATGTCTGTATTTAGACCTCTATAAATACCCTGTGTCTCCTAGTTCTTTCCTCTAGTTCATTTAACTTTCCTCTTGTCCCATTATCATGCTCAGCCTTCATTTGGGTTTCAGTAATTTCTCTCCGTTGCATTGTCCTTGCTGAATCCCTAGCAGGCCTCTCACACCCGCCTTGCCACTAGTTTGAATCACTTGTTGCTCCCTTGTCCCTGGGTTGCTCAGCATCACCTCCTTACCCCCACCTCCACTCTCCTGTGTCTCCTGGTGCCTTTGTTTTCTCCTCCACACTATTCATCCAGCCTATTTTACCTAGATAGATCTGTAGAGATAATAATATGCACCAAAAAAACAAGGCATACCAAGACAAAACGACAAAAGAGAACACGATGCTGACAGCAAAAAAGAAAATCAATGACACATAAAAGAATGAATGACTTTAAAAAAACTAAAGAAAACATTTTTTAAAATTTAAATAGAAAGAAAAACCTGTAAATTGATCAAGGTCTGATTTTTGAGCTCTAGGCGTGTGTCCTCCAGTCAGGTCTGATGAGGTGCCATGCTCTGGCCCCAGAGTCTATCCTCTGCACTCCCACTCGAGCTACCTGTTCTGCTCCCCCCTTTGCTTTACCACCTCCCTTTAGTGTTTTGCCTGGGTGTCACAGGTCAGACCAGGCCAATCCCCCGTAGGGCCATGGGTCAGCGAGGGATGTCGCATTTCATAGTGGGATCAGCCATATGGTCCACTCTGTGCACAAGCTGTGGTGCAGGGATATCGTCCTCCAGGCCTGGTGGGTCAGGATGTGCTTCACTCTCTCTTCCCCCCATTCGTTTACTCCCGTGTGCTCTGATCAGACGTGTCCCTCTCCTCTAGCTGCAGCTTCAGTGCCTTCCTCTAAATTCTTCAGTGGGGAGGGACAGCTGTCCATGTAGCTGGTGTGGAGGCAGAGCCCTCAGGCCCCTCCACTGGCTCCCCTCTACATACCTGCATGCTGAATTCGCATCCCAGAACACTGGACTTAATTCTGGTCCCTCTTTCCCTGTGGAGACACAAACAATACCCTCCCCTTGGGTAGGTTAGTGCCCTATTCCCGCCACACATCTCCCCCACCCCTTTCCTCTGCCCATCCTTTGTAGTTGTCTACCATATGTACCCCTGGATTTGGCCTGTCCTCTGCCATACTATCTGTACCTCACCCCTGAAGTGTTTGTATATAGTAGCTTTTTCCCTTTGCCTCTTTTGCATTTTTCGTTTCTTTTCTTTTATAAACTTACCTCAGCAAGCTCATGTTGTGCTTGTCCTTTTGTGCTTGGCTTACCTCACTTAGCATAATTTCCTCCAGTTCTTCCCATGCGGCGATATGCTTCATGCGTTCATCACTGCTTTTTAGCGAGGCATAGTACTCCATTGTATGTATGCATCACAATGTTTTAAAATCATTTTATTAGGGGTTCATATAATTCTTATCACAATCCATACATCCATCCACTGTGTCAAGCACTCTTGTACATTTGTTGCCATCATCATTCTCAAAACATTTGCTTTCTACTTGAGCCCTTGGTATCAGCTTCTCATTTTCTCCTCCCTTCCCGCTCCCCGCTCCCTCACGAACCCTTGATAATTCATAAATTATTATTATTTTGTCATGTCTTACACTGTCCGACATACCCCTTCACCCACTTTTTTGGTATCCATCCCATAGGGAGGGGGTTATATGTAGATCCTTGTAATCTGTTTCCCCTTTCTACCCCACTTTCCCTCCACCCTCCCAATCTGCATATGTTTTTCTTCACTATTATACCTTTGTGATGATGTCTACCTAGTTGGTGGTTCAATGTAGTAGGCCATTTTCTAAAACTCAAAGCATGGGTGGGGGGATCTTTTCCAAAGTTAATTAATTAATTTTTGAATCATTTTATTAGGGGCTCATACAACTCTTTCACAATTCATAATACATTGTTTGTGTCCCCCACATTTGTACGTATGCTGCCATCATCATTCTCAAAACATCTACTTTCTACTTGAGCCCTTGGAATCAGCTCCTCATTTCCCCCTCCCTTCCTGCTCCCCCCTCTCCCTGAACCCTTGATAATTATAAATAATTATTATATTATCATATTTTATACCATCCAATGTCTTCCTCACCCAGTTCTTCGCTTTCCATCCTCCAGGGAGGAGGTTATATGTAGACCTTGTCATCTGTTCCCCATTTCTCCCTCACCCTCCCTCCACCCTCCTGATATTGCCACTCTCACCACTTATCCTGAGGGTTCATCTTCCCTGTATTTCCTCTATTTCCAGCTCCTATCTGTGCCAGTGTATATCTTCTGGTCCAGCTGGTTATGTAAGGTAGAATTGGGGTCATGATAGTGTGTGTGGGGGGGGAGAAGGAAGCATTTAAGAACTAGAGGAAAATTGTACGTTTCATTGTTGCTACACTGCACTCTGACTGGCTCGTCAACTCCCCACAACCCTTCTGCAACGGATGTCCAATTTCCCCCAGATGGGTCCTGGGTCCCTAGTCTGCACTCCCCATCATTCACAATGCTATGATTTTTTTTTCCTTTGATGCCTGATGCCTGATACCTTTGACGCCTAGTCATCTCACAGGCTGGTGTGCATTTTTCATGTGTGTTTTGTTGTTTCTCAATTAGATGGTCCCCTGTTTCTCTTCCAGCCTATGTGACTCCAGATTCTATGTACTTTGATAACTGGGCACCATCAACTTTCTTCAGCGCATTTACCTATGGACCTGCTTTGTCTTCAGCATTTGTGTCAGGGTAGGCTGGTGTGCTTCTTCCGTGTGGGCTTTGTTGTTTCTTAGCTAGATGGCCGCCTGATTGTCTTCAAGCCTTTAAGACTTCCGTTTCTATATAATTTGATAGACGGGCACCATCAGCTTTGTTCACAACTTTTGCTTATGTGCCCACTTTGTCTTAAGCGATCAAGTCAGGACAGGCTGGTGTGCTTCTTCCATGCGGGTTTTGTTGTCTCTCAGGTAGATGGCTGTGTGTTTATCTTCAGGTCTTTAAGACTTCAGGTGCTATGTCTTTTGGTAGTGGGGCATCATCAGCTTTCTTCACCACATTTGCTTGTGCACCCATTGTGATCAGTGATCGTGCCAGACAGGTGAGCATCTCAGACTGCCGAATTGTTACAACAAAGTGTTCTTGTGTTGAGGGAGTACTTGAGCAGGGGCCCACTGTCCATCTGTTTCCTTAATATTAAACCTATAAATGTATGTACATATATCTATTTCCCGCTCGTCATATATAAATATATTTGCATCTTTATATGCCCGTATTTAAATCTCAATGACAACCCTTTGCCTCCTAGTTCTTTCCTCTGTTTCTTTGTACTTTCCTTTTGTCTAACTATCCTGTTCTGCTTTCATTTGGGTTTTAGGAATTCCTCTCGGTTACATTGTCCTTGATCCAGTCCTGCCAAACCTCAGACACCCTCCTTGACACTGATTTTGGATCCCTTGTTATTCTCTTGTCCCTGGACTTGTTAAAACCCACTTCCTTTCCCCCGTCTCCTCTACCCCCTTGTCCCCACTGAAATGTTATCCCGTTGTTCTCTCTTATGGCTTGTTTATTCCACCTATTCCTTCCAAGTAGACATGCTATGTACTATCACACAACTGAGTACCATGAACCAACAACAGAAAGTAAAACAATAGCTACAACACACGTGCATACAAACATAAACGCATGAATAGATCAGGGTCTTTTTGTTTTCCTTCACAGGTGCTTTCTAGTCAAGTCTGATGGGGTGCTATGCCCTGGAACCGCCTCTATCCCTGGGGACTTCATTACTCTGCTTCCCCCGCTGCTCTGCTGCAAGCCCCCAGATGCTGGCTTCGGCCTGTTGAGGTCATGGCGGGCACAATTCTCGCTGTGTGCCTCTAGTGTTGTCCCCAATGGTGCTATGGGTCAATGAGGAACACTGTGTCCCACGGTGGGGCCGGCCCTGTGGTCATCTCTGTGCATTGTTTTTCTGATCAGGAACATTGTCCTCAGGGCTTGGTGAGCCAGGTTGTATGTGACTCTTTTCTTTACTTCCCCCTATGCTCTTTGTTGGCTCTTGTGTGCTCTGACCAGACCAGTCCCTTTTCCCTCTTCTTGAGCTGTAGCTTCAGTGCTGTCCTCTGAAGTGAATTCTTCTTGGGGGGAGGGTGGTGCTTTACACTTAGTAGGTAATGGGGCCAGCCCCTCAGGCCTCTCTATCAGTTCCCTGCTTCATGTCACTGTGTTGTGTTCTTGTCTTGGAGCTCCGGGTTGAAGTCTTGTCTCTCTGTCCCTTTGGAAACACAATCAATATCCTCCCCCTGTGTGGGTTAGTGACCTGTTCCACTCGGGTACCCATACCTTTTTCCATCATCCCTTTAATGGGCTACCATATATATCCTATATGTATCCCTGAGTTTAGTCTGGCCCCTGTCATATTACCTGGGCCTCACCCCAAGGATGTATGTATACAACATCTTCTTCCCTATGCCCCTTTTGAACTTTTTTATTGAGCTTAACTCAGCGGACTCATGTAGTACTTATCCTTTTGTGCTTGACTTACTTCACTTAGCATAGTTTTGTCCAGTTCTTCTCATGTGGCGATGTGCTTCATGCATTCATCGTTGCTTTTTAGGGGTGCGTAATACTCCATTGCATGTATGTACCAGAGTTTTTGTAATCCAGTCATCTGTTGATGGGAATTTAGACTGTTTACAACTCCTTGCAATTGTGAACTGTGCCGCGATGAACATTGGGGCACAGATGTCTGGCGTTGGTTTGTTTTTGTCTCTTCTGTAGGGGGATTGCTGGATCCCAAGGTAGCTCAATTTCCAACTGTTTTAGATATCGTCAAATCTATTTCCATAATGGTTGTACATGCCTACAGGTCCACCAAAAGTGGACTAGAATTCCTATCTCTCCTCATCCCCTCCAACACTTGTTACTTTCTGATTTCTTGAATTGGGCTATCTTTGAGGGTGATAGGTGGTATCTCATAGTTGTTTTAATTTGCATTTCTATTATGGCTAGAGATCTGGAACATTTTCTCATATATTTATTGGCCATTTGGATTTCTGCCCTTGAGAAACTCCTGCTCAGGTCCTTTGCCCAGCTCCTGAGTGGACAATTGGTTTTTTTCTTGTTGTAGTTTAGCAGTGCATTGTAGGTTTTAGTAATAAGGCCTTTGTCTGATGTGTCATTGCTAAAGATGTTTTCCCATTCTGTAGTCTCTCTTAATACTCTCTTGGTGAATTCTTTCAATATACACATGTGTTTTATTTTTAGTATATCCCATTGGACAATTTGTGCCTCCTTCCTGTTGATGTCCTTCCCGATTTCTGAAAGCCTATGTAATCCCTGTGCCAAGGTTCTCAGGTTTGTCCCAATTCCCTTATTGATGGCCCTAATAGTTTGGGATTTTACCTCAAGGTCTGTGATCCACCTTGAGTTTATTCTTGTGCATGGAGTGAGGTAAAGTTGGGTAAAGCAAGCCCTCTGACTTGGTCCTTCTTCTTGAGGCATTCTCTGCTAATTCTCGGTTTCTTCCCTCTCCATATGAAGTTGGTAATCTGTTTTCCAACTCTTTGAAGAAAGTTGCTGGAATTTGCATCAGGATAGGATCGAACTTATATAGTGCCTTGAGTAGAACTGACATCTTTACAACATTGAGTCTGCCAATCCACGAGCATGGGATCTCCTTCCATTTGTTGGGGTCATCTTTGGCTTCTTTTAATAGTGTTTTGTAGTTTTCCTCATGCAGATCTTTGTTTTTGAATAAGGTATATCCCTAGATATTTCAATTTCTGTTTGGTTATTGTGAAGGGTACCCCTTTTTGACCTCTTCTTCTGTGTCCTTCTCTGATGTGGATAGTAGTACAATAGACTTCTGTTTGTTGATCTTGCAACCTGCTACTCTGCCATATTCCTCTATTGCTTCCAGTACTCCTCTTGTGGAATTTTAGGGTTTTCCATATATAAAATCAGTAAAATCATATCATCTGCGAATGACAATAGTTTCACTTCTTCCTTCCCCAGACAAATATCTTTGATGTTCTTTCTTTGCCTTATATTGTTAGCTAGGACCTCCAGCTTGATGTTAAACAGGAGTAGGGACAAGGGACATCCTTGTCTAGTTCCCTTTTCCAGAAGAATTGATCTTGTCTTTTCTCCATTGACTACCACATTGGCTGTTGGTTTTTTATATATGGCGTGTATTATATTGAGGAATTTTCCTTCCATTCCTATCTTCTTGAGTGTCTTAAACATGAATTGGTGTTGGGTGTTGTTGAATGCTTTTTCTGCATCTATTGATGTTATCATGCGGTTATTATATTTCTTCGTTTCAATGTCACAAATAATACTAATGGTCTTTCGTGTGTTTAAACATCCTCCATCCCTGGTATGAATCCCACTTGGTCATGGTAAACTATTTGTTTTATCTATTTTTGTGTTCTCTTGGCTAGTATTTTGTTAAGGTTTTTTGCATCAATATTCATTAGGGAAATTGGTCTGTAGTTCTCAAGTCTTGTGGGATCCTTTCCCGGTTTAGGTATCAGAGTTAGACTATCATCATAGAAAGAAATTGTGAGTTTGCCATCTTTTTCTATGGCCTGGAAGAGTTTGCGTAGGATTAGTGTCAGTTCTTCCCTGAATGCTGGATAGAATTCACCAATGAATCTGTCTGGTCCCGGTGTCTTGGTTGCAAATTCTTTGATAGCCATGGCTATTTCTTCTATTGATATGGGTCTGTTGAGGTTCTTGATGGCCATTGGAAATAATCTAGGGAGGGATTGTTTTTCTAAGAATTCATCCATATCTTCCAAGTTTTTGAATTCATTGGAGTACAGTCTTTCATAGCACTGTGTAATTATCCTTTTGATTTCACTTTGATCCGTTGTAATATTACCTCTTTTATCCCTCATCCTTGCTATTGAAATTTATTCTTTCCTTTCTTTGGTCAAATTCATGAGAGGTTTGTCAATTCGATTTATCTGTTCTAAGAACTAACTTTTAGCAGCACTGATTTTTTCCCATAGCTTTTTAATTTTCTCTCTCCTGAATCTCAGAACTAATTCTTAATTTTTCTTTTCTTTTTCTGTTTGTTGGATTTTCTTGCTGACTCCGCTCTAGTTGCTGTAAATTCTGTGCCAGTGTATCAATCATAAGCCTCTCTTCCTTCTTTCTGTGTGCATGCAATGCTATGAGATTTCCTCTGATGACTGCCTTAGCTGTGTCCCATAAGTTTGGCTATGTCATGTTTTCATTCTCATGGGTTTCTAGAAATTTCCTAATTTCATCTCTGATCTGAGCCAGTAGCTCTCCTTTTGCAATAGAGAGTTATTCATTCTCCAATGATTTGCCCTTGATTTATTTAACTTCCTTTTATTTATTTCCAATCTTATGGTACAGTGGTCAGAGAGAGAGGTCTGTATGACATCAGAGAGAGAGAGGTCTGTGCTTGAACTTATATAGATTCGACTTATGCCCTACCTAGCATGTGATCTATTTTCGTAAATGTACCATGTGGACTTGAATAGAATGTGAATTCTTTTTTGTTTGGGTGGAGAGCTCTGTAGATATCTATCAGGTCAAGTTGTCTAATTGTCATTTTTAGATCTTTAGTCTCCTTGTTGAGTTACTTTCTGAGTGAGCTATCTGTCTCAGAGAGCGGTGTATTGAAGTCACCTACTATAATGGCTGAGGCTGTGATTTCTTTTTTCATCCTTTACAGTGTTTGCTTGACATATTCTGCTGATCGCTTAATTGGCGAGTAAATGTTTAGAATGCTTATCGGTTCTTCAAGTAATGCTCCCTTGAGCATTATATAGTGTCCATCCTTATCTCTTTTTATAGTTTGTACTTTGAGGTCAATTTTACCTGAGATTAGGATTGCAACCCCTGCTTTTTTAAAATTAAAGTTCACCTGGCATTGTCTACAGCCTTTGGTTCTCAGCCTGTCTTTATCTGTAATGTTGAGAAGTGTCTCCTGTAGGCAGCAGATCGAGGGTTTTTTTTTCCAAGTCAGTCTATTAGCCTCTGTCTCTTAATGCCAGAGTTCAAAACCTTAATATTCAGTGTTATCACATCTATCTATGGACCCTGTGATGTGATTTTATCTCTCTTTTGTTGGGTGTTTTTCTACCTCCCTTTCTTTTCTGTGGGTTATACATATGTGTGTTTGTGGTTCATTCTTGCCTTCTTTCCATCATTGAGCCAGTTATTTCTTGGAGGCTGTTTTCCCTTTGATGGTCTCTGGGTGGAGTTGCTCTGTGTGGTGGTCTCTTATAGGTGCTTGGTGAGTGTTGTTCTTCTGCCCATACTGGCTCAGTGAGGATCTTTTGTATTGCTGGATTCCTTTTAGCATATTCTTTAAGGCTTTTCTTGTCCAGGAAGACTCTGACTCTATCAATTTGATAGATAACTTGTCAGGGTAGAGTATTCTTGGGGTTGCATTATTTTCCTGCAGTTTTCAAAATATACTGCTCCACTCTCTCCTCTTTTTCAGTGTCTGCTCATATTCTGATCTGCTTGCCTTTATATGTGGTTGCCCATTTTTCCCTAACTGCTCTCATAATTTTCTCCATTTCCTCATAGTTGGATAGTTTAACAACTATGTCTTGGTGACCTTTTCTGGGAAATCAGTCTAGCTGGCATTCTTTCAGCCTCCTGGATGTCGCCTGGTTTTCATTCATTAAGTTAGGGAAGTTTTCCTCCACGCATTCCATCACTATTTTGGATCCTGGTTTCCTTGATATGCATTTCTCTGGCAGGCCGATAATTCTGATGTTGTTCCTTCTCATAGTGTCATACATAGCTCTGTGGCTTTCTTCAGCTTCTCTGATCGACTTGTTAGACTTTTTCTCACGTTTATTAATTTTTGCTTGCGAATCTTCTAGGTCACTGGTGCAGTTTTCTGCCTCCTCCATTCTCTGGGCAAAGTCCTTGAGTTTGCCATTAGTTCTTGTTATACCGTGCTTTAGTTCCTGTATTTCCCATAGGTGCAGGGTTTTTAGTTCCTCCATCTTTCATCCTTTTTCTGTAATGCTTCCCTCATATCCTGTATGGCTCCAAGCAGCATTCTGAAGATTTCTTTCTTTGGGAGGTCAACCTCTGCCTTTTCTATGACTGCTGTTAGGTCCAGGTAGTCCTCTGGCATTGGATTTTGTTTCTCTTTTGTTGTTCAAACTGTGGAAGCAGCTTGCTATTTTTTGGTTGATTTGTTGGAAATTGGTGCCACTTTCTCGGGTGTCTCAGAGCCCTGGGTTCTCTCTTTGGGAGATTGGTGTTGGTGTTTCAGCTGGTTGCCTTTAGCCAACTGTCTCACGTGGTTGTGTTTCACCTTTGTCCTGCTGGGGATTCCCTCTTGCCTTGGCCTATGGTTTGTACTTCAGTCAACTTTAGGTCCCATTGGGGGCTGTTTGCAGTTGTGCATACTGCAGTCTGATAGAAAGCATTGGCCCTAGTGCAGGGGAGCGTGTTTAGGGGATGGGTTGGGGATTGGGTGATCTGTTTTTGGCTAGGAGCACTTCCCTCAGGTAGGCAGGTGGAAGGGGGTCCCCGAGACTGGTGTGCAGATGCACCAATTGGAGCCCAAAGAGTGGGACAGAGTGAGGAGGGCAAAGGGCAAATGCAGTGCGCAAGCCTCGATCGCTTGGGTTCCTATGCCCCAGCTGTAGAAAGTTCTGCCAGACTTGGGTCCTCTGCCTGGCAGGCCTGAAGCCCTGTGGCAGGATGGGAATCTCTTCATGTGTGTGTGTGTCCCAGCGCAGGCACGGGCGTGCGCGTGTATAGGGGGCAAGGGTGGGGTGGGGTGGGGCAAGGAGGGTCCTGGCTGGTGGATCTGCAAGGAGCACAGTGTTGGGGCAGGCACCTCTGGTCTGAGCCCTCTCAGTGTGCAGCAAGTCTGATTGGCGGTTTGTCTGGAGCACTAAGGCAGGATCACAGCCTCTGCCTTCTGCCTGGCTGTGGCTCTGAGCAGAGCCTCCCAGGAGAAGAGGGGAGGGTCTGGCCTGCTGAACTGTGAGGGGTGCCTGGATGGGGCCCGGAACTGCAGGGGTTGGGGGTTATGCCGGCTGGAGCACACACAAAGACTCCAGAGACCCTGAGGCAGGGTGGGGTTACAGACTGGCGGTTTTGTGCAGAGTGCTGAGGCTGACAGCCTCAGCTGTGCACCTGGCTTCCCTGTGGTGCCAGTCCTGGCAGAGCGGGCACCACTAGCATTACACCAGAGACCCCAGATGTCCTTAAGGAGCCCTGGTGATCAGGTGGGGATCTACCTCTGGGTCTGAGAGATGCTCTGAGTGGTCTTGGGAACTGGACAGAGTTTATACCCCTACTCTGGCCCCAACTCTCCCCACTCACCGATCCCTCAGACCTCCGGACATGAGCTCTGTATCCTTTTTAAAAAATCCTTTCATGTATTGATGGAAATTTAGTTTGTTTCCAACTCCTTGCAATTGTGAACTGTGCCGCAATGAACATTGGAGCACTCATGTCTAGCCGGGCTTCGTTTCTTGCCTCTTCTGGGTATTTGCCCAGTAGGGGGATTGCTGGGTCATATGGTAGCTCGATTTCTATATGTTTTAGAAATTCCCAAAGAGATTTCCATAGTGGCTGTACATACCTACAGGTCCACCAGCAGTGGATAAGAGTTTCTATCTCACCAAAGTCCCTCCAATACTTGTTGCTTTCTGATATTTTGAATTGGGCTATCTAAGATATAGCTTCTGGGGTTTTAAAGGCTTGAAGATAAACAAGCAGCCGTCTAGCTCAGAAGCAACAAAGCCCACATGGAAGAAGCACACTAGCTTGTGTGACAATGAGCTGTCGAAGGAATCAGATATCCGGCATCAAAAGAAAAAAATTCATATAATTGTAAATGAGGGTGAGTATAGCATGGAGACTCAAAGCCCATCAGTAGGCAACTGGACACCCCTTTACTGAAGGGTTACGGGGAGGAGACCAGCCAGTCAGGGTGCAGTGTAGCAACGATGAAACATACAACATTCCTCTAGCTCCTAAATGCTTCCTACCCCCCGCCGCCCACCACCACTATCATGATCCCAATTCTACCTTACATATCTGGCTAGACCAGAGAATGTACACTGGTACAGATAGGAACTGGGAACACAGGGAATCCAGGTCAGATGACCTCTTTAGGACCAGTGGTGAGAGAGGCGATACCTGGAGGGTGGAAGGAAGGTGAGGTAGAAAGGGGAAACCGACTTCAAGGATCTACATACAACCTCTTTCCTGGGGGTTGGACGACAAAAAAGTGGATGAAGGGAGACATAGGACAATGTAAGGTATGGCAAAATAATAATAATTTATGAATTAGGAAGGGTTTGTTGGAGAAATTGAGGGCTCAAGTAGAAAGCAAATGTTTTGAGAATGATGGCAACTAATGTACAAATATGCTTGACCCAATGGATGTATGCATGGATTGTGACAAGAATTGTATGAGCCTCCTATAAAGTGATTTTTTTAACAGATACAAATCTAATGAACACCATTCCTGATTTTAAAGCATGCAACATTCCTTTGTCCTTTTGAACAACTACCTATTGGTCCACGTACAGGTTCTGCTTGAGCCCTCTGAAGTGTTCTGGATCCCCACGCTTCATGATGTTACCCATAGTTTGTTGTGGTTGTCCAGTAGAATGTCTTTGCACCGTCAATATAACTCATGTAAACAACTCTCCGGTATTTTCTGCTTTCAAACAAGCTCCATCGATGGCAGCAATGATACTCCCTGTTATATGTCCGCCTCTAAACTTCACCTGAATTTCTGACCGCTCCCTAGTGATCGATTTTTGCAGGCATTTTAAAATTACCTTCAACAAGATTTTACTTGCATTTGGTCATAATATATTGTTCTATAAATCCTACCTCCTATTGTGTCACCATATAAAATTTCAGAAATAAATTGTAGTTATTGCATATCTCATTATATTCTCTATTGACACTCTGATTACATATGGGTATGTTATGATCTTCTCACAAAATAGAATGTGCATGCATATACAAAACTAACCTAAAAAGTTTAATGTAGTACTTTAGATCTGTGTATCTGGTTGTTTTTTTTTTTTAATTTGTACTAAGATGGTATTCTTCCGATTTCTTTGATCTATCTTATGTAGGCCTTTACCATTAGATAATGTTGAAAGTGTTAACTTTTTCCAAAAATCAGGTTTGGTTTTGGACTAACTCAGATCTATATAATTATTCATTTGAAAGTTATGCAGGGAACTATAGTTGTAATTAATATGTATCTTACTTCTGGGGAACCCCTAAATTTCTGTCCTAAGTAGATATGTAATTTTTTTTGAAAATCTAAGTCTAATTTTCAGCCTTAAGACAAGAATACAAAGTCAGCTTCAATCTTCCTTGATCTAAAATAACTTGTTTTTACAGATTCCACAAGTTTTATTTTTATTTCATAGTTTTCTGTGGTTCCTAATGTCTCTGTACTAATCTGAACTTATATTTCTGGCCAACATATTTGAAATAATCCCATTGCACAGATGTTTTACCTTTCAGGTAAAATTTTTTTAATAGTTTGTTTAGTGAAACACTAGAACTATGTATGGGGTACTAGCCACCATTTCAGGAAGATATCATGTGGCGGAATAACTCTAGGAGATAATTTGCTGAACAGGTTTAAGGATTTTTTTTATTGCCTTGTTTCAGAAACTGTAGTATGCAAAACATGAATTACATATTTACAAAAAGAAAAGATAAATGGTATTAATTCCCAACCGCTTGTGTTCCATTTTAGAACAGAGATTTTAGAGGCTAGAATTCTTATAGGAGGATGTTATCATGGGGACAATGCTCAGGTCATTTTTCCAGGTTAATTTTCTACATTAATTTAAAATCTATTTTAAAAAAAAAGAATAGGTTTCAGGAGTCTCTGGCTGGCCCAGCTGTACTAAAAAGTTGGAGAACTCACAATGAGTGCACAATGAAGAAAATGTTCTAAAATTGATGGTCAGAATTATTTTACAACTCTTTTTAATATAATGGTTCAAGGAGTTTAGCCCAGCCTTTCTCTAAGGTTATTTCCAATGGACTCAACCCTCTATTTCCTCTGTATCTCAGCGGTCTCAGCCCTAACTCACTGCCTCCCAGGCAATGCTGACTTCTGGTGATTGCCTGTGGATTTCCAAGAATAACGGTTTATGGAGTAGAGACTCCAGTCTTTCTCCAACGGAGCTGCTGGTGACTTTGAATTGCTGACATGTGGCTTGCAACCAAATGCCTGAAGAAACTATTAATCTCTCCGTTGTCTCTATAGATTGACTTGTTCCCACATGCTTCATAGAAAGAAAATCATCAGAACAATGAACAGGAAAATCTCAATCCAAGAGAAATCAGAAAATAATAAAAGCTGGAAAAACACTTCAAAAGGGTAATTAAAAGGGAAAACAAATGATAAGATTTTGATATTTGACTGAACTTTATCTGTATTATTCACTGTCTGATTCACTCTGCACAAGGAGGCCAAGGCTATTCCCGTCCCTGGTGAATGGCCCAAAGTAATCAAATGAAGAACGAATCCCCGGCGGGACTCTGCAAATTGATTTTGTGCTCTCACCGGCATCAATAGCATCCTTTACATGAGTGCCCAGAAGTAAAGGTTAAATAAAATTCCCTAGTCTGACTTGGATTTTATTACCTACAATCCTGAATCACATAGCCTGCTGTTCTTCTCTTGAATGGACTAAGCTGATACTTCCCTGATGTCTGTCAGCCCTCCTAACTACGCACATTGAGTTTCTAGTACGCTTTCCAGTTGAGAAACCTTGGCGATTATGACTGACATAGAGGTAACATAGATCTGCCAAATCTGTAATCAACATGGTCCTATCTATCCTCAAGTAGGAGAAGAGGAGTAGAGGTCACCAGCCCTGTAAGAAGAACTGGTAGTATGAAAGAGAACAAAATGATGACTGATTGCAGAAGACAGAGGTAATTTAGGAACAAGATGACAAAGGATTTTGTTAATATCACCAGAATACAAAAATGATTGTGTCTATAAAAGTAGAAAGCCTCATTCAATTAGAAAGCCTAGAATACAAATTTGGAGACCTGGTGGCAGAGTGGTTAAGTATTGAGTTTCGAACCATAGGTCAGTAGTTCAAACCCATGAGTTGCTCCTCAGGAGAAAGACGTTCTTTCTACTTTCATAAAACATTGCAATATTTCAAGCTCACAGGGGCAGTTCCACTCCATTCTACAAGAGCAGTGTGAGTATTCATTGATTCACAGGCCATGAGTTTGGTTTTTGGCTTGAGAATATATTTGAGGATAACTTCAAGAACCAGAGAGGTAAAAAGGGAACGGTGTACTAAAGAGAAACATTTACATGGAAAAATCAGTAACGTATTAATTAATAGGGAACCAGAATATATAGTTAAACTGCAGAATTAAAAGGAACATTTTATTTTTAGAGTTATGGAAATAACCAAAAAAGTATTAAATTGAGGATATTTAAATAGCTTCTTCTGGTTATCAGGATTGAACATTGGCATAAGGTTATAAGTGGGGTTATGGAGGTTGGAAACTATTATACTGGGTTCCTTAGAGAAGCAAAATAATTTATACATATGCATAAAATGGTGATATATATCCATGTATATATCTATCTCTACCTTTACCTCTATCTATCTATCTATCTATCTATCTATCTATCTATCTATCTATCTATCTATCTATCTATCTCTCTACCTCTATATATCTATCTCTATTTCCATCTCTATCAATATCTATATCATCTATATCTATGTCACCAACATCCAAGAAAATTGATCAGAGCTGCCTGGGTTGGTAAATCCAGTCTGATGCAAGTCTGTGGGTCAGATGTGAACCTGGGGCCTTTTCCTGACTTGTGTAGGTGCTGGAGCTGACAAACCACAAAGCAGGAAGACCATGCTGATGGATGCAGAGACAAATGGGGCCAAGGTCAACAGGACAGATGGCAGGTTCTGATGAGTCCCAGGTTTGATAAGCCATTAGTTTAAGTCCAAAGAATTGAAGAAAACTTATTTGCAACTGGCAAGTCAGAAATAGTACAAAGTAAATATGAATCATGAGCCAGATGCAGAATCCAGACTAGCAAGGATCGAGATGCAAGGTCCAGCCAGCAAGAAGTGAGGAATTTCTCCATGGAGTCTACTGATATCTATGAAGTAAGCCACACACTCCAAGAAACATTGCTGGACTTGTGACCTGAGGCAGGTATTGCACTCCATGCTAATCCTCCCACAATCACTTGGCTGCTCACAGCAGACACCATCATTCAGCTATTTAGATTATGTTAGATCACTTCATGGAGGAGGCCTAAGCTGCCAAACTACTGGAAAGCCTGGACCAGCCCAGGTAACAAAAAGCCTACCAGTAACCTAACTATAAAAAGATTTTTCTTTCATTGTCAATTTAAAATCTACCACATACATATTTTTTGTTGTTAAAATATGAAAATCATTATGTCAATCTCCCAAAATTACTGTGTATGCTTCTGGTAAATTGTCCCCTGTTGCATTCGTGGTAGGAATTTTAACCATTTGCTCATTTTGAGGCTTTCTTTAGCTTTGTCTTAAATATTTTGAAGGTGACCTCTGAAAGACCACCTCATGATGCAGATTTACTTTGTCTTATTTCTGATTTGCAATCCCAGGATTTCTCGTTTGTATTATGTGTCAGATCTTTCTAACTTTCTAAACACACTCATGTCGTTGATGATAATTTGTGTTAGTTTCTGATGGCCTCTAAGGAAGGAGCAAGTTGGCCAGGATACTCTGATACTCCTTTCAGTATCACGTTAGTGATCATAGAAGACAGTTATGCTTATTTGGAGAGGCAAACCCTACTGTAATTCATTTATGCTGAGATTTTATCTTTAAGAACTTATTTTTGTTCAGCTTTTCTTTGTCTTTACATCCATTCCTGCATAAAACTCTAGAAATGTAAATATAATGTGCCTATTGTAACAAATGATGGTTTGATGACATGAAATGATTTGCTGAAATTTCAGCTCAAGTTCCCTGATTAGTTTAATATGATTTTTTGCTGTAGCAGAAATTCATGAATTGCAAAAAAAATTGGGAAAAAATCCAAAGCTATAGTTTTAAGATATTTTAGAGAACATCTATTTGATGAGCATGAAAACAAACACAAAAAACACCCTCTGGAATTATCTTAAATTTTTTAGCCCACCCTGGGTAATATGCCATCCTCCTGTTGTGACAATTTTCTGGATTTTTGTTCAACCACGAGTGGTACCTTCGAAACATCTTCTTTATAATGATGGAAGAGGTTGTCAAGTCTTGTTATCAGAAGAAACAGAAAATCAGAATATAGATATAAATAATATACTTAGTACACTTGCTAAGCCCGGATTATAAAAGGAGGCATTTTGCTTTGACAAAGAACAATGGAACTTAATTAAGTTCTGCGTACCACTTATTTTGCTGTTGAGATTCACTGAGGTATTTTTATTGTCCTTCTTTATTGCTTATTTCTCAATAATTCCATCCCACCCACTTTTCTTTGGGTTGAAAATAGATTTGCATCAAATTGTGTTGATACATTTTATTCCTTGAAAATTCTCAGAAAATGCATGTAAATTTATTTAAAATACATAAATAACATGCCTTAAATACTCATAATGGCCAATCTTCACATGCACAGGATGCAATGGAAATTACCAGGGCTTGGGTCAGGGGCACCTTAGTCCTCAAAGTAACATCCTTGCTCTTCAATATTTTAAAGAGGTCTTGTGCAACAGATTGACCTAATATATATCTTTTGATCTCTTGACTGCTGCTTCCATGAGTATTGATTGTGAATTCATTTAAGATAAAATGTTGATAACATCAGCTTTTTCTACATTCATAATGATGTTACCTATTAGCCCAGTTTTGAGGATTTGCGTATCCTTTATATTGAATTTTAATCCACACTGAAGGCTGCAATCCTTGGTCTTCATCAGCAAGTGCTTCAAACACTTCTCACTTGTTCCGAAATTAAGGTTGTGTCATCAGCATATCACAGATTGTAGTAAGTCTTCCTCCAATTTTGATGCCACGTTTTTCTGCATATAATCCAGATTCTCTGATGACTTGCTTAGCATATAGATTGAGTAAGTGTGGTGAGAAAATACAACCCGACTCACACCTTTCCTGATTTTAAACCATGCAGTATTCCTTTGTTCTCTTCACACAGTTCCTCTTGATCCCTGTACAAGTTCCCAATGAGCACAATGAAGCATTTTGGAATTCCATTAACATAAACTCACTGCCAAGCAAGTCTCTTATCTACTCTTTTAAGTTGCTCTTGTCAATTTGACCCAGATAGATAGACCTTTTAAAGAGCACTGTGCTCATGGTCTATTATTTACTAATTACGTTAAACTATTTTTTGGTTCAAGAGACTTTCAGAGAATACATTAAGTTTTTGATGTAAGGCTTAAGGATTATCTGAGCTCAATAAATTCAATCTTTCAACTAGCCTCAATGTCTCCAGAACAGGGGAATCACTGAGAATTTTATTATTTCCGTTTTATAATTTCCCATCTTGATATGGATTAGTCTATATAAGCTATAATCAAAACAATCAACTGGCCACCATGAAGATCTTCTACCCTTGCAATAAAAAAATGCAGTTGCTCATGCAAGCAATTAGCCACACATTCCATTTCCTTCTCCTATTCATGACTCTCCATTATCCTCTGTCGCTTCAGGATAATTATTAGTACCTTAAATGGATTTTTAAAAAACTATTAAAATCTTAGACAAAGTGCAACAAACTAAAAGATAAAACAGAATCCCTAAGCATGTTATTAGGTCAATTAACTGTGATGTCCTATGAAACCATGATGCTAAACTCCAGAAGAAGGAATGCATTCCCATGAGTTATGTGATTGTATAAAAGAAGTAGCCCTCACACAGCATCTGGTCTCCTTTAAATTTACTAGGGGGAGAGAAATCAGGATCAGCCCAGTCTGATGTGGAAGTCAGACATTCCTGTACTCTCCAAACTTTTTACTGATTCTAACATCAGTCATCCCTCAAAGCTCTACTTCTGTGCTAGGTTCAATAAATCACTGTAATGGCCACACAGAACTCTGGATTTGGGGGGTTATTATAAAAGTAACAATTTAGATTCAGGGAATTCAGGATATCATTTTTGATCATAGCAATATCTTCTCTGGTTCTTGACCTCTCAGCCTCCTTAGGCTCAGGTTATAAAGCTCTTTTAGTTAAGTCTCAGTAAGTGTCTGGAGCCACTCCACCTCACTGGTTAGCCTGGAGCAAAGGGGCTGATCTGTAATTCCATAGGTCAGCAAACCCAGCTCCACCAAGTGACTAAGGCACTCCACTCTGTCCACATAGCTCCTACCCAAAGGAACTCAATCTAAGGGCCAGGAAACCCAATTTACCATCTCTTGCTAGTCTCCTGTGGTCTTTTGGTTTGACTACCCCCCTTTCTCTGCCATTCATGGTCTCTGATAGGCAGGACGAGCAATCCCAAGGAGAAAACAACAGGACCAATAGTTCCAAGGGCCATGGGAGAGGGGGAAGTGAGGAAAAGGAAGGAGGGAGCCAGAAAATCCAGGGACAAGGGAACAAGTGATCTAAAATCTATGGTGAGTAGAATGCCTGATGGGGCTTGATCAAGGGCATGATAGCCGAGAGGAATTACTGGGAGCTGAATGAAGGTCAAACATTGGGGACAGGAGGAAAATAAAAGGAAATAGAGGAAAGAACTAGGAGGCAATGGACAACTACAGCGGTCTAAATACAGGCACTTACATATGTAAATATATTTATATATAGTGATAGGAACATAGTTCTATGTACATATAATATGCCAAATAATAAGGTAGAAAATGGACATTGGGCTTCTACTTAAGTACTTCCTCAATGCAAGAACACCTTGTTTTAATCATCTTGTATTCTGTGATGCTCACTTACCCAACATGATCACTGAAGACAAAATGGGTGCATAAGGAAATGTGGTGAAGAAAACTAATGGTGCTCAGCTATCAAAAGATATAGCATCTGGGGTCTTAAAGGCTTGAAGATAAACAAGCAGCCATCTAGATGGGAAGCAACAGAACCCACATGGAAGAAACACACCAGCCTATGTGATCAACAGGTGACGATGGGATCATCAGGAATCAAGTATCAGAAAAATCATATTAATGTGAACTGGGAACTGGTGGGGGTGGGGTAGAGACCCCAAACCCATCTGTAGAAAATGGACATCCCCTCAAAGAAGGGTCACAAGGAAGGGATGAGTCAATCAGGGCACAGTATAGCAAATCTTAATCAAGGTGTATTTTACATTATTATAAACAGAAAGTCAGTGTTCCATAAGCAATAACCCCCCCACCTTTTCTCTCTTCTTCCTGATCCGTGTAGCTACTAATAACCTTTGCGGTTTTTATATTTTCTGTTCATCTCTTTTATACAAGTAAGATCATACAATATTAGTTCATTTGTGATTGATTTATCTCACTTTGCATAATGCTATCAAGTTCTATTTAAGTTGTAGTACGTATCAGGACTCATGTCTCCTTCTGGCTGAGTATTTGAGCTGTCTTTAGTGTTCTCTGTTTTACTTCTCTACTTGATACCTTTGGGTTCTAATAACCATTATGATGGCTGCACAGAAAGTCACAGACAGAGTTCATGACTAAAGCATTTATTTAGGATGCTAACAAATTGTAAAGCCTGTGAGAAATGCTCAGGGTAGTTGTTTATGAGTGCATGTTACAAAGTTTCAGGTCTTCTAATAACTGCCCAAAGGGGCATACCATTCTGCTGTAAGCTTAAACTTCAAGGTACTCAACTCAAGCTCCATGAGTCAGCAAGTCCAACTTCCTGAATGAATTAAGTGCTCAGTGATACCCCATTCCAGTATGTCTCAACCCAAGGCACCTGCCTTAACTTGCTCCATGGATTGGGAAGTCCATCATTCTGTTCCATGTTCTGGCTCCAGGTTCTGTTCTGTCCTCTGTTAATGTGGCTGCCATCTGGATCCAGGTGACTCACTTTACAGGGATCTGGGGTCCAGAGGATGTATTCCACTCTTGTCTATGGTTGACAATGAGATACATCCTCTTGCTTCTCCGAGGGTTCATTTTATACACAGCAGGATGCCACCCAAGGTATCATGGTTGTAATTACATACCTATGAATCCTTTGAATATCTCTCCCCATCTTCTTCTCAGATCTGTTCAGGTAGAGGTTGTTTGGTGGGACTTAGAGACTTTAGCAGGAAGAGCAACATTAAATAATTCACTATCCCTGCTGTATTGTTTTCTAATATAGATGGATTACGTATTGTTAATTCATTCACCTGCTTAGTAAATTGTTTCCATCTTTGCTTTTTGTGAATAATGTTGCAGTGAACCTCGGCACAAGTGTCTTTTCCCATGTCTGTTTCAAACTTTGTGGGTATTTTGTCAATGGTGGAGTTGCTGGTCATATGGCAGTCCATTTTTAGTTTTTTTTGAAGAATTGCAACTGTTTTCTACAATAGTGCTACTATTTCCACCAGAAGTGGCCAAGAGTTTGAATTTCCCCATATTTTCTGCCAGCAAATGTATTAATTTTGTTTTTTCTTCCCTCCTTTCTATTTACCTCCTGCTCCCCTCTTCCCTTCCTAGTAGTGTTAAATGCTATGCCATTGTAACTTTGATTTTCACCCTTCCGGTGGCTCGTGTGTCAGACCTCTTTTCATGTATTTGGTAATCATTTAAGTATGGCCTTGGGTGAAATGTCTACTCAAGTCATTTACCCATTTTCTAATTGGATTATTTATCCTTTTATTGCTAAATTGTGAAAGTCATGAATATAGTTGGCTTACTAGATTACTGTTAGATTTAAGGCTTCTGAAAATATTTTTGTACTTGCCTTTTCATATTTAGGGAAAGTTTTTTTGATAAAAAAATAAAATTCAATAAGGATATGAAAGAATTATACAATGAAAAGTATAAAATCTTACTGAAAGGGCTTAAAGAAGAATCAAATAAATGTAAAGATGTTTCATGTCATATGTAGGAAGAGTTAATATTAAGATATGAATATTACCCAAAGTGATCTTTAGATTCAGTGCAGTCCTAGTAAAAATCCCAATAGCCTTCTTTACAGATATGGAGGGGAAAAAAACAAAAGAAAATATCCTCAATTTTATATGTTATTGCCAAGGCATATTACTAAATAAATAAAAAAATCAATTTTTAATCAGAACAATGTAGGAGGACTCATGTTCCTGATTTAAAGAATATTATACACTTATAGTAATCATAACAGCCTCTTTCTGGTATAGTGGTAGAATCATAAGACCAATAGAATAGAAGGGAGAATCAAGAAGTAGACTATGGTTAACTGATATTTGAGAAAGATACTAAATCTATGCAATAGGGAAAAAAATGTCTGCAATAAATGGTGTTAGGAAAATTAGATTTCTATATGCAGAAAAGTGAAACAGTCGCTGTGCTTCATATTATACACAAAAGTAATTCAAATGAATTAGAGTCCTAAATCTGAAAATGAAAATCATATAATTTGCAGAAGAACATGGATGGGGTGGAACTGTTGACCTTTACATTTAATAACAGATTATCATATCTAATACCAAAAGCACCAACATTAAAGCACAAAATAAATAAATGTAACTTCATTCATGTATGCCTTTAAAAATCAGTAAAGAGATGATGTCTTCAAAAAATGAAGCATACAAACTTCAAAGAGTAATTTTCACACACTGAACTCCAGTTAAACTCACTGCCATTGAGTGTACTCTGATTCACAGCGACCCTGCAGGCTCATGGTAAAACCGCACCTAGCAGTTTCAAGGCTTTAAATCTTTAAGGCGGAGAGCTTCATCTTTGTTTGATGAAACGATTGGTGTTGAACTGTTGACTTTGCCATTAGTAGCTCAACACATAACCCACCAGGACGCCGATGTGCACATAGAATTATGATAATGAATACAGTAAGTCAATTCTTTCTTTTCATCATTAAAATCATTGTACTTTGGGATTTAATTGGAGTTCATTTCAAACCTTTATGAACTTTCTATCAAAATAATGTAGTAGATATGGCAGCTAGCTCTTCTGTCTTGGGCTGACAAATTACAGTTTTTCAAATTAACTTTCTTGTGGAATACTATATTTACTAAAGACAAATAATAGACATGTACTTTGAAGCATATATGATACAATTAAATTATCATATTATGTATGATATAATTGAAACTCAACAGTAATAATAGCAGTTGTTTAGAACTGAGCAAAGATACACAAACTGAAGCCTGTCAGCCAGATCTGATCCTCTCCATGTGTTTTTAACTGCCAATAAAACAAGATTAGTTATACCACATGCAACTTAAATTTTAGTGTTCATAAATAATATTTTATTGAATACGCAAATGACCACTGACTTATGTATGTCTATGACTGATTATCTACTGCAAATGATAGAGTTGAGCAGTCATGACAGACACCTTATGTTCCCCAAAGCTAAAACTATTTCCTATCTGGACATACTCAAAGAAGTTTGCCATTCCTTGACTTAGAAAAACATTTTTGTGAGGGGTGGGCCAAGTTTTATTGCTGACCTGAATTTGAATTTCTTCCATATAATAATGCTAAATCTGGCTAAATCATATTTGGCTTTGTTATTGTTTTATAATAGTTCTTTACAAACTGTTCACTTCTGCCATACTTACATCTGGAGCAAAGTTCTGTTAGCCCCACTGCCATCCTCCCCCCACACCTGTTTCACATTGTCACAGAAATGCCTAGAATGTATCTCTTGTTCTCTTCATTGTCAACATTTTCAATAAAGATGCTTCAATGATGATTTCTCATTCATTGGATAAAATAAACATATTATTCTCAGTTCAGTCATTTATGAGAAAGGAGAAAGCAAAGCAGAATAAGATCTAAACATCATTATTGAATGTGTACCATGCGTCCCCAATAAGAATACAATTTGGTATGCATGTGGCATTGCTCTTAGCAGACTGTATGAAAAGCAAGCACAAAAAATAGAATTTTATTTTTCAGTTGCTGTGTATCTTAGGTGTTGACTCTGTCAGTGATAATGTGGTTGACTTGATTGCTGTTAAAATATTTTATTTCATGTGTTAGGCTGTATTGTCTGGAGGAACTAAACAGTGATGTCCATAGATGTAGAAAAAGGAGCGTTATATCAAGAAGTAATTTACTAATGAGAAATCATCCCAGCCCTGTCCAATCACTTTCACGGTCCTATGCTAGCCAGAGCCCTCTTCGGACTCACTCAGCTGATGGCCGATGGAACAGAAAGGTGATGCAGGAGATCACAGGTCTAGGAGTGTAGTTGTCTGGATCTAAGGTCAGCAGAAACATGGCAGGATGCAGACAGCTTGGAGGTTGGCTTCCAAAGGTAGTCGTCCACATGGCAGACACAGAGTCCAGCAAGGATGAAGGTGAAGAGCAAAAGAGAGAGAGGAGGGATCTCTAGGGTCTGTCTTATAAAAGGGCCATGCCTTCCAAAAGGCATTGTCAGATTTTGACCTGATTGATAGGTTGGACTCCACTCCTATGCTTTCATACAAATTCAAGTTGACAAAACTCCAACACCTATAATTGATGTGTCTGAATTATTGCCATTTCTTTGGGGACATACACCAAGCTTTGAATGTAAAGTTAAACTATTGGAGATGATATTTACTCAAGTATTGGATTTTAATGAAGTTTTCTCATCTATTTTTCATAATAAATAGCTTAATGATCAGAAAACATTTTTAGATAAAGTTCTAGCTTTTAAATAAATTTTCTTTCCCTCTAACCTCATCTCAAATAAATGTCCACTAATTATGTAATTAAGTTTTCTACAATGTTTATGACTTTATATAGTCTTGTTAATTTTTTGTAGATTAACATTTTTTTAACCTTGTCATATTTTAGCAGGCGTGAAATAAAACTTGTAAAGAAAATCAATTTGGCACTATGTTTTTTGGCAGTGCTTTAGCCACAAAGATCATTGTGTTGTCACTCTCTGAAGATCTCCACTCAAATGTAATAATTTTTTGTCTTTTTTCATAATAATTATAGATAGAGCTTTCTTTAATTTATGCTGAAGTTACTGTAAAATTTGACTATGATATTTCCAATTATATTATACTGGACAGTTTAATGTGATGCTCTCCCTCCATTATGTATGCATTCTATTAAAATAAAACATACAAATGAGGAAATGCTGACTTTATTGTTTAAAACTATATAATTACAATTGCACACACCTTCACACACCTTTTAAATACATAAAAATATTTGAAATATCCTAAATGTTACCTAAAATTGAATCAAATTAAATTTGATTGGAATCAAATAGATTTCAATTCATAATGACTTCATGTGTACAGACTAAATTTTACTCAAAGAGTTTGCAAGCCTGTGCTCTCACAGAATCAGACTGAGGTGACTTTATTCCAAAGATCATTTGTATCGGGTCAGACTGTTAACCTTTCGGTCACTATTCTAGCACTTAAACTTTTCTAAAACCAAATCTCAAATGCATTAATTTAAAGATGTAAGTGTGCATTAAAAATTCAATATTTAAGGGAGTCAATGACACCAAATCAATTGCCATAAGATATACACAGTCCTTCTCACATGACTTTTGTCTGCTATTTCTCCTCCCTCTTTTTCACCTACCTTTAATTAAATTAACATCAATTCATATATATTATTAATGATTTTTATAATCAATTTATTACATTGATAAGAAATTAATACAAAAAAGGCTGGTAACATGTTGGAAATTATCATAGAACACATGAACAAGCAGTAGACAACCTTCATGATTTCTCTTCAGGATGATGATGCTAATAGCTCATTTGAACTGGTGTAATTAATTATTGCTGCCCTCTTTCACAAAATCAGTAAAGCATTTGTGTCACCCAAGAAGAAATCTCTTGTGAACTGCTATAGGGCCTTTAACAGCATTTTACAATAAGGCTTCTTTTTTCCCCTTAGAGGTGCATTTTAAAGCCAACAAATATAAAAGAATAGGTCCAGAAATATTTTATGTGCTCATTTCACATTATTGTAAAATTAGAAAATTATTTAAAACATAAACAGAACTCCAAACCACACAATTCACGAGGATATAAGCACTGACGAATAAATTTTTCAAACTGAGGGCAAGAACATGATGCAAGAATTCTTCCCCTCACAAGGGAAATCTAAAGAATAGAAAATCAATTGCGATTTTAAAAAACATATCATACAAATCATTTTTAATATGGGCTTAACTTTGAAAAACAACCCACCCCTAAATGCAGAACAGTTACCTCCACATTCAATAGCATAAACTTGTTGATAAGTAAATGCAAATTAATATAATAAAGCCTGGACTTTTACTTACTTTATTACAGATTAAATGTTAACATAGAAAATGAAAGTGTAGAGAATAAAGAAGTAATCATTCTCATTCAAAGGTCATGTAATTGCAAATTATTCTAACTTGTTTTATTGTTGTTGGAACTCTCTGCAAAATTTTTTTAAAAGTACATTACTTTGATGTAGTAATTTTATTATGTTGGGTTTGGTAGGTATATTTGCACACCACCATTGGTTGTTCAGTTTGTCATATTGTGGTGGTTTGGATGTTGCTGTGAGGAGGGAAGCTATGTCATCAGCATTTTAAATACTTTCAGGGACACCCAAAGTAATTAAGTTTTAGCAGATCTTCCAGACTAAGAAATAAGAACACACTATAAAGTAATAGAAAGTCCACTTCAGAGAATTTATCCATATAGAATCTTATGGACAGTAGAAGAACATTGTCAGATACTGAAACTCTTATGAATAGAAGCAGAACTTTGTCAGAGATAAAGACAGGTGATGAGCCCCCCAGGTTGAAAGCAGTTAAAATACGATTGGAGAAGAGCTGCCTTCTCAAAGTAGCTTTGACCATAATAAGGTTAATGGAGTAAGCCTGTGGAAGTGAAGTCTCCTAGGTCTTCATTTGCTCATGGGAAACAGCTCAAAATAAGAAGAAACAGCAGTGACTGTCAATTAATAATCGGAACTTGAAATGTACCAAGTGACAATCTGGAAAAATTGGAAGTTGTCAAAAATTAAATGGAACTCATAAAATCAATATCCTTGGCATTATTAGCTGAAATCGACTGTATTGGCCACTTCGAATCAGGTTATCATAGGGTTGACTGAGCCAGGAATGACAGTCAAGGAGAATAGTATCAAATTCATCATCAAGAGGGCATTTCAAGCTGCACCTTGAAGTACACTGTGGTCTGTGATAAGATAGTATCTACCAGATACAAGCAAGCCAAAGAACTAGGACATTTAAGTGTTCACCCCGACCACTAAAGCTAGTGATGCAGAAGTTGAAGAAGTCTGCCAACATCGTCAATCAAAACTGATCAGACATGCAAACAAGATGCATTGATAATTATTGGCAATTGGAATGCAAAAAATTGGATACAAAGAGAAAGGAGCAGTAGTTGAAAAGTATGGTCTTAGTGATATAAATGAATCTAGAGAATTCAAGATAGAGCTTGCAAGACCAACTACTGCTTCATCACAAATCCATCTTTACAACACAAGAGGTGACTAACCTGCACTTCTCTAGTTGAAATGCACAAAAATGATAACAGCAGATACAAGGACACATAGGAATAAAGGGGTGGAAGTGAGTGACGGGGAAGGAAAGGGTTTCAGGGGTCCATAATGAGGTGGGAGGGGAGGGAGCATAGAATGGACTGTGACTGCACAACTCATTTTAATGGGGATTTATCCATGGGGGGTGCGGGGGCAGTGCTCCCAAATTGATGGGATAATTATTGTATAATTCTCCTTGATATCATTGAACGTTTGAATTGTATAATATGTAAATTATGTGCTAATGAAACTGTTGGGGAAAAAAATCAAATGGATTACTTTGGTGGGAAGAAACAATGGAGAAGCTCAATATCTGCAACTAAAACAGATCAGGGACTGACTTTGAAATAGATCATCAATTACTTATATGTAAGTGTAGGCTGAAAATGAATCAAAATAAAACAACTCCACTAGAACCAAATTGCGACAATGAGCATATTTCATCTGAATGTTGAGAATATCTCAATAACAGATTTGGCACATTGAACACTAATGACAGAAGAAGTGATGGGCTTGGGATGACATCAAGAATACCAGATGCGAAGAAAGAACGAGGTCATTAAAAAGACAGGAAAGGAAAAAGAGAGATCAAAGTATATGTCAGAAGAGATTTTAAAACCTGCTTTTAATCAGAGAGTAGCTATAGCAGATGGAAGAAATGATGAAGTCATTCAAAGGGCAACTCCAGAAGACAAAGTTAAATATTATAATGAAAAGGTTTAGAGTTAGAAAACCAAAACAGAAGAACATGCTCAACATATCTTAAACTGAAAAACTCAAGGAATGATTCAAGGCTCAAGTTGCAATACTGAAATATTATATGGGCAAAATATTGAATAGTAGAGGAAGGATCGGGATTGGAAGAAGATTTATTAACAACCTGAGATATGCAGATGATACAAACTTGCTTGCTAAAGGTGGAGAACTTGAAGCCTTTGCTGCTCAGTATCAAACATTTCAGCCTTCAGTAATGTAAAAATGTTTTAAAAAAAAGATATTGACAACTGGACTGACAGGTAACATCGTGATAAACAGAGAGAAGACTGAAGTTGACAAGAATTTCATCTTGCTTGGAACCACAAACAATGCTCATGGAAGCAGCAGTCAAGAGATCAAACAATGTATCGCACTGGGCCAATCTGCTACACAAAAACTCTTTGGAGAATTGAATAGCAGAGATGTTACCTTGAGGACTAAGTTGTACCTGACCCAAGCCAGGGTATTTTCAATCCCCTCATATGAATGTGAAATTTGGACATTAAACAAAGACCCAATGTGTTTGAATTATGGTGTTGATGAAGAATATTGACCGTATCTCGACTGCCAAGAGGAGACACCAGCTGTTTTAAAGAATGCTCCTTAGAGGGAAGGATGGCCAGACTTTGTCTCACGTATGTTGGACATGTTGTCAGGAGAGATCAGTCTCTGGAGAAGACCATCATGCTGGTAAGCGGAGTGGCAGTATAAAAGAGGAAGGTCCTCAACACGATGGATTGACACATTGGCTGCAACAATGTGTTAAAACAAGAACAAGTGTGAGGATATCACAGAACCTGGCAGTGTTTCAGTCTGCAATACACAGGGTAGCTATATATAAGTCAGAACCAACTTGATGGCACCTAACAACAACAACAACAGCATGTTTTCACACACATGTACCAATTGTGTCGATGTATACACCCAGGGAGGGTGGAGTAGAAAGGGGGAACAGATTACAAGGATCTCCAGGTGACGTCCTCCCTGGGGGACAGACAACAGGAAAGTGGGTGAAGGGAGATGTTGGACAGTGCAAAATATGGCAAAATAATTTATAAATTATCAAGGGTTCATGAGGGAGGGGGGAGTGGGAAGTGAGGGGGAAAATGAGGAGCTGATATCAAGAGCTCAAGCAGGAATCAAATAGACTGAGAATGATGATGGCAACAAATGTGCTTGACAAAATGGATGGATGTACGGATTGTGATAAGAGTTGTACGAGCCCCCAATAAAATGATTATATAAAAAATACTACTTTGAAATGATATGGTTGTTTTGAAAAAAAATTAAATACACAACTTTGAAAAAAATTCTGGTTTTTTGGGGGGGGATTCTCTCATATTACTTAAATTCCATGACATGCAATAAACTTGAAAAATACAGCTTCTGTCAGAAAGGTTACTCGGACTGGCAATGAACATCCAGGGCAGGCATAATCTCATCTTCCCCGTGGAACAGCGGGGAGGTTTGAGTTTCCGGTGGTCGCCAGTCCAGTGGTCAAACCATTGTGCAGCAGACACTTCTTGGTTTTGCATGCATTTGTTAGTAAGTTGTGAAAACAAATATCACATAGATATAGTCAATATGGTCTACAACAATAATATCAAGTGCTGTGATGCCCATGAGCAACTTGTAGGAGAGAGTCTTAGACAACTATTCTCATAGTCGATGAATTTCGGTGCATATCAGTGACCTACCTACAACCGGACCTACTCCATTTGTTGATGAACAGTACAAAATCTACAACAGTTAGAATAATAAAATTCACAGAATTTAAAAAATAAAGTGCATACTGTTACTGTTACTATAGTGGGGGAAAAAATCGCCACTCCTCCCAGACAATGGTCATTTAACTGGACTTGATGCTGCAATCTACACTATTGTGTCAAATCCTTACATTTCAGGAGATTAATTAAAACACTTGTGATGTCTTTCCTTTAATTTAACCTTCTTAGAGACAATTGTTTAAGGAGAGAATTTGAATAGAAAGTAAAGGTAGGTCAAAAGTAAGGGATCTGAATTCACTTATCGTATTAGTCTAAACCTACAAACATTACACCTCCATGTCGTCAAGGCACCAAATAAGGCATCTAGAGGAGAAATGGACTTTATTACAAGATGAATATCTGTGATAGACTATCAGCATTTTTTTTTTACTTCTCATGTCATATTGTGTTTTCTTATTATTCAGTCTTCACCTTAACCTTTCTTTTCCAGTCTGCTATTGGAAACCAATGTGCTAGGCAGGGTTCTCTGGAGAAGCAATACCAGGACACTTATGATGATATGTATAATATTTATATATTTATAATATATTATATAATATAGATGTATTATATAATTATCTATATATACATATATTTTTCCAATGCCCATCTATAAATTCCTCTTCAGACTCATGAAACACATGCAATTACACTGAATGTAGGAAGAGCACAGGCCGGTGGATGGGAAGTCTTGTGGATCCAGTGGTGGTGTAAGCATCTCAGGACTGGCAGGGGCCTCCATGTGGTTCCTCCAGATCCAGGGCTATGGTTGTTTCAGTGTAGCTTCATGTGGCTTGTCAGCAGGAAGACAAAGCACAGAATGTGTCTCCTACCTCCAGCGTAGACAGGAATTCCCAGAATCCTCAGGAGAAGGCCATGCCCACACAGAGGCTGATTGATAGTCTAGACTCCATCCCTTTGAAAGTTGACAGATTATGTAACTACCACATGGAAGGAGAAGTCAAGAGACCAAAAAAACACATTGCATTGGGTAAATCTGCTGCACAAGACCTATTTAAAGTGTTGAAAAGCTAGTATTACTTTGAGCACCAAGGTGTGCCTGATCCAAGTCAGGGTATTTTCAATTGCTTTAGATACTTGTGAAAGTTGGATATTGAATAAGGAAGACCAAAGACGATTCAATGTATTTGAATTTTGCTGGGTAATAATATTGAAGATGCCATGTATTAATAAAAGGAAAACCAATTTCTCTCTCTCTATGTCTTTATGTATGTATATGTATAGATATGTCAATATATAAATATAGATGCCCTTGTTTATATATGTACATATATGCAAATGCAACAAGGAAGCAAATGAACTTTGGGCCTCTGGTTAAGTCTTGCCTCAGTACAAAATGGTTTGCTCTAATAATGTTGCATTGCATTATGCTTACTTTCCTGAGATGGTCACTGAAGTTAAAAGGAGTGCATAAGCAAATGGGATGAAGAAAGCTTATGGTGCCAGGTTATTAAAATATGTAGCATATGGTATATTAAAGGCTTGCTATTAAACACATGTTCATCTAGCAGGGAAGCAACAAAGCCCACATGGAGGAAGCACACCATCCTGTGTGATCATGAGGTATTGATGGGAAGAGGTATTAGAAGTTCAAAAACATGCAACCAAATCAATGTGATGGGGTGTGGATGTTGTGGAGATCCAAAAACGTCCTTTGAGCTAATTGAGCAGTCCTTCTCAGAAGGGCAACATGGGAGGGATTATAAATCCAGGGTGTGATATAGCACTAATGAACCACATACCTATCTGCTAGTTCTCTAGTAGTTCCTCCCCTTATGATTATGGTTTTAATTTGCTTTACCTAATTAGTTATGTTAGATTTGCTTATGTTCGTATGTATATTTAAGATCATTCAGTACATGAAAGGCAAGATAGATAACCCTTCAGAAATAGTAACAGTAGCAATGGTTCCCTGAGGGGAACCAGGAAGAGAGGAGAGAGAGGAGTATAGGGAGTTGATAGCATTGATGAGTACATAACTCCACTCAATGGGATCAAACAACAGAACTGTATGTGAATGGATATATTGGATTGCATAATATATTGCCCCAAATAGTAAAAAACAATAAAGGTTCCTGGGCGTAGGGTGGGGAGAGAGGGATAGAGGTGAGTTGATATTAAGGAGTTCAAGAAGAAAGAGAAAGTTTCGAAATGGATCGTGGTAGCAATTGTACAATACTGCTCAATGTGATTGAACTATGGGATGTTATGATATCTTTAAGAGCTCCCAATAAAATGATCAAATTAAATAAAAAAGGATGAATTGACACAGTGGCTGCAACAATGGGTTCAAGCATTGTGAGGATGGCATGGGACTGAACAGTATTTCCTTCTGTTTGGCATTAGGGTCACTGCGGGTCAGAACTTACTCAATGGCACCTAACAACCACAGAGCACAGACAACTTCATCTGAACCATAGGTCTAACTGAGCTGCAAAGCACTTGATTTCAATTGGTTGATTGTTATTGATCAATCCCCAAAAAACTCCAATCTCATGGCAGTTTGGATCTCAAGTACCAGAAAAAAAGTTTCAAAAACAAGTTGTTTACAGTTTATCCAGGAAAAAAGTTACAAGCCCATGATGTAGAAAACTAGGGGAAAAATAACTTCTCAAAACTTAAAGGGGGAAAAAATATAAAGCTTTTATTCCAAAGAATGAAGGTAAAAAAACTACATGAATAAATTTATTTCAACCAAGAACATACAGTCTTTAGATAGGTTTTGTTTCTATAAAGTGCAGAACATATAGTAAATATTCTTGGAGAGAATTCAGAAATTCATACTGATATAAAAAAAATGGAAATAAATCTTTATTTAAAACTCACCTTCCCTACCTCACAAGTCTTGGACAGTTGATGGTGCTATAAGTTAGGTGTTGAGTTACTAAATGCAAAGAAAACCAAAAACCAAACTCACTGTGCTCTAGTCAATTCTGACTCATAGCAACCTTATAGGATTATTGCCCCTGTGGGTCTGTGAGATTTTAACCTTTACAGTATTGAAAAGTCTTATCTTTCTTCTATGGAGCAACTGGTGACTTTGAACTGCTAATCTTGCAGTTTGCAGCCCAGTTCCTGATGAATAGGTCATCAGGGTTCCTATAGATGTGAAGCAGGCAGTTCAAACCCACCCCCCACTCTGGTATTTACAGTTTCAAATTTTCTATATAGGATCGCTGTAAGTCAGAATCAACTCGATGACTTTTGAGCTATTACATGAGCAATAAAACAATTCAGAAGTGTATAAAAAACCCCAATCGTTTTGCTTTCTTCCTTTGCTTCTGCCAGTGGTAATCAATGCTAACGACTTGGCACTAGAGCTAAAACTCAGTGTCTTCTAGTTGACTCAGACTACAGCGACTCGATGATTCGGTACAAACTGGAAATATTTAAACAGTACGTTTCCTATTCCTACTGTGCTTCTTAAAATTTGTTTTTATTGCATCTATGCCTCATGCAGATTTTTAATTTCTTCTATTGTTCCCTTTGGCAGAATGATTAAGCTTCCATTTTTAATCTTCTTAATTGATGTGTTCACGTTATCTTTTGCCATAGGAAGTATCTATTGTTATTTAGTTAAAAATAATAGTACTGTAAATATTACTTCATATATGCAACTTTAGCTAAATGCTATGTAGTGAGCTGTAGTGATTTTTACAATGAACATTGTAATATAATTTATTAGGGGATCCAATTACATGCTACCTGCCACAAACAGGTAATTTATGTATTAATATCCTATATAATATTGTCACCTAAATTACCTTCCCCTAATTCTAATTGCTTCAGAAGAGTCTACTCGCTACTGTATTTTTCTCCCACAGAAATCTATTCATTTTAGCTTCAGATTGACCTTAAAATGTGAACTCTTTGAATTAATATGAGTGTGGCATGGTGTCCTGGGAAGGCATCATCATTATTATTAATTATTATTATTAAGACTCAAATCAGGCTTATGTATTTCAGAAACCTAAGCTGAGAACCTGAATAAATAGCAGGGTAGTCAGCATTTCATGTTTCCTGTAGAAGGAAGGATTATGGAATTGTTCCACAAGCACAAGCTAAACCATAAATTTCCATTTTCTTTCTGTCGGACAGTTCCCTCTAGCAGTCTCCTCTGAACAACGGCCCCCTTTCTTGTGCCAGCATTCTATTCCCTGGACTGCAGCTTGGCAGCATCCAGTTCTCAAATTTCAACCACATGTAGTTGAAAAAAATCAAAAGATTCTTATTTGGCACTTTAGTCACATATCTTTAAAAGCAGTGTTTGTGCGTCAGATTTAAAAATAATTGAAACCAGGGGGTTCAAAAACCCAAACTTTTCTTCCAAGATGTTTCAAGTTCAACTGATTCCAAAAACATTGAAAGCAACAGAAACTAAATGAGAATAGAAACCTCATGCAGCTTGCACCATGAACTACTGACAATGCTGGCAAAAGGGACTCACCAGCCCATGTGGGACCCTTGAAATGACCCGACCCTGGAAGTACAATATCTTCGACCGTAAGCTGTCCTAGGGTTTTCCAAGATCGAGGATGAATGTGTCAGCTCATGAGGTCATTTTTCTTTCAGACTGAATTCCTAGCCAAAGATGGGAACATATGTAGCTGTTTGGGGTTGGTTATCCGATATTAAAAATCACATTAAAAACTATATGCATATATATTTCATGGTCACAATTGATTTTCCATTCCTCAGATTTGCCCTTTTTTGCAGAGGGAGACTGGGGTTGTGGGAGGGATTCTTGCATCATGTTCGTGTCACAACCTTGAAAAATCTATCTGGGTTGTGCCGTGTCCTTGTTAGCTATGTGGTTTGGAGTTTTGTTTCAGTTTTGAGGATTTGTCAGGTTGACCTAGCCGTGGGAAAGCATCGCTTAAGGACTGCCTTAACCTGTTCTTCTGTGTTTGTTGGCCTAAAAAAGTTACATTGAAAAGAGCCCAGGTACCTTTAAGAAAAAGGAGGCCTCAATGTAAAAATCAGATGAAGAAAATTTAGCAGTTGGCCAGGACCTTTTTGTAGCCCCAACAGCACATGCCTCCTCCAATTCTGAAATAGAGTAGAAATGATCACTCCATTCCTAAAGAGCAATCAGAGTTTTCATCACGAAGAGACACCAAGTAGAGCTCTGAACTCAGCCAACAGACGAAATAGAAAAACATCCATGTTTAAAAGCACTACATGGAAAGATTATTTAAGTGTATGTAAAGTTTCTTGTTTTTAACTCGAATAGTGCATATGTAAACCTTCTTTTGAACAATGACAGGACTTACAAATACTGATTATTTTGATGATGCAACTTTTAGTTAGACAACACCACTAGTTTAATAATGCCGTGGGTTACCCAGCTTCTGCCTGTTCTTCATGCTAATAATTGCCTGCCTCGAATAGATTGACTTTTATAAAGTATTGCCAGAGAATCGCTTTGTTAACTGGATTAGTTCAAAACTCCGTATGAGTCACCATTCCCAGCTCCTGAATATGGAAGTACGTCTCCTTACAATTTCATTACTATCCTCGAGTCCCTTTGCTGCCTAAAGCTTCCCATCCCTGACTGCCTCCTCTTTCCCGCCCTCACTTTGCACAGGAGGATTTTCACTTCCCCTAGTTTAGTATACTTTCCCCTAGCAAGCTCCAGAGTGCAACAGGGCAAGATTGACGTCTTAGTTTCATCGCTAACGATCTCTGACATCTTTGGGCGTGGGGAGATCACTAACTAACGATGTCAATGAACTGCTTATCTCTACGATGCTTATGACTGTCAAATGGAAAAAGGTGGAAGCCATTTTTGAAAACAAACTTGAAAAAAAGTATTGTACCTTTAATACCCAAAGTATATCAGGACACTAATTTCATTCTATTGTAATGGTTTTATATGACAAGATATTTCCCAAATGATGAATGTTTGTTTCCTTGGATTCACACTACTCATTTGAGTACCTACTGACATTGGAACTAATAATAGTGCCTCTCTCAGAAGGCTTTTTCATGACCATTAAGAGTAATTGAAAAGTGCCAAAAGAGAACCTCACAAAATGCAAACATTCTATTATTGTTTGCTGAATAAACAAACACTGAATTAAACACAATTAAACAGGTTTCTTCATTTTGAGAATTTTGTGTAAGTATATGTGATGCTTTCCATGCTAGAATATAATAGAAAACTGAGCTTTTATCAATGAATATGGCTCTTTTAGCCACAGTCTGCTTGGTGAGCTATTGCAAAGTCTAGCTCCTATGAATAAACTCACTTTGGAGAGCATTCTCTGTCTTGCTAATGGACGGGACTGAGCTGGGAGACCCTTTAGGTCTTCAATTTACTCATCCCCACCTTTTGTTTCTTGGAGGTGTGATTTGCTAAAAGACAAAATCCAGGTTTCCATCTAAGAGAGCTATAGATAACCATGATTTTAAACTGTTCTGTTGAAGAACATGAAATCCTGCAGGGATCTCACCAGAAGGATCCAAATTGGACTCCATCTCAGGGAACTGGACTCTTCCTTAAACACATAGGTAGAAGATTAAAGGAACTGAAATGCTCTTATTAGCCTAAGGATGACATGCCTCAGTGTAAGATGAAGTAGAGGAATATGATCCCAAAGATAATAATTAAAAAAAGAAAAAAGCTCACTGCCATCAAGTCAAGTCTGATTCGGTGACTCTGAGCCCTGATGGCCTGGTAGTTAATTTCTATACCATTGGCTATATTAATAGTAATATCAATACAACTACCATAAGCCCATTGGCATAATGCATAATGTCCTTCAATAAGATCATAATGATGTTTTCCAGTGAACCAGGGACATGTAAAAACCACAAATATATGAACGGTTTTGGAGCTTGTCTTTAATCATAACCCCAATATAAGAAAAATTAGTTTGTATGAAATAGCCCTAATCAATACCTATCCTCATGAAGTGATCACTGAAGAAGTGAGTGTTGAAGGATATGTGGAGAAGAAACCAGATGCTCACCAGCTATCAATAGTCATAACATCTGGTATCTTAAAGACTTGGCTGAAATAATCTGCCATCTAAGTGAGGCATCAGCTAAATTCACATCAAGGAAGCACACAGGCCTATGTGATCAAAGATTATAAATAATAAAATCTAAACCTGGAAGTGGGGTGGTATTGGAATGTAAAATCTGAATACTCAGTTTGCAAATGGTTGCTGATGAGAGTGAAAGTCCAAAACCCACTCCCAAGGTCCCCCAAACAAACTGATCATCCATTGATTGCCCTCTGACTATGGACCAGGTATGGGAAAGTCCTTTATATCAGCGAGAGGCCATCGCTGGGTGGATTACTACATTGGTGGTTAGGTAAAAATGTGAACCCTTACCATCATCTCCCTCCCGCGCCAAGGTATAATTGCTCCAGTTTCTAAATATGTTCCATTTGTTTCCAACAACTTCTGTCACTGTTGTTGGGGCATTTGTTTGCATTCTTTCTTTTTGTATCTATGAAACCTGGATTAGATAAACCTATAGAGAAACTGAATTAATAAACTCAATGGGACATGCCAGGGGAGGCTGGAGGGAAGACAGGAGCTAACAACAATGAGCACAAGAACAAAGAAATGTCCTAGAACTGATGGTGGGGATGCCTGTGCAACTTCTATGAATGTGATGGAACTACTGTGACATGTACGCTACATGCATTGTAGGTCAGTGAAACTATTCTATAAACAAATTAATTACTTTAAATCAGGGATAGCTTTCACAAGCAGGAACAGAGAGAATTCCTAGAATCATCCAGGAAGAAGAGCCATTAGTGAACCACCTTCAATCCCTGTCTAACATGGCAGAGGTTATGCGACAGCATGTCTAGAGACCGAGGTAAGAGGACCATTAGGCAGAGTGGAGGGACAATACAGAGATTAGGAGATTGTAAAGCAGAGCATCAGGTGAGCTCCCTGCCTAACAGAAGCACACACGAAGGGATCACATGATTGAAAGGCTGAGGACTGGAGAGAGTCAGAGAGATGGAGATGGAGATGGAGATGGAGATGGAGAGAGAGAGAGAGAGAGAGAGAGAGAGAGAGAGAGAGAGAGAGAGAGAGAGAGAACACACTCCTGGCCTAGGAGAAGCATTGCTGTATATACAAAAGACTATCTTAATGTTTTGGAGCCCGACTTGTGGTACCTGTTAAGTTCCCTAACAACCCACCATAATGGAGAGTATTGTCTGTGAGTTCTGTGTGGCCATCGTGACAGCAGACTATTGAGTTTGGTTGAGAGGCAGAGTGCCATGGGAGGAGGAGTCGGAGTCAGCATAGGTTAAGGAAAGATGGAGGGTGGAGGCCAGCTTGATCTCTGCCTGTGGCAATTGACTCTGGCTCCCTTGTGTAACCAGAGAAGGTCAGATAGGGACTCCGAATGGTTTTCATAATAGCGTCTATAAAAACGAATTCCAAAAGAAAACTTCCTTTTGAAGAACACCTTGGAAAAGACTAAGTCTTACCAATAGTTTTTGAATTTCTTCTGAACAAATAGCCCATTTTTCTTACTACTTAACTTCTTATTAAGGATTGATTAAAAACAAAACATTGGCAGAGCCTATTTAAGTTGCAGAGATTTGTAAAATAACCCTTCTGTCTCTCTTAAACGAAGATCCCACTGCTTACAAAGTTCAACATTGCTGAGGGACCTGTGGGTAGTGCAAACAGTTCATGTTTTCAGCTACTAACTGAAGGGCTGAAAGGTCAAATATACGCAGAGGAAATTGCACCTGCACAGGAAAAAAGGCTTAGGGATCTACTTCAGAAAGACCATCCTTTACAAAAGCTATGAAGCACAGTTTTACTCCGGTCCACATGAGGGTACAATGAGTCATAAGCAGCTCAATGATAATTGGTTTCATTTATTTACTTTTTTATTGCTGAAAACAGGAACGATGCTTTTATTGCTAGATAAGAGGGCTTTCCATTTATCGTCTGTGTATACTCTATTTGTAATTGGACTTATTTTCCCATTTAACTTTTATTATTTCTAACGTTACTGACCTCATTGACATCTTCTATTACTTCTTCTTTGCCCCAGGTCATTTATCTTTATCATTACTCTACAGAGCAATGTATTTTTCCTGTCGCTCAAGCAGAAACTGAAGTACAGCCCTATTTCTGCTTGAGAGATAGTAATTGTATGCTTCAAATCTGGGTACAATAAGATGATGCATACATTTTAAATTATATAATTTTAAAATCTGATTGAATTCCACTGTGTATTTATATTTTACTTTGAAAGCTTTCATTGAAAGATAACTGGGAGAGAGTTGAACCAAAGTTGTAGTGATATGTTAGTGCTCTCTGCTTTTCTAGTGGCTGTTACCCTAAAGGATGGGGACATCTGAAATATACTTAAGTATTTCAGCATTTCAGATCAGCAATTTGAAACCACCAGGCACTCTGTGAGCAAGACTTTTGTTTTATTTTGAAACAATTACAACTGTACTGAAGATATTAAATATCTTGGCTATTGTAAAAATCAGGACCGTTTTTAATATGTTGGTGATATTTCTGCAGTATCGCTATACTACATTCAGCAGGTTGATTGTGGCTCAGTGTGGCACTACAGACGAGAGGGGACTGCTTCATGGATTCCTTCTACAGGAAATCTGCATGTAAAGCAGCCTGATTTCCTTCCTACCAGTTAGGGATTCCATGGTGACTTGGAACCTCAGACCTTGAGGTTGCCACACATTAGGCTACTAGGCTCCTTAATATTTATCTAGGTCCTGAAACACAATGAATGTATGGTATTTACTCAATTTTGTTAGCTGAAATAGCTTAGCCTGCCTATAACACCTAGAAAATTCCTATGTCGCATATGTTTTATTGTGGTCTCTTATCATTTGATTTATTGAGTTAGAAGGTGTGTACCAAAGAAATTGAAAAGAATAAGATTGGTTTTCTTTAAAAATATGCAGAGTTTTTAAATTGTATCTTCATTGGATAAACATGAACACGTACCCTGTTCAGGATTAAATATTCAATATAAGGTAGATACCATTTCAAAAGTATTTTTAATTCGTTTTTCTCTTTTTTTTTTCTTGACCATCTTGGCCACTCATATATCTTCAACAGCTATTTTTATGCAATTTTTCTATTTTCCCATGCCTTTGAAATATATATTTGTATTAATTTATTATAACTTCCCTTTAATAAACATTTCTAAACACATTTGCTTAATGGTTTAAGAAAATATGATATTAAAATATAGAAAGCATATAGAAAAATATGTACAGAAAAATTATAAAAGCATTCCAATGTGAGCCAAATACATGACTTACACAGTGTAAAAATAATATTAAGGTAAAGAACATGAACAAAGTTCCTTTCAATTTCATTTGATTTTTGCTTACTTTTATGTGTCTTACAATGGAATATAATACATTCTTAGAAAATGTAAGACTTCCATGTAAGTTTTTATTCCATCAGAGTTTTGAGGAAAAGAGCTATTGATTGAAAAGAGAAATTCAAAATAGGTGAAAATAAAGGTTGTGGGAAGCTAAGGTACAAGGAAGAAGCAACTAAAGGATGGATGGGGATACACTACGGGGAACAATGCATTAATTATTATTGTGACAAAAGACTTCAACATGTTAAAAAGGAAAGATGCAAAGTATAAGGTATGCTTAACTCGAGCCATGGAATGTTTAATTACGCAGGTGGACGTTTGACAAGGAAAGGAGAATTGATGCATTTGATTTATGGTGCTGGTGAACTATACTAATAAATGACGGTCTCCCAGAAGAGTGAACAAATTTATTATGGAAAACGTACCGCCAGATTTCTCCTGGCTGGAGCAAGGAGGAGGAGACTTAGTGTCATGTACTTTGGATGAGGGAATGATCAGTCCATGAAGAAGAGCATCACGCTTGGTGACGCAGATGGTCACCAAACAAGAAGATGACTTTCAAGGCGCTGCAACAACAGGCTTGAACAGTTGCAGCAACAATGGACTAGAACATAAAAATGATTATGAAGATGGTTCTTGACTGGGCAGTTTTTTAATTACATTGTACATATTGTTACTAATAGGGCTATCAAGTAGGTCCTAATCGTAATACATCCTTCAGTCTTTTGCCATCCTCGTAACTGCTATGTTTGAACCATTGCGGCAGCCATTGATTGTGTCACTGCATTTGGTTGATTGACTTAGCTCTTATTTTGTAGTCCCTTACTTTACAAAACACAGCGTCCTTCCCAAGCATTGATCCCTCCTGATAACATGTCCATACCACGTGAGATGAAGTCTTACTCCCCTGTCTTTCAAGACAGATTCTGTTGTTCTTTTCGTCATTCATGGTACCTTCCATATTTCACCAGCAAAATAATTCAACAGCATCAATTCTTTTTTGGCCTTCCTTAGAGGCGCATCTTCTGGCACTGTAGCTGACAATGTTCAGGTGCTATTCATGAAGTTTTCCATATTTGACAATATTCTCCTACTTTCCATCAGCTTTTAAGTGACTAAATCCTCAGAGGTCTTCTTTCTTCCAAGATGCTATTTTGTTCCGTTTCTGCCCTTGGATATATTTCCTCATGTCCCTGGGTTATGTGCATTACTGCAATGTCCAACAGAAACTCACTAAACTTTAAGGCTACGTCTCACATCACTGTGGGTGCTGTTCAGTCCCAAATCCAAATGTCCGGCAGAAGTGATCCAACTGTAGCCAGAGCTAGACGCCCAAAATGCCCACAACCTGTCTTCTTGTCTCTGCCAAAGCTCAGTCCGTACGTAGACGTATGGCTTTCCAGGTAATGAGTGTGAGAGCTGAACAGTGGCAGCAGCAGCATCTATGTCTCATCCAAAGGAAACAGAGTGGTGGAAGTCACATCCGCTGGTGCAGTGGCTTTAAGGATGCCCTCACGAAAACACATCGGTCCACATCTTCTACTAAAGTCAGGTCTCCATCCTACCCTCTTCCGCTCTATTACTATCGTAGACCCCTCCATTAGTGCTACAGGCAGGGAATCCAGAATTATCAGACACGACATAAGGAATTGTGCCTAGAAGGGATGTGCCAATTGACTACAACTTAGTATTTAATTATAATTCATTTCACAGAAATTAGTTTGACCTTAATTTTCTCAATTCAGGTTTAAGAGGAATTCAGGACAGTCATGCTGGCATCTATAAACCATGGGAAATGGAGCACAACAGCAACAACAGCAACTTTGACCCACAAACTAAGAGCATCGGTGCAATTAGACAGTATGGTGGCAGTGCCCAGCAACTTCAGACTACTGTGCACAGGAAAAAGTCAGGCACACGCTGAGACTGGTCCTGCTTGCTGCATCGATGGATCTGTTAACCGGCTAGTGATTTATCTGCCTTCCCTAATTCCTGCTAAAACAAAACCTTCTACCTTAGTTCTATTGGATCTCCAGAGAGCGTCTCCCATTTACTATATAACCTACACACTAAAAAGCAACAAAGTGCACAATCTTAGTAAGTTTTTAACCTTCTTTAGCAAAAACAATATTGCGGGGTGACTGACAAATGTGTTTGGCACAGGACGTCTTAGTCTTAGTCATACACATTCTTGCTACAAGCATGTTCTACAGATTCTTGTTTCAGAAATCCTTCCACGTTGTCAGTTTTTGTATGTGCTGTAATATCACAATGAACACTGACCAACTGGTAAGGTTTTATTTTGTTATGCCTTTCCTTTCTTTCTTTAAAAATATATAATTGCCGGTTGACATTTGCCAGGACTATTAAACTTTTGATTGAAAAGAAACCTTATAACGTATGGTGACTGAGACATTTCTGAAGTTTTGGTGCAAAGCCTTTTTAATCACTGTGGCTGAATTTGATCGTACTTGAAGAAGAATGGACTATTTTGAAGGAGGCTTTGCTTAAGCTTTTAGTGTTTGCTAAGGAAATCACAGAGGAGGCACTTCAGTTCAGCTCAGGGAAAACTATGTCTCCGCACCTCTGATATGTAATATGTGACATTCCCCTCAGGAGGTTCCTTCAAGTCCAAGGTGACCTTGGACTCTGACCCCGAGATTGTTTTGGTGCCTCATGCTCTTCCACAGCTTGTGATTCAGCAAGTAAGTGTTAAAAAGTAAGTTGGGAATCTACAATTTAATGACTAATTCTTATTCATGATAGCTTTACAATGCGGTGTACTCGTTAACCTTGGGGCAGGTTCACAGAAACATTCAGTAAAGATACAAGAGATTTAAAGCATAATATTGATTAGTTCATTAGGCTATCAATTTTCAAAATTACATTTGTTTTGCTACTCCATAAAATGATATAGCAATTCAACTGTGTGTCAAAAATGACCCACATGAATCACAGTGAGGAGAAAGAGGGTGGGGTGGTGGGGTCGGGGGAAGACAGGAGAAAGAAGTTTTTTGTTTGACTTGACTTTGTATATAAATGCATGTAACTAGGACTACTTTCTGAGAAAGATAACTTCCAGACACAATTTAAAAAAAATGATTCAACCAAAATTGACTCTATGACAGTGAGGTTTTTTTTAAAGGGAATTTGCAATAAGATGAATAAATCTATTTGGGGACAGAGAAATCAAAGTGAGTAGACTACTGTGATTATGTGCTAGGGCCTCGCCAAGTAGACTAGAATCACAGCTGCAGAGAGAGGTGAAAACCTTCTCCGTGTCCAAGAGGGGAGGGATTCCTCCAGTTCACATCAGTTTGGCAGAACAGCTTACTAATTTTTTTGTTGAATTTGGTTTTAAATGACACTTGTAATATACCAGTTTTTAAATGACACTTGTAATCAGGGTTCTCTAAGGTGGGTAACTGCCCAATGTGGAAATACAAATTTACATTCTTTATTTTTTTTTAACATCAGTCTATGTAACAGCATATTCTAAGCACCAAAGGTAATGTTCATTCTTCCCATAGGTATAAAAAATACATGAACTATGTTTATTATATTGATTTATTAATTTCACAAAACTTGTTATACTTTTGATGAAATACAACATTTTTCTTCCCTTGAATTTGTTACTTCAGTAATCAAATATAACAGAAAGGGAAAAGGTGTCAAAGAACCAGCGGTTGACACTCTATAATTCATTTCAGCTTTATATTATTGCCCACATTCCCACGAGATATTATGAGTGAATTATGCAAATCCTGAAAGTGTTCAAAGAATGAAAAATATTGTCAGAAAAATTGCTATAAGTTCAGGAGAAGCAGAAAGGAAAGGGGTTTTTCAAAGATGAACATAATATGTTCAGAGAAGAGGAATCACCTGCTTCTAATATATCAAATAAATTGACTACTGTCTAACTGGCCTGCCTCTAAAGGAATGGGTCCCTATGCCTGCAGTGAAAAGATGGTGACGGATAAATCACCCAGTTAATGATGATCAGCTAAAATCAAAAACTATAGCAAGCGAGGACACCAATCGAGATGCAATATGAAAATATCCTGACAGTTTTATGGGTTTTATTATAATTAGGTATTCTTTGATATTTTTTCATTAATATTTTAAAACTATTACAACATAATCTAGTTTGGGGTACCACTTTGTTCTTATTTAAGTTTTAATTGTATTAAATAATAAAATACCGTTCAGTGTATTAGTTTTTTATGCTACAAACAATCGTTAGGGCAGGGAACTAGTTGGTAAGTTATTTGAATCCCACCACTGACAGTAGGTCACACAACCTTAAATGAGGCAGTATTTTGTTCTCTTATAACTCACTCCAACTCTGAGTTCGAACCCATTTGAAGGAGGCCAAGAGTCAATTAAAACATGATTTTGCCGTATGATATAGAATCCTTCCTTGGCATGTTGATTTTGGATTTGAGTAAGAGATCCTAAGGAGAGGAAAGGAACAGGAGTCTGTTCAGGAAAGGGAACTGGTATGAACAAGGGATGACACGTGCAGGTTGTTAGAGGAAGAATTTGATTTAATAATTTAATAATAAACAATAACTCTTGTTAAGATGGTCACTTAACCAAATGCAATTTAACATTTTGTACAATGAAAGTTTGACAAGCCACATGAAATGAATGCAATATCTTCATATCACTGATCCTCAAGGGCGAATATAAATAATTGCACTCAGCACCAATTGGAAAGAGTGTTAGAATGAAACCACCAGGGAAGTAGAGATTCTAAGAGAGAATCTGGTTTGCCAGTTGACAGCACAGCCTGAAATTTTAAAATGGCAGAAGGCATTACCCTGAGCAAGGAGCCTGAGGAGTCTATTTCAGCTGGAAAACAGCTGGAAAGCAGCTGGAAACAGAAATATTGTGTGTCGCAACCTGGAATGAGATGGAGTAGTCAAGTTGTGAGCTGGGTCCAGGGAAGGCCTTTCATGATCCACAATAAAACTAGGAAACTAAAAGGAACAGCCACTAGAACACAGAGTAAATTGAGGCAGGCTCAGGTTAAGACACTGGTGAGATAAGGAGGCCACTTTTCTGGAGGGACAAAAATGGGTTCAGGAAACTGGGTGTGAGCTTCAGTTGTTGTTGTTGTTGTTTGTGTTGTTCTTAGGTGCCACCTAATGCCCAACAGTACACAACACAGCACCCTCTTGTGCCTTCCTTTGATTATTCCTGTGCCTGAGCACATTGTTACGGTCACTGTGTCAATCCAGCTCCATGAGGACCTTCCTCTTTTTCGCTGCCCCTCTACTTTACTAAGCATCATATCCTCCAGGGACTGGTGCTTCCTGACAATATGTCCAAAGTACGTGAGACAAAATCTTGCCATTCTTGCCTCTAAGGAGCACTCTGACTGTACTTCTTCCAAGACAGACCAGTTGGTCATTTTAGTCGTTTATGCGACTTTCAATATTGTTCTCCAGTAGCACAATTCAAATGCATCAATATCTTCAATATTCTTTATTCAATGGCCAAACTTCACACGCATATGAGGCAATGAAACTACCATGATTTGGGCCAGGTGTATGTTAGTCTTCAAAAAAAAATCCTTTCTTTTCCAAACTCTGAGGTCTTGTTCAGCAGATTGACTTAATGCAGTGCACCTTTTGATCTCTTGATGCCTGCTTCAATGAACATTGATTGTGAATCCCAGCAAGACAAATCCCTCAACACTTCAACCTTTTCTCCACTTATCACGATGTTACCTATGGGCCCCTTGTATTTTGGTCTTCTTTACAGTGAGTCATAATCCATAGTGAAGACTGCAACCCTTGATCTTCATCAAGTGCTTCTCACCTCCGCACTGTTAGCAAGCCAGGTTGTATCATCTGCATATCACAGATTGTTAATATGCCTTCCTCCAATCCTGATGCTACATTTTTCTTCACACAATACAGCTTCTCTGATGATTTACTCAGTGTAGAGTTTGAATAAGTATGGTAAAATGACACAACCCTGAAACATATCTTTCTTGATTTTAACCCATGCAGTATCCCTTTGCTCGGGTCACACACTGGTCTTGATCCATGTACAAGTTTCGCAGAAGCACAACGAAATGTTCAAAACATCCTGTTCTTCTCAGGGTTATCCATCATTTACTATGAGCCACACAGTTGAATGGCATTACATAGTCAACAAAATACAAGGAGACATCTTTCTGGTATTTGCGTTCCATGTATTTTGGGCACGTGGCCTGGAATGAGCTGTTGCAGGAAAAGCACATCATGTTTGGTAAAGTAGAAAATTAGTGAAAGAGAGTAAGACCTTCCAAGGCTGAATTGACACAGTAACTGCAATAGGCTCAACTAGAACACATTTGTGAGGATGGTTCAGGACCTGGAAGTGGTTTGTTTTGTTTTGCTCTACATTGAGTCACTTTACGTTAAAACCAACAACAAGAATGGAGACATTACTGATTTTCTCCTGTGTGTTATTGATGGTGGTGGTGTTTTATTTCATGCATTGTTGTTGATTTCTCTGTTCCATGTTTTTTTCTGTAGTGAGCTCATTTTGCTTACAGATTTTCTCATGATTTCTTTCATTATTGTTATTTTAGTATTTACTAGGGCTTTATGGTTTTATTCGTATTTTATTTTGGTGAGAAAATGTATTAATATTATTTGAAGTTACTGAATAATTTATTAATTTCATTCCAAGTTTAAAGCAATACATTCTATCTTGGTAATTTCTTGACTTCCTTTTCATTTGAAAGTCCTGCACCACTTATGTCCTCTTTTTCCTCTTTTGTGGTCTCAAAATTTGGCTTTTCTGCTTCCCATGGATGGTTCAGTGGTTACCTGTTGGGCTGCTAACTGCAAGGTCAGCAATTCAAAACCACCAGCCACTCCTAGGGAGAAAGACAAGGCTTCCACCCCCATACAGAGTTGCAGTCGCAGGCCCCACAAGAGCAGTTGAGCTCAATCCCATAGTGGCACAATGAGTTGGACTTGTTTGCTGTGACTTTCAGTCCTGTATGACTATTCTATTTAGGATACGTCTATACCCAGGCTGCTTCCTGGAGATGTTGTCATGGCTACATCTCAGGGTGTTGTCTAGGTTGTTTGTTCTTGCTCTTAGAATTCCTTCTAGCATTTTTTGTAAGGTTAGTCTAGTTTTAGAAATTACTTTGCTTTTTTTTATTGACAGTACCCTGGTGGCACTCTGGTTATGAGGTAGATGATTAAAGGCCAAATCAGCAATGTGAAACCACCAGCCACTCCTTAGGGGAAAGATGGGGGCTTTCTACTCTCATAAGAGTTACAGTCTCGAGATAGTGTCTGGGGTCTCAAAGGCTTGAAGGTGAACAAGCGGCCATCAAGCTCAGAAGCAAAAAAGCCCACATGGAAGAAGCACACCGGCCAGTGCGATCACGAGGTGCCAAGGGACCAGGTATAAGGTATCATGCAAAAAAAAACACCGATATAAGTGTGTGTATGTATGTGTATATATGTGTATATGTATATATATACCATATTAAATGAAGGGGGAAGTGCAGAGTGAAGACCCAAGGCCCAAGTGTCGGCCAATGGAGAGGAGGCGTTTAGGAGAGGAGATGGGTTAATTAGGGTGCGAGGTAGTACCGATGAAGAACACAGCTTTCCCCCAGATCCTGGATGCTTCCTCCCCCCAACTACCATGATCCGAATTCTACCTTGCAGGCCTGGATAGGACAGAGGCTGTAGACTGGTACATATGAGGGCTGGAGGTACAGGGAATCCAGGGTGGATGATACCTTCAGGACCAAGGGTGTGAGGGACGATGCTGGGAGAATGGAGGGTGAGTGGGTTGAAAAGGGGAAACTGAGTACAAGGATCCACATGTGACCTCTTCCCTGGGAGAGGGACAGCAGAGAAGGGGGGAAGGGAGACTCCGGATAGGGCAAGATATGACAAAATAACGATGTATAAATTACCAAGGGCACATGAGGGAGGGGGGAAAGGCGAGGGAGGGGGAAAAAAAGAGGACCTGATGCAAGGGGCTTAAGTGGAGAGCAAATGCCTTGAGAATGATTGGGGCAGGGAATGTATGGATGTGCTTTATACAATTGATGTATGTATATGTATGGATGGTGATAAGAGTTGTATGAGTCCCTAATAAAATGTAAAAAAAGAAAAGAGGAGGAAAAAATGATTAGGGCAAAGACTGTACAGATGTGCTTTATACAATTGATGTATGTATATGTATGAACTGTGATAAGAATTGTATGAGCCCCTAATAAATTGTTAAAATTAAAAAAAAAGAGTTACAGTCTCAGCAACTCACAGGGGCAGTTCTACCCTGCCTGTGGGTGCACCATGAGTTGGCATCAACTCCATAGCAGTGAGTTTGGTTTGGGTTCTATTATTGAGATGCATTCAATTATGTAATAGCTCCCCGCTCGGCATAGTATCCTTTGCCATCATAGCTTGATGATGCATTGTGGATTCTAGTTTCTTTGCTTGTGGTTCTGAGCCCACTTTGGAGGGAGTCCTCCATTGCAGGAGACAGGTGGGATGCATCTTCGATTCTGCTTTATTGGCGGGGGTGCCGTGAGTCCCCACACTTGTTTTCCACGGGAGTATGGTCAGTTGAAAGATTAGAAAACACATATACATTAAAGCTTGTCCTTTTGTGGTGTCTGTTTCCTTACTAAGCTTTGGTAGAAGCAGCAAGACCTGCCTTCACTTTTGGACACTTTGGAGTTCTGGCTCTGGACCCCTCCTTTGGCTCACCTCTGCATGACTTTTGGATTTGGCATGTAACGCCACACAAAATCATGTGAAACATTTTCTTAAAGTTTGTGAGTTTCTGTGAGACATTGCAGTGAAATCTCAGACCCCTGAGTCATGAAGGAATTTAGTTAAGAGAGAAATGAGAGAAAAATGGAGTGGAGTAACATCTTGGGAAGTTGGAACTTTTAGACATCTTGAAATCTCCAATTCATTGGGAATAATTTGGTATTAATCGAAAAATTGCAACAATAAATCCCTAAATTCACGATTAAATGTGACCATATTTCTTCTTTTCTAACATTTCTGAACTTGGTAATTATTTAAATTCTTCATCAGGTGGTTATAATATCATTTCTTCCTCAGGAAGGCTTTCTAGCTAATTATTTGATCCATCTGGCCTTATTTCTTCTTGTAATCTGAGGTAGTTTCTTTTTTTGAAGACTTTGTGATGTGATTGTTTGATATCTAATTGATAATTGTATGATGGCATACTTTCCCTTTTTTTGCCTTATGTTCTTTTGATTTCTCTGAGTGAATGGGTGAGATATGCTACTAGGTTTCTTAGTTTGGTGGCACTTAGGTATTCACCTCTTGTCTTCTAGTAGATGTGGTTGATGTTGTGGTTGTTAGGTGCCATAAGCTAGTTCTGCTTCATAGCGACCCCATGCACAGTAGAATGGGACACTGACTGGTCCTGCACCATCCTCACAATTGTTCCTATGCTTGAGCCCATTGATGAAGTCCATCTTGCTGAGGGCCTTCTTCATTTTTGCTGCCCTTCTACTTTACCAGATTGGAATATGTGTGCCATTTTGTGTTCACTGTGTGGGTCTGTAGATCAGTTGAAGGTGGGCTGGGTAGGTGTTGACCTCAATTTATTGCCAATGAATAGCGTGTGAGTGAATGGTGGCAGTCACCCATTGGATGGAGTAGCAGGTGTAGTTGGCTTGCTACTGAGCTCCACCAGGGAGATAAGAATACATACATTTCATACATTTTTAAATTATGAAAAGTAAGTATAAGGAGAAAAGAGATAAAAACAAGAGGAAGGAAAGGGAATAGGAGAAAGAAAACAAAGGGGCAGGGGATGCAAAAGGTTGGAATGGCAGGGGATGAGGCAGACTCCTCAATCTGTGGCAGTGACTGGCAGAGGCCATAGAGGGGATGACATGGGGGACCCAGTCTGTGAAGGTGTACATTGCAGGCAACTGTGGTAAAGTTTCAAATCACTGATACAAATGGGAGGGGAGTTCCCCCCAAAACAGACATTTTTTTCAGAGCTTTATGTATCATTTTTTTACAAAACTACCTTATCACCTACAAAGTACTCTTCATTAAACCATACATTTGTCAAATCTGAAATTCCATTCTTGGAAACATGTTTCAATCTCATCTATTTCGATGGCTGGCAGCACCTCCCTTGATTTTTTTCTTCACTTCTAAATCATCAAAGCACTGTCCTTTCACGTCCCTTTTCATTCGTGGAAACACAAAGAAGTCACACAGAGCAGGATCAGATGAGTAAGGTGTGTGGGCAAGGGAAGCATGCTGTTTTGAGCAGCAGATGGTTGTGTGAACAGATGCATTATTGTGGTGGAAAAACCAGTCCCTCAACAGCCACCTATAGGGCCATTTTTGTCCTGCACTATTAGGAAATCTTTTCAAAATCCCTAAAGAGAAAGCTGGATGAACAGTCTGATCTGGTGAACAAACTCCAGGTGCACTACAAGTGGACATTTTCATCTGTTTGGGAAGTTGACGAATGTCCAGAGTGAGGTTTGTCATCAATTGACATTTCACTTTTTGAAACAAGAAAACCAATCAGGCACTTGTGTTTTTCCCTTAGCGATGTCCTTGTAAGCCAGTGGTTCTCAACCTTCCTAATGCTGTAACCTTTTAATCCAGTCCTTATGTTGTGGTGACCCCCTAACCATAAAATTATTTTCATTGCTACTTCATAGCTGTAAGTTTGATACTGTTATGAATCGGGCGACCCCTGTGAAAGGGTCATTCAACCCCCTTAGGGGTCATGATCCACAGGTTGAGAACCGATGTTTAGCTCTTTGCAACATTGCATTTTCTGTGGCATGTTCCCTGAGCAGGAAACACAATTTCATGACCCCACACTATTCTCTTAAATCAGCCACCACGAAAAACTGAGGTTTGAACAAAAGTACTTTCATAAAAAAATTCACTATGACCAAAGAGAAACTTCCCAGGCAATGCCACTGGGTGCACTAACCTAGAGTGTGTTGTTTAGTGCTCATCTAGTGGGAAAAATGCCTATTGCCACAACTCCATTGACCCAGTGAAATTCTGGTTTTTCTTGGGTATCCCCTCATATGCTTCCAACATGAGGGTGGTCTTCCATCCACAGAGTATGACTTGCTCCCCTCAGGCATGCCAGGTTTGTTGTGTGGGGGCTGCCAATATAAGGTAACACCATGTATTACTCTTTTCTGATTTCTATTTCCATCCCTCCTTCTTTTATACCCCTGCAGAACCTTATCCTTGAAGAAATGTGTATCTTTGATCTCAATCACTGAGTATTCTAAATTGTGTGTGTTAGTATTTCCTTTATAGACCTATCCACAGTTTGACTGAATACTGAGCCACGGGGTTGAGTTCATTTCAAGACCTACAGGGTAACTGAAGTCTATAGGCTTCAGGGTGCTACCAGTCTGTATCTAGTCAATGATCTTGGCCTGTTGTGTGATTTGGAGTCTTGTTCACATTTTCACTCCATACTCTCTAGGACCGGCTTTTTGAGTGCTTTCAGAGAAGTTGCTAGTGGTGGCTGGGCATCATCTTTTTCCTTGGGTCTTAGGATGTTCATATGCTGCATTAGTCCACTGGGGTAATTGTTTCCATGTTTCTCTGATTTTCACCACTCTTCTGCCCTCCAAAGAGTGAGAGACCAATAGTTATGCAAATATATTCTGTCAAACCAGTATATATATTTACCTCTGCTGCCTTTATTTATCTATCTACTTATTTATCATTTTATTGGGGGCTCGTACAAATCTTTTTCAAATAAGTCATTTTATCAGGGGCTTTTACAACTCATAATAATCCATACATCAATTTAATCAAGCACATTAGTGCATATGTTGCCATCATCATTTTCTTTTAAATATCATTTTATTGGAGGCTTATACAATTCTTATCACAATCCATATATACATCCATTGTGCCAAGCACATTTTTTTATTTGGTGCCATCAGCATTTTCAAGCATCTTCTTTCTACTTGAGCCCTTGGTGTCAGCTCCTCATTTTTCCCTCCCTCCCTCATAAACCCTTGATAATTTATAAATTATTACTATTATCCATGTCATCCTAATAAATGTCTTTCCTCACCCACTTTTCTGTTGTCTGTCTCCCTGAGAGGTGGTTATATGTAGATCATTGTGATCAATTTCCTCTTTTTCCCCCCACATTCTCCCTACCCTCCTGATATCACTACTCTCAATATGGGTCCAGAGGGATTTATCTGTCCTGGATTCCCTGAGTTTCCAGCTCAGAACATAGTTGTTCTTATAATCTGGCATTCTGTGATGCTTACCTTCCCGACACAATTGCTGATACAAAATGGGTGCATAAGCAATTGTGGAAGAAAGCTGATGGTGCCTGGCTATCAAAAGATATAGCATCTGGGATCATAAAACCTTGAAGATAAACATGTGACCGTCTAGCTGAGAAGCAATAAAGTCCACATGAAAGAGGCACACCAGCCTGTGTGATCATGAGGTGTCAGTGGGAATCATGTATCAGACATCAAAGACGTAGAACAAAAATCATATCAATGTGAATGAGGGCCAGTGTGGAATGTAGACCCAAAGCTCATCTGTAGATAATTGGACATCCCCTTACAGAAGGGTCACAAGGAAGAGACAGGCCAGTCAGGGTGCAGCATATCACTGTTGAAACATACGGCTTTCCTCTAGTTCTTTAATGATTCCTCCTATTCACTAGTACGACCCCAATTCTACCTTACAAATCTGGTTGGACCAGAGCATGTACATGGGTACGAATAAACCTCTGTTGCCTTTAACTTGAGCACTCTACCCAGTGCCTTCACAGCCCCCCATCATTGTTTTTGTCCACTTTTCTTTTATTGTATACTGACTTCCCCTTCACCCAATTTAAATCTGGGTTTTAGTTATTCCTATTATTTATTATTTCATTCATTTTTACTATTGATAAATGCTTAATAGCCTCATTTCTTATCCAGCATTTTAACCTTATGTCCATGCCATAAGGACACTTTTGTGTTAGAGACATTTATGTCAGAACTTTGTTCATCTACTGTCCCTCCTGTTTCTGCTTAGTCTCTAAGTTGTTTGTACAGTTGGCATCTAAAATTTCCCCTTACTATCTTCCTGTTTTGAAGTCACATTTTCCTCAATTCTTTTCTTTATTTTATATTTATCCATTTACTATTTTCAAATACCATCCCAAGAAGATGTGGAAATAAATAATCACTTTTGTCTTTAATATATATGAACATTTCTTTACCTTATTTTCCAACTGTTTATCAAGTTGCTGAGAACTTAGAACCCTAAGTTGAAAATCATTTCCCTTCAGAAAAAGAAGCAATTTCTTGATTATCTCTTAGCTTTCAGTTTAGCGATTGAGGATGCTAATGATGTACAGAATACTACTTTTCACTATTAAATTAATTCCTTCTCACTCTGAATAGCTCCCAATCTTTCTATGGTTCAAACCCATACTTAAAAGGAGTGTAGATACATTTATAAAGTCATGATTATGGCTTGATATTGAATATAAACTTATATTTCCTTACTTGGAATAGCAAGGAAACTACTGTGAAAGCCTGATTTTGCTGAAAAAAATTCCAAAGCATTTCATTTACATCTCACTTTCATTTCATTTGAGAGCAATTTGGAGATCTGAGCTTAGAGATAATGGATTACTCATAGTGACAGTTAATCTACGTCAGGGTACTAGGTTCATTAACTGGAAATGTGAATCTATTCAAACTTTAGAAGCCTTAGTAAATAAGAAAAACAAGACATAGAGATAACAATACAAAGAGAGAAACTTAACAGAATATTATTTGTGCATACAACTTTGTAAAATAAATGTTTTCAATGTAATCTTCCAAGTATTGTGGTAACATAGATAGCCTCAGTAATAAAGATGTCTGTGATAGAAGGATGAGGGAGAAAGGGGTGTCTTCCTACTCACTTAAAGAGTTAGAGCCTCAGAAATCCACAGGAGTAGTTCTACCCGTCCCTATAGAGTCCCTGTGGGACGAATCAACTCAATGGCAGTGAGTTTGTGATAAAAGAACACTCCCATTGTCCAGGCCGGTAAGTAGTTAGATGGATATAAAGGAAGATAGAGGTAATGGTGTGCTCAGGGAACTCAATTGCTTTTGAGTGTTCCGGAACAGTGACACGGAGATTGCAGAGTATCATAGGGCAGAGATCATAGACTTTGATAGTAGCACTGACATAAGACACTCGGTGACCCATTAGGAAAAGTCCAGTCTTAGCAGAAACTAACATAGAAGACTCACGGCACAGTAGGGATGTTTAAGGACAGGCCAGAAAGGACCCAAAGTTCATTAGAATTTTTTCTACCATTTCTAAAAGAGAATGTTATTAGTTTAACTACCAGTAACAGAATACCACCCTCTTAAAATAATAAAGGTATATATAAGCCTATATGACTGGAAGTTCACAGATAGAGTGGACTTCAAGGTTATTTCCACTATCTTTCACACTAATGCTCTTGGTCCTGTTTTTTATGTACTGGGTCCATCCTCAGGCCAACAGCTACAAGGCTGCAGCTACTGTGAGCCTCCTGTACATCAGTGTCAGTAGTCAGAGAAGGACAGTGGCCATGTTTGCCTCTTTAGAGAAAGGCAATTATCACTGGAAATTTACCTCTGATTTCCATGTGTATAAGTTTTCACATGGCCACATTTTGATCTGTCTTTGAGCTAGTGCAATGCCATTGGTTGAAAGTCAAAGGGGTAAAGTTTCTCATATTATCTTGGACTAATAGAGTCCACCAGAGTTGGTCTATATTTGGGAAAGTTGGGATGGTTGTTGATGTAAGGATGTGAATATTCCAGTGTTTCCAGGTTGGAGATAATATCTTGGGAATGAAAGTTTTGAGTGAAAAGAACTCTTCTCAATTTAGAAAAATTCCTGAAAGAATATTTTTTAGCAAAAACTACTGAGCACTTTTATCAAAGTGATTTTTTGAAAGAAGAGAGTTACATGTACATACTTGTTTAAGTTATCAGGTAATCTCCTTTCTTATTCAGTGTGCACCAATGAGAGTCCAAGCCATCATCACTCCAGGCCACCACATATCCATGCTGCTGTTTCATTGACAATGTGAAGGAGACACTCATCTATGTAGATCATAACTGTGCTCATCTGGAACCGAACACAGTTCAAGGGACACTTACCTATGAATGGAAGTGGAACTACTATCACCCCAACACTTTAAATGCAAAACAAAACAAAAAACAGCCACTGCCAACAGCAAAAAAAACTCATTGTATCCATTTCATTAAGGTATTTCTCAATTTTGCTGCTCCTTCACTTTACAAAGCATGATGTCCTGCTCCAGGGCCAGGTCTCTCCTGGAAATATATCCAAAGTCTTGCCATCCTTGCCTCTAAGGAGCACCCTAGTCTCACTTCTTCAGAGACATATTTGTTTGTTCTTTTAGCAGTCCATGGTAGTTCCAATATTCTTTCCCAGCACCACCATTAAAACACATCAATTCTTCTTCAATTTTCCTTATCCAATTTCCAACTTTCACATGTATATGAATGAAGCAAGGGGAAATACTATAGTTTAGGTCAAGCATAACTTAGTCCTCAAAATAACATCCTAGTTTTTCAATAATTTGTAGAGGTATGGTGCAGCAGTTTCACCCAATACAATTTGTCTTTTGATCTTTTGACTGTTACTTCCATAAGCATTGATTGTGAATCAAAGCAAGCCAAAATCCTGGACCACTTCAACCTTTTCCGCATTTGTCCTGATGTTACCTATTGGCCCAGTTGTGGAGATTTCTGTCTTCTTTACATTTTACTGTAATCCATGCTGAAGGCTGAGATCCTTGATCTTCATCAGCAGCTGCCACAAGTCTTCTTCACTTTTCTTTCAACAAGCAAAGTCGTGTCATCTGCATATCAGAAATTGTTCATAAGCCTTCCTCCAATCCTGATACCACATTCTTCTTCATATAGTCCTACTTCTCTGATCATTTTCTCCAAACACGATTGAAAAGGTATGCAGTATCAGGAGGCTGAAAAACTCTAGTAGTCTTGTTTCCTAAAATCAGTGGGTTAGGTGGTGAGGGTAAACATATCTGACAACAATGTCTATTTGTTTTGGAGGTATTTGATACTCTGGTTAGAAATTGCTCTTAAATTGAAGATTCCTAAGGCCTTCAACTTAATGCATAAAACATACTCATATTTTGGACAGAAGTCTGCTTTACTTAAGGTCTACGAAACACATGCTGACCATGCAAATTACTTCACAACAACATACAGAGTAGCATTTGACAAACAATTGGATATCAGAGGTTAGCTAAATTAACACAAAAATATACCTTCAAAATGTTCCCCTTGTTAACTTGGCACCCATACACAATTATTTAAATTGCATTTAGTCTCTGATGGAACAAAAATAAGAAGTCACACTCTAGTCAACATGCCATGTCCATTCTTCATCCAGCAGAAAGCACACTAAACTTATCCCAGGGAGTATTTAAAGTCATTGGGAATTCTTCACTCCTCTCTTTAATATGCTGAAACTTCAATACTATGGTGTAAAACTAATATATCTTACATTCTATATAAAAAGTTTAATAAAAGCATATAGGAAGAGTAATATATACTTCTGCATACCCCAAATATATTCGTAAGAGAATAATGAAAATACAACAATCACAATATTTATTTCTGAAATTGATCATTTTTTCATGGCTAGTATTTGTGCTTACTTTCTTTGAAGGTCTATATGTAGTGTCCTTGCTCTCTCTGAGCACTGGACATGATCAGGGTTGTTGTTTTTTTTTCTGGTAAAGTGAAACAAACTCTCAATTCGGATTGTTTTTGGTAGTCTTACCTTGGCTTGGTAGTTGTAGGTTTCCATTGACTTGAATGATAAGACTTGGTAGTTCTCAGATATACCCTGTGAGATCTTCTGTTTTTAATACATGCTTTTTTGGGTCCTATATATTATATCGTAACTCTCCAGTTTCTTCCTGGCAATCATGATCATTTACACAGAAATGACTCCCTCCTTTGCCCGTTGATGCAGAGCCTGCAAAGTCTGAGTAACTGGGTGACAACCTTCACTTCCAATTCAATGTAATAATTTTGTCTCCTATGGAATAAAGTCTCCGTTTGGATAAAAGACCTCTTGGCCAACAAAAACTGTGTCACAGGGACAGGAAACAAAAAAAATGTCACTTAAGTAATCATATAAGGTGTTACTTCTATTTCCACCACTGATTTCTGAAGCAATTGATTCACTAAATAAGTTAGGGAAGTCTCAAGGCAGGCCTAAAATTGGTATTATTGTGCTCCGAGCTCTCAGATTCATCAGCATTGTAAGTGAAGTGACCTTTCAGTGCTTAAATAAGAGGAATTTTGCAAATGATTATTTTTATATATGGAATTCTCATGTGTGTCATGCTCATAATATGGGCATTTCCAAACACTGTTATGCTTGTTTACTTTAATTTTTTAAACATGCTTTATTGTGAATACAATCATGACTTGTCTATATAAATATAGTTTAATTCTGTAATTTTTCAAAAAAAGAACATTTCAGATAGAAATATCTGTGTGTAGATTTTCAAGAAAAATGTATAGTCACTGAATGCCATCTATGGCAGATTTAAATACATGAAGACAAATAAGGTTTTAATTTTCTCCCTTGAATATTTTCCTAATTTGATGAACAAGTTGAAAAACTGGAAGTGGCAGCCACTTAAATGATGTGTCCAGAGAAGCTTAAAAGAGGCTCATAGTCTTTCATTTCACTGTTAACAGCAGCTCTCTCTGTGTGTATCAGCATATAGTTTGCAATAGTTAAAGCCTCAGAGTATTACTCTTGACTTAGACTTCCCACAAGTACTCTTGGGACCATTTAAGTAGGGTGATAATTTATAGCCTTGAGGAGACAAAGTTTATTCATGAAAGCATGTGAAAATAGATGAGCAATGAGCTTTCAAGAAAAAAAATCACAAATGAAAATAAACAAAACAACTTGCTAAACTCTAGTAAAGAGCATCAAGTTGACCTAAAAAACTGAGTATACTTAAGCATACCTTTTGTTTTCAATAGAAATTCTTTATTATATGATTTTCACTTAAAACTAGTGACAAGAAGAGAAAAGGTGCAAATGACCTACCAAATCACATACTTGTGGCTCACAGGGAATAACAAGCAGGACATTGATACTTGTCAGTCACAAATAGCTCCCAGGTATGCGTCATTTAAATGGTGTGCAGTTTCCAGATGATGAGTTTTGCAATATTTTAAAAGGCTAAAAACAATGTTAAAAAATCATTATAACTAGTCATGGTTGTAACCGTTACCCATTGGTCAGTTTGTCATATGAGGGTAGCTTGTGTTGCTCTGACGCTGGAAGGAAGGTGTGCACCGGTGTTTCAAATGCTCAGAGTCACACAGAGCCGGTAGATGTCAGTGGACTAAGACAGAGTAGGAAGAAAGATCTCACAATAGACTTCTAAAACAAGTCGGTCAGGGGAAATCTTATTAAAGACAATGAAACACTGACGTGTAATGCAACAAGATGAGTCCCTGGAGGAAGGCGCTCAATAGATGGCTGGGATGCCCTGCCGCCTCAAGTGAGTGACTATAATAATGTGGACGGGGCAAGGCTTTTGGAATCTTCATTTGGTGAGGGGATTTGACTCAAACTGAGAAGAAACAGCTGCAATCTTCCGTTAATATCTATCGGTAATATTAGAAGTCATTCGAAGAAAAGACCTTCTAAGAGGCAGATTGACACAGTGGCTGCAACAATAGGCTCAAAAATGGCAACCATTTTGAGGCTTGTAAACACCCCGTCCGTGTCTTGTTCCATTGCCACGAGTGGGCAGGCAGTGGAGGTAGCAGCACAGGCGCTTTAGCATACGCGGGGAGGTGCTGGGCTAGTCATCTAATGGCGGACACTTTGAATCCACCAGTTCTGGGAATGACAATGAGGCAGTTTGACTGCGTAAAGCTCTCAGTCAGAACCTCCACAGAGTAGTTCTCTTTTTGTCCTATTGAGTGGACCTTCCTCTTTTCCGATGTCCCTTCATGGCCTGAGTTTGAAGTCTTTCTCCAGGGTGGTTAGGAGACAGTAGGTATGGACTCAATAGCAGTGCTTTTGTAACTGAACCACCACAACAAAATAACTGTAGACTATATGAACAAGCGTTAATGTTCATACTTTGTGTAATACTGTCAAAACACCCTCTCTTACCCCCAAATGGATGGGTGACTGAGTGGATGTGAACCTGATTATGGAAAGCAGCATGTTAGTGGTTTTGGTTCTCAGGCTGTTTGGCTAAGTGCCTGAAGAGCTGTGTTCTTACTATCCAAATGGCGCACGTGGACAGAATAGCTGACCTCTAGGTTATATCTAATTCCCAAACCAATGTAAATGCTATGTAAGTAGCAATGTACAGCCTGACTTATTCTTTGAAAGATGGCTTTAATAATTTAATTACATTGTAGGACGTTCCTCCCTATCACTTTACACAAGAATAGTTTTGTTCTGAGGTTGGTTGAAAGGATGGGGAATTCTCAAATACAGGGATACTGTAAACAGAAAATTTATAGTTAATGTAAGCCATAAATACACAAATGAATATACAAATGAAGGAGTTAATTTTTCAGACACTCACATAATTGAAGGGCTTGTTGGAAATAAAGCTCCTGAGGAAAATGACCAGTTTGAAGGCCTCAGCAGCATGAGCCTATAGGTCTTTCTAGATTAACCTGTATGTCCAGTGCCTTTGAATCAATTCTGCCTGATCAAGATCCTGTATGATAGGGACACTCTCACATATGGTCTAAGGCTATAAATCTTTATTGAAGTAAACTGCCACCTCTCTTTTCCACAGACAGCCTGGTGGGTTCAAATCACCAACATTTCAAACAGTAGCCAATGGCTCCAACCACTGCACCACCATCGATCCTTTATCTCCAGATATGGGTCTGTAAGCCACAGCCTGCTTACCTTCCTCATTAATCGTTGTGTTTTGTGTGGTCTACAAACTGAGACATTCCTTTTCATTTGAAAATAATTGATAAAACACAAGAACATTCTTTGGGGCACTTAACAACCATGTGAAATTCTAATTTTAATACCCATAATTAAATTTTTTTTGGAGCACAGTGATGTTAATTCATTTAGGTGTGGTTAATTCATTTAGGTGCTACAATGGCTGAATTTACTAACTGTATCATGGCGATCTTTTCTTACTCATGGGAGGAGAGTTGGAAAATATTTACTCTCTAAATTTTTCAGAAAAAAAATGGACTCAGCTTGTATTAGGGCACTTATTTTGGATAGTGGTTTTCTAATATGCTTCAGTGGTTATGACTTTATTCAAGTTTCAGTTCCCAGGAAAGAGAATCTGACAGACTGAAATCAATTAGGTCAGGTTCCCAGGCCTTGAACTTTAATCTCAGGTGTGTGCAATTGGGTGTAATCAAAGCAGCCTTCTTTGTTCTTGGTTTCCTAAGAAATGAGCTCTGTCAAAGCAGGAAGTCCTGCAAGGAAGGCTATGAGAACAATAACCAAAACAAAATCACATTTTAACACTATGACAAAAGTATTAATGTTGTCTTTTCTCTCATTTTTATTCTCCCAAGTTACCTTATATTTCAATAAATTAAAAACCCTATATATTAAGTACACATTTTTATGCTACTTTTTCAGGTCCAGAAATGAGCTATCCAAGGGTGAGTCAAGAAGTATTGCTACTTGGGTTCAAATTCATACAGACATCAGTTTATTACAAAGAAAATGCGTTTTAAGCCTGTCGTTGCAATTAGTATATTGTTCCAGACAGGTTCTCTCAGTAGCACTCTTCTCTTAGTTCCCTTGTTACTATTAGGCACCATCAAGTTCAGGTCCAACTCGAAGTGACTTGACATACAACAAAACAAAACACCGCCCTGTCCTGTGGCATCCTCGCGATTGTTTCTTTGCTTGAGGCCACCCTTAGCGACACTGGGTCAAGCCATGTGGATGAAGGTAACCCTGGGTTTTCCTGGCTTCCCATTTATGAAACGTGATGTCCTCCAGGGACTGGTTTCTTCTGACAACATTCACAAACTACTTGAAAGAAGGTCTGGTCACCCTTCTAAGAAGTCTTCTACCTATACTTGTTCAAAGACAGCTTTGTTCATTTTTTATTATTAAAAAAATCTTACTGGGGGCTCTTACAGCTCTTATAAAAATGCACACATCAATTTTATCAAGCATATTTGTACATGTTTGTTATTTTGACAGTCCATGGCACATCCAATATTCTTAGTTGTTAGGGTAAATGAGCCTCTAACATCCATGGGGGTCTGTAAGAGCAATTGTAAGGTTATAGTCTATATAGATTATAGTAAAGTCCTAGAGAATAAGAGAGAGAGGAGAGAGAGTGAAACAAAGGTGTCAGACACATTTTATGGTAGCATGTTCATCTCTCAATGGCCATGCTCTCAGCAGCCAGGTGTGTGCCAAGACTGGGAGGACGAGGAGGTAGGAGAGTGTACGCTTTTTATTTCTGATCAAGGCCTATATATACTTGGGGGTGTGATTACAGGTAACCACACACATCACAAGAAGGGGGTGTACAATAGGCATAAGCATGACAGGAAGGGGATGAGATAAGGGTGTACATGTAACAGGAAGGGAAGGGATTAGGGGTACACATGTGACAAGATAAGCGGACCCTAGACTCAAGATGGCAGCCTAATCTTGGTCCTCTTTGAGTGGGCTCAACATTGCCTCTTGTCTCTCCTTCCAGGAAACAATCCACTTTTCAGAAGGGAGTGGGCCCTACTTAGGTTTGGACAAACTATACAGCCCGATTGCTCTTCAGCAGTTCTCAACTTGTGGGTCATGACCCCTTCGGGGGTGAAATGACCTTTTCACAGGAGTTGCATAAGACCATCAGAAAACACTTATTTCCAATGGTCTCAGGAACCGAGACACCACTCCTCTCTCTGTCTTTAGGCGGGTCCATCCACATGCAGATACGCCCACAAAGGAGTACCTGGTAGGGAGACTATTACCCAGGCTACACCATGCTTCAAGACAAAATTTCATAGATTTGTCATTAGAAGTAAATATTTCACAATATATAATTACATATTGTTTCTGTGATTAATCACTGTGCTTTAATTATGTTCAATTTGTAACAATGAAAATACATCTTGTATATCAGATATTTACATTATGATTTATAACAATAGCAAAACACAGTTGTGAAGTAGTAACGAAAGTAATTTTATGGTTAGAGGTCACCACAACATGAGGAACTGTTTTAAAGGATCACGACAGTAGGAAGGTTGAGAACCACTACTCTAGATGGCTGATAACCCTTAGGGAGAATAACCTCTGAGTAGCTCGTAGTGACCTCCAAATGTACAGTCACTTACCGGGTGTAGCAAACAGCATCTTAGGTTTGGCATGTATTTGGGGGAGAAGACCTGGGGAAAAATCTTTTGCATCCCACACCTCTGAGCACCATAATTCAAACACATTGATTCTTCTTTGGTCTTACTTATTCCAGGTCCAGTTTTCACATGCATACAATGGCATTGAAAATTCCCTAGTATGAGTCAGATGCACATAAGGCCTCAAAGCAATATCCTTGCTTTTCAACACTTTAAAGAAGTCTTATACAGCATATTAATCCAGTGCAATGCATGGTTTGTCTCTTGACTGTTGCTTCTATTAGCTTTGGTTGTGGATTCAAGCATGACAAAATTATTGACATATTTTCCGTTTATTATTATGTTACCTCAGAGCAGTTGTGAGGATTTCTAATTTCCTTATACTGAGTTATCATCTACAGTAAAGACTGCAATCCTTGTTCTTTATCACAAGTGCTTCACGTCCTCCTCACTTTCTGCAAACAAAGTTGCATCATCTACAAATCTCAAGTTATTAATGAGCCTTTTTTCAATCCTGATGTTACATATTTTTTTCTGCCAATAATCCAGTTTCTGTTATTACTTACATAACATACAGGTTGAATAAATATGGTGAAAGGATTCAACCCTGATACATGTCTTTCCTGATTTTAAACCATGTGGAATTTCCTTGTTCTCTTTGAAAGACAGAAAGCAAAATGAAATGTGCATACGCACAGTTAAATGTTCTGGAATTCTCATTTTTCTCAGTGCTCTCCATAAGCTGTCATGATCCACACAGTTGAATCCTTTTTTATGGCCATTCCCACACATTATTGTCATTAGATGCCACCCAGTTCGTTCCAACCTATTGCACTACTCTGCACAACAGAACGAAACATTACCCGTAAGGTACTGTGCCATCCTCACAATTGTCCCTATACCTTGTCACACCCACTATATCAAACCGTCTTATAGAGGGGTTCATCGTTTTCAATGTCCCTTCACTTCACAAAGTTTGAAGTCATTTTCTGGGGATTAGTCCCACACATAGTAACACCTTTGTGTGTGTGTATGAGGGGGGCGGGGGGGTATAGCCTGCAAATCTTTATGGCAGCATGTAGCCTTTTCTTTTCCCCAAAGAGGGACTGGTCTGTGTGAATATATGTAACATATAAGTTCAAAATGTTCATGCAAAATATATAATATGAAATATTTTGCATGCATTTATATGTTTTACCACCATAAATTCATAAAAAACGTATAGCATTATTGAACAGGATCTAGTTTGAGACACTAAGGTTAAAATATCAGTTTTGAGATTATCAAAATATCATGAATTTTGCTAAAACTGAAGCAAGAAAAAATATTAAGTTTATGATGAATTTGGATGCTCGCAACAAGGTCAGCAATTCAAAACGACCAGCTGCTCCACAGAAGAAAATGAAGCTTCTACTCCCATAAAGAACTGCAGTCTGGTAAATCCACAGGCACAGAGCTACAGAGTTATCATGAGATAGAATTGACTCAACAGCAGTGAGAGAGAGAGAGAGAGAGAGAGAGAGAGAGAGAGAGAGAGAGAGAGAGAGAGAGAGAGAGAGGTGAGATGATGCATAATTTATAAAAATGGTTATGGGGAAATGAACAAAAAAACTGGCAGATTACAAATGGGTGGGTTATCTAAGATATTGAAGATGAAGCATGCAACAACCAACCGTCAATTTACAATGAAGATGGAAGTCCTGAAATGTTTCTTCAATAATTTTAAAGAGGAAAATACATACTTCTCTAAGTATGATCCTGAAGACAACGTCTCATCAGAGTATTTGCTACCCAAAGATGGTTGTGGTCCAGTCAATGGAAAGGTGGACCAGTCAAGAGCAAAAGTCAGGACCAATGTTTGTTGAGGGGGAGACACTTTATCCAAAGCATTTTTGCTTGTCCCTTTTTTTTTGCTTGTGTATTTTGTCTGTTTTTGAGAAAGTGAGCCAAAACTTTAGCAGAAAAAAGACCCAGAAAACTTCACTGTACCAGAGTCCTTCACCTTGATAATGCTCCTCATAAGTTCTCTGTTAAATGAGGACAATTTCTCTAGAGCTTCAATCCTCCCTACAGTTCCAATTTGACTCCCTCTGATTTCCTATTGTTTTCTAAATGTGAAGAGTCTGTAATGGCCATTTGTTTTTCTTCAGTTAATTGTATATTTATAAATATAAAATTTATTCATATATTTATATATGTAAACGAGATGACATGGATATGATTAAATTACCGGGACCTTCATCTTTATGACATGACTAAATGATTGGTACCGATGCTTGCAATAGAATTTTTACTTTGAAGACTTACGTTGAGCAAAAAATATCTATCTATGTATCTATATATCTATCTCTCTATCATCTAGCTATGTAGCTATCTATCTCCACATTCTACTAACTTTCTGAAGTCCCCTCATATTAATTGTTAGTTGTGTATTTCTGTGTCCACCTGATATTAATTTCTTCTATTACATGGCAATTGTTGACTAGGAGCACCCTTTGAAGTGCAGCTTACTCAAATACTCTTCACAACCTTCTTTCCCTTCCAGCATTCCAGAAGTTGCATAGATTTTCTTATAATCACTCTTCTTTCTTCTATTCCGTTTGTAGTTTGTAAATGATTGAGGACATGGACTTACACACATGATTCTCCTCCTTGTTCATATTTCTCTCCCTTCTTTCAGGCCTCCCTTTTACTGCTGTGCTCTCCTTCTCTGTCTTTATTCTGTAATTCCTGCCCCAGATGGTTCTGATTACAGATGATAGCTGAGACTCACCAGACCATGACAGAAGTGAGGCGAATGCAGTTCAGATTATGCTTTCTGTAACTCCCACCGACCTATCGCTCCAGATGTTCTCGTTTTCTCCACCCTACAGGTTCTGTCTGCCTAGAGTCTCCATGACACACATCACACCTCCGCCTCCTCTACACAGCCCTGCCTATAGGGGTGATTGCAGCAAGTTCTGCGATGCTTCAGTGCCATCGTCTCAGATGTGCAAACCATCCTGCCTCTCACCAGATGTCCACAAGTGAATAAACCACTTGATGATGTTCACTTGTAACATACTAATATTATTCTTCAAAATATTTTGCTTACAAAGATGAAAAAATTAGAAAATAGAAAGATTCAAGGATTTGGAAAATGCACAGAGCAAGAAGCCGGGTCAAGAAAGACTTTGTAGTCAGGTGTCTTGACTTTCAGTTAAAACTCTGTGGAACAAATTGTGTTGTTAGGAAAATGGTGCTTTTACACCCTCTATTCTTATTTATTCTCAGGCCGAACAATATATTTTATTATGTAAATCTACAACTCATAAATTCAGATTAAAAATCTTAGAGAAGAATATTGCAATTTCAGTAGAAAGATTTCGTCTTTCCTTGAGTAGCTGTCACAAAAGTTCAAAATATTAACATCTTTGAATTGGTGCCTTCATACATTTTCTTACTCGGATGTGGACTTTGAGAGAACTTCAAGTTTCATTTTATATGCTTTGAAAGAATGTATTGCTCTTAAATGGAAAGTATCATTTTACTTTATTTCATTTAATCAAAGCTAAATGAATCTCTGTGAGCAACCCTAAATATTATTTCAGTCATTATAAGCCAAGTATTATTTTAAAATAACAATCATTTGCAAGTATATTTTAAATAGTTAAAAGAATAATTTTATTGGTGACTCTTACAACATTCCTTAAATCAATTGTATCCAGCATAGTTGTACATATGTTGCTATCATCATTTCCAAAACATTTTCTACTTGAGTCCTTGGTATAAGCTCCTCTCTTTTCCCCTCCCTCCCCCACCCTTGTAAATTCTTGATCAATTATGTATTATTATCATTATATTGTATCTTACATTGTCCATTGTCTCCTTTAACTCACAATTCTGTTATTCGTCCCCTTTGAGGGGGGTTGCTATATATAAAACCGTGTGATGGGTTCCCTTTCTCCCTTTCCACCTCCCAGACCATTCCCCTACCTTTCTGATATCGCTACTCCCACAACTGTTCTGAGGGGTTTATATGTCCTGAATTCCATGTGTCAAGAGCTCTTACCTATTCCGGTGTGTGTTTTCCAGTCTAGCCAGATTTGTAAGGTAGAACTGGGTCATGGTAGTGGAGGGGAGGAAGCATTCAAGGACTAGAGGAATGATGTGTGTTTCGTTGGTGCTATATGGCACCTTGGTTGAATCATCTCTTCCTTATAACTCTTTTATGGGGGAAAATCCAAATATCTACAGATAGGCTTTGCATCTCTACTCCAATCCCCCTAGATCACATTGATACAGTTTTTTTTCTTTTTGTTTTTTTTGATATTTTGATCTGTTAAAATCTCATGATCACACAGGCTGATGTGATTCTTCCACGTGGGCTTATTTGTTTCCTTGCTATATTTGCTTCCCTGCTTGTTTAACGTCAAGACTTTAAAGCCCAAGAAACTATATCTTTTGATACCCGGGAACTATCCGCTCTCTTTACCATATTTGTTTATGCGCCCATTTTGTCTTCAGCAATTGTCTCAGGAAGGTGAGTATCAAAGAGTTCCATGGTATTTGAACAAAGTGTTCTTGTGTTAAGGAAGGCCTTGGGTAGAGGCCCAAACTCCATCTTCTATATTAACACTTAGCATATATATATTTATGCATTGCCTCTATTACTTTCATTATAAATTAATATATTTACATATATCTATGCATATATCCATACCTCTATAAATAGCTTTTGTATCCAATACCTTTCCTCTATTTCCTTTCGTCTTCCTCCTACCCCACTATCTTTACAACCCTCCATTTGGCCCTCAGTAATTTCTCTTGGCTATATTGCATTTGATTTAACCCTACCAGGCATTGTATGCCCTCCTTGCCATAAATTTTAGCTCTCTTGTTCCCTATCCATGAGTTTATTGGCTCCCCAATCCCCCTTCCTACTCCCTCCTCTCCCATGTCCCCCTATAACCACCTGTCCTATTGTTTTTTCCTCAGGACTGTTCATCCTGCCTGTCTTATATAGATAAACATAGGGTGGAAGAAAAAGAAAAACAAACACACAATGTTAGGCAGGGTTCTCTAGAGGAACAAAACCAGGACACCTATGACTTTATATATATTTATATAGATAGATAAATACAACATAAGAAATAAACAGCTAATTAGTATATAGAGCAGTACAAATGACTCGGTGCAAGTCACTTCTATGAGGCAGTTACTACATTGGCAGTCCTTTAAGTCTTGAGGGCAACCGGGTGCAAGTCAAAGAAGCAGACAGCTGAGACCTCTGTAGATCCATTCAGGAATTCTGGCCACAAGCAGCACACAGCAAGGCAGGTCGCCAACACTCAGCCAGATGGCAGGGTCTGACAGTCCCCAGCTCAAGCAATGTATACTCTAGTAGCGTGGCAAAGCAGGTCTTCAAGGGACCTCAAACTACAGTGATACGGTCCACGGGTTGGGTGTCCCACAGGTAGTGTAGCTTGCAAGATGAGGCAGAGAACCAGCTAAGGCAGCCGCACACCGGTCCAATCTTCAAAGAGCAAGAGACCAAAAAGACGAGGCTTGCTGAGGCATTGTCTGACAGCCCTTCAATTAATCCCACATGTGTTCATTGGCCAGGTTGGCACAATAAACCTACTTATCACACAAACAAAAAATAATCTAGTGGATAGTTCCAGATCTGTCTGCTGACCCTTATGTATGTTTTCCAACCAAGTTTGATGAGGTGCCAAGCCCTGTCCCCATGTCAGAGGTCTACTTTCAGGATTCTTCAGGGACTTGGTTACTTTGCTCCCTTGCTGCATTGTTGCATTTCACACAAATGTGCAGCGGGCAGACCAGGCACATTTTCTGTACAGCATCTTCAGTGCTTTCCCCCAAATCCCAGTAAAGCTATAGGCCAGTAAAGGAATCTCGTGTCTCATAGTGGGGCTGGCCCTATGATCCTCTCTGTGCTTTGGCTACTCTGAGTAGGGATGTAGGTCCTAGGGCTTGGTGGACCATGATGAGATTCTCTCTCTCTCTCTATCTGTTAGTTCTCTCCCATGTGGTCTGGGAAGATCCTCCTCTCTCCCATAGTTATATCTTTAGTGCTGTCCCCCGTGTTGCCTTTTTCTGGGGAGAGGGTCAACGTAGTTTGGCTTGGGCCCAGCTGCGTTGTTGTCTCTGTTAGTTCGCTGCTCCTTGCCAGGGTATTGCCCTCTAGACTTGGCACTCTGGGATGGACTCTGGTCCCTCTCATTGTTTCCTGTGGAGACATAAACAATACCATGTCTGGGGATGATTTACTGCCATGTTCCCCATCATCCTCATTTTTCTCTTGCTTTTTAAAATTCCACCTCTCCTTCCGACTTCTTTTTAGCTGGCATCCCTGAGCTGGGTTGGAACCCTGACAAAGTGCCTGGACCTCCACCTGGGATGTATGAATTCAGTAGCTTATTCTATTTTCCCATTGTACTTTTTGAGTTTTCCTTAGTGGACTCATATTGTACTTTTCCCTTTTTGCTTGGATAATTTGCTTAGCATAATTTCTTCCAACTCTTCCCATGAGACAATGTGCTCCATGCTAGTTGCTGCTTTTGGCGCTGCATAGTACTCAATTGTATGTCTATACCAGGGTTTTTGAATCCATTCATCGGTTGATGGAAATTTTGATTGTTTCCAGATCTTTGCGATTGTGAACTACGCTACAATGAACATTGGAGCACAGCTGTGTGATCATGGTCTGTTTCTTACTTCTTCTGGACATATGCCCAGTAGGGGCATTGCTGGATCATATGGCAGCTCAATTACCATCTCTTTTAGGTGTTGCCAGAGCGATTTCCATAGCGGCTGCATGTATCTACAGGATCACCAGCAGTGGATGGGAGTTACTATCTCACCATATCCTTTCCAGCACTTGGTGCTTTCTGAATTTTTGAATTTGGCGATCTTTGAGGGTGTTAGGTGGTATCTCACAGTTGTTTTAATTTGCATTTCCCTTGTGGCTAATGATCAGGAACACTTTTTTCATCTTTTTTTTGGCCATTCAGATATCTTCCCTTGTGAAATTTTTGTTCAGATCTTCTGCCCACTTCCACAGTGGGCTCTTTGTTTTATTCTCTCTGTAGCCTAGCAGATTAGTGTACATTTTAGTAATAAGACCTTCCTCTGATGTGTCATTGCTAAAGATGTTTTCCTAATCTGTGGGCTCTCTTACTACTCTCATAGCAAAATCTTTCGATGTGCACAGGTGTATTATCTTCAATATATCCCACGTGTAAATTTGTGTGTTTATGTGCTTTTTAAAATTTCCAATAACCCATGTATTCTCTGTGCCAGAGTTCTTAGGTTTGTCCTAATACCCTTGTAGATGGCCCTAATAGTTTTGGGTTTTACTTTGAGGTCTGTGATACACCTTAACTTTATTCTTCTGCATGGAATGAGGTGAGAGTCTTGCTTAATTTTTTCTGAAGGTAGATATCCATTTCCCCCCCAGGACCATTTGTTAAAGAGGGCTAATCCAAGAGAAGAATAAGAAAATAGAAAATAGAAAAATTTAAATGGCAAGAAAAATATGCCAAGGGAATTTGAGCTGATGTGGCCAGGAAAGTTAAGTTGGGGTTTTGTGGTGACGTGGGTATTGCTGTGCTGCTGGATGTTATGCCTTTGATATGGCAACTGCCAGGCAATTCAGAGATTTCAGACTGTGAACATATTAGGAAGAAGTCATAAGTTGTCCACTTCTGAAGAACTGGCCATTGAAAACCTTATCAATAGGTATGCAGTAAGCCATCGCTAGTTGTTACCTGGTCAGTTCTCATATGTAACAGAATACTTTTTTCTGGCCTGGTTCCTGCTTCATATGTTGGTATGTTTGAATCCACATCACAGCTATTTGTCGTGCCTTCCAACATAGAATGCTCATTTTCCATTATTATGAATGTATTACAAATACTGCATTATGACCCTAAATTTTTCACCGGCTACTTTCAGAAATCGATCTCAGGACTTTCTTCTTGTTTGTCTTAGACAGGAAGCTGCACTAATATTTGTTTGTTTGGGGTGAGTGACCCTGCTGGTATTTGAAACACTCGTGGATTTCTAATAGCACAGCAATACATACGCCCGGAGGACCATGAAATCAGCCTTGGAGTCTTATCTGACTTCCTGTAGCCATTCAAGGGAGAGGGAGAAAATCCATCTCTACATCAGTCAATTCCAGTAGTAACAAAGCAGAGGGCAGACATGCCTTCACCCTCTGACTTTTGCTATCATATTCATGCACCAACTTATTCCTCCAAATGGTTCAAGAATATTTTCCTGTCCATTATCTTCTTAGCCCTACGATCCCTTAGCCTCTGCCTCTTGGGTCTAGAAGGATGACGAGTGTTCTTCCTCACTGTCTTAGAACTTCTGCCCGGCTCCTGTTCTGCTCTGCAGTCATTGTATTTTAAAGAATTTTTTCAAGTAAGCCATTTTAGTTATAAATTGACTTAATTAAAATTATTTTGTGATAAATTTAGGTTTCAAATAATTAGATATGGTTTGTGAGTGTATACTTGGTATAGATTTATACCTGGTATAAAGGGGGGAAAACGTGTAACCTTTCAAACGGGATTGGTTTCTTTACAATAAAATTCTATTTAGTAACTGAGAAATAGTATTGGAATTTAGAAAAGTCTCATAAAATGGACCCATGTGACTGGAAAGATTAACGAACCTTCACAGAATGACTTCACCGGAATGAGTAAGACCTATGCCTTTTTTAATGGATTCAGAATGTAAAATTGACCCCTTCAGAACTGTAGAATATGTCATGTTTTCTTTCCCCAAAGTACAAATCCCTCAAGATTAAGGAATTCTAGTGTAGTACTTTTTAAAAAGAAATGAATACTCTTTTGATTTTTTCATCTATTTTTATGTGAGATATTCGTTATACTCTTTTAGTGAAAAAACTTTTCTCCAACATTTCTCGCACATGTCTTCTAGTGTGTATCTATATTTACATTTGAATTTAGTTATCTGTTACTTTCACAAATTGTCGCTGAGAAGCATACTATGCAATTGGAGTAACATATATGATAGAGAGGCATATAGGAAGGATAGAGTGCTAACAAGAGGAGAGGAAATAAAGGGAGTGTAAAAGGGGAGCAATACTAATTTAGGATGACACAGGAGAAGCAAATCAATGGAAGATTGCACAATTTTATGCGTCGATTTTCTGAATTATGAGAGATCATTTTCTGTAAGATGTTTTTATCCAACTATTCTCTAATTCAAATTAAAATAGTTCCACTTTACTCATACCCAATTAGATGTGTTGGTATACTGCCGCCACTCAGCAATATTCTCTAAAACTAATGTTAATAAAAACACAACTGTTTGCTTTTCATTTTGCATTTGTGAATGCATGCAATACTGTAGATGTGGGGGATTATAAATAAAAGATGCATATTCCTTTTTTAAAAAAATAGAGCCTTCAAACCAAAAGGATATTAAGTTACTGGTTTTTCTAACTATCTTATGCTGTCCTAAAAATCAATCTAGAAACATTTCTGTAGCTTGAGTTTGCCATTCACCGATAACCAATCAAGCAAAATTTATTGAAAAATTTTCAAGGAATGTAAAAGTTGAACTAGCTAATCTTTGAAATTAAAGATACTACTAATAAATCAAACCCCAACCTACTACCTGCCATGGAGTTGATTCTAACTCATACAACCCTTGAGTTTGGGGTAGAGCTGCCTAAAGCATAGGGGCACCAGAGAACCTTCTATCTCTAATAGGGTGTATTGTTCACATATTGGAAATGAGTATATTTTAATGACTCAATATTTATTTGTTTATGAAGAATAGCTTGAATTAAATGATAAAGTAGAGGAAAATGAAATCATATACCTTTTTCACCCTCCATAGTATTAATGATAGTCGTTAAGCTATTGAATCTCTTATGTCATGAATGATCAGGATGTTGATTAAAAAGTTTAAATGACTACTGCTTATTCCATCAAGTTCATTGATAAGGACAATGAGCTATATTAATGTTATGCCTTACATTCTCCCTAGTACCACTAGCCCCTCTGTCCTTCCATGCTTTGGTCCTATTATAAAACCAGATTGTGTAATCTATATTCCTGATCCCTCTGGGTCGATCAAAGGTAGCCTTTGGTTAACAACTGAGTGCGATGACAACTCCACTCACTCTAGGTTTCGTGATTTAACTAAAATGGCATTTCCTATATAGTTTATATGGACGACTTTGTTTATTATAACCCTTACTATCATTTACTGAAAATATTTGGTTCTGCATATATCTTTCCCATGCTAGATCATATGATCATACGGTTATTGCTTTAAGGGGGGAATGAAGGCTGGATTCGTATTACTCACCCTTTTCCCCTCAAGACTAACACAAAGTACAATAAGTATTTCATAATATGTTTGACATCATGGAAAGGATTGTAAACAAGAAGGGATGGGAAAGTTTCTTGGTAACTCTCTGATATTCCTGTTCGTTTAAAGTCCTGTCTTCTAATAATCGATACGGCGGACATGCTTCTCAATTTGTCACATTGTGGTGGCTTGCTTGTTCCTATGATGACAGAAGCTACGCTATGAGTAGATCAGAGGTCAGCAGGGTCTTCCAGGATGAACAGGTATCAATGAGACAGCCAGGTGAAGATTGACTAAGAAAAAGTATCAGAAGATTCAACCTGAGAAATTAGGCACTGAAAACCCTATGCTTATCAGGGGAGCATTGTCTGATATAGTCCTGGCATGTGAGACCTGCAATTGGAAAACATTCAAAATATGACTGGGGAAAGTTTCCTCTTGAAAACAGACTAAACGTTAATTACATGGATGGAGCAAGGGGTTAGGGTGCTTTGGCGTCTTATATGACATACTCAAAATGAGAAGTAACCGCTGAAAGCATCCATTAATAATCAGATCATGGAATGTACAAAGCATAAATGCAAAAAAGAGAAATCATAAGTGATTTGGAACACATGAAGATTGGCATCTTAAGCATTAATGACCTGAAGCAGAACGCTATGAGCCATTTTGCACCTCACACTAATTGATCTATTGGAAGACCACTGCTTTTCAGTCAGTTTGTCATACTATGGTGGACCATTTGTTTCTTTGGTGCTGGTATTTCAAGTAGCAGCAGGATGACCCAAATTTAACAGGTGTCAGGGGGAGTTTCCAGATTAAGAATACACTTATGAGAAAGAATCAACTATCCACTCAAACAAAATTAGCTGAATGCTTTATAGATAGGATGGAGACGTTGTCAGATGTTGAAAACCTCATCAACAGAAGCAGAACACTATTAGAGATAGTGCCAGAATGTGAGCCTGTCGGGTGAGGAGCACTCAAAATATGACGTAGGAAAAGCTGCTTTCTCAGAACAGAGTATGTCATAATGATGGGAAAGGAGGAAACAGTAATCAAGTCTTTGAGATGATCATTTGTGGATGAGGCACGGTTCAAAATGAGAAGAGACAGTTGAAAACATTAATAAGCTGAAGTATGAAAATATAGTCATCAAAAATGAAAAATAACACATAAAGATCAACATTCTAGGTGTTATTAAGCTGAAATGAACTGCTATTGGCTATTTTGAATCATAAAATCATACCGTTCACTATGCCAAGAATGATAAAATCAAGAGGAATGCTGTTACAGTCATAGTCAAAAGGATATTTCAAGATCTATCTTGAAGGACAATTCTGTCCGTGATAGAAATATATCTATCCACATATAAATAAATACAATTATACAAATTTACACACTAATCTCTAAATCTAGTGACGCAGGAATCGAAGGATTCTACCAGGTCTGATCTGGATCCAACAGGTAATCAGTATGCATTTATTGTTATTGGTTATTGGAATGCAAAAGTTGGAAAAAAAGAGGAAGGGAAAGAATTTGGAAAATATATAGTTGGTGATATAAAGTTCACATTATAGAATTTTTCATTTACTTCCTCCTAGCAAATACATTTTTTTCAACACACAAAAGGCAACTATAAATGTGAATCTCTTCAGATGGAATACACAGAAATCAAATCATGAGAACAGATGATGCGGAAATTCGATAACAGGAGCTAAAACAAGACCAGGGAACAACTTTGAAACAGACCATCAATTGCTCATATATGAGTTCAGGTTGAAGCTGAAGAAAATTAAATCAAGTCGTCTCACTGCCATCTTGGCAATGCTAATTGGGTGTCTGACTGTAACTGTTTACAGAAGTGGAAAGCCCAGTCGATCTCAGAGCTGCTGGTGGTTTTGTACTGCCTCCCATGCAGATGGCAGCCCCATGCACAACCACCACACCGCCAGGACTATTGTTATAGCAAGTCCACAAGAGACAAACTGAGAATATCACACCTGGATGTCAAGAGTATCTCAAGAACAAATTGGACACATTGAACGCTGACCCGGTGAGCCGTGGGGTGACATAAATGAACGAAAAAGCAAAAAGGTTATTAAAAGGACAGGAAAGAAAGAGAAGATCCTCGTGGATCTGAGAAGAGACTCTAAAGGTTGCTCTTAACCAGAGACTAGCTAAAGCAAATGGAAGTACTGATGACCTCAAAGAGATCAATAGAAAATTTGAAAAGGAAGCTCCAGAAAATTTAAAATATTACAACGACATGTGCAAAGACCTGGAGTTAGAAATAAAAAAGGACGAAGATATTCAGCCTAGCTTTTTAAAAATGTGATTGAGCTGTAAGTAGTATTCCCTATGTCCCAGCGGGGCAATTGTATCAGGCCCGTGCAGTAATCACCACAACTGGTTCTGGAACACTTTCTTCCTTCTGGTGTGCATTGACATTGACTTCTTATTTCCTCCACCTTCACCCTCAGTGCCTTCAATTATTATTAATCCAACTTCCGTTCTCTTATTCCACCCATTCCAGGTTCCCTATACAGATGAATATACAAAACAATGGTAAACAAGAAATAAGAACCTAGCTACAAGGACCATAGACAACCTTGAATCTATGCCATCTGAATGTTGAGAATATCTCAAGAGTAAGTTCCACTAATTACATTAATAATGACAGAAGATCTGAAGAGCTGTGGGATAGCAGAAAGATATGATTCAGGAAGAAAGTCAGTGGTCATTAAAATATGGGAAAGAAAGAAAAGATAAAAATGAATGTCAAAAGAAGCTCTGAATCTTGCTCATAGGATAGCTAAGGCACATGGAAGAAATGATGAGTCAAAGACCTGAACAAAAAATTCCCAAATGCATCTGCAGATGATAAAGTAAAATATTATAGAATTAGAAAACAAAAAAGAAAGAATATGCTCAACATATCTTAAAGAACTCAAGAAAAAATTCAGCCTTGAGCTGCAATATTAAGGGAGTCACTGGGGAAAATATTGACTTATGCAGGGAGAATCAAAGAAAGATGGAAATAATATACCAGGTCCCTGTGCCAAAAAGAACTAGTCAATATTGAACAATTTCAAGAAGCTGTGTCTATAGGCAAAAGCCAAAAGTACAGAAGGAAGAAGTTCATACCATTCTGAAGGCATTAGCCAAAAGCAAGTATCCGGGAATTCATGGAATACCAATTGCAATGCTTCAACAACCTAATGAAGTACTGGAAGAATTGACTGCTCTAGGACAGGAAATTTGAAGGACAGCTACTTGGCCATCTAACTGAAAGAGATCCATATTTTCACTCATTCCAAAGAACAATGACTCAGCAGAATTATCAAATTATAAAACAATATCATTAATATCATATGCAAATAAAATTATACTGAAGATCATACAAAACAGGTTGCAGCAATCCATTGGTAGGGAGATGCAAGAGGTTCAGGCAAGATTCAGAAGACTTGGAACAAAGATTATTATTGCTAAAGTCAGATGGATCTTGGTTTAAAGCAGAGAATACCAAAAAGATGTGTACTTGTCTTTTATTGACTATGTAAAGGCATTTGACTGTGTGGGCCATAACAAAGAATGGATAAGCTTGAGAAGAACAAGAATTCCAGAACACCTGCTTGTGTTCATATGGAAACAGTATATGGATCAAGAGACAGGTATACTAAATGGATTAAAATCAGGATAAGTGTGCATCAGGGTTGTATCTACTACCTATACCTGTTCAACCTGTATCCTAAGCAATTAACTCATTCCCAGTATAATAAACCAGTACATTTCATCTCCCTAACACACAGAATATTTTTTCCAATTTTCCTAGATTTATACTTCATTCATCCTAAATTCTGATTATTAGACTTTTTGTAGCTGTCTATTCATATTTTGAGTCATGCCCGATCATGAAATGAAGATCCTGAAGGTTTTACACCGACATGTTTTATTACATTTATGGAATAAAGTCTTGATAGTTGATTGTACTTTGAGAAGGCAGGTTTTCATCCCTCATATTTAGAGTACCTTCGGTATCTGACAATGTTTCCCTGTTATGCATATTGTTTCAGTGGCTGATATCCTACTTATTGTCTGTCATTAATCCAGAAGCTCCACTGAAACCTGTTCCCACTGGTGCCGCTGCTGCCATTGTTTCCAGCATCACAGAAACCTACAAGCCCACAACACAACAAACTGACAAACAAATAGTTCCTATAAGTAGCAAGTAGGGTCATAACCAAGCCAAGCCTTTCATTCTGAGGCAACATTTCATTTTCATTTTGAATACAGATTTCATTTGAATTTCTGTATAAATAGAATGTGATAGCACTGTTATTTCAGATTATGACATCGATCAATGCAAGACTGGAAATAAAGAACTTAATCCTTACCTCCCTTCAAAAGCAATGAATAAAAACTTCCTCACTAAATCTTCATGGTTTTAATTATAGAATGAATTATGAAAATAAATATGGGTTTTCAAGCTTTGGAAAATTTGAAATATAATCTTTGGTTTATTACATTTAAATTAAAAGTTGAAATACATTTTTTATTATTCACACGCCATATTCTTTCATAGGCAAGTTATTTGACCAATGGAACACTCTGATTAATAAGGAAATTTTCTAAAACAATGTAAATTTTTACAGAACCTCATAATTATTAGTCCTCCCTTCAACACTAAATATATATTCCTAAAAGTCTTCTAAGAATGTGTGAAATAGGCCTATATTCACTCTAAGGCCTCTGAGAACTTTGTCACAATTGGGGAATTTAAGTATCTAATGTGTAACTCTATTTGCATGTTTTTTAATACCCCTAAGCTTACCTAGTTCCGTAAACTAGACTTAGCATGCTGATGGGAATGAGATCATTGATAAACTCCACCCCCATGCCCCAACCACAGGGTGGAAGGGTGAGAGTGGAAAGGTGTTTATTGGATTTTGTCCCGGGGAAGTATGCGCCAAGCAGTACCAATATTTTAGCTAATTCCCAACTTTGCAGTATACGCAGGGTCAGAACACTTTGAGCATTATTACAAACTGACACTGGCTGAAATAAGTGTCTTCTCAAACGCCAAATAAAGCCTCTTTGTTTAAGAAGATCCGGTATTTACTGATGAAGAATCTTAGAGACACGGACTTATGAAGGTCATAGGCAATCATTTGTATCTGTGTGCAGGGTCATAGATTCCTTAGACAGGAATGTGGCTGGTCTCTGTAATTTCACAGCAGTCACCTTTACTGGGTCCTAGGGAAATTGATCGCTGTTGCTCAGTAGCTCTGGGAACAAAGTGCTCTGTCTGTTTTGGTTCTCCGTCCTCTCTCTCCATGTGCCATGCATCGTATATTGTTTTTCTCTGCACCATTACCCATAGTGAAAGACTAGACAAGACTGTGTCATTGACTGCAGACTTCATTGCGGCCCCTCCAGAATTGAAAACATATTGCTGATTATTATGTTTAAAGTTCCTAACCTGCATACAATCTGTGTAGGGTAAGAAGATTTTGATGTTAGCTTTTTGTTTTGTGAACCATGACCAAACTTATTTCTCTCAGGCTACTTGAAAGCAAAACCAGATCTTGACCATGAAAAGACACAGAAAGGCAGAGGATGGGGGCAGGGCAAGGGCTGGGAGGAATACAAAGCAAAAGAGCTTAAGTCAGTCTCCTTACAGGGAATTAATTCAGAGAAGTGCCAAAGAGAATATAATCGGAAAAGATCCAATTCTTATCACACTTCATTTTTTTACAGGATTTGTGTGAGACAGCTAATGTCATTTTTATTTTTGCGTTAAAAACGTTACGAGAGAAATCTAAAGAATTGTAAAAATTTTTTACTTTTAAAATTATTTTTAAACTCCAATGACTATTATATTACACTACAGTAATCCATTGTTTATAGATTCTCTTTTAATTTACATAGACTAACAGTCACCTCAGACCTGTCGGTGGCATTAGTGGGTATGACTAGACCACTAGCTTTAGTTTAGCAGTTTAGACCCACTCTTCCATGAGGGAAAAAGGCGAGCAATCTCTTTTTATAAAATATCAAAACAAACAAAAAGCATTATAGAACACAAATTTGCTTTGGATAAAGGGTGCTGCCATGAGCTGGTATTTAGAGTTTGGTAAAAAAAATCCTTTTGTTTGGGGGTTTGTACTACTTTGATCATCTACTATTCAGGGAGAGTATATGTTCATCTAGATTTAAAATTGCTATGGTCAGCTACTAGATCTCATTTGAAAAGTGAACCTGTCCTAATTAAGGTAGTACCATGAATAGTCTGTCTGTTTATCATACTCTGGTGGCTTGTGTGCTACTCTGGTGCTACATACCAGCAAGGTCACCCACATAGAACAGGTTGCAACATAGCTTCTGAACTAAGAACAAATTATGAAGAAGGAAATGAATGTCACTTCAGAAGAAGTAGCCAATGAAAGACCCAGCCATAGCATGGAGACACTGTAAGATACTGAAGACTCATGCGACTGATGAAGGGAAACAGGGAGGTGTGTTGGATGCCTAAGGTTGGAAGGCCCTGGAAACGTGATTGAGGAGATGTCCTCCCAAAGTAGAGCTGACATGAGAGGATTGAACCTGTGGAAGCGGAAGCTTTGGGAGCTTCATTTGATGAGGGGCATAACTCAAGGTGGGAAGAAATAACTGTAAGTAGATCAGGGATTACAACAGTAATGGGATTCAGACAATTCACACAGGTTCATCAGAACAAATACCATTTTTTTTTTGTTAAGATTGGCACACTTGCTGTTAAAATGGTAGTTGTAATCAGAGTTTTGTCTAAGGTAGGTGGTGGGGAACCTGCCCAATGTGGAAATCACATGTTTACATTCCTTATTCTTTTTTAAGGTTTATTGGTGCAACAACATATTCTAAGCATCTATAAGATGTTCATCCCATCCATAGTTATAAAAATTAGATGGATTATGCTTACAATATATATTTTACTCCTTTCAGAAAACTCATTATACTTGTGAAGATATACATTTTTATTCCCTTGTATTTGTTACATCAGTAAACAAATATATAACATAAAAGGGGAAAGATTGAAGTTGAAAAGCATTTCTTCTTGCTTGGATCCACAATCAAGGCTCATGGAAGCAATAGTCAAGAGATCAAAGAATCAGATAGTGACAGGTTGTCATTTGTGTCAGCTCTGTGTTATACCTCAAATTCCCATGAGTGAATTATGCAGTTCCTGAGAGTGCTAAAAGAGCCAAAATTATTGCCATAACAATTGCTGTAAGCTCAGAAGAAGCCGAGACTTTTTCAAAGATGAGCATGAGTCCAGATAAGAGATGTCACCTGACTTTTACACATGGAATCAAACACAATGACTACTGTCTAATTGGCTTACCTCTAAAAGAATGGTATCCTACTTCTACATCGAAAAGATGCTTAAAGATAAACCACAAAGCTAATGATGCTCAGATAATAGCAAAAATTATTGCCAGGACAGAAACCAAATAAAGATGCATTATGAAAATATCTTACATAATGGTTTCATTGTTTGGGGTCAGCTATTAATATTCTCATTACTATTTTAAAATGCCTTCTTGCCTCCTCACGCACACTCCCTCAATACAATAGCACCTTGCTCAGCTAAATGGTCATTCCATGATACTCACCTTCCCGACATGATCACTGAAGACAGATGTATGCATAAACAAATGTGGTGAAGAAAGCTGATGGTGCCCAGCTATCAAAATGATATAGCGTCTGGGGTCTTAAAGGCTTGAAGACAAATACGTGTCCATCTAGCTCGGAAGCAACAAAGCTAACAGAGAAGAAGCACACAAGCTAAGTGAACATGAGGTGTTGAAAGGATCAGGCAGCAGACACCAAAGAACAAAAACCATCATTGTATGATCACTTTCCCCACATAAACACTGAAGACGAATGTGTGCATAAGTAAGTGTGGTGAAGAAGGCTGATGGTGGCAGCTATTGAGAGACATAGCATCTGGGGACCAGGTTTCAAACAACAAAAGCGGGGGGGAAATCGTTATCATCGTGAATGAGGGGAGTGCGTGATGGGGACCCAATGCCTACCTGTAGACAACTGAACATCCCTGGCAGAAGGGTAGTGGGGAGGAGATGAGTCACTAAGGGTTCAGTGTAGCAACAATGAAACTTAAAGCCTTCCTCTAGTTTTTAAACCCTTCCCCACTCCCACCCAGTTAAAATGATCCCAATTCTACCTTGCAAGCCTGGTTATATGAGAGGATGCACGATGGTACAGTTGGGATCTGGAAACACCGGGAATCTAGGACATATGAAATCCTCAAGACCAATGCTGGGAGTGGCGACACCGGGAGGGAAGGGGGTATAGAAAGAGGGAACCGATCTCGGGGATCTACATACAACCTCCTCTCTGGGGGATGAGCAACAGGAAAGTGGGTGAAGGGAGACGCCTGGCTGTTTAAGATAAGCTAAAATAATAATTTATAAATTATTAAGGGTTAATGAGGGAGGGGGGAATGAGGAGGGAAAAAAAGAAAATGAGCTGATTCCAGGAACCCAAGTGGAGGCAAAGTTTGAGAATGATGAGGGCAACGAATGCATAAGGGTGCTTTACTCAATTGATGTATGTATAGATTGTGATAAGAGTTGTATGAGCCACAATAAAATTATTTATTAAAAATATTCCTTATATTCTAGTTTTGTTTACTTCTTTTATTGCTCTTATTTAAGTATCAAATTATGAAATAATAAACTACCTTTCAGTATATCTTTTTTTTAATACTTAAAATGATTCTTATGGCAACGAGTCATTTGTTAAGTTATTTGGATCCCACCACTGGATTGCAGTCTTCAGTACGGATTACAACTCAATGTAGAAAAGACCAAAACTCTCCCAACTGGACCAATAAGTAAAATAACTGTCAACTTAGAAAAGATTAACGTTGTCCAGCACTTCTTCTTGCTTGGATCCACAATCCAGGGTCATGGAAGCAGTAGGCAAGAGGTCAAAGGACACATTGCATTGGGCAAATCGACTGCCCAAGACGGCTGTAGAGTGCTGAAAAGAATGGAAGTTACTTTGAGGACTAAAGTGGGCCTGACCCGAGCCATGGGGTGGTATTTTCAGTTGCCTCATACGCATGTGAAAGGTGGACATTGAAAGGAAAAATGAAGAAAACTAGATGCATTTGAATGATGGAGCTAGTGAAGAATATTGAAAGTACCAAAAGGACTGCCCAAAGGACAAACAATCTGTCTTGGGAAAAGTACTGTCAGTGCTTCTGAGTGGCAAGGATGGAGAGAATTGTCTTGTCAGGAGAGACCAGTCCCTGGAGAAGGACATCATGTCTGGTAAAGCGGAAGGGCTGCGAAAAGAGGACCTTCCTCAAGTGGATGGATCAATACAATGTCTGCAAAGATTGGCTCCAGCACAGGAACACTTATGAGGTTGTGCCAGGACCAGGCAATGTCCTGTTCTGCTGGGTGAAGGGTCGCTATTAGTTGTGCACGTTAACAATGTGTACAAGAATGAAGAGAATGTTCCAAGATTAATTGTGGTGAGGATTACACAACTCTTTAACTATATTTACACCATTTGGAAAAATATTAAGTCTTCTAATCTAGGAATATAGTGTGTTTTTCCATTTATTTCTCTCACTGCTGTTGAATCAATTCTTACTCATGGCGACTCTGAAGGGCACAGTAGAACGTTTCCTGTGGATTTCTGAATTCTGTAATTGTTTATGCGCGTAGAAAGCCTTATCTTTTTCCCACTGAGAAAGTGGTTTCAAACTTCTGAGCTTGCAGTTAGTTTTCCGATGTGAAAACACTATGGCACTAGGACGTTCCTCAGAAATGTAGTTTTGGTATATATTTTCCCTCCATGTTAATTTTTTCACAGCTATTTTATTCGTGGGGGGAGGAGAAAAATACTAATCTTTATTATCACTTTCCTTAATTCTTTAAAAAAAATAATTTTATAGGGACTCTTACAGCTCTTATCACAATTCAAACATACATCCATTGTGTCAAGCACATTTGTACATTTGTTCCCATCATTATTTTCAAAATATTTTCTTTCTACTTGAGCCCTTAGTATCAGTTCATTCCAACCCTCTTATCCTCCCTCCCTCATGAACCCTTGATAGTTTATAAATTGTTATTTTTTCATGTCTTATATCAACTGCTTTCTCCCTTCATCTATTTTTCTGTTGTTCATTCCCTTGGGAGGGGGTTATGCGTTGATCATTGTGATCAGTTCCCCATTCCTTTCACAACCTTACCCTCATCCTCATGGTATTGTTACTCTCATTATTAGTCCTGAGGGGTTTATCTGTCCTGGATTCCCTGTGTTGCAAGCTCTTATCTGTTTCAGTGTACAGCTTTATCAGTTAGATAAAGTCATGATATTTGGGGAGATTTTAAATAACTAGAGGAAAGTTGTATGTTTCATCGGTGCTATACTGCACCCCAACTGGCTTGGCTTTTCCTTGTGACCCTTGTGTGAGGGGTTGTCCAATTGTCTACAGATGAGGTTTGGGTCTCCACTCCACTCTCCCCCTTATTAACATCAATATGATATTTTTATTCTGGGTCTTTGATGCCTGATACCTGATCCCATGGACACCTGTGTTGAATTGGTTCCTCCATCCCTCCAATTAAAAAAATATATATGTCTATTAGCTCCAGTAGTTTCCTGATTAGAGCCAATATACTACACACCTAAGGTCATACTACACATGACTAAACATAGTTCAACTTTATCCTTTTTAATTTGATGCATTCCATTAATTTTGTTGCCTAATTGTTCTGTATGGAGCTTCCAATCCAATGGTGAGTAGCAGAGGTGAGCCTAGACACCTTAGTTCATGTTCATCTTAGGGAAAATACTTGCAGTGTTGCAACCTTGAATACACTGTGCGTTTTTCATTAACGAAATTTTCTAATGAGGAAGTGCCTTTCTACTCTTAGACTGTTAGATGTTTTCATAATGAAAGAATTTTTAAAATTGTGTTTCTGCATCAATTGAGAGTATCATTTTCCCCTTTGTTCTCTTAATGTGGCTTATTACATTGTTTGATTGTCTTCCATTGGGCCATTATTCTGTATTCCTGGGACACAGCTTATTTAGAGATAGTGTATAATTCTTTTTAATATGCTATTGCATTAAGTATTCTTGTATCTAAAAATATTTTGGTGGAATTTTTGCATTTATATTCATAAGCAATACTTATGTGTAATACTCTTTCCTTGTGTCGTTGTATGACTTTTGTGTTAACAGAGGTTTCATAAAATGAATTAAAAGTGCCCCTGTGCTATTTTATCTTTTAGATAGAGTTAAGAAGAATTCGTATTGAGTCTTCTTTACATGTTTTTTGGTAGAATTTACCATAGAGGCCCTCTGATACTGGATTTTTCTACATAGAATTTTTTTCATTACTAATTCATTCCCTTTACTTGCTATGAATGTTTATATTTTCTATTTTTTGATGAATTGATATTAATAATTGGTAAATTTTGTGTTTATCAGAATTATCCTTTTCCATCTATAGTATTCTTTATGCTTAACGCTTCTCTGTCAGTTTATCATAGTGTAGTGGCTTGTGTGTTGCTGAAATGCAGAAAGCTATGTTATTAGTATTTGAAATACCAGCAGGATTATTCATAATGAGTAGGTTTTATGGGGAATTCTATACTAAGGACAGAGTACAATAGAGGAATAAACTGCCCACTTCGAAGGAAGAAGTTACTAAAAATCCTATGAATGACATTGAAATATTTTCATTTACTGAAATAGCAGCAGAACACTGTGAAAGATAGTACCAGAAGATGGGCCCTTGAGGTCGGAAATCAATGAAAATATGATTGAGGAAAGGCTGCCTTCTTGAAGCAGAGTCAAGCATAATGGCATGGGTGGGTAAAGTACGTGAAGTAAAGTCTCTGGGACCTTTATTTACTGATGGAGAATGACTCAAAATAAGAAGAAACAGCTGAAAACATCAATTAAGAATTAGAACTTTGAATGCATTAAACATAAACCTAGGACAATCAGACATTTAAAAATGAAATAGAATGAAAATGGTCAATATTCTAGGCATAAGTTAGTTGAATGGACTGATATTTGCCATTTTGAATGAGAAAATCATATGGTTTACTGTGCTATGAATAACACAATAAAGAAGAATGGCAAGAGGATAGTTAAATATCTTTGTTGAAGTATAATGTTGTATGTGATAGGATTATTTCTATCTTCATACCAGGAAGTCAAATCAAACAACTCATTCAAATTTATGAATACAATACTACTTTTATTTATCAATACAACTATTATTCACATTTACCATCCACAAAAGCTAGTGATACAGAAATAGAAGAATTATAGTAATGTCTTCCATCCTGAAATTGACCAAACTTGTAATCAATATGTATTGGTAATTGTTGGTGATTGGAATGCAAAAGTTCGAAATCAAAACCAAAAAAAGGAAAAAAGGAATAGTGGTTGGGAAATACCTCATAGATGATAGGAAAATGGAGATTGCATGATAGAATTTTCCAAGACCCATGACTTACTTGTTCAATGCAAATAAATTGTACACAACACAAATGATGTCTCTACAAGTGAATTTCCCCAGATGCAATACAAATAAATCAAATAAACTACTTGTATTAGAGAGGGTTCGGTAGAGAGATAAAACCAGATTTCTGATAATTTTATATATATATATTTATTTATAAAGATAGTTAGATATATAACACAAGAAATGAACTGTTAATTTATATATACAGGTAGATAGATATAAAATACAAAAAATGAACAGTTAAATTATAAAGCAGAACAAATGGCTCAGTGCAACTCACTCCCATGAGAAAATTATGAGACACTAGCAGTCTTTCAAGTCTTGAGGGCTGTCCGGTAGTCCTCTGTAGAGAAAGCTAGGTTATCCCAGCACAGGCAGCAAACAGCAAGGCAGGTCACCAACTGTCAGTCAGGTCACCAACCTTCAGTCCCCAACTCCAGAGATGTACATTCCAATCATGTGGTCTCAAAGGGAACTCAGCTTACAGTGACACAGGCTGGGCATCCCAAAGGTAGTGTAGCCTGTAAATTGAGGCACAGAACAAGCAAGGCAGCCACACACTGGGTTCAATGATTAAAGAGTGAGAGACAAGAAAGGTGAAGCTCATGGAGCCATTTATCTCTCTGCCCTTCGATTAATCCCACTTGTGTTTATCGGCCAGACTGGCACAATAAACTAACTATCTCAATCCACCCCTTGCCAACCTGGCACCTGTACACAATTATTTAGCCAGATATGCTTATATAATTTCCAGACATTGATAAAATCACACTTAAACTTATCATCAATCATCTATCATACATATAAATGAAAACACACTGAGTCCAATTGTATCTTACATATCATACATGAACAAAGGGAAGATATGCAATAAGTACACAAAAAGAAAATACACTGACAATTATAAGACTTGATTTTGCAATTGATCACATGGTCATAATTGATAGGCAGAACTACCTTCTACTACTACCATTCTGTATTACCTTTGCCCTCAGCAAGCACCTCAGCTGGCTGTGGTTTTTTATTTTGCCTGGTGGAGTGACCCAGACCTTCATTTCTGATGGGTCAGCATCATTATAAGTCCTGTCAGGATTGGCTTGCTATAATTTACCATCTACTTTAATCACAGGGCATGGTATCACTAAGAGTTGGCATATGGGATCTCCTGGGTTCCAGACATGTTCTTCTTTACCTCCATTATGTAGTACCAGTCCAATTTCTCCTTGATAATCAGGATCAATCACACCACTTAGTACAGTGACACCCTTCCTGACCTGTTGATCCAAAGGCATGAGAAGCCCAAAGTAGCCAGGGGACAGTCTCAGCTGCCAGTTCAGTGGAATCCGTGCTGTGTTTCCAGGTGGGAGAGTTCCTTCCTTCAGGACCAGGACCTCCAGGCCTGAAGTACATAGAGTTGCTGGGACAGGAAGCAAAAATGCTGCAAGGGGATCACTAGGAGTAATAGTGAGTGGTGTCACTCCAGCTTCCACCCCTTGGTTCCTGAACCATGAGTTCTGGCTATTGGAGACACAGCACCATATATTGGCCTCTGGTTTAGAGTATATACAGCTTCCTTGAGAATATTACCCCAGCCCCGCAAGTTGTTGCCACCTAGTTGGCACTGTAATTGTGTCTTTAGGAGCCCATTCCATCGTTCTATCAAGCCGGCAGCTTCAGGATGATGAGGAACATGATACGACCAGTGGATTCCATGGGAATGGGCCCATTGCTGCACTGCATTTGCTGTGAAGTGAGTTCCTTGATCGGAAGCAATGCTATGTGGGATGCCATGCCGGTGTATGAGGCATTCTGTAAGTCCACAAATAGTAGTTTTGGCAGAAGCATCGTGTGCATGGAAGGCAAATCCATATCCAGAGTAGGTGTCTATTCCAGTAAGAACAAAACGCTGTCTCCTCCATGATGGAAGTGGTCCTGTGTAATCAACCCTCAGAATGAAGGTCTGGGTCACTATACCTGTGCAAAAAAATAATGGAAAGCTTGGTATCAGCAGCTAAAACCAGACCAGGGACTGATTGTGGAACAGACCATCAATTGCTCATATGTAACTTCAGATTGAATTAATCAAACAAGTCCATTACTGTCAAAATATGCCTTTGACTCTATCCCACTTAAATTTCTAAAACATCTCAAGAAAATATTTGATCCAAAATAAAAATGACAGAACATGTCATTCTCTGTGGGAGGAAAATAAGAACACCAATCATAAATTATGCAAAAGGTCATTAAAATTTCACAAAGAAAGGAAAAATAAAAGTGGACATCAGAAGATATTCTGAAATGGCTCTTAATCTCTGAATCGTTAAAGTAAATGGAAGAACTGATGAAGTCAAAGAGCAGAATAGAAAATTTCAAAGGTCAGATTGAGGAAGACAAAGTAAAATATTATTTAAAAATGTCCAGAGACCTGGAATTAGAAAACCCCAAAATAAGAATTCCCTCAGCATATCTTAAAATGAAAGCACTCAAGAAAAAATTCAAACCTCAAGTTGAAATATTGAAAGATTCCATGGACAAATTACTGAATGATGCAGAAAGCGTCAAGAGAATTTGAAGAGAATACACAGGGTAAACGCGCCAAAAAGAACTAACCCACCTTCTACCACATCAGGAGGTAGCACGTGAGAGAGAAGCAATAGTACTAAAGGAAGACGTTCAAGCCGCACTGAAAGGATTAGCTGCAGAAATTAATGAAATAGCAATTGAAATGTTTCAAAAAGCCGATGACACATTGGAAGTCCTCCCTCATTTGTGCCAAGATATTTGGACAGTTGTCACTTGGCCAACTGACGTAGAAATCCTTATTTGTAACTCATCCCAAACAACTTGAGTCTATGAAGAAGAATGGGACATCAGGGTTGTAACAAACTATGATATGAGATGATACAAACTTGCTTTCTAAAATCAGGAGGGAGCCCCTAATAAAATGTTAAAAAACAGAGGGGCATTGGCAAATTAAAATATAACAACCACAAAAAAAGCAGGAGGACTTCAAAGCACTTGCTGGTGAAGATCAGGGAATGTAGCCTTCAATATGGATTGTAACACAATGGAAAGAAAATGAAAATCCTCAAACTTGACAAATAGGTAACACAATAAAAGCAGAACCTTTTACTTGATCAAGAATTTCATATAGTTTGAATCCACAATCAGTGCTCATGGAAGCAGTGGCCACAAGATCAAACAACACATTGCACTGGCTAAATCTTCTGCACCAGGATATCTTTAAAGTGTTAACAAACAGGATGCTACTTTGAGGAAGAAGGTGTAGCTGACCTGAGCCATGGTGCTTTCAATAACCTTATACTCAGGTGAAAGTTGAACATGGAATAAGGAAGACCAAAGAAAAATCATTGCATTTGAACTATGGTGTTATAGTAGAGCATTGAAGATACCATGGACTGACAAAAGAATAAGTACAAATGTCCTGCAGGAAGCACAATGGTGGCGAGACTAAATCCCATGTATGTTGGTCATGCTGTCCAGAGAGACCATTCTCTGGAGAAAGACACCATGCTTGCTACAGTGGAGGGGTAGAGAAAAAGAGATAAATTGAGATATTGATTGAAACAATGACCTCAATATGAGAATAATTTTGAAGACGTCACAAGGACGGGCCAGAATTTCAGTTTGTTGTACACAGGTTTGCTATGATGGAGAACCAGTTTGATGGCACCTCTAACAACACCACCATCCCTTATTCTGCTATGCAAATATTCAAAATAACCACATAACTTTTAATTTCTGCAAAATGAGTTAATATTACTGGCTCTAATTTTATTTCTGATTTTAATGATTTGCATTTTACGCCTCCCCGCCCTCACTTTACTTAGTCAGTATTGCTAAAGGTTTGTAAAATGCCTTGATCTTTCCAAAGAACCAGGTTCCCTGGTTCGTTGGTTCTCTCTTATTTTTCCACTTTCCACATTACCTTTTCTCAGCTTCTAGCTTAATTACAAAGCATCCTTTTTAATGAAAGAAGACCTTCAATGTTGAATTGACCCAGTGGCTACAACAATGGGCTCAAGCATCATAAGTGTCAGGCTGGCTCTGAAGCAACAGGGGTTTGCTTTTCTTTTACACGGGCATGCAGTGAGTCAGAACCAACTGGAAGGCACTTAACAATGAATCTTGATCAAATCTATGAAAACGAGTTGTGTGTTGTTTGTTCTTCTTTATCTGGTTCCTTATCGTGTTATATTAGGTAAGTGATGCGAGATCTTTTTTATTATAACTATACATTTCCCTTTAAACGATGTATTTTCTATGTCCTATAAGTTTGGGTATACTGTTTTTATTTTTATTTATCCTTATATATTCCATAATTTCCCTTTGATTTCTTTTTGACCCATTCATTGTTTAATAGTGCGTTGTGATTTTTTTCCCCATTTCTTCTGGTATTGACTCTAGGATTGGTTCTCTTGTGGTAAGAGAACATAATTTGATTTGATAATTAGCTGCCATTTGTTAAAATGCTGTTGTTGCTATTAGCTGCCATTGCGTCTATTCTGACTCATGGTGTTATCAGGTGAAAAGGGTATGTATGGATAAGTTGAATTTTTCAGTCCATTTGAAAGCAGATGGCCAGATCTTACTTCTGAGGCAAACATTCTCTGGTCTTACTCATTTATTGCCGTGTTTTCATGTTTATATGAGACCACTGAAAATAGTATGCTGTAAGTCAGAGATACTTAGTGCTCACCCTGAGGCTTCTGCTCTTTAAAGACATCTTATGAAGCAGATATCTAACCACTATGTCTTTTGATTTCTTGGCTACTGGACTAATGAAAATTGATTGTTGGTCCAAGTAAAATGAAATCCCTGACAATTTCTACTCCATTTATAATAATGTCCATTGTCTAGTTGTGAGTATTTTAATCTTTGTTACATTGTTATAATTCATACTGAAGGCATAGTCTTTGGTTCAAGTTCTCTTCACTTTCTGTAAGCAAGGTTATGTCATCTGTATATTGCAGTTTGCTATTTAATGTTCCTGTCAAATACCTTTGCATAATCAAGAAAACACATCTAAGTATTTTTCTGATATTCTATACTTTCAATCAATTTTCACCTAATCTCAGAGATGCTATGCTAAGTTTCACCATCTCTTGTAAACCAGGCTTCAATTTCTGTCAGCTCCCTGTCAATGTACTAGAGCATCTCTCTTTGAATTTTCTTCAGTCAAATTTTGCTTGCTGGTGATTTTAGTGATGTTGTTTCATATTCTCTGCAATCTCTTTGAATGGAAACAAATATTCTAGTATTTTGGCCAGGTAGCTCTTTTCCATATTTCTTGGCATTGATCGTGAGTGCTTCCAGTACTGCATCCTAAAAACTGCAAACCCATTGCCATCAAGTCAATTCAGACCCATAGTGACCCTGGATAACAGAGTTGAACTGCCCCTGTGAGTTTGACCCTTTAATGAAGGAATAGAAAAACCACATGTTTCTCTCATGGAGCAGCTGGTGGTTTCAAAGTCCTGACTTTGTAATCACTTAGCAACCACGGCTTCCCCAGCACTGCAGCCGTTTGCATGTTGTCACTTCTTGTCATCCTGTTTATTGCTAATCCCTTCTGAGAAACTTGAACTCCATTGCTCTGGTGTTCATTGCTTTCTTGATCATGTCTTTCTTCTTGAAATGCCAAGCAATTTTTTGATACAATGTCTTTATGTATTTCTTCCATTTTCTTGTCATGCTTCCTGCACCATTAAATATTTTGCCAGGAGACTCCCTGAATAGTGCAGCCAAAGGCTTTAGTTTTTCTTCAGTACATCAGCATCTGATATGCTGAATTCTTTCTTGTTTTTTGTTCCTAACCAAAGTGTTGGCATGTTTTCCATAATGTTTTACTTTGTCTTTGATATTTTCTGTTCAGCTCCATTACTTCTTCGTTCTTCCAATGGTTTTAGCTACGCTATGTTCAAAAGCAAGTTTCAAAATTTCCTTTGATAGCTAAGGTAGTGTTTTCTTTCTCTCCTTTTGGATGGCTTTTTTGAAAAGTCATTTTATTGGGGCTCATACAATTCTTATCACAATCCATACATACATCAATTGTATAAAGCACATTTGTATATTCGTTACCCTCATCAATCTCAAATCATTTACTCTCCACTTAAGCCTGTGGCATCAGCTCCTCATTTTTCCACTTCCTCCTCACTCCTTCCACCCTCATGTACACTTGACAATTTATAAATTATTATTTTGTCATATCTTACACTGTCCAACATCTCTCTTCACTCACTTTTCTGTTGTTTAACCCCCCCCCCCACCAGGGAGGGTATATGTATATCCTTTTAACTGGATTGCCCTCTCTACTCCAACCTCCCTCCACTTCCCTGTATCGCCACTCTTACCACTGGTCCTGAAGGGATCATCGTCCTGGATTCCCTGTGCTTCCAGTTCCTATCTGTACCAGTATACATCCTCTGGTTTAGCCAGATTTGTAAGGTAGAACTGGGATCATGATGGGGGGGAGGGGGCAGGAGGGAGGAAGCATTCAAGAACAAAATGAAAGTTGTATGTTTCACAATTGCTACCCTTCACTCTGAATGGCACCTCTCATCTCTATGAGCCTTCTGTAAAGGGATGTCCAGTTGTCTACAGATGGGCTTTGGGTCTCCACTCCGCACTCCTCCTCATTCTCAATGTTAAGACTGTTTGTTCTTTGATGCCTGATACCTGATCCCTTCAATACCTCGTGATTACACAGGGTGGTGTGCTTCTTCCATGTGGTCTTTATTGCTTCTAAGCTAGATGGCTGCTAGTTTACCTTCAAGTCTTTAAGACCCCAGACACTTTTTTTTTAACAATTTATTGGGGCTCATACAATTCTTATCACAGTTCATACTAATACATACATCAATTGTATAAAGCACATCTGTGCAGTCTTTGCCCTAATCATTTTTTTCTCCTCTTTTCTTTTTTTACACGTTATTAGGGACTCATACAACTCTTATCACAATCCATACATATACATACATCAATTGTATAAAGCACATCCATACATTCCCTGCCCCAATCATTCTCAAGGCATTTGCTCTCCACTTAAGCCCCTTGCATCAGGTCCTCTTTTTTTTTTCCCCTCCTTCCCCTTTCCCCCCTCCCTCATGTGCCCTTGGTAATTTATACATCGTTATTTTGTCATATCTTGCCCTATCCGGAGTCTCCCTTCCCCCCCTTCTCTGCTGTCACTCTCCCAGGGAAGAGGTCACATGTGGATCCTTGTAATCAGTTCCTCCTTTCCAACCCACTCACTCTCCACTCTCCCAGCATCGACCCTCACACCCTTGGTCCTGAAGGTATCATCCACCCTGGATTCCCTGTGCCTCCAGCCCTCATATGTACCAGTGAACAGCCTCTGCCCTATCCAGCCCTGCAAGGTAGTATTCGGATCATGGTAGTTGGGGGGAGGAAGCATCCAGGGTCTGGGGGAAAGCTGTGTTCTTCATCGATACTACCTCGCACCCTAATTAACCCATCTCCTCTCCTAAACCCCTCTATGAGGGGATCTCCATTGGCCAACACTTGGGCCTTGGGTCTCCACTTTTCACTTCCCCCTTCATTTAATATGGTATATATACATATATACATATATACATATACACATACATACACACACTTATATCTTTTTTTTTTTTTTGCATGATGCCTTATACCTGGTCCCTTGGCACCTCGTGATCGCACTGGCCGGTGTGCTTCTTCCATGTGGGCTTTTTTGCTTCTGAGCTAGATGGCAGCTTGTTCACCTTCAAGCCTTTAAGACCCCAGACACTATCTCTTTTGATAGCCGGGCACCATCAGCTTTCTTCACCACATTTGCTTATGCACCCATTTGTCTTCAGCAATCCTATCATGGAGGTGTGCAATCAATGATATGATTTTTTGTTCTTTGCTGCCTGGTAACTGCTCCCTTTGGGACCACTCGATCACACAGGCTGGTGTGTTCTTCCATGTGGACTTTGTTGCTTCTGAGCTAGATGGCCACTTGTTTATCTTCAAGCCTTTAAGACCCCAGTCACTATCTCTTTTGATTGCCAGGCACCATCAGCTTTCTTCACCACATTTACTTGTTCACCCACTTTTGCCCCAGCCATTGCCCCAGCCATTGCCAGGCACCATCAGCTTTCTTCACCACATTTGCTTATGCACTCACTTTGTCTTCAGCGATCATGACAGGAAGGTGAGCATCATAGAATGCCAGTTTAATAGAACATAATGTTCTTGTATTGAGGGAGTACTTGAGTGGAGGTCCAATGTCTATCTGCAACCATAATAGTAAGCCTATAAATATATGCACATAGATCTACAAAATAGATCTTTTTGATGATTAATGCGACACCATTGCTTATCAATTTGTCATCCCTGGCATTAAAAAATTGTATTGTCTGAATTCCAAATAGCCAATCCCAGTCCATTTCTGCTCAGTAATGCCTAGGATTTATATCTTTTTGTGTTCCAGTTCATTTTTTGACAATTTCTAACTTTCCTAGATTTATGCTTTGTACATTCCACACTAATTGTGCATTAATGGATATTTCATTGTCAAGGGTCCCGCTAGCTTTGATTCATCCATGTCATTAAGACGGACACTACCTCGAGGAGGCATCTTTTCTCCAGTTCTGTTTTAAGTTTGTTCCAAACTGCGGGGCTCCACTTCCAGCACAGTATCACCCGATGGTTTTCTGTAATTCATAAGGTTTACACCACCTGACTTTTCAGAAAGAGACCACGTCTTTTTTCTTCTTCTTCTTAGTCTGCTTCTAGTCTAGAAGTTCCACTGAAGTCTGTATCCTTTTGATATAAAAGCTATAGTGATAAGAGATGGCTGTGTTTGTGTGACAGGTAAGTCTGTTGTGCCAATGTGGCCAATGAACACATGTGAAATTGGTTGAAAGGCGGGTAGATAAATGGCTCGGTGAGCCTTGCCTCTCTCTTGCTCTTTGATCATCGGACTAGTGTGTGGCTTCCTTGCTTGTTCTGTGTTTCCATTTGCAAGCTACACTACCTGTGGGATACCTAACCCATGGGTTGTGTTGCCATTACTTGTGGTTCCTTCAAGTCTTGCTCCTCCATGCTACTGGATGGTACATCTCTTGAGCTGGGGACTGTCGGACTCTGTCATCTGGCTAACTCTTGGTGACCTGCTTGCTATTTGCTGCTGGTGGCTGGATAGCCTGAATTGAATTGATAGCCTTCAAGATTTGAAGGACTGCCAGTGTATTAGCTGTCTCATGGAAGTGAGTTGCACTGAGCCATTTGTAGTGCTTTATAGATTAATTAGCTGATTATTTCTTATGTTATCTATCTATATAAATATACATAAAATTATTAGTGTCCTGATTTTGTTTCTCTAGACAAGCCTGTCTAACACAGGTTGTAATTATGACTATTCAGACCATCCAAGTAGAGGGTCCTGCAGAGATTTCTATGAGCTCAAAGGTAAATTAACTTTTCCACGCTGAGTGAATTTTGAGGTAGGCAAAACACAAATAATCATCTCACACCAATCTTTTAGGTGTTCCCCCGACAGATGAAGGTAAACAAACAAAATCACGTGAGAAGGTCTGCTCTGCCATCTCCGTACAAAGTCCTCATGGAACATCAGCCTTCAAGATTTCAGCTCTCTTAGAAGGGGAAGGGAAAGCACAAGTAAAAAATATCACAGTGATTCTCTGCTTATTTAAAGTTTCCCTTTTCTTACTTGAACATTCACATGGTCATTGTGACCTTTGGTTGTTTTTCAGAGTTGTGGCAAAGTTGATTCTAACAATTTTTTTTTTAATGTTTCAATGGGGGATCACACTCTAGAGCTACTGACTGCTATTTTTAGTGATGACTCACTCTCATTAGTTTACAAATGTATAGAGGAGTTTCCTCCCACAGATTATATGACATATGGTAATATTGTCATTTTGAAACAAATCACTAAAAGTCATCAAGCAAATATAGTATTTGAAACATAGATATAATAAATTCTTTAAAAGCAAAATTTATGTTACAGTTTATAAAATAAATGATATAAAACCATCGACATATCTCATTGGTTTAAATTTTATAAATTGCACTAGTTTTCCTTATTTTTTACCACTACAACAGTAAAAATAAATCTGTTCCACATTAAGAATTACTAAGAAGACTAATCTTATTAAATGTTGACACTTGAGTCCACATTTAATAATATTTTTGTGACAAAATGGAAAATAGACCTGGAGAAATACTGCTACACCTCAAATTGCAATAGTTACTTTGGAAAAAATATATTTTTTGAGACTGTTTGAGTTTGGAGCCGAACTAGCTGCATTTTACATGAACTACCATTTTTTACTAATGCGTAAATTACATGTAAATTCAAGAAAATTCCAATAAATAGACAGGCTATCATTTGTCAGAAATTTTCTTGAAATGAGCAAATTTAGCACACTATATCAAGAAAATAACTATTAAAATGTGCTGCCAATGTTAAATTGTATGTTTAAAGTAAATACAACAGTAACAAAATACACTGGAAGCTTTGGATGCCACCGGGAGCTAGAAAGCTTCCTTAGAAGTAACAGGTTTATGATCAATTTGGTAATGATATTAACCAATGCAATTTCTTGATGGATATGGAAATCTGATGATCCCAATGAACTAGTACTTTTAAAATAATCATGGCATGCTTTTACTCAAACATGAACAGATTAAAGACTCATTAAAAGGTGTAGTGTAGATTAGTGGATTTTCACAGAGTGTGAGAATTACATTGATATTGTTTCAGAGCTCACAAAATATTAAGCAAAGAAAAATGGCCAAGAAAGGTATCTACTATTACAGATTGATTATCAAAATACTGCTCCCTTGTCTAAATGAGGGTTGATATTCTTCATATACCCCGACAGAAACAAATTGGAAATTATTAACTCGAGCAGCAAAAATGAGAATCCAGCTGTCTTATATTTACCCAGGCATAAAAGAAATATGTAAAATGTAGAGCAATGCTGCTCTTCTCATTTTTTGTTTCTTGTTTTTTTACATGAAAAAACCCTTATGATTTTGACATGCTATGAGTTTATTTCCATTTTAAAATAATAAATGAATTTTTAAAATTTCTGTTATGCTTTATATCCATATATAGAACTTTTGGTTTATGCCATAGCATAGATTCCAATTTAGAGCTGGCCTATAGGATAGAGTACAACCACCTTAAAAATCAGTGGTTTGCTTAAAAAACAGGTGATTTGCCAAAATGGAACCTATATGTGTAAAATGTCTTTTGGGTTTATAACAAATTTCAATATAAATATTATTTTAGACTTTTAAGGTTAGAATGACAGACATTGGAAAAATAATAGAGGTTTTCTATGTCTTTTACTGGGTTAGCTCTAATAATACCACGTTATAAATATTGAAAATTTATAAAAAATGAAAGCTAATATTGGTGTATATTGGGTGATATGCTGCTTAGTTTTTTGTGAATTTTAATTTCCAATGAATGTCTATGTTTAGATCTCTGTTGATCCTTATTCTAATTTAAATAAAACATATTTTTATTAGAATTTCAGTAATGCATGCATTTGCTTATTCCAAATAACATATGTGTTTAAACATGTGTCTGTGATCAGGGGATGAAGCTAAAGTTTTCTCAGCATGGTATTTTTGTTCATCTCTTGGGGTGTTTCTAAAAAAATATTTTTGAGCTATATGCAATGATATTGAGTGGTAAGCAGGGTTCTCTTTAGAAACAGAGCCCGGCACTTATTATTATAGATAGATAAAGAGATGTACAGAGCAAGAAGGAATATAATGGCTAATTAATCCACACAGCAGTACACAGGGCTCAGTTCCACTCATTTTCATGGAACAGTTAATATATTGAGTGTTCTTTGACTCGCAGGGACAGCAAGTCCAAGGTCAAGGAAACAGAAAGAAGAGTCTGCCCCCAGGAAGATGAGCAAAGTCAGCCTGCAGGCAGCAGATAGCTGAGTGGGGCAGCAACAGTCTGCAGGCCAGGAGTTTATCAAAGCATACCTTGTGGGATCTCAAACTCAAGCGATGTACCCATGGTGACACTATCCACCAGCCTCCAGCTCAAGAAATGTATGGACAAACGGTGCAGCAAGGCAGGCCTCCAAGGAGTCTCAAGCTTTAGCAGCTGTATCCATGAGTTGGCTGGGCCCAAAGATAGTGCAGCACACAGTTGAGGCAAAGAAGTAGATCGAGCATTAGCAGGCAGGTCTGATCACCAGGGAGAAAAAGAGACAGGATGATGACCTCAGAAATTTAAAATTTCTCTAAATTTTAAGTAAAACTCAAATGAATATCTTTCCAAATCATTGAAGCTTTTCAGCAAGCTTACAGGTATGTTGCACCACATAAAACAAAAATGTTTATATGTATCAAGTGTTTTAAGGAATGCTTGGAAGATATCAAAGATGAACCAAGGCAAAGAACCTGAACAAGTGAAAAAAAATTTTTCTGAAGATGAAAAACTAGTGGAATCAGACCACAGAATTACTACTGATACTGTACTCTTAACTCTTGATCTCCTATGGATTGACATGTTAGATTTGAAAACATCTTAGCCTCAGAAAGTTTTGGGCTCAAGGGGTATTCACATGGTTGGACAGATAACAGTTAGCTCAAATGACTGATCTTTCCACCAGTCTTTTAAGCAAAATTCAAGTAATGAAGACACATTTTAGAATACATTTTAAACAAGGATGACTATTGGATATACCTATATGATCCACAGAGCAAGGCCAGTGACATTAGTGGCTTCAAGGGGACTTACTTGGACAGTTAAATTTGAGATAGAGAGATCAGTGCAAATGGGTCTGATGACTGTCTCTGTGTATTACAATGGGTAATATTTATAGATCTTCTTAAAGGACACAGAAAAATCATGAGAGATTATTATCAAGAAGATTTTAGGAATTTGAACACTGCATTGATGAGAAAAAGGTAAGGAATATTGACCTAAGAATTTTTTTCCCCCATCATGACAGTATACCTGCTAATTATTCAAGAATCACAGGGGTTATTTTAAGAGAAGGTTATTGTGAATTCTTACACCATCTACTCTTGCCCCTTTCTACTTCTTTTTATTCCCAAATTCAAAGACCATTTCAAGTGAACATAGTTTGACTCCCTTGAGAATGCCAAAGCTTTGACATACTGGACATGGAAGATCACAGAACTCTTAGAGAAGGACGGGAGAAATGGAAACACTGCCTGTAGGAGTGTATAGACTAATTCAGAATACATGTCAAGGAAAAAAACTTAAAATCACATGAAGAGATTATTGTTCAGTAAAGTTTTCTATTATTTTGTAGCAGTATTTTTTATTTACTCTTGTAGCTCAATTACTATTGTTCTTTACTCTCTCCATTAATAGATGGAGAATCATCCATAGAACTGCTGAATCACCTAATATTTCCGTGAATCTTGGTATCCTTACCCTTCCACCAGTGGTCTTCATTTTTAATATGGACTTTCTTGTACTATGTTCTAAAGTATTCTTGCATTTTAATATTTACTCTATTTTCAAATGTACTCTTTTCCATATATACCAGAAGATAACAGTAGCATGATAAATGAAAGCTGTTAACTATTTTTAAGTTAAAAAGCTGGGCATGATTTTAAGAGAATAATCATTTTCAAATCAAACCAAAAAAAACAGTAACCACAATAAAACCTAAGATAACACTTTACCCATGAGATTTCTTTAGTGGATAAAGGAAATTGTCAGCTCAAAGAAAATAATCTTTTAGTTTATTGATTATGATGATGAGTAAAATAATTGGAACAACTCATGTCTTCTTCAACTTGTTAAGTATTAGACACCCCATCATAATGTCTTAAATTAGATAAATTCTCTAATAAGAAACAGTTACAAAAACACACCAATTTCTTTTCAAATACTGTTAAATTCTTTTCTACGTTTGTGAGCCAAATAGCATTACTTAAAAGCCTTAATGTACTAGGATAGCAATACTCCATTGAAAACATTACCACCAGTGTTTTTCTAAGTGGAGTAATAGCGTAGTCGTGAGATTCATGTTCTGAGTATATATTGTACTTTCCATGTGCCATTCAAAGCAATAATCAGTTTGTACTTTACATTCATCACAATCATTTGGCTTCTTAAATGAAAAAAAGATGATCTTAGTCCCCATCTACAACCTAGGAAACTACAATCTGTAAATGTATGTATCTACAATATTAAACTTAAATAAAATTATTAAGTGCCAGTACACCAGAAGAAATGTTAAGCATAACTTTGATTGAGAAATCAAAATAAGAATAACTGAAAAGTCTAGGTCTCTGGAATTACAAGAGATTGAGTAGGAAAAGAAAACATGCTCTGGGATCAAATGTAAAATAAACTGGACCATGTTTTAGGGAGCATTCTTGAGAAGGCACATCCTTGAAGCTTGTGAGAAATGAAAGAGACTTCAGACATTTGCGCAACCGCAGGGTCTTTAGGTTGATTGCCGAAGACATCTGTACTGGTCTACATTTGGAGTACTGCACCCACTGATGTGCCTCCATTCATCTTAAATGTCAAGGGTGCTGAATGGTACTTTTTTTTTTTGATGGGCATGCATATAGAGAGCAAAAAATAGTTTTTTGAGAGATTTGAGGCATATGGTTTAAGGAATCCTAGGATAGCTAAAGAGAACAAATTTAGAAAACTACAGAAGAATTTCAGGAATGATTACACAAAAGGTATTTTCTATTATTATACAGCCAATTTCCAAGCTCCTTGGTATTCAATGCTCAGTATTTTTGCCTGAAATATAAGATGAAACTGTATTTATGCATTATGGAACTGTAACACAGTTTAGATTAAATCCAGCTCTTAGGAGTTTCCACTGCAAATTACTAAAAGGTTTTAAAATTAAATTGTTAACGTGTCTCTCATTTTGCTGGTGGATACCCTAATGGATCTTCTAGAGACCTGGGATGGAGGGCATGTGTGCAAATGTTCTTTGTAGTAACTTTTCTCTGGGTTTAATTTTCACTGCATACAATGAATACAGTCTTATGTTTTTCCTCAGAGAGCTGAGACTAAATTGCAGCAGTGTGTTTAGAGGAAAACATATTTAAACTATTTGAGTGAAGATAAATAATGATTGTGTATCTAATCTTAAATTCATGCTATTTTAAAACAGCATAGGTGTTATTATATTTTCTCTTTATTGATTTCTCATGGAAATTTAAAGCATCCTCTAAGGGCAACATTTTTTATGTTCTTCCTTATAAAGTTAGTAATTGTATTAATTCTAACTGCTGGTGAATGTTTGGCTCCTTTTCATTATTAATGTGTTAGTGTAGGTTGTCTAGAGAAACAAAACCAATGACACTCGTATGTATAAGAAAGAGCTTTATATCAAGAAGTAATCTTATATCCAAAAGGCATCCCAGCTCAGTCCAACTTAAGTCTATGGGCCCTGTGCAAGCTGGAGCCCTCTTCAGACTCATGTAGCTGCAGGCCGATGATAAAGGCAGGATGCAGGAAGAGCATAGGCTGGTGGCTACAAAGTCATGTAGATCCATGATTGGTGGGGACATGACAGGGTGCCAAAAACTCTAAGGGATGGCCAATATGGGTCTGCCCCTGGAAGCAGGCATAGAGCTCCCCCATGCAGGAAGGCAAAGGAGCAAAGAGAAGATGAAAAGTCCCTATTTTCTCTCTTATAAAAGGCCACGCCTCCAAGGAGGCAACCCCAGGCTACCACCTGATCTTGATTGACATATTGGACTCTAGGCTTAAGTGATCACAGAGGGTCAGGTTGTCATAAAATCTAACTGCCACATTTACTCACTGTCGTTGGGTCAATTCGAATGCACAGTAACCTACAGGACAGAGTGGAGCCTCTCGCGTGGGATTCTGAGACCATCAATCTTTATGGGAGTCGAATGCCTCATTTTTTTCCTGGTGGTTTTTGAACTGCTGACTTTCTGGTTAGCAGTCCATCCTGCAACACATTATGCCGCCAGGACTTTACTACTTAAATTTAAGAAAGTAAAAGAGTGAAAATTAAAAATAATATTCAAACCAGCTTGATTATTTCCTCTGTAATATGTTATAAAATGCATCGGTGGGCTATAAACATGGACAGCTATGCATCTTCTAGTTAGGGAACACGAAATGCAGCTGATTGGGTCACATCTGTGCTCAAACAAACGTGAGGCAGTTGAAAATTTTCTAAGAAGAGTTGCAGAATATTGCTGTGACTATTCAAAAGACAGATCAACATGGATATTGAGAAATGAAGACACTGTTTTCTTTGATCTTTGCACGCCTTCTGTTTTTTTTAAAAATTGTGATTCTTTGTTTTATGTCTTCAACTGCTCAAAATTAATGAAACGGAGCGAGGAGTAGCATGGCATAAACACATAGGTCATAATACAAAATACTTGGTTCGGAAAAGTCTACTCCCCTAAGTTGTATTAAAGTATAACTCTTTTTAATCTTAAAAAAATAGAGCTTAGAATCTGCTTGACATAGGCAGTAAATCAGTCTTGCTTTAGAAATTTAATTCAGAAAGTTCAGAATCCATTGTCACAGCTTTTTCATGAAACCCTAGCCAAACTAGGGAATCACAATAGGGCAAAGGATTAAGGCGTTTCTTTCCATATGCCACCATAGAGATAAGTTAGTTTTATTCTCCACAAAATTGGTTATAGAGGACCTGATGCAAGGGGCTTAAGTGGAGAGCAAATGCCTTGAGAATGATTGGGGCAGGGAATGTATGGATGTGCTTTATACAATTGATGTATGTATATGTATGGATTGTGATAAGAGTTTTATGAGTCCCTAATAAAATGTAAAAAAAGAAAAAAAAATTGGTTATAATTCATTTGTTTCTTCATAAAATTCATTTGGGTATTTCCCTGTTAACTGCATAATGGAGGTACGATTTGAACAGAACCACTAGTGTGTAAAATAATTTACTGGAGCACAAGAAAAATTAAGCAAAATATTCTTGCGTCTCTGCCATTTAAGAAAATTTAGAAAAGAGTGGTGTATGATACATAAATCTGTTACTATACAGATGTTTCCTAGTCCCCACTCTATAGGGAGAGTGAGCGGAAGGAACATGTACAGAGATGTTTCCGTATCTCAGTAACAAGGCTTCTTATGGAGAAGGGGGTGAAAATTATGATACTGTGCAGCCAAGATTCATCTCAGAGCCAAGGAAAACGCGATCCCAGGACTCAATGGTTAGGAGGGTTAGAATCAATTCCAGAAAGTTTTCAAAACTGTATAAAAATAGTTTTTGACATAATTTGATTATGTTAATTTGGGCAGAACTCCTTTCCACCGTATGATAGTAAATCTTATTAAGTACTATTCTTTTATCCTATTACAACAAAACCAATAATTTTTTTCATCAAACTGCACCTCCAAATACAGCTGTAGAAACCATTACAAGTGAGAAAAATTTCTATTTAATGACTAGAAATTTCATCATAAATATTACAAAACTTCATATTAATATTCCTGGATAATATATACAGAAAAAAAGATGAATGGTATATATAAGTTAAGATATAACACCTATATTTGGTATGTGGTTTGGCATCCTAATAATTATTTCTGGCTCAAGAATTGAAAAAATTATTCAAAGTAATAACTCAAATGTAGAACATGTGTTTCCTTTTAATATCATTGTTGTAAATTGAATAGGGCTATTTACTAAATAGCACAAGACCTCTTAAAAATGTTGAAGGCAGAGGTAATCACTTTAAGGACCAAGGCGCACCTGAGTCAAACAGTGGTATTTTCAATCACCTCACGTACATGTAAAAGTCTGACATGAATAGAGAAGATGAAAGAACAAGTGATGAATTTGAATTATGGTGCTGGTAAAAAAATAATAACAAAAGCACTATGGACTGCCCAAAGCACAAATAAATGTATTTTGTACAGCCAGAATGCTCCTTAGAAGAAAAGAGGATGAGACTTGATAGCACGTATTTTGGACTGTTTTCAGTAGAGACTAGTCCCTGGAAAAGGGCATCATGCTGGTAAAGGGGAAACTCAGTGAAAAAGATAAACACACCCTGATCACATGAGACTGATAGGGTTGCTGCAGAATCCCATGGGATTTCATCTCGTTACACAGAGCGGTGCTATGAATCAGAACAGACCAGGGAGCACCTAACAATCATAGCAGCAATGTCTGAAGTACCTGAAAACTGTCTGCTGCATTTTCAGAAAAAAGAAACTAGTGTGCGCTTTCTTGTTGAAGTGAGATTTGAATATTTTGTTAGATGTATAAATGTCTTGTTTGACTATTTCATGTTTTTTTTTTCTTTTTCTTTACAATGGCATGTAGATTGTTGCAAAGGTTTTGTAGGGCAATAGAATCTCTAATCTGTTAGAGAATTGTTACTTATAAGAGTGTTCAGTTCAATTTTGGATTCCTCTTCCAATTCAGGTGCCAACTCTATTGCTATTTTTATTACCTGGGAGCAGTTCTCAATGTATCTGCTCACTTCAAGCATGTGTTAGCAGGTGATGGCTCCTGACTGCATCCTTACAGTCTAACCAAGGGCCTCTGGCAAATTCCCCAAATAAGGGGAGAGTACTCTTGCTGTAATAGAAATGGGGACTTTGAAAAATAGGAAAAAATATCTTTTTGTATATTCCTCCTTTTACCAATCTCATGAAGACCAATGTATGAAAAAGAAGAAATCAGAATGGCATAAGAGTAATTCGCCTGTTTCCTCAAGGTGAAAATGTGTAATTAATGTTGTCAAAACCACTTTTGGAGTGATGAGCTCTTTTGTTTTCTCTCAAATTAAAGTATTCTTTGGAGATTATATATTATGTGGGTGGTATTGTGAGCTAAAGACTTAAAATATTACTAGATATTCTTCAAAGAAGTGTGTTTTCACAGTTTGAATAAAGAATGATTATGTTTAATCATCTGAGGTCAAAGATACTTGAAGTCAAAGTTCATACACATTGTGTGGCATTAACTTCAATACATAGATATGAACACATTGTTCAAATTAAAGCAATATAGATGTTTTAACTCATCCAGAAAACAACATAAACAATTTCAAAGTATAAGGGATGATTGTATTTTATTATAATTAAGGATTAAAATTGTTAAAAGAAAGAAAATTCACAAAATATGGATGGTCAGTGCGCTGGTTGATCAGTGGCCAACCAGGTTCTGACTTCATTGACACATTTCATGGAAAGGGTGTTTAAATGAAGGATGGAATTGTAGATAATTCATTCCATGCTTTGAGGTTAACCACAAGCCTCTTAGAAATCACAAAACTTATTGCTGCTGCAGATGTGCTGGAACTGAAAGCAGAGATTGAAATCCTGAAAGCACTCTGCTTTTTTTTGGCTTGATTTTATTGCGAAGCATACTCTAATTCGGTGGTTAGAAAATCTCTCTCTCTCTCTCTCTCTCTCTCTCTCTCTCTCTCTCTCTCTCTCTCTATATATATATATATATATATATATATATATATATATATATATATACATAGAGATAGATAGATATAGATGTAATCTATAAAGAGGATACATAGATGGTAGGTAGATGATAGATACATAGATAGATAGATAGATAGATAGATAGATAGATAGATAGATAGATAGATCTTTATTGATGTTCCCGGAATATAAGTGAAATCATTTCAAAGCAGGGCATACTCGAAGCGTAAATGTGCCCTACATTTGTGCTATTTCTGGCAGATTGTTTTCATAAGGAAGTCATCCCAGGGTCTCTGTAGCATCGTGACTCCCACCTCCTAGTTCAGCTACCACGGAACCCTCATTATCACCTAAGTAGGGCAGGAAAACAATTTTCTAATTATTCTCTCACTCTCTGTATTCTCTGTATCCGTGGGAGAACATTCCTTCTTCTAAATCAGGGGGCAATCATAGTGGTGTTGTTAGTAGGTTGCACTTTTAGACCATAGGCCTGTGGCATACACAAAACAAACAAGCCACACAGCTGACTAAAAAAAAAACCAACACATATCCAAGTTACCTTCTCATTTCTGAGTATCAAATTTAAACTCTTGGGAAGAGCTAAAGAAAATACAGTGCATTTAAGCACATTAGAGACTACTGTATGCTGAGGTAGTGGAGCAGGTTCCAGGACTGAGTTTAGATTCCTAGGTATTGAGAGAAAGATGGGATCCGAGAAGGGAAACTAAATGGAAATCATTTGCTTTACCCCCAAGGTTTGCTTCTTCTCCACTACTACAACCCAACTCTGGATGTTTGATAATCCCAGCCTATCAGGACAAAAATGACTTTGATATACCTCAAGCTTCCAGTCCTAGATTCTTCTGGTGAGAAAACAAAGAGGACTCACTGTCAGCTTTAGGGACTCATAACCAAGAAAAGGAGGCATTGAAGGTTGCTTCCCTTAGGCCACTATGGTTAGGTGCTGATTAGCTTCTTTACACTAAATCATCCCTAGAACTTAGATAAAAAGTTGTAGAATTGGGAAATAATTCCATGATTACAATTTTGAACAACCTGGTAGGTTGGAATAGACACGACTTTAAAATTAGTTTCTTATTTCTATTTAAATGCTTGTGACCTGACATTGTAGTGTTATAATTCTATACATAATGTCAATAAAAGGAAGGATCAGAATAAGTGATTGATTTGAAAAAAATGCACCACAAAAGATGAACGGATTTTAAAATTTCGTTATTTATTTATCTATTTATTTTAAAAAGCATTGTATTGGGGGCTCGTGCAACTCTTATCACAATCCATACAAGATGAATGGATTTTTAAAAAGTAACAGATTACTTATAGGTGCATTTAGGGTAGAATGTTTATCAAATGCTCTCTTCACTAGCGAATAAATATGTACTTCTGTAAATCATCATTTTTGTGAGTTCCACAGGTGGATATAAATATAAAAATCAAACTGCATTTTATTTCCTTTTGAATATGAAAATACACCAAATACATTGTAGGTTATGCAACAACATTCTTAGCATGTACACCTTATTTTTTTATTATATAGCAGTGGATGGTTGTCAGATAGAGCGGCAGAACATGAGTTCATCAGGTCAGAAGGAACTCAACATTCAAATGAAGAAGAACTATTTTCTCAAAGTAATGTCAACCATGACAACAAAGTGGAGTAAAGCTTTTGGGACCTTCCTTTGCTGGTGAGGCCTGACTTCAAATGAGGAGAAACAGCTTCATGCACCTATTAATAATCAAACCTTAGTATCTCTGAAGTATGAATCTAGGAAAATTTGAAGACCGTATTGAAAGTGGGCACATAAAGTGTTATATCATAGCATTAGTGTGCTGACATGGAATGCCATTGGTGATTTTGAATACGGTATCATGTGAAATGATCTATTTTAAAAATTTGAGGACAGGCAACACATCCCTCCTAAGAAAGGACATTATCAACATTTATCTTGAAATGTAATGCCATCTGTTAAGATGATCTCTATAAGCATATGATGAAGTCCTGTTAAAACAACTACAGTTAAAGTTTACACACCAACCACTCAAGATAGTGATGAAGAAGCTGAAGAATGCAACCAAATTCTTCAGTTTGAAATTTATCAAATATCCAATCAAGATGCACTGGCAATCACCGGATTTGGATTGCAAAAGTAGGGCAGGGGTCAGGGGGTGGGGGGTGAGGGAGAAACAGAGACTGGAAAATATGTCCTCGGTGACATAGACTAAGCTGGAGACCACATGACAGAATTTTGCAAAACTAATGGCTGCTTGATTATGAATGTCTTATTTCAATAACTTAAAGAAGACTGTGTGCAAGGAATACACATGAATCAAATTTCTTACACCTATGGGAAGAAACCATGGAGAAGCTCAATGTCAAGAGTCAAAACCAGGCCAGGGTTTGACTATAGAACAGACCATTCATTGAAATTGAAGTTGAAGAATATTGAAATAAGTTCATAATAGCTAAAATCTGACCTTAAGTATATCCCACCTGAATTTCAGAACATCTCAAAAATAGACTTGAATCATTGAGCACTATTGACTGAAGACCAGACAAGCTATGAGATGGGATCAAAACCATCATATATGAAGAAAGCAAATGGCCATTAAAAAGACAGGTAGGAAATAAAAGTTCAAAGTGTATGTCAGAAGAGACTCTAAAACTTGTTTTGGATTTAGTTAAATAAATAGAAGAAACAGAAAATTTCAAAAGAGAGGTCGCAAAAACAATACAAAGTATTTATAATGAAATGTGCAAGCACCTGGAGTTAGAAAACCAAAAAGAAATAAAATGGAAACAAAATTCTAGACTGGAAATATTATATTCAAAGATTGCACAGGAAAAATATTGAAAAGACCTAAATAAGAGAAATAATACACAGAGTCCTGTCAAAAAAGAATAGTTGAACATTTAACCATTTCAAGTGTTAGCTTAAGATCCAGAGCCAATGGTACTGAAGGAATAAGTTCAATCAGTACTATCTGGATTAGTGAAAAGAAAGGCACTTGTAATTGATGGAATACCATTTGAAATGTTTCGACAAGCCTTTGAAGAACTGGAAGCATTTGCTTATCTATGCCAAGAAATTTGGCCAACCAATTGACAGAGATCCAAATTGGGATTAAAAAAAAGATACCCTGGAAAATGCAGAATCTGTGCATAAATATTAATGATAATGTTAGATAGTTCCCGAAAACCAAACAAGAAAAAACATGCTCAACATATCTAAAGCTGAAAGAACTCAAGAAAAACTTAAGCCTCAAGTTCAATATTGAAAGACTCCATGAGCAAATACTGAATGATGCAGGAAGCATCAAGAGAATGTGGGAAATATAGAGTCACTGTAGCCCAAAATAATTCTTTGACATTCCACCATTTCAGGAGGAAACATATGAACTGAAGCTGAAGGAAAACTTCAAGCTGTCCTGAAGCATTAAACAAAAACAAGACTCCAGGGATTAATGGAAAGTTAATTGCACTCACTCTGTGTCAGGAAATTTAAAGGTAACTACTTGGTCAGCTTGCTGGACTCTTCCATTTTCATTCTTAGTCCAAAGAAAGGAAACTGAACAAATGCTCAAACTGTAGAACAATATCGTGGATATTACATGCAAGTAAAATGTTGCTTAACATCTTCCAACAATGGCTGCAGCAGTATACTGACAGGGAGCTATCAGAGGGTCAGGCCAGATTCAGGAGAAGACATTGGAAAAAGGGATATTATTGCTGGTGTCGGGTGAATCTTGCCTGAAAGCAAGAGTTCCAGCGGGATGGTTACTTTGGTTTTATTAACTGAGAAAAGGCATTGGACTGTTGGATTGTGACAGACTTTGGATAACTTTGAGAAGAAGGAGAATTCTAGGAAACTTCTTGCTCTCATTCGGAAATTGTACATGATTCAGGAGACAGTTATGCAAACAGAACAAGGGGGATAGTGCATTGATAAAAATCAGGAAAGGTGTGTTTCAGGGTTGTATCCTCTCATCATACTTATTCAATCTGTATTGAGCAAGTCATCAGAGAAGCTGGATCATATGAAGAAGAATGTGCAATTTGGATTGAAGGAAGGCTTATTAACAGCCTGTGAGATGGACATGCAACAACCGTGCTTGCTGAAAGTTAGTAACATGTGAAGCAGTTGCTTACGAAGATCCAAGACTGCAGCCTTCAGTGTACAACTCAATGTGAAGAAGACCACAATTCTCACTTCACCAAGAGGCAACATCTTGAAAAATGGGCAGGAAAAAAAAAAGTTAGAGTTATCAAGGACTTTGTCTTGCTTAGATCCACAATCAATGCTCATGGGAAGTAGCAGTCAAGATAATAAACGACTTGTTGTTTTAGGTTGAGCTGCTGCACAATACTCTTTGAAGCAGGCGTCCTCAAACTATGGCCCGCAGGCCAAATGTGGCCACTGAGGACATTTTATCAGGCCCGCTGGGTGTTTTGCCCCGTTTTTTTTTTAACGTCAAAATGAGATATGTGCAGTGTGCATAGGAACTTGTTCAGAGTTTTTTTTTTTAAACTATAGTCTGGTCTTCCAATGGGTTTGAGGGACAGTGAACTGGCCCCCTGTTTAAACTATTTGAGGCCTTGGAGCATTGAAAAGCAAGAATATTTTTTGTTGACTAAGGTATGCCTGACCCAAGCAATAATGCTTTCAATTGCTTCATACACATGTGTAGTTGAACTTCAGATAAGACCAAAGAAGAATCAAAGCATTTGAATTATTCTGCTGGAGGAGAGTAGTAATTAAAGAAACAACCACTCTGTCTTGGAAGAAGTACAACCAGAATTCTCAAAGGCAAGAATAGCTGGACTTCGTCTTACATACTTTGGCATGTTGTCATGAGAGAGCATTCCCTGGATAAGGACTCATGTTGGGAAAGGTAGTGAAAAAGAGAAAGCCCTTAGGGAGATGGATTCACATAGTGTCTGAAACAACGGTCTCAAGCATAGGAGCAATTGTGAGGATGGAGCCGGCTGAGCAATGTGAACACACAGGGATCCCTTCTGCTTGTGCATAGAGTTACTATTGGTAGAACGGACGCAGTGACACCTAAAAACGACACCATAATTAGCATCCCATGTAAGTTAAATTTTCCTCAAGATAAGTTGACACGATGGCCACAGTATGTAAACAGGGAACTGACAGAAATTTAAACTGGATTCAAAAGAGGGCATGGAAAAAAGATATCATTGCTGACATCGTATGGATTATCACTGAACAAAGAGAACACCCATAAAATCTTTATTTCTGTTTTATTGACTACACAGAAGAAATGGACCATGTGGATAATAACCAACTATAGATTACATTTGTGATGTTTTAATTAATGTTCTCTATTTTGCCTCTCTGGGATCAAATATTCATTGCAACAGCTACACAGAATTCAAAGACAAAATTCTGGATTAAAGAGCTTATTAAGGATGGTAACAAGTTGTAATGTCAGTGAGAAATGCTCCGGGTAGCTGTTTCCCAGAGCATGTCACAATATTCTCTCAGGTCTGCTAATAAATACCCTCCACAGGAAAATACTACTCCACTGAATGCCTCATCCAAAGGCTTCAGCTCAAATTCTGTGGGTCACCAAACCCAATTCACTGAGCCACTCACTCCAGTCAGCCTCACCCCAAAGGCACTGAACTAAATTTCTATGGGTTAACAGGTCCAACTTCCCCAGTTAAGTGCCCAGACATGCCTTATTTTGCAAGCCAGTTTTCTGTACATAGACACTCAGCTTTCCTTGTGCCAGGGCTTAGGAAGTCCACCACTCTGTTCCACACTCTGGCTCCTGGCTTTGATTCTGCTCCTGTGATGTTATAACTGTCTTCTGGATCCAAGAGGTTAGCTGCTCAGGAATCTTGGGTTCAGAGGACATGCTTCACTCATGGTTCTGATTGGTAATAAGAGATCTCTTCCTGCTTTTCAGAGGGCAGCAGAATGACATTCTAAGGAATTCTGTTCCCAGTTACTTACAGGCGAATCCTATCGGTATTTTAACCCACCTTCTAACCAGACCAAACCAGTCCAGGTGTACTTCTTCCAAGGCACATTTATTTGTCCTTTAGGCAGTCCATGGTACTTCCAATATTCTTAGCCAGAACCATAATTCAAATACATTCATTTTTTTCCAATTTTCCTTATTCAATGTCCAACTCACAGGCATATGAAGTAATTGAAAATACCATGGCTTAGGTCAACTGCTCTGTTCTACTCAAAGAAACATCCTGGCATTTCAACAATTTATAAAGCTCTTGTGCAGCAGATTTATTCCATGTAATGTATCATTTGATCTCTTGACTGCTGCTTCTATAAGAGTTGATTGTGGCTATAAGTAAGACAAAATCCTTGATAAATTCAATCTTTTCTCAATTAGTTGTGATGTTACCTATTACTCCACAAGTTTTGTTGGTTTGTTTTTATTACATCGAGTAAATCCAAACCAATGGCTACAATCATTGATTTCATCTGTACATTCTTCAAGCTCTTCTTACTTTCATTAAGCAAGGTTGTGTCATCTTCATATTGCAGATTGTTAATTAGCCTTCCTCCAAACTTGATGCCACATTCTGCTTCAAATAATCCAGCTTCTCTGATGATTTTCTCAGTACACAGATTGAATAAGCATCATGAATGGACACAACCCTGAGACAGAACTATTCTGATTTTAAGCCAGGCAGCATTCCTAGCTCTATTTGACTCTTGCTCCACATACAGATTCCATGTAAGCACAGGGAAGAATTTTGGAATTCCCACTCTTCTCAAGGCTGTCCTTAGTTTGTTATTGTCAGTGTAGCTGAATGGTTTAGCATAGTCAATACAACACAAGTAAATATCTTTCCAATATTATTTTTCTTTCAGGAAAGATTCATCTGGCATCCATAATTATATCCATTGTCCCATGTCCTCTTTTGAATCTGGCCTGAACTTCAGCAGCTACCTGCCATTGTATGGTTGCAACCATTGTTGGATGATATTCAGCAAAATTATACTTGCATGTGATGATACTGTTCTACAGTTTGAGCATTCTGTTGAATCACCTCTCTTTGGAATGTGTACAAATATGGATCCCTTCCAGTCAGTTGACCAAGTAAACATCTTCGAATTTCCTAACATTCATGAGTACTTCCGGTGGTTCATCAACCTGTTGATTACATTAGATGCATATGAAAATTGACAATGAATAAGAAATATCACAGAGGAATTGATACATTTTAACTATAGTAAAGGCAAAAAACTATTGAAAGCACACTGGACGGCTAGAAAAGTAAACAAATCTGTCTCAGTGGGAGTACAGCCAGATTCTCCTTAGGAGGCACGTGTTCAGATTTTGTCTATCATATTTTAGACAAGCTATCAGAAGAGATCATTCCTGGGAAAAGGACATCAAGCTTAGTAAAGTGAAGGGTCAGTGAAAAAAGCAAGAACCTTGATGAAATAGATTGACATGTTGACAGCAACACTAGACTCAAACGTAACAAGAATTATGGGGATGGCAGAGGATTGAGTACAGTTTTGTCCTCATCATTTACTCTGGCTATGTAAAATAGAACCATTTTAGCAAAGCTTAGGGAAAGGGAAATAACTCTGTGCTACTTTTTAACCTTTTAAAATTTTAATATTATTTCAAAATAAAATGTTTAAATTAAAATAATTAAGACATTATAACTGTGTTGTTGTTCAAATGTAATAATAATTAAATAAAAGTTTATTGAAAAATAAATTTTTTTGATTTGCTTAATGAATAGATGAAAATGTTATCAAATAGATAGCCTTGCCAATAAATAATGTTAGTAGTTCCTAAAATGTATTTATTAAGTTTTATTACAAACTTTAATATTTTTGCAAATATATTCATTTCCCACATATTATCAAAATTCTAAACTAATAATATATCTGTGTTATATATTTAGTATATCCCTTACTTCCAGGTACATTTAAAATATATGATATTCTTTTTATGAATCTTTTTCAAGAGAAATCATTTAAATAATTTAAACCCATAACATAATTTTCAAAACATCATCCAAAATTAAATCGAGTACAACTAATACTTCACTTCCTTTAATGCCCTTCAAATGTAAAGTAAAATTACACCCAAACTTTCCCTTAAAGTTAACTTAGCCCATGATAACTTCATTTCATTGTAAATATTTGCAACAATAGAATTATATGCATAATAAAAATTAATCCATTTGTAGTTGAGAAGTATTCACTCAAGAGTTTCCCACAGAAAGATATAAGAAAGGAGCCACAAGTTAACTGATTTTTTAAGTATTAAAAATATTATTTAACTAGCAAAACTTTTAAATTCCTTAATATGTGTATTTCAGCAGAGAAATACAGAATATAATCTTTCCCAAATACATTGGATTTTTCAGACAGAACTTAATATGGGCATAAATTCAAAGAAATAAGCTTAGTTAAAACTAATGCAAGCAATGGTTAGCTAAAAGAGCACTTCTAATACAGAATAGATATAAAAAGATTTGTATCTGTAGAAGATGAGTCATCTGCTCAAAAACATAAATATGCTGTGATAGGTAGGTTTATTGATTTATTGTGCTAACGTGGCAAATAGGAACATGTGGGATTAATAAGGTCTCAGTATGATTGGAGTACAAAGAGATAAATGGCTCGGCAAGCCCCGCCTGTCTCTCTTTCACTCTGGTGATCAGACCAGTGTGCGGCTGCCTTAGCTAGTTCTTTGCCTCAACTTGCAAGCTACACTTCCTGTGGGACACCCAACTCATGAACCATATCCCTAGAGCTTGAAGTTCCTTTGAGACCTGCTTCTCCATGCTGCAGGTGTATACATCAGGTAAGCTGGGGACTGTTGGATTCTGTCATCTGTCTGACTATTGGTGACCTGCCCTGCTTTTTGCTGCCTGTTCCTGAATTGCTCTACAGAAGATTCAGCTCTCTGCTCTCTTGACCTTGGACTCAGTATCCCTCATGAGTTGAATAAGTTCCAGTATATTAACTGTTCCATCAAGTGAGTTGAATTGAGCTCTCTGTACTGCTGTGTGGATGAATCCACTGTGATATTCATTCATGCTATATAGATCTATCATTCTATCTATCTATCATCTATCTAAAATCATAAATGACCTGGTTTTGTTTCTCTAGGGAGCCCTGTCTAACACAAATGGTACCAGGAGTGGTTCTAGAGAAACAAACCATACATATGGGTTTCTCAAATTGGCTCTCCAGCCTGATTAAGCTTAACAGTAGTGATAATGGTGTCTATACCCCTAAAGGCACGGATATATGCTACTCTTACTAGAGTGGGTGGTGTTAATCCATGACGTGAAATAGCAAAGCTAATATCCACAGTGTCGCCACCAATAGATAAAGTGCTGGTGAAAGGAGACGCTCTGGTGATCATGTGTTTGATATTTTCCAGATTTGTCAGGATGACTGGTTGGCTGGTCCTTACAATAGAAAATGTGATCAAGGTTAGGGATAATCTCAGAACCTCTGAAGCATGTCTCAACCTAAAATGTTCTGCTTATGCTACGAAGGAGAGCCTTCTCTTCTCTCGTAACAGAGCTTACAATGACACAAACCAAATACAGAGTCACATCATACAAGTAGCTGAATTACAGCATCAGCTGAGTTTCATGTCTAGAACAGTGTCTGATATTAAAGTAAAGGCATTGATAAGAAATAATTGGGACCCTGAAACATGGGATTGTAACATATGGGCTGATTATCCTAAAGAGGAGGATATTGAGCCCCTAGAGTCAAGTGAGCCAGCCTAATCAATAGATCCACCCCTCATGTAATTAGAATTAAGTCACAGAAAGTTAAATCTAGACCTGTAACGAGAATTAAGTCACATAAAGTTCCTAAAGGTGAGGTTCAGATGACGACTCAGGAAGAAGTGAGCTATATTCATAAAGATCTGCTCCAGTTTTCTAATACACACAGCAGAAGCCTGGGGAATATCCCTGGGAATGGTTACTAAGGGTGTGGGATACTTGTTCAAGGAATGTAACATTAGACCAGTCTGAGTTTCTTAATATGGGGCCCCTATGCACAGAATCTTCCTTCAATGTCTCAGCAAGAGAGGTTAAAAGAGGATCTAATTGCTTATTTGGTTCGTTCACTAAAGCATGAACTGCCAGATGGCCAAGTTTAGATCAACTTCAGGTACCTGACCTACCTTGGTACATTGTGGAAGAAGGCATCCAAAAGCTAAGGGAAATTTCTATGTTAGAATAGATCTATCAGCAAGGGTAAGGTTGCTTAGAGAAGAGGTATACTCTAGCCCAGGTGGCGATGAAGCATGGTAGTAGGGCAGGAGGAAAGTCAAGGGAGATGGAGGAAAGAGCTAGGAGTCAAAGGGCATTCATGGAGGTCTAGACAAAGACATGTACATGCAAATATATATAGGAGGATGGGGAAATAGATCTATGTGTCTATATTTATAGGTCAAGTATTAAGGTGGCAGAAGGACCTTGGGCCTCTACTCAAACACTCCCTCAATGCATGAATACCTTCTTTTATTAAATTGGAACTCTATGATGCTCACTCTCCCGACACAACGGCTGGAGCCAAAGTGGGTGAACAAGTAAATGTGGTGAAGAAAGCTGATGGTGCCCGGCTATCAAAAGAGATAGTGACTGGGGTCTTAAAGGCTTGAAGATAAACAAGCGGCCATCTAGCTCAGAAGCAACAAAGTCCACATGGAAGAACATACCAGCCTGTGTGATCGAGTGGTCCCAAAGGGAGCAGTTACCAGGCATCAAAGAACAAAACATCATATCATTGACTGCACACCTCCATGATAGGATCACTGAAGACAAATGGGTGCATAAGCAAATGTGGTGAAGAAAGCTGATGGTGCCCGGCTATCAAAAGAGATAGTGTCTGGGGTCTTAAAGGCTTGAAGGTGAACAAGCAGCCATCAAGCTCAGACGCAAAAAAGCCCACATGGAAGAAGCACACCGGCCAGTGAGATCACGAGGTGCCAAGGGACCAGGTATAAGGCATCATGCAAAAAAAAAAAGATATAAGTGTGTGTATGTATGTGTATATGTATATGTATATGTATATATGTATATGTATATGTATATATGTGTGTATATATATATATATATATATATATATATATATATATATATATATATATACCATATTAAATGAAGGGGGAAGTGCAAAGTGGAGACACAAGGCCCAAGTGTTGGCCAATGGAGATCCCCTCATAGAGGAGTTTAGGAGAGGAGATGGGTTAATTAGGGTGCGAGGTAGTATCGATGAAGAGCACAGCTTTCCCCCAGACCCTGGATGCTTCCTCCCCCCAACTACCATGATCCGAATTCTACCTTGCAGGGCTGGATAGGGCAGAGGCTGTACACTGGTACATATGAGGGCTGGAGACACAGGGAATCCAGGGTGGATGATACCTTCAGAACCAAGGGTGTGAGGGACGATGCTGGGAGAGTGGAGGGTGAGTGGGTTGGAAAGGGGGAACTGATTACAAGGATCCACATGTGACCTCTTCCCTGGGAGAGGGACAGCAGAGAAGGGGGGAAGGGAGACTCTGGATAGGGCAAGATATGACAAAATAACGATGTATAAATTACCAAGGGCACATGAGGGAGGGGGGAAAGGGGAGGGAGGGGAAAAAAAAGAGGACCTGATGCAAGGGGCTTAAGTGGAGAGCAAATGCCTTGAGAATGATTGGGGCAGGGAATGTATGGATGTGCTTTATACAATTGATGTATGTATATGTATGGATGGTGATAAGAGTTGTATGAGTCCCTTATAAAATGTAAAAAAAGAAAAGAGGAGAAAAAAATGATTAGGGCAAAGACTGTACAGATGTGCTTTATACAATTGATGTATGTATATGTATGAACTGTGATAAGAATTGTATGAGCCCCTAATAAATTGTGAAAAAAAAGAATAGATCTATCAGAATAATCCAATAGACCAAAAAGAGTGCCCTGAGGATATACCCTTCACCACAACCATAACTAACAATTTTGTGAAGTGGACCCCAGCATCTCTGAAGACTCCTGTGATTGCTATTTTATGTTCACCAGGATTAACTGTGGGCACTGCCCTAAGCGAACTCCGACATTTGCCTATAATGGGACAGATTGACCCTGTGGTGGTAGAGGACAGGTTTCAGCACTGAAGCAATGGAGAAAGGGTGAACAAGGTTATCATAATGGACAGCAAGGTTTCCATAGTAATCAAAGCAATCTGTCTCATGTGGACTTATGGCATTGGCTACTTAGCCACGGTGTCCCTAGGAGTAAACTACAAGGGAAACCTACTAACTATTTGTGTGATGTATACAGGTAGAAGAATGCTATGTCAGGTGAGCAGCAGAATAGATATTTGCAACCACTCAATCAATTCCCAGACCTGAGCCAGTTTACAGACCTACACCCATTGAATGAGGGGAAAGCCAGGCCCCTTCGAAGAAGGACCTTGCTACATCACCGAAGGTCTATGCTGTTAGTCTTTCCTCTAGCCTTCCTCAAAGCGACCTGTGGCCTTTCACAAGAGTGACTGTTCATTGGGGGAAAGGACATAATCTAACTTTAGAGGGATTACTGGACACTGGCTCTGAACTGACACTAATTCTAGGAGATCCAAAGTGCTTCGAAGGTCTGCCAATCAGAGTGGAGGCATATGGAGGTCAACTTATCGGTGGAATTTTAGCTCAAGTATGCCTCACTGTGGGCCCAGTGGGCCCCCGGACCCATCCTGTTGTTATTTCCCCATTTCCAGAATATATAATTGGAATAGACATATTTAGTAACTGGCAGAGCACCCATATTGGATCCCTGAAATGTGGGAAAAGGGCTATGATGCTAGGAAATGCCAAGAGGATACCATTAGAATTGCCATTGCCTAGGAAAACAGTAAATCAAAAGCAGTAACGCATTCCTGGAGGAATTGCAAAGATCAGTGCCACCATCAAAGACTTGAAGGACGCAGGGGTGGTGATTCCTACTACATCCCCATTTAACTCACCTATTTGGTCTGTAAAAAAAAAAAAGATAGATCCTCGAGAATGATAGTGGATTATAGTAAACTTAACCAGGTGACTCCAATTGCAGTTTCATTTCCAGATATGATTTCATTGCTTGAGCAAATTAATACTTCTGCTGGAACTTGGAATGCAGCTATTGATCTGGCCAATGCATTCTCAATACCAGTCTGAAAGGACCACCAAAAGCAGTTTGCCTTCAACTGGCAGGGAAAACAATACACTTTCACAATTCTCCTCCAGGGGTAAAGCAACTCTTCTGCCCTGTGCCATAATTTTGTCTTTTCAGCAAAATGTCCCACAGCTCCATTACTTTGATGACATTATGCTGATTGGACCCACTAAGAAGGATGTATCAAAGACTCTGGATTCATTGGTACAACACCTGCATACAAGAGGTTGGGACATCAACCCAACAAAGATTCAGGCACCCTTCACCTCAGTAAAATTTCTAGTGGTCCACCAGTGTGGCGCATGTTGAGATATTCCTCCTAAAGTGAATAATAAACTATTGCATCTGGCCCCACGACAACTGAACAGGAGGCACAATGCCTAGTGGGCCTCTTCGGATTTTGGAGGTAACATATCCCTCACTTCGGTGTTCTACTTCAGCCTCTTTATCAGGTGACATGAAAGGCATCCACTTTTGAGTGGGGCCCCGAACAAGAAAAGGCTCTTCAACAGGTTCAGGCTGCCATGCAAGCTCCTTTGCCATTGGGACCATATGATCCAGCTGACCAAATTGTGCTAGAGGTGTCAGTTGTAGATAGAGATACAATGTGGGGTCTTTGGTAGATCCCTATTGGTGAATTACAGCATAGACCGTTGGGATTTTTTAGTGACGTACTGATATCCTCTGTAGATAACTACTCCCCGTTTGAAAATCAGCTGTTGGCCTATTATTTGGCCTTGGTGGAGACTGAATGCCTCACCATGGGCCACCAAGTCACCATGAGGACTGAGATTCCCATCATGAACTGGGTTTTATCTAAGCCACAGAATCATAAAGTTGGACATGCACGGCAACACTCAATTGATAAATGGAAGTGATATATATGAAATGGGACTAGAGTGGGCCCTGAAGGGACAAGTAAGCTGCTTGAAGTAGTGATCCAAATGCCCACAGTCTCCACTCCTGTCACAGTACATTCCTTCTCCCAGTCTGCACTATGGCCCCCTGGGGAGTTCCTTGTGATGATTTAACTGAAGAACAGAAAATTCATGCTTGATTTACAGATGGCGCTGCACAATATTCAGGTGTCACTCATAAGTGGAGAGCGGCAGCACTACAGTCCCTTACTGGGATTTTCTTAAGGACAATGGTGAAGGGAAATCCTTCCAATGGGCAGAACTCTGAGCAGTGCACGTGGCCATTCAGATTGCCTACAAGGAAAAAATGGTCAAATGTGAGACTGTATCCTGTTTCATGAGCTGTGGGCAATGGCTTGGCTGGCTTGTCAGGGAATTGGAAAGAATATGATTGGAAAATTGGTGACAAGGAGGTGTGGGGAGGAGGTATGTGGATAGTCCTCTCTGAATAGGCCAAGAAAGTAAAGATAATTTCGTCTCATGTCAACACTCACCAAAGGGTTACCTCTGAAGAGGAGGACTTTAACAATCAAATGGATGAGATGCACTGTGGAGACTGGACCTCCTCTTTCCTCTGCCACTCCTGCCAATGGGCACATGAACAAAGTGGACATGGTGGCAGCAATGGAGGTTATGCATGGGCACAGCAACATGAACTTCCACTCACCAAGGCTGACTTGGACACTGCCACTGCTGAGTGTCCCATTTGCCAGCAGCAGAAACCAACATTAAGTCCAATATATGGGACAATTCCTCGGGGAGATCAACCAGCAACTTGGTGGCAGGTTGATTACATAGGCCCCCTTCCATCATGGAGGGGACAGCGTTTTGTTCTCACTGGAATAGACACCTATTATGGATATGGATTTGCCTTCCCTGCACGCGATGCTTCTGCCAAAACTACTATTCGTGGACTTACAGAATGCCTCATCCACCGGCATGGCATCCCACATAGCACTGCTTCAGGTCAAGGAACTCACTTCACAGCAAGTGCAGTGCGGCAATGGGCCCATTCCCATGGAATCCACTGGTCATATCACGTTTCTCATCATCCTGAGGTAACTGGATTGATAGAATGATGGAATGGGCCCTAAAGGCACAATTACAGTACCTCCTAGGTAGCAACAACTTGTGAGGCTGGGGCAATGTTCTCCAGGAGGCTGTAGATATTCTAAACCAGTGGCCACTATATGGTGCTGTGTCTCCAATAGCCAGGATCCATGGTTCCAGGAAGCAAGGGGTGGAAGCTGGAGTGGCACCACTCGCTATTACTCCTAGTGATCCACTTACAGCATTATTTCTTCCTGTTCCAGTGACCCTGTGTTCCTCAGGCCTGGAGGTCCTGGTCCAGAAGGAAGGAACTATCCACCCTGGAAACACAGCACAGATTCCACTGAACTGTTAGCTGAGAATGCCCCTGACCACTTTGGACTTCTCATGCTTTGGATCAACAGGTCAGGAAGGGTGTCACTGCACTGATTGGTGTGATTGATTGTGATTACCAAAGTAAAATTGGACTGGTGTTACACAATGGAGGTAAAGAAGAATATGTCTGGAATCCAGGAGATCCCTTAGGATGACTATTAGTGCTACCATGCCCTGTGATTAAAGTAAATGATAAACTACAGCAACGCAATCCTGACAGGATGGTCTAATGACCCAGACCCCTCAGGAATGAAAGTCTTTGTCACCCCTCCAGGCGAAGAACCAAGACCAGCTGAAGTGATGGCTGAGGGTAATGGTAAAAAGTAAAAGGTAGTTCTACAGACCAGTTAGGACCATGTGATCAATTGCAAAAGTGAGGTTAGTGATTGTCAGCTTATCTTCTTTATATGTGCTTATTGAGTATCTTTGCTTTGTAGCAGATACAATTAGATTCACTGAGCTTTCCTTTATATGCATGATAGATATTTGATGTTGTGTATGTGTGATTTCATTAATGTCTGGAAATTATATGTGGTTAAAGAATTGTGTACAGGTGGCAAGTTGGCAAGGGGTAGACTGCGATAGGTAGGTTTGCCAACTTGGCCAATAGGAACCTGTGGAATTAATAAGGTTGCAGTTTGATTGGAGAACAAAGAAATAAATAGCTCAGCAAGCTCCACCTATCTCTCTCTTGCTCTCTGGTGATAGGACCAGCATGCACTTGTCTTAGCTAGTCCTCTGCCTTAACGTATGAGCTACACTATCCATGGCTACTTCTAGTATATGGCTTCACCCAACCCATGGAACGTTTCACTAGAGCTTGAGGAGCTTTCAGGACATGCTTCATCACGCTGCTGGTGTATACATCTCTTGAGCTTTGAACTGTTAGATCCCGTCGTTTGCCTCACTATTGGTGACCTGCCCTGCTATTTGCTGCCTGTGGCCAAACAGCTTGTACTGCCGTACAGAAGACTCAGCTTTCTGCTCCCTTGACCTTGGACCCAGCAGCCCTTGTGAGTTGAAGCACTTCTAGTATATTAACTGTTCTATGGAAGTGAGTTGAATTGAGCCCTTTGTACTGCTGTGTGGACTAATTAGCTGTTATATTCCTTCGTGCTGTATATATATATATATATATATATAATCATAAGTGTCCTGATTTTTTTCTCTAGAGAACCCTGTCTACAACATATGCATAATAAAGATTTTAGTTTATACACAAAACTTTTTGCTCCTCTTGGTCACATCTGGGTTTGTTTGGTGAATTCCAGTAACAGGCCACAAGAAGTTCATTTGCACTGAGTTGAAAACCTTTGTATAAATATATTCATGTTTTAGCCAAGTCTAGAAAATTGTCAGTATGGCAAAAAGGAAGGTGAGGAATGTAATCAGAAAAAAGTATAACAACAAAATAAGAAGTTTGATATGGCAAGGAGAGCTGCAGTCACTATAAACCAATCATAGTTGAATCATTTTCCAAGTGTAACAGCCCGGAGCTGGCCAGAGTCTTAGGTGATGCATGACGAAAATGTGAGCGAATAGACTGGTTGCTGCCAATGCTTAGATATCAACGGGAGACACCGATAAAATAAAATCAGAAAGATGCATTTCACTAAACTAAGTAAAGCATGGGCATACTCTAACCTATCCTCCCAACTGTCCTTCTGGGAATCTTTGACCTCCAGTCATTTTACCCCATGGAAAATGCCAGCAAGCAGAGTGGCCACCGCACTTTCCTTGCTCTTCTGGGTGGGGCACTGGCAAAGATGACCGGCCAGGCAGCACTGGTGGCAGCTGGAGGGAACTTGACCATGAGCACAGGTGGCATATCACCTGGACCGATCCCGTAGCACATAAAGGTTAATGAGACTGAGGTATTTTGAGTTGTATGTATTTTCTGAAACTGCTTTGAAATTTAACATGGGGCTAGGGAGACGCACAAAGGAAGACCTAAAAATCATGTTCTTTTATGTAGATCCATAGAGGCTGGGTACGGCTGTCTATCTTTGGGCACCAGGCATATTTGGCTTGCTTGGTGTTGGATTATGATAGTTAGCTACACAGCTACCATTAAAGGGCCTCTGACTTATGCAAACCTTAGGTACATTAGAAAACAATGTTGACTAGTCCTGCATTAGTCCCACTACTGCTGACATGTTTGAATAGATCTCCGTGACTATTGTGCCAACCAACTTCACAAAGAGGTTTCCTGGTCCTGGCTGGATCTACACTTCACCAAGCATAAGGACCTTTTCCAGCAATTGATCCATTCTGGTCCTGGTTTCAAAGGAAATGAGTCACACAATGTTATGTGGTGAACCACAGGAACATTTTTATTGACTAACTTTTGGAAGAAGCTCACCAGGAATTTTCCCTAGTCTACCTTCATCTGGAAGCGCTGCTAAAAAAAAAAAAAGTCTACCGCAAGTAAGTCTGATAGTCTTTGAAAGCCTGGTGGCATAGCTTCCTTAGCAACACACAAACTAATACAGTACAGCAACTGACAGACAGGGGGTGGGTCTGCCCTGGAGAGCTTTGAGTAATTATGTAAAATCCAAACAAATCATCCAAATAAACTATATAGAAAACGTGTACAGAGGAAACCTCTATAGTTAGAGAAAAAAAAAGAATAATTAAGTTTTGGAAAGTATACTTTCTAATACGGTGCCACAACATTATTATGCTACCCATAGTGAATTACCCAAAGTTCACTTATGTCTTTACTGTGGGTGCATGTGTGTAAAAAGATGGCTTCACATATTTCTTTTCTCTTTTTATTCTCTTCAGTTATATTTTATCTCATTATTTAACTTTTCTATGCCTTTTGTTTGTAGGTTTCTTTATAGATATCTACATATATATTCGTTATTAGAAATTGTAACTCCACTGTCACATTTATAGAGATACATGAGACATAATACTTTTAATCAGCTCAAATGGTTACCTTTTATAACATTTTTCATTTATCTAAATATGTTCCTGGAAAGCCTAGATACCTTTTCTCTTCGATTGGTTCCATATATATGCATTTCACAATGCACCCATATTTTGTAACACATATTCTTTCTAAATTTATCTTTTCTTATATAAATATGTGTATATCATATATGTGCACATTAGAAGCAAGGATGGTGAGACTTTGCTCACATACTTTGGGCATGTTCTCCTGGGAGACCAGTCTTTGAAAAGGACATCATGCTTGGTAAGGTAGAAAGGGGAAGATCCTCAGCAGGAAGGTTTGACACAGTGATTGCAACAATGAGCTCAAGCATAACAACAATTGTGATGAAGGTGAAAACAACAACAGTAGCACACACGCATGCACAACACATATATAAGTACACACACACACACACACACACACGGAGGCTTCAAAAAGTTCATGGAAATATTTGAATACCTTTAATTCTATTTTTCCATGTACTTTTAGAAGCAAATAGTACAAAAATGTACATTAGTTTCCTCTCTCTCTCTCTCTCTCTCTCTCTCTCTCTCTCTCTCTCTCTCTCTCTCTCTCTCTCTCTCTCTGTGTGTGTGTGCATGTAAAGAATATATATGCAAAAATATTCTTTTTCTTTTCTACTTTGCTCAGTTTGTGCTAGGAACATTCTCAAGGCTAGGATTTAATGAATTTTCCTGACATTCATGTTTTATCCGACTCTAATCCAAACAAAGCCTTATTAATTTTGCCACTGAATAGGAAATGTTCCCAGCGCAAAAATACTCAGTTTTTTTGGTCTATTAATAGGGTGCTATTAAAAATCTTTTCATATTAAACATCCTTTTTGATAATTAAACTTCCATGCTAGAAAATTTTCTTTCATATATAAGTTTTCTTTGCCCATAAGAAGCAAAAGACAGCTTTGAACGTGGTCAAACATTGTAAATGACCTTTTCACTGCGAGAGGATTTCCATCTAATCCTAGAGTTCGCTTATGCCTGGGAGAATATTTATCAAGGGTTTCACAGAAGATGGATGGGAAAAAAAAACAAAAATCAAAAACCTTGAGATGGTTGGTCCCAAATCTGAGTCCTAAAAGCAACGAAGATTTGGAAAGAGTTGTAGAGGAAGTACTTGAACTCATAGAATGCCACTGAAACCCAGATTGCATGAAGCACATGAAAAACTTGGCTTATACATGCGTATATGTGGTCCTCCGAGAGGAACGCATCAGGACCTTCCCTCACCTTCTCCCCATAGAGCCAGGCAGGAGAAGGTCTTCTTATGGGAGTTAGATGCCGTGGCTAGAAAAGCCACATGAAATAATCCACTGCTCCTGCAGACTCACGCACAAACGAACAGGAAAGGGAAGCAGCATCAAAACCAAAGTAGAGATCTTATTATACACAGGTCGGAAAATTCTATCCTCTCCCAACATTTATTCAAACTTCCCACATCAAATGCTCAGCGTACAAATTTAATAAATGTATTGAAAAGCAATACTCCTAAGAGACACCTTTCTTGATTTTAATACCGTGCAGTGTTTATTTTTTTGTTTCAATTATTGCCCCTTGGTCCATGTACAGGTTCCATAAGAGGTTAGTGAAGTGTTCCAGAATTCCAATTCTTCTCGATGTGATTGATAGGTTGTTATGATCCACACGGTGGGATGCAGTTGCATAGTCATTAAATCATAAATAAGCATCTCTCTGGTATTCTCTACTTTCTACCATAATCCACATGACTTCTGTAATGATACACTTTGTGCCAATGATATCTCTGCTTCTGAATCTGACTGGAAATTCATTTTTAGTTTCATTTCCATTGCTTTTTTCAGATCTTTCTCTGCAAAAATAAGTTTTTTGCTGAACATGCTGCTAGAGTTTAGCATTTCCGTTTTAGGTAACTTTTTCCATATGCTTGTTTTTGACTGTACGAGGTCTCTTGGTCTCTACTTTCTTCACTTTTAAATTCTAAAGTGAAAGGGGGAAAAGGTACCTGTAGAAAGAGGGAGGGAAAGGGGTAAAAGGGAAGTAATACTTCTCTCTGTTTGGCTTTCATGCATAAAGTTCTGCTATACGCAGCTATCTCCCATAAAATCCCATTTCTATTTGCTTCCTATAAATTTTCCCTTCTGACTCCGTTTTACAGTCAAAATTAGTTTTAACTTCTTCAACTACACTGAAGGAAGACGGTAAGTAAAAGTTTAAACAGAAAAAAATTAGAAACCATATTTTGTCTTTAAAGTAAATTAGCTATTTTGCCATGTTTTCGCTTTGAATCTACTATTTAAAATATTTTGGGCTCTCTCGTTCTAAAAACAAAACTTGTTATGTGTGCCATATAAACTCCTTTTGTAATAGCAAACACTATATTTAGAGTGATTGATCCTTCTTTCATTACTGTATTATCTTTATTCAGTATTTCCCCAAAAATATCGCTTCTCAAATTTGAAGTTTTAATCCTTGGGATTAAAACATAGTACTCCTGTGGACAAATTCATGAAACATTACCTGTTCATGTGTCCCCCTCAAAAGAGTTATTATGTTTGCACCCATTGTTGCAACCTCTACATCAATCTTTTTCCTGTAAATGTTCTTCTTTCACATTGAATCTCCACGTTAGTGGTGTCCTATTCAAAGGCTGGCCTGTCTTCAGGATGTGTTCAAACTATGTGAGACGAAGTCTCATCTATCTATATTTTATGAAGTCTTCTGAGTGGACTTCTTTCAAGACATATTTTTTTCAGTCTTCTGGCTGAGATATATTCGGTTTCCTTTAAAAATCCTACATTGTAAAGGCATAAATCCTTCTTTAGTTACATAATCCATCTCCAACATCCACATGCATATGAAGTTATTGAAAATATTATGACTTGGGTCAAGTGTACTTTAGTTTTCAAAGTTAAATCTTTGTTTTCTCTAGGGTTGATATGAGTCATAATTGACCCAGGGGCAATGTTTAGTTTTGTTGGATTTATCAAATGCAATTACATTGTTTGATTTCTTGACTTCTGCTTCCATGGCATTGGTTGTGGATCAAAGTTAAATTAAATCCTTGAAACATCAATCTTTATCATATTAGCGGTTTGACTCAGTTGATTTTTATATTCTTCTTGTGAAGGTACATAATACAAGCTGAAGGCTAAAGGTTTTATCTTGGTCAGTAAGTGCTCCAAATCCTCTTCATATCAGTCAACAAGGTTGTTTTGTCGTTTGTATATCTCAAGTTGTTGGTAATCTTTCCTCCAATCCTGATTGTGAAATTTTTCTCATGTAGTGCAGCTATAGGGTTATTTGACAGTATAATGAATGAATAAGTATGGTGAAATGATACAATCCTGAGTTACAATTTTCCTAATTGTAAAACACTCAATATCCTCTAGTTTTGTTAGAATGACTGCATTTTGGTCTATGTACAGATTTCATATGGGTAAAATAAAGCACTCTGGATTTCCAGTCTTCAGTGTTATCTATATTATGAGACACACTTGAATGTCTTGCATAGTCAATAAAACACAGATAAGCAAATTTCTGCTAATCTCTCATCTTAGACTTGTTGGAACTGTGGATTAAACATTCAACTGCTAACTTCAATATTGGTGGCTCACTTTCACTACACATGAGAAAAACCTGGCTGTCTACTTCTCTAAAGATTTATAGTCTCAGAAATCCTGTGTCAAGGTTCTGTGAGCCTAAATGACATGATAACAGTTGTTTTGGGTGTCAGTAATAATATTTGATCATGTCCACTATCTATTGAGATATCTTTTTTTTGGAAGAGCAAAATATAGATCCCTTCCAGTTTTCTTGACGAAGTAATGTCTTACACATTTTGGGGGAAATAGCTGAATGAACATTTCAAGAATCCCATCTATATATTGAATCAATTCAATTGGTGTCCTGTCAATTCCTGGAATCTTGTATTTTATCAATGACTTCAGTACAGTCTAGACATCATTTTTGTACCATGGTTTCATTATCATATGCTACCTCCTGAAATTATTGACTTACGGTTTCTAGCTCTAAGCTTATATTAGGGAAGCAAAACCAGGACACTAATAAGTGAATATATATAAGTGAATGAGTATGTATGTGAATGCTGCATATATAAGTGAATTTATACAAATGGATTTTATTTTATTTTTTTATAAGTGGATTTTAACGAGGTCTGTTGATTTATAGTTTTCTTTAGTTGTGGGTTCTTTTTCTAATTTTGATATCAGGGTGAGGCTCACTTCATAGAATGAGTTTGGAAATTGACTTCCCCTTTCTGCATTACAGAATAGTCTACGTAGAATTAATATGATTTCTTCCCTGAATTCTTGATAGGACTCCACTGAAGACGTCTGGTCCTGGCTTGGAATTTTTTTGATGACCTTTTCTGATTTCTACCTTTGTTATGGTACTGTTCAGATTCTCCACATCCATCTGCAGCAATTTGTGTAGATGGTACATTACTAGATACTTTTCATTTCTTCTAGATAATGAAATGTTGGAGTACAGTCTTTCATTATACTGTGCTATTATTCTTTGGATTTCTTCTGGCTCTGTTTGGAGGTCACCTTTTTCATCTCTTGTCTTTTTTTTCCATTAAGTTTGCTACTCATTTGTTAATTTTGCCAATCCTTTAAAAACTTTACTCATTTTCTCGATTTTCTGCATTGTTTTTCTGTTTTCATTTTTAGAAATTAGTTTCTAATATTCATGATTTATTTTCTCCTATTGCTGGAGGGTTTGTGTTGTTGCTCTTTTTCTAGGTTTAGAAGTGTGTGGTGTTGATATTGGGTATCTCCCCATCTTTCCTGTGGGTGTTGGATGCTATATTTTGCTCTCCATAACTACTTTTGCTATATCTCAAAAGTTTTGGTATGATGTGTTACCTTTCTCATTTGTTACAAAAAATCTCTTAATCTCTTCCCTTATTTGATATATTACCCACTCATCTAGTCATCTGTTAAGTCATATGTTGTTAAATCTCCATGTATTTATGTTTGTCTTCATGTTCTAGTTGTTTCTATTGTTTATTGCCAGGTTAATAGCATTGCAATCTCAGAAAATGGATTATAGTATATCAATGTTTTTCAGTTGGTTTAGGCTTGCCTTGCGGCCTAACCTATGATCTATTCTATATACCATGTGCACTGGAAGAAAATATGGTGTTGTTGGGTGGCATGCTTTGTATATGTCTATGAGGTAGAACTGGTTTATTGTGTTATTTAGATATTTTGTTTCTTTATTGAATTTCTTTCCTCATGATCTGTCTTTCCTTTAGTGTTGTAAGTTGACGTTTCCTACTATTATTTTTGACATTTTTATTTCTGTGTTCAACTCTGTGAATATTTGATTGATGCATTTTGAAGACCTTTCTTTAGATGCCTGAATGTTTATTGAGGTTATATGATTCTGGTGTATCATTCTTTTAATCATTTTGGAGTTTCCATTATTGTCTGTCATTATGTTATTTGCCATGAAGTCTATTTTATTAGAGAGTAAAATTGCTACACAAGAGTTTTTAGGGTTTTTGGCTTGGCAATGTCTTTGCCTTCCTTTGATTTTTTAAGTCTATTTTTGTCTGAGTAAGGTATGTTGCTTACAGGCAACATATAAATGAGTCTTGTTTTATAATCCAGTGTGCTATTCTTTGTCTTTTTATTCGTATATTAAATCCATTAACTTCAGTGTCATTATTGATATATGTGGGTTTGTTGCTGTCATTTTGCAATATTTGTTAGTTTGTTTGTTTTTGTTTTATTACTTAATTTGTCCTCCTCTACTTCTCTTTGGTTTTGAGTGCTCCTTGCATTGTATTGGATTCGAGTGGGGGCGGGGCAGGGAGGTTGTCCTTATCTTACTTTTATGAATTCATTTTTTCCTAGTCTTGTAATAATTTTATTTCTCCCTCATATTTGAGAAACATTTTTGATAGATATAGAATTCTTGGTTGGCAGTATCTTTTCCCCCCAGAATTTAATATATAGAACATCATCCTCCTCTTGCCTGCAAAGATTTTGGTGAGAAGTCTGTGCTTACCCTTATAAGTTTTCCCATGAAAATGCTGTTTTCCTGTTTTGTTTTTCCACTGGCTTCCCTCAGGCTTCTCTCCTTTTTTATTGATTGGTAGTTTTACTATTGGAATCTTTCCTCTTCATGATTCACTCAGATTCTTGAATATTTATTTCTCACTCTGTCTTGTTGGAAATATTTTCTTCCATGATTTCTATACGATATGCTCTGTGGAATTTTCTTTTCTTGTACTAACAACCCAGTGAGACATAGGTTGTTTTTCTTACTATTGTCACACATCATTCTTAGGCTTTCTGCTAATTCCATAGCTTTTTTGTTGATTATTTCTGTCACCAACTGCAATCTGAGTTATTGCCTTCCAACTCACTTCTTTGATTTCCCTTTTCTACTATTCTATTACTTAGGTATTTTATTCTGTTGCTTAATTCTGTTTTCTCATTTGTTTCATAGGACATTTTGACTTAAGGATTTTATTTTCTATGTCTTCCATTATTCCCATAAATGTTTCCCACATGTCTTGAAAGGAGCTAAATATCTTCTTCTTAGTTCTGTTTCTTGTACTTCCCGGGACTCTTCATCAAAATATTTCATTGGGTTTGAATGATTCATGGTTGTTTATGTTGCTTTCCTTGATTGTTGTTTATTTGTTTACTGTGGTTAACTTCTGCTTCTTCTGAATGGTGCATCTATTAGTAGCGTGTAAGCTACAGGGTCATGTAGATCTAGTTGGCTCTATCTTGCAACATAGGAGAAGTTTTGTAGGAGCTAGAAAACATATGGTGATAAAATGGGCAACAGTTGGGAGAGATGGGCAAGTGGGAAAAGTTGGGACAAAGAAGACAGAATAAAATGAAAGAAATAATAATAATATAGGGATGTACAGATAGGCCAACACGTTTAAAAAGTTAATGAGAAATGTATCTTAAGAAGTGTAATTAGAGTTAATAGGTTTCATGGACATATATATCAAAAGCAGAAAGAAAGAGAACCAAAAATAATGGGGTTATATTTGGGGAAGAGGGGGGAGATACAGAAGAGGAGTGTGGCTAAACCATGAGTGCTGAAGTTCTGCTGCTGTCACAAAGGGAATGGGGGCATATCTCTGCACACAAAGCAAATGAAACTCCGTGTTGGAGTATGTGTGCTGGAATCCGTACTTCTGCCTTTCAGTTTCCCTGAGAAGGAGAGGCAAATTCTCATTATCAGGAGGGTGAGAGCACACAGAAGAGTACACTTCCCAAGGAAGTTGGAGAGAACTAGGGAAAATTATTATTATAGAACAAAAGTACAAAATTGAAAAAAATTAAGATAAAAATAAAACCATCTTATGAATGAAGATTTCTGCTCCTTTCATGGTATTTTTGCATGGGAGAAATGTAGGACTTTGGTGGTGAGACTTGAAGAACAAATGAAAAAAGAAGATGGAATGGGGAAAATGGGGTGGGGGAGTGACTTAGGTACTGATTATGTGGTCACCGTGTTGTCAAGGTGATCTCCATACACTAGGGCCCCTAGAGGCCAACAAAGGAAGGTTTGGCTGTATGCTTTGCCTCAGAATTTGAGAAATTGGTTGTCCTGTTGAGGATTGGAGTTCACAGAGGTGGCATGTGCCACTGTTCTTTGGGAAAGGAGATCAGTCAGCAGGAGGTGCTGCTCTCACACTTTAAGAAGTTCAGGTCTAATAAGCTTTTAAGCTGAATTTCCTGAAGCCAGGGAGTCCTCCTATGTAATCTGTCCAGTATTTGCTGAAGAGATCTTTGTGTGCTGTTTATCTGGTGTCCATGTTCCCCTCCTCTCCATCGTAATTTCTGAATGTTCAGGACAAACTTTTAGCACATTTACACTCTTTACTACCATTATACATTTGTCTGGAGCAGTTTATATTATTACCCCACCTCTGAACCCCCTGCATTAGGACCCCATCCACGAGGACTCCTAATTTCCCACTGCTCTGTTTTTCCCAGCCTTGTTCTCTGATCACCGGAACTGTCTATGTACAAGAATATTGGGCAAAAAATGACACATAAAGTTAATGGACTTAATGTTTCAACCAGGAGACAGAATAATAGACTGGATAATAAAACAAGTTCCACCAATATGCTTCTTAAAAGAAATACGTCTTAGGCATAAAGACAAAAATAGACTAAAAATCAGAGAATGGAGAAAAATTACCAAGTAAATGGCAACAGAAAATAGAAGTGGCAAAATGGGTAGTATAATCTCTGATAAAATAGAATTCAAGATAAAAATATTCCAAGAAACAAAAAATAAGCTCAAAATGATCAAAGGAATAATGCAACAAGAAGATATAATTATGACAAACATATAGACACGCAATGAAGGTCCTCAGAATGTGTTAAGCAACCATATTTTACAGTTGAAGAGAAATAGAACAATACAGCAATTACAACATGAGACTTCAATATAACGTGTTTGAAAAAAGAAATATCATCAGCAAAGTAACTGAACAGGATCACAGAATATCTAGAGAACACAGTTTAGTAACCCTGACTCCTAGACATATACGTGGCATATGCGCAGCAAACGTTCTATGTATTTGTTCCCAATGGGCAGGGAATTTTCTCTAGAATAGACCATTTGTTAGACCGCAACAAAAGCCTTAAAATATTGATATTTTGCATTGCATTTTCTCAGTCCACAGATTAATTAAACTAGAAATCAACAATAGAAGGAAAAACAGCAAAAACAAATCAAATTTATGGAACGTGAATAACACACTATTTAAAAGCGGCTGGGTGATCATTGCAAAAAGGGATAAAATTTAAAAGTTCTACAAAACAAATGAGAACAAAAGCATAACATACCAAAACCCATGTAACACAGCAAAAGCAGTACTCAGATTTTAATAATTAAAGCATACAAGTAAAAAGAGGTGGAAGTGGATATCAACATCTTAGCCTAGCCTCTTCAACAACTAAAACAATGGTACCAAAATAAGTTTACAGCCCACAAAAGAAATTATGAAGATTAGAGCAGAAATAAGTGGGTTGGAAAACAGACAACTCTAGGAAAATCAATAAGACAAAAGTTGATTCTTTGAAAAAAATTAAAGCTCCTAGCAAACTTAGCAAAGATAAGACACCAATATCAATAATTAGAGATGAAAAGGGAGACATTATAACAGAGACAAATGAAACAAAAAGAATATTAACAAATTATTAAGAAATACTGTACTACAGCAAGTTTAAAACCTAAATTAAAGGGACACATTTCTAGAAACACCGTCTTCACAAACTAAAACAGCTTGAAATAGGAAACCTTAATAGGTCCATAATAAAAGAAAAAGTTTATGAGGTCATTAAAACCTTCCCATGCAAAAAAGTCTAGAACCTCATGACTTCACTGGGTAATTCTGCCAAGTATTCACAGAAGAGGTGACACCAATTCTGCAGACTACTTCAGAATACAAAAAAATAAAATAAAATAAAAATAGCAAACCCCACACGCATTTAATGAAATGAGCATAACCTTGATACCAAAGGGCAACGAAGACAACACAAAGAGAGTAAAACTGCATACCAACAGCTCTATGAACAGATACACAAATTCCTCAAATAATCCTCGTCAATAGAATGCAGATATATATATATATATATATATATATATATATATATGTATCACGATCAATTAGGATTCATACCAGGAACAAAAAGATGGTTCAACATGAGCAAAGCAATCAATATAATTTTCCATATAAATAAAACGAGAAATAAGAGTCATATGATTATATCAACTGACAGAAAAACAAAAACCATTTAGCACTAACCAACACTCATTCTGTCTTTTAAAAACTCAACAAATAGAAAAATAAGGGAAATTTCTCAGCACAATAAAGACAATATATGCAAAATCAATGGCCAACATCTTGCTCAACAGAGAATTGAGAGCATTACCCCAGTGAATGAACACCACACAAAAATGACACTGATCACCACTCTTATTGTTGTTATGCTAAAAGCCTTAAACAGAATCACTAGACAACAGAAATAAATCCAAAAATTCAAATGGACAAAAGCTGAAACTCTCTCACTATTTTCAGATGATATTGTTTATAGATACAAAAAGTCAAAGACTCAATAACAGCAAAAAAAGTTGGAAAAAACAAAAAGATTCGGTAACATGGCACAATGCAGGAGTAACACAAAAATCAAGCAGATTTCTGTATACTAATAAAGAGAACTTAGAAAAAGTAATCATGGAAACCATAGCATTTACAATAGTCACACAAAAGATAAACTACTGCGGAGTAAAACTACCAAGAGTGGCAAAAACTTGAACAAAGGAAACTATAGGACACTATAATAAATGAAAACAGACATACATAAATGGAAGAATATTCTATGTTCATGGATAGGAAGGGTTAGCATTGTGAAAATGTCAATATTCAAAGCAGTCTCTGAACACAGTGGAATTCTCATCCAGATCCCAAGTCCACTCTTTAACTTAATGGAAAAACTAATTACTAACATTATATGAAGAAGGAAGAGACCAGTGTAAGAAAATAACTTCTTTTAAAAAAAATCATTTTATTAGGGGCTCATACAACTCTTATGACAATCCATACATACTTCAATTGCATAAAGAATATTTGTACATTCAATACCCTCATCATTCTCAAAACAGTTGCTTTCCATGTGAGCCCCTGACATCAGCTCCTCATTTTTCCCTGTTCTTCCCTACTCCCTCCTCCCTTATGAACACTTGATAATTTATAAATTATTTTTATTTTGTCATATTTTACACTGTCCGACATCTCCCTCACCCACTTTTCTGTTGTCCATACCCCAGGGAGGAGGTTATATGTAGATCCTTATCATTGGTCTGCCCGCTTGACCCCGCCCTCCCTCCATCCTACCGGTATCACCACTCTCACCACTAGTCCTGAAGGAGTAATCTGTCCAAGATTGCCTGTGTTTCCAGTTCCTATCTGTACCAGTGTATCTGTACATCCTCTGGTCTAGCCAGATTTGTAAGGTCAAATGGGATCATGATAGTGGGGGGAAGGAAGTATTTAGAAAGTAGAGGAAAGTTCTATGTTTCATCCTTGCTACACTGCACCCTGACTGGCTCGTCTCCTCCCTGTGTCCCTTCTGTATGGGGATGTCCAGTTGTCTAGAGATGGATTTTGGGTCTCCACTCTGAAATTCCCCCATTCACAATGATAATGATTTTTTGTTCTTTGATGCCTGATACCTCATCCCTTTGACACCTTGTAATCACACAGGCTGGTGTGCTTCATCCATGTGTGCTTTATTGCTTCTCAGCTAGATGACCGCTTGTTTCCCTTCAAGCCTGTAAGACCCCAGATACCAAATCTTTTGATAGCTGGGAGCCATCAGCTTTCTTTACCACATTTGCTTATGCACCCATTTGTCTTCAGCAATCGTATCTGGGAAGTGAGCACACAATGATATGATTTTTTGTTATTTGATACCTGAAAGAAAATAACTTCTTAAGAGAAGGAATACTTGCTGATAGCAAAACCTATTACATAACCACTATAGTCAAAATAGTCAGGCAGTGGTACAATAAAAGGCACACACACCAATGAAACAGAATACAAAACCTGGGAATAAATTAATCAAATAATTTATCTTCGACAAAGGACGGAACAACATTATATGGGAAAGAAATAGTCTCTTCAACCAATGATGCTGACAAAAAGTGGTCTCCTTCTGCAGAAGAATGACACTGGATACAGCCCTCATCTCATATATAAAAACCAAACCCAAGGAATCAAGATGTAAATGCAAATATCAGAGTTATGAAAACTACAATGAAAAAATAAGGTCAAGGTTTAGGGTCATATTGCAGGGTATAGACCTACTATCCAACATAATGAAGAAAGCGCACCTAGTAGAAGACAAAATGGCTGACTGGAGCCCACTAAAAATAAGATGCTGAAACAGAAAGAGGAGCAGTGAATAAAAAGAAGATTTTTGATGAGATGGAGTGACAGTGCCTGCAACAATGGGCTCAAACAAAGAATAATTTTGATGATGGTTCAGGATTAGTCAGTCTTTCTTCTCTTGTACATAAGTGCACTTCAACTTGACAGTACCTAACAACAACAACGTAGTCTAAGGCATTGTCGATGAGATACAAAGGGACATCTTTCTGTTCAGCAAATTGTACTTGCATTTGGTAATACTGATGTTATTCTCTAATCTGTGCATCCTGATGAGTTATCTTTCTTTGGAATGGATAAGAATACAGATCTTTTCCAGTTTGCCAGGTAGCCGACTTCCAAATTTCTTGTTGGCATAGACAAGTGAGTACTTCCAATGCCTCACCAGCTGTTGAAACATTTCAGTTTGTATTCCATCATTTACTTTGGCTTTGGCTACTGCCTTCGATGCAGTTTGCACTCCACTCTTCAGTACCATTGGTTCTTGACTACATGCAGTACCTCTCGAAATGGCTGAATGTCCTGTAGTTCTGTTTAGTACAGTGACTCTGTATATTCCTTCCTTCTTTTGATGCTTCCTGCATTGTTCAGTATTTCGTCTATTAAATCTTTCAATATTGCAACACAAAACTTGTTTTTTTAAGTATAAGATACATTGAGTGCGTGCTTCTCTTTTGCTTTTCTGAGTCTGAATGTTTGCACAGTACATGATAATATTTAACTTTGTCTTCTCAAGCAGTTCTTTGAAATGTTCTATTCAACTATTAATTTATCCGTTCTTCCATTTGTTCTATAGCGTTTTCAGTGGCTAATGCCTCATATGCGCACAGCCTCGCCCTTCATCATAGTCTGTTCTTAGTCTGAAGGTCTGCTGTGCTTGCTCCCTTTGCAGGACACTGCTGGGATTTGAAATCCCAGTGGCAGAGTTGTCAGCATCACAGCCACACACAGGTCTACATGATACGGTAAACTGCAGACAGGTGGTAAGGATTTTCCAGGTGAGATGAAGTTGAATTTGTCCATGTGATAACTTCTCCATGGACTTACTTTGTGTTGCTATGCCTACAAACTAACCACAAATGTAGCTTTTCAAAAAAACCTATGCATATATTCTTTTATAGTTCTCTAAATCCACTATCTGATAGAGACCTTCCCAGATTAAATTGTCAGCATAGCTTCATGGCTTTTTTGAGACTCTAAGAGGAAGGTGCTGAACAGATAAGCTGGGAATATTGCATATTCCTTTTTTATGACTAGGTTGGTTATCTGATCATTTTAACTGACAATAGAAGAAAAGAAGATTTTTAAAAGATTAAAGGCTTATTAATACTTCTTTACTATGGCAAATGTCAATTAAAATGCCTTCAAATAGTATATTGTCAAATTTTGAATAGATGTCTCATTAAAATATAAATTACACTATTAGAAAGATAATTTAAGTTCTTTGTGGCTGTAGGCATTGAAAAATTTCAGAATCAATTAGCATTTGAAAGACTTAAATCTAATGTTTGTATTGACATCAAACCTTTAGAACTTTGATTACTGTGATAATGAGGTAGCAATATGTTGCCTGAGTATTTGACAATCCCTTGAGTGCTTTTATTGAAGCTAATTTTTTAATATTCAGAAGTCATAAAGTATGGCAGGTATTATTATATTAATTTTATATATAGGTAAACTACCCACAGCATAGTGAATAATCTTTCTAATAGTGGTAAAATTTGACTCTAAGTATTGTAAATCTAAATTCAGTGTTCTTGTAACTAGACCCCCATATTATAGATGTCAGAAATAACCATTAATATAAAATTAAGCCTTCAATTGGTTTTTACATTTCCAGTTTTAACAAAAACGCTAAAAATAACACTTTTGATGGTGTTAGCATAGTGGTTACATATTGGGATTTCAGGCACGAGACCAGCAGTTAGAACCCACTGGATACTTCATAGAAGAAAGAGGAGCCTTCTACTCCCATTAAATGTTGCAGTCCTGGAAACCCAGAGGCATAGGTCAATCCCAATCCTATAGGGTTGCTATGAGTCAGACCTGACTCAATAGTAGTGAGAAAAACACTTTTGTTTACATTGAAAATTTTTTGAAAATCTAGACAAAATATTGGAAAATCACAGTTTTTCTACTGATTTTTGTTGCAATCGTCTCTCTAGGAGAGTTAGGTAATTTTAACTCTTAAAGGACTCTGGTTTCAGGTTTCTGGGCACCAGATTATCATATAATAATAACAAAAGTATTCTCTCCAGCAATTACTTAGTTCAGCAATGACAAATTATGTAAGATCATCCCAACTAAACCTTCTCACAGTGCAGATTTCCCTTATCAAAAAATAGCAATAACCAACTATGGGATGGAACTTCAGGGTTTCTAGTTTTGTATAGTTCTAACCAGTAGAGCAAAAGCACAATTTGGCACCTGAACTTTGACGATGACAGCATACGTTCATTGATCTAAAACTTTGTACTGCAAATATTTTCCCAACTAAAGAAGAGATTTCATATCTAATTTGCTTTATTTCTGAATTTGTAAAACAATAATATGTTCAAAGGAATAGATTATAGATGATGTATACTTTTCTGTCAATAACTTTAAATTTGTACTTTGATTTTATGTTTTGCTGTTATTCTATACATTCTTGTTACATTGGACTGCAAGATTACATTATTGTATTTTGAGTATATTTGGAGTTACATTTTATGTCAACTTGATCCTGTGTGGAAGTGGAAGGGTGGAGTTCAACCTATCAATCAGATTACAGCAGGATGATGCCCCTTTGAAGGTGTGATCTTTTCTATTAGAAAGGCAGTGAGGAATTCTCTTCCCTTCTCTTTTGCCTTCCTCCTCTCTGGGACTCTGCATCTGCCTTCAGGGGTGGCCTTAAGTGGGCTGCTGACTTGGAGAGTGCTGCTGCCTGGTTATTGTCCCACTGACCTTGAAGCCATACGGATGTTACATCCACTGGCCTCTGATCTCCCTGTATCGTTTCACCTTTCTGCAACATCAATGTTCAACTACATGACCCTGAAGACTGCTTTGACTAGCGTCAGACCCATGGATTTGAGTTGGATTGGGCTGGATTGCCTTGATACAAAATTATTTCTGGATATAAAGTTATTTCTTAGACATATATGAGGATCACCGGTTTTGTTTCTCTAGATAACACCAAATTAAACTCACTGCTATCCAGTCAATTCTGACTCAAGGACACCCTATAGGGCTGAACAGAACTGCCTCTCTGAGTTTCCAAAACTGCAAATCTTTACTAAAGTAGAGGACTTCCTCTTTCTCCTTCAGAGTGACTGGTGCTTTTGCATTACTGCCCATCAGATTTAGCAGACAAAAGTGTAACCACTACAGCATGAGCTCTCTCTTTCTAGAAAACACAGCCTAACACCAATATCATTTACAAAAGATATCCAAAGAATAAGTGTTTATTAGTAAAAGTGGATTATGATGTAATGTTTTTTAGCATACTGTGTAAATATACATAGTTTCTGTAATGATAGTCACATGTTTCCAATTGCTAGTATCTTTGAAGAAAATTCTGGATTAGGCTGAAAGTATGTCCAAATATATTCATTTATGTAGCATTGTTCATTACTAGTTTTACGATTGGTCTTTTAATTTGGAAATCCTTTTAGTCAAAAGATGGATTTCTCATTCTACCTTCCATATGATTTAGCCCTTCTTAACTAGCATACTAGCCTTTATACTTCTATTAAAGATAAATATTGAGAATATTCCATTGATTTTACATGCCCAACATAATTTTCTATCTTATTAGTATTATATGCCATTTAGATTATTTAAGTTTATAGGTTCTCTTATAAGGCTGTAATGTTATAGGGCACTGGCAAATATCTCACCCATGGAGGAACTGGAAGATTTGAACTCTCAACTTTTTGTCTAGTAGTATAACCACTGTACCGCTAGTATTTCTTTCATATTGTATAGCCTTTCGAAATTAATTATGAAAAACATATGTATTTATAAATTCTTTCAATGTAATGATTTGAGCATACTTATTTAGATCATCATCAATAACTATTATCAGTTAGCCAAAGGCTACATAGGAATTATGCACCATCCTGGAATTAGATTTGCCTGTTTATTTGTTTGTTTTAGACAAAAATGGTTCTCCTAATTTCCAACTTAAATGTTTTTCATTTATGAGACCTCACCATCAGTCACTAAAGTTATTTATTTGGTCTTTAAGTCTACTTTACCTGCAAACAAGTTATTATAATATTTAATGTGTGCAGTAAATGTGATGACGCAGAAAACATATGAAATATCATAACTCATTTTAAGACATTATTTAAAATTAATCTGATTCAATATCACCAATTTAATGACAATAAAATCCTAAATTATTTTTTAAATGTGTATGATATTTAGTAGTAGTATTGGTTTTTATAAACAGAAATGACAGATCGCTAGGTTAGGGAAAAAGGGGTTGCCATCCCTCATGCCTGTGCTAAACGGAAACAGGCTGTCTATGCTATCATAAAGGAGTTGGAAAAACATCAGTCACACTAATTAGACACCTATGGGCAAATTCAGAACTGAGCATGCTCAGACGCAAGTCACCCACCGAGGCCCAGGTAAAGCTAAATCTGAGCCCACAGACGATGCCCAGGTACCAGCCACATGACATCACCTAGGTGTACTTAATCTCAGCCAATAAGATTGACCACTATCCTAAACCCCGCCTCCCTCTGGCGTTCTCGCTCTCTTGCTCAGGTGCGCAAGGGAGGCGGAGGGTGAGATTCCTGCTACAGGCGGGCGTGGGCCCCCTCGTGGGGCTCAGCACCTGCGCAGGGCTGCTCCCTCTCTTGGACTCTGGGAATCCCCTTGTTCTGCACGTGCAGTTTCACGCTTCTGTGCCGCTAACCTTTCCACAAACTTGTTTTACGTTAAGTCATCAACTCCCACACAGTGCCCGCGCAGCCTTGTATGCGTTGCAGTCATAGCATGTACATTTTGGAGACTAATACTTGAAACTTTCCTTTCCCCCATAAAAGTCACTTGATGACAAAAATGCTTCTGCCGCATAAATTCTCCCACCATTGCGAAGCACAAACCAAGGTACACCACAACAGAAACCTAACATATTTGGTATTGTGTCTCGGATAAACTTGATGGCCCCTTCGAAGTAAACCCGCTCGGGACACCTTTCGGTCCTGGGAGTGGGTGCAAATCTCAGCCTCAAGGACCCAATGTTTCGGTAGACCTTTCATTTCAGACTTCACCTGGCAGCAGGATCGAACTTTTTAAGTGTCAGACTGAAACCGAGAAGCTTGCAGTTTGAAACCACTAACCTTCATTGGAGGGAGATGGGGCCTCTCTGACTCAGCAGCGGACCCTACTGGGATCCCACCTGACCTTTGGAGGTTGTTGCCAATGAGAACTGCCTCTACACCACTGCCTGGGGCCACACAGAGATGTCAGTAACCTTGTACTCGGACAAGACGGCTGCTGAAACGCTTTCCCCCATCTCCCCATTTGTCTGCCTTCCTAATCTCCTATGTGATTGGTCTGTGTTGTTCTATTTTTCCATTGGCCATGCTTTCGCCATAAGACATTTTGGAAGTAAGGTCACTAAACAATTGCTGATCCTGTTGTTTCCCAGTAGGCTTTTTAAGCATAGCAGTGCCTACGGCCTCCTGATTGCTGCCTTCATGCTATTACATCTCTGGTACAATTATGCTGCATTAATGAATATCCTGTCAAAGATTCCAATATCCTTAGTATTGGTGCATTGAAACTGAGGCATCAGATAGATTCCCTGCCAAGTCGAAGGTCTACTGGATCACCCAGGCTGATGATCCTCTTTGAAGTTCCTGAAATGCCCCCCTAGTCAGTGGTACCCTAATGCCTGGAATGCAGTTCAAAAAACAATCAGGCCTGACCAACGTACTAAGGTTGGGTCCTGACACTGCCAAGCACGAAGACATGTCTGAAACTTTCGGGTTCCAGAGGACTGGAATCTCTGGTTAAGAACCCTGGGACACCATGCACTCTTATCATTTGTGGTGTGTTTTCTTGATGGGCAATCAGGAGTCTGTTCCCAGTGGAACACTTTTGTGCTGCATCCTGTCTATTGGTCCAGATTTGACAAACAGATGTTAAAGAAATGGAAACGAATTCTTCTACTACTCCATCTGACCCCAAAATCCTGGCCAAAACTTAGCATATTTTCCCTCCCTACTGTAATACAGCTAGAGCCTTCCTGCAAAAGCATGGGAAAGATGGTGGAAGTCCCTTATATCCGGGCATTTTTCCTCTGGAGAAACAGTAAAGACCTTTGTTCCAATTGTACCAAAGAATGCAGATGGTTATGGCCAATGCTTCCTTTTAGAATAGGGAGAGAGGGCAAGGCTTGGACTTCAGTTGCTATGGGCAGGTATTGGTCTCATCGCTAATCAATGCCCATCTACTGCCTACCAGGTTCCAAAGACCCTTGCGCAGGGTACAAAGTCCCATGTGTGCTGGCATGTGGGGCACTGAGCAAAGGAATGCACTAACAGAAATAGGACTCCACGAGGGCCATGCTATCCTTGTAAACAAACTGACCTCTGGCAGCGCTCTGTCCTATGGGGAACACCTAAGAGGAGGGTGGTCTGCTGGCAAATGTACAAATGCTAACTGACCGAGCTGTACCAGTGGATGACCCAGTAGCAAACGGTTGCCGTTAGTGGTCTAGAACCCTGGTTGTGCCTGGATGTTGACAAGTAGGCTGGTGCAATTTTCTTCCAACTTGGTCAATCTACTCTCCCCTTACCTCCTTCCTAAGAATCCAAGCAGCAGCTTGACACTATGCTTGCAGACCACAATCCTCAGGGCAAGTTAAGAGAATTTACCCACACTTAAAACGAGCCCTCAGAAAATGGACACACAAAACTCAAATGAACTCAGATGAACGGGAAAGACATACTGACAGTAGCTCGGTTACATCTCAGAATCTCCCCAGGGCACCCTAAATGTCTATATTCCTATGAAGTTTTATATGGGTGACCTTTCCTTGTAACAAAGCTAGCTGTAGATGCTGAAGTGTCCTTAATACATCAATAGGCCGTCAGAGGAGTCCAGTGACCAGAAGCTTCCTATCAACATGGGCTTATCCCAGGCCCAAGGGGAAGAAACCCAACTCCCCTTGTGCCTTCCTGGAGATCTAGTTTGAAGAATGGGTCTCCTAATTCCCAGCTCCAGCCAGCTTGGGAAGGTAGCTTTTCAGTAATTCTCTCTACCTCTACTACTGTTGAAGTTCCAAAATAAAGTGCATGGAACCACCATTCCCAGGTACAGCTGTAGAAACCATCAGAACTGGTTCCCTCAGATGCAGATCAATGAGAGCAAGATAACTACACATATGAACCATTAGACAACCTTAAGATGTGTTTCATCAGCACCCTGAGATAAATAAGTGCCCCACAGAAAACCTTGTGTCAATCTCACAACAGTTTTAAGCTGGTAAATGCTATGACAAAATCCCAGTGTTGCAAGTAAACGTTCAGGCTGTATCTGTCAACCTAGGGTGACCAGTACCTCCTGAAATTTCCCTTGGAATCTTCCAGTGTGAAGCTAACTGACATTTCCATGAGCATTACCATCCCACAGCTCTTGTCTTATCCTTACCTAAACTGTTCACCTCTTCTGTTTCTTCCGGAGGTCATCAGATTACCAATGACACTGAGCCAAGTTTGCCATCACTAGCATCACCAGTGCCTCGACCACCTCAACCCCATCCACTATGGGCCCCTAAGTGGATAACAACCCATTCCCAATAGAGTAGGAAGGGTGTGGACCCAAAGCCCCACTTGGTGTCCATTTGACAATAGGAAGTAGCCAGAGACATATCTACCCAATCTCCCCAAAGATTTGGGTCCATACTCCTTCAGTACGAAATGATAGGTCATTAGATTAGGGACAAAGAGGTTGTCTTCCCTAATGCCTGCGCTAAATGGAAATTAGCTGTCCATGCCACAATGAAGGGGTTGGAAAGAAATCACTAATTAGACACCTATAGGAAAATCCAGAAGTGAACATGCTCAGACACAAGTCACCTAGACCCAGGTGAAGCTGAACCTCGGCCCAATCACAAGCCTTGGAACCAGCCACATCACTTAACCCAGGTGTGCTTCAACTCAGCCAATAAGATCAACCAATTCCCTCAACCATACCTCGCCACCCAATCTGGAGGGGAGGGAATAAAAGCCAGTGACTGCCCTGTCTGGACCCTCTCTCTCTTACTCAGGTGGATGCTGGAGGCTGGGGGCAGATTTCTCCTGCACATGCCTGTATGCTGCAGGCCCCCTCAGGGCCAGCTTGCGCTGCTTCCTGTCATGGCCTCTGGGGATTGCCTGGTGCTCAGGCATGGCTTCACACTCCTGGTCTGGTATCCTTTCCATGTGGTTTTTGCATTCAGCTGCGAGCTGAATGCATTTCCTGGCGCAGTTCCTACGCAGCCTTGTACACATTCTAGAAATAGCCTGTACTTTTTGAGTCTGTTATACCTGAAACTTTCCTTTCCCTCATAAAAGTCACTCGAATTACAAAAGTGCTTCCGCCATGTGAATTCTTTCAGCGTTGTGAAGCAAGAACCAAGCTATACCACCGCGGAACCCTAACAGAAGCAGGTATGTTTTAGTACATAGCTTTATATTAAATTTTATTTTAATTTTATGCAAAAATTATATATTGCAGTATGACTCACATTCTGCATCAAATTGAAGGCAACTTCAATTGATCACTCAGCATAAACATACATGCAGTTATAAAAGAATCACTTAGATTTAAACTCTTTACCACAATAATAAAAGACTTGCTAACCACAATAATAAGGGAAATAAACAAAGAACTTCAACTAATTGCTCCCAAATAATATCATGGTTCAAACTTTTCTTAAAAATAATTCTGAATGTAATGGACTGGAGGCAATGCCACCTTAAAAAAACTTATAGAAAAGAACCCTTATCATTATAATTCTAAGTCAAGGTTTAGTCAAGAAAAACTTCTTTCTGGATAAATTTTTTCTAACAACATAATTTACAAAAGGTTTACCAAAGTCACTTTTTAAAAGGATATGGTCATTTAAAAAAAACAAACTAGTATATTCTGACAATGAAAGTATCTAGCAAACACTCGTTTCTTGGTTTGCTTTGGGGAAACCCTCTGACTTGATGATAATATCTGGGGTTTATAGAGTTCTACTTATCAAACCAGAGCAGAAACCATTATCATGAATCCATTATAGTGATCTCCTCGTTGTAATCCCAATTATTCAGTTCTCTTACAGCAGTACAGGGGAACCCTCTCTTGCCATCTGATTGGCCTTCTGGTTTCCCTTCTGTATGTATATAGGTATACCAGTTGATTCAGAAGAAGAAATGCACCCAGAATGCTCCTGGAAGTGAGGACAGTGATACTTTATAAATTTTTTCTCATGGAAAAATTGTTTTTCATAAAATTTTTGTAGTACTTGTAGAATTATGTATTTTTATTATTAATGGAATTAGAGAGTTTTGATGATTTCTACTCATTAATTTGTACACTAACCAAACCCATTGCCATCTTGTGATTCCAACTCATAATGATGAGTAGGATTGAATAGAGTCCCCCATATAGTTTTCCAAGTTCTCAATCTTTATATAAGCTGACTGTTAGGCTCTTCTCCTGTGAGGCCACTAGTGGGTTTAAAAGACTGACCTTTTGCTTAAGACCTATGAGAGTAGCATTTGCATTGCCTGGATGCCTTTATGTGGTCAATTAGTGTGCAAATCATCAGGTCTGCAATGGGGAACACAGAAAGATTAATACAGGAAAATGTCCATAGGTTTAAAACACAGCTCTTCCAGAAGCAGAAAGATTTGGGCTGGAAGCTGTCAACTGCTCCTCAGGAACACGGTGTGGCATCCTGGTCCTGGCAACCTGGTGGGCAGTTCAATTCTGAGGGCACTGTTAGTCATAAATGGCTCAGCAGCAGTGGGTTTGGTTTTCTGGTTTACTCTAAAAGGAATTCAAAAGATGAATGTGCGGTGATTCACACTAACAGAGTGATTTCCCTTATAAAACATATATGTCAAATGGAATTTGAGCATTCCAGCTTGCAAGAACACATCAGCTTAGATGACTGTGTACACACACACACACACACACACACATACACATCACATACATACCAAGAAGCTCTTCAGAAAAATTTAGCATCTTACATTATTGGCACACTTCCCATGAATTAACAAAAGCAATAAACTTCCTAGTTGATGATACAGTTTGTTTCCAAATCAATTCCCAGTCTTTCCCTCAGCCACTAGTTTTTAAAACATGAAAGAAGAGAGAGCACTTTTAATTTGAAAAATGATCTATAATGTTCATATGGGAAGGAGGAAGAATTTGCCATAATAATTAGGTCCATGTGTGAAGGACTAAGTGAAACCTTCAGGCATTCTGTCGCACGTTATTTTCACTTTCACCCCCCGCCCCCGAATTTACACGACCATGTGGGTGGCCACATGTCCATTTGTTTTCCTTGTTTTTCAACAAGTGGAACTGGGGGTTGGGGAGGATAGGTTAGAGGGGCATTTTTTTTTGACTCATAGAAGTCATGGTTTTATTATTTTCAGATTGAGTCAATGTACTATTGAACAAGTTCTCTCATTAGCTTAGCCCAGAAACAGATGGTAATTGTGCCTAGGAGATTACTTTTTTTTGTAGGTTTTGTTGAAAATACTGTTTATCCTTCAATTTGGTTATATAATGTTGTGATGTCCACTTACCCAGATGCCATTATAATAATAATAGCCAGAATATCAATCTTTATATAAGAATTTGAAAGAAAGCCAAGGGAATCTTTATCATGTAGATGCTAAAAGAGATGCTTCCGAAGGCATGTTTGCATAAATTTCATTGTAATCTGCTGGTTAAGTAAAATTATATATTAAGTTAAGTTTTCTGAGTTGCTTTGCATTTCAGTTAGGTTCACAATGAAAATATTGCTTCTCAAAATTTTGTTCAATATAAACTTTTAATCAAGTTATTAATACAAGTGTAATATAAAATCTCTTTTTTAATTAAACTCTTATGTTATACTTGGTAAAAGAAGCTATCCCTAAGAACGTCACAACTGGAACAAAATGTACACAAAGTTCTTAATAATCCAATACTCAGTGTCAATATGTTTCTCATTTTAAATATCATATTTCAATAGAATTTTCTTCTGGCTAAGAACTCCAACCCAAATTTCTACTATTTCCCTCAGATTAATTTCACTTTTACATCTTTATGAAAGTGAGTAAACTAGAGTTAGGGAAAACAATCAAAAATAGCAGCCTGACACACCACAAAGAAAAACTGGTAACTAATTATTTATTTGCATTCAAAATTTCCTTTTGCACTATATAATATTTTGAATCTATAGTTGGTGATAATTAAGTCAATCATGTTTCTCCATTTCAGGAAGTAGTATCAACATTACTGTTCTCAAAAGTTTTCTTTTGTTTTAATTTACAGTTATTTTTATTTTTTATAACAACTTTTATAAACATGTCTTTTAATGTGCTTTATTTTGTGGGTGAATAGACATATACCTTTTAAAAAATAGATTTGGTGTGTCAGTAGTGTGTGCTTTAAGATAAACAAATAATTCTTTGCTTAATTTATGTTGTGTTAAAAATATTTTTACTTAAAGTATAAACATGTTATTATCTCCACAGATCTGTCTAAAAAAGATAGGCTGGGTGAACTATCTGGAGGAAAAACAACTGGATGACAGTTGCAGGGGGATATGAAATAGGAGAAGATGGGGGGGAAAGGAAGTAGAGTTAAGAAATACAGGGACAAGAAACAACAAGTGATCCAAATTGGTGGTGAGGTGGGTGGGGCAGGCTTGGTAGGGCATGATCAAGGGTAATGTAACAAAGAGATATAGCTGAAACCCAGGTGGGTACGGAGCATTGTAGTGGGACAGGAGGAGAGTCATGGGAAATAGAGGAAAGAGCTGGGAGGCAGAGGGCATTTATAGAAGTCTAGATAAAAACAAGTACATATGCAAATATATATGGGGTTGGGGAAATAGATCTACATGCCTATATTTTTTGGTTTAGTATTAAGGTGGCAGAGGGGTCTCCGCTTAGGAATTTGAATCAGGTGTTCCTTTGCTCCCCGGTCAACCCCAATAGTGCATGGCAGGGGTTTTCCTTGGTGTTAAAGGCAGGTACGGCCAAATCTTGGTCAGCATCCTTGCAGTGAGACTCCAAATAAGGCCTTTCACTTCCCCTGGGTCCAGGGAGCCTCTGAGGTTGTGACATTGACCTTTGACTAGTGTGCTGCTTCTGTTTCTCTTCCAGTAATGGCCAAAAAGCATAGCAGAGTGAATTCTTAAAGAATTAAAATATAGATTTCCGGGAAGATGGCCATGGAGTGAAACATACCAGAGGGACTCCGCAGAATTCAGCCTAGGAGAATTGCTTAGAGGGAAATTCAGCATGACTGGAATGCAGTAAGAGCATCATAAAGATAAGTAGGCACAAACCCATGGGGTTTTGAAGGACTCGGGCTTTTGGATTACTTCAGTGAAAGCTGGTTGGGGCTTGACCTTGGCCCTGCCATAGTCTCTGCCAGAGTTGGGAATCATTTGGAGTCCATAGGGGGACTTGGTCTCAACAAAGTCACAGGTTGTCCCTGCCTGCCTCAGGGCATGGACTGGACCCTTACAGCTCCATGGGCAGGGATCAGGGTTCAGCTACATGGTTGCTTTTGTTTCCATCTCTGCTTTCTGTCCCCACCACAGTTCTGGAGATCTGTGCAGGGGCTTTTTCTTGGCACAGCCATGGCTAGCCATTGCTGCCTCGGGGAAGGGACTACAACCTTGAAGCTCCACGGGCAGGGGTCCGTTCAGCTATATTGTTGCTTTTGTTCCAATCTTTTCTCTCTGTCCCCCTATGGTCTTGGAGGGCTGCGCAAAGGCTTTTTCTCAGCTCAGCCACAGCTTGCCTTGCTGCCGCCTCCTCGGCACAAGGACTAAACCCTTACAGCTCTATTTGAGGAGATTGGGACTCAGTTACATTGTTTCTTTTGTTTCCATATCTTCTCTATATTCCCCGCAGTCTAAGTGGTCTTACTTTAAATTATTTTTTCTCCTCTGTGTCTTCCCTGTCCTCTCTCACTCCACTGCTGACCTCCAGACCACTCACCTTAGCCTAGGGAATTTTGGCCTGCACCATACCCAGCTAGGTGAACTCCACCCTGTGTAGCTACCCAGAGAATAGGGAAAACCCTGCTTTCTCTCCAGGGGATACCCTAGCAAAATTCCTACCTGGGAATTCCTGCAATACTGGTCAACATTTCAAGCTGTTGCAGGAACCTCTGCCCAACCTCTGCAACACTAAAGCAGGAAACCCACTAGTCTTCTAGCGTACTCCCCTGAGATAGAAGCCACAGGAGGATAAAGTTATAGGTTAATTCCATAGTGGAATTCGCTATAGGCAGGTCAAAGAAGCATTCCTACAAGTCTCCCAGAGAGAGTCAGTGTTCTTCAACTCCCTGGAAAATGGCACCTGGCTCCTCTACAACAACGCAACGCAAACAGCCATCAGCTGCAATGACCTCAACAACAACAACAACAACAAAAAACCAGGAGAAACAAAAAGCAATGGAAGAAGATGTCCCGAACATAACAACATGCATAGAAAAAGCAGAAATTGAGCTTTCATAGAAAGAAATTTTCAGAAAGTTGCTTGCAGTCATACAGAATATGAGGGAAAGAAGACAGGAAAAGGATGAAATGCTAGAGGATAGAAAGGCCATACACCAAAGGGAAATACAGGAGCTTAGGGAGGAGATAACAATAACCAGTAGCAGAAACATTGAGAATTGACTGGAGGAAGCAGAGAACTGCATTAATGACTTGGAGGACAGCCAAGCAGACATTAACAAACGCGAGCAAAAATCTATTAAAATCATCAGAGAAAGCTGAAGGAAACCTAAGAGCTATGTCTGATCCTATGAAGTAGAACAACATTAGAATTATTGGCTTACTGGAGGAAGACACAACCAAGAAGTCATCTGCAGCAATAGTGAGAGAATTCTTGGAGGAAAACTTCCCCAGCTTAATGAATGAAAACCAGGCATTCATTCAGGAGGTTTAAAGAACACCAGTTAGACTGAATCCCAAGAAGAAGTCACCAATGCACATAATAATTAAACTATCCAACCTTGAGGAAAATGAGAAAATCATTAGAGCAGGTAGGGAAAAGCAAGCAATCACATATAAAGGTTCCCAAATAAGAATATGCTCAGTCCTATCAGCAGAAACTATGAAGAAAATAAGAGTGGAGTAACATATTACAAAAATTGAGGGAAAACAACACAAACCCAAGAATACTCTACCCAGCCAAATTATAGATCAAGAGAGATGGAGAATAAGTCTTCCAAGACAAGGAAAAACTCAAAGAATACGTTAGAAGAAACCCAGCCCTACAAGAGATCTTTGCTGACCCAGCACTCACCAAGCATAAATAAGAGAACACTACATAGAACAACTTCACCCAGAGGGCAACAAAGAGAAAACAGACCCCAAGATAGCATTGGCTTAAGGATGGAAAGAACTCAAGAATGATACATACAGAAGCACAATAGGCTAATGAGAAAGGAAAGTAGGAAAACACCCAGCAGAATGGTATAAGATGACATCACAGAGTCTGCAGATGGAGATAATAACCCTGGATATCAATGGCCTGAACCCAGGCATTAAAAAAACTGACTAGCAGTCTGGCTTAGAAAACACAACCCATCCATCTGCTGCCTACAGGAGACACATCTCAAAGCTACAGACAAAAATAGGCTGACAACCAAAGGCTGGAGAAAGTCATACTAAGAAAACACCAATTCAAAAAAAGCAGGGGTTGCAATCCTAATCTCAGATAAGTTCGACTTCAAAGTGCAAACAATAAAAAGAGATAAGGAGGGATAATATATAATATATAACAAAAAACCACTAAGCGTTGTAAACATGTATTCCCTGAATAAGAGACCCGCTGAATATGTCAACCAAATACTCCAAAAGATTAAAAAAGAAATCACAACCTCAACAATTATAGTGGGTGACTTCAACACACCACTCTCTGAAAAAGGTAAATTACAGGGAAAGAAAATCAATAAGGAGATTAGAGATCCAAACACTACAATTAGACAATATGACCTGATAGATATTTAGAGATCTTTTCATCAAAATAAAATTTATTCACATTCTTCTCAAGCCTACATGGCACATATTCAAAGATAGACCACATGCTGAGGTTTAAGGCAAATCTACATAAATTTAAGCACATTGATATCATACAGACCTCTCTCTCTGACCAGTGTGCCATAAGGCTGGAAATCAACAAAAGGAAGACGAAGAAATCAAGAGCAAACAATTGGAGTATGAATAACTATCTAGTACAAAAGGAGTGCATACTGGCACAGATCAGAGATGAAATTAGGAAATTTCTAGAAACCAATGAGAATGAGCACACGATGTACCCAAATTTATGGGACACAGCAAAGGCAGTTATCAGAGGAAGTTTCATAGCAATACATGCACACCTGAGAAAGGAAGAGAGACTTATGCTTGATATGCTGGCACAGAATTTACAAACACTAGAGCAGAGTTTGCGGGACAATCCTACTAATAGCAAAAGAAAATAAATTATAAAAATCAGGGCTGAGATTCAGGAGAGGGAAAATAAGAAAACTATGGAAAAAATTAATGCTGCTAAAAGTTGGTTCTTTGAAATCATAAAAAGAATCAACAGACCACTGGCAAACCTAACCAAAGAAAGGAGGGAACAAATTTCAATAGCAAAAATAAGGGATGAAAGAGGGAACATTGCAACAGACCCTAATGAAATCAAAAGGATAATAACACAGTACTACAGAGGCTTGTACTCCAATGAACTCAACACTTTGGACGGCATGGACAAATTCCTGGAAAAACAATCCCTCCTTAGACTATCCTCGATGGACATCGAGAATCTCAACAGACCCATAGCAATAGAAGGAATAGACAAGGTTATCAAGGGATTACCAACAAAGAAATCCCCTGGACAAGATGGCTTCACTGGAGAATTCTACCAAGCATTTAGGGAAGAACGAACACCAATCCTATACAAACTCTTCCGGAACATTGAAAAAGACGGCAAACTTCTGAACTCCTTCTATGAAGCTAGTATAACTCTGATGCCAAAACCGGGCAAGGATCCCACAAGAATCAAAAACAACAGCCCAATATCCCTAATGAATATTAATGCAAAAATCCTTAACAAAATACTAGCCAACCAAATACAAAAGTATATAAAAACAAATAAATCACCATGACCAAGTAGGATTCATACCAGGGATTCTGGGATGATTCAACATATGAAAGACCATTAGTATTATGCATCACATTAACATGAAAAACTATAAGAACCACATGATAATATTGATAGATGCAGAAAAATCATTCGAAAACATCCAACACCAATTCCTGTTTAAGACACTAGCGAAGATAGGAATGGAAGGAAAATTCCTCAAGACAATACAAGCTATATATGCAAAGCCAAAAGCCAACACGGTAGTTAATGTAGAAAAGACCAACACAATCCTACTGAAAAAGGGGACCAGACAAGGATGACCCTTGTACCCCACTCTTATTTAATATCGTGCTGGAGGTTTTAGCTAACAGCATAAGACCAAGAAAAGACATCAAAGATATTCATCTAGGGAAGGATGAGGTGAAACTCTCTTTATTTGAAGATTATATGATTTTATATATGGAAACTCCTAAAAGTTCCACAAGGGGACTACTGGAAGCAATAGAGGAGTTTGGCAGAGTGGCAGGATGCAAAATCAACATACAGAAGTCCACTGGATTGTTATACACATCAGATAAGACCACAGAACAGGAGATCAAAAAGGTGGTATCTTTTACAATAGCCAAACACAAATTGAAATATCTAGGGATATACCTGATGAAAAGAAAAAAGATCTATATGGGGAAAAATAGAGAACACTATTACAAGAAAGCAAGAGCAACCTCAACAAATGGAAGGATATCCCATGTTCGTGGATGGGAAGACTCACTGTAGTCAAGATGTCAGTTCTGCCAAAGGCACTATATAAGTGTAATGCATTCCCAATACAATTACCCTCATCTTTCTTCAAAGAAATTGAAAAACCGATTGCTAACTTCATATAGAGAAGGAAGAAGCCCAGAATTAGTGGAGAACTCCTCAAGAAGATGGACACAGAGTGAGGGCTTGCTTTACCTTACTTTAGCACATACTATGCAGCCACAGTTTTCAAAAGCACATAGTATTGGTACAATGACAGATACTCAGACCAATGGAAAAGAATTGAAAACCCAGAAATAAAATCATTAGCATACAGACAACTGATCTTTGATAAGGGCCCCAAAATTATCAAATGGAAATCAGATGCCCTCTTTAACAAGTGGTGCTGGAAAAAAATAGATATTTACCTGCAGAAAAATGAAGACCCTTATCTCACTCCATGCACAAGAATAAACTCAAGGTGGATCAAAGACCTTTAAGTTAAACCCCAAACTATTAGGGCCATCAATGAAGGAATTAGTGCAGGGTATGCATAGGCTATCAGAAATAGGGAAGGATACCAAAACAGAAGAGGTACAAATTGACAAATGGGATATACTGAAGATAAAACACCTGTGTACATCAAAATAATTCACCAAGAGAGTAATAAGAGAGTCCACAGACTGGGAACATATCTTTAGCAATGAACATCCGACAAAGACCTTATTATTAAAATCTACAATACTCTGCTAGCTTTCAAAAAGAAAAAAAAACTAATTGCCCACTTGAGAGGTGGGCAAAAGGACCTGAACAGAACTTTCACAGGAGCAGATATCCGAATGGCCAATAAACATATGAGAAAATGTTCCTGATCTTTAGCCATAAGAGAAATGCAAATTAAAACAAAAATGAGGTAACACCCTCAAAGGCAGCCAATTAAAAAAATCAGAAAGAAGTGTTGGAGGGGCTGTGGGGAGACAGGAACTCTCATCCATTGCTAGTGGACTTGTAAGTATGTACAGCCACTATGGAAATTGATCTGGCGATATCTCAAACAGATAGAAATTGAGTTACCATAGGACCCAGCAATCTCCCTACTGGGCATATACCCAGAAGAAGCAAGAAACAAACCAAGGCTAGACATCTGTGCTCTAATGTTCATTGCGGCACAGTTCACAATTGCAAAGAGTTGGAAGCAACCCAATTTTCCATCAACTGATGCTTGGATTAAAAAAAAACGTGGTATATACATTCAATGGAATATTATGCATCACTTAAAAGCAGTGATGAACATATAAAGCACATCGCTGCATGCGAAGAACTAGAGGAAATCATGCCAAGTGAAGTAAGTCAAGCACAAAAGCACAAGTACAACTTAAGTCCGCTGAGGTAAGGTTTTTTTTAAAAATGCAAAAGGGGCATAGGGAGAAAGCTTCTATATACAAACATTCCTGGGGTGAGGACCAGGTACTTTGGCAGGGACCAGATAAAATACAGGGATATACTTGGTAGACAACTAAAAAGGAGTTGGGGAAAGGAAAAAAATAATAAAAAAAGAAATGGGTAGTTGGTGCACCGGGCACGAACCCACCCAAGGGGATGCTATGGTTTATATCTCAACAGGGAAAGAGAGACCAGACTTCAAGTCAGTGCTCCAAGATGTGAATGTAACATGCCAGCATGGAGTAGGGAATCAGTGGAGAGGTCTGAGGGGCTGTCCCCATCCCAACTACTAAGTGGGCACCTGCCTCTCCCCACAGAAGAATTTATTTCAAAAGACAGCATTGAGTCTACAGCTCCGGGAGAGGGACATATCTGATCAGAGCACATGGGTGCTGATGAATGGGGAGGAGGAGAGAGTGGAGCACATCCTGGCCCACCAAGCCTTGAGAATGATGACCCCAATTAGAGCAGCCAGTCCACAGAGATGACCACATGGCCAGCCCCACTATGAGGCATGATGCCCTTCACTGACCCATAGCTCTACAGAGGACAACACCAGAGACACAGTGTAGGAATTTCACTCGATCTGATCCCGCCACACCGAGGTAAAATACTAAGAGGGGGAAACAAAACAGCAAGGGAATGGAGTGTGTGGTCCCCAAGGAATGTTGAAAGTGGACTTTGGGGCCAGGGTGTGGCGCCCCAACAGACTGTACTGGAAAGCACTCCTACAGGCCAACAAATGAACCTTGAACCAACTATAAGCTTTTCTTTCTTGTCGTGTTTTTTTTGGTCATTGATTTGTTGCTGTTTTGTTGTAAATTGTTGCTTGGTTGTGCTCTGTCTTGTTTTTGTGCATGTTATTATCTCCATAGGTCTGTGTAAATAAGATAGGCTGGATGAACAATCTGGAGGAGAAAACAATGGGACTGACAGTTCCAGGGGGACATGGGAGAGGGAAAGGTGGGAGGAAAGGAAGTGGTGTTAACAAACCTGTGGACAAGGGAACAACAGTGATCTAAATTGGTGTGAGGAGGATGTGGGAGGCTTTGTAGGGCATGATCAAGGGTAATGTAACAAAGAGAAATTGCTGAAACCCTGGTAGGGACTGAGCATGATAGTGGGACAGGAGGAAAGTCAAGGGAAATAGAGGAAAGAGCTGGGAGGCAAAGGGTATTTATAGAGGTCTAGATAAAGACATGTAAATATACTTAGATATATGAGGATGGGGAAATAGATCTCTGTGCATATATTTATAGGTTTAGTATTAAGGTAGCAGAAGGACATTGGGCCTCCATGCAGGTACTCCCTCAATGCAAGAATACTTCCTTCTATTAAATTGGTATTCTGTGATGATCACCTTCCCGACACAACGACTAAAGACAAAGCGAGTGCATAAGCAAATGTGGTGAAGAAAGCTGATGGTGTCTGGCTATCAAAAGATGTAGCATCTGGGATCTTAAAAGCTTGAAGGTAAACAAGCGGCCATCTAGCTCAGAAGCAACAAAGCCCACATGGTAGAAGAACACCAGTCTGTGCGATCACAAGGTGTTGAAGCGATCAGGTATCAGCCATCATCAGAACCAAAAATCTTACCATTGTGAATGAGGAGGGGAATGTGGAGTGGAGACCCAAAGCCCATTTGTAGGCCACTGGTGATCCATTTGCCTAGGGATCTCAGGGAGAAGATGAGCCAGACAGGGTGTGATGTAGCAACAATGAAAAATAAAACTTTCCTCTAGTTCCTAAATGCTTCCTCCCCACCCTGTATCATGATCCCAATTCTACCTTGAAAATCTGGCTAGACCAGAGGATGGACACTGGTACAGATTGGAACCAGAAACACAGGGAATCCAGGGCGGATGATCCCTTTAGGGTCAGTGGTGTGAGTGGCGATACTGGGACAGTAGAGGGAGGGTGGGTTGGAAAGGGGGGCCTGATTACAAGGATCTACATGTGACCTACTCCCTGGGAGACGTGCAACAAAAAAATGGATGAAGGGAGACATCGGACAGGACAAGATATGACAAAATAATAGTTTATAAATTATCAAGGGTTCATGAGGGAGGACTGTGGGGAGGGAGGGGAAAAGAAGAGGCCCTGATGCCGGGGTTTTAAGTGGAGAGCAAATGTTTTGAAAATGATGAGGGCAATGAATGTACAGATGTACTTTATACAATTGCTGTATGTATGGATTGTAATAAGAGTTGTATGAGCCCCTAATAAAATGATTTTAAAAAGAATTAAAATATAAATCAGCCTGAATTGAGATGAACCACACTCAGATGTCAACAATACTCATTTGTTCACTTAATGCAAATGAATATCTTTATCTATATATATATATACATACACAAATTAATTGAGTCTCTCAATGGGTCAAGTACTCTAGAGAATGCATGCAGTGAAGAGAGAAAAAAAAAGACAAAAATCCCTGGCTTCATAAAGCTTATATTCTAGACTAGATGTTGGCTATATGTGTCTACATGATAGTTTTTGTTCATTTTTCTTTTAACTTAACTAAACTTTCAATTAAAAAAAATAAACATGTGTGAATTGATTTCACAACAAAAATAAATACACTTTAATTTTTCAGAAGATTAAAATTATGACAATCTGTAGCAGGAAACAGTTATTCTACATTTAAGAATTCAGAGGAAAACTTATGGAAATGTGTGTTGCAGAATTTATCACATTGTATTAGTGCTCTTTGTTCATTTTACTTTGTAAAGGTATCACTTGGATAGAATCTTTTCTTAACAGTTTTATTGATTTCACATATTTGATAATTCAGTAGTTAAAGGATATTAAAAATAGTTGTGCAATCATCATCCAAATCAATTTTATAATAATTTCTCTTGATTATACTCATTGTTACTCACTCCACATATAAGCTACCCACCCAGTTATGCTATACTCCAAATGACCCATTAATCCTGTTACTGTCTCTACAGATTTGCCTGTCCGTTATTTCATATACATTTTTCCTGTTACTGTCTCTATAGATGTGCTTATCCTTCATTTCATATACAGAAAACCAGACCAAATACAAAACAAGCCTTGAAAACCCAATAATAATAGCAAAATAAAGACCTCAATGAAAAAGAAAGCAGAAAATATCAAACTGGAACAATTTTACAATGGGTCCCAAGGGTGGTCAAATGACAAGATGTCTAGATGTCACCTAACTGCATCTGTTAAGGGTGCACTTTCTGATTCACCCTGAGATTGAAACTATGCACATACTTTGACTGTGGTCAGAGGGGATTAACCAGAGTCTTAGTACATGAGGCAACCTTTCAATAAGATTTTGGGTTTTCAGTGTGAACCGCAGCCTTCTGAAAACCAGATACTTAGAATGAAAGCTCTAATATTATCCTCTCCTGTCTTAGATGTCATTGTTTACAATTGAATAGAAAGATTTTCATTTGCTTTTAACGTAGTGAAGAAGCTAAGTCAATATGTTGTTGTTGCTGTTAGGTGCCATCATGTCTATGCTGACTCATGTCTAGTCGATCGACAACAGAACAAAACACTGTCTGGTCCTGGGCCATCCTCACCTTTGTTCCCATGTTTGAACCCATTGTTGCAGCTACTGTATAAATCTGTCCCTTCTAGGGCTTTCCTCTTTTTCATAGCTTTCTACTTTACCAAGCATGATGTCTTTCTCCAGGGACTGGGTTCTCCTAACACATCCAAAATATGGATGACATGTGCAAATTATATCCTTGCTTTTAAGGAGCACCCTGACTGCACTTCCAAGACGGATCGTGTTGTCCTTTTAGCAGTCCATAATGCTTCCAATGTTCTTCTCCAGCACCACATTCAAATACATCAATTCTTCTTCAGTCTTCCTTATTCGCTGTCTGACCTTTACATGCATAGGAGGTGATTCAAAGTACCATGACGTGGGTCAGGCACACCTTAGTCTTCAACGTAGCATCCATGCTTTTCAACACTCTATAGAGATCTTCAGGACCCTGGTGGAGCAGGGGGTTACACATTGGGCTACAGAACACACAAACAGCAGTTCAAATCCACTGGTTGCTCCAAGGGTGAAAGAGGTTTATAGGGGTGTCTACCCCTTTAAACAGATTCTGCCTTAGAAACTCAAAGGGGTAATCCAACCATATATAAGACATGCTTTTCTTCATATAAATCACCTACTCTGATGATATTTTCAGCATAGAGATTGAATAAGTATGGGGTGAGGTTAAACCTGATAGCACACCTTTCCTAATTTTTCCCATGCAGTAGTCCCTTGTTCTGTTTGAACAACTGCCTTTAGCTTCATGTGTAAGTTCCACATGAACACAATGAAGTGTATGGAAATTCCATTTTTTAAAGATCATTTATAGTTTAACATGATCTGCATCATTAAATGCCTTTGCTTATTCAATAAAACACCAGTTAAACATCTTTCTGGTACTCTCTGTTTTGAGCCAGGATCCATCTGACATCAATCATATCTCTTTTATTCCAAGTTTTCTTCTGAATCTGGCCTGCACCTTTGGCAGCTCCCTGTCAGTATACAGCTACAATCATTGTATCATCAACAGCAAAGTTGTGCTTGCATGTGATGTCAGTGATATTGCTTTGTAATTAGAGCATCCTGTTAGGTCACCTTTCTTTGAAATGGGTACAAATATAGATTTCTTCCATTCAATTTGTCAAAAATTACCTGTTCTCCAATTTCCTGGTACAGATAAATGAGTGCTTCCAGTGCTTCATCACCCTGTTGAAACATTTTAATTGGTATGACATCAATTCCTCGAGCCTTGTGTTTAGCTAATGCTTTCAGTGCAACTTGAACTTCTTCCTTTAGCACCATCACCTCTTGCTTATGTGCAACCTCCTGAAATGATGCAATGTCAACTGGTTCTTTTTGGACAGTGACTTTATATTCTTTCCATCTCCTTTGGCACCAAGATAAGGGTTTCCGTTCCCATAAAGAGCTATGGTCTAACTACGTGGGATCATATCCTCTCCCACAGGATCACTATGAATCCAAACCAACTGGAAGGCAGTGGGTGAAGATAAACTTACATATGAGCCATTTCTGATCTGTTCTACAGTTAGCCCTGACCAAATTTTATCTGCGAATATTGTCTCTTCCCACAGATGCAGTCAATTTCGTATCTTTGTATTCTCTCTTGAGAAGTGCACTAGATAGCCCCCTTTTCATGGTGTTGAAAAAGGTATTTCTTATGAACAAGTCATCAGTCTTGTAACATTCTATCATGCAAACTTCATCTTTGTTTCTATCACCATGACCAGATATTCCAATTACTGCCCCTTTCCTTTGTTGCCAACTTTTGCATTCCAATGCCCACCAAAAGGAATCCATGAAATTTTATTCCATGTTTGACCAATTTCAGACTGATTTTCTAGGTAGAATTCTTAAATTTCTTCATCTCTAGCTTTTCTACTTGGGGCATAAATTTGAATAATAGCTATGTTCATTGGATTTACTTGAAACTGATAAATATAATTCTATCACACACAGCATTGTACTTGAAGATTGATTTTAAAATGTCCTGATAGACAATGAATTCAATACCACTTCTCTTGATTGTGTCATTCCCAGTATGGAAAATCATATGACCCACTGATTCAGAATGGTCAAATACCAGTCCATTGTAGCCCAGTAATACCTGGGATATTGGTCTTTATGCATGCCAGTTCTCTATTTATGACCTCTAATTTCAGAGATTCATAGTCCACATATTCCAAGTTGTGATCATGAACACATTTTTGCCTGTTTCCTCTTAATCTGATATGCACCCCATCATCTAACGATTATCCTGAAGGCTCCACTCCCATAGGCCCGCCCCACTCATGATTGACTCCATTACCAGAAAGCCATCCCGCACAGTCACACCTCGAGTGCCCTTCCATGCAAGGTGCTCCTCCTCTGACGCTTGCCTTCATTAGGCCTTCAGCGTCTGATAATGTTTCCATACTGTGCATGGGATTTTCCATGACTTCTTCCTCGAAAGTGGACAGAGGATTCCTTCTTCATGGTCTGTTCTTAGTCTAAAAAGTCTGCTTAAACCTGTTTACTTCGGTGACCCTACTGACACTGATAGTATGTCCTTTCACCTTACTTAAGCAAATAACCCTGAACAAATAACCCGAAAAGCTGGATTATATGAAGAAGAACATGGTATCAGGATTGGAAAAAAGATCAATTAGCAGCCAAAGATATGCATATAGCACAAACTAGCATGCTGAAAATTAAAAGGACTTGAAGGATGTAAGAATGGAGATCAAAGACTATAAATTTCATTGTGGATTACACCATAAAGAAAACACCCACCCCTCTGAACTAGATCAATAAACATTATCATGTTAAAATGGAGAAAAGATTGGAGTTTTCCAGGATTTCTTTAATTTGTACCCACTCTGAAGGTTTATGGAAGTAGTATTCAAAATATCAAATGACATATTGCTTTGGGCAAATCTGCTATACAAGACCATTTTAAAGTGTGAAAGGAAAAGATGTGACTTTGAGGATTGGCGGCTCATGTCATAGGCGCTCTGGTAGCATGGTGCTTTTATTTCAGACTGCTGCTACCTGCAAGGGCATCAGTTTGAAATGACCCCACAGGAGGGAGGTGAAGCCTTCTACTACCAGAAAGAGTTACAGTCTCCTAAGAAAAAATCTTCCTTTTTCACCTGTGATAACCAGAGGTGTCAAGTTTGGTCTCTTTAAAATAATTTTCTTGATATGATATTCTCATATTATATACTTCCATAGTTAAATAGCTTAAAAACAGTTGTATAAGCATCATAATTATCGGTTCTGATGTTCCCTCCTCCTGAATTCATTATTTGTTCCCCAACCCCCTCCCCTCCACTTCCTGATAAATCATCACATTAGTTTTATGTTAAAAGTGGTAGAATAATTTGGAAAAAGATATCAATAATGGTTGTACAGACAGATATAATCAGTGGTGCTGAATTACACATGTAGAAACTGTTGAACTGGACAATATTTTGATTGTGTATTTTGGCCACAGTGTTTTTATATTTATACAGATGAGTACAAGGAAGAAGACAGTGTCCTAAAATTGATTTTGGTAATGATTGTACAGCAATTCTTTATGCGATTGAATGATTGAATTGCATGGCACATGGATAAAGTACTGACAAAGCTGTTAAAGCACAAAAGAATTGCAGTATCAAAAGCTGACAGTGGCAGTTCTACCCTCTCTTAGAGGGTTGCTGTGAGTTGGCATCTGCAAGATGATAGTGAATTTGGTTTTGATTTGGTTTAACCCAAGCCATGGGTGAGGTTTTTCAGTTATTTCATGTGCATATGAAAGCAGGAAAATAAATAAAGGATAATGGAAAAGAAGAAATGCTTTTGAATTATATCATTGGTAAAAAAAATATTGAATGTACTATGGACTTACAGAAGAATAAACTAAACTGAGTTGGAAGAAGTACCAACAGAAGGTTCCTTATAAAAAAAGTATGGAGTGACTTCCACTCATGTACTTTACATGTATGGTCTGTCCCTGGAAAAGGACATCATTTTTGGAGAAATGGAATGGATGGAAATTAGGAAGATCTTTAATTGGATCTATTAATATAGTGCCTGTGTTAGGCTGGGCTGACTAGAGAAATAAATCCAATGACACTCATATATGTATAAAAAGTGCATTATGTCAAGACATAATTATATATCGAACAAATATTCCAGCCCAGTCCAAATCAAGTCCATAAATCTGATACTAATCCACAAATCCCTCTTCAGACTCACAAAGCCACATGCAATGATGCAGAATGCAGGAGCATCAGCAGCCAGTGGGTGAAGGGTTGCATGGATCCAATAGAGGTGACCACATCGCAGGGTCCCACAGGTCTCCAGGTGGCTTGCCAGTAGGAAGAGAAATGTAAAGCGAAGGGTGGGGAGGTTCCCAGGACCCTACTTCTGAGAAGGTCACGGCCACGAGGAGTCACCATCAGGCTGTGGCCCGATTGATAGGTTAGACGCCACCCTATCCTTCAAGTTGATATGGGGCTTTGTAACTACGGAAGCACCTATAACAATGAGTTCAAATATAGCCTTTGTCTGCTGATGGTGTGTAGCCCAGAATTGTTTAATTTTGTTGCCCACAGGATTATTATGAGTAGGAACCAAGTTTATGGTCAATACCAGCAATTCTGTCCATAACACTTAGTCTGAACACCATCCAAAGCATCGTACTTTGACACTGATCTTTTGGGAACCACCATACTTTCTTTTCATTTGCGTTGTCCTAGAACATCAGAGACACCTGTACTTAGAGCCTCATAATTTAAAGCTAGGTTGTTAAGCTCATTGGTCCAGTGTATGTTTTCACATTCTTTGAAATCAGTAAGCATTATTATTGAAGAATGAAATCACATTGAAATGTCCTAAACTATAATATTAGTCTGGATATTTTAGAGAAACAAATCCATAGAAACTCAAATATAAGAGAGAGTTTTATATAAAGGTTAAGTGCACATCAAGAAAATATCCCAACCCAGTGTTGCCCAAGCCCACAGTTCAACATTAACCCATATGTCTGACCCCAATCCACAAAGTCCTCCTCCATCTCACAAAACACACGCAAAGATGCCAACTGCAGGAGGAAAGCCAAATCAGTGAACATGTAAGCATCTCATTGCTGGCAGGGGTCTCCACATGGCTGCTCCAGCACCCAGGGATGCATCGGGGTAGGCACATGCAGCTTCTCCTCAGGGATGTTTTGCAGGAGTGAGCTTTGCCAGCCAAAGCAGGGAACTGGCTAAGGCAACTGGACCCTGGTCTGACCATCACAAAGGAAGATACCTGAGAACTAGAAAGGTGAGACTCACTAGCCATTTATCTCTCTGCCCTTCAATTAACGTACATGTGTGTATCGACCAGGTTGGCACAATAAACTAAACTACCTCAGCTATTTACTATTTTTGGTCAGGGTTGATTGATTTAATTATTGCAATAGGTTAAAATTTACTTGCTGCTTTAAGAAAGTATAATGTACTATGTTCAGCATGTATTTTAAAATTCTCCCCTTCTGATGTAATCTTTTCACTGATAAGCCTTAGGAAACAATTTGATTGTAGTCCAGACTGAATTCCTGGAAGATTTAACTGGACCACTAAAAACAATGGCTAGTGGCAACCAAGACAGAACACCAATATTCTGCTGTGCCTCTGTGGAGGACTCGGTTAATATTTGCCCATTTGAATTTCTTCCTATCAGACAATGTGCATACATACAGATTTTGTTTATTTAGAGTTAGAGTTCTATGCAATGTACATAGGAATTTCCCAGGTTTATGTGAGCCAGGGTAAAAGAGAAGCTTAACAGTGACATGCAAATAAATTGATGTTCTTTAAGAACATTTTGGAGAGTGTTCAACAAGTGTCCACAGCACTCAGGACTCTTGTCTGCAAGTCCTTGAGATTCTCAAGGAGCTCATATCCTTGAAAAAAGAAAAAAAGAAAAAGACAAGAGTGTTTCCCAAGAGTAGGCTTCAAATACTTTATGAAAAATTCCAATTCCTTTTCCTTTCATTTTTCTATGACGTTTAGAAGCCCCCTAGTTTTGTATTTTATATAATTCCAAAGTCCTACCCCATATCTGTGTCTTGGCATTTTATTATAAGTGTGGTGTTCAAAGTAGCTTCTCATGATGAGTTTACAATAATCTTCTAAAGCACGTGTACGAAAGTATCCAGTCTTTTACACCATGATTGTTGTGTTGTTGCTGTTATTCAATGTCACTGAGTTGATTCTGACTAATAATGACCCCATGTACAACAGAACAAAACGCCACCCAGTGCTCCTCAATCCTCAGGATTGTTCTTGGGTCTGAGCCCATTGTTGCAGCCACTGTGTCAATCAATCTTGTGGAGGACATTGCCTTTTAGCAAGCACGATGTCCTCCTCTGGATACTTACCTCTCTGAGTAGCATGTGAAAAGTACATGAGTTGAAGTTTCACTATCCTTGCTTCTAAAGAGCCTTTTGGCTGCACTTCTTCTGAGACAGATCTGTTTGTTCTTTTCGCAGTCCATGGTATGTTCAACATTCATTACCAATACCATTGTTCAAATGCATTGAATTTTCTTCAGTCTTCCCTATGCAATGTCAAACTTTCACATGCAGGAGACCATTGGAAATACTATGATTAGGGTCAGGTATGCCTTAGTACCCAAAGGAACATCCTTGCTTTTAAAAACTTTAAAGAAGTCTTGTGCAGAAGATTTACCTAATGCAATGTGCCCTTTGATCTCTTGGGTGCTACCAAGAGCACTGATTGTGGATTCCAGCAAGATTAAATGCTTCACAGAGTCAACCTTCTCTGTTGATCATGGTGTTACTTATTGATCCAGTTGTGACGATTTTGGGTTTCTTTACATTGTAAAGTAGGAATTCTTCACATTTTAAGTATTTACATTCTTTATATCACACAGCAGGGTTTATTTACTTTTACAGTAGGGACATTATAGAAATAAGAAAAACTTGGAAATAGATGTACTGTAGAAACACACATTTAATAAATGTATTCACAAAGAGAATATTATTTTGAATAAAATTATCATTTAAAAGGATTCTTTACATAGGACTTCAGAATTTAGTCTGCCCAGCTGTTAGCATAGGGAGTAAGATTATTTGGCTAATGTTAAATTAATCAAAAAGAACATTTGGGTTGGAAATTGAGTGTAAGTGCTTTAAATGCTTTTATCACATAAGCTAAAAAAAAAACAAAAACTATTGGCTTTCTTGATGTTTCTTCACCATCCTGAGTGTGTTGGTTTTCTGTCTTCACTATGTCTTCTCTTAAGACTTTTAGGATCAAAATATCCTGGCTGAGAAGACATTGAAGAAGAAGCAAGCAGGGCCTGTAAGGAGCCCCTGGTGTGATGGCACTCATACCATATTTGCCCAGGCTCACTAGCAGTCTTTCGTAATGAGTCTAAGACTTTGCCACTGTCTGAGCAATGGAACTTGTACTGGCTAATACCTGGTTTCCTGCTTGGATTTTACTTCCATGTTGAGAGGTTACCAATAAATAATATAAGGTCAAAATAAAATAAAATGAAGCTATTGGAATACGATGAAATCTAGAAAAATTTCTTTTGACCTAGAATGTGATATTACGTAAATTTTAAAATGTTGTCCAGTTCACTAATATAACACTAAACACTTAAATTATAAACAACAGAATTCAAAAACACTGGGGGAAAGCTGCATGGCTGCTTTTTATACTTCTTTTGAAGCTTATTTTTATTTTATATTCTCTGTCTTTTATTCATTATCCTTCTATACTTTCTGTACATGGGTAGAAAACCTACTGTCCTTGGCTACTTGCGAGAACACAGTAACCCTCTCTATGTCTATACATCCAGTTAGGATAATGCTGATCTTAATCCTCATGTGCCTCCTACAAGTTTTTGCCCAAAGCCTTCTGCCATTAGATGCCATGCAATTGGTACCAACTCATAGCAACTTTGCAGAAGCACTGTTGGCTCCTGCCCCATCCTCAAAATTGTTGCTTCCTTTGACCCCATGTGGCAGCCACTCCTGTGGCCCATTTCATAAAGGGTCTTCTTCTTCTTTGTTTATGATCCTCTACTTTATTAAGCATTATGTCCTTCTCCAGTGACTGGTGTCTCCCAACATGTCCCATGTATGTAACACACAATCTCACCATCCTTGGTTTCTAAAGAGCATTCTGAGTACACTTTCAAGACATATTTGTTTATGATAGAAAGGAAAAACAAGTGTTGAAAAGTATGTACCCTTGGCTTTGCGGAGCAAAAGCATAGGGTTGGAATTTTCTCCAGAAAAAGTTAATCAGAAATGAGGCTCTATCTGAATTACTGCTTGGTGACAAATTGTACAGAGTTCCAGATTAACACCTCTTGGGATTTTAGAAATATAAACTTGATCAGGGATTTCTGACTGCTCAGCCAGCTGATCTTAGGACCAGAAAAACAATGGCTATAGCATGTTTTTCAGATTATTTCTTAAGTTTTAGCACTCTGGATTGAGTTCTTGATAATGTATTATTTTATAATAAAACAATCAGACAGGTTTTGACTGCATAATGCCTCAGAATTCTGGGATCAATTACTATCACTATTTGGAAATCAACCTTTTTTTCTGATAGGAAACATTGTGATGGAAGAAGTTAATATATTGTCACATTGTTTTAAAATCTAGGACCCAACAGCTTTGCTCATCCCATGCTGATTCAGCTTCATGGGATATCAAATTCTGTTTGCTGCTATAAACACTCATAACCAGGGAGGTGGGACTAGAAACCATTATTTCTTTTTCAAGAATTTGTGATAAATTTAGCTGGTGCTCTGAATTCAACAATAAATTAAAGCTTTCATATTTTATTAATTTGAAGAAAAGAAGTCGCAACACCCCTGTTTGGCATAAGACAATTAGAGCATCAATACTACATATTTAGACCAGAGTATTTTTTTATTTACTTCACTAGCCAACATGATTAGACGAATATTGAAAGGTTTATCTCTTCATAAACAAAATTAAGCATAAAGTTGTATCAACTTACTAATAACTTAAATAAAACCATGTTCACGTTAATCTTCTGTACATTTTGTTTTTGTAAGGGTTTAGTGTCTTCATTTCTTTCCTTTACTGTGGAAAAGAAGAAATGGCCTAAACATGAGTACCTTCTTTAGTTCCCTTAATTTAATAATTTTCCTTTGAATAAATCACACCTAATAAGTAGAAAAATGTGGAAGAGTGTACATTTAGTTTGCAAATCTCTCTTTCAAAACTTTCACCTCTAGTTTAAACAGCATCCCACAAAATGCCTGCGTGTAATATAATACAATGCTTATTTATAATATTTTGTAAAATTGTATAATTGACATACCAGGACAACTTAAAAATATTACCACTAGAGTTCCAGTCCATATATGCACTAGCTTATTCCAAACAAAATGCAGTAACCGTGTCTTTGGTCTCAGTGAATAATAGTAGATAAGTTCTCTTAGTAATACAGGTGTCTTAGTCACTTAGTCACATTATGGGGCTTTCAAAAATATGAAACTATTGATTTCCCAGGAGCAAGTTAAATTCAAGGCAGTAAGTTCAGCTCAGTTTTCGACAACTGCTTTCTAGAATTTCAGAAGGACGAACTTGCTAGATTTCCTTAATATATTTGAAATGATCACAGTATGAAAATAAATTTTACAAATAAATTTGAACAAAATTAAAAACTGTATTGGTGAGCAAAAAATGAGGAGACTTTCCCTGAGAAAGTTTCCATCCCCAGGCATCTGCTCGTTAGTTGAGGGTCGCAAGGACTGTCTGATGAGAATTTATTGTTAATGTTGGGGGCCATCAATTTGGTTCCGATTCATGGAAGCCATATGCACAATAAATGGGAACACCCCTGCTCCTAAACCATTTTCACAGTTGGCGCTATATTTGTTGCTGTTGTCGCAGCCACTCTGTGGTGTATCTTGTTGAGGGTTTTCTGCTTTTGCTGACACTGCAACCTTGACTTAACCCTTTCAGAGTTCTTCTTACTCATCTAACTCAGGGAGCACATTCTGCATCCCTGAAGGAACCACAATCACCTTTTAGACTTGGCAGACAGAGATGAGCATAAAGTTGTTTGGAGAAAGGCTAGAAAGTTGGAAGCATTGCCTTCAGAAATATATAGACCCAGCTGGAGGACATCCTGAAAAGCAATAGCTTCACTTTAAAACAATTAGTTTCTATTACTTTGCAGCAATACTCTTGGCATATATATGCCATGTATATGTTATATATTTGAGGGGGTATCCCCCCAAACCCAATGCTCTCTCTCTCTCTTTTTTTAGGTGAGGGGTATAGTGCATTTGGAGTGCATTCCACCAGCTCAGAAGGTTAATCCAGCTTTCTGCTTAGAGGTTCTGAAAAGATTGTGGGACACTGTACAACAAAACAGGTCTGATTTGTGGCAGACGGGGGACTGGATTTGCCATTAGGACAATGCACCTGCTTACAAGCAGCCATCTCAGTGCTCCAATTTTTGGCAAAAAACAGCATGGGTTTCTTTCCCCACGCAGCTTACTCCCCTGACATTGCTCCACGTGACTTCTCTTTGTTTTCGCGGATTGAGCGGGGCAGTGAAAGGACAGTAATTTGACAGTGTAGAAGAGGTGAAGAAAAAAAGGGGAAGGTTCTATCAGCCATCCAAACAGATGAGTTTGAAAATTTTTCCAAGAAATTGCAGATTTGATAAATGTCTTAAGTGTAATGGAATGTAATTTGAAGGTGATAAGGTTGTTTTGTTTAAAAAATATAAACACATAGCTTTGAAAAAAACAATTCTGGTTATTTTGGGGGCTACCCCCTGTATGCTGGTTAGTGCAGTGAAGAAATAGGGTCACAAATACAGCCATCTGGGAAATGCAAATCGTAACAATTATGAAATACCGCCTTATAGCAGCAGTAAAACCCAAGCTCATAAAAAAACAAAACAAAACGGAAAATAACAAATCTTGGCGAGGCTGTAGAAAGGCCTGGAACCCTCATGTGCTTCTCATGGGACCGTAACTACGTCCAGCCATTGCAGAAAGCCATTTCAGTGCTGGCTCAACCAACTAGGCATAGAAATCATCGAAATTTGTAAGACCCATCCATTTTGTGTGTATACAGAAGAGTCATAATGCTTGTTAACGCATTAAAGAGACCCTTTACAGAAGTTTGCCACAATGAAATATGGCATTTGATTTATTGATTGCTTCTTTCATAAGTGTTGGCTGCAGGTCCAGGTAAAGTGAAACTCTTGAGAACTTTAATATTTTTGGTTCATCATGATATTGTTATTTAAAATAGTGAAAGACCAAAAACTTTGCTTTCTTTATGCCGGCTGTAATCTATACTGAAAATTGTATGCCTTTCTATAATGGGCAAGTATATTTTGGAGTAATGAAATTCTATGAAGCAGAACTGACCCAGGGAGAGCGGGTTTCATGCTTTTCCATGTTAGAGGTTTTACTAAAGTCTGAAAATTAAGTGAACTTGAGTGGTATGTATACTGACCCATATTTTTAGAGTAGACAGTTTTTATTCAGACAGAATCTGTCACGTGTCTAATATACCTCCTTTTTCATTCAGTGCTTGTCAATGTGGGTTTAACATGGACAGCGTTTTAACACTAGCAAAGAAAACTTTCTGTGAGGGAAGATAAGAGGAAAGTGTAAAGGAAGGGGGAGGGGCAATGGAGCTTTCCCAGAGTAGGATTGGAGTAGATGTGGTCAATGGAGTACTTTTCAAAGAGGAGGCACATGTGAATAGCCTGACAGACATACTGTACACGGCCTCTGCAAAGCTTTACAGTGAAACGTGTACTGTAGATTATTCTCAGGGACTCTGATAGTAAGGATTCCATCAACTTGGAGAGACATGGTCCTGAAAGAAATCCACATGTTCTTTTGATACTAAAATGCATTTATTTTTGTCCCTGAGGTTGGGGGAAGGAGAAGCTTGTCGCATTTAGTGTTCTATGACACGGTCCATATGGAACCCCTTTGCTTGAAAGTCCCTTTGATGCTAAATTGGTAACAATTAATCTCTTCTTAATTAAATATGTTATGGTGTCTTGCTTGCAAAACCTTTTACTTTTTATTATATTCAATTAAAATAATCTCAGTGACTTCCCATTTGTCAGGATACTATTGAAATGCCAGTATTAAAAAACCCTATTTTTAGAGTAAAAATTCAATAAGTAGATGCATTCCTGAAATTTTGCTGCAAGAATTTAAATGGAAGGGCCTTCAGTAATGTACACTTCGATTATCACGTCAAACTGAGTGGCTCCTTTGAAAATATCATGGTCAAGTGTTACATGGAATAAAAACACATTGATTGTTGGTGGTCTTAAAGAGGACAACTTATCTTCATCTGAAATGGAATGTGGTACAGGATAGTGGTCATCAAGTAAGTTAATTCAATGTTGTGATGTAATTCTTTGTACATTTGGGGAGCATGGAATAGCAATGAGTGGAAAGTAGATGCTTATAGTCAGATAAAAGGGAATACATCTGAAGAGTTTAAAATGTTACTATCCAATTACATCAAAGAAAAATTTAAGTTTGATCATTCCCAAGTATCTAAAGCATAAGAAATATGTTTGTAGGTATTTAACTAAACTATATCAAGCAGAATTTTGGACTTTTTTCTCATGCATGTTGTTAACTGAAAATCAAACAAACAAAAAAGACAATCTCCCTTTCTTTCTTGTTCTCTACTTTGGTAGGATAGAAGTTTTTATGTGGGAAATGATTCAGAAGAACGTTCTGGTTGGAGAAAAAACCAACAGTGTGTGGGTTGGGACTAGGGTATTAGGGGAAGGGATTTGTTTTGAAGATGGATTTACTTTACACCATTGCTCTTTTTAAAAAAATTTACTCATAGACCACTTTTATGAGGTGATAAAAGTTCTACAAATTAACTCCATTTTGCTTTGTGTTTGTGCTATGCAGCAAAGAGGAAAGAACTTCTCACAGTTCTGTCCTTGAAAAATGTGTGATGTTTACCATTGTAAAGGGCATTAATATTTGGAAACTATAGTAATAAAGGATGTATTACATATCAAAGTCAAGTTTCCAATTAAAACTACACACTAGTTTTATGACCTTTATATATATTTGTTCATTTTCCAGTTGTTTAAAGAGACTGAGTAATAAGAGAGAATGTAGTGTTTCATTAAACAATTGAAATGGAAATCAAATTGTAGTATTCATGGAAATATTATTTTATATTTGTATTGGGAGAAATGCTTATTTGAATGCTGACACCCACTACGTGTTTAGCCCCCTATGTCCTATATAAAATGGAACATTTTTTAAAAAGTCAACTTATAATTTTAAGTGAGTAAAAAGGAATATTCATCTCTGATGCAGTTTTTAATTCTATTTTGGAAAAAGCGGATTAATCAATATTCTTTATGTCTCATAATTATAATTTTAGTCTAATATCTATAAACTATGGTAATGTACTTTAATATGATTGAAAAGATTCTTTATTTGATGGTGTTAGTTTGTTTTATTAATAAAACAACATAAATGCAAAGCAAAATAGAATGTATGTGTCTTCACCATTACTAATATTGATAATAGTTCACTTAAAAGTATCTGGATGTTTCAAGCATCAATTTTCTGTTTTAGTTTATGGAAAACATGGATATACACACAGGCAAGTAAAAAAGTATTGCTACTAAAATCACAGAAAACTTTAGTAAAATTTCACAAAGTGAGAATTTATTGAAATAGTTTCTATTAAGATCTACCTACTTCTGACGTCATTGTTTCCATAACTCAAACTGTTCCCTGAATAATTCTACACTGCAATACACACTATGTCAAAAGGATAGTTTCTACATTCTTGAAGTTCTCAAATTATGTTCCTTCTAAAAGTTATTTAAGTTTTGAGAACAAAAAGAAATGTGAAGGGGCAACAGCAGAGCCGTAGGGTGTACGGTGTATAGTTTGCCAATAGCTTAGGACAATTATGAGCGTGAGCAGACACATTATCATGATTAAAAAGTGTTTTGCAAGAATGTGGATTTCAATTTTCCTAAAACGCCTTCCTAATTGACCTCTATGATTATCCTGTGTCATTTTGGAAAACCGAGAGTGTCCCTCGAGAGTTCCTCTTAAAAGTTGCCAAAACCTTATGAGCTGACTTCGCTGCTTAAAGTTCCACTGGCCCAATAGATCTCCTTGGAAGTCACTGTTTCACAAGTTTCTCTGGGAGGAGAGCCTCATCGTTCCCGTGGAGTGGCGGCTGGCTTCCTTGCTGACCTTGCATAGCCCACGAAGTCTTTGGGGCTTATTTAGGAGAGAACAGTTCCTTGTAAAGGACACTGTCGTAGTAACGTAGAGGGTCAGCAAAAACAGGATCCTCAACTAAATGAATTTACAACAATGTCTGTAGTAATGGGCTCAAATGTACAGTTGTGAAGGTGGTGTAAGGCCAGAGAGTGCCTCATTCTGTTGTACATGGGGTTGGTGTGGATCAGACAGAACCTATATATTTGAACCTGTTGTCGCTAAACTTGCCAACAATAATCTTGACATTAACATAACCGTTTGTCTTGAGTCTGTGTGCGTAGAATTACTGGAACTTCATAACATCCTGGTGACATGAGCAGAGCAAACTTCTCCTTAATTATGAAATGAAGTGTTAGAGACATACAGAAATGTGCCCAACACCATCGGGCCAGTAAACAGCACAGACAGGCACAGAAAGAAACTCTACTTCAATGATGTAATCTCCCTGCTTTAATATGCTGGAAAGTCTCGTTTTTTTTTTTTTTTTTTTTTTTTAACAATTTGTCCCGCATCCCACGGCGTTTTAAAAAAGACCCGATTTTTGGAAAGAATGCACGACAAGCTAGGGTATACAGTTTTCGGCTGCCATGTGGCTATTTCGTCATGATATGAGTTTTATCAATGGTATCCCGCTTTACCAATGTTACAATCTGATCACTTTAAGCCTGTTACAAAACCTATAACATAAATTAAAAAAATAAGGAATATATTAGAAAATGTTCTTCCATATTGGTAACAAAATATAAAACAGAAAGAAAGATGGAAGGAAAAAGAAGAAAGAAATGGAGGGAGGGAGGGAGGCAGGGAGGGAGGGAAAGAGAGAGAGAGAGAGAGAAAGAGAGAGAGAGAGAGAGAGAGAGAGAGAGAGAGAGAGAGAGAGAGAGAGAGAGAGAGAGCGTGTAGGCCTTTTTGAAGAAAATGGCCAGCTTTTTCTGAGAGGTATGGAAAAACCTTTAAGTGGTGAGGGAGCTGTTTCTAGACAGGCAGAAGTCAACTCTCTCCTAATTAACTATAAATTTAACACATTTCTAATGAAGCTCCCAGTGGGGCTTTTTCAAAGAATTTGTCAAATTGATTCTAAACTTTATCTGGAAAAAGTTTAATGATGACCCAGAATTTTATATTTTTAAAGAACAATGCGCCCACCAAATTGTAAAATTTTCTGTTAAACAATAAAATTAATGGAGAGTAGGATTGATGCCAGGCTCGACCGAAAGACTTAGGCTTGTGGGCCGGAAGTGAAATTCAAAAACAGACCAGTGAAATGAGTCCATGGAATTTTAGACGAGGTTGAAGATTGCATTTTAAACTAGTAAGGAAAGCGGGGTAACTGAACATACGGTGTATGGGCCAACTGGAAACGACTTCACACCCTGTGTAAAATTCAATTCCAGATAAGTTAAATATTTATGTGGAAAAACTGAGCCTATTCTTCTATCTACTGGAACAAAATATAAGTGAGATTTATATACTTAGACTTATGCTTGATACCTAACAACAAGTATTCCAAAATTTCAGCATCTAAAAAAGTTAAAATTTAGTGTTACTAAAATTTAGTATGGACACGTCAATAATTCAAATAAGTAAAAACAAAACAAAACATGGGGCTAAATGCAGTTAGGAGCATGGACAGTCATATCTATGTGACCTTCTCTGGTTTCCCTGTTGCTTCAGGGCACTTAATGCCTCCACCCTCCTTCTCTTTCATCTGTTCTGATACCAACCATCCCTACAATGCTACTGTACATGTATGCTGGATTTGACAACACAGCCAAAGTAAAGAAAATTATTTGTGTCTTACTTTTTAGGTGTGGGGTTATTTGAGATGCTGATTCAAAAGAATTACATTGGCTAGACCACATCATGTCTAGTTTGTTAGATATGGTGTTCCACTATATTTTCAGCAATTAAGGCATGCTAATTTATCAACCTATTTTTAAACAATAGAAGATTTCAGACCCACATTACTAGGTGAGACAAAAATCATAATAATAAATCATAATAATATTTGAAAAAGAATTAGATATAAAACGACCTCCAATGGAAGCTGCGTCTGGATCTCTGGTGGCTCATAAGGTCAGAGGTTCAAATGTATCAGCCGCTCTAGAGCCTTTAAAAGGTTTAAGGTTTGGAAACCCAAAAGACCAGTTCTTCTCTGTCTTATAGGGTCACTATAAGTTAGAATTGATTAGATGGCAGTGAGTTTTTCTTTCTGGTATGGGAAGCCATATAATATGTACAGAGAATACTAATTAAATATTGCAGAGTCATAATACCAGTTTAGGATAGTGGAAAATGAAAAATCAAATTGAAAGGCACATATATGGAAGGTCTGAGGGCAGTTTAAAGTGTCAAAAATATAAGAATAGCAATTTTCATTCTGAAGATACAAATATTTCTTCTTCAAATTATAATATATAGCTGTCAATGGATCATTCATGTGCTGATTTGTTGCAATTGCCACCGAGAACTCACAGATAATACTCACGATCAAGGGGATTTCATAGGGAAGATAATCAAGTGCTACAAACGAGGACCAGTATATAATATGGATGTCGTCATTGGTCCACGGCAACCTTTCTACTCAGCTCTTTCTGGCCCTCAGTCTGTCAGTCATCTGGTCAGTTGGCTCGTGCCTCCAAGGGCCAGGAAGTCCGCCTGCTGGTCACTGTCCCACAGTCCCACAGTCTTGGGCTAGAAGAAGAGAAAAAACCCGAATGCTTGGTGCTCCTCCTCTGAATCTCCATGCCAACATCTCTAGTACAACTGACCATGGTGGTCTCTGCCGCTGCACACAGAGAGCTTGGACAGGCTCCTCCAGTGGTCTTCAGATTTCTCTCTGTGCACCAGATGGCTCATGTAGACCAAGAAAGGGCTTTGATGGAGGTATGAGTTTTGTCTTTTAGCTAACCAGACTCCCCAAACACCAAAGGATGGTGTTGTAAGTAACACTTCTAGTAAAGTAGTCTCAAAGATGCCCCAAAGGACACAAAAGGGGTGATTTGGTTCTCGCCATCTATTAAACTCAGGATTTCAAAAACAGAGAAAAGGAAACATCAAGTTCATGCCAACTCAGAGTAAGCCTATAGGACAGCACAGAACTGCTCTTGTGAGTTTGGAGCCGGTAACTCTTGACAAGAATAGAGAGCCAATCTTTCTCCTGCGGAGGGTCTTGTGGTTTCAAACTGCTGACCTGGTGGATTACAGCCCAATTCATAATCATTATGCTACCAGGGTCCTGAGATCAGGAATTAACCTCATTTTCATCTCATAACAGAGAATGCCCAACAAAATGGGATCATAACAATAACAGAATAAAACAGAGAAAAACAAAAGTATGTAGAAAATATTAAAAGCTACAACAAAATAAAAATGGGTCACAAGGAAGAACAAATGCTAAAGTGTTAAATTTTAACTTAGCTGCATCCGCATCGAAGGAGCTCTATTGGCACTGTTTTGTAAGCTGTGCCGTGCTAACCCTAAAGTTGTCATTTCAAAACCACTAGCTGCTCCACAGGGAAAAGATGAGGCTTTCTACACCTGTAAAGATTTACTGCCTTGGAAACTCCCAGGGAAGTTCTTCTTTGTTCTACAGGGTCTCCGTGAGTTAGATTAGGCTCAATGACAGTGAACTTTTTTTGTTTATTTTGACACCTGTATTAATCTGCTTTCTAATGCACCCTATATTAAGCAAAAACTTTTCATATACACACACACACACACACACACACACACACACACATATATATACACACACACACATATATTCAATACTCAGAAGGGATTCACCAGGGGCTTCATCCACAAAGTGGGGGCACAGAGATTAAACTGCAATACCTTTAACTCCTCCAGTTTGGGATTTTATTATCTACAGTTCTTGCGTCACACAGGCTGGTGCACTTCTTCCATGCCAACTTAGCTAACACCTCACTTTTTGGAATGTTTTTCTCTATATAAATCCAGGATAGGTAAATCTATAGAGATAGTAACTGCATTAATAGCTTCTTAAGTTTATGTCAGGGGAGGTTGGAGGAAATGGGGAGCTAATAATGAAAAGTACAAGAGAGAAGACAATGATCTAAATTGTGTTGATGGTTGCACAACTCCTTATAATCTGGGTAAACCACCGAATTGTGGGATATGTGAATTATATATCAATAAAATTATTTAACAATAGGCACATAACCAAAGGCATAGACTCTAGACTAGAATAGTTATATGTCACATAAAGCTTTATGATTAGAAAGATCATATTCACCAACTATATAAACAAATAATAATAGGACTAAATCAATTAATAAGAAAAATATGAGCATGTTAATATGAAAATAAGCAAGAACAAGTACTAATAATCCCCCCAAAGAAAACTAAACCACATAAACATTATATAAAATATTTACTATATTGGGGGGGGGCAAACTAAGAGTCAGGGAGCTCTGGTGGCACAGTATGCAGCTCTGGTGGCTCCCATGAACTTGGCATGTGGAAAGAACTAGGCAATTTCCCTTGGAGAAAGATAGGGCTTTCTACTCCTATAAGCAGTTACAGTCTCAGAACTAACCAGGGTAGTTCTAGCCAGTCTTGTAAGGTGACAGTGAGTTGGCATTGACTTGTTGGAAGTGAATTTAGTTTTTAGTGACAATATGAAGGCACACATTATTAGTCTGTCAATTTAGACAAGTAATTAAGAATAGAAGGAAACAAAGTTGTTTAGGGTAAAAGATAATGGGGGATTTTGTACAGTACAATTTTTCTCGAGATATTTATAATAGGTATAAAGTAATTTTGGCATGTTCACAGTATTTTTTAAATAGATTTATTAGGGGCTCATAAAACTCTTATCACAATCCATACATACATCAATTGTGTAAAGCACATTTGTACATTCATTGCCCTCATCATTCTCAAAACATTTGCTCTCCACTTAAGCCCCTGGTATCAGGTCCTCAATTTTCCCCTCCCTCCCCGCTCTCCCCTCCCTAATGAAACCTTGATAATTTATAAATTATTATTTTGTTATATCTTGCTCTGTCCGACGTCTCCCTTAACCCACTTTCCGTTGTCAGTTCCCCAGGCAAGAGGTTACATGTAGATCCTTGTAATTGGTTCCCCCTTTCCCACTCACCTTCCCTCCCAGTATTGCCACTCACACCACTGGTCCTGAAGGGATCATCCACCCTGGATTCCATGTGTTTCTGGTTCCTATCTGTACCAGTGTACATCCACTGATCCAGCCAGACTTTCAAAGTAGAACTGGGATCATGATAGTGCGGGGGAAGGTAGCATTAGGAACACTGTCTGGCTTGTCTCCTCCCCAAGACCCCTATGCCAGAATCTCCAGTGGCTTACAAATGGGCTTTGCGTCTTCACTCCCCAAATCCCCACCTCATTCACTATGGTAAGATATTTTTCTTCTGATGATATCTGATACCTGATCCCTTCAACACCTCATGATCGCACAGGCTGGTGTGCATCTTCCTTGTGGGTTTTGTTGCTTCTGAGCTAGATGGCCGCTTGTTTACCTTCAAGCCTTTAAGACCCAAGACACTATATATTTTGCAAGCCAGGCACCATCAGCTTTCTCCACCACATTTGCTTATGCACCCATTTGTTTTCAGCAATCGTATCATGGAGGTGAACACAAAATGCTATGATTTTTTGTTCTTTGATGCCTGATAAATGATTCCTTCAGTACTTCGTGATCACAGGCTGGTGTGCTTCTTCTATGTGGGCTTTGTTGCTTCTGAGCTAGATGGCCACTTGGTTACCTTCAAACTTTTAAGACCCCAGATGCTATATCTTTTGATAGCCAGGCACCATCAGCTTTCTTCACCACATTTGATTATTCACCTGCTTTGTCTTCAGCGGTTGTGTTGGGAAGGTGAGCATCATAGAATGCCAATTTAATAGAATAAAGTATTCTTGCATTGAAGGAGTACTTGAGTGGAGGCCCAATGTCCTTCTGCTACCTTAATAATAAACCTATAAATATATGCACATAGATCTATTTCCCCATCCTCATATACAAGTATATTTGCATATAAACATGTCTTTATCTAGACCTCTATAAATGCCCTTTGCCTCCCAGCTCTTTCCTCTATTTCCCTTGACTTTCCTTCTGTCCCACTATCATGCTCTGTCTCTACCATGGTTTCAGCAGTTCCTTTGTTATATTGCCCTTGATCATGCCCTACAAGGCCTTCCACACCCTCCTCACCACCAATTTGGATCACTTGTTGTTCCCTTGCCCCTGGTTTTATTAACATCACTTCCTTTCCCCCCACGTCCCCCTCTCCCATGCCCCACCTGGAACTGTTGGTCCAGTTGTTTTCTCCTCCAGATTGTTCATCCAGTCTATCTTATTTAGACAGACCTGTGGAGATAATGACATGCACAAAAACAAGACAGAGAAAAACCAAGCAACAATATACAACAAAACAACAACAAACCCATTACAAAACAAACAAACCCAAAACACAACAACAAAGAAAAGCTTGTAGTTAGTTCAAAGCTCATTTGTTGGTCTTTAGGAGCGTTTTCTAGTCCAGTCTGTTGGAACACCATGCCCTGGCCCCAAAGTCCACCTTTAGCATTCCCTAGGGACCTTGCCTGTTCACATTATTTAATCTATCATTTTCATTTTTAATGAAATATAGATAGGTATGTAGTGATAAGGACATTATCACAGCATGGCTTGGTATAATCAAACCTTTTACATGATCTCAATACATAATGAAGGCATTACATTTTTTAAATTATAAGAAAATTACTCAAAATTTATACTATGGAAATTTAAGTAGTTAAGATAAGGAATGCAGTTATTTTCTGTTACATGGTGCAAACTGAATTATTTAACTTTTTTCTTGATTTAACCAGTCAATCTTTGGTAAGAATAGAATTAGATGAAGGAATTGAATGGTTTGGGTCAAATCTACCAGTGAGGAACACACACAGATGTACATAACACATGTGAACACATTAAAATTCCCCTTTGTGAGTAAAATGGAAAATTCATTACCACTTGTCTATTAGTTTGTCATACTATAGTGACTGGTGGGTTACTGTGATTTGGAAAGTTGTGTCACTGGTATTTCCTGCCAGCAGGTTCATTCAAATCTAGCCAGTTTCAGTGGAAATCCTAGAAAAAGAACAAACTACTGAGAAAGAATCAAATGCCCACTTAAGAGGAAGTAGTTACTGAAAACTCTATATATAGCGTGGAAATTATCACATACTGAAAATAAAATTAATGGAAGTGTTAAATTGTCAGAGAGTTTAGGAGAAGGATCTCTTGCATCGGAAGGTACTCAGTACGTGACTCAGGAGGAGCTGCTGTCTCAAAGTAGAGTCGACTGTGAAGATGCGAATGGAGTGAAGTCTGTGTGAGTAAAGCCTCTGGGATGTTCGTTTGCCAATAAGTCATGGCTCAAGGTGGGAAGAAGGAGTTACAAAAATAATAATCAGAACATGGAATTTATGAAGAAAATTTGGAAAATTGTCAAAAATTAAATGTACTACATAAAATATATATTACACATCAGTGAGCTAAAATGAACTGGTGTTGAAATTTTGAATCAGAAAATTTTATGGTTTACTATGGGGAATAACAGAATCAAGAGGAATGGCTTTGCATTTATTGTCAAAAAGGACATTTGAAGATCTATCCTGTAGTACAATGCTGTCTGCGATAATATTATATCTAGTTGTCTTCAAGGATATCCAATTGATACAACTATTATTCAAATTTATGCACCCACCCATAAAACTAGTGATGAAGAAATGAACAATTCTACTAATGTCCTTAGTCAGAAACTGATCACACATACAAACAATCAAGATACATTGATAGCTATGAGTGATTGGAATGTAAACGTTGGAAACAAAGAGAAAGGAACAATAGTTGGATAATGTGATCTTGGTGATAGGAACAAAGCTGTAGATCAAACTTTGCAAAACCTAGGACTTGTTCCTAGCAATCCATTTTTTGGAATACACACAAGGAGACTGTGCACATGGGCTTCCCCAGATGGAATACACAGAAGTGTAATTGACTACATCTGAGGACAGAGACTATGAAGAAGATCAATATCCAAAGCTAAACCACAACCAGGGCTGACTGTGGAGCAGACCAACATTTACTCATATGTAAGTTCACTTGAAGCTGAAGAAATTCAAACTATTCTATAAGAGCCAAAATATGACCTAGAGTCTATCCCACCTGGATTTCCAGAACATCTCAAGAACAGATTTGATGTACTGAACACTAATGACAGAAGACCTGATGAGTTGTGGGAGAACATCAAGAACAAAATTCATGAAGAAAGCAGCAATCATTAAAGAGAGGGCAAAGAAAGAGAACATCAAAGTGAATGTAAGAAGAGATTCCAAAAGTTACTCTTAACTGGAGAGTAGTTAAGGCAAGTGGAAGACAAAATGAACTCAGAGAGCTGAACCGAAAATGCCAAAGGGCAGCTCAAGGAGACAAAGTCAAATATTGTTTGAAAAAAAGAATATGGGAATGCAGCATAGTTTAAAATCAGGAAATTTATTTTCCTGGTGTTATTCAATCTCTCTGCTGAGCAGATCATCCGGGAAGCTTAATTTAATGGACAAGAAAACAACTAGAAAACATATTGTTGATAACAAGGTAGGTCAGAGCACGGACGCAAAACCCGTCTGTAGACAACGGGACATCCCCTTACAGAAGGGTCACAAGGAAGAAATGAGTCAGCCAAGGTACAGTATAGGACCAATGAAAGATACAATTCCTCTGGTTCCTGGAGGTTTCCTCACCCCCTACTATCATGACCCCAGTCCTGTCTTTCACTGCGGTCTGGACTGGAACATGCACACAGGTACAGATGAGAAATTAGAGCTCATAATACATGGAATCCAGGAAGAGGAAAGGGAGTAGTGAGACAAGGAGGGTAGGGGGAATGTGGGGAGAGGAGAGAAGTAAGAGGGGCAGGAAACCAATCCCTAAGATGGACACTTACCCCTTCAGGGAGGGACGAACAACAGAAACATGAGAACAGGGATAAAGTGGCTGGTGTAAGATTTAAAAATCATAAGTTTATAATTTATCAAGGGGTCATGAAGGTGGGAAGGAAAAAAAGAGGAGCTGATACCAAGGGTTCGATAGAAAGTAAATGTTAGAAAACAATGATATGCACAAATATGCTTGATACAACTGATGTATGGATTGTTATAAGAGCTGTAAGAGCCCCCAATAAAATTATCTTTTAATAAAAATAATAATGCAGCATCAGGATTATTAACAACCCTGCATATGCACGTGATACAACCTTGCTTGCGGAAAGTGAGAACTTGGAGCACTTGATGTAAGTATCTCGGATTGCAGGCTTTAGTTTGGATTACAACTCAATGAAAAGAAGACCAAAGTCCTCATAACTGGACCAATAAGCAAATGGTGAAAAGTTCAAAGTTGTCAAATATTTTGTTTTGCTTGGATCCACAATAAATGCTGCTGGAAGAAGCAGTAAAGAGATCAATAAACAGAAAACATCTTGGTAGTTTACTTTGAGGATTAAACTGTGTCTGATCTAAGCCATGGTATTGTCAATTGTCTCATAGGTGCATGAAAGTGGAACAGCGAATAGGAAGAGCAAACAAGAATCGATGGGTTTGAATTGTGGTGCTGGCAAACAATATTGAAAGTACTTTGGCTACCACAAGGACACATAAATCTGTCGTGTAAGAAGTATGACCAGTGTGCTTCTTAGAGGCAAGGATGCTGAGACTTCGTTTTCCATGTCTTGGACATGTTGTCAGGAGAGACCAGTATCTAGAGAGCACCAGGCTTAGTAAACTGGAGGCACAGTGATAAATTGGAAGACCTGCAACAAGATGGATTAACACAGTAACTGCAACAGTGAGCTCAAGCACAGGAACAATTGTGAGGATAGTGCAGGACGAGGCAGTATTTAATTAGTTGTGCATTGCATCGCTATGGGTGAGAGCCAACCTGATGTACTAACCTCAAACAGAAACAATTAATAGACATAGTGTTTGTATTCTATCTATACTAATAGCCTGAAAATCACAGTATTTGTAGGATCCCGCAAAACCAAATGATTTGATTAAAATAATGATTTACTCATGATATGTGTGAAATATGTCATATTAGTAATTTATTTTTTATTCAGTTGGAAACATAATTTTGCCTAGATTGGGTCTGATTTGTAGGTGAAACGAATCTTAAATATATCCATTCAAGAGTGTTCAGTTTGCCAAGTTGTGTGGCGTGGTGCACAGGTGTCCTGTTTGCACGGTGCATTGACCACTACACCAACAGAAATGCAGGAGCTCGAGAGCACCAGGAGCTCCTCAGAGCAAAGATGTAGTTGTCTGCTTCTGGAAAGATTTGAAGTATGGGAGACCGGAGAGACAATTTTCTTTGTCACACTAGATTACCGCGGGTTGGAATCAACTCCATGATATTGCATGGGTGGTGGTGCAGCTCGGTGTACGTGAAAGAAGAGATCGCCTTTAGAGTTGGATGAAGCAGGCCACTCTTCTTTGTTCCTCCCTGGATAAAGGCTATCTAAAGCAGATAACATTATTGTTATTGGGCGCCCTCAAGCTAGTCCTGACTCATAGGGACACTTTATATAACTTTATATAACACTGCCTGATTCGGCTTCATTCTCACAAATGTTCTGTTAAAATTATAGACATTAGTGTATTTACTACATCTTAAATCTTTAACTACTTCTTTAGTCTACACTTTATATATTTCGTTAATTTATTACAAGGTGTAAATTAATAAAACTAATGTCCCAAACAGATGAATATGTGAAATTATACCACGGTTCTGCTCCTTTAAGTCAAGTAGAGCATGGTCAACTTGTTTTAATACAGTTACACATTTCACAGCACAGGAATAATTTTTTACTGAGTTTTTTTGTGTTGCTTTTATCTGAGGATTCTGCCTCTACTGACTCAATTTTATTACCATTACAAGTACTCTTAATCTTTTGGCAGTGCTTCAGTAGCCTTAGGGAAGGCAGCCAACCAGCCAAAGGAGCAGCAGGATTGGGGCGGATGGGTGGATGGAAGGAAAAGAGAGCAGAAATTCAACCATCCAGTCAGCCAGGGAGACTCAGTTACTTCCAAGAGGTCAGGCACCAGTCAGCCAATATTTGATAAACAAATGAACTCAGCTACCGAGCTTCAATAAGCATCATTCTGTTGAGTTACATCTAGGGAGAGAGATGACCTGACTTATCCTTAAATGCAAGTAGGTTTTCCAACTTATCATTGTGTTCTAGAGCCAAATTCTGAAGAGCATTAGACATGTGGCAAGAAATTGCCTCCTTTCCAAGTGTATTGCTTTGAAACTAAGTCTAAAGAATTATCCTATTTGCAAACTATGTGGATCAATAATTAAGTTTCACAGCACCAAGGAATGTTTTAATTTTACTGCTGTTTAAATCTATTTAAATACTAATTTCATATTTACAGATAGTTTTCCAGACAATACAAAGGAATTCCCAGGTATCTCTTCTCCAGATCTTCCAATTATAATTTTATTGAACGATTTTCCTGTTTTTCTCTTTCCTACAGTCTGCAAATCCTTCATTTAATTCTCCAAACCATGAAATCCACATTTATATAACACTATCATTTAAGCTAATGATCACATTCAAGTTTCACCAACCATCCCAACAAGTTTTTTTCCTTCTTTGCTTAGGATTTTATCTAGGTATACATGTTACACTTACTGTCAGACAATATCAGTTTTATTGGGTTAATCTCTCAATCTATCCTGTCCCTACCAATTATAAAATTCTTAAAGAATATGGTTTTCCCTTTCTATCTCACAACCTAAAATTGTATGTATCTAATGCAGTGGTTCTCAACTTGTGGGTCACAACCCCTTTGGGGATTGAAAGACCCTTTCACAAGGGCCAGACAATTCAAAACAGTAGCAAAATTACACTTATGAAGTGGCAACAAAAATAATTTCAGGGTTGAGGTCACCACAACATGAGGAACTGTATTAGTGTCACCACATTAGAAAGGTTGAGAACCACTGATCTAATGCTTCTTCATGATAGTTAGAAATATAAAAAAAATTAAAATGCTTTTCTCATGACATCCTCATTAGGAGACACATGACATCACTTTGCCTAATTTGCATCACTACAGAGGATGTTACTGCCATTTATTAGGTGAGCAAGTTGCTCTCTCCTCTTCTCCAGTATAAACCACCTGTTTCTCCTTGTATTTGACTAGCATTTTATGGTGTGATACCAATATTTTCTAATATCTTGTTCCTTATCAAATTGTTAACATTCTATCTATTCAGGACTAGGGCCCCAGTTAATACTAGTACAAGGTGACTTCAAGTTTATGGGAAAATTCTATAATCTTTAAATTCCATTTTACTTGAACTTTTTGAAGTTGCCCTCATATAGCAACTAATATTATGATGGCTAGCAAATGAGAAATATTTAGTTTGCACATTCTTTCTACATTTACATAGTGCAGTAGGTTAAGCACTGGCTACTAATAGAGAATCCAAGTTTGAACCTAACAACCATTTCTCGGGAGAAAGATGAGGTTGTCTACTTCTCTAAGAAAACTAAACTCCCTGAAATCCTGCAGAGCAGTTCTTCTCTGTCCTAGAGGATCTTATGAGTCAGGATCAACTCAGGATCAAGACCAAACTCATTTCCATCAAGCTGATTTTGTCTCCTAGTGACCCTTCAGGGCAGAGTAGAACTGCTGCCTGAGTTTCACAGATAGAATACATTTACAGAAGTAGAAAACCTCATCTTTCTCCCAAGGAGCTCTGTTGGTCTTGAGCTGTGGGTCTTGAGCTATGGTTAGCCCAATGAATAACCCAAGGCACCATCCAAATCAGTAAGGTCGGTGAATAAGCTAGTCCTTATTTTTAAATACAACTCTTTGTGTGTGCAGTGACTGTTATGATTTCATAACTTTAAGGGAACTTATTTCATATCTTACAGAAGATCTTTGAATGTTAAAAAATAAAATAAATATGATCACTTAAAGTTCATTGGTTAAAATTGTTATACCATAAAAGTTTCTCACAGAACAATAAAAAATAAACAGAATAAATATAGCAAATAAATTATAGACATAGGCTATGTTCATACTAAAACAAAAACTAGTAAGTTAAGTAAAAATGCATACATTTCAAAATGGGACATATTTTTGATAAGTAAATTTAAACATGTACATACTACTTTGACATATAGAATAACACATACACACAATATAATAATACTTATACATATAATTTACATTATATTATAATTATACATTATATTATAATATAATATTAAAATATGTAAAGTCAAAATTGACATAGTTTCACCACCCACTTTCTCATTGCCATCAAGTCAACTCAAAATCATAGGGTCCCTATGATACAGAGTAAAATTGCTCCATAACGTTTCCAAGGGTGTAATCCATACCAGCACTGGAAGGACTCTCCACGTGGCTCCTCCAGCTTCCAGGGCTCTGGCTGCACCAGGGTCGTTACATGTGGCTTCTCATGAGAAATGACTCACAGGGAGTGAGCCTGTCGCCTGCCCCCAGAGAGCTGTTTATCTCTTTAGCAACTCCGAATGAGGTCACCAGGCTATGAACTGATTAACAGGCTAAACTCCACTGCTTCACTCCTAATACTCAAATTGACAAAAGATTATGTAGCTACCACACACCGCCCCTTGTCAATTTGACACTTTCACATGACTCTTTAGTCATATATAATTTTTAATAAAATAATAATAAAATCATGCCTGTACCTAACAAGATAAACTAAAATGCATACAATTCAATATGTACCATCCTCATTTAAACATATTCTATAAGTGAACAAAAGAAAAATACCCTATTCCTAACAATTGCAGTTAAATAACACCTAAATCTTAATCCTATGATCCTATGATTATATTTCCCTACCTATGAAAGTGTAAGCCAACAACTCCATGCGCCCTTATGCTCTCTATTTTGGGTATCAATTTCTAAACTGCCCACTTACATACAACCAGTGTTCTGAGGAGACAATCATAATAATTTGGTGTGAAGAATCTGCATTCCAGTTGGAACCTTGGTGAAATCTGCATCCATGAACCAAGTCAAACCAGGACAAGCAATGTGGACAAGAAAAATCTCTTCATCTGGTCAGGTTCTGGTCAACTCAGTGTGGGCTGCCTCACTTAGCCGCACGAGGGTGCTCATTGGTCACCTGACCTTTAGACCATGGCCCCATCACAAACTCTCAACAACCCTAGCCCCCTTATGCTAAGTCATGAACTTCAAGGTAGTGAGCCCACTCTCATTTCTCCTCTACTTCCTGTAAACCAAGTCCACAGGTGTCAGTGGCCAGACTCAACCCATCTCTTCATTGCTGCATTTCTCCCACTTCCACTCAACAAGTGGATCCAGGTGGTCACCTAGCAAGCATATCAAGATGCCACAGACAGGCTCCCTTTAGTCTTCATTCCTAAAGAGGAGTTTTCTTCATGATTCCACATTTTTTTCAGCTCTGATAAAAACCACTAGTTCAAAATTCAAAAAGTTCCTTTTTTCTTCAATCTGTCAACAATTTCCTAGGCAGGACTCTTGGATTGCAAATATCCTGAGTACGCCAAAAAAATGGGCGGGACTTATCTTTCAGAGCCTTCTTCGCAAGCATGTCCTAAACCCATTTAAAGATCAAATGTTACTGGCTCAAGGAAAGTAGGCTTACAAATTCTGTATTTTCATACTTCCCAATAATCATGTCTATAAATCCTTATGTCAACAATGATAAGCAGAAGAAATCAGCGCAAACAAAGTAGAATCAGATATTAAAAACAGTCAAATTTGTGCTTGCTTTAGCAGCAGTTATACTAAAATTGGAACGATACAGAGAAGAGTATCATGGCCCCTAAACAAGGATGACACGCAAATTTTTGAAGGGTTCCATATTTTTAAATTATCAAGGGTTCATGAAGGAGGGAGAGTGGGATGGGGAAGGGGAGTAAAATCAGAAGCTGATACCAAGAGTTCAAGTAGAAAGAAAATGTTTTGAAAATGATGATGGCAACAAATGTACAAATGTGTGTGACACAATGGAAGGATGTATGGATTGTGATAACAGTTTTATGAGCCCCCAATAAAATGATTAAAATAAAAATTTAAATAACAGTGGAATCCAATCTTTTTTTTTGCTTATGTAAATCCATATCTAACCTATTCTGTTGATATAAAATATGGGATTAGGCTTCTGACAGCATCAAGTCAGAGCCAGGCTTTCTGTCAGTCATTTTGACATTCCATTCGCCATTTTCCCTAAGCAGCTCTGAGAAATTCAAGGGGAAATTTTGTCCATATATATATATCACATTCATTTTAATAATTTCAAACATATATATATATATATATCACATTCATTTTAATAATTTCAAACAGGAATAGCCAAAGACAACAACCAAAGAAAAGAATCAAAACTTTAAAATCCCACATTCTTTCCAGAAACCAAGCCAGTGAACTGCATGGCCATATCGAAGAACTACCTGAGGCAGAGGTGGAGCAAACACCCACTCTCCACCTTTATGACTTTTGCTCTAGTACTGCACTCCCAAGGTACCATAATGTGTTAGTCTGGTTTGAGTAGAGAAACAAATTTATAGAGACTCATATTTTTTAAGAAAAAGGCTTATATACAATAGCAATTGAATATTGAGAAACCATCCCAACTCAGCCCAGATCAATTTCATATGTCAGATATTAGCCCATATGTCTGACACCAATCTATTAAGCTCTCTTCAGACTCATGGAACACCTGAAATAATGGCAAATGCAGGAAAATCACAGTCCAGAGGGCAGAAATTATGTGGATCCAATGGTGGTGTAAGCATCTCATATGCTGCAAAATTCACAACAAAGAATAGGTACTTAGATGTTTAAAGATGATCGTTATATTCAACACTTGAGTAGATGCAGTTTCTACTATTTCTTACTTTTTATCTCAACTGGACAACTAACAGTCTTTCGCTTTTTATTGTGGTGTGTACATGTTACTGTGATGCTGAAACCTATGTGAATACTGGCAGGCTCATTTCAATACTGGCAGGCTCATTCAAGGTAAACCATTTTCATAACAGCTTCCAGGCTAAGAACACATTACAAAAAATAGGGTGTCCATTGCTGAAGGATTAGTCACTGAAAATTTTATGAAGAGCATTGTATAGTGACAGATATAGTGAAAACTTTATGAATATCAGGAGGACATTGTCCAGATATTGTGTTGGAGAGTGAGTCCGTCAGGGTGAAGGCATTCAAATATGACTGAGAAAGAGCAGTCTTTTCAAAGTAGAGTTAAACACAATGACAGGGATGAAAGTCTTGGATTTTCATTTGCGCATGGTGTTTGACTCAAAATTTGAAGAAACAACTGCAAATATCTATTAATAAGAACATGGAACATACAAAATATGAGCCTAGAAATAATGGAAGTCATCAAAGTGAAATGTACCATATAAAGATCAAGAAAATAGACATTACTGAGCTGAAATGGACCGACACTGTCCATTTTGAATCAGATGATCAGGTGGTTTGTTATTCCAGAAATGACACAATCAAGAGGAATGGTGCTACATTCATTGTCAGAAAGGACATTTCAAGATCAATCTTGAAGTGCAATGCAATCTGTGATAGAATAATATATTTAGGCCTATAAAGAAGTACAGTTAATACAACTATTACTCAAACTTACCAACCACTAAAGCTAGTGATTAAAAAAAGTGAAGAATGTTAGCAATATCTTCAGCCTGAAATTGATCAAATAAGCAATCAAGATGATTGATAATGATTGGCAGTTGGAACAGAAAAGTTGGAAACAAAGAGGAAAGAACAGTAGTAGGAAAATATGGCCTTGACCATAGAAACGGAGCTAGAGATTTCATGATCAAATTTTGCAAGATCAATGACTTTACTGCAAATACCCTTTCTTCAGCAACATGAAAAGAGACTGTGTGTGTGGCCTTCTCCAGATGGCATACACAAGAATCAAATGGACAACATCCGTGGGAAGAGATGATAGAAAACTGGGAAGAGGCTGGTTGTGGAACTGTTGACCATTAATTGTTCATGGATAAGTATATGTTGGCTAGAGAGAGATGGCAAGAGAGAGAAACTTGTATCATGAATATGTATCACACAGTTGTAGAAGCAGTTAGTCCAAATTCTGGCAGGTTACAAGTCCATGAGTCAAATGTTAGGCTATAGGCTTCCCATTACTTCAGTAACTTTGGGGACTGATAAACTCAAGATCAGCGGGATTGCTGCTTCACAGGTGAATGAACCCAAAGTCAGCAGGTCAGTCACAGATGCACAGGTGAAGAAATCCAGGTCTGTGGGTCAGATGACAATTCCCTGGATTGCCAGGCAGTATACACAATGAATATTAAAATTTATATGAAAACTATTTGAGCTTTTAATGGAATTCAAAGAGATGAGACGACTAAAATGAATTAGAATGGATAGGATTACCTACATACTTACAACCTATCTATTTTCCTATATAATATCTGTCTATATTCATGTTAACAATATGATAAGGAATAAAATGTTGTTAGGTGCCATCCAGTCTATTCAGACCCACAGTGACCTTATACACAACAAACAAAACACTAATCAGACCTGCACCATTCTCACAATTGTTCACATGCTTCAGCCAATTGCTGAAGCCTTTGTGTCAATCCATCTCCTTGAGGGCTTTCCTCAGTTTCCCTGCTCTTTTATTATACCAAACCTGAAGTCCTTCTCCAGGGACTGCTCTCTCCTGACAACATGTCCAAAGTATGTCAGACAAACTCTTGCCATCCTTACCTCTAAGAAGAACTCTGGTCATACTTTGTGTTAGTCTAGGTAAACTAGGGAAACAAATCCACAGAAACTCATATGTACAAGAGAGAGTTTTATATAGAGAGTTTTATATAAAGGTTAAGTGCACATCAAGAAAACATCCCAACTCAGTGCTGCCCAAGTCCACAAGTCCAACATTAGCCTATATGTCTGACAGCAATCCATAAAGTCCTCCTCTATCTCACAAAACACACACAATGATGCCAACTGCAGGAGGAAAGCCAAATCAGTGAAATTATAACCATCTCAGCACTGGCAGGGGTCTCCACATGGCTGCTCCAGCACCCAGGGCTGCATTGGGGTAGGTCCATGTGGCTTCTCCTCATGGATGTCTTGCAGGAAGTGAGCCTTGCCAGCTGAAGCAGGGAACAGACTAAGGCAGCTGAACCCTGTTTTGACCATCAGAAAGCAAGAGACTTGAAAATTAGAAAGGAGAGACTCAATGAGCCATTTATCTCTCCACCCTTCAATTAAACCCATATGTGTTTATCAGCCAGGTTGGCACAATAAAGTTTAACTATCTCATATTTCTTCCAGGACAGATCAGTCTGTCCTTTTAGCAGTCCATTGTACTTTCTATATTCTTCTTCAGCACCACAATAGAAATGCATCAACTATTCTTTGGCCTTATTTATTTAATTTAATACTTTCTTTTTTTTTAATTTAATTTTATTTATTTTATTTTTTTACATTTTATTAGGGGCTCATACAACTCTTATCACAATCCATACATATACATATACATACATCAATTGTATAAAGCACATCCGTACATTCTTTGCCCTAATCATTTTCTTTCTTTCTTTTTTTTAAAAATCTTTTTATTGGGGCTCATAAGGCTCTTATCACAATCTGTGCATACATCAAATGAGCAAAGCACCCTTATACATTCGTTGCACTCATCACTCTCATAATTCACCTTCCACTTGGGTTCCTGGAATCAGCTCGGTTTCCCTTTTTTTTCCCCCATCCCCCTCCCTCCCCGATCCCACCCCTGGTCCCTTGATAGTTTATAAATAATTATTATATCTTATCTTACACTCCCCGGCGTCTCCCCTCACCCGCCTCCCCCTTGACAATCTCCCAGAGAGGAGGTTACACATAGATCTCCGAGATCGGTTCTCCCTTTCTACATGCCCTTCCCTCCTGGTGTCGCCTCTCCCACCGCTGGTGTTGAAGGGTTCGTCTGTCCTAGATTCCCTGTGCCTCCAGATCCCCATTGCACCGCTGTACATCCTCTGGTACAACCAGGTCCGCAAGGCAAGGTAGGATTGGGGTCATGATGATTGGGAGGGGAGGAAGCGTTCAGGAACTAGAGGAAAGTTTTGAGTTTCATTGTTGTTACACTGAACCCTGTGTGGCCCATCTCCTCCTCACTACCCCTCTGGAAGGGGTGTTCAGCTCTCTACAGGTGGGCATTGGGTCCCCATCATGTACTCCCCCTCTTTCATGGTGATGTGATTCTCACCACCACCCCACCTTTGTTGTTGGAGACCTGGTCTCCTCTGTCCTTCATGGTCACCTATGTTGGTGTGCTGCTTCCGTGTGGGCTCGGTTGCTTCTGGGCTAGATGGCCGCTTGTGCTTTCACATGCACGAGGCAATTGAAAACACCATTGCTTGAATCAGGAACACCTTAGTCCTCAAAGTAGCATCTTTCCTTTTCAACACGAAAGAAATCTTGTGCCATAGATTTACCTAAGATAACATATCTTTTCAACCCTTGATTGTTGCATCCGTGAGCATTGATTGTGGATCCAGGCAACACAAAATCCTTGCAAATTTCACACTTTTCTCCATTTATCATAATGTTATTTGGTGAAATGAAATATATTTGTTAAAAACTGTATTAAATGTAAAATGATCCTTAACATTTGGTTTTCGTGTTTTGTTTGTATTTAGACCAAGTCTTCAAAAATATTAATAGTTTATGTTCTTAACCTATGTTTTAGTTAATGTAATATTAGAAGACTTTAAAACTTCATAGAAATTGCTCACTATCTCTTAATACACTTTTCCATGAACTTTTGAAAGCTCCTTAAACATAAGAAGTTAAATTGTATGAGTGAACAATTTTGTTGCTTATAAAAAATAATTAAAAAAATAATTTTAAAGCATTATGTATGGATTGCCTGCATTTGTAAACATCAAGACACTCGTTTTTGGTCATATCATCTATGTCGATTGCACCCAAAAGTATATTATTTAATATATTGATTGAATAGGAAGGTTGCATTCAACATTGTTACTAGAAGAATTATTTCATATTTTAAGTATTAAACTTTCAGTATGGCAGAATAATTATCTCTAAACTGATCCTTGTAAAGATAACAATAAATTCTTCACAAATAGGAACAAAAAAACCAACAAGCAACCCACTAATAGCTCTGGAAAGTGAACAAGCTTCAGGGAAGAATGAGCTGAAACTTGGCAGAAAAGATTGACATGAAATGAGTTCTAAGTTTTTGAAGCTGTTGACGGAGAGTGGCTGCTGTAGTTTGTCTTGGGCAAAGTGTTGATCTGAAAAATATGTTATATTTTTAGTCCAGGAAGGAATGAATGTGGTACAATTGTATCTTCCTGAAAATGGAAGAAAAATCAAGGAAAGAGATGGTCAGAGAGGAAGTGTCCCTAGGTTTTGTGTGTAAATTCTGTACCCCTCTTCAGTAACAAGGCACTAAGAAGATGAGATGTGAGAGTTTGAAGTCACTTAGATATTTATGTACACATCAATGTACACGCAAAAGCAGAATGCCTCAATGTATAAATCATCTGCAGCTAATACAAGTGAATTTCTAAGCATCACTTTGGAACTACATAGAAAACAGTGGAGGAATGATAAAAGATTGATATAGCACGCTTTCCACTTTATGAACATTATTTTGCTGTGCTCTTATTTGATGTAAAATTTACTTACGATGCCATTTTATGTTAAATTGGACATAAAAAAGCTCTGTTTAAACGTTCCACTTTAAATGTTAAAACAATACTTATTTACTATGCCTGTTCCATTCATAATAATTGCTTACTTAGAAAATATGTTGATGTTAATGCACAGAAGAAATGTCCTAGAATTTTAAAATAGTGTATTTAATAATTCAGTGAAGTGGACCATCTCTAACTGTATAATCTCTGTGACCACACACATACATGGTTTTACTTGAGTTTTCTTTTTAATTACAATTTATTTATTTTATTTTTACAAGGAGAACGAACTTTTATTATCTTTTAAAATCCCCTTTTAAATTAATCTTTATATTTTTTCCTACATTTTTTTTCTATTTTTCCCCTTTCTTTTCCTCCAGACACAGATTTGGATGCATCCATATTACTCTCATGATCAACAGTAACAGAAACAAATTACGGGGACTGTAGAAGTATTTCCAAATAACATAAGGGGGCTTATTTAAGCTTCCTGGGGCTTTTCTTATATAAAAAATGATGATTATAGGTATTTTGGTTTCTTTCCTCTTCTTAGTTGTCAGGTATTTGTGAAAAGCAAGTAATTAATTAGGAAAGATTTTTAAAGGACATCCAATGTTACAAAAACTAATTGTAATCATTATTTTTAACCAAATTAATCATATGCACTTTACGAACATATTGGCCTGCTTGGATAATAGTTTGCTTAATTTTAAAACAAAGCAAAATGTAATTTAATTTAAAACAATACCTTATAATCTCTAATGAATAAAATTCAAAGTTTTACACTTTACAATAAAAATCATTTAAAACAAAATATAAACATAAAATTTAGAGTAGATATGGAGATTTTGAGAAAAATGAAATGTGACGGGGTTCAGAAAATTCATGGGAGAATGCAATTAAAAGGGATTGGAAATTTTCCATGAATTTTTTTAAAACTCATTTTATTGGGGGCTCTTACACGTTTTTTTTCACAATCCATACATACATTGACTGTGTCAAGCACATTTGTATATATGTTGCCATCATTCTTTACAAAACATTTTCTTTCTAATTGAGCCCTTAGTATCAACTTCTTCCTGCCTCCCCCTTCCATGAACTTTTTAAAGCTCTCTCATAATTCTTCCTTTCCCAGTTTGTTATATTTAGTAAGATATATATCTTTAACAGAAAATATAGAGTAGTAGTAAATGGCAATTTAGTTCCATATTATTGCTTCTCTGATATACTTAAGATCTTTCCTCCAGAAGAGTAGAACAAGCAAACTACATTGAATTTTAATAGGAAGAAATGAGGAATTTATAAACAAAGGAAATGGAAGGTTTAGTTAAATGTATTGTTGACTAAGAAGACGACTTACTTCTTTAAGTTTTCTTTGGAATATTCTTCTTGTATACACAGTGTATAATTTTCTATGCCTGGGAAAAAAACTGAAAAATAAGGGATATTTCCTCTACATAGTAGCACTAGAATTATTTCAAGTGGTCGATTTGGAAAATTGCTCCATTTTTTATGAAAGTTTGTTATTTGTGAAGTTATTTGAATATTTTTCTATTGACAAAAGTAAGTATGAGTGAATATTACTTATACTAGAATTCTATACTAAAATTCATGTATGCAGATATACTTAGTATGATTAACAGCACTATATATTTTAAAATAGTATCTTAAAATGTACATTCTTTTAAACTTTAACATTTTGTACTGTTTAGATGTAAGTAGTATAACTGAATAAAAGGTGTTGAGCACTTCAGATAAAAGCTGTCACTTATTTCATATTTTCAAACCAAACACTGCCAAGATTCCTTGAAAGCAACTTCAGGTTTTCTAAAAATGAGTTTGTGCTGTGTCTACAAAAGAAAACATATTTTAATAAATTGTTCTTGCTTTAGTATTACAAATCATGACTTGTAAGCAAGCGTATTCATTACAGAAGTTAATTCCAAAGTTATAATATAAAGTTAACAAGAGTTATAAAATAATAAAAATGTTTTCTCAAAACCTGCTTTAATAATATTAAATACTACATGATCTCCACCTTCATGACCATATTTTGTCCTTACTAGAGAGTTGATGTTCTGGGTAATACTGTAAAACTCTGCAAATTAATCTTTGTTTTTCCAACTGTTAGGATTGGGTGCCTCCCAGTTCTTTGTAACTCATCGTGTCCCTACATACAGAAGAAGGATATGCTGCCAAATATGAGGTGTTAGCTGGTCAAGAAGCAAAGACAATTTTCTTACACTACTGGTAGGAGTGTAAATTTTTATAGGAGTGTAAGGTTTTATTTTAAAACCTTAGTAGTTTATACCAAGTAAATAGGTAAATTTATTGTGACAAACCATTTGGTTTCTAAATGTAATCAAATAATAAAATCATGTGTATTTTTGCTAAAAAGACACAAGAACACTTTTTGGAATAACACAAAATGAAAGGCTAACTTTTCTGAATTTTCCTTTTCTCTACAACTTTGATGGTCCAAATTGCTACTGTATTAGTACTCTCCAAAATTTCAAAGCAGATTAGCACATTTATCATTTTTTAAAATGCTCATTGGCAGATTTGTTTGCAGCAGACTTCTTGGATGTTATCAGAATCAGAAATCTAAAAGTAGCATTGTAAATGTTATTTCATATTGCTAGCTTCAGTCAATGGTGAAATGGGGCCATCTACCTAGAATCACCAGTAAAGCTGCTTTCCTTGTTCTCAGAATAAAAATATAGATTAGGAATTTCTAAAGTCAGGCTTAATTTACATGTGCTACATCCTGGCCCAACAGGCCTTGAGGACAATATCCATGCTTAGAGCAGCCAAAGCATAGAGAGGATCATATGGCCGGCCCCACTAAAAGACACAACTTCCCACACTGACCCATAGCCCTACAGGGGACAACACTGGAGAAACAATGTGAGAATTGCGCCTGATCTGACCCCACCACACTGAGGCAAATGACTAAAGACATACAACAGAATAGCAAGGGGAACAAACAGAGCAAGGAAGTCCCGAGGGAGTACCAAAAATAGACTTTGAGGCCAGAGCTTGGCACCCCATCACACTCGACCAGAAAACACTTCTAGGTTAACAAACAGAACTTGAATTATTTGTAGGCTTTTTCTTTTTTTTTGGTCATTGGTTTGTTGTTGTTGTTTTGTTTTCTTTTGTTGCTTTGTTTTGCTCTGCCTTGTTTTTGTGCATATTATTATTTCTGCAGTTCTATCTAGATAAGATAGGCTGGATACACAATCTGGAGGAGAAAACAACAGGACCGGTGGTTCCAGGGGAACATGGGAGATGGGGTGGTGGGGGAAAGGAAGTGGTGTTAACAAACCCAAAGACAAGGGAACAACAAGTGATCCAAAATCAGTGGCAAAGAGGGTGTAAGAGGTCTGGTAGGGCTTGATCAAGGGCAATGCAACCGAGAGGAATTATTGAAATCCAAATGAAGGCTGAGCATGATAGTGGGACAAGAGGAAAGTAAAAGGAAATAGAGGAAAGAGCTAGAAGGCAAAGGGCATTTATAGAGGTCTAAAAACGGGCATGTACATATGTAAATATATTTATATATGATGATGGGGAAAGAGATCTATGTGTATATATTTATAGATTTAGAATTAAGGTAGCATACAGACATTGGGCCTCTACTCAAGTATTCCGTCAATGCAAGAATATTTTGTTCTATTTAACTGACATTCCATGATGCTCATCTTCCCAATATGATCGCTGAAGACAAAATGGGTGCATAAGCAAATGTGGTGACAAAAGCTGATGGTGCCCAGCTATCAAAGATATAGCATCTGGGATCTTAAAGGCTTAAAGATAAACAAGAGGCCATCTAGGCTGAGAAGCAACAAACCCCACATGAAACAAGCACACCAGCCTATGTGATCATGAGATTTCGAAGGGATCAGTTATCAGGCATCAAAGATAAAAAAAAAATCATATCATTGTGAATGAGGGGAAGTGCAGAGTGGGGATCCAAAGCCTCCTCCCCCACCATTTTTGGACAACTGGACTTCAACTTACAGAAGGGTTGCTGGGATGAGAAAAGCCAGTCAATGTTCAGTGTAGCAATGCTGAAACATACAACTTTCCTCTAGTTATTTAATGCTTCCTCTCCCCCACAATCATGATCCCAATTCTACCTTACAAATTGTGCTAGACCAGAGGATGTACACTGTAGAGATAGGGACTGAAAAACACAGGGAATTCAGGACAGACACACCCCTTAGGACCAGTGGTGAGAGTGGCAACACCAGGAGGGTAGAGGGAAGGTGGGGTAGAAAGGCAGGGGCAACTAATTACAAGGATCTACATATAACTCCCTCCCTGGGGGACAGACAACAGAAACATGGACAGTGTAGGACATGACAAAATAATAATAATTTATAAATTATCAAGGGCTCATAAAGGGGGGGGTATTCAGGCGGGAGGGGAAAAATGAGGAGGAGAAACCAAGGGCTCAAGTAGAAAGAAAATATTTTGAGAATGGTGATGATAATGAATGTACAAATGTGCTTGACACAATGGATTTATTTATTGATTGTGATAAGAGTTATATGAGCCCCCAATAAAATGATTTTTTTAAAAAAAATTCCATGTGCTAAAGGAATATTCACAGTACTAAGAGAAGCCTGGGATGGACTGAATCCTTAGCTTTCTTAGGCATTAAATATAACCTCTATCTTGTCTGATGCTTTCATACACTTGATATGCCTATGATATCTTAAACTTTTATCTCTGTTTCATGTATGTAATATTTACTCTGTAATATTCTGCAAAATGTAATAGTTGTGTCCTTATTTTTTCCATCTAGTTGCCATTTTCTTTAGATGAAAAGCAACAAAAAAGCTATTTCTAATAGTATTTTTCTTTATTAATTCTGAAACCATTGTTGGCATTAAATATATGTATAAATATTTTTTAAAAATTAAAATTAGATCCAAACATTAGGTAACTAAACATATTTGATTAAAGGCTCTAGGAGATATGTTAAAAAGCACTGTTTTTTCTTTAAAGCTGAACATTTTTTGCCTCTTGATATTTATAAAATAAGGTTCACACATTTTCCAAGCTTTTATAATCTGCTGATTTATTTTGAGATGAAAATTGTGGGATTCCCCAACATACTTTTAAGTTTTTAAAAATGTTTATGTCAATAAGCAAGAGTAGACTAAGCAGAGGAAAGTGAACTTTAAGTACTACAGGAAAAAGACTTGTCAAGAGCTGGACTGAGCGACCTAATATGGTTCTTTTGCTGTCATCAGTACCTAAAACGATGAGTAGTAAGTTGTAGTGGAGTGCAACGTCTTAGACCAGGTCACATCCTTGATACAATTGGACGAAGACTCTCCTGGGGTGGGGTCTGCTGAGTTTAAAGAAGACTGTGGGAAAGCTTGTTACTTCTGCTGGATCGGGATCCTGCATCTGGTTTGTTGACCTCCTCCTCCCTGTGGATACCAGGTGTCATCAACAGACTGCTTACCTTGTGTCCACTAGCATGCAGTCTTCCTTCTTCCTGGTTCATCAGACCCTGTTGCTAGACAATGTAGGAGATACCTTCAGCTGAACATGTTACCCACAGACTAGAATCAGACCAGATTTATTCACTTCTACAATCGTGTTAGCTATTTCTTGATATGGATTTATTTCCATTTTGCTTCTCTGAGCTTCCAGCCTAACATACTGCTCAAGACTTCCATTCTGCCAGTGATCCTCATTGGGACCTGGCTTACTTATAAGGAGCCTCCCTGCACACAATCTCCACATCTCTGATGCACAATTCTATAGCTCTGCCACACAAGGGTTTTCTGGTGCTCATGCCTCTTAGGCCTATCTTCCCCCCTTCTATTAGATCTAATTGGTATATCGTGCTGGCTAGTACACTAAATCTTCAATCATTTTATATATGGTGGTAATATACTTAAAATGAGACAATGAAGTCTTCAATTATTAAAGTTGAATCATTTTTTCCTGTAATTCTGTCTTTGTGCCTTCATATATTTTGAAGGTGTCTCCTTAGGTACATATACTCATATATTTAAAATTATTGTATCATCTCTATGGGGCTATATTTTTATCATTATAGAATGTGGTATATTGTCTCTAGCAATCATTTTTTTTGTATTTAATTCTGTTATACTTATATAGCCATTTGCAGCTCCTTTCTGAGTGTCGTTTGCATGTGCAGGGTAGTTAATTGCTTGGTACGACCCGACTAGTCATAGCCTTGTATTTTTAAATCTTATTCTCTACATCCGTGATTATAATCCCTTGTTTTGTGAGTTATCTAGTATGCTAATGAGTCAGGATTAAAATTAGATCTAATTTGGGTCCAACTCCTTAATGGATGATATGACTCTCATCACGACCCGAATTTTTCTTGGAGGACTAGCTGCAATTTGTTGTTAGGTACCATGCAGTGGGATCCACCTCATAGTGGACCGCTGCACAACAGAACAAAATATTATCCTTGCATTTTCACAATTACTCTTATGCTTGAGCACATTGTTTCAGGAACTGTGTCAATCCATCAAGTCTAAGGTTTTCTTTTTTTTTGACTGCCACTATGCTTTACCAAGCACAGTGCCTCTCTCCAGGGACAGGTCTCTCCAGACAACATGTTCAAAATATGTAAGATGAAGTCTTGCCAAAGTTGTTTCTAAAGAGAATTCTGGCCATACTTCTGAGACAGATTTGTTTCTACTTTTGACAGTCCTTGGTACGTTTAATATTCTGCATCAGCAACACAATTCGAATACATTGATATTTCTTCAGTCTTTCTTATTCAATATCCAACTTTCACATGCTTATGAAATAATTTAAAATACCATGGTTTGGTTCAGGAGCATCTTAGTCCTCAAAATAACAATTTAAAGAGGCCTTGTGTAGCATATTTACCCAATGCAATGTGTCATTTGATCTTTTAATTTTTTAATCGATGCTTCCATGAACAATGAGCTCAATATATCTGAAATGAAAAGAACTCAAGAAAAATTCAAGCCACAAATTACAATTTTGAAAGATTTCAGTGGCAAAATATTAAATGATACAGGAAGCAGCAAGAGAAAATGGAAAGAAAAAATTATACAGAGTAACTGTACCCAAAAGAAGTACTTGTTGACAGTCCACCATTTCAGAAGGTAGCATGTGAATAGGAACGAATGATGCTAGGAAGAAGTTCAAACTGCAATGAAAGCATTACCCACCAACAGGGCTCCAGGAATTGATGGAACACCCATAGAAATGTTTCAGAAAGCTGAAGAAGCCCTGGAGGAACTTACTTATCTAGGTCAGGAAATTTGGAAGACAGGTAATTGGTTAGCTTTCTATAGTTCAGGGCATTCCAAAGAAAGGTGACCCAACAAAATGCTCAAATTTCAGAATGAGATCATTGATATCACATGAAGTAAAACTTTGTTTAAGATCATCCTACAATGGGTGCAGAAACCGATTGATAGGGGAGTTCAGGCCAGATTCAGGAGAGGACACAAAACAAGGGATACCACTGCTGATAGCAGATGGGTCTTGGCTAAAAGCAGGGAATCCCAGAAACATGCTTACGTGTGTTTCATGGACTATGCAAAGACATTCCACTCTGTGGACCATAATAAACTGTGGGTAACCTTGAGAAGAATGGGAAATCCAGAACACTTCATTGTGCTCATTCAGAACTTATACATGGGTCAAGAGGCAGTTGGCTGAACAGAATCAGGCACTATTGCATGGTTTAAAATCATGAGGCATGTGCACCAGGGAAGGTTGTGTCCTGTCACCAAACGTATTCAACATCTATGCAGAGCAAATATGAGGGAAGCTGGATTATATGAAGATCGAGGATTGATTCAGTAAGGATTATAAATCAATGTAAGGAAGACCCCAAATCAGCACAACTGGACCAATAGGTAACATCATGATAAATGGAGAAAAGATAGAAGTTTTCAAGGATTTTTGTCTTATTTGGATCCACAATCAAAATGCTCATGGAAACAACAGTGGAGAGTACAAAAGACATCTTGCATTAGGTAAATCTGATGCACAAGGCTTCTTTCATGTTTTGAGGAGCAAGAATGTTACTTGGAGGACTAAAGGGTGTCCGGGTCAAGCCAGGCTAGTCTCTATTGCATGATATGCATATGACAGTTGGACATTGTGGTAGTACACAATCTTGTGTCATTTTGAGAGGATTATGAGTGAAGGGGTGGAATCTAGTCTGTCAATCGGGTCATGTGTGGGCCTTTGTGTGGGCATGGCCCTCTCCTGAGAATTCGGGAAAATTCTGGATTTTCCTTGTTGGAGACTGAAGACACACTCTCTGCTCACTTCTTTGGAGATGCTGTACTGAAAAGCCACATGGTGCAACGTCCTCAGAGCTGGAGAAGACACATGGCTCTACCCTGATGCAGCCCTAGGAACTGTAGGAGTCACATGGAAACCTCTGCCAGCGCTGAGATGCTTACAACACCACTGGACCCAGAAGACTTCCTCTGGGCCTGTGATCTTACTGCATTTGGTGTAATTGCATGTGTTTCGTGAATCTGAAGAGGACTTTATCAATCAGTGGTTCTCAACCTTCCTAATGCCAGGACCCTTTAATACAGTTCCTCAAGTTGTGGTGATCCCCAACCATAAAATTATTTTCGTTGGTACTTCATAACTGTGATTTCGCTACTGTTATGAATCATGTGACCCCTTTGAAAGAGTCATTTGACCCCCAAAGGGATCATGACCCACAGATTGATATTGGTTATGTGGACTAATATCAGACTTATGAACTTGATCTGGACCGGGCTGGGATAATTTCTCAATATTCTATTGCTATTGTATATAAACCTGTTTCTTACACACATATGAGCGGCTATGAATTTGTTTCTCTAGTCTAACTAGACTAACACAGACATTGAAGAAGGAAGACTATAGAAGAATTAATGTATTTTAATTGTGGTGCTGTAGAAGACTATTGAAAATACCATGGATTGACTAAAGGTGAAACCAATCAGTATTGGAAGAGATAATGCCAGCGTACTCCTTAGAGACAGGGAAGGCAAGATTTTGTCTTATATGCTTTGGAAATATTGGGTGAGATAAGCCCTCCGGAGAAGGACATGGTGTTTGTTAAAGTGGAGGAGCACCGAAAATGAGAGAGACCCTCATAGAATGGATTGACACAATGACTTCAACAGAGGGCTCAGGATAAGAACAATGGTGAGGTTAGTGAAAGACTGTGCAGTTTTCTTGTGTTGTGCATACAGTCGCTATAGGTGGGGGTCAACTCAATGACACCTAACAACAACAACAACAGTGATGTTCTCAACAGGGAGAAACATCATTCTCATTCATCTCTTTATGTCTTTAGGCATTATTTCCTTTCGCTCTTTGAAAACGTTAAACATAACTGATTATTTGGAAGGCTTCTAACATTGGGGACCCTGTTGCTGTTAGAAATATGAATTGTGTGACTTTAAGCATTGTAACATCAGGCACTCCAGCACAATGTGATGAATGAATGCTCCTTGTGAGGTTGCAATCTTGCCACAACAGACTGGTCCAAGATTGAACGTTGGCTAATGTTGGCTGGTTTTTGTATGAAGGGTTTCCTAAGGTGCTTTCCTAAAGTATTTGCCAGGAGCTTTGTGTGCACCTTTTATGTGGGGTACATCGTTAACACCCACTCGACAGTTTGCAAACCTGCTTCAGCCATCACTTTCCACTGTTTCAGAGGCTTTGGGCCACAGGCAATCAGATCATGAGATGTCTCAGTTCCTTTGTGGGATGTGCTCCTGACCTGCATACAACCCTGGGATGAGCACTGTTTACTGATTCTGAGTTATGTGGGGGAAGCTTTCAAAATCCAGACAGCCATCCCATTTCCCTTTCGCTATGTTTGTTGTTGTTATTGCTTAACCATAGGGTGGCTAATAGTTGGAATTGACTTGATGACAGTGAGGTTTTGTTTCTTTTTAATTCTTATCACCTCAAACAGCACTAATTTAAGATTTAGCGTGCAAATGTATTTTACAAATTTGACCAGAAAGGCACATTAGTAAAATAACCAGTTCCAAATCAGACTAAAATAGAGATCAAATTCTTGAACTGGTCTTCTAGGGATCCATGATTCTGGTAAATAATTAACTATAATTATTTGGAAATAACAGCCACTTTGCTTTCTCTGATACTGTAAATACAGTGTTATTTTCATGGTCCACAGAGTGACCCTTTCTTAGTGAAAAACTTATTGACGAAAAATTGTTCACCAAGTGGTTGCAAATATTTGGCTAATTTCCAGAGTCTTGAAAAGTCATACTTGATAACATTAATATTTCCCTGCTTTTTTATTGTTTTATAGAAGAGCAAGATTTTGAGCTCCTTAATCTCTACTCATTTGATGAGATGCTGATGTTTCTCTGCTGTTTGTGATTCAGAAAGCCATTATCCTTTTTACTGACCAACAAATTAATAGTCTTAATTTGTTAATTGAAACTTATTTTTGGCAGATTATTGTTATATTAGCTATTCTGAATTATAGATCTATAATAAATTTCTCCAGCCTGTGTTGAATTCATACTACATGTGAGGTAGCTATCTTGATACACACATAGAATATAATTAAGAACCTGACAGCATAATGGAGTAAAAAATGTTTAATCATTATGGATATTGATACATTTTGCCATTAAATACTGGCATTACCTCTCTTTAATTTTAATAAATGTATCCATTATTGCAACTCTTCAAAAGAAAACAATAAGGTGAATTTAGCACCTGAGCATTACTAATGTTGAAAACAGAGTTTTATGAGGCTATAGAACAGGCATTCTTATAACCAGACATTCTTCCTCAGTTTGTTTAACTTGGAACAAGGAGTTCTTAACCTGACTGACATGCATCATTCTAACTTTTAAGCTGTCTACTGAATTAAAACGTGTTGATGAATATTAATTCCCCTCACTAAAAGCTCTGACACTGAGACATTCATGTTGCCTGCTTGTACTAATAAATTGTAAAAAGTCCTGGTGATTTCCTCTAAAGTGTGGATGTTGGCACCTGGAATTGACGGGCATATTTCAGAGGCTGTGCTATAAACTACCCGGTTTTGTCATTTCTGGGGAGCCTCGAAGGTGCCTTTACAGTGCTTCTGCTGCACGTGTTGGATACTTTAGATCCCTTTTGAGGCTGATCTGGGGATTATTTATAATGTACTGAAGTTACCTTATTAGTAGTTGAAATTTCTCCACAGAAGCATGAAGTTTGTTGACACTTATTTTATTGCTGAAATTGTATTTTTGGTGTCTGGGAGACCACTATGAACTTTCACGACTGATGATATGTTATGGCAGCCTAACTGAGAAGTCTCCGTATGCTCATCCCCTAACGGCTCCAAGGGCTTAGACAAGCACCTGAATAAGCCTCAGAAACTTGACAGATAGTACAATTTCACAATGTTATTACATGTCTGTTTCAATTGGCACTTCTAATACCCTCACAAACAGTTTGTGAGGTGGGTAACTTTCCTTTGCAGGAATAGATTTTATTTTTTAAAAATTAGACCCAAACCTACAGCATCCATGCAAATTTATAGGAGGGAAAAATATTAAGGCAATTTTTATTAATTTTGGAACAGTGCTCTTTTGGCACTGATGAGTAATTTCCAAAGCTGGCTTTCTCATGATCAGGGCTGCACCTAGAGACGCAACAAGGATCAGGGAAACGTTCGCGCTCTCTGCTGTGCAGGCCGCCTTTCCTTGGAGAGCTCCATGCCAAGACTAGTGGGCAGGCTGCTACTCTGCTGCCAAACTGGACATTGTCATGCCATCTCTTTCTTAGCATGGGAAGCTCTAACCGTTTTTAAAGGATGCAAGCAAATTAATTTTTAATTTAAAATACCTTATGGACACCAAATTTAATAACAGCATTTTATGTGTGCCTTTTAAAACATTTCTCCTGTAAAATCATATTTGAGGCTATTTAATAGGTTCATTTGGTATGGTTATAGTGAAAGCTATAAACTAAAAAGGTTAGAGCTATATGCAAAATAAACCTAATTTTTGTGAAGTCTAGGGTTTGAAGTGGCATAACTGGTTTTTTGTTGGGCTTCTAACTGCAAAATCTGAAGTTCAATTCCACCATCCGCTCCATGAGAAAATGATGAAATGTTCTGCTTCCGGAGAGAATTTAGATACTCCAATGGGAGGTTCTAACCTACCCTAAAGTGTTGCGAAGGGTTAGAATTGATTCAATGGCAGTGGGATAAGTGGGTAGGGTTTGAAAATGGTATTTATTCATATTTTTATTTGCAAAAAGTATGAGAGACATTTATTAAGTTCATTAAATAATCCCATAACCTTTTTATTCCATATTTCCATGACATTTTTGTAGCTTACAGACACACATATATGTATATATATAAATTCTTTATATGTTTATAGACCTATGCATTGCATATGCAAGTACATATGTATGTATATGTGTGGTATTTGGATGTGTATTATATGTTGATTGATATCTACTATCTATCTATCTATCTATCTATCTATCTATCTATCTATCTATCTATCACATATATATATATTATGAACTGCCGGAAAAAAACAAAGCAAGTACCTCTCAGAAGTGCATCCAGAATACTTCTAGAAAGTGAGGTTGAAAAGACGGTTTCTTATGTTCTTCGGACATATTTATCAGGAAGGGCCAGTCCCTATAGTAGGGCATCATGCTTAGTAAAGTAGAAGCTTAGTGGAAGTGAGGGACTCCCAAACGGGAGGGATTGTTATAGTGGTTGTGAAAATAGGCTTAAACATTGTAAAGATTATGAGGATGGCCAAGGGCTAGGCAATATTTAATTCTGTTTTACATTGATTCACTCTTAGTACTGGCTTGGTGGTTTCTAACAACAATATGTATGCATGTGTGCATGTGAAAACACACACACACATACACACACACAAACATGGGGGTATCCACAATGGGGCTGGGCTGAGCAGAGCTTTCTTCGGATGCATATTTTCTACTAGGCGAGCCTGGAGCAATGTACAATGAGTTAGTGCATGCAGTGGCCTCACCTGGGAAGGTTCTCTCTTGTCACAGATAATTTTTTATAAAAGTCATTTCCCTTGAACCCCATTTTTCTGGAATGGCAAATTTAAGAGAACAACAGGCAGCTGTGAGTTTTTTTTCCTGCTCAGTAAAAATGCCACAGACACTGTTTTGATGTTGAGTAAAGCTTACAAGGACAGTGCTATAGGGAAAACTCAAGTTTATGATTGGCTTTCTAATCGTAAAGAGGTTGACAAAACCTTGTAAAACAAGGTGGATTGTTGATTGATGACAAACCTCATTCTGGATATCCATCAATTTCCAGTACAGATGAAAATGATGACTTGTAGTGCATTTGGTGTTAGTTCCACTAGTTCAGACTGTTAATCAAGCTTTCTATTTAAAAATTCTGAAAATATTGCATAACAGTGTGCAATAAAAAAGGACTGATTTATGGCAGATGAGGGACTGTTTTTGCCCCCACAACAATACATCTGCTCATGCAGCCATCTCAATGCATCAGTTTTTGATAAAAGACAATGCCTCTCATCCCCCATGCACCTTACTCACATGACCTTGCTCTTTGCAACCTCTTTTTGGTTCCACCATTCAAGAGGAACATGAAAGCGCAGTGATTTGACAACATGAGTTTGAAATTTTTTTCCAAGAATGAAATCACAGATTTTAAATATTTATTAAGCATAATGGAGAGTACTTTGAAGGTGATACGTTGCTTTGTAAAAAATTTAAATATATAGCTTTGAAAAAAATCCCCCCTTTTTTCTGCTATCCTCTTGCATATCACTAAAATTAAAATCCACTTTCATGAGAGTGCATCCAACTCATAATGATTCCATACAGGACTTCTGAGCCTGGAAATCTTCATAAGAGCAGATAGACTAATTTTTCTCCCTCAGAGCTAATGCTGGGTTTAGTTCAATACTTGCCTCACAGCACTAGTGCTCCTCCTAGACCTGCAAGTGATTAAAATTCATGAAAAGATAGGATGATAGACCTCTCTCTACTTTATTTATCTAATATTTTCTTTTAATGTTATAACACACATTGATCATGCTGCTGGGATACCAAATATTCTATATAGGTATAGTTGTCCTGTTAGGTAGCTACACTAAATGGGAACTTACACACAATTGAATAGTCTTTCAAAATTGCTATGTCTGGGCAAACACAGGGTTCTCGAAGCATAATTTAAAGCATTGGAGGGGTATCAGAAGCCTGATGTTTGCATGACTGAATTGCTTTAGATAGACAAAGAAAATGGTTGAAGAAGATGGAAAGAAAATGAGATGGGTCAATCACAGCAGAGAGGTAGCATACATGTGGGCTCACAGACAAGAGAGAACATGGCTAAGGGATGTGGAAATTAAGGAACTAGAGATATAATAGACAGAGTCTAATACAAGACAATTTTCATAATTTACATTAATTCATTGTAAGGAGATAAAGTGACTATCAATCTGAGCATATTAAAAAATCTAAAACATTGTGAGATTGGAAATCCTAGAAGAATATAGTGACATCAAGAATTTAAAGCATCTGATTAATGTTTAATAGCTCTCAAAATTTTGTTCCAGTCTACAGGATTGCAATAGTTAGACACCAATATGGATTATATTTTGTTTTATTATATAAATTCATATAGTATGTAATAAGGAAATCACTTAAAATTCATGGTTCAATCTGAGATAAGTTAATTTATCACTAGCTTAAAACAGTAGTAGTATTAATAAGTTCTCTTCTTAATTAGATTCCTTTTTAATATAAATAACAATTTAGTATGTCCAGTTAATATTAACTGTCTTAAAGAAGATAAGAGGGAATTATAAACATATAAAAGCATACTTAAGGATTGTAATTAAAATTCTATGTATTGGGAGTATCAAACAAAAAGAAAACATGAAAGCCTGTTATTAGACATCCTGAACTTTTTCTTTACACAGAAACAATAAATTATAGAACAGTGAATTATTTGACTCTTCTAGTTAAAGTCTCTGTAACTCCCATAAAAAATCTTTTAGTAACAAGGCTGTGTAAGGGAAGTTGTGGCACGAGAATGAAATAAAATATATAATGAAGTATGTGAGTGTTTGCCATGTTGGTGGGTATAAAATGAGCTCTCTCAGAAGCAGGAGATAGGATTTCACCAACAGTTAGAGAGAAGAGCTAGGGGTAGAGAATATCCGTTGGACCCCAAGATCCCATGCCCTGAATCCCCCTGATCCAGAGTCAGTTTTGATACCAAAGGAGCTGCAGAGGAACGGCAGCAGCTAATCCAGGAGTCTGAGGAAAAAACAATGGATTTCCTAGTCCAAAGAGCAAGCAACGCTAAATGCAGGAGGCTGGCTTGTGCAGTGGGGAGCTTTGGGGCACTTAATTAAGGAAGTATGACCTGTGGAGCTGGAGCCGAGTCTTTGTGTTGAGGTTTATATTAGAAAGTTATAAGTTTTGGGGGTTTATTAACTCACTGCAATCGAACAGAGTCCAAATCATAGTGATCCTATAGGACAGAGAAAACTGGCGTTATGCATTCTCAAACCTGTAATTCTTTACTCGCGTAGAATGCTTCATTTTTCTCCCATGTAGTAGTTGCTGATTTGGAACTGACCTGGTTGTTAGCAGCCCAAGAGGTGGCCACTCTGCCACCCAGGATCCCTTGGGGATTTCTTAGCAGCCCCAACTTAGTTTTGTAATTTGTCTGAGCAGGGCAGAGACCCGAGCATTAGAGATGGCCTTGCCTGTAGGCAAGACGAGATGAAACTGTCCTCACTTAGCAACTGCATCCTCCACCTTTTCCACGTAATCTGTAACCTAATAATTTCCCTAATAAATAACTAAAGAAATGTGTATCTTGTCTGAGAGTTCTGTATGGCCCTTGTAATGAGTTATCAAAACCAGTTAAGAGTAAAGAGTGCTGAGACAAAGACAATTGAAGTTATAGTAGAGTATAAGTGGATAAAGGGTGGAGGCATGTGACCTTTATATGGCTGTGATTGGCCTTGAGAGTTGGAGGAAGTCATATATGGCCCCAGGCTATTTCCACAAAACAAATTATCTTCATATTATAAGAAATTTCAAACCTCATGGGGAAGAAAAATTCCCAAGAAGAGAATATTTGAATATGTGACAAAATTCTTGGAAGGTGCCCAAATCTTTCATGCCACAAAATACCTATGACTGGAATTTCCAAAAATCCTGCAATTTCCATGATACTAATCTTGTCTTAGTTGAGTTGGCTCTATTTGTTCAAGCTCTTTGTGCAATGAGCTCATATTTCCATGAAAGATTTATATATGAATTCACTGTATGGATTAATCTCTCTGAGATAGAAGACTGCAAAAACATGAAAAAACATATATGTTTCATGTGGTGGAAACAAGTTTTAGAAATGTTGGAGATTTCAGAAAGGCAGGCTCGACTGAAGTGCAATAATAAACACTCTGGAATGCCCAGTAATATTGGGCAGACTGAGTTCTCAAGATTTGGAAGTGTACTGAGAAGAAATTTTAAAAACTTTGAATCTTTAAACTGTTGATCCCATACAGATTATAAATATTAGCCAACAAGGTTTTAACACAACTACACTCATCTGCATGATATTTTAGAATTATTTGATGTGTGATAAGTTTTATAGTTCAGGTTCATAGAATCAATGTCAACTTGTCTGCTGAGAACTTTTACTCAAGACAGTACCAGGGTTGCCTGCCATTTATACCATTTTTGGCTGTTTTTGTTGCCTGGGCTTCATGTAGCAGACAAGAGGCAATTCTTTTTCTTGCTTATGGAGGAATCCATTCCAATTCATGATGAACCTGTAGGACGAAGTATAGGATTTCCTTAGGTGCGATCTTAACGAGAAGAGATCACTAAGCATTTTCTTTTTTGCAGCAGTTGCTGAACTGCCTATATTTCAGTTTTCTTCTTAGTGCTTTAATGATTGCACCAGCGAGTCTCCTTAACAACAAAACTTAGAAATTAAACTACCCAGAGTTTTGTAAGCTCAGAGTAAGTGTACTCGTTGTCAGCGTGCTCCTAGCAATTAGAAAATAGTTTGCTTAACACAGATCTTGACTAAATGACCACGTGAAATAATTGTTGCTTGAGGAGCCCTGGTATTTTGTGGATGAGCCTTTGCAACACCAAGGTGGGTTGGTGGAGAAGAACCTTGAGAGTTACGTTAGCTACTGAGCCACCTCTTCGCGACTTGAAGACAGCCATAACTCAGTAACTATAGTAATTGGGGCCCCATATATGATTATTTTGGTGAATAGCCTACTAAAATAAGAAGGCAATGAATTAGGCCATTCCTTATATTATACCATTGGAAATATCTTGCGCTCGGAGGGTTTAGCTCAGGGGGATGGAGAGATTAAAGGCAAGACTCGGTCTAGAGTCCAGAGGAATCCTTATGGATTTCTACAATATCACCAACATGCGTGGGTCTTAGTTATTAAATAACGTCAACTTCATTACTTTTAGTTTAGACAGCAACCCAATAGACATGCTTACCCAGTTTTTTGTCTTTACTCCATCACTTAGCCTTCTTAATTTCCTAAATTGATGCCTAATACTAATGGATTTAGTGGCTGTATTGTGATGAATTTGTTGATAAATTAAAACTAAATCCAGGTTCCTTTCTTTCCGTTGATCTTTCACTCTTACTTGTAGAGGAATCAAGATATGAATCAGGTTATTTTTGATTAATTTACTTTCATATAATGAGAAGTGGCTCTTTTCTGGTTAAAGAGACAATATCCACATTTATCCATACTTTTGAATATTGTATGCTCATTTATCTGGGTGCTTGCATTTTCCCCTGTGTGTTCTATGATGACTATTGACCTGACATCTTCCCGAGACAAGGCCTTGCCTTGCTAAGATTGTGAAGGGCTGCAACTATGGTCTTTTGAGCAGACCTAGTGGAAGTAAACACTATTTTATTAGTTGGAAGTATGCCCATTTTCAAATTTGTTTAAAAGGAAAAGGAAATTTTTTCCTTACTGCTTATTCTCTTTCTAAACATCTTGTAAAGGACTCTTTTTCATCTTTTATTGCAGGACATTATGAGGATGGCAGAAATTAGACATTCCCGAGCATTTGAAAATCTAGTGTTTTGAAAGGTATATTACGTTTTCCACTGGAACTTAATGTAATGAGAACTGTTTTACAGACACTCTAAACTATAAAAACACAAACATGTTTCGTGTGTGGCATTTTTTTCTCCCAGTGGAGCATTAGTCGCTGGGTGGATTGATTTCTCCATGGCTCTGACATTCCTGCCTCCAAGCTGGCCACCTCCCAGCTCTCCTAGACACACATTTCTCCTAAGTGGTTTTTGCTTCTAGCTTTGTTCACTTCAACCTGTCTTTCTTACTTCCCTTTTCTAAGTACTGCACTTCTTTGTTAGAAATTGCTTTTAAATTTTACATGGTCTTGAATACATTTATTTTTTCCTGTGGTCTAAAATATGTATATAAGTGTCATCAAAGCCAGCATCATCAAATTAATTCTTATTCATAATGATCTTAAAGGGCAGAGTAGAACTGCCACACAGTGCTCCCAAGGCTGTAAACTTTCTAGAAGCACAATGCCATGTCTTTCTTTCACGGAGCAGCCTGTGGGTTAAAATACCAAGTTTAGGTTGCTGCCTGTTTGAACTACTGGGTGCTCACAGATGCGTCCTTGCGTTCTGCAGACGACCAGATCTGAGTGTCTGTCATTACATCCCTCATTCACTTTCTATTTTTTGTTATTCAAATCCTTATTCAATTTGCCCATTTGGGAAATTATTAAGCAACTCAAATCCCAGGCAGAAAATATATAACAGATAATGTGAGAATCTCTCATGCTATGTCTTTCTCCCCAAGTCAGCCAGGTATTTGTACTTATAGGTGAATGTTATAAACTACAATCCTCAGAATGGATCATATGCCAACAGGAAACAAGCAAAAATCTGCACAACTGGACCCAAAGCAGTATCTTGATAAATGGAAAAAAGGTTTAGGTTGTCAAGTATTTAATTTTACTTTAGTCCACAACTTTTGTGAAAGAAACAATCAGGAAATCAAACAAAGTATTATTGGGGAAAATATGCTGCAAATAATCTTTTTAAACTTTCCAAAAGTGAAGCTGTCACTTTGAGGTCAAGGTGCACCTGGACCAAGCTATGACATTTTAAGTCACCTCGTACACATGTGAAAGCTGGATATTTAATAAAGAAAGGTGAAGGAAAAATCATGCCTTTGAAAGATGGTGTTGTTTATGAATATGAATTATTCTCTGGATTTTCAGAAAAATGAACAAATCTGAATTGAAAGAAGTATACCAGACTGCTTCTTAGACTCAAGGATAGTGAAACTTTATCTTATATACTTTGGCCATGTTGTCAGGAGAGACTATTCCCTGGAGATGGACATCACACTTGGTAAGGTAAAGCAACAACAATAAGACACACACTCAACTCACTGCCACCAAGCCCATGATGACTCATAGTGAGCCGATAGGACAGGGTAAAACTGCCCGTGTGAGTTTCTGAAACTCGAACTCTTTGTGGGAATAGAGAGCCTGTAAAAGTAGAGGGTAGTTAAAAAGAGAAGGCCCTGAACAACATGGACTGACACAGTGGCTGAGACACAGGAAAGACTGTGAGGAAGACACAGTGGCCTAAACACAGGAATGACCGTGAGGAAGACACGGGAGTAGACAGGATATTATTCAGTTTTATAATGTCACAGTGAGTTGAAACCAACTCGAGGGCACTTGAGTTTACTAAATTAAAAAAAAAAATTGAACCCGTTCTTGTAATAGAAGGCAACTCTAAGTCACAGGCCAGTCCTCAGCCTATATATCCTTACCTTATCTTTGTGTAAACATGTGGTATAAATCTTGTACTATTCTATTAATTTACATGTTAAACAAGATAAGTGCATGCTAATAAAGTACCTTATTTACAACAAAGGGACATAATGTCTTTGACCCCTGGTTGTTCTTGGTATTTTTCTATGTAATTAAGGTGTCTTTATTATCTAAAACTATTGTACAATGTTTGAAAATTATATAAATGTGTGAGGGCTGGCAAGGTTACACAAATCCCAGGTCAGTTAAGCCCAGGAATAAGAACCCATCTGTGTGTTGTACTGTGGTGGTTTTCTGTTGTGATATGGTGGAAGTTACGTAACTAGTATTTAAAATTCCAAAAAGGGTCACCCATAATTGACAGGTTTCATTTAAGTTTGATTGAAAAGTTGATGGAGAAGTTCAATATTAGCAGTCAAAATGAGTCTAGGGACTGACTATGGAACAGTCCATCAATTGCTTATCTATCAGTTCAACTTGAAGTTGAATAAAATTAGAACATGTCCACAAAAACACAAATACAACCTTGATCACATCCCACGTGAGTTTTGAGAAGATGATCGACACATTGAACACTAATTTAAAAAAAATCCTGAAAAGGTATCAAGAACATTATACACGAAGAAAGCAAATGGCCAAAGAATATATCAAAATGGATATCAGATAAGACTCTGAGGCTTACCCTTGAATACAGAGTAACTAAAGCAACTGGAATGAATTATGAAGCAAAAGCTGAATAATAAAGGGCAAAGTGCAGTCTGATACGTCAGAGTAAAATATTATGATGAAATGTTCAAAGCCTTAGTGTTGGAGAGTGAGAAGGACAGAATACACCACATCTCTAGCTGAAAGAAAGAAGAAAAAATCAGGACTTCTAGTTTCATTGTTGAAGATTTCTATGAGCAAATAGTATATCCTGTATCCTTTTGGTTTAGGAAGCATCAAAAGATTATGGGAGGAATACTCACCGTCACAGCACCAAAAAAGGACTAGTTACCATCCAGGCTATTCGAGAAGTAGCATATGATCAGGACCCAGTGATTCTGAAGCAAGAAATCCAGGCTGCGCTGAAAGCATTATCGAAACTCAGGACTCAAGGAACAGAGGAGATGCCAATTGAAATGCTTCAACCAACTGATTTAATACAGGAAGTGGTCACTTCATTATGGGCAGCAATCTGAAAGACATCCCGCTGGCCATCTGACTGAAGATATCCTCACCTCTGCCCATTCTAGAGCGTGATCCGACCGAATGGGAACAGTATCACAGCATTATTAATATCACACAGGAGCAAATTTTGTAGAAGGTAATTTAAAACTTAAGATCAATGAGGAACTTTCAGAAATAAAAACTCAAGGGGCAGTTGTTCTATCAAGACAATGGGGAGCTGTGTTGTTTCAAATCAGGAAAGGTGTGTGTCAGAGTCAGACTTTCACCATAGCTACCCAGTGTAGAGGGGGGAAAATTAATTTGAGAAGCTGGCTTGTATGAATAAGAATGCAGGGTTAGAATTGGAGAAAAACTTATTAACTATCTACAATATAGTTACAAAAATGGCACAATTTTGTGTTCTGAAGGAAAAAGGCTTAAAACACTAAGGAAGGTCAATATATCACACCTTAATATAAATAAAACAATAACCCTCAAAACTGAAATAATGAACATCATGGTAAATTGAAAAAAAGTTTTAAAATGTCAAGGAATTCTCAAAATATTTTTGGTAGTGACTGAGCTGAAAGTTTGCTAAGCCAAGATGTTCACTTAAAATTATAAATGCTGAACCATGTGAGATATAATCTTTAGTAGTTACTATATTAGCGGTAATTCTATGATTTTTCCCCACAAATTTCTGAAGTTCATCTAACAAATATTCAGTGCCATTGAGTTGATTCCAATTCACAGTGACTATTGAAGACAGAGTAGAACTGCCCCTGTGGGTTTCTAAGGAGGTACATGTTTGAGAAGGAAACACATCATCTTTCTCCCATAGAGCAGCTGGTGGTTCAGAACATCTGAACTTGCAATTAGCAGCACATTGTGTAACCCACTACACCACAGGGCTCCTGTGAAATACTGCTACAACTTTTTCATTTGTCCAGCTTGAAGGATTTTCTTCTCCTGGTTCATCTTTGTGTTCTTCCCAACTATCTTTAAGATCACTTTATCCATTTAAAAACTGATGCAAAATTTAGTGACTTAGGAAGTTGTTCACTTGAACTTTTTACATAAATTTGACATCTCTCCAATCATATTTTTCTAAACAAGGGTGCAATGATTTCATAAAACTACCCTCCCCCATATTTGTCCACTTATTCTGTACAATTTCTTCCTTTTTTCTTCCTCTTCTTAGCTATTATTTATTGTTACATATATTTTCAAGACCTTAAAATTGCTTACAGTCATTCTTTGATTGCTCTCTTATTTATACATAATTGGGTTGAGCTGATTGGTGAGTACGCTTATTGCATGTATTCTTTGTTATACCCTTCGGCTTTGGAGGTTTTGTTTGTAGAACTAATTTCATGTCCTCAGTTTCTGTGTTCATCTAACTGTCTGTAAACAATGTGTTTATGTTTTCATCCATCCCTCTGGGTTTCCCAGTTCTGAACTGGCAACTCTGAGTTGCATTTGGAGATATAGAAAGTCACACTATGGATTCAGCCTTGGGTTGCTAAGCATAAGATTAGAAGTTAAGCCTCATTAGCTGCTTCATGAAAGAAAGAAGAGGCTGTCTCCCCCCAGAAAGGGGTCTTAGAAAACTTCTACATGGCCACTACAGTCAGAATGGCTAATGGCAGTGTGTTCAGGTATTGGTTTAATCACCTTGCAAGATTAATTCTTGGTCTACTGTTTGATTGCTTGCATGTCTGTTTCTATCTACAAACTCAGATATTGGGTTTCATATGATTAACCTCATTACTGACCTAAGCTCCTTTTCTTTGTAGATAAATCTACCTGAAATTCACTGCTCTAGCAAAAAATTAGTAATAATTTTCAAAAAAATTACCCAAGTACTTTCTAGTGAATTAGAAACTAACTTTTTGAGAAACAACAGGTAGTCAGGTTTCATTGACACCAGAGAAAGAAAATGAGCATGTAGATCTATTTTCCCATCCTATAGACTCTGGGCCTCCACTCATGTAGTCCCTCAATGCAATAACACTTTGTTCTATTAAACTGGAATTCCATGATGCTCACCTTCTCATCATGATTGCTGAAGACAGATGGGTACATAAGCAAATGTGGTAAAGAAAGCTGATAGTGCCCAGCTATCAAGAGATATAGCACCTGGGATCTTAAAGGCTTGAAGGTAAACAAACAGCCATCTATCACAGAAGCAACAAAACCCACATGGAGGAAGCACACTGGCTTGTATGATCACAAAGTGTCAAAGGGATCAGTTATCAGGCATCAAAGAACAAAAAATCATGTCATTGAGAATGAGGGGGAGTGCAGATTGGGGGCCCGAAGCTCATCTGTAGGCAACTGGACACCCCCTTACAGAAGGGTCGTGGGAGGAGTTGAGGCAGTCAGGGTTCAGTGTAGCAATGGTGAAACATACAACTTTCCTCTAATTTGAAATGCTTCCTCCCCTCCTACTATCGTAATCCTAATTCTGCCTTACTAATCTGGCTAGACCAGAGGATGTACACTGGCACAGATAGGAACTTGAAACACAGGGAATCCAGGACAGATGATCCCCTGAGGACTAGTGGTTAGAGTGGCAATACCAGGATGGTGGAGGGAAGGTGGAATAGAAAGGACTAACCAATTGCAAGGATCTACATATAACTCCCTCCCTAGGGGATGGACAACAGAAAAGTGGGTGAAAGGAGATATTGGACATTGTAAGACATGACAAAATAATGATAATTTATAAATTATCAAGGGTTCATGAGGGAGGGGGGACCAGGAAGGAGGGGGGGGGATGAGGAGCTGATACCAAGGGCTCAGAAGGAAAGCAAATGTTTTGAGAATTACGATGACAACGAATGTCCAAATGTGCTTTACACAATTGATGTATGTATGGATTGTGATAAGAGTTGTAAGAGCTCCAAGAAAATGATTTTAAAAAAAGAAAGAAAGAAAATGCTTACTCAGCTTATATGTTACACAGGGTTCTCTAGAGAAACAAAACCAGGACACTAATGATTATATATATATCACACATGAAATAATCAGTTAATTAATCTACAAAGAGGAGTACAAATGGCTCAGTGCAACTCACTTCTGCGAGACAACTAATCCCTTGGAAATCCTTCAAGGCTTCAGGGCCACCATGTTGTCCTCTGTAGAGCAATTCAGGCTATCCCAGCAGAGGCAGCAAGCAGCAAGGCAGGTCACCAACAGTCAGCCAGATCTGTCTGGCTAACAGCCCCCAGCTCAAGCAATGTATACTCCAGTAGCGTGGCTAAGCACGTCTTGAAGGAACCTCAAATTACAGCAACACAGTCCATGAGTTAGGTGTCCCACATGTAGTGTAGCTTGCAAATTGTGGCAGAGAATAAGTTAAGGCAGCCCCACACTGGTCTGATCATCAGGGCAAGAGACAAGAAAGACAAGGCTCACTGGGCCATTTATCTCTCTGCCCTTCAATTAATCCCCCATGTGTTCATTGGCCAGGTTGGCACTATAAACCTACCGATCACAGCTTATTTTAGCAGAAGATAGATTAAAGTGTAACTCATGTGTTACACACAGTCATCCTGTAAAAAAAATCTGCCTCCTCTTTCAGACTTTGGAACACTGGATATCTTACCAGCTATAACCCCAAGTCCAACAATGGAGATTTGGGATCACTTGGCATTTCAACAAGTGTTACGCAGCTTCAACTGTTAAAAGCATAACCCTAACAACCCTGAGACCGGGCACGTAAGGGTGCTGAAAATGTCAGTTTCCCTTGCTGTCAGTGAATAAAACTTCCCTGTCATCTCAGTGTGATGGTGTGTCTTCGAGCTGCATCAGCACAAGCTCACATTCATGTAACGGACCTAGTTGTTGGTTTCTAACGTCAAACCTGTTCTTTGAGATGTGTGTGATCATCCTTTTGATCCTCAATGTCCTCTCAAAACTCCCAGCTCAATCTTCCTGCTTCTGAAGACCAGCTGATAATTGTCTTATCTTAATTTAGAATCCTGTGCTTTTCAGTTAATAGTCTACAGTTAATGGTTCTATTTGTCATTGAGATTATCTCCCTCCACAGTTCTCTCTCTCTCTCTCCCTCCTTTCTTCCTTTATATTTAATATTTTATGTATCATTGACATTTATTTGTCATTAGGTACATATATTAAGCTAACTGGGAATTTCCATTGGTATCTAAACATACTTAATATTATAAAAACAGCTATTAAAAATATCGCTTTCACATCTTCATTTTTAAGAGCAGAGGGAGTCTCTAGGTACTCACATACTTGCTTACGACATTAGAAATCCACAGCTGATTTCTAGCCAGTCTTGTTTCCATTCTACTGTGCAATAATAAGCAGTTGTTAATATTTAAATTGTTTCATCTATGGTTTCTAAATTAAACTGTCTTCCAAAAGTCATTGCTAATTTAAAATTGAATTATTTTTATGGGAAATCATCTGAAAATATAGAATTAGATGCTGATGATATTAAATAGGTGCATTCTTTCATGGTACTAAAGTCCTATAAAATTATTCTTTACTAGTGTGGAATTAATTATTTACTCTGGAACTGCAATTTGAGTTTTCCCAGTGTATATTGCAACCTCTAAGCTTTGCATTATTAACATGCACATAATTAAGTATTAATGTATGACATTGTATAAAGTAAAGCATGTGCTATAACTTTAAGGCTATCACGGTATGGATAATGCCTACCCAAGTAAAAGTAGACTGAACAGAATGGAACCACTGCTCAATTGTGACTTTACTAAAATTATTGATTGTGCATGAAAATAAACTATTAAAGGAGGAAAATGGGCTTCCTGTACTTTTTGTGAATTCATTTTTTCTCACTGTCCTGCGCTCATTTAGTTGGTTTTTTTTAAGTGCAATTAGCTCTCAAATGCATACTTGAAGATACTCAAGGGCCCAGCATTGTGGCAAGATGAAGCAAGACTAAGAGAAGAAAAGCGGAAGAGTAGTCTTGCATTGCTCAGGGGGTTGTGCCTGCTTTGTACTGGGCTGTTTGTGCTACTCACCCATGGGTCAGTGCTTTTTCTCTAAGATTCTATGAAGATGGTTAGTTACGCCATCGTTTGTTGACTTCTAATCTGAGACCCATTATTTTGGTAATAATTGCTTACATTGAGTTTAGAACACTCAGCAGGAATACCAAACGAAAGGATTATTATAAGTCAGGAGGTGCAGAAAGTTTAAGAAACATTAAAATGACTTTTGCTCTGAACCTTCAAAAAGAACTTTTAAAATTCTTCCCCTTCCTTTTGTTTCTCTCCATTTTAACTATTTATTTGTGTACTTTCACTGTAGAAGAGATGATGTCACATATCAGTACTATATTTTAATATATATGTGAATTATCATAATGGGTTATAGACTTGAGACAGTTGACCATGGTCTAACAAAGGGAACTAGGTTAATGCAGATGTACATATTAGTAGCATCCATTATGAAATTGCACCAATAAATCAAAGAGTAAATAGATTAATTTGAGTCCCAGAACCACACATTATAATATTAATTACCAATATCTTAAAATGTACTTTATTTTCAGGTATTAAGTGACAACAACATTTTATTTTGAGGTAGGTGAATAAAGAAAATTTTAGTTAAATTTTATATATTTATATAATAAAACAAGAAATTTTCTTTAAAATTGAATGCTGTAGGTGGAACAAAGTTATTCTAAAAAATATAAGATCTGTTATCTAATACACACAGACCAAAAGTAAAAAGCAAGACAAATAAGTTTCATTTTTTTATTAGCAACAGCCTATAAGCCAAACTTATAAAACCTACTTCCACTGAGCCAATTCTGATGCTGAGCAACCTGATAGGCGGCGTAGAACTTCTCCTCGGGTCTCCAAAGGTGTACCTCTCTGCAGGAGCACACAGTCTCATCTTTCTCTAATAGGCAGCTGCTGGTTTCAAACTGCTGGCCTGGTAGCTAACAGTCCAGCAGTTTGAAAGGGCTCCTTATATGCACATGAGGCAGACTGAAAATCTATCATAAAATTTCATTTAGAAAATTCAATGATAAATATTCTTTTATGTTTCAGAAACATTTTTAAAATCACAACTTTTCTTGACTTAACCTCGTCTATGTACCCTGTGTACCAGTATGTTTTCAAACGCAGATTTATATCTATAAAACATTTGTGTTATGTTTATCAAATGATTTGACTAATTTTTGTATTATGGCTGTTAATAATTTTACATGTAGTTATACTTTAAGGATGCAATTGACTTAGCCTGGCTCTTATAGACCCCATCTAGGAATGAATAAACCTATTAATAAGTACATGATCCAAGACATGAATAAGGATAAGCAGAATTGCTTATAAGGAAGGGGCTAACTTTATAACAGACCACCAATTACTCATATATTGTTCAGATTGAAGGGAAGACACATTTTGAAAGTCTGCAGGACACAGCATACAATTTTGAATATGTCCCACCTGAATTTTGAGAAGAACTAAAGAAAGGATTTAAAATATTAATCACTGGTGACAGGAGACCTGACAACCCATGGGAGGACATCAAGAGCATCACACATGAAGAAAGCAAACGGTCGCTAAAAAGATGAAACAAATAAAACACCAAGGTGGGTGTCGGTTGAGGCATTGAAGCATGATCATCGTGGTAGAGTAGCTCTTCTAGTGGAAGAAATGATGAAGTTAACAAGTTAAACAGAAATTTTCAAAGAACAGCTAGCTGAAGACACTGTAAAATGTTATAATGAAATGTGCAAAGACTTACAGTTAGAAAATAAGAAAGAACACACACAGCATATTTTAATCTGCAAGAACTAAAAAAGAAAATTCAAGCTTCCAGTTGCAATACCAAAAGATTATATAGGTAAAATATTGAACAGTGTAGGAAGCAGCAGAAGCAGATGAAAATAATATGGAGCTAATGTATCAAAAGAATGAGTCAACATTAAACAATTTCAAGAGGTAGTATATGAAAATGAACTGATGGTATTGGAAGAAAAAGGCCAAGTTACATTGACATGATTAGTCAAAACTAAGACTCCCGGTACTGATGGAATATCAATTGAAATGTGTCAGCAAGCTGATAAAGCACTGGAAGCACTCACTCACTTATGACTACTTGGTCAACTGACTGGAAAAAAATCTGTATTTTTACCCATTCCTAAAAGGGCATCCAACAGAATTTACATATTATAGAATGATGTCATTGAAATCACTTGCAAGTAAAATTTTGCTGAAGATCATTCAATCATAGTTGCAGCATTACATTGACAGAGAGGTTCTAGGGGTTCAGAAAAGATTTGGAAGAAGACAAGGGATATAGAACAAGAAATACCATTGCTGATATTAGATGGATCTTGGTTGAAAGCAGAAAGAATGAGAAATATGTTTACTTGTGCTTTATTAAATGTACTGGACTCTGTGGACGATAACGAACTGTGAAGGTCCTTGAGAAGACTGAGAGTTCCAGATCATTTATTTGTGCTCATGCTTGATCCACCTGGAACTGGATTGAGAGGAAGTTGTTTGAACAAAACAGAGACCACTACCTGGTGTGAAATCAGAAAAGGTATGCATCAGGGTTGTATCCTCTCATCATAATTATTTCATTGTATCTGCTGAGAAAAATATCAGGGAAGTAACATCATAAGTCACATTGTTATAAAAGGAGAAAACATTGAAGTTGTCCAGGATTTCATCTTGACTGGAGCCACAAACAATATTCACAAAAGTCAATAGATCAAATGACACATTGCATTGAGGAAATCAGTTGTACAAGACCTCCTTAGAGTATTGAAAAGTAAGATTACTTTCAGGTGTGCTGACCCAAGCCATATTTTCAATTATTTCATATGCATGAGAAAGTTGCACATTGAATAAAGAATAACAAAGAATCAATGTGTTTGAATTACAGTGATGGCAAAGAATATTTAAAGCACTATGGACTGCCAAACGGATCTGTCTTTGAAGGACTAAATGTTCCTTAATGGCAAGGATGGTGAGACTTCACCCATGTACTTCGGGCAATTTATAAGGAGAGACCAGTCCTTGAAGAAGGACATCGTGGAGAGACAGTGAGGAAAACAAAGGCCCTCAATGGGATGGATTGGCACAATGGCTACAACATCGGGTTCAAGGATGGTAACAATTGGGAAGATAGTGCAGTAAATGGCGGTACTTTGTACCTATGGACAGCGACAATTATGATTTCCTATGGAAAAAAATAACCAACTGGAATAAAATAATGTACACATTACAAGTTGGAGAAGAGACTACAGAGCTAGAGTAATTAAGAGCTATTGAACTTATACAGGGGAGAAATAAACTTGTCTTGTATTAAGATGGTATCAATAGAGATGGAGAAAGAAAATGAAGGTCAGGAAAAAGTGGAGGCATTACGCTTATGAAGAAGGATGCCTTCACCATGGAAACAGGAAAGATGGCATAGGACACAGATTTAAGGTCACAGGTGGATAATAAGCATCACATATACCATATATATATCACATCTATATTTTCTATTAAAGAAAAACTATTAACCTTTCCCTGAGTCAAACTTGACCAAAGCCATTGTTTCTTTCAAAAATATTTTTAAAAGAGAGAAGAATATACTTATATGGTCTCTGTGAACATGGAAATTGGGTTGTGGTGCTCTTTCATTTACTAATAATTTCTTAAAATTACTTTTAAATTTCAAATTGGGGAAAACATTTTATTTCTACAACTGTCTGTTTTCTCAGAGTTATTGGCAAAGTTCTCCTAAAAAGTGCTATGTTTCTGCTTTGCTTTCTAGTCATTGAGCATAAGCTGTCTCTGTCTACCAGTTAATGATGAGACTCTCAAGAATATTGAAGAGGCCACTATGTATACAGAAAACTTCTAAGAGGATGGAACCTTTTACAGAAGTCCCAAATAAATCATTTGGAGTCTACAGACTGAACAAAGAAATCCATCAAAATCACTTGAATATATTTTGTGAAATATATGTGTAGGCTCTGTTTACATCTTCAAAATTAGGAATTTCATTTGTGTTTTGAGAGCTAAAATAGGTTAGCCTTTTTCACATCTGATAAGATATGAAAATAGTGATAATAATTTATAAATTATCAAGGGTTCATGAGGGAAGTAGGGTGGGAGAGGAAGGGAATAAAATGAGGAGTCAATACCAAGGGCTGGAGTAAAAAGAAAATGTTTTGAAAAGGATGATGTCAACATATGTACAAATGTGCTTGATGCAATGGATGTGTGGATTATTAAGAGCCCCAATAAAATGATTTTTTTAAAACCACTAGAAATAGACACATTAAAATGGGGTGTAGGCTTGGAGTATAGACTATTTTGTCCAAAAAATTGAGATAATATGAAATTAAATATGAACCTATAGTTTTTTCAGGAGGAATATCAGTATCGGAGAAGCTTTGCTATGATCATGATGGGTCGTCAAGTCAGAGTTAGGCACAACTTAGTCTTCAAAGTGACATCTTGACTTTTTAACAGTTTTAAGAGACTTGCAGTAACTTGCCCAGTGAAATATGTCCTTTGATTTATTGACTGCCCTTTCCCTGGGTATTGATTGTAGACCCAAGTAAAATGGAAGGCTTGCAGTCTTTTCTGCTAATCTTGATGGTGCTATTGGTTCAGTTGTGAGGGTTTGTGTTTCTCTTAAGTTTGATGTCGGGTTTAGACTGAAGGCTGTGGTCCCTTGGGCTTCACCTGTACGTGTTTAAAGTCCTCTTTCCCTTGAGGCTGCAACATTGCATTCTCACGATATCAAAGTCTGACGTACATCGGTACATGATGCAACCCTGACACAGCTTTGGTTTTAAACAGCACCACGGTTCCGTTTTCTGTTCAAATCATTACAACTTGGTCTAGGAGAGTTTGTCCTTGAGTGGGAGTAGGGCTCTGAGATTCACCTTCTTTACAAAGTTTTCCATAGCTTGTTAGGATCCACAAATTAACTGCTTTATATAATCAATAAAATATATGCAAACATCTTTATGATATTCTCTGTGTTCAGCTAAGATCAGTATGATAACAACAATGGTATTCCTTGTCCCATGTCTGCTTTGGAATCCGGCTTGCTTTTATGGAAATTTTCTATGTACTGCTGTCATTATTTTGAGTTAACTTCAGCAAAATTTTACTTGTGTGAAATATTGAGCATATAGTTTAATACTCCCTTCATTTGGTCCATTCACCTTTCTTTGAAATAGGTCCAATATGAGTGTCTTCCGTTTAATCGATCAGGTAGTTGCATTCCAAATACTTTGGTACAGATGGGGAGTACTTCCAGCATCTTTGCCTTTAGTAGGTAGTTCATAAATTTGAAAAAGAATAATAATCCTATCTTCCATATAGACATATGACTGTTATATTATTACTGACATAATTATACTTCACGACAGATCTTGAAATGTTCCCTTTAAGAAAGAATATAGCATAGTTGTTCTTCCATTGGTCATTCCTGACATAGTAGATTTTATAATCAATTGATTTGAAATGCTCATTATCAGGCTGTTTGGCTTACTACTGAATGCCTAGGCTGTTGATCTTTGTGTGCTCAATTTCATTTGTTTACAACTTCTAAATTTCCTAGGTTCATCTTTCATACATTCCATATTCTGATTATTAATGTACAGTTGCAGCAATTTTCTCATTTTGAGCTGTACCGTATCAACAAATGGAGTTCCTGAAAATTATGCTCCATCCATTTCATTAAGGATGACTCTATTTTGATGAGGCAACTACTCCCCATTCACACTTTGGGTGCCTGCCAACCTAAGGTGCTAATCACCAAGCACTATATCAGACAATGTTCTGTTTCTATTCATAAGGTCTTCAGGGCTAATTAAAAAAAAAAGAAAGAAAACTGTTCCTTCCTTCTACTCTGTTTTAATCTGAGAACTTCTCTGAAGTTTGTTCACCCTGGGGAACCCTGTTAATGTTTGAAATACTGATTACATACCTTCCAGTATCACAGCAACATGCACACAGTACAAGAAACTAACAGAAGTCATGGATTTTGAGGAGCATCATATCTGTAAAATATCTTAAACATTAAATAAATGATAAATTATTGTATTAAAACATCTTTTGTTTAGCATCTTAACTAAAAATACTTTGAGAAATTCAAGTTTTGTATTCTTATATTTATTTGTCACTTGGGACCTGTGCCTCTGTTTAGTGAGCTATATATCCTTCAATCAATAGGAATCACTCTTAATCTCAATTATCCAACATATGTGCTATTTGAGTGGATGAAAAGTGAAAATTTTATCTTGTATTCAGAAGTTGCATGATAGTGTGGAATCAGTTTCCTTCCCCCCAACCCAATATTAATTTCTATTGAGTATTTACCGTGTACTAGGCACAATAGAACATACAGAACACATTGCCCCTGCTCATGGGGAGCTTACATTCTAAAAAGGGCCGGGCAAATACATATTTTAAAATGGTATTTTTGTTTGGTGTTTTCTGCAAGATACTTAGGAGTTATTCTGAAAAGTGATTCCTGGGATATAATTTAGCCCAATAAGGTGAATATAGGAAGAGAAAAGATTTAAAGGCAGATGATGTCAGACCAGTAAGGATAGGGAGGTAAGCATGACCTCATGAACTAAGGAGATTTCTTACAGTAAATAGAGCGAAGGGAATCATTTGTAGGACGCATGCAAAGGAAGCATGCTTTCTTAGACACTGAGTGGAGCCACAAAAATCATGTGGCCTTTCCCCAAGTATCAATATGACCACCAAGGAGAAACAGCTAGTGAAAACAGAATAAGGCTAACACAGGAAGGGGATCCTGCGCACCTGACATTAGAAAGGAGGGAAGGATCAAAGTTAAAGGCAGGCAATAAGGATATTAAGAACAATTTACAAACCAAACATAATTTGGAAGCACAAAAATGTACAGTTAATACTACCCAAAGTCACAATAAGCCAAGAACATTGTGGCTTTTTGCATTAGAAAATGCAATATAGCAACAATTGTAATGGAACATGTTACTTTTTTCCATTCATTCTCCCTTCCCAAGTAGAAACGAATTGGCAGTGACCAAGGGGAGGATTGAACTTGGTTGGCAACAACAGTAGTTAGATTAGTAGTTGTATTAGTAGTATTTTTGCCATTATGATAAACTTTGCCTTTAAATGAGGTAAAAGCCCATTAGCTGCCAAAAAAGGAGCAAGGAATACATTTCCAAAAATGGACAATTTCCTTTAGAGAAGTTTCAGAATTAAAAAATAATAATTTACATGAAAAGCTGTAGAGAAAGTAGTTGAGAATTCCATTCATAAAACATTTATTCCATTTACATCAACTTAATACATTTTCTTAAAAATTACGTGTGGATTGTTCATGAAAATTTCATAAGACACTAAACAAAGCAACCCATCATCTCAAGTTACTTCCCTGTTAACTCTTTTCACAGCACATGCATGTTAGGCAAGTATCACGAAAAAGAAAGAAAAGGCTGTAGCAAAGTGGCCTTTGCAAGAGAGGAGGCTTTCTCTGAGGAGTTCAGAATGGCCAGACCCAATCTGACCAGGTGTGTTTGTGTCACCTTTGTGTTGATTCCAGATGTGTCAGCATGCTTGCTGTGAAAAATCCGTCATCCTTTTCTTGTCATTACCAGCAGTAACCTCAGCCAAGTAATGGTGGTAGTCTCCTTTCATTTTCGAGTAGAGGAATTTGCTCTCTGCTTTGAAGCATTGGGGACAAGACCTTTACCAAGAGACAATGCATCATTGCAGATGCCCTTCAATCGATCTCAATGATTCCCTCTCTATTCTCAAGCCATTTGCTGTTTTCTTCTCAGCACCTTCCATGTTTTGCTCAATACTTGAGACAACCCTCCAAGATGACCTATGGATTCCTCCACATTTTTCTAAGCGACTCCTCATTGGATAATTCAGCTCTTTGTGCAGTTATAGGGAGTCTGTTTCTTTTTCTGTACTCTATTTTGCACTGACAAATTAAAGCTTATGAAAATGCATCTATGTAGAAATTACAATCAGAAGAGAGAATTGATTAAATTATGCTTCCCTTAAAATATGTGTCAACTTGGATGTGATATACTGTCAATATTGTTCAATTATGTAATATTTTAATGCTGCAGTCATAAAATAATGTCATCTATTTTGAGTTTGATGTGATCATATTTGATCTGCTGCAGAGGGATTACGGCTGGGTATACCATCTTTTCCAGGTCACAGCAATGTGGGAGGGCAATGTGGGAGGACAATGTTGGAATGAGCTTAATCAGGTTATGGTATGGGGCATTTCCCTGCATAATCAAGACTCTATTTTCCAACTGCTGTTCTTTCCTCTCTACCTTTAGAGTTGTTAGGACCCTGGTAGCAGAGATCTTACACGCTGGGCTGGGGTCTACAGTTCCAAACCACTCCTTCAAATAGCTGCTCAGGAGAAAGACTGAGCTTTCTGCTCTGTGAACAGTTACTATTTAGGAAACTCACAAGAGCAGTTTTACCCTGACCTATTGGGCCACAATAAGTCGGCATCGACTAGATGGCAGTGAGAACTTTGGGGGCAGTGCATGACCTTGAATAATAGCTCTATTGTTTGGATTTCCAGATGGATTTAATCCTATTGCAGACAGTACTGTACTTCAAAGTATACCATGAAATATCCTTTAAAAATTAATAAATAATTTCATTGGGCTCTCTTAAAGCTCTTATAACTGTCCATACATCAATTGCATCAAACATGTGTACATATGTTGCCATCATTTTTACAACATGTTCTTTTGGTTTGAGACCTTGGTATTAGTTCCTCTTTTTTCACCTTCTTCCATCACCTATCCTCATGGACCCTTTATAAATGATACATTATTACTATTTTCATATATCACACCATCTGCTGTCTCCCCTTGCTCGTGTTTCTGTTGTTTGTCCCCCTTGGTGGAGGGTGGTGGTGTTATACATCGATCATTGTATCAGGTAGATTCCCCTTCTTCCCCTTCTCCCCTCTTTTGACTATGAATGCGATGCTATTCCATTTGACACTGTCATGCCCAGGATAGTAAATCCTTGGTTTTTCAGATACAAACAGAACAATACCAGTCATTTCAGCTCACTGATGCCTAGGATATCAATAGTCATGCATTCCATTCATTTTTGATGGCTTTCAATTTTCCTAGATTCATATTTTGTACATTCCAAACTCTGATTTTTAGTGGATTCTTGCAGTTGCATTTTCCAGAATCAAGTCATGGCCGGTCTGCAAATTAAGGTCCTTAAGGCTTTACTCCATGCAAGTCATTATGGTAGACTCCACTTTGAGAAGGCAGGCAGCTCCTCTTCAGCCGTAGCTTGAGTGCCTGCTGATCTAAGGAGCTCATCTGGCACTGGCACTGACAATGTTTGGGTGTTATGTATAAAGTTTTTCAGTGACCAATTTTCTACTTAGCTGGTTACTTCCTTGGAGTCTGCGCTTAGTCTGGAAGTTGTGTTGAAACCTGAGGTTCACTTTGGGTGACTGTTGATGTTTGAAATACCAGTGATACAGCTTCCCACATCACAGCAATGCATAAGCCACTGCAGTATGACAAACTAACAGAAAATTGGTGGACTCCCTCATAAGAGCAAAATTTTAGAAAGAAGATAATAGATCTAAGAAATCAGAGCATCCACTATACCCTCTTAATTCTCACACTGGAAACCTCCTAGGCACAAATGAAGATTGATGCCAATAAACATGCTTCACAATGCTATTCACGGTCTGTTAGGGTCCTCACTGTTGAATGCATTCACATAGCCAAGAAAACATAAGGAAACATGTCTATCACATAATCTGCTTTCAGTTAAGATCCCTATGATGCTTACAATTGTATTCCTTGGCTTCTGCATCTAGCTTGAATTTATGGCAGTTTTCTATGTAACGTGTTAAGCTTCTTTGAATTGTTTTCTGTAAAACGTTACTTATGTGAAATATTAATCATCTGATCCAGTGATCTTTGCTTGTGGTCCAGTAACCTTCCCTTGCAATGGGAGCAAAGAATAACTTCTTCCATTCGGTACTGCAAAGAGACAAGGATTTTCCTCCAAACTGAGGGCCAATGGAGAGAGATGGCCTTACATTGACCGAGCACTCTGAATTCACAGTTCTTTCCTCCTAAGCTGCCAGAGATTTAACCTCTGTTTGTGAAAGCCATCCACTGGTGGTATTCCTGTTGTGGCAGCATTAGATAATTAAGGCAAAGTGTATCCTATGATGCTTTTCAATAATTTTGTGAAATGGAGTCAAAGCAGGATTACGAAGGTAACAAAGAGTGGAATGAAAGTTCTGTTAAAGGTGTAAAAGCACAGAGAATTTATGTTGCAGACACTACAATGAAAATTGTTTTCACTTTCTCTAAGTGAAATCCAGTGTGGACTGAATTAGCTGTTGTATGCATACCCAACAGAAACTCAATTATAAGTTACTATTAGCTGAACATCTTTTCTCATTCTTTACCTTGAAATAGTTTTCATGTTGAATTGCTCCATCTGCTAACATTTTACTTTGAAACAGATAATATATTGTAGATGGATTTCTTACATGACAAAATATATACATGTAGAATAAATTATTTTGATACTGATTAAATAATGATTATTTACTATTTTTGTTACCTATCACTAATAGTAAACACAATGCTTTATCATCAGTCCTGCATGCTTGTTTTAGTTTATGAAATTCAAGTTGCTTTCCCTTTGTAATATCAACATGAACAACAGCTAGATAATGGAAAACATGTTTCTGTTCCTTATGACTACATTTCATATGAACCATAAATAGGAAATATTAAACAGATAAACTTAATGATAAAGATAACACATCAGCATGAATTTCAAAACACAATAGAGCAGCAGAATACATGAAAATCTTAGTGTTCTTTTTTTCTCAAAGCTGTTACTTATAATCCTGGATAGAAATATTTCCTTCTTTTCTTTTATTTTTACTTCCAGTTAAAACTAAAGCTAAAGAGCAGATCTGTTGTGTCCTTTTTAAACTTTTTCTTCCAGGGACATCTTAACATTTAAATTTTTTATAATTTTATAAATGAAAAAAGATGACTATTTCCATATATATTATATATATATATACACTGGGTATATATATAAATAATATTAATACATGCCATTTGACTTCCTGAAATCATGAAAGAATGGATAAAATATATTTTTTAAAGTACATTAGTGTAATTTGAACAAAAAAGATAGGGCATACTCTAAATTTTCATAGAAATAAATAAAACCCGTATATGCACTTACCTTGAAAACTTTGTCCCTTATACTCTGTGAATGTCACCTGATCAAATTTCTTGGGTGGTGTCATTTTCTACGTGATTTGTGATAGTGGATAAAACTTCATAACATACTCTGGGTTAATGTCTTGATAACTCTTCTGATTCAAATAGAAAAAATACCTACTGCCCTATCTAGCCTACCACTCTATCACTAAAATGGAAACAGAAACATGAAACCTAACATATAAAACCCATTGCCATCCAGTTAATAAGAGCTCATAGTGACCATATAGGACTGTACAAACTCTCACATTGCTTCCCAATTTCAGTCTCTAGAGAAGTAGATTGCCACAACTTTGCCTTACAGAGTAACTTGTACGGTCTAACTGCTAACCCTTCACTTACCAGGTGATTAACTGCACCACCAAGACACCTCAGACTATTATCATATTCACATTTTAGCCTTGAAAATGTCTTCATTCTTGGGTTTTCTGACTTTAGAAAAGGACAGATTTTGAGTCTTTTCTGTATTCTTTAGGTCTTTTGAATACCAAGTAGGTTTGGTATTCATTAAATATTAATAATAAGCCAAGGTCCGAGATGTTTAACACAATACAAGACCTTGGTTTGGGGTCTGCAAATTCTCAATCAGGTGTTATATAATTTTTTAAAAAGTCTTACTCTGTTTTCTTTCTTCTCATCATCACACTGAATATAGATTGGTGATGGAAGTCAGAACATCAATAGGACAGCAAAAAAATTTAATCATTGCTCAAAAGAGTAAAAATTAGCAAAAGTTAACTTTTCAAAATGCAATTTGCTCAGTGAAGAGTGTATATTCACAAAGAGACAAAGAGGTAAAATTTTAATTTAGTTCTGATCTTCTGAATGAAAAGATTTTTAATTATGAAAGTTCTGCTTTTGAATAAAAAAAGACATTATTCACACTAATGAAACTAGTTTCCGTTAAGAATAAAGTACATGGTTTTTATCTTAACCAGGAATAATAATGAAAAATAAATATACAAAATTAAAGAATTGCCTATTAAAATGTCAATTTTATGCTGCAGATTAGTGAATGAATTAAGAGATATAAGAACTCAATTTGTATGAATTAAAAAGCAGAGAAAACAATCATTAAAGGCAAACCACAGGTTTATGACCTATAAATAGGAAAGTCTTTAATGCTCAACATTTTCAGAAAATACCACCTTATTTGCTGAAAGCAAAGAGTTCATGAGCAGTTATTGATGCAGATCAATGATTATAGTTTTCAGTATAGATTACAATTCAATGTAAAGAAGCCAATGCATTCACAGTTAACCGATAGACAACATCATGAAAAATGGAGAAAAAATTGAAGCCTCCAAGGAAATTATTTTACTTGGATATACAGTAACTACTCACGAGAACTTGTCAAAACCATGAAGTTGGTGCCAACTCATAGAAACTCTATGTATAACAGGATGAAACGTTGCTCTTCCCTTCACAATCCTCTGAGTCATTCTTATATTCGAGCCCATGGCTACAGCTAGTCATCATTTCTGCCAACATCTTCCTCTCTTTCATTGGCCCTCATTTATCCCAATCATGTATCGCTTTTTTAGGATGGTCTCTTCTGCTAATATGCCCAAAGTATATGAGAAAAAATGTCTTGTCATTCTCACTTCTAAGGAGCATTTAAAAATTCTTCTATCACCTCGTATGCATGGGACAGTTGGACAACGAATACAGAAAACATCACTTGCTGAAAACCTGGAGGATTTGAAGTACTTGCAGGGCTGGATAGGGCAGAGGCTGTACACTGGTACATATGAGGGCTGGAGAAACAGGGAATCCAGGGTGGATGATACCTTCAGGATCAAGGGTGTGAGGGGCGATGCTGGGAGAGTGGAGGGTGAGTGGGTTGGAAAGGGGGAACTGATTACAAGGATCCACATGTGACCTCTTCCCTGGGAGAGGGACAGCAGAGAAGGGGGGGAGGGGAGACTCCGGATAGGGCAAGATATGACAAAATAACGATGTATAAATTACCAAGGGCACATGAGGGAGGGAGGAGAGGGGAGGAAGGGGAAAAAAAAGAGGACCTGATGCAAAGGGCTTAAGTGGAGAGCAAATGCTTTGAGAATGATTGGGGCAGGGAATGTATGGATGTGCTTTATACAATTGATGTATGTATACGTATGGATTGTGATAAGAGTTGTATGAGTCCCTAATAAAATGTAAAAAAAGAAAAGAGGAGAAAAAAATGATTAGGGCAAAGAATGTACAGATGTGCTTTATACAATTGATGTATGTATATGTATGGACTGTGATAAGAGTTGTATGAGCCCCTAATAAATTGCTAAAAAAAAAAAAAAGATTAAGAACTATAGTTGTCCGAATAGATTACAACCCAATGTAAAAAAAAGCCAAAATCTTCACAAGTGGAAAATAGACAAAATCATGATAAACAGAAAACACTGAAGTTGTCAAGGATTTTATTTAGCTTGAACCCACAATCAATGCTCAATGGCCAAGAAATAAATTGATGCATTACATTGGACAAAGAAGCTGCACAAGAACTCCTGAAAGTGTTGTAGAGCAAAGATGTCACCTTGAGGCTAAGGATCCTGAGCAAGCCATACTATCTCCCATTGCTGTACCTGCATCTGAAGTTGAGCAGTTCATAAGGAAGATCATAGAAGAATTGACGCATTGGAATTATGGTGTTGGTGAAAAATATTGCAAATTCTGTGAACTCCCAGAAGAATGAACAAATGTGTTTTGGAATAAGTACAGACCAAAATATCCTTCAGGGGTAGAATGGCAATACTTCCCCTCGTGTACTTTGGAGTTATCAGAAAAGACCAGTCCGTGGAAGAGGTCATCTTGCCTGACAAAGTACAGGATCATGAAGAAAGAGAAAGACCTTAATGAGAGAGATTGACACACAGGCTGCCACAGTGGGCTCAAGCATAACATTTTGGGAATTGCCCAGGGCCAAACAATGTTTTTCTCAATTGTGCATAGTGTTGCTCTCAAGTGAAGCCAACTAGTCAGAGCCTAATAACAACATGGTTAGATAACAGTACAGAGAAACTAAATAGTGTAGATTGAGAGATGAACAAATGTGTATGTAAGAATTAATGTAGGTAAATGGAGCTCTGGTGGTGTTATGGGTTATGCATTGTGCTGGGATCCACAAAGTTAGCTTCTGGAAACCACCAGCTGAATTGCAGGAGAGAGATGGGGCTCTTTTCCTCCCATAAACAGTTAAAGACAAAGAAACTCGCTGGGGCAGACCCACCCATCCTATCTTCTAAGGTTGCTATGACTGAATATGGACTCAATGGATTTGAGTTTTGGTTTGGTATATAAAACAAATAATTTAACTCTATATACATACATATCACATGGCCAAAGCTACAGGAAAGGAAAAAGTAAAATTTTAATTTTAGGAATACTCAAATTGATTTACCAGCTTGAAGGGAGAATTAAAATACTATAATCAGTCACTTCTGAAGATGTAGAATGATTTTACTGAGAAGGTTGCCATGATACAAAATCATCATAATAAGAAAAGCAAATTGAAATAGGAAAAACAAAATCTGAGTGGTAATTAAGCACAGTGGCAAGTACAACAATAATTTTGGAAAAAATGAATGCTTCAAAGTTATAAAAGGGATCAATAAAAATAATATAGAGATAGTTCTGTTTTTGCACTAGTAAAAAATTAGAAATGAGCAGACACATTAAAGTAGAAAAGGAAAATAAAATGAAGGATTTTTGCCATCTACATCTATGAAAAGTAAGAAATACATGGAGCTTCACGCACAATGTTGTAAATTATTTAAAATTACACTTAGACTTAGCTTTGGAAAACTGTGGAAATATGCCATATAGAGGAAAATTAAGAGACATGGGATTTTTTAAAGACAGGCACTTTATATATAAAATTCAAGTTTAAAAAAAAAACCATTTCTTTCCATGTGAAATATAAAGTGTCTATTATCTTATTGATATATAAAATAATGCATACAGGCAAATATCATTGATATATATTTGGCAGCCTTTTTATTCGTTTCTGTTGTTAACATTTTTTTAAATCACTTTATTTTTTAATACATTGTAATTTGGACTAAACAAAAAGCTGTGGTGAATGGTTTGTGTTATTGGCCATGGAAAATCAACTTATATATTGGATTGAAACTCCTTGTTTTAATTAAGAAATATTATATGTTAGAAGCATCTAAAATTATGCATTATTTTTATTTTTGCTTATAATTAATCAAATTTGTTCATTGTAGGTCAAGTAGAGTAACGTTTCACAGATAGAATGGGGATTGCTTAGTAGCATATCTTTATCTGAAAATTATTATTATCATCATTATGTTCTGTAACTCAAACTCTATAGTCTGCATTTTCTCTAATTAGAACAATTCCATCAAGGCTTTTCTTACTCTTCTATTCTTTCCTCCATCCATCCCTCTTGCCTACCCCTCCCTTTTGTCATTTTCCTCTTTCTTTCAATTGTAGATTTCTTTGAAATTATCAGCTTGTTTACATTCTTTTGATTCAAAGACAATATTAATGCTGTATCAAACACTTAGGATTTTGTAGCATGCATGAGGTAATGCACAATTTGTATAAGCCTGAGATTCTTAATCATTCTTTTTAATTCTTTTCTTTTGTTGTTTTACCTAATAGTCAGTAAAATATAGGCATTCTAGTATATCAGCGTAACATTATAGATATAAACATTTTAAAATACTCTCTTCTCTCAAGGGCTCCAGTTAAACCCCAAATAACCTTGATCATCCCTCATTGCTCGTGAACACTGTTGTTCAGACCATTGGTCTACAGGGAGCTTCCTAGTTTCCATATTAACTGACATTGTTTACAACCTCAAAAAAATGTTTGTTTGTTTGTTTAATGAATCATCTTATTTGGATGTCTTACAAGTCTTATAACCACCCATCATTTAATTGTATTAAGTGCACTTGTGCATATATTGCCATAAACATTTCCAAAACATTTTGTTTCTACTTGAGCCCTTGGTATCAGCTCCTCTTTATTCCCCTCCCTCCCCAATCCTCTCACCTTTGTGAATATTTGATCAATTATATATTATTATTGTTACTTCATATATTTCTGCCTTCATCCACCTTTCTGTTATTCGTCCCCCTCTGGAGCAGTGGGTGGGGAGGGGGGGTATAGCCGACCCTGTGATTGGTTCCCCCTTTCCCTTCCTCCCAACCTCTACCCCTACCCTCATGTTAACTCTACTCCCATTACTGTTCCTGAGGGGTTTGTCTGTCCTGAATTCCATGTGTCGAGAGCGCTCATCTGTACCAGTCTAGTGTTCTCCAGTCTAGCCGGATTTGTAAAGTAGAACTGGGTCATGATAGTGGGGGGAGGAAGTATTCAGGAACTAGAGGAACGGTGTGGTTTTTCATCAGTGCTATACTGAATGCTGGTTAATAGTCCTTTCCTTGTAACCCTTCTGTGGAGGTATGTTCAATTGTCTACAGATGGACTTTGGGTCTTCACTGCAATGCCCCTTGTTCACCTTGATATAATTCTTTTGGATCGCTTGATGCCTGATACCTGATCTCTTCAACCACCTCATGATTATACAGGCTGGTGTGCTTCTTCCATGTGGGCTTAGTTGTTTGCCTGCTAGATGGCCGCTTGTTTAACTTCAAACCTTTAATACTCCAGAAGCTATAACCTTTGATAGTTGGGCACCATCTGCTTCCTTCACAACATTTGCTTATGCACCCATTTTGTGTTCAACAACCGTGTCGGGAAGGTTAGTATCAAAGAGTGCCATGTTAGAGAGCAATGTGTTCTTGTGTTTACAGAGTCCTTGAGTAGAGGCCCAACACCTCTCTGCTATCTAAATACTTAACATATAAAGATATGTAAATTTACCTCTATCCCTATCATTATAAATTAATATATTTACATATATACATGCCTTTACCTATACCTTTATAAAGAGTTTTTGCCTCCTAGTCCTTTCCTCTATTTCTTTTCACCTTCCTCCTATCCCATTTTCATGCTCGCCTTAATTTCACTCTCAGTAATTCTTCACAGATACATTGCACTTGATCAAACCCTACCAGACATTCTGCCCTCCTCACCATCAATTTTAGATCTCTTGTGCCTAAATTCGTTGGCTCCCTGCTGCCCCTCCCTGCACTTTCCTCTCCCATGTCCCCACAAACCACCAGTCCTTTTCACAGTGTCTCCAGTACTGTACCCGCAGAGCTATGAGTTAGTGAGGGGATGTAGTGTCTCCTGGTGGGGTCAGCCCTATGGCCCTCTCTGTGCTGCTCAGAACAGGGATCTTGTCCCCAAGGCTTGGTGGTCCATAATGAGATTCATTCATTCTCTCTCTCTCTCTCTCTCTCTCTCTCTCTCTCTCTCTCTCTCTCTCTCTCTCTCTCTCTCTCTCTCTTTCTCTCTCTCTCCTCTCCCCTCTCTCTATTACTCTTACTTTGTACCTGTGTGGTCTGGACCAACCACCAGCCTCCCTGGGCTATGTCTTCAGTGCTGTCTTCATTTGCATTCTTCTGGGGAGAGGGTCACCCTAGCTCGGCTTAGGCCTGGCCCTGTTGTCCTCTCTATTAGTTTGCCGCTCCATGTCAGTATATTTTCCTCAAGGCTTGGCACTCCAGGAGGAGCTCTCATCCCTCTCTGCTTTTCCTGTAGAAGCATAAACAATTCCCTGCTGGGGATGCATTAGTCCCCTTTTCCCCACAACACTTATCTCTTCCCCCCCCCTCTTGTCCCTTCCTTTTGAATTGACTGCCATATGAATCTCTGGTTTGGGTTTGACGTCTACAAAAGTACCTGAACCTCGACCTTAGATTTATGCTTTAAATAGTTTATCATCAAATAAAAATATATAAATAAATACTTTATCCTCTATGTCCATTGCACATTTTAAGCTTACCTCAGTGGACCCATTCTGTACCTGTCCTTTGTGCTTGGCTACCTTCACAGCATAATTTCATCCAACTGTTCCCATGAGATGATGCTTCATCACTGCTTTTTAGGGCTGCATAGTACTTCATTGTATTTATATAGCAGTTATTTGATCCATTACTCTGCTTATGGAAATTCAATTTGTTTCCACTTATTTGTGATTGTGAACTGTGCTGTGACAACATTGGAGTGCAAATGTCGGGTCTTGGTCTGTTTCTTACTTCTGGATATATGCCTATTAGAAGGACTGCTGGATCATATAGTAGCATGATTTCCAATTTTTCGGAGGTATTGTGAGATTGATTTCCATAGTGGGTGAACATATCTACAGGATCACCAGCAGTGGATATTTTCTATCTCTGATACCTGATCCCTTCTACACCTCATGTTCCCACAGGCTGGTGTGCTTCTTTCATGTGGGCTTTATTGCTTCAGCGCTAGATTGCCGCTTGCTTACCTTCAAGTCTTTAAGACCTCTTAGACACTATATCTTTTGATAGCTGGGGACCATCAGCTTTCTTCACAACATTTGCTTATGCACCCATTTGTCTTCTGTGATCGTATTGGGGAGGTGAGCACACAATGATATGATTTTTTTGTTCTTTGATGCCTGATAACTGATCCCTTTGGTACCTCATGATCATGCAGGCTGGTGTGCTTCTTCCATGTGGGATTAGTTGCTTCTGAGCTAGATGGCCACTTGTTTCCCTTCAAGCCTTTAAGACCCCAGATGATATATCTTTTGATAGGCGGGCACCATCAGCTTTCATCGCCTCATTTGCTTATGCACCCATTTATCTTCAGCAGTTTTATCAGGAAGGTGAGCATCATGGAATGCCAGTTTAAAAGAACAAAGTATTCTTGCATTGAGGAAATACTTGAGTGGAGGTCCAATGTCCATCTGCTACCTAATACTACACCAATACATATATGCACATAGATCTATTTCTGCACCCTCATATAAAAATATATTTACATATGTACATGCCTTTATTTAGAGCTCTATAAATGCCCTGTTCCTCCTAGCTCTTTCCTCTATTTCCTTTTACTTTCCTCTTGTCCCACTATCATGTTCAGCCTTCATTTGGGTTTCAGTAATTCCTCTTAGTTACATTTCCATTGGTAAAACCCTACTGGGCTTCCTACACCCTCCTCACCACCGATTTGGATCACTTGTTGTGTTAGAGGGCAGGAAATGTTAGACAGGGTTCTCTAGAGAGTCAAAACCAGATTTCTAGTAAATATATATGTGTGTGTATTTATAGATAGATAGATAGATAGATAGATAACACTAGAAATGAACTGTTAAATTATACACATATGGAAAGATATATAATACAAAAAATGAACAGTTAAATTATAAAGCAGTACAAATGGCTCAGTGCAACTCACTTCCATGAGAGAGTTGTGAGATACTGGCAGTCCTTTAAGTCTTGAAGTTCACCAGTTTACCCTCTGTAGAGAGTTAGGCTATATAAGCACAGGCAGCAAGCAACAAGGCAGGTCACCAACTGCCAGCCAGGTCACCAACCGTCATTCCCTAGCTCCAGAGATGTATATTCCAATCATGTCATTTTAAAGGGACCTCAGCTTACAGCGACAGTCCACCAGCTAGGCATCCCACAGGTAGTGTAGCCTGTAAATTGATGCACAGAACAAGCAAGGCAGGCGCACACTGGTCCGATGATCAAAGAGTGAGAGACAAGAAAGGTGAGGCTCACTGAGCCATTTATTGCTCTGCCCTTCAATTAATCTCACTTGTGTTTATCAGCCAGGCTGGCACAATAAGCTAACTACCTCACTTGTTGTTCCCTTGTCCCTGGGTTTGTTAAAACCACTTCCTTTCTCCCAACGTCCCGGTCTCACATGTCCCCCGGAACTGTTGGTTCCGTTGTTTTCTCCTCCAGATTGTTCATCCAGCCTATTTTATTTAGACAGACCTACAGAGATAATAACATGCACAAAAATAAGACAGAGCAAAACCAAGCAACAAAAGAAAATGAAACAGCAAAAACACCAACAAGCCAATGACAAAAACAAAACAAAACACCACAACAAGAAAGAATAGTAGTTGTAGTTGTAGTTAGTCCAAGGACTGTTGGCCTTTAGGAGTGTTTTCAGGCCGAGTCTGCTGGGACACCAATCATTAGGCATCATCAGAACAAAAAAATCATATAATTATGAATGAGGGGCATTGCGGAGTGGAGAACCAAAGCCCTTCTGTAGGTTTTGTAGGACATCCGCTTTCAAAAGGGTCTTGGGGAGGAGACAAGCCAGTCAGGGTATGGTGTATCAACAATGAAACATAAAACTTTCCTCTAGTTCCTAAATGCTTAACCCCCCTCTCCCCACTATCATGATCCCAATTCTACCTTACAAATATGGCTAGACCAGAGGATGTACTTGGTACAGATAGGAACTGGAAACACAGGGAATCCAGTATGATGATCTCTTCAGGACCAGTGGTGAGAGTGGAGGGTGGAGGGAGGCTGAGGTGGAAAGGGGGAACCAATTACATATAAGGATCTACATATAACCTCCTCCCTGGGGGACGGACAACAGAAAAGTGGGTGAAGGGAGACATCGGACTGTGTAAGATATGACAAAATAATAATAAATAAGTTATCAAGGGTTCATGAGGGATGGGGGAGCAGGGAGGGAGGGGGGAAATGAGGAGCTGATGCCAGGGTCTTAAGTGGAGAGCAAATGTTTGGAAAATGATGAGGGCAATGAATGTACAAATGTGCTTTACACAATTGACATATATATGGATTGTGATAAGAGTTGTATGAGCCCCTAATAAAATGATTTAAAAATAACAAAAAAGAAATTTCCTATCTCACCACACCCCCTCTGACACTTGCTGCTTTCTCATTTTTTTTAATTGGGCTATCTTTGAATGTGTTAGGTAGTATCTCATAGCTGTTTTTATTTGAATTTCCCTTATGGATAATGGTCTGGAACATTTTCTCATATGTGTATTGGCCATTTGGATTTCCTCCCTTGTGAAACTTCTCTTCAGGTCTTTTGCCCATGTCCTCATTGGGCTCTTGTTTTTGTTGTGGTTGTTGGCTAGCAGAGTATTGTATATTTTAGTAATAAGGCCTTTTTCCAATGTGTCATTGCTAAGGATGGTTTCCCAGTCTACAGGCTACCTTATTACTCAATTGGAAAAGTCTTTCAATGTGCACAAGCATTTTATGTTCAGTATATCACACTTTTCAATGTATGATACCTGTGTGTTTGTACCCTTCCCTTTCTGATAGCCTGTCTATTCTTCTGCCCAAGTTCAAAGGCTTTTCCCAATTCCCTCATTGATGTGCTTAATATAGTAGTTTGTGGTTTATTTATTCTTGTTCATGGTGTGAGGTGAGGGTCTTGATTAATTTTTCTGCAGGTAGATACCCATTTTTCCCTGCATCACTTGTTGAAGAGGGCACCTGCTCCCCATCTGATATTTTGGGGCCTTTCTCAAAGATTTGTTGTTTATATGCTAATGTTTTATTTTCTGTTCCAATCCATTGGTTTGAGTATTTGTCATTCTGTCAATACCATGCTATTTTGACTACTGTGGTTGTATACTATGTATTAAAGTCAGGTAAGGCAAGCCCTCCTACTTTGTCCTCCTATTTAATGAGTTATCAGCTAATTCTAGGCTTTCTCCATCTCCATGTGAAGTTGAAGGTAGTCAGTATTTCTGATTCCTTGAAAATATGTTGATATTTGTATCAGGATAGCATTAAATTTATATAGTAACCTTGGGTAGGATTAACATCTTTACTATATTGATCCAAGAGCAGGGGATATTCTTCCATTTGTAGAGGTTACTCTTGACTTGTTGTAATAGTGTTCTGTAGTGTTCCACATACAATTTTTTTTGGTTTATTTTTGGTTAGATATATACCTAGATATTTAAATTTATGCTTGGCTATTTGATCTCTATTCATGATCTCATCCAACACTCCAATAGACTTCTGTTTGTTAATCTTGAATCCTCTCACTCTGCCAAATTCCTACCATGTCCAACACTCCTCTTGTGGAGGTTTTGGGGTTTTCAATATATAAAATCATATCACCTGCAAATAATGATAGTTTCACCTCTTCTTTCCCCAGATAAATACCTTTAATGTTTTTCCTTTATCTATGTTATTAGCTAGGACTCCCGGTATGATGTTGAATAAAAGAGGGTACATGGGAATCCTTGTCAGGTCCCCTTTTTCAGTGGGAATGCTTTTGTCTTTTCTCTATTGACTACTACATTGGCTATAGTTTTTTATATATATGACTTGTATTATATTGAGGGATTTTCATTCCATTTCTATCTTCTTGAGTATCTTAAACAGAAATGGGTGTTAAATGTTGTCTAATGCCTTTTCTGTGTCTATCAATATTATCACCTGGTTCTTATCCTTTTTTCTTCTCAATGTGGCGAATAATATAGTTGGACCTTCGAATGTGGAACCATCTCTGCATCCCTGGAATAAATTTCACTTGGTCATTGTGTTAGTCTGGGTACTTTAGAGAAACAAATCCACAGAAACTCATGTATAAGAGAGAGTTTTATATAAAGGTTAAGTGCATATCAAGAAAACCTCCCTACCAAGTGATGCCCAAGCCCACAAGTCCAACTTTAACCCATTTACCCATATGTCCAACACCAATCCACGAAGTTCTCCTGCATCTCACAAAGCAGACGCAATGATACCACCTGCAGGAGGAGAGCCAAATCAGTGAATGTGTAAGCATCTCAGCGCTGACAGGGGTCTCCACACAGCTGCTCCAGCACCCAGGGCTGCATCAGGGTAGGTCACTGTAGCTTATCCTCGGGGATGTCTTGCAGGAAGTGAACCTTACCAGCTAAATCAGGAAACTGGTTAAGGCAGCTGCACCCTGGTTCGACCATCAGAAAACAAGAGACCTGAGAATGTGAAAGGTGAGGCTCAGTGAGCCATTTATCCCTCTAACCTTCAATTAGCCTCACATGAGTTTATCAGTCAGTCTGGCACAATAAACTAACTCAGTCAGCTAACTCAGTCATGATGAATTATTCATTTTATATAGTTTTGTATTCTATTGGCCAATATTTGTTAAGGATTTTTGCATAGATGTTCCTTAGAATTATTGGTCTGTAGTTCTCAATTCTTGTGGGATTCTTGCTTGCTTTAGGTATCAGTGTTATGCTAGCGTCATAGGAAGAGTTTGGGAGATTGCCATTCTTTTCTATGCTCTGTATGAGTTTGTCTAGTATTGGTGTTAGTTCTTCCCTGAATGCTTGGTGGAATTCCCCTGTTAAACCGTCTGGCCCAGGGGATTTTTTAGTTGGTAGTTCTTTGATAACCATATCTATTTCTTTATTGCTATGGGTTTGTTGAGGTTCTTGACATCCATCTAGGATACTCTAGGGAGGGATTTTTTTCAAAGTATTTGTCCATGTCTTCCAAATTGTCAAAATAATTTGAGTACAGGTGTTCATAGTATTGTATAATTTACCTCTTACTTTCATTGGTGTCTGTGGTAATTTCCCGTTTCATCCCTCATCCCGGTTATTGATGTTTGTTCCTTCCTTTCTTTGGTTAGGTTTGCCAATGGTCTATCAATTCTGTTAATCCTTTGAAAGAAGCAGCTTTTTGCTGCCTTGATTTTTTTATCTTATTTTTTTTGTTTTACCAGTCATTTATTTCTGCAATAATATTTATTACTTCTTTCCTTTTTGCTATTAGTAGGATTAGTCTGTTGAGTCTGCTCTAATTTCTGGAGGCTTAGTGACAGTATCAATCATAAGTCTCTCATCCTTTTTCATGTGTGCATTTATCACTATCAAGCTTCCTCTGATAACTGCTTTTGCTGTGTCTTATAGGTTTTGATACATTGTATTCTCATTCTCATTGGTTTCTAAAAGCTTCTCAATTTCACCTCTGGTACAGACCATTACCCATTCATGTTGTAGTAGGGAGTTATTCCTCCTTCAATTATATGTCTTTGTTTTCTTAACTGTCATTTTGTTGATTTCCATCTTTATTGTGTAGTGGTCTTCAAGGAAAGTCTGAGTGATCTCTGTGTTTGAATTTACTCAGGCTCGACTTTTCCCCAGCGTGTGGTCTATCTTAGAGTATATGCCATGTGAACTTAAAAATAATGTGAATTTCTTTTCATTTGAGTGAAGAATTCTAAAAATGTCTAGTAGTTCAAGTTGTCTTATTATAGACTTTATTTCTATAGCTTTTGTTAAGTTTCTCTCCCTGTGATCTACCTTTCTCAGAGTGGTGTATTAAGTCACCTACTGTGATTGTATAGCCTGTGGTTTCTTTTTCATATTTTGGAGCATTTGATTAATGAATTTCATGGGTCTTTTATTGGGTACATATGTATTTATTATGATCACTAGTTCTTGTTTATTGATCCCTTGATCATTATAGAATGCCACTCCTTATCTCTTTTTATGGCTTGCACCTTGATATCAGTTTTGTCAGATATCAGAATTACAATCCCTGCTACTTTGAACTGCCATTTGCTTGGTGTGTTTTATTGCCAGCCTTTAATTCGCAGCCAATTTTTGTGTGTGAGCGTTAGAATTTTCTCTTGTCGATGCCAGATAGATGGATTATGTTTTCTAAACCAGTGTGCTAGTTCCTGTTTTTAAATGGGTGAGTTCAATTCTTTGACATCTAGAGTTATTACATCCACCTGTGAACTCTGTGATGTCATCTCATAAGTTATTTTTGGGTATTTACCTACCTCTCTTCATGTCTTTGCTTTTTGTATATGTGTGTTTGGGGGAGGATTCATTCTTGCCTTCTTTTCACCATTAAGCTTGTTATTTTAGTGCTGCTTTTGATGTGTTGACTTCTAGGTGGAATTGCTTTATGTGGTTGATACACTATTTGTGCTTGGTGTATGTTGTTTTTCAGAACACAGTGGGTTGGTGAGAATTTTTTTGAAGAGCTGGGTTTCTTTTAATGTATTCTTTCAGATTTTCCTTTTCTGGGAAGATTCTTACTTCTCTACTTTGAAAGATAGTTTGGTGGGGTGGAGGATTCTTTGACAATGTTCTCTTTCAACGTTCTGAAGATGTTACTCCATTCTCTCCTCTATTCATGGTGTCTGCTGATAGGTCTGACCATATTCTTATCTGAGTACCTTTTTTCCATAGCTGTTTTTATGCCTTTTTCCTCCCTCAAATTTGAATGGTTTAACGATGATTGACCTTGTTGAGTTCGTCCAAGAAGTCTGACTGATTTTTTTAGCCTAGCTGGTGTTGTCTCTGCTTCCTGAATGGTTGTGTAATTCTCATTCACTAAGCTAAGGAATTTTTCTGCCAGGAATTCCCTTGCTATTGCTGGTTTCTTGGTTGTGTCTTGTTCTGGTAATCTAATTATTCAAATGTTCCTCTTCACAGCATCAGACATTGTTCTTGAGGTTTCTTCGGCTTCTTTGATTAACTTGTTTGAATGCCTTCACTACTTGTTGGAGTCTTTGATTGTCCTCGAGCTCACTGGTATGGTTTTCCACTTCTAGTCAGTTAGTGATGTCTATTGTCTTGTTATTTACTTTTGTGACCTCATATCTTAACTGTTATATTTTGTTTTGGTTCACATTTTATTTCCCTTTGGTGCATGGCCTTTATCTCCTCTATCATTTGATCTTTTCCCCCTCATTTCCTGAATGCCTCCAAGCAGTGCTCTGAAGATTTCTTTCTGTGTTAGATCAGCATCTGCTTCTTCTATGCACATCTTTAGGTTCAGGACTTTGTTCGGCATTGCATTTTGTTTCTCCTGTTGTTGTTTTTATTCATTAAAGTTGTGGTGGCTGGTTGCTGTCTATGTGTCATTTTAGCTGAGAAAAGCTCCATTTTCCAGAGAGTCAAAGGCCCTCTCTTTGGGATGTTTGAAAGAATGCTTGTAAGAATGCTTCTTCAAATTACCTGCAGCTAACTGAACTGGATAGGGGAGGGGGGTGCGGGGGGAGTCACTGGGCTTTCACTCTCTCCCTAGCCAACTGGTATTCTGTTATTTGGAGGGAAAATTAAATGGCCCTTTCAGGGGGCGCTGGTCAGATGGTTGCAGGGCATTAGGGTGGTGCTTGGCTGTTTGATTACACGGTAAGCTGTGGTAGCGTGGTCCATGGTGGCATGGAGCTACACAGAGGTCAGGCTCGGGTTCAAGCTGTGGCATAGAGCACCTAAGATGGTGGAAAAAGTTTTCATAGGTAGTGGGTAGTGCCCCAGAGGCTGACAGGGCTACCTGCATCCGCGTCGAGCACTGTAGAGGGTGAGTGGGATTCCCACGGCAGTGTCTGCCACTAAAGAAGGTACTCAGTGTTGCCGTAGGTGCTGGAGACTGCTGCAGAGGGCTGGCAGAGGTTCTCAAAAGAATGTTTGAGGTTCTCCTCATTCTTAATATTTTGATTGTTTTATTCATCTATGATTGCATGGTTAACTTGTATGGGAAAACTTTCCCCACTTGCTTTTTGCTTGGTTACCTTTTGTAGTATATTGATATTGCAATATTACTTGGATGATTAGCCAGTGTTCTGTGATTTTATTAATGGATTATCTGTACATAGGTAGTTGTCACATTTCGATGGTGGAATAACAGGGTGACATGTTGTGAGGCTCACTATTAAGTCAACAATTTGAGCTACCATGTACTCCGAAGTAGAAAGGTAAAGCTTTCTGCACTCATGAAGATTACAGACTCAAAAACCCAAATGGGCAGTTCTTACACTATGCTAGGAGTTAAAATTGCCTCAATGGATGTAAATTTGATGAATTAGTCAAACATACAAGGGAACCTGTTTCCTTGACTTTTGGTTATAACCTCCAAAATTAATTAGCTCTAAGTAGGCACAGGCTTTAATGGGAAGGATTCTTTTGTGTTTGTTTGTTTGTAAGTAATGATAACATAAATTTTGTTTCCAGGTTTAAATAAGTTTTTGAGCCACACATTTTCCTTTATTTGTTCTCCTTTAATATGAAGGAGGCTCATTTTTTACTATTACCATCATGTAAAGTCAATCAGATTTGTCATGGACTGACATTAGCTGTTGACCAAATGACTGAAGGATCGATATGCAAGTATATTTGTTATTTACATTTCAGAGTACTGGTGGTGTGGTAGTTTCTTGTTTGGCTGCAGTTCATGAGGTCAACAGTTCAAAACCACTAGCTGCTACAAGGGAGAGACAGGGCCTTCTACTACAATAAAAAGTTACAGCCATGGAAACTCACAGGGACAGTTCCACCCAGTCCTATTGATTCACTGTGAGACAACATAGACTCGATCACAATTAACTTGTTTAATTATTTATGATTTCTGTAATCTAGACAATAACATGACATAGCAATGAGATATCATTTTTGCTAACTGTCTAATTCTGTCCTTTTCCAGGAACTGGTCTCTCCTGATAACATATTCTAAATATGTGATACAATATTTCATCATATTCACTTCCAAAGAGCATTCAGGCTCTACTTCTTCCAGACAGATTTCTTTCATCTTCTGGAAGTCCATGGTACCTCTGATATTTTTCAACGTTGTAATTCTTTATCCAGAGAATATTTAATTAAAGGCCAAATATTCATATTATATTGTAACTTTAAGGGGGCATCATTAATTTAGGATAATAAAGAATATTACTATTCTCTTTAGCCAAAAATTCTGGTACAATCTCATACTTCTTTTTCAAGTCAATACTGATAACCAAAAAATTGTGGTATAATTTTCAATTGGCAAGTTCTGGTGAAGGGAAGCTATGGAGAATATATGGGGCACTACAAGTGGAGACATATTTAGGAGAAGTTAAGATATCCACATCAACTTCCTACTATAAAATCCAGGGTTTTTATATTATTTTACTTTGTGCACTGTTTGTTTTAATAACTTACATGAACATTCTATTAATTTTCAATGAAAAAAGATTGGTTCTCATTCAGAATACACCCTCCTGACTTTGGGGAAAAAAACCCTAGTTTCGTCCTTAATATTTTTTTAATCACAGTATAATTAGTACAGAGTAAATATTTGAATACTTCAGTTTTGAAGACAACATGATGTTATATCAAACAAAATAATAAACCAACCCACTTCTATTGAATAGATTATGACTCATAGCAACCCCCAAGCCATGGTATTCTCCACGTGAAAGTTGGACATTGTGTAAGGAAGATGATAGACTGTTCAAGAATTTGATTTTTATGGTGTTGTCAAAGGTGATTGAAAGTACCATAGGCCGCCAAAAGGACAAATTGAACCATCTTAAAAGAAGTACAGCTAGAGTGCTCCTTCCAGGTACAGGTGGCAAGATTTAGCATTACCTACTTTTGAATATGTTGTCAGGAGAGAACAGACTGAAGGAGTACATCATGCTTGGTAAAGTGGCAGGGGCACAAAAATTAAGAGGAAGGCCTTGAAAGAGGTGGATTGATGCAGTGGTTTGTGGTAGCTACATAATCTGGTGTCAGTTTGAGGCTTCAGAGGGTGGGGTGGAGTCTAGGCTCCAGTGAGTTCTCTGTGTGGGCATGATCTACTCCCAAAGATTCTGCAAATTCCTGTATTCTTCCTTGGAGGCTGGAGACTTTCTCTCTCTCTCTCTCTCTCTCTCTCTCTCTCTCTCTCTCTCGGCTCACTAACTGGTTGTCAAGACACATGGAACTATTCTAGTGCCCTGATCTGGAGAAGGTAAGTGGAAAGACCTGCCAGTGCTGAGATGCTTACAGTGCCACTGGATCTACAAGGGTTTCCATCCATAGGTCTGTGAAAGTCCCTCATTTGATGTCATTGTGTTTCCTGAGTCTGAAGAGGACTTTATAGATTGGTAAATGATGTAAGGGCTAATATTGGACTTATGGACTTGATCTAGGATGGTCTGGGATGTTTTCTTAATGTTCAATTGCTCTTGTATATAAAGCTCTTTCTTATACACGTATGAGTCTCCCTGGATTTGTTTCTCTAGTCTACCCAGATTTAAAAATGGCTACAATGATTGTCCTGGGAATAAGAACAATAATGAGGTCAGTGCAGGACTGTTCAGTGTTTCATTCTGTTGTGCATAGAGTTGCTATGAGACTGAGCCTACTCCACAGCACTCGATAACATCAATAACATAGCAACACAAAATAAATTCCTATCTTTAGATTCCCAAGGCTATAAATCTTTACAGGAACCCAAAGCCTTTTCTTTATCCCTCACAGTGATGGCCTTCTAATTGCAATCCATGCCTCACCCACTACACCTATGCTATTGTTTGCTGATGTTAGGTGCCATAAAATCTGCTATGACCCATAGCAATCCTATGTACAACAGAGAGAAACACTGCATGGTCCTGTGCCAACCTCATGATTGTTCCTAGCCCTGAGCTCACTTTTTTTTCAGCCAATGCCTCTGTGTGAATCCATATTCTTGAGGAATTTATTTTTTTTCTCACTGCCTCTCTACTTAAACAAGCATGATAGTCTCTTCCAGAGACTGATCTCTTCCATGTAGGTAAGATGAAGTCTTGCCATTCACCACTCCAAGGAGCACTCTAGCCTTACTTCTTCCAGTATAGATAGTTTTTCCTTATAGCAGTCCGTGGTATTTTCAGTATTCTCCATCACCACAATTCAAATGCACTGATTATTTTACAGTCTTCCTTATTCAGTGCCCAACTTTCACATGCAGTTGATACAATAGCGAGTAGCATGAATTGGGTCAGGAGCACTGTAGTCCTCAAAATAACATGTTCACTCTTCAATACTCTACAGAGGTCTATGTAGCAGATTTATCTAAGGCAATACATCTTTTGATCTCTTGACTGCTAGTTCCATGAGCACTAATTGTGGATCCAAATAAGACAGAATCCTTGACTACTTCAACCTGGTCTCCATTTATCATGACATTATGTATTGGCTCATTTGTGATGATTTGGGCCAGCATTCAAAGCCACCAATGGCTTTGGGGGAGAAAAAAAAAGTCATTATATTCTCAGAAAGTGTTGCAGTCTCAGAAACCCACAGGGGCATTTTACTGTGCCCTTTAGAGTCACTATGAGTTGTAATTGACCCAATGGTAGTGATTTTGGACACACACACACACACACACACACACACACACACACACACACACACACCATATGTACTCGAATATAAACCTACCCGAGTATAAGCCGAGGTACCTAAATATTAGCTGGGGAAGCAGAAAAACGGATTGACTCGAGTATAAGCCTAGGGTAGAATATGCAGAAGCTATTGGTGAGTTTCAACAATCAAAACAAATGAAAATAAAATTACTAAAAATTGGGACATCAGTGGGGTAAAGTATTTAAATATTTATTTTAAATAAAAAACCAAATAAAAGGACAAGCCATTTAACATTAGTAAACCAGCACAGTAAGTGGAAAATAGGTTCAACAAAAACAATAAGTTATCAACAATGATACCTTAAGAGTACTATTCCCTGAGCTCAATCAGTAACCACGCTAAAATGTAAAGAGTTAAAATCCTTCAAAACTGGATTCCTCATCATCATCCGTATCCCAATGCAGAGCTTCAGCTGGTGTGAGGTCATCATAGACGCTGTCCTCACTGAGATCGCCGTCATCACCATCACTGCTGTCATTTTCCTACAAAGTGCAGTCTTCACTGCCATCCATAGCATTACTAATACTACATTTCTGGAAGGCACGTCGCACCATGTCTTCTGGACTGTCTTCCCATGCATCTTGAACCCACTTTGCTATTAACTCTATGTCAGGCTTCATGCGATTTCATCCTTTTGTTAGTCAGGCTTGACCAGATGACATCCATTCATGCCACATCCTTCGCACAGTCTTTAAAAGGCTTATTCAAAGATACATCCAGAGGCTGAAGTACAGATGTAATTCCACCTGGAATAATGGCGAAAGTAACTTTACTTGATTTTGCCAATTTTTTTTATGTCATCCAATAGGTGGGCTCTGAACATATTCCAAACAAATAACGATGGCTTTTTCTTTAAGGCTGATCCTGGTCGTCGGTTCCAAATTTCTTCCAGATATTTTTTGTTCCGTCTTTATCCATCCAGCCTTTAACATGTGCACGCACAGTAATTCTTGGTGGGAAATTGATCTTTTTAGGCAAGGTCTTTCTTTTAAAAATAATGACAGGACACAGCTTAGTTCCATTAGCCAAACATGATAGAACAACTGTAAAGTGTTTTTTTTTTTTTTTTCGTTTCCTGTGATTTTGAGAAAAATGTTCTTTTTCTCCTAAACTTGCCACAGTTCAGTTGCTTGGAAGATCAAAAGTCATGACAGTTTCATCCATATTCCCAATATCTGCCAGGTCATAATTATAAATCCTTCTTTGTTTTATAGTAAATGACTGGAATGGCATAATTTTTTCTTCAAGGTCTTGTGGCAATTTCTGGGAAATCTTTGTTCTTTGTCTCAAACATAGTAGGCCAAACCTATATATGAAGCGGGTACACCATCCTGCTGATGCAGCAAATTTTTCAATGCCTGCTGCTTTATGTTTGTCATCCTTAGCCATTTGTAGAGCATGTATGTGGATTCCCATGCACGTTATGCAGTAACCATTTTGACCGCACTCCATAACCCATTTATGCAATTCACTTTCTAGAACCCCATAAAAAGACGTTAAACCACGATGAGTTTTTTCAGCTTTTGGAATCTGTTCCAAGTCAGCCTTAATTTTCTGCCACTCCCTCACTTGCTTTTCATCAACACAGAATTTCCTACTTGCAATACTGTTATTGCTCTCTTCTGCTCTTGACACAACCTTTATTTTGAAAGCAGCCTCATATGACCGGCATTTTTGTTTTGGTTCAAGAGTATCCATTTTTAATAGTTAAAAAAAAAACAAGACTTTAAAAAAGAACTTTCATGGTAATGCCCGCCCCCACCCCCGACCCCCCTGCGATGTGTTATCAGGGAGGGGGAGTCCGTGCGGGGAGGAGGGGGGCAAAGGGGGAGGTTGCAGGATGTGAACTAACACAGATATCAGAGGGGAGATTAGGAGTGCAGCCACAGACACATCCTTACCAGTTCAGCTGTGGGTGCTTCTGCGAATTGGAGCCGTCACCATCATAGGATGGCTCTGATTGGTTATATGTGAGGAAACAAACATTCAAAACCCTGCAGTGTCAGTGGGGCTTTGAATGAACAGGGGAAAAAAAGAAATCACCTGCAAGATAACAGGCACTCGTCCCGTTACTTCCGGGGTGGGGGGGGCAGTGAGATGTTACCCCTTGCTGGGGTACCACTGACCCGTGTATGAGCCGAACCCCCGTTTTTCAGCACATTTTTATGCTGAAAAACTCATCTTATGCATGAGTATATATGGTATATCAAATATATATATGTAAGAGAAAGAGAATTTTATACCAAGAAAATTATTCATATAATTGTAAAAGTGGATAGTCCATGTTAAGCAGTTTCCAAGTCAGCGGGTCATATGCCAAGTTGGAGGTTACTTCTGACTTGTCTTATAGACTGACAAACTCAAGATCAGCAGGAAGACCACAGGCTAACAGTCTGTTGTGCTGGATGAACATTAGCTCAGCTTGTCAGGCTTGTAACTGGAGAGGTAAATGAATCTAATGCCCACAGGTCAAATGGCAAGCTGCTGCTGGTTTAGGCTGACACTGGCCAATGTGGTAGGCTCTTGGCTCAAGTCCAAAGAATATGAGGTCAATGAGCCAGATGCAAGATCCAGACCTAACAAAAAGCAAGCAAGCTTTTCTACGGAGTCTACTTTTATACGAAGTGGTCATGCCCCTGAGCAAACCTCCTTCCAGATATATCAAACCCAAGGCAGCTGCTTTCCATCCAACTCTTCTTATAATTATTGACTGCTTATAGCATATTCTATTACGAAGTTGATTATCTTGTGTTAGATCACATCATATGGAATTATACGCCACAAAACCTCAATTGCCATACCACTTAGGAGCCAGGCCTAGCAACGTTGACACAAAATCTGTCATACAGAGCTATGTCACCATTCTATCTTCTCTACTATCCTGGGAGGGGATAAAGAAGCCACATAGGGAATTATCTCTCTTTCCATTTTCATATTATTTCCATATTCAGTGTTTCCTTAGTTACAATACCTTCTACTACATCCCACTGGTTTTGTTCAGTAAAGCAGCCACCACCTATGCAGTACAGTAACAACAAGTTTTAAACAAAAAGAATGGAACCATATCTAACCCTAGGAATCCTCAGGGGCAATGGCCAAGAAGATTGCCTTTAGCAGTCTTGACATCATAAAGTAGCTCCTAGTAATGGTACATGTGGGAAGACTCAAAAACGATGTCAGCAAAACCCCAATTCCTTCTCTTATGCCCACATGCCTTTCCGTATCAATCCCTACTATTTTTTAACTAATTTACTTTAACAGTTATCTAGGATTGTATCTCATTGGCCAAATCTAAACATACTTGATAGCTAGTAAGTCTTTAAAATGTCTGTAAGCTTTATAGCTCTGCAGTCCAGGAGAAAACTTTGAAGACTGAAGAAAGAGGTAGAACTTAGTGTCAATAGCCCATGTCTGGTGTCCCTGAATTCTACCCATAGAGGTGCAAAAACTGATAGTAGAGTGTTGAAGGAAGCAGTTATGTTGAACAGTCAAAGCCCCTCCTGTGATAGGGCAAGGAAAACATTATAGAGGAAAAGATGGTGTTCTTCATCCTACTTGTGGCAATACCCGTTCATCAGAAAGGATAATCTCAAACAATGGTTTTTAAAGCATATTCCTAGCATAACTAATGAAATATCACCCGGTAATGGGTCATAGATGCAATGCTCTGGCCCTGTCAAGTCTCAATTGAATCAAATGCTGGAACTAAGGTCCAGCAATATGTGTTTAATAAACATTGCAGGTAATTCTGATGCTTGTTAATTTTGAGAACCATGGTTATAAAGTATTTGGAAGTAATGTTCCATGAATATTAGTTTGATTCCAGGAATAGTAGGAAAAATGTTTGAAGCTTTATGAATTCTTACTAGAGGTGAAAAGACGAGTATGTCCAAGAATATTTGGGAGGGGTTGAGAAATGAAAATTACTGCAAAGTGAATCACAGCAAAAGAGATATGGACACGAACTAATAAAAAATGATTCTTCTTTGTATACATATAATCAATTTTTTTAAAAGTTAAACTGTGGGGCATAGATTTGGATCAAGTTATTTGAATGACACTTCCAGTTCTGTGGAATCTTCAAAATCACTTATCCCAAACAACAATGCAGAGGTTCAGGTGTCTCAGCTATAAGCTTCCTTGCAGCAAACTGTCGGAAACTCACAAATAATATCTGGAACTGATGGCTCACCAGGAAGTGAATATGGGCTCTCTACAGTTAACTGGAAAAAATCATGGTGAAGGAATGTTTTACTGCTTCCAAATGGAAGAGCCATCTTGCCCTCCCCATTCCTTAAAAAAATAAGTTTTATAAAAAAGAACAAAACAAAACAGAAGAATTTATCAACTAACAAGACTTTGAACTCTTACCACACACAAAGTAAAAGCAGGTTTCAAACTGTCTTTTTTAATTTAAATATTGCTTCTGTATAAGATTTTCCAAGGTTGTCTAGCAGGTAGCTCAAGGGCAGTTACTCTAGCAGCCACACTTCCCTGGGGATTGAAAGGAATGACTTCTGAAACCAGGCATTTCTTAATAAATCATAAAAACCTCACTGGAGACTTTGGCTGCCGGGAGAAAGAGTTTAAACATGCGCTGATGGAACCTTTAAGACAATAAAGAGTGCCAGATGCATCGGATTTGGGTTTTAAAACTGCTGATGTCCATATTTAGCCGAAGCACGCTTTCTCTCCAATCTTGAAAAGCGAATGTAGTGCTACATTCTTTTTCATGAGGTAATGTCTTTTTTGGAGAGATCTTTGTCCTGTTAATAGAAATCAGAAGGGTAGCTGTCTGTACAAAGCAAAGGAAAACAAAAATAAAAATACTACATCCTGATTAACATGGGAAAGATGGAAAGAAGTAGAGAAGGTTGTGTGTGTGTGTGTGTGTGTGTGTGTGTGTGTGTGTGTGTGTGTGTTGGTTGGTCATCAAAGGAGAGAGATGCAGATAAAGGAGTAGGGGGAGTTAGGGACACAGAGAGAGAAGGGAGTGGGGTTGCATGATGCACGTTCTCTATCTGGAAGCGTAAGAGAATCAAAGAGTCTCTATCAGTATACAGGAGTCCTGATAATGCAGTGGGCTTAGTGTGTTGCTAACAAATTTATTTATGGTTTGAACCCATTTGCAGCTCCATTGTAGAAAGATGGGGCAGTCTGCTTATATCATGATTTATGGCCTCAGAAACTGGGGCAGTTCTCCTCTGTCCTACAGAGCTGTTATATATTGGAATTGACTTTATGGTAGTGAGTTTTAATAATCATATTTGATTTTCTAGGCAATATTCCTGTAAAGATCTTGTTCTATTATTCAGAGAAAATGTAAATAGATAACAATTTGGAAAAATGAGACAATGAACATCACTGCAATTTTTGTCCCTTATTTATCAATTTTAATTTTCTATTACTAAATGGGTAAATACACAGGGAACATTTTGAGAGGATTAGAATTTTTCCTTGTTTATTATAGAGATTACATATCTACATTGATAACATGTAACATTGACTATATAAACCAAAAGGGTGAATTTTATGCTGTTGAATTGAATTTTAATAAAATAATTTATACATATTTCAAATGGCACCATAGTTTGAGCATCCTAGCATGTGTTACTAATCATTTTAATTTTATAATTATTAATTAGTACAAGAATATGCTGAATATTAATGCTAAGCTCTAGAACATCTACTTTAAAATGTTAATCTGGAATAAAACCAATAAAAGTAGTTTAATTTAGAATGAAATATTTTGATTTTACTTCTCTGAATTTCAGTCTTCATGCTCCTTCAAAAATTATATTCACATCTATTAAAAAAAGACAGATGAGATGACAGCAACATTTTTCGTGATATGTGGTGTACGATTTACTCCAGTTTCTGTTTCTGGAACAGGAACAAGCGGTCAGTTTGCTGGAGCAGGACACTCGTTACATAGGCCCTTAAAAAGGGTGGAATGCGCTTTAACCAAGTGGCGTGAAATTATCTCATATTAGTTTCCCTTTTACAGTACAGAATTAATGATGTAGGGATTTTATGCCAGCTTTATGAAGCATTTTGGTAAGTCTATTTTTAAACTTGATTGTTAAAATCATTTTTAACGTGGCTGTTTCCAATCTCATCAAACTTTGGACCCCATCTCCTCCTGCTACCCTCCCAGCCAAATATGTTAACCTCCTAATGGGTCTCTTACTTTGCCTTGTTAAACCTTAACAACCTATTACTCCTTCTCTACTGGTCTGGCTTTCTGCAGAAAACCAAGCTGCCTTTAGATCATAAACCCTTCAGGGCTTTTGGGGGGGTCAGATATGGGTCATAGGGTAGAGCCAGGGGAACTGGAAATATTGGTATCGAAAAGAACCCTGAAATGAAGGCTTACTATGAAAAGAGTGATGAGGTAAGAAACCAGTGAGGTTTATGTGTGGGTTACTGCATTTGCTGTTGAACAAAGACATCCTTTAAATATAAAAAGAATAAAATAAAAAAGCATTTGTTTACAATAAAATGATGAGTTGCATCATACCCTCATTCTCAGTTTTACTTCAGTTTTACGTACTTTTCTCAAAACATTGTCTGACATGAATTAACTTCTTATCCAATGTGGTACAACTTTAATTCTTTTTTGTTTGTAAATATACTTAAAAGGGAAATAAAAACATAACATCTATGGTTGTTGTGATTGCCACCATGTCTAAAACTTACCATATTCTTTTCAGTAGAATGCATCTTCATATTACTTTGAAATAAATTTTAGTGATAATGAAGATTTTTCCACGAGTAAAATTATTATGGTATAACACAGCAGAATATATTCTTCCATTGAAAAAAGATGTACTATTCTTAATTTTCAATTTAGCAACAAATTTATTATATTCAAACTGGTACTAACAGATGGTTTGCATAAGACTGCAGAACAGGTAGATCAAAGGTTTAAGCGATTGCCAGTGCAATTTCTATTTCCATCAAGAAAAAGATGAGAAATTAGCATGAGTGTAATTGGAACAGAAGGATAATAGGTGCAAACTCACCTGTGAGATTTTTGAAGGTGCAAACTCACCTGTGAGATTTTTACACCTTATCATTGCTGCAAATATATGTGAAAGGAAATCCATTAATTTTGGACACAATGACTTCACTGTTGGTTTTGATTTGCTACCGCTATGCACTAACCACCCACTGCCAACAAGTTAACTCCAACTCATATCAACCCTACTGAGTGTTTCAGAAGTTTTGAATCTTTATGGGAGCAGATAGCCTCATCTTTCTCCCAAGAAGCAGCTTGCGGGTTGGAACTATCTGCCTTGTTGTTAGTATAATTTTAAGGTGTTTGAGAAAATCACAAGGATTGGAGAGCCATCTGGATTTGAAATTAGAATGGAAAACACATGATTACATGGATTAGGGAAATGGGATGATTAAGATAGGGCTTCTTCACTGTTTAAAATTTAAAAAGAGGCTAGATTTTAAATACCCCAATTTCTGAAACATCTTAGATCACTATGAAAACAAATTCCAACTCCCCCTCACCCCCGGCTTTACTTCTACTACCATTTCCTTTAGGCCCTTTTGGGTGACCTTGAAAAATAAAGTTAGTCAACTATTTTGTTTGCCAGCTGTCTTACCATGCTGGGACTCTGTTTGTCTCTGATATTTAATAGACAATTGCTGGCTTTTAGAACCACCTGGGTGGAGGGACTTCACTGCTTTCAGGCAGTGTCCCATTGCCATTAATAGAAGGAGACGTGGACACAGTGCTGGTAAACACATAATTCCCATCAGCAAGAGCAGCCTTCCAGCATCCTCTGTGGCTGTCAGTGATTCCAGAGAGGTTGATATAGATGTCAGCTAAATTATGTTGGCGTTGACTCCATGGCAGCAAGTTTGGGTTTTTGGTTTGGATAGCAGACTTGATGGCAGTGAGTTTGTTTTTTTGCAGGAGTGGGAGGGGTGAGGCGGGGCAGGAATTGTGGGCTATGCACTGGGTTACTCAACACAGGCTCCTAGTTTGAATCCATAAACCACTCTGCAGAAAGACAAGGCTTTCTGTTACCGTGATCTTTACAGCCTTGAAAACCCCACCGGGGAAATTCTATGTTGTCTCAGGGTTGCTATGTGTCAGAATTCACTTGATGGCTGTGAGGTTTTAGTTTGGATGGCAATTTTCAGGACCGAAGGGAGAGGAGACTTGCTATTTTTCCACTCTGACTCGTGGAACTCTTATGTATAACATAATTAAATGTTGCCTGGACCTGCACCATACTCAGGAGTTTTGATAGGTTTGAAGCTATTTTGTGACTATTGTCGAGCTTCTCCATTGCCACTCCACCCAGGGAAAGTCTTGGCATTCACCCAAATCTCTTCGTTATTTCTCTGGCGTGGGGAGCAGCAGCAGTGTGGACAGTGGTGGAGGATGTCCTGGCTGTTCCGAAACAATGTCTGCAGCGCTGTGCCAAATGGATGACAATACAAACAGTCATTCCATTCTTTCAGGGGGAAATTGTCACTCTGATCCTAGTCACTGATTTTACCATTTTCTGTGGAAAAGAAATCCATAGCTTGTAAGTAATAATTATCAGATATTTACTCTGAAATTTTTATTTCAAAAGAAAGAAAAGCTAAATTCCTCCATGTGTAAAGCATACTCACAACTGCTGGTCTTGGGTGGATTCTACATATGAGACAGAATAAAAGAGCATGAGTGTGTGTGGGAAAGTAACTTTCGGTGATCTGTACCAAAGAGCCATCTCTCTGTGGAACTGACTTTAAGGGAGTGTTGTCAGGAAGCTTGCCTGCACTGCATAGCCTTTCGGCTTCCTGGGTGGTGCTTCCTAACTCTTCCTCTCTATTGAGCCTGTGCTGGGGTCAGGAGCAGTGGCTACATCAACCGGTCTCCTTTCACCTCAGGATTCTGGTTTGTGTTTAGTATATGATTAGGCGACTTTTGGGCTCTTCTATCTGAGGACATAGTTCTTGACAGTATGTCCGGAGCCATGAGGCCCGGCCATTGTCTTGATCTTTATTGCCTGAGCTCTGTAACTTTCCACAGGAATGCACAGTTGCTGTTTGTTCCTCTACAGGTGTAGTTGATATCTCAGGCTTGGTTAAAATACCAGGGGCTTTCCCCACACAGGAACTGCTTGTTCTGCGGTCATTGTTCTCAGGAAACACCTGTGGCTTGCTTCCCCCATTACTGGCCTATATAAGCTGTAGCCTTTTACTCAATAGACGAGACTTGATCAGGCTACTGTCTTGTCTCCATTTCTCGTGTCTCTGGTCTCCTCAATTCCCACTCCCTCCTCCAGGGTCCGTGTTGAAGTTCTCGCAGGTTGGGACAACAGTCGGCCCTTCTCTCCCAGTTAATCTTCTGTTTGTCTCCCTCTCTCCTTCAGACCCCAAAATGGTGACCTTTGCACTATTTGCTCATCCCCAATTTTAGACTCCCTTTTGTATAGTTCCTATCTTCGTACATAACTCTGTCATTAAACTCCTACCCATTACCCTGTTTGAATTTGACTTTGTCTTCTCTTGGGACCTCGATTAATTCATCTGAAAGACTAGTAGCTACCGATGCAAGTTTAGGTGAAAGGGATACCAGGTTAAGACATCAAGTAAGGGCATTTCTTAAAAACATACAAATTGTTGATGGAGATTTCTTTCCATATGAAGAATAACACTTTAACTCTAAAATATCCAGAATATTTCTGGCAAATTATTATTATTATCCAAAAAATTTTTAATTGGTTATTAATGGAAGGGAAGTACTCACAGCGTCTTTTTATATCCTAATCAAATATGGTATACTCATTTAAAAATACTGTCAGTGTTCTGTTTTTGTTAAAGATTTACCTGTGGTAAATGTTCTCATTCAATTTCTCCATTACCTATTTAATGACAACAGTAATATTATTCACAACGTATCCTCATTATTTCTGATTGTTGAGTTTTCCTTAATTTAGTTTCTCTGTCCTGTTACAGTTCCATCTTAAAAAAAAGAATAGGTAATTGCTTGATTTCATAATGGATATTTTTAAAGGAACACAGAATTATTGGGTTCTATTAGTTATTTTTTTAAACCTCAGGGGTTAGTTTAGATTCAAAGTTTGAAGTTTATCTCTGGAACTAGTTTTAAGGAGTCCATCAATCTCAACCAATTGGCTCTTATTCCTTTTAAAGCAATTTGAGGTTCTGTTCCACCTTGTCTTCCGGTTTACCAAGTCCATCTCTTATGGGCCGAATTGAAATGGTCTGTCATAGTCGCTGGGCATCATCTGCTCCTGTTCTCAGGAAGATTAAGCTGTGAGAGTTCACTTGACTCTCTCTTTGGTGTTTCCATATCAGCAGCAAAAACAGTAATTGTGCATTTCCATAGGAGCTCCTTCACTCCTTTCTCAGAAAATTAATTGAAGTGATTGAATTTAGAACTCTCCAATCTTTTGCACCCTGAGAGGTAATACACCACCCCCTCAAATATAAATATACAAAGCAAAATATGAGGTTATTCAAAATGTGGTGGGGTGCTAGAAATTCTTAACAGGTTATTGTACTGTCATTGATTACAAATTTTATACTTCACAATATAGTATCATTCATTTGATTTCTACTCATTTTTACATCTTTATGGGCATTTTTGTTTTTCTGTGTTGGAATAGTATCCTACTCTGATGTGATTTATGATGCCCTAACATTTCCTTCACTATTTCAGTGGAAGAATTAAGAACTTAATATAGGTTTACTTTTCTTTTTTTACAAATGGTTCCCATGCAATAAATATTCAGATGCCAAAATTCTGTTCCATGTAAGTTTTTATTGGATAGTAAAGCAGAATAAAATTGTAATTTGGAGAGAAACAAAAGGGAGTACTGCTTAATATTGATTTTCTGGATTGTTTTTGATTTTTACAGCACCTTTCATCAGTCTAGTTTCCTATCATTAAGGTGGGGAATGTGTGGGCTATTTCCGTTGTTTTTCCTGATTTAGTTTGGCAGATGCTCATGCAAATTGAAAAAAATAGCATTGGAAAGCCACAGGAAAAAGGGAGAGATGTTTTCTTGATATTTTAATAATTTTCCCTGTAGTCAATTCTAAACTTTTCCCTTTATTTAGACTACAAAGATGAAAAGATCATATCAACTATTTTTGTAAATAATATATAACTCACAGCCATCTAGTTTGTTCCAATTTATAGCAACCCTAAAAACAGCAACAACCCAAACTCTTATTGAATAGTCTAGATATTTTTTCTTTCTTTTTAAAAAAAATTATTGTTGCAAATTATTCACAGAAAAGTTTTTTCAGGCATTCATATAGTGCACATTTCGGTGAGCCTAGTTATATTCACACAGTTATGTAACCATCATCAGTATTTCCAGAAGTTTTTTCATCATCCCAAACAACTTAATTCGATCAACAATTTAAATTAACTTGGAAGTGGATTCTTTCTCAGAGCCTGGAAGACATCCTTGCTAAGACCTTGATTTCCATCCATTGAGACTCAAAGTACAAACCAAAAATTCTAACTCACTGTGATTGAGTCAATTAAAACTTATGGTGATGACAAGTGTAGGGCTCACCAAGGACTTCTGGTGGTACAATGGGTTATGCACTGGGCTGCTAACCACAAGGTTGGCAGTTCAAACACAGCAGAAAGATGAGGCTTTATTTTCTAGTAAAGATTTACAATCTCAAAAACCCACAAGGGGAGTCCTAATTTGTCCTAAAGGTTGTTATAAGTCAGAACTGACTTGATCACAGTGCGTTTGGGTTTTGGTTAAGTTATCCTATATCCATTTCTAACCTAACAATCTGTGAGATAATAGATGTGTAGTATTTTAAGCCTATACTTTGTGCAGAATCATTTTGGTAGTAATAGAAAGTGAACATTGTTTAAAATTTAACATTATTTGTAATATAAAACCATAATGCTACAACATTGTCAAAAAATTTTAAAAGACTACAGAAAAATTAGGTAATAATACAAAAGGAAAAAAAAGTAACCAGACAGTAACCAGAACATACACAATGATACATATTTTTAAAAACAAACAACCCAAACAAACAAACCCCAAAGCTAAATAATAGTGTCTACTAGAACTGAATAATCCTTTAACACTTTTTTTTCTAATCACCAATATGAAATAGAAAATTTTGATTTTTTTTACTTCAGTATCCTGGACTCTGCCTGGATGATAACTTATCATGTAAACCCTTATGTAAAAAGTATGTGCGAGGACAGAAAATTAGTTTTTAAATAAGAATTTACAGAAAACACATTTATTTTAATATAACTTCTTAAGTCGTCATGTTCTATCTAAGGGTAAACTTATTACTTGTTACACAATAGTGGTATTTTCTTGGGATAAGATAAGGAAAAAGGCATTTATTAGTTCAATTAAAATTTACCCATCAAATATCAGTTAACCTTGTTATATATTGGAAAAGCTGTATCAAGGATAGAAATCTCTGTAAAGTTCATGAAATGCCAATCTTATGAGTCATCCTTATGGACACTGCCTGGGTGTGGGCAATGAATGACCAAGCATGAATCAATCATTTTGTATCCTTTCATGTGTATTAGGGAGTCTGGCTGTGGAACTGCCTTCAGGGTTGGTACACTGTATATGGATATCCCTAAGGTTGAGTAGGAATAAGAAGGCTTTTAGTCAAAATAATTACTGCTCTGCATGCTATTATATTTACTCTTTCATCAATTAGTTCATTCATCTCCATACTCATTGCTGCTGTTGTAACAAATAGCAGTTCAGAAGGATAATGTGTTTACTAAGTACCAAAGTAAGTACTTTCATGAACTAATTCCTGCAATCCTTCTATCATCCTTGCGAACCGCTCTGACTTTGATTTGAAAGGGTAAGGAATCTAGAGACCTGAGGGCATAGTACATTGTTTACTGGCCCACAGGTAGTAAGTGGCAGAGCAGGGATTGGAACTCAGATAATATCATCAGCCCCTCACTATATTTTCTTTTGAGTTCAAGCCCCAGGTCATTTGTATGGTATTCCAGCACTGATTTCCCCCATAGACATTAGATTTCCTAAGTAGAATACATGATTTAACCAATGGCTGCTAATTGAAAGGTTGGAGGTTAGAGTCCATCAAGAGGTGTTTCGTGGATACAAACTCTGATGATCTTTTTCTGAAAGATTTGCCATTTAAAAAAAATCAAACACAATTTTACTCTAACACACAAAAGAGGAGCATGAATCAGAGTTACATGTGCCCTTGTTTCCTACCACAGAAGGTTTGTTACTTTTGTCCAGATTGATTGAAATTTTCTGGGTAAGTTATCATTCTTTTGTCTGGCCCTGTACGTCTGCCTTGCGATTGGTACACACCTTGAAGGTATGGGTCAAACCACTCATGCAAGTGAACTATACCAATGAGATAACTACAACCTACTTTAAAAACGAAGTGTCTATGGCCTACCAAGAGGAGATTGGTCAGTTTATTAGCTAGGCTGGGAGTTACCATGACTTATAGCATTGATAGGAAGATATGTGTATGTGTGTATGAGCATATTCACAGAAAGATTTGAGCAAAGAAGAAACAGAAGGAAAAGAGAAAGCACATTTAGCAAAAATAGAGAAGGCAAGAACCCCCCTAAAAGAGCTGTAGCCTGTGAGAGCTTTAAATGGATCCTGGCCATTATCACTCCAGACTTGGAGATATTTAGATGTCACTATTACCCCAACACCAGGAGCAGTGGTGGTGTAGTGGTTACTTGTTGGAGTGAGATCTGCATGGCTGGCAGTTTGAAACCACCAGCAGCTCTGTGGGATAAAGAATAGGGTTTTCTACTCCAGTGAACAGTTACAGTCTGGCGAACAAACAAGAGTTGCTACAAATCAGCAATGACTCAATGCCAGCATTACTACTGATATTATTCACTACTACAACGGCCACCACCCTTTTATAATTTCTCTGTTTAACCATCATAAATGCACTGAGAGTAGAATGCAATTTTTTTAAATGGCTTTTAGGCTAACAAAGTCCAGGCTTACTCCAGAGTCCTATATAATTAATCTTTCTCTTATATCTCTTATCTACTCTGGCTCCAATTTCTCTCTGCTTTTCAGAAATGTGCTGGCTGTAGCTCAGACACAGTGCATCACATGGTTCAAAAAGTACCCTTGGAATAAATTAATGAATAACATAATATAGCAAAACCATGGGACTTGGAACCTGTGTAAGAGAGGAAACTATCAGAGAAGGAGGAGCAAAATGCTACCTACTTATAGAGAGCAATAAAAAGGAGGTGAAAGTGTACCATTTCACAGGTGGGAAATTTTTGAGAACAGAGAAAGCAAGATGGTCCTATTAAGTCCTGGTTCTCACAGATTTCACTGTGGCCTAATTTGTTATTTTTTATAATTATATTTTAAAATAATATAAAGATATCTAAAATAAATATATACATAACTGCTTGTTATATGTTTGTTATGCCGTTCCATCTCCCTTTTAATTTTTTCTCTTTATATTCTAATTTACCTACAAATTGCTGAGTGTTTGGGGATAATTTTATCATGGAAGAAAATGGGATCATCCCCATGAACTCAGAATGAATGAGTAGTTTGGAATCAATCACGTGGACTTCACTTCAAGGAAAAGTCATGGAGATACATGGACATTTCATTTCATTCAGTGGCAGCAATTATGTCATATCATTCTCTTCAAGGTATGTGATCGCTTCCATATTTTTATTGTTTCAAATTCTTGAGAGTCCATTATTCTGTCAATTTTCTAAATCAGGTACTCTAGGTACTTATCATTTTTGTGAGCCCATGACCCCTTTCTAATCATTTCATTTATTGGTCAACATACTGTTTTGGTTTCCTAGTACTATTGTAACAAAAATATATATAATAATAACACAGAGCATAAAATACTATAATTCATTAACATGCAATAATAATAAAGCACATAAGTTTGCTGTCTCACTCATAGATTTGAAGATGAGGAATCCAAATCAAAGCTTCTGCTCTATGAGAGGGTCTTTTTGGTTGTAGCCCCAGGAATTCTGAGGCTTCTGAAAAAATGTATCTTTGCATGGAATTATATCCATGGATATAAATCAATTTGGCAGAGAAAATGTGTATACGTGTGTATTTACCTGTGTTAAAAATGTATCCATGAATCTGATGGCTATACAGAGGACAACATTATGGTACTTCTTAGTCATAATCAAACACCATGAAGGAACGAACACTGGGCCTGGCAGCTCAGGTTGGTAGTCCTGGGGAACACCTAAGTCAGTGTTCCGTATCTGACATTGGTGAGTAATGATTGAGATCTTAAAGACTGTGAATGACCATCTAAGGTACAACCTTCTGCTGGTGTTTTTGAACTGTTGACCTCACAGTTAGTAGCCCAATGAGTAACCACTATGCTGTCAGAACTCTTTTCTCCTTCTGCTTAGAATGTTGTCTTCATAGAACCTCCACAATTGAATTGCATCTCAAATGTCATGTCTTCAAAGAACACCTTTCCCATCCTCTTTAAAGTACCTCTATCCCCACATTTATCCTACTACTTTGATGACCTATCTGAGAAAGAATGCAACACCAGGATCCAAGCAAAGCTTATTAACTATCTACAATAAGCAGATTAATCAACCTTGCGTGCTGAAAGTGGGGAGGACTTATAATACTTGTTGATGACGATCAAATACTACATCAAGGATTGCATCCAGAGAACAAAATAAGGCAAAGACACAATCCCCAAGAAACTTATTGGCTCATATCCCCCATGAATATAAGCAGAAAAAAATGTCAACAAAATCCTACCCAACAGAATCGGAAAACTTATGGTTTTTTTATATAAAGCAATACATCATAAATAAATGGTTTTCATACTAGCTATGCAAGGATGACTTGACATTGAAAAACAACATAACCCACTATATAAATATGACAAAGGAAGAGTATCATATCAATTGAGATAGAAAAGACATTTAACAATCAAACAGCCATTCACAAGGAAAAATGTTCAATAAAATAGGAACAGAAGGGACATTCCCCAATAAAATTAAGGGCATATAGACAAAGCTAACAGCCAGTATTATTCTCAATGAGGAGAAGTTGGAAACATTCCTCTTGCAAATAGGAACCAGATAAGGATGTCCTTTATGAAAACTCAGGCTAAGTTTGTAAATATTACATTGGAAGCTCTAGCCAGATCAGTATTGCAAGAGAGGGAAATAAAAGATGCCCTACTTGGTAGAGAGGAAGAAAATCCTTTTGCAATAATATGATTATATAAATAGAAAATACCAGAGACTTGGCAAGGACTTTACTTGTATACAGGATTTCGAAAATTGGCATAGTACAAGATTAACCAATAAAAATCATTTGTGTTCTTCTACATTAAAAAAGAGAACATTAAAAAGGAAATCAGGAAAACAAGACCATTCACATAGTTACCTTAATGAGTTTAACTAGAGAAACAACAGCCCTATTTAAAGAAAACTGGAGATAAAAAAAACATTACAAGAGATTTATAAATATGCCAAAAATACCATGATCACAGATAGGGAGACATAATATCAATACTACTAAAAACCATCGCCAATCTACAGATACAATGCCAGTATTATTAGTAAAGCTAATCACCAACTGTCTTATACTGAATTCTCTAAAGAAGGAAAGCAAGTGCAGTTTAATCATGTTTATATCAAGGAACTGTCCTTCACAGTTCCAGCAGTGGGAACATTCTTACCTGGGGGTTAAATGCCAGGCTAGAGATTTGTCTGACTTGTGTAGCTGTAGGAGATAACTTACCAAAGGTCTGCAGGTAAGCCAGGATTGGGATTGCTGTGCGGAGTGAATCGAAGGTCTGAATGTAAAGATGGCAGGTTGTTCCCAGGATGGGCAGGCCATACTTCAAGATGTTGACTCAATTCCAAAGAACCAGAGGTTGATGAGTCAGGCATAGGATCCAGACCCAGAAAAATAATTATATATATATATATATATATATATATATAATCAGTATATATATATACTGATTCAGAGAATCAGTTGAAACAAATCCTGATTCAGAGAAGTTGAAACAAATCTTTACATATCACAACAATTTTATATAGAAAGGAAAGAGACCCCAGATAATCAAATCAGTAATATAGACCACCATTAGTCTATTTGTTGCACTGTGGCGGCTTGTGTGATTCTGTGATGCTGGAAGCTATGTCAATGGTATTTCAAATGTCACCATGGTCACCCAAAGTGAATAGGTTTTAGCAGAGATTCCAGATTAAGAACAGAAAATGAAGAAGAACTCGCCTCTCTACTTTGGAGGAAGCAACCACTGAAAACCTGATGACATAAAAACATGTCAATACTGAAGGCCTAATGAATGGATATGGAACATTGTCTGAGGTAATACCAGAGATGGCCCTGTTAGGTCACAGGGACTCAAACTGTGCCTGAGGAGGCGCTCCTTTCACAAAGTAGAGTCAGCCATGGTAACTTGAATGAAGCAAAGCCGTGGGAGTGGAGCCTCTAGTGCCGCCATTGGCTGATGGGCACAACTCAAGGTAAGGAGAAGGAGGTGCAAAAATCTGCTACTGATCTTAAATTTGAATGTGGGATGTATGACTCTGGAGTAATTGGAAGTCATCAAATTGAAAGGGGGAGCATAAAGATGCTTATCTTAGGCATCAATAAGCTGAAATGGATGGACACTGGTCATTTTGAATGAGAAAATCATATGTTTTATGTCACTCATAATGACACAATCAAGAGGAAAGACATTGAATTCACTGTCAAAAAGGACATTGTAAAATCCATACAAATACCAACCATCTGTGACAGGATTATATCTTCCCATCCTCAAGGAAGTGCAATCAATAAAACTATTATTCAAATTTATGCACCAACTACAAAAGCTAGTGATGAAGAAATGAAATCTACCAATGTCTTCATTCTGAAATTGATCAAACATGCAATCAGGATGCATTGATAATCACTGGAGATTGGAATGCAAAAGTGGGAAACAAAGAGGAAGGAACAGTGGTTGGAAAATAAAGTCTTGATGAAATAATGATGGTGCTCACAGTATATAATTCTACAAGATCAAAGGTTTCTTAACAAATACCTTTTTTCAACAACATAAAAGGAGACTTCACACGTGGACACCTCCAGATGGAATACACAGAAATGAAATTGACTACATCTGTGGGAAGAGACAATGGAGAAGCTTAATATCAGCATAAAAAAACAGGCCAATGCTGACTATGGAACAGAATAAAAATTTTTCATTTGTAAGTTCAGGTGTGCCTAACCGAAGCCATTATATTTTCTATTGATTCATATGTATATAAAAGTTGGACATTGCATAAGGAAGACAGAAGAAGAACTGATACATTTGAATGTGCTGCTGCTGATGAAAAAGAACCATGCACCGCTAAATGGACAAACCTGTCTTGGAAGGAGTATGGTCAGAGTGCATGTTAGAGACAAAGATGGCAGTCTTCAATGCAACAGTGGTTGCAACAGTACATACAGGTAGCTTCAAGAGGTTCAGGCCAGATTCAGATGTGGAACATGGGTTATTATTGCTGATGTCTGATGGATCTTGACTAAAAGCAGAGAGTACCAGGAAGATATTTATTTACTTGTGCTTTATTGACTATGCGAAGATATTTGACTCTGCAGAACATAAAAGACTGGATAATTTTGACAAGATTGGGAATTCCTAAACACTTCATTGTGATAATATGGAACTTGTACATGGATCTAAAGTCAGTTATACAAACAGAATAAGAGCACGATACAGCATGATATAAAATCAGGAAAGATGTCTGTCAGGGTTGTGTCTTCTTACCATAATTATTTAATATGTGTTCTTTAGTAAATAATCTGAGAAGCTGGATTATATGAAGAAGAATGTGGCATCAAAATTTAAGCAAAGCTTTTTAACAACCTTGGATATATATATATATATATATCTATGACAATCTTGATTGCTGAAAGTGAGTAGGGCTTGAAACACTTGCTGATACAAGTCAAGGATTGCATCTTTCAGTATGGTTTACAAGTCAATGTGAAAACGACAAAAATCTTCCCAACGGGACCCATAGGAAACATCATGATAAATGGAGAAAATGTTGAAGTTCTCAAAGACTTTTTCTTGCTTGGATGCCCAGTCAATTGTCAAGGAAGTAGCAGTCAGAATAAAGGACACATTGAAATAGGAGAATCTGCTGTACAAGACCTCTTTAGAGTATTGAAAATCAAGGATATTACTTTCAGAACTAAAGTGCGGCTGATCCTAGCCATAGTATTTTCAATTGTCTCCTATGCATGAGAATATTTGATATTGACTGAGGAAGGACACAAAGAATTGATGCATTTGAATTGTGGTGTTACAGAGAATAATAAAATTACCATGGTCTACTGAAAGAATATACTCAACTGTCTTGGAAGAAGTAAGGACACAGTGATTCTTATAGGCAAAGATGGTGAGAACTTGTCTGACATACTTTGGACATGTTGGTAGGAGAGACCAGTCCTGGAAGAAAGACAACATGTTTGGTGAAGGAGAGGGACGGTGAAATAAAGAAGGCCCCAAGGAGATAGATTGACATAACTGCAACAACAGGTTCAAGCTTGGCAACAGTTGTGAGGACACTATAGGACAGGACACTGTTTTGTTCTGTTGCACATAGGGTCACTGAGTGTGGGAGCCAACTCCATGGAACCTATAGAAACATTTTTTTAAAAGTGAGAGACCACCCACACACTTATCACAAAAACCTATTATATAGCTGTGGTTTTCTAAAACGTCTGGTATTGGTACAGAAGAATGTAGAAATACACACATTTATGAACAGCTCAGTTTTGACAAAAGAATAAAACCATTCAAGGAGGAGTATCTTTAAAAAGTGGTGCTGTCAAAACTGGGTATACTTTGGCAAAAAAAAAGAAGAGAAAAAAATCCAGGATCCATATCACATATCACATACAAAACTCAATATAGATGGCTCAAAGAACTAAAATAAATCCCAAAGCTATATAGGTCATCAAAGAAAAAATAGCATGTTTATCGGCCCCCAGTATGCACAAATATTAGAAGACAAAGTAGACACCTGGCACCTCCAAAAATTAAATATTATGTGCATCAAAAACTACACCAAATGAGCTAAAGTGGGACATAAGAAATGTAGGAAGAGTTGCAATAACATATCACACAATGACTTAATCTCTAAAATCTAGAGAATGCTTCCAGACCTCAATAGCAAAAATAAAAACAGTCCAACTAAAAATGGGCAAAAGACAAGAACAGATACTTCTCCAAAGATGAAATTGAGTGGACCATGAAACACATGCTGAAATAGTAAAGATTAGTAGCCACTGGAGAGATTCAAGTCAAAACAAAAATGAGATATTTTCCTACCCAACATTTATAGTTAAGTTCCAAAAGGAAAGTAAGTAACAAATCCTGGCCAGGTGTGGAGAGTCTGGAATTCTAGTGGACCCATGAAAGAATCCATTGTGTCAACTGGTATAGCAGACAGATAAAAATTAAAAATACTAAAAACCAAACCAAACTCACTGCCTTTGAGTCAGTAGTAACTCATAGTGACCCTTTAGGACACGATAGAATTGCCGCTATGAGTTTCCAAGATGGTAGCTGTTTGTGGGAGTTAAAAGCCCTGTCTTTCTCCTGTGGAGAGGTTGGTTCTCTACCACTGTTGACCTTGCCAGTTGCACCCCAACATGAAACCGCTACTCAACTGGGCTCCTTTAGAGCTACTAGATATATAAAAAATATGTGCGATGTAACAGGAACACTTATGTATATGGTCATGTTTATCACACTCTTATTCACAATATCAAAATTATAGATACACATTAAATGCTCGTCTTTGGAAGAACAGATAAACACACTGTGATACAAACACCAAACGCAATAATAAGCAACAAAAAGAATGATAATGAAGCTGCAAAAAAGGTTCATAACGTGAATGAACCTGTAAGATATTATCCTGAATTAAGTTATTCAATTGCAGAACAATAAATTGTTTATTATGCCAGTATTATTAAAAAATTGTTGGGAAAGCAAAAAGAAGAAGACCTTTGAAAAGATGGACTGACACAGTAGCTACCCTGAAAGCCTCAAACATAAGAATAATCATGAGGTTGGCGCAGGACAGGGCCGTGTTTACTTCCATTGTACATAGGATCACTACTGGATGTTAGCTAAAAACGATTATAAAATAGCACAGAAAAGGCTTTCATACAGGAATAAATGTTCTTTGGAAGTCACCACATGTAGTTGAGGACAGAAGAGTAAATCATGATTTAGAGTGTAAATACATATTAACTTATTTAAAGACACAGAAAATGTACAATAATAGAGATCTCAGAATGATTCATAAGTCACATGAAGACCCAGGAAGGAAAACAGATTTAAAGACAACAAAGATAAATACTATGAAAACGCATCATTTGAAGATAAATACTAAGACATATACAACACTTCAATAACCACATCAGTCTATGAGTGGATACAAAGTCATACAAACTGAACAGTTATAAAAAGACAAATGTAATCATACCCATGATTATATGAGAGGGTGTTTTGAAGGAAAAGTATCTGGTAAGACTTTTCTGCCCCTAAACATGTAGCTCCACCAAATGATTGGTAGTACCAAGTAAAGACAGGACATTAAAATGTAAGAGATTATGGTATTCTGGGTAGATTAGTGTGCTACTCTGGGAAGATGAGAAAAAAAAATTCATAGATACGCCTATGTGTATAAGAAAGAGCTTTATATATAAGAACAGTTAAATATTGAGAAAACAACCCAACCCAGTCCAGATCAAGTCCATAAGTACAATATTAGCTCATATGTCAGACACCAACCTGTAAAGTCCTCGTCAGACTCATGCAATACATGAAACGACACTGAATGCTGGAATCACAGGCCAGTGGGTGGAAAGTATTATGGATCCAGTGGTGGTGAAAGCATCTCAGCGCTGGCAGGGGTCTCCATGTGACTTCTCCAGCTCCTAGGACTGTATCAGGGTAGGTCCATATGGCTTCTCCTCAGGAATGTCTCTATAGCAGTGAGCATTCTCAGTAGAGAGTCTAAGGGAGTGAGTACAGAGAGTTTATGTCTCCTGAATTGAATGAGGAAATCCTGGAGTTCCCAGAATCCTCAGGAGAAGGCCATGCCCACACAGAGGCCTCATCAGACTCCACCCCTTCACTCTTAATCCTCAAATTGACACCAGATTATGTAACTACCAAACAGAGGGGATTGGTCACTTTTGTATTTCATTGGTTGTAAAAGTAACCATTTTAGAAGGATGAAACAGAAAATCTTATAACCATCAAGAATGAATGACCCTGGCCTCACATACCTGAATCAGCAGAGGCACCAGAGGTCTCAGCAAAGAAACCAAGAGGTAGCAAATTAGAGGAGGCTTGCGAAGACCATGAAGCAGAATGTTGAACTTCTCAGCTGTGGGTTGACTAGAGAAACAAATTCGTGGACTAATGTGTATAAGAAAGAGCTTTATATAAAAGAACAAGTGTATATTGAGAAAACATCCCAACTCAGACTAGATCTAGTCCATAAGTCTGATATTAACTCATATGTCTAATGCTACTCCATAAATTCCTCTTTAGACTCACACAGCACATGCAATGATGCCGAATACGGGAAGATCACAGGCCAGTGGGTAGAACGTCTTCTGGATCCAGGGGCAATGGAAACATGTCAATGCTGGCTTGGGTCTCCATGTGGCTCTTCCATCTCTGAGTTTCTCCACAGAAGTAAGGGGAAGGCTGAGAGAAAGAGTGGGTCTGACCTCCAGTGAGTAATTTATCTTCTTTGTGCCTCCAAATGAGGTCATCAAGCTGTGACCTGATGACAGGCTAGTCTCCACCCATCACAAGTTAACATGAGGTTATATAACTATGATAGACCCCTGCTTGTCACCTTTACACTTTCACATGTCTTTAGCCATACCTAATTTTTAAACCAAACGATAGTAAAATCATATTTGTGTCTAACAGGATAAAACTAAAATGCATAAAATTCAATATGTGCCAAAGCTTCATTTAAATATAAAATTTTAAAAGTGAACAACACAAAAATATTCGATTTACTTAACAATTGCAGTTAAGTAAACACCTACACCATAATCCTATGAATATATTCCCTCACTTATGAAATTTTGTAAGGTAACCACTTCAGGCCTTTTTTCACCCCGTTTTGGGTACCTGATTTCTATACTGCCCATGTTCATCATCCCCGTGCTCTGAGCAGACTTTCATGTTTTTTTATGTGAAAAATCTTCATTCCAGTTGGAACCTTGTGATTCTGCATCCATAAGCAAAGTCAAATCAGGACAGGTTATCCATATAATCAGCAGCAATATATACTGATCCATAGGCTCGAAACTCTTCTCTTCATATGGTGGGGTTCTAGTCAGCTCTATGTGGGCTGCCTCACTTAGCCTCACCAGGGTGCCCACTTCCTGCCTTACCTTTAGACCATGTGCCCTATCACGGATTCCCTGAGATGCTCCCACGGCTGACCTGCGCCTGCACTTGGTGTAATTGCATGTGCTGTATGAGTCTGAAGAGGAATCTATAGATTTGTATAATGGACTGCATGGGCTAATATCAGACTTATGGACTTGATCTGGACTAGACTTGGATATTTTCTTAATGTCCAATTACTCTTTATATAAAGCTGTTTCCTATATACATATGAGTGTCTATGAATTTGTTTCTCTAGTCTACCCAGGATAACACAACATATGTTATTTTGATAGTTATTTTCATGAGCATTGACTGTGGATCTAAGCAAGACAAAACCTTAATGACTTCAACCTTCTCTCCATTTATCACAATATTACCTATTGGTCTGTGTCTGAGGGTTTTGCTCTTCTTTTCATTGAGTTATAACCCACTCTGAGGACTGCAATACTATATTTTCATGAGCTTCAAGTCTTTCTCACTTTCAGCAAGCACGACTATGCTATCTGCATATTATAGGTTGCTAATAACCCTACCTCCAAACCTAACGTTGCATTCTTCTTCATATAATCCAGCTGCTTTGATTGTTTGCGCAGCACAAAGTTTGAATAATGATAGTGTGAGGAAACAACATGACACACATATTTCTGATTTTAAATTATTCTCTTGTGTTTGCATAACTGTCTCTTGCATAATTACAACGAAATGTTCTGGGATTCCCATTCTTTTCAAGGATAGTGCTAGTTTGTTATTCTCCACACAGTCAGATGGCTTTGAATAATCACACCTAATTAGACATCTTTCTGCTACTCCCTGCTTTCAGTCAACATTCGTCAGACATCAGCAATCACATCCTTGTTCCACGTCCTCTTTTGAATCTTCCTGAAACTCTTGAAGCTTGCCGAATGATCGTCAGCCGAATTTTATTTTCATACTACATCGATTATGACGTTCTATAATTTGGGCATTTTTCTGAGTCACTTTCTTTGGAATGGGCACAAATATGAGTCTCTTCCAGTCGGTTGGTCAAGAATCTGCCTTCCTAATTTCCTGGCATAGATGAATATGTGCTTCCAGTGCTTCATCAGCTTGTAGAAACATTTTAGTTGTTATTCCATCAATTCCTGGAGCCTCATTTGTGGCTAATGCTTTCAGTGATGCTTGAATTTCTTTCATTAGTACAATTGCTTCTTGTTCATATGCTACCTCCTGAAATCTTCAAATTTGCACTAGTTCTTATTGATACAGTGACACTTTGTGATGCTTCTTGCATCATTCAATTTTTTGCCAACAGATTCTTTCAATATTGCAACTTGAGTTTTGTATTTTTCCTAAGTTCTTTAAAGATAATCCAGGATTGCTCTTCCATTTGGGTTTTTTCACTGTAGGTCTTTACACATTTTAAAAAAATAATATTTGATTTTGTCTTCTTGAAATGTCCTTTGAAAATTTCTGCTCAGTTCTTTGCCTTCATGTTGTTTTCAAATTTCGTTAGCTACTCTAAGATTGAGAGCAAGCTTCAGAGTCCCTTCTGACATCTACGTTTATCATTTCCTTTTTCATGTGTTTTTAATGGCATTTTGCTTTCTTTTCTAATCATTTTATTGGGGCTCATACAATTCTTATCACAATCCATACATGCATCAATTGAGTAAAGCGCCCTTATACATTCATTGCCCTCATCATTCTCAATGTTCGCCTTCCATTTGGGTTTCTGGAATCAGCTCATTTTCCTTTTTTCCCTCCCCCCCTCCCTCCCCTCTCCCTCAGGAACCCTTACTAATATATAATTTATTATTTTATCTTATCTTACACTGCCAGGCGTCTTTCTTCATCCACTTTCCTGTTGCCCATCCCCCAGAGAGAAAGTTTTATGTAGATCCCTGAGATAGGTTCCCCCTTTCTACCCCATCTTCCCTCCTGGTATCGCCACTCTCACCGTTGGTCCTGAGGGGTTCACTTGTCCTAGATTCTCTGTGTTTTGAGATCCCAACTGTACTGCTGTGCATTCTCTGGTCTAACCAGGTTTGTAAGGTAGAATTGGGATCATGATAGTTTGGGGTTGGAGAGAAGGAAGCGTTTAAGAACTAGACGAAGGCTGTGAGTTTCATTATTGCTACACTGAGCCCTGAGTGACTCATCTCCTACCCACTACCCACCCTGCAAGGGATGTCCAGTTGTCTACAGATTGGCATTGTGTCCCCATCATGCACTCCCCTCATTCATGATGGTATGATTTTTTCCTACCGCCTTTGTTGCTTGAAACCTGGTCCCCTTGACCCTTCATGATTACACATGTTGGTTGGAAGCAACAAAGCCCACAGAGAAGAAGTACATAAGCCTAAGTTAACACGAGGTGTTGAAGGAATCAGGTAGCAAACACCAAAGACAAAAACCATCATTGTATGATCACCACCCCCACATAAACGCTGAAGATGAATGTGTACATAAGTAAGTGTAGTGAAGAAGGCTGATGGTGCCCGGCTATTGAGAGATATAGCGTCTGGCGACTTAAAGGCTTGAAAGTAAACAAGCAGTCATCTAGCCCAGAAGCAACAAAGCCCACATGGAAGCAGCACACCAGCATTTTGCTTTCTATATAAATTAAATTCTTGATATGTTTACAAAACTCATCAAGTCATCTCTCATTATTGTTTAATGTTTCAAGTATGTTCTTGAGATGTAGAAATTCATATTGTATAGATTAAAGATTGTAGATTGGCTCTTGTAGACTAGTTTTAATTGTTTTCTGCTTTAACCTTAACTTACATATGAGTAATTGGTGGCCTGTTCCACAGTCAGCTCCTGGCCTGATTTTAATTGCTGACAGTGAACTTCTTCTAAATTAGTAGAATTAAATATTGCCTATAGTCAATAAATAAGAAGAAAAAACACATTTTTAAAACTAAGGAATAATTTCAATTGAAAAGAAGTATAATCCCAAACTGGAGCTCTGGTGTTGAAATGGTTATGCTTTGGGCTGTATTTCTCAAGTTCAATAGTTCTAAACCATCAGCTGCTTATCGAAGAAAGATGAGGCTTTATACAATTGATGTATGTATATGTATGGATGGTGATAAGAGTTGTATGAGTCCCTAATAAAATGTAAAAAAAAGAAAAGAGGAGAAAAAAATGATTAGGGCAAAGACTGTACAGAAGTGCTTTATACAATTGATGTATGTATATGTATGAACTGTGATAAGAATTGTATGAGCTCCAATAAATTGTTAAAAATAAATAAATTAAAAAAAAAGAAAGATGAGGCTTTCTACAACCCTGAAGTATAGTTTTGTTCTTGGAATAGGAAATTTTATATATGTTCTTTAATAATATATTTTTTATTTTATATATTATTGATTTTGTTGTTTTCCTTTACATTCACTGCTCATCAAAACAAGGGAAATATTCATCTAACAGTTATGCTGGAGTTTATGATCTTACAATTTTTATATGTCAAAGAAATTCCATCTGGTCCTATTCAGTTTATGTCCATTTTTTACCATTATTCACTATTATAAATTATTTTTGTTGTTTTTAAATGCTGTTCAGTCTGTTCCCACTCATAGTAATGCTATAAGAGTATAACAAAATGAAATATGACCTGGTCCTGCTCCATCCTTATAATTGTTTGTTTGAACTTATTGTTGCAACCACTTTGCCAATACATCTTATTCAGGTCTTTCCTCTTTTTTATTGCCCTTCTACTTTACCAAGCATGGTGTCCTGTGGTAGGGATTTATCTCTCCAGATAACTAGCTAAAATTACATAGAGAAATACTCTCACCATAGTTGCATTTAAGGAGGATTCTGGTTATATATTTTTTTCAAGATAGATTTGTTGGTTCTTTGAAATTAAAATTGAAATTCATTCACTTCTTTTTTCAGTCTTCCTTCTTCAATCTTCTTCGCCAGCATCACATTACAATTCAAATGCTTAGATTCTTCTTCAGTTTCCCGTATATAATGTCCAACTTCCACATGCATTGGAGGCAATTTAAGATATCATGGCTTGAATGAGACACACTTTAGTCCTTGAAGTAACAGCCTTGCATTCCAACACTTTAAAGAGGTCTTGTGCAGCCGATTTACCAAATGCAATTTGTCTTTTGATCTATCTGCTTCTACTATGAGCATTGACTTTGGATCCCAACAAGACAAATCCTTAACAACTTAAATCTTCTCCTTGTATCATGATGGTCCAGTTGTAAGAATGGCAGAGTAGTAAGGATTTTGGTTATTTTCAGTAAGCTGTAACTCATATTGAAAGCTGTAACCCTTGATCTTCATCAACAAATGTTTCAAGTCCTCACTTTCAGCAAGCGAGATTGAGCCATCTGCATATCACACACTGTTAATAATCCTTCCTCCAATTATAAAGTTGCATTCTTCTTCATGCAAACCAGCTTCCCTGATTATTTGCTTAGTATACAGATTACCTATGTATGATGATAGGATACAACCGAGAATCTCAGCTTTTCTGACTGTAAATCATGCTTTATACCCTTGCTCCGTTTGCACAAGTGCCTGTTGATCCGTGTACAGGGGAGCATGGGCACAATGAAGGGTTTTGGAATTCTCATTCTTCTCAAGGCTACCACCCATAGTTTGTTATGAACTACTGTCAGTGGAGTGACATTGTATAGTCAATAAACAATTTTTGATATTGTCTGCATTCAGCCAAGATCCATTTGACATAGCAATCATATTTCTTATTTCATATGGAATTAACAACTAATGAAACATGCCCATACTTTTTTAATCCTTTTCACATATGTCTGGCCACCTCCTCGTAATAATCAGCCTTGAGGTTTTGTCTGATCCACCTTGCCTGCATGTAGAGCACACCAGAAGCCTCTCTTGTGCCACCATTTGTACACTAATACTTTCTCAAGCCTTTATGTTTATTTCTAACACATTTTTACATGAAAGTGTAGCAATTATTTAAACAGCAATTTTTAGTATTTCTAAACAAAGACAGTTTTTCAACTAGTACTACACAACTGACCGAGAGGTGACACCCAGCTGGTATTCCACCTATTCCTTCATTAGCTGATGTTCAAGGATGTGATTTTGATATACAAAAATAATGTGCATCTACTAATTAATAATGCCTATTTACTGTGGAAACTATCCATATGGGTTATACTTGAAATCGCACATTGTTTCACACTCACACTGAGGCCCCCAGACTGTGATTCACCCTGGTTTGGGCCAGGCACAGCTGGTCCTGTTAGTAACAAGTAGCTTTGGATTTAGAGGCTTCTGGCTGCTTTGGCTTTAGGTATTTGGAAGTGGCCAGGTTTCTTCCCTGGCCAAATCTCTCATCCTTCTGTCTATTTTCAACAGAAAGTGTGAAGATTAGTGCCTCAGCCTGGTCTCTCCTGCTACAGGCGTCAAGCCCTTAACTGAGTGTGTTCTTGCGTGTGGTGATGCAGGCACTTGTATTCATTTCTTCTGTGGACAAGAGTCAAAATAGCACATTTTCTCCTCAAGAAGTTTAGTAATTGTTACTAAGTTTAACCATGTTATTTCAATTTGACAATAGCAAATGCACTGGTAGGTATATGTGTATGTTTACACATATATGAAAAAAAGCTTGGTAATGATTATCAATATCGTCAACCTTCATACTACAGAAAGTGGAAACCTAAATCTCTTAAAGAAAAAAGCTGAAATTAATTGGGATTATTCAAATGATGGCTTTTATAAAACCACTGAAAATGAAAAATTACAAAATGGAAAAATATGATAAACAGAATGAAGAGTAAATTTTTAAAACATAAATAGGAAATCAAGACTGAGTGCCATGAAGCAACAACAGAAAGTAAAACAATAGCTACAACAACAACACACACATGCATACATACATAAATGTATGAATAGTTCAGGGTATGTTTGTTTTCCTTCACGGGTGCTTTCCAGTCAAGTCGAATGGGATCCCATACCCTGGCACCACCTCTATCCCTGGTGACTTCATTGCTCTGCTCTGCTGTATGAACCCAGAGGCTGGCTTCAGCGTGGTGTGCTCATGGCAAGCACAATTCCTGCTGTGTGTCTCTAGTGTTGTCCCCAAATGGTGCTATGGGTCAATGAGGAACACTGTGTCCCATGGTGGGGCTGGCCCTGTGGTCATCTCTGTGCATCGCTGTAATGAGCAGGAACGTTGTCCTCAGGGTTTGGTGAGCCAGAATGTGCTTCACTCTTTTATTTTTTTCTTTTTGCCACCCTCATTGGCTCCTGTGTGTTCTGACCAGACCAGTCCCTCTTCCCCTCTTCTTGAGCTGTAGCTTCAGTGCTGTCCTCTGAAGTGAATTCTCCTTGGGGGGAGGGGGGTTCTGTACACTTATTTGGTAATGGGGCCGGCCCCTTAGTACAAGTACTCCCTTAATAAAAGAACACTTTGTTCTAACAATTCAGCAGTCTGAGATGCTCACCTGCCTGGCACGATCATTGATGACAATGGGTGCACAAGCAAATGTGGTGAAGAAAGCTGATGGTGCCTGGCTACCAAAAGATATAGCACCTGAAGTCGCTGAAGAAAATGGATGCACAAGCAAATGTGGTGAAGAAAGCTGATAGTGCCCAGCTACCTAAAGTTATAGCACTTGAAGTCTTAAAGACCTAAAGATAAATAAGCAGCCATCTAGCTGAGAGATAGATAACAAAACCCACATGGAAGAAACACACCAGCCTGTCCCGACTCGATCGCTGAGGACACTGTGGCTGCATAAGCAAAAGTTGTGAAGAAAACTGATGGTGCCGGACTATCAAATGATATAGCATCTGGGGTCTTAAAGGCTTGAAGACAATCAAGTGGCCATCTAGCTAAGAAACAACAAAGCCTGCATGGAAAATGTACACCAGCCTGTGAGATGACAAAGTGTCAAAGGGATCAGGTATCAGTCATCAAAGACCAAAAAAATTAAAAAAAAAATCATAGAATTGTGAATGAGGGGAAGTGCAGAGTGGAGACCCAGGTCCCATCTGGGGGAAATTGAACATCCCCTTGCAGAAGGGCTGTGGGGAGGTGTTGAGCCAGTCAGAGTGCAGTGTAGCAGCGATAAAATATACAATTTTCCTCTAGTTTTTAAATGCTTCCTCTCCCCCCTCCCTCCACTATCATTATCCCAATTCTACCTTACATATCTGACTGGATGAGAGGATGTACACTGGCACATATAGGAACTGGTAATACAGGGAATCCAGGACAGATGAACCCCTCAGGATCAGTGGTAAGAGTGGCGATATCAGGAGGGGGGAGGGAGGGTAAGGGAGTAAGGGGGAACAGATGACAAGGTCTACATATGACCTCCTCCCTGGGGCACAGACAGCGGAGAACTGGGTGAGGGAGACATCGGATGGTGTAAGATATGATAAAATAATAATTATTTATAAATTATCAAGGGTTCAGGGGGAGGAGAGAGCGGGGAGGGAGAGGAAAAATGAGGAGCTGATACTAAGGGCTCAAGTAGAAAGCAGGTGTTTTGAGAATGATGATGGCAACATATGTACAAATGTGCTGGACACAAATGATTTATGCACGGATTGTGAAGAATTGTATGAGCCGCTAATAAAATGATTTAAAAAAAGAAGTAATTAGATATCAAGTAAGTGTCCCGGACCAAACCAACTTAAGTTCACAAGTCCCTTTTCAGACTCACGGAGCTAAATGCAATCACACGGCATTCAGGAAGATCACAGGCCAGTGGGAGCAGAGTACTGTGAATCCAAGGTCAGTGGGAATATGGTAGGACTCAGGCAGCTCTCAGGGTCAGGGGCAGAGAGAGGACGAGTTTCCCAGAGACCTCCTCATATAAGACTGCGGCCCAAAGAAACGGCATCAGACCTGGCTGACTTGTTGGATTCCAACCCTACACTTGTATACATTTTCAAGGGGACACAAAATTATCTAACTTGCCACGCTCGGAACCCAGGCCCAGTTGCTGCCCAGAGATGTTCTGGGAGAGCCAGCTGCCCCTTTTTATTCAACGGAAGTGCCTTAGCACGTGTGGCAGCTGCTGCTGCTGCAGGAAGCAAGTTTACAGATATTTACCACTGAGCGCCATAATAAAAGAGTACAGTGGGCTAAAATATATATATAACTACCATATGGGGAAGTCTGATTCTATGCTTACACAACAGCCGCTAACAATGACAAAGGCTCATATCATAGGCGACATATAGATATTCGTTATTATTAGAACATTTGTTTTATATAGCTTAATGTGAAAATGCAATTGGATTGGCATTTGAAATTTAACCATACTTGGATTGATTTTTGCAGTATTTCACACAAACTCATCAGGGCAACATCACCATTTATGAGGGGGTAACCCTTCCCCCTCAAATAAAACAGAAAAAAGTTCCACTGGGAAGAGCCTTCATAGTACTCATTTTCCCACTAGGCAAGCATGGAGCAACTCACTCTGAGATCGCTCACCCAGTGGCGTTGCCTGAGAAGGTTCTGTCTGGTCACAGAGAATTTTTTTTTCCAAAAAATCAGTTTCATTCGAAGCTCATGTTATTTGATGGCAGATTTAAGAGAGCAGTGAGCAGCTGTGAAATGTTGTTTCCTGCTCAGGAAAAACGCGGCCGAAACTGTTGTGAGGTTGAAAACAGCTTACAAGGACAGTGTTATGGGAAAAACTCAAGTATGTTGACTGATGTCTGTCAACTTCCTGACTGGAGGAAAATGTCAACAGAATTTGTGCACTTACGCTTGACGAATGATGAGGGACCATTGAAGAGATGGAGAAGTTAGCTGGACTATCTTGGAGCTTACTTCAGTGATTTTAAAAGGAAGATTTGGGAATCACAAGGGTTGCTGCTTAATTTGTGCTTTGGGTTCTCACTGACCGGTAAAAAGAGTGTCCAGTGGAAAGACGCCATACTTTGAAAGAACAGCTCTGAAGCGACCCAGACTTTTTTTCCAAAGTCATTTTTGGTGATGAAATATGGTGTTATTCTTATGACTCTGAAAGTAAACATCAATCAAGCCAGTGGAAAATGTCATCATCACCTTGCCCACCCCCATCCCCAACTTGTTAAGTGAAATCAAAAATCAAAACGATGCTCATTTGGTTTTGTTGTTGTTTTTTTCTGGAAAAAATTAAATGTAATATTTATCTGAGCTTTTTCCTTCATTTTACAATATTCTGTGTTAATTTTTAAAAACATTTTATTAGGGGCTCATGCAACTCTTATCACAATCCATACATATACATACATCAATTGTATAAAGCACATCCATACATTCTTTTCCCTAATCATTTTCAAAGCATTTGCTCTCCACTTAAGCCCTTTACATCAGGTCCTCTTCCCCCCGCCCTCCCTTCTCGCTCCCCCCTCCCTCATGAGCCCTTGATAATTTGGACGACATGGACAAATCCTTGGAAAAACAATCCCTCCCTAGACAATCTCAGTGGACAACAAGAATCTCAACAGACCCATAGCAATAGAAGAAATAGAAAAGGTTATCAAGGGATTACCAACAAAAAATCCCCTGGACCAGATGGCTACACTGGAGAATTCTACCAAGCATTTAGGGAAGAACTAACACCAATCCTACACAAACTTTTCCAGAACGTAGAAAAAGATGGCAAACTCCCAAACTCTTTCTATGAAGCTAGTATAATTCTGATACCCAAACCAGGCAAGAATCCCACAAGAATTGAGAACTACAGACCAATATCCCTAAAGAACATTGATGCAAAAATCCTTAACAAAATACTAGCCAACAGAATACAAAAGTATATAAAACAAATAATTCACCATGACCAAGTGGGATTCATACCAGGGATGGTTTAACATACGAAAGACCATTTGTATTATTAGTCACATTGACATGAAAAACTATAAAAGCCACATGATAATATCAATAGATGCAGAAAAAGCATTCGACAACATCCAGCACCAATTCCTGTTTAAGACACTTGCGAAGATAGGAATGGAAGGAAAGTTCCTCAAGACAATACAAGCTATATATGAAAAACCAACAGCCAATGGGGTAGTCAATGGAGAAAAGTCTAACACAATCCCACCGAAAAAGGGGAACATACAAGGATGCCCCTTGTCCCCACTCCTATTTAATATCGTGTTGGAGGTTTTAGCTAATAGCATAAGGCAAAGAAGAGACATCAAAGGTATTCATCTGGGGAAGGAAGAGGTGAAATTATCGTTATTTGCAGATGATATGATTTTATATATGGAAAATCCCAAAAGTTCCACAAAAGGAGTACTGGAAGCAATAGAGGAATTTGGCAGAGTGACAGGATACAAGATCAACAAACAGAAGTCCATTGGACTGTTATACACATCAGATAAGACCACAGAAGAAAAAAATCAAAAAAGGTGGTACCCTTCACAATAGCCAAATACAAATTTAAATATCTAGGGATACACCTGACTGAAAAAACAAGAGATTTATACAGGGAGAACTATGGAACACTATTACAAGAAACCAAGAGCGACCTCAACATATGAAAGAATATCACATGCTCTTGGATTGGAAGACTTAATATAGTTAAGAAGTCAGTTCTGCCAAAAGCACTATATAAGTTTAATGCCATCCTGATACAATTACCATCATCTTTCTTCAAAGAAATGGAAAAACTGATTAACAACTTCATATGGAGAGGGAAGAAGCCCAGAATTATCAGAGAACTCCTCAAGAAGAAGGACACCGTGGGAGGGTTGCTTTACCTGACTTTGGCACATACTATATAGCACGGTTCTCAAAGCTGCATGGTATTGGTGCAATGACAGATACTCAGACCAATGGAAAAGAACTGAAAACCCAGAAATAAAGGCATCAGCATACAGACAGCTGATCTTTGATAAGGGCCCCAAAAATATCAAATGGGAAGCAAATGCCCTCTTTAACAAGTGGTGCTGGAAAAAAATGAATATTAACATGCAGAAAAATGAAGCAAGACCCTTATCTCACTCCATGCACAAGAATAAACTCAGGGTGGATCACAGACCTTGAAGTTAAACCCCAAACTATTAGGGTCATCAGTGAGAGAATTGGGACCAACTTGAGAGCTTTGGCACAGGAAATACACAGGCTATCAGAAATAGGGAAGGACACACACACAGAGGAGGGACAAATTGACAAATGGTATATACTGAAGATAAAACACTTGTGTACATCGAGAGAATTCACCAAGAGAGTAATAATGACACATCAGACAAAGGCCTTATTACTAAAATCCACAATACTTTGCTAGCTTCCAAAAAGAAAAAGAAAAAAAACTCATAGCCCACCTGAGAGGTGGGCAAAGGACTTGAACAGAAGTTTCACAGGGGCAGAAATCCGAATTGCCAACAAACATATGAGAAAATGTTCCCGATCTTTAGCCATAGAAAAATGTTCATTTGTTTTTTTGATGTGAGGGGGATAGTGCGTTTGGAGTTCATTCCACCAGGGCAGACGGTTAATTAAGCTTTCTCTTTAGAGGTTCTGAATATATTACATAACCGTGTCTTACAAATAAGGCCTGATTTGTCACAGATGAGGGACTGGTTTTGCCATCACGAAAATGCACCAGCTCACCCAGCCATCTCAGTGTGCCAGCTTTTAGCAAAAACCAGCCTGCCTTTCTTGCCCCAGGAACCTCACCCACCTGAACTTGCTATGTGCGACTTTTTCATTTTTTATTTATTGTTTTATTTACAAATGAGCAGGGACACAAACTGACAGTGATTTGATGAAATAGAATAGGTGAAAACAAAATGAGGGAGGTGCAGTCAGCCATTACAAAAGATGAGTTTGAAAAATGTTTCCAAGAATGGGATTGCAGGCTTGACAAATGCATCAGGTGTAATGGAGAGTACTTTGAAGGTGATAAGGTGTAATGGAGAGTACTTTGGGAAAAAAACACATTAAATACAAAGCTATGAGGGAAAAATTATGTTTTGGGGGGAGGAGGGGTACCCTCTCATATTCTCTAGTATCACAATAGTAAAGAGACTTGGGGGAGGGGCTAATTGGCTAGGCATTGGGCTGCTATCCACAACATGAGTAGTGAGAACTTATTAGAAAGTACCTTCAAAACATTTTATTTCTACTTGAGCCCTTGGTATCAGCTCCTCATTTTTCCCCTCCGTCTTTTCTCCATCCCTCATGAACCCTTAATAATTAAAAAAAAATTTTCATGTCGTACACCAATCATTATATCCCTTCACCCACTTTTCTGCTGTTAGGCCCCCTTGGAGGGTTATAAGTCAATCATTGTAATCAGTTTCCCCTTTATTCCCCCACCTTCCGCCTACCTTGCTGGTATCACAACTCTCATTATTGGTCCCAAGGGGTTTATCTGTCTTGAATTCCCTGTCTTTCTAGTTCTTACGTGTACCATGTACATGCTCTGGTCTAACCATATTTTTAAGGTATAATTGGGGTCATAATAGTTGGGGGAGGAACATAGGAAGCATTAAAGAATTAGAGGAAAGTTGTATGTTTAATCGGTGCTATACCGCACCTTGAATGGCTCATCCCTTCCTTTGACCCTTCAGTGAGAGAATGTCCAATTGTCTACAGATGGACTTTGGGTCTCTACTCTGCCCTCTCCCTCATTCACTTTGATATGACTTTTTGTTCTGGGTCTTTGATGCCTGATCCCATCAACACCTCATAATCACATAGGCTGGTGTGTTTCTTCCATGTGGGCTTTGTTGCTTCTCAGCTAGATAGCTGTTTGTTCATCTTTAAACTTTTAAGACCCCAGATACTATATCTTTTAATAGCTGGGAACCATCAGCTTTCTTCACCACATTTGCTATGCACCCATGTTGTCTTCAGTGATCCCATCAGGAAGGTGAGTGTCCCAGAATTTTGAGTTATCAGAACAAAGTGTTCTTGTATGGAGGGAGTACTGAGTAGAGGCCCAATGTACAAATGTGATTGACACAATGGATGGATGGATTGTGATAAGAGCTGTACAACTCCCTAATAAAATTATTTTTTTTTAAAGAAAGAAAAAGGATTATGGTCACTCCCTAGCTGGTACAGAGCGCAGCTACACATACCTTAACAAACTTGCCTCTGTGTTCTCTTCATGGAAATTGGAGTGGCAGTGTTGTATGGTCATGAATCACATCCTTACTGCCTTGGTTGTGAGGCCCTAGACCAAGAATTGATTTTCTGTGTAACAATGTATGAGCCCCAATTACAGTCCATTTCCCACTTTTGCATTTCCACTTTTAACTGTGAGGCATTCATCTGCTGCCAGTCATACTCTTGTGAGAGTTTCCTTTGCCCTCCCATGTCCTTTGTAAGCTTCTGACTCTCTGAAAACACTTGGATGCTATTGGCCTCTATAAAGCCAGATGATGTGTCTTTGACTTTTCCTGTTTGAGACTTAAGATGCAGCTGCCTTAGCCAGCTTCCTGCTTCAGCTAGCAAGGCTCCCTGATGATATATCCCTCAGGAGAAGCCACATGGACCTACTCTGATGCAGCCCTGGGTGCTGGAGCAGGTGTGTGGAGACCCCTGCCAGTACTGAGATGCTTACACACTCACTGACTCGGCTTTCCTCCTGCAGTCGGCATCATTGCATCTGTTTTGTTAGATAGAGGAGGACTTTGTGGATTGGTGTAGGACATATGAGTTAATGTTGGACTTGTGGATTTGGGCATCCCGGGTTGGCATGTTTTCTTGATGTGCACTTACCCTTTATATAAAACTCTCTCTTATGCATATGAATTTCTGTGGATTTGTTTCCCTAGTTTACCCGGACTGTCACATTATGGTGCCAGCAGTGGCATATATATTTTCAAAGCTTTCTTTGCAGGCGTGGCCTAAACCCATCTAAAGATCACATTTTAATGGCTGGAAGCAAGTGGGCTTACACACATTCTATTTTCATACTTCCCATATTTTCCCCAGAAAACAAACAAATAAACAGTATGGCTTTATCTGATCTCTGGATAGACAAAGAAAAGAACTACCATGAGGGAGAGGTCAAACAAACATCAGCTCTCCATCTTGTGATTTGTTTCTCTCATACCCAACTCCCAAGGATCCATAGTTTACCCAGAATGACACAGTACCTTTATGGGAGAAGGAGGAGGTTACCTAGACTCTTTAAAAAAAAAATATTTCCAAGCAGTATTGATCACACACAACAAGGAAAAAAATTCCCCCAGGAAGTATTCATTAACTTTACAAACAACAAGAACATTGACATCTAAAAATATAAATATGTAATCAACTAGGACTTCCAATATCAGATTTTTAGAAAGTTGGAAGGACACCTTCTGAAAAGTACAGGTTGCTTTTTGGCATTTCAAACTCTGTGATTTTTTTCTAGTTGATTCCATTATTACTAAAACATCTCTATATATGTTACCTATCAAAGCAGGCTTCTTGCCAGTAATGAAGAGTCCTGGGGCTTCTATTCATATGTCCATCATCCAAAGGACATTCGCCCATACGCTTATCTTTACATAAGCCATGTGGGGTTTTTTGCATGTTATTTTTATATTTTATGTGAATACTAGTTTTTCAAGAAATCAAATGTCTTTCTCTTAACATTAGCTTTTTTAATAAAACACAAGAGCTTTTCCCCTTATTAAAATTTAATTTATATGATCAAAATGACCACATACTGACAATAAACCAATTTTTAAAAAGTAACAAAAATAAAAAATGCTAACTAGGAGGCAGGGAGATTGAAACCCTCAAACACTGCCCTTGGGTCTGTAAATATGTACAGCCACTGTAGAAAGTGATGTGACACTACTTCAAACAACCAAGAACATACATTCCAATGGAGCTAGCAATATATCTTTGCTGGGTATATACCTGAAAAATGTAGGAACATAACATAATTCAGATATGTGCAACTCGTGTTCATTGCAGCACTATTCTCAACAGCAGAAAGCTGGAAACAGCCTGACGGTCCATCAGTGGAAGAATAGATAAAGAAATTTTGGTACATACACACAATAAATTACAATGCACCCTTAAAGAAATAGATTAAAATACCAACCGCTCGTGGCATGGATGGACCTAGAGAACAGTATGCTGAGTGAAGTTAGTCAAGCACAAAATGACAAATATCGTAGGAGAGCACTATTATAAGGAAAAAACTTAAACTTGCATATCAATAGTAACAGTCTTTGTAGGCTCCCAAGGGAGGAAATGAAGAGTGGGAAGATGAAACAATGAACAAGAAGATTGACAGATAACTGCCTGGATGAAAGGAAAGATACATAAGAGGGAGAAGATAAAGTGGACAGGCCTTGGGTCAGAATACAGGGAAGGAGGTTGAGAGTTATTTGAATTGTGAATGTAGAGTTAATATGAATTACAACTAGTCCACACCTAATTCAAAATAAAAATTCATTAATTTTTAAAAAAGTTCTTAAAACAATGGTACCAAGAAACCTTGCACACACATTAGTTATGTGCTTCTTTCTCTTTGTTCTGCCTCTATGATGTGCGCTTCGTATTTCATCCATCTTGCACATGCATGCTCTTCCTCACGAGGAAACTTGGATGAAAGGGTGTGGATGAGTCAGTGTAAATCCATAATCATTATTGGGAAAACAACTAAAGACACATGGCTAACTGATGCTGGGTCAATAAAATTGTCTCCATATGTTCAGGCAATCCTACTTTTAAATTGAAATTTTCATTAGTAAATGACAATGGAAACTTTAATGTAACACATTTAAGCTTAATTATGAAAAATAGTTAAAGATAACAAAGGTGAAGTTTCATAATTGCATCATAGATATGTAAGGGTAATAGTATGATTCAGAAAGTTGTGTTGCATTTTCATAGTTAAAAATGACATCTTTGGCTTCAATAGTTTGGAACAAAAAAGGCTTTAGCTCATATAAAAATTAATCCTAAATTATTTCTTTTAAAAAATCATTGAAATTCTTAAGTTCTGCTAAATCCATATATTTAGCTAAAAATCCCATGAAAAAGCATCATCAGAGAAATAAATGACTAATGGTCTTTCTTGATTGCATAAAACTTTAGTAGTTTAAATCATGTTTGATCTCATATACTAGTAAACTTAACAAGACCTTGAAACTTCAAAGATAAGTTTTACAGGAGAAAAAAAGCAACACAAAAACAAACATAAAATAAAAAGGGAAAAATGAAATATATAAAGCATTTCAAGGCTGTAAACAGTCATGAAGATTTATTTGTAGGAAGAATAAACTGCATAACATACCAGATGTTGTATTTCAAAATAGGAGATTATTGGTTTTACTTGTCTGTATTCTTCAGTGCCAGTTAATATCTTGAATGTCCAAACTACTTAAACAATAAATAAAAAGAACCGGGAGTAATTAACTCATGGTCACTACCCAATTTTGTGCTCATTTGCATATTTATAATCAAGTTGAATTTGGTTAGATATGTCTTAAACTAATTTCTGTATTTTTGAAATGATGTCAAAACATGCAAGCGCTTAGATGAAATATAAGTTATATAATTTTTATTAACTTTAAGAAATTATATTATCTAACTTTAAACATGAGAGTGGTCTATATTAGTGGTTTATAACATTAGGACATAAATAATGCTCTTATGCTGGGAAAACTGAGACGCTACATGTTTTCAATAAATAGTTATTTTAATAAAAATATATCACAATAGAAAATTAAGTAAATATGATAAAAATAAATCTGGCTTTCAGTAAACTAAATGTGATAAAATAAAGTTATATAAAAGTTACATAACACTCAATCCATTTATGTGTTTGTTTACCTTGATTGTTTCTCCCTATTATATTCAGTGATAAGACCATAGATACAGTGTAAGTGCTATGAAAGAATAGAAATGTTTTGTTTTTTATTATGGAGAATGTTTCTTTTGAACCCTGTGAATCTAAAAGTAGACCAAGGAATAAATTTTAATGACTTTCTCAAAAACTGTAATCATAGTTGAGACCATTTTGATATACATAAAATATATATGAATTATTTTTTGCGGACCAGCCCCCCAAATATGTATGAATTTTAGCACAGAAAATATTCTAATCTTTGTTTTTAACAGTAATGGGGTACTTTGTCCAAAAATTTTGTAGTAGATACATCACTTCCTTAGAGAAATATACTATACATATATACTCATTGAAAATAATATATGCCTTTTATTTTTCCCATATTTTACTTTCCTGTGGACATATTATAATCTACTATGCTAGTTATTTTCACAGCAATATGTAAAAATAAATAAATAAAAATTTCATAGCATCATTTAGGAAAAATACCTCTTCACGTGTTGGGGAGGTAGCAATTAGCAAACCGACTTAAAAAGTGAGTGTTCTTTGTGGAAATATGCATTACTGTGATCTCACATGCAATCAAGCATATGTACTATAGTTGATTAAACTATGTCAATAATATGTATTTAACTTTTTGACATCTAAGAGTGTCGATGTTTTCTTTTTCATAATTTAAGTAAGAACTTCCACCAATGTGTATTTCTACTGTAAGTAAGTATATAAAATGAAAACAATCAACTTGACAGACCAATACTAGGGAAATGTGGTAATAAATGGGAATAAATTGTGAAACATGTATAAGACATGTAGCCTCCAATAAAAAATAAACAAATGATATATCAATAAAATAACTCAAGGTATTTAAAGGACTGTATATACTTTATTTAAAATCCTTGAAAATAAGTATTTCACATAGACAAAGCTGACATCCTGTCCAATTGAACATGTTAATATTGCCCTTAAGTTCTTAAAATATGATTTTAAATCATTTATCAAAATTTCCTTGACATTTAGAAATGTTTTCCTATTCACAGGTTAGCATGGTTAGAGAATTTCATTTATATAAAATTAGCAACTGGGAGAGAAATTTAGTAACTAGGAAAAATAGAGATCTTTTGTAAATTTGTCAAATAAAATAAAACCTAGCTTGTTAACGCCAACATTCAAGATGAAATTAACCCAGTTTTGTGTACAGCAAGCAACAATGAATACGTACCAAATTCTAAGAAGATGAAAATTATTTTCTTTTCATTTCTAATATCTTAAACTATGTGTTTACTACTTGTATTATAACATCAATGTCACCATTATAGCAACCAAAAAATCACTAGAAAAAGAATAGTAAAAAAACCACAACACAATTCACAATATAATCACCTCAAGAAAGCTTTATCTCCTAACGAAAAAAAACTAACTCACTGCCATTGAGTTGATGACATCTCAGTGTCTCTATAGAACAGGGCAGAACTACCTCTGTGAGTTTATAAAACTCTAACTATTAATAGAGTTAGAAAACCCAGGCTTTCTCCCGAGGAGTGGCACATGATTTCAAACTGCTGATCTTTTTTTTATATAAATCATTTTATTGGGGTTCATGAAACCCTTATCACAATCCAATCATACATCAATTGAGGAAAGCACCCTTATACATTCATTGCCCTCGTCATTCTCAAAATTCACCTTCCACTTGGGTTTCTGGAATCAGCTCATTTTCCTTTTTTCCCTCCCCTTCCCTCCTGCTCCCCCTCCTTCATGAACCCTTAATAATTCATAAATTATTATTTATCTTACACTGCCCAGCGTCTCCCTTCACCCACTTTCCCATTGCCCATCCCCCAGAGAGGAGGTCACATGTAGATCCCCCAGATAGGTTCCCCCTTTCTACACCCCCTTCCGTCCCTCCTCTCACTATTAGTTGTAGGGCTTCATCTGTCCTAGATTCCCTGTGTTCCCAGATCCCAAGTGTACCTCTGTGTCTCCTCTGGTCTAACTAGGTTTGCAAGGTAGAATTGGGGTCATGATAATTTGGAGGGAGGAAGCATTCAAGAACTGGAGGAAGGTTTTGAGCTTCATTTTTGCTACACTGAACCCTGAGTGACACATCTCCTCCCTACTATCCCTCTGCAAGGGATGTCCAGTTGTCTACAGATGGGCATCCAGTCCCCATCACTCACTCTCCTCATTCAAGATGATATGATTCCCGCCCCCACCCCACCCCCTGCCCCACGGCCTGTGTTGCTTGAAACCTGGATACCCTTGGCCCTTCAGGATCACACATGTCGGTGTGCTACTTCCATGTGGGCTTTGTTGCTTCTGAGCTAGATGGCCACTTGTTTGCTTTCAAGCCTTTAAGTCCCCAGACACTATATCTCTCAATAGCCGGCACCATCAGCCTTCTTCACCACACTTATTTATGCACATATTCGTCTTCAGTGTTTATGTGGGGATGGTGATCACACAATGATGGTTTTTGTTCTTTGGTGTCTGCTACCTGATCCCTTCAACACCTCATGTCCACTTGGGCTTGTTTGCTTCTTCTCTGTGGGCTTTGTTGTTTCTGACCTATATGGCCAATTGTTTGCCTTCAAGCCTTTAAGAACCCCAGACATTATATCTTTTGATAGCCGGGCACCATTAGCTTTCTTCCCCACATTTGCTTTTGCACACATCTGTCTTCAGCGATCATGTCAGGAAGCTGGGTATCATGGAATGACCGTTTAGCTGAGCAAGGTGCTATTGTATTGAAGGAGTGCATGCAAGGAGGCCCAATGTCCTCCTGCTACCCTACTACTTAACCTATAAATATATGCACATAGGTCTATTTCCCCCATAATCATAAATATATTTGCATATGTACATGGCTGGATTTAGGCTTCTATGTATGCCCTTTGTCTCCTACTCCTTTTCTCTATTTCCTTACGCTTTCCTCCTGTCCCACTACCATGTTCAGCCTTCATTCTGGTTTCAGTAATTCCTCTCAGTTACCTTGCCTTTGGTCACTCCCTACCAGTCCTCCCATCCCCTTCCTGCCACTGGTTTTGACCCACTCGTTCTTCCCTCGTCCCTGGGTTGGCCAACACCTCCTCCCTTCCCTTACCTCCAACATGCTCATGTCCTTCCGGGACCATTGGTCCCATTATTTTCTTCTCACATTGTTTGTCCAGCCTATCTTATCTAGGTGGACCTGCAGATATAGTAATATGTGCATAAAAATGTGGATGGATTTGACAGCACCAAAGTGGCACATAAGAACATGGCATTGACAGCAACAGCACCGACAAGCTGACAAACAAAAAAGCCACTGACATACAAAATGTAAAAGAGGAGAAAAAAGAAAGAAAAAAAAAACAGCAAAAAAATCCCAAAAAACCTGTTATTAGTTTGAGGTCTGTTTGTTAACCTTTAGGGGTGTTTTCTGGAAAAGTCTGATGGGGTGCCACGTCTTGGCCCCAAAGTCCATCCTTTATTCTCCCTCGGGGCATCCTTGGTCTGCTTACCCCGCTACTCCATTGCACATTCCAAGTGTTTTGCCTCAGTGTGGTGGAGTCAGCTCAGTCGCACATCCCCCACTGTTTCTCAGGTACTGTCCAGTATAGGGCCATGGGTCAGTGCAGGATGTCGCATCTCGCTGTGGGGCTGGCTGCATGGTCCTCTCTGTATAATGGGCCCTTTGAACCCACTTCCTTAGGGGGTTAACTGTTTTCCTCTTTTTGCAGGTCATGATGGTGTTGTAGATTTTAGTAATGAGCCCTTTGTCCGATATGTCATTACTAAAATCCTCTCCCAGTCTGTGGGTTGTCTTGTCACCCTCTTGGTGAAGTCTTTCGAGGTGCACAAGTGCTGTATTCTTATTAAATCCCATTTGTTGATTTACAGTTCACCTGTGTGTGTACCCTTCCCTATTGCAGAGAGCCTAAGAGCTCCCTGGGCCAGTGCTCTGAGGTTAGTCCCAATTCCCTCCTTGATGATCCTGATGGTTTGGGGTTTAACTTCTAGGTCAGGCATCCACCTTGAGTTTATTCTTGTGCATGGGGTGAGTTAAACATCTTGTTTCATCTTTCTACATGTGGATATCCATTGTTTCCAGCACCACTTGTTAAAAAGGCCATCCACCTCCCACTTGATGTTTTTGGGACCCCTGTCGAAGATCAGTTGTCTCTATGCTGATGGTTTTATTCTTGGGCTTTCTATTCTTTTCCACTGGTCTGTGTGTCTGTCGTTGTGCCAGTAACACGCTCAAACTTCTGATCTTGCTGAACGAAGCCCAACATGCAACCACTACAGCTCCATTCCACATGATTGCATCACACTTCCTTTACATCCATTGGCTTCGTATTTCTCTGGCTACTCCTGACTTTGTCTTCACTGTTGTCTGAAGTCTTCTTATCCCTTTAGTTATTGAACTGTGTGTGCTGAATTCTCATGTGTACATGTCTTTGGACAATGTAAGTTTGAAATGATCGCATTTTTTCCTTAGGTTGAATGCCTGGTTCTAGTATGTATATGGCTTAACAACTAAAGAAATTATAATTTGGCAGGAATCAGAAGAAAATACTTACACACACACACACACACCATTCGACAAGACCTCACACATCACATGGATTGACTCTATTAATTGGTGGAGAAAGCTAGGAACTGGTCTAATAGCTATTTTTCATGTGATTGCGGGCTATTCCTATAGTGCAAGGAAGACAAACTTCTTACATGTTTTTACGGGCTCTGGGAGCTAGGATGCTAAGAAGCCTGAAAGAAAGTTGAAAGGGTTGCAATAAACTGTTGCTTTTGTTGTGGGTCATTGAGTTGATTGTGGCTTACAGTAACAAAGGACCAGACAGGACTACTTCATAAAGCCTCCCAGTTTGCTATGTTTATGGCACAGATCTCAAGGTGTTCCCCTCCCCCCTGAAAAGCCACAGGTGGACTTGAACCACTAGTTTTTCACTGAGCCCAGCAATTTGACTTCAGTACCCCACAGAAATCCATTACTAATATCAGATACTTAAATTCCAAAGCTAATTGTTCAAAATAGTGTTATCCTAGCATGCTTACTAAGAGAATTAGACACATCAGAGATTCAAATGTGAGATCTACATTAGTTAGTCCTCAACTGATGAATCATGAATTATAATGACCATTCCTTTAAATTACTGAAATTGGCAGCAGTTATTTCCAGCAATATCTAACACAAATTCCTCAAATACAAATTTCAAAGGACCTCCTAAGAGGGAAAAGTGAATCTACCTAGTACTTCTTTTGTGCACACAAACATTTTTTTCTCCAAAGTTTCCAGTGAGCTTGTCAAATTGATGTCAAGCTTGCCTAATTTGATTTAGTTCCAATGGGAGTGACTGGCATTTTATATATTCAGGAATAAAGATAGTACTGAATTGTTGTGCTGCTCAGAGGCCAACCTGACATTTAGATTCCACCTACTGAATCTTTCTGCCATACTTTAGCTGTCATAATCACTCTAGAGGAATTTCAGTCATGCAAATGATCTTGGCGATTTTCTCTTAATCATTGACCAAATGGTTGGCCATCCAAGTCACCCAGGGATGTGATACACAAGCAAGGCTTGAAGATGTGCTTTCATAATTTTTGGCAGGAAAACCCTATGGAATAGAGTTCTACTTTGGAACACAAGTGTGCTGTCAAGAGTTGGAAGTAACTATATTTACTTGTTTGTTTTTTTATTAATTATTCTAATCTCAAAATTTTACCTAGTTAAATTTCTGAGAAAATAGCGAATTTTCTCTTTTCATAGAGTACAAACTTTAACCTTGTGTGCCAAGGTCTTACAGTTCTAGATTCTGTTTACTCCCCATCCCACCCCTTTCTAAAAATGTGTGTGTATGTTTTCCATCTGAGATTTATTGATTGTATATGAGATAAAAATAAATTAAATGCCAGAATAGAATTGATGTATTCGAATTATGGTCTTGGTGAAGAAAGTACCATCCATTTCCAGAATAACAAACAAATCTGTCTTGTGGCAAGTCCAGTTAGAAGGTTCCTTATGCGTGAGATTGGTGAGACTTTGTTTCATGTACTTTGGATATGTGCTCAGGAGGGACCAGTGCCTGAAAAGGACATGGGGTTTGGTAAAGTAGAGCGTCAGGGTACATGAGGAAGCCCTCATTGTGGTGGGCTGGCATCATGACTGGAGCTATTGGCTCAAACAAAACTACCATGTGGAGAGTGGTGCAGGACTGGACGGTGTTTGGTTCTGTTGTCCGTGGGGTAATTTGGACTAGAAATTGACTCTGCACACCTAACAACTGCATCAGTGACAGTATCTTTCACTCTTTGGTAAAAATTGAGGGCATTTTAGTTTTCTAATATTGAAGTTAGTTTTATATCCTTTCTAGAAATGTAATGTTCCACATTTTATGATTAAACGTGTGCTTGGTTAGTTTTCTTGAACTTAGGGATTGTTTAACAGAGATATTGATGTGTAAAACCACATCAGACTGTGTTCTCTATATTTATATTTTATTGCATTTCATTGATTCAGCAATAAGCCACCACCCATTATAAACCCAAAATCAAACCCCCCGCCACTGAGTTGATTGAGATTCATAGTGACCCTATGCCAAACCCTTATAATGTATATGGTACTTTATTTTTCTCACTTTTTCTCACCCCACTCCCCCACTGACCCCATTCTATTTTTTGCATTCATAGAATACCCACTAGAGTGTGAAAGGCTATCTGTCCATTCTGTTCACTTCTTCTAGAATTTGAATGGGGATTCCAAGTTTGTGACCCGTAAGAAGCAGATTGAGAGGCCTTTCGGCCAAGATGGGAATCTGTGAGTTCAGACTTCTCCATCTTCCTGACTGAGAGTTTAATTGCTTGCACCACCCAGGGAGTGTAAAAGCTAGACTTTTATTTATCCTTCCATTCTGAGTTACACTATCCCTCTGTTCATTTAGGACATTTAACTTCCATTTATTATCTAAATTGTTAGTCTGCTTATCTCTCTATCAGACTAATGCTTTGAAAACACTGCTCTATTCTTAGGTAGTTGCATAAGATTTGGCGACGCCCATGTATTGCTAATGGTGGTAAACAAATGTGTTTCTTCCATCTAAGCTGGTCTCACTAAAGTAAGACTTCAAACTATCAGCCACTTCCATCACTTATGATGTTTATAAACATTAAAGTTAGACAAGAAGTTATAAATGCTTTATAGTACGCATGTATCTTTAAGAAACAGGCATGGCTCTTAAATTTGGAAATATTTTTATATGGTATCATCGTATATACTTTTACATAAATTATTTGTGGATGAATTATTTATGTTATTATTGTTGTTGTTAGATGCCATTGAGTCAATTTTGATCTTGAATTAGCCTCACAATTGATCCTCTGTTGGAGCTCCTTGTTGGAGGCATTTGGAGTCACCTAGTTGAGAGGTCTTCTCCATTTCACGGACCATCTATTTTATCAAGCACAATTTCCTTTTTGAGCAACTGGTCTATCCTAATAACTTGTCCAAAGTATGTGAGCCACAAATTCATCTTGTGTCTAATGCTTGCTTCCAAAAATCATTCAAGACAGATTTGCTTATTCTCTTGGTTGTCCATGGTATATTCAATAATTTTTGCCAACACCAAACTTAAAAGACACCAGTTTCTTCCTCCTTCCTTATTAGTTGGCCTATTTTAACATAAATATGAGGAAATCTAAGTATGGCTGATGTCAGGCACACATTAATTCTCACAGCGACATTTTTGCTTTTTAACATTTCTTTGTATCTGATTTTCCCAATGCTAATCTCTTCATTTCTTTACTGGCATGCCCATAGGCATTGGTTGTGGATCCAAGGAAAATAAAACTGTTGACAACTTCCACCTTTTCTCCATTTATCATAATGCCTTTTAGTCCAGCTATGAGAATTTTTTTTCTTTATGCTAATGTGTAATCATGACATTATTACCTTATCAATGAGTGATAACATAGGGTGTGGTTGGGGGTTTCCGTTATTTTAGATATCTTAGTGGTCCTTAAGGATTGTCTCTCAACTGATCATTTTAGCCCACACATCCCAGTCACCAATCTAACAATCATTTCTGGTTCTTGTGCTAACTTTCTTTTGTTTTCATATTTGTATGTCACATTATTGTTTCAATAATGCCCATGACTATAGGTCTACTTTATACTAAATAAAGAATTTTAGGAAAAACCAAATGCTGGAAAAAGTCAATTCTCAGTGTTTGTTGGAAATAAATCCATGATTGTTTTATATTGTTTTAAAATTGCCTTATGAATTGGGAGTTACTGCATATATCCTATTATTCCATAGTTCCCTCTTACATGATTCTTTTAAAGAAGGTTTCCTGTAAAAATCTCCTTGAGGAATGAACTGCTAACTACTCCCACTACTACGAGTGCTCCGTTTCTTCTGAAGAGAAGGGACCAGGGGGTATAAAAAGCATGGCTTTGTGTGAATTCCCCCCCCCCCACCCTGGGGAAGAAGGCATCCAGTAATACTCTCCCACCATGTTGCTGGTACTGAATTATTGCTGAATAAAAGATAGGTGTAAAGTCTGCATGGATCTGAATGCGAGGCTTTTATTAACCTAACACTAAACTCTTTCATTTTGTTGATGCTATGCGGGTACATAACTCACACATAAATGATTGCAAAGACTAAAATTCGAGGGGCAAATGAGAGGACTGTATATTCATTTGCTTTGGCGCATCGATTACAAAGCCAGATGTTAAGAACAGATGTCAATGAGCTATTTTTCATATGCCTGTTTTACAGTTATAAACTCTCCATTTATCACCTCAGATGGGAACAGTTAATTTGACAGTGAGTGTTTTGGTTATTAGCCAATTTCAACATGAGTCCTAGGTTTTTGAAATCTGATGTACAAAGATGTGATAAAAAAAAAACTTACAATGGAAGCACTGTTAACTTAATTCTGGGCTTTGGAGTTTACCAACATATATAATGAAATGGAAATGAATGTTCCCTCTATGGTGAATAAGCATAAATCCAGGGTTGGCAAAGAAGTAATGTAAATGTTTTGACTGAAAATCCAATTATAAATTTCAAATAACCCAAAGTCAGAACCTTGGACTGATACATGACATAGTGAGTTTTGCTTATTTCTTATGTGTGATTGTAATAACAGTGCTTGCTAAAAATCCTTTGAGCAACATGTCTATAGAGTTGGCTGCAAATTTCAGTTTATATGCAGAGAATATTATATTTCAAATTGTGTATTATCTATATTGACATAATAATTATAAATAAATCAACTATTTACTATATTATCAAAAGAAGCTTAAGAAACAGACAAAATAGAAGACTATACTTTAAAATGTATATGTATAATTATTAGAACATTAAAAATTACTTTAGCCTATGCCAAAGAGATTTTGAAACAACTACATGAAATTGATTATTATTATTTTATTTTATTAATATTGAATCAAATTACAGATTGAAGGGAAATGCAACTTATTTTTTTCCTATTTTCTTGTCCACTGTTATTTCGGTCACTTGTCACACTTCCTGTTCTTCAACCTAGAATGAACGCAAATAGCTATTTTGATCCAGAGGCTGAAAAAGTGAATCAAGCTTTACTGTCAGAGAGCTCATCCTGCTGAAAACAACTTAAGCTCTTTTCAAATCTTTATATAGATTGGTAATTTTGATACATGCAATAAAATTTATTTGAACAACTTACCCTTAACCCACTGCTGTGTTAATTGAAGCTGCTATTTTCTCTGTATACTGATTACAGTAAATAGCACATTGAAGATAGAAATTGCTCTTATCAATTAAATGATGTGATAATTATAGGTCAGCAAGCTGTTTTCTCACAAACTTTAATAGAGTTTCATTGGATAGCACAAATATAAGTAGAAGAGAAAAACAAAAAGTAATTCCTTCTATAAAAACTGTGTTGAGTGGTTAGAAAGTTTAAATATAAGTGTATTGTACAACAATTAAATGTATACCTGATAAGATTCAAGACTGTTGTAGGAGGGACATCATTAAGTGCTCAAAATCTTGTCAGTTATCATTGTGTTGAAACATAATTTAGGTTCTAAGTTCTCTTTTAAAAACCAAAACTAGGACAGGCTAGGTCCAGGAGGGAAAAATTGCGACACGATGGGACTCACCTGTCTGGACCTCCTACTGCCAGACCAGAAAATTGGGAGGCAAGGTGAGGGAAGTGGGGAGGTGGAGTCCTGAAATTAGAACTAGGGTACCAGGGTCTCTCCTGAACCCCTTTTTGCGTGGGATTCCCATTCACAAAGCAAACCAAGAAGACTCTAAACTCTAGCTTTGGCGAGCACGCGGGTGCTGGCTAAGCCCTAGCCAGTAGCAGCAATGGCTCCAGACTGACGCCCAAGAGGGGATAGAATCCTAGACAGGAGGTAAACCCCATGCTGGAGCTCTCCATGTGGTTGGCTGCCTTGAGCTCACAGGCTGGGAGTGGTGGTGGCAGGTAGCCATAATTTAAAATGGAAAAAAAAGTAGATTTTTACCTCAGGTAGATCGCGGTGTGGGAGAAAACAGGCGCAAAGTTGGGAGTCCAGGGGGTGGATTTAGTTCCAATTGGCTGAGAAGGAAACAACTCCCCTGATAAGCTGGATTTCCCCCAATGGGGGTCAGTCTGACAGCCCCCAAATCGGAGCACATCACAAGCATAAAAAAGGGTGAAATATATATTATTGCTTTAACACTCAAACCCAAGTCTGATTGCTCAACTCCTAGAAGCCTGTAGGCAGGAGGCCCTTAGTATAAACCAACATAAGAAGAAACCTAGCTAAGGTATGCTGAAACTCAGCTACAGGCCTTGCCAGCTCTTTGAATACCAAAGACCCATGGTAGCAAGTGTCAGTTTCAAACAGGAGGGAGCTACAGCCCAGAGACTGTGGGAGACAATTAATTTGATTTGATTCTAGCTGGCCAGGGGGATAAAACAACAACAGAAAAAAAAAAAACCCTCTGATCTAGTAAGCACCAGTAGACTAGATAGGGCAATAAGCACAGCTTCACTCTCAGTGATTCTACACATAGCTGGGGAGGCCCTGTTTGTCCTTGGGCCCTAGATGGGGTTAGGTGTACACCCCCCACCCCCTCCCACCCGTGTCTTACCTGCTGCAGTGCCACATACAGCACAAGGCAGGTACATCAGAGAACTCCAGCACTCAAGTGACGCCTGGCCAAGGGTGTGACCTTGCCTTTGAAATAATCCCACACCACATCTGTGGAACTCCACATCAAACGGGTACAACACCCCGCTACCTTGAGGAAGAGTTGGAACTCCTCAGCCTCACGAACAGGTGATCAAGCCTCAGGTATCTCCTTACCTACTACTATATTTCTTCCTCTCTATTCACTAGCCCTTCTATCTTTCCCCCCGTACTCTGTCTCAGTGAGCTCAGATTTGTTTTGGGTTTTTTTTTTCTCTTTCTTCTTTTTCCCTCTTTTTTTCTCTTTTTCCCTCTTTATTCTCTTCTCTCCCACTCTCTCCTATCGTATTGCACTACTGGATTCCAAGTCACTACCCCTCCGCTTAGGACAAATCAATCCAAATAGCAGGAGGGAGTCAAGCCTGCCTTCTGTGAGAGTGCTGTACATGACACAAGATAGTTGAAAGAAACATTTACGCTGCACTGCACTGCACTGCTGAGAAAACCTCCTTTAAACCTCTAAGATGATCTTGTCAACTGGGGCAATTCTGCGTAGCACCACTGGCTGCCGGCATTAAAAGGACCTACTAACCCGCCATTGTAAGGCAGGGTCTAAACCGCTCTGGCCCCACATCCAAGCAATCAAGGATCAGCTATCTATTTATTCTTTATTTCTTCCTCCTCTCTCTCCTCCCTCTTTACCATCACAGCCAAGCTTAGTGAGCACAGTTGGGGTTATTTCCTCCTTCTTTCTCTTTATTTCCTTTTTCCACTTTCTGTCTTTGTTCTCTTCACCTCTCTCTCTGCTTGTATGATTCCCTCTGCTCCATCTCATTCCGTTCACATGCCACTGCTGGTTCCCAGACCCCTACACTCTGCCTAGGGCAACCGTGTCCTCCCAGTGGGCAGCCTGACCCCTCAGACAGTGCTACACACAGCACAGCACGGGGTCAGCTGTTTCTTTAAGTATTTAAAAAATTTTCTCTCCTTCTCTTTCATTTTCTCTTCTATTTCTTTCTTTCTGTTTTTCTTTCACGTTTTCTTCTTTTTGCCTCTTCTGCAAGCTCTTCTTTATTTCCTACCAAAGCCTCAGAGGATTTAGTTCTCGTTTTTAGTTGTTTTCTATTTTTTTTTACTCTTTTGACTTTTGTATACTCTGGGCATTTTAGTTGTGTGTGTTTGAGTGGGGGTCAGTATGCTTGGCATTGTTGCTCCAGTCTGTATCTTCCTCTTTCTCTTTTCCCTCTCCTTTCACTCTCTTTCCAATCACAAGCCACTAGAGCCTTCAGGCAACTCCTCTCTGCCTAAGGCAACTCTGAAGGCCCAACTGGGGGAAGTCCCACCCTCATTTATTGGTTTGGCAAGCGGCTGGGGAATTCACAGCAGTCCTTTTCCACACATCAAGGAGCAGGGTGTTCTCCCCTACAAAAAGTGGGAGCATCCCCAGCCTAAATCCTGAGGCCCTACAAGTGACTGGGGAAACGCCTGACCACCACTTGTGGGGCTCCACGCTACTGCGGGAACATCCACCCAACTTCCAAGGTGATCTCTCTGTCCACAGCAACTACACTGCCAGATACAGAGCTCTACACCAAGGAGGGGCTACCCGAATGTCCTCCTCAGCACTATAGTTGCAGAGAAAAACACCACAGACCAGCCAAGGTACTCCAAGGACTATGAAGCATACTTATATATAGGCCAGTGAAGAGACCAGTCTCACATGAGAGGAATATCCAATACACATTACAAGTAACAGAATACTGGATGACAAGGGTAAAAGTGAAACCACAGTAAGATAAAGCGATACCTGCTGGTAATTCATAGAAGTACTCATATGAATCCCCCAAGAGAGAGCCTAGGGCTCTTCAACTCAGGGAGATGGCTCCAGGCTCCCCTAAAACAACACATAAACATCAACTGGTTCTAACAGCTTCAATGAAAAAGCAGGATAAACAGAAGGCAATTCCAGAAGAAGTCATGAACCTAATGATGGGCATAGAACAGAAAGGCAAGTGCAAAATGGGCACAGGGAAATAGCTACTATATACAAACACTCCAGGGGTGAGGTCCATGTAGTATGGCAGGGGCCAGACCAAATCCAGGGGTACATGTGGTACATATGGTAGCCAACTAAAAAGGGGGTGGAGGTAGGAAAGGGGAAAGAAAAAACTAAGATGTGTGATGGGGAATAAGGCACTGACCCACCTAAGGGAAGGGTATTGTCTGTGTCTCCACAGAGAAAGAGGGGCCAAATATAAAGCCAGTGCCAGATGAATGCAGTATGTCATCAAGGAGTGGGGAGCCAGTGTCGGGGCTTGAGGGCTTGGTCCTCCTATCAGCTGCGTGGACAACTGCCTTTCACCCCAGAAAAATTTACTTGAGATGACAGCACTGAAGCTGCAGCTAGGAGAGAGGGGCATGTTTGATAGAGCAAATGGGAGCAAATGAAGGGGGAGGAAGATAGAGTGAAGCACATCCTGGCCCATCAGGCCGGGGGATGATATCCCCGCTCGGAACAGCCAATGGACAGTGTGGACAACATGGCTGATCCCACTATGAGACATGCCATCCCTTGATGGACCAGGGCCCTAAAGGGGACAACACTGGAGACTCAGTGTCGGGACCGGCCCAGACCGACACTGCGACACTGAGGCAAACCACTAAAAGCGTGCAGCAGAAGCAACCGTGGGAGCAGAGCAGGGAGCCCCTGAGGGAGTACAAAGGACAGACTCTGGGGCCAAAGCATGGTCCCCATTGGACTTGACTGAAGGACATACCTAGAGATCAAAAATCAGACCTTGATCTATTTACAGGTTTTTCTTTCTTTTTAAATTTTTTTCTTTTAATCAATTTATTCTTCTATGGTTAATTGGTTTCCTTTGATGTTGTCATCTCTGTGTTCCCTATCTTGCTATGGCTTGGTTTTTGGTGCATATTATTATCTCTACAGATTTATCTAGATAAGATAGACTGGATGAATAATCTGGAGGATAAAACAATGGGACCAATGGTTCTGGGGGGACATGGGAGAGTGGGAGGAGGGGGATAAGGAGGTGGTGCTGATCAACCCAGGGACAGGGGAGCAACAAGTGATCCAAAATCAGTGGCAAGGAGGGTGTGAGAGGCCTGGCAGGGATTCAGCAAGCGCAAGGTAACCGAGAGAAATTACTGAAACCCAAATGAAGGCTGAGCATGATAGTGGGACAAGAGGAAAGTAACAGGAAATAGGGGAAAGAACTACGTGATAAAGGGTATTTATAGAGGTCTAAAGATGGGAATGTACATATGTAAATATATTGATATAAGAGTGTGGGGAAACAGATCCATGTGCATATATTTATAGGTTTAGTATTAAGGCAGCAGATGGACATTGGGCCTCCACTCAAGCACTTACTCCATGCACGAGCACGTTGTTCTAGTAAATTGGCATTCCTGGATGCACACCTTCCCAACACAATTGCTGAAGAGAAATTTGTGCATAAGCAAACGTGGTGAAGAACGCTGACATTGCCCGGCTATCAAAAGATATAGCATCTGGGGTCTTAAACGCTTGAAGATAAACAAGTGGCCATCTAGCTGAGAAGCATCAAAACACACATGGAAGAAGCCTGTCTGACCAAGAGGTGTAGAAGGGACCAGTTATCAGACATCAAAGAACTAAAAATCATATCAGTGGGTCCCTACCTTCCTGATAAGATTACTGAAGACAAACATGTGCATAAGCAAATGTGGTAAAGAAAGTTATTGGTGCCTGGCTATCAAAATATATAGCATCTGGGGTCTTAAAAACTTGAAGATAAACAAGCAACCATCTAGTTCAGAAGCAACAAGCTCACATGGAAGAAATACACCAGCCTGTCTGACCACAAGGTGTAGAAGGGACCAGTTATTAGACATCAAAGAACTAAAAATCATATCAGTGGGTGCCCACCTTCCTGATATGATCAATGAAGACAAACGTGTGCATAAGCAAATGTGGTGAAGAAAGCTGAAGGTGCCCAGCTATCAAAAGATATAGCATCTGGGGTCTTAAAGGTTCGAAGATAAACACGTGGCCATCTATTTCAGAAGCAACAAAACCCACATGGAAGAAATACACCAGCCGGTGTGACCACAAGCTGTCGAAGGGATCAGGTACCAAGCATCAAGGAACAAAAAAATCATATCATTGTAAAAGTGGGTGAGTGCAGAATGGAGACACAAAGCCCATTGTTAGTCAACCGACATTCCCTTACTGAAGGGTTGTTGGGAGGAGATGAGCCAGTCAGTGTGCAAGGTAGCAATGATGAAACATATACCTTTCCTCTAGTTCTTAAATGCTTCCTCTCCCCCACACTCATGATCCCAATTCTACATTACAAATCTGGCTAGACCAGAGGATGTACATTGGTACAAATATCAACTGGAAACACAGGGAGTCCAGGACAGATGACTCCTTCAGGACCACTGGTGAGAGTGACGATGCCTGGAGGGTGGAGGGAATGTGGGGTTGAAAGGGGGAACTGATTACAAGAATCTATGTATAACCTCCTCCCTGGGGGAGGGACAGCAGATAAGAGGGCAGGGGCAGACATCGGACAGAGTAAAATGAAAAAAATAATAATAATTTATGAATGATGAAGGGTTCATGAGGTAGGGGGAGTGGGGGAGGAGGGGGAAATGAGCAGCCAATATTAACAGCTCAAATAGAAGGCAAATGTTTTGAGAATGATGATGGCAACAAATGTACATATGTGCTTGACACAGTGGATGTATGTATGGAGTGGCATAAGAATTATACAAGCCCCCAATGAAATGATTTCAAAAGAAAAAAACTCCCTAACTAAAAATGAGTGGGAAAGGAAAAAGGAAAAAAAAGAAAGGGTTAATGGGGGAACAGGGCACAAGAGAGGTAGAGAGGGACCAGACTTCAAACCGGTGTGCTAAGATGCTACACACTCACATGACACAGATAACCAGAAAGAGGTCTGTGGGACCCCATCCCAACTATGTGAACCCCCCAAAAAAATGCACATCAGAAGACAGAACTGAAGCTGTAGCTCAGGAAGTGGAGCACTGCTGATCAGGAGCAAATAAAGAGGGAAGGAGACAGAATAGAAGACATCTCACCCACTAAGCCCCAAGGACGATATTCTGGCTCAGAGAAGTCCATAGGGTCGGCCCCGCCCTGAGACATGATGTCCCTCACTGACCCATAATGTAACAGGGGATCTGGTGGGGGAAATGTGCCTGATTCAACCCCACCGCACCAGGGAGAAACACTAAGGATGCGCAGTGGAGCAGCAGGGAGAGCAAAGCAATGAAGTCCCTGGGGAATACCAAAAATAGACTTTGGGGACAGGGCATGGCACCCCCTCAGACATGACTGGAAAACACTCATAAAGGTCAACAGTCAGACCTGAAACTACTTATAGGTTTTTCTCTTTTTTTACTGTAGACTTTTCTTAATTGCTGTTGCTTTTTGTGTGTGTGTGTGTGTTTTGTTGTTATGTTTTGCTTTGCTTTGTTTTTGTGTTTATTATTGTCCCTGCATGTCTACCTAGACAAGATAGGTGGGATAAATAATCTGGAGAAAACAGCAATGGGACTGAGGTTTCTGGGGGGACATGGAGACTGGTAGATGAGGTAAAGGAGGGGGTGGTGGTGCCAACAAACCTAGGGACAAGGGATAAACAAGTGATCTAAAATCGATGGCAAGGCAGGCAGATGATGCCTGGTAGGGCTTGATCCAAGGCAATATAACCAAGAGGAATTACCAAAACCAAAAAAGACTGAATATGATAGTGAGACAAGAGGAAAGTAAAAGGAAATATAGGAAAGAACTTGGAGGCAAAGGACATTTATAGATGTTGAAATACAGGCATGCATATATGTAAATTCATTTATATATAATGATAAGGGAATAGATCTATGTACATATGTTTATATGTTAAGTATTAAGGTAGCAGACAGACATTGGGCCTCTACTCAAGTCATCCATCAATGCAAGAACACTTTGTTCTAATAACCCGGCAATAAATGAGACTCCTTTGAGGTTCTATCATTCTATTTGTGATCAAGATAAACATGATCCCATAAGTTAAAACAAATAACATAAATATAACACCTATCCATTCTTGAGCTTTGTTTTTACATCTGCAGTCTCGAGAAACACATTCCTCTTCTATTCGCAATTTAATTGCTTAAAGTTGTCTTAAGAATTTTATCTGCATGAAATTTTCTGTAACCACAAAATAACTCTCCAAAGATATCATGATTAAATTATCAGTAAAATTTTTCAAATGCTTGGAATTTCAAAATAGGACAAAGAGCCAAAACGTTATTTGTCTGACACCAAATGTGTGTTTTCAAAATGCAGTTAGATGCCACATAGGCTTTTCTGCTCCTTACTTTGTTCACGCTCAACAGAAAAACTGATTTTCTACACACACCGACTCACACAGTTTATGGAGTCATGTTGGCTGAATTGAGTTATGGTAAATAGGGAGGAAAAACAGTTGGTTTTAATATTGTTCTCGAAATTACATTGCAATTCGTCTATTTTTATGAAAATACTTAAGGTTGATGTTTCTGTTAATGAAACTTGTTTTTTATTTGTTTGTGTGGGCTTTAACAAACAAATATATTCCTTCACAGTTTACAGACTAGATGTCCATATTCAGGGTGCCAGCTCTAGGGAACAGTTTTCTTTCTCTGTTGGCTCAGGAGGAAGGGCTTTGTCTCGGTTCAATGTCTGTAGGGCCAGCATCCCTTGGGAATCTCTATGTCTGGAACATCAGTTCTCTGGGTCTCAGAGAGATGCTCAGCACAGGGACATGGAGTGAAGCCTGCTTTCACTAAAAATAATAACGTAGGGAGTGTGGGGGAGAGATAGAAAGAGAGAGAGAGAGAGAGATTGAAAAGAGGAGAGACTTCAGCACAATGAAAAGAGAAAAAACAATCTGAAACCTGTTTTTAAGGAGCAGATTTTGTTTTCATTCAATAGAGTATAAATTTGATTTAATCATGTTTAAATGTGATGTTAACATTTTATTAAAACCATATCTAGAAACTGAGAAAAGAAATTGATTAAAAATTGGATGAAGAGAGCATGGGACATTATTGCCTTGGCTTTAGTACTATAATACCATATAAATTCTAAAAAATATTTACATTCACTTAAATTCAAAAGAAAAAAATTTCTTTGGATAATTTTTGCCATTTTTAAAAATTATTTTTTTCATTTAATTAAGAGGGTATATGCCCTTTAATTAGGAGGCTCAATTATTATTTTACCTGGAACGATCTCCCATTATTTTTAATGCACTTAAAGTATTAAAGGAGATATTACCAAGCTCAAAAATATATACAAATTAGTCAAGAGAATGAATAGATTAGACTACATCTTATGTAATAATTAAAAGAAGTTCAATGTTTGAAAATTGATTTGATGGAAAGTTTCAAATATGTAAAGGGTTCCATTTAAATATTAGACTTACAATTTACAATCCAATAAGGTGAAATAACTAAGAATAAAGGGGATATATAAAAAGAATGTATAGGAAAATATAGGAGCCCTGCTAGTGTAGTATGATTGTTACGTGTTGGGCTGCTTCTCAGAAGAGTTAGAAGTTTGCACCTGAAGAAAATCAAGCTTTCTGTGGCCATAGAGGCTGAGGTCTCAGAACCCTTGCAGAGGCAATTGCCCTCAGGCCTGTATGGTTGCTGATGAGTTTGAAAGAACCAATGACCGTGAGTTGGGTTTGGGTTTAGATTGTGAAATGTTTTGAACTTTAAAGATTTGTGCAGTACACATTTAGAATGATCCTAAAATGGAATGGACAACTTACTTAGTGGTATGTTTATTTATATACATATTTATATTGATCTGAGAAGATAGTCTATGATTTCTAGTCTTTTAAACTTATTAAGGTATGAGTTACAGCACAGAATATGGTCTCTCTTGGGAAATGTTCCAGGTGAGTTTGAGGAAAATGCACACTCTCATGTTAGACTATTTTATTGATGGCTATTAGATCAAGTACACTGAAGGTGTCACTCAGAACAAATGAATCCTTACTGATGTGTGTCTGTTTGATCTATCAATTTCTGGCAGAGAGATGTTAAAGCTTCCTATAGTAGTGGGTTTAAATATTTGTCATCTTGGTTCTATCAGCTTCTGATCTACAAATTTTGATGCTCTTTCATTAGGTTCATTCAGGTTTAGGGCTGTTATGAATGCTTTGTCATTATGCTACGCAAGTCTGTATGCCTGATAATACTGGTTCTGAAGACAGACATTCACAAAGTTAATATAATTAGTCTGTGTTGTTTTTTTTCTTAATAAATGATGGCATGATGTATCATTCTCAACCCATTTACTTTTACCGAGTTAGTAGAGATATCATAGCAATCCATAATTCAACCACATCAGGCAACATTGTACAATAGCTACCACAATCAGTTTCAAAACATTATTTTCCTTCCTGAACTTCTTGACATCAGTTTCCTTTTATTGTTCCCCAAACACCTCCTTGTACCCACTGAAATCCTTATTCTACCTGCTGTACCTAAAGGTTCATCACTCCTAGGTTTCATATGCAGAAAAACACAAAATTCAATAGGGTGGCCCAATAGACATAGCATATCTGAGATTAAACCCTAATATGAACAATTAAAAAACAAAAAAATACAGAAAATGTTGAAAACTAGATCAGGCCTAATGTGTATGGGGGGCGGGGTCAATTGACAAGGTTTTAATCATTCAAGGGGGCGGGGTCAATTGACAAGGTTTTAATCATTCAAGGGGGCGGGGTCAATTGACAAGGTTTTAATCATTCAAGGGGGCGGGGTCAATTGACAAGGTTTTAATCATTCAAGTCAGGTTCATCATTTTGATCTTCTATGGTCATCTCTCCAGTGTACTCTGTTTGGTAACCACGTTCCTCCCTGCCCTCTATAATGGATAGAGGGAAATCACCCGAGCCTTACTTCCTGTGCCGATCCTACCTATGTATCTTGGGCTCCCACTGTCATCCATAGCTTTCTGAAAACCGGAATCTCACGATTTAGGCTCTGATACTAATCCCTTCTTCAATTTCAGATTATATGATTTACAATCCTTTGGCGACTCATGGTGGTATGTTTCTTCCATGTGAATTTAGTGGACATTTCACTTAGATGGCCGCTTGTTTAGAAACAAGACTTTAAGACCCACAGATGCTAGTTTACCTGATAGCTGGACACCACCGAATGTGTTTCACCACACTTTGCTCTACCTTCCATATCTTCTATGTTCCCTTCCTTTGGGGAAGTATCAGGCAGGGCCATAACATCAGTATCAATTATTCTTAAATAGGAATTAGTGTGAGCCCCAAACCTATTCCTGGGTATGCTTTTACTTTTACTTTAAAAAAAAATCTCTTTGTTCCCTTTCAAACATCGTTGCTAATTTATGTGAAAGAGTCTTATCAATCACCCCCTAAGGTATAATTATCTTGCATTCACATCATCTTTGATTAACCTCTGGTACTAATTTTTTAAAGCCCTGTTGAGAGAGGGATATTGGGCCAATGTAGGGTAACTACATATTACAGTACCTGAATTATTCACATATACAGAATCTATCCTTTTGTGGCTAGACACATTTATACAAATATGGGGGTTAATTTTCAGGGGAAATGTACAATAATATTCACTGAGAATGCTTGTCCCAGGTTTGCTGAAATAATGTATACCTCAATGCAGGTAAACAGGGCATTGATATAGCAAGACTCCGTTTGTCCGCCTACCAACGGTTCACCAATCTTGGTGCACAGCTGTCTTCCACTTCCTCAGACACCATGGACTTTCCATCTTAAATCTTCAGCTTACAAGTGTGTCTGACGTCGAGTCCAGTTTATTCAGTGGAGTTTCTGCATCAGATGTCACTGATGTAGCATCTGAGAATGCTATGAGCTTTGAAAATCCAGGAGATAATGCCCCAGCATTCCACAACACCTGGCCCGGGTCTCCAGGATGTTCCCCAAAACCTGGGTTAATGTGGCTCATTTGGTGCATACCACCAGGGAACCCCCCACTAGGATCCCCCAAAATATTTTCAGTCATTCTTGCACCCCCAACTGGAGATCAGTCCTCCCACTTTTGCTGCCAACAATTATGCATCTGTGCTCCCTCAGAGGTGTTTGCTCCTTTTCCCTCTCCTGTCTTGATTTTCCCATCAGTATCCTTATGGAATCAAAATGCTGAGTTTTTCTCTTAAAATGAAGCTGGTAATTCATATCAACTAACTTTTGGTTAGCAGGTTAGTACTTAATGATTTTGCCATAAGGACACCTTAGACGATTTAGTTCTAAAGTGAGTTTCTCATAGATAACACACAATTGGTTCTGCATTTTTGTGTTTGCTTCTTTTTCAATCCACCTTGAAAAAATTGATGACATTGATATTTGAAATGATTCTTAGTCCCTACAGGGTCTCTATGAGTCAGAATTGACTCAATGTCAGTGAGTTGCTTTTGTTTTATATTTCAGATTATATATACCATTATACCCTGTGTTATACACTATACATTATGTACCACATTTCAACTGTCACCCAATAGATGCCTATCCATAGCAACCAGATAGTGACCCTCGTGAGTTTCCCAAGTGGTAACGTTTCACTTTACAGGAGTAGAAAGCCCCATCTTTTCCCGAAGAGTTGCTGGTGGTTTACAAATGCTCGTCCTGCAGTTTGCAGCCCAAAGTGTAACCACTCTACAACCAGGATGATGATAGATCCTGTGCGTTAGGTGTTAGGTGATATGAAATTGTGCACATATATTAGATATAACATTTGTATTATAACTTCAGTTCTAAACACCAGATTTGCAGAAGACTACAGCTAACAGTGAAAGCTGAAGAATCCACTAGCAAAGTGTACAAATGGATTAAGTCTTCGTTGAATTCTTATCACCATTAATAGTATATGTAAACAGTCTTTCCCTGAAGAGTATATTAGAATGTGGATTATTATCACTTCCTAGCTAGCCCAGGCAGCCTCCTTTAGGGGCTTGTCTGGGTGTGTTCTTGATGGAAAGTCGAGTAGTGGGGACAAATAGTTATGGCATGCTCTGATTGCCTTGGTAGAGGAGCTCTGGACATATTTTTCAGGCTTTGTGTCTAAGCACAGTATGTGTGTCCCACTCAAGGCCCTACGCACATTTCTGTAGTCCTACCTGGAACTATGATGCATCGCTCTGCCACCACTCATGCTTCTGTGACAGTTTCCTTCGTCCTCCCACATCCCATGGAAGCCATCAGTTACCTGTAAACCCTTAGTTGTTTTTATGACCTTCTGCTAATCGCTTCCCTTATCCAGATGATGTCTTTTCTTTGTCCTACTTAAAATTTAACAAAAATTCGCCTTAACTTTAAAAATAAATGATTTGTATAATAGTTGGATTAATAGCCATCTCATTTCTATTTATTTTTTCAGTTTATTTGCATTTGCTTTTTAAACTGCCTCACTACCCTTATTTATTTTCTACTTTGCTTGGTTTGAATTAAACATTTTATGTAATTCCATTTGATCTCTTATTTTATATTTTATACATTATCCTTTTTGTGACTTTTTTTCAAATATCCCTTATTTTGTAAGCTTTATATATATAATACTTTTATTGGGGGCTCTTACAGCTCTTATCACAATCCATATTGTCATTCATTGTGTCAAGCACATTTGTACATATGTTGCCATCATAACTTTCAAAGCCTTTTCTTCCTACTCGAGCCCTTGGCATCATCTCCTCATTTTTCCCCTCCCTTCCTCCCTCATGAACTTCCTATCTTACAACTTCTGCCATCACCCTGCACCCACTTTTCTGTTGTTTGTCCCCCCTGGGAGGGAGTTATAAGTCAATCCTTGTAATAGAATCACCCTTTCTCTCCCACCTTATCCATATCCTTCTGGAATCTCTATTCTCATTATTGGACCTGAAGGGTTTATCTTTGCTGGATTCCCTGTGTTGAAGCTCTTATCTGTAGCAGTGTACATTTTACGTTCTAGCCAGATTTGTAAGGTAGAATTGAGGTCATGATAGTGGGGTGGGGGAAGCATTAAAGAACTAGAGGAAAGTTGTATGTTTCATTGGTACTATACTGCACCCTGACTGACTCATCTCTTCCTTGTAACCCTTCTGTAAGGGGGTATCCAATTGTCTACAGATGGACATGGACTTTGGGTCTTCACTGTGTGCCTGTCGCCCCCCATTCACATTGGTATGATTTTGTTCTGGGTCTTAGATGCCTGATACCTGATCCCATTGACATCTCTTGATCACATAGGCAGGTGTGCTTCTTCCATTTTGGTTTTGCTGCTTCTCAGTTAGATGAATGCTTATTTATCTTCAAGCCTTTAAGACCCCAGATGCTGTCTTTTGATAGCTGGGTACCATCAACTTTCTTCACCACATTTGCTCATGTACTCATTTTGTCCTCAGTGATCCTGTCAGGAAGGTGAGCATCACAGAATGTCAGATTACTAGAAAAAAGTGTTCATGTGTTGAGGGTGTACTTTAGTCTAGACCCAATGTCCATCTGCTACCTTAATACCTAACATATAAATGTAAGTACATGTATCTATTTCCCTATTGTTATATATAAATATACTTACTTATGTATATGCCTGTATTTAGACCTGTATAAATGTGCTTTGCTCCCAGTTCTTTTCTCTATTTCCTTTTACTTTCCTCTTGTGCCACTCTCATGTTTGGCTTTCATTCAGGTTTTAGTAATTCCTCGCTGTTACGTTGCCTTTGATTAAACCTCACTAAGCATCCTATGCCCTTCTATCCATCAATTCTAGTTCACTTGTTTCCTTGTGCCTGGGTTGGTTGACACTCCACTTCTTTTCCCCCCACTGCCCTCTCTTCCATGTTCACCCGGAACTGTCAGTCCCGTTGTTTTCTTCTATGACTTGTTTATACTGGCTATCTTATCTAGATAGATATGCAGAAACATTAACAAATGCAAAAACAAGACAAAGCCAATAAAAACACCAAAGGAAGACAAACCCAACAAAAAACCCCAAAAACAAACAAGCAAAGAAAAATATAAACAACAAAAAGAAAACCAATGACAATAAAGTAACTGCCTATAAATAGCCACAGGTCTGTTTTTTGACCTTTAGGAGTGTTTTCCAATTATGGGGTGCCACACTCTGTTCCCAAAAATCTATTTTTGGTATTCCCCTGGGACTTCATGGCTTCCCTCCCCTTGCTGCTGTGATGCATGCCCTTAGTCTTCTGCCCCAGTGTGGTGAGTCAGAAGGCACTGAGTCTCCAGTGTTGTCTTCTGCAGCACTATGATTCAGTGAGGGATGTCGTGTTTTGTGGTGAGGCCCTATGGTCCTCTTTGTGCATTGTCTGCTCTGAGCAGGCCTGGAGACTTGGTGGACCACTGACTCTCGTTCACTTTTCTTTGGCTCCTTTGTGCTCTGATCAGACAAGCCCCTCCCCTCAAACTGTAGTTTCAGTGCTGTCCTCTGAAATGCATTCTTCTGGGTGGGGGAAGGGGCCGTGGGGGGATGTCCACATAGTTGGGTTTGAGCCTGGCCCTGAAGACCTCTCCATTGATTCCCTGTTATATGTTGCATTCATGTCTTGGTGCACTGGGTTGAAGCCTTGTCTCTCTTTCCCTCACCTTCAATTGTGCACAATAGAATACCATACAGTGTTATAAAACAACAATGAAGCACGTCATGAACCTGGAAAACATTATGCTTAGTGAAATTATTCAATCGCAACAGGACAAATATTGTCTGAGACCACTTTTATAGGGTAAAAATTGGTAAGACAAAGACTTTAAAAATCAAAAAGGGAACAGACTTTGAAGATTACATAAGAAAGAAGGGCAAGGGAGTAAGATGAAACAATCGAATACGGAGGGTTGATTAATTTGTTGAAATCAAAGTTGTTTATTTGAAATATCAAATCTCAACCTCAGTAACCAATTTAAAATGGTTTAAAAATTAAGCAAAGAGTGCATGCTGTGGTGCAATACAACAGCAGTTGATTTTCATTGTTAGTAGTTTCCAGTGTTCTGCCTTGAGGGTTTTCTATACCTATTTCTAAGTTAGCAACTATCTGTTGAGGACATCCAATTTGACAAAATAAATAATTGTTATATGAAATCAAGAAAAGGTTATTAAATTGCAGAAGGTCATGGGATTCATTTATTTTTGTGGACATGTTCTTAGTCTAGTTATATTTTATAATTTTATAGCTTTGTAATATTAATAGTAGGACACCATGCTCCTGATTTTTAAATGATTAACTAACCCTGGAAAGGTCATGTAATTTCTTGCTGCCAGCAGAGATTGTTCCCCATCAAGACTGAGCAGCAAGAGTTAGACCACACTTGGAAGGCAAAGACATAGCAAGCACCTTGCCTTTGTTTTAGTCCTGTCAAATGCGTCACACTTCAACTATACTTAAAGGATCTGAAAAACATGTAGTCACTTAGTTACGAACACACTGATTAAGCATTCTTGTATTTTTGTTTTTTTCCATGTCACCTAAATAAGAGGCTGGGAAAAAGAGAAAATATTTGTTTTTAACTAGGAAATCATTCAATTGTGCTGCCAGGACATCTGAATACTATTCTGCTCCCTCCTCCCACACTCCCACTGTATGAACTATATACATTTTATTTTACAGTATACAATTGTGGATTTTTCATAGTTATATGGACAGATCAATTAAACTGCTTAGTGAATCAAAGATCACAGTTGCTTGTCCACCTTTTTTTTACACTGTCAAAGAGACTTCTTAACATTTACACCTAAATTTTAAAAATTAAGAAAAATAAAACTATCTATTAAAAGACACTATTGCTTTATTTTCTAGTTAATATTAAGAACAATACTTAGATTTCTAAGATATGAATGTGATCTCACATTCAGAATCTGTTTTAAAACCTTTAGTTCACTGGCACTCAGTAAGGAGCCCTAAAAACACCATGGATTAAGCCTTTGCTTGCTAATCACAAGGTTGTGAGTTTAAACCCAATGCTGCTTTGAGAGATAAAGATCAGGCTGTTTGATCCCATAACATAAGATCTCTTAGAAACCCTATGAACCACTTTTGCCCTGTTCTACAGGATAGTTATGCGATAGATTTGAATTGATAGTAGTGAGTGGTTATTACTGTTGTTTAGACCTAATCGTCTCAGAATTACAGCAGGGAGTGGAAAGAGGATTTACAAAGTGAATTGGTTTGGGGGCGGGGTTATGGTTAATGAGCAGGACATCTATGGTTTTGCTCATTCACCTTAACCTTTGCAAGCTTTCTGTGTGATGACTTAATTTTGTCATTTGCTAAACAATTGATTTCACTGCTAAAATAGCAATGCAAGTTTGAAGGGCACTGATCTTTCCAAGATGATACTGTGCACAGTAACATTTTAAAAAGATCTCGTCTAGGGATGTACTGTGTCAGGAAGCAGCAAAACAATAACTTTATTGACTTAATTATAGTCCTTTAGAAACCTTTAAAGGAATAAAATTGGAAGGAAATGGTAAAGTTGAGAGTTCATAAAATGAACAATTATTTAATGAATCTGAAAACGGAATTTATATTCTGCAAGGTATTTGGTGCATATTCAATTGATCATTATTTTTAAAATTATACAAAGGATACAAATGCTTCAGTAAGTAATCATTCATAACTGTCTCTTTGATAGTGCACACATGGTTGGTCTCCAAATGCCTAAATAAAAATATGAGATTCCCATTTTAAATTACTAAAACTTGAAATAATTATTATAAAATAATAAGAGTAAATGAAAAAAATTAAATATCACTTTAATTTACAATTTTACAGTGAAATGAGATACTTTTTGTTAGCCAACAGAACATATTTCAAAAGTTCAGAGAGGAAATACATAAAATTGAGTATGAATAATCTACTTTTGTTTTCTTTTCTATCCCCAAGCAACTCTAAGTTCATATTCCTACCTTTAAACTTAAATTTCATTAGCTGTGAAGCTTTCCAAATTTTCCTCAAGGCAGCAGCATGTAAATGCAAAGCGAAGTATAAATTTTTATCATTAATAATCCTTCCTATTCTTCCCCCACTCATTTAAACTAAAGGACCACATATTTTCATTTCTTTCAACTTAATCCAAGAACATTTCAGAACAAAAGAAGGAAGAAGGTTATAAACTATCATAGAAATACAACTTTACACTTATTTTCCAATTAAGACAGCATAAAGTAAAAACTGATATATTTCATCTGTTTCAATAAAATGATTTTGTATTAGAAATAGTGTAATTAAAGTATTGCTATTTAGGGGTGGAAAAGCAGAAAATTCTTTTGAAAATATTTAAGGACTTTTAAAGTCATAAGATGCTGAAATAGACAAACATCAGCAAATTCTTTCAGACTATTTTTTGTAGTTGATTTAAGATTTTTTTTGTTCTGTTTTTACTACTCAAAAAAGGATAAATGTTTTTTGTTGGTAATAATCTTAAAGAAACCTACCCCCCCAAAAAAATCCATTGTAAAGGCATATATAGAATTGGGTTAGAAGAAAATGCTTCTGTGTTAGGCAGGGTTCTCTGGAGAAACAAAACAGGACACTTATGAATATATGTATACACAGCGAGAAGGAATATGGCAGTTAATTAGTCCACATAGCAGTACAGAAATCTTAGTTCCACTCACTTTCATGCAACAGTTGATATACTGGAAATCTTTCAACTCACAAAGGCTGCCAGGTTCAATGTCCAGGAAGCAGCTGGTGGAGTCTTTCTTCAGGCAAGGCAAGCAGGGTCTGCCCTTAGGCAATAGACAGCTGGTGGGTCAGCAAAAGTCAGTAGGGGACTGGAACTCAAGCATGGCAAGAGGATCCACCAGCTTCAAGCTTAAACAATGTATGCAATGTAGCACAAGCAGCTTGGTGAAGCAGGTCTCACAGGAGCCTCAAGCTCTTCTAGTGACAAGATCCATGGGTTGGCTTGGCACAAAGATAGTGTAACACACTGGTTGAAGCAGAGACTCTCTAATGCAACAACACACTGTTTCAATCACCAGGCAGCAAGAAGAGAGGGGGCAGGTCTTGCATTGTCATTTACCTTGTTGCCCTCCAAGCAAGCTGCGACCTGATTAATCTCGCCCCACTTATTCCTATTGGCCTAGTTGGCACACTAAACCTAACTATCACAGCTTCCCAATCAAGGAAATAGAGTAGAATTTGTGAAATCCCTGAATAACTTAAATGATTAAGCACTTAATTACGAGCTGAAAATTTGGTAGTTCAAACCCACTTGGCAAATATAAAGGGAAAAGATGATTGGGATAGAATATTTAGGCTCAAGAAGTTAGGCAAGGATAAGTAGGAAGAGGTGGTTCTGAATATGTCTCTCCAGTCAAGCTTGAGTCATAGGCCAAAAGCTCTCAGTAAACTATTTTTTAAACACATGAGAAGCACTACTGATGGTAGTTTTATTGGTGATAAGTGATCACCATGTTTGGCTGCGCTATAAAATGACATTAAGGTACAGTCATTTGTTTCCTCCAATTCCTGCTTTTGTAGGTTGTCAAAGACACTGAAGTATCTTCAGGGTTTAGGGGGACACTAAATAAATACCTTTTGTGTCATGATAGAACACCAAATAATCATACTATTTGTCAAGTACTATTCTAGGCATGATCTATAGAGGAAAAGAAGTGGGGTCCTCAGAAATTTGTTTATAAAGGGATTAGAAAACATTTTTTCAGAGTTTTTAAAAAACAATTTTGCATCTAAAAAGACAGGGTTAAGAACAATAGAATAAATGGACTAAAGAAGAAGAAAAGGAGGCATTGGTGACCTCTTATCAGTCTCCCTCTTTATCTTCTGATTATCCCTATAATTTATTCTCTTGAAAGAAAAATATTTGTAAAATTCATGACTCTTGAAAACACTAAAATTACTTTCTAAGAAGCTTAAAAAGCAAAAATTCACACTTCTAACTTTGGCCATTATCAAGATTGTTTGAGAAGCAAAACTGTGTTGATTATGTGCATTTCTGTATCAATAAAATGGCTAGAACAGTTGTAAAAGAGGATAAGTTCAACCCAAGTTCAGGCAGAGTCCCAGTCTGTTGAGCAGATCTTCAGCTGAAGACTTCTCATGACTTATATAGGTTTGGGGGCTGATGAATCCGAGATTGATAGAAAGATAGAAAGTAACTGCAGAGATGGTCTGAAAGTCAAATACAGGTCAGGTGGTATGCCCCTGATCAGCAGGCTATATGTTAGGCCTTGGTCCAGATGAAGGATCTAGCCACTGTAAAAAAAAAAAGGAAAAAAAAGCCCTATTTACATTGTCTACTTACAGAGGAAGCATTCCTAACCCAGAAGAAAATTTCCTATTAATTGCCTAATCAATTTGGCCCAAGTAAGGGGTTTGAATTCCAACCAAATATTCTTACAAATGGTTGGCTTCTTACTCCAGATCCCATTATGGAGTAGATTATATAGTGTTGTGTCTCAACAGGTGGGATCACTAGACTTTAATTTTGAAACAACTGAGAAGACAGGCCCAGCAAGTTGACATAAAACCTTTTATGATCATCTCAGACTATAAACGTTCTCTCGATGTTACAGGAAGTCTGTTGTATCGCTTTCTGTAAAGCTTGCCTATAGCTCTTTCACAATCTCTTAGACCTGAAAAAATGCTCCCAAGGTTTCTTAGCAACCATTTCCTTCTTTAGGTATGTCACCTCTCCAAAGAATGTTCTTATGACTCCAACATAAAGTAGCCTCTCAGGCACTTTGGAACATTCTCATTTTTTCATATGACTACATGTTACATAATTATCATTTGTTGATTTTTTAGCACGTAAGTTCCAAGATTGCTTGCTTTATTTACTACTCAATCACCAAATCTTAGAAATAAGTTCCTTTTAAAATTTTTCATCAAACTGCTTATAACAACTCCAAAGAGAACAAGCTGAGGTTAAAAATGCTAAAGCAAAGCATACCATAAGATGAACCCCTGAAATAATTCAGCTCTTGGAATAATAATTCAAATACACATTGAAAATCTCTGCAAAATCAATAAAGAATTGGCATAATATAACCAGAAAGATATAGCACCAAATGTTGAACTACTAATTATATATTGAAGTCTTCAAAAAGTAAGACTTTTTTAATATGACATAAAATTATCTACTTAGACATAGGGGGAAAAAACTTTAAAAAGTAAATGTCTTTGTTTATACAAGTGTGGTGAACCAGGTTTCTGGCATGAGGGATTACATGCTTTCTGGCAATATTTTTATCTTTTTTTATGTTCAATTAGGTTGATTCTCATGCATAATTTCTGCATATGTTGGCAATCATTACCACCTATGAGGTAGTAATTCAACAGATAAAGAACGTTTTCTTTTTTTCTCTCCAAAATTACAAAGATTAATTATCATTCAAAAGATTAATTATCATTCAACTAATTTGGATCATGTATGCATTCCTGTTTTATATATATATATATAAATCCAAAACCCTTGCCGCACACAGAATTTATGTTATAGGGGTGGTAAGTAAGCCTTGTTTGACCAATATGGTATGCCATAAAGATGAGGCAGTTATTAAAATAAAATAATTAATGTTGCCATTTGAGGGGAGAGATGGACTGTGAACAGGTGGAAACCAAAATTCATCTACAGAAAAAGCAGGGTTTTTTTAGTGTACTAATTACACAAAAATAATTCTTAATGAATGTTACCAAGTCAGTTTCAACTCATAGGAAGCCTTGGCAGCAATAAAGTAAATATTGCCTGGCCCTGCACCATGCTCACAATTGTTGTTTGAGTCCGTAGAAGCCAGTTTGTCAATCTCTCATTGAAGATATTTTGCTTTTTCACTGACACTCTACTTAACTAAGATACACCAGGAATTCTAATCCAATAGATTACCTCCTTCCCACATAGTAAACCATGTGATTTTCTGATTCAAAGTAATCAATACTAGTCCACTTTTTCTCACTAATGCCAATAATATAGATATCTATGTGTTCCTTTTCATTTCTGTTGACTTTGAATTTTCTGATTTTTGAAACTTTTTTGTCTCACCCTGAGCTGTGCCCCACAAGCAAATGCAGACACTAAAGTCTCCACATCTACATAATTTACTCCATTCACATCCCCATGGTTGACCCTAATTGAGAAAGCAACTCCTCCTTCTCAGTCATATTTTGAGTACATTCCTACCCAAGGGGTCCAACTTCTTGCACATATCCAACAATGATTTGCTTCCATTCATTAGGTTTTAAATATCTGATATTATTCCTATTCTCTCCATAAAGTTTTAGTGTTCAATTCCTCAGAAGAAGACAATTGAGTCTTTCTTTCTGGTCTGTTCTTAGTCTGGACACTCAGTTGAAACCTGTTCACTCTGAGTGACCCTGCAGGCACTCGAAAAACCGATAACATAGTTTCCAGAATCACAGCAACACACAAGCCATCCCAGTATGACAAATTAGCAGACAAGTGGGTCTTATCAAGATCACCATTCATGAAGAAACACAAGGTCATTAAAAAGAAAAGAAAAAAAAAGATTAAAGTGGGTGTCAGAGGAAATTCTGATACTTGCTCTTAATTTTAGAATAGCTAATGAAAATGGAAGGATTTATGAAGTCATAGAGCCGAGAGAAAATTTCAAAGCACAGCTTGAGAAGAAAAAGTAAAATATGATAAAATATTGAAAGACCTACTGTGAGAAATAAATGGGATAGCATATCTTAATGAGAGAATTCAAGAAAAAAATTCAAGTCTCAAGTTGTAGTGTTGAAAGATTCCATGGCAAAATATTGAATGATTCAAGAAACATCAAAAGAACATGGAAATTACACACACAGAAATCGTACCCAAAAGAACTGAGAAAGGGCGAACCAATCACAATGATCAACACATAACGATGCACCCCTCTACAGGGGGAAGAAAGCAGAAAACATGGGGGAAGGGAGACAGCAGTCAGTGTGAGAGATGAAAATAATAGCAATGTACAATGTATCAGGGAGTTATGGGGGGAGGGATAGAAACAAAAGAGGGGAGACCAAGGGCTCAATAGAAAGTAAATGTCTAGAAAAGAATGATGGCAACATATGTGCAAACATGCCTGATTCAATTGAAGTATGGATTATAATAAGAGTTGTATGAGCCCCCAATAAAATGTTAAAAAAAAAACTAGTTGACAGTCCATTTTTCAGGAGGTAGCACATGAACAAGAACCAATAGTGTGGAAGGAAGAACTTCAAGCTGCATTGAATACTTTAGCAAACAACAAGCCTCCAGGAATTGACAGAATTCCCAAAGAAATGTTTCAGAAAACTAAAGAAGCACTGGAAGCACTCATTCATCTATGCCAGGAATTTTAGAAGACAGCCATCTGGCTAACTGGCTGGAAGTCATCCATATCTGTGCCCATTCCAAAGAAAGGTGATCCAGCAGAATGATCAAACTGTGGAGTGACATCATTGATATTGCACACAAGTAAAAATTTGCATGAGAACCTCTAACAATGGTGATAGCAGCACATTGACAGGAAACTTCCAGAAGTTCAGTCCTGATTCAGAAGAGGACATGGAACAAGGGATATCATTGCTGATATAAGATAAAAATTGACTCAAAGCAGAGAATACCAGAAAAATGTTTACTTGTATTTTATTGCTTTTGCAAAGGCATTTGACTATGTGAACCATAATAAATTCTGGATGACCTTGAGAGGAACATTTCATTTTGCTTATTCAGAACTTATACACAGATCACAAGGTACTTGTGAGACAGAACAAGGAAATAGTGCACGGTTTAAAATAAAGATTGGTGTGTATCAGGGTTGTATCCTTTCACTATACTTGTTCAATTTATATGCAGAGAAAGTCATCAGAGAGACTGGATTGTAAGAAGAAAAGTGCTGCATTAAGATTATAGGAAGGCTTATTAACAACCTGGAGTATGCAGATGACACAACCTTGCTTGATGAAAATGTGTGTGGTAGTTACATAATCTGTTGTCAATTTGAGACTATTAAGAATGAAGGGGTGTCAGGTGGTCATCTAGCTAAGAAACAACAAAGTCCACAAGGAAGAAGCACACCAGCCTACCCCGACGGGAACACTGAAGATAAAGTGGGTGCATGTGCAAGTGTGGTGAAGAAAACTGATGGTGCCCACTTGTCAAAATATATAGATTCGGGGGTCCCATAGGCTGGAAGATAAACAAGGGGTCATCTAACTGAAAAACAACAAAGCCCACATAGAAAATGCACACCACCCTGTGAGATGACAAGGCATCGAAGGGATCAGGTATCAGGCATCAAAGACAAAGAAGAAAAAAACAAAACATAGCATTGTAAATGAGGGGGTGTGCAGAGTGGGGACCCAGAGCCCATCTGGGGGAAATTGGATGTCCCCCAGCAAAAGGGCTGTGGGGGATGACGAACCAGTCAGAGTGCAGTGTAGCAACAATGAAACATACAATTTTCCTCTAGTTCTTAAATGCTCCCCCTCCCCACTATCATGATCCCAATTCTACCTTACATAACTGGCTGGACCAGAGGATATACACTGGTACAGATAGGAACTGGAAATACGGGGAATCCAGGACAGATGAGCCCCTCAGAAACAGTGGTGAGAGTGGTGATATCGGGAAGATAGAGGGAGGGTGAGGGAGAAAGGGGAAACAGATGACCAAGTCTACATGTAACCTCCTCCTTAGAGGATGGACAGTGGAGAACTGGGTGAGGAAGACGTCAGATGGTGTGAGATATGACAAATTAACAATTATTTATAAATTATCAAGGGTTCAGGGGGAGGGTGGAGCAGGTGGGCCGGGGAATGAGGAGCTGATACCAAGGGCTCAAGTAGAAAGCAGATATTTTGAGAATGATGATGACAACATATGTATGGATGTGCTGGACACAAATGATGTATGTACGGATTGTAAAAAGAGTTGTATGAGCCCCTAATAAAATGGTTTAAAAAAAAAGAATGAAGGGGTGGATTGTAGCCTGTCAACCAGGTTGCAGCTTGATGACCTCATTTGGAGGCACTATGTTGATGAATAGCTCACTGGAGGTCAGACCCACACTCCCTGCTTTGTTTTCTTGTTGACAAGACACATGGAACTATGCTGATGGCAGCCAAAGCCTGGGAGCTGGAGGAGCCACGTGGAGACCCACGCCAGTACAAAGGTCCTTCCACCACCACTGGATCCACAAGACTTTCCTCCCACTAGCCTGTGATCTTCCTATACTTGGTGTCATTGCATGTGTTGTATGAGTATAAAGAGGAATTTATGGATTATTATTGGACATATGGGATAATATCAAACTTATGGACTTGATCTGGACTGGGCTGGGATGTTTTCTTAATATACAATTACTCTTTATATAAACCTCTTTCTTATATGCATATGAGTGTCTATGAGTTTTTTTCTGTAGTCAACCCAGATTAACACAGTGTGGAAGAACTAAAGCATTTGCTGATGAAGATCAAGGATTGTAGCCTTTAGTATGGAATGCAACTCAGTGCAAAGAAGACCAAAGTCCTCATAATGGACCAATAGGCAACATCAAGGTAAGTGGAAAAAAGGTTGAAGTTGTCATGGATTTTGTGGTGCTTGCATCCAAAATCAATACTCATGGATGCAGCAGTCAAGAGATCAAAATATGTGCTGGATTATGTAAATATGCTGCACAAGACCACTTTAGAATATCAAGGAGCAAGGATGTTACCTTGTGGACCAAGCTGACCCAAGCTATGAGATTCTCCATTGCATCATATGGTGTGAAAGATTGTGAAAGCATGTGAAAGTTTGACATTGAATAAAGAAAAGTGTATAAGATTTGATGCAATTAGATTTGTGCTGGAGAAGAATATTGATAGCACCATGGACTGCTAAAAGGACAAACAGCTTTTTATGGGTAAAATAAGGTCAGAGAGCTCCTCAGAAGCAAGTATGGCAAGACTTAATCTTATATATTTTGGACATATTGTCAGGAGATAGAAGTACCTGGTGAAGGATATCATGTTTGGTAAAGTAGAGGGGCAGCAAAAAGCAGGACAGACCTCAATGAAATCAATCAACATAGCGGCTGCATCACAAGACTCAACATAGGAACAATTATGAGGCTGGTGCAGGCCCATTTTTTCTGTTGTGTGTAAGGTTGCTATAGGTCATAGCTGATTTGATGGAACCTAGCAACAATAATAAAAACAAGGATGGCCTTGAAAAGAATAGAAATAGTGGAACACTTTTTTGAAATTTGTTCATGCATCAAGAGACAGTTGTCCAAAGAGAACATGAAAACACTGCATTATTTATATCAGGAAATATGTGTGATAGGGTTTTATCCTCTGACCATATTTATTCAATCTATATGCTGAGCACATAATCAGACAAACTAGGTTATATGAAGAAGAAATGTTCTATCAGAATTGGAAGAAGGCTTATTTACAACTTGTGATATGCAGATGACACACCTTGCTTGTTGAAAGTGAACAGGATTTGAAACATTTGATGACAATCAAGGATTGCAGCCTTCAATCCTTGGAGCTGGAGGAGCCTCGTGGAGATCCAAGCCAGTGGATCTTGTAAACAGCACATTGGGCCTCCTCGAGTGCATTCCATTAATACAAGAGCACCATGCTCAGCTAAACAGTCATTCCATGATACCCACCTTCCCGACATGATCTCTGATCACTGAAGACAGGCGTGTGCATAAGCAAACGTGGTGAAAAAAAACTGATGGTGCCCAGCTATCAAAAGATATAGCATCTGGTGTTTTAAAGGCTTGAAGGCAAATAAGTGGCCATCTAACTCCGAAGCAACAAAGCCCACAGAGAAGAAGCACACAAGCCTGTGTGATCACGAGGTCTTGAAGGGATCAGGTAGCAGACACTAAAGAATAAAAACCATCATTGGGTCATCACCTTCCCCACATAAACACTGAAGATCAACATGTGCATAAGTAAGTGTGGTGAAGAAGGCTGGTGGTGCCAGGCTATCAAGAGCTATAGTGCCTGGGGTCTTAAAGACTTGAAAGTAAACAAGTGGCCATCTAGCCCAGAAGCAACAAAGCCCACATGGAAGCAGCACACAAACATGTGTGATCATGAAGGGCCAAAGGTACAAGGTTTCAAGCACCAAAGACAGGGGAAAAAGAAATCATATCATCGTGAATGAGGGGAGCGCGTGATGGGGACCCAATGTCCATCTGTAGACAACTGGATATCCCTTGTAGAGGGGTAATGGGGAGGAGATGAGTCACTCAGGGTTCAGGGTAGCAACAATGAAACTCACAATCTTCCTCTAGTTCTTAAATGCCGCCCCCACACTATCATGATCCCAACTCTACCTTGCGAAGCTGGTTAGACCAGAGGATGCACAGCAGTACAGATGGGAACTGGAAACACAGAGAATCCAGGACAGATGAACCCCTCAGGACCAGTGGGGAGAGTGGCGCTACCGGGAGGGAAGAGGGTGTAGAAAGGGGGAACCGATCACAAGGATTTATATATAACCTCCTCTCTGGGGGATGGACAACAGAAAAGAGGGTGAAGGGCGATGCCAGGCAGTGTAAGATAAGATAAAATAATAATTTGTAAATTATCAAGGGCTCATGAGGAAGGGGCAGCAGGGAGGGAGGGAGAGAGGAAAAACAAAATGAGGAGCTGATCCTAGGAACCCAAGTGGAAAGCAAGTGTGGAGAATGATGAGGGCAACGGATGTTTAAGTGTGCCTTACACAATTGATGTATGTGTGGATTGTGATAAGAGTTGTTTGAGCCACAATAAAATGATTTAAAAAAAAGAGGAGCTGATACCATGGGCTTAATAGAAAGTAAATGTCTAGAAAAGAGTGAAGGCAACATATGTACAAACATGCCTGCTGCAGTCTATGTATGGATTGTAACAAGAGTTGTAAGAGCACCCAACAAAATGATCTTTTAATTTAAAAAAAAGAAATGAAAGGATATATTGCCCTGGTAAAATTTGATAGCTAAGACCTCTTTAAATTGTTGAATTATGAAGACACCACTTTGAGGATTCAGCTGTGCCTGACACAATTCTTGGTATTTTCAATCACCTCATGTGCATATGCAAGTGGGGCATTGAAGGAAGAAGACTGAAAAAGAATCTATACATTTTAAATATGGCACTGACAAAGAGTACCGAGAGTACCAGGGACTGCCTGAAAATTAAAAAGCTGTCTTGGAAGATGTATACCAGAATATTCCTGAGAAAGGAAGATGACAAGAAGAAGATGACAAGACTCACATGTGTTGGGAATGTTGCCAGGAGAGGCTACATCCTGGCAGAAGACATGTTCAGTAAGGTGGAGAGTAAGCAAAGAAAAGGTATTGCAGATACCTGATTGGAAAACATACATAAGGGTCAGAAAACAGACCTGGATTTATTCATAGCCTATTTTTTGTTGTTTCTCGCCCCCCACCTTTAAAAAAATCATGTCTATCTGTATAAGATAGGCAGGACAAACAATTCCAAGGAGAAAACAACGGGACGGTGGTTCCAGGGGGGACAGGGGAGAGGAGAAGGTGGGGGAAAGGGAGAGGGGGCCAACAAATCCAGAGCAAGGGAATAACAAGAGATCAACAATCGATGGTGAGGAGGGTGTAGAATGTCTGATGGGGATTGATCAAGTGCAATGTAGCCAAGAGGAAGTACTGAGAACTGAATGAAGGTCAAACATGATAGTGGGACAGGAAGAAAGGAAAAGGAAATGTAGGAAACAACTAGGAGACAAAAGACATATATAGAGGTATAAACATAGGCATATATATATAGTAATATGTAATGATAGGGATATAGGTCTATATTCATATATTTATAAGTTAAGTAGTAAGGTAGCATATGGACATTGGGCCTCGACTCAAGTTCTTATTCAATTCAAGAACACTTTGCTCTAATAACTTGGCATTCTGTGATGTTCATCTTCCTGACACAATCACTGAAGAAAAAAATAGATGCAAACACTAATGTGATGAAGAAAGCTGATGGTGCCCAGCTATTATAAGATATAGAGCCTGGGGGCTTAACGGCTTGACGTGAAACAAGCGGCCATCTAGTAAGGAAAGAACAGACCACATGGAAGAAGCATATCCACCCATGTGATCAGAAGGTGTTGACGGGATCAGGTAACAGGCATCAGAAGACCCCAAACAATCAAGCATTTTTATTTGAACAAGGGGGTGTCAAAATGGAGACCCAAAGCCCATCTGTAGACAATTGGACTTCGCTCACAGAAGGTCACAAGGAAGGGATGAACCAGGGTGCAGCATAGCACCGATGAAACACACAGCATTCCTCTAATTCTTTAATGCTTCCCTTCCCTCCCCCCTACCCCTACTATCAGGAACCCAGTTCTATCTTACAAATCTGTCCTAGACCAGAACATGAACTGTACACTGGTACAGATAAGAGCTCTTGACACACAGAATCCAGGACAGATAAACCCCTCAGGACCAATAATGAGAGCAGCAATACCATGAGGGAGGGGGAAGGTTGTGGGAGAAAGTGGGGAAAGAGAGAAGCAAGCACAACGATCAACATACACTCATCCACCCCCTCGTCCTCCCCAGGGAGAGGAACAGCAGACATGTGGGTGAAGGGAGACCACAAATGGTGTAAATTATGAAAAGAAAAATAATTTATAAATTACTAGGTGTTCATTTTTGCGGGAGGGGAGGGAGGGGGGGAAAAGCAGCTGATACCAAGGGCACAAGAAAATGTTTTGAAAATATGATGGCAACATATGTACAAACGTGCTTGATATAATTGATGTGTGGATTATTGTACACACTGTAACAGCCGCCAATAAAATGGTTTATTAAAATGATAATAAAATGAAGAAAAAGAAGACCCTCCATGAGATGGTGAACACACTGGCGGCAACAATGTGCGCATGAGGAAAACGCAGCAGCAGGCACTGTTCTGTTCTGTTCTCCACAGGGTTCACAGCAGCTGCAAGCAACTCCATGGCATCGAACAATAACCCTGTGAAGCCAGAGTTCTCATCTAAAAGCAATGTTATTAGACTTCAGAGGCCACACTGTTGTACATGTCTAAGCACTGCTCAGACTAATTTCTAAGATGGTAATTTAGTGTTGTCCAAGGCTGACATTAATTATACTGAGCACGGATAGCACCTATTTGGCTTAGGTGTTTGGCTGTTAAGCACAAGCTCAGTGATTCCAACTTTCCAATTTCTCTATTGGGGAAAGATGAGGCAGCCTGCTCCAATAAATATTCAATCTAAAGAAACATAGACGAGCCCTGGTGGCCTAGTAGAGAGGAGTTGGGCTGTGAGCTATATGGTTGGCTGTTCAAAACCACCAGCAGCTCCTTGGGAGAAAGACTAGGCTGTCTGCTCCCTTTAACACTCACAATCTCAGAAACCCCCAGAGGCTTACTCTGAATCAGCATTGCCTCGAGGGTCCTGAGTTTGGTTTTGGTTTTGAGGAAACCTTATCTGGTATTGTGTAAGTGGGACGCTACTCAGTGGCAAAGGCCTTGGGTTAGTTACTCTAAAGAGGGTTGTGTTTTAACAATAATGGGGAAATTTTCACCAATTCTAATCGCTGGCATCTCTGGAAGTAGCCTGCAAATAAGCAAGAAACATACTTCAAAATAGGAAGCTAAATATATTTGTCATATAACTGAAATAACTGATGCTACTCTTCATAAACCTCATGTCTGGCCATAGATAAAACCCAGACCTGGGAATCTGACCTCTTGTCCTTTGTGAAGCTTTGTCCTTGACCTGCTTTGACCTGCTTTAGTCATTGAGGGCTTGCAATAGGGAACTCCAATGCTTAGCACCAGATAGGGAAGACAGTCTTAGGGGAATTGTTGAGTCTGAATGCTGAAATCCTTTTTGTCTGGCTTTTGCCTTTGTAAATACAAATATTCACCTTCACTTTCTCCCAAGGAACATGAATAGCTCTGTATAGGAATTGGTAAATGAGCCATGGAGAATGGGGCTGGAGTCAAATTGAGTGAAATAATTTCAGCGGCTGGGAACTCTTAATAAGCATGTAAACAAGACGGGGTTTGTTGTGTGTGAATGTGCTCACAGAGGTGCACAGGCTCTTATCTCTTCACGCTGCCTGCATTTGGAGCGGTCTGGATTTCATTTTGAAGCAGTCTCCCCATGATTCACTTTGATTTGAAACTGAACTCAGTCCATTATATTATTTTGTTTTTTCAGCTTAGGACAAAAGAGATCATTTTGAAGTAGCAGTCCTTTCAAGTTGGTGGGCTATAGGGCACTTCGTTTCTTTTTACAACACATGTCTATGATATTTGGTTATTTACTAAAAGGGATAGAGAAAGTGTGTGCGATGCCATTTATTTGTGTGAGAGATTCTTTAAAAGTGTAGAAGAATCATGTGCAAAGTATTCTCTACTGCATTTAGCTTTTGTTTTAATTGTTTTTGATTGTTCATTTGTCTTCTTGCTCCCACAGGATGAGACAGCAAATATCCTTTTGAAAAATGGATTTGTTCAAAAAAATGAATAAAAATAGACTTTGAGTTTGGCATTTCATGGTTCAGTCTATGACACTAGAGTTATTGTTTTCCTTTTCAATAGCAGTTATTTAGGAATCTTTGTGTATTCATATCAAAGAAGTATCTCCCATTTTGAGACCTGTGAGGTATAGGATTCTCTGGCCTTATAAAGGAAGGGGCATCAAATAGTTTGAGAAAAATATTCCATTTTTTTTGTTTCATTTTCCATGACCTTTTTAAAGTCTCTTTGTATAGGTAACACAGAAGCATTTTCACAATATGTATATGGGTAACTTTTCTAACATTAATTACAGACATGATAAAGCTGTTTTACTTATTTTAAATTGTTCAGCTATATATTTTAACAATGTATGCCTAAACATATATATTTTTTGAAAGTCAGCATTTCTAACAGGAAAAAATAATTTAGAAATTCAGATTCACATTAAGAGGCAGTTTTCCAGGTTTATGATTTTATACTTTAAAGGAATTTACCTAGATATCAGGGAATATTTGGCTTGCTTTATTCCCCTGAAGCTGAATTCTACAGATTTCTGAAAGATTATATAGACTCACTTTTCAGAAGTCACTTTTTGTCCATACTTTTCCCCCTAGCTATCATTTGCTATCGGTTGGAACTGGCTCGATGGCACTGAACAATAACCATTTGCACTCCAATCTACGTGACTTACTTTTTTCTTTCCCATGACATATGTTAATATATTTATAAGATGGCTTCTGTCCCATAAAATGGATTGTTCATTTATTCTTATTTCACTCATTAGAATCATTAAAAAGATAAAATTGAAATTATATAAAGAAGAAATAACTGTTGGCCTGACTAATAGCAATATGTTGTATATTAGAAGAAAAAGCAAGCTTGGTACACATGACGTATGACTGCCTGACAGTGAGATCACATCCTCGGAGCCAGTGGTTGACAGCACCATCATTTTTAAAGTGACAAATACTGTGAACCAAAGAAGCTTATCTATCATTTAGGACTTACAAAAACAGAAATATATAAACATTTGTTATTGTAAGCTTTCAGCATATAGGAGCAGAATACAGTACTGAGAATGTGAATATATGGTAAGTACACATGATCTATGACACTAATATAAGATTTATGAATATTAACAAATAAGGTAGAACAATTTATAAAATTTAAAAAAATTCCAGGACTTGCAAATTTTATTGTTTTAAGATTAATATGAATGTTTCTCTATATTACTCTAATAAAAGTATCTTGACAACTATCAAGAGCTCATGGAGCTAGAGAAATGATATATTTAAGGCATAATACCACATGGCTGTCTAATAAAAACTTCTTTTTTATTAATCTGAGTAATATGTAAAAGAAGCTCACATTATATCTGGGTATGTCCAACTACTTGCAGTCTATTCAAAAATTTCTGTAAATTTCTAGAGAATGATTTCCTCAATGTCCTGTACCTGTTTTTATACAGAACTTCAAATGCAATTCTATTTCTGTAGTATGTCACAGATGTCATTGGGATGTTTTTCATCCATTTTGTGAAAGGACTTTAATGAAAAAATTTAAACTTGGAAAATTGTAAACCAACTAATCATAGTATTGGTTTGATATTTAAATGTAAATGTAAATACAAAAATAAATTACAAGAGCTTGTAATTATTGTCAAATGTTGAAAATACATCAAATATATAAAACAAAACTTTCTACTAATAGTTTGTTTTTAAAGAAATTATTATGGCTTCTCCTTTTACATATATATTTTTCCAGATACCACAATGGGACTAACTTTAAAGTTTTATTCTGCAACATTTCACTAAAACAGACACAAGATGGCAAATTACAAAGAAGAATTCAGACAAGATGACTTAGTTGATTTTTCTTAGTTGTTATAATGAATATAATAGATTTTATTTTCATTACTATAAATTTTGGTCCAGATTATGAGAAAGTATGAGATAGAAAACACAGTGAATTTTGAGGCAAAGTCTTATAAAATATGCTATGAATTTTGGTTGTACTTTTTGAGACATAACTAACATGTCTATTTTTGAAATTTTAAAAACTAATAGTCTGCATTTAGGGGAGCATTATGATATAACATGAATAATATTATCTTTATCTTGGAAAAGAAGTTAACCCCCAAAATAACTTTGTGAAGTACAATTTACTCAGTATCACACACTATGGAATTAGGAACTGAGGCTATCAGGCTACAAGGAGGGACACTGAATTATTTAGTCATACTTTTTTTTTTTACTTAACCCATGGAAGTAAGCAAAAATCATATAAATAAAATAAAGATATAGTCCTTCTTCCAAAGTGAAATCAAAATCTATGTGATTTCTCTTCAACAGACTAGAAATGTAGTTTATATTCCTAAAAAATAGCATCCAAACTGAACTGACATGAAGGGTGTCAAACTCAATTTGAAGGAGGGAGCTTCCATTAATTTGTGTTTAGTTGCTATTTTTATTGTGGACTCAGAAAAGTAAGAACACTTTTTCGCCACTGCCCCTATAGTTCTTTTAACTTGGTGTTAAGGCAAAAGTGACAAATAGAAACCATGGACTTCAGAATTAAACATATCCCACTTTAATCATATCCCTTGGGATCTGGGTAAATTACGAATTATTTTTTTTTAAGTTACTTACATGCTAGATGAGATTAGCTGTATCTAACCTTCAACAAAGCTAGTTGGGTTAAGGAAACTACAAATACTGAGCAGAATATCTGGACCTGGTCCAAAATGCTGTTACAGTAGCTACGTACACGTAAATGTAATGACAAACATTTTTGTTGGCTTCATTGCTTTTTGTAATATCATTTTCTTAAAATGTTATCTCCACAAAGTGTCGAGGGCTTAGCTAATGGCTGTTAGTTCTTATTCTGAAGCAACAGATTAAGTTTATTACCCAATCATTCCCCTCACCAGATACTCATAATCCTGTATTGCTATATACACATCCTAATTGCTGTAGTATTCAGTGACTAGAGACAACTCATATGGAGGAGTACTCTAAATCAAATAGAAAAAAGCTCCGCTGGGAGGAACTTTCCTAAGATGAATTTTCCTGCCAGGCGACCATGGAACAAGCCACTCTGAGTTAACACACCCAGAGGCATCACCTGAGAAGGTTCTCGCTGGTCACATTCAGTTTTTACTTAAAGCAATTTCACTGAATCTCGTGTGTGTGTGTGTGTGTGTGTGTGTGTGTGTGTGTGTGTGATGGCCGATTTAAGAAAACAGCATGTGACTGTGAAATTATGCCTCCTGCTCAGGAGGAATGCTGCAGAAGCTGTTGTGACCTTGAACACAGCTTACTAGGACAGCGCTGTAGGAAAAACTCAAGTGTACACCTGGTTTTCTTGTTTCAAAAAAAAGGTGAAATGTTGATTAATGACAAACCTCATTCTGGATGTCCGTCCGCTTCCCAAATGGATGAAAATGTCAACAAAATTCATGCTCTTGTGCTCAACGTCTGACTATAGATCATGGAAGAGATTGGAAAATTATCTGGACTATCTTGGAACTCAGTTCAGTGAATTTTAACAGAAGAATTGGGCATGAGAAGGGCCACGGTAAAATGTGTGTCTTGAGTTCTGACTGACCAGGAAAAAGAGCATGAAGTGGAAACACGCCATGCTTTGACAGAATAACTCCTAAGTGACCCAGACATTTTTCCCTTGGTCATTACTGGTGATGAGACCTGGTGCTCTTCTTAAGACCCAGAAAGCAAACATCAATCAAGCCAGTAGAAGATGACACCATCACCTCAAACCACCCCCCTACTAAAAAAGGTTCTTCGAGTGAAATTAAAGATCAAGACAGTGCTCATTTGTCTGTTTGATTTGATGGAGATAATAAATTTGGGGTTCATCCCACCAGATCAGACTGTTAATCAAGTTTTCTAATGAGATGTTCTGAAGAAATTCTGTAACGGTGTGCAACAAAGAAGGCATGGTTTGTAGCAGATGGGCGACTGGTTCTATCATGACTACAATGTACCTGCTTAGGCAGCTATCTCAGTTCAGCAGCTTTTGGCAAAAACCAGCACGTCTCTCTTGTCCCATGCACCTTACTCACCTGACATTTCTCTGTGTGACTTCTTTTTCTTTATGTGGATGAAGAGGGACATGAAAAGTCACAGATTCGGTGACATAGAAGAGGAGAAGAAATAAAATGAGGGAGGTCCTATCACCTTCCAAACTGTTGCCATCCAAAGACATGCATTTGGAAAATGTTTCCAAGAATGGAATCACAGATTTGATAAATGTATTCTGTAATGGAGCATACTCTGAAGGTGATACGGTTGTTTTGTAGAAACATTTAAATACATAGCTTTGGGGGAGGGATTCCAGTTTGTTCGTTTTTTAAGTACCCCTTCCTATGCCTCCTAACCAGTCGAATTATGCAAACTCCTGAGTCCTCAGGAAGCCTGGGTAACACAGTAAATCCGACCCTACATGTCACGCATGGCCCTGTCCTATACTGCCAGGTGGTTGATATGTTGGCCCCATGTGTAACTCTGTGCATGGCCTTGAGTGTGGTCACTGCAAACTAGAAGTATACAAATCTAGCTACTTTAAATAATCTAACCCCTTATTTTTCATAGCACACTGGAAATGAGCATTCCGTAAACTTATTAGCAACCTTGACACAAGTTTGTCACTTTTGTCACAGATCAGAGATGTTTTTCCATAGTGATATATAAAGCCATCCCAAGTTCAATAATCACATACATACGAGTTTGATATAGTTTGACACATTACAGAAGTCATTTGTTGAACTTACTCAAAATGTGATATCTTATTGCTTTGATTATTAAGCTAGTCATGAATTTGACAGTCAGGTACCTAAAATCCATCCTGCTTAGAATTCCTAAAGATATTTTAGAATTAATAACTGTGGAAATTTGGTCATTTCAATTTTGAAACAATACCATTCCCCAAGAAACTCAACAGAATGCCTAATAAAATTGAGAAAGTTTCTCAGATTAAAATAAACAGCCACTCTTGTGAGGTGTAAAGGAAAACTTAAGGTAGAATCTTTATGAACAGAGAACAATTTATGACATATTACAGAGTGCCTTGACAAACCGGAAACTTCTCAAGCTCTCTCACTGGGTAAGTGGCATTTTCACTGAGGTTTTATTGTTCATTTTTACAGGTGATTTGTTCTCTTTAAACTTGTCTAACACTCACTCTACCCTTGTTTACACACACACACACACACACACACACATTCATACACACACCAAATACACAAGGTAAGCATTAATAATATATTTTTAAATATTGCATGAAAACTACAAATTATCAAAAACCTTCTGTTATACCCTATTTATAATGGATACCATATATTGCTGATGATACACACTGAGACCAGAACTTCTTCTAATCCTTTGGACTCCCTTTAAGACACCTACTCAGAGTTCCTTGCACTTACTTTTGTCAAAACTTTATTTATATCATTTTCCCAATTCTTTCATCTTTGTGAAATCTCTCATAACCAGGACATGCAAATTAATTTTGCAACAAAGCAAGCGGATGTTTATTCTGCTGTGTTTGGTTTCCTTGCACTACGCTACGGTCATTTGGTCACTCTAGTGGTTTTTTAACACTAGTAATTTGGAATGTCTTTCCTGCCCATTTGTGCCTCTAACTTTAAACTCATATTTTATTTATAAATAACATGGTAGTCATAAATGAAGATAATTTCTGATGAAAGAAGTATAGTAAGATGTTGCAGTTTCCGTAATTAGAAAATAGCAACACCAGCTTTTCTTCTCTAGCCTTCAGAAAGAGTTCCTTTGGGCTTCAAATAGTCTCAATAGAGCGAATTGTCCTTAGAATATGTGGGGATTGGTTCCAAGTTGCTCTAACTTTCCTCAAGTAATTTTTGAAAATCAGTTAATTCATAGGTACTTCTGGCTCATGACCATAAATGACATAGTAGACCTGTGTATCTTAGGGCGCTCAATGGTTGAATTTTAGAAAGTAGACCACTAGACTGTTGTTAGGCACCTTTGATTGTAATTAAGAAGCATTATTCACCATTTTTATTTCCTAGGGACTCTTGAAGGGAGCCAATTCTCTCACAGAACTTTCTAATGACATATAAAGTTGATTGAATACGTTCAGTATAATATGATTAAGAAAGTCAATGAGAGGTATATTATTTGTGACGATCTGATCTTGTTTCCAAGGCAGGATGCCGTAATTTGACCTTTTCAAGTTTAGTCTTCCTTTCAAATAGAAGAAAACAAATGAAAAAGAATATAAGATTTCAGAAAATATACATACCTCCTTCAAATTGAAAATCAGCCCGAAATTATTATATAAAAATAAGTACTGCTGACCTTGTCATTTATAGTTATAGCCTTTTTTGTTATTATAAAACACATTGTTAATAGTATTGTACTTTACAAATTTACTGATATTTTAGATTTTAAAATAAAAATAATGAGTATAATTTCATGTAGTGTAATTGTTAATGTCTGTATTGTTTTTCATTTAATGGAAATGTAATAATTCACTTATCTCCCATATGGAATGCTTGTGTTGCTTATAATATGATAGTAACATTAACAATATTGAGGAAATATCACTGTAATTATTAATGCACAAATTCTGAAAAATTATTTTTGACAAATTCTAAGAAATGAAATTTCTGAGCTAAAGATATGCATGTTTTTGGACTATTTATATGAATTGCTTGGGTAGCTGTCCCGAACTATAGTCCCAGCAGCAGGAACACCACTAGGATGAAGAGGAAGTAGAGCAAGGGAAATGAAGGCTGACTTCATGAGGATCTTACATGAAAGGAGCGCATAGAAGAAAGATGTTACTTGTGTTTAAGTGACTATGACAGAGCATAGTTGTTTGGATTATAACAAACTAGAGCAGCAGCTCTCAACCTGTGGGTCGAGACTCTGTTGGGGGTCGAACAATCATTTCACAGGGGTCACCTAAGACCATTAGAAAACACATATTTGTGATGGTTTTAGGAACCAAAACACTGCTCTTCTATCGTCTTCAGGCGGGTCTGCTCACATGCAGATATGCCCACATACGGGCACCTGGCATGAAGATTATTACCCATGCTACAAGACAAAATTATGCACTTGAATTATGGTGTTGATAATGAATATTGGGAGCACCACAGACTGCCACAAGAATAAACACATTTGTCTTGGGCATCCATCCTCAAAGTAGGCAGTCCGAGAGAAAAAGAGGACCTTTCTACTGTCATAGAGAGCTGCAGTCCGGGAGACTCACGGAGCAAGGACACCCTGTGGTTCGACATCGGCTCTGATGGCTGTGTGTTTGTTTTTGTTGTTTATTTGACCTGGGGGAAGTACAGCCAGAATGCTCCTCAGAAGCAGGACAGGCAGATACGTCTCCGATACATCAGGCATGTGGTTCAGAAGACAGCAGTGCCTGGAAAAGGCATTATGTTTGATAAGGTAGAAGGTCAGGGACGAAGAAAGAAACACCAAGGAGCTGGATCGACAGTGTCTGTAACATGATTATTCTGAGGGTGGGCAGGTGTGCAGAGTGTTTTCTTAGGTTGCACTTAAGGTCACTCTGAGCCGGAACCAACTAAATGGCACCGAACTACAGTAGCAAAAAGCACAGACCCTGATTAACATAGCTATTACTTTATTACTTCGTATTATTGTTTAAGTTGAAAACAATATATAATTACTGATTTCTTTTCACTTATAGTGAGTTTTAACTTTAAAAAAAACATTTTTATTAGGGACTCATATAACTCTTATCACAATCCATACATACATCAATTGTATAAAGCACATCTGTACATTCTTTGCCCTCATCATTTTCGAAGCATTTGCTCTCTAATTAAGCCCTTTACATCAAGTCTTCTTTTTCCCCTCCCTCACTCCTCTCCCCTTCCTAATGAGTCCTTGATAATTTATAAATTATTATTTTGTCATATCTTGCCCCGTCTTTTATCCACAATTTTAGTCATTTTCCTTTATGTATAGTTATTTTCACCTTATTGCCATTTACTTGTTCTAGCATTAATATTTTTATGATTTATTACATTTATATAAACTGTAAAATACATTATCAGTCATATATTTTATATATTCTTTCTTTAAATTATGCTTTCAATATATAAATGCAAATAAATCTATTATTTTTAATTCATCATTTATACATTTCACATTATTAAAATTCTTACAAGAAGCAGTACAGAGAGAAATAACCTAATTGGTTTGACAGTGGAAGCCATTTATTATTTATGTAAAACCATACATTGATTTCATAATTTTTGTTTCTATGTGTTGATTATTGGTCTAAGTGAAATAGAATCATTAGCAACTTCAATTTACTCCTCCTATATCCTGAGTTTGTTTTGGTGGCCAAAATAAACTGTTGTTTTTGACATTCATCAATAAGCAATTTAAGTCATTTTTTATTTTGAGTATTAATTATTATAATTGATCTCAATTTTGAAATTGGGAACACAGATATTTAATTTGCTAATATATCATGCTCTATAGTTGTTTCTTGTTTCTGGGTCTTCATACCCATAGACTCTTTCCACTGAAAGAGCTGAATTTATAGGCTCACACAACTCTTTCCAGAATTCTTACAGTCTTCTACATTACATGACATTACATATTTGTACCTCATCTATTTCACTCTGAGTTTCCTATGCCCTAGTAGCATCAATCTATTTACTTATGTACTCTCCCCTCCATTTCCTAAAAACACTTGGTGGGAGGACACCTCACGACATCTGGGATCAAATGGCTGAGAGACAAGTGGGGATACCGTTTGTTGCATGCAAACCTGAGGTGAGGTCCCCCAGAAGAAGAGGCTGCCCTGTCAGAATGATTAGGCTTACTGATAGGAAGGGTAGCAGGGGAGGGGAAAGGGGACGGTTTGGGTGAACATAGGTGCATGACTATTAGGGGGACGGGAAGGAGGGCTGACCTCCAGGTGGGGGTAGGAGAGTCTGAGGATGCTCTTGGGATCATTAGGTAGGGAGGAGAGTATTCAGTGATGCGCAACATGAGAGCAGAACTGACCTATGGTGTATGGGGGTAAACCGGTAACTCAGGCCTTGTGCCACAGAACACTGGGACACTGAATCCTGACCTTCACGATACACCTTATGCTCCAGGGGCTGCAGCAGTAAGATCCCAAATAGGAAATCCTGGGTGGAGCTGAACTTTAGCCCAGACACACTTGTAACCTGAGCACTAAAGCTGGAAAACAAATTCAAGCTGTACTGAGAGCAGTGTACTATTAATTGGTGTACGAACAAGGTCTTATTACATCAGCATCCAGTAGGATGTATTAAGACACATAAGATCCCGACAAGCCTGTGACAGCCATTCTGTTATATTCCACTTAGGCTTGTTGACATTAGAGTGTATCTCAGAGGTGTGTTCCAGTGGGGCTCACCCTCTTAGAGGTGTGTTCTTTGTTCTATTATTTTTTGGGAAATGAAACCCAAGGAATGCTGAACCTATAGGGAAAGAAGATATAACAAGGGTTTGGGGAATGGGGGCACTGAAGGGTGGGAGAGACAAGAGGAGATGACATCAATAGGTCCATTAAGGAAAAGTATGTTTTGGAAAACATGTACGAGTATGCAAGAAATTGTACAATTATTTTTGACATGATTGAACTATGGAATGATATGACATATGTATTGGATTTCAAATTACAGCAAATTCATTTAAATACATCAATAAAAAATAAAACAAAGGCCCAGAGCCAGAAATGGGCTTTGGGATCCCACTAAATCCTAGCCCCAACTTAAGAACAATCTGTTCTTATGTCACAGCCTTATCGATACTCACCTTCCTGAAATGATCACTGAAGATAAGGGTGCTACAGCAAAGGGTGGTGAAGAAAGCCAATGGTGCCCAGTTATTAATTGTAATAGTGTCTGGGGTCTTAAAGGCTTGTATTCCAATAGGCAGTCATTTAAGTAAGGAGTCAAATAAGTCTACACAGAAGAAGTACATCAGCTTGTGTGATCCAAAGATAACAATGACAATACTTGAATACAGTGAGGAGAAAAGCATTATAGCAAAAATTATGAACACCCATTTTGCGGAGGACCATGGGGGACCATAAGAGTCTCAAACCCATCTATAGAGTGTATGGTGAGATCTGCTGTAGCCACAGGCATGAGTCTCCATCAGCCTTACTACCAGGTAAAATAATCTTGATTATGCTGGATCGAACTCAATATTTGGCCAGTTGATCATCCTATAGACAGGACTTGAATTTGTTCTGGGTGCAAGTATTTCTTAACTGGTTCCATAACAGAAAATTCTTCTTTGGCTTTTTGACTATTTTTAAAACTTTTTAATGGCTTTTTGATTATTGTTAGTGGTCTTTTCCTTCTTATGCATTAGTAGTACTTTCATCTCCATACTATTATGTTTTTACCCTTACCACCTTAGTGCAATTTTGTTTTTTCATTGTGTTTTGTTGAGGTCTACCAGCTGTGCAGCACAGGTGGAGTGGATACATAATGAGAATAATGGATACAAGGGGCTATAGGGAACACAGGGGTTACTGGGGCGGTAGGGAGGGATTACTGGGGAGAGAGGGAAAGGAGATTTGGGGAGAAAATAATGAAGACAGATGGGTCAGGGAACACTAGAATGGATTGCGATTGCAGAAATCATATTAAAGGTGATTTAACTCTGGAGGGGGAATGGTGTAAAACTTAGGTGGGGTTGATTGTACAATTCTCTGTGATATGATTGAATTGTTGAACTATTGAATTATATGATATGTAAGTTACCTGTCAATAAAACTCTTTGAGGAAAAAAGAACAAATGATAAGGTGATAAACCAACCAACCAACAAACAAAAAGTCTTACATTTAAACTACTATTCTAAATGTCCCAAGCAAGTAATTTAGCTAAGGTTATTTTATCCTTTGAGTATTTTTCATTATATGCACTGTCATAAAATATTGAAAAGTTACTTGAATACACGAGTTTTCCTTTGTTTAGTATTACTTTAAAGTATAATTAGGCTTATTTTATTTCCTTTAAATGCAATTAAGGATTTACTTTATTATTTTCAATTTTAGAAGATAAAATATTATCATGGCTGCAAAATGTAAAGCTGTGTAAAGGGTTATACTTAGCTAATTCTCCTTTATGATATACTCTTATTTACATCTTGTGTTTTCCAACTAACAATGAACCTTAGTAGCCCTTCTATAATAGTTCTATGAGACTTGGAGTTTTTTATTTATTAATGTTTTCATATAAATAATTGTGCCGGGTTGTTTATATTATTTTATTTTAAATAATACCATAATGAATACATTTGCCCTTGGCATTTTGAATTTGTGGAATTGGATCTCTGGGATAAGGTTCCTGAGTGAAACCAGCTAGAAATGGAACAAGCTATCAGTAGACCTGATAGAAATGTTGACAGCTCAAATTTACCCCGTGGTCCTGTGTAAGAATGACAGCCATGATACTGTCTACTCCCTACCAAACGGCATTTCCATTAGTAGGAACAGACTCTATGCCAATGGTTTTGATTTTTCTTTATATCACCTTCAATGTAAATACCTATTTGTATATTAAATTCTACCATTCCTGGATCAGTTTGCCACAATGTAATGGTTTGTGCATTTTTAACATGGTGGAAGTTATGTAACAGGTATTGCAAACACCAATAGGGCCATCCAACTTGGACAAGTTTCAACACAACTTCCAGAGTAGTAAGAAAGGGCTGGAGATCTAATTCCAAGAATGAGACCAGGGATGTCATATGGATTAACACAGAATATTTCTATATACAGTGTTGAAAAGTGAATCCAAGGTTAAAATCAAGCCAAATACATTGTTTTAAAAACAATTCTGACTCATTTACATTTTTTTGCTTGATTTCTTTACTTAAACTTAATTTGAAGCCCTAAGTGATATGTTTTCTTGCTATGAAATATTTCTTTATCCCATTAAGTGGTAGTAGACACACTCAGGATAGAAAAACTGTTAACATTTGATTAGATTGTAACAATAATTGACTGCATATTCTGCCCTTTAAAGCTTTATTGTTTAATGAAAGACTAAGTTACAACATATATCAAATTATACTACCTATGAGATGAGTTGCATATCATTATTTTTATTAACTCACAAATAGTTAAAAATTGATACTCTGTCAAAAGAAATGCCTGATCATTCTCAATGATTTTAAATGACAGAAATTGATTAGTCTTTTATAATTATTGTCACTCGTTATGAAACAGAAAAAGCTCAAAATAAATGCATCCACATTAGAGTCAAATTAATTTCAAGGCAAGGAGGTAATTAAATCCTACTGAGATACTAATGTGTACTGATGGCCTGCTTATTTCAACTTATCCTCAGGAGGTCATAATACAGTCTTTACTATGATCCTCACATAATAGGACTAAAAACTGTCGTCCAAGGGGTAACTCAACAACACAAAGTATAAAGTTAGGTCAGGCAAATAATGCTATAGAGTCAAGAATGCCTGACTCCAAATATCTTGCTTATCCATAATATTTTGGTGACTCCAATGACAAACAACTTGCTAAGTTTTCTAGGAGCATCTCAGAAGACAGGGGAGTCATTTTTACTTATTTGTGTGCCATATGTTAGTAATGTAGTTGTAAGCTCCCATGACGCCCACATTATCACTCTGCTTCACACACAATTGAAAATGGGCCCCACGTTCTGGTGAAACCAAGGAAAACAAATCCTAGAGAAAAGTGTCGCTGCACTCCTCCAGAACAGCCCTGCCCTCAGCGCTAGTGAAGCTATGAACAGGTGACAGACAGGTCTGTGTGAATCTGCCAGGCCTTCTGCAGGAGAGAGGCGAGGTAGGCTGCATCTTTACAGATTTTGATTTAGAAACCTATGGACAATCCTATTCTGTCCTGTAGTCATTATGAGTCAGACTGATACGATGACAGTGCATTTAGTTTAATTTGGCAGCCAGACTGATAAGCTTCCCAGATATTCTTGGGTGCAGGGATATATATTTGTTTAATTTAGATCTTTTCCCTCCACCATAATGTCATTCTTACAAAGGACCTGTGTTCTTGGAACATAGCAATTCTGTCAGCCTTCTTTCAGAAAACCCTTGAAGGATGAACTAACTTCTTCTCTGTGTCTGAGGAATTCAAGGATGTTCATAGCCCCGGGCTGGGCTCTCATTTTGAAAGTGCCATCCACTGCTTATAAAATGACAAAGGAAACAGCGAGCACCAATCTTTTCTTTTCTTACCTTGGACTTTGACTATTTAGCAAGGCCATGGCATTTCCATCAGGTTCCCTCCATCAGGTCCTTTCAAAACACATGCAAAAGAACAAGCATGGAGCTGAGCTAATGCCCATTCATCCGTCAGCTTTGTTAGCTTTCAACATCAGAAATGGATTTAACACTGGAGGAGGTTTGTTAACTCTCATAGACCACTGTCACTCATCCAGACAGAGAAGAATAAAAGCACCTAGTGAGAAGATTTGCAATTCAAATCCAATCCCTTCGCTTTGCAAATAGAGTGTGTTGTGAGTTGGGAGAGACAGAGAAGATACAAATACAACATTACCGTCAATAATAACAGTGCACTCAGGTACATGAAACTCAGTTATTTAATTGTGGAATGCTGGTAGAGCATCTTTTAATAAAGATATCTATTTTATACTTGATATTAGAAGCAAACTCTCTTAGAGCATGTAATCAATTGTGAAAAAAGATTTAGATTTAAAAGCTACAGAAATAAAGTTATTCTAAGATTTTTCAATGAGTCTCTTTGCTTTCAGTAACATTTTAGTGGCCTCATCCATAATTTATCACAGAACTGATGTGGTTCTTGTAGAGAAGGAAACAAAGAAAATGGAATGGGTATAATTGAAGTACTTCCAACCACAGAACCAAATAAACAAAGAACACATTCATTTCATATCTGTTAAGCTAACTTTTACAATATGTCACTTGTATAATACTATATTAATAATGTTATAGGGATCTTACTCCAAGGACTTCATGTTACTTTCATTTGAAAAGAGATGTCATATGTTTCGTCAATCACGGTGGTATCAAAGTGCATCTATATCATTTAAGGTTTATGAACTTTCTATGCTGGAAAGCTGCCCAATGAAGGTATCCAGTTCTATATTTGGAAACTGTGGGTTATATAACAAATTTTTGCAAAAATATGAAGATAGGGGAAATATGAATTTGGCATATGTCTAATGTGAAAAGAGGAATCACATACAAATTACAGACTCGTCCTATTTATGGTTGGGCTGTATGATACTGCCTAACCAACATTGATTTGCTTGGTTATTTGGCAGCTGGATTGCGCAGCACCCATCAGACTATTTCTGCCAGAAGTTTGAAGTTTTGCTTTGAAGGGCGAAATGTGACTTGAAGCTGATGCAGGTAACATTCTACAAAGAAAATGTCTAAAACTTTCTACAGGTAAGATCTCAAAAATCTCTTGTTCATACTCTGTTTGAAGCGTAGTAGACCCTCTCCTCCATGGATTGGGTAAGGTCACTACATAGCCTTTTAACAATTTTATAAATTATACTATCTTGTTAGTTTCTCTTGCTTGGAATTCAAGGCCTTAGCTTTTCCGTAGTACGTGTGACTCAATACAATAATTTTGGATAATGTTGATGCCAAATTATATTTCAAATTCCCAAATGACATAAATATTATTTTAAATTATGTGCAAGAAAATACTTGAGTTGCATTCTCAATTAAAATGATGGGCCATCAGAGTCATATGTAGTTATTTGAAAAGCCATTTGGAGCTGCATCTCAGATGTTGATACTTTATGTATTATTATATTACTATACACAAATTCATCTCAATTGTTGTTTAGTGTTTAACATCCTAAGTGTATATTATCTTGCAGTATGCCCATTACATTTTTGATAACATTGAATATATTAATTACATATATTTTACAATAAAAGTGAAAATCAAGTGCCCACTCCACTTTCTCAAGACAGGAACTGGTTACTAAATTTGATGAGGAAATATCTGTCAAAAATATTCCTGAAAATAATGGTTATTTACTGTCTACTGGGTCAGATAAGACACACACACACACACACACACACAACTGGAAACAGTGTGACTCACAAGAAAAATAAAGAACAGCACTATTCAGAAAAAAAGATAGGAAAGGAAAATATTGTATCAAAACATTTGTAAATAAAGCAAAAACAAAGCACTTAGAACTAGGACTTGTCATATAGACATAGAAATTATAGATGAAACAAGATTGCCACAAAAAGAGAGTTGTTAGGAGAAAATGTCATTTTACAATTTCAAAAATAGCATCGAAGTTATATTTAATATCCTTTGGTTTCCTTCTTGCCATAAGGCAGAAGTCAACTATTCTCCCCACCCCCACTTTCTTCTTCTATTCTGATATCTTTTTATCCTCCCACAGCACCCTACTTTTCTGCAGAATTCCACAGTCGCTTCCAATGGCCACACAAAGCTCACCACTATGGAGATTTACTAAGGAAATTAAAACAGGTTTCCACAAATCAAGATCAGAGAGCAATAAAGTTACAGAGCAACACCTAACCTCAACCAGAACCCAAGTTTCTCCCCAATCCTTAGCATCTCAGCGATCTAGTCCCTTGATCTCCACTTCATGGGTCAAGAAACCAAACTGCCGCTCTGCCTCCAAGTTTGAGTCTCGTATCTACTTCTCTAGTCTATCTCATTGTCTCCTTGTCTTGACCTCTGGTCTTGTCCTGGCTCCTTCACTCTGGTTCCAGAAAACCTATAGTACCTCTTGTCTTGACTTCTGCCACTTCAGACAGCGATCTTGAATGTGTTTCACTGGTGGTATTTCTAATGATCCTGGGATTTCTCTCTGTGATCCAGCTTCTAAGACACACAGGAATGGATTGGAGGAATGGATTTATTTTGCTTTTAGCAGATCATATACCCAAGGAAATAGAGTGGTGACTTGGTTCCCACCCTGTACTAAAATACAGCCTTCATCCCACCTAATCCTGTTCACTAGCATTGCAGGGAAATCCCTCCAAAATGGGATTGTAGCCACAGGAAGTGAGGGCAGAAATTATATGACATAACAGATTTTTTTGGCTAGAAGGGCCATAGTAATTGACTATCTCAACAATGATTTTGAATATATTTAATATTAAGTTTGTAATACATCTTTAAAATTATTTGTATTACTATATGGCTTTCTAAGGAAAAGAGACTTACACAAAATTCCTTTTATGGCTAAATTAAACAACCACAGCTCTAGGAATGTATAACACAAATTACACGTTTTTTTCAACTTACTTTAATCAGTATTTTAAATTGAATAGTTTCTAAGACAATTTAAAGAACACTTTATATAGAAGAAAGGAGTTGGATGACCTAATTGTTGCCAGCAATTGTGTGAACATTTTAATCAAACGACTACGCACTTTGAAGAGTAAAGCAAAATGGTTGCTCAAAAGAACTAATTGCTGTTTTGATTACTTTTTTTATATTGTCTGTCTCTGTGATGTAGGGTCAATTTCACTCAGGTGCTGTCTGAAGGAACATCACGGTTTTTCAATATTTTAAAAATAGATATTATTCTGAGTGAGCTTCTCTAATGGGTTCTTATAATGTTATTCCATGCACAGTCATGATTTAATGCGGATATAGACAGTGGAAGAAATCTATAAAAGTTGGGAAGGAAATCACATTTGATACAAACTTTGATGTTGTTGGTGCTGAACACATTGGCATGATAAACAGCAACAGAAAGTGCTGTGAGGCCCCGCACCAGCTTTCAAATCCTTGCTGTTTTGAGCCTATTCCTACAGGCTCGGTGTCGATATATGTCCATGAATCTTTCTATTTCTTTCTCATTCTCTACTATACCAAGCCTGATGGCCTTTTCCAGGGCTGAGCCCTACAAATAATGAGTCCAAAGTGTGGAAGACAAAGTCTCACCATTCTCCCTTCTAAAGAGTTTTCTGGCTGTTCTTCTTCCAAGACAGATAGATTTGTTCTTTAGCCAGGTTACAGAAATTTAAATATTCTTCACCAAGATCATAGTTCAAAGGAATCCATGCTTCTCCTGCCTGTCTACCTGTCATGTGCACATGAGACAAATGAAAATAACACGGACCAAGTCAGGTACACATTAGTCCTCTAAGTGAATTCTTCACTCTTTAACACTTTAAAGAACGGTTCTGCAGCACATTTTCCCAACACAGTTAGGTTGCTTAATTTCTTGATTGCTGTATCTAGGAATGTTAACTCTATATCCAAAAAGGGGGGAACTGATTACAAGGATCTACATCCTGGGGGATGGACAACAGTAAAATAGGTGAAGGGAGATGTTGGACAGTGTAAGATATGACAAAATAATACTTTGTAAATTATCAAGGGTTCATGAGGGTGGGGGGAGCAGAGAGGGAGGGGGAGGAAATGAGGAGCTAATACCAAGGCTCAAGTAGGAAGCAAACGTTTTGAGAATGATGATGGCAACAAATGTACAAATGTGCTTAACACAGTGGATGTATGTATAGATTGTGATAAGAATTGTAAGAGCCCCTAATAAAATGATTTAAAAAAACTAAAATAAACTTCTTGACAATGTTAATGGTTTTTCTATTCTCCTGATGTTGGTTTCAATGGTCCAATTAGGAGAAATTTTGTTTTCCTTAAATTAATTTTTTTCCTATTAAGTACTATAGTCTCACCCTTATTAATATTTTAAGTCCTCCACCGCTTTTGTAAGTAAGATTACTCCTTCTGCATATCAGAGGTTTCTAATGAGTCTTCCTTCAATCCTGATGCCATATTCTTCTTCATAAAACACAAAAACTCAAATTATTTGCTCAGCATGTAGATTGAATAATACAGTGAATAAATATCATCATGATTCATACTTTCCTGATTTTAAATCATTCAGGATCCCCCCTGTTTTATACAATAAACTACCTTTTGTTCTACACAGGCTCTATATGAACACAAGTCAATGTTCTAGAACTCTCATTTTTGTAACATTATTCATAGCTTATTATCAACACAGTCAAACAGTTTTGTATAGTCAAAAAACAAAAGTAAACATTTTTTCTTTGATTCTCTTTAATCCAAGAACCATCTGGTATCAAGAGTTGCTCAAAGTACTCTTCTGAATCCAGTTTGAATTTTTGCCATTTCCCTGTCAATGAGCTGCTGCATCTAGTGTTAAATGCTCTTTAGTAAAATTTCATAATGATGTCACAGAAATGATACTGTTCAATAATTTCCCTTGTGCCAAGGCACCTTTCGTTGAAATCAGTCCAAATATGTATCTCTTCAATTCAAGTTCAAGTTGATCAGGAAGCCAGTTCAAGTTGATCAGGAAGCCTTATTTTGTTGAAATTTTTTCATTGTTATTCCATACATTCCTGAGGATTTATTATAATTTTGAGTAGTCATTATAATTGACTTAGATTTCATACAGTATATATCTGGTAGCTGCTTTCCCAAACACATGTTGTAATATTTACAAAGGAATAACATCACTATCTGTCTGCATGATATAGTTACAGCAATAACAGTTTCTCCCTCAAAGATGGTTCTCTTGTTAAAATAATAAAATGTAAACTTTGGAAATTTTGTGAGTGAAGACAAATATGTTTTACTAATCAATGAAAAAACCCACCAGTGTCTAGATGATTCTGACATATAATCATCATATACGAAAAATAGACCTGACCCCAAAGACTTCCAAGACTATTCCATCTATAAGGAAGGAGCCTGTATTCCATCTATAAGGAAGGAGCCTGTATTCCATCTATAAGGAAGGAGTCTGTATTCCATCTATAAGGAAGGAGCCTATATTCCATCTATAAGGAAGGAGCCTGTTGCTTCTTTCTGAAAAAGCAGTAGTTTGTGGGTTTGAACTACTAAACTTTATTTCAGTTAGCAGCCAAATCATTGTGCATACAGTCCTCTCCTTTGCTACTCATGAACAGTGCAAATTTCTGCATGGAGAAAATTATGCACTGCCCATGAAATTCAAGGCAGGTGTTTAGCAATTCTTGAGGATTAAGAACAATTGTTGTAATTGATACTTTCATTAGAGTTGAAAGAGGCTTATTAAATTGACTTTGCTCCACATTAGGGAATCTGATTTACATGAAAGGATGTAGCAGTCTTGCTTTAACTACCAAACATAGTTTTTAAGAGAGTGACATTCCAACTCAGGTTTCCGGTTCACAGGAAGCCCCATTGTCACAGTTCTTTTTTCCAAATTCATTTTTATGTTTCTTAGTACCCTTTTTGAATGAGATGGAAATATTATTATTATACCAGTAATTTCTAATCCATTTTGATTGCATGTGTGATCAATTTCAGACTGAAAAGTTGCTAGAAATTTTCGATTTCTTCATAAGTAGCTTGAGTGGTTAACTTGCCAATTTGAACAATATTTGTATTAACCAGACTTCTTTGTAGGCCTATTGATATTTTTCTATCACAAATGGCATTTCACTTCAAGATATATCTTAAAATGTTGTTTCTGATGATAAATGACAACCATTCTTCTTCATTTGTCACTTGTGGCATAATAATCTATACTGTTGTCTGGCCCCAAATGTGAGGCTCTTTTAGCTCACTAATGCTAGATATAGATCTTTATGCAATCCATTTCATTTTTAATGACTTCCATTCCCCTATTTTGTATAGCTTTATACTTCATTCATTCCACTTTCTGATGATTAATGCTTGTTCACAGTTGTTTCTTCTCATTTTCGGTCATGTCCCATCAGCGTCATGGTAGCTGACCCTACTTTACGAAGGCAGCTCTGCCCCAGTCACATTGGGAATGCCTTCCACCATGACATTGCTCTGCTGCTATTCTGAACGCGTGCAGTGGCGCTTCCCTGAGACATAGCCAGCCTATTTCTTCTATGCAGTCTGTTCTTAATCCACATGCTCTGGTGAAACCGGATTACCTGCTGGTATCTGAAAAACCATTGACATAACTTCTATTATCAACAACAGCTTAGCCACTGATATCTTGACAAAATGGCAGAAGAGGGATGGTATTAATTGCAGATATATCTACTGATTAATAAACTGTAGAAAATTATTTAAATTAATATTCTATAAATATAAATAATGAAATATTAATGTTTTATAATATGAATGTTAATTATTTCCTTTCTTCTTTAACAAACATATTGATTTACAATATGTAATATTAGAGTTTGGAGGATTATAATATTAAAGTATTTTTAAAACATATAAATTAACTCTTTACTGAATTATTAATAGAGTCAATGGAGTTTAATTTCATTGTGCTTTATATTTTGGATGCCTAAAATTGGAATACCAATTGAAATGTTTCAACAAGCAAAAGAAGCATGGAATGATTTACTATTCTCTGCCAGAAAATTTGGAAGACCAATACGCAGCTAGGACAAACTCCATATTTGTATCTATTCCAAAGAAAGATGAACCAATAAGGCACTAAAACAATAGAAAAATGTCATTATTGTTACATGCAAATAAAATTTTGTTGAGGATCATCCAAGAAAACTTGCAGCCGAGGTTGAGGTCAGAATCAGAAAGGGATTTAAGACAAAGGATGCCATTGCGAATGTCAAATGAATCCTGACTAGTAACAGAATGCCCAAAAGAGCTTTACTTGTGTTTTATTAACTATTACAAGGCACTTGGCTGTGTGGATCATGGCAAATAATGCGTTGAGAAGAATGGGAATTCCAGAACACTTCATTGTACTCATGCATAACTTGTACATGGATCAAGAGGCTTCTGCGACCTGAACAATAACATATCCCATGGTTTAACATCAGGAAACGTTTGGGTTGTACCCCTTCACCACACTTATTTAATTTGTCTGCTGAGAAAATCATCAGAGAAGCTGGATTATATGAAGAAGGATTTTGGCATCAAGATTGGGGAAAGGCTTATGAACAACCTGACATCTGCAGATGACACAACTTGCTGAAAGTGAAGAGGCATTGAAGCATTAGCTGATGAAGGTCAAGGATTGCAGTCTTCAGTATGGAATACAACTCAATGTAATTCAGACCAGCATCCTCACAACTGGACTAATAGGTAACATCAGGATAAATGGAAAAAAGATTGAAGCTGTCAAGGATGTTTATCTTGCTTGGATCAACAATCAGTGCAGTCAAGAGATCAAAGGACACATTTGATTGAGTAAATCAGCACAAGACCGATTTAAAATGTTCAAGAGGAAGGCTAGCGCTTTCCGGACTAAATTATGCCAGCTTGAAGCCATGGTATGGTCAACCATCCCATATGAATGTGAAAGTTCTACAGTGGATTAGGAAGACAGACCAAAAACTGATATATTTAAATTATGATGCTGGCTAACAATAATGAAAGTACCATAGACTTCAAAAGAACAAACATATCTGTCTTGAAAAAAATTGCAGCCTGAGTACTCCTTAGAGGAAAGTATGAAGAAACACCATCTCAACTTCTTTGGACATGTTATTTGGACAGGTCATGCCCTGAAGAAGGGTCACATGCTTGGTAAAGAATTAGAGTAGCAACAAAGAAAAGACCCTCACCAATGACCTTATGTGTATGTGAAAGCTGGACTTTGAGTAATGTAGACTGAAAAAGAATCAATGCATTTGAAGTGTGGTGCTGGAGATGAAGATTGTAAGTACCATGGCCTGCTAAAAGTGACAACTGATCTGTCTTGTAAGAAGTATAGCCCGAGTGCCGCTTAGAGGCAAGACTTTGTGTTATATTCCTTGTTATATGCGTATTTGTTATATGTCAGGAGAGAGCGGTCCTAATAAATGGAATGGCGCAGGGGCTGGGACAATGGACTCAAGCATAAGAGCAACTGTGAAGATCACACAGGATTGGGCAGTGCTTCCTTCTGATGTTTATGGGGTCTCTATGAACCGGAACTGACTCAATAGCGCTTAACATTTTTCCCCATAAAGTAATTTATCCAGTGTTCACAAATCATTCATTAAATACTTTCTATGTAATAGGCATTGGTCTACAAACTAGAAATATTGTATGAACAAGAGAGTGGCATTTCTACTTCTCCATACCCCACATTGTATGAGAATATGGGCATCACCGGAACTCTATGCAAGGGCTTCATTAATGTGTGCTTTGGATATGTTGTCACAGGCAGGATATCAGTCCCTGAAAAGGACATCATGCTTGGTAAAGTGGATGGTCAGAGAAAAAGGGGAAGAATCTTGATAAACCAGAGGGACACGGCAGCTTCAACAATAGGTTCAAGCACGACTGCACATATCCTGGTGATTCATGATCATGCTTGGGTCTCTCTCAGGTGTAACTGACTCTACAGCACTAACAACAGCAGCATGCATGCTTAAGACATTTCCGATGGGCATGTTACTTTTGTTGCCTCAGCACATGGGAACCTCATACTCAACTGAACAGTTGTTTGTCATACCTTGAAATTAAATAATACAGGGAAATGATTCTGGAACGTAAGTGTGCAGGTTGGAAAAGCAGAGACAGTCCTCTTAATGAGAAGCTATTTGGCCTGGCACAGAATGATAAAAAAATTCCTCAAACAATAGGAAAATCTGCAAAAATACTCTACACACAAGTAACAGCAAGTGCAAATGCTCTAAGGGTAAACAACTTTGTACATTTTTGGAAATTAAAAAAAAAGACCCCCCAAAAATTCAATTGGAGATGAGATAAACTTCTAGGTAGGCCTGGGGCTGAAACTTACAAACTGCAAAAAAAACCAATTTGTGATAAAACAGTAATAATTTACCAGTCAACAATTACTTTTTAAAATAGGAAAAGGTAGGGAAAAAGGAAGGCTAGATTAATGGAAATAGAATAGCAAATGTTGAAAAATAATAATTCTCATGGATTGTGATGAATGAAAACGATGTCACTGAATAATTTGTGTGGAAACTACCGATGGGAGTCCAAACTTTACTAAAAATACAATAAAATACTTTTAAAAATAATTATTTTCTTACATGAAGAAAAATAATTACAAAAATGTAAGTTTATTCTTATGGAAAGCTCTTGATTGTAATATATTTATAATGTTCTTTTTGAATTACACTAATGCTTTACTTCTGAGGTATTTTAAACTTTTATTAAGATCAATCTAGAGTTATATTTTACATGCATTCCTAAAATAGCTCTGTCCTGTTCAGGAGTCACCTGATAAATGGATGGCTTTCACCTGGTCCGTGTATTGGAACACTATTCTTATTTGTAAAAGATAATATGGCAAAGTCCTATGAGGCCTACCTGTGGCTGTACATATTTTGTATCATAGAGAATATAAGATACAATATTTTCCTCATGTTTTGGAACAGATGTAAGGGAGTAGGAAGTTTTGTAGCTATCTACTTGCCCGTCCCTTTTCAACGTACTGGTTAGAGTCTAAAGACCCCCTCTGTGGTAGTATCGCACATACAAAGTATAACAAACCGGATGACCATTTCTGCAGGAGAAATGAACATTTGGTCAATCTCTGCACCCAGATGTCCACTGTTACCAGAACTTTATTATAATGGGACACCCATAATTCCCACTCTAAGAGGAAGCCATGATTATTCTTTGATATCATCTGAGACTGCATTTTCCATCTGTTTGATGTTCCTCTTAGCTCAGCATGTAGTAGCCTCAGTAAATGGCCACAACCCCTCTGGGAAGGGGCTTATAACACTATGCAGTTGCCTGGTGTTATAAGGTCATTTCTTCAAAAGAGCTGGCCACTTGGCTAGACAATGGGTTCCAGATTTGAAAATGACTGAAGTCTAGAAAACAAACTAAGACTCATTACTTTTCATTGGTGCAATTGCCCCATGGCCCCGTTCTTCCATTTTTGTCCTTTTGTATATTTTTTTGGTTGTAGAAATTAAGCAGCTTCCTGCTGATTGCTCATCAGTTTCCCTATGAATCCTATGTTCTATTAACCGTCTCCACAACTCCCAGAGGGTAAGGCCTCTTTGTGGTCCTTCCACACTTGCCGGCAATTCTGCAATCGCAGCCTTCTGGCTCCTGGTGTTTATATAGTGCTTAGACTCTATTGTTTGGGCTCAAAGGTATCATATGCACAGAGGTGAATGTGTTCAGCTCTCTGACAACTGCACTTCCTGTTATCCCTGGCTGCCGAGATCCACTGACTTTCTTACTAATACTGCTTCCCTCACAGGGGCACTAGGTGAATGACATGACCTTGCATTTCTCTTAGGGTGCTTAAGGTGAGTATCAAGGTATTTTATAATAGATCCATTACAGCATATTCACTGACCTCATCTTTTTTTATTCCTTGCTCAGGCTCTAGGTACCTTAGAATGAGATCCTTGTGATTTCATTGGCTTATCTTCAGAAATAGATTACTAGGCTTTTAATGGTAGCCTGACAATATGTGAAAGATCTAGAGTTTCACAGCTACAGGCAAGAAGATGTCACTGAGAGAGTAGTAGCTACACTTAAGGAGCATGGGCAGGATTGGAGCAATGTATCCTGCATGATGGCATGACGGCAAAAACTGCAACATCCACCACTACCGTCATTCACTGAGAACAGGTCTTTATCTTTTCCAGCATTTTAAGAACTGCAATAGTATGAAGTTTGCTCCACACTCAGGGATCCTTTCCAGGGCCACATTATGAAGTGATGTGTCTGAACAATATGCTTCCAAGTGAAAGAAATCTTACTAATCTCATTTTACGTGATAACACGCTTAATTCTGCACACTCAAATTCCAGTGCTAGGGGTAGTTTTCTTATTCTCGCTGGTAAAGGCTAGCTATTCTTACAACTCTTGATATATCGGTGGTTTCATCACATACCAGATCCAACACTTCCCCAGTCCATAAGTAATTTAATTTTTCATACCTTCTAGCATATTATATTCGGCTTATTTATCATGATGACTCATTTTTAAGATGTGAATAATGAAAATAAAATCATTCCAGGTATAAGAATTTGCTAATGATAAATGAGTTGGATGTATTTAAGGAACCCGTAAGGTATAAGCATTGTGGAAAATTAATTGGTTTAGATTCATCTTGGCCTGAGGAATTCATTGAAATATGGAATTTGAAAAATGATAGAAAAATTTTAGGTCAAATTTAGGTTTTAATAAGAAATTCTGCACAAAGCACAGAGTGTATACCAGTTTCCTCATTCCACAGATTTCTCTAACTATAAACACATTGCATCCTTGGGATACATTAATAAAAATAGATAAACCAATATTTATAGTTCATGTTAACTAAACCCTGTATTTTACATTAGTGTGGTAGTTACAAAATCTGGTGTCAATTGGAATTTAGGGTTAATTATGAAGGGTTGTGTCAGCCACTGGAGATCCCCTCACAGAAGGGTCTAGGGGAGAAGATGAGTCAGTCAGGGCGTGATGTAGTTCAGATGTAGAATACAGCTTTCCCCCAGATCCTGGATGCTTCCTCCCCCCCAAATACCATGATCCGAATTCTACCTTGAAAGACTGGATAGAGAAGAGGTTGTACACTGGTGCATATAGGAGCTGGAGGCACAGGGAATCCAAGGTGGATGATACCTTCAGGACCGGGGCGTGAGGGGTGATACAGGGAGAGTAGAGAGTGAGTGGGTTGGAAAGGGGGAACCAATTACAAGGATCTACATGTGACCTCCTCCCTGGGGGACAAACAACAGAGAAGGGGGTGAAGGGAGATGCTGGATAGGGTAAGACATGACAAAATAATAATCTAAAATTATCAAGGGCTCATGAGGAAGGGGGGACCAGGGAGGGAGGGTAAAAAAGAGGACTTGATGCAAAGTGCATAAGTGGAGAGCAAATGCTTTGAAAATGATTAGGGCAAAGAATGTACAGATGTGCTTTATACAATTGATGTATGTATATGTATGAATTGTGATAAGAGTTGTATGCTCATAAAATGTTTTAAAAAAAAGAATGAAGGGTTGGAGTCTAGTCTGTTGATAGGATCATAGCCAATGAGGCCTCTGTGTGAGCATGGCCTTCTCCTGAGAATTCTGGGAACTCCTGTATTCCTTCATGGAGGCGGGAGACTCTCTCTCTGCTCACTCCCTTGGAGATGCTCTACTGACAAGACACATGACACTACGCTGATAGACCCTGTGACCTGGAACTTGAGAAGCAACAGGAAGACCCCTGCCACCACTAAGATGCTTTCAATGCCACTGAATCCAAAGACTTTCTACCCACTGGCCAGTGATCTCCCTGAACTTGGTATCATGATATATGTTTCCTGAGCCTGAAGAGGACTTTATAGATTGGTATCTGACTTATGGGCTAATATCAGACTTATGGGATTAGACTGGACTGGGTTGGGATGCTTTCTTAATGTATAATTAATTACCCTTTATATTAAACTCTTATACACATGTTTCTATGGAGTTTTTTTCTCTAGTCTACCCAGGCTAATACAATTAGGTTTCTTTATTTGTGGTTCAGACCCATGAGCTTTGACAAATATATACTGTCATATATGATTATCATGCAGAATAGCTTCTCTGTCCTAAAAAGACAAAAAGGATGGTCCCTGACATGACAAAGGTAAGAACTTTGAAGCTTAACAAAGACTATGATTTTCTTGTTTTCATAACTAAATTTATAAGCTTTAAAATAAGCTTTATAAAATGAACTTTAAGATAATCATACATGTTTTTAAATAATATTATTGTCTTAAAGATGATAAAATAGAGCAAGTTTAAAGACTATCTAGAGGACATCCACCTTGAAATTACTGCCACATGCAGGCTAAAATTTTTCTAATTGCCACCTCCTAAATGACATGTTATCAAGTAAATTCCAGATTGGTTTGACAGAATTTACCAAAAATTCATATTTATATTTTAAGGATTGATGTGTGATTATGCTGAGATAAACATATTCGGAAGGTTAAAAGTTTTCAGAGTTCATACTTTCAACAATCAAGTATCATCAAAAGCAATAGGTACCTTTAGACAACTCTGGTGCTGATAGAATCCTGCACTTTGTACGAAGCTCTAATGACTTCTTGGAGCGATTAGCGAAAATACCTTGCTTGAAACATGAAAGCTGGAAATACCTCATAGCTGTAAATGTTCACCTGGATCAACTCAAATCTCTTTAGACAATGTTTGCCCTCGCTAGAGATTCTGAGGAATTTTTAAAAGATGCAAAGGCAATTTATATATCCTTCCAACTTATATCCTGGTAGAGACTGTGGTTTCTCTGGATAGAGAGTGACATACAGTTTCAACATACGGCCCATCTGTATTTCTAATTAAAATGTTCAATGTCAAGTACTACAGAGCTTTCTCATAAATTACTTTTCATTTTTCTTGGTTTCAAAAGCTGAGAGTATTTGGAAAATATCATTGTGTATGCACTTTCTTTGGGAATAATATATTTGGCTGAATTTCTTTTTATTGATGTCAATTCTTGGCTTATAATAAAAGTAGGAAGACCAACAATATACAACAGCAGAGTATATGAATTTGGAAATATAAAAAGTAGAAAGAGAACCACGCTGGCATAAGAGTATGGTGGAGAATAGAGTAAATCGAGCCCAGCTACAAAATGTAAAAAGGGGTTTTTTAATGATAAAAATTTTGATCCTCTAGTTACAAGCTAGCTTATTAAAAATAACCTAATTCTGTTATGTGTTAGTTGTGAATTCTAACATCTTTATACTTTATATTTCATCACCTCTTTGTGACACCTGGTGAATGGTAAGGAAATAGATTAATAAAATTATTTTCATTAATTCTCTTAACCAAGTGGCTGGCTCTCTCTCTCTCTCTTTCACTTACTCCTGTTTGCAACAATTTATATGGACAAAAGTATTTGCAGTAGGAAAGGTGTGAATTACAATGTTAATTCTTACCAATTGTTATGAAAACATTACATTTTGTATAAGTAAATATATTTCATGAGACACACACAGGAAAATAAATAAATAAAATGGAATGGAAGCTGAGAAAGGAAGGGAATGGTTTGATCCATAGGAGTTGAGTGAGGGATGACAAGAGAGTAAGGGGTGTGTAGTGACCAGAGGAAGAGTGAAGTATCCTATTTCATTTGTGGCTTATAATACAATATAATTTAATATTTAATTTTTTCGTGTGTTTTTTAAAATCATCCAATCAAAAAGTAACATTCAATGATTTTCTCTTACCACTGATTTCATTGCATTTCTCTTAGGAATTCAGCTTTAACTCTGGACCTTGAAAATATTACTTTCTTTACTCCTTGCATTCTGTTAGAGCCTAGCCTTTGTGTTCAGCATAAATGTCGCTTTCTAGTTCATGAAAATCAATCCATAGCCACTGAAGTGGACTCCAACCCCCAGAAACCGATGGGACAAAGTAGAACTAGTCAACAGAGTTTCCAAAGCTATAATTTTTATGAAAGCAGAGCAACGCGTTTCTCCTGTTACTGGTAGATTTGAACCACCGATCTTTCAGTAAGTGCTAAGTCCTGGAACCAGGACTTCCTTTTCCACTCAAAACTGTAGTGCTCCTACAAGACAAGATAGATCTACCCCAGTGAGTTTCCCAGGTGGTATCACTTCTATGCGGGCAGAAAGGCTTTTCTTCCACAGAGTGGCTGGTGGTTTCAGATTCCTGACCTTTCATATTGCAGCCCAACACAAAACCAGTAACCCTCCATGGCTCTTCCTTTTTCCACTGGAAGGAAGGAAGGAAGGAAGGAAGGAAGGAAGGAAGGAAGGAAGGAAGGAATACAGCAAACAAAATGGAGTAATATGGACAATAAAAAGGCTGACCAGAAGACCACCAAAAATAAAGAAGTAAATAACAAAATGGCTGACAGGAAGGAACCCTAAACTCGCTAGATTCTAAGGATATTGGACTAAACACTTGAGTTGCACCCCGTTTTTAACTGAACACCCACCACCACAGCTATAACTACACCCCCCAAAAATTGTCTAAGAATTCAGTTAAGAAGAGCCCAGAGAGGTAGACCTTCTGTCTGCTGCAAGGGAACAGAACTCGCACTCTCTCCCTTGTTCTTGCTGGTAATCTTGCCTGTTTTCTTGACTTGTTATTGATATGTTTAAATGCCCATTGGAATAAATTGGTTAAAAGACTGTGTTATGTTCATAAAATAACCTAGCCTCATCACTGTGTTAAGCTTAAGAGACTGAAAGGTCACTTCCCTAGAGTATAAGCTACCTGATTCCTAAGACACATGCCAGGGAAGACAACTTGAGACTTCAAGGTCACTGCTCCTGGGCATAAACTGATTCTTGAGATCTCTCTTTGGACCAGTCATAAGGTACTAAAGACATAAAAAGAAAGAAAGGAGAGAAGGCAAGGAAAGAAAGAAACCAAATTCACTGCCATCAAAGTCAATTTAGGTTTTAAATTTAGAACCAGAGTGACCTGATGGGACAGACTAGAACTCACCCCCACCCACCTAGTGCTTTTGAACTGCTGGCCTTGTGATTGACCTTGTGCCAAGACGTAAACCACTAAAGTGCCAGGGCTCCAGGCAGTTATTCAAGTTTCTGACTCGTGTTGACCCATGTTTCAGAGTGTACTTCGTAATTAGAAACAACAACAACAACTTAGTTTATGCTAAGGTATTCTTTGAAGCACTTCTGAGTGGACATTAATCTCCAATATTTTAATTAACATGGAAGTATATTAATTGTTTGCATCACACAAGACTCCATTTGCTGGAGGAAAGTACTTCATTTATAAAATACAAATATGGGAGGAGAAAACGGTCTAAATTTCAGATGAGGACTGGCTAATAAAGAGCATGTGTGAAAGAGAAGATTCAAGCTACACAAGTACTAATGAGTTCCAGTCAAATCCAATATCACTGGCATGGAGTCAATGTCGACTCACGGCCTCTATAAGACAAGGTAGAGCAGCCCTTGTGGGTTTCCAAGACGGTAACTCTTTTTCTTTTTTTAAAAATTTTATTAGGGGCTCATACAACTCTCATCACAATCCATACATATACATACATCAATTGTATAAAGCACATCTGTACATTCTTTGTCCTAATCATTCTCAAAGCATTTCCTCTCCACTTAAGCCCTTTGCATCAAGTCCTCTTTTTTCAACTCCCTCCCCTCTCCCCGTCCCTAATGAGCCCTTGATAATTTATAAATTATTATTTTGTCATATCTTTCCCTATCCGGAGTCTCCCTTCACCCCCTTTTCTGTTGTCCATCCCCCAGGGAGGAGGTCACATGTAGATCCTTGTAATCGGTTCCCCCTTTCCAACCCACTCACCCTTTACCCTCCCAGTATCGTCCCTCACACCCCTGGTCCTGAAGGTATCATACACCCTGGATTCCCTGTGCCTCTTTACAGGAGAAGAAAGCCCTAGCTTACTCTTGCAGAGCAGCTGGTGGTTTTGAACAGTGGACCTTGCAGGTTGCAGCTAACCCATAAACATTATGCCATCAGGGCTCCACAAATGAGCTAGAAAATCACAAAAGTAAGTACTCCACATGATATCAGCTAATTATTTTCATGAGTAAGCCAGCAACTCTTGTTCGTTGTGATCAAATACTGTATGCGAGATAGTTCTCTTTTAGGATCTACTCTTCCTGGGGATTTAGAGTGTTGGGAAGACAACTGTTCCATGCATTTCCATGCATTTCTCACAAAATTAGTCATGCTTTTTCTACATGTAAAGTTTGACTATAACACATTAAAATTTCCTTGAAACGTCTCATTTTCTTTTTAATTATGATATTGTTAATCTTTTTGATACACATTATTTCCTTTTAAATTTATTGTTGACACAAATTATTTAAAATGTATCACTTAAATAAATTAAATTTTTATTTGACATAAGTATAAGACTTTACTTTTGGACTTTTGCTGCATATTTATTTTATAAAGAGCAAAATCCTTGACAAAATTATTCTTCTTTGCATAACACAATGAGGAACCACAAATTGTTTCAATTATATTTCATTTAAAGCAATCATTTTTTAATAATTATTCTTTGTTTCTAAATCTCCACATACTACTGTGACTTATTTAATGAGAGAATGTTCTATCTAGGTTTTAACTTTTTAAACTATTTTATCCCTCTTTTAATTTTATTTAGGAAATGTGCAATGGTGTATTGGTCCCTGATAAATTTTGACAATATTCTACTACTGTGTGTAGGAGAAAACCTGCTCCATTGAGATCAGATAAAATAGATTTTTGCAAAAACAACAAAAAAGAACAAATAAAACCTTAATTTAACATTGTTCTCTGTACTCAGTGGAGTCATTATTAGAAAAATAGGTATCTTTAACTTCTGGGGTCTTAACGGCTTGAAGATAAACAAGTGGCTGTCCAGCTCAGAAGAAACAAAGCCCACATGGAAGAAGCACACAAGCCTTCGTGATCATGAGGAGTTGATGGGATCAGGTATCAGGAATCTAAGACCCAGAACAAAATCATATCCAAATGAGGAGGGGGACATGGAGTGGAGACCCAATGCCCATCTGTCGACAATTAGACAATTAGGATGGCTCATGAGCAGGCAGGACTCTAAGACTTCTTATGAAGGAGATTTACCTAATGCAGTGTGTCATTTGATCTCTTGATTGCGACTTCCAGGAACATTGATTGTGGATCCAAGCAAGATGAAATATTTGAAAGTCTCATTATTTTCTCCATTTAGCATATTGGCCCACTTGTGAGGATTTTGGTCATTTTTACATTGAATTGTAGTCCATACTGCAGTCCATACTTAAGGATGCAATCCTTGATTTCAGGAAAATGGGACAGCGTCACCACCTTCCATGGTTGAAGGCCCAAGGGAAACACTGACGGCTCAATTCAGGGAGCTAATGTTGCACTGGCTGCTCTGACTCCCACCTGAGATTAGGTGGACACTTGCCATCTACTTCCCTGGCAAAGTTGCTAAAACACAGCAGTCTGCAAAATATCAGTTCCTCCCTCTTCCCTTCTATCTGTGAGCAGCTTGGCTAATATATTGATGTCTCTTTGTATGCCCTCAGATAATTGTCAACTATTCCTTTGTGTAGAAACCTGTCACAAGAGGCAGGCTGGGTGAGAGGGAATGTATATTAAAATGCATCGAATAAAGAATGAAGCCCTGAGGAATCAACTGCTTCCTGAGTGCCTCACATTCCAACTTTTCTTTGTCTATGAGTTTTCAATCCTCAAACCTGTTCGATTTGTAAGATAAGAGCTGATCTTACATCTGCTCTTCCAGCAAGCAAGGTGTGTCATCTGCACATCACAGCTTGTTAAAAAGCCTTCCTCTGATCCTGATGCCATATTCTTCTTCATACAACGCAGCTTGTCTGATTTGTTCAGCCTATAGATTTAACAAGTATGGTGGAAGGAAACAAGCCTGAAGTACACCTTTACTGATTTTAAACCATGCAGGATTATCTTGTTCTGTTCGTTCATCTGCCTCTTGATTCATGTGTAAGTTCTGCATGTGCATAATCAAGTATTCTGAAATTTTCATTCTTCTCAAGACAAAACATAGTTTGCCACATCCACAAAGTCAAATGCCTAGGCATAATCAATAAAGCATAAGTAAGCATCTTTCTGGTCTTATCTGGTTTCAGCTAAGATGAATCTGACGGAATCAATGTCATCCCTTGTTCCATACCCTCTTCTGAATCTGGCGTGAATCTCTGACAGCTCCCCCTCAATGTACTGGTGCAATCATTGTCAATGATCTTCAGCAAAATTTTACTTGCTGTGATATCCATGATATTATTCTATGATTTGAGAATTTTGTTGGGTCATCTTTTTTTGCAATGAGTAAGAATGTGTATCTCTTCTAGTAAATTTGCCACATAACTGTCTTCCAAATTTCTTGACATCAATGAATGAATGTTTTCAGTGCATCATCAGATTAAAAACAATTCCGTGGATCTCCCATCACTTCCTGGAGCCTTGTTTTTGTCTAATGCTCTCAGTGCAGTTTGAACTTCTTCCTTCAGTACAATTGGTTCTGGCTCATATGCTGCCTACTGAAATGGTGGAATGTAGACTAGTTCTTTTCAGTAAAATTATTCTGTGTATTCTTTCCCTAGTGTTTGGATGTTTCCTGCATTAATCAATATGTTTCCCATGAAATCTTTCAACATCACAACTTGAGACTTGAAATTTTTCTTGAGTTCTTTCAAGAAATATGTATTTGTATACTTTATTATTTTACCAGCTATGTTTTAGGTCAACTTGATGGTATCTGTGTGGAAATAGAGGCAAAGTCCAACCTGTCAATGAACTCACAGCCTTGTGAAAACTTGGAGATGTGGCTTGTTAGAATGAAGAAACTGGGAACCTCTGCTGCGTTGACTTTCTGCTTACTTTGACTCTATGCCCCTAGAGGGGCATCCCTATGTAGGCCACCAGGTCCTTAAAGCTGTTGGCACCCGGACATGTTTACACCAACCTTAGACCCACACAGTCTACACCCATATGTCTGTGCTTTCCCTGATTCCTGCTTTACCTTTAACATCATTGGCCTGCAGCTTCATGAGTCTACAGAGAGGTCAAGCTAACATTGGACGTGTGCAATCAAGTAGGATTAGCATGGGATGCTTTCTTGATATAAAGGTGCTTCTTGATATGAAATTATTTCTTGTACATAGATGAATGTCACTAGTTTATTTCTCCAGACAACCTAGCCTAACACAACTATAACATTTTACTGTGTCTTATTAAGTTGTCCTGTGAAATTTTCTGTTCAGCTCTTTGGCTTCATCATTTCTTCCATTTGCTTTAGCTACTCTCTGATTGAGAACAAGTTTCAGAAAATCTTCTGACATTCACTTTTATCTATTTCCGGTCTCTTTAATGGCTTTTTGTTTACTTCATAAATGGTTTTCTTGATGTCCTTTCACAGCTCATCAGGCCATTTTAAATTAATGGTCAATGCATCAAACCTGTTCTTGAGATGTTCTCAAAGTTCACGTGTGGTAGACTCAAAATCATATCTTCGCTCTCCTGCGTTTGTTTTAATTTTCTTCTAATTCAACCTGATCTTACACGTGAGCAATTGATAGTCTGTTTCATAGCCAGCCCCTCGCTATGTTTAAGGTGCTGATATTGAGCATCTCCAATTGCCTCCTCCCACAGATACAGTCAGATTGATTTCTTGGTATTACATCTGGAAAAATTCATGGGTAGAATTACCTTTAGTGTTGTTGAAAATTACTTTTGCAAAATTCTATCATGCGATTTCTAGCTGCATTTCTTTCACCAAAGTCATATTTCCAATGAGTGTTCCTTTTCTTTGTTACCAACTGTTGCATTTTAATCCCCAACAATTATCAATGCATATTGACTGCATATTTGATAATTTTAGAATGTTGATATTGGTAGAATTATTCAATTTCTTCATAGTGGATGCTGCATACATTTGAATAATAGTTGTATTGATTAGATTTCCTTGTAGGCAGATAGATATAATCTTATCATGGACAGCATTATATAACAAGATAGATCTTGAAACATCTATTTTCTTTATGAACTCAATGTCATTCCTCTAGATTGTTTCATTCCAACTATAGTAAACCATATGATTTTTCTCACTCAAAATGGCCACATCTGCTCACTAATACCTAGGACATTGAGGTAGTTAGTTTGTTGCGCTAACCTGGCCAATAAACACATGTGGGGTTAATTGAAGGGCGGAAGGATAAATGGCTCAGTGAGCCTTGCCTTTCTAGTTCTCGGGTCTATTGGTTTGTGATGTGCAACTGCCTTAGCTAGTTCCTTGCTTCAGCTGGTAAGGCTAACTTACTGCAAGACATGCCCAAGGAGAAGCCACATGGACCTACCCCGATGCAGCCCTGGGTGCTGGAGCAGCGATGTGGAGACCCCTGCCAGCGTTGAGATGGTTACACATCCACTGACTCAGCTTTCTTCCTGCATCAGTATTATTGTGTCTGTTTTGTGAGATGGAGGAGGACATTGTGGATTGGTGTTGGACATATGGATTAATATTGGATTTATAGCCTTAGGCAGCATTGGTTGGGATGTTTTCTTGATGTGCACTTGCCCGTTATATAAAACTTTCTTATACATGAGTTTCTGTGGCTTTGTTTCTCCAAAGTACCCAGACTAACACAGTTATCCATATTTATGCATTCCATTTCATTCTGATGACTTCCTATTTTCCTAGAGTAATACTATGTAGATTCAAGGTTCAATTATTAGACTTTTTAAGCTCTTTATTTTCTGTTGAGCCCCATCAGCAAAAAGAAAAAAAGAAAAGGACATGAAGGCTTTACTCCCACAGTCTTTATTCCATTCACGTCATTTCAGTTGATTTTACTTTGAGATGGCTACTCTTCCTCAGGGACATTTTGAGTGACTTCTGACATGGGGAGCTCATATTTGGCCCTAACTCTGGCAGTGTTCTGCTTTTAGATGCAGTGCACAAATTGTCTAAAGACTAAGTTCTCCACAGTGGACAGTGCAATACTTCCTCATATTCCGTGCTTGGTGTGGAAGCTCTGCTGTCCCCTGTTCACTTCCGATGACCCTCTTGACCTTGAAATACAAGGAACATGACTTTCAGCATAATGGCAAAACACAAACCACCAGAGTATGACAACCTGACAGATATTGCATTCGAAAATCATTGTAAGAAAATCATTCGAAAATCATTGGCAGATATTTCATTCGAAAATCATTGTAAGATTGTATCCACAATATAACCTGTACATGAATGTTTACAGCACTTTCCCTATTTCCCAATTTAGTTGCGCTCAAATTGATCCCCATTCATGATGAATCTACTTACAATAGAGTGAGATACTGCTTGGTTCAACTCCATGCTCACAAGTTTGTTGAAGCCCATCGTTTCCTTCCCTGCTTCACTCCATCTCATTAAGGAGCTTCTTTCTCTTTCTCCCTCCCTCTGACTGTCTGTCTTTTTGCTGACCCCTCATTTTACCAGAGGAGCCCTCATGGTGTAGGTGTTAGCTATGTGTTGGACTGTAATCCATAATGTAAGCAGATTGAGACCATCGGTCACTTCTCTGAAGACAGGTAGAAGTTTCTACACGTGTAAACAGTCAGTCTCTGAAACTCAAAGAGGGCAATCCGACCGTGTCCTGTCAGGCTGCTAGGAGAGGCAGCAGCTTGATTGCAGTAAGTTGGGTTTTGAGGTTTTGTATTTTCACCTTACCAAGGGTGATGTCCTTTTTCCAGTAACTGGTGTCTTCTAATCACATGCTCAAATTAAGTGAGATGATGTCTGACCAACCTCATTTCTAAAAAGTAACCCAACTGTACTTTTTCCTAGACAAGTTTGTCATTCTAATGTCAATCCATGTACATCCAATATTCTTTGCCAACAATGTAATTCAAAGGCATCAATTCCTCTTCAGTATTTTCACTCATTGGTCAGTTTTTACATGCTTGTGAATTGGTTGGAAATTGCATGGTTTTAGTCAGGTGAATCCTAGCCCTCAAGGTGACTTTTTTCCCTGCCTTCATCACTTTAGAGAAGTCTTTTCATCAGATTTCCCAATGAAACACGCTGTTTATTTTGATGATGGTCACATCTATGGACATTGTGGGTGTGTCCAAGTGAACTGAAATCTGCCACAACTTCAAACTTTTCTCCCTTTACCAAGATGCCGCTTATAGGTCCGGCTCTGAGTAGCTTCTGTTTCCTTTAAATCAAAGTACAACACCTAGTCCTTGCAAAAAATCAGAAGCAATCAAAATTACTCACCAAATGAGTTAAAAACAAACTATGGTAAATTCGTATCATGAATACTTACTTCATTCTAAAAATAGCTGATCTGGCGCGCCGTGAAGGAAAATGAAACTTATATTATTATGTGACAGAAATCTCTCTGGAAAAAACAATACACGATATAATTCCAAATAATTAAATTTTCTGTAAATAGAAACCCATAGAAACAGCTAAGAGGTCATTTAAGCAGGAAATTTAGGGGGATTATACAGATGAAGAAGTGAAGCATAGGTGATTTTAAGGACAGTGAACCTGTTCTATATGACACTATTTATTTATTTTTTTTTGTTTTTTACCTTTTTTTCCTTTTTATGACACTATTTTAATGGGAATATAACTGATCAAATTATATGGTTGAGGAACTTGACTTCTAACCTAAAGACTAGTGATTCAAATGCACTGACAACTCCACAGGAGAAATCTATGGCATGCTACTTCTACAGAGATGGCCACCCATGGAAGCCCAGCACAGGGCGCCCTACTCTATGGGGCTAATGGAGTCACAATTGCCAGCAGTAAGCATGGGTTTTATCTATTATAACTGTGGACAAATTATAGTGTATACTTTTCAAATTTCATAGAACTGTACATTATAAAAAAGGAAGTACAGTATAAACTATAGACTGGTTAACAATAAGATCCAAATATTGACTCAGTTGTCATAAATGTACCACACAGATTCAAGGTATTAGGAATAGGAGAAACTGTTCCAGGTGGAGATAAAGGTTTACTATGGGAACTCTTTAAAAGTGCTCTAAAGATAGTCTGTTTTTATAGTTATAAACAGATAGAAGACAGTAGTGGAAAGAGATTAGATCTTTCAGAGTCAGTTGAAGTGGAATGACCACCATGTGCTGCCTCTTTGTTTCCACAAGAAGTGGACGCATTCCACACACAACATAACAACTTGAATATTGCTTTTGTGGCCAGGACATGCATCTGGGGCACTTGTCCAGTGTAATAGGACACAAAACCTGAAGACACCATCATTTGACTGCTCATGCCTCACACTCACTATGTATCTAGGAGCAGTGAAGTCATCTCTTGGTCTGCTTCACCAAGATCATCAACAGCAAAGACAATGGTCCTGGTAAATTCTGTGATAATTTGACAAGATGTGTCAAAAGCACATTTTGCTGAAATGGAAATACTAATAAAACTGGGGACTCAGAATGAGTCCATTATCCTCCTCAGTAGTTTTCAGAAAAGTTGCCTCTCATGAGCCGACATTCCCTGGTGGACTTAGGCTATTTTTATAATCTGGGTTTGAACAGCATGTCTAGGACTACCTGCCAAGGAGGAGCAGGCTCGTTGTTCAAGGGGCTTGCTCATCACATGATGTAATGGCACATCTGTTTGGATCATCTTCACTGACATAGCAGATGCTGTTACACACTAAATATTTGGAGAAACAACAACAAAAATAAGAAAGCTACTCTTAAAGCAATTCCTCAAAAACACAGATTCACAGGCTGCTGCCAAAGACTCACAGAGAGCTGTCTACACATCCCAAATACAACTGGCCAACACTGATGTATCACAGAACTCTTTGGCAAGGAGACACGATTAGTTGAAATAAGCCCCTGCCTTCCCAATATTTTAATCATGTAAATTCCTCAGAACATTAGAACATTAATATACTCGGGTGGTTTAATCTCTGATAATTGACAAACCACACATTGTCACTGTTGAACATAAACATTCTATTCAATTCTTGATCCTTTAAAAAAAATTGCTAGAAATAATTTTACTTCTAGTCTTAACAAAGCTCATTTTGCTTAATTATTTGTGTTCTTTATTTGGGTTAATTTTAAACTGAACAAGAAACCACACATGATTAGTTTTCAATCTACCTCTCAGAGCATCTATCAGCTGATCCACACAACCCTCCATTCACTGATTCATTTATTTATTACAATAAACAGATATTAAACTAGATATCTAGGCCTGTTTTCACTCAGCTACATCAACTCAGCATTTAAATTTTAAAGAAATTGGTATAATATATTTGTGTATTCTCAAATGAGAGATTAAGAAAGATGGTTAAGATAATGAAGCTTATTCTATTAAACTATAGAAAATAGAATGAGTGTCATAGCTCACTGTCTATAAAATATTATTTTATATATAAGGCAACCTTGTATATGGCAACACCATATCCCTAGTAATACATATTTATGCCTATTATTTTAATTCATCATCCAATCTGTAATTTTTCCTCTATTTGTCATTTTTAATAATGCAAGAATACATATTAAAATAAGCTGATATCTATTTGGTAACTCCCGAGTTTTACCGTGAGCTTTTGTTGTAATTCTAAATGGCTGATGTAAAATGAGTAGCCACAGAATATTAATTTTAACATGTAAGTAAATGTGTAAATTTACTAGCCACATGAAAATAAACTACTTTCTATTGACCCCATTCTTTACTGATGAAAGGTTGGAAATACTTTAAAAGGAAATTAAGAACGCTTGCTGATAGTATCTGATCATCTCGGCTATACATGTCAAGGAGAGCCAATTCTTTTAAGACCAAAGGTGGTGGGAAAGAGTATTTTATGTTACAAGATGTGGCACTGTTTTAAAGTTCTTGAAGACACCAACATAAGTCTAGGTGAAATTATAGATTACATAATATAGACTCTTATTCTATATTACAATATAGATTATATATGAAATACATGCTATAAAAGAGTATGAGAAATTTGGTTGTTGAGTTTAGAGAGACTACTCTGAGCACTCGTACTAGAGCTATTTATTTTATTATTCTAAATGTAGATATAAAGTTAGTTACGCACCTTAATAGTCTATTATGCCTTTTATGTTGCAGTGTAGTCTAATTATATGTTCCAAATTAAGAAGTATATGTTTACCGAAGAAAACACTAGAGTTCCATTTCTATGTTTTTCAAGGAAGCTAATAACAATTTGTGTATTTACACACAATATAGGTTAACTTTTATAAAATAATAATTTAAAATTGAGCATATGTTCACAGCCAATCACTGGATTGTTTCCACCAAAATATCTCTAGATTGGTTCAAGCCTTTTATAGCCAGGGTTTAGTTAGTCACACTACCCAGGAATTCCTGATCAAACAGGTAAGAAGTTGAGACAATAGGACTAACAATATCATTATCAGCATGCTACCTAGGAAGCATTAACATCTGTTTTAAAATTTTGTAGCTATTTAAAAATATATATATCCAGAATTCATTCATAAGGGTTTCGTGGTCTAGTTACACAGAATTGAGTAGCATGTTTCCTCTGTGCAGCCCCTTCTTAATTTGGATCTCCACTAAAACTTGTTCACCCGGGTGACGCTGCTGGCAGTTGAAATAAGTCCTTGATATAGCTGCCAGCATCGCAGGAACACAAAAGCCACCACAGTACAATAAATTGAGCGACAGGTAATTAATAGTCAGAAAGTGGAGTACACAAAGTATGGATCTAGGAAAAGTGAACATTTTGAAAGGGTATATGGATCCTGTGAAGACCAATATCTGAGATACTAGTGAGCTGTTATAGACTGGTGACCCTCGAGGTGCAGTGGTCATCCGCTGAGCTGTGTTCCACAAGGTTGGTAGTTTAAAGTCACCAGCCAGCTCCCGGGGAAAAGACCGGGTTTTCTACTCGGCAAACAGTTACAGTCTCAGAACTGCCCAGGGGACATTCTACTCTGTCCTGTAAGGCTACTATGTGCTGTCATTAACTTGATGGCAACGGGAAATATATGGTTAAGGAGCCCTCACGTTGCAATTTTGAAAGATTCTGTGGACAAACTTAGTGAATATGAAGGGTAAATTTAAAAAGACATCAGACAAGATAAGGCATGCAAGGGCTCACCCACATAGTCATGACTTCAGAAGCCAGGTCTGAGCAGAGAGAGACTGCTTAATGCATTCTCACAAGCTTATATGATCTCAGGCATGAAGGCCACAGAAAGCACACACATAATAGGAGAAGTTATAAAAGCGGCACATACATAACAGGAGGGGGATGGCTCAGGTATACTCGGCACAATAGGAAAGGGTTGTACTAGAGCAGTGGTTCTCAACCTGTAGGTCGCGACCCCTTTGGGGGTTGAACGACCCTTTCATAGGGGTTGCCTAAGACCATCGGAAATAAGTGTTCAGGAACTGAGACACCGCTCCTCTATCCATCTTCATGTGGGTCTGCCCACATGCACATATGCCCACATACGAATGTCCAGTGTGAAGACTGTTAACCATGCTACACCTTGCTTCAAGACAAAATTTCTTTTATTTGTACTTAGAAATAAATATTTCACAATATAAAATTACATACTGTTTTTGTGATTAATTAACTATGATTTAATGATGTTTAATTTGTAATGATGAAAATACATCCTGCATATCAGATATTGACATTATGATTCAAAACAGTAGTAAAATTACAGTTATGAAGTATCAATGAAAATTTTATGGTTGGAGGTCACAATAACATGAGGAACTGTATTAAAGGGTTGAGGCATTAGGAAGATTGAAAAACACTGGACTAACGGCATATGTGTGACAGGAAGGTACATACATAACAAGATGGGCAGACTCTAGTGTCAAGATCACAGCCTAATCTTGGTTGTCTCTGAGCTGCTTTGACCTTAGGTGTCTTTGAACTATTCAAAGAGGAACAATCTATGATCCTTATCAGAAGGGAATGGGCCATATTTAGGGTGGGATAAGCAATAGGATATGATTGCTTTTGATGTCAGTCAACCTTCAGGCAGATAGTCTTCAAGCACTTGACCTTTAAGAGTATGTTAAGTGACCATGTATTTGCAAACAGCACCTTAAATTTGGCATTATCATGTAGAACATTGAAGGGAATTACTTAGGAGATTGTGAGTGGAACCTATCTCCAACTCCACAATGTGAAGAACCCTGAACTCCAGTGTATGAATGTTGAGAGTTAGTCCACATAGGCTCTATCCCTGATGCTGTTTCCACACCACTGCGTGGATCGTAGCAAACTATGGAGAACCTTGAGAAGAACAGAAACTCCAGAGCACTTCATTGTGCTAATGGGGAATTTCTACATGTATTAAGAATCAGTTGTCCAAACAGAACAAGGAAATACCATAGAGTTTAAACTCAGGAATGCTGTGTTTCAGGTTTGTATCATCTCACCATACTCATTTAATCTATAGGCTGAGCAAATAATCCAAGAATCTGGTTTATATGAAGAAGACTTTAGCATCAGGCTTGGAGAAAGGCTTGTTAACCAATCTTGCTGGCTAAAAGTAAGGATGACTTGAAGCATTTAGAAATTGAGATCAAGGATTGCAGTGTCCAGTATGGACTAGAACTTAATGTAAAATCCCTATAACTGGACCAAGACGTAACATCATGATCAATGGAGAAATGGTGGTGGTCATCAAGGATTTTTGTCTTACGCGGATCTATATTCAATGTTCATGTAAGCAAGAGTTAAGATATCAAAAGATGTATTACATTAGGTAAATCTGCTTCCCAAACCTCTTTAGATTATTGAAGAGCAAGGGTGTTTCTTTGAAGACTAAAGTGCACCTGACCCAAGACATGGTATTTTCCATTGTATCACATGCATGTAAAAGTTGGGCATTGACTAGAGAAGACAGTAGAAGAATAGATGCATTTAAATTGCGATGCTGGAGAAGAATATTGAAAGTACCAAGGACTGCTAAAAAGACAAATACACTTTATGGTGAGTGTTCTCCTTAGAGGCAAGGATGGCAAGATGACTTTTCACATACTTTGGACGTATTGTCAGGAAAGACCAGTCCCTGACAAAGGACATCATGTTTGGTAAAGTGGAGGGATGACAAAAAAGAGGAAAGTCATTTCATTGACCATCCGAATGTGAAAGTTATTGACAATGAGCGAAGACCATTAATTGTAACATGACATTGGTGATAGAAACAAAGCTGGAGATCACAGTAGAATTTTGCAAAACCAACAACTTCTTCCTTGCAAATATATTTTTCAACAACAGAAAATCTGCAAGTATTTGCCAATAGAGCACAAAAGAATTAAATAGACTAGAGCTGTAGTAAAAGACCTTGGAGAAGCACAATATCAGCAGTCAAAACCAGGCCAGTGATGATGGTAGAGTGGAGCATCAATTGCTTACAGGTAAGTTCCTACACATACTTTAGACATTTGTCTGGAGAGACCAGTCCTTGGAGAAGGACATGATGCTTGGGAAAGTGGAGCAGTAACAAAAGAGAGAAAGGTCCTCAACAAAATGGACTGACACAATAGCTGCACAATGGCCTTAGTCATAGGAATAATAGTGAGCCTGACTCAGGACTGGCCAGTGTTTCCTTCTGGTGTTCGTAGGGTGGCTATGGGTCTGCATTGAATCAATGGTACCTGACAAAAAACAACAGCATATTTCGGTTGAAGTTGAAGAAAATTAAAACAAGCCCATAAGAACCAAAATGTAAGCTTGAGTATATCCTACCTGAGAACACCTCAAGAATAGATTCGAATCCTTGAAAACTAAAGAGAGAAGACCCACAGGCACCAGAAATTCATGGAATACTTATTGAAATCAACAAGCTGATGAAGCGCTAGACAGTTGCCTGCACAACTGATTGGAAAGGATCCGTATTTGTACCCATTGCAAAAAAAGGCGATTCAATTATCAAATAATATTATTAATATCATATGTAAGTAAAGTTTTGCTGCTGATGATCAATACATTGCAGCAGTACAATGACAAGCAGCTGCCTAAAATTCAAGTCAAAATCAGAAGACTTGGAAAGAAGGATATAATTTGCTAATTCCACATGGCCCTTGGCTCAAGTCAGATAATATGAGAAAGATTTTATTTCTACCATATTAACAAGAAGAGTCGTTCAGCTGTGTGTTTAATAATAAAATATGGACCACCCTGAAAGAATGAGAATACTGAACACTTCATTGTTCTCATGAGGAATCTATACATGGATCAATAGACAATTATTTGAACAGAACAAAGGGTATACTGAGTGCTGTAAATCAGTGCATCTGGCCCTTTCACCATCCTTATTCAATCTGTATGCTAAGCAGAGAATAGGAGAAGCTGGAGTATGTGAAGAACATCGGGGTTGGAGGAAGGCTTATTAGCTACTGGAGATATGCCAGGAAGACTTGGAGCTCTTCCTGAGGAAGATCAAGGACTGAAAACTAAAATATGGGTTGGAATGCAACGGGAAAAACTAAAATCTTCACAGATGACCAATAGGTAACATCATGGTGAATGGAAAAAAGACTGAAATTTTCAAGGATTTCATCTTGCTTGGATCCATAACCATTGTTCTTGGAAGTAGCACACAGGAAATTCCTTTTGACCTATTCCAAATGTGTTCTAGTGTTGATATTATCTTCTTTATTCACACATGAAGATTTCCTTTGTTATTTTTGTTAGTTATTGCTTCCTAAAAATGTTTTTCTGTATATAAAATCAGCTAGGAAAATTTATAGAGACAATAACTGGATTAATGGTTGATATATCAATCAATGGCTTAATTACTTACTTAATAGTTTAATGGCTTAGTGGTTCCTTGAGAGCATGGCAGGAGAGCTTTGGAGATGGAGGGATGGACAGCTACTAATGAGCACAAGAAGGAAGAAAACGTCCTAAAATTGCTTGTTGTGATAATTCTACAATTCTTCTGATGATTGAACTATTGAATTGTATGATTTGTGATTATATTCCAATAAAACTATTATTATTTTTAACTGAAAAAAAATCCAAAGAACCATTTCATAGGGAAATTTTGCTGCAGTAGACATCTTTAAAATGTTGAAAATCAAGTATAGCATTTTGAGGATTAAGCCTGACCCAGGTCATGGTTTTTCAATCTTTTCATATGTATGTGGAATTTGGACATTGAATATGTAAAACTGAAGAATAATCATTACACATGAATTATGGTGCTGGCGAAGAGTATGGAATGAATCATGTACTGCCAGAATAACAAGCAAATATGTATTCAGAAATATACATACAAGTAGAATGTTCCTCAGAATTGAAGATGGGGACGATTTGTCTCATATTCTTTGGACATGTTGTCATGGAAGAGGGCATCGTGTTTGGGAAAGTGGGAGAAAATGAAACTCCAGGAGATGGAGTGACGCAGAGCCTGCAACAATGTGCTTAAACATAGCAATTGTGAGGATGGCCAAGGACCAGGCAGTGTTTAGTTCTATGTATATAAGTTCACTATGAATCAAAACCAACCAACAACTCCTAATATTTGACTTGTTTTAAAAAATTTAAAAGATTAATATTTGAAAATAATAGTGGATTATCATAAACTTAATCAGCTCTTGACTCCAATTTCAGCTGCTGTTCCAGATGTGGCTTCATTGCTTGATATAACGTATACTTCTTTTTTCTACCATAACAAACCATATGTGAAGATACCCCCCAAACTGGATTTTTCCCCCAAAGCTATATATTTGATTTTTTTAAACAAAACCACCTTATCACCTTTAAAGTACTCTCCATTACACTTAATACATTTGTCAAATCTGCAATTCCGTTCTTGGAAATATTTTCAAACTCCTCTGTTTGGATGGTTGACAGCAAGCACCTGGCTGATGTTTTACTTCATCTCTTCTGTGTCTTCAAATTGCTGTCCTTCCATGTTCCTCTTCATCTATGGAAACAAAGAGCAGTCACACAGAGTGAAGCCAGGTTAGTAAGGTGCGTGAACAAGTTTTTGCCAAAACCTGGCCCACTGGGATGTCTCTGTGAGCAGGTGCACTGCCGTGGCGGCTAAGCCAGTCCCCTGTTTGTCACAAATCAACCCTTTTTAGTAACACACTGTTATGCAATCTTTTCAGATCCTCTAAATAGAAAGCTTGATTAACACTCTGACCTGGTGGAACAAACTCCAAATGAACTCTGAGTCGACATTTTTGTCCATTTGGGAATTTGACAGTTGTCCAGAAGGAGGTTTGCCATTAATTGGCATTTCATCTTTCTTGAAATGAAAAAACCACTCATTTACTTGAGTTTTTCCCATAGCTTTTTCCTTGTAAGTTGTGCTCAAGATCACAACAGTTCTGTGGCCTTTTTTACTTAAACAGAAAACAATATTTCACAGTCACTTGCTATTCTCTTTAACTGGCCATCACACACACACATACAAAGGTTCAAGAGAAACTGCTCCTATAAAAAATTCACTGTGACCCGAGAAAACCTTCGCAGGTGATGCCACTGGGTGCACTAACTCAAAGCAAGTTGCTCAATGTTGGCCTACCATGGAGAATAACCTCCATCCAGCAGAACATTTTCCTTTTTGGGGAGGATAACCCCTCAGATTCCAACTTTCAGGCATTTTAGGAACAGGGGATATTTCTACAGGATTTTTACATTTAATAAATTATTTTAATTGGGGGTTGTTATAGTTGTTATAAGAATCCATAAATCAATTGTAGAAAACATATTTGTACATATGTTGCCATCATTATTTTCAAAGCATGTTCTTTCTGCTTCAGCCCTTGGTATCGGTTTCTCTTTTTTCCCTTCCTCCCCCATCCTCTTACCCTCATGGCCCCCTGATAAATTATAATTTATTGTTATTGAGGACATTGCTAGTCCAAGTAACTAGAGAAACAAATTCATAGACACTCATATGTGTGTAGGAAAGAGTTTTATATAAAGCCCAGTCCAGATCAAGTCCCTAAGTTCTATATTAGCTCATATGTCTGATACCAGTCTATAAATTCCTCTTTAGATTCATGCAACACATGCAATGATGCCGAATGCAGGAAAATCACAGGCCAGTGGGTAGAAAGTCTAATGGCAGTGGAAGCATCACAGGCTTGTAAGGGGATCTCCACGTGGCTCTTCCAGCTCCAGGGCTCTACCTTAATCAGAATAACTCCATGTGTCTTGTCATCAGGAAGGTGAAGCAGAGAATGTGAGTCTGGCCTCCAGTGAGCTAATTATCTCCTTAGCGCCTCCAAATGAGGTCATCAAGCTGCAAAATGATTGACGGGAGGAACTCCACCCCTTTCATTCTTAATAGTTTCAAGTGACAGCTGATTATGTAATTACCACAGTAATCTTATAGGACAGGGTAGAACTCTTCCAATGGGTTTCAGAAACTGACTCTAGAAGGAAGTTGAAACCTCACTTTTTTCCCGGGAGCAGCTGGTGCTTTTGAACTACTGACCTGGCAGTTAGCAACCAAACTTTTAACCCACTATGTCACCAGGGCTCTTTCTTTTCCTTTAGCGGCATACTTTTATTTCCCATACTCTCTAAGTTTGTCACTGCGTGGTGGTTTGAGTGTTACTGTGAGAGTTAAAGCTAGGCCACCAATATTTTAAATAACAGTAAGTCACGCAGAGTGAACAGGTTTTGGCAGCTAGGCAAATAAGTAAGTGGTCTACTTCTAAGGGATTAACCACAGAAAATCTTATGAATAACAAAGGATTATTATCCTTTATAATTCAGGAAGGTTAGCCTCTCAGGTTGAATGACAAAATATAACTAGGGAAGAGCTATTTTGTGACAGTAACACAGATCTAGTGACATATATGGAAAGCTTTCAAATCTTTTATTTGCTCATAGGACACAATTCAAAATGAGAAGATACCACATTAATTATTCATCAAACAATAAATGCACAAATTATGAATCTAGGGAAATTGGAAGCCATTAAAGTTAAACATACAAAAATTGATGTACTAGGCATTCTTGAGCCAAAATTCACTGAACTAGCCATTTAAAACCATACACTTATATGTTTTATGGTGTGAAGAATTACACATTCAAGGGGAATAGCCTCACATCTATTCATGCATTCATTATCAAAAAAACCCTTTTAAAACCTATCTTGAAGTACAATGGTGTCTATGATATACTAATTTTTCTATGCCTACAAGGATGGATAACTTATTATCCTCATAGTCTATGGTAATTCCTATATTGTTCTGCAACACCATACTTCAAATGCATCATTCTTCACTATTGGAGACTAGATTTAGCATAATCCAACAACAGCATAAGAACACTGCTGTTGAGTTATTTTCAATATATCTTAGCTAACAGACAATATCCTGTTTTATAGGGCAGCTCTGTTCCATAGAGTGTCAAATGCTGTAATTCTTTACAGATCCAGACCGCCACGTAGTGTGGCTTGTGAGTTTGAAATTCTGATCTTTTGGCTTTGGTTAGCAGCTGGACAACTTAACCACCGTGCCACTAGCATATAGCTGGCATATTCTCAGATGCTCAATCTGCTAGTTAGGGATTTAGAGTCTATACATGTTTAAATCCTGGGAACTTTTTCATGTGTGCTGTTTCTCAGGTTTGATTATTGTGCTTTAGAACATAGAACTCATTGATTCAGTGTTTGGGTTTTACTATCTAGCCATTACAATACTAACAAGAAAAAAAGTCCATTTTAACTTAAAAGGTTAACTTAATTTTGCTTACCATTTCATAAATAATCAAAACTCAGAAAAATAAAACATAAATAAAAATAAAACATGTTACAGCCATTGAATCAATTCCAACGCATAGAGCCTCGATATTGCAGGGCAGAGCCATCCCTGTGGTTTTCTAAGGCTGTAGCTCTTTAGCGGAGTAGAAATCATCACCTTTCTTTCTTTCTAAATAAATTAAAGGGAATAAAAAGCAAAGCTATAATTCAAATGACATAAATAAGCAATGTAAGCATTAATAAAATAACTTCAGGGATTAAAAAATGATTGTTTTTTGTTTGGGGGAGTAGGAGTGGTGGGAAAACCTCAACAACCATGATATAGCTATATCTGCGAATACTTTGATGCAGGGTGGGAAAAGCAATCGGGGGAGAAAGTCCAAATGTCCAAATTTGGAAATAAGTGCAGATGAAAAGTTATGGGAAACTAGAAAATTGTAGTAATTTCAGAAGAGCAGTTTATGCATTTTCATAATTTGAATTTTATATACGTTTTTTTCTTTGCTGAGAACAGCAAGAATCAGTCCATGTATCACAGCACTCTCAGCTTCCTTGGCTATAAGCGTCCCCACTGTACAAAGGCACCATTCTTCAAAAACTTTAAGCTATTGGCCTATTTTTAAGGCAGTAAGAAGCAAAGAGAGAAGATTGCTCTAGAATTCAGTATCCAGAGTCCAAATGTTGCTAATAAGCTATATATATTTTTTGTCTTCTTTTACCCCCACCAGGTGCTGGAGTCTGCTGGTCAGGGAGGGGGGCAGTCCTAAGCTATATTTTAACAACTGAAATTTTTCCCTAATATTGATTCAAATGGTTAGACAGCTACAATAAAAAATGGGCTTGCTGAATTAATGTTTTTTTTAATGGGGGGTGCTTTGTGAATTAAAGACAAATTTCAGGGACAAATCAGTAGAAGACATAGAACTGAGCACCTTCTCATAGCACATACAAATGTTAAAAAAACAAAACAGTCTAAGATCTATTAATGCTTATCATTGTCAAGGTCATTCACAGAAGTAAGGCAACTTGAACTAGGGAAGACAAAATTAGGACAAAGTCAAATGTATTAATGCATTATAATTATGACCAAATGAACATTCCTCGTGTCACATGTCACAAAGGAGGATCCATTCATGTCACTATGATCAACTACTTGGAGACAGCAGTTTCTTTTTAGTCATATTTTGAGTGGCTTCTGTCCCATGGGGCCCTTCCCCCAGTATAATCTCTAACAATATCTGCTTCCATTCATAAGGCCTTCCATATCTGACAATGTTTCTAAATTGTGCAGAATGTGTCAAGTGGGCAGCTGATTCCTTCTTCACAGCCTGTTCTTAGCCTGGTAGCTCCCCTGAAACCTGTCCACTTTGGGTGGCCCTGCTGACATTGGAAATACCAGTGACCTTGTTCCCTGCATCACAGCCACACACAAGCCACTCGAGTCTGATGAACTGACATAATGAAAAAGAAAAGAAAGAAAAGATTCCAGTAGCTGTCAGAGGAAACCTGAAATTCGCACTCACTCAATCAGAATAGGTAAGACAAATGGAAGAAATGAGGTCAAAGAACTGAACAGAAAATTGCAAAGGGTGGCTTCAGAAAGCAAAATAAAGCGGTATAATGAAATGTGCACAGCCCCAGAGTTAGCGAATCAAAGAACACAATCAGTGCATCACCAATCGAAAGAAAGCGAGAAAAAAATTCAAGAATCAAGTTTCAATATTAAATATTCTAAGGATATAATTTTATGGAACATGATTCAAAACAGATTAGGTACATTGACAGGGACTGCCAGAAGTTCAGACAAGATTCAGGTAGAATATCTTGAAGATTGTATTTTGTCTCCTGTGAACTTGTTTTAATTTTCTTCAACTTTCATCTTGACTTGCATATGGGTAATTGGTGGTCAGGTCCACAGTCAGCTCTGGCCTGGTTTTAGCTGCTGATTTGAGGTTCTCTATGTTCTCATCTCACCGAGACAGTCAATTTGATGATTGTGGATTCCCTCAGGAAAAGTCACCGTGTATGCCTGCCTTTTGGGTTGTTGAAAAAAGGTAGCTGTTATAAATAAAACATTCGTATTTCAAAATTCCATCATATGATCTCCAGCTTCATTTCTGTTACCAAGACCATAATTTCCAAATTCCGTTCTTTGCTCCTTGTTTCCAAACTTTTGTATTCCAATTGACAATAATTATGAATGCATCTTGATTGCATATTTGAGCAATTTCTGACACAAGAGATAGGGAGAATTCTTCAACTTCTTCATTAGCTTTAATAATTGATGCATAAATTTGAAAAGTGGTATTGATTGGATTTACTTGAAGGTGGATAGACATGATCCTATCACAGAAAATACTGTACTTCATGATAGATTCTGAAATGTCCTTTCTGTCCGTGAATCCAACCCACTGCTATTGATTGCTATTCCTGGCATCAGAAACCACATGTTCTTCTGATTAGAAAGGGCAGATACCAGCCCTTTTGAGCTGTTACCTACAATCTTTATGTATTATATTTATTTTTAATAAGAGCCAGTTTTTCTACATTCTTTTTTATATTCCCAGTTTCAATTATTAATGAATAATTACAGCTGTTCCTTTCTATTTTGAGTTATACCCCATCATCAAACGAAGGTCCTGAAGGCTTAGTCCCACAGCTTCCACTCCATCTGCTTTATGTGGTTTAGTCTACTTTGAAAGGCAGCTCTTCGTCCATTGTATTTTGAGTGCCCTTTTACTAGAGGGGCTCATCTTCTGCCACTCTCTCTGATAATGTTCTGCTCCTGTTCACTAGCTTTCCCCTAACGGGCAAGGTTTGGGTGTTGTCCATAGTTTTATACACGGCGAACTCCTCTGAAGTGAACAGCATATTCCTATTCTTGTCATAGGTGCAAGCTCATTCACTTGCTGCTCTGAATTTTAATTTTATGAACTGAGTTGAAACTTCAAACTTTCTCACTCATCTTTATTATTCCATATACTACTCATCATTCTATATTTGGATGTAGGTGGTACTGAATCACATAAAAGACATAAAAATACATGGCCTTTTTATGGGGAGAATGTGATTAATTTGATATACTGCTGTCCTCAAGTTCAAGTCCAACTCTTCCCTCTGTGTTCCTGACTTGATTCCCTCCCCCCGTTTTTTACGTCTTCTACCTTGTCAGTGAAGTTTTTATTTCTAAATGCAGATTTGAAGATGCCATCATCTTGCTTATCCTCTTTCAATACTTGTACACATTTTGTGAAAGAGCATCTCCTGAGTGTTAAACCTACAAAATGTCTTACAGCTTGGTGTTTAACCTCCTCTTCATGTACTTTCACCAAAGAGTTAATAATTTGGCTGCAAACTAGGAAAAAGCATTTTCCTTAAAATGTCATAAAATTTCTACACACTATTTGCATTAAAAATCACTTGGGGAATTCTAAGATAGCCCCTCTAATCTAGTGAGAGTCTGCTTGTACTTGATTGAGCACACGGATTGTGGAGTCAGGCTCCCTGGTTCAGATGCCCCCTCACCTAAATATAAGACAGGGAAACTGTACAATATAAGATTGAAATAATTAAAAGTAATTAAAAGAATTATTGAGTAGCAAAAGCTAAGTTTAAGCAATAAAACAGTTCCAAAGAATGTTTCTAGAATTATTTTAATAATTTAAATATGCATGTATACATATATATGTGTATATATATATATATAAATATATGTCAGCCAAAATATCATCTCCATGAAAATAGAACTAACTTTATGCTAGTTGCAGTTATATTTTTAAATAAAAGTAATTCATTTATTTCCTAAGGAGTGAATTGTAGTATTAGAAATATTGGCCATTTGAGAAATCTAAAGGTTATGCTAGTAAAATATGCACATTCTTCAATTAACTTTGACATTGCACAAGACATGCATTATTGATGTTCACACAGATTAAAATAAAATGTAAATATCAAAGCAGAGTACACCAGGTGTTCAGTGTCAGTGGGCATTAAATTCAAGCAAAACCCATTTCTTTACAATATCCTGTCACAAAGGATTGCAAAATGCAATGCTGTTAGATTCTAGTCTTGGATTTGCAAAAGCCTATCCTCCGTGTAGCTACTACACAAGGTACTACACGTGTAAGTACCTAGAATTATGCTCCTATTAGCAGTAGACTAAGGGAATGATATTCTTTGTTTTACTCAAATAGTAAATCATTAATATTGTGTTGATTACAACATGAGCTGTAAATTTAATAGTAAGTGCTAGACTTAGGGTTTTGGTGGAATAAGTACAAAAGTAAAGGGGGCTGCAAAATGGGCTCAAAGTAGACTAAAGAAACCTAGAATAATAGAATATTAGCTTAACCCAGTATACATATCCTGAAAAAATAGGTTTCATAAAGATATTCTATATGAACTATGGCCATACAGCGAATCTGATTCATCGTGACCCCATCAGACAGAGTGGCACTGCTGTATAGGGTCCCCAAGATTAAAGCCCCATGGGGGCAGATGGGCTTATCGTTTTTTGGTGAGTGCCAGGGGGGTTGGACCCTCCCAGGTATCAACAGCAGGCCAGCACTAGCACATTGTACTATTACAATTACAATCCCTGCCAGCGTGTCAGTGCTGATACATAGCGACTCCCTGTGAGTTTCTGATATTGTAATTGTTTACAGGAGTAGAAAGCCCAGCTTTTCTCTTGAGGAACTAGTGGTTTGGAACTGTGGACCTTGTGGAGCTCCACTTAACCACTGACCTAACCACTTGTACCACTATCCCACCTCATTTTCCACAGCACACTAAATCCCAGACTAAGCTACTGACTTCCTCAGTTTCCCACATTCCATTTCAATACTTAGTGCATGCAGTTTGTGTAGGTTATAAATACAAAAAAACAACTCAAAGGAGTTTACAGAAGGAAAGATGACTAGGGATATGGTTTCTCTTTATAGTTTTTAAATGGAATTCCAGTGCTGAATTATGACAGGACATATAGAAAAAGAATGAAAGCAAGAACAGTGAGGTAATTAGTTTATTGTGCCAACCTGGCCAATAAACACATGTGGGGTTAATTGAAGGGCGGAGGGATAAATGACTCAGTGAGTCTCGTCGTTCTAGTTCTTAGATCTCTTCCTTCGTGATGGTCAGACCAGCATGCAGCTGCCTTAGCCAGTTCCCTGCGTTAGCTGGCAAGGCTCACTTCCTGCAACAAATCCCTGAGGAGAAGTCACATGGACCTACCCTGAAGCAGTCCTGGGTGCTGGAGCACCCGTGTGAAGACCCCTGGAGCGCTGAGATGTTTACACATTCACTGACTCAGCTTTCCCCCTGCAGTTGGCTTTATTGTGTCTGTTTTGTGAGATGGAGGAGGACTTTGTGGGTTGGTGTCGGACATATGGACACATGGGTTAATGTTGGATTTGTGGGATTGGGCAGCACTGGGTTGGGATGTTTCCTTGATGTGCACTTACCTTTATATAAAACTCTGTCTTATACATGAGTTTCTGTAGATTTGTTTCTCCAAAGCACCTAGATTAACATATTATGGTACCTGGGGAGTGGGGTACTGGAGAAACAAATCATAAGATGGAGAGAAGATGTTTGTTTGACCGCTCCCTCCTGGTAGTTTTGTTTTTTCTAGCCAGTGGTTAGCTAAAGCCACGCTATTTACTCAGTTGGTTTCTGAGTAAACTATGGGAAATATGAAAATAGAAAGTTTGAAAGTCCACTTGCTTTGAGCCATTAAAATTTGATCTTTAGATGGGTTTAGGCCACGCCTGCAAAGAGAGCTATGCAAAGAAATATATGCTCCACGCAGTGCTTTGGAATACTCAGGAACCAGTAGTTTTTGTCAGAAGCTAGAAAAAAATCTGGAACCATGAAGAAAATTCCTTCCTGCGACTGAAAGTTAAAGCTAGCCTGTGAGCAGGCTGAAATGCTTGCTAGGTGACCACCTGGATCTACTTGTTGAGTGGAAGTGGGAAAAATGCAACAATAAAGAGATGGGTTGAGTTTGGCCACTGACACCTGTGGACTTGGTTTACAGGGGGGAAAAAAAGGAGCAGATGAGAGCGGGTTGACTGCTCTAAAGTTCATGATCTAGCATGAGAGGCTAGGCTTGTTGAGTATTGGTGAGAGCCCATGGTATAAAGGCAAGGCGACCAATGGGCACCCTGTGGAGACTGAGTGAGGCAGCCTACACTGAGTTGACCAGAACTTGAGCAGATGGAGATTTTTGAGCCTGTGATTGGCCATTATTGTTGTTGACTTTATGGATGGTCTGTCTGGATTTGACTTTGCTTATGGATGCAGACTTCACAAAGTTCCAACTGGAATGAAGACTCTTCATTTTGAAAAATATGATTTTTCCGTTCAGAGAACTGGGTTGATGTAAGTAGGCAATATATAAATTGGATACTCAAAATTGTGGGGATAAAGGGATGAAGTGGTTGGTTTACAAATTTTCATAGGTGGGGGAAGGTATTCACAGAATTATAGAATTAAGGTGTAGGTGTTACTTAATTTAAATGATAAAGCTAAAGAATTATGTACAGATGCCAAGTTGGCAAGGGTTAAATTGAGGTAGTTAGTTTATTGTGTCAACCTGACTGATAAACACATGTGGGGTTAATTGAAGGGCCGAGAGATAAATGGTTCAGTGAGCCTTGTCTTTCTAGTTCTTGGGTCTCTTGCTTTGTGATGGTCAGACCAGGAAGCAGCTTCCTTAGCCAGTTCCCTGGGTTAACTGGCAAGGCTCACTTCCTGCAAGACATCCCTGAGGAGAAGCCACATAGACCTACCCTGATGCAGCCCTGGGTGCTGGAGCACCCATGTGGAGACCCATGTCAGCACTGAGATGTTTACATATTAACTGCCTTGGCTTCCCTCCTGCAGTTGGCATCATTGTGACTGTTTTGTGAGATGGAGGAGGACTTTGTGGATTGGTGTTGAACATATGGATTAATGTTGGACTTGTGGGCTTGAGCAGCACTGGGTTGGGATGTTTTCCTGATGTGCACTTAACCTTTATATAAAACTCTGTCTTATACATGAGTCTCTATGGATTTGTTTCTCTAAAGTACCCAATACAACACAAATAGTAACAAAATAGGCAAAATGTACACATCCTGATATTTTCTATGTTTCTTACTCTGATTGTTGCTTATGTTCTCTCATGTTGATGAGCTTTGTCATTCATTCACCTGCCACACAATGGCAGACAAAATCCCCAAATTTTAAATATATTCCATTTAAGAGACGAGCTCATTAGATATATTACTTGAATTTGCCTGTTATCTGATGTTCCATGAGTCACAAATCCATCTCCCAAAATAGGAAGTTTTGACTAATCAAAAGCACATGTAGTGTATATCTAAACATGTTTCTTCATATTATAGAACTCTGAATAGTTTTCATGAAGTTGCCACTTTTTAAAAATTAGTTCATTAGGGGACCATACAACACTCATCACAATCAATACATATATCAATTGTGTAAAGCACATTTGTATACTCATTGCCCTCATCACTCTCCAAACTCTGGCTCTCCACTTAAGCCCCTGGCATCAGTTCCTCATTTTCCCCTTCCCTCCCAATTCCCCCCTCCTCATGAACCCTTGCTAATTTATAAATTATTATTTTGTCATATCTTACACCTACATATAACCTCCCTCTGGGGGAATGGACAATAGAAACGTGGGTGAGGCATGATGTCGGATGGTGCAAGAAGTTGTCACGTTCATTGGCTTTATTTTGCTCTATTTTATCAATTTTATCAAGTGTAGCTTTTATTTATTTTATCAGTCACTGGGGGTGGGTGGGGTGAAGGGGTTGGTGGTAACCAGAAAAAAACAACAATGATAAAAAAGAAAAACACTTCATAGACCGAGTCTGAAATAGAATGTGAAAGACAGAGGAATTCAATAGCATAGTCTGTAATTTAAAATACTTTGTAAATAAGATATAGTAAATGTAAATATTTCCAGTTCATTACAATTGTTCCATAAAACCAAAAATCAGAGTGTCAATGTAATGATCTTATATTTAGCACCTACTACTAGAATTGGAATATGCTGCTGACTTCCAATGAGTTAGTAACTAAAAATACAGTGGAGAATGGTGCGTGAGTGTGGAGCAGAGGCAGTGTAAATCCTTGGGATTGAGATCTTTATGCATCTAAGTCAGGTAAATGTGGACCAGAATAGCTAATCTTCCTGGCCTTGGATTGATTTAAAAATAGCTTTCTCACTTGTATGCTATCACCTGAAATTTGCTGAAGAATATTTTTGATATAAGAGGACGTAATTAGGTTTATCAATATAATTTAGGTTAAAGTTCAACACCCCGCACCCTATCAACGCCACCAAAATTATTCTTCCATTGCTCAGTATACATTTTCCTCCAAATATTATTTGCTTGAATTACAAGTGGCTCCCATTGTGTTTTTTTATGTATGCAAATGTGAAAATGCTAAGTAGTGGTTAGATGGCATTTGGCTGAATTTGGCAGAATTCCAAGCAGTCAGTTTTCAGTAGATGTCCCACAGCCCCGGCTTACTACACAACAGGCTTCGTGGGAGAACAGATCAGATTTCTGATTTGCTCATTAGTTTTTGTTGCAACTTATTTTGGAACTGGGTACACATTTCTATTTCAAGCTATTTCTAATTAAAATATATTTCTGCAGACCTTCGGTCTAGTTAAGCATGTCTTCTAACCGTTTACTACCTGAACCTGGAGAACAGGCCATAAAACATTAAATATGAGAAAGCTGGGAAATGTAGCACACAATAAATGCATGAAGGTAGGAGCTCACAATGTGTGGACATAAAGATTTTATTTCTTTACATAAGGTTTAAATGAACAGTGCATTGCCTAAATCTTTGCTTTCAAAATTGCCTATCATTTTTTAAAGCAAGAAGAGTTAACTACTAAAAAAAGAACATTTCACCTTAAATGTACTTAAAAAGGGCAAAAGTGAAGCCCACCTAAAACACACCCCTAAGTCTTAATTGCTTTCCCAAGTCATAATGAAAGTCTTACAAGTATTTTCAAACATGTTGTAGGGTTTCTTTGTTTTGTTCAAAAACTTCTCCTGAAGGTCACAGGAGATGACTACATGTGATGTGTAAACTGAAATGCCATTGAGTCAATTCTTACTGATAGGGACCCATGGCACAAAGTAGAACTGCCCTAGGGCTTCAAGGCTCTAGATCTCTGTGAGCATAAAGCCTCCCTTCCCCCCACCGTCACTGGCAGGTTCATAGAGGGTTCAGTGTGTAATCTATTCTGCAGAAAATACAAACATATTTTGCTATATTCTAGATAGCATGAATTTAGTATGATAAAAACTATACCATTTTATGCTGAGTCATTTGAATGTCATCTCATGAAAATTCTGTGTGCTTGCATCATTGTCCCATATGTATGGAGGAAACCATATATAGAACAGAGAACACTTTGAAAAGACTCCTATCATAAAAGTGTCAGGACTTGCAGCTGAAGGTATGCATTAAACTAGAAAAGATAGATGAAGGAGTTGACAATAAGGAAATGATACCCCAAACACACAAAAAAATCTGTTGTACAAGATACATAGGTTCATACAGTAAAACATCATTTTCTGCCCAATATAGGATACAGGATGTATGAAAACTTGCATTTAGATTTTCCTGATTTTTTAAATAATCCATTGCTGATTTCCCCAAAAGAATTGATTAATTTACATCTAATCACATCTTCTATCAACTGCAAACATCTCACAGCACTTTTCCAGATGACCCAAAACTCAAACCGACTGGCACCTAGTCTATAGGGACTGTAGACGACAGAACTGTCCTTGTGGGTTTCTAAAGTTTAACTCTTTACAGGAGTAGAAAGCCTGGTCTTTCTCATGTCGAACTGGGTGATTTCGATTGCTGACTTCAGAATTGCAGTCCAAAGAGTAACCACAATGCCACTAGAACTCCCCAACCCGCTCCAGATAATAGCCTGCGATTGATTAGAAGGGGGGGGGGGGGTTGAAAGACCGTTGTAAATGAACGTCTGCCCGTTCAACTTCTCTGCAGTCATAAAGTCGTTTCCAACTCACGGCAAACCCACAGGACAGAGGAGAACGGTCCGTGGGTGTTTCCTAAGCTGTAAATCTTCGTGGGGATGGAAATCCTCACCTTTCTCCCCCAGAGCACTCTGTGGATTCAAACTGCTGACCTGCGGTTAGCAGCTGGACTGCACCAGCAGGCCCACACCAGCAGGGCTCCTCAAATGGAAAATGAATGTCTAGTCACAGAGCTGTAAATAAAACAAGGTTTGGAAAACACGTGGACCGCTTCAAAGCACTACCCAAACAATATTTATTAGTGTTAGTTCATTGTGATGTGAAAAAGGAGCCAAGTGCTTATGCATTTGACTGCTAACTGCAAAGTCAGCAGTTCGCAACCACCAGCTGCTCCGCCCGAGAAAGGCAGGCCTTTCTAGTCCTGCCAACAGTAAGTCTCAGAAACTCACAGGGGCAGCTCTACCCTGTCCTAGAGGGTCGTTATGAGTCGGCACTGAATCTATGGGAACAAGCTTACTCGATTTTTGTAATATGAAAAGAAATTATCAATGTAAATTCTATGATTTCTTTAGAAATGTAGCATTATAATATCATGAATAATTGTAAAATTTTCAGTTGTTTGATTTAAGTCTGTTGGCTGTACATAGAATCTGTCATAAGTGAATTTTTTGGAATTGTCGGTTCTAAAGTTCTAAGGAAAATAATTAAAATAGCATCTATTTTCTGTTTATATAATCATATTAACATTTAAGAATTTTTATATATCTCACACATAGTTATTTTTGGTAGACATTCTAGAAGCACTGATGGGATTGCTTATTTTCAAGCATTTCTTTAAACATCAGCTTTCTTAATATTAACTTTTTATATCATATTCATTTCCATGTGTCTTTCCCTTTTCAGCTGTTAGTTCATCTATCAGTTTTGGTTATTCTTTGTGAAATATGATTCTACTGGGTTTTTCTTTAAAATGTATCTATTTAAATCCACAGATAAAATTTTGAGCTTACATATAAATGTCACATATAATTTGGTGTTTTGAAAAACTAGATTTTTTTGTAAAAACATGTCATTGGATAAAGTCATCATTAGAAATTGCAAAGTGATTGAAATTTACATAATGCAAATGAACTGATTCTCCAAACACCAGGGTGATTCAAAACTATTTTCCATTTTTTATCTTATCATTTCATTCTAAAATCATAACAGACTGGGGTAAAGAAGAAAGGTTAAGGTCTATAAGGCATGAAAAAACTTTCTGAATTGCACAATACTTTAAAAATAATTTCAGTTTATTGAGATTAAAAGGGACTGCCTAGAAATTTTTGTTTTCAAAATTACAGAGATAACAATTAATGAACATTTCAACTCAGGGATTAAGTTCCCAATATTGAAAAAAAAATCTTACACATCTTTCGTGAAAATATTTTGCACATAGCAGGTGCTTAATAAATACTTGTGTGAAACAAATGCTTTGTTATTCAATACCCAACCAAGTTTATTGTTATTAAGCTTGACCCACAAAAATGACCACTAGATGGCAGTCCCACACAGAGAAGCTTCCTGGGAGTTTGCTTAGGAAAACCTTAAATTTTTTCATTTACACACAAACGGTTTCTTAGATTTTTAATGAACACGATGGACACCAAAATCACTTTAAATAAATGTTTTAAATGGAAACCATTTGAGGTTTCAACTTTTATTTTTTAATTTTCTTTTGAATTTAAAAATCAATTTGTGAATTACACAATTAGAAACTTCCTGGGAAACAGTGCATCCCTTTGGTGCAGGTTAGGGGATGAAATCTTCGCATGAGGTAACACTTCCAGGACCACGAAGGGTGCGAAGGAAACAAACCCTGAAAGCTGTTTCTTTATTCATTCATGGCTCTATCAATGCGTGCCCATCAGTATCCAGGTAGCTCGCATGTATGACTAGGATGGTACTGCAAATCATAATTCATTTTGTTTGCTTATTTTTTGCACTGCATTGATGTAGTGGGTAAACTACTTGGCTAATATATATAAGTTCAATGATTCAAACCCTTGGAAGAAAGATGGGACTGTCAACTTTAATAAAGATTACACTCTTGAAAATCCTATAGGACAATTCTATTATGTCCCACTAATTTGCTGTGATTCAGAGTAATAGTTTTAAGGGCAGAATTAGTTTGGGTATTAAGATTATGGCATTATAACTACAGTCAAAATTGGGGAGTTTTTATTGACATTAAGTTATTCGTTCCAAAATTTTATCCTTCACTTTCATATTCTGAATAAGCCTCTTTTTTGCCTAAACAAACAAACAAAAATCCTATCATCTTAGAAACAAAATCCTATCATTTTAATGTGTTGGATGCAAGAGTTCTGTCATCCCTCAGACAATTTGTCATACTTAGAAGCTTTCATGTTGCTGTAATGGTGGAAGCTAGACCAATAGTATTTCTAATGTTAGCAGGGTCACCTATGATGGGCATGTTTGAGCAAAGTTTCCAAATTAACATAGTATAGGCATAAGGAAGGACTGTTGATTTCTGAGGATTGCTCACTGCCATCAAGTTGATTCTCAAGTATAGTGAGGTCATATAGGAAAATCCACGGATTCAGAAAGCCTCCGTTTTCTCCTTCAGAACAGCTGGTCGGGATGAACTTCTAACTGTTAATAGTCCAATGCTTACCTAAAAGCTTATCCAGGGATTGGTCACTTAAAACGTGATGAATAACAGCAAGACCTTATAGTATATAGTGCTGGAAGGTGAGCCATCATGTTGGAAGTTCTCATGATGGGAGAAGAATTTTCTCCATAAAGAGAAGTCAACCTTAATAATATAAACTGAGGAAAAATTTTAAAACCTACATTCGCTGGTGTTCAGGAAGAAAACTGGAACTAACATAGGATGCTAGAAGGAAGAAAACAAAAATTAAACAACCAGATCTTTTTTGGATAAGTACAGCCAGAATGCTCCTTAGAAGCAAACTTTTAGATAATAAGACTTTTTCTCATGCATGTTAGACATGATATTAGAAGGGATCAGTCCCTTGGGTGAGGTATAATGTTTGGTGAAGTTGAGGAATAGCAAGGAAAAAAGTGTATTTACACAATACCACATGTTGCCACAATACCTCATGTATTTTTTAGAAGGGAGTAACTAGGTCCACCTAGATTCAAAGGAAAGAGAATCCACAGGGCATAAATACTCGGCAGCTGGAATCAATACAAAACATTTAGAACCTGCCTAAAGAGAGATATATACTGACAGATTTTATTACAACTGTCAGATCTTAAAGTGTATACTGCTTTTAAAAAGTCTGGACAGATCACCAGGAAAGAAACTCATTAAAGAACTAGAAGAGCTAAACAATCCAATCAAACAGCTAGAACTCCTAAGTACATAAGACCATCCTACCAACAACAGAGTGTACTTTCTTCTCCAGCACACATGGTACATATTCTAGACTAGACCACAAGTTTGGCCACAAAGCAAGTCTTAATAAATTTTAAAAACATTGAGAGCCTAGGATCCTTTTTCTCTGACCACAATGACGTAAAACTGGAAATTGACAATAGAACAAGAACATAAAGCCAAAATACATAGAAAATGGACAATATGTTACTTATTATGCAAAATATCATACTACTGGGTATAGAACAGATAGGGATGGGATTGAGACATTATTTGAAACAAATGAGAACAGTAGCAAAACATGCCAACGTCTTTGGACACAGCAAAAACAGTTATCAGAGGACAATATATAGGAATCAACATAAATATGAAAAATGAAAACCAAAATCAACACCTTTACACAACCCCCCCAACATGTAGAACACAAATAACAAGACAAATACATCAGCAAGAGGAGAAAAACAAAGAACAAAACAAAGACGAGAGCAGCAATAACTGAACTGGAAAACAGAAACAATGGGAAAACTCATCACAAATTGTTGGCTGTTTAGGATTGAAGGATTAAGAAAATTAGCAAATCACAGGCTAACTTAATGAAGTTAAAAAAGAAAGAGAAGATGCATATATCAGGAATTAGAGATAAGAATGGCGACATCACAACAGATCCAAATGAAAAAGAATAATAACATAATATGATAAAGGACTATACTCCAACAAGTTTGTTAACCTCAGAGAAATGGACAAATACCTAGAAGTGTGCCATCTACCTACATTATTAATACAATAGATATAGAAAACCTCAACATACACATCCAAGAGAAGAAGAATAGAAGGTCATCAATGGACTTCCAATTAGGCAAAGTCTAGAATCTGATGGCTTCATAGGAAAATGTTAATAATTATTCAGGGAAAAGTTGTCACCAATCTTACAGAGACTAGTTCAGAATATAGAATGGGATAGCAAACTCATGAACTCATTCTGTAAAGCAAATATGTCAAATAAGGCAAAGACCACTAAAATAAAAAACTATATTCCAATATTCCTTATGAACAGAGAATTTATATGTATGTATAAAAATTCACCATAATCAAGTGGGATTCATGAGGTTAGCAAGAGTGTATCAACACGAGAGTAGCAATCAACTTAATCCTTTGCATAAAGAAGACAAAGAATAAGAACTACACTATCATCTCAATAGACACAGAACAGCCATTTGATAATATTCAGCACACATTTCTGATAAACAGCACTCATCAAAAGAGGAATATGTGGTAAATTCCTCAGCATGATACAGGCCATATGTGAAAAACAAAACAAAAAAACAACCAATGGGCCAAATCAGGGGAAAACAGCAATGGATAAAAACAGAGAATGGTAAACAGACCAGGATACCCCTTATCTCAATGCTGGAAGTCTGGAACAGACCTGTTAGACTACAAAAGGAAAAAGAATGAAATGCAATTGGGCAAAGATGAAGTGAAACTCTCCTTATTTGCAGATGCTATGACCTTAAACCTCAAAGGGTCCACAAAGAAAGATTGTTGGAACTAAGTGAGGGATTTTGTGAAGCAGCAGCATACAAGATTAACAAACAGGGATCAATTAGATGACTACATACTAGTGAAGAGAAACAAGAAAAGGGAAACAAATGAAACAATAATATTTACAATAGTCACACAAAAGATGAAATATTTTGGATGAAACCTAATTACAGAAACAAAATACCAAATGCACAAATAAAATTATAGACCACTACTACAAGAAACTAAAAGTAACCTACACAAATGAAAAAATATTCCATGTTCATGGATAGGGAGGCATGATACTATGAAAGCATCAATTCTATTTAATCAATCTATAAATACAACAAAATTCAAATCAAAATCCCAACCTTATTCTGTAGATGAAATGAAAAATTAATTACCAATTTCATATGGCAAAGGAACATCTGGTATAAGCAAAGAACTCCTAAAGAAGAAGAAAGTCTTGTACTACCCAACAGGAAACTGAGAATAGTCACACTGTGAAATATCTCACAGTATCACACTGTGAGAATAGTCAAAACAGCCTGGTACTGGTACGATGATAGATACTTGGATCAGTGGAACAGAATGGAAAACACAGAAATAAATTAATTCATCTGCAATAAACTAATGGTAAACCAAAGCAAAAAAATGGGAAAGATACTTCCTCTTCAACAAATAGTGTTGACAAAATTGGATTTCCATATGCAGAAGAATGATATAGGATGAACATCTTGCCCCTTGCACAAATGAATGTAAGTCCAAGAGCTGCAAGAATCATCAATGAGAAAACTGTGACAAACTTAAGGTCCCAATTGCTAGGCATACACCTACTGCCAAATATGATAAAGGGAGCATACACAGAATATGAAATAGATGACTGGGAGCTACTAATATTAAGACACCTCTGCTCATCAAAAGACTTCATCAAAAATATTAAAAAGAGAGGCAATAGACTAGAAACAATCTTTATCATGACTCCACAGACAAGGTATTAATTACTAAAATGTATAGAATTCTGCCACACTTCATCATCATCATCACAATCACAAAAATGATCCAATTAAAATGAGGGCAAAAGACACAAAGAGTTGCTCATATGTAAGTTTGGGTTGAAGCTAAAGAAAATCCATGAAACCCAAAATACAATCCTTACTATATCCTATCTGAATTTTGAAAACATCTTAGGAATAAATTTGAAGCACTGAGCACTAATGTCAAAAGACTTGCTCAAATGTGGGATGACATCGAAAATAGAAACTTTCTCTGAACATAGTGTAGCTAAACCAATTGAATCAATTGGAAGAAATGAAGTAAAATAGATGAACAGAAAATTTCAAAAGGGAACTCAAGAAGATAAAATATTATAATTAAATATGCTAAAACCTGGAGTTAGAAAATCAACCCTAAGGGGAAACACATTCAACATATCTCAAGCTGAAAGAAATGAAGAAAAACTGAAGCATGGAGTTGAATTACTGGAGGATTCTATGGACAAAATACTGAACACTGTGGGATGCATCAAAATAAGATTAACGAAAAGAAAGCTTCAGAACACTTACGGTTGTCCTTTTACATAGACCGAGAGACAATCAGTCAGGCAGGACCAGAGATGACAGCATGGTTTGAAATCAGAAAAGTGGTGTGTCAGGCTTTTGTCCATCTACAATGGGTGTTCAATCTGGAAAATGAACAAATAATCCAAAAAGCTGTATTAAATTATTAAGAAAGAAGAAAGCGTTTTGGAGGAAGGCTTATTAGAACATACAATATGCAAATGGAAGTCTTGCTTAAAGAAATTGATGAGGACTTGAAACACTTGCTTATTAAAATTCAATACTGCGGCCTTCAGTATGACTCGCACTAAACATATAGAAAAAGTCCTCACAAGTAACCCAGGAGACAACTATAAGCAGGGAAAAGATTGAGGTTTCCAAGGCTTTTGTCTTTCTTTGATCCACAATCAATGTCAGAGGATGTTTTTAAAAATCTATCTATCTATCTATCCATCAATTTATTTATTTACCATTTTATTGTGGGCTCATACAATTCTTATCACAATCCATACATCCATCAATTGTGTCAAGAACATATGTACATTTGTTGCCATCATCATTCTCAAAACATTTGCCTTTTACTTGAGCCCTTAATATCTACTGCTTATTTTCCCCCTCCCTCCCCACTCCCCTCTACCTCGTGAACACTTCATCATTCATATATTATTATTATTTTGCAAATGACATATTTCATTGAGCAAATTGAATGCCCAAGATCTCGAAAGGATGTAACGTTGAGCACTAAGGTGTGCCTAGCCCAAACCATGGCATTTCCAATCACCTCATATGTGTGTGCAAGCTAGACATTGAGTAAGGAATGCCAATAGAATTGATACATTTTTATTATAATGAAAAAAAGGAAGACCTTCATTGAAATAGATTAACACATTGGGTGCAACAATGGGCTCAAATATAAAAACAACAGAATCTTGATAGCACCTGGCAATGTTTCACTGTATTGTACAAAGTTATGTGTAGACTTTCTTATTGGTTACAGTCATTCATATATGTTCCTTTATATAGTTTAAACTCAAGTTTCTTGTTTAACTCTATTGTCTTCCTTTGATTGATTTTTTTGATTTCTTTATATATTTTATGTGCAATATTTTCATATATATTTATTGCAAATACATTTGTCCACACTGTATAACTTGTCTGTCCATCTTCTTAATGATATTTTCTATAAACAGAAAGTTAAATGTTGATATAGTACATTTTTTCTTATGTGACTATTACTTTTTGTGTCAATTACATATTTACTAAGTAATATTTCTTAGAGAAGTTCTATCATCTTTGCTTTTAGATTTACTAAATGATACATATGGTATGAAAAGAGTCCAGGATAAGTTCTTCCACTCCATTTTTTTTGCTGAAATATTTGAAGCTTTTCTTACCATTTGGAGTTACTTTGGCACATGTTGAAAGATCAATCAATCATCTGTAAATGTGGGCATGATTTTGTCACTGTATTCAATTTTATATACTTCTAGTCTGTCTTTTAGCCTGAAGCACATTATCTGTCTATCTATTTACTTATTTTAACTAGCCTTACAGCATATATTAAAAACCAGGTTATGTGAGTTCTCTGACTTTGTTCATTTAAAAAATACTATTCTGGAATCCTTTCATTTTCAAATGAATTTTAGAATAAATCAGTATATCAATTTCTTTAATGCTTCCCAGAACTGACTTGGACTACATTGACTGCAGTCATTGCACGTGAAATTGGTATTCTATCAATATTGAATGTCCTAGTTTTAGAGTTTTAAAAATAATTAGCCTTGGTCTCAGGGAACTTAGGCATGATCAAAAACATATAATGATAAGGGTTGGTACATAAGGACTCTACAGGACAATAACTATGAATCAAATATTGTATGCCACATAAATTTATTGTTAGTGCCAGAGCATTTCCTTTAAAATTTTAGGAAAATTTTTCATATAATTGGGATGAACATATCTTTCAGTCAGTGGTAATGTACACATTTTAGAACTTCCTCTCATGGTTTTTAGCATAATTTATGAAAATAATGGAATAAACAATATGTGTACATGTCTATTTCTATGCAAATATACCTACTTGAGCAAAAAGAAGCTTTATAATTTGTCATTATATTATATATTGTTTTATAATTTATTGCTTATTTGCAATGAGCTAAATATTTTGCTTTTATCTGTTGAAGAATTGACCAAGCAGAAATACTCTGAAATTACATTCATGTTTTATACCTACTGAAATTATGCTTCTAATATTCTATATCTCAAAACTGGAAAACATTTCAATAACATGATCAACATAAAAGTTGTCCAGGATTTTATTATCAAATTCACAATCAAGGCTCAGGGAAGCAGCAGACAGGAAATAAAAGAGTATATCTCATGTAGAAAATCTATTGCAAAGGAATTTTTTAAGTGTTACAAAAGAAATATCTTACTATGAAGACTAAGATGTGCGGTCTCTAGCCACGATACGTTTAATCTGCTCATGTGCAAGTGAAATATTGACAAGGAATAAAGGTGGCCAAATAATTGATGTCTTTGAATTTTGGCATTGGCAATAAAGAGTAAATGTCCCATGGTCTATTGGAAGAAGCAAACAAGTATAGGTGGAAGATGTACAGGTGAATACTCTTTGAAAAAGCAAGAATAATAAGAATTTGTCTGACATGTGTTCTGGACATATGACCATATGATGTTATGGACATAACATCATGGAAAGCCAATCATCAAATAAGGACATCATGCATGCTAAAGTAGAAGGCAAGCAGAGAGAGAGAGAGAGAGAGAGAGATCCTCAAAGAGATGGATTGACACAGTGGTTGTAAAAAACAGGTTCATACGTAGCCAACATTGTGAAGATGGCTCAGGATGTCAGTGTTTTATTCTGTTGTGCATAGGGTTGTTGTGTTAGACAGGGTTCTCTAGAAAAACAAAACCAGTAATGGACATTAGGGTACTGGCTCATAAAGTTGCAGGAGTGGGTACATCAGACCGGTTCAAGTCACCGGTTTAATGTTAAACTGGAGGCTTTTCTTGTTTAGTTGTCAAGCTGTTGAAATACAAAGCAGGTGGAGAAAGCTTAAAGGTCACAGCAAATGAATGCAAAAGTGTCCAAGTCCAAGGTTAGCAAGTCAGAAGGCTCCCAAGGTTGACAGATCATATGGGAGGCTGTTGCCTTAAATCCAAAGAACCAGAGAAGTCAATGAGCCAGATGCAAGGTCCAGACCAGTAAGATGAGTAGAGGTTTTCTACAACATTTACTTATAGATATGGAGAAGGCCACACCGTGAGTAAGCACAATAAGGGCTGTGACATGAATAAGGATGACACCACCCTAATCTTCCCACCATGGCTTTGCGGCTCATAGCAGATTGCGTCATACAGTTGTTTCCATCATGTTAGGTCACTTCTTGAAACAGGTTTCAGTTTTCAAAATGCTGAAGACCATGGCCCAGCCATATTGATTCAACACCTAACTTTCACCTGCTCTCTGAGTCAAAATAAATGCAAAGGCCTATGAACAACAATATTCTATATGAGAAGTGACCTCAAACTTGCAAATATATAATAGAAGCTGATGTGGCATTGATATTTGAAATCATTATCTTTAAAAACTTAATTATAAATGTAAAGAATTCTGCTACTCAAGATTGAGAAGCTAATCTTCTACTCATATTTTTATTTCTTATTTTAAGATCATTTTATTGGTGCCTCTTAAATAGCTCTTACAACAATCCATAAATCAATTGCATCAAACATATTTGTTCATGTTGCCATCCTCTTTTTCTAAACATTTACTTTCTATTTGAGCCCTTGGTATCAGCTCCTCTTTTAAAAAAAATTTATTGGGGCTGAGACAACTCTTATCACAATCCATACATACATCAATTGTGTAAAACACACTTATACATTCATTGCCCTCATCATTCTCAGAATTAGGTTTCCGCTTGGGTTCCTGGAATCAGCTCCTCATTTTCCTTTTTTCCTTCTCCCTCCTCCTCCCTCATGAACCCTTAATAATTTAAAAATTATTGTTTTGTCTTAAATTACACTGCCTGGCATCTTCCTTCACCAACTTTTCTGTTGCCCATCCTCCAGAGAGGAGGTTATATGTAGATCCCAGTGATCGGTTCCCCGTTTTTTCCCCCACTTCCCTCCCGGTATTGCCACTCTCACCATTGGTCCTGAGGGGTTCATCTGTCCTACATTCCCTGTGTTTCCAGATCCCATCTGTGCCACTGTGCATACTCTGGTCTAACCAGGTTTGCAAGGTAGAATTGGATCATGATAGTTGGGTGGTAGAAGCATTTAAGAACTCTCCCCCCACCCCTTTCACACTGGTAACCACCATGATAAACTGTAAATGATTATTATTTTCATAACTTACACTGACCGCTGTCTCCCTTCACCTGTGTTTTTGTTGCTCATCCACTTCGGGGATGGAGGTGGGGGATTATGTGTCTACCATTGTGATCAGTTCCCCCTGTCTCCCCTTCTCTCTACATCATCCTACACGTATTTTTTGAAGAATTTTTCATCAGGAATGTTTGTTGGATATTATCAAATAGTTTGTTCGCTTGTTTGTTTGTTTTGATTTAAATGATCATGAAAAACTTTTGTTGTTTTATGTTGGTGGATTACATTTCTAAGGTTATACCATCTTGTATACCTTGTATGAAATTCATTTGCAGATATGCTGCTGAATTCTACTGACTATCATCATAACAATTCAATGTGTATGCTAAAAAACTATCAGAAAAGTTGGATTATATAAAGAACAATGGAGCATCAGGGTTGAAGGAAGGCTAATTAACTCAACCTTGTTTGCTGAAAGTGAGCAGCCCCTGGAGACCTTGCGGATGAGCATCAGGGATCACGGCCTTCAAGTTGGATGGCAACTCAATATAGAGAAGATTTAGAGGCCAACATTCTCACCAGTGGACCAAGAGGTAACAGGGTAAATGAGAAAAAAGTTGAAATTGTCAAGGATTTTGTCTGGTTGGATTTATAATTAATGCCCATAGAAGCAGCAGTCAAGAAATCAAACAATAACATATTACGTAAATCTGTTGCACCAGACCTCTAGAGTATTGAAAAGCAAGGACGTTACTTTGAGGAGTAAGATGTGCCTGAGCCAAGCCACAGTATTCCCCATTGTCTCATGTGCATGTAAAAGTTGGACATCGAAAAATGAAGATCACAGAAGAACCATTATATTTGAATTGTGGTGCTGGAGACGAATATTGAATGTACCATGGAGGGCTGTGGTAGTTCCATAATCTGTTGTCAGTTTGAGACTTAAGAGTGAAGGGGTGGAGTTTGGCCTGTCAATCCGTTCAAAGCTTGATGCCCTCATTTGGAGGCATTACAGAGATAAAGAGCTTGCTGGAGGCAGGACACACGCTTACTCCCTGTAAGACATTCCCGTTGACAAGACACATGGAGCTGTGCTAGAGTTCTGGAACCGGAAGAGCCACATGGAGACCCCTGCCAGCATTGAGATGCTTATATCGCCACTGGATCTACAAGACTTTCCACCCACTGGCCTGTGGGCTTCCTGCATTCAGTGTCATTGCATGTGTTTTGTGAGTCTGAATAGAAATTTACAGATGGGCATTGGACAAATGGGCTAATATCAGACTTATGGACTTGATCTCGAACAGACTGGGGTGTTTTCTCACTATTCAATTGCTCTTGTATGTAAAGCACTTTCTTATACACCATTGAGTGTCTCTAGGAATTTGTTTCTCTGGTCCATGCAGACTAACACAATGCTAAATTATAGGGTTAATATTTTTTTATTTTGGATTGCTTCATATTTGTGTTTCTACTGTTGTATAAGTTGCACTCTAAACAATGCTTTCTTGTGTCCCAAGGATTGTGGCGTGCTGTGTTTTCATTATCTTTTAATTGTTGGGTTTATTTTTGTTGTTTCATCTTTGATTTATTCTACTATCCAGTGATTTTTTTTAACAAAATGCTTTTAATTTCTATGCATTTGATTTGTTTTCTTGCTGTTCCTGATTTTGATTTTCCACTTTGTTGATAATGTGGTCAGATAAAATGTTTTATGTTATTAAAGTATTTTGGACATTCCTGGGGCTTGCTTTATGGTAAAAAATGCAACGTATAATGGAGCATGAGACGTGTGCCCAGGGGAAGAATGTATACATTTTTGCTAGTGGATGGAGTATTTTGTGTATATCTACATTGTCAAATTGTTTAATAGATATTCTGTTTGCTTCTTGAATTTATTTTGTTGTGTCTAGTCCTCCACTGAAAGTGATGCATTGACATATCTGTCTATTGTTGCAGAATAGTCTATTTCTCTTTTAAATGATTTTAAGAGTTATGTTATGTATTGTAGAGCTCTTTAACTTAGTCCATATAAATGTATTAAGGTTATGATTTATTGATAAATTGATATTTTATGTACATACAATATCCTTATCTCTTATCCTGGATTTCCCTTACAGTCTTTTTAAATTAAATATTGACTTTGTCACCTCCTCTTTTTGGGTTATTGTCTTATTAGATATTTTCTCATCATTTGAGTTTTAGTTTATTCATGATTTTGTATCTGAAGTGTTTCATGTAGATACCATATTAATGGGTCATGCTGTTTGAGAAGTTATTTTAAGAAAATGCCTGTAATTTTTATATTTTTTCACTTTGTATAATGTGTCATTTTCATTTAATCTCTACCACTGGTTTTTGGAGATTTTGTTATGATATGTCTTAAGTTTATTTTCTTTAGTTTTGTTCTCTTTAGGTTCTTTTGGGCACTTGGAAAATTCAGGGTTTTTATTTTTTTTTTTACAATAGCCAACATTTATTCCTTTTTTGTTTTTTTAAAATCATTTTATTGGAGCTTATTATAGCTCTTATCATAATCCATACATACATCCATTGTGTCAAGTACATTTGCATATGTTATCAGCTCCTCATTTTCTCCACCCTCCCTCCCTCATCAACCTTTGATAATTTGTAAATTATTATTTTTTTCACACCTTATACCAACAGCTCTTTCCCTTCACCCACTTTTCTGTTGTTCATCCCCTCAAGAGGTTATATGTTGATCACTGTGATTGGTTCCCCCTCTCTCCCTCCACCTTCCCCCTACTCTCCAGGTATCGCTACTTTCATTATTGCTCCTAAGGGATTTATATGCCCTGGATTCCCTGTATTGTGAGCTCTTCTCTGTACCAGTGTACATTCTATGGTCTAGCTGGATTTATAAGGTAGAATTGGGGTCATTATAGTGGGGGGAGAAGCATTAAAGGACCAAAGGAGAGTTGTATGTTTCGTTGATGCTATCCCTCACCCTGACTGGCTCATTTCTTCCTTGTGACCCATCTGTAAGGGCATGTCCAATTGTCTGCAGATGGGTTTTAGGTCTCCATTCTTTCCTCCTCCTCATTCACATTGATATGATTTTTTCCCTGCATATTTGATGTCTGGTACCTGATCCCATCAAGACCCCACGATCACACAGGCTGTGGTGCTTCTTCCATGTGGGCTTTGTTGTTTCTCAGTTGCATGGCCACTTGTTTATCGTCAAGCCTTTAAGACCGGTCTATCTAGATAAGACAGCCGGGATAAATAACCCAGAGGGAAACAACATATTATCCCACTCCCTTCCCCACCCTTCCTCTCTCATGAATCTTTGATAATTTATAAATTAATATTTTCATGTCTTACACTGACCGCTGTCTCTCTACACCCACTTTTCTCTTTTTCATTCCCCCGGGGGAGGGGTGTTTTATGTCGATCATTGTGCTCCATTATTCTTTCAAATACTTGATGAGCACATTCTATTATTTCTGGAGTGGACTTGCTCGCTCTTTCGCCTTGTAGTTTCCTCTTTTCTTCCCACACAAGTTCTAATCACCTTGGACTTCTCACATCTGATCTGTTTCCTTTGTTCAGTGAGGCCACTGGCCTGTGTTTGTATACTACCTCCCTGTTAAGTGGCCTGGAAACTGCTGTACTCTGCCTTGGTTATGTACTCAGACGTAGCTTTCTGGGTGAGCAACAATATGCTTGTGAGGACACCTTTAAATTTAGGTAGGTGCAATGCTGTAAGATTGACAAAGACCACTGAACACTTAATACAGTTTTTTAAAATGTCAGGGCATTATCAAACAGATAGAAAATAGTATTCATAAATACTATTGAAATTGTTTTCAAAATACAGGCTATGGATACTTGATAGTAATATTATACATCTTGAAAAGAGTTTGGACTAGGTACACACACATACTAGTAAAACCTCATCCAGGTATGATTCCAATGTGTGCTTTAATTTTATGCAAATATTGTATAAAAATTAAATGATGTAGCAGAATTGAACTATGGGTAATTATAATCTTACTGAAGTATTTAAAGACAAAGTAAAGATACTTTAAATTTATTGTGAAATGAATCAAAAATAAATAAAATAAATAAGATGGTTGATAGATAAAATGTTTAGATTAAGAGATAAATGATAAAACAAATATAGTAAATTCTAATAACAGATTACATGTGGTGAACATAAAATAAAGCTAAAATAAAGTTATCACCCTTAATATTTTATATGTGAATTGTTTCTGTAAGAAAATATTGAATACATTTATGGAATAAATATTTTGTGCATAAAAATACCTGGCAAAACATGATATGACATAAGATACCAGGAGCTCAGAGGAAGAAAATAGATAACTGAAGCTTTCCTGACATGCTCCTTTTATTTAAAAATGTTTTACAGTTCTATGAAGTGAAAATTAGCTAGGGCTCAGGGGAAAATTTGTGGGTGTTTGCGGTGTTTGGAAGAACTTATGAATACCACTGTACATCTGCAAAAATGTTTTATATTCACTATGCACTATTCACAGATACTTTTTCAATGGACAAAACAATCTGTAGGAAGGAAAATTCTTGGCCCATAAATGATTTAGTATCTTCTGAATACAATGTGGTCAAATAATTCTACTTACTATGTTTCTGTAAGTGTTGGTACTGTGTAATGCATACTTTTCCATCTGGGAATGTGCAAAATAATGACTCATAGATAAAATAAATTATTCATGCTTTGTTATAAATGGCAGTGAGATGATGAATAAAACGATGACTTTATCTTCATATATTTTATTTTTCTCAGAGAGCCACAAACAATCTTAAAGACATCAACATTTTTTATTTTTATAGAATCTCATATCATCAGAGATAATTGTAAAGAACCTGGGAATCAGACTGTCTTCATGTGAATTTTGTCTCTACTCTTTGCTAAGTACTTTTCTATACTTCCATTTTCTCACCTGTAAAGTTGTTCAATAATACTATAAAAAAATCATAGGTTTCTTTATTTCAAAATAAATATTATATTTGAGCTTGGTACATACTAACTGTTCAATCAATGTTAGCAGGTGTTTTTAAATCTAGACTTAGAGCTGGGAATATTAATAGAGATTATAAAATCTCAATATGTTTGAGGCCCCCAATTCTGATTCTTCTACCTATATTACTGATGCAAAAGACTGGAGTAAAACAGGATCCAAGAAATCTTGAAGAATGAGGGGGAGGGGTAAAGCTCTTTATTTCATGTTATTTGAAGTGTTCAGAAAAGGAGTTCTGAATCCTAACTTTAAAAAGTAATTCCATGACTTCTCGATGGGGATATTAGGTGAGTACTTTGAGACAGAGGTTTCATTTCACTCTATCTTTTGCTGTTCCTAGTTTTCTAAGCTCTATGTCACTGTATATGGCAAAATGAAATGTGTCTCAGAAGAAAATACAATGAATGGAAAACAATGAGCAAATTATTTGAATACTAATGACAGCAGGCCTGATAAGCTGTGGGTGGTCAGAAAGATGATCATTCATAAAGAAAGCAAGAGGTCATCCTCCCTACCCCCTCCACTATCATGACCCAAGTTCTAACTTACAAATCTGGCTAGACTGAAGAATGTACACTGGTACAGATATGAGCTCTTGACATATGGAATCCATGACAGATAAAGCCCTCAGAAACAGCAGCGGGAGTGGTAATACCATAAGCGTAGGGGAAAGGCGGGGCAGGGGTAGGAGAAGGGGGAGAAACAGGGAACCGACTATAATGATATATCCCCACCTGCCCACCCCCACCAGGGAGCTGAGCAACAGTAATGTGGATGACAGGAGACAGGGGACAGTGCATGATATGAAAATAATAATAATTTATAATGTATTAGGGGTCCATCAGGGTGGGAGGGTGTGGAGGAAGGGAAAAAACAGGAACTGAGGAGCTGATACTAAGGGATTAAACAGAAAGAAAATATTTTGAAATTGATGATGGTAACCTATGTATAAATGTGCTTGATACAATTGATGTGTGGCTTGTAATAAGAGCTGGAAGAGTCCCCGATAACATGATTTATAAATTTTTAAAAAGAAGAAACAAACAAACAAAAAGACATGAAATAATGAATAGATCAAAGTGGATGTTAGAAGAGACTCTGAAACTCGCTTTTAATTATAGAGTATATAAAGCAAACAAAAGAATAGATGAAGTCAAGTTGCTGAACAAAAATTTTTGAACGGCAGCTTGAAAAGACAAAGCCAAGTATTCTAAAGAAACATGCAAGAATCTAGAATTAGAAAGTCAAAAGGACAGAACATGTTCAACATATTTGTAACTGAAAGAACTCAAGAAAAACTTAAACTTTGAACGGTAATTTTGAAAGGTTCTGTAGGCAAAATATTGAATGGTACAGGAAGTATCAAGAGAAGGTGGAATGAATACAGTCATTGTACCAGAAAGAACTTGCCAACATGCCCCAATTTAGGAAAGGAGCGTATGAGCAAGAATGAATAGGGCTGAAGAAGGAAGTTGAAATTGCACTGAAAGCATTAGCCCCAAACCAGGCAGAAATTGAAGGAAGATCCACTGAAATGACTCCGCAAGCTAAAGAAGCACTGGGCGAACCCACTCATCTATGCCGGGATTTTTAAAATACAACTACTTGTACAAAGGACTGGAAGAGATCCATATTTGGGCCCATTCTAAAGAAATATGACCTAACAGAATGCTCAAACTATATAACAATATCCTAGATAGCTCATGCAAGTGAAATTTTGTTAAAGGACATTCAACAATTTTTGCATCAGTACATTGACAGCGAGCTGTCAGAAGTTCTGGTCATATTCAAAAGAGGACTTAGAACAAGGGATATAATTGGTAATGTCAGATGTTTCTTGGTTCACAGCAGAGAATACCAGAAATGTGTTTCCTGTGTTTTATTGAACTGTGCCAAGGTATGTGACTGTGTGGACCATTATGAACTGGGAATTACAGAACATTTCATTGTACTCATTGGGAGCTTGTATATGGCTCAAGACTCAGTTGTGGGAACAGAAGAGAATGTGGCATCAGGATCTGAGGAAGGCTTATGAACAACCTACAATATGCAGATGACACAACCTTACATGCTAAAAGTGAGGAGGACTTGACACACTTGCTGCTGAAGATCAAGGATTATATGTATCAAAATCTGTATGAATTACAGCTCAATGTAAGGAAGACCCAAATCCTCACATCTAGACCAATAGGTAACATCATGATAAATGGAGTAACGGTTGAAGTTGTTAAGGATTTTGTCTTGCTTCAGTCGACCATCAATGTTCATGAAGGCAGCAGTCAAGAGATCAATAAAAATTCAAATGTACATCTGGTGCACAGGACATCTTTAATGTATTGAAGAGCAAGGAATGCTCCTGGTCCAAGTCATGGTATTCTCCAATGACTCATCTGCCTCAGCAAATTGGACACTGAATAAGGAAGACCATGGAAGAATTTATGTACTTGAATTGCAGTGCTGGGAAGACTATTGTAAGTACCATGGAATGCTAAGGGACAAAGTGATCTGTGTTTTTAAAAGAATAGTCTAAGAGGCAAGGATGGTAAGATTTTGTTGTCAGGAGAGACCAGTCCCTGGAGAAGGACATCGTGTTTGGTAAAGTAGAGGGGCAGCACAAAAGAGGAAGGCCCTCAACGAGATGGACTGACCCAACGGCTACATCCGGGTGCCCAAGGAAAGGAAGCCTTGTAAAGCTAGCACACAGTAGACGTTCCTTCTGAGCTGCATAGGTTCATTATGTGTCAGTGCAGACTTGATGGGAACTAACAACAATGGACAAGTAAAAACTATCATCATAAAATAACCGTGACTATAAACTTTCTTTAATATGTACATACACAGTTATGATCTTTAGTAGTGGAAGAATTTGTTCTGGACAAAAATAAAATTTATTTAAACACAAGATTATCCCATCTCTTGAGACTCATAGGTGCAGAGCACTTTTTCTGGAGAAAATCATTGCCCTCATACTGCATTCTAATGTTAATGATTCTCTTCTCTGAAGATGACCAATCAAATAGATTGTGACTCATAGCAACCCCAAAAAAGGCGTTGGATGCTCTGTCCATATTGAAAGGAGCAGACAGCCTCATCTTTCCCCAGCAGAACGACTGGTGGTTTGCAGTTTTACTTCCCGAATGTGCCGCCTGGGTTCCTGTCTCAGGGGATGAGATACATACAATAGGATGACATACTAAGTCAATCAGCAAGAAATCATCTAAACCCATTCTACAGACAGTCGTGAAAAGACAGCTGTCTTTCAGTTTGCTCTTTTGGAAAATAAAAACTCATATAAAGGTTGCAAATGTTTGAACGTTGACTAATGAAATCATATAAACGAGGCCCGGTGGTGGGTTACCATCCTTCTTGATGTGTCTGAGTTACAAATGCGTAGACTAGAACCTTCCTACGTTACTTCTTTTTGACTGAGACTTTAGACTCAACTTATGTGGACAATCCTTCCAAAGTTTTGACCCAGAAGACTTACAGTTTGTTTGTGAGGTGACTGTTTTATTCATTTGTTAGCTACATTTACCCTGCAGTTCTGTTTTGGCCTTCTAACACTGGGTCTGGCTTATCATTTTTGGATATTAAATAAATGTCTGTGCCAGTTATAAGAAACTTTTTTCACCCTTCTGGACATTTTTTAGAATGTAAGTGCAATAGTAAAGAAAGTGTCCTTAGGCTTCCTTAGGTATATTACCAACCATTCTAACTAAATTTTAATAGGGAAAGGGAGAAGCCCACAGCTATTGGGAAGCATATATGTTTGCCCATTTCTATTTATCACTCACATACAGTAAAATGCAATCTTTCCTGCTTTCTACCTTAAAATAGCTCCACTTTGCAGCTCAAGTGTCTTTTAAGTGGAAAGTGAAGAAGGACCTCGGCACTCTGGATTGACACCGTGACTGCAGTGCTAGTGTCCAGCATGGGAGCACTTGGGAGGATGGCCCAGGACTGGGCAGTGGGCTGATCTGTTGTGCCCAGGGTTGCTATGGGCCAGAACTGATGCAATGACTTCTGACAACAATTTAATACTTACCAACCTTCAAGCGTTAAGCAGATTGCTGCCCACATTAAAGATTATGTGTTCCTCTTCACATATCATAGACAAGTTTTACACTACATCCATCAAGAACATAGTAATTTTATGGGAACTATTCACAAAACATATAAAATAATATCATTTATAACTTAACACGTTGAGTTTAGAGCAAATAAGAATGCTCACCCAATTATTCTGATCTTTTAAGTTATACTCTGAAATTATGTTTACTCCTTGTAATCTGCTATAGATTGTATCACCAACAAACAAAACACAATTTGACAAAAATTTGATTCCAGTTCATGGCAACCCCATGTGTTATGGAATAGAAACACTCCCTTGGGTTTTCCAACTGTAATCTTGATGGAAGCAAGCTGATAGACATTTCTCACCAGGTGATTCTCTGTGGGTTTGAATCTCCATCTGCTAGGTTCATAGGGAATGTTTGTGTGCCATGGAGGATCTTGTAGTTGATAAAACAATTTATTCAATACGCTGACGTTGAACCAGGCATAAAGATGTTTTTGTGCACATGCTAAGATTAGTCTTCGACAGTTCTCTCTTTGGGCAGTAATTGTGGGTGTAAGCAGTATGTTCCAGTCTTAGTTGAAGTTCATGACTACTGTTTTCTTTGCTATGCGGGCTGATAAAGACTCAGACGAGGCATGTCTGGCTATGAGAGTTCATGAGTCACGATGATACCTGAAATGTAACCAATCAATAAATGTTATTTTATTCTCATAAACATATATAACTAATATACAAAATAGTGCTGATCATACCAAATATATCTTTGATCTTTAACACTTCGAAGATATATTTTACAGAAGACTTGCAATACATGATTTGATGTATGATTTTGTTGTTGCTGGGTGCCATAAAGTCGAGCCCAAAGCATAGCTTCCCTAGACACAACAAATTAAACACAGCCAGGGCCTGCATCATCCTCACACTCGCCCCTGTGCTTGAGTCCATTGTTTCCAATCCATCTTGTAGAAGGGCTTACACTTGTCCATTGTCCCTCTACTTCTCTTGGGCCTGATCTCCCCTGACAACATGTCTAACTATATAAGATGAAGTTTTGTCATCTTTACCTCTAAGGAACACCCTGGCTGTACCGTTTCCAAGACAGATTTGTTCCTCTTTTGACCCTCACTGATACTTTCAATGAGATGCGCCATTACCACAATTCAAACATAATAATTCTTTTTCTCCCTTCCTTAGTCAATGTCCAACTTTCACTTGCTTATGAGACAATTGCACATACCATGTTTGGGTCAAGCGCATCTTAGTTCTCAAGGTAACCTCTGGCTTTTCAATACCCTTAAAGAGGTCTTATGCCGCAGAAATACCGAAAGGAACTCTTTTTGGTTCTCTTGACTGCAACTTCCATGGAGCATCAATTGTGAAGCCAAGAAAGATTAAAGCCTTGAAAAACTTCCATCTTTTCTCCATTCATTGTGATGTTACCTATTGGTCCAGTTTTGAAGATTTTTGTCTTCTTTACAATGACCTGTAATCTTGAATGAAAGCTACTGTATTTGATCTTCACCAGTTTCAAGTCCTCTTCACGTTCAGCAAGCAAAGTCATGCCATCAGCACAGTTCAGCTTGTTAATAAGTCTTCCCCCAGAACGATGCTGCGCTCTACTTCCTAGGACCAGCTGCTTTGACTATTTCTTCTACAGACAGACTGAATAAATGTAGTGAGAGAATACTCCCTGAAACATAGCTTTCCTGATTTTTTTAAAACATTTTATTAGGGACTTATACAACTCTTATCACAATTCATACATATACATACATCAATTGTATAAAGCACATCTGTAAATTCTTTGCCCTAATCATTTTCAAAGCATTTGCTCTCCACTTAAGCCCTTTGCATCAAGTCCTCTTTTTCCCCTCTGTCTCTGCCCCACTTCCCTCATGAGCCCTTGATAATTTATAGATTATTATTTTTTCATATCTTGCCCTATCCGACGCCACCCTTCACCCCCTTCTCTGTTGTCCGTCCCCCAGGGAGGAGGTCACATGTACATCCTTGTAATCGGTTCCCTCTTTCCAACCCACTCACCCTATATCCTCCCAGTATCGCCACTCACACCCCTGGTACTGAAGGTATCATCCACCCTGGATTCCCTGTGCCTCCAGCTCCTATCTGCACCAGTGAACAACCTCTGCTCTATCCAGACTTGCAAGGTAGAATTCTGATCATGGTAGTGGAGGGCGGGTGGAAGCATTTAGGACCTGGAGGAAAGCTCTATTCTTCATCGGTGCTACATCGCACCTTGACTGACTCATCTCCTCCTCTAGACCCCTCCGGGAGGGGAATCTCCAGTGGCCGACAAATGGGCTTTGGGTCTCCACTCTGCACTCCCCACTTCATTTGCTATGGTAAGATTTTTTTTTGATGATGCCTTATACCTGATCCCTTCAACACCTCGTGATCGCACAGGCTGGTGTGCTTCTTCCATGTGAGCTTTGTTGCTTCTGAGCTAGATGGCCACTTGTTCACTTTCAAGGGCTTTCCTGATTTTTAATTGAACATTTGTGAATGTAACTGAAACTAAATCCTTGAGAACTTCAATCTTTTCTCCATTTATCATAATGCTGTCTGTTAGTCAAGTTTTGAGAATTTTAGTTTTCTTTACATTAAGTTGTCCAATTGTTGACTCAGCAGAGAGATGGAATAAGTATAGAATATGAGGCAATTGAAAATCCTATCTCGAGTCAGTTACATCTTAGCTCTGAAAGTAGTGTCCTGGCTTTGTAATGCTCTTGAAAGTCCCTGTGCAGCAGATTTACCCAGTGCAATGCTTGTTGTGATCTCTTGACTGCTGCTTCCATGAGCACTGATTCTGGATCCAAGCAAGACAAATTCTTGACAACTTTAACCTTTTGTTAATTGATCATGATAATACCTATAGGTCCAGTTGTGAGAATATCAGGTTCTTTACAATGAGCTGTAATCCGTGCTGAAGGCTGCAATCCTGGATTTCATTAGCAAGTGCTTCAATGCCTTTTAGGGAATGGCCATTTATCTTAGTATTTATTACTGACTATTTATCCCAATCTGTGAGCTCTCTGTTGACTCTTTGATGCACATACATGTCATATTTTCAGTAGATCTGTTCTTTATTTTATGTACAATAGTGTGAATTTTTCATTATGTTCAGTAGTGTGTTTATGCCTCATATGAGTGTCCTTTTTGTCCCTATTTTTATTGATGGTCTTTATAATGGCGTGACTCAAATTTAGGTCTCTGATCCATTGTGAGTTCATTTTTGTATATGATGTGAGATATGGGACCTGCTTCATTTTTTTGCAGGCAAAGATCTAGTTTTTCAAGCATCATTTGTTGAAAGGTCTATCTTGCCCATTTAAAAAATATAGATGCCAAGAACTTCATATTACTCTCTCTTCTAGAACCTATGATAGACATTCTAGAATAGATCCTATTTTAGGTCATAAAGCAAGCAATTTAATAAATTCAAAACCATTGATACATTATAAACCATCTTTGCAGATACTGTAAAATAAGAAATCAACCATAGAATGATCAACTCCAAAAAATAAAATGCAATTGAACCTGATCAACTCTACCTAAGAATCACAGGATAATTGAGGAAAATAAAGAGCACAATCAAAGTTTCCTGGATATGGATGAGAACAAAAACACAACATACAGGAACCTTTGGGACATGGCAAAAGCACTAAGCAAATAATTGCACTCATTCATGGAGGACAGAATCTTTAATGCAGAGAGAATTCAATACCTCACCATGTAAACTACCATAATTGGGAAAAGTAACCAGCAGATACTAGAAGAAAAGACATAATAAAAATCAGTGTAGAAATAAATGAATCAGAAATTTTTTATCATATATTAAGAAAAAATAATAAAAAGAAGTTGGTTATTCAAAAAGATTAATATAATTGATAAACCACCAACAAAACTAGTAAAGTAAAATAATGACTAGATCTCTTGAAGTTTGGATTGTGGCAGAATGTCCTGAAGCATCAGGAGGACTGGCCGTCTCAGAGCAGTCACAGAATAGAGGGAGATGGTGAGCTCAGAGGTGAGTAAGTCTTTCTCCTCCTTAGGCCCAGGACTCAAAATGCCAATCTCTGCCTTTCCATATGCTCATGCCCGAATGATAATTGTACTCAACATTGGCATACAGGTTCTACAGGAGATCGTTTTGGTGAACGCAACTGTAATCAGTCATTTCTCTCCCTCTAAGCTCTGATATGATCAGTAATTTCCAGATGTCCCCTGTTGACTCTAGAATCAGCCTCAAAACTAGTCCAATATTTAATTATTTCCTGCTTTGGCCCCATTGAGTCTATGGTGGTGTGCAATGGCGTGGCCACCCTTGACTACTCAGATTCTGTAGCAAGTGTATGGGGATATCTCTGTATTGAGTTAATATCAAAATAAACAAATGATAATAACACTATGTCCATTAAGCATCAGTCAATTTTTGTACATGTGTGGAAACAGGAGAAAACCGCACAAGTAACTATGCCACTCTCAAATGTGGACCCGGAGGAGCTCCTGGAAAAGGGAAGGACTGCAGACCCTCCTCACTACAGTGAGAGCTTCTTTAAGTGACTGGAGGAAAAAGTACATGGGAATAGATGCAAAATATATTCCATAAATTAAGAAGTCTAGAGTGCTTTGAAAGATCATGCTGAAAAATGAACAAAAATTTAACAATAAAATAAAAGCTTCAAACAGAAATACAAAAAGCGAGCACCAAAATATTAGAACTAAACAACATTGTGAAATAAAAAAACAGCAAGATAGAACCATTGTGATCAAGAACCAGTAATTTTGAAGATAAATCTCTCTAGAACAAAATACTAGAAGACCAGGTTATAAAAGTGACTAAAATACTGAAGATAATCTAAGAATATTATGAGATACCATCAAAAGGAACAATGTCTCTGATAGATACTGCATAAAAGAGATAAAAATAGTAAATACTGAGAAAATAATCGCTGCAATATTAAAAGAGAACTTGCCTAACTTCATGACAAAAATAAAATAACTATGCAGGAAGTCCATAGAATTCCAAAAAGAATTTATCCTAAAAGAAATAGTTCTTAAACGCTTTCTCCTCCCAACTATCATGATCCCAATTTTACCTTGCAAACCTGGTTAGACCAGAGGATGCACAGCAGTACAGATGGGATCTGGAAACACAGGGACTGTAGGACAGGACCAATGGTGAGAGTGGCGATACTGGGAGGGAAGTTGGGGTAGAAAGAGGGAACTGATCATGGGGATCTACATATAACCTCCTCTCTGGGGGATGGGCAACAGAAAAGTGGATGAGGGGAGACGCCGGACAATGTAAGATAAGATAAAATAATAATTTATAAATTATCAAGGGTTTATGAGGGAGGGGGAACAGGGAGGGAGAGGATGGGAAAAAGGAAAATGAGGAGCTGATTCCAGGGACCCAAGCAGAAGGCGAATTTTGAGAATGATGAGGGCAATGGATGTATAAGTGTGCTTTACACAGTTGATGCATGTATGGATTGTGATACGAGTTGTATGAGCCCCAATAAAATGATTTAAAAAAAAAGAAAATTTACCTTGACTTAATATAATCATACTTTCTTAATGTTTGTGTTAGACTTGGTTGACTAGAGAAACAAAATCTTTGACAGTCATCTATGTGTAAGAGAGAACTTTATATCAAGAAGTAAATATACATCAATTATAAATCCCAGCCCAGTCCAGATCAAGTCCATAGTTCTGTATTAACCCATAAATGGGACATTAGCCCATAGATTCCTCTTCAGACGCACTCAGCGCATGTAATGATGCCAAAATCAGAAAGATCACAGACTGGGGCAAGTCCTTTGGGTCCAATGGCAGTGGGAGCATCTCCTGGGCTCTGTCTGCCATCAGCGTGGTTCCATGTGGCTTGTCAACAGGACAGCAAAGCAGAGAGAGTGTGTCCCAAATCCAGGGAGGAAGAGAGACATCAGAAGGCCATGCTCATAAGGAGGCATCAGGCTGTGACCTGATGGACAGGTTAGGCTCCACCCCTTCGTTCTTATTTATCAAGGTGACATGAAAATGTGTAACTACCACCATGTTAAAGAAAAGAAAATGGTCACCTAGTTCTTTTGGGTACAGTGACATCTTCTTTTGATGCTTCGTGCATCTTTCAATATTTTCCCCATAGAATCTTTTAACATTACAACCCAAGGTTTGTATTATTTCTTCAACTGCAGTTTAAGATATGCTGAGTGTGTTCTTCCTTTTTGGCTTTATCGCACTAAGCATGTGCACATTTCATTATACTCTATTTTGCCCTCTCAGACTGCTCTTTGAGATTTTTATTCAGCATTTTGACGGCAATATTTCTTCCATGTGCTTAAGCTACTTTTAAAATTAAGATGAAGATCAAGTGTCAGAGTCTCTCCTGACATCCATCCATGCTGAATGATTTTTTCCTGTTTGTTTTTTAATGACCTTTTGCATTCTTTATATGTAATGTTCTTGATGTCAGTCCATAGCTCATCAAGTCTTCCGTGATTAGTGTTGAATTTATCAATCTGTTCTTGAGATATTTTCATGATTCAGGTGGGGTAGATTCACAGTCATATTTTGAATCTTGTGGACTTGTTTTAATTTTCTTCAGCTTTGATCTGACCTTACCTAGGAGTAAGTGAAAAATCTGTTCCACTGTGGTCCCCTATCCTGGATTTACTGCTAATATTGATCTCTCCGTCATCTTTTCCAGCAGATGTAGTCATTTTGATTTCTGAGAATTCTATCTAAATCTATAATTGCCATCTGTGCCATTGATAAAGGTATTTGAAATGAAGAAGTTGTTTGTCTTGCAAAGTTTTATCATTGGACTTTAGCTTCTGATCTATCAAAAAGTCCATATTTTCCAACTATGGTTCCTTCCTCCCAGTTTCCAGTTTTTGCATTCCAATTGCCAGTAATGTTCAATGCATCTTGAGTGTATGATTGATTTCAAACTGGTAAAATTCTGGAACTTCTTCATCATTAACATTGCTGTTTGGTGTATGAAGTTGAATAATAATTGTATTGATCAAGGATTGTAGCCTTTGATATGGATTACAACTTAATGTAAAGAAAATAAAAATCTTACAACTGAATCACTTGATAGCATCATGATCAAAAGAAAAAGGGAGATTGCCAATGGCTTGCTATATTGTCTGCTAAACCTGGACATTGTCAGGTGCCTGCAATCTGACATTGGATTAATTCCTCCTTTATCCACAAGCCTTTCTGCTGTTCATGGATATATATATTTATACCTTGGGTAAGATATATATTTATATTATAGATTCAACTGAAAATTTCTTTTAACAGTATATATATATATATATATAGTTTCTGAAGATATAAATTTTTACAGGAGCAAACAACCTAAACTCTTTCCAAAGGAGTAGAAGCTGGAATATTTGAATGTAAAATTTTGTGGTTAGCAGTTCAATGCTACCATGACAATGCCACCAGATCTTTCAGTACTCATTCTCTAATATGTTACATCATTTTACTTTCACAGGGATTTAAAACCATAGCCAATCAGGACTGGTTTTTAACAAGAGAAAAATAGGTTATATGGTAACAGGCATTTGAAAAAAGACTCTGGATTTCTGGTTATTCACATGCTACTGTTACAGTTTGACTTCCTGGTTAGGGAGTTGTATAATGATTTTCCTTATTGGCGAGTTTGCATGACTATATCCCATCTTGCCTTGTGCATTACTATTTGGCTTTTTAGCATTTAGCTTATTTTATTATGAAATTTAGCTTATTTCATTCTGTTCCATATTTTTATTGGAACTTCAATGATGCCTAGCTCAAAGCTACTTGTCGTATCAGCGATAAAACACCGATGAGTAGAAAACAACATAACCAAACAATCTAGCTAGTATTTCTCTGTCCTCTTGTTTTACTCCTGAAATGGTGAACAATACTTCCTGAGAGTCACAGATTTGCACCTAAATTTGAATTTTTGCAAACATCTTCCAGCAACTTATTCAACAACAATTTTGGAATATATTTGGATATTTTCTATTTTTAAAAAAAGAAATTCTCTTCAATCAGGGTAGCCATTTAGAAGCACTGTCAAAACAGTGTTTTATGGCACTTAGAATCTGTTTTCCTGTATTTGTTCATAGTAAAACTGCACTCTGTAGAAAAGTAGTTAAATAATTTGTAAAGACACAACTAAAAATATGATGGTTTTGTTGGTTGTTTTTATATACTGGTCGACATGAAAGCAGGGCTCATGAAAATTAAGTGCAAGGAGAAGTTAGAATTTAGGACAGTGATGCAATGCTAATTAGGGAGTTTTAGCCACGTACATAGAAATGAATGGGGACAGAGGACGGTGTGAGTATAATTGTGTTTCCTTTAACTTAGCTGTTTACTTAGCGGAGCTTTTATAGCTAGTTCTTTTATAGCCACGACACCCGTATGCAGCTGTCCTTTTCTCTTTCTGACTTGGCTGCTTTTGTGCACATTTCAAATGTCTTTGATCAACGGCATATGTAGTCCACTGTGCTTTCCTTGGAAGCAGGGTCGCTTGACCAGGGGACGCCTTGAAACAGCTTTCATATAAAATAAAGGTATGGGGAGGAGGAGGTGGAGGGTGATAAGGGTCAGGACGCTGACAACGTCTTTAATGGTTTGAAAGCGAGTTGAAGAGATTTGACGTAATCATTGAAAGCTTATTGGCTGGTCTACTAAAGGACATTGGCATAATAGAAAGATTAGCAGAATGACAAAGATGTCATATGTATTATCAGTCATAATGGCTACATCCCCGCTCTCCCCACATGCAAGTGTGAAGTAAAAAAGGGACGTTCCTCCACAGTCTCTGTGTCCCTGTCGCCTTCAATGCTGGCAGTGACCCGCACAGACAGGATTTCACATTCACACATCTCGATGGGCTGGTTTCTCAAATATGCTTCAGGGCTGATCTAAGACCTTTGCCTCTCACGCGACAGGGAGCTCTCTTCTCAGGGTAACAACAACAAACACATACAAAAGAAGCTGTGCTAGTGAGGAGAGAATATATTACCTAATTCTATTTTCAGACTTGCAATTATTTAAGATTATCTAGATCACTGAATAGTCTCAATTAGCAGAACAAACATGTAGCTCAAATTGGATCATTCTACTTTCTTCAGCACAGGACGAGATAAGAACAAAACAACATTCAAAGAAAATACAAGTAGCATTAATTAGAATAGTTATTGTTAAAGCAATCTCCGTAGGGTAATCCAAGAATAGTTTTGTTCAAACTTGGAGTATCTGGTATTAGGAAGAAAATGAAGTATTAATAGTGAATTTGAGTTTCCCACATCATCAATATATGCACAAGTGAAACACTTTTATAAGGTATTATATGACTCATAATCATTCATTTTTTTACATAACATGAAAAACGGAAAAGGTAATAAAGCAGTAGTAAAAAAATCAGTAATTTCTTACTAACTGCAATAATTTTTCTTCTTAAATGACTTGATATACAGCATTATATTCATAATGGAAAAATAAGCAGATTTTAAGTTTTGGTGAGCTGTCATAAGGATGCTTATTTTCTATGATTCAAAGTGATATACAGATTCCATACTGACCCAGATTCCAAAATCATTCTGTCGAAAGATGGAAAGATTAATTACCTGCTTTATGTACAAATGAAAGAGACTCTGAATATGTAAAACATTACTAAAGAAGAAGAACAAAATACTGGAATATATTCTTCTTAATCTCAAAACTTATATCACAATCACAGTAGTCAAAAGAGCCTAGTGTAGGTCTAATTACAGACACATCGATCCATGGAACAGAATTGAGAATGCAGAAGCAAACCCATCTAGCTGTGGACAACTGGTATCTATTCTAATAAAGAACTGGAGTGATGAAAGGCATTAAGCGGGGAAAAAACTATCTCTTTAACCAATACTGCTAGAAAATTTGGATAGCCTTGTAGAAAATTTAAACAAGATATATATGTATATCTGCTCAAAAAATGAAATGATGATATAAAAGCTTCAAAATGTAAAGCCTGGAGTTCTAAAGATCATTAAAGGAAAAAGAAGAGAAGAAAAGACAATTTTAGAGGCCCTACCACATAACATAAATGCACTATCAAACATAATAAAAAAACACGCACACAATACAAGCATGAACTTGATGGCTAGAATCTCTCAAAAATTAGACATTGATATACTTAAAATATTTTACCAAAATCTTAAAAATAAAACCATGATGGGAAACTTTTTAACAATGATATATTAGAGAAGAGACTCATCTGTAAAATGTATAGCAAAATTGAACACCTCAACATGAAAAAGATAAATAATTCAATTTAAACATCAGCATAGATCATGAAGAGACACTCAACAAAGAAAGCATTCAGGCAGTCAACAGAGATATGAAGGAATGATCTGATCATAATTCATCAGAGAGATGTAAAGAAACACTATAATGTGATATCATCCCATCCCAGCATTACTAATAAAGATAAGAGAAAAAATATGTAAAAGAAAAAATGTGTGCCCTAAAATATAGATAAATTGGAGCCCTCATACATTTCTGGCAGGGTTGTAAAATTGTACAATCATTGTGGAAAGCATTATCATGTTTCATTGTAACAATGGAAATAGAAATACCATATGGTTCAGAAACCCAGTAACAGAAATGAGAATTGTAATCATGAGTAGACATATGCACACTCATTATCATTGGAATTCCCATGTTCACTCGAGTATAAAAAAGAGAGAAACAGAAATTCCTCTTGGGACTATCTCAATTGGTCAAACATCATCCGGGACACTAAGCCCCCCTCACCATCAGTTTTAGATCCCTTGCTTGTTCCCTGACATATTGGCTCACCACTTCCTCCTCCCATCTGCTCCTCTCCCATCCTCCTCCCTTCCCCTGCCCAACTGTTGGTCCTGTTTTTGTCTCCTTGAGATTGCTTACCCTGTCTATTTTACATCTACCCTGTCTATTTTACATTACATTTACATCTATTAATCATCAGCAAGAAAGGAAAAATGTATATACAAGTTCCATGTCTTACATAAATAGACATCAACAAGAGAGGATATATATATATATATATATATATATATATATATATATATATATACACACACACACACACAAATAGTTTCATGTCTATCTGTTGAACTTTGTGAATATCTCCCAACCAGTTCAGATGAGGTGCCAAGCACTGCCCCCAGTCTGTTGAATGAAAAGTCTGTTGAAAGGTGAATGATGGGTGAACATGATAGTGGGGCAGGAGGAAAGAATTAAAAAAAAATAGAGGAAATATTACATAAGTAAAAATTATATATATAGATATAAATATAGATATGTATATATGTAGAGATATAAGTATATAAAGGTAGGTGTATTTGTTTATGTATATATCTAAATGCAATAAGGAAGCAGATGAATTTGGGACCTCTACCTAAATCCTACCTCAGTACAAACTGTTTGTTCTACTAATGTGACATTGTATGATACTCATCTTCCTGACATGATCACTGAACACAAAATGGGTGCAGAAGAAAATGTAGTGAAGAAAGCTCATGGTGCCTGGATATTAAAATACATAGCATCTGGAGTCTTAAAGGCTTGAACTTAAACAAGCAGCCATGTAACAGAGAAGCAACAAAACCCACATAGAAGAAGCTTGCTAGTTGGTGTGATAGTGGTGTTGACCAGAATAGGTATCAGAAGTTCAAATACAAGCAATCAAATGGACATGAAAGAATATAGGCAATGTGGAGCGCAAAGCCCACCTGCAAGCTAATTGGACAGCTCTCTCAGAATGGTCATCCAGAAGACAATATGCTCAGGTTGCAGTAGGGCACTGATGAAACACCTATCTATCCTCTACTTCTTTAACATTTCTTCCTCACTCTATTATGGCCTTAGTTTTACCTCACAATCTTGCTAGACCTTTGCATGCATGCACATTGGTACAATCAAGATCTTTTGATGCATGGAATTCAAAATAGATAAACTTCTCAGAAAGAGTAAGGTAGTAATGGATCCTTGAAGATATGGGAAAAGGCCGGGGAAGAGGGAGGAAAAGGGATCTGATAGCAATGATGACTGTACGACCCCACTCAAGGGGAAAGGATATCAGAACTTTAGGTGAATGGATACATGTGATCGCATGATGGTGTTAGTTATGCTAATTCCCCCTAATTATAATAAATAATATATTAAGGGTTCAGGTGGGTAGTAGTGTGGGGTAGGGAGGGAATAAAGGGGATCTGATATCAAGGATTTCAAGAAGAAAGGAAATGTATTAAAAATGCTGATGCCCAGCAGTTGTGTAATTATGCTTGATCTAATGGAACTTTGGATCCTAATAATATCTGTAAAAACTTCTAATAAAATGTTAAAAAAAATAAAGATAGAAGCAATCCAAATATCTCTTAATAGAAGAACAGATAAAAAGATAATGGTATATAATCATAATGGAGTACACAATTTCAAAGAATAACAATAAATTCCTAAAAACTTCATTATGTAAATTATCTAGAAAAACCTTATACTGAGTTAAGTAAGCCAATCACAAAAAGGCTTATCTTTTATGATACCACTATTACCAAAAAAAAAGTTTTCTACAAAATAGTTTTTCATTGTTACAAGAGGTAGATGGTGAAAGGAAGTAACTATCACTCACTACAGATTAACTAAAATGAAAAGAACCCCACAATTTCACTACCACCGGGTCAATTCTGATTCACAGAGAATCTGTCAGACAGCATAGAACTAAACTACGCAGAACAACCCTGTGGCCAACAAAAGGAAACCCTGCCCAGCCCAGCACCATCCGCACAGTAGTTCCTATGCCTTAACCCATTGTTGCAGCACAGCGTCAATCCATCTCATTGGGTGGGGGGCGGGGGGGCGAGGGAATTCATCTTTTTCAATTATCCTCCCTTTGAATGATGTCTGTGGCAGTTACATAATCTGTTGTCAATTTGAGACTATTAAGGTGAAAAGGGTTGGGAGTTTAGCCTGTCAATCAAGTCACAGCTTCATGACCTCATTTGGAAGTGCTAAGGAGATAAATAGGAGGCGCTAAGGAGATAAAAAATATGCTACAGGCAGGACACACACACATACACACACACACACACACACACACACACACACACACACACACTCCCTGGGAGACATTCCATTCCTGTTGACAAGACACATGGAGTTATTCTGGAGCCCTGGAGCCGAAGGAGCCACATGGAGACCCATGCTAGCACTGAGATGCTTCCATCACCACTGGATCCACAAGACTTCCCACCCAGTGGCTGAGCCTTTCCTGCACTCAGCATCATTGCATGGTTGCTTAAGTCTGAACAGGATTTTAAAGATTGGTATCGGACATATGGGCTAATATCCAATTTATGGACTTGATCTGGACTGGACCGGGGTGTTTTCTTGTCTAATTACTCTTTGTTATAAAGTTCTCTCTTACACACCTCTGGGTGTCTATGATTTTGTTTCTCTAGTCAACCCATACTGACACGTCTATCTCCAAAGTCTGGTCTCTCTTGGCAATTTATGTAAAGTTTGTACAAAGTCTAGCCATCTCTGTGTCTGAGCAGCACTCTGAACTTACAACCTCCAAGACAGATCCGTTTGTCCTTTCCGCAGTGCTTGTTGCTTGCAATTTTCTTCTCCAGCCTCACAGGGCCACTGCCTTGATTCTCTTTTGTTCTTCCTTATTCAGTTCTCAACGTCACATGCATATGAAGCAATTGAAAATACCACATGATTTAAAATCAGGAAGTGGGGGGCAACAGGGTTGTATCCTCCCATCATGCTCGGTCAATCTGTATGCTGAGCAAATAAACAGATGGAGCTGAATTATATAAAGAAGAATGTGGTAATTGGATTGGAGAAAGACATATTAAATTGTGATATGCAGGTGACACAAACTTGCTTTCTCAAAGATGAGAATTTGAAGCAAAAGTTTAAATTAGGTAAACCTGTTGTACAAGACATCTTTAGTGTTTTAAAAGGCAAATATGTTACTCTTAGGACTAAGGTTCACCTGACTCAAGCCATGGTATTTTCTTTGGTCTCATATGCATGTGAATGCTGTTCATTGAATAAGGAAGCTTAAGCAAAATACTACTTGCATGTTATGTCAATGATACTGTTCTATGGTTTGAACATTCTGTTGGCTCACTTTTTTTTTTTTGGAATGGGCTCAAATATGTGTCTCTTCCAGTCAGGTATCCAAATAACTATCTTCCAAATTTCTTGGCATAGATGAGGGAGTGCTTCAAGTGTTTCATCAGCATTTGGAAACATTTCAATTGGAATTCCATAAACTCCTGAAGCCTTGCTTCTGATTGATGATTACAGGACAGCTGAACTTCTTGGTTCAGGACCATTGGTTTCTTACTCACATGCGACCTCATGAAATGGTGGAATGTTAACTAGTTCTAATCGATACAGTGACTCAGTATGTATTTGGTCTTCTCTTGATGTTTATTGCATCATTCAATATTATATCCATAGAGTCCTTAAATGCTGCAACTCGGGGCTTGAAATTTTTCTTTAGTTTTTATTCAATTTATAATATATAGGCTTATATTTGCACATGTCATTATAATATTCTTGAGGACACCAAAACCATCAGTTATGAAAGCAAAGGGTCATTAAAAAAGACAGGAAAGAAATAAAAGATCAAAAAGAGGCTCTCTGAAACTTGCTCTTAACTTTAAGCTAAAGCAAATGGAAGAAATGATAAAATCAAAGAGCTAAATAGAAAATTTCAAAGGATACAGGACTAGGCAGTTTTTATTGTGTTACCCATAGGGTCATATAATTTAAAACTAACTGAACGAAAGCTAACAATAACTATTTATACAGAAGCACCCCCGAAGTAACTCCTGGCAGTATACTTCCAAATATCAGCTATTGAAAACCTTATGAAGCAAAATTCTACTAAGCAAAATTTGGCATACATTGGTGGCCTTGAATTAGAATGAATTAAATGACAAGTAATTGACTGGTTATGTCTACATTAGTTTCCTGTGGCTATAACATTAAGACAAACTTGGTAGCCTTAATCATTGTGTTACACAGAATTATCTGGAGAAATAAACCATATATATATATATATATATATATATATATATATATATATATATATATATATAGTGGTCCAGCCCAGTTCAACTCAAATCTATGGGTCAGATGCCAGGCCAAACCCCGGGATCACAGGCTGGTGGCTGCAGAGTTAAAGGATTTAGTGTCAGCAGCAATAAGGCAAGGTGCTGACAGCTCCCAGGGTTGGTGCCCACTAGAATTGCCTGACCCAGAGCCAGACTCAGAATCTGGGCAAGCAGGAAAGTGGGGAGGGAATTTGTCCACAGAATCTATTATTTAAATAAAAATAACCCCACACAGATATAATTGGACTATGTCTCGGTGAGAGGTTGGACTTCACCCATACTTTCATACAAGTGCTTCAAGTAGACATAAAACCTAACCATTATACGCTTCCAAAATTTATTCTCTATATTTGAAGGCCAAATGTTTGAAACCAAGGTGTTGGCAGTGGTCGCCTCTTTGAGAGCTTAGGGAAGAGTCTATCTTTATTGATTCCAGCTTCTTAGTGACTGAAGACATCCCATTGCGATTGCAAAATTCCTATCATTTTTCTTCCTTCATAACATGGTCTTCTCCTATGTGTTTCAATTTTCCTTCAGTGTTTTTCTTCTGAGGATTTTTGTTATTTGATATAGATCCCATCTCAAGATCCCTAGCTTAATTAAAACTATGTTTGTCATATTCCTTTTTCTAACAAGGTTATACTCACAGATCCTAAGTAAACTACCTTTTGGGAGCTGTCAATTCAATATACTGTCTCATTCTGTATATCTCTTCAATTTTATAATAGTCTATGTAGCTTCATGCCTACTTAAATATTCATATATATGTTTAACTTTTACATTAAATATATATATATAAATATATATATTACATTAAATATATATATATATGTTTTTAGTCTTACACTAAAGTGTTAGATTAATTCCAATCCTGATTTTCTTTTGGTGTTGTGTTGTTAGGTGCCTTCCAGTTATTTAGAAATTAGAGCGACTCTATATACAAGAGAAAGCAGCACTGCCAGGTCTTACGCCACACCTGAATTGTTATTATATGTGTCTATCTGTCTCATTGAGCGCCTTCCTCCTTTCTGCCATCCCTCTGCTTTACCAAGAATGATGTTCTTCTCCGGGGACTTGTCTCTACTGATAACATGTCCAAAGTATGAGAGATGAAGTCTTGCCATTCTTGCCTCTAAGAAGCATTCTGACTCTCTTTCTTCCAAGATGCATCATTTTGTTCTTTTGTCAGTTCGATATTCAATATTCTTTGCCAATGTCATAGTTCAAATGCATGAATTTTTAATAGTTACTTTCAAATTGGATCCAACTCAAGGTGACGGTATCCACAACTGGATCAATCCATTGGTGTCCATAGAGATTTTTAGAAGGGAATCCCCAAGTGTTTCTTATTGGTCTGTCTTACTATAGAAAATTCACTGATCATATAGCAGCACACAGAGTCCCCATTGGCAGACCACACGCTGTCTTTTGTAGAGGTGCAAATGTTTAGGAATTTTGCCCAGATTTATCACAGAGTCAGGACATTCTACCACTGAACTGCCGTTCGTTTCTAGCACACTATGATATTAGCCAACACACATTTTGATACATGGATTTTTTTTTACTTGTTTCTGGGTGTATGTAACCAGCTCATTCTAAAGTCAGCACCATTTTCCCCATAGCAATTCCACCTTTTGAGATACAGAACATGCACTACATACCACTCTTCACCCTTATAAAATCAGTTTTCTACTGCAGTGTGAGCTTGTCAGAGATGGAGGAATTGCACACTGCCTCGATTGAAAGCATTTTTTGATGTGCTAAATATTTAGGTCAAGCTATACTTCACATGGTGTCCTTTTATCAGAGAATATATTTGAACAGTGAAAATTACATGAACTTGGAATTTTCCCCTAGTATCACTTCGCCTTTACTAGAAACAGAGGGAGCAGGCAGTTCTAATTAGTCATCTCAAGAAAGAGAGTAAGAATCACTGTACTATAATTAAGGAACCCTGCTATTTTAGTGAGTATGTGTCTGACTGCTAACCACAAGTTCAGCTACTCGAGCACACCAGGCTTGGTGCATCTATACATATTTCCAGTTCCACTGAGAAAGAATTCCACTCCGTTCTACAGGGCCTTTATGAGTCGTAATCAACTGACTGACAGTGAGCTTGGTATAATAGAGATTCAAGAGTCCTGAAACCCTGAATGCGTCAGTGAGGGTTTCAACTCCTTTATTAAATTAAAATGCATTACTCTTGCTATAAGATGGCACAACTTCTCCATCAACGAAAATAAACTCTTAAGAGTTAGATATTTTTTTAATAAAGAAGCTTGGTGTCAACCTCACCTCTGAATATTTATTATGAATTATCCATTGATTTCTCTAGATTAAAATGTGTTCTGAAATGTCATAGTATTATTTGAAGAAAAAAACTTAGATCTTCAAAATATGAAGTCTCACATGGTTGAAACCCTAAATTTCCCTCACACTTTCCCTGTATAAGCCTTTCCAATTTTCTGATTCATTTTCCACTCTGCTCGCACTGCATTCTGGCTTTCCAGGATACAACTTGTAGTTTCTGTATAGATTTCACAGTCTCTTGTAACAAAAAGGAAACCTGCCTTCATCTAATTGATTCAAAGTCTTCGTTACCTTATAAGACAGAGAAGAATCTCTCCCTTTGGGTCCCCAAATCTTTAAATTTTTAAAGACTGAAGAATGACTGGCGAGTTTGAACAACTTACCTTATTATTGGCTGCTCAATGTGTAACCAACTAGTCAACATGGGTCCTTATACAGCTTCTCTGGAAGGTCCCTTAATACCTAATTCTTTAGCAAATATTTTTTACCTTTTTTGTTTTATCCTGCAATTTGTGGGTCTGAATTCTTCTCATACTTAAAACTAGTGTGATGAATTAGTAGACTCTCATATAACTTATTAGCTGAAACAAGGGGAACACCGTATCTAAGAAAGTAGAGTTGATGCTGCCTATCCAATACAATTATCAGTGCCTCAAATAATCCTAGGATCTGGCCTACAGCCACGACACAAAGGGGGTTGGGGGGGATGTTGTTGTTGGACTGTGTTATGACAGGTCTATAACAGTGAAGAAGGTGAATGCACCGTGGAGATGAATTTGACACACGGCCGTAACAATGGACTGAAACCTAAGAAGAGAATCAGGCAGCATTTCCTTTCATTGTGTGCCTGGGTCAGAACCGATGCAATGATACTGAACTCCACAATAGCATAAACCTTTCTCCTTCCCCGCTTCTTCGCTCTGTTTTATTTTCTTTCTTTTCATTTTAATTCCCTCTTACTTTGCTCTCCCATCAGGAGGATTCTGAGAAGTTCTGATATACTTTATATACATAATTTATGTTCATGTGCTTATATTTATATAAATCCTAGGTTAAAAGCTAATTCTATTTCAATAATTATGGTATTACAAATATATATTCATGTCTTCTTTGTTTGAAAATACCCTGCTATTTCTACTCACTGCACAAAAATTACTCAGTGCCCATGTGCGACATATTATTGTTCATCAATTCCAGAGATGAGCAATTAGATAATTCCAAGTCATTGCTACTAAAAACAACTCTGTCCTTTCATATGACATCATCTACCAATTGATCAGATGGTGATGGCTTGCATGTTTCTGGAATGCTGCAAGCTATGTTACTCTATTTGGATCACAAGCAAAGTGACTCCAAAGTGAATAGGTTTCATTTGAGTTTCCAAAAGAAGATGAAAGAAGGAGTTGTCTACTTTGTAGGGACTAACCACTGGAACCCTTACAAGAAGCAGAAGAAGATTGTCAGATAATTGTTCCCTGAGAGTGATACTCTGAGGTTGGAAGGCACTCAAAATACAATTGGGGAAATTCTGCCTCCTCAAATTAGAGACAACTTTAATGCCCCCTCGTATTAATGGTGTGGAAGAAATAAAGCTTTGTAGATCTTCACTTGCTGATGGGTCACACTAAGAAGCAGCAGCTGCAAACATCCATTAATTATTAAAATTTATAATGTATGGAGTAATAATCTAGGAAAATTAGAAATTGTCAAAAAATAGCATGGAACAAATCAAGGTTTGTATCCTAGGCTTTTTAGTGAGTTGAAATAGACTGAATTGGCCATTTGAGTCAGCTAATCATTTGGCTTATTATTCCAGGATTGACAAATGTAAGAGGCATGGTATTGCATTTTTTTATGAAAAATAATAATGCTTTTTATGATATTGTTGTTATTTTTAGTACCATGGGGTTGGTTCCAAACCATAGTGAGCTTATGTACAACTGAACAAAACACTGCATGGTCTTGCACCATCCTTACAATTACTCTTATGGCTGAGCCAATCATGGCAGCCACTGTGCCAATCTATCTATGGTAGAATAATATAATATCTATGACATAATAATATAAATATTCATACCAGGTATCTAGTTGATATCACTATTACTCAAATTTGCACAGCAAGCACTAAAACTCATGGTTAAGAAATTGAAGAGTTTACTAACTTCTTCATTCTGAAACTGACCAAACAATCAAATTTTTCTTCTAATAAGCTATTTTTGTGTCTATGCTGTCTAAGCCACGAAAACTGGGAGACAGCTACTTGGCCAAATGATTGTGAGCAGTACATATTTGTGCTCATTCCAAAGAAAAGTGATTCAACAGAATTTATCAAGAAATGTCACTTATATACATGTAAGTACAATTGTGATGCAGAACATCCAACAAGATTTGCAGCAGTACCAAGTCAGGGAGCTTCCAAAAAATGAGGCTGGAGTCAGAAGAGAACATGACAGGAGGAATACTCCTGTTGATGTCAACTCTATCTTCACGGAAAGCAGCAAATACGAGAAAGATGTAAAATATAGTTGAATTATTATGCAAAAATATTAGACTGTGTGGATCATTAAAAAAACTATAGATAATTTTGAAAATAATGGGAATTCTAGAACACTTCAATCTTCTCATGAAGAGACTGTACATGAAATAAGTGGTTAACGTTATAAGCAGAACAAGGGATATCACCAGGTATAAAATCAAGAAGTGTGTACTAGGGTTGTATCTGCTTGCCATACGTATCCAATCTATGTGCCGAGCAAATAATCTGAGAAGCTGGACTATTTGAAGAAGAAAATAGCATCAGGGTTATAGGAAAATTATTCGCAACCTAGGTTGGCAGATGATGCAAGCTAACTTGCCGAAAGAGTGTAGGTATTGAAGCACTTGCTGATAAAGACCAAGAACTTCAGTTTCTATACAGAGCATACCTGAATGTGTGGAAAATGAGAACCCTCACAACTGGACCAACTGGAAACATCTTAATAAAAGGAGAAAAGTTTGAATGAGTCAAGGATTTCATTTTGCCTGCATCTGGAGTCAATGCTTATGGAAGCAGACAAACAAGCAAACAAACAAACAAACCAAACTCATTGCCAAGGAGTCAGTTTTGACTCAGGACAGAGTAGAACTATCTCTGGGAGTGTCAGAAACTGTAAATCATTTTGGAAAAATAAAGTGTTACCTATCTCCTTTAGAGGCTGGTGGCTTTAAATTGATGACTTTATGGTTGTCAGTTCTGTGAGTAACCTAGTGTCCCACAGGGCTCCTTGATCATGGAATTAGAAGTCAAGGAATCAAATGATTTCAAACTGATGCACAAGACTTCTTTAACGTGTTAAGAGCAAGTGTGTCACTTTCAGGACTAAGGTACACCTGACTCAATCCTTGGTATTTCAATTGCCTCAAATGCGTGCAAAAGTTGGACAACGAATAGGAGGATTAACAGAAGAATTGATGCATTTGAATTTTTGCAGTGATTATGGATATTGAAATGAGCATGGAAGCATGGACTGTCAGAAGAGCAAACAAGTCTGTCATTGATAAAGTACAGCCAAAATGCTCCTTAGAAGCAAGGATGGTGAGACTTCATCTCGTGTATTTTAGCCATGTTATCAGGAGAAACCGGTGCCTGAAAAAAAGGACATTATGCTTGGTAAAGTAGAAAGTTAGTAGGAAAGGAGGAAGACCTTTAAAGAGGTGGACTTACACAGAGATAAGGTAACAAGAATGAGCTCAAATATAACAAATGTGAATGTGAGACAGGACTTGACAATGTTTTGTTCCATTTTATATAGAGATGGTTACTCAGAATCAGAACCAACTAGATATCACTTAACAAGAACAATAGCAAATATAATTTGACAGTGTTATATGCTTTTTGTCATCTGTTTATTTTTGTGAGTGAAAATAATCTGCATGACTATTTCCATTTCTGATTGGTTTGGTTGTTTTTCAATAAAAAAAACCCAAGATATTGACCAGATTTCCTTACTTATTGGACTGAATTTCAAACTATTTCCCCCCACCATCAGGAGTCCACTGTAATTCTGTTGTTGCTAAGATTTAACAGTGTTCCGTAAGTGCCTTGAAGTGGCGTTGGTTGCCAAACTTATCTTATTTCTTCCCAAGTTCTTCAAATCCCTGCTGTCTTAGCAGGACACCAAATAAGCTAGTCTGCTGTTGTCTTTGAGAGGTTTAATCTGGGTCACAGTGGCTCTAACTTTAATTTTTGAGTAAACTGATTAAAATTAAATCCATTTCTTGCTAGTTTGGTATAACTCACTTTTAAAATTATGTAAGATTTTAGAAAACAGGCTGTCTATGGTTGCCATTTCAGTTTCTTTTATGTTTATTGTTTTTATTATACTTCTTATTCTACCAATTTTAATATTCCTCAAAGATTTTTCCACTTTATGTAAGCTTTCAAATTACTCTTCTTTTCAGCTTTGATCTTTCTTGTAATTGATTGAATTTTGATGGACTTGACTTTTATATGCTAGGATTCGCTACAAGTGCTTTCTACTTGTTGAAAAATTACACAATTCTATTTAAAATTTTCAATTAAATTGATTTAGTAAGATTCTTCTAGTGATCACCTTTTCCTGTAAATAAACCCTGTAGAAACTGTAATTTTGTATCTCCTTGCTCTCCCGTCTCACTTCTAATGCCGGTATTATCTAAAATTTTAGTTCTGAGGTTTGAGAAATTTATTTTGCCTCCTGTTTTTAGACAGTACTATAATTTATCACATACTTGAATAATTTTGTCCTCCAACATTCTGTATCATTTGCTTTATTTCTGAATATTTACACCCAGAATCACTTCAAAATGAGTCTTCACGTGTCAAAATCTGTGGTCTTGTATGATGAGGATGATCATTTTGGCTGGTAAATTCAGTTTATTCCAGGGTCAGAGAAAGCAGCTCTTGCTTGTATAAAATCCTAGGGAGATTGGAAGTTTATGAAAAATTATAAATCAGGTTAAAATCATGAGGAGTTTTTATAATATGTTGCCAGATAAGATCCTAGAAACAATTGATCTGAAAATCTGAAACTGTAAGAGTATTGCAAACTTTACTTTATCCTTCTAAATAAGATTTTGTTTTGGTAATTTATTTTATATTCCATTATTTTTCTTTTACTTCATGAAGTTCCCCCAAATTATGCAGGCTGTAGTCTCCAAAAACATAGATATTCACATGTCTGGGAATAAAGAATAATGAGAAGTATTTGATAAATATGATAATTAGTATGATTATTATAATTCTTAGTGTTGAGCTCAACAGTGATGTGGGATCCTTCTTGATAACTTTATGGATAGATGTTGAAATAAGCCCCAATGTGGGAAGCCTCAATACCAGTACCTGAAGTTTAATCCAAATCCTGGTGTCTCTGTGTGCATTGGAGTAGAACTTTGGTAAACTTGGGAGTCAATGGTAAATTTTTTTAGGTATAACTACAGCCCTTTATTTTACAAATAATAGGATGGGTTTAAGTGAACTCTGGTTGCATAGTGATTACACATTGGGCAGGTAACTGCAAAGTTAGCAGTTCAAAACCACCAGCAGTTCCACAGGAGCAAGATGTAATTTCCTATTCCCATAAGAAGTTACAGTATCAGAAACACATAGAGGCAGTTCTGCTGTGTTCTATAAGGTCACTATGACTTGAAATCAATTTGATGTCATTGATGTTGAGGTAGTGTGGGCCTGAACTACCAATCTTTTTTTTAGAAGACACGCATGTTAACCACTTGCACCTTTGTTTTCCTAAACACAATAACTCACTCATGTTGTACATACACTTGTGTACTTGGTTGGCTGTTTCTTTACTAAACAACCAATCTAGATATGCAATATTCCTGGAATAAGTTCTATTGGTTAAGTTGAATTCCCATAAGCTAGAGGAAGTTGTGTTGGAAAACTAAATGGTTAAAATAAATTGATTAACTGACATCTATTTTTCAATCATTGCCTCTGGGTAGTGCAATTGGTTAAACACCCAATTACTACTTAAAACTTTGGAGGCTATCCATTTATTAAAGATCACAGTAATTAAATACCCTATTCTACTCTGAAACACATGAAATTGCCATGAGTCAAAATAGACTCTACAAGTGCTGATTAGTTCAGTTAGTTAGTTATAATTATCACTCGAAGGAAATTATTGATTTCATTGCTATAGTCCTACAGTCCCATCAACACAAGGTATTTTGCCTTCCCATAATGTCCCCTTCTACCGCTCATTCTGGAAGCCCTTGTCTCAGGATGCTAGCTAGCATTCTGCCTTCAAGCCACTCTCAAGTTCAAAACCAGACTTTTGTTTCAAGTGGCTTTTCACAGTTTTTCACACTAGGTCCTCAAATCCATGTCTTCATGTTCTTGACTTAAAGACAGTTATTTCTCTGTATTTGATTTTGGAAAAAGAACTGAGCAAAATGAGTTAGTTCTCTTTTTTTCAGAACCAGAAGCCAAATCCTGAATTTATTAATCCATAGGAGTTATGTTTACATATCTCCCAAGAAGAATTAATAATTCATTAGGATGTGGCATAGACATATATACTGAGTTTTATGTGTATGACATATCTTGGCTTTCCTCATATCTTACACACCAGCATGGCTTTTTGACCCACATATTGCATCCTGCGGACTGTTTTTATAGGAAAATGATCTAAATGAAGGACTGAGCTCTCGAAGGCCATTATTTGAACTTGTGATTGGCCTAATGCCTTTCCATAAGTAGATGTTTCCTTGAATTGTGGAGCAATAATTGGACACTGGAGAGCTATTATTTGTGGGGCCTCCAAGTAATTTTTGTTTTAATGCAAAGCCAAAGTGGAGTTCTGGTAAAGGGTATCTGGAAATATGGCTTGGATATCTGAATATAGCAGTTTTGTATGGAAAACACATTTCCTTTTCACTAGGGCATAGCATCGAAACGTTGGCAATATATGTAATCCTTGATACTTCTGGATAATATCATAATCAGAGATAAAGAAACTTAAGTACATTAACATCTCCAAAAGCAACACACTGTGTTTCTTGAGTTTTATAGTTCATTTTTCTGACATTTTATTTTTTGAAACTCTATTACACTTTAAAACCTATAATTAGGAGGCGGCATTAGGAAATGTAGTTTTGGATTCTTTGAGAAGTTTTTTGAAGCAAACAAAGTAGTTACCTCCCTGGCTTGGGGTTAAGAGTTTTATGAGTTGTGTCTGTTTTCTTTCTTCTGGCATGAAATAATCTAGTATTGTATTGGGATGATATTTGAGGATTGATGCTGAGGTCAGTCCATTGTAGTGTATCCATTTCTGGATGACTTGTGGATCTGGGGACCTGAGGAATCAAATCCGGGAAAACCAAAATTGGCAAAAGAAAAAGTTAGTGTGTTGGAAATGTTTCAAAGAGAACTTTTCTAAATGAAATCTGAAAATGGAACCTAAACCCACAGTCTTTGAATCAGTTCCAACTTGCAGCGACCCTGTAGGACAGAGTCGAAGTGCTCTGTACGATTTGCAAGGCTGTCAGTCTTTAGGAAAGTAGGCTGTCACATCATCTTTTCTGTCAGACTAAGTGGTGAGTTTAAACTGCTGAACCTTCTCTTTTTTTAGGGCTTTACTTACTGTACAACAAACACTCCTTGAAGACAACCCGCAGGGAGAAAAGTTAATATTCTCTGTCACAGGTATGCATGTAGAACTAGAGTTAGGATTTCAGTGAATGCTTGAGTGTGACTTTAAGATTGATTTTTATTTGGAAAGGCAACTATTGTAAAATGTTACATGATTCAACTATGTAACAAACAAGAGTTTATGCGTGTCTAATTAGCAATACAATTTCTTTCATGAAAACAAAAATATCGAGGTAAGTTTCCATTTTGCATTTCTCCCCATTGAAACCACTCAGACCAGTATTCAATCCGATGGATAAAGAAACTGGAGGCTTTTCAAGAGTGTGATCCTCATCACTCCACCTCCCCCCCCACGCTCCCCTGTGTCTGTGAAGTACAACACATAAAAATAAAACCATAATTGGACAGTCTGTCTCATTGGAACACTTACGGTATCCCAGTAAATTCTTGTGCAGTCTTAACATTTAAATTTTGCTTATATGTCCAAGCCCATTAAATTTCAAGAGCTGGAGAATATTGAGACAACAATTATTTACTATAAATTGTGAGTCTGTAGACCTACCCAGAAAAAAGAATAAGTAAATGATTATTGTTAAGAAGTTTCTAGATCACAGTAACTACTCACCTGGGTGGGATATAAAGCATCCTTTGGCTGCATCATATGTCAATTTACCTAGATATACCCAAAGTCATTCACATCCCAAATAGTCACCAATTCCCTCAAGATGGTTATTCATGACTTTGCCTCTTATGTGCTCTGCTATATTCTTGGATACATTTGCTACACATACAAATGTGGATATAGAAATTTCCTCTGTTAAATATAATTGTAAGTGAATTCCCACTCCACTTCCTTAACCATATATCACCAGTTTGCCTATCTTCCTAGCTATCTCTTCATAAATATTTTATTACTATTATTACAGAACAGGCTGAATAATAGTATTTAGCTTTGATGTTTTTACTCTTGAAATTAAAATTAATTTAAGGTCATTTAATTATCTTATTACCTAACACCATAATAAAATAATGTACCAAATATATCATTTAGATTCCATATTTTTGTTAATGATTTTCTATTATTTTATTTCAATTGAGTAGAATGATTGTATTTTAATATTTGAAGCTTCATGTTAGAGAACCCAAGTTATTTTCACACTAAGAGAAAATTAGTATTTTGAGAAAAAAACAAAAAACAGAAAATTCCACATTTTAGAAGTGTCTGAAAGCATTTTAGGTCTCAAAATATCTCTTACGTTACGAATTGTCCATTGTAGTGAATGTCTAAGCCAAGACTAAATTGAACCAATCTTTCAGGCTTATTTGCTTTGAATGAGTCACTTTCTTTTAAAAATATTCGTTATCACTTCTCAGCTAATTTAAAAGAAACCATGCATTTCATGAAATTGCCCATTATCCTCATAAACAAGGAACAAACTTTTGAGCTTTGTGATAGCATATGTAACCAGATAACACATGAAATAAAATGTACATGTCAGTTTTAATTCCTTGTAAGACTTAGGGTATGCTTTAAAATCTTTCATTTAAAATTTGTCACATTTTCTGTCTCTAATTCAAGTGATTTTATTGAGACAAGAAGATATAGGAATGCCTATATTGGGATACAGAAAATGATTCTAAGGTTGAAAATGTAAGCTCAGTGACAGTGAATGTAAAACACATCATTACCTAAAAAGTGGAACCACCTCAGCACCATTCCTAATGCAAATCCTTGCAATCATATCCAGGATGTTCAAAATGTAGTCTCCATGCTCACACGTAAAGAAAAGGAACTTAGTGTAAAGATATGAAAGGGCAATACAATATCTGTTAAGAGATGTACAAGATTCTAGGAAGAGTTAGCCCCAATAGATTTAACTACCTCTCTAGCAGCAGGGAAGAATTGCTGGGTGATCTAGTTAAGATATGATAATCAGAGAGTGCATCATTTCAACTGATATTTCAGTAAGAATTGAAGACTTTTTTTATATTCCCAAGATCCTTTACTATTGATAATATGTCAAAAGCTAGTTTTTTCACTACTAACATTCAAAAATCGCCTTCTGTGCACTGAGGGCACGTGGCCACACCAGCACTCAAACAGAGGAAGGCAAGCTTTCTGCTCCTGAAAAGAATCAGTCTCCGAACGCACAGGAGCCATTCTGTCCTGTCCACGGGTTTGCTATGGGTTAACAGACTCAGCCACAGTTGAGGTTGTTGTCCTTTGTATTGTTTATACATTTCTAAATGAATTAAGATATTTTATTGTTGCAATACACTGTTAAATATAGGTTGCTTAAATATTATGTTTCTTCAAGAGAATAGTTCTAATACTTAGAAAAATTGAAGGAACACAAAATTAAGGGTGATATTCAGTTATTTCCTTTTCTGAAATGAACAGGCAGGATGTTCCCTTTCTTTACAATAGGTATCTTGTGAGCATGGCTTCTAGTGACAGAAGAGTTCTTTAGAAGTGAGGACGGACAACAGAAAAGTGGGTGAAAGGAGACGTTGGACAGGGCAAGATATGGCAAAATATCAATTTATAAATTATCAAGGGTTCATGAGGGAGGGGGAGCTGGAAAGAAGGGGAAAAATGAGGAGCTGATGCCAGGGGCTTAAGTGGAGAGCAAATGTGTTGAGAATGATGAGGGCAATGAATGTACAAATGTGCTTTACACAATTGACGTCTGTATGGATTGTGATAAAAGTTGTATGAACCCCTAATAAAATGATTAAACAAAAAAAAAGAAGTGGGGATGGTGAGATTTTATCACTCTTACATTAGACATGTGAACAGGAAATACCAGTTTTTGGAAAAATGTATCACATTTGGGAAAAGAGTGGATCAGTAGAAACCAGAGAATCCCTTTAACAAGATGTTTTTGTTAGGTGCCATAGCGTTGCTGCCAACCCACAGTGACTCCATGCACAGTAGACTGAAACCCTGCCTACTCCTGCACCATCTTCCCACTTGTTCTTCCACTAGAGCCCACTATTGCAGCTACTGGGTCCATCCATCTTAGTAGGGGCCTTACTCTCTTTCTCTGCCCTGCTGCTTTGCCAAGCATGATGCTCTTCTCCATAGTCTGGTCTCTGCTGAAAACATGTCCATAATAAGTAAGACAAACTCTCAACATCTTTGCCTCTAAGGAAGCAGTTCTCAACCTGTGGGTTGCGACCCCTTTGGGGGTTGAATGACCCTTTCACAGGGATTGCCTACAACCATCAGAAAGCACATAAATATTTCACAATTTGTAGTTACATATTGTTTTGTGATTTATCACTATGCTTTAATTATGCTTAATTATGTTCAATTTGTGACAATGAAAATACATCCTGCCTATCAGATATCTGCATGACGATTCATAACAGTAGTAAAATTGCAGTTATGAAGTATCAACGAAAATAATTTTATGGTTGGGGGTCAACACAACATGAGGAACTGTATTAAAGGGTCATGGCATTAGGAAGGCTGAGAACCACTGGTGTAAGGAGTTCTCTGGCTGAACTCCTAAAACAGAGTTATTTGTCCTTTTAACACTGAGTAGTACTTTCAAATTTTTCCCCAGCACCCCAACTCAAATGCATCGCCTTCTTTCAGTCTTGCTTATTCATTGTCAAACTTTCACATGCATATGAAGAAATTAAACTTACCAATGCACATGAGGCCATTCAAATCAGCAATAATATTCCTGGTTCCATGTCCTCTTCGGAACCCATCCTGAACCTCTGGCAGCTGCCTGCCACCGTATTGCGCATCTATTGTTGGATGATTTTCAACAACATTTTTACGCAGTGTGGTATCAATACTGTTGCCCCATAATTTGTGCATTCTGTTGAGTGACCATTCTGTTCTATAATTTGCACATTTATTGGACAAATATGGAAGTAGCTGCCTTAGATTTCTTCATTGACTTGAGTGGTTGGTGTATAAATTTGAATAACAGTCAGATTTACTGCTCTTTCTTATAGAAGTATAAGTAATCAATTTTGTACTTTAATATATAGCTTGAAGTGTCCTTTTTGTCAATGAATGTAATACCATTGCTCATAAATGTGTCACTGTCTTCACACTAAGAAGAATATGGCATCAAAATTGGGAGAACGCCTACTAGCAACCATGATATGCACATGGCACAATCTTGCTTGCTACAGTAAGAAGGACTTGAAGCACTTGCTGATGAAGATCAAGTATTTCAACATTTACTATGGATTGTAATGCAATGTAAAGAATACTAAAAAGGTGCCAACTTAACCAATAGGACATATGAGGATAAGTGGAGAAAAGTTTGGAATTGTTACGTGTTTTTGTCTTACTTAGATCCACAATCAAAGCTCATAGGAGCAGGTGTCACATGATATAATGACTCATTGAATTATGGAATTGGTTAAATGGACTACACAAGACCTCCTTAGAATGTTGAAAAGCAGGGATGCTCCTTTGAAGACTAAAACTAAAGTGTGCCTTACCCAAGCCATAGTATATTCAATCACTTCATATGCACATCAAAGTTGCACGTTGAATAAGAAAGCTTGCCGAAGAATTGAAGAATTTGAATTTTGGTGATCTAAAAGAATACTGATCAGTTCTGTGTAGATTCTTTAAGTTTGTCTGTGGTAAAATTAGATTTCTTAATCTGGTTTATCTATCTATAGCTCATTAACTCCCACCACATGATTAGGTGGGACCATACAATCAGGATGTGTGACCCACTTGCAGAGCTAGATTGGCTAGCTTTAGTTGCCACCCGCTTGTATATAAGAAGCCATCTTAGAAAAAGGAACAGATCTAATTTGAGTCCCTCAAAGAGAAAGAGTTATCAGTGAGGTGCGTTTGAAATTCCTGCCTAACGTGACTCAATTGACACCAGAGACAAAGAGGAGATCGTGAAACAGAGCCGAGGAGCAACGCTGATATTAGGAGATTGTGAGGCAGAATAGCAGATAGAACCGAGAGAGAAACGCGGCCTCTGGTTGAGGAGAGGTATTACTGTGAACCAATACTGATCCTGGATTTTGATGATCTATTATTTTCCCTAATAAACCTCTATAATAGGGGGAACTGATTACAAAAATCTACATATAATCTCCTCCCACAAACAACAGAAAAGTGGGTGAAGGGAGATGTCAGACAGTGTAAGACATTTCAAAATAATAATAATTTACAAATTATCAAGGATTCATGAGGGAGTGGGGCACGGGAAGGGAGGAAAAAATGAGGAATTGATACCAAGGGCTCACGTAGAAAGCAAATGTTTTGAGAATGATGAGGGCAACACATATACAGATGTGCTTGACACAATGGATGTATGCATGGATTGTGATACGAGTTGTATAAGCCCCCAAGAAAATGATTAAAAAATATAGTGAGTGTTCCTTTAAGTTCTGAGTGGTCACTGCAACACCGTATTATTTTTTTATTTAAACCCACAGAAAAGCATTATGTGGGAGAAATGATTGGTTATTGAATAGGGTAAAGAAAGTTGGAGAATGGAGATATGTCTGACCTCTGTCTTGTACCAATTGGCTAGTATCAAAATAAGTTTTCCTTCTCTCCTGCAACCAGAGGAGATAAGACATGAGCTCTTTTATTTTTCTCTCTGCTAAGAATAGGCTCAATTGATTCTGGCGTACATATTTATTTTTGACTTTTATTATTTAATATATAGTGACAAAATGGATTTGAAAGATAGAGTAAAGAGGATGATTCAGAAGTATGGAAACCTGAGTATTTTTAATGTCCCTGCTTATACACTCCATGACTTTGAGTATGTTATTTTAGCTCTTGATACCAATTTCTCTTCTTGTGGAGAAAAGATTGTTGAACCCAATACAGTTTATATTCTTTTTGGCGTTATAATTCTATACATATTTAAGGTGCATACTACTCCCTACAGAGACAGATAAAACAATATATATTTCAGAAGTTATCTTTAGTCAAAGTCTCAAGATTCTCTACGGACTAATACTCTATCTAATGGGGCAATGGGCATACTATTTATGGAGTATTATGCCTTCTGCTTTAGATTTATCTCCTGAAACATTACTGAACAAATAACCCTTTTTATTAGCTCAGCCTGTGGTTTCTGCAGCTGCACTGCCCACGTGTCTTTTCCTCACTTTCACGACATCTGAGCACCATGATGTTTGACATGCTGCTAGGAAGAAGCTGCTCAGTGACTGGGAATGAACTCAGCCTGAGATAGTTTATGAAGTCAACATATGAAAAAACACCTTGGTATGCTTTCTGTAGGCCATGCTTAACAGTGGTCATTATTAGTGCTTTGCATTCCTTTTCTTTCCTTCTTGGTATAAAATAAATCCAAACTAATATACCCAATATGTTGTTGTTGTTGTTGTTAGCTCATTGAGTTCATAAAGACTCACGACAACTGTATAACCACATTAGAAAGAAATATTATTTACCGTATATACTTGAGTATAAGCCGAGCAGAATATTAACTGAGGTACCTAATTTTACCACAAAACTGCATTAAAATGGGCTGAAAAACTCAGTTTATGCAAAAGTATATATGGTAATTCTGTGTCTTGGGAGAAATATAAGGTTTACTACTTCTGTAAAGGGTTATAGTCTCAGAAACTCACAGAGACGGTTCTACCTGGTGCTATAGGACCACTATGTTAGAATCAAGTCAAAGGCAATGAATTTGGTTTTGGTTTGAAAATTCTGTACCTTATAGGTTCACTATGAGTCAGAATTGACTAAGGACAGTAAGTTTGGCTTTGGTCAATCCTATATAATCACATTATTGTTGCAGATCAGATTATTTTAATTTACAGTGGGCCCATTGACTTGTTTTCAAAAGTTATTTCACATGCTATTATTCATATGCTATTTTTATGTGGAATTTGGAAATCATAGCATAACCTCTTATAGATAGATGATGCCTTTGCATGTATTTAATTGACCAGGAACTATACCTGAATCTCCAGCATGGAACCTATGGTCCCACATGCATAGAGAGTTCTTTAACTGAATTCCATTCACCCTGAAATGAATTTTCATGAAGTTGGCATTGCCTAATTGTGATGCCATATGGGTCATAGTGGAATTGTGCCCCATAAGCTTCTCCATGGCCGCTGTTTTTTAAGTAGATCGTAAACGTTCCATCCAAGACTCTTCTAGGTGATAGTGGCTGAGCACGTTCATTGTTTATGCCACCCAATCTAGAAACACCAGTGTTATTAATTTGAGCATGCCATTTCTATCCCAGTCTGCTTTAGTTTATAGACTGAAGTTAATGAATTGAATTAGAGGCAACAGGCTCTCATAGTTATATTTCTTCGTGTACCTTGGACTCTGAAAGAAGACATGGATGAGGACCAGGAATGCACTTGTTCTTTTGTGGGTTCAAGTAGTCATATTCCAACATTGGCCATTTAAAATTTGAAACCATTCACACAAATACACAGGAAAAAAACATCAAAAGATAAAAACAGGTGGAAGTCTCCCGAGAGATTAAAACTCTCACGTACTTCTGGTGGGATGGTGTGTATGGACATTGCTGGATAAAGCAATGTGGCACCATCTCAAAAGCAAAATAGACACAAGACAACGGTGCAATATCTGGAATAGCACAATCAAGAGGAATGGTGTGGTTTTTATTGTCAAGAAGGACCTTGCTAAATCCATCATGAAGTACAATGTTTTTTGTGATAAGATTACATACATCCACCTTCAAGGAGTCCAGTCCACTTAACTATTATTCAAATTTATCCAGGAACCACAAAAATTAGTGGTGATGAAATTGAAGAATTCTATTAACGATTTCAGTTGGAAATTTATGAAACATGCCATCAAGATACTTTTGTAGTTATTGGTGATTGAAATACAAAAGTTGGGAACAAAGAGGAAGAAACAATAATTAATTTGAAATAAGGACTTGGTGATAGAACTTCAGCTGGAGATTGTGTGACAGAATTCTACTAAACTGACTTTTTCATATCAAATAACTTTTTTCCCCCAACAACACACAAACCAGCTGTATGCATGGAATTCCCCAGGTAGAAGAGACAGAAATCCAATTGACTACATCTGTGCAGAGACATTATAGAAAAGCTCAGTATCAGCAATTTAAAACAGACTAGGGGCTGGGGCTGTGAAACAGACCATCAATTACTCACATGCAAGGTCAGAATAAACTGAAGAAAATAAAACAAGTCCACAGAAGCCAAATTATGACCTTGAGTCAATTCCACCTGAGATTCTAGAACATCTCAAAGAACAGATTTCACTCATTGAATGCTAGCAACAGAAGGCCTCAAGAGCTATAGAAGGACATCAAGAACATCATTCATGAAGGGAAAAAAGGTCATTAAAAAGACAGAAGAGAAAGAAAATATCAAAGTGGATTTCAGAAGAGACTCTGAAACGTGCTCTTAATAATAGAGTAGCTAAAGCAAATAGAACAAAGTCAAAAGATCATCCAAATTGAATCAAAGATCATTGCGTCAAAGATCATCCAAAATTGGTTGCAGCTGTACATTGACAGGGAACTGCTAGAAGTTCAGACCAGATTCAGGAGAGGACATGAAACACAGAATATCATAGCTGATATCAAATGGATGTTAGTTAAAAACATAGGATAACAGAAACATAGTAACATTTTATTGAGTATCCAAAGGCATTCAATTGTATGTACCATAAAAAAGTATGGATAACCTTGAAAAGAGTAGGAATTCCAAATCATTTCATTGTCTTGTGCAAGCTCTCTGAGACCAAAAGGCATACAGCAGGATTTAAAATCAGGAAGGTGTGCATCAGAGTTGTAGCCTCTCACCACACTGCTTCAGTCTGTATGCTGAGTATCTCATGGGGTGAGTATTTCATTTGAGAAGCTGTATTGCATGAAGAAGAATGTGGCATCAGGATGGGAGGAAGGCTTATGAACAACCTACTGTACGCAGTTGACAAAACATTGTTTGTTGAAAATGAGGAGAGTTTGAAGCATTTGTTGATGAAGAACAAGGATTTCAGCCTTTGGCATGGATTACAACTCAGAGTAAGGAAGACCCAAATTCTCACAACAGTACCAATAAGTAACATCATGATAAATGGAAAAAAAGTTTGAAATTGCCAATGATTTTGTCTGACTTGGATCTACAATGTTCATAAAAGCAGCAGTCATGATATCAAAAGATGTGCTGCATTAATAAATTTTCTGCAAAGGACTTCTTTAGGATATTGAGAACGGACATTATTTTGTGTACTAAAATGCTCCGTCCCAAGCAGTGGCATTCTACATTGCCTCAAGGGCATGAGAAATTTGGACATTGAATAAGGAAGCGTGAAGAGGAATGGATGCATTGGAACTGTGGTGCAGGAGCAGAATAGTGGAAGTACCAGGGACTGCTGAAAGGACAAAGAGATCTGCACTGGAAGACATGAGTAGAGTGCTCCTTCGAGGCCAGAATGGTAAGACTTTGTCTTAAATGCTTTGGACATATTATCAGAAAAGACCAGTCCCTGGAGAAAGACATCATTCTCGGTTAAGTGGAAGGGCAGTGAAAAAGATGAAGGGCCTCGAGGAGATGGGTTGTCACAGTGACTGCATCAATGGAATCAGGCAAAGGAACAATTGTGAGGATGGCACAGGACTGTGAAGTCTTTTGTTACATTTTGCATAAGGTCGAAATGGGTTGGAGCCAACTTGATGGCATCTAATAACAGCAGGAGCAACAGCAGCAGCATCTCTGTTGGATGTCTACCTTAAAGTTTAAGAATTACATCACAGACGCATGCACACCCAAGTCCATCACAACTCTGTTAACAAATGTGAGAAGATGTAAACAACCTAATTGTCCACAAATAGAAGAATTAATAAAGGAACTTCATATACACAATGGATTACTGTGCATTGCTTAAAACAAACAAACAAATAAAAAACACACAATGCTGAAATCACCAAGCCCCGGTGTACCTTTTAATAATATGTTGGGTTAAATCATTCAAGCACAATAAAACCAGAATTGTATGAATTCACTAATATAAGGGAGAAAACAAAACAAAGCATTTCATAATAAAGGGACCAGACTTGGGAGAATGTGGAGGGTGGAGGGAGCACAAGGGAGGGGAAGATTAAACAATGCGCCACACTGATGATGAAGGTTAACTTGAGTGAGATAGAAAATATCCCACACAAGAGCAAAGAAAAATTAAGAAGTGGGTGAAGAATAAACATTAGGATCTGAGAAGTACTTCAAATGGTTAAATACCGAGCCGATGTCAGAAATGTAAGCTCCCACTTAATTTACAATGTAAAAATTATTTTCAAAATATATAAGTGAACCTCATTTATAAGGAGTTATAAAACAATTTTTTTCATATGATTTCTAGATTTTATCACAATCCCTGGGGGATAGAAAGGAAACAATAAGCAACCAACCAAACAATTACATGCTTGCCTCATACATTCTCAGACATGGAAGCTGTTTTATATCTAAACTTTTCTCCTTGAATCATATCAACAAATATATCTTTTCCCTGTGTTTCCTTCCTACGTTTTCCTGCCTTAGATTATCACTAAGGACATATCAGTACATTTTTGATTTGTTGTTTTGTTAGTGCCCAGATCATGTGTTGTATTAGTTGTCGTCTCTGTCATGATATTGGGACCCTAAGCGCAATTCTTGTCATGTTGACATGTCTTTGCACATACTGTTCTAGCTGTAGCTAGGATGCCATTCTGTTCTCCAACTCCCAAACTAAAATCCCAGGAATGACACCATCACTTGGATTCTGGTTTCTTTTTCCCAGGTGACAAATACATGTATATATGTCTCTATTCATTCTAAAACAATATTGAGTTAGTGATTATCTATGAGTAACAGTAACAATTATAAATTTCTGTATGATTTTTTCCCTAACACAGTTGTGAATTCAATGAAGGTTGTATTTTATATTTAATATTATTTGTACCAAATACCATGCCCGTATACAAAAGGATGACTCATATGCAGTAATTAAGGGAATTAAATGAATGATACTTGGAATTATTCAAGTAACACAATACGCATTTGTTTAAAAAAGAAAACTGGACTCATTTTAAGGTTTGGTTTTGTCATGTTATTTTTGTTAACATTTGTTTTAGAATTGGAAATCCATATTGAGGTAATGGGTTGACATAAAAATTGCTTTATTCAGATATTGTAGATTGTCTATTGTAACGTTTCCTCTATGCTTAGAATTGTGCCAAATGTTTGGCTTTGAGAAAAAGATGAAAAGATTTGGAAATACTTATAATTTTAAGAAGGACACATTTTAATGAGGAAGTAGATGATTACCTGAACATCACTACAGAATTGTTACTGGTTTCGGTAATTCCATATGAAGGAACAAAAACATATGAAAACTAGAAGTTCTTTTCATGCATTCCCAATTGGGGAAAGGATATGGAACATGTGTATCTGAATATCAAGGTCATAGGCAGCTCAGGGCGATTTTCTTTATGGCTTCTGTTTGTCTCATGCTAGCACACACCCCATAGTCAGTGAATGATTATGAGAGGTTGACAGTTGTTAGCTCCGATTTTTTTTAAAAGCCTATAACATAGTTCAGTGAATATGCCATATCTATATACAGTTTTTGTAGAAAAAAACCTCCAAAACTTCCAATTTCACCAAAGAAAATTTAGAAATTCAACACAATCTGCTTCACATAAACCTCTGCAATGAGCAATAAAATGACTGTAATATAGAAAATTTCTTCCCATATGGGAAAAATACAAGTACCCATGAAGCCTTGTGGTAACTTAAACATTTCTACTTGAGCTGTATACTTAAATATTATATTGTGCTTTGAAAACTGCTATATACTACTAAACTGAATAATTATTCTCATTCTTAAAATCTAGTGTTCTGAATGACTTCTTTAAATGTAACACATTCAAGCAAGTTTTTTAGTGTTTTAAGATATTTCCATATATGTTTAACTTATTCATGCACTAAATTTACAATGCTTATAAAAGTATATGGCAACTATATGTATTCTACCTGGCAAGCTAGAAAATGAGGGAGGGAATTGGTAATAATGTGTGGAAAAGACATAGATAAACCTGGAGTGTTATTGGATTGAGGAAAATTCACATAATAGATTGTATGGCCATCAAAAGCAAACCAAACAGTAGCAAGAAAATAATTTATCATATAATAATAGTGTATTAGATAAGCTCTCTAAATGTAGTTAAAGTTTTACATTAACACACATGATATACTAATGATATAACAAGCAATTTACTGTAAAATGTGATTATTTTCATGTTTAGTTTTAAGGTAAAATATTATATTCAGAATTAAGAATATATTTTGAGTAACATTTCCATAGGTAATATTTTTTCTGACCCTGGCTCAGTTGTCAAACCAAACTTTGCTGTTATTATGTCCATTCTGATTCATCATGACTCTCTAGCACTGAAAAGAATTGCTCCTGGATTTTTCTGAGGCTATGAATATTTTCATGAACATGTTAGTGTTTAATAGTGTTTTCTTATGGCAGTTATCAACATGGTAATCAAGGGGATGAATTCTTTCTAACTTTCCTTGTAGTGGTTAAGAAGCAAACTATGAGGAGGAGAAATAGTGTACTGTATACTTATATTTAGAATGGGAGAATCCTGTTGTTGTTCTGTGTTGTTGAGTCAGTTTCAAGTCATGCTTCCAGCTATTTTCTGCAGTGGGGCTTCTGATAAGTTTAAACCTTTGACATTTTGGTTGTCTGCCACCTGCTTAATCATTGCAACACCAAAGCTCCTTTGCAAGGCACATACATAATTTCAAAACAAAATCCCCTGGCAGTATCACAAGGTTGTTAAGCTAAAGTAACTAAAATAGAAGATGGGAAATAAGAACAACCTTACAAGTGTGGAAAAATGTGATTGATGAATCTTAACAATCAAACATCATGATACATAAAAAGACTGAAGCTGCCAAGGATTTCATTTACTTGGATCTACAATCAATGTTCACAGAAAGAGAAGTCAAGACATTCAACAAGATTTATTTAGGTCAGATATAACATTGTGTTAGTCAAAAGAACTGTATATAAGGAGTAATTGTATATTAAGAAAACACATCTTAGATCTGGCAGGGATTTCCATATGGCTCCTCCAGATCCAGGGCTCTAACATAGCTCTATGGGTTTATAAGCAGGAAGACAAAGAAGAGAGTGTGTGGGTCTGGCCACCTATGAGCTATTTATCTGTTTCATGCCTCCAAATGAGGCCATCACGCTGCAATTGATTGAACTCCAGATTACAGAACTACCTCAGACATTTTGAGTAATAAAATGCACCTGATCCAGGCCATTGTATTTTCAATAGCTTTAGATGCATGTGAAATTTGGACAATAATTTAGGAAGAGAAGAGGATTGATGCATTTGATTTATGGAACTGTTGAAGAATATTGAAAGCCACACTAGTCCTGGGAAAAGAATACTGTTCCTGATAGAAAGTCCATAAGAAAGAAGCCCCTCTATGAAATGGGTTGACACAGTGGATGCTTCCATGAGGTCAACCATATCAACAGCTGTGAGAATGGAGCAGGACAGACCAGTGTTTCTTGCTGTTTAAACAGTGCTCCTATGAGTCAGAGATGACTGGAAGAAACTTAACAACAACAACAACCAATCAGTCTAAACTTTATCATACATCTTCCTTACGTGATTTAATCAGCATAATGTGTTCAATGTAATGGATAATTCTGACTTTGTGTGGCAGGCAAATGAGACCAAATTTTTCTTCAGTAAGGTACATTAGCAGTGCCAAAAATATACCTGTACTCTCCTACCTTAATGAATACCAAGTTTCTAGTCTTATGTTAAAATCCAGATTTCAGGGAGTTAGTCTTCAAATCAGTTCTGATGTCCTTCTCCAGGGACTGGTCTCTCCTGTCAACATGTCCAAAGTATACAAGATGATGTGTTGTCATCCTTGCCTCTAAGGAGCATTCGGATCTTATTTCTTCCAATACAGTTTGGTTTGTCCTTTTAGCAGTCCATGGTACTTTCAATATTCTTCTCCAGCACCACAATTTACATGCACCACTACTTTATCAATCTTCCATATTAAATGTTATCTGAATTTAGAGAGTTGGGGAGGAATAAATATTTGATATGGAGTGTGCTCTACGGTAAAGTGCTATTAAATTATTTTGACAAGTTTAGGTGACAAAAACTCTTTGGACTGCTAATCGTCAGGTTAAGAGTTAAAATTCATCAAGTTGTACCCTGGAGACAAAGACTAGATGATATGTCAAGTTTAGTCATGAAAACCCTAGTGTAGGGGTTATTTTTAAGTGATAACTTGACTAAATAATGAGTCTTAGTGGTTTGACAGACACTGGATTGGCTTCTTTTCCATGACTGTACTATGGAGTAGAGTCAGGCTAACTATAATCCTTCTGTTGTAGTTATTGCTGTTAGGGGCTTTCAACTCAGTTCTGATCCATAGTGAATCTCTGCACAATAGAACGCGATACTGCCTGGTCCTGCACCATTCTTCCGATCGTCCCTATGCCTCAGCCCATCATTGCAGCCACTATGCCAATCCATCACCTTTAAAATGGGTCTTCTGTCATTAATGTTCAGTGTGTCAAACCTGTTTCTGAGATGTTCTGGAAAGTCAGTTTGGATAGACTAAAGGTCATATTTTGGCTCTCATGGTCTTGTTTTTATTCTATTAAGATTCAACCCTAATCTTAAATCTGAGCAAATGATAGTTTGTTCTACAGTCAAACCCTGGCCTGGTTTCAGCTGCTTTTATCCAGCTGATGACACTGACCTTTTATAAAGCAGTCCATCTTGCTTCAATAAGTCTATTTTAAAAATAGATATTGAGAAAAAGGAATTGGACAATCCATAACTATATACCAGGTACTACTTGATGTATTAATTTGTTCAAGTAATGAGACCACATTGGAACAGCAGCTTCCATTAAAATTGACACTTGATTAGGTTTATAAGGATGTGGTGGGAATAAAAGTATCTAAATATTTTGATATTTTATTGTTCAACCAATCTCTGTAATACATTCATACATGTGATTGTCTTGTGTGCTATTTTCATATGTGCCAATAAAACTGTTTAAAAAGAAAAAATATAAATACTTTAAATTTGAATGAATGTTTCTTAATTCTTCCTTAACTTTTTATTAGGGTTCTATAATTTTATGGCTAAAATCCTCACAAATGTACCAGTAGGTAACACCATGACCAATGGAGAAAAGGTTGAAGTTGTCAAGGTGTTTGTCTGACTTGGATTCATAATCAATGCTCATGGAAGCAGCAGTCAAGAGATATTGAATTAGGCAAATCTGTTGCACAAGAATTCTGTAAAGGGTTAAGGAGCAAGGATGTTACTCAAAGACTAAGGTGCACTTGAATCAATCCATGGTATTTATTCTCCATTACTTCCAATGCATATTTCCAACTGTGTATTCCAATGACCAATGACTATTAATTATAAATGAATCATGATTGCATGTTTAATCAATTTTAACTGGAGAAGATAGAGTTCTTCCATTTATTCACCATCAGCTTTAGTGGTTGGTGCGTACATTTGAATAATTGTTGTTTTAACAAGATTTCCTGGCATGTGGATAGACATTATTTTATAACCGAGAGCCTTTTACTTGAAGATCGATCTTGAAATATTCTTTATGAAGATGAATGCAACTCCATTCCTCTTGATTGTTATTCCCAGTATAGTAAACCATATGTTTTTCTGATTTAAAATGGCTAATATCAGTCCATCTTTTTTTCCATGGTATCCACAAGATTTTCATTTGATAATCCTCTGAAGTGGACAGCCTATTTCTTCTCCATAGTCTACTCGTGTTCTAGAAGCACTGATGAAAACTATTCCCCTTCGGGATGGAATACCAGGGACATAGCCTCTGGCCTCATGATAACATAAAAGTGACAGTAGTATAGCAAACTGGCTGAGCACTATGGTCTGTCAGTTTGTGATTATATTTTAAAAATAACTTGAAAATACCCAAGTACTTTAATTATTTCACACTGCATGATTTTCAAACTATCTTCAGGAAATGCACGTTATGCCTGATTTAGAGAAACATCCCAATTGCAAAACCTTGGTTTGGCTTTGTTTCTGTTAAACATGATTATGAATGAAAAATAGTGTAGGAGTGGATTCTATACAGAACAATACACACTAAACAGTAAATCTTCAAGTGATGAAGCAATTGCCTTTTTATTTTACCTTTTGTTGCATTAAAATATATTTAGTACCAACCTTATCTTTTTTGCTATTAATTGAATTTAAATAAATTTAGATGTTTTCCATTCAGACACTCATAATAATGCTTTGTTCCTCTTTCTCCCAGGTTGTTTCCTTTATCTATGTACGCATAAAACTGGTTCAATAAAGCTTCAGTGCAAATATATGATGGATTCAATTCTTAGAACTTCCTGTCGGCAGGTCTGTAGGTAATGCTGCAGTCATTTTGGATTAGTGATAAACGGTCATGAAATTGGAAACAGCTTCCTCTAGCTTTTCACAGGAACCTGAAAAAACATAAATACGTGCACCCAGAAAAGTGTGATTCCAATCCAAACATCATATATAATACACAGTGCATGCTTAACTGCATGCAGGGCTATAGGAACATATTAAATGACATTACCTGATGCCAAAGTCAAGTATAGTTTCAAGATTCAAGTATCTCGACATTTTCAGCAACCTTAGCTTACACATGAACTACTGACACAGCTTTATGCTTATCCTTTTGTTCTCCATCTGAGAGCATTTGTTAATAAGGGATGGTATGCCAATTTGTTATTTGGAGGTGAGATCATTATTAAATTCCAACAACTCAAAAATGATCATGCTGAACATTTAAAATGTGAATGGTAGTTTTCAAATATTATCTCTTTAATTTTCACCAGTATGGTAGGTGGTAAATGTAAAATTATTTTAACACATTTTAGTTATCTTTTTCTAGTTACACCATTCGGTTTCTTTCTATGGCCACAGCAGAAAGAATCGGGCTTCATTTCTGCATTTAGAATAAAGGTGTGCAGGCAAGAATTGACTCCTATCAGTTTCCCAAAGATTCCTGCTGATATTTGAACCTTGTTTCCTTAACGCCTGCCAAAGACAACAAGGTTGGACCTTACAACACTAAGCTGCCCAACCCATGGAAGTCAGCGCCAGCAGCCTCAGGGTGTTTCTCAATTAAGTCAACACAGGGTCCAATTCACAAAGACCTTGGGTAATGTTTTTGTTTTGTTTTGTTTACATTCATACATCATACAGACTGGCAGACTGGAGAACCAGCACATTCATTCATAGGCTACATAACTTACAATTTAGCAAGATCTCTTCCTGTATTGGTTGCTTTAAACATCCAGGAAAAAAAAACAAATCCCGCAGAGGCTTCCTTGCAGATGGTTATCAAGAGATTCACCTTGAGTTTTTGTCTTTCTGTATATTATTTGGGAGGGGAAAATACAGAAAAGGCGGCATAAGTATCCAGGATTTGGTGTGAGAGACCACGCACATTTTAATAGACAGAGGCTTTAAGCACACATGTTTGGGCATTAACCTTTCCGTTCACTCTGATCTGACCATTATGGAAAACTCCTTAATTCCTTTCACCATCTCTTAGGTATTCTAGGAAATGATTTCTAGATTTCCATAATAGAGATAGAAAAAGTGAGTTATTTGATGCCTACGTGGTCATTATCACAGAATTTGAGTAGGAATCTAATAATTTATGGTTACGGGTAAACAGAAACCCACCCTTTAACTTCCTAAATGCATCTGTCATCTGCTCACAGAAGCTATAAATTATTGAAGTTAATTACAGAGACATTCTTGTGATTCAAGCTTCCTTGTCTGGGATTAAAATTCAAGTGCACCTGGGAATGAGAATCCACCAACATTTATAAATCATAGTTTGATGAGTTAACCAGATCTTTTCATGGAAACGGGTTGTGATGGGGGAAGTGTCGAACAAAGAGAATCAGCACCAGATAAGAAAGGGAGAGGGTGACCTTCAGAGGGCTTCAAAGGGGCTTCACAAATTCATCAAGTGCAAGCAGGTCACTGTGTAGAAGGACAATAACACTGAGGTCAAGGACTGAGAGGTATAGCAAGCACCAGCCTTTCACTGTTGCCAGTCCATACAATATGCGAGCCCACAGGTCCGTTAGCAGAATGTGGAATGATCAGCACCAGAAATACAGTGTTAAAAGGGGTTCCTGAACAGGACATAACCTCTGAAAACAACTAAGTGATCTGAGGAGGAAGGAAGGAATCTGAGAAATCATTTATTCTGTGGATCTCATCAAGATTTGTTAGAGGGAAGATGCTTGGTGAGACAATAAAGCCATGCTCAGAACACAAGTGAGTCACAACTCTTTACAAACAGGTGCCTCGTGTGGATTTTCTGGTTTTGAGATCTGCTCAGGCAATGACAGATCCAGGTTAGCAGACTAATCACCACCCCAGATGAAATGGCCTATTATGAAGAAGTAACCCCGTTAGTCACGGAAGTCTGGATCTTGAACCTAAAGTGGGTCACATTACAAATAGTTTGGAGGGTGAACAATATTTTGTTGATGAATAAAACAAACAAAACTAGTGACTACCATTTCAGCACAAATTTTAGATTTTTTTACTTTATAAATTAGAAAGAACTGCTTAATTTGTTTCCCCACAGTCTGTTTATACAGACAAAACTTTTATTGGTTTTATTAATTGGTACTCATAGATTGTCTGAACACACTAAACCTGAACATACAGAGGAAATCATAATTTTGAATTTCCTCACTTGGTCACAAACATTTTCAAAATAATGTTACGCTCATGTGAGATGCTTCGCATTTAAATTTTTTTCAGACAACGGAAAAAGACAAAACAACAGGAGACATGATTAATTAAGGATTTTTCATTAAACTCAGTTAACTCATTGGGAAAAATCTAAAGAAAGGTGGGCAAAGTAACCCGATTAATTCTCATTTCATGCTTAGGAAAGCTGTAGCAGTGCTTACTACCAGAGGAAATGGGGAAAACAGGGACTGGTCTGAGAATAGTAGAGAACATTTTTTTAAGTGACCTCTCAGATGATCGCTTCCAGCAGTACAGAAATGTAATTCGTGTTTGTTCATATAGGATGGTAAAAGTCTAAATGTAGCATAATCAAAGTCTAGCATGATTTTTCACTCCAAACTCCTCTTCCCTACTTGAATGACTTAAGCTACTGTGGACTGCTCGTCTTGCTTTATGCTCAGTGACTTTTGAAGAAACCAAAAGACCAATAATCAAGAGACTAGTTTCACCTAAAAACGCTGCCTACTGTGGGAACATGGAGGCGAAACTGGAAGGAAACTTCTTCTATGGGTGTAGTAGAATAATGAACTCAAGTCAATGGAAACATAAGGCATTTTATTATTTACTTAACATATTAAAAACCTGCACTTTATATTGGTAATCTTCATTTATTTTTTTCCTCAATTTGTATAAAATATGTCTGGGCTAACACTTTGGCTGTAAAAATATTTGGCAGTGTCCCACACCTCAATGCCATAGTTATTGACTCCATGGTTTAAAAAGAAGTTTAAGAAAAGAATGAGAAAAAAATTAAGTTAGCATAGATATATACTTATATATGAAATATGTTTTCTATGTTTTAGATGGTTCCCTGGTGATATAGACATTGGGCTATGATCTGAATGACTGGCAGTTCAAAACCAGCTGCAGTCCTGCTGAAGAAAAGACTGGACTTTCTACCCCCTTAAACAGTTACAGTCTCAGAAACCCTCTTGGGGGAGGGGGTGTCTCTGAGTCAGCACTGAGTTGATGGCAGTGAGGTCTTTTGTTTGTTTGTTTGTATCTTCATCTGAGATGTGACTTATTTATTTACCCAAGATCATTTTAATTAATATTGTGGTAAGGGATCTTTGAATCCATTCTGATTTCTAGTACAAAAGTCTGAAACACTGCCCGGTGCTGCACAGCTTTCACAGTCATCAGTTTTGGGAATCCATTGCTTTCGTTACGGTGACTTTTCTATTTCATTGTTGGTCTTCATCCTCTTTACTAATCACCTGCTTTGCTAGGCATGATGTCCTTCATGTGACTATTGTGTTGTAAGGTGCCATTGAGTCACTTCCAACTCATTGTTGCCCCGTCTTGCAACATCCTCATTCACATTGTAAAGTAGCTGTCCGTAGTTGCAGTATATTAAGTAGACAGTGTTAGTCTGGGTAGACTAGAGAAACAAATTCACAGACACTCATGTGTGTATAAAAAAAGAGCAATTAAATATTGAGAAAATGTACCAGCCCAATCCTGATCAAGTTCATACTTCAGATATTAGCCCAAATGTCTGATGCTAATCTATAGGTTCCTCTTCAGACACACACAACACATGCAATGATGCCAAAGGCAGGAAGATCACAGGAGAGTGAGTGCAACATCTTGTGGATCCAGTGGCGGCGGAAACCTCACAGCACTGGCAGGGTCTCCACATGTCCTTCAGCTCCAGGTCTCTAGCATAGCTCCATGTGTCTTCTCAACAGGAATGTCTTGGAAAAAATGAGTGTGCCCCACCTCCAGCGAGCTATTTATCTCCTTCTCGCCTCCCAATGAGGTCATCAAGCTGTGACCTGATTGACAGGTTAAAATCCACGGCATTCACTCTTCAGTCTCAAATTGACAACAGATTATGTAACTACCACATAGACCATAGGCTTGCCTGAACCAAAATGGCAAATACCAGTCCATTCCAGTTTATAGATTTTATTAATTTAATTTCGTTTTTGACAACTTTCAGTTTTTATAGTTTCATATCTTTTACATTCAATATTTTATTTTTGTTAGTTGGACTTTAATACATAAAGCATATTCCATATTTCAATCACAACAAGTAGATTGCTCCCACAATCTGTCTCCAACCATTCTTTTCCTACGTGGACTCCTTGTCATCGTCTTCCTTTTATGCGACTACCACCACTCTACCCCTTATTCTACTTGCTAAAATTCTAATTATTAATCAATGTTTTGAGCATTGTAGTTTAATAATTCCTGTCCCAGGCAATATCTAGATTTGGGTGCTACAGAAAATAACAACCCACGGTCGGTGCGCACATTCAGACTCTCAGGTACCTGCGAGAGGATTTCTGATATGGTAAATCTTGAAGGGAGTCGACAGTCTCATGTTTGTCTCAATGAGGTGTGTGTGAACCAATTTCTTCATGGACAGTAGTTTAATACTGGAAGGTAAATTGGTTTGTTTTTTCCTAATCATTTTATTAGGAGCTCTCGCAGATAACAATCTATAATTCAATTAGATTAAGCGTAGTTGTACAATTGCTGCTGCCATCATTTTCAAAATATTTCTTTCTGCTTGAACCCTTTGGTATCAGCTCCGCTTGTATCCCTCCCCCCCCACCCTACCACCCTCATGAACCCTTAATATATTAAATATTATTATCATTATTATTATTATTATTACCGCCATATCTTACACCTTCCAAAGTATCCACCCATGTACCATTCTGTTATTCATTTCCCTCTAGTGGGGTGACATAGTCATCATTGCTATCAGGTCTCCCTTGCCCCACTTGTCTTCCCATATCCTCAGGGTATTGTTACTCCTGTTCCTGTTTCTGAGGGGTTTCACCATCTTGGATTTCATCCAGCGAACTGTCTTCATTATACAAATGAAAATACACGAGTCTAACAAGGTTAATGAGGTAAAACTAAGGCCAGAATCGTGAGAGGATGAAATATTAAGGAATTAGAGGATAGTTTTGTTTCATCGGTGCTATACTATACCTTGGATATATCATCCCTTCCATGTGGCCCTTCTGTAAGGGACATTATCTTGCAGGCAGGTTTTGGGAATCTACGTTGTCAACATTCCTTCATGTCAATTTTATTACTTATTTTTGAACTTCCAACACTTATTCTTGTTGACAACTCCTGATCACAGAGGCTAGTATGATTCTTCCATGTGGGCTTTATTGCTTCCCTGCTAGGTGGACACTTGTTTAACTTCATGCCTTTAAGACCCCAGATTATATCTTTTACTAGCATGGCACCATCAACTTTCTTCACTACATTTGCTCATGCATCTGTTTTGTCTTCAGCGATCATGTTGGTGAGGTGAGTATCATACACTCCCACAGTATTAGAAAAAACAACTCTTATACTGAGATAAGATTTAAGTAGAGGCCTAAAGGCCTATATTTTCACACACACACACACACACACAGAGAGAGAGAGAGAGAGAGAAAGAGAGAGAGAGAGAGAGAGAAAATACAGCTTTATTTATATATTTACATATGTATATAACTGCATTTATTCCTATATGTGTAATTTTTTTTCTTTCTTATCCTTTCCTCTCTTTTATTCTCTTTTCCTTTTTTTTTCTTTCACCTACTCTGCTATCATGTGTCCCCATGGGTGGCCTCTCAGTAACTCCTCTCAGATACATTTAAATTGATAAAACACAACCAGGACTGTTACACCCTCTTCACTGTCAATTTTATATCCCTTTGCAGTCCTCCTGTCCCTGAAGCTATTGACTCATGGCTCCTTCCCCTGCCCCCTCCTTCCCCTGCCCCACCCCCCTGCTTTCTCCTTGGGATTCCTTATTCTCCTTATCTCTTTTTTTCTTTTTCACCCCCCCCCCCACCGCCTCACGCTCCGCGCCCTACGCATCACGCCCCCACCTCATGCCTCGTGCCCCACGCCTCACGCCCCCCCACACCCCTCCTTATCTTATATAGAGACAAAAAACGAGAGACAGAGAGACTAGATAAATAGTTCCAAGTCTAACTGCCCGCCTGCTCCAGAGTAGATGAGTGGTTCTCTGTTAAGTGGGAAGCAGGCCCTATGATAATCCAGCAGTCCAATCCCCTTTTCTCTCAGGATCCATCTCCTAGGACCCATTTACGTAACAGTCCTTCCACCCTTTTAGTTCACAGCTTTCAGGACTTAGGTGTACACCCTCTATAAGACCTCATTGCTCTTCCTGTAGACAAGGATGTAGGGGTATCGTGTCTGGATCTCCCCACTCCATTACACCTTGAACTTCCAGTGTGGCCCCTTTGTGAAAATCACCAACAATTTCAGATGAGGTAACAAGTGCTGTCCCCTGAGCCAGATTTCTCTTTTTGGAATTCCTTAGTGATGTCTTGTCTTTGCTCCCATTACTGGTCGGTGTACTCCCTTCTTGGTTTGCCCACATGTGGGTGTGTCAGACCAGCCTCTCTCCCTGCAAGGTCCTTTCAGTGCTGCCCTCTGTAGCACTGCCACCTAGGGAGGGGACATCCTGTCTACAGGGCAGGGCAGCCCTGCAGTCCTTCCTATGAACTAGCTGCTCCAGGTGGGAATGTGGCCTTCAAGGCTCTACTCTCTTTCCCCCTAAATCTGTTCTCATCTGGACAGGCCCAATCTGCAGATGCAAGGTGAGTTTTTGTTTATTTATTTGTTTGTTTGTTTAAAGGAGAAAATTGTAACATGATTTTAAAAAATGTAATACTGAAGAGTGAAGCTTAGAAATTTCAAGATAAATTTGGTAGTTTGAGAACTTTAACCTACGCTATATGACTTTAAATATTAAAAAATTTAATTTGGAATATAGTTTTTCTGTGGAAAACAAAATGAATTATAGCTTGTACATAGACAATATTTTTATACATTAATTTAATTATATAGCACTTTAAAAACTATCACAAATATGTGTTATATGTTGAAATATGTAATTTAATATCACATAGCTACACATATATACTCCTTATGAGTACATACATATATATTCAATGTACATTTATATTTTATATATGTGATTATGTGCAAAAGTATTGTTAAAAGTCATAGAAACACTTAGTAAACACTTATATCAAAATGTGTAGCTACTGTTTCTTAACAGTCCCTCTATCTATGTCTATATTCTTCCCAAAATAATTCTGAGCTCTTTGATTTATAACACACCAAAACAGCAGTTTGGGCATATTAAACAAAAATAATAGACAGATCCACATCTACTGAGTCTATATCTACGCAGAGAGACCCCGTATATAGAGTTTTCTAAGGGGTAAATCTCTATGGGAGCAGATAACTTCTCCTCTGGTAAAGATTTGTGGCCTCAGAAACTCCAGGGAGAAACTCTGGTGGCACAGCAAGTAATGCATTGAGCTCCTAACCACAAGGTCAGCAGGTCAAAGCCTCAAGCCACTCAGAGATAAATATGAGCCTTTCTGCCGCTTTAAAGAGTTACAGTCTTGGAAACCCACAGCGCTTCTTCTATAATGTCCTAGAGGGTCACTGTGAGTAGGAATGAACTCAATCGCCATGAGTTTGGTTTTGGTTTAAGTGTGTGTGTGTGTGTGTGTGTGTGTGTGTGTGTGTGTGTGTGTGTCTGTAACATACAATTAGAAATTCAGTGCTTCCAATTTTTATATTAATAATTTGTCTGGGAATGCAACACATTTATTAATATGCTTTCATCTAGTATAGTTTTTTTAGAACGTATCTTTAAAATCCTTTCACCTTAGCATGTGGAAAAAATAATATATCTAATTTTTGAAATGGTTTATCAACTTTTCTCCCAAGGACTCTGGACACTGACTTATACTTTTAAATATAAAGGAAATCAGAGAAGGAAGCACATGGGACATACTGTTAGATGCACTAATATTTGCTTAACCTTAAAATTGACTTTGGAAAGCACAACTTCCCAGGGAATATGGAACCCTTGAAATAAATGAGCCAACATGTTCAGGAAGAAGCTGTGTGACAGGCTTTCCATGACTTTGACCTTAAAGGTAAACACTAGGCCAAAGAGCCCCCTGATGTTCTTGGAACCTAAACCCACTCAAGCTGACAAACTTGTTTGGTTCACATTAAGAGAGGATTGTGGATTTTAAATAAAGACCTGGAAGAGCATTAAGAGAGAAATGGGATTTTCTATTTCTGCAAAAGAGTGTTCTTACCCAATGCAAAAAGAAATAAAGATAAAAGAAATAAAAGAAGTCTATCATTGAGAATCAGAATCATAAAGGGAAGAACTTAAATATGAAATGGTTTCAATTTATATTTCCACTCATCTCCCATGCTTGCTTGAGATTTTGAGGTTTGGGGGAAGGTACGTGTCCTCTTGTTGGGTTATAGTGGAACTTTACATTCTTAGTCTCAGCCAGGTTTCAGGGTTCTTTGTGCAGTCTTAACTCTTCATGGAACTCTGGTGCCTTTAAGACAACTTCAGGGCACAGTGCAACAGGCAATAGTGAGAAAGTGGAATATCACAGAGGCATTGGAATTTTTTTCTGGAAAGATGCCTTTTCTATTATTGTGTATGTTTGGTAAACTGAACATTTAACTTCCCCTACTTTGACTTATGCAAACCCTGAGGAGATTCAACAAGTGAATGTTCAACCTTTTCTTCGTAAGCAACCTCTTAGGTGACCTCCAGCATTTCCAAAGTAGTGAGGAAGGCAGAGAGAGTTTTCTAAGCCTCTTTGGAAAGGTTACTGTGGGTCACTGGAAATGGCAGAACAACACAGTGCCGGTGAATGAAATGCCATGAGTAATTATGGAAGAGTTAAAGGTAAAGCTAATTGATGGCCCAATCAATATCTATCAGAAAAATCATCTGTTTTTAATTTTTGCTATATATGCTTCCTAACTCATTCTATTTCAAAGAGAAGATTATATAGACACTAAAGCATGTATGAACTATCCGCATTTGGGGAGCATATATGGTGAAAGTTTATTCATTAGTGAAAAGTATCAGAGTTTACATTGTTTAGGAAATTTGTTTGTTTTTTCCAAATCAAAATGAGCAAGGATTATAAATTGTTACCTTAAAATAATTTAAAAATCACATTATCACAAATAAGAGGTTTAAACCTGAAGTATGACAATATCTGTTTATACTACCTCAAATCATGTTATTTAAGCAATGGCAGCAGAAACCCTTCTTTCTTGGCCTCAGTAATTGCCATTAATGATTGTATTTTTTTTATAAATGAGAGACTCGCAATAGAAAGAGCATGAAGGATACCAAATAAAAGAAGTATATAGTAAGGTGATCTTACTGTTAACATTTACAACAGGACTCAGGGGAGTAAGAGAACAAGAAATCAAGAGGTTTTTGTTTTCTTTCCTGTCTTAGTCTGACACTAGTAAATTTCCTTATTTCAAGCACCGAATGAGTTCAGCAATTGCTAGCTATCAAGCAACCTATGCTGTGATAGCCGTTCTAATTCTCTACCTTGTCTTTCATCTCCATTGTGTGGAATAGAATCCTATATGTGTGTTTCCATAATGTTGACATGTCTGGTCATTGAAAACTGTTAGCCAGCTAGACAGAAAAAGCTCTTATGAGTTTTTGTGCTTTATTTTTTGCATTAATAAAGACCTCTGAACTGAAATTTTAAAATTGTTTCTGTATGTCAACTTTATGAGAAGTAGTTAAAGTGCCAACTGCTAGCCACATGTGTTGGCAGTTAGAACCCACAGGCATTCCTCAGGCCTATTTGAATATTAATTTACAATTGGGTGTAATACTCAGACCTTACTCAAAAGCTTAAGAGTATGGGTTTGGTTTAAAATGGTTGATTTGCTATATTCTGCCACATCCTCTACCATGTCTGTCAGTTTGCCCTACTGTCGTGGTGTGAATATTTGCATGACATTAGAAGCCATGCCACATGCATTCCAAAAACAAGCAGGCTCACCACAATGGACAAGTTTACTATCCAAACCTTTGGGACACAGCTAAAGCAATTATCAAAGGGTAATTTACAGCAATCAATGAACTTATGAAAAGGGAGAAGAAATCTAAAACCAATACCTTAAAGCAATATCATTAACAACATAATCCCTATAACATCAGAAGAAAAGAAATCAAAATCACAGATATTAGATTAGAAAAAAAGCAAACTGGAAAACAGGAAAAAAATCATATAAAAATCAACAAGATTAAAAGTTGCTTCTTTAAAAGGGTCAACAAAATTGGCAAGCTACTGTCAAACTAAATGAAAGAAAAATAGACGAGAAATGTAAATTTCTAGAAACAGAGATGGAATGGGCAACATCGCAATAAATGCAAATGAAATTAAAAATATAACACATTTCTATGAAAAGCAGCTCCTTGGGATAAAGACGGATCTTTCTACTCCTGTAAATAGCTCAAGTCGCAGACACTCATAGTGGGTCACAACGAATCAACATGGACTCAATGGCAGTGAGAAGGAAATTAATCCAGGCTGAAGAAGAAAACTCAACAGACCCATAACGAAAGAGAGAGTCATCAAAAAACTCTCAAGCAAGAAAGACCCAGACGCAGAGGGCTTCCCAGGGGAATTCTCCCAAGCTATAATTGAAGGTCTCGCACATGATTCTAGAATAACGGGATAATAAACTCCAAAATTAATTCTATGAAGTTAGCACATCCCTGAGAGAAAAACCAGGCAAAGACCCCCAAAAGTCAGGAAACTAAAGACTATCCCTCGTGAACATCGACCTAAAAATTCTCATAAAATTCAGAGCAATCGAATCTAGCAGTATTAAATAATAATAAAGACCAGGACCAGGTGGGATTCATACCAGTGACACAAGGATCTTTCAGTATTAGCAAAACAATCCGTGTAATCCACCCTATCACCAAGACAAAGAATAAAAAGCACATGACCATATGAATATATGCAGAAAAGGCATTTGACAATATCCAACACCCATTCCTAATAAAAACACAATAAAATAAGAATAGAAGGGAACCTCCTCAACATAATAAAGACCATACCCCCCTTCAAAATAAAAGCTAACATTACACTCAACAGGGAAAAGCTGAAAATATTTTTCCTGAAAATGGGAACTGGACAAGGATGTTTCATATCACTTCTCGGTTTCAACATCCCACTGGAAGTCTTAGCTAGGACCATTAGACAACAGAAAGAGATCAAGGGAACAGAATTGAACAAAGAAGAAGTGAAACTCTCGTAATTTGCAGATGACATACTGTTATATAAAGAGAAAACCAAGGACGTCATAAAAAGATTATTGGAAACAACCAAGGTATTTGGCAAAGTAGCACGATACAAATTTAACAAGCAGAAACCAATCTGACTCCTGTGTACCAATGAAAAGAAGTCCATAAAAGACATCAAGAAAACAGTACCATTTACAGTAACTTCACAGACCATGAAATACTTAAGAATAATCCTAACCAAAGAAACCAAAGACCTGTACAAAGAATAAAAAGAGAAGGAGAGATAGACTACACAAAAGGAAGAATATCCCATGTCCATAGTGCGAATTAATGTAGGTAAATGTCAACACTACCCAATGCAATTTGTAAATACAATGTGATTCGAATACAAATCCCAACTTTATTCTTTAAAAAATGGAAAAACAAATACCAGCTTCATATGGAGAAGGAAGAAACCCAGCACAAGCAAAAAAAAAAAAAAAAAAACTTCTCAAAAAGAAGAACAAAGTAGGTGGCCTTCCACTATCCCACATCAAAACCTACTATACAGTACTCAGAACAAACCGGTCCTGGGATAATGAAAAAATACATAGAAAAATAGGACAGAATAGAAACCTCAGTAATAAGACCATCCACTTCTAGGCAACTCATTTTCTTTTGCTTTTTTTTAAACTTAGTGACATTGTGTTTTTATAATTTTTAGCCATTTTATTGGGGCTCATACAGCTCCTATCACCATTCATCCATCCATCCATCCATCCATCCATCCATCCATCCATCCATCCATCCATCCATTGTGTCCAGGGCATTTGTACATAAGTTGCCATCATCATTTTCAAAACATTTTCTTTCTACTTGAACCCTTGGTATCAGCTTGTAATTTTACCCCCTGCCTCCCTTCCTCTCCCTCCCCCATGAACATTTGTCAATATATAAATCATTATTTCTTCATGTCTTACACTGAACAATGTCTCCCTTCAACCACCTTTCTCTTGTCCATCCCCCTGGGAGGGGGCTACATGTAGATCAATGTGATGGATTCTTCTTTTCTCCCCCCACCTTCCCCTTATCCTCCTGGTATCGCTACTCTCATTATTGGCCCTAAGGGGTTTATCTGCCCTGGATTCCTTGTGTTTACAGCACACATCTGTATCAGTGTACATGCTCGGGTCTAGCCAGATTTTCAAGGTAGAATTGGGGTCATGATAGTGGAAGGGAGGAAGCAATAAACAACTAGAGGAAAGTTGTTTGTTTCATTGGTGCTATACTGCACCCTGACTGGCTCATCTCTTCCTTTTGACCCTTCTGTAAGGGGATGTCCAATTGTCTTACAGATGGGCTTTAGTTCTCCACTCCATACTCCCCTTCATTCACATTAATATGATTTATTTTGTTCGGGGTCTTCGATGCCTGATACCCGATCCCATCGACACTTCATAACACATAGGCTGGTGTGTTTCTTCCATGTGGACTTTGTTGCTTCTCAGCTAAATGATGTTTCTCTTCAAACCTTTAAGAACCCAGATGCTATAACTTTTGATAGCTGGGTACCATCATCAGATTTATTCACCACATTTGCTTATGCACCCATTTTGTCTTCAGCAATCATGTCGGGAAGGTGAGCATCACAGAATGCCAGGTTATTAGAACAAAGTGTTCTTGAATTGAGGGAGTGCTTGAGTAGAAGACCAATGTCCATCTGCTTACTTAGCACTTAACATACTATGTACATAGATCTATTTCCCTTTAATTATATATGAATATATTTACATGTAAACATGCCTGTATTTGGACCTCTATAAATGTCCGTTGCCTCCTAGTCCCTTCCTCTATTTTCTTTTAATTTCCTCGTGTGCCACTATCATATTCGGCCTTTATTTGGCTTTCACTGATTTCTCTCAGCTACATTGCCCTTGATCAAACCCCACCAGGCATCCTATACCCTCCTCACCATTGATTTTATATCACTTGCAGTTCCCTTGTCCTGGGTTGGTTGACATTCCCCTTTTTCCCCCCACCTCCTCTTCTCCCACGTGCCCCAGACATCAGTTCTGTTTTTGTCTCCTCCAGGTTTTATTATTTCACCTATTTTATTTAGATAGACTTGCAGAGAAATAATAAGCACAAAACCAAGACAGGGAAAAACAAAGCAACAAAAGAAAACAGAAAAACAAAACAATGACCCCCAAAAAAGAAAAGCCTAGAAATAATTCCAAGTTTATTAGTTGGCCTTTAGGAATGTTTTCTGGTGAAGTCTGATGGGGTGCCATGCCCTGGCCCTAAAGTCTATTTTTGGTTTTCCCCAGGACCTTCATTGCTTTGCTCCCCTTGCTGCTCTGTTGCACACCCTTAGCATTTCACCCTCGATTGGTGGTGTCAGATGGGGCAGAGTTCCCACACTGTGCCTGCAGTGCTGTCCCCTGTAGCACTATAGGTCAGTGAGGGACATCGTGCCTTGTGGTGGGGCTGGCCCGATGGTCCTTTCTGTACATTGGCTGCTCTGAGCAGGAATATCATCCCAGGGATGTCTCTTTTTCCCTCCTCCTTTACTCCTGTGTTCTCTGATCAGATGTGCCCCTTTCCCTCAGCGGTTGCTTCAGTGTTATCCTATGAAGTCAATTCTTTTTTTTTTTTTTTTGGTGGGGGCACATACTTGGGATTGGCCTGGCCTCACAGACCTCTCTACTGATTTCCTGCTTCATGCTGGTATGTTGCATTCATGTCTTGGCTTACCAGGTTGAAGACAGGTCTCTCTCTCCCTCTCCTGTGGAGATCAAAACAGCACCCTCCCCTTCGGTGGGTTAGTGCCTTGTTCCCCAGCTACCCATTTCTTTCTTTTTTCTTTCCCCCCTCCTTTTTAGTGGGTTGCAATATGTATCACTCGATTGGATCTGGCCCATAGGCAACTAATTTTGAACAACAACAACAAAAAACTGTTAGTCTGGGCAGACTGGAGAAAAATATCCACAGAAACGCATATGTAATAAGAGAGAGTTTTATATAAAAGGTACATGTACATCAAGAAACCATCCCAACCCAGTACTGTCCAAGTCCCTAAATCCAGCAATAGCTCATATGTCTGACACTGATCTATAAAGTCCTCTTCAATCTCATAAAACACACACAATGATGCCAACTGCTGGAGGAAAGCTAAGTCAGTGGGTATGTAAGCATCTCAGCACTTGCAGGGGTCTCCATATGGCTACTCCAACACCCAGGTCTGCATTGGGGTAGGTCCATGTGGCTTCTCCGCAGGTATGTCTCCCAGGAAGTGAACCTTGACAGCTGAAGCAGGGAACAGGATAAGGTAGCTACAACCTGGTCCAACTATCAGAAAGCAATTAAACCAGAGAAACAAAAAAGGCAAGGCTCATCGAGCCATTTATCTCTACACTCTTTAATTAATCCCACATATGTTTGCACAATAAACCTTAACAATCTCACAAACAAAAAAATGCTGGAATTCCATCTGTGGAGCAATGAAACAATACCCACACCTCATCCAATTCAATACAGAAATTAAAGATGAACTAGAAACCTAAATGTAAAACCTAGACCTATATAAATCATTAGCAAGAAAAGTGGGCAAACTTATAAACCCTTTTCCAGGATGTACACAGACTATCAACTGTATTTTTTTTAATTAAAATAAAAGCACACAGATTCTGTGAAGATGGCGGACCAGAAGACCCACATACTCTGAGAGATCTTTTGAACAAAGCAGGTTTGGTGTCCACGTAGCCCACCAAAGGGAACTTCAGGAGCTAACCGAGGAGGTAGCAGAAGCCACACACAAGGTTACAGAATTTATGATTAGGCTTGATGAAGCAGAGTACCTTGTCAGTTATCTTGAGGACATTCAAACAGACCTAAGCAAGTGAGAAAGAAAGTCAGATTGGAAAATTAAAGAAACAGAAGATAGCCTGAGATCAATGACAGATGCTATGAAGAGGAATAGTATTTGAATAATCGATCTACCAGAGTACAACACAACACACAAGTCGACAGCCAAGAGAGCAAAGGAATTTCTGGAAGAAAACTTGCCCACCCAAACAAGGGAGAACCAGGAACTCATACAGGAAGCAGAAAGGATGCCAGGTAGACCAGACCTCAATAAGAATACACCAAGACATATAATAGTAAAAAATCCAACTTTGAGGAAAAGAGAAAATTTTATGAGCAGCAAGAAAAAGGAAGACAATCACATACAAAGGAGCACAGGTAAGAATATGTTCAGACCTATCAGCCGATACCCTGAAGAGGAGGTGAGAATGGATCAATATCTTCCAAAAGCTGAAAGAAATAACATCTCCCCCAGAATCCTTTACCCTGCCAAGTTTTCCATTAAGATAGATGGTGAGATAAGGGTTTTCCAGGACAAGGAAAGAATCAAATAATATGCTGCAAGAAAGCTGACGCTGTGGAAGATACTGGCCAACTCACTATGGCCAGAGGATCAACCTCCACCACGAACAAATAGGAGACCACCATATAGCCCATCTCCATCTAGAAGCCACCATGCCAGCAAAAATTATCAGGACAACAGGGTCTCAGATGGAAAAGAGGACAAGATAGAAACTTTCCACTCAAACATAGCACACTGATATGAAGGGAGATAGGTAAAGACCCAAAATACAAAACAGGGTATGGCAACTATGAATCCACAGATAGTGATAATAACTCTGAATTCCAATGGACTCAATTCATACTTTAAAATAAAAAGGCTTGAGGACTGGCTCAAAAAACATAATCAATCAATCTGTTGCCTGCAAGAGAAACAACTTACGCATAGAGGCAAGAATATGCTAAGAATAAAGGATTGGCAGAAAGCTTACCAATTGAATTCTAACTCAAAAAAGACAGGGATGGCTATCTTAATCTCTGACAAAATGGACCTCAATATCCAACCGATAAAAAGAGACAATGAGGGACACTACATAATGCTCAAAGGTTCAGTAAACCAGAAGGACTTAGCATACTGAATATGTACACTCCTAATAATGGTGCGGCGAATTTTGTCAAACTATTAAAAAAGATGAAAATAATCATGGAATCAACAATCATAGTAGGCGACTTTAACACTCTGCTATAAGAAAAAGACAGACCATTTGAAAAGAAGCTCAGCAAAGAGGCCATAGAGCTAAACAATGTATTTAGGCAATAGGGCTTGATAGACATCATAGAGCTTTCCATTCAAAACAAAGGGTTTCACATTCTTTTCAAATGCACAAGGATCTTTTTCGAGAATAGACCACATGCTGGGACACAAGTCCAGCCTGAGTAAATTCAAACACATAGATATTATCCACATACCTTTCTCAGATCACCATTCCATAAAGCTGGAGATTAATAAGAGGATGTTCAGAAAATCAAGGGCAACCAATTGGAGAATGAATAACATCTCCTGCAACACAAATGGGTACAGGTCCAGATCAGAGAGGATATTAGGAAGTTTCTTGAAACTAAGGAGAACAAAAACACAACATATCAAAACTTATGGGACACCGTGTAGGCAGTTATCAGAGGTAGCTTGATATCATTAAGTCTATATATTAAAAAAGAAGAGAGGCGTATGACAGATACATTAACACAAAACCTCTAACAAGAAGAGAGTCAGCAGAAAAAAACCCTCCAATAGAAAGAGAAAAGAAATAATAAAAATCAGGCAGAGTTAAACAAGTGGGAAAACAAGAGAACAATGCAAAAGATAAATGCAGTTAAAAGCTGGTTCCATGAAAGAATTAACAAAATTGACAGTACTCCGGCAAAGCTTACCAAGGATAAAAAGGAGCAAATATCAATAGCCAGGATGAGGGATGAATTAGAGGCAATAACAACAGATCCTAATGAGATTAAAAGGATAATCAGAGAGTACTATGAAGGTCTGTATTCTAATGAATTCAGAAACATGGAAGACATGGATAAATATTTGGAAAAACAGTCTCTCCCTAGATTATCTCAGACAGAGATCAAGAACCCCAACAAACCGATAGCGAAAGTAAAATAGAGAGGGTCATCAAAAACCTACCAACAAAAAAAGCCCCAGGGCCAGATGGCTACACAGCAGAAATCCATCAAGCATGCAGGAAAGAGTTGACACCGGATACTCCACAAAGTATTCCATAACATAGAACAGGATGGCAAACTCCCAAACTCATTTTACAAAGCCAGCATTACTTTGATACCCAAACAGGGCAAAGACCCCAGATATATAGAAAATTACAGACCAATATATCTAATGAACATACATGAAAAAAATCCTTAACAAAATATTGGGCAATAGAATACAAAAGTATATAAAACATCATCCAACACACCAGGTAGGATTCATCCCAGGGGTTCAGGGATTGTTTAACATCCGAAAATCCATCAATAGTATACACCACATCGACAAGAAAAAGGATAAAAAACATATGATAATATCTATAGCTGCAGAAAAAACATTTGACAACATACAACACCCATTCCTAACCAAAAAACTAATGAAGATAGGATTGGAAGGTAAGTTCCGCAAGCTGATACAAGCTATCTATGAAAGACCAATGTCCAACATCAGTCAATGGAGAAAAGACAAGAACAGCCCCACTGAAAAAGGGTACAAGACAAGGATGTGCCCTGTCCCCACTTCTATTCAATAAAGTTTTGGAGGTTCTGACTAACAACATAAGACTCTAGAAGAACATCAAAGGATCAAAATGGGAGAGGAGGAGGTGAAACTATTGCTATTTGCAGAGGACATGATCCTGTATATTGAAAATGCCAAAAGCTCCACAGCTGGAGTACTTACAGCAATAGAGGAATATGGAAGAGTAGCAGGATACAAGGTCAACAAACAGAAGTCGGTAGGTTTTTTATACACATCTGACAGGACCATGGAAGAGGGGATTAAAAGGAAGTGCCCTTCACAGTTGCTAACAACAAACTGAAATACCTAGGAATATATTTAACAAAAAATACTAAAGATCTATACAAGGAAAACTATAAGACCCTACTACAGGAAACCAAAAGCGACCTCCACAATGAAAGAACATCCCCTGCTCCTGGATAGGAAGGCTCAACATAGTAAAGATGACAGTCCTACCTTAAGCATTTTACAAGTTCAATGCTATACCAATGCAAATACCATCAACCTTCTTCAAATAATTGGAAAAACCGAGCACCAATTTCATAAGGAGAGGGAAGAAACCCAAAATTAGCGGAGAACTCCTCAAGAAGGACACAGTTAGAGTATTCACCTTACCTGAATGTAATGCCTATTACACAGCTACGGTGGTCAAAACAGCATGGTACTGGCACAACGACAGACACTCAGACCAGTGGGAAAGAATAGAAAGCCCAAGAGTAAAAGCTTCAGCATATAGACAACTGATCTTTGACAAGAGTCCCAAAACCATCAAGTGGGAAGCAGATTCCCTTTTTAACAAGTGGTGCTAGAAACAATGGATATCCACATGTAGAAAGATGAAACAAGACGTTTACCTCACCCCATGCACAAGAATAAAATCAAGGTGGATCACAGACCTAGAAGTTAAACACAAACCATCAGGACCATCAAGGAGGGAATTGGGACTAACCTCAGAGCACTGGCCCAGGGAGCTCATAGGCTCACTGGAATAGGGAAGGGTACACACACAGGTGAACTGGAAATCGACAAATGGGATTTAATAAGAATAAGGCACCTGTGCACCTTGAAAGACTTCACCAAGAGGCTGACAAGACAACGCACAGATTGGGAAAAGATTTTTAGTAATGACACATTGGAAAAAGAGCTCATGACTAAAATCTATAACACCATCATGATCTGCAAAAAGAGGAAAACAGTTAACTCTCTAAGGAAGTTGGTAAAAGAACTGAAAACAACTTTCACTAGAGAGGAGACCAATATGGCCAACAGGCATATGAGAAAGTGTTCTAGGTCATTAGCCATAAGAGAAATTCAAATCAAAACAACCATGAGATACCACCTAACACCCCCTGAAGCTAGCCTAAATCAGCAAATCAGAGAGCAACAAGTGTTGGGGGGACTGTGGTGAAGCAGGAACCCTCCTCCACTGCTGGTGGCCATGTAGATTTGTACAGCCACTGTGGAAAGCAATCTGGTAATACTTAAAGAAAATGGAAAAGTATCTACCTTATGACTGGGTGAAAGCATAGATAGTTTCAGGGAGGGCAGGCCACACATAGGGAGGTACATGAGAGTCCAACATAAAGAAGAGGAAATGGGGCAGGTGGAGGGAGAAGCGGAGTGGGGAGAAAAATGTGTGGTTGGCACGGGAAGAACCGGGCAATAACCCACCCAGGGGGAGAGTATTGGTTGTGTCCTACAGAACTGGAACATGCATACAGAACCCACCATGACACAACAAACCAGGAGGGCAACATAACACATGGAGGAAGCCACAAAGAGACTGGACCATATATCGGCCCCAACCATAATTAGTCCGGCCTCCACCATTGAAGGGAGTACCACAGAAAATGAAAATAGATCGTGTGGTGTGGGAAAGGACCTGACCCACCACACCACACCCAGAAGGAAGCTGAAGCAAAGGAAGGAGGAAGAATGGATAGGAGCACACTGGGCCCACCAAGCTGAGAGGACGATAGTTCAGCTCAAAGGGCTCAATATACAGAGGACCATATAGGCGGTCCCAAGGTGAGATGTGACATCCTGCACTGACCCATGGCCCTACATGGGACAGAACCGGAGACACAGTGGGGATGTGCAACTGAGTTGACCCCACCACACTGAGGCAAAACACTGGAGGTGTGCAATGGAGCGGCAGGGGAAGCAGATCAAGGAGGTCCCGAGGGAGTATAAAGGATGGACTTTGGGGCAGGATGTGGCACCCCATCAGACTCCTCTGGAAAACACTCCTAAAGGTCAACATACAGACCTTGAATTACTAACAGGCTTTTGTTGTTGTTGTCTTTTTGTTTTCTTTTTTCTCTTCTATTAAATTTTGTATGTCAGTGGCTTTTTTTGTTTGTTCACTTGTCAGTGTTGCTGCCATTGACACCATGTTCTTATGTGCCACTTGGGTGCTGTCAAAGCCATCTGAATTTGTATGCACATATTACTATATCAGCAGGTCCACCTAGATAAGATAGGCTGGACCAACAATGTGAGAAGAAAATAACGAGACCAGTGGTCCCGGAGGGACTTGCGAGTGTGGAGGTAGGGGAATGGAGGAGATTTTGGCCAACCCAGGAACTAGGGAACAACGAGTGGTTCAAAACCAGTGGAGGGAGGGGATGGGAGGACTGGTAGGGAGTGACCAAGGGTGAGGTAACTGAGAGGAATTACTGAAACCAGAATGAACGGTGAACATGGTAGTGGGACAGGAGGAAAGTGTAAGGAAGTAGAGAAAAGAAGTAGGAGGCAAAGGGAATACATAGAAGCCTAAATACAGACATGTAAATATGTAAATATATTTATGATTATGGGGAAAATTGACCTATGTGCATATATTTATAGGTTTAGTAGTAGGGTAGCAGGTGGACATTGCACCTCCTCATGTGCATTCCCTCAATACAAGAGCACCTTACTCAGCTAAATGGTCACTTCATCATACCCATCTTCCCGACATGATTGCCAAAGACAGATGTGTACATAAGCAAATGTGGTGAAGAAAGCTGATGGTGCCCGGCTATCAAAAGATATAGTGTCTGGGGTCTTAAAGGCTTGGAGGCAAACAAGCGACCATCTAACTCAGAAGCAACAAAGCCCATAAAGAATAAGCACACAAGCCTAAGTGAACACGAGGTATTAAAGGGATCAGGTTACAGGCACCAAAGGGGAAAAAAAAAACAAACCTTCATTGTGTGATCACCTTCCCCACATAAATGCTGAAGATGAATGTGTGCATAAGTAAGTGTGGTGAAGAAGGCTGATGGTGCCCGTCTATATAGAGATATAGTGTCTGGAGTCTTAAAGGCTTGAAACTAAACAAGCAGCCATCTATCCCAGAAGCAACAAAGCCCACATGGAAGCATCACACCAACATGTGTGATCATGAAGGGCCAAGGGGACCAGGTTTCAAGCACCAAAGGCGGGAGGGAAAATCATATCATCGTGAATGAGGGGAGTGCATGATGGGGACCCAAGACCCATCCGTAGACAACTGGACATCCCTTGCAGAGGGGTAGTGTGGAGGAGATGATTCACTCAGGGTTCAGTGTAGTAATAATGAAATTCACAACCCTCCGGTAGTTCTTAAAAGCTTCCTCCCCGCAACTATCATGATCCCAATTCTACCTTGCAAACCTGGTTAGACCAGAGGATGCACAGCGGTACAGATGGAAACACAAGGAATCTAGGACAGATGAACCCCTCAGGACCAACGGTGAGCGTGGCGATACCAGGAGGGAAGTGGGGGTAGAAAGGGATAACCCATCACGGGGATCTACATATAACCTCCTCTCTGGTGGATGGGCAGCAGGAAAGTGGGTGAGGGGAGACACCGAGCAGTGTAAGATAAGATAAAATAATAATTTACAAAGTATTACGGGTTCAAGAGGGAGGGGAGAGTGGGGAGGGAAGTGGAGGGAAAAAGGGAAAATAAGCTGATTTCAGGGACCCAAGTGGAAGGCGAATTTTGAGAATTATGAGGGCAATTAATGTATAAGTGTGCTTTACACAATTGATATATGTATGGGTTGTGATAAGAGTTGTATGAGGCCCAATAAGATGATTTAAAAATATAAAAATATTTAACAATAAAAAAGCACGCACAAAATAGAAAACAATGACTTCTCAAAAATAAGACCCTTATTCATGTCAAAATATTTCATTGAAAGGGTAAAACAAGAACACAGAGATTGGGGGGGAAATCTTTAGTGATTATGGACTAATCATGAAATATGTTGTACTTTGCAACAGTTCAAGAGGATGAAAACAGTCCAATTAAAAGGTGAGTATCGGAAAAGAATAGAGAATTTACCAGAGAAGACAGTCCAGTTGCTAACAAAATCATAAGGACATGCTCAAGATTGCCTGCCATCCAGGAAATGCAAGGTACAGTCACACTGAGGTATCACCTTACACCCACACCAATAGCCCAATTACAAAACAATAATAAAACAGAGAACAAGAAACTTTGCGGATACGGAGAGATTAAAAGTTTAATACACTGCTGGTGTATTTATAGTAATTTACAACCTTGAGAGAAAATTATAATGCACTTCCCGAAACAACTCCAAAAAACTCTCAAAATTCCTTGCCATCCAGTCAGTGCTGATTCAGAGAGGCCTATGGTGGGTTTTGTAAATGTTTATGGGCATGGAAAAATACAGTCTTCCTTCCTTGATGATGCTGGTGGTTTTGAACTGCGGACCAAGTGGACCCCAATCCAAAAATGCAACCACTACACCATCAGGGTTCCAACATGGCAATATCCCTGCCTGGCACATCCCACAGAAATGAGAAAGAAGAACACTAACAGCCATATATTCTCACATGTGCAAACATCACAGTTCACAATAGCAAGAAGCAGGAAGCAGCCCAAATGCCAATCGGTTGAAGACAGGATACAAACAAAACAAAATTGTGCTGCCTCTACAGAACAGACTCTTATGCATTCCTAAACCCCTAAACCTTTAGGACATGGGGGGGGGGAGGGAGGGCGGATATGGGTACCATCATGCTGAGTTAAGTTAGTCAATCACAAAAGGAAAAATAGTAGCTGAGAAAAATGAACAGAGGCGGCTCTGATTCCCAGCAATCTTGTCCCTAAAGCAATGAGGCAATGTGCTTACCCAGTTCCCATGAACTATAGATCATCACCTCATTCGAATGCAAAACCAAACTCTCTTTGTCGTCCAGTCAATGAGGGTAGAATTGCCCCTGTGAGTTTCCACGACTGTAACTCTTTAAGTTGCAGACAATCTGTCTTCCTGCTCCACAGTGGCTGGTGGTTTTGAACTGATGACTTTGGGTTAGCAGTCTGATGTATAGTCACTACACAAAAGGACCTTGAGAGATGGTTGTAGTTTACAGAGAAGGACAGTTCCCCATTTTAGGGGGGAGAGGAGAATACTAATTAAATCCCACCATAGAGCAGTGTTCTCCAGTCACCTCAAATTAGCAGATAATCCTACAGGAATAATTAATAATTGATTACAGAGTTTGATTACTGAATAATAATAATTGGTTACTGAGAGATTATATCAAGAGCAGAGGAGAGCTTGATGTCTGCATTATAGGGGGCAATTGGACTTCTGATGAGGGGCTAGGTGAGGAAACCTGCCAGTGTGAAAAACACTCAGCCTTGATTGTAGAGACCCCCAAGGATAATGCTCCCAGAATTAAGTTCCTAACTGGGCACTTTTGATGCAATTTCTAACCAACCCCTGGTGACCCAAGATATAGAAAGTAGGTAATTCGACTCCGTCCTTCTGAGATACACAGCATCCTTCATAGACGATATCAGAAAGTCCAGAACTTGAAATTCCACTAAGTGAGCTGGTCTTTACCTTAAACTTACTTATATCAGGACCAAGGAATGGAAATATTTTCTAGATCTATAAAGTGAAATTTTCTAGTGGGAAAAGAAAATGATGAGTGGCATCCCAAGTTTAGGGTATTGGTAGTTATTTGAAAGGGTAGGATTGTACATATTACTTTGAGTGTACTCAATGAATGGTGAACTTGGGGCAACATATATTTGCTTTTTTCATGCTCTCTTTGCTTTGATGTGGCATGTGTTAGTTAATTGTACATGGTTCTGCACTGGCAAAGGAGTGTCCTTCTTTGTATGGCCATAGCTCCAGCCCTCACAGCATGTGTCACTGGTGTCCAGTCACCCATGTTTTAAGATATACACAGTCACATTTTATGCACTGGAGTCTAATAAGTAAGCCTGCACATGTATAAAATCCTTTACTCAATAGTGCTTTACCATTGACTAAAATAACGTTACCATCAATAGAATTAATTAAGCCCCAATGGAATGATTTATGGCATACTCTAATAAGATAAAAATGATGCCTTTAAAATTGAACCAAGAACTTTTATAGAAACTCCAGTTATATAAATGGATCTTGGAGCTCTCACTTGTTCACAGCTCTAATATAAGAGCAATTAGTTCTTACGACATGGTACTAAGAACATGGTCCAGCCTGGTACTCGCTCTCATGAGTAGATCACTGGTGAAATGAATGCCATAGCAAAGTGTGGTGAAGAAATCAGATGGTGCCCGGTTGTCATAAGCAATAGTGTCTGGGATCTTAAAGGTTTGTCTTTGAACCAGCAGTTACCTACATGAGAACCAGCAGTTATCTACATGAGGAGTCAGCTAAGTAAACATGGAAGAAGCACACCAGCCTCTGTGATCCAAAGGCTGCAACTAAGATCCAAACCTGAAGGAGAAATCAGTATCAATGCCTAAATGCTGTAACACTTGGTTTTCAGAAAGCTAGATGGTAGTGATCGCCCCAAATTTGAGTGCAAGAGCCCTGTGTGGATTGAATCCCTACTAAAACTCCAATGCTCACATACTAGTAAAGTTGATAGCCTTGCTAGCAGACAAAGATCGCTATGTATTGAATTTTCGCAACTATACTTTGACTGGAAAGTAGTATCTTGTCATTTGATCTCCCTCTTGATCCAATGTAAATGTATTCCAAAATTTTTATGTTCTCTTCTGTCTTTTAGATTGAGGTCTTATCTGTTTTATTTTATTCTATTTGGTCATTGTTGCTGGGTCCTTGCTAGTTGTTTGACTTTGTTTTGCATGTTTATATAGAGAAAACATGATAGGAGGATGTTTGCAATCAGCATCAGGGTTAATGTTTGACAGAAAATGAGAAGAATAGACGAGGGGTGGGGGGAAATGGGGCATCAAAATCAATGGTACAAGAAAAATAACTGGTTATTTTCTAAAGTTAATTGTGGTGGTGATTGCACAAACCTTCTAGAGATGATTGAACCATTGAATTGTGTGATATGTTAACTATAGCTAAATACTTTTTAAAGATTAAAAGAGGTCTCAGCAGAATTTCAATATTAAGATAGAGTAGGAAGAAAGACCTGGTGATCAACAGCTGAAAAAACAGTTAAATCTTTCTGGATAGCATGGGGTTATTGTATGATACATTGTGAGAACATGAGCCACATAGCTCCTAGGCATGAGTCTCTTCTTTGGATGCTTCCTGCATCATTCAAGATTTTTCTGATACCTTAAACAATATGGTTTTCTGATTAAAATATTCAGTCACAGTCCATTTTCTTTCACCAAAGCCTAGCACCTCAATCATTAGGGCTTTAGACTCACAGCAACTCTACACAGCAAAAGGAAACACCATGCGGTCCGCGGCCATCCTCATGATGGTTCCTGTGCTTGAGCCCATTGTTGCAGCCATGGTGTCATTTCATCTTGTTGAGAATCTCCTTTGATTACTGCCCCTGCACTTCACCAATCACGATGTCCTTTTCTAGGTACTGATCTCTCCTGACAACTTGTCCAAAGAACCCGAGATGCAGTCTCGCCATCCTGGCCTTTCAGGAGCATTCTGGATTTTCTTCTTCCAATACGTATGTGTTTGTTCTTTTGACAGTCCAGAGTACTTTCAATATTCCTTGCCAACACCACAATTCAAACTCATTGATTCTTTTTAAACTTCCTTATTTAATGTCCAACTTCCACATGCACATGAGGTTTTAAAACACCAAGGTTTGGTTGAGGCAAACTTTGGTCCTCAAACTAACCACCCTGCTTTTCATCACTTTAACGAGGTGTTCTCTAACAAATTTATCCAGTGCAATGTGTCCTATGAACTCCTGACCGCTGTTCCATGGGCCTTGGCTATAAATTCAAGCAAGAGTAAGCTCTCGACAACTTCAACCTTTTCTCCATTGATCATTATGTGACCTATTGGTTCAGTTGAGAGAAGATTGGTCTTCTTTACATTGAGTTGTAATAAATACTGATGGTTGTAATTCTTGGTCTTCATCAACAATTCCTTCAGTTTCAATCTTCATCACTTTTAACAAGCAATATTGAGTTATATGTATATTGCAAATTGTTAATTAAGCTTCTGCCAATATCTTGTGCTGGAGATTTTCTTACTGTATTAAGTAATTTAATTTAATTTTTGTCATGTTGCCTGATATGTGTTGGTATTCCAAAACAACTAATGCAGTAATAAACTACCCCAAAAAGATATTATTATTTTTAGAATTTTATTGAAAATTACCATGAACATTTCAATGAAACATTAATTATCTCCTCACTTATAAAGATAGAGCTTTCTGTTGCTGTCTGGGGTCTTAAAGGCTTGAGGATAAACAAGCGGCCCAGAAGCAACAAAGCCCACATGGAGGAAGCACGCCAGCCTGTGTGATCGATCATGAGGTGTTGAAGGGACCAGGTATCAAGCACCAAAAAACAACAAAAAAAATCATATCATCATGAATGAGGGGGAGTGCGGGGTGGGGACCTAAAACCCATCTGTAGGCAACTGCACATCCCTGCATAGGGGTAGTGGGGAGGAGACAAGTCACTGAGGGTGCAATGTAGCATTGATGAAACACACAACTTTCCTCTAGTTCTTAAATGCTTCCTCCCCCCCATCCCCCTACTATCATGATCTCAATTCCACCTTACAAACCTGGTTAGACCAGAGGATGTACAGTGGTGTAGGTAGGAACTGGAAATACAGGGAATCCAGGAAAGATGAACCCCTCAGGACAAGTGGTGAGAGTGGTGATACTGGGAGGGTGGAGGGACAGTGGAGTAGAAAGGGGGAACCAATTACAGGGATCTACATATAACCTCCTCCCTGGATGGAAAATAGTAAAGTGGGTAAAGGAAGACGTCGGGCAGTGTAAGATATGATAAAATAATAATAATTTATAAATTATTAAGGGTTCATGAGGCACAGGGGAAGTGGGGAAGGAGGACAAAAATGAAAAATGAGAAGCTGATTCCAAGAGCCCAAGTGGAAATCAAATGTTTTGAGAATCATGAGGGTAATGAATGTACAAATGTGCTTTACACAGTTTATTTGTGTATGGATTGTGGTAAGAGTTGTGTGAGCCCCCAATAAAATGACTAAAGAAAAACTGATATCACATTGTCAGCCTGGCTATGTTTGAAACACGGGTTTGGCAAGCTGAAAAATCTAGATAAATTATTTTTCACATCTTTGAATTAAATTATGTTTAAAATAATACTTATTGGAACTATTATGCCAATGAAATATATTTGTACCTGCATGTCCCCTTAGCTCAATGCCAAGCATATAGTTAAGGTTCAGTCAATATTAGTTGCTGCTACTCTTGCTGTTAGTGCTTTGGTAGTAACAAATTTAGTATTACTATTATTTCCATGGAATGAAATTTTGATTATATCCATTATTGTATCAGCTTTTGTCCAACTGGGGTTTGAGGGTCACATAATATGAGGAACTTGCCATTAGAGTTTTCTTAGAAGTCCACACAAATTATTCAATTTTAGAGTTTTACTTAAATGTGCATCAATTTTTATGGCCTAACTAAGGCTATCATCTACAGCAAAATGAACAAAGCTGTTGTTAGAATGGCTACTTTTGAATTGTAATGCAATAAACTGACATTTAATTATAGAAATTGGAAGTAACATCTGGACACATTTATTGAGAAAGTCTTTTGCTCATCCGTTATTTTATGTCTTATAGCCAGCTCACTCTTCTATTTAAGTATAAACATTGTCTCTAAAAGCCCATTTAAGGAGGGGTACTTGTATAACTTTCAAAATACACTTTGACTGTAATTTATCCTGCCTTGAAAATAGGAATCGACTTATTTTCTTGGATGACAGAAGTAATTTCGGAGAGCCCATTAAATCATAGAGTATTAGAGTTGGAAGCAGCTTTTCAGACAATCTTGGGGAGAGATAGCAATTTCATGACACAATTGTCACAAGTATCGCAAGCCCATCCTTAAGGCAGTAATCAATACTGGATCATGGCCCTCTGCTGATGAACCTAGAAGTAGTTGTTAAGAATCTTTCTCACCCCAGCATCCAGAACAACTAATACGTATTGATTGAAGTTGTTACTCAAGATAAAACCTGTCATCCTTGAGCCACAATGTTCTTCTATTTAGAAATAATAACAATGGAAGACTGAAATATTACTTTTCTCTTTCCGTTTCACACAATTTTATAGTCATATCTATAGGTTTTCAAAACCTGGATTTGGTACTTTTTATATTCCAACAGATGACAGAATAATCAACAGATTCTAGCAACAAGCAAGTATCTCCTTTTGCTATTTTGTTTCTTCTAAGCTAATTTCTTAAGCAATTCAGCAATAAGTGGAAGAAAGGACCGAGGGGCTTGCATTTCGTGGTGGGAAGGGATATTAGTAAGGAGTATATGAGAAAGCCGTTAGCATATATGGGAAGGACGTGTGTTCAGTTACTGATTCAGTAGAAAGTTGAAAGATATTATATTTGAGACGTATTTGAAAAATTAAGGAGCCCTGGCAATGTGGCGATTATATATCAGACTGCAAACCAGAAGGTGAGTTTAAAACCACCACCTGCTCCTTGGCACAAGGTTGAGGTTTCTGAGACTGTAGCTCATATAAAGTTACAGTGTCAGAAATCTACAAGGGGAGTTCTACCCTGTCCTATGGGCTCTCTATGTGATGGAATCAATTCTATGAGAGTGAGGCTTTTGGTTACTTATGACGTACCCTTGGTATCAAGTTTTGTCACCAAACTTACATATAAGGGGGATTCTAAAAATGTTTATAAATGTCTGGAAAACTTTCAACTTACGTAGGCCAAACTTAGGTGTTTCACCAATGTAAGTTTATTTTCATAGTCATAAGATGAAAGTGTCTTGCAAAGACTAGAGGCAAGTATGTCCCTTAGAGGTGAGGATGGCAAGGGTTTGTTTTTATGTAGGTTAGACCTGTTTTTAGGAAAGACCAGTCCCTGGAGATGAACATCAGGCTTGATAACCTAGTGTGGCAGCCAGAAAGAGGAAGACCTTCAACGAGATGGACGGACACAATGGCTGCCTAGATGAACTCAGACAGAAGAGAAAGGGACTGAATGGATCAGTGGCTTGTTCTGTTGTGCAGAGGCCCGATGCGTCAGAACTGACTAGGTGGCATGTAAAGACAATACAAAGCTAGTGTTTTTCAATTGTTTTACGTGGTGTAAAGTGCTTATTAAATAAATTCTGCTAAACTAGGCTTGACTTAAGAGAACATTTTAGAAAAGTTAAATCAATGTGTTAGACCTGGTTTTTTAGAGAAACAAAATGAGTGGCTCTCGTCTATGTATATGACAGACCTTTTTAATCAAGAAGCATTTATATATCATGAGAACATCCCAGCGCAGTCCAACTCAACTCCATCATCTTATACGAGTGCTTAAGTCCCTCTTCAGGCTCACATAGACAAGTACAATGACAAGGAATGAAGGAAGATCACAGGCTGGTGGGTGCAGGCATGTGAATCAAAAGTGGGCAGAAACTTGGCAGCAAACAGGAAAGTGAATCAGCAGAGCGCAAGCGATTATCTCCAGCGCCTTACACTCTTAGAACAAATAGCTTATGATATCACGAGGTCTGACTTGATTGACTCCACCCCTACCCATTTTATGTCTGACTAGCATAAAATCATGTAGTTATTATAATCAAATTCCAAAAAGTTTTAATAATTTATCTGAAATTATCTTTCTTCTATGTGCCAAATCAACATATTGCTGAAAACAGTGCCGGTATGAGCTACTACTTTGCTCAAGGAGAGAAATGTGGCTTCATTGCATGACTGTGAGGTCCATGCTCAGCCTTTCAATAGCAACTTCTAGATTGAGTGATGAGATAAGAGCAAAACGCTGCCTGTCTTCTGTGCACGTGATGGGCAAGATGGTTCTGCACGGATATGCGGCTGGTTAACTCAGCCCGCATTTCCATCTGAACACAGCGTACTGAACAGATTGATACATGTTTGGAGCTGCAAAACCAAAAGCAAACAAATAAAACTGCTATGAAGAATATCTTCAGTCTCTTGTGTATAGTTTCTATGGTTTCACCTTTCAATTTCAGGTACATTTAATGTACTTGGCAACTGATAATAATATGTTGCCATTCTCTGCATGCAATCTAAACTAAGTTTTATTTATATTATTTTAAAATTTGGTCTATTTTTCAATTCTATTAGAATCTAAGTTTATAGTCTTTTAAAAATGGATTTTTTTTGTTTTCTTTCTGTACTTTAAATGTGCTATTCATGTATTTTCAGGGTGGCATTGCTTTTTAAAGACACATAAAATTAGTTCCTTATCTTTGTGAAGCTGTATAATAGTTTTTTCTTTTTGTTTGCTTTTAGATTTAATATTTACAGCTCTTTTTCCCCCAGAAATTTTATTATGATTTGACTTAGGTTTGTGTGTGTGAACCCCATGTTGGTTGTTGTTAGGTACCGCGTAGAGTTGGCTCCGACCCACAGCAACTTTATGCACAACAGAACAAATTCGGCACCATCCTGTGCCGCCCACTCAAATCCTTCCTTTGCCTGAGTCTATTGACGCAGTCACCACATTATTCTGTCTCCTGGAGGGCCTTCCTCTTTGTTACAGTGCTTCCACTCTACCGAACATGAAGTTCTTTTCCAGAAAATGGTCTGTCCCGACAGTAAGTCCAAAGTATGGAAGAAGAAGTCTTGCCATCTTTGCCTCCAGAGATCACTCTGGCCTTACTTCTTCTTTGTGTCCTTTGAGCAGTCCACGGCCCTTGCAATAGTCTTTCCAGCATCACCACTCAAATGCATTGATTATGCTAAGGTCTTCCTTATTCGACTTTCACATGCAAATGTGGCCGTGGACAATACCATGGTTTCAGTCAGATGTACTTCAGTCTTCAAAATAACATCCTTGCTCTTCAATTCTCTAAAGAAGTCTGGTGAGGCTGATTTACCCAATGCAACATGCCTTTTGACCCCCTGACTAGTAATTCTATGCACATTGATTCTGGAACCAAGGCAGGCAAACTCTGGGAAACTTCAACCTTTTCTCCATTATTGTGATGTTACCTATTGATCTAGTTGTGAGAATTCTGGTCTTCTAAACATTGAGTTGTATTCCATACGGAAGACTACAATCATTATCAGCGAGTGTTTCCATTCCTCCTCCCTCTCCCAAACATGCTGTCCTTCTCCAGGGACTGGTCTCTCCTGACTATGTGCCCAGAGTATTTAGGAGGAATTCCTGCCACCCTCGCCCCTAAAGAGCATTCTGTCTGTCCTTCTTCAATCCTGACCAAAACGTGCATTCCGAGCATTCCTGATTTGGAATTAAAACCTGCTTTCTTCCAGAATGATAATTATTGTCATGAATTCCGAGTGACTGTTGCAATGCGTTATCAAAATCATCAGACAAATGGAGAGTGTTCTAAGAGGGTGATTGATGTCAGAATTAGTAAAGAAGTTTGGAGGGCAAAGGCATGTCTGAACTTTATAGCTAGCTGTAGCAAAAGGAAGAGAAGATTCATCAGAGAGATCCAGTATAGACATGGCTGACCTCTGGAATGTAGATAAGACAGGAAAATCAGACTTCCCCACATCTTCCTGTAACCCTTAAGACCTGCTGACTCTCAGACCTCTCTGGATGTGACCCATGTTGAACGTATAGCCTATAGCACTCTAAGTAATAATTCTTCAGGATCTGAAGCCATTTAGAATTGGTTGTTTGTTACAGCATCAGGAGCAAACTAATAATATAACTATAGCATGTTATTTGATGGTAATTAAATTAAAGTTAAATTACAAAAGACATGTTGAAATGATCCGTATAGTTGAAACTAAATGACAGCCTCATTTCTAAATGACTTTCAGAGAAGAAAGCCAAAGAGAACTTTCAAGATCATTTTGAATTGAATGAAAGTGGCAAGTCAACATAACAGAATTAATACAGTACTATCACCATAGCACCACCAGAGCTCCTAGAAAATGTAATATAAAAAAGCTTTATGAGCTTAAGTTACACATATTTTAATATGACGTGACAGACATAATTGATAAAGGGAAGATAATTGATGAACTGCATTAAATTTAATTGAATCGGCTTTTTCAAAATGTAAGAACATGAAAATATCTTATATAGCTTGGAATATATTACTGCAAAGTTACATATCTAAAGACTATTTCCAGAATATATAAAGAAATAACAGAATAAAATCATTTAATAGTAACCCATTCCCCAAACAGTAAGCTAAATATTTAAGAAAACACTTCACCAAACGAGGTATGAAAATATCAAATGCTCACAGGAAAAGTAACTCAGCACCATTAGTTATTGGATAAATACAAATTAAAACCATACATATTTGGGGCATGTTATCATGACACACCAAGAGAAGGACATCTTGGTTGGTAAAATGCAGGGTCAATGCAAAACAAGACCTGTCTGAGATGAACAGTGGTGGTCCAACGAAATATTCTGATATATGAATAATTTTCTACTGTCAAACCTACGATTTAAAAATAGCCATATATTTTCTAAGCCAGAGTAGAATAAAGCACCAGGAATGCATTTCTCCTTTTCTTTGGCAGTTTTGACTTTCTGAATTTAATCCTTTTCTTAAGCAAGAGTTAACATATGGAGATCAGGAATCAGCTCACTGATAGCAAGCAAAGTGTTGAAGTATAGAAAGAACTAAAGGGAAAAAGAAAACCAGATTGCTAGTAGCTAGTGTATCACCATTTTTATGTAGGGTGAAACACCAGAAAGTGTACTTGACACCATGACATAAATGTGTGGGGTGTTAAATGTTTGATAATATTGCACAATAAAAATATTCCAGATCTTCGCTAGATATCTGCAAATAATCTAGTAGGCTCAGGAGTTCTTCCAACTAAATCAAAAGTAGATTCAAGCATCTTTTTATTGACTCAAGTCATACAATATAATTAAATAATGATGTAATACTCAAGCATTTTGCCATTTGATGATTAGATTTTGAGGATGTATGTTTAAAATAGCTGAATAGTGGCCACAGTTAATTCAAATTCTACCTTTCATTGGATTTCAATGCCTATTTTAAGAATTGTTCTTGTGAATTTCTAAAATAGTCTTTATAACAATGAAGGTCTTTTTCCAAAATACATCTGAAAATAGTTACGTAGAGATATAGTAGATATCTTCTCAAGTAAAAGGCTTGCCAGTTGTATCTTAGAAACAACAAATATAAATCTTACTAATGTCTTCTCTGTCTGTCCACGAGGTCCTTCGATCATTCTTTTGAGAAAGTAGAAACATTGCAGACAAACAGTCAGTAGAGCACTTTCCTCAAGATTGTTTTTGATGGAAAGAGCAAATATACATAAAAGTATACTGTCACTGGGTTCTCTAATAAAAATTTTTACAAAAACAATAATATTATAGAAAGAGATAAAGGAGAGCGAAACAAAGACATAAAAGAGGAAGCGAGAATGAATGGAAGAGAGAGGGGAAAGAGGGAGAGAGAGAAAAGTTGGCTTACTTCAGGAGACTGACTTACATGCAGACCTATTTGACAGTGTTGGCTGCGCTCTAGAATAATGAATATTGCAATAAAGCTCGTCACACTACTTTTTTAGGTTTCCAGTGGATATAAAATCATGTTTGCATTATCCTGCAGTCCACTAAATGTGTAAGAACATTCTGAATAACTTTGAAATATTCTAAGAATTACCAAAATGTGACAGAGACACAGAGTAATCACATCTTGGGTTTTTTTTGGGGGGGGAGGGTGAAGTAACACAGATAATTTCCTTAGATCCGGAGTTTGAAACTGCCTATTTGTAAAATCAGAACAAAACAACACCAACCCTCACTCGGGCCACATAAAAAATCAGTAGATAAACAGAAGAATAACAGAATGGGATATTACATTTAATACAGTTAATTGGTTTACTCCGATTTCTGGGGGCAGACAATTTGAGATTTGTAGACCAAGAAACAACTTAGTAGGGGCGTGTCCCAAAATCTATTGGCAAGTGGAAGGAAAAGTGGAGCACAGGAGTGTTATTACCAGAGACAATAACATGTCTACTGGTAACATGGAGGTAGAATACACCTTAGGGAAAATTCCTGTTTGTTATTAATGCCATCAACAAAGTGAGTTCACCTTTTCCACATTAAGCAATGTGGTCTACTTTTCTTGAGGCCCAATTATGTGATCACATGTAATTATAACAGCAGGTAAAGCACTATTTTATCAAACAACTAAGAAGCATAGCTTAGTCAAGTGGAAACATGAATTTAAGCATCACATATATCTTTTACTGATAGCTTGTGATACCTGTCATGAGCGGCGTGATCAATAATTACTTGACACTCTTTGATATTTTTCACTTAAAACACACATAAAACAATCTTAAAATTAACTTAATTCATTAGCTATAAGGGTAACACAAGATTCAATCAGCATCATATCAGTTACTGGCCCTTAGTCCCACTTGGCATTTCCTTCATCGGTGTACTCACCCGGTAGAGACGGAGAGAGCAGGACCTTCTATCTCCTCCTTGGTTCCTAGCTCTCCGAGTTCAGGCTCTCTACCAGGGCCTTTATAGGCGGTCTTGCTGACTCTTTGACGTCATTCTGATGTATGGACAAGGTCTTATCAAGATTCCCCAGTTGTGTCTGGGGAGTACTAGGTCAGCGGTTCTCAACCCATGGGTCGCGACCCCTTTGGGGGTCAAATAATCCTTTCACCAGGTTTGTAAGAGGATCGAAAAACACACATTTCCGATGGGTTTAGGAACTGAGACACTGCTCCTCTATCCGTCTCCAGGCGGGTCCGCCCACATGCAGGTATGCCCACATGCAGTACCCAACATGAAGACTCTTACCCATGCTACACCATGCTTCAAGACAAAATTGCATTTATTTGTTATTAAGAATAAATATTTCACAATATAAAATTACATATTGTTTTTGTGATTAATCACTATGCTTTAATTATGTTCAATTTGTAACAATGAAAATACATCCTGCATATCAGATATTTACATTATGATTCATAACAGTAACAAAATTATAGTTATGAAGTAGCAACAAAAATAATTTTATGGTTGGAGGTCACCTCAATATGAGGAATTATATTAAAGGGTTGCAGCATAAAGGTTGAGAACCACTGCTCTAGTGTTGCCCTGGTGGGTGGTTTACCTTTTTTCTATGAGTCTGCAAGGATTCAGCATTTCTTACTGGGCTTTCAGTCTCTCTTAAAATGGAGTCACTTATGTTCATAGGTGGTAGGTAATTTAGCATCTTGCAATGAACGTCCACTTCTTGCAAGGCATTTCCACGTCTTGTAAGGTAGTTTTAACACATTCTCATCAATTCCCTTCCTTGAAAGTCTAATTTTATTAAGATACATATGCTATCTATTTGTTTTTGTTGAAGGAACCTTGGTGTTATCATGGTTATGCTTTGGGCTATGAGGCCCAAGGTCCACAGTTTGAAACCAGCCACTCCACAGGAGAAATCTGGGGCTTTTTAGTCCCATAAGTGTTACAACCTCAAAAACCCACAAGGGCCGCTCTATCCTGTCCTTCTTTGAAAAAGAAACTGGGGAGCTCCAACCCTCTCTGCCGCTTTGCCTTCCTGCTGGCCGGGATCTTTCCTGTAAGAGGGGCTCCACGTGGGCTGCCTGGCCCTGACAGGAAGGTTTGCGAGCTGATGTGTTTCCAGTGACCTTGGATGTAGGCAACTGTACCAAACAGCCTGTGGTCTTTCCTGCTCCCTGGTTCACCTTTGTGCATCACCAGCCTGAAGCTATGTAAGTCTGCAGATAGACTTTTGGACAAACATTGGATTTATGGATTTTAGTGAGATGGGACTGGGATGTCTTTTTGATATACAATTACATATTGATATAAAGTTCTATCTTATACATAGATGAGGGTTGCTGGATTTATTTCTTCAGAGAACCTGAGCTGTACATTGGGTTTCTTACTGCAAGATCAGAATTTTGACCCACCAGCTGCTCCTTAGAAAAATAATGGTTTCCTTTTCCACTAGGATTTAGAGTTTTGGAAACTCACAGGATCAATTCTAATATTTCCTACAAGGTTGCTATGAGTCAGTATCAACTTGAAGTCGGCTTGATTTTTTTTGGGGGGGGGAGGAGGCGCCAATGGATATCCTGATAAACAAACAAAATATTTGGATTGTTAAAGATTTCATTTTACTTGGATCCAAAATCACAGAGGCAACAGTCAAGAAATAAAAGAACATATTGCCTTGGGAAAACGAGACAAAAAGCCTCTCTAGGCATGTGTATCACTTTGAGGCCTGCCGTGCAACCTGTATCAGTCCTGCTAGTTTTAATTGCCTTGCAGGCACATAAAAGCTAGAAAATGAGTAAGAAGGCTGATCAAAACTTGATGTTTTTTGAATTGTGGCGTAGATAAACAATGCTGTTTATACCATGGATGGTACAAAAATTGAACAAATTTGTATTTGATAGAAGTGTAGCCAGAACGCTACTCAGAAGCGTGTGTGGCAAGGCTTTGTCCCATCTGGTACCGTTGGACATGCTGGGACCCACTGAAAGACACCATGCTGCGCAAAGTAGACAGCAAAAGCAGGATGCCTGCCAGCTAGATGGGCTGACACGGTGACTGCAACAATTCATTCAACAATAAGAATGCTTGGGAGGATGCTTCCCGACCAAACACTGGACGTCTATTGTACATGCGGGCAACCTGTGGAGACACCTCCTCAGTCACACCTAACACCGCCTTACTTAATAACCACCATGGAGATCAATGTGCATTTATCCATTTAGAAGTCTAGGTTAAAGCTGCATATTTAAGCTCTCTCAGCATTTTAGTTACATCTTATACTGTGTAATTTCACCTTTATTCGTAAATGAGTTACTGAATACGTTCCCAGTTTTCTAGTTATCCTAAAGAACTAGAATCAAATTTCAGTTGATTTTGTTCCATTTCTTTTTCATGCTTAATGATTGTTACTTTCCTGTTGCAATGGCAATCTAATATCTGTGCAGTCTCAAATGAAGTAGAACCTCTTCGACTGCTGTTTGAGCAGTATGGGTTGAAATGTTCTATTTACTAGTGAAGCATCTGAGAAAGAACATTTTTGTTTGAGTCTGAGTTTGTTGTTTGCCATCAAGTTAATTCCCCCACACAGAAACCGTATGTGACAGAGTAGAACTACTATTAGAGGTTTAGACAATAAATTTTTACAAAGCAGAGCTCCTTTTAGCCCCAGGGGCAATTGGTATGTTCAAACTTCCGACTTTTGGGTTAGCAGCTGAGCATGTAACCTTTGAACCGCCAGGAATTCTTGAAGTCTATATTTTTAGAAATTCTAAAATTAGGTTACCTGTGAAAATCTGCTTCTACAGCAGGGTTCATACTTACTTAGGGTTCAGAGTTATTTAGAAAAATATCCTTAGCATTAACTCTTAACTCTTCAATGATAGAGCATCTGCTTTATTTAGCATTGCATCTTGAGTGTCTAGCATGTCTGACATATGATGAATGGGTGCTCAATTGATGGGTTTAAGGAGACAGGAATAAATCCTGATTCACGTCCCTGAGTGAAATAGAGATGATAGCTTTGGGAAGGTGTATCTGAGCTGTTGTGCCTGACGGACTGAAATAAGCTAGATGTCGTAAAGTTACACCCAGATAGCCCTTATTTTTGCAGTTTTTAACTTGAAACAATCAGATTGTAAGATAAGATAAGGTTTTCCATTTTCCTTGCTGAAAAAACTAAGGGTATCGGGAAAAAATTTCAATGTGAAAGAAAAGCTTCAGTTAAACAAAAATAAATAAATAAATGTATCCTTTGATATTTTGTCTCTTAACCCTCTAAGGGCTTAAAGTAAAGACTTTAATAGAATTATAACTAGAGCAGAAGAAAACAAATTTCAGTTCTCTTAATTTTTATTTGGGGAGGGAGATTGATTGCTGATCAGTGTTATATAAGTATGCCATGGAAGAAATGGGAATAAAGACAAAATGTTGTGCTTACATGACACAAATACTTGGTCTGACTTGAATTGTCTGACCATGAAATCTTAGAATGTGATTCCTTAAATTAAATTTATTTACTTAAATCCTGGAGACATTATTACTTAAAGTGTAAGCATACTTCTTATGGTGTAAGCATAGAGGAAGTAATCAAGAAATTCAAGGATGCATGACATTGGGTAAATCTGATGTACAAGGCCTCTTAAGAGGGTTGAAAAACAAGGATGTTACTTTGAGAACTAAAGTGTTCCACATCCATGCCATAGTATTCTTAATCACCTTTTGTACATGTCTCTAGGACACAGAATCAGGAAGGCTGATACATTTGAATTAGGGTGCTGGCAAAGAATGTTGAAAGTACCATGGACTGCCAGAAGAACAAATAAATCTGTCTTGGAAGAAGTACGGGCAGAATATTTCTTAGAAGCAAAAATGGTGAGACTTTGTTTCATGTACTTTGGCATGTTATCAGGAGAAACCATTCCCTAGAAAAGGACACCGAGTTCTGTAAGGCAGAAAAGCAGAGAAACAGAGGAAGCTCCTCCGTGAGATTGATTGACATAGTGGCTCAAGCATCAGAACAAGGGGGACAATGGTGCAGGACCAGTTTGTGTTTTCTGTTGCACAAAAGGTCACTATGGGCCAGTATTAATTCAATAGCACTTAACAATAAAATTACACTATAATAAATGGCATGGGGCCCGGACATATCTGATCTCTTTTGGCTTGCCTACTGGCAAGAGGCAAGGATCATACATGCCCCCAGGCTCCATCTTTACTCAATTCTGACGCCAATTAATCATCCCATGGCACTTTATTTCTATACTGGATTTGATAACTTCCTGCAATGGCCACACAGAATTAAGGAGGCTCGCAATTAAGGAGGCTTATTCGGGAAGTTAATAGGGTACCACACGTTAGGATCAGTAAACAGTAAGGATCCCATCATTGTCCCACAGATCTGCAGTCTGCAGTCATTTGGTAGGTTGGCTTTTGCCTCTATGGACCAAGAAGCCAGCCTGCATATCAGTCTGTCTCACATTTCCATCGTCCAAGCCAGATGAAGAAAAGGACCCAATCGTCTTGGTGCTGCTCCCGTGAGTCTCATGCCTCTCTGTTGCATCTGGTCCTGGTAGCCTCGGCCACTTTAGACAGAAGTCTTGGACATGCTCTTGCCAAATGGTCCTGTATTTTTCTGTGTCCCAGATGGCTCTTACATTCTCAGCAATGATTTTAGTGGAGGTGAAGTTTTTCTTTTAGCTGACCCCAAACAAACCAGCAAAAACTCACTGCCATTGAGTAGATGCCAACTCATAGAGATCCCATAGGACAGGGTAGAACTTTCCCTCTGAGTTCCTGAGACTGAACTCTTTATGGGCGCAGAAATCCCTGCCTTTCTGATAAGAACTGGCTGGTGTTTGTGAACTGCTGACTTTACTTATCACAGCCCACCTTATTACCACTAGGCAACCAGGGGGGAAACAAGGATGGGGTCTTAAGTTCCACCCACTATGGGCTCTTAAGTCCCACCCACTACTAAATAATCATAATGATGCTCCCAAGGAAACAAAGGGTATCTCTTGACCCACATCCTACTTAGGTCAGGATTTAAGGTCATCTAAATCCTGTAACAGATAATTCCTTTCAAAATGAGGTCATAGCCATAGGTGTATGAAGGTTAAATTTATAATATGTTAAAGAAGAAATTATGGCTATCAGGACCCTATTGGTTGACTCTATCTCATAAACCTTAAGTAAAAATTATTCATTTGCCTCACCAAATAGAATGTAATATTTCCACAAGCTTAGTTCAAATAAGCAATAGTATAATAAATAGTAGTTTCTAAAATAGATTCACATATATAGACTCATTAACACTTTTTAAACAGTGATTAATCTACTTAAAAGGAGCCTTGTTAAGAAGGCTAAACGTTGAGCTTCTGACCACGAGGCCAGCAGTTTCAATGCGCTGTCCACTCCCAAAGGAAAGATGATGGGGTTTCGCCCCTCTAAAGATTTATAGCACTGGGAGGCCAAAGACATGATTTTCACATGTTCTGTACTATGTTAGAATCAGCTCAGTAATTGTGAGTTTGCTTTGTTTTCTGAAAATTTATTTGAATACATTGGTAAAGCACAACAAAGTTGATGCTACAATCAATGCAATTTTGACTATCAGAGACCAGATATAGTTAATATAAGATCCTCATTAATAAAAATACCTAAAACTTCTTTCCAAACCCACTGTCACAGAGTTGATTTTTACTCACAGAGACCTTATTGAGTATAATAGAACTGCTCATTTGTGGTTCTGACACTGTAAATCTTTAAGGGGGCAGGTAAATGGATCTTTCTTCATCAGGGCTACTGGGTGGATGCTCACTGCTGATCATGTAGGTAACAGCTCATGAGTCCAACAAGACTCCATTGATTTATTTAACACTTTTCATGGTTAATCTACTCTGTGTCTGGTACTCTTGGGCAATGTGGAATCAGTTAGCAAAATGATCAATACTGTCTTGAGGACTGGGGACTGCTTTCTTCCGTTGCCTAATGGATCATAGGAGTTAGAGCCAGCTCAATGCCACAGAACAAGGGAAATGTAGCTCATGCCCTTTAAACTTTCTTTCTTTCCATTTGGCTTTTGAATATCCTTCTTGTCAATCAAATACATTTCTTTTCCACCACTGGTTACTTAGTTTAAACCTTCATTTTAGCTTTATCAAAATACTTAAACTATTGTGATAACATTTATTGGATATTTACATGCTCAAGTCAATACCTATTGCTTTAAGAATAATTTTCACAGATATTAATCCTAATATCATCCCTTTGCTCAAAACACTGTATTATCTTTGCCTAGAAGAGGAAGCTTATCTTTCTCACAGTAAAACTCAGAACCATTCATGACTTAAAGTCAAAAAGCACTTTACTTATTTCTTTCTAACCCAAATAATTGATAATCTGCACATGCACCCTGAATCTATCTTCCTCCATACATATAAAAGGAATGGGTCAAGGGAGAGTCTGTGAATTCCTGCTGGTGTCACGAAAGTGTAAACTGTGCTGTTCTCGTATACAACGGCTCCAGAATTCCTTCCAGGGTGTGATTAGGTGAAGGGACACTCTTCAGAACTACAGTTGTAAAAAGTGCAATGTTTCTACTTAAACTCCATCGTCTCCAAACATGAGGTTCCCTTACAAACAGCACACATCAGTAATGAGACAGCTCTTTCTACCGCTTTCCTAGTCTAAACAGTTAAGCAGAAAACAGGCCACCTTTGTGCACATAAGGAAGTGCCTCTGCTAGGCTAGTGCTTCTGCCAAATGTCTAATGAGAGAGGCAGAGTAATAGTCCCAACGTTTTCCAGAATCATGCTTCCTACTTAAGTAAACATACACTAAAGTTTCTCATAAATGTGCTTCTTCTTTGCTTTATTTAAATTTATAAAACACTTACGGATATAAAGTGTTATATATTTCCTGTCCTCAGACTTTACTTTTAGTGTTGGTCATTTAGACAAATACTTCCTCCTATCACTTTCCCTCCTCAAACACAACAATATCAGACTTTATTTTTCCCTCTTATTCATTTATTTTCATGCATTATTTACCTTCCTCCATGACTTAAAGTAATTTCTTTTCATATTTTCATCAATTTCATCCAACAATTTATAAAAAGGGATCTGCTGCTAATCAGCATAAGAGATTTCCATTCTGTCTTTTGCCCCTTCACCTCCCAATTTATTATATTAAAGAGTTAAAAGTTACATTCTAAAAATACCTTGGTAACATATAAGCATTAGGTACATTTGAAAGGTGAAACATAATGTGTGGCACTCAATAGTATACGTATTTCACAAAATCATAATGATTATGATTTATAGGAAAAATACATAAATATTTAGAGATATTGAATGCAATGGTATATATAAATATAGTATTCTCATAAATCATACTATTTGATTTAGAAGTACTTTTTTCCATTTGCAGTTCCTTACTGATTTCTCATAAGTTATCTAGTTATTATACAGAAGCTCAGCCACACATAGCAATTAAATTAGAATTCATTTTGGCTAGCTTTATCAAACCATCTGCTCATTATTATCCCTGTGGTGTCCCTAATCGAAGACATTTTTAACTAGCATTCCATCAAAACGTGCAGCCATGCAAAAATTATCTAATATTTTGATAAAACAAGAATAATAATTCAAGTGTTTAAATATTCATCTTTGGAAAACCATGTAGAACCGTACATTAAGACATATAGTGTACCTGTTTCCATAAATGTTTTATTAATGAATGATACAAAAGTGTTTCTTTTCCAAATCATTTTATGGAGAGTTAATGGAGAAACATCATTCCATCGTTCAATCACGTCCAGCAGTGTCGTGCAGTTGCGGCCACAATCCGTTTCCAAACAATCCTTTCCTTCCTGAGCTCCTTGTCATCAGCTCCTTTTACGCGGCCCCACCACCTGTGTACTCCCAGAATCCCTTATTTTACTTACTGTCACTATAGGTTCACTACTTTGTGAGTTTCATATAAAGAAATATGTATAACAAAATTTCAAGAGGGTAACATAGCTCCCAATGGCAAAACACATCTGAAATAAACCAAAATATGAACAAACAAAAAATATACAGGCCCAACCTGCATCAGAGGGAGGATCAACTACCAAGGTTTTAGACATGCAAATCAGGTTTATAATTTTGATCTACAGTCATCTCTCCAATGCACTCTATTTGGTAACCACTTTCCTCACATCCCACGATTGTGGATAGAGGGAAGTCACCAGAGGCTTATTGATTTTTTATTATTATAAAGTTATGTAGAGATATATGTAAATTCATCAGTTATATTATTATTAGCTTCATAAAGCAAGCCAAATTTTATCAGCACTACAAGAAATAATATAATTTTCACTGCTCTGTCAACTGAATTTTTAAATATTTTTTATTGTTTTAATGGGAACTCTTACAAATATAACAATCCATAATTCATTTAGATCAAGCAAAATTGTTGGTTCAACTATTGGTTCACCATGTTTGAGTTTCCAAACCATTTTATGGAGAGTTAATACAGAAATATCATTCCATCGTTCAGTCACTTCAAGCAGCAGCTTACAATTGCTATCGCAATCAGTACAATTGTACTGTAGTGAGACAATTACTATCACCACCATTTTCAAAATGTTTTCTTTCTTCTTGGACTCTTTGATATTAGCTTCCTTTATCCCCTGCATTCCCCAGTCTGCCCTCCAGGAACCCTTATTCTAATATTATAAGTAATAATAATTATCGCCATATATTACATCATCCACTGTAGCCATTCACCTACATTTCTGTTACTCATTCCCCTCGAGTGGGATTACACAGTTCTCTTTGTTATCGCTCTCTCCCACCACTCTCTTCCCACACCCCAGGGGATCTTTGCTCCCATTACTGTTTCTGATGGGTTTATCTCTATTGGATTTCATGCATAGGACAATCTTCATTATATAAATGAATCTATGTAGGTCTAACAAATTAATGAGGTAAAACTGGGACCACAATAGTAAGAGGAAGAAAGAGTAGAGAACTAGAGGATAGTTAATTGTTTCATCAGTGCTATATGGCACCCTGGATATATTTCCCCTTCCACTTGCCCCTTCTGTGAGGACTCTCCAATTGTCATTCAGGTGGGTTTTTGGGTCTCTACTTTGTCTACGCTTCTTCACGTCAATTTGCTTGTTTTTGAAATTATGTTACCTGTTTCCTTCCACACTTCATGATCACAAAGGCAGGTGTGCTTCTTTCATGTGGACTTTGTTGCTTCCCTGCTCCATGATCATTTGTTTAACTACAAACCTACAAGCCCCCAGAGGCTATTTCTTTTTAAAATCATTTTATTAAGGGCTCACACAACTCATCACAATCCATACATACATCAGTTGGGTAGAAAACATTTGTGTATTCGTTGCCCTCATCATTCTCAAAACATTTGCTCTCCACATAAGCCCCTGGCATCAGTTCCTCATTTGTCCCTCTCCTTCCCTCTCCCCCTCCCTTAGGAACCTTTGATAATTTATAACTAATTATTTTGTCATATCTTATACTGTCTGATGTCTCCCTTCACCCACTTTTCTGTTGTCCATTCCCCATGGAAGAGGTTATATGTCGATCCTTATAATTGGTACCCCCTTTCCACCTCACCCTCCCTCCACCCTCCTGGTGTTAATACTCTCACCACTGGTCGTGAAGGAATCATCAGTCCTGGAGTCCCTGTGTTTCCATTTCCTATCTGTACCAGTGTACATCCTCTGGTGTAGCCAGGTTTGTAAGGTAGAATTGAGATCATGATAGGGGGAGGTGGGGAGGAAGCATCTAGGAACTAGAGGAAACTTGTTTTTATTGTAAGAGTATCTTGTGCAGCAAACGTATCTGATGCAGTGAGATTGTTCCTCCATTTTGAGTTTCTACCTCTAAGCCTTTGCGCGTTTCATCATTATGCTTCACTGTGCATGCTCAAGGTCCTTTTGGAAGCTTTCTGCTCAGCTCTGACTTCATCATTTCTTTCATTTCCCTTAGTTGCTCTATGAGGAAGAACAAGTTTCAGAGTCTCTTCTGACATTCACTTTGATATTTTCTTATTTCCTATATTTTTAAAGACCTTTTGCTTTTTCATGAATTATGTTATTGATGTCATCCCACAGCCTATCGGGTCTTCTTTCATTAGTGTTCAGTGCATTTCGATATTTTCTATAGGGTTTTCAGTGGCAGTAAATTTGCTGCACAAGACCTCTTTTAAAGGTTTAGAAGCAACAATTTCACTTTAAGCACTAAAATATGCTTGACTCAAGCCATGCAATTTTCAATTGCCCCAATTGAATGTGAAAATTGGATATTGAATAAAACCAAAGAAAAATTCATGTCTTTGAATTAAGGTTCTGGAGAATAAAATTGAAAGTACCACATAATGCTAAAAGGACAAATAGACCTGTCTTGGAAGAAGGAAGACCTCTTTAAAGGCAAGGATGGCAGGACTTTGTCTTACATATTTTTGATATATTGCCACGTGATGGCTAGAACAATTGCTAAATATACATTAATTCAATTTTCAAGATTTTTGTTTGTAACTCAAATAGAAAACAAAAAACATGAATTTTATATTATTTTAAAGATTAATTTATAACTTAACTTACTAATAAAGTTATTTCAAAGAGCATAATTATGATAAGGAACTGTTATCAATGTTTATAATAGTCTCCTTATAATGACAAAGCATGGACAATAATGATACAGTTCATGTAAGTTTAAAATCTAAATAATTTTTCCATCTTAGAAATTCTAATAAATTATTTCTGCATTATTGGAATACCTATGATTAACATAAATATTCAAATACAGTTTGCCTTGAGTTTATACAACATTCACCTTGTCAAGTAGACTGAGTCATTCACAGGCTGATGTTTTCCTTTTCAAACAGTCGATAAACAGATATTCACATGGACAATCCAATCCAATCCGTATATTTAAAAACAAAATCATGACTATGCTTCAGATAACGTTTATCTAGAACTTGAACTTGTTCACTAGTGTGATCTCAGGAAAACGCCGTTTTTCACAGACAGAAAGTATTAACGTTAGAAGGCTGGCGTTGGTGCCATAGAGCTGGTTCTGACCTGAAGTGGCCTTCAGCACAAAGCATGAACCAGTGCCCTGCCCTGCACCTTCCTCCAAGTTGTCAGCGTGCCTGAGCATAATATCCTTTAAAATAGTATCAATAGTACAACCACTTTCAAAATTACATCAAGCTATTTGTACAAAGGTTATTTGACTTAAAATAGTTTTTAAGTCATAACTCCAGGGCCAACTCAGGAAGGGAACAGAGAAGATATGAGTGCTGTAGGAAAGTTGAAGAAATTAGATGGTGCCTGGCTGTCGGATAAAATGTTCTGGGGTCTTAAAGACTTGTTTCCAAACAAGCAGCCAACTAAGTGAGATATCAACTAAGTCTACATGGAAGAAACACAACATCAGTCACCGGACTGTAAATCATATAATCCAAAACTGGAAGAGGGAATAATATCAAGCCTACAATGTGAGAACGTGTTTTGTAGAAGGCTAGAGATGGTAGTGGGAACCCAAGCTACATTTGTGGGAACTACACAGGAAATAAGCTTCCGGTGACTTCACTCTATCCAAACTAGAGGGATGGGAGGAAGGAAAGTGGTTACCAAAAGAGTGCATTGGAGAGATGATTATAAACTCGAACAATCAAAACCTTATCAGTTGCTGCACACTAGACCTGAAAATGTTTTCAACATTTCCTGTATGTTAATTTTTGTTTGTTCATATTGAGCTTCATCTAAGTTGTGTTGTGTCATTGGGGTCACCCTCTTGAATTTTTATTATATGTTTCTCAGCATATGAAACCCAGTATAGGTGAACTTATAGTGACAGCAAGTAGAATAAGGATTTCAGGGGGGGAGATGCTACAGTGCTGGTGGTGCTAAAGGCGGGTGCTAAACGGGAGCTGATGTCAAGGAGTACAGGAAGGAAAATAATGTTTTGATGATAGTCGATAAGGAATGGGCATAGAATGTTAAAGTCATTTTTATTCTGAAAAATGCTGGCCAGAGAGAAAGCTCAGCTGGCAAGAATCTTTTTTTTTTTTTTAACCAATTAGACAAGATGACAATTTTTTGGACACTTTTTTCCTAGTCACACTCTACTTGTTTAATTATCTTATGAACAAAATGGTAGTGGTGAGCGGGATGAAGGCATTCATCGGACCAGAGACACAGATTTCCACAACCAAAGCCAAGTACGCTACATGGATCACAAGCGAATAGTTCACATTTTAAGGAGACGGACATTGATCTGCCAGCATGGTTTATTGATTTAGTCAGAACCCCTCTATTATAAAAGAGGCAGTGTTTGCTTTCACTAAAACAGGCAACTAGTATTCGTATAAATTTGCCTCCTAAATCTTGTGATGCTTTCTCCAAGTTTATCAACCATGGAATTATAGACTGCATTGTTTATAATCAAACATGGTGTCTTAGGGTGGGTTCTCTAGAGAAGCAAAACCATTTACATTTATATACATATGTAGAGAGAAAGATGTTTATTAAGAAAACACTGACATAGTTGTAGAAGCAAGAAAATTCCAAGTTTGGAAAAGTTCCAAGACCAAGGGTCAGATATTAGATTGAATGCTTCTCTTGACTAATGTAGCTACCGAGTCAATGGACCTCTTATTAATGGGAGAGAGCATGTTTGTGTCTGCAGAGGTTAATAATACCAAGGGTGACAGGACTAGTATGTGGGTTCTGAGGATTCCCAGTGTCAACAGGCAATATAATAGACTGTTGGCTCAAGTTCAAATAACTGGATCTTGATGAGCCAGATGTAGGCTCCAGACCAAGCAAAAAGCAAGCAAGCTTTCCCATATTATCTGCTTATATTGGAAGCAAGCCACAGCCTTGAAGTGATTTCATCGTGGGCCCAGCTGCCAAACCACTGAGATTCTGGCCCTGCAAAATTAACAAATAACCTTAACTACCATGCGTGATAATTCACACAGCATTACCTTTGTGTCCAAGGCACTCATTTTACAGAAAATCAAATTTTCAGAATGGGTTCTTGCTCCTGGGATGAGCTCCCGGGTTTATATTTCTCGTCACCGGAAACAGTGTCCTGATCAAATAAGATAGCAGACTCCATTGTGACCACAGCAACTCTCGCTGGAGTGGGATATGTTCTTTACGCTAATGATAGCCTTTAACAATTTGTAAATGGACAGTGGTATCAATGTGGCACAAGATGAATATGATTAAGGTCACTGAATTATATATGTAAAACTGATGAAGTGTTATTTTGTATATACTTGCCACAATATAAATAAATGTGTGGTGTATCAGCAACTAATACATGGTTTTAGTCATTCCCAGGATTTGTAGATCCAAGTATAATGTTATAGAAAGTAAGATATTTCTCTCATGATTTACCCAAAGATTAGGTAACAAAATTATTTCTTTGGGCTCTCTGACCTTTGGCCTCAGCTCTAACATTTCAAGAAAAAATGTATTTATGAAGGAACAAAGCAAATCGTTCCATTAAATTATAAGTTTCAACTCTACCTGGTGACTTAGAATTCATTATGTTCCTGAACCAAATAATAAATTACTTGTTGGAAAAGTGATTGATCCTTTCCATCTGGGGTGACTTTTATTACTTATACACACAATTCCAGAGGGAAAATGTCTGTAGTGCAAGGGACTTTGGGGGGAACCTTGTAATGCATCCATGTCAACGTATATAAATGTCAATGGGAAAATAACACAATCCAATTCAGCCAAGATTATGACGGTCAAGGAGAGTTCAGGAATTCAACTTTGCATTAACGAACCAGACAAGGAATCCGGAGCATATGAAGTGCTTGCTGAGGACAAAATAAAGAAGAAAATAGAAATAGCAGCTATGACCATGCAACCACATGTAGAAACAAAAGCTTTAGAGGTTATGGATATTTTTTCTTTGCTTGTGTGAATGCATGATTGTGTTACCCACAATTTTCCATTCTCTTCTTCCTTCTTTTATTCCTCCACCATCTATATAAAATGTATTACTAGAGATTACCTTATGGCCCAATTTGGAGTCCCACAAATTCAAAAAAGAGTATGACTCAGGTGGAAAATAAGTACATTCACAAAATATGAATAACTTGGGATGTTATGTACTTCCTTTGGGGTAAGCATTAGCCTGATTTTGTTTGTAAGGCAGAGTTCCATAACCATATGTGGAAAAATACTTTTGATAATGTCTTTATTTGGAAGTTAAATATGGTTCAATTTGTTTATAAGAATGCGGAATCCACTTAGCATGATTCCGATCTGAGTTTGCCAAAAGAAAAACATGCATGAAATTTGTAAGGTGGAATGAAAACAGCAGCCATTACTCAGAAAGACATTGAATTGTCCATGAGTCGGCCTGTATTCCTCTCATTGTCCTACTCGTCTTCTGGAATGGTGGCCCTGTGAGTATCCAAGACCTGACTGCCTACGTGTTTGAACTCATCAACACAGTAGCTACATGAATGCAGCATAAAACACACGCACGCAGCAGCTTTCCCTAAACTGCTCAATGATCTCCCAACTAGCTTTCTCTGGAGAGTTGGTCCCTAGGTAAGATTGGCCTTTTGGAGTTTCTAACAATCTTCTGCTTTTCATCCATGGTAATACTTCAAACAAGACTGGTTAGAATTCTTTTTCTCTCTAGATAGGTGCCCGGTTATCAATCAAAATAGTGTCTGGGGTTTTAAAGGCTTGTATTCAAACAATCCAAGCGAGGAATCAACTAAGTCCACATGGAAGAATCACACTAGCTTTTCTGACCAAAAATAACAATTAGAAAATTCAAACATGGTAAAGTATCAGAGCTAAAATTAAGGACATTCAATTTGTAGACGGCTCTGAATGGCAGTGGGAGTCTCAAACCCATATTCAAAGTATAATCAGACCAAGCTGCTGGCCAATCTGCTATAGTCAAAGGCAAGAGACCTGATCAGCCCTAGCAGCAGGCAGACACCATTGTAATCTTGATCATGCTAGACTGAACTCCCTGCAAACACAACCTGAACTTGTCCTGGGTGTGAGCATCTCTTACTTGTTCTATGATAGATATTTCTTCCCTGGCTTTTTGAATGTTGATGGGAGTCTTGTCCCATTGACACATTATTTGTAGTTTTTCCTTTATACTAATAGGATCTTATCCTTACCACCTTAGTGTGATTTGTTTGCCATTGTTTCCTCTGGGGTTTCCCAGCAGGGAAATACAAGAGGAGTGGATGTATAAAGATAATAACTGATACAAAGTGTTACAGGGAATGTATAAAGATAATAACTGATACAAAGTGTTACAGTGCTAGGGAGGGAAAGGGGGCTTTGGGAGTAAATTTTGAAGGCATGAAGGCAGAGGGAGCCCTGAAACTGATTGTGATTGCCCAACTCATTTTAAAGGCGATGCAACCATGGGGAAAGGGAACGCTCTACCATAGATGTGGTGGTTATTGTACAATTGCCCTGGATATAATTGAGCGATTGAGCTATGTAAATTATGTGCCAGTAAAATTGTTGGGGAAAAATTCTTTCACTCAGTACAAACCATCAGTTTCCAGCTTTCAAGTCCCTAGAGTCTTTCACACTTGCATATGATATGTTTATCATAAAATACATAGCTGTTCACTGTTCTTCCTGGCAGCTCTGCTGGGCCTCATACAGCCTAACTAATATAGTCAATGACTATTATATATGTACATACACGGCTAGATCTGGATGTACAAAATTTCCAGTTATTTTACTTACTTTAAGAATTAGGTCTAATATTTTAATTTTATCTTATGCATTTATTGTTTTTCATGTATACCTAATGCATTCATTTTATTATCTTTACCTGAAGTTGTCAGTATGAACAGAATCACAAATCATGTAGAGAAAAGCCTTGTACTTCACAAGGTAAGAAACCAGATGTTAAGGTACCAAGAAATTGCTATAAAAATTCCCCATATTCTCATCTTTCTGCAGTTAACAGCTCCTAGTACCTGCAGAAGATGTTTCGTATTTTCCCCAACCAAAGTTTAAGTTTGATTTTACTGGATGGCTTCAAAGTGAGACTATACTGTGGTGGGCTAGTTAGATTGATTAGTGATGATACGTGGCTGGTAAGGGGGCGGGGGTTTAACAAAAGTTTGTTAGTAGTAACTGAAAATAAATAAATTTCTTCCTTTGCTTTTGTTGCTTTCATTGCTGTGTGGAACGCTTCAAGCTTGTTTTCAAATCTTTCCCTCATCTTGGTGACTCCTATATTAATTCCCTTCACCAGAATCTCACATAATTCCAGAAGAGTTGTATTTCTTGTCGCAGTGTGGACTTTTCTAAAACAACAGCAACGAGACCACAAAATCAAAATCTGATTATACAGTATTCTTTACTATGTCCCCACTCCTCATAGAATAAAAACATATTTATAATATGCCCCCTGCCACCTTTCTATCTGATTAGCCCCCCTCCAGTTCCCAGAAGACACTTACTCCATTTAAAAACCCTCAGAAGCAACCTGTCTCTGGCTGTTGTTTGTTTCCTACCTAAGCTGAACCTAGCCTTCTGTTTTGTCTTTTTGAAAAACAGTACTTATTTTGTTGCCTAAGCTTTCTCTCTCCCAAGAAGCCTTTCCCACCCCCCTCAGTAGAGTGTATAGTCCTTTGACTGTAGTACTGTGACACCTGTGGAAAGTAGTGAGCTACTGACCCCGAGGCTGGTATCTCCAACCTTCTGGTTTCTCATGGGAGGAGGATTTACAGTCTTGGAAACCTTGTTGGCTTTAAGCCCTTTGAGGAGAGAAGCTGTACTATGGATACTTTTCTTCCTGCCCCCACCCTCCCACCCCCCGCCATGGATACTTTTCTCTCCTAACTCACCAACACAATATTTTCCCACGGATGTTTAATAACTGATACGTCAGCAGCATTTGCAATATACTTTTTATAATGAGTTATTGAAAGACTGCTTTTTATTGTTTTATCCTCCTTTAAAACAAACTTCATCCATTTATTTGGTATACTTTCATAGCAATACCTAGAGAAGTGTTAAAATTAGTGTAGGCATTTTATAAATTTAAGGATCAAAGTTGGCATGGCACTCATATCAATCTAGCAAAATTCTCTGTATAGCATTAAATACTTTCTCATGCTCTTTATTTTTTGCTTGCATCTTTAAATGATAAAATTGAAAAGGTATTATATGATATAAGTCAGGTGGAACAAAGGCTCATGCTGTTTTCATGTTTGATAGAGCGTGATTGTATTTAAATGATTGGTAACTTTAATAACAGTCTGAAAGCAGGCCTATCTTTCCCTAAGGAAAAATGATATTTGGCCAATGGTGCAAATGTCACCATTTCTAAAGTTAGAAGTAAACTTGAAACTTTTGAACTCAATATCTCAAATTGTGTTTAGCTCTGGCAAAATAAAACTTTTCAAATGCCATGTCTAGGTTAAATTTAGATTCAGGGAAGGACATTCAGATAAATATTTTTTTCACATTTGCACAGCTCAAGGTTCTACTTGGATGGCAGAGACTTTTTAATATGACTCTTCAGCTATCACTTATTGGTTTCTTATAACAACTCAGTGGGTTTAATTTTTAAAACACTTGATTCTAATATTTTAATAAATTTAGAGTCCACATGTTTCTGTCAAAACTTTAATGTATTGATGAAAACACTGTCCTTGCAAATTAAGAACACATTTCTTGTAATTCTTGTTTGGGTACACATTAGCAATATTCCAGATTCTTCTTAGTCTCTTCAAACATAGAGTCGCATGTTCATTGCTTTGTAATTGAAAAGGCATCGCAAATCAGCTAAGAGGAACTAAAAAAGTATCTTGGCTTCTGTTTTAGAGTTAACTTTCTCTAGTAGGAAAATCACTTTATGGTAATTCATTTGAAATCTACTTCTCCTAGGTGTTTTTTAGTTTAATGAGGAGCTGCTGGTGGCAATTACTTTGTAGACACTTTAGACCTGGGTTTTGGTTTCAAAGACTGAGAACACTCCCAATTGCACAGATTCCCTGTAGGTATTTTCTGAGAGGTCCTAGAGTGTTCTAGGGCATTCCAAAGCCAGGGAGGAGCTACAGAGGTGTAGCTGATCTTTTGTGTAGTCTTAAGCATTTCTCCCAAACCTTGTTTGTTTTATTTGCTTCATTACAATATTAAGGAAGTAAGGTAAGGAGAGTGAATTTCCTCAAGACATCTCTATTATATCATTTTAGAGTCTATTTTTTAGGAATATGGGATCAAATCATGTAAGATGTTTAAACTGACATGTGTTCCCCTGCCAATTCTATATTTGAATGATAGCTTTTGGGAGACCTTTTCCAAAATCATTTCCCTCCTCAAATATAGTGAAGCATGGAAAGTATTTTTTATCTCTGTTTCACAGCTATTGCATTTTCAATAAGTCATCGATACATTGGAGCATGATCGGGGACTGAACCACAAAATCATATGCTTACATCAAGGTGTACTCCCCTTTTCCCACCTAATGCAATTTCAGTAATCAAATATGGATATTGTCTGCCAGAAAAGCATGTTAGACTATGTAACAAATATATAACTTCCTATAAACTCCTTAAATAAATATATATGTCTACAAAGTGTATGCAAACTAGGACATTAATTCTAATTTTTTCCGTGTATCCAAATAATCTCAAAAAGCATTCATGTCTGATCACTAATTATAAAATAGAATTCTTCATATGTTTGTTTCCTTCATCATTCCTTATCCTCCATTCTTGAAAAATTCCAGAAACAAAGATTATTTTATGTGTCACATTAATCAAGCAACAGATTCCTTGGCATGTTGAATTATATTTCTGTTCAGCCAAATCACTGCTAATTCCCAATTAATCCAATTGGGATCAAATGTATTATGAACTTCTAGAACTGTTCTGCTTCATAGCACATTATTCATCATGGCATTTTCTCCCTTCACACTTCTTAACTCAAGTGACTGTTATTATGAATAGAGATTCCTCTCTCAATTAACCTTTTCCTGAGAGGTTAATAGAGATTCCCTGGCTTTTCATATAATATATCTAAAATAATTATTAGTGTAAGAGAAAGAATATTGATTCCAAAGCATAGAGTAGGATTCAGAGTAAAATGTGGTAACGATTTTATTTTAGAATGTATTTGCTCAAGGTTTTCTGTGAGAAGGGAATTTTTTTTTAATGGAAAGCTTAAGTAGATTTTTTTCACATAAACTTGTTTCAGGAACATATCTGAGGAGTGTTTTCAACATATGAACATTTTATATGCTTTTAGATAAAAATTCAAAAAACTAAAACACATAAAACTTATGTAAATATATCTAAAATATTAGCAGAATAACAGATGTTCATTTTGAAAATATGAGAATAAACTTTTTGATTTTTAAGTTGTCTTGTAGATTGAAATGATCTACAGAGTGACAGTTTACTTTTTATTTAAATTGTGATGATAAAACATTGAGTATAGAATTGAATACAAGAAATATGTCATAGAAAGCCGAATTGTGACCTTGAAAGCAAGTGTCCTGTGCCCTCCACCATTTTTGCCATTGCTCAAGAATCTGAAACAAACCAAACAAAACAGCTCCTGTGGAATTAATTCTGACTCGAGGCAACTTCACGTATGACAGAGTGTAACTACTCTCCAGGCTCTACTGTTGCTGATTAGTAGAACACGTGGCCTTCTTTAAGTGGTGCTTTTGAGTAAATTCAAATCTCTGAACTTTAGTTAAGGAGGCCTAGTGGTGTAGCGGTTACACCTAGGGCTACAATCCACAAGGTGGGCAGTTTGGAACCACCAGTAGATCCATGGGAGAAAGATGAGGCTTTCTACCCCTGTCAACAATCACAGTCGCAGAAACCTACAGGGGGTTGCTATGCATCAGCATTGACTGGATGGCAGTGAGTTTTTGACTCACCGCTGTCCAGGGTCTCATCCCTCGGAGTAACTTGGCATTTACCTTTTCTGTTTCTTGCTATAAGAGTTAAGAGTGATACCAAGTTATTTCTAACAGTATAAATGATGTCAAATGTTAACACTATCAAGGGACATCGTGAATTAGAGCTGATGGGCTGTAAGACCTCAATAGCATCTACTCTTCTCTGACCTTGTAGTGCTAAAATATCTACAATCATTGTATGGAAAAGAAAGAAAAGATGTTGAGTTGTCGTCTTTATTGAACTGAGTGTCTTTACAGTGAGTTGTGGTCTATACTGAAGGCTGCAATCCTTGATCATTATCAGCAAGCAAGGTTGTGTCATTTGAATTACAGAGGTTGTAATAAGACTTCCTCTAAGGTTGCTACCCCATTTTCTTCATATAATCCAGCTTTTCTGATTATGTGTTTACCATCAAAATACAACCCTGATGCGCACCCTTCTTTATATTAAAGCATGGAGTACTCCCTTGTTTTCACACTACTGCCTCTCGATCCAAGTACGGATTCCACATCAGCACAATGAAATGGAATCTACCGTTCCCATTCTTCTCAAGGCTGTTCCTAGTGGTGGTTCTCACAGTCGAATGCCTTTGCAGAGTCAATATGACACAAGGAAACACCTTTCTGGTATTCTCTGCTTTGAGCCAACAACCATCGGTCATCAGCAATGATATCATTTGTTCCATGTGTTCGTGTGAATCTGGACTGAATTTCTGGCAACTCCATATTTTCTACTGCTACAACTGTTGATTGACTTGTAGTAAAATTTTGCTTGCATGTGAAGGCAATGATATTCTTCTATAATTGGTGCATTTGAGGCTCACTTTTCTTTGGAATGGTTACAATATGGATTTTTCCAATCAGTTGGCCATGTAGTGGTCTTCTGGATTTCTTGTGAAAGGTAATTGAGTATTTCCAGGGCTTTTTCAGCTTATTGAAGCACTCCAATTGGTAATTCATTATTTTGGAGCCTATTTTTGACTCAGGCCTTCAGTGGTTCTTGCTTATCATATGCTTCCTCTTGAAATGGATTACTGTGTGCTAGTTATTTTTGGCACAGTAACTATATTCTTTTTGTTTTAATCATTTTAGTAGGGGCTCATACAACTCTTATCACAATCCATACATACATCAGTTGTGTAAAGCACATTTGTACATTCATTGCCCTCATCATTCTCAAAACATTTGCTCTCCACCTAAGCCCCTGGAATCAGCTCCTCATTTTTCCCTAGCCTCATGATCCATTGATAATTTATAAATTATTATTATTTTATCATATCTTGCACTGTCCAGCGTCTGCCTTCACCCACTTTTCTGTTGTCCGTCCCCCAGGGAGGAGGTTATATGTGGATCCTTGTAATTGGTTCCCCCTTTCTACCCCACCCTCTTTCAACCCTCCTGGTACCACCACTCTCACCACTGTTCCTGAAGGGATCATCCACCCTGGATTCCCTGTGTTTCCAGTTCCTATCTGCACCAGTGTACATCCTCTGGTCTAGTCAGATTTGTAAGGTAGAATTAGGATCATGCTAGTGGGGGTGGGGAAAGGAGGCATTTAGGAACTAGAGGGAAGTTGTATGTTTCATAATTGCTACACTGCACCCCCACGACCCTTCCATAAGGGGATATCCAATTGCCTACAGATGGGTTTTGGGTCTCCATGCCACACTCCCCCTCATTCAAATTTATATGATTTTTTGTTCTGATAATACCTGATCCCTTCGACACCTTGTGATCTCACAGACTGGTGTGCTTCTTCCGTGTGAGCTTTGTTGCTTCTGGGCTAGATGGCCTCTTGTTTACCTTTAAGCCTTTAAGATCTCAGATGCTATATCTTTTGATAGCCGGGCACCATCAGCTTTCTTCGCCACATTTGCTCCTGCATCCATTTGTCTTTAGCGATCGTACCAGGGAGGTGAGCACACAATGATATGATTTTTTTTATTCTATGATGCCTGATAACTGATCCCTTCGGCACCTTGTGGTCACATGCTGGTGTTCTTCTTCCATGTGGGCTTTGCTGCTTCTGAGCTAGATGACTGCTTGTTTACCTTCAAGCCTTTAAGACCCCAGATGCTTTATCTTTTGATAGCCAGGCACTGTATTCTTTCCATCTTCTTTTGAGGCTTCTTGCATTGATCGATGTTTGCTCATAGAATCTTTTAATATTGCCACTCAGTGCTTGATTTTATTCCTCCAGTTCTTTCTGTTTAAGATGTGCTGAGTATGTACTTCTTTTAAATTTACTAACTCTAGGAACTTGCAAATTTCATTATACTACTTTACATTATCGTCCCAAGCTACCTTTTCAAGTTTTCTGTTAAGTACTTTTTGACTTCATCCTTTCTTTCATTTGCCTTACCTACTTTATGATTAAGAGCAAGTTTCAGAGTCTTTTCTGACATATATGGTGATCTCTTCTTTCTTTCTTTCCTGTCCTTTAAATTCCTTTTTGATTTATTTATGGATGATGTTCTTGAAGTCATTGCAAGCTCATAACGTCTTCCATCCTTATTGTTCAATGTATCAACTCTGTTTTTGAGATGCTTTCAAAATTCATATGGGTGATACTCTGGGCCATCTTTTGACTTTTGTGATCTTGCTTTCTTTTCATTAAGCTTCAGCCCAAACTTACATATGAGCAATTAATGATCTGTTCTGAAATTGGTCCTGGCCTAGTTTTAGCTGCTGATATTGAGCTTCTTATTTGTCTCTTCCTACAGATGTAGTCAATTTGATTTCTATGTATTCCAGCTGGAGGATTTCTTTTAGTGTTGTTGAAAACAGGCATTTGTTATGAAGAAGGTGTCTTGCAAAATTCTGTTGTGAGCTAGAGCTTTGTTTCTCTCACCAAGACCATATTTTCCAACTAGGGTCTCTTCCATTGTTTCCACCTCTTGCATCCCAATTGCAAATAATTATCAAGGTACCTTGATTGCATGTGTGATCAATTTCATACTGAAAATGTTGGTGAAATTCTTTAATGACTTTTGTGGTTGGTACATAAGTTTGAATAATTGTTGTATTGACTGGATTCCTTTATATGCGTGTAGATATTATCCTATCACAGGCAGCACTGTACTTCAAGATAAACCTTAAAATGTCCTTTTGGAGAATAAGTGGTATGCCATTCCTCTTAAATCTATCCTTCCTGGCATAGTAAACCATCTGTGTACTTGATTCAAGTGGCCCAAACCAGCCCATTTCAGTTCATTAAAATGTAAGATATTATTTTTATCCATTCCATTTCCCTTTCGATGACTTCCATTTTTTTCTAGATTCACACCTCATATTTCAAGTTCCAATTATAAATAGATATTTGAAGTGGTTACTTTTCATTTTATGTTTTGCTCCATCAGCAAGTGACGTTTCTGAAGGTTTAACTCCACCCAAGTCATTATGATCAACTCAACTTTGATTCATATGTTGAGTGCCTTCTGATTTGAGCCACACATTTTCTGGCACTAACTGATAAGTTTCTGCTACTACTACTCATGCAGTTTTCAGTATCTGACAAGGCTCAGATGATATCCATTAAGATTTCAGTGGCTAATTCCTACTCCTTCTTCATAACTTGCTCTTAGTCTGGAAGCTCTGCTGATTTTGGTCAATCTGAGTCACTTGGGTTAAACTTGATGGTATTTGAAATGCCAGTGACATAGTTTCCAGTATCACAGCAACAGTCAATCCAGCACCATACAAGTGATGGATTGATCAAAGATAGTCTAGGATTTCCTCGTTTCATGCAAGTGAAGTATCTAGTCACCAATGTGTTTGCTTTCTCTTTTTCCTTCTTTATATAATTAATCTTGTTGAAAATACAGAGCTAAACAACCACCAAATCAAGATTATTTTTACATTAACTATAGATAAGACTGCAACCATTGTTTTCCTTCCCTCACCTTGTTTCCCAATGTCAGTGTATCTGCCAAGACATTACCTGTTGACAAAATCTGAATGTCTAATTCTACTTTCTCTTATCAAGTGGCTTCTACCAACTCTGAATACATTTGCAACTTCCAAATTACTGTATGGTGTTGAGTTTTGGAGTAACATTTAGTATATAAGAAGCCAGGAATTAGTCTAAGACCTCATGTAAATATGCACTAAGATTTTTGACTTCACTTCTGAGTTTCAATCCTCATAAGGACAGTTTCAATTCTTTCATTTCAATTTGTATTTTGGTAACTCTGGATGCAAACTTCTTTTTTTTTTTTTATCAGACCTCCAGAGTATCATTATCATCTTGGTCTCTATTCCACACAGTTGTGAATGACAAAATATTTTCAAACTATAGGAAAGGTGAGTGTGTAAGTCTTCTTATATTGTTGCTGTTTTTGTTAGAAACTGCCCAGTTGGTTTCAACTCACAGTGACCACACACACAACATAATGGAAGACTGCAGTCTTAAGTAGTTCGCAATTGTTGTTACATTGGAAACCACTGTTTTATCACTATTTCATTCAAAGCTTTCCTGTTTTAATGGTTGCGGACCTTCATTTTCTATCCCTAAATATAACTCTTCAGTAATATCAAATAAATTCTTTCTTTCCATTTTTCTCTTCCTTTATTGCCTTTCTAGTTGCAAGTTAGCCACATGAAGTTGTCATGAGTTAGAAAAAAATTCAAGAGCAAGTGTTATTCATGTTTAGTTTTAATTGGATTTTAAAATATAGAGAATAAAAATAATTGTCATTTCAGCATTTTAACACATAATTTAGTATCATCAATAACCTTATCATATTGTTCAAGCATAATCACTGTTATTTTTATGTTTATTTTAATTTTATGATAAAAACTACTTAATCACACATGGATGCTAATATTAACACAAACATATGTGTATGCATACCTGTGTGTGCACGTGGGCACACACACACACACACACACACACACAAACTTTAGCTGATGCCAGATAATCTGGAAAGTCAAATCCATCATGTGTCCCATCATTTTTTTACATCAGACTCCCACCTGTCTTATTTTTACAAAAAACAAAACAAAAAATTCGTGTTTCTTTTAAGGAACTAGCTCCAAATTTTTGGCTGACAACTGTAATCTTTGTACTTACATTATTTGTTCCATTTGAATAATTTAGGATATATTTTGGTTAACATTAGTTATTTCACTCTTTTAATCCTTTAGGTATAACTTGCTTCAAAGTTATTTTTCTCATCTTTTTCTGCTTTACGAGTAAGGAAATAGGATTTATTCTTCCACTTTGCCATAAAGCCTTCTTGAGATTACTTAAAGTAAAATTTTTTAGCCTAATTTCTGTTGCTATTTTGGACATGAGCATTCTTTATTGAGGGGAAAGGTTCTGTTTATTGTAGAATTTTGATATCTGTGACCTTCATAAACTCTTTTCAATTTTATTTTGTTTTTCTCCCTCTAATCATAGCAGGTTCTTCATCCATACCATGATAAGTCCCCACTGTACCACTAAAGGAAAGGCCTATCAATCTACACCTGTTAAGATGACAGCAAAGACAATCCTAGGAGCACTTCCATTCATTCATACCTGAGACACGTGTCAGAATTGAGTTGACAGCATCTAACAATTAACAGACAACAACCAACAAGAAGTCAGCTTGAGAATTGCTTGATTTTAATAAGCAGTATTTTTAAGGTGAGAATAATAATATAAATCAAATCATGTTATTTAAGCTCATGGCTTTTAGCAACCTTCCCCCCTGTCCCATAATCTGGCTTAAAAGAACTTTTAAAATGCCTTGAGGAAAAAAAAGTTAAAAGGAGGGCCATTCTATAAGGTCTAGACAGGGTGATGGTTGAATTGGAAATTGGAATGATTAACCAACCAGCATTACTACTTATTTGAAGTATAAAATCCCTTAGCCCCTTGTTTTTAATCTAGGAAGTTACTCTCCACCCCCACCCCCCATTTACAGCAAGCATTATCTTAAAAAAATTAGTACTGTAAGGTTTCTGGAGTGGGTATTACCTCCGTTCTTGGCATCACACGATGAAAGAATTCATGCCAAAGCCCATTCTGTATTCTAGGTGGGTTTTTATGAGTACAGGACAAGTTTCACAGTTGACAGTCTCCAAGGATGCCTGCTATCCCTGGGAAGCGTGCCAAGCTGCACAGAAGCCGAGCTGGAGTTCACTACTGGGCATAAGCAGCCTTGTGCAAAAGAGCACCGGCACTTGTGGAACAGGGGACAGAGAATCTGTGGCATGAGGGGGACCAGAGAGCAAGAGGGGTGCAAGGGGCCAGAGAGCAAGGCTGTGGGTCCTGAGTAGGCCTGGCGTGGGCCCTGAGGGGGCATGCCCAGGCAGCGGTGCATGTATGCCTCCACCCTCTGTCCTGCCTCTGTCCAGGAGCAGGCTAGAAAAGAACGACCTTCAGGCAGACTAGTTTAAAGCCACTGTCTGGGGGAGGTGTATTGATGATATTGGTTGACCCCATTGACTGGCTTTAGTCCGCCTGGGTGGAGTCATGAATCTGGGCCTAGTTTGTACCTCCCACCTGGCTAGGAGCTTGAATTTGAGCATGTTCAGTTTGGGAGTCTTCATAGGCGTCTAATGGTTGCCTGAGTTCTTCCCAACCCCCTTTAATGGGGCCTGTGCAGGCAAGGATAGGACCGCCCCCCACCCCCCCTACCCCCCGTCCATGAATCTAGCTATGTAGCAATATCTGCCTCGATAGTGAGACAAGATTTAAAATCAGGCAAAAATATCCAATTTTGTATCTGGTCAGCGTTTTTATTAAACTGTATGAAGAATAATTATCAGGTAAACGGAATCGTGTTAAGAATGTAGTATCAGAATTAGACAGAAACTGACTAGCAACCTGTAATATACAGAAAACAACCACTTTGCTTGCTGGAAGTGAAGAGGACTCGGAGTATTTACTGATGAAGTCCAAAGGCTAAAATCTTCAGACTATTTTGCTGTTAATATAACAAAAACAAGAATCCTCATCAAGGGACCAATAACCAATATCATACCAACAAAGATAGAATACAGTTAAGAAATTCATTTTAATGAATGTAATGCCCGTGACCCTAGCCATGGCGTTTCTAATGACCTCATCTGTATGTGAGTAAGAGCCCCGGCAGCATAGTTGGTCTTGCACTGGGCAGCTCACTACAAGGTCAGCATTTCAAAACCATCAGCCACTCTGCACGAGAAAAGAGGAGGCTTCTCATTCTTGTAAAGAGTTAGTCTCAGAAACCATGTTGGTGAGTTTTGTGAAAGCCAGACAATAAATAAGGACAAATAAAGAATAATTGTTGTCTTTGAATTATTGTGGTGGCAAAGAATGTTAAATATGCATGCTCTGCCAGAGAATAAATAAATAAATCTGTCTTGAATGAATGAAGTACGACCATTCTCCTTAGGAGTGAGAATGGCGATCATTCATCTCATCTACTTAGGGCATGTTATCAGGAGAAATCAGTGACTGAAGAACCATCATGTTTGCTAAAGTCGGGGGCTTTTGAAAAACAGGAAAAATCTTCAATAAGACACATTGGCACTCTGTTGCAACAACAAATTCAAAGATAGAAATGAATTTTAAGTTGTCCCAGAATTAGGAGGTATTCCATTGTCATGATGAACCACAATCACCTCGATGACATCTAAAATCAGAGATAGACTCAAAGATTATTTATCCAAATAGGCAATAATGTAATGAAACAGTGCTCCTCTGTGAATGGGATTGAAAACTAATCAAAACAAATATTGTTGAGTCAATTTTGATGCATTGTAGCCCACTGTGCAAAGCAGAGCTGCACCATATAATTGTTTTCATACATTTGTTGCACAAGCAGATGAGCAGTGTATATTTTGAATGGTTTGCTGTGTTGATTCACTTGCATTTAGGCTAATAGTAGTGTGCAAACCAGCTATATCATGCAGGCACCTAGAAAACAGTAAGTACCTTTTGGAACCTTTTTGGGGGGCTGAGGGTGGTGGTATAAAATCGTTTATGTCAAAAAGCTCATGTTTAATACATACATTACACAATGAACCATCCTCAGTGTGGTAGTTATATGATCTGTTGTCAATTTGAGAGGATTCAGAGTGACGGGGTGGGGTTTAGACCATCAATCAGGTCACAGCTTGATTACCTCATTTGGAGGCGCTGAGATAAATGTTTGTTGGAAGCGGGACACTCCCTGGGAGACATTCCTCTTGGCAAGCCACAGGGAGACAGGCTGATGGCAGCCAGAGCCTCAGATCTGAAGAAGCCACGTGGAGACCCAGGCCAGTGCTGAGACGCTTATACCAGCACTGGGTTCACAAGACTTCCCTGAGATCATCCTGGCCTGGGATCATCCTGCATTCCACATCATTGCATGTGTTTCATGAGTCTGAAGAGGATTTTGTAGTTTGGTATCAGATTTATGGACTTGATCTGGAGTGGGCGTAGATATTTTCTCAATATTTAATTGCTCTTGTATATAAAGCTTTTTCCTATACACATACGAGTCTCCCTAGATTTGTTTCTCTAGTCGATCAGGACTAACACCCTCAGAGACAAAGATAGAGACATTCCACCACCATCGTGTATGCTTTGGACATGTTATAAGAAGTGACCATTTCCTGAAAAAAAAAATCCTACTTCTTAAGGTAGAGAATCAGTGAAACAGAGGAAAATCCTCAAGGCAATACATTTATTCACTGGCTGCCAGAGTGGGCTTGAACTGGATCAAATAATGTCCCTTCCTTTGTACATTAGGCCGCTCTATGTCTGAGCCCAGGCAATGGCACATAACCACAACATACAAATCAATTAGTAGGTTGAAGTAATTTCAAATAAATAAGTAAGATTGTATTACTGCAATGCATTTAGCTATTCAAAAGACTGGGTCTGGCTTCTTTTCTGTTAATTTCCCTCTTTATTTTTAACGTAAGAATAGCAATTCCTTTTATGATTTTGTCAAAAGGAGGGTGTTTATCCTCTACCAGGTAACTCTCTGAAATATTTGTTCTAGGAAAGCCTCCATCTGAATTTTTTAATTAGTCATCAGAGAAAAATCACATTGAATGTTTTTGGGGTTTTTCATTTCTTTTAAAGAGGTTAGCTTTAAAAATGATAAACTTATTTAGAATTCAGAAATTTATTTGCTTTTGTTCAATCCTCAATCAATATAAAATGATATATGCTCTAATTGGTGATTAGAAATTAATTGTAGAATAAGATTTTGTCGTGTTCAGAAGGATTTGAAGACTGAAAAAGTTAATATTCAGTGAGTCCCTCACGGTGGTACCTGGTTTCCAAGTCAATCAGGACCACACGGAACCAGTCAAACGAGAAGCTTCACTGAAACCAGGGTCCAGGAGTGAGCTCGCGCTCAGTGCCTCTTGGTCCAGAGCACCACTCCAACTCCGGTTTCTGAAGCAACAAACCATGAGAGGGTGGGCTGACTTTTCAAGTCCAACCTTAACTCTGACTACGGGGATGCAATGTAGGGAACTTCCCGCCAGTGTTTGCTATGGGCGTGGGCAGCAGCCCTCCAAAATGCTGAATCCAGTGTCGCTGGGCAGGAAGGAGCAGGCTTCAGCGATGGACTTAACACAAGCATGAGCGTAAGCAAGTTAGCAAATGAGCCCGAGGGTACTTCAACAGCGACAATGTTAAGGAACATTTTTTAAGTCGAAATAATCACTTAAGAGGTCTTTCTGGTGTGTTGATTAATTATTTTTATTTATAAACATGGCTTAAAACTTTAATAATAGATCCCAAAGAGTATTATATAAGTTAATCACTTTCATCAACATTTTCAAAGTTCACTTTTATGCCAAAAGCAAACTTATGTTTGAAAAATACAGACTTTATGGAAGGTCTAACTTGAATGAGGAAATGATTACGGATTTGGGGTTACATATGTACCGTAATCTTTTGTGTGTGTGTGTGTGTGTGTGTGAAAGTAATATTGATTAAACATTGATCACAATAATTCGTTCTAAAAAATAAAGTGAACCATTTCAGTGTCTTCACTTAACTTCCGAATCCCTTGCTCTCTTGAGTTCCCAGACGACCAAGGCAGGATGTAGGCAGTGCCTGCATTTAATTCGATTTCTAAATCTGAATGATCCTTAATGCAGATCATATGGAGCAGTAGGAGTCAGAAGGAAGGAAAATACATTTGATCATTTAAACGGAAAGAAAATATCAAAGTAAGAACCACAGAAGTAGAAAAGCAAAGCCAAGTGTAAACGATATTAGAAAAGAAGCACTTGTGTTTAAATTGTGTGAGATTTGCACAATGATTACTATAAGCATTTTGAATTTTTTGGTTTTGTTAAATGACAAACAAATAAGGAATAAAGTCTCTCAAACAAATTAACTGAATACAAATACATATGTATGTATGTTTGTATATATATTTATTCATAGGAACTAAGAAAATTAAATGAAATTTGATATTAATATAAATTCAAGTTATTGTTTTCTGTGGAAACCTAGAGTAGTATGCATTATAACATCTGAATTCATTTACGTTGTGTTTTGTATATTTCTGCTTCTGTCAGTGATGACACGTATTCAGTGCAGTCGCTGTGCAATTTCAAGACTATTACATAAAAACTGCTGACTGGGAATGAGTGCTAAAATGTCTCATGCTCTAGTGAGAAAATGCAAGAGTAAACGCTTGTATTTACACTTTTGTACAGTAGAGATGACAGAAAATTACCACCGGCATTCCTGTAAAAATATTTGACTCAGAATATTATCATGAAACCATCTAAAGGTAATAACTTTAGTCTCTGATTATCTAGGGAGAAGTGCTTGATGTTGCAGATTAAATTCAGCATAAGAAATTGAAGTAAAGTGACAGCTGAGGGTGTCCATGAAAAAATAATGTGGTGAATGAAACCTGCATGAACAATTCAAAGGAAGTGATGTATTAGGAAAAAATGCTTTTTGTTACAGCTTCTTTATATTATGGAATTAAGAAATATATACTTCAAATCTCAGAGGAGGGCTGTTAAAAACCATATGAAGTATAGTTCAATTCTGACGAATGAGAGACTCAGAACTGACTCTCTGTCAACTGCTTACAGTATATATACACTTATGGGTAAGTGAAAAAACCAAAATTTTTAAATTGCTACAAAATTATAGGAACTTATAAATTATTATTATTTTATCATATCTTACACTGCCTGAGGTCTCCCTACACCTACTTTTGTGCTGTCCATTCCCCAGGGAGGAGGTTATATGTAGATCCTTGTAATCAGTTGCCCCTCTCTACCCTACCTTCCTTCCACCCTCAAGGTATTGCCACTCTCACCACTGGTCCTGAAGGGATCATCTGTCCTGGATTCCCTGTGCTTCCAGTTCCTATTTGTACCACTGTACATCCTCTGGTCTAGTCAGGTTTTCAATGTAGAATTGGGATCATGATAGTGGGGTGGGTAGGGGTGGTGGGGTGGAAGACTTTAAGAACTGGAGGAAAGTTTTGTGTTTCATCGTTGGTACACTGCACCCCGACTGGCTCATCACCTCCACACGACTCCTCTGCAAAGGGATGTCCAGTGGCCTATAGATGGGCCTTGGGTCCTCACCCTGTTATTCTCCCTCATACATGATGATATGATTTTTCTGTTTGATATGATTTTTTCTGATGATATGATTTTTTTCTGATGATATGATTTTTGGTGCTTAATACCTTATCCCTTCAACACCTCATGATCTCACAGGCAGGTGTGCTTCTTCCATGTGGGTTTTGTTGCTTCTGAGCTAGATGCCGCTTGTTTACCTTCAAGCCTTTAAGACCCCAGATGCTATATCTTTTGATAGCTGGGCACCATCAGCTTTTCTTCACCACATTTGCTCCTGCATCCATTTGTCTTTAGTGATCGTATCAGGGAGGCGAGCACACAATGATGAGTTTTTGTTCTTTGCTGTCTGATACTTGATCCCTTCAACATCTTATGATCCCACAGGCTGGTGTCCTTCTTCCATATGGGCTTTGTTGCTTCTGAGCTTGATGGATGGCTGCTTGTTTACTTTTAAGCCTTTAAGACCCCAGATGCTATATCTTTTGATAGCCAGGCATCATCAGCTTTCCCTACCACACTTGCTTACATACACAATTATCTTTAGCAATTGTGTTGGAAAGGTGAGATCATGGAATGTCAGTTTAATAGAACAAAGCATTCTTGTATTGAGGGACTATTGGAGTGGAGGCCCAATATCCATCTGCTATCTTAATACTAAACCCATAAATATATGTACATACATCTATTTCCCCATTATCATATATAAATTTATTTACATATGTACATGCCTTTATTTAGGCCTCTATAAATGCCCTTTGCCTGCTAGTTCTTTCCTCTATTTCCTTTTACTTTCAACTTGTCCCACTAGCCATTTATAAATTATCAAGGGTTCCTGAGGGAGGGACAACAAGAAGGGAGGGGGAAAATGAGGAGCTAATACCAAGGGCTCAAGTGGAAAGCAAATGTTTTGAGAATGATGAGGGCAACAAATGTACAAATATGTTTGACACAATGGATGTATATATGGATTGTGATAAGAGTTATAAGGGCCCCCAATAAAATGATTTTAAAAATTATTGAAACATTTATTAAAAAATAAAATAGCTTTTGCTATCTTCCTTTTTTCTTAGCTTTGCTATCTTCTATATGTCTGTAGTCTATACATTTCTGAACTTTGTGTTTCCATTTTCCTGACACTCCTCAAATGATTCTGTATGCTTCACTGTACACCACTCTGATAGTTCTATAATAGTTTGTGAATTTGAGAGGATTAAGAGTGAAGCGGCAGAGTCCAGGTTGTCAATTAGTTCCTAGCCAATGGAACCTCTGTGTGGGCATTGCCTTCCTCTGAGGATTCTGGGAATGTCAGTATTCCTCCTTAGAGATAGGAGACACAGTCTCTCTCTGCTCACTCCCTGGGAAACATTGCAGTCAAAAGACACATGGAACTCAACTTCTAGCAACAGGATCCACAGGTTGCCTGCCCAACAGGTAGAGTAGCTCACAAGTCTAGGCAGAGAGCCAGTGAAAGCAGCCACACACTAGTCCAATCATCAGAGAATAAGAACTTGAGGTTTCTTCAAGACCTGCTTCCCCATGCTGCTAGTTTGTAAATATGTTGAGCTTGAGGCTGGTGGATCTTGGCATCTTGCATTGCTTGAGTTCCATATCCCATCCAGTCCTACTTTGCCAAGCTCCTAAGCTGCTGACTGTTGGTGACCTGCCCTGCTGTTTGCTGCCTGTGAGAGGACTGCCTGCATTGCCTCAGGGAAGACTCAGCTGTCTGCTACCTTGACCTTGGACCGGGCAGCCATTGTGAGTTGAAGGGCTTTCAATATATTACCCGTTCCACAGAAGTGAGTTGAACTGAGCCCTCTGTGCTGTGGTGTGGACTAATTAGCTGTTATATTCCTTTGTACTGTATATATCTATCATCAGATAGATGATAGATAGATGATATATATGTATATATAATCATGATTGTTATATATATATATATATATATATATATATATATATATATATATATATATATATATATATATATATATATATTCATGAGTCCTGGTTTTGTTTCTCTAGAGAAGCCTGTCTAACACAACCACAGGAAAATGATAATTTTGGCATTCCCAAGGGATTAATGTACTGTTGTTGCTGTTGTTTTGAAGTGGCCTTTGAGTTCTGAGAGCAAAAATAAATCTGGAGGGACAAGGACAGGGTTGTAGGGACAAGGTTTTCCACATAATTCTGGTTGCACGAGTACCTGGGAATGATTCAATGCCATGGTCAGGAAACAAATTAGATAAGGCACCTATCCTATTTATGTCACCAAGGCATTCTCTGGGGTTCCTAGTAGGTCCCTGTGATCATCCTGTGTCCTTCAAGGCAATCTATCATCATCAATGTTTTGACATCCAAAAACACTGACCAGAACTTTCTGAGCAGAGCTTTATATTCCTGTTATTGTTAGGTGTCATGCGTTGGCTCTGACCCATAGTGACCCTATGCACAATAGAACACAAAACTGCATGGTTCTGTGCCATCCTTAAAAGCACTCCGATGACTGAGCCCATTGATAGAGCAACTGTGTCAATCCATCTCTTAAAGAGCCTTCCTCTTTTGCTTCTCTTCCACTTTACCAAACATGATGTCTTTCTCTAGGGATTGGTCTCTCCTGACAGTATGTCCAAAGTATGTAAGACAAAGTCTTGCCATCTTTTCATTTAAGGAGCTTCCTTGCCTTACTTTTTGCAGTTTGTCCTTTAGCAGTTTGTCCACGGTACTTTCAGTACGGTGCATCAATACTTTTAGTCTTCTTTATTCAATGTCCAAATTTCATCAGGTGTACTTTCATCCTCAAAGTGACATCCTTGCTCTTCAATATTCTAAAGTGATCTTGTGCATCAGATTTACCCAATACAACTTTTCTTTTGAACTCAGGACTGCTGCTTACATAAGCATTCACTGTGGATCCACAAAACACAAAATTTGATAATTTCAAACTTTTCTTCATTTATCATGATGTTACCTTTTGGTCCAGTTGTGAGGATTCTGGTCATCTTGACATTAAGTTGTAATTCATACTGAAGTTGCAATCCTTGATTTTCATGATCAAGTGCTTCAAGTCCTCTTCACGTGCAAGTAAACAAGGCTGTGTCATCTGCATGTCACAGGTTAAGCCTTCCTGCAATCCTGATGCTATACTATTCTTCATATAAACCAGCTGCTCTGATGATGTGCTCAACATACAATTTTAACAAGTATGAGGAGAGGATACAGTCCTGACACATATCCTAATAGTAGACCTTCCAATCTACCCTTGTTCTGCCCACACACTGATTTTTGATCCATGTACTGGTCCAAATGAGCACAATGAATTGTTCTGGAATTCCAATTCTTCTTAAGCCTATACACAGTTTATTTTGGTCCACACACACCAGTGATTTTTCACAGTCAATGAAATACAACTAAACATTTTTCTGATATTCTTTGCATTGAGCCATGATACATCTGCTATCAGCAATGATGTACCTTTGTGGTAGTTACACAATCTGAGTTAACCTGGGGTTATTAAGAGTAAAGGGGTGGAGTCTAGCCTGTCAATCTAGCCTGTCAAAATCAGGTCCCATCCTATTGATGCCACCTTGTGGGCATGTCCTTCTCATGAAGAGTGTGGGAATTTCCTCTCTCTCTCTCTGCCTTTGATTTCCTATTGACAAGCCAAGGGGAGACTTGCTGAGACCTGCAAGAGCTCTATTTCTGTTTTCTCTTTCCTGTTGACAAGCCATGTGGAGGCACCTGGGGCAAACCATGCAGCTGAGACCTGCACTAGCCCTACGATGTTCCACTGCTATTGGAGCCACACCATTTTTCACCCACTGACCTGTGATCTTCCTGCATTTTGCATCATCGCATGTGTCTGTGTAAGTCTGAAGAGAGATTTCTGAATTGGTATCAGACTTATGGGCTAATATCAGACTTATGAGCTTGATCTAGACTGTGCTGGGATTATTTTCTTGATATACAATTGCTCTTTGATATAAAGTTCTCTCTTATACATATATGAGTGTCCCTGGATTTGTTTCTTTAGTCAGTCCACCAAACACACTCTTCTACATCCTCATCTGAATCCAGCCTGAACTTCTGGCAGCTCCCTGTCAGTGTTGTTCTGCAACTGTGACTGGGTAATCTTAAGCAAAATTTGACTTACATGTGATCTCAGTGATATGGTTCCATAGTTTGAACATTTTGTTGGGTCACTTTTCTTTGGAATGGCCAAAAACACATATCTCTTCTAGTCCATTTTCCAAGTAGCTCTCATTCTTACATAGGTCAGTGAGTACTTCCAGTGACTCCTTAGCGTGCTGAGACATTTCAGACATTCTGTTAATTCCTGCAGCCTGGTTTTAGACTAATGCATTCATGCAATTGAAGTTCTTCCTTTGGTACTCTGGGTTCTTGGTCAGTTGCTACCTCCTGAAATGGTGGAATGTCAACTACTTCTTTTTGGTACAGTGACTCTCTATATTCTTTCCATCTTCCCTTGATTATTTCTGCAACTAACAACATTGTGCCTGCAGAATCTTCCAATATTAGAATTCAAAACTTGAATTTTTTTCTTAATTAACACCACATGTGTTTATTGGCCAGGTTGGCACAATAAACTAACTCAGGTTCTGTGCTAGTTACATAATCTGGTGTCAATTTGGGATTTGAAAGGATTAAGAGGGAAGGGTATGGTGAGAGTGGGGATGCCTGTAGGGTGGAGGGAATGTGGGATAAAAAGGGGGAACTGATTACAAGAATCTACATATGGCCTCCTCCCTGGGGGATGGACAGCAAAGAAGTGGGTTGGGGGAGACATCGGACATATGACAAAATAATAATAATTTATGAATTATGAAGGGTTTATGAGGTGGGGGGTGAGGCGGAAAATGAGCAGCTGATATTAAGGGCTCAAGTAGAAGGCAAATATTTTGAGAATGATGATGACAACAAATGTACATATGCACTTGACACAATGGCTGTATGTATGGATTGTGATAAGAATTGTACAAGTCCCCAATAAAATGATTTTAAAAAAAGAGTGAAGAGTCTAGTCTCTTAATCGGGTCAGTGCCAATGAGACCTCTGTGTGGACATGGCCTTCTCCTGAGAATTCTTGGAACTCCTGGATTTCCTCTTTGGAGGAGGGAAACCTTCTCTCTCTCTGTTCACTCCCTGAGAGACGCTCTACTTACAAGACACATGGTACTATGCTAATAGATTCCATGCCCTGGGAACCGGAGGAGACTTGTGGAGACCACAGCCAGTGCTGGAGAGGCGTCTACGCTACTGGTTCCACAGAACTCTGCACCCACTGGCCTGTGATTGGCCTGCCTTTAACGTCATTGCATGTGTGCTGTGAGTCTGAAGAGGACTTTAGAGATAGCTATCGGAAATAATGGCTAATATCAGACTTATGGATTTGATCTGGACTGGGCTGAGATGTTTTCTCAATATTCAACTCCTCCTGTATGCACATCTCTTTCTTATGCGCATATGAGTCTCTATGAATTTGTTTCTCTAGTCTACCTGTACTAACACAGGTTCTTCTATTTTCAACGATGCTGAGTGTCTTCTTTCCTTTTGGTTGTCTAATTCTAGGACCTTTTACATTTTGTTATAATAGTTGGCTTGTTTTCTTGAGCTTCCCTTTGAATTTTTCTATTCAACCCCTGACTTCATCTTTCTTTTATTTGCTTTAAGTATTCTATGATTAAGTCTCTTTTGACACTCATGTTTATAAGAAAGAGCTTTTGACCTCCATTTAAATTTTTTTTCTTTTCCGTCTTTTGATTACTTTTCAATTCTTCATAAATAAGGTCTTGATGTACACCGATAGCTCATCAGTGTTCAATGTGTCAAGTCTGCTTTTGAGATGTGCTTGAAATTCAGTTTGGATAGACTCAAGGTCATATTTTGGTTCTTGTGGATTTATTTTCATTTTCTTCATTTTTATCCTGAATTTACATATGAACAATTATGTAATTGTTCATATGCAAATGGTAATCTGAAATTAGAACAGTAAGACCCTGTTCTAATTTCAGATGCTGATACTGAGCTTCTCTATTATATCTTCCCGTCGACATAGTCAATTTGATTTCTAAGCAGACCTCTAAATGTTGAATTTTACTGCTTTCTATCTAAGGGAAAGATGTTTGCATAAAATTAAAAATGACAAACCATGTGAGTTCCTAACTTCAGTTGATCACTGGTAATTCTTCTGTCTTATTTCCCCAGTTGTGGACTTTGGCTACAATTTTCTTCATTCATGAAGATTGATGATCTTCCCACACTTGGCTCAGTTTTGAAATGTTTCTAGCATTCCTTAAAATGCTTGTTACATCAAAAATTGTTTTTTTTAAATGTGTGACAATATTCCTATAAACTTTTTACAAATCTCATAATTAGAGTAGGTGACCATTTGTGTTTTGTTAAAATTTTGTTACTAGTTATGACCTTAAAATGTATATATTTCCATTGCACAAAACGTTGCATTCATTAGAAGGCACAGTAATAAAACTAATAGTAATTAATAAATCCTTCACAATTTGTATATACTTAATATATAATAACAATACATGGAACATGATTAGAGTTACTTCATGTTATATACACAAGCAAAGTTAAGATTTGACATAGAGAAATGAAAATCTAAAGACCAAAATTTATTTAAAATATATGTTTCTTAATGTTTAGGACTAATGAATGAAATTAAGTATATATGTACATATCCTAGAGTTTAAATAGTTAAATACTGCACAGCTATTTGAAAGGATACTACCTAATTTGCTGAAAGTGAGGATGAAATGAAGCGCTTGCTGATGAAGATCAAGGATTGCAGCCTTCAGTAAATATTACTACTCAATGTCAAAGAGACCAAAATGCTCACCAGTGAAGCAATAGGTAACATCATAAGAAACAGAAAAGATTGAAATTACCTATAGCTTCATCTTGCATGGATCTGCACTCCATGCTCATGGCAGCGGATAAAGAGACCACACAATGCATTGTATTGGACACATCTGCTGCATAAGCCTCTCCAGCATGTTGAGAGGCAGGGAGGCCACTTTGAGGAATGAGGAGCATGTGACCCAAACATGGCGTTTTCAGTTGCTTCATATGCATGTGAAATTCGACACTGACTAGGGAAGATGAAAGCAGAATGACAATAATAATAATAATTTCTACTTTATCAGGGGTCACGAGGGTGGGGAGGGAGGGAAAAAAGAAGAACTGATACTAAGGACTCAATAGAAAGTTGGCTTTGTTTTTTTAAAATAACGATGGCCGTGATATTTTAATTAAAAAATGAATGGATGTATTTGAATTTGTATGCTGCAGACAATATTGAGAATACTATGGGCGGCCAATAAGACAAAAGAATCTGTCTTTGAGGAAGTGCTAGTGAGAGGAAATGATGGTGAGGCTTCATCTTACATATTTGGACATGTTGTCATGAGAGAGCACACCCTGTAGAGCACACCCTGCTTGGTAAAGTAGAGGAGCAGCAAAAAGGGGGAACAGCCTTAAATAAATGGATTGACACAGAGGCTACAACAATGGGCTCAAGTACAGAAACAGTTAGGAGGACGGTACAGGCCTGGGCAGTGTTTTGTTCTGTCGTGCATAGGGTCGCTATGGGTCAGCACTGGCTAGATGGCACCTACCAGCAATAAGAGCCCCATCCAAAGACAGTGCTTGTGACTTACTTCAAAATCCCTTTGTGCTTAAAATCTCAACTTGGTATGCACTGGAATTGCCATGAACTGGAATCGACTCGGTGGCAACTGATAACAATAGCAACGGCTTAAAATGTAGTATAAAGAATAAACATAGGGTATAGTCTAGTTGACTCTAACTTTAAATTGGTTATTTTGGGGTTTATGATCAACAGAGTGAAACCATTGTGTTACGCATTATGAGTGTTACAATTACTTTTAACTCATTCCAGAGGAAAAAATATGAATATAATATTGTTGATACTACTGTGATGATAATACAACTTTTAGAATTAGGTCATTAATATAGTTCATCTAATTAAAATTTTATAACCTGAAGTTCATTTTGTGATTCAGGTATATACTATGGAGATCCTACCTGGTGGGGAGTGTAATTAAAAAAAATCATGGTACAGTGAAGCACATAAAAGACATTAATGGATTTGCTAATGAAAAAGGAAATTTAAGGATAGAGACTATATATTGCGAAGTCATCCCAACCCTGGCCAACTTAAGTTCTCTGATTCCATTCAGAGAGCTCCTGTGACTCATGTAGTTGCAGACCAGTGAAGCAGAAAGAACAATGAAGTGCATTGCAGGAAGATCCCAGGCTGAAAGGTGCAGAATCCCATGGATCCTAGGTAACTAGGAACATGACAGGATGCCAACAGTTCTCAGAATTGGGCAGCTCACATAAGGTCTCACTGGGGACCCAGAGTTCAAGCAAATGGGAAGAAAGGAGGAGAGACAGGGGGAAGTGTCCCTTGTGTCTCTCGTATTAAAAGGCCATGCCTCCCAGGAAGCATCATTAGACTGTAAGCAGAACTGTAGTGCATACCCCACCCTACACTTTCCTAGAAATCCAAGTTGACATAAAATCTGACTTTTAAAAATTTGCTTATATCTGTTAAAATTATAGAGTAAACAAAGTAATCAGAAGTAGATTCTAGTTTATAGAAAAAGGTGAGGTGTAATTTGGGTTTATATAGGCACAGGTAATGTTCACTGAGCGTTGAAGTATAAATATCTTAAATCAGAGGAGGGTAAATATGTTGTAGTCATCAACTTCATGCACACTTATGCAGTCACTGCATTTTTCACAACTGCCTTTAGAAATACCTTAATTACGCCAGTGATTACATTTAGGTCTAGAGAGATACTAAAATGTAATCCTCACAGATCAGCATTTGTTTCCATCATCAAGTATCTGCATTTTGCATATTGTAAACTGGAAATATGAAATAATCCAAATGAAGAGTAAGCAGGCCGGATAAATATTTGGTTTGCGAAGTTTTTTGTTGTTGTTGTTGTTACTGCTTCCTTTGTTCTTTCTAAGAAAAACGTTAGCATTAAAATCACCACTTTGAGTTTTAATCTGAAAACATTTTATTGATTGACTGAATCTGACATCTGGTCAGAGGAGGAATTCATGCTTGCATTTCCAATATAAATGGCAGAGTTCAGATATTTTAGTGACTATTTTGCAAAGCTTTGCTATTTTATAGCTACACAATGCACAGACATGCAAATTGTATACCTTTATGAAGCAATTTATTTATCAGGTCATATAGTAATGAGAATCATTTATACCACATAAAACCCAAAAGCATTTTATAAAGAAACAAATTTTATAAAATCATTCAACTATTAAATTTGGGGGTATATAATACTAAATATATATTTTAAACCAACTAAATTTTAAAATATAATTGAATGATACAGGTGTATATTTAAAGAATAATTTCATCCATATATACACCAAAGTAGTGAAGCTCTATATGCATATATATGCATAGAGACTTATTTCAAGGATATGGCTCACATAATTGCAGAGACTGGACAATTTCAAATCTGAGGTTGGAGGTTTCTCCTGACTTACTTAGTTCAGGGTCTGTTGAATGAAACACCTTTAAGTCAGAAAGCAAGTTTCTGGTTGCAGAGCCAAATGCATCCAATGTTGGTGAGCAAAATGACAAGCAGCTGATGACTTCCAAGGTTAGTAGATTCAAGTACCAAAAAACCCAGAAAAATGATTGTGGTCTGGTCAGATGATTAGCCATATCCAGGATCCAGGCCCAACAAAATGCAAGTGACCTTTTACACCACATCTTTGTTTATTGAATGCAAGCCACATCCCCAGAGAAATGTGTCTTTATGAAGTTGACTACTTATACCCGATCTCATCATGGAAGTGTCTGCACTATATTAGACCTCATGGCAGGCTTGGTATGTCTTCATTGTGAAATCACTGAGAATCTTGGCCCAGCCAAATTGACAGACATTTTTACAATCATACTTACTTTAGGGAAAAAAATCTACATAATTAAAGTTTAGTGACACAGAAGGAAAAAATTTGGAGGAAGGACAAAGTGAGTTTGGAATGAGCAACAATATTATAGTCTAACATAAATTTTGGGGTTGGAACGAGGCATTTACCCTCATGTATGTAACTCTTCTTCAGGTCTATGAGAAAGGCAAGAAGCCAGTTAGACATGTAGACATGCACTCCTGTGACTATAAGGATCCATTGTGAAGACGCTTTGCGATCACTTGAGGGGAATATGAGAGCCTTAATGATTTTCTCAAGCTCCAGTGGCACTTCCTTTGCACTAGGCATCATGCATGGCAGAGGACACAGGGTTGAACAACATGGGCATTGGGCATTTCCAATAGAGTTTGTGTACAGAGAGGGAGGACAAATGGAGACAAAATCATGTAAGTGACGCAGTTGCAGGGACAGGAATAAAACAAAAGGACTATTGAGTGATCATGACAGTGACATGAGACAAGGTGATAACTGATAATAGGTTGGTCCTGTTTGAAAAACAACTATCCAGAAGTGCATATAGGCTTAGTAATCAGAGGAAAATCATGCAAAAGTCAGACAATGAAAGATTCTTGTACAGAAAGCACTGAGTTCTGATTAAAGAGGACAAACTCCTATAGGGGACAAGGCTGGTTTATTTAATGATCTCTATTTTGCCTCTCTGGGTTCTGATATCCATTGCAATGGCTACACAGAACTCATACGCAAAATTTATGATTAAGGAAATTAATAATTACTCATAAACCTTCTTTAAGGTTTATTAAGGAAATTAAATGGCTGTAATGCCAGTGAGAAATGCTCAGAGTTAAATTGATTTTCAGGACATGTGACAGAAATTATTTCAAGTCTGCAAATAAATGCCCCAAGGGCACCCCACTCCCTTGTAGACCTCAATCCAAAGGCATTCAGCTCAAGCTCCATGAGCCAACAAACCCAGCTCTGAATAAGTGCCAGGAAGCATCCCATTCCACAAGGCACCCCGTTCACAAAAGCTTTCATTTTAACTCGGTTTGAAAGTCTATCACTCTCTTTCATACTCTGGCTCCTGGTTCTGCCATCTCCTCTTCTGTTGTGGCTGTCTTCTGGACCCAGGAGTTTTGTTGCACAGGGAACTCAGGTCCAGAGGATTCTCGACACGCCTGTCTCCTGCTTCTAATGATTCCCCTCCTCTTGTTCCTCTGAGGACTCACTTTATACACACGATGTCATTCCACGGAATCTTGTTGATTATTACTCACAGGCGTATTCTAGCTGTATCTTAACAGGGTATGCAGATCAAGGTCGTTTGGTGGGAGTTAGAGCAGCTAGATCTAGAAGAACCACATTAAATAATTCAAAGCCCCTGCAGGGCACAATGAATTATGGAAGGTTGGCATGAAAACAGACTGCTGAACAAAGAGATAAGGTTTAAATTAGGACGATAGCAATCCATGGGGGCGGGGATACTTTTCTCAATTACTACTAACAAACCCTAGATTTTTGTGACACACCACTTCTGAAGCATCTTCGATATTTATTTATGTGCATTTTTAATATGAACTTTTTTTCTGGTTTCAGGTAAAGTTTTATGTTACTCAAAGTCATTTCAAGTCAGTCATTTAATAATCTTGTTGGTTCTCCAAAATCCCTGCGCTGAGCAAATTATTTACTAACCCATAAGTTCGTAGTTCAAATTCACCCAGGGTCTCCATTGAAGTCTGGTGAGCTTCTTCAATAAAGCTTATTCTCTGTGGCAATAAAGGCTATGATGAATTGGATTCAATGTGATGTCACTGGGTTGGTAACAGTAATTCTCCATGGACAGTATATCCGTAGACTGTGGGGAGAAAATGTTCTTAGTGTCACGGAGTTTGTTTTAAGGCATAGAGGATGTCTGTGTGCCAGAACTAAATACTGCCCCATTCTGTGCTATTCTCAGCCTTGGCCATGTTTCACGGTGTTAGCCAATCTCACAGAGGCCTTTCTCCTTTTGACTGACTCCTACCAAACACATCACTCCTCTGCAGGGCTTGCAAACATTTGAAAATATGACCAAAGTAAATGAGACGTATATCCATCTGATTATGTGGCCAAAGTAACATGGGTAGTTCATTCTGGCCATACTTCTCCTGAGATGGATTTGTTTGTTTTTCTATCAGTCCATAATATAGTGAGATAGTTAATTTTGGTTGTGCCAACCTGGCCAATAATAAACACATGTGGGGCTAATTGAAGGGCGGAGGGATAAATGGCTCAGTGAGCCTCGCCTTTCTAGTTCTCGAATCTCTTGCTTTCTGATGGTCAAATCAGGGTGCAGCTGTCCTAGCCAGTTCCCTGCTCTAGCTGGCAAGGCTCACTTCCTGTGAGACATCCCTGAGGAGAAGCCACATGGACCTACCCTGATGCAGCCCTGGGTGCTGGAGCAGCTGTGTGGAGACCCCTGCCAGCGCTGAGATGCTTACACGTTCACTGATTCGACTTTCCTCATTCAGTCGGTGTCATAGTGTGGGTTTTGTGAGATGGAGGAGGACTTTGTGGATTGGTGTCAGACATTCAGACATATGGGCTGATGTTGGATGTGTGGGCTTGGACAGCTCTGGGTTGGGATGTTTTCTTGATGTGCACTTACCCTTTATATAAAACTCTCTTATACTTATGAGTTTTCTGTGGATTTGTTTCTCTAATATACTCAGACTAAAGCAAATAGTCAATGTTCTTTGTCTACATAAAATTCAAACCTGTAACTCTAGTTTCATCTTCCTTATTTGGGACCATTAATTTGTTCACAGAATCATTGAAAATGCCATGGCAAGTGTTAGATGCATTTATCTTCAAATTGGCCTCATTGCTCTTTGACATGTTACGACAGTGGTTCTCAATCTTCCTGATATCTCGACCCTTTATTACAGTTCCTCATGTTGTGGAGAACCCCCATCCACAAAATTATTTTCGTTGCTACTTCATAACTGTCATTTGCTACTGTTATGAATCGTGCAACCCCTGTGAAAGGATCATTCGACCCCCAAAAGTGTCGTGACCCACAGGCTGAGAACCACTTCTTTTAGAGATCTTTTGGCAGTGGAGTTGTCCAGTGCAATGCATAGTTCAACGTCTTGACTTCTGCATCCATTAGTTTTGATAAGGGATCCGTGAGATGCATGTTTTCCACAGATTTAGTATTTCATTTACGTATCATGATGTGGCTTACCAGTCCATCTTTGTGGGGCTGTTTATTTTGCAGGGTCGCTCATCTTTGAAAGCCATGGCCTTTGATCTGCATCAAAAGGCCTGCTACATGAGGTCACATTTAGCAAACAAACGTCCATTCGATTCTGATGCTATTGTGTGTTTTTTTTAACATTTTATTAGGGGCTCATACAACTCTGATCACAATCCATACATATACATACATCATACATATACATATACATAAAGCACATCCGTACATTCTTTGCCCTCATCATTTTCAAAGCATTTGCTCTCCACTTAAGCCCTTTGCATCAGGTCCTTTTTTTTCCCCTCCCTCCCCGCTCCTCCCTCCCTCATGAGCCCTTGATAATTTATAGATTGACCTCCTACCTGGGAGACTGACAGCAGAGAAGGGGGTGAAGGGAGACTCTGGATAGGGCAAGCTATTGTTTTTTATTCACGGAGTTTGGTCTCATGGATAATTTTCTCATCATTCAGATGGTATGTGTGGAAAGAATACAACCCTGACACACACCTTTTCTGATTTGTCACCAGAGTTCTCACTCTATTCGAACACCTGCCTCGTGGTCCAGGAACAATTTCCCTAGTCACCCACGTCAGTGTTCTGGAATTCCTACTCTTCATCTTGTTGCATAAAGTTTGGCTATGATTCACAGATTCAAATGCAACTAACAACTTTCTGGTATCTTCCGCCTTTAGTCCAGACCCATCTGACATCAACAGTGAAATTTTTTGTGCAACATTCTGTTCTGAATCTAGTTTGAACTTTTGGCCATCATACATCATATAGATATATGATTGCCGGGCTTTTGATTTATCTTCAACTAGATTTTACTGTGTGTGGTATTCATGGTACTTTTAATTTATTTCTGTTTTCTATTGGATAATCTTTCCTTGATATAGGCATAAATATAGATCTCTTCCAGTCAAGGTGACAGATATGTAACTTTTTCAGGACTTGGTATACATGTGTGAGAACTTACAATATTGCATCCATTTGAGGAATTAGTTTAATTGGAATCCCATTAATTGCTCATGCTTTCAGTGAAACATAGATTTATTTATCCAATATTATAAATTACCGATCACATGCAGCTCCCTGAAATGTTTTGATATTATCCAGTTATTTTTTGTACAATGATGGTGTATTCTTTTTGTTTGTTTTAGTCCATAGAAATTTATATTGAGACTCAAGGCTTGATTTTTTCCCCTTCATTTTTTCATCCTGAAACACGAGGAGCAACTTCTCTTTTGATTTTCTACCTCCAGTCTTTGTCTTTTCACTTTTATTATAATAATTTTGCTTCTCTTCCCAAATCACCCTGGAAACTTTCTGTTGGGTTCATTTCCTTCATCCTTCCCTCGATTAATTTTAGCTATACTCCACTCAAGAGAAAGTTTCAAAAATCTCTTTTAATGTCCATAGTGGTCTTTTTTACTTCCTATGCTAATTGTTATCTTTTGCTTTCTACATTTATGATATCCTTGAAGTTACACTACAGTTATTTTGCTCTGTAGTCATTAGTATTCAGTACATCAAATCTGTTCTTGAGGTGGTCCCTAAATTAAGGTCAGATGTACTCAAGGTTGCACGTTCGATCTGGTATAATTATTTTTATTTTCTTAAGCTTCGATAGAAACTTGTTTAATAGAAATTGGTGATCTGTTTCCCTGTCAGCTTGTGACTATTTTGACTGATGATATTGGTCTTATCCACCATCTCTTTAGCAGATGCAGCTGATCTGATTTCTGTGCATTTCATGTGGTGAGATCCACATGTTATTGTTGTTGTTGTTAGGTGTTATTGAGTTGGTTACAAACCACAGCAGTCCTATGAACAACACAAAAAACACTGCCTGATCCTATGTCATCTTAATAATAGTTCCAGAATCTGAGCCCATTGAAGCAGCCACTGGGTCGATCTATCTTGCCAAGTGCTATCTCTTTTTCACTGCCTCACTACTTTCTCATATTATTTATGAAAATATAGTAGTGGAATTATTGGTAATAATAATAGTCATAATTGGGTAATGATTTCTGCCATTTACTAGAGGGAGTCTAGGGATATATGGAAAGGAGCAGTCTTGCCTAACAAAGAATTGTCCCACAGGCCACACAACTCATAAATCTTCTGCAACCAAAATTTGTCTAAGTGTAAATGTGTATACATATAGACAAAAAGTGTTGAACAAAAATACTAGAGGTAAAGACACAAAGAGTAATGATTTAGAAGAAAATCACTATGAAGATGGATATTTAATTAGAATAATTAGCTCTCATTGACAGGTTAATCAGGATCTAGGTATTATACATCCTTTTTTTCATTTTGACTATCAATAATATATATTCCTATTGTATACGTAATAAGATGACTTTTTTTAACTTATCCTAATAAAAGGTTATATGAATGTGTTTACCTACTTTTTTTGTCTTTCAGTTTCTTTTACTACATTTTCAGATTAGCATCTGTGATTGGTGTGGTTATGAGCTGGATGAAACATTCAAGGTCAGCAGTTCAAAACCAACAGCAGCTCCTAAGGAGCATTCTGTTCCTGGCAAAAAAAGTAAGGTCTCAGAAATGCACAGGGGAAGTTCTACCCTCTTCTATATGTCACCGTGGGTCTACAGCTCCTAAATGGGAGTGAGGTTGTTTTGGGCTTTTATTCTGCTAAGTATAAATATATCCACTATAAATTGATAAAAAACATGTTTTAAATTATACAATCTAGAATAGTAATATCATGTAACTTATACTTTAAAACTCATTTGTTTTAAATAAATACTCACTTCTAATTGGAATACCTTAGTAATTCCAAAAATCACTGGCACTTGACCACCAGACGAAGGGTGCCTAAGGGAACCCATCCAGAAGCACCCCTGAAGATAGGCCTGGTGATCTGCTTCCAGAGCGTCACAGCCTCAGACACTCTGTGACACAGTGCTATACTATATCTATGCATTCACCAGGAATCCAATAAACTTGATGCAATTAACAACCAAATAGCCTTTTTAATATTATTACTGCATTATTTTAGAGTTAAGTCATTATATTAATTGATTTTGGAAAGCTATGCATCAACGACCTATTTCTTTTCCTCTGAAATCCATTTGGGGATAGTAAAAACAAACAAATCTATCTCAGAAGTACAGCCAAATGCTCCTTAGGGACAAGGACAGTGAAACTTCTCTTACATACTTTGGACACTTTGTTATGAAAGACCAGTACCTATAGAAGGACTTCATGCTTAGAAAGCGGAAGGGTGACAAAAGAGATGAAGGCCCTCAATGAAATGGGTTGACAGAGAGACTGTAACAATGAGTTTGTGAAGATGGCACAGGACTGGGTAGTGTTTCATTCTATTGTACATAGGGTCCCTATGGTTTGCCACCAACGTGATGGCAACTGCAGGGTTATCTAGAGAAACAAATCTAGTGACACTCATCTATGTACAAGCAGTACTTATATATCAAGGAGGCACTCCAGCCCAGTCCAACTCAAGTCCATATATCTGATACATCCCTCTTCAGACTCACATAAACATCTGCAATGATGCAAAAAGGTGATGGGAGGAATACAGGCATGAAGATCATAGGTCTGTGAGTCTTGAATCACTTGGATCCAAGGTCAGTGAGAATATGGCAGGGCACCAGCAGGTCTAAGGTCGGCGACAGAGTGCTAGCAAGTAGGAAGGTGAAAGACAGAGACAGAGAGATATTCCCAGTATCCTCCTTATAAAAACGTCACACCTCCCCAAGGAGACATCGCGAGGCTGTGACCCGATTGACTGAATTCCTCCAGTACATTTCCATACTTGTTCAAGCGGACATTGTATGATCTACTACAGCACCTAAAAGCAACAAAAGAGTAAGATGTAAAATTATTATTCGAAGGAGACTTGTGTCTAATCTAATGGTAATGAAAAATTGTTCAGCGAACAAATATGCATTTTGGTAACATGCATTTTAAAATAATGTATTTGGGGTTCATTGATATTCAACTACATTTCAACTAATATTAATAAAATTACTTAATTTTTTTTAAACCATTGTATTGGGGCCTCGAACAATTCTTATCACAATCCATACATCCATCCATTGTGCCAAGCACATATGTACATCTGTTGCCATCATCATTCTCAAAACATTTGCTTTCCATTTGAGGTCCTAATATTGGCTGCTCATTTTCCCCCTTCCTCCCAACACCCTTCCCTCATGCACCCTTCATAACTCTTAAATGATTATTATTTTGTCATATGTTACAGTGTCTAACGTCTCCCCTGTCCTCTTCTCTGCTGTCCATCCCCCAGGGAGGAGGCTATAGGTAGATTCTTGTAATCGGTTTCCCCGTTCTATCCCTCATTCCTTCCACCCTCCAGGCATCTCCACTCTCACCACTGGTCTTGAAGGAGTCATCTGTCCTGGATTCCCTGTGTTTCCCATTGCTTTCTGTACCAATGTACATCCTCTGGACTAGCCAGATTTGTAAGGTATAATTGGGATCATGATAGTGGGGGAAGGAAGGGGAAGCATTTAAGAACTAGACGAAAGTTATATGTTTCATCATTGCTACCCTGCACCCTGACTGGCTCATCTCCTCCCCACAAACCTTCAGTAAGGGAGTGTCTGGTTGGCTATTGGTGGATTATTAATCTCCACTCTGCACTCACCCACATTTATAATGATATGATTTTTTGTTCTTTGATGCTTGTTACCTGAACCCTACAACAGCTCGTGGTCACACAGGCTGGTGTACTTCTTCCATGTGGGCTTTGCTGCTTCTGAACTACATGGCCACTTGTTTATCTTCAAGCCTTTAAGACCTCAGATGCTATATCTTTTGATAGCTGCGGACCATCAACTTTCTTCACCACATTTGCTTATGCACATATTTATCAGGAAGGTGGGCACACACTGATATGATTTTTAGTTCTTTGATGTCTGATAACTGGTCCCTTCTACACCTCCTTGTCAGACAGGCTGGTGTGCTTCTTCTATGTGGACTTTGATGCACTGTGCTCTCACTCATCGCCTATCTTGCTATGGCTTGATTTTTGGTGCATATTATTATCTCTGCAGATCTATCTAGATAAGCTAGACTGGATGAATGTCTGGAGGAGAAAACAACAGGATCAATGGTTCTAGGAAAACATGGAAGAGGATGAGGCGGGGTCAGGAAGGGGTGCTGACAAACCCAGGAACAGGGGAGCAACAAGTGACCCAAAATCAGTGGCAAGGAGGGTGTGAGAGGCCTGTTAGGGATTGAACAAGGGCATTGTAACCGAGAGAAATTACTAAAACCCAAATGACGGCTGAGCATGATAGTGGGGCAAGAGTAAAGTAAAAGGAAATAGAAGAAAGAACTTGGTAACAAAGGGTATTTATAGAGGTCTAAAGACTGGGATGTACATCTGTAAATATATTTATATAAGAGTGCGGGGAAATAGATCTATGTGCATATATTGATAGGTTTAGTATTAAGGCAGCAGATGGACATTGGACCTCCATTCAAGCACTTACTCAATGCAAGAACAAATCATTCTATTAAATTGGCATTCCAGGATGCACACCTTCCCAACACGATTGCTGAAGAAAAATGTGTGCATTAGCAAATGTGGTGAAGAAAACTGATGATGCCTGGCTATCAAAAATGTGTGCATTAGCAAATGTGGTGAAGAAAACTGATGATGCCTGGCTATCAAAAGATATAGCGTCTGGGATCTTAAAGGCTCAAAGATAAATATATGGCCATCTAGCTGAGAAGCATTCAATGTAACTACTTTCAAAGATGGTGTATGTAGGGTTGAATAATATTAGCAGCAGATCAAAGAGGCTTTCCCCCTCATTAAAAAAAAACCTAATGAAGTCTTTAATACCCATATGATTAATTATTTTGCTTATTTAAATATTGGCAGCAGAAAAAAAAACGAAGTTTTTATTCGCCTTTATAAGACTTTGTGCATTTTAAGGACCTCTGGTAGTGCAGTTGTTAAGTGCTTTGCTGCTGAATGAATGGTATAGGACCTACACACTGATTCAAGGTCAAAGATGTCGCTGTCTGTTTCCATGCACATTTACAGCCTTGCAGATGGCATCAGGCCATTTTATTCACTCTTACAGCAGCCCTATGAAACAGCCACAAAGTGATGGCAGAAAACTGCTGGCAGTGGCAAGTTTTGTACATAGAGTTTTTGATATATAAACATCTTCAAAATGTTTCAGATATAATTACAGAGAGGTGTTTTATTTTTATTAATGTGGGCATTATACTAAATAACAGTTTGCAAAATAGGAAATTCACTCATGCCCTCTGATGTCAATTTATTTTTCTAAGGAACCTCCTTGGGCAGGTATAATTATAGCTCATACAATGAGAATGAAAATCCACTGTGCTATAAAACATTCAATACAGAAAGTTTTATAAAATCAGTTATATTTCAACAGTAAGGTGGAAGAATGTGTCATTTAATATGCAACATAAGAGTTACATTTTCCTTCTACAAAGGGCATAATAAACTTATTTTTACCGTGGCAACATAACAAAGAAAGAACATCTTGTAGAGATAAAATTGTCACAGGCAATAGATATATAGCACCTTTTTTCTTTCTCATTGCATAAATCTGCACAGTTGCTATCAAGAATAGCAGCAGCTAAAAGTACAGACATAAAGTCGATGAACACTCTGATATATCTTCTTCAGCAAAATAAATGTGAAGAGCTCCATGGTTTCAGGGAGGTTAAAAAAACATTGCACAATAAAAAATTAACAATGAGAAGCAGACAATTGTGAGAATACAGGACAAATAGAAATAAATGTGTTGATAATTTCACACTTAGTTTGAATTGGCATAGTTAGAGCAAATACATTGTGCATGATATAAACTATACATCTATCTTTTCATATATACAATTCACTAAGGGGTTGATTTTCATTTATAGGTACTAATATAAAAGGCCCACACAAAACTGTGTTATCCAAGGGGTACAGGGTAAATGAAACAATACAAAGATCCCTGTTTAAATTTAATATAATATTCTTTAATCATTTATTGAATATTTATTACATACACTTACCTTTCTAACAATGTGTGCTAAAGATACAGATATTCAGAATTTATAATTGATGACTATGGTAATGTACTCAGGATCACATCATTTAAAAACTAATGTTAGGTTTTCAATACTGTAGAGCGATTTGTTAACAAATTATAATATGCATATGAATGACACAACCTTGCTTACTGAAAATAAAGACTTGGATCACTTTATTTTAAGGCTGTGGGAGATTAAACACAAATTCCACAGACTTAAGAACTTCAAACTCATTGTCATGGAGCTAGTGCTGACTCACAGCACCCCACTGTGGGTTTCTGAGATGGCAAATGTGTTAGGGAGTAGAATGCCCTGTGCCTCTCTTGTGAAGCTGCTGGTGGTTTGGAATTATTGTCGACCATGTGGACCACAGCTCAGTGCTTGACCACCACAGCACCCAGCTCCACTAAGGTATGGATCAAGCCTGAATGGGTAATGAATATTCATAACTGGAACAATATATAGCATGTTGTTTAAGAAAGTGATTTTATCAATGACTCAACAATCATTTTCTACAGAAGCAGCAATCAAGAAGTCAAAGGAATACTTTGGAGATGTTCTATAAAATTTCAATTGGACTGTTTTGTTCATATTTTTTCATACAGATCTCTTCTCAGATACAGTCCAACCTGTTTTACACATTCACTTAAATAAAGGAATAGCAACAATGTCCTAAGTAGTGATTGCAGAAAATACTAACTTAGTTTTTTGTTATGATGAGAAGGGTACATTTGTTTCCTTAGGTGGATAATCAATTTAACAATCATGTTTCTTTTAGACTTTAAGCTATTCATCAAAGCAATAATTAGACAAAAGTCCATGTTCAAAACACCATTAGGTATTGAGATTAACTTGTTTGGGGTTGGATGCTTTTTGTGGAATATGCCTCCCCATGGGGAATATGCTCACACACCTGAATGTCAGCTTCATTACTAAGATATTTCAATTTATTAAATTAATTCACTTATTCCTTTTAAGAATTCATGAACATTTTTGCAATGACTAGAAATTAATCTAAGGGATAAAATTTTATTTACACTAATTTAATATCACATTTTGCAATAGTTATCCCTAAATAATTTGATATCTGCCAGATCCATCCAATAGATTTTTTAACTTTACTGTAGATCAGTGTGTTGAATTACACTGATCATGCAAACTTCAGTCTCATTTAGAGATATGAAACAGAGTAAAACATGGTATGAATGTATTAGAGGCTGCACACACATCTTTAGCTCCTAGATTTGGGGGGGAATATGTGCAGGAAATATTTATGCTGCTTTAGGTCATGCTGGATACCTAAAAATTGTGAGAAAAAAACCCTAAAATGAGAAAAGTTTAGAATTTAAAAAGCCTATCACCATATGTTTGGGATTGAATTAAACCCCCAGCCCCTTACATATCATTGTGAATAGAACTTTCTTTGTTATCCTCATCTGATCCACTATAGTGAGGTACGTTCATTCTAAGTCTAATGAGTTCTAATGGAAGTCAGGAGGAGAAAGACAAGGGGAGTCAGGAAGACAGTCAAAAGAAGCAGATGCGTTTGTAAGGACCGCTATTAGAAGCTTAATCTGGATTTTAGCAACATAAACTTTGAGAAAATAAATGCCTGTCCTTTTAAGCCATTCTCTTCTGGGCTTCCTATTACAGCACACTAGACCAGTAAGACACTTTGGGAACATCCACCTGTTGCCCAATGCAATACTATTTGGTGCATATATCAGAGGAGACCAGAGCGCGTTAGAGAACATCAGGGTGGAAGCCAAGGCAGAGGGACAATGCGGAAAGAGATGGTTCCTAGTGAAAATGAGAGCGTGCCTCACGAAGATGGATTGATACAGTAGCTTCAACCATGTGTTCAAATCAAGTAAAATTTATGAAGATGGCACAGAACCAGAGCAAATCATGAGGTTGCTACGACTGGAAACTGACTTGGCAACACTTAACAGGAAGACAACATAGAAAATGCCTAATAAAAGTTTTAAAAAAAAAACACTTTATTGGGGTTAATACAGATCTCATATCACTCCATAGTTCAATCACGTCAAGCAGTATTGTACAATTGCTGCCGCAATCAGTTTCAAAACATTCTTTTCCTCTGGAACTTCTTCACACCAGTTCCATTTTAACCCCTTCCCCTCCATCCCCTGGCTCACCTTTGGAGAAAAACACCTGGTAAGTATGCGGGGAAGAACCCAGACCATGGAGACACTTCTATTCAGTGTGACAGAGAGGGCGGGTGTGACTCAGTCAAGAATTCAGCACAGGTATGTGGAAGGAGGTCAGGCAAGGGATTTAGAGCATAGTTTAAAACACACAAACCAACCATAAAAGAGCAGTCACAAATCCTGAAAATGAGAAAGGGTATAGGAATGAAGCCCTGGCAGGTTTGTCGAGTAATGGATGACTGTGACCCTCTAATCTGTCTTTTGGAAACTTGTTGGTCTGGACTCCGGAAGAGAACATAATTCTTGATATTTCCTGACTGGCCAGCAACTTGCTGTGGAAAAAAAAAACGAATGTGTCAAGAATCAACATTCATGACTATATTTATAATTTTTACATATTATAATAAATCACATAATATACATTAGGCCCGAAGCTAATGATATGTTTTTACTTAACAAAATATATAATCAAAAAGAATGCAAAAATTGGGTCTTTCTAAGCCAATGTATAAAGATGGCATGGCGTCAGGCCTTTTGTAAATAATGAGGAGAATCAATACATCCATCAGCCCAAAATTAATTCCTTAAGAGGTAGAGGTCAATCTGTTTTTGTTTTGTTTGTTTTTTTCACAACTCTGACATCATATGTCCTTCCCATTGTATTCTCTGCTGAGTTCAATGACTTATTTCAATGGCCACTCTGAACTCACAGACTGTATTCATGTTAGGGCTCTAATTATGCAGTCTAGCACTTTGAAGACAATAAGAACAACTCAGATACAATTATTTGATCTGGACAAGGCTTTTTGGCCATGTTCATACCCACAGGTCTCTCTATTTTTCACTGCCAGCAAGCATAACTCTGCCACCAAGTTCCCAGAGAGCCCCTACTCTAACAGTAAACCTCATGTCCCAAGGCACCCCGTTCTCCAGCTATATGAGGAAGTAAATCCGCTTACACGGCATCTACATAGGGAGCCCATGTGCCGTGTCACACTAATTTCTTGGTTTTGTCACTGTTTCTCCCCCACTGGAAGCTGTCATGTTTTCTACCTCTAACATTGCATCACTCTGTCTCCTGGGTCCAGGAGGCTTCAAGTGCAGGAAACCTGTTTCAAAAGAAGTATTTTACTTCTGATTTGTCTTCTTGATATTATTGTGTCCCCAAAACTCTGCCCAGCTCCCCGGCCACTCAGGTCCACCTGCCCACACATATGCACAGGGAACCTTTCCTAGACTGGATTCTCTAAAGGAATAAAGTCAATGAAGTGTGTTTACATGGCTTCTGTATTGGTTTCTTATCCCAAAGTCAGTAGCTTGACCCCACCAGTTGCTCCGTGAGAAAAAGCTGAGCTTTCTGCTCCTGTAAAGTTTTGCAATCTTATACACCCACAGGATCAGATCAATTCTGTCCTAGAGGGTCACTATGACATATACATATATATTCATATATGTGCAAATATTCATTAATATGCACTCATATATATGAAAATATCCATATATCCTCATATTTATGTATGTTCTTTTTTTCCCCATGAAAACGGCTCACACAGTTTTGGAAAATAGCAAGTCTCGAAATCTTTGGGTCAAAAGTCAGGCAAGAGATATCTCCTGATCAATAGGTTTGCAGGAGCTTACAATCTCAAAACCGAAGTTAAGAGGAAGACTACGGGGCACTGGCTACAGCACTAGAGACTCCGGAATCTGCAGGTTAGCTGGCAGGCTGTTGGATCACAGTCCAAGAACAAAGAAATCAGGATGATCAGTCAGATGTCAGAATCAGACAGGGAAAGTTTTGTCAAAATAGCCATATATCTATTACTTGCTTCATCTGTATAAGTTAGTCGAGAGGTGCCAGAAACCGAATCAGCCAAATTTTAAGCAAACAGGCATTATTAGGGAAAAAATAAAACAAACCAGCCTGGGCAAAGTCCCACAGTCCGCCATGTCTGGGCTAGGGGAGTCGCACCTCTGGGCTATTGGAACAATCCTTTTACTGCCGGGAGACTTGTGGTTGGGCTGGCCCTGGGCCCATATCCAGGAAGATGGTCAGGGATTGGCAGGAACTGGCATGTCCGAGGAAGGCTGTTGGTGTTTGGGGGAGGCAATCGTGCCCAAGCTTCTCGCCTGATGAGGAAGGCTGCTGGTGATTGGTAGATGCAGGCATGTCCGCGCTCCCAGCCAGATAAGGAAGGCTGCCTGTCATTGGTAGATGTAGACACGTTTGCGCTGCTAGCCAGATGAGGGAACACTTCCTAGTTCCTGGTTGAGCATGCACGTGGCCACCAGCACACTTAGACAGGCAGCACCACAGGACTTGAACACATTGGTTATCAAATACGTTTCCGAGTCAGAAACAGGTACTTTTTAGAGATCCAGAGTGTCAAACCACATTTATGGTGACACACATATTTACATTTTGTGTAAGCCATAGAACTGCAACAGACTGGATACAGGATAGAGAATCAACTTATCTTCCATTAAGTTATTCACTAAATTGATATTGTAAATATAAATGATACCACTTTTATTACAGAATTGTTTGTTCAACTTGAAAAAAAGTCTTATTTTAAAACAATTTTAGACCCAATGATAGTACAAAGAGTTCCAGGAAACCTTTCGCCCAGGTTCCCATAATGGCAATATTTTCTATAACCATAACGTAATGATCAAAACTAGAAAATAGCATTGAAACAATACTATTAAGAAAACAGCATATATTTGGATATCGTCAGCTTTTCCAGGGTGCAACCCCAGATACCACATTAAATCTACTTGTCATAATTCTCTATTATTTTGTGATCTGCGACCGTTCCTGTCTTTCTTTGCCCCTCAGGATGGCCTTGCCATTTTTTGTGTGTGTGTCTGCTATTGTTTGAAGTGAACTTGTTTGTCACAAGACTCCAAGTCCATTTCAGTTTCACCTTCCTCCTTTTTCTTTAAGCTGCTCCGACCACTGTTTAGGTTGAGGGCTAAGGAATCTGGAGGGAGGCCTTGCCAATTCTAAGTAATGCTTGTCTAGTATTTTATAGAATGTCTCTCAGTTTGATTTTGTCTACTGTTCTTCCAAGATTCAAATGGGTTATGGGTTTGGGGAAGGAGTAGCAGAGAAACCATGTTCTCATCTTGCACGGATTTCAGGAGGTGCATGGTATCACAATGTCTTCACTACTGCTGATAATAATCAACCATTTGGTTGAAGCTATGTCTATTAGCAGGAGCCGTGGTGATGTAGTGGTTACATGTTGGGCTGTGAGCTTACTGGTTGTCAGTTCAAAACCACCAGAAGCCCCTTCAGAGAAAGACTGGGCTTTCTATTCCCATTAACAGTTCCAGTCTTGGAAACCCAGAGAGGGTCACTGTGAGTCAGCACTGACTCAATGGCAGTGAGTTTTTATGTCTAGTAGGTTCTTCCATAGCCCAGTTACTACTGTAGCCGTTGTATTTTGAGTATGCATAAATTTAGCTTTATAAGAAACTGCCAGACTACTTCCCAAGTGTGTGTCCAGCTGTGCATTCTAACTGATGCCCGTGGAGCATTCCAGTGGCTCTGTAGCACGTCTAGTGCTTGGCACCACCAGAATTTGTTTCTGTTTGGGTTTATTTTTAAATCCATCCCAACTTGTGGGTGGTATCTCAATGTGATCTAAATTGTCATTGGCTTCATGATAAAAGATGCTGAATAACTTTCCATGTGCTTACTCCTCATCTATGTGTTTCCTTTGATAAAGAGTGTTCAGATAGTGCTTCCATTTTTATTGGATTGTTCATGTTCTTACTGTGAAACAGAAGAACTCTTTATGTATATGATGCAGGTCCTCATTATAGTAATTTTGTTCCCTCTCATTTCAGGACTTGTCTTTTTGTTTTCATAACTGTGTCTTTCACAGAGCAAAAGACTGGGCTAGGATGTTTTCTTAATATACAAAAGAGCAAGTTCCAATTCTGGGCGAGCTCTAAGTTTGTAGGTCAGATGCCAAAATGGAGGTGTCTCTTGATTTGTGCAGCTCCGAAAACCCAGTACCAGAGAGCTTGGCCTGCTAGCATGGCTGAGGAGATGTGCTGGAGACAACATTTTGTTACCTGTAATTCCCCTCCTAAACTTCAATAATTTACTCTAATCTATAAGTTCTGTGTGGCAGTATCTACAAAATATTGAATCTCACATAGATGCAAAATGAAAATACTGAAAGTGTCATGAATTGCCAGAAAGACAAACAGATAGTTCTTGGGGGCAGTTTAACCAGAATGATCCTTAGGAATGATGATCATGAGACGTTGTCTCATATATGTGGGCATATTTTAAGGATAGAGATGTACTTGTTGTTAGGTTCTGTGGAGTCAATTCCAAAAGTGTTTATTCTAAAAGTTAGAGATCAATGACAAAAATGTCACTAGAAATAACTGAATTAGCCAACTCAGTTTGAATAGTAAACAAAAGGAAAAAGAACTAACACTCATAAATAACCTTGGCTCCTTTTTAGCAATAATAATTATATAATAATAACTTTATATTCTGAAAATTAACCAAAGCTTATGTGGCATTTAACAAAGCTGTATTTTAGAGAAAAATTTTGCCTGGAATGTTTATAATAGAAAAGCATACCAATTAAATGTTTATGGCATGTTGATATTTAGTATAAATACAGAATATGATCATTTGTAAAATATATAAAATAGAAGAATTTGAAGTATATATAAAATAAAACTGAAAAATATGATATACACGCATACCATGTATAAATGAGAACTGTTAATAAGTATGCCTTGTAACTGAATTTTATGTAAGTCCAAACAGTTGCCCAGCATTCTGATTTAGCCTTACTTTGTGTAGGAATGTGAGGGAAAGCAAACATAGGATTAATATGAGTTAACTTGATGTAGTGTGTTTGGAATAAGTAAAGACTTGTAATCATTACAATTTAAGTTGTATGTACAACATTTAAAATGAGTGCTGGTGGCATAGTAGTTATTAATTGGACTGAAATACACAAGGCCAGCAGCTCTAATATATGAGCCAGTTCCACGGGAGAAAGACTAGGATTTCTACTCCAATAAATGGTTATAGTCTCAGAAACTCATGGGCAGTACTACCTTGTCTACTAGAGTCACTATAAGTCAATATTGACTGTATGTTAGTGAGTTTGATTTAAGTTTGGTGTAGCAAGTGAAAGTGATCATGATGACATTTTTTGAGTGAAGGTTGGTTCAATTATTTCACAATGAAGGCGAATTTACGTTGCAGTTAAAGGCAAAGAGAAGACACACCTAACTTGGTTGGTAACCAAAGAGGCCTGTCTTAGTTGTTGTTGTTGGATGCCATCCACTCAGTTCCAGCCCATAACAACCCCATGCCCAACAGAAGGAATTACCGCCCGGTCCTTTGCCATCCTCAGAATTGTTCCTATGCTTGAGCCCATTGTTGCAGCCCCTGTGCCGATCTATATTTTGAGGGCCTTTTTCTTTTTTGCTGCTCCTCCACTTTACCAAGCATGACTTCCTTCTCCAGGGACTGGTCTCTCCGGACAATATGTCTAAACTATGTAGGACAGAGTTTTCCATCTTTTGTATAGGGAGAATGCTGGTCACACTTCATCCAAGTCAGATTTGTTTGTCCTTTTAGCAGTCTGTGAAACTTTCAATATTCTTCTCTAGCACTGTAATCCAAATGTTTTGATTCTTTTTTTAGCCTTTCTTATTCAATGTCCAACTTTCACTTGCTCCTATGAGGCAATTGAAAACATCATCGTGGGTCAGGCTTACCTAGTCCTCATAGTAACATCTTTGCTCATAAGTTCTTCAAAGAAGTCTTGTCATCAGATTTACCTAATGCAATACACCTGCGGATCTCTTGACTGCTGCTTCAGTGAACATGGATTGTGGTCCAAGCAAGACAAAATCCTTGACAACTTCAATCTTTCCTCCATATATCATGATGTTAGCTATTGGTGCAATAGTGACGATTTTGAAATTTTTGACATTAAGTTGTAATCCATATTAAAGATGGAAATCCTTGATATTCATCAGCAAGTGCTTCAAGTCCTCCTCCCTTTCAGCAAGCATGTTTGTGTCATCGGCACATTGCAGGTGGCTAGTAAGCCTTCCTTCAATCCTGATGCCACATTCTTCTTCATATCATCCTGCTGCTCTGATGATTTTATCAGCGTACCAATTGAATAAGTATGGTGAGAGGACACAGCCTTGATGCAGACTGTGACAGTTACATAATCTGTCCACTTGAGAAGAGGTGGAGTCAAGCCTGTCAACCAGGTCACAGCCAATGAGGCCTCTGTGTCTGCATGGCCTTCTCCTGAGGATTCTGGGAACTTCTGTCTTCCTCCCTAGAGGTGAGATACATAATCCTCTCCCTGAAAGACATTCTGGTTTAAAAGACACATGGAACTACACTGATGGAGCCAGAGTCCCGGAGCTGGAGGCGCTATGTGAAGACTCACGCCAGCGTTGAGAAACTTCCAACCACCACTGGATCCGCAAGACTTTCCACCCCCTGGTCGTCTGTAATCTTCCTGCATTCGGTGCCATTGCATGTGTTGCCTGAGTCTGAAAAGGAACTTCCAGACTTAAATAGATATATGGCCTAATATCGGACTTATGGACTTGATCTGGACTGGGCTGGGAGGTTTTCTCAATAGACAATTTCTCTTTTATATAAAGTTCTTTCTTGTACACATGTAAGTGTCTGCATTTGTTTCTCTCGTCAACCCGGATGAACACACACACCTTTCTTGATTTTAAGCTATGCAATGTTTTATTGTTTTGTTAGAATAGCTGCCTCTTGATTCATGTACAAGTTTCAAATAAGCTCAATCAAGTGTTCTGGAATCCAAGTTTTTTTCTCAAGGCTATCCATAGTTTGTTATAATTCATGCAGTCAAATGTCTTGGCATAGTCAATAAAACATAAGTAAACGTCTTTCTGGTATTCTTTGCTTTCATCCAAGATCCATCTAACCTCAGGGATGCTATTCCTTGATCCATGTACTCTTCTGAACCCAGCTTGAATTTCTGTCTTTCCCTGTCAGTGTACTGCTCTAACTGTTGATAGATGATCTTCAGCAAAATTTTACGTGTATGTGATATCAATGATATTGTTCTATCATTTTAATATTCTGTTGGGTCACCTTTCTTTGGACTGGGTTAAAATATGCATCTCTTCAAGTCTTTTGGCCAAGTGACTGTGTTCTAAATTCCTGGGCACAGACTAGTAAGTGCTCCTGGTGTGTCATCAGCTTGTTGAAACCTTTCAATTGGTATCCTATCAATTCCTGTAGGATTGTTTATGGTTAATCTTTTCAGTGCAACTTGAACTTCTTTCAGCACCATTGATTCTTGCTAGCGTGCTACCTCCTGAAATGGGAAACTTAATTAGTTCTTTTTCATACAACTCTGTGTACTTTCCATCTCCTTTTGCTGCATCATCCACTATTTTCATCCACTATTTGCCCCACAGAAACTTTCAATATTTCATCTGAAAGCTTGAATTTTTTCTTAATTTCTTTCATTTTAAGATAAGCTGAGCATATTTTTCCTTTTTAAATTTTCTAACTATTGAGCAGTTCTTTGAAATTTTTTTTATTTCATCATTTCTTCCATTTGCCTTAGTTACTCTACAATTACAAATAAGTTTCAGACTCTTTTCTGACATCCACTGGATGAAAAATTATATATTAGAGAAAGTGATTATATGAAAAAATGTCTTTCTTTAACTAATAGACAAATATCTGATCAGCTTGATAGAAATCACAGATGATACAATAAAAATATTAAAAGTTAAAACTAAATAAAAAAGTGAATCTGACAGCTTAAAGAAGAATATAAAAATTAGAAAAGACATCTCTAAATTTAATTTTTAAAAATTTTAAATCATTTTATTGGGAGCTCGTAGAATTCTTAACACAATCCATACATACATCCATTATGACAAGCATATTTGTATATTGGTTGCCATCATAATTCTCAAAACATTTGCTTTCCACTTGAGCCCTTAATATATCATCTCCTCATTTCATCTTCCTCACTCCTCTCTCCCTCAAGAACCCTTCAATTAACTCATAAATTATTATTATTTTGTCATATCATACACTCTCCAATGTCTCCCTTCACCCATTTTTCAGCTGTCCATCTCCCAGGAAGGAGGTGATACGTAAATCCTTATAATCAGTTCCCTTTCTACCCCACATTCCCTCCACCCTCCAGGTATTGCCACTCTCATCCTGGTCCTGGATTACCTGTGTTTCCAGTTTCTATATGTCCCAGTGTACATCCTCTGTTCTAGCCAGATTTGTAAGGTAGAATTGGGATCATGATATAGTGGGGGGAGGATTTAAGAACTAGAGGAAAGTTGTATGTTTCATTGTTGCTACCCTGCACCCTGACTGGCTCATCTCCTCCCTGAAACCGTCCTGTAAGGCGGTGGCCAGTTGTCTACAGATGGGCTTTGGGTCTCCACTCTGCACTCACCTTCATTTACAATGATATGATTTTTTGTTCTTTGATGTCTGATACCTGTCCCTTCATGGTCACACAGGCTGGTATGCTTTTTCCATGTGGGCTTTGTTGCTTCTAGCTAGTTGGCCGCTTGCTTATCTTCAAGCATTTAAGACCCCAGACGCTATATCTTTTGATAGCTGGGCATCATCAGCATTCTTCCCCACATTTGCTTATGCACAAGTTTGTCTTCAGCAATCGTGTCAAGAAGGTGAGCATCATGGAATGCCATTTTAATAGAGCAATGTGTTCTTGCATTAAGTACTTGATTGGAGGTCCAATGTCCATCTGCTGCCTTAATACTAAAACTATAAATATATGCACAAAGATCTATTTCCCCACCATCCTATATAAATAGATTTACGTATGTACATGCCTGTATTTAGACCTTTATAAATACCCTTTGTCTCCTAGTTCTTTCCTCTATTTCCTTTTACTTTACTCTTGTTCTATCATGCTGAGCCTTCATTTGAGTTTCAATAATTTCTCTTAGTTTCATTGCCCTTGATGACACCCTACCAGGCCTAATGAACACACTCATGCTGAAATAAGTAAATTATCAAAGGCACAATTGAAGAACTTGAAATTTTAGGGTATCCTATCACTATTTAAGGAGTCCTGGTTGCGTGGTAAGGTAAGCATTAGACTTCTAACAACACAGTTTGATAATCTAGATCACCATAATCTTCTTCCCTGGGGTAAAAAAAATTATATGCCCCAGCCCCACCCCAAACGCTATATATAGTTACTTTGAGTTGGAGTCAACTGGTTGTCAGTGGGAGTGGATCATTATTTAAAAACTAGATTTAATGAGAATCTTAAAGCAAGGATTTTAGATATTTTATAGATGAGTGTTACAGATATCCTTCTATATCATTCGAAGCTTACTACATAAAATGATAATTATTCTCTTGGTTAGTGATCACTTTTTAGAATGTAAATTAAGAACAACTATTTTAAATAAATGATCTCATACCTAGTAGGATAAAATATAATGAATTGTTTACCTCTTGAAAATCCAGGCAGCACAATGTGAAGCCCAGCATTATAGCAAATTGTGTCTTAAATTGACAATTCCAATATAAAGAAAAGGGAAAAAACTTTATTGCAATATTTTAAATGATAATTTTACTTCTTACTCTTGCTGAGAGACAAATGCATGAAGTAGTGAATAAAAATGAGACAATTACACTTTAGCTGCCATTTTCTGTTTTTCTTCATTCCACTTCTATTTTGGTCTTTTTTTTCCCCCTAGAAAGTACACTCAAAACACTGAACACCACATTAGCACCTTTACAACCACTCACTGAACTAAGTGGTCCCAACTGCGGGGGGCAAAGAAATAGAGTCCTTTACAGAATATGAAACATGTGTTTTTCTCATTGATGCTGCCTATAACACACAAATAGCATTTATGTGAAGCATAGATCACCATTTGCTACCATGAAATCCTACTTGCTGTTTGTAAAAATGCCTCCTTTCATTCTCTTATTGGGTCCTTCCATCATGATATTATGTTTGGGGTTGAAATTAATTCAGTAGAAAGACAATTAAAAAAAGAATAATCCATTGGAATTATAAAATGACATACTAGATTTCTACATTAAAGAGTAGGAATATGGAAGCAACTATTCTTGAGTAAAAAATTCCTTTCTACCTCCATCCCAAGATTAGATATTATTACCACTCTATGTCTTTCTCTATCCATTATACAGTTACCAGTGATATATTTCCCTTTCCAACTTCTTTTTTAGCCCTTTCCCCTTTTGAAATGGGGCTTATAGTTCAGTCCCTATTAGTTAGAATTGACTGGATGGAAGTGGGCTTGCTTATTTTCCCCCCATATGATGTGGCTTCCAACACCACATTGTTTATACCAAACAATTCTGAACTGGGATATGGTTCTTATTATTTGGAAAGTGCTTTGAAATATCTGAACTGATAGGTCATAGTAATTTCTTACCTTACACAATTTTGTTCCCTTCAATTCTCATAGTCAAATTCCCATTAAACTAAGAGAATTGGCTGAGATTCAAAAAGAGTTTTGAAATGTTTTATAGTGGGAGACATATATTCTTGGATGAATATAAGCCTTGATCAATAGTATCTTCTTTGGGGAAGAATTTAACATGATTCTTGCCTTATGGTTTATTTCTTTTGTGAGGATTATTTTAGTAACAGGGCTTCCAGAACACAAAATGTCCCAAGTGTGAAGCTCTGAAGGGCATAATGAGAGAAAATTCTTTCCTTGGTTGGTAGCCCCAGGAGTTCTTAGGATACTTTTACTGTCCGGCACTCTTCATGTATCTTTTGTCTTCACCTGCAGGAGTCTATCCTTCTGTGTCTGTCATTCTCTTCTCGTACCCCAGAAGTGACAAGATTTAGCATCCTCATCACTCTGATTTGGCATCAATAAAATGGTAAAAGAAAAATTCTAGTTCCAAACATGATCATATCCAAAGGCATGGGATTTAGGAATCTTAACACATTTTTGGGGGGTGAGGGGCACAGTTCAAGTTGTGAAAAGAATAAAGATAATTTCCAAAATAAGACACACCACCCAGCAGCTCTAGCAACCATGATCGTGTATAATGGGTTCCATAACAAAGATTTGGAGTACAGTATTTAAAAATAAATCAAATATAGATTTCCCTCCTTTATATTTACAGTTCCACTGAGCATTTAACATATGAAAGAATTCAGTAATAACATGCTTCTTGGGAGCTAATGATTTTATATTCATCAATAGATCAGCATGCTTTACCCAATATTAAAACTTCCCCATATAATTAAACCACAGTTTTTGTGGTGTAACCATGTTTAGGATGCTGTTATTTTAACTGCAATCACTCTGACTCATAGCTACTCCAGGTACAGCAGAAGGGAATCCTGCCTGGTACTGTTTTATCCTCATGACTCTCGCTGTATGAACTCCGTGTTGTAGTCACTATGCCAACCCAGCTCCTTGTGGATCTTCCTCTTTTTATTTATTTATTTTTCTGCCTGTCTGAATTACTTAGTATGATATTTCCTTCAAGAAACTCGTCTCTCCTGATAACTAATCCAAAATAAGTGAGACAATGTCTAGCCACTCTGGATTTCCAAGGGCATTCTAGCTGTACTTCCTGCAACACAGATCTGTTAGTTCTTCTTCAGTCCATGTCCCCTTCAGTACTCTTGCCAAGACCACGAATTGAATGCCTTAATCCTTCTGTGGCCTGCCTTACTTATTGTTCAATTTTCAAATGCACAGAAGGCAATTGAAATGGCCATGTTTTAGATTCTGGCATACCTTAATTCTCAAAAGGAAATCTTTGCTGCTCCGCATTAAAGAGGTCTTCTTCAAAATGAACCAATGTAATGCATCCTTTGATTTCTTGACTTCCATGAGATTTGACTATGGATCCAGGTAAAACAAAATCCTTAACAACTTCACTTCCGCCCTGCCCCCGCTCATCCCCACCCCCCACCCCCCATCTCATGATGTGGTCTATTGTCTAGTTGTGGAGATTTTGGCTTTTTTTGCATTCAGTGGTAGTTCATACTGAAACTTACACTTTCATATGAGCAAATTGACAGCCTGTTCCACACTTGGCCCTGGTCTGGTTTTAGCTGCTGGTATTGAACTTTTCCATAGTCTTCTCCCCACAGGTGTAGCCAATATTATTTCTGTGCCTTACATCTGGAGAAAATTTGTGATCTTCATCAGTAAAAAAATGATTTAATCCTCTCAAATTTCAGCAAACAAAGTTGTTTCATCTGCATATTGCATTTTGGTCATGAGTTTTCTTCCAATCTTGGGGATGCATTCTTCTTCATAATTTGGCTTCTTGGATTATTTTCTCAGTATAAAGAAGGAATTTAAAATTTTCTATGAAAAAGGAGGGATAATCTAAATCCAGTTCACATTTGTAAAATGTTCAATTATATTTTAATGTTCATAAGTAAATTTATAAGTAAAATATTTTTCTGTGATTTATCCTGAAGATTGTATGAACATTAGTCACACATACTCATGTTTGGCTAAATAATCTATATTTGGAAAAGTAGCATCTGCTAGGTGATCCTATTATCTGCTTCGTTAGTCTTTTTCAAGATTTCTACATCTGTATACGTGTTTCTCATCTACCACTCTCTTCAATTGTTTTGTAAACACAACCAATGCTAATTGTACAGATAAAATTTTAATTTTACCTGGTACAAATGTAAAGCACTTTGCGTATTATATTATTTTATATTCTCAATTACTAAAATAGAGTTGTAGGCATCATTATTGTGTGTGTCTGGGTAGACTAGAGAAACAAATCCAGAGATGCTCGTATGTGTTTAAGTAAGAGCTTTATATACAAGAGCAATTGAATATTGAGAAAGCATCTCAGCCCAGTCCAGATCAAGTCCATAAGTCCAATATTAGCCCATATGTCCAATATCAATCTATAAAGTCCTCTTCAGACTTATGCGATAAATGCAATGACACTGAATGCAGGAAGATCACAGGCCACTTGGCGAAAAGTCTTCTGTATCCAGTGGCAGTGGAAGCATCTCAGCACTGACTTGGGTTTCTACGTGGCCCCTCCAGCTCCAACACTCTAGCATAGCTCCATGTGTCTTATAGTCAGGAATGTCTCACAGGGAGTGAGTGTGTTTCCTGCATCCAGCAAGCTATTTCTCTCCTTAGCGACTCCAGATGAGGTCATTAAGCTGTGACCTAACTGACAAGATAAACTCCACTCCTTCCCTCTTAATACTCTCAAGTTGACAACAGATTATGTAACTACCACAATTATATTTTACATATTATGTAGGAAAATACTGAAGCAATAAAATGATTAAGTTATCCCACTAATTTGTGATGAAGCCATAGTTGTAAGCACTATGAAGTTAGTGTACATACTCTACAAATCTATCACAATATTTTTCCCTTTTGGGGTTAATATTTTGTGAATTAGCAAACACATGATTTCAAGTTTAAGGAACACATTTGGGTAGTTTTCAACCCAGATTCCCTTGCATAGCAAAATACAAATACTTATGTAATAACCAAAAAATATAATTTGGAAAGTTCCACAATGAATCTGAGTCTTCAATAAAGATGTAAGTCATACCCATATGGATATAATAAACTCATTACAACATCTTAAATCTTTTTACGATCACTTCAGAGCAACACAGAGAGTTATATAATTGACTTGACCTTGGAGATAAGAGAAAAATTAGATTCATTAGCTATCAAAGGTATTCAAAACTTAAACTGGAGATTTCTGTATCCAATTAATAGATAAAATCATTGTCTATGCTAAAATGAATGCAGTTTATTTACATTTGAAGAAAGACTTCACATTAAAGTTTGCACAAAGAACTGAAATGAGCTATATGAGGTCATTTAAAGACATTTGCACTTGAGAGAAACCAATGAAGAGGAGCTGGACAAATTGAACATGTTTTTCTTTGTTCTATGTTTAGTAATAAAGTTAAGTAAAATAATGAAGATTATTGCAATAGAGTTATACAAGAGGCTATTAGTCTTTCTTTTACTAGCTAATCGATGGTGAGAAAACATTTACACTTTACAATTTCTTGGAGAAACTTACAAGACAAACTGAAATCAACTAATTTCACATCTCCAATATTCTTTTATCTAGACAAAATAATACTTTATTGTAGACTATATTCTTCCATATCTTGGGTAACTATTTGGAACTACAGAAGACAACACCTTTATTAGCATTAGATATGTTCAGTGTTACAGGGAAAGTCTGAATCCGACCTCGGAATACAAATTAGCAAAGGAGCAAAGCAAGGAGATGAACTCTTCTTTATAATCCTGTGGTAAAGCAGCCCATGTGGGTTCATAAAGAATGAATATCAAATGCATGTTATATGTATATTCTTATAATAATAGATATTAGTAAGAGTAGATATGGGAGAAGATGAAGATCTGAACTTGCAAACAAGTTCAACTTGCTTTTTTAAATTTATCATCCTACAAGTTTCATCTTCTCTTAAATGTGACACTGTTTTACAGTATAACACTATTCTAATTTAAAATATTTGTTCTGGAGTATTACATAGAACATACATCACCATTATTAAATTTTATTTGACTAAATAACCAATGTAAGTAAGATATTAGATAAATTATGTAACTTTTGACAGAATTTATTTATTAATATATACTTGTGCAGGGTAAATTCTGCATTCACTCTGTTCTCAGAAGATCCCCAACGTGAAACGGTTTCAAAAGGAATCTCATAAACCAATCATACAATTTATTCAAATTCTGTTGTCTCAGAATTGTGAAGATGAAAGATTCATCTCACCGGAAAGCGCCCCTTAGGTGAATGAGGAAGCGTTTGACAGTCTGCACAAACGCAGACATTAGGCTGTTAAGTAGCCACATGTGGATACACATGTTTAGTGTTAAGGCTAGAAAGCAAACATTAGCAATCAGGAACATCAAATTGATTGTGGAGCATATGTCTTCAGAGACCCTGTGAAATCTGGACAACAGCTTGGGAAAGATTCAGCCAATTCTTGCAAGAATACCTCATTCTAAAATCCGAGGATTGTGTGCATATGCTAAATGCTCTCATAGACTACCTAAAAGTCTATCCCTCCCTTTGATGGAAGCAAGAAGTGAAAATTACACAATCTGTGTGTCATCACTGGTCTGCATCACACTTAGCCAGAAAGCAGAAAATAGCCAGTAAGCTTCATGATGATGACTGGCTTTGCTGACACATTAGTGCATAATTTCCCATTGAACAGTATTTATGTATAAGTCCCATTATCATAGCTGAGCAACATGAGGAACTCTCACATTTGCTTGCAGCATTGTTCCCACCAGGCACAGTCGGTCATCTTTGGCAATTCCAAGATGAGAACAATGTTGTTTTGTTTGGTTGTTATGGTTTCAGACAAGCATTTCTAAGCCTATCATTTATGTGAAAATGAGGTTTGCACAAGGGTAAATGTCTAAATAATTTATCCACTTTTCCTGATTATGTGGAACATTTTCATTTTTTGAATCAATGAAATCCTTCATTCAAACATATGCTGCATAGATGAACCATAAGAGGAGTTTCTGCTGTTAGTTGAAGAGATAGTTTCTTTGCTATTTTCTTCTTCCGCAGCCCCTGAGACATCTCTTAATTATCTTAGGGGTCTGGACATAAGTAGGAAAACAACTGATGTACTGCGTCTTGTTATCTAGTGCTGCTCTAACACAAATGCAACAGATGCTTGAAATCAGAAATATAAGAGATACATTTCTCTGTCAGCTCTAGGGAAAGTTCTCTTCTCTCAGCTCTGTTCCTTGGTTCCTTAGCAGTCTTCATTCATTGTCTTCATTCATCGTTGCACACACACACACACGCACACACATCTTCCTCCATTACTGTAGGCTTCATCTACTCCTTCATACATCACCAATGGATTGGCTTATTACACACCCTCTGCTGGCATGGCCTCCTTAGCACAACAAATAAATCAATGTACTAATGAGGCACATTGGTCACATGCACAGATAGAGGGGTAAAACTCAAAACGCGTCATTTCAGGGATGACAAATCAATCTACAACTTCATGATAGAAGAAAAAGCAAATTTTCTCCATCTGAGTGGCATTTAAACCGTTAGTTACTTTTTAAGACAAAATATTTCACAGAGGTCATTTGATAATGTTTAGGCACAGGATATCTCTCCCTAAGGATCAACTAACCTTGCGTGCGTTACATACTGTTGTTGTTAGGTGTCTTATGAGAGGATATTTGCCTTTTCCTTATTTAGCCAAGCCTTTTGTCGCACATTAGAAGTCAAGGAGATGAAGTGGTGCTTACTTCTCGGTAATGAAACAATGACGATGAAAGCACTGCCATTGAGTACATTCTGACTGAAAGCGATTGGATGGGACAGGGTAGAACTGCCCCTGTAGAACTCACAAGACTAAACTCTTTACAGAAGTAGGAATTAAATTCCAGCTCTGGGGACAAGCCAGTCATCACCGAAAGTCAGGAAATTAATTACATAAGATATTGTTTTTAACCAAGAGCACATTTTGGCCTTAAGCTTTTTCCCTCAATGGATAGAATGATTCAGGGACTGCTATAGATAATGAAAATGTGTCTTTTCACACTTATCCTTGGATCCTTGTGTGAGAGTATACCATCCTCAGGAAGTACTCACCTGATCCTGGCACCTGAAAAGGAGACCTAGAGACGTAGCTGTTTCATGTTGGGTTGCTAACTGTAAACTTAGCCGTTCAGAACCACCAGCCCTTCTGCACGAGAAAGATAGGGCTTTCTACTTTGGTAAAAAGGTAGTCTCAGAAATTCACAGGGGGAAGTTCTACCCTGTCCTGTAGTGTTGCTATGAATCGGCTTCAAATGCATGGCAGAAAGTTCACTTTGGTTTGGGCACCACAAAAGAACCTTCTGATTTCCCACTAGCATCACCGTTATCTACTTCTTTCTATCCCTATGGGCAAAAAGTCAAAACATAAAGACAACGCCCTCAACCTCACTTTGATAAGGAAAACAAGTGTATATGAATTTCCAGTGAAGGAAAATAATAGTTTGAACTTTTGTATTTTATATGCATTAAGCATTGAACAGCTAACTGTAATTTCTGCTGTTCAAACCCACCAGCTAACCAGCAGGAGAACATTGAGGCTACTTGCTCCCACAGCGATTTAGAACCCAGAATCTTTATAAAGAGCTGATATGAGTCTAAATCAGTTGAATGGCAGTTGAGTTTGGGTCAATAGACCACCATTCATCTGTCAGTTGTCATACAACGGTGGCTGCATATTGCTGTGATATTGAAAGCCTGCCACAGATATTTCAAATATCAGTCCTGATGCCCCACTGGAAAGGCTTGAGTCTTCCAGACTAAGATAAAGAGAACCTGGCAATCTACATTTGCATGACAATGATCACTGAAAAGCTTATGATTAAGAGTGGTTTGTTCTCTTATATACTGCTAGGAAGTGAGACTATCAGGTTGTATTTTTAAAATAAAGGGAAAAAAAGCACATTGCTGCCATTGAGTCAATTTTAACTCATAACAACCCTCAACACACATTAGAACTGTTTGTGTTTGCAAGACTGTAAATCTTTACAAGATCAGAAAGTCTCATCAATTTGTAAGAAGAGTTAAAACCACAAGTTTGGATCTTAGATGCCTGGTACCTGATTCCACTGATACCTCAGAATCACACAGGCTGGTGTGCTTCATCTATGTGGGCCTTGTTGCTTCTTATGTAGATGGGCACTTGTTTATCTTCAAGCTTTTAGACCCCAGACACTATATCTTTCAATAGCCAGGCACCATCTGCTTTCTTCACCACATTTACTTATGCACCCATTTTGTTTTCAATGATCAGGTATAGTAGGTGACCATCACAGAATGCCAGATTGTTAGAACAAAGTGTTCTTCTGTTGAGGGAATACTTGAGTCGAGCCCCAATGTCCATCCGCAACCTTAATTATTAATATATAGATATGAGGTAATAGTTCTATTCCCCTCATGATATATGTATTTGCATATGTACCTGCCTGTATTTAGATCTCTATAAATGTTATTTGCCTCCTTGTTCTTTCCTCTATTTCCTTTTAAATTTCTCTTGTCACAGCATCATGCCCAAGGTGTAGAGACCCAATGTCAATCTGGAGACAATTGGACAACCTCCTACAGAGGGGTCACAGGGAAGAAATGAGCCAACCAGGGTGCAGTACAGCACTAACGAAACACACAACTTTCCTCTAGTTCTTTGGTGCTTCCTTCTCCCTAATTCTACCTTAAAAATTGGAGTAGACCAGAACATGCACACTGCTACAAAGAAGAGCCTGCAAAAAAGGAAATCTAGGATAGATAAACCTCCCAGGGCCAACAAGGGAAGTAGAGATACCAGGAGGATTAGGGAAGGGTGGGAGGAGAAACAGGGAATTGATCACAAAGATCAACTTATAACTCCCTCTCAGTGGGTTGAACAATGGAAAAGTGGGTGAGGGGCAATGGAAGATGATGTAAGATATGAAAATAATAATCTATAACTTATCAAGGGTTCAGGAGGGAGGGTGAGTGTGACAGGGAGGGGGAACAAATGGGGAGCTGATATCAAGGGCTCAAGTGAAAAGTGAAAGCTTTGAAAATGATGATGGCAGCATATGTGCAAATGTGCTTGACATACTAGATGAATGTATGGATTGTGATAAGAGATGTAAGAGCCCCCAAGAAAAGTATTTAATAATTTAAAAACACACACAAGTTAAAATAGACCTTAATGACACGGATGGAGCAAAGTTTTCAGGGCCTTCATTTGCTGGTGTGATCATGACTCAGAATGAGAAGCAAATGCAAACACCCATCAGTAATTGGAACATGGAATGTATAAAGTGCGATTGAAAGAAAATTGGGAGTTACCAAATATGAAATGGAAAACTTGAAGCTAGGCATCCTAAGTATAAATGAATTGAAATTTATATTTTGGTCATTCCAAATCATATAATCTACTATGATAATTTAAAGAGGGATACCATCATACTCTTACTTCTAAGATATTTCAAAATATATTTTAAAGCACACCACTCTAAAGTATATTCATATATTATCCGAAAACATAGGATAATATCTATGTACCTGCAAGTAAGACCAGTTAACATGAATATTATTAAAGTTTCATACCTATAACTAGAGGCTAAAATGGATCAAACATGAACTTAGGATTGACTATTACAGGTGATAGGGATAAAAAACCTTGGCACTAATAGGGATCAGCAGTTAGACAATCTCTCCTTGGTTGCGGAATATGACTCCAGTGGTCACATGAGGGTATTTAATAAGAACAGTGAATAAAATTTTAACTATGTGTGTGAACCTTGCCAGATGATGTACACCAGTGGTTCTCAACCTGTGGGTTGCAACTCCTTGGAGGGGGCGGGTGTCGATCGACCCTTTCACCGGGGTTGACTGATTCATAACAGTAGCAAAATTATAGTTATGAAGTAGCAATGAAAATAATTTTATGGTTGGGGGGTCACCCCCACATGATGAACTGTATTAAAGGGCCACGGCATTAGGAAGGTTGAGAACCACTGATATACACAGTAATCAAATTGACGCTTTATGTGATAAGAGAATCTAAATCTCATCAGTCAGTGCATGGCCAGGGGTGGGCTACAAAACATACCATCAATTTCTCATAAAGTGAGATGAAAATGAATCAGAAGGAGTATATCATGTTTGAATTCAGACACTATCTCAAAAATCGATTTAATACATTGAAGATCAACAACTGAAGAACACAGGATCTGTGGAATGACATCAAGAACATCACACCTGAGGAAATCCAAAAGGTCACTATAAAAAGAGAGAGAAAGAGAAGAACAAAATTGACATCAAAAGAAACTCCAAAGCATGTTCTTGACTGTAGAGTGACTAAAGCAAATGGAAGGAACTATGAAGTAAAAGAACTGAACAGAATATTTCAGAGGAGAGCTTGAGAAGACAACGTAATGTAACATAATGGAGAGTGAAAACAATTAAAGTTAGAAAATCACAAGAGAAGGACATTCTCAGTATTCTTCAAAATAAAAGAACTGAAGAAAAAAATCAACCCTGACTGCAAAACTGAAGGATCTGTGAAAAACAATTTAACAATGCAAGAACCACCAACGGAATGCACAGAGTTTCTGCCCCAAAAAGAATTAGTCTACACTCAACCATTTTAGCAGCACAGGGTAAAGAAGGAAGAACGAAGTCTAGGTTTCACTAAAGCAAAACACAAGACTCCAGTAATTGACTAAATAGTGATTGTGGTCCAAAATCCAACACTAAGGAGCTCACTTGTAATATTTAAGTGATTTTATGTCAACTTGAAGATATGACAAAATAACGATGTATAAATTACCAAGGGCATATGAGGGAGGGGGGAATAGGGAGGGAGGGGGGACAAAAAAAAGAGGACCTGATGCAAGGGGCTTAAGTGGAGAGCAAATGCCTTGAGAATGATTGGGGCAGGGAATGTATGGATGTGCTTTATACAATTGATGTATGTATATGTATGGATTGTGGTAAGAGTTGTATGAGTCCCTAATAAAATGTAAAAGAAGAAAAGAGAAAAAAATGATTAGGGCAAAGACTGTACAGATGTGTTTTAAACAATTGATGTATGTATATGTATGAACTGTGAAAAGAATTGTATGAGCCCCAATAAATTGTTAAAATAAAAGAAAAAAAAAGAAAATGAAGGACTGGAATTCAACCTGTCATCCAGGTCTTGGCCTGGTGATGCCTCCTTGGGGGTGTGGGCTCCTTATATTCAGGGGAAATTGTCAACTTCCCTCTCTCTGTGTGCCCCTGCTGGGACTCTGCCACTAACCCTGAGAGCTGCTGGTGGTCTGCCATATTTCCCATGACCTTGTATCTACACAATCTGCACCCACCAGCCTGTGATCTTTCTGCATTCTGCATCAACTTTCTGCAACCTTACATATGGCTACTTGAGTCTGAAGAGAGACTATGAACTACTATCAGGTTACAGATTTGACTCAGACTGAGCTAGGATGCCTTCTTAATTTAGAATTATTTTGATATAAAGTCTTTTCTTGAGCATAGATGAGTATCACTGGATTTGTTTCTCTAAACAACCTGACCTAACACACCATTCATTTATGCCAAGGATTTTGAAAGACAGCTTTTTGGCTAACCAAGTAGAAGAGATGCATTTATTAGTGCATATCTATCCTTGAGAAAAATGATCCAACAGAATGTGGTATTTGTAGAACTATATAATTAATATCAAATACAAGTAAAATTATGTTGAATATAATTCTAAAATGGTTGCTACAGTATAGAGGGAGGAAATAGAAATTCAAGCTGGATTCAAAGAGGTGAAAGAAGACCTAATTACTGAGGTCAGATGGAAGCTTTAGAAAGCAGAGAGTACTAGAAAGTATTTTATTAACTATGTAAGGAAATTCAGCACTGTGGCTCAAAACAAGTTAGAGATCAAGAATGGGAATTCCAGAATTCATAAGTCTGCTTATGTGGAATTTGTACAGACCAAAAGGCAAATGTTCAAACAGACATACTTATTCAATTTAATAATTAAATGAAGACTCCATGAAGCTAAACTATATGAAGAAAAATGCGTCATGAAGACTGGGGAGAGGTTCATTAACAAGCCGTAATTTGAAGATAACACAACCTTGTTTATAGGAAAAACTTAAAATTCCTCCTAACGAAGATCAAGTCTGCAATGATCTGTATGGATTACACTTCAGCATCAAGAAAATAAACACCTTCACAACCGGAGAAAAACATCTATATAATGATACACAGAGAATATATTGAACTTATTAAGGATGTAATTTTACTTGGATAATTAATTAACACCCATGGAAGCCACAGTCGAGAAGACAAATGCCATCCTAAATTGAACAAATCTGCTATAGAGTTTATTAAAAACTGTGTTGAAAGAGAAGGAATTAAAATGAATGAGTTGAAACTAAATGTGTACGTACTATTGAATGTAAATCTGATGATTTGTAAACTTTCACCTTAAAAAAAGTTACATATGCAGGTTATTTTGACTGAACATTTCTCATGGGCACTTATTTCCTGGTGCAGTATATTAATTTTGTTTACTATTTCACAAATTTTGAGCAGAATCCATGGGTTTCTTTGCAGCCTGTGTTGACAGGAGTCACTTGGCACGGGACCGAGCGCTGGTCCGGGGAGCACAACATGGTCCTCACAGTGTTGAACTCAATTAGCAGTTTGAGTTGTGTAGGCCAGAGACATTACGGCTGTACCTATGTCTGAGTGCCACCTTGCGAGGGCACGTTTTCAGGGGAAATGTGCTTCTCTCTTCAATCTAAGTGTTAAATCGAAGGCAGTGTCCCTCTAGTTGTGATGGCCGTCAGCTTTATTTCTAGTTTGTCACGGAGCACATGCTGGGGAATTTGAGGCAGGGAGTTTCCACTTGGATTTCTGAATTTAGCAAACTTCTGAAGTGTGTTTGCTCTCTCTGTATCTCTGTGCTCTGCAAAGATCAAGGCACCACGGCTCCATAAATCCCCCAAAGTAAAAACTACCTTTGCCAGCCAATTTCCTTCTAATATCGCGTTCTGTTGCCGACCTCAGAATACTTGTTGCTGAATTGTCGATCTGTTTGAGACGATGTTGTCTCCTCCATGATTTTAATGCTTTTCACCAATGGTGCATGAGCTCAGTTCATGATTTACAATGTGACTAGAAATGCCCCTAACGATGCACACATTAACTTTATGAGATATTGCTGTTGATATATTATTTAATGGCTGCATAAGGTTCATGGCCATTTAAATTCCAGTTCACGTTTTTAAGAAAAAAGAATTTTTACTTGACAGGAAAAAACCCTGAGCTATCTCTTCCACTGGTACTGTATTTATAGTGACCGAGGGGAAGGAGTTAAAGGCGAGAACATAGAAAGGAATTGAGAACTTCAGCAAGAAGGGAGGATAAATTTAAGAAAAGATGGCAAATCTCCAATTTGTATCTACCTCTGAATCTGAAATGCACTATCCCACTTCTGACCGCTCAACCCACTGCCAATGATTCAATTCTGACTTTCTGTGACCCTGGAGGACTGAGTAGAAGCGTCTCTGCAAATCTCTAGCCAGGAGCCGAAAGTTTCTTTCCTTTCCCATTGAGTGGTTGGCAGGTTCAGCCTACTGAGTTTTCAGTAAGAAACCCCACGCATGCCCACTGTGCCACCTGAGCATCCTACTCTGCCGGGTCATTTCCTTTCTGATGTCATTAGGCATCAGGTCTTTTTATCTAGCTTGTCCTCGGTCATCGTTCACTTTGTAGTCGATCCACATATTCTTTCATGTTCTCCTGTGGACAACTTCAAGTTCCTTACTCCTCACCGCCCTAACATAACTACTTCTGGTTCCACACTTACTTGGCGAAGCCATAACATGAAATTACATGTTAATATTTGAGAGAATTCAATATACCACAATAAATTTAAATTTTCATTTTTAGCAGTACTTAGAAGTGCATCAAAATTTTCTGTTGTCTGTATCAAATTATTATCTCATTTTCCATATCTCTTCTCTTTGACTTTAACAATTTTAAAGCTGATTTTTCTTCTTTTTACTATTTCTTTGCCACAAACCATTTCATTTTACGAAAAACATATATAGTTTTATTTGGATGTCAGTAAAATTTTTACTTTTGGACTGCGATCTGCTTGCATTTGCTTCCATTATTAACTTCATATTTTAGCAAAACAGGCCTTCCTATATTTAAAAGTGTAAACCTTCCTTTCCTATAGCTTAGTTTTCACCCTTTTTAATTTTCCCATATTTTCGTGTACTTTTTCCATTGGGATTCCAACTCACATTCCAAACTAAATCAAACACACTGTCATGGAGTCAATCCCAACTCATAGACTATCAGTGAATCTTGACTGGAAATCCCAAGGAGCAGCTGGTAGGTTTGAACTGTTGACCTTGAGGTTAGCAGTCTAACACTTACCCAAAATTGCCCCAGGGCTCCTTTCCATATCATATCAGGATCTACTAAAACCCTGAACTTCTGTATCTGCCAAAGTTAGTATAAGTTCCAAATCATCTGTACCTCCATGAAGCCCCAAATCTAAATTATTCTAAATAGTATAATGTGTTTTATTAAATTGAATACTTATGGAGAATAACATAGATCTCTTATTGATGTACATGAACCATGCTCTACTACACTTTTTAGACAACTTGATATGATTTTATATACTGCTTTTATAATTTCTATGCATTGTCGTCAAGATAAACATCATGTCACTTTTCTTCCATATGTATTCAATTCTAGAACATTACAGATGTACATAACGAAACATCTCCTATAAGTGCTTAGTTTAGACGGCCGTTGTACCACATCATGGCCACTTGTGTTCTTCAATCTCAAATTCTGTCTGAGAATTTTAAAACTCTAGCTTTCTTTTTTTCCAAAGATGAATAAGGTTTAATTAAAGAATCAAAATATCCCTTAAGCCTCATAAACCATCATGGTGATACTCTATTTAGGTGTAATAGTTCAGGAAAATAAAACCTACCCACCTTAGGTCTGTTTTTCAGAATTTTTTGGTTTCCATTTTTCATTGATTCTCATGACTGTATCATACTCTGGATAATTGGCTAAGGTAGAGATTCTGTTTTGAATTTAAATATTTTGGGGCTAACTTAGCAAAATGCTTTTTAAATAACATTTTATGGTACTCCAGAGATTTTAAAAATCACAATTCTGTATATTCACAAACCAGGTGGGAAAGGTTCAAAATGTGAATTAACAATAATGATAATAATTTAAAAAACAACCGACAATTATATAGCATTGAGACCTTGCTAAGCCTGTGAAACCCAAGGCTTCATAAAATAAGCATTGCTTTTGCCTTGACTTCTTACACAAGAGGAACTGAAACTCAGAGAGATTAAGGCGGTTGACCAAAGTTAACCCTGCCCAGGCACAGCAGAGCCGACTTTTAACCACAACCTGTGTCTTTAAGCTTATTGCAATACTGTCACCTGAATAAGTTCTAAATTTGAAAGTGCTAACACAGAATGGGGGAAAAAAAGCAACAAAAATGTGGTAAGTGCTGGAAACGAGGAAAAATAGTTCAAAATATATCTTTCCAATATTGTCTACATCTACATAGAGAGAGTAAGCTTTAAAAATGTACTCACTGTAAAAGCATGTAGTGAACTTTGACCATGACTTGGAGCTTTCTGACACACTTCACGGGGATTTCAATCACTTGCTTCTGTTCTAGTTATATTATCATACAAGCAATGAACTTTGCACTTCAGCAGAAGAGACTTTTTTCATTTCTTTCCAATATAATATGAAATAATTTTAAGCATTATTCTTCCCCGTTTTCTTAACCTTATTCTTGGTTTTGCTTTTCTTCATTTTTATCTTTATTTCAAATGACTAGCGCTTGTGAGCTTCACCTCCCCATCCTCAGTGCCAATACATCGCCGTGCTTAGAGGAAGTAAATAGGAAAAATAAAATAAGTTTATTCAAAGTGCATTTCCTTTGGAGAACAGACTCCTGACAACTGGTTGTTCCAGCATGGTCCCAAATTGCATTTTGTTTATAAGACCGAAATGAGATATGTTTACCTTCTCTATGAAAAAAAAACAACAACTATGAAATGAAATGAGAACGCATTTTACTGTGGTTTTTTACCATTCCTACTGCTGTCCCTGACCCTGTCCACCTCTTACATCTGGGAACATTACATGCTCCTGCTTTGCTCCTTAGCAACATGTATGAGTTACTTCTCGGTAGAGTGTTATCTTGGATGATGGTATTCACCCAATAGCTTTTAAGGTGAATAAATAATTGACTATGTCAAAAATGCCAATGTCTCCCAGGTTTTTGTCAGTATTGACTGAGAATTTCCTGAAATAGGGCAGACATCAAAATAGTTCTTTAGAGACAAGGGAGTTGGATGGGAGAGATGGGGATAGAGAGAAAAAAATTAAATAGGAGAACTTTCCGTGGGTCAAACGGAGAGTGAACCAAACAAAATGCACAAAGAGGTAGATGCTTAAGAGACAAACTAAATTTCATTCCAACTTTTTAATTTACTTACATATGTAACCATGTGGAAAAATCTTTATCATTCTATGCCTTTGTTATCATCTACAGAATATGAAAAGTAAAACCTAAATTCTTAGTGAAATTAAATTCTGCTTTTAAGAATCAAGAAAACACAGTGGTTGTACGTGTTGGTCTTTGAAGGGAATCAGTCTGAATAACAAGACAGGGTTGTAGTAGCTGTTAATGACAGATTCATTAAAGATATAAATCTTAGTCAAATGAATTTAATAAAAATACCATATGATTACTAAACTAATGTGCTGTATCTTGCAATTTTTACAAGTTAATAAAACATTTTTTACATCAATTTGTGTCTGCCTAGTCTTGGTGATGTAATAGTTAAGTTGCTAACCTTAAGGTTGACGCTTCAAACCAACCCAGGAACTCTGTGGGAGAAAGATGGGCAGTCAGTCGACCTCTGTAAAGGTGCTGTTGTTATTTGTTGTGTGTCCTTCAGTGGATCCTGACTCCTGGAGATAATATGAGACAGAGTAGAACTGTGCTATAATGTTTCAAAGGCACAGTAGAAGACCACGTCTTGCTCCCATGGAATATCCTGTCGGTTTGAACCACTGACTTTGCTATGCGTGTTTTAACCACGTGTGGCCAAGAAAACCATGCCACATGGAGGGCTATGTGTTGGAATCATTTTGATATCACTCAGCACCAATAACATTATTTTGTGAAGAATGAGTTTGTTGATTTTGGAGAAGATGGTTCTAGATTGGCAAATTCCAGGTTTTTAGCCTTTTTCCAAAACAATATTCTCTTTCAAATATTTGCAATGGAAAATTACTGAAGAGATATTTTTATTTGAGAATTAACTTGTTTTCTTTTTCTCTCCATGCCCAGTTTCATTTTTTGAGCCATTTTGGCCAGATTCACGCATGTCCTTCAGGTGCCAGAGATTCTAAGACAAGAAATCCCAACCTTCCTTGGTGGCCTTGAGCAGAGCCATTGTGTTTAGTGTGCTGACTTGTACCCTGAGCTGTATCTCTAAATCGCAGTTTCACTAAGGCTTCTTGCCAGGTAAAGAGCTCTATTCCTGAATCATACCCATCTGAACTATATTAGTTAACTCTTCTGCTTGATTCAGAAAATATTTGAAAATTTATCAGTTTCAGCCTTTGTTTCAATGTTCTACATTGTTTTCCCTTACTCATTCCCTTATATCCAAACACAGGCTATCATTGGAAGGGCACTAATATTAGAATTATGTCTTTGGGCTAAAGATGCATTTTAGTTCACATAATAGAAGTGAACATTCTTAAATTTTAGACTTCTTAAATAATGCCTGTTAATTAAATATGACTAATTACCATAAGGAATATTGTGTAACTTATGTCAAAAGTAAAATATAAAAACAAAGGAAGAAATATTATCTAACTTAGTGACAATTGCGTATGTTGATCTGTTTACTCCTCTCAATTTATCAACCCTGTAGTCCCTTAATGTTCTTAGCTACCAGCTTGTTCTTGTTATAGGTGATATCAACTTGCTTGTATCTCATAACAATGGAATGAGACACTGTTCAGTACTGGCTTAGGTTATAAGAGCCAGCATTTCAACCGATACTTGTGCCTCCATTTTGTTGTTATTGAATATCTCCCCAAAAATCCTAATGTAGAAGGATCACAATTATGTGTGTATTTTGGAGCAGCAAGGGTACACATGGAGATGGTGCATCAGCAGAGACAAGTTCAGTTACAAATTTGTCATCACTCGTGATAAATAGTCCTCAAAAGATGTGATATTTCTCAGATCCACTCATTCATCCAGTCTCTGAAAAATTAAGTCAATCTACTAGACACCATTACCATTGGTTGGCCATTTCTACTGAACAAAAAAATATAGCCAGATGTTGGGAGCACCTCACTTTCTCAATACAAACAAAACAAAACCTTTCTCCTGAAATGTACCCGCTAACCAGGCACATGATCATCACCTGGAGATATGTGACATGAGGAATCTCAGAACCCACCGCAGACTTGCCCATTAAACCTCTGCTGCTATTGAGTTGATTCCATCCTCATTGATCACTGACCTTGAGTCAATTGTGAGTCATAGCAACTCTATGGAGCAGGGTCCAATTGCCCCTGTGGTTTTGCTAGGCTGTAACATTTCATGAGAGTAGAACGCACCATCATCATGGTCACCCTAGAAAACAGTGAAACTTCCCAGGGGATTTCTGAAGTTGTTATCATTCTCCAACAAAGTAGTTTGTCAGTTTGAACCATCAACTTTTTACCTATTAGCTGAGCACTGAACCACTGCACCACCAGACTCGGTAGCCCCAGACCCTCTGACTCATGTCCGTAATTTTACAAGATTTTTCATTGAATTTTTGTGTGTATTAAAGGTAGTGCACGACTGTAAGGATACGAGTTTGGTTCTCTTTCTTTCTTTTCATTGCTTCCCTAAGGCACATTATTGATTCCCTTGGTATTTGAAAAACATCTGGATTTCTTCTGTCTCTACTCAGAATACTTATTTTTTCCACATTTCCCTATGCTCCTTTATTGCTTTGCAATATCTCAATGGACACTAATATATATTCTATTAAAGAAAAGAATTACTCCCCTATTTTTCTTCTTGCCATCGGCACAAGTTTTCTCAAACGCGATGTTCATAACCAGTGTGTGGACTTCCTCATCTACCCATCACATTTCACGACACTGAAGGTGAACTCTGGGACATCACGCCACTAAGTAGCGTTCTCATCAAAATCACATAACTTCTTCCGGTCTCTTCACATATTTAATTCTTCAGTACCATTTGACATTGTGCACATGAATGTGTACGTGTATGAATGAAAAATATACCACTTAAATCATGGACACCACAGCAGCATTACCCACTCACTTCTTTCTCGAAAGTACTCTCCCTCTCTCTTGTCATTTCCCCTTACTTTTCCTGATGTGTAGCCAATACACCAACAATCAGGCAAATGTGAAAATGGTTCAGTTTTCCTAATGATGTATGCCCTCCCAATCGCCATCGAAAGAATGATTGTTTGATGCAGGCTACCTTCTTTCCCCATAGATGTCTATGCAAACTTTCGTTTTCTTCTCCAATACTTTACTGGAATGAATTTGTGTTTACACATTTTAAGATATTTTATATAGTAAAGGACCACAGAAGCAGTAGGAATTTCTCTTCCCTTTCATTTGTAGATTTAAAATTTGTTTAAGTTTACCCCTAATGTCATTGTAACATCGCTGTGAGTTCAAATGAACTAGATGGCAGTGAGTTTTAGGGAAACTCCAGTTCACATCCTATCAACTGCTCTGCTCCACTGCCACGATGAAACATGTGTTAGAAGGGCTGTGTGAATTAATGGCAAAGGGAAAAAAGTGTCTTCTAAACATCAGCCTTATCGATTTCAGAAGTTTAAAAATTTATCCCAATATTACTCTCAAACCCTACTGGGATTTTAAGATCAACTTAAGGGTTCCAAAATATCCAAGCCTGTATAATTTCTTACATCAGGAATCCTATTCTTATGAGGTTGTTGAACTATTGCTTAAGAGGGCTGCAAATTAGGATAATCTAAATTGGGGGGTTATTTTCTCTCGATGTTCTTTCTATCATTCCATTCCATTGTCAAGTTAGCCATTAGACCGGAGACACCATCTTCAGTTCTAAATTGTTTTCACAATTGTATTTGAGTTTTGATTAGGAATGTCTGCTTAAACTGATGTAATCTCTATTTCCTTATTTACTTGGCTTTCCTAAAGAAACAGCAATAGCATGGTAGCTTGATTGAATGTCCTGACAGATGTAGCTTCCAAGAGTGTAAGGAAAACCCTTCAGTTTTGTACAAGATTCAAAGTTATTTTCCACTGACCCTGATCAAAATTAGTCTCTTTAAGGAGAGAAACTTCCCATATAAGGCAGGAACCAGCAAAGTCTGAAACCTTTCCAGATTCCTTTGTTTCCTTTCTCCTCTGTCAACCACACCGCTGGAGAACCAATCCCTCACTCCTACAGACTCAGGAGATGAGGTTCCAAATAAATGAACCACCTCTTTTCACAGAACCACTGAAACTGATTCGAAGATGTTTAACTTGTGTGAAGAGGGAGTGACTTCAATAAGGCTATTTGCCCAGCATTACGGTAATAAGATCCTGTGGCTATGTCTTTTTCTATATGAATTAATAAGATAAAAACAATTTACATACTATATGCTTGATGTAATTGGTGTCACTGGATTATACACATGAAACATGTTTAATTGGCAAGAAGAAAATGAACAACAGCCACAGTACAATAGTGCTCTGTAACATGCATAATTGCGTACAAATTTCAACATCTTGAAGTTTTTAAGATGCCAACCTAGATAGCATTTGTTCACTCAGCTCGTTAGGGTTAGCTCTGCAGGACACAGAGTCTTGAGTGCACATCTGGGCTCTGATGCTTAATAGGTTCAGGCTGATTAGAATAAATAGGTGGTTTATTCTTCTAAGGTTTCATGTCCTCAATTGCAAAACAGGGCCACTAACATTTTCTATGCTTTAAGTTGTTGTGATGAACATGTGAAACCCTGTTTATAAATTTTTACACAAATTTTGGTATGTACTACATACATATTAAATTTTATAAATTTTCTCAGTGATAAAAACCCACTACCATTGAGGTTATTCCATCTCACAGTGACCTTATAGAGGGCTGCTGAGTCCACACATTTTCATGGGACTAGAAAGCTTCATTTTCTCCCATAGAGAAGCTAGTGAGTGGTTAGGTTTGAGAGATGCACTTAAATGAGTGACAAATAGACAATTTACTTTTGATCAGCCTAAATACTAATACTTTCCACCATTTAGTATGCTACATAACTAGGAGTGAAGGGCTTTATTGATGTTCTAATTTTTAAAATCTTTCTTTGAGAGCAGCATGCACCATATCATTTCCTTTCTTTTCCAGAGATTTCCTATTCTAATTTTCCTCCCTAGGATTCATGAGGTAGGCTTTGTTCTAACAATGGAAAGTAGTTTGAGCTAAAAATCTTAAGAGTTTTATATCTATTATACTTTATGATATAGTTAACCCTTTTAAAATTCTGGCATCAATATTATCATATTTAATACATTTGTAAGTATTTATTTTGTATCTTTGAGATCATCCTCAGATAAAGACACAGCCCTTCCCTTGTCCAGCCAATGAATACAGAAGTGCCTTTTCTAGCATCTTAGTCCTACATGACCCTAAGGCATCATGTTAATAATGTTTGTGTTGCTTGTGCTTTGAGTCGGACACATTCGTTTCTCACAGTGTTCCCATAAACTGACAGCTTTCTTTAGTGTGCAGCAAAATTATAAAACTTGTCTGCAAAATGTGCTAGCACTTTTAAAACAGATTTTTATTAAATAAACAATCATATTTTACACATTGTATCCCTCTATTATTCCTAGAACAAGGTATCCTCAGTACCTGAACACAACAGAAAGTGAGTGAAACAGAGATGTATACTATGGACGATTGGAAAGTCACACTAAATGTGCTGGATTCCCCCTAAAGAAGACCCTGAGGTTCAGTATCTGTATACCAGATGGTTCTATGTTTCTAATAGCAGTTGTTTCTCGGTGCCATAGGTTAAGAATCAATTCTCATTCCGTTAAAAAAAGAGAATATATAAAATCTACATGTCGTCCAGAATATAGCATACCTTTAGCTAGCTTTTGGCTGCTTCTGTGAAATTCCCCCCAACTAGTGCAATCAAGGAGAATTACCATACCATTTGCTTGTGTTTATGCCATATGAGAAAGCTTTGGACATAAGCTGTGCAATTCATTCTGATTGCTACCAAGTAATTCTTTACAGACCTGCAAATCAAAACGGGCTGATTTTCAACAGCGTGATTGTCATGTTGTAGAAATTTGGCTAATTAAAACTTTATGAGTGGGCAATTAAAAGAAAGTTCTGTCTTTGAGAATTAAATTAAAACAGTTGTTAAACAAGAAACTAAATTTTTAACCAAGAGATTTATTTATTTATTAGCATATATTGTGCCACTATATATGTGACTTATATTTTTAAATGGATATATGTGTATATATGCATATGTATATATATGTCCAGATAATGATATTAATTGTAGCCATCTGGGTAGACTAGAGAAACACATTCATAGACACTCATATGTATATAGGAATGAGCTATAAAGAGTAATTGTGCATTAAGAAAACCCAGCCAAGTCCAGATCAAGCCCCTAAGTCCAACTTTAGCCCATATGTCTAGTACCTGCTTATAAATTCCTCTTCAGACTCATGCAACACATACAATAATGCAGACTGTAGGAAGATTACAGACCACTGGGTGGAAATCTTGTGGATACAGTGGTGGTAGAAGCATCTTAGCGCTGGCGTGGGTCTTCACGTGGCTCCTCCAGCTCCAAGGCTCTGGCTGCCATCAGCACAGCTCCATGTGGCTTGTCAACAGGAATGTCTTGCAGGGAGTAAGTGTGTATCTAGCCTACAGTGAGCTATTTACCCCCATGGGGCATCCAAATAAGGTCATCAAGCTGCAACCTGATTGACAAGTTAGACTCTAGCCCTCCACAAGTTGACATTGATATATTCAAATGGTAATTCTGTGTTGCCCCTTTAAAACTTCTTAAAGTCTCATTTGGTCTAACCTTGTATTAGTCAATCTGTTAAGTTCTTTCAATTGTGCAAGGATTCTACATGTCCTGCCTTCTAGATTTGATTGCCTAGGAGTACCCAAAATAAACCTGGAACTAAATCAGTTTATGAAGAGTTGATCTTACTTATGCACACCCTCAAATAAATGTGCAGAATAGAACTCTAGTCCATGGATTTTCATGACTATGACATGAACTATATCATCAGAAATATATCATAAAACTTTTCTGCCAAGGTGTCTCTGAGTTGATTTGAGCCAATAACCTTGGCTCAAGGTTATTGATTACTAACATAGCCCTTACTCCTTGCACTACCCTACGAGTACTGGTGTTACAGTGGCTAAGGGTGCAGATGCTAACTGAAAAGCTGGCATTTCAAAACCAGTATCCATTGTGTGGAGAACCTACCTCTAGTCTATGTAAATTCAGACTAAAGAAGGAAAGAAATCCACGTACTTAGGACAATGGCCCAAGTATGAGCTTAAGTCTATCCCATCTTAATATGGAGAACATTTCATGAACAGACTTAATGCATGGAACACTGATGACAGAAGACCTGTAAAATGATTGCAGGACATCAAGAACATCATTCCTGAAGGAAGCAAAAGGTCTTTTAAAACACAGGAAAGAAAAAAAACGACCAACTTGTACACAAATCAAGAGCCTCTCCTGTGAGCATACTGAGGAGATTCTGCCTGCTTTAAAATCAGAAAAGACGCAAGGGCTTGAGATAGTTAATTGTGCCAGCCTGGCCGATAAACACTGTGGGATTAATTATCATAGTGAATGAAGGGGGTAGTGTGGAGTGGAGACCCAAAGCCCAAATGTAGGATGCTGGACACCCCCTTACAGAAGGGTCTCGGGGAGGAGACGAGCCAGTCAGGGTGTGATGTAGCAATGATGAAAAATACAACTTTCCCCTAGTTCCTAAATGCTTCCTCCCAACCCACTATCATGATCCCAATTCTACATCACAAGTCTGGCTAGACCAGAGAATGTACACTGGTACAGATAGGAACTGGAAACACAGGGAATCCAGGGTGGATGATCCCTTCAGGACCAGTGCTGTCAATTGGCGATACTGGGAGGGTAGAGGGAGGGTGAGTTGGAAAGGGGGAACAGATTACAAAGATCTACATGTGACCTCCTCCCTGGGGGACAGAAAATGGAAAAATGGGTAAAGGGAGACATCAAAAAGGGAAAGATAGGTCAAATTATCAAGGGTTTGTGAGGGAGGGGGGAGCAGGGAGGGAGGGGAAATGAGGAGCTGATTCCAGGGACTTAGGTGGAGAGCAAATGCTTTGAGAATGATGAGGGCAATGAATGTACAAATGTGCTTTACACAAATGCTGTATGTATGGATTGTGATAAGATTGTATAAGCCCCTAATAAAATGATTAAAAAACAAAAGAGATCAAGGAAGATGGAGGAAAGAGCTAGGAGTCAAAGGGCATTCATGGAGGTCTAGACAAAGACATGTACATGCAAATATATATAGGAGGATGGGGAAATAGATCTATGTGCCTATATTTATAGGTCAAGTATTAAGGTGGCGGAAGGACTTTGGGCCTCTACTCAAACACTCCCTCAATGCATGAATACCTTCTTTTATTAAATTGGAACTCTATGATGCTCACTCTCCCGACACAACGGCTGGAGCCAAAGTGGGTGAACAAGTAAATGTGGTGAAGAAAGCTGATGGTGCCCGGCTATCAAAAGAGATAATGACTGGGGTCTTAAAGGCTTGAAGATAAACAAGCGGCCATCTAGCTCAGAAGCAACAAAGTCCACATGGAAGAACACACCAGCCTGTGTGATCGAGTGGTCCCAAAGGGATCAGTTACCAGGCATCAAAGAACAAAAAATCATATCATTGACTGCACACCTCCATGATAGGATCGTTGAAGACAAATGGGTGCATAAGCAAATGTGGTGAAGAAAGCTGATGGTGCCCGGCTATCAAAAGAGATAGTGTCTGGGGTCTTAAAGGCTTGAAGGTGAACAAGCGGCCATCTAGCTCAGAAGCAAATAAGCCCACATGGAAGAAGCACACCGGCCAGTGCGATCACGAGGTGCCCAAGGGACCAGGTATAAGGCACCATGCCAAAAAAAAAAAAGATATAAGTGTGTGTATGCATGTGTATATATGTGTATATGTATATATGTATGTATATATATGTATATATAGATATATTAAATGAAGGGGGGAGTGCAGAGTGGAGACCCAAGGCCCAAGTGTCGACCAATGGAGATCCCCTCATAGAGGGGTTTAGGAGAGGAGATGGGTTAATTAGGGTGTGAGGTAGTATCGATGAAGATCACAGCTTTCCCCCGGATCCTGGATGCTTCCTCCCCCCAACTACCATGATCTGAATTCTACCTTGCAGGGCTGGATAGGACGGAGGCTGTACACTGGTGCATATGAGGGTTGGAGGTACAGGGAATCCAGAGTGGATGATGCCTTCGGGACCAGGGGTGTGGGGGACGATGCTGGGAGAGTGGAGGGTGAGTGGGTTGGAAAGGGGGAACTGATTACAAGGATCCACATGTGACCTCTTCCCTGGGAGAGGGACAGCAGAGAAGGGGGGAAGGGAGACTCCGGATAGGACAAGATATGACAAAACAATGATGTATAAATTACCAAGGGCATATGAGGGAGGGGGGGATGGGGAGGGAGGGGGGGGAAAAAAAGAGGACCTGATGCAAGGGGCTTAAGTGGAGAGCAAATGCCTTGAGAATGATTGGGGCAGGGAATATATGGATGTGCTTTATACAATTGATGTATGTATATGTATGGATTGTGGTAAGAGTTGTATGAGTCCCTAATAAAATGTAAAAGAAGAAAATAGAAAAAAAAAAGAGATCAACAGACAAGTTGTATTAGTTAAATCTGCTACACCAAATCTCTTCAGAGTTCTGAAAAGCAAAGCTGTTACTTTGAGGACGAAAATGGCCTGACCCAAGTCGTTGTATCTTCCATCACCTCATATTTGCGTGAAGGTTGGATTTTGAATAAGGAAGACTCAAGAAGAATCAATGCATTTGAATTGTGGTGCCGGCAAAGAATAGTGAAAATATCTCAGGCTTTGAAAAGGACAAGCAAAGCTGTCTTGGAAAAAGTATAACCAGAGTGATCCTTAGAGGCAAGGGTGGCAAGGCTTCATCTACATACATTGCACATGTTGTCAGGAGAGACAGTCCCTGAAGAAGGGTATCGTGTTTGGTAAACAAGAGGGGCATCAAATAGAGGAAGGCCCTCATAGAGATGAATTGAAACAGTGGCTTCAACAATGAGCTCAGGCATAGAAACAAAAGCTAGAGCAGGACCAGGCAGTTTTCCTTCCGTTGTGCAGAGGGTCTCTGTAGATTGGAACCAGCTAAATGGCATCTAGCAATAACAACATAGGGAAAGAGTGTTTTGTTTCATTTTACTGATTACTAGCAAACAAAGAATATTATAACAAACATTTTGAAAGGAAAGAGGATGTTGGTCATATCTTTGGAGGTATTTTAAATTTCTAAGTTTTCTGTTTCATTGATAAAATCAATAAAACTTAATGCATTTGCTTGATGAGTGGCTAATGATATGTATGATCCTGTTTACCCATGTATCTCCTTCAGGCTGCTCATTTCCATTTGGTTTTGATTTTATGTTATAATGGTATTTCCAAAGCCACAAAAATGAATTATGAAATATAAAATGTGAAAGGAAGTTTCTATGTGTCCTTAAAACCTTCTGCCAGGTGTTACTTTTGTAAACTCAGGGCAGGGTGACAAACCCATGGGAGGATGCCTTCTATATCACATATATTTCACTCATGTATTTTATGGGGTCTGTTCCTATCTGCCTTCTCCTGGGATGACTTCATTTTCACATGTCAGTACTGAAAGCATCAGATAGGTCGATTTTGAACTAAAGAAAGAGAGATGGCACACCTTGAAAACTAAGCCAGGGAATAAAAGGAGAAAAATCATAACAACCATAATAACATATTGTTTGACAAAACCTTGCACTTTGTTATGTAAGATGGAAGAAAAAGATACATGATATACAATTTTTAAAACCTGATGAGATAATTAAGGTTTATTGTGCCAACCTGGCTGATAAACATGTGGGGTTAATTGAAGCGTGGAGGGAGAAATGGCCTGGTGAGCCTCACCTTTCTACTTCTCCAATCTCTTGTTTTTGATGGTCAGACCAGGGTGCAGCAGCCTGAGCCAGTTCCCTGCTTCAGCTGGCAAGGCTCACTTTCTGCAAGACATTCCTGAGGAGAAGCCACATGGAACTACCTTGATACCTTGATGCAGCCCTGGGTGCCTTGTGGAGACCCCTGCCAGCACTGAGATGCTCCCACATTCACTAATTTGGCTTTCCTCCTGTGGTTGACATCATTGTGTGTGCTTTGCGAGGTGGAGGAGGACTTTGTAGATTGCTGTTGGACATATAGGCTAATGTTGGACTTATGGGCTTGGACAGTACTGGGTTGTGATGCTTTCTTAATGTACATTTACCCTTTATATAAAATTCTCTCATATATATTAATTTCTGTGGATTTATTTCCTTAGTTTACCCAGACTAACACAACTGATATAAGAAAACTATCTTATATCAGATAAAATGCTCATATCAGATAGCTATCTGATATCTATCTTATCTCAAAACTAACAGAAGCAGAGAGAGATTGCTATATCAACCAAGAAAGAAGAATCATCAGTGGAATGAGTATCAGATCCCTGTTTAAAGTAGGGGAGGCACCAGAAGCAAAACCACCAATAGGATGAGAGAGCACAAAAGAACCACCCTGAGAGCAGGCGGCAGAGTGACCAGGCTCCTGGCACAGAGATTAAGGCAGATCAATGTAAATATGACTGAAAGGCCACATACCAGAGAGAGACATGCGTCCAGCATGGTGACTTAGAGCTGTCTTTATATACCATATATACTTACGTATAAGACGACCTGAGTATAAGCTGAGGTACCTAATTATTACCTGGGAAACCAGAAAAACTGATTGACTTGAGTATAAGCCTAGGGTGGAAAATGCAGAAGCTATTGGTGAGTGTCAATAATCAAAACAAATGAAAATTAAAAGTACTAAAAATTGAGACATCAGTGTGGTAATATATTTAAGTATTTATTTTAAATAAAAACACATAAATAAAAGGACAACAAGTCATTTAATATTAGTAAACCAGCACAGTAAGTGGAAAATAAGTTAAACAAAAACAATAAGGTATCAACAATGATACCTTAAGAGTACTAGTCCCTGAGCTCAATCAGCAACCAAGCTAAAATGTAGAGTTAAAATCCTTCAAAACTGGATTGCTCATCATCATCCGTATCCCAATACAGAGCTTCAGCAAGTGTGAGGTCATCATAGACGCTGTCCTCACTGAGATTGCTGTCATCACCATCACTGTTGTCATTTTCATACAAAGCGCGGTATTCACTGCCATCCGTAGCATTACAAATACTACATTTCTGGAAGGCACATCATGCCATGTCTTCTGGAATGTGTTCTCATGCATCTTGAACCCACTTTGCTATTAATTCTGTCAAGCTTCATTAGATTTCCATCTTTTGTTAGTCGGGCTTGACCAGATGATATCCTTTCATGCCACATCCTTCGCACAGTCTTTAAAAGGCTTATTCAAAGATACATCCAGAGGCTGCAGTACAGATGTAAGCCCACCTGGAATAATGGCTAAAGTAACTTTACTAGATTTTCCGTTTGTTTTTTTTAATGTCATCTGATAGGTGGGCTCTGAACATATCCCAAACAAGTAACGATGGCTTTTTCCTTAAGGTTGCTCCTGGTCGTTGGTTCCAAATCCCTTCCAACATTTTTTTGTTCCGTCTTCATCCATCCAGCCTTTAACATGTGCATACACAGTAATTCTTGGTGGGAAATTGATCTTTTTAGGCAAGGTCTTTCTTTTGAAAATATGACAGGATGCAGCTTAGTTTCATTAGCCAAACATGATAGAACAACTTTAAAGTGTTTTTTTTTCATTTCCTATGATTTTGAGAAAAATGTTATTTTCTCCTAAACTTGACACAGTTCTGCTGCTTTGAAGATCAAAAGTCATGGCAGTTTCATCCATATTCCCAATATCTGCCAGGTCATAATTATAAATCCTTCTTTGTTTTATAATAAATGACTCGAATGACATAATTTTTCTTCAAGGTCTTGTGGCAATTTCTGGGAAATCTTTGTTCTTTGTGTCAAACACAGTAGACCAAATCTATTCATGAAGCAGGTACACCATCCTACTGATGCAACAAATTTTTTAATGCCTGGTGCTTTATATTTGTCACCCTTAGCCATTTGTAGAGCAGATATGCGGATTCCCATGCATGTTACGCAGTAACCATTCTGAGGACACTCCATAATCCATTTATTCAATTTACTCTCTAGAGCCCCATAAAAAGACGTTAAACCACGGCAAGCTTTTTTAGGTTTTGGAATCTATTCCAAGTCAGCTTTCATTTTCCGCCATTCTCTTACTTGCTTTTTGTCAACACAGAATCACCTACTTGCAATACTGTTATTGCGTTCTTCTGCTCTTGACACAACCTTCATTTTGAAACCAGCCTCACATGCCAGGCGTTTTTGTTTTAGCTCAAGAGTATCCGTTTCTAATAGGATAAAACAAACCAAGATTTTGAAAAAGAACTTTCATGTTAATGCCCCCCTCTCCCCACAACATGTTAGCTGGGAGGAGGGGGGCAGTCCATGCGGGCAAGGGATGCAGGATGTGAATTAACACAGAGACCAGAGGGGAGAGGAGACTGAGCCCAGCCACAGACACATCCTGACCAGTTCAGCTGGCGGCATAAGTTAATCACTAGGGGTGCTTCTGTGAATTGATTAGATGTGCGTAAACAAACATTCAAAGCCCTGCAGTGTCAGCGGGCCTTTGAATGAACAGCGGAGAAACAGCAATCACCCACGAGATAACAGGCGCTGGTCCCTTTACATGGTGGGGGGCGGGGGGGCAGCTTGGTGTTAAACCTCGCTGGGGTACCACTGACACGTGTATAAGCCAAACCCCAGTTTTGTGCTGAAAAACTCAGCTTATACACAGATATATACGTTACATATTTTTGGAACATAATAAAATATGGATAACCTTCAGGAAAATAGGAATTCTAGAACTCTTCATGGTGATCATGCAGAACTTTTAACATGAACAAAGTGGCAGTTCTATCAACAGAGGAAAAAGGAATATCAAATGGTTTGAAATCAGGAAAACTGCATTCGTATATCTATTCATATCCAATTTGTCTGCTGAGCAAAGAAGCCAAGAAACTGAACTAAAAATAACAACTGTGCATCACACTTGAAGGGAGGTTTATTATCAACCTGCGATGAGCTGAGAGCACAGCCTCCCTTGCTGAAAAAGCAAGCGGAAGGACCTGAAGCACTTGCTGATGAACATCAAGGACTGTAGCCTTCAATGTGGATTAAAATTAAATGTAAAGAGAACAAAAATCTTCCTAACCGGAACAATAGTCAACAAAGGAGAAAAACAAATTAAGTTATCAAGGATTTAATTTTGTTTGGATTCAAATTCAATGTTCATGAAAGCAGCAAAGATTCAAATGACATATTAAATTGGACAAGTCTTCTGGACAGTACATTTCCAAAGTATTGAAAAGTCAGGGTGTCACTTTGAGAACTAAGATACACTTAACCCACTCTACTTTGAATATGTCTTTAAGTCAGAAAAATAAATTGGATATAAGTACAGTAAGGAACCATTGGAAGGTATGATTTAATTTGGAAACACCACTGCCCTCTCTGTACGGGGAGGAGAGCAAAACTTATTTTTTATGGTGCTCACAACATGGTTCAGAAGATAATCAATTTCAATAGCATAATTTTAAGATTATATGGATACTCAATCTATGAAAAGGAGGCAAAAATAGTATTTACTTTTCTTAAAATACCAAAGGCTTTATATTTTGTCAGGTTTAACTCCAATATATTTTAAATTTCATTAAAAACTCAAGAAAAAATATTATTCACCTCAGTAAGCATGGTTATCTTGTTCATTAAATTTTAGATAAATTAAAAAAATATATATATAGGTTTATGTTAAGATGCATAAGATGTGTAATTAGAAAATCCTGAGTAATTACACACATACACATACAATCAATTAGAGCTAATGAACAAAGATGAACAAAAATAAATACATTAAAATAAACTATATTTTTACATACTAAAATAAGCCCTGGTGGCATATTGAGCTGCTAATCACAAAGTTAACAGTTCAAATCCACAAGATGATCCTCCAGAAGAAGATAGGACTGTCAGTTCCCATAAAGAGTTAAACTCTCCGAAAACAAATGAGCCATTTTATCCTTTCCTGTAGTGTCTAGAAAAATACAAATCAACTTTTTGGCATTGAGTTTTCTTGGCAATGAATAGTTAAAAAATAAAATTATAGTAAAATATTATTTATGAGTATAAAAATACTGAGGATTAACTATAACTAAAAAATAAAGTTTATATACAGAATAATAAAAAGCATCATTGAAAGACAATAAAGAAGTGTTAAATAAATGAAAAGACATCTCATGGTTGTGAATTGGGATCTTTTATAATGCTAAATTGGAAAAACTCCCTAAATTAATCTATAGATTAAAAGTAATCCCTACCAACCCCAAAGGGCTTCTTTTCAGAATTCAAAAAATTGAAGTAGACTAGAATAGTCAAAACAATATTATAAATGAAATACCAATTTGGAGAACTATGTTGAAACCTACGTTAATCAAGACAGTTTAGCAATGGCATGCGAATAAATGTAAATCAGTAAAATATAATTGGGAATGCAGATGTCAATTCTCACATTTATGGTCAATTAATCTTTGGCAAAGGTGCAAAAAGTATTTCAATACAGAAATAAAAGTCTTTCAAATAGTGCTGAAACAATTGGATTTACAAATGCAAAATATTTTTCGTACCTTTCACTATGAATAAAAATTAATTGAAAATAGATCAGAGACCAAAATATTAAAATACCAACAGATCTAAAATTTTAGAATTTGTGAAAGAAAACATAAAGATAAAATCCAATGACTGTTGTTTAAGCAATCAGTTCTTAAATATAACACATAAAACACAAACAGAACATGGACTTTGTGCTAGAAATAGTCCAGACAATCATTAAAAATTAGTTTTGGAACCAGATGAACTTTGGGCCTCACCTTAAATTTTATCTCAGTACAAGAATGGTTTGTTCTGAGAACGTGGCACTGAATGACACTCACTTTCTTGACATGATAGCTAAAGCCAAAATAGGTGCATAAGCAAATGTGGTGAAGAAAGCTGATGGGGTGCCCGGCTATTACAAGATGCAGAATCTGGGGTCTTAACAGATTGAATTTAAACAGGTGGTCATCTTGCAGGGAAGGAACAAAGGCCACTTTTACTCCATCTTTTTAACCAAGATGGAAATTAAAAGGAAGTTGTATTGGAACATACAACTATACATTGTTAGCTCAAGAAACCGTGGCCCACCCTGACAGTCTCATAACATGCCATAGCATTGTAGCCCAACTTGAATCTCAAATTACGTCTGGATTCGGCACTTTCATGTAAGCACATCTATTAGTTCAATTCACCCATCAATTTAAGAATTCAAAGTCAAGTCTGTGCTTCATTTAAAAACCCCTCAAATTAGAGGGTGAAACCAAGCAAGTAGTTGAATTGAATTTGTTCTCACTAGTGTAAAGGTGGCCTCTCTGCAAAGCAGTGGTTTAGCCAATAGTTTGGAATTTATGCTTTAATGGCAAAACCACCTTTCTCACTGAAACTCCAGGGTAATTTTAAAGGTGTTACATGAACATTTTCTGGACATTCTATGGAAGTTCCTGTTTTATAACTGTCCCATTGTATTCCTGTTAGGGATGCTGAACTAGTAGGGGCCCAAAGTCCATCTGGTTCCTTGTTGTATCTACACATATATACATACATCAACAAATACACCTATCTTTATATATTTACATAATTTCATATCTATATGTATACCTATATAATTTTTACTTTCTTATTCTTTCTTCTTTTTCTTTTTCATTTCCTCCTGCCCCACTATTATGTTTACCCATTATTCACCTCTCACTGATTTCTCTTGATTACATTTTAATAGATCAAAAATAACCAGGAACACTACACCCTCCTCACCATCAATTTTATTTCCCTTGCAATTCCCCTGTACCTGTCATTATTAACTCACCACTCCCTTCCCCCAACTCCTCCCCTCTCAACCCCCCACCTCCCACCCCCCAATCATCACTCCCTTCACTGTCTCCTTGGGATTGCTTAACCTGCCTAGCTTATACAGATAGACACCAAAATAATGGAATTTTAAAAAAGAAAGACCATACAAAGTGTTCCATGCCTAACTGTTATACTGACCCAGAGTAGATGAGTATCTCTCTGTTAAATAGCGAGCAGACCCTGTTATAGCCCATCAGTTCCATCCCCTTTTATTTTCAGGGTTCAATATCCCAGAACCTGCTTACCTAACAGCTCTTAGACCCTTCTAGTCCTCAGCAGTTGTGACCCAGAGGCGTGCCTCCTACAAGTCCCCATTGCTCTTCCTGCAGTCAGGGAGGAAGTAGTCTAGTGCCCTTTGGAAGAAACATAGCAGCTTGTGTGGTCATCAGATGTCGACAGGGATAGATATCAGAAGTCCAAAAATAAGCAATCAAATTAACCTGAGGAGTGTGTACAAAGTGGAGACCCAAAACACACCTGTAAGAAAAGTAGATAGTCCTTCACAGAAGGGCCACATAAGAGAGATGTTAAGTCTAGGTAGTGGAATAGCACTGATGAAACGCATAACTGTCTGCTAGTTTTTAATATTTCTTCTCCTTCCTCTTACAGTGTTTGTTTTACCTCATGAATCTTGTTAGACATGAGCATGCTTATTTGTATAAGTAACAACATTATATGCATGAAAACTACGATAGATAACCCTTCAGAAACAATAAAGGGAGTAATGATTTTGTGAAGTTATGGAAAGAGAGGTGGGGAAAGAGGGGAAAGGGGGAGCTGATAGCAATGATGATTGTATAACCCCAATCAAGGGGAACTAATAACAGAATGTGAATGGATATATTGAATGGGAATAACATATGGCAATAATAATAATAATAATAATATATTAATAAGGGTTCCTTGGGGGAAAGGAATGGGGAGGAAGGGGATAAAGGGGAGTGGATATCAAAGAGTTCAAGTAGAATGAAAATGTTTTGAAACAAATGGTGGTAGCAATTGTAAAATTGTGCTTGATCTCACTGAGTTATGACTTGTTATTATATCTGTAAGAGCTCCCAACAAAGTGATTGATTGAAAAAAAGAGATAGAGTAAATAATGGCTGGTATAATATATCTAATAGGAACCCTGGTAATGTAGCGGTTACACTTGGATTGTTATTTGCCCAGTCAACCCTTGGGAGCCACGGGTAGCTCTGCAGGAGGAAGGCTGGGCTTTCTCAGAACCCAGAGGGAGTTTTGTTTGAGGTGTTTTTGTATGACATAGCTAAGACAATAGCTTTTCTCTACAATCAATTGTTAAATGCAAAGTGAAAATGATGTAATCTCAAGTAATTGTTATTAATTTTTGCCTTATAAAATGTCATTTCATTAATTGTTAAAACATGTTCTTTGCTTGCTCTGAATTCAAAATGTTTTATACTAGTTCTGCATCATTGCCTTACATCATTTCAATTTTAGTGGAAAGCATATTAAGAGATCCTTCCACTCAAATTTAGAATTCCTTATTAGCCATATTGTAATCAAAATAAGATGAAACATCTGAAAAATGTTAGGTTCTATTGTTCTGTAGCTTCTTCTTAGTGATTTAGGTTTAATGAACTCCTATATACAGACTAGATTAAAAACACATATTTTATGTTGTAAAATAAAACTTCAATACTTCTTTTATTTAGCCAATCAAGTAACTCCTCCCAAAAATAAAATAGTGGAGCTTCCGAAATTAAAAAAAATTTAATCATAAAGTCATTATGCATTAATTATAGAAAACATAAATCTAAAAATTTTAGAGATAAAAATATCTCTGTACTTTACATATGAGAGGTCTACAAGAAGTTTGTGGGAACATATTGAAATTTCCATACATATGAAAAGGCCCCACATATATCCTTGCTAGTAATATGACTTTGCTGGAGATCTTGCTTTTTTTTTTTTTCCGCATGGTGATGTTGTCAGCTTTATTAGGATACCCACAGGTGAAATAACTATATGAAGTCCCTTAAAATAGGAATCCCTTCCCCAAAACTACTCTATACAGAATGACATAAAATATATCAACTGAGGAAAACAAGATTCTATAGGAGGAAAGCTAAAAACAGAAAAAGTTTCATAAAAAACAAATCAAATGAAAGCTATTCCTCTTTAAGTTACAAGCTAATTAGGACTGCTATTACTAGTTAATGCCAGAAGCCTACTTGTGGTCTTAAACTAGTTCTAAAATTACCTATTACCAGAACCTCCTAGCCAACACCATCTGTTTTCACCGAGATTCATAATTCATGGCTTGGAGGGAGACATCCCAAAATAACTCTGTATATTTGTATTCATACGTTTATATCTCAGAATAGTTGCTATCTTCTAAAAACGCACTCAGTTACGTGAGCGTGGCATTCCGCTGCCTGCCTTCTAGCTAGTACGCATTTGTTACCCTGTGTACTAAGTTGATTGATTCCAGAATGTTTCCCAAGCAAAAAAACAGTTAAACTGATGAGTATTTCCAGGTCGGCATCCAGCTCCCTTTTGGAAAGATGGCGCTAAGGGAGCCCTGTTCCAGTCTTCAGTGCCTCCTCAGCTCTCCACGGGTTTTCAAAATGCTATCTAGCGGTTCTGGGATGACTACGGCCAATGCATTAAGTACGCTAGGATATCAGCCAGGCGGACCTTGCGTACGGGGGCTTGCTCAGGTGAATGCCATCTCGGACCAATTTATCCCGGATCATGATCTTCAGTTTCAGCTTCAGGTAGCTCACCAGCTCCCTGTTATTAAAATTAACAATATATTTAGATTAATATTAATAAACAAATATAGATTCTAATATTATTATGCTTCTACTCTGTCGATGTACCATAATCTGATGGATCATAATTTAAATCATTAACAACTTCCATTTATAAATTTTCACTAGCAACATGAAGAATAACTATTTACATGCATCTCTGTAAAAGAGTGCCTATTGTGATGAACATTTTGAATATTGATAATAATCAGGCAATAATATTCACATTTTAAAATTGCATAATAATTTTATATTGGGGAAAACAAGACCTAGACTGCATCTATTTGTGCCACTACTAGAGTTCCAAAGAAAATATCAGTTATCTAAAGTCTAGCTAACACTGAAGTTGGAAAACATCATACTTTTGTTTGTTTTTTATTATTTATAAGGAAAAAGAAAAACAGAAAAAAAGCCCGATTGCTTAAATTGTTCTTTAGAACAATTTAGAGTTTTGTTTTGCTTTTTTCCTGGTACAAATACATCTAACAAAAGATAAACATGTACCAGTCTAACCTAAAGAAAGTGTTTTGTTGGCCATTTACCCATGTACTTTATTTATCTTCTTTTATATTTCTCAATTTATACTCACAATTGTTTGCATAATTTCATTATTGTATACTTTATTTAAACTTATTTTAAGTGATAAAATCTATCAATATTTACCTCCATATCTTCAGGGTTCATCTATTATCTATGATTTCCAAGAGATAGTATAGTAAATCAAGATCTTTTTAAATATTGCACATGCTTCAATACATGGATTAATTCAGACATTGCCATGAAGTTATTTCCCAGATTTAAAATTTTAGGAAAGGTATGCGAGTAATAGACTTATTCCTTTGATCCCATGAAAGTATATTTTTCATATCTGCATTGAGCAGAATACCACCAATGACTTCTAAGCCATTGCTTTGTATAATTCCATTTTATTATTACCCTTCCATATCATTTTAAATAGAATCTAACGCTGAGCAGGAAATGACAATCTTCATTTTCTGTTATACTCAGATGATTCAATTAAATGAGTGCGTGACTTAAAGTATGGCTCTTCAAACATGTCATCAGTACATGAGAATGTGCATGATCGTTTATTTTCACTATTTTTTTTATGACTTAGGTCACACTTCAGGTGCTGTGGTGGATGAGTGGTTTATGTACTGGACTGCTAACCACAGGTCAGTGTTCCAATTCATCACCCACCGCACGGTAGAGATATGACACGTTCTACTTTCCTAAAGATTGACAGTCTGGAAAACGTTCAGGGCCAGTACAATACTCTCCTAAAGTTTTGCTATGAGACAGCGAATTTGGTTTGGGAATGTAGCTTGAAAATCCATATGTACCTTCAATTTACAAAGTATTTACTCATTATATCTCTGAACATATTTCAGATAATCTCAAAGATATAATAATTCATATATATGTGTGACTTAAAAGAATTAAATTATGGAATCATGAGGAACAAGGCAGAACTCTTCATGAAATCAAGCTGGATTCAGGAAAGACTTGGAACAAGGAATATCACTTTTGAGGTCAGATGGATTTTGAATGAAAACAAAATATACTGGAAAGATACCTGTGTGTTTTATTGATGAGACACAGGCATTCAACTCTGTGGATCGTATCAAGTTCTGGATGAACTTGTGGTGAATATTCTTTTAGGACAGTTTGTTGTGCTCTTGCAGAGCCTGTTGTACACCAAGTGCAGCTTTTGATCAGGACAAGGGGACACTGCATGGGTTAAAATTAGGACGAGTAGGTCCAATGATCTATACTCTCACCACACTGAGGGAGCAGAATGTGACATTGGGATTGAAGGAGGACTGATCAATAACCTGTCACAGGCAGATGATACAACCTTGCTCGCTGAAAATAGTGAGGACTTGACGCACTTCCTGATGAAGATAAAAAAAAACTGCAGTTTTCTATCTGAATCATGTTCAGTATAAAGAAAACAAAAATCTTCATAACTGGACCCATAAGCAGCAGCACGACAAAGAAATGATTGCTACTGTCAGGGTTCTATTTTATTTGGATCCACAACCCATGCCTGCAACTGCAATCACCAAGCAACACAATGGGGGACTACAGGGGCACAACCGCTACAAGAGATATTTTCCTAAATTATAAAGACAAAGAGTGGCCCTAGGAACATGCTTTCCCGTCCCAAATGTTTCAAGCCGTAGCCTTTGTGTGAGAAAAATGCTCGCGCTGGTGGCTCAGTCCATACTGGCAGTTCCTATAGGAATGAAAAACAAAACGTTTCACACCTGCCATATGCAAACCTAAATACAAATCAGAAAAGGACATTTCGAACATGTCTAAAAAGCAGGACTGTGCATCCAACCTTTGTGCTGTCTGTTGTTGTCATGGTTATGTGTTTAGCTGCAATCCGCTTGGTCATCAGTTCAAAACCACCAGCAGCTCCACAAGTAAGACTGGACTTTCCACTCTCCTAAGCACAGGGGTCACTATGAGTCAGCAGTGACTGATAGCAGGGACTTTGTTTTGAAACAATTAGTCTTGGAAATCCACATGGAGTCACTATGAGCTTGGACTTCATGGCAGTGAGTTTGGGTGTTTGGTTTATGTTCTTTCTGAGGGTAACATACACATGCCATCTCCTTCAGTGGAAGAACTGAAGCAGAAAACTGAACGATTGAAGAAAAATGACACATCACAGTTGTCCATCTAGAAAGTTAAAGAATATGTCGCAGATTTTTCAACAAGTTCTTCTCTGAAAAAGCTTAGGATATCTTCAAACCAAGATCAACTTCATACCTTGGTCACTAAATACTGTTTCCCCAATGTGGTCTGCAACCTCAAATATAAGAACATCCTCTGGAGCTTTGTGGAGTCTTCCAGCCACCTTAAGTGGTTCAACTGTGCTGTGCAAGCCTGGCCAACCAAGGCAATACATGTGCACACATGACAGATTCAGGTCATTTATGAGAGGTTAGATATGTGGACAAAAAACTGGCAAATGATGTCCTAGAATATTTTAAGAGTATTTGGGGTTCATATATGCTTATTGTAGTTTATTCATTTAATAACATAGTCTTTTTTTTTGTCTCCCATAGTGGTGTGTGCCTTGAAGTATATTTCAATGGAGATTTATATGCCACTCCTGATTTTTTGTTGTTGCCATTAGCTTGGTAAATATTTCTCCATCCTTTGAATTTCAATCTATTTTTATCTTTGTGTTTAAGGTGTGTGTTGTAGTTACATAATCTAGTGTCATTTTGAGGATTCAGATTGGAAGGGTGAGGTCTAGGCTGTCAATCAGGTCATAAGCAATGCGGACTCTGTGTGGGCATGCTCTTCTCCTGAGGATTCTGGGAAATCTTGTATTTCCTCCTTGGAGGCAGGAGACACACTCTCTCTCTGCTCACTCCCTGCAAGGCATCCCTGAGGAGAAGCCACACGGACCTATGCTGATGCAGCTGGAGCCCTGGGAGCTAAAAAAGCCACAGGAAGACCTCTGCCAATGCGGAAATGTTTACAATGCAAATGAATCCACAGGACTTCCCATCTACTGGTCTATGATCTTCCTGCATGCAGCACCATCATAATTTCAAATTTGTGTTTCAGGAGTCTGAAGAAGACTTTATAGATTGGTAACAGGCATATGGGTTCCTATCGGATTTATGGACTTGATCTGGACTGGACTTGGATGTTTTCTCAATATTCAATGGCTCATGTGTATAAAGCTCTTTCTTATACACATGTGAGTGTTTAAGAATTTGCTTCTCTAGTCTACCCAGACTAACACAGTCTGTTTCTGGTAGGCATATTTTTGAATGGTGTTGTCATTTTATATTGTTAGTATAATGAGATTTAGCACATTTATCACATCATGCCACAGTTCAGTCATGGCATGTAGAACTGTAGAACTGCTGCCACAATTAGTTTCCAGACATTCCATCTTTTAAAAAATATTTTCTATGTGAGCTCCTTGACATCATGTCCCTTTGTCTTATTCAGTCTGCTTCTTACTTTCCATGTCCTGATTGATGCATTTAATCCAATAATATTCATGTGGTTATTGATGTGTGTGTTTGTTGCTGTCATTTTGCTGTGTGATTTGTGTGGGCATCTGTATGCTATTATGGCTCTTTTCTTCTTCTATTTCTATGCTGCTCGGATTGTGGTTTCTAGTATGTTGATTTTTAGGTGGCGTTGTCGTGTATGTTGATCTCAGGTTTGTCTGTTCTTCTTGATTCCAAAACACTCTCTTTGGAATTCTTCTTAATGCTAGTCTTATCTTTACAAATTTTGTTAATTTCTCCTAATCTGGAAATAGCCTTACTTCTTCTACCTCATATTTGAAGGGTCCATTTCCACTTATATGATTCTTGGCAGATTTTTTTTCTTTCAGATGTTTGACATGTCATTCCATTATCTTTGTTTCTGCATAGTGATCAATTCAAACTTTTGATTGTTGGCTTTCTTTATATATTAGTGGTAAATTTTTCCTAGCTGTTCTCAGGATTTTCTCCTTTTCCTTAAAATTATAGAATTTTACTGTGATAGGTCACAATATTTTCTTTGGAGACCTATTCTGTGTTGGGCTCTCGGCTTCTTAAATAATTATTTTATTTTGTGGTGTAAGCAAAGTTTCCTTCCATGATTTCTTGTATTATGTTCTCTCAAATTTTTGTTTGTTTGTTTGGTTCCACTCTGAAATCCCAATAAGAGAGTTGTTCTTGCTAGTATCTCACATATACTTAGGCTTGCAAAAAGCCCCTTGTTCTTTTTGTTGTTGATTATTTCTCTCATTGGTTGTAGTATAGGGTGTTGTCTTCAGGGTCATTAATTCAGGTTTCCATTTCTTCTACACTATTACCTTGTTCTTTTATGATGTTTTCTAATTGTGCTATATTGTTATTTAGTTTCTGTAATTATATTTGTTGTAGGGTTTCTACTTTTTCTTGTTCTCTTGAACATTTTCTCTACCTGAACATCATCCATAATTCTATTCCTGGTAGTTTAGGATCATATCTTCATAGTATTCCTTTATATATTAGAATGATTCATTATCTGTGTCTGTTTTTGCATTATTTGTCATGTAGAATCTAGTGACATACTGTTCTATGTCATTGTGGCCCAGTTTTCAGTGTCTGGAGGACTGCTGGCTGTCATAGGAATAATGAGTTTTGTCTCATGTGTTAGAAAGGTGGATGCAGGTGGAAAGAAGACCCAAGTGAAAAATTAAAACAATGAAGTGTAGAACAGGGGGGGAAATGAGGAAAAAGAAGAAAAGCAGGAATAAGTATGAAAAATAACTGATAAAAAGACAAAGGGGGGAGAAGGAGGGAGAAAAGTTATTTCCTCATCTCATGACTTTTGTATCTCTAGAGAGAAAGAGTATAGGTGAATCATAGAAAGGTCACAATGAAAGGCATGCACCTCCAGGGGTCATGGACTGGTTCCTGGAGAAAGAGTTGTACTAGATTGGTCTCAGCTTCCTGGCAGGGCACAGAGAGATACCTGAACAGTGGCTTGCTTGTTAGACAAAGAGAGATCACTGGGCTGAAATCTAAGCCTTCTTGCTGGCATATGGAAAGAGCACCTATTCCAGACAAGCTCTGCTTGCTGTTGGGGAAGGAAGAGATCTTCTAAACGAGGCCATACCTTACTCCCTGGTGGGGACACAGAGAATGCATAAAGAGGGGCCAGACCCTGCTATTGTTGGGACAAGTAGAGATTGCTGGGTCAGAACTGTGCCTTCTTGCTGGCTAGGTGTGGAAAAATCCTGTAGCCCCCAGGGGCCTGCTTGCTTGTAGGGCAAGAGCCATGGCTGGGTCTGCTTATAGGTGGAGCTCAGAAAGAATATGTCCACCTGGATCTTGCTCGCTGGCTGGACACAGGAAATCCTTTAGCTTGAAGTCGGGCTTGGTGTATGGCAGAGCTCTGCTTATTAGATGGGTGTGGACTAGTCCCTAACTCTCAGAGGAAAGGGGAGTACTAGGCACCTCATGAGAAGGTTTACTCCTTCGTTCCTTTACCTTGCTTGTTCCCACAGACTCTGATCAGTAGTGATTCCAATTTACTTTACTTTCTAGTAGTTCCCTGCCATTTCTACATCTCTAGTCTTGGTTTCTTGTTGACTCTCTCCTGGTTGTTGGAGAGGGAGCAAGTTGGATGCTCATACCTTTAGCCACCGTTCCCCGGAATTCCCAGTAATGGTAGAATCTCAAATGCATATACGTATAGTAAAGAGTACAGTTGGACAAAGCTGCATCAGATATGATTCCTATTATTTACTATCCTTGGAAAAACAAAAACTAGAGACACACTCCTTGTTAGATGCTATACACTCGGTTAGACTCATAAGGATCCTCTGAGTTGTTCTATATACAACAGAATATAACAATGCCTAGTCATATTCGATCCTCATTCACGGTTGTTATATTTGAGTCCATTGTTGCAGTTGCTGTGTCCATCTGGAGAATCTCCTTCTTTTTCACCCAATGACTACTTTACCAATCACAATGTCTTTCTAGGGAAATGCTTCTCCTAACAAGATGTTCAAAATTCATGAAGGGAAGATCTCTATCCTTGCTTTTCAAAGCATTCTGGCTGTACTACTCCCAGACAAATTTGTTTGTTCTTCTAGCAGTCTATGATATTTCAATGTTCATAGCCTCTGCTATAATTCAAATGCATGAATCTGATGTACACAAATTCAGGTACACAAATACATTCTAAAGGAAAAGTATATCAATTTTCAGGAATATATAAACAAGAGGATTTGTAAATTCATTATCTTAAAAATTCTCCACAGTATGTTATATAAAACTACAAAAATTAAAAGGAAAGAATATGCTGTTTCTCTTTATTCTCAAATTGAGTGTAACTCCTAGCATTTATACATAGACTGATGACATTTGAAAATGCAAGTGAAGGTAACTTTCTCATAGAATTAAAAGATACAATAGTAATGATCAATAAAGAAAAGTTATGACTTTAAAATTACTATTAAAATGGACAGTTGTTGAAAATCTAATAAATATTAATATTACAATTGAAATAAGTTTTAAAATAAATATGCACTGAATATATTTGAACAGTATATTCTTTTAAGAAGGGCGATCTGAACAATACTTTTCAATAACTTTCACATCAATCTACTAAAGAACTTGAATCTGCAATTATGAACACGCACATAAAGTGAACTACTAGTATGTATGATAGAATTAGTAAGTTATATCAACATAGAAGGAAAAATATCACCAGATTTACAAAAATTCTTTCAGAATAAAGAAAATAAGAAAATGTCTCTCAACAATCCCATGTAACCAACATAAATTTAATACAAAAATGTGGCAAAGGCATTACAAAAAGAAAAATGATAGCTCATCTTGTGACCTAAGATATATTTATCAAGTCTCAGGCAAATCACAGTTAACATAATGTGCAAGGTGAATATTCATCATGGAAACTTAAGTTTATATGATAAATATAAACTGATTAACATTAAAAATGCAAACAATGCCTCTCACTCTACATTGCCACAAGAAAGAAAAAAAATGTGGTCATCTTCAGAAAGAACTTAACATGAATGCAAAATCTCTTTCATTAACAAGACTCCTAGGAAACAGCAATATCTATGTTTCTCCTGGATGCAATGGAGAGGATGGCAAATGGACTCCATCTATGAGCATTTCTCCTTCCCATCTGCTAGAGAATACAATAGGAAACAAAAAGACACAAAGAGTTTACAGTTTAGACACAATGATATAAAATATCAAATTTTACATATGACCCATGTTACTTTTCATTATGTTCGTGGTGATGATTTATGCATATGTGTTAAAGTATATAGATCATAGTGGTCATGGTTTCATTTCTTATTTTAATGCTTCAAATTCCTCCCTCATCTCATAAGCACATCTATTGCAATTAAAATAGTTTTGTGGCATTTTGGGAGTTTTATGGAATCCTTTAAAAAATTTACCTCTGACATCTGGAATTTATTATGGTGTACAGTCAAAAAATTTATTTTATGAGAGCCTAAAATGTTATTAACCACACAAATAATTCTTTAAAAATGCATAAAAATATGCACTCACTTTGGTTAGCATGTCAGTCCAAATAGGTCGTGAAAAAAGTCAGATGATTTGAACTTTAATTTTGGCTCATCTTGGTCCCATAAAATTCCCCTTTTCAGTCACTAGTTTAAACACTGCTTAACATATATAAGCTCCTATTTTACTTATAAACAGAGTATTGTTATGTTAGAAAATATTTATTGGTATAAAAGAATTATAAAATAATTTAAATAAATTAAATAAAATATACCATAAATGTAAGTTCCTCTTTACTTTAGATTCCGGGAAACATATAACTCATAAATAGGTCATTTAATTTATTGACAAAATGATACAATGACTGTGACTAATATATTCAACAAGATAATCACTCAATTGAATTTATACTGTCTTTAATATGTGTCAGATAGCATTATTTTATAACATATAATTTTAAAAATCCAGGTCCAGTAGTTAAAGGGGTTTGAATCTATTTGGTCAATAAATGATAAACAATTACAAAGTAGTAGAACTAATGTTGTGCTTGAGTAAAACCAAGACGTCCTGGTGGCACAGTAGCTAAGTCTCATGACTCACAACTGACAAGAAAGCAGTTCGAACCCAACAATTGCTCTGAGGGAAAGAAGTGGCATTTTGCTCACATAAAGTTACCACCTTGGAAATGTTATATGGCAATTCTACCCTGTCCTATTAGTCTGAATCAACTAAATGTCAGTAGGTTGAGTTTGCACAGAAAATCCATGTATACGAAGGTAGCACCGAGGAGAAGCATGTACATGTGAGTGGGAGAGATGGAACAATATATGATAGCCCCGAAAAGAGAATCTTTCTGAAGTCTGACAGACAAATGAGAAGTAGCCAGAAAGATGGGTAGAAAAGGAAGCTCCAGGGAAGAAAGGGGGAAAAACCATAAAGATACGTGTTGCATTTGGACAAATCGGTAATGAACTAAAGGGAAACATATGTGATGCTACAAAAATAAGGAGTTGTTACTACGATTACTCCATGGAGGAAAGAGCTGTGTGGAGCTTTCAAAGGTTGCCTTAGGAAAAGTATGACTGTTAGTTCTAAGCCCCGCAAGGCAGGGAAAGGGAGGCCAGTAGGAAGCCATTGGCAGTAGGGAGAGTACGAAATAATAAAACTTCTAACTATGGCAGGGAGAACAAGACTAAGGCCAAGAACACTTTAGAAGTGATAATCCTGCGATTTATGGCTTGCTTATGTGGAGGGACAGCACCTGAAGCTTTAAGCTGTTTCTTGTTATTGTCATTTGCCTTGGCTCTTTCAATCATCTCATTTGCACTGTCATTCTTTCCCCGCTCTCACTATACCTGGGCCTAAGCAAAGTCTCCTGTGAAAGGTTAGACTCCTGGGGAATTCACGATGGGATTATTATAACTCTCAGAACTCTCCAATGCAAGATAGGTCCACACTGAAGACTTTTTCTGAGTTTATGCCAGGACACCAGGTAAGCACTAGGGCTTAATAAATTGCAGGGAACTTGAAGAAGCAGGAGGGAGGGAGGGAAGGAGGGAGGGAGAGAGAGAGAGAGAGAGAGAGAGAGAGAGAGAGAGAGAGAGAGAGAGAGAGAGAAATTATACATGTGAATTAATCTAAACATATATCCTTTAAGAATCTACTTGATGCCACTGGGTTTACATGAGAGTGAGTTAACAATCTGTATGGGATTTGTGTCAATCTAGGAGATTTGTGCCCAACTTTCATTTAATAAAATGAAAGGATGATGAGTTTCCAGAAGTGGTTAGTCCAGAGTTTCTAGCCACAGCATCCACTGAATCCATTGAAGCAGAATATGAGGTGCTACGTGTTTTCGCACTAGATTTCAAACAATGCCTGAGCATAGTGGCAAAGGAAGTTCTCTTCTGACTAGCGTCAGCCCCCGTATGAACAGTCTGTGCATGCCAGCTCCCCATTACTGACTGAGAATCTTCCCCTTTTCCATTCATAGGTCTCAGACCTACCTGACGATGCTGCTTTTTTACTGTCTACACCTCTTCTGTTTTTCTCTTTATCTCTCTCAAGTATTATCAACCTTATATCAACCAAGTCATGGTATTTTCAGTTGTCTCAGATACATATGAAATTTGAGCATTGAATGTAAAAGACCAGAGACTAATCAATACACTTGAATATTGAAAGAACCAGGAATGCCAACATTACAAAAAAATCTGTCTTGGAATAATATGTCCAGAATACTTATTAGAACTAAGAATAGCAAGACTTCCGCTTATATACTTTGGACATGTCATCAGGAGAGACCAGTCCCTGGAGGATATCATGCTTGGAAAAGTGGAGGGGCAGTGGAGAAGAGGAAGGCGCTCACCAAGATGGATTGACACAGTGACTGCCACAATAACTTGAGCATAGCAATGATTGTGAGGATGGCGCTGGAGCAGGTGGTGTGCAGTTTTGTTTGCATAGGGTCACTATGAGTGAGAACCAACAATGTCACCCAGAAACCAAACAGCATCATCTATTACTCAAATGTCACTGCCTTCCACCTTCTTTGATTCTCTCACTCTCTGTGGTGCTGGTTTAAAAGTAATTATGTACTAAGGATGAAACAAATGAACAGTTTAAGATAACCCTAGAAATTCTCCAATCTGTAAAGTTGCATGATATATGGTTCGTAGCCATCATAAGTTTGAATCGCACAAGTTAATGTACCAAGCTGCTCAAATTTATATGCACTGTACAAGGTACTAGACAGTTATTTTCAAAATAAAAATTATCTCTTAATTATAGTATGTTAATATGGAATGACACTTGCCTTTAAAAGAGAAATATGAAACTATATTATTTTGAGAAAAAAATAATATGGACTCCTTACACTGAAAGGAAAGACAAATATTTAACACATGTCCTATCTTAATCCTTAATCCCACTGGGGAAAAATATATTTAGTATTTCAAATAATTTCTGATCCATGGCTTGAAAATGCTAACAATTAATAAATACTATTTGGGAGATAAACATAACTATAACTAAGCTTTAATAACAAAGAAATAATACATATCCATCAAACCCTTAAAACTGTCTCATTTTATTGTCAACACTCAAATATTGCAATAGTTGACTTCATGTCATACATAATTTATACTGGAGGTCCACTATTAAACTAAGTTAACACTACCCTTTCTAAGACTTTGTCTGAAATCAATCCTGGTTGTCTTCCTCCTCTTCCTTGCCATGCCCAGAGTAGCCCTACCTCTCTTACTGATCTGTCCTAGGAGAGTTCCTTAACAAATCACTTTCACATGAATTCTTGTTTCAGTGACTGTTTCTTCGGAAGCTTATTTTAAGGCAATTATACCAGAAATGTTCTGAAGAAGCAGATTAAGAAGAAGTATCTGGAGTTGAATAACTCAATGCCAGGATTTCAGTGTCAACCCCATTAATAATAATGCCGGTAAGTGTTTGTTAACTATTCCGGGAATAATGTGACATTGCATTTGCTAAGACTTTAAATTGTAGGAATTTGGATAAGATATGGACGTACTGGGATGTAATCGCCAATACAATTTGCTTTTAATAAAGATGGGAGATAAAACATTATGATTATTGTGAAACATTTTTGTTATAGAAAAACAGTATTAATATGTTGAAGAGAGAAAGAGAAAATTTAGTGGCTCAGGTCAAAAGCTAACTACTAGTATATTCTGAAACAAAATATGAAGATAGTGCGTGCAAAAATTATTGTAAGCAATCTAATGCAATTTTCATTTCATAAGATTTTCTATGAATCATTTAAAAAGACAAAATCTACACTGAAGGGTGACATCAGACAATGTAAGAGATGTCAAAATAATAATAATTTATAAATTATCAAGGGTTCATGGGGGAGGGGTGAGCAGGGAGGGAGGGGAAAATGAGGAGGTGATACCAAGGACTCAAGTAGAAAGCAAATGTTTTGAGAATGATGATGGCAACATATGTACAAAAGTGCTTGACAAAATGTATGATGTATGGATTGTGATGAGTTGTATGAACTCCCAATAAAATGATTTAAATAAATAAAAGACAAAATCTAAAAATAGACTAAAAATGACTATAGTAGTTCATATGCACACAAAAGTCAAAAATGTCTCCTGTGTACAAGGCAATTATTTTCAAGTTTAAGTGATTGCAAATCAAAATGACAAAATTAGCGGTTCCCTGCCCGATTAGCAAAAACTAGAAAAAATGATCCTAAGTAGGATTTGTCACACTGCTGCCCCACTAACCTCTGGTTTGAAGCCAAACTGTTTAACACTTTCATAGGGCAAGTTAACCACAGTTAAAAGTGATTGTGTCTATATTTTGACCCAGATGTTCTACTTAAAGCAATTATTTAATTAAGATTTGTTATCAATGTTAGTCCCCATGTGATGGCAACATCATCTGGTAGGACAGTCAGTCTGTTGCATAAGGTTTTCTTGGTTGTGCTTTCACCTGAATGAAGAGCGGTGGTGGCATAGTGCACTACTACTCGGACAGCTAGTTACAAGGTCAATAGTTTGACTCTCCTAGGGAAGAAGATGTGGCTTTCTTCTTTGTAAAGAGTTATGGTCTCAGAAAGCCACAGGATCAATTTTACTCAGTCCATTACGGTTGCTGAGTCCGAATCAAGTCAAATGCCACAAACAATCTTTACGGAACCAGATTGCCAGAGCCATTGGTGGGTTTGAACTGATGATACTGTTCACATGAGAAGTAGAACAAAAATCATTTATGCCAATCAAATTTCTTCTAATTGTAACCCACCTGCACAGATAAGTGAAAAAAAGCACAGGTTTTCATTTCAATGTTAATTGAACATGGCAATAACTACGACACTCAACAAAAGTAAAAATAGTTTAAAAAGCCATAATATAGTCATAAAAGAAACACTGCAATATTTACCAAGTAAATTTTTCTACAAATATAAGAAAAATGTTCATTATATTGGTCTGGGTAAATTAGGGAAACAAATTCACAGAAACTCATATATATGTATAACAGAGAGTTTTAGATAAAGGGTAAGTGTACATTAAGAAACCATCTCAGACTAGGGGGAAAATGGCAACTAGAATCTAGATAGGACTCACCCATCTGGAGCTCCTGCCGCTATACCAGAAAATTGGTAGGTAAGGTGAAGAAAATGGGGAGGGGGAGTCCTGAAATTAGAACTAGTGTACTAGCATCTCTCCTGAATCCCTTTTTGGGGTGTGATTTCCACTCACAAACCAAACCAAGAACACTTTAAAGTACTCTAGCTTTGGCAAGCCTGTGGGCGCCAGCTGTGCCCTTGCCAGGAGCATCGATTTCTCGAGGCTGATGCCCTAAAGGGGACAGGATCCCAGACATGAGGAGAACCCCACACCGGAGCTCTCCACACTGTTGGCTGCCTTGAGCTCACAGCCTGGGGAGGGGTGGTGGCAGGTAGCCATAATTTAGAGTAGAAGCAAAAGCAGATTTTTACCTGAGGTAGATGATGGTGCAGGAGAAAACAGGTGGACAGTCTGAGTGCAGGGAGCAAATTTAGTTCCAATTGGACAGAAAGAAACAGAACCCTTGATAAGCTGGCTCTCCCCCTCTGGGGGGGGGCTGTCTTTAGAGCCCCCAAATCAGAGAACATCAAAAGCATACTATAAAAAAGGGTGAAATATATATTATTGGTTAAAATCTCAAACCCCAGTCTAGTAGCTCAGCTCCAAGGAGCACCTAGGCAGGGGTCCCTTAACATAAATCAGCATAAGAAGGAGCCTAGCTAATGAATGCCAGAACTCAGTCACAGGGCCTGGCAGCCTTTTGCATAACTAAGACCCACTATAGCAAGTCTCAGCTTCAAACTGCATGGAGCTGCAGCCCTGAGACTGTGGGACACAATTTAAATTGATTTTATTTTAGCTGGCCAGGGGGATAAAAAATAAAATCCTCTGATATAGTAGAACACCAGCAGTGTTGATAGGACAATAAGCCCAACTTCCATCTCAGAGATTCTATACATAGCTGAGGAGGTCCTGCCTGTCCTGGAGTCCTAGACAAAGCTGTGGGAACACCCAAGCTCCCGCCCCTGCTGCAGTGCTACATACAGCACAAGGTAGGTATACCAGTGAACTCTAGAGCTGAACTGATGCCTGGCCACTGGTACGATCTTGCCTTTGAAAGTAATCCCACATAGCAGCTGTGGAACCCTACATCAAACTTGTACACCACCCTGCTACCTTGAGGAAGAGTTGGAACTCCTCCAGCCTCACACACAGGTGATCAAGTTTCAGTTATCTCCTTACCTACTACTCTATTTCTTCTCGTATTATTCACTACCCCTTCTATCTTTCCCACCACAATCAGTCTCAACGAGCTCAAGTTTGTGTTGGTTTTGTTTTTCTCTCTCTCTTTTTTCTTTTTCCCTCATTATCCTCTTCTCTCCCATTCTCTGCTATCATACGCCACTACTGGCTTCCAGGTCACTACACTCCACTTAGGGAAAATCAATGCATTAAAATGGCACACCAACCTGCCATTGTGGGGCAGGGTCTAAACCCATCTGGCCCAACATTCAAGCAATCATGGATCAGCTATCCCTTTATTCTTTATTTTCTCCTTCTCTCTCTCCTCCCTCTTTACCATCACAGTCAATCTTAGTGAACACAGATGGGGTTTTCCCCTTCTCTCTCTCTTTCTCCTTTTTTTCCCTTCCTCTTTCTGTCTTTGTTCTTTTCACCTCTCTCTGCTTGTATGATTCCCTTTGCTCCCTGTCATTCCTCTCACATGCTATCGCTGGTTCCACAATCCCTACACTCTGCCAAGGGCAACCCTGTCCTCCCAGTGCGCAGCTTGACCCCTAAGACAGTGCTACTCACAGCACAGCACCGGGTCAGGTATTTCTTTATCCATTTTTAAATTATCTCTCATTCTTTATATTTTCTTCTTTCTTTCTTTCTTTCTTACTTTCTTTATTTCTTTCTTTGTGTTCTGCTTTCAATTTTTCTTCTTTTCTCATCTCTCCTAGCTCTTCTTGCCTTCCTACCACAGCCTCAGCCTCAACAGATTCAGTTCTCCTTTTTGGTTGTTTTCATTTTTTTCTTTCCTTTTTTTATTACTGTTTTCACTTTTGTTTACTCGGTGCATTTTAGTTATGTGTGTGAGTAGGTGTCAGTTTTTTTGGCATTGTTGCTCCAGTCTGTGTCTTCTTCTTTGTCTCTTTATCCTCTCCTTTCACTCTCTTTCCTGTCACAAGCCACTGGCAGCCTCCAGGTCACTCCCCTATGCTTAGGGAAACTCTGAAGGCCCAAATGGAGGAGATGTTACGCACATTAATTGACTTGGCAAGCAGCTGGGGATTTCATGCCAGTCCTCAGTGACACACAAAGCAACAGGGGGTTTTCCCCTGCAAACTGTGGGGGCATCCACAGTCTAAATTCTGACAACCACTGGTGGGCTCCACAATACTGGGTGAAATGCCTGATAACCACTGCTGGGCTCCATGCTACTGTGGGTGCATCCATCCAATATCTAAGGCAATCTCTCTTTCTATGGTAACTGCCCTGCCATCCAAAAAATCTACACCAAGTAGGGTATACCCATACACCCTCCTCAGCACTCCAGTTGAAGAAGAAAATACCACAGGCCAGCAAAGGTGCTCCAAGAACTGTGAAGCCTACTTAGAGATTGGCCAGGGAAGTGACAACCCAATCAGTGTCCCATGAGAGGAATGTCCATAACACATTCCAAGTAATGGAATAGTGGACATCTAGGAAAAAAGTGAAACACCAGGAAGATATAGAGACAGCCTGACCCCTCAGTGCAGCTACTAGCAGGTAGTTCATAGAAGTACTCATACAAAACCCCCAATAGAGAACCCAGGGCTCTTTCAATCAGGAAGATGGCTCGAGGATCCTCTAAAACAACACATAAACAGCAACCAGTTCTAACAGTTTCAATGAAAACACAGGAGAAACAGAAGACAATGCCAGGAGAAGTCATGAACCTGATGATGGGCATAGAAGAAGTAGATATTGAGCTGCCACAAAAAGAAATTTTCAAAATGCTGCTTAAAGTCATAAAGGCTATGAGGGAAGCAATGCAGAAAAAAAGGTGAAATGATAGAGGAGATAAAATCAATGCACCAAAGGGAAATACAAGCGTTAAGGAATGAAATAACAAAATCCAGTGACAAATTGACAGAGCTTGCCAATAGGCTTGAGGAGGCATATAATTGCAACAGTGACCTAGAGGATAATCACACAGACCTTGATAAATGGGAAAAGCAGTCAAACAAGACAATCAAATTAGCTGAAGAAAACTTGAGAGCCATGTCTGATGTTATGAAAAGAAACAATATTAGAATAATTGAACTACCGAAACAAGACACAATAAAGAAGTCAAATGGGAAAATAGCAAGGGGATTCTTAGAGAAAACTTCCCCAGCTTAATAAATGAAAATCAGGCAACCATTCAAGAGGCTGAAAGAACAACAACCAGACTGAATTCCAAGAGGAAGTCACCAAAACACATAATTGTCAAACTATCCAACTATGAGGAAAAGGAGAAGATCATAAAAGCAGATAAGGAAAAGCAAACAGCCATGTATAAAGGTACCCCAATAAGAGGATGTTCAGCTCTATCAACAGAAACGATGAAGAAGAGGAGGGAATGGAGTAACGTATTCACAAAATTGAAGGAAAACAAAGCAAACCCAAGGACACTTTAGCCAACCAAATTATATATTAAGATAGATGGAGAAGTAAGAGTCTTCTCAGACAAGGGCAACCTCAAAGAATACATAAAAAGAAACCCTGTCCTACAAAAGATCATTGCTGATACAGTATTGATAGAAGATCAACACTCGCAGTGGGCTAATAAGAGACCATTACATAGGAAAACTCCACCCATAGGGCGACAAAGAGGAAACAGTCCCTGGGATAGCATCAGCTCAATAGTGGAAAGAAGGCCAACATAAACCACACACATAACACAAGTGGATAAGATAGGTAGATAGGAAAATATCCACCAAAAAGGTACAAGCTGAAACCACAGATGGGTATAATAAGACTGAATATCAATAGCCTGAACTCAGGCATTAAATGGCAGAGGCTTACAGACTAGCTTAGGAAACATAATCTATTGATATGCTGCCTCCAAGAGACTCATCTCTAGCTTAAAAAGAAAAACAGGTTGAGAATTAAAGGCTGGAACAAAATATACCAAGCAAATGGTAATGCAAGAAAACAGGGGTAGCATTCTTAATATCTGACCAAATTGACCTCAAGACAGAGACCATAACAAGAGAACAAGGAGGGGCACTATATAATGCTCAAAGGAACAATAGACCAAGTACCAGTGAGCATAATAAACATATATGCACCTAATGAGAGACCTGTGAAATTCATAAATGAAACACTCCAAAAGATGAAAAAGAGATCACAGGCTCAAAAATTATAGTTGGTGATTTTAATACACCACTCTCTGTAAAAGACGAATCATTGGGAAAGAAAGTCCACAAGGAGGCTACAATCTAAATGGCACAATTAGACAACTTGACTTGATAGATATTTTCAGACCTTTCTACCCATATGCAAATTAATTCACATTATTTTCTAGTTCACATGGCACTTATTCAAAAATAGATGACATACTAGGATTCAAATCGAACTTGAGTAAATCCAAGCACATAGAGGCTGTATAGACATCTCACTCAGATCATTACACCATAAGGCTGGAAATAAACAGGACCGTGAAGAAAAATAGGGCAAACAATTGGAGGATGAATAATTTCCTATTGCAAAAGGAGCGGGTATTGACCCAGATCAGAGATGAAATCAGGAAGTTTCTAGAAACCAATGAGAATGAAAATACGAGGGACCAACACCTGTGGGATACAGCAAACACATTTATCAGAGGAAGGCTGATAGCAATAAACACACACATTAAAAAAAGAAGAGAGGCTCGTGGATGGTATGCTGACAGAAAACTTACACAACTTAGAGCAGAGACAACAGAACAACCATACTAATACCAAGAGGATAGATATAATAAAAACCAGAGCTGAGATACAGGAGTGGGAAAACAAGAAAACTATGGAAAAAAATTAATGGACCAAAAAGTTGGTTAAGTGAAAGAATTAACAGAATTGATAGACCTCTGGCAAACCTAACCAAAGAAAGGAAGGAAAAAAAACCCAATATATTCAAGGATAAGGGATGAAACAGGGGCCTTACAATGGACCCTAATGAAATCAAAAGGATAATTACACAGTACTATGAAGGTCTGTACTCTAATGAATTCAACAATTTGGAAGACATGGACAAATGTTTGGAAACACAATCCCTCCCTAGACTATCCCAGATGGATGTCAAGAACCTCAACAGACCCATAGCAATGGAATAAATAGACAAGGTAATTAAGGAATTACCAACAAAAAATCCCCCGGGCCAGATGGTATCACTGGAGAATTCAGGGAAGAAATGACACCAATCCTATACAAAGTCTTCCAGAACATAGAAGAAGAAGGAAATCTCCCAAACTATTTCTATGAAGCTAGTATAACTCTGATGCCTAAAGCGAGCAAAGATGTCACATGAATCAAGAACTACAGACCAATATCCCTAGTGAACATTGATGCCAAAATCCTTAATGAAATACTGTCCAATAGAATACAAAAGCTTATTAAAAAAAAATTCACCATGACCAAGTAGGATTCATACCAGGGATGTAGGGATGGTTCAACATACAAAAGACTATTAGCATTATTTGCCACATGGCAGAAAAAAATGATAAGAACCACATGATAATATTGATAGATGTGGAAAAAGCATTCGAGAACCTCCAACACACATTCCTGTTTAAGACGCTCAAGAAGATAGGAATAGAAGGGAAATTCCTCACTATTATACAAGCCACAGATGAAAAACCAATAGCCAACGTGGAAGTTAATGGCGAACAGACGGAAAAAGATCCACTGAAAAAGGGGCCAGACAAGGATGTCCCTTGCCCCACTCCTATTTAACTACATACTGGAGGTCCTAGTTAACAACATACGACAAAGGAAAGATAATAAAGGTATTCATCTGAGGAAGGAAGAGGTGAAATTATCATTATTTTCAGATGATATGATTCTATATATCAAAGAGCCCTTAAACTCCACAAGCAGAGTGTTGGAAGCAATAGAGGAATATGTCAGCATGGCAGGATTCAAAATCAACAAACAGAAATCTGTTGGAGTGCTCTACACATCAGACAAGATCAAAGAAGAGATGATTAAAAAGGTGGCACCCTTTACAATAGCCAAGCAAAAACCGAAATACCTAGGGATATACCTGACTAAAAAACCAAAAGATTTTTATGAGGAAAATTATAAAACACTACTACAAGAAATCAAGAGTGACCTCAACAAATGGAAGAATATCCCAAGCTCCTGGATTGGCAGACTCAATATAGTAATGATGTCAGTTCTGCCCAAGGCACTATATAAGTTCAATGCTACCCCTATATGAATCCCGCCATCCCTCTTCAAAGAATTGGACAAACTGATGACCAATTTCATATGGGGGGAGGGGAAGAAGCCCAGAATTAGCAGATAACTCTTCAAGAAGAAGGACAAAATGGGACAGCATGCTCTACCTAACTTTAGCACGTACTATATGGCCATAGTAGTCAAAAAAAAGTGTTACTGTTATAATGACAGATAATGGAAAAGACTAAAGGAAAAGGATGAAGACCCAGAAATGAAAACATCAGCATACAGGCAACTGATATTTGATAAGGGCCCAAAAATATTCAATGGGAAGCAGATGCCATCTTTAATAAATGGTGCTGGAAAAAAATGGATATCTACCTGCAGAAAAATTAAGCAAGAATTTTACTTCACTCCATGCATGAGAATAAAGTCAAGGTGCATTACAGACCTTGAGATAAAACCCCAAACAATTAGGGCCATCAATAAGACAATTGGGACAAACCTGAAAACCTTGGCACAGGGAATACATAGGCTTTCAGAAATAGGGAATGATACAAATACAGAGGAAGCACAAATAGACAAGTGGGATATATTGATGATAAGACACCTGTGTACATTGAAATAATTCACCAAGACAGTAATGAAAGTCCACCAACTGGGAAAACATCTTTAGCAGTGGCATATCAGACAATGGCTTACTAAAATCGACAATACTTTGCAAGCTTACAACGAGAGAAAAACTCTCATCCACTGCTGGTGGACCTGTAGGTATATACAGCCACTAGGGAAATCGATTTGGCAATTTCAAAAACGGATGGAAATTGAGCTACCATATGACCCAGAAATCCCAGCAATCCCCCTACTGGGCATATACCCAAACAAACCACGGCCAGGCATCTGTGCTCCAGTGTTCATTGACGCACAGTTCACAATCGCAAGGAGTTGGAAACATCCCAAATTTCCATCAACAGACGAATGGATTACAAAACAGTGGTACATACATACAAAAGAGTACTACGCATCGCTAAAAAGCAGTGATGAATGCACGAAGCATATCACCGCATGGAAAGAACTGGAGGAAATTATTCTAAGTGATGTAAGCCAAGCACAAAAGGACAAGTATAATATGAGTCTGCTGAGGTAAGTTTATACACACACACACACACACACACACACACACACACACACATTAAATAAAGAACAGAAAAGCAAATGCAAAAGGGCACAGGGAAAAAGCTACTGTATACAAACACTCCAGAGGTGAGGTACAGGTAGTGTGGCAGGGGCCAGACGAAATATAGGGGTACATATGGTAGCCAACTAAAAAGGGGCGGGGAGGAAAAGGGAAAGGAAATAAAAGATATGTGGTGGGGGAATAGGACACTGACCCACCCAAGGGGAGGGTATTGTTTGTGTCTCTGTAAGGAAAGAGGGACCAGATTTAAAGCCAGTGCCAGACCAATGCTGCGTGCCAGCAAGGAGTGGGGAGCCAGCAGAGGGGCCTGGGGGATTGGGCCCTATGCAAGCTATGTGGACAACTACCCCTCCTCCCAGAAGAATTTACTTGAGAGGACTGCACTTAAGCTGCAGCTAGGGGAGAAGGTCATGTCTGATCAGAGTAAATGGGAGCAAATGAAGGGGGAGGAACAGAGGGTGGAGCACATCCTGGCCCACCAGGCCTGGAGGACGATATCCCCACTCTGAACAGCCAATGCACAGGGTGGACAATATGGCTGATCCCACTATGAGACACATCATCCCTTGCTGGCCCAGGGCCCTAAGGCGGACACAACTGGAGACTCGGTGTCGGGACTGGCCCAGACTGACCCTGTGACACTAAAGGCATGTGGCAGAACAACAGTTGGAGCAGAGCCAGGAGCTGCTAAGGGTATACCAAGGACAGACTCTGGGGCCAGAGTATGGTACCCCATTGGACATGACTGAAGGACATACCTAGAGATCAAAACAGACTTTGATTTATTACAGGTTTTTCTTTCTTTTAAAAATTTTTTTCTTTTAATTAATTTATTCTTCTATGGGTCATTTTTTTGTTGTTGTCATCTCTGTGTTCTCAGTCATCGCCTATCTTTTTATGCTTTGATTTTTGGTGCATATTATTTTCTCTACAGATCTATCTAGATGAGAGATTGGATGAATAATCTGGAGAATAAAACAACGGGACCAATGGTTCTGGGGTGACACGGGAGGGTGGTGGGGGTGGTGATAAGGAGGAGGTGCTGACCAACCCAGGGACAGGGGAGCAACAAGCGATCCAAAATCAGTGACAAGGAGGGTGTGAGAGCCCTGGCAGGGATTCAACAAGGGAAACGTAACCGATAGAAATTACTGAAACCCAAATGAAGGCTGAGCATGATAGTGGAAAGTAAAAGGAAATAACTAGGTGACAAAGAGTATTTATAAAGGTCTAAAGACTGGAATGTACATATGTAAATATATTCATATAAGAGTGTGGGGAAACAGATCTATGAGCATAGATTTAGAGGTTTAGTATTAAGGCAGCAGATGGACATTGGACCTCCACTCAAATACTTACTCAATGCAAGAGCACATTATTCTATTAAATTGGCATTCCAGGTTGCACACCTTTCTGACACGATTGCTGAAGAAAAATGTGTGCATAAGCAAATGTGGTGATGAAAGCTCATGGTGCCCGGCTATCAAAAGTTATAGCACCTGGGGTCTTAAAGGCTTGAAGATAAACAAGTGGCCATCTAGCTCAGAAACAACAAAACCCATATGGAAGAAGCCACCAGCGTATGTGACCACAAGATGTTGAAAGGATAAGGTATCAAGCATCAAGAACCAGAAAAACATGGGTGAGTTCAGAACGGAGACTCAAAGCCCATCAGTAGGCAACAGGACATCCCCTCACTGAAGCATTTTGAGTAGGAGGTGAGTCAATCGGGGAGCAGGGGAGCAACAATGAAGCATATAGTTTTCCTGTACTTGTTAAATGCTTATTACCCCCAAATTCTACCTTACATGATCCAAATTCTACCTTATAAATCCGGCTAGACCAGAGGATGTACATTGGTACAGATAGCAACTGGAAACACAGGAAGCCCACGACAGATGACTCCTTCAGTACTAGTTGTGAGAGTGGCGATGCCTGGAAGGTGGAAGGAATGCGGTTTAGAAAGGGGGAACCAATTACAAGAATGTACATATGGTCTCCTCCCTGGGGTATGGACAGATAAAGAAGAGGGCCAGAGAGACAGTATAACATATAACACAATAATAATAATTTATGAATTATGAAGGGTTCATGAGGGAGGCGGGAGTGGGGAGGGAGCGGGAAAATGAGCAGCTGATATTAAGGGCTCAAGTAGAAGGCACATGTTTTGGGAATGTTGATGGTAACAAATGTACATATGTGCTTGACACAATGGATGTATGTATGGATTGTGATAAGAATTTTATGAGCCCCCAATAAAATGGTTTTTAAAAAAGCATCCCAACCCAGTGCTGTCCAAGTCCCTAAGTCCAACATTAGCCATATGTCCAACAGCGATCTACATAGTTGTTCTCAATCTCACAAAGCATAGGCAATGACACCTACTGTAAGAGGAAAGCCAAATTAGTGAGTGTGTAAGCATCACAGCTCTGGCAGGGGTCTCCACACAGCTGGAAGTGAGCCTTGTCAGCGAAGCAGGGAATTAGCTAAGGAAGCTGCACCTTGGTCCGACCATCAGAGAGAAAGAGACCAGAGGACTAAAAAGGGGAGGCTCATCGAACCATTTATCTCTCCACCCTTTATTGACCAGGTTGGCACAATAAATCTTAACTATCTCAATCTACCCCTTGCCAACTTGGCACCTCTACACAATTCTTTAGCCTAACAATTGTAGTTAAGTGATATCTACACCTTAATCCTTTAGTAAATGAATATATTCCCCCAACTATAAAACTTTGTAAGTCAACCACTTCATGCCTTTATCTCCCCAATTTTGGGTATCTAATTTATATACTGTCCACTTATATCAACCCAGTGCTCTGAGGAGACAATCATATTTTTTATGTGAAGAATCTTCATTCCAGTTGGAACATTGTGAAGCCCCCTTCCCACCCCCCCATCAGCAAAATCAAATCAGGATGGGCCATCAATAAAGTCAGCAAAGATACGCACCATTTCACAGGGCCTTTTGGGTTCTGGTCAGCTCAATATGGGATGCCTCACTTAGCCTCCCCAGGGTGCCCATTGTTCACCTTGCCTCTATACCAGGGTATCATCACCAATACTAAACAAGTGTAGCCCCCTCATGCAAAGTCATGAACTTTAGACCAGTAAGGCCACTCTCATCTTCTCCTCTTTTTCCTGTAAATGAAGTCCACAGTTGTCAGTGGCCAAACAATCTGTCTCTTTATTGCTGCATTTCTCCCTCTTCCACTTAACAAGTAGAATTAGCTGGTCACCTAGCAAGCATTTCAGCCTGCCCACAGTCTCTCTTGAATGTTCAGACCTAGAGAGGCATTTTCTTCATGTTTCCAGAGTTTTTTCAGCTTCTGACAAAGACCACTGGTTCCTGAATACTCCAAAGTACTGGTTGGGGCATATCTTTGCAAAACTTTCTTTGTAGGTATGGCCTACACCAATTTAAGGATCATATTTTAATGGCTGAAAGCAAGTGGGCTTACAAGCTTTCTATTTTCATACTTCCCATATTCTCTTCAGAAAACAAGTGAATTAACAAAGTGGCTTTATCTGACCTCTGGCAGCCGAAGAAGAAAAACTACCACGAGAGCGAAGTCAAATAAACATCTCTCCATCTTATGATTTGTTTCTCCAGTACCCCACTCCCAAGGTACCATAACTTTCAAATAAAAAATCATACATGCGAGTTTATGTGAGTCTGTGCATGCATTTGCCAATTCAATAAGTGTCTTTGCAGGGCTAGTTATTAGTTGTAGGTTAAAAGGAATATGTATATACATAATATTTCTAACCATTTTACATGTACAAATTGTCCCCGTGTACAAACATTTTGAATTCTATTACTAATGCCACAGTCAACAGTTTGAATCCATCTAGCAATACTTTAAAAAGAGCCCTGATGAACAACTTTCATAAAAATAAACCCAAGAATATCCTGTGGATCAATTCTGTGGTGGTATAGATGGTTTTGCTGTGAATTGTTATGGGCTCCACAATAGTATTTTAGTTTTCCTTCAAACACATGTATGTGACAATGGGTGTGTATCTGTACATAAATATATACATGCACACATAAACATATATGTTCATGTTTCTGTGTAAACTAAATACATAATTTGCATCTTTTCCTATTATTACCCTGTAAAAATAAGCATACATTTCATTTATGATAAAGTGAAATTAAGTACTAACAGGAAATATGTCAAATAAGTTGGTAGTATTAAATGAATTGTCACCAATTGTGTAATATATAGTATTAATCAGACTAAATAAAATATTTACTGAAACACCAGTTATGGTTATTCTATGAAAAATCAGTCAGCAGCATTTGCACAGAATCATTAGAAATGTTCAAGTAATAAAATTAAAATTTACTGAAGTTCTTATTAGGTCTCTGAAACAGAATTTTATTTAGATGCATTTGTCTCCCTTTTAACCTAGATTCTATTTCTCCAGACTTTCTTGGTTGATTTCCAAATATGCAATTTAAAACATTTATCTATAGTTTTTAATGACAGCGGCAATCTTCAAAAATGTCAAATCTGCTAATAGATGTAAAACATCTTCTTACAGGTGCAATAATGTGAGCTATGGCCAAAATTAACTACAAAAATTTAATTTGGCTTTGCGCTTTGAGAATATTTATGAAATTCATGTTGTTTTCAGTTCAAATAAAGGTCAACATAATTTGTATAGGGATACGTGTGTGAGGGCAGAAGAAATGGTCTTATCTTTTAAAAATATTCCAAAGATGTTTTAAAATACTTTCAGAATAAATCTCATGTACATTGACATGAAACTGCCAGAACTCCAGGCCAGTTTCAAAAGATGATATGGAATAAGATATCATTGCTGTGTCAGACAGTTGGTTGGTGCTTCAAAATGATCAATCACTTCTCAGGAGAAATATCAGGATATTGTACACCAATAAAGGCTTACAACTACAGGAATTCTACATAGAATTTCTACGTGTCAAAATTGACGCATAGATGCACAGCCTGGAAAGTGGATGTTTTACTAAGCCAAACCAAAACAGAACTTCATTCTGTTAACAAGGAAGGTTGTGAGAATATCTTACTAGGCATCCAGCAATAGCCAATACATAGGTTATGCATCTTTGCTTGCTTATTTGGCTTAGGATTAATGTTATCATACAGGTTATGCATGAATTATATGCATGTCTAAAAAGAGAATATATCACAGTTTCAACATTATTTATTTTGATATTGAGCCATACATAGCCATATCAGTTTTACAAACTCTGTAAACTCTGATAATGTGTTCATTCTACTACTGATAACCTAAGACTTTCATTCCTGGCCTTTAAACAATTACTTTTATTGAACTTAAACCTCCAACATCAACAACTATAAATTGCAGGAAAAATACAGAATGCAATTGCTTTTCCAGAATTGAACAAAAAGCCATCCAAGACTATGATTCTTGAGAGAAGAAAGACTCATGAGGTGCGTTCCCCGTTTGCTTCAGTTTCTTTATTGGAATCACATTGCCAAACTTGGTGCAAGATTAAGAAGCTAAAACTCATTAGGCGGCTCTTTAGAGCAAGCACAGATTGCAGTCCTGGTCAGAGTGGCAGGATACTTTAGCGGTGGTCCTGGCGTGAGGGGCCGGATACTATAGCGGCGGTCCTGCCCTGAGTGGCAGGATACTATAGCGGCATCCTGGTCTGAGTGGCAGGATACTATAGGGGCGGTCCTGGAGTGAGCGCCAAGATACTATAGGGGCGGTCCTGGCCTGAGCGGCAGGATACTATAGTGGTGGTATCTGTGCAAGGAGTTTTTCGAGAAGTGGGACTGTGGGCAATTCAAAAGACTTTCGCTAAAATCCAGATTGTGAATACAGGAGTCATTTAATGTGGAGAATCTGAGAGAACGACTAGTGAATGACTTTTACGGATTGAAAACTGAAGGGAGATGTGAGAGGTCACTCAGTGATAGATGTTGGAATTCCAGCGCAGCCAGAGTGGAGAAATCCAACTCCGTATCTCAAGCACTCATGTGCGCCCCAGCCAGGCCACAGTTTTAAGTAATGACAAATAGCCACATGATAGATCTTTCAAATACTTCAAAGACAGCAAAATAGTATAATAAAAACATTTTTAACGTTCAGACCTTAGATGAAATAGGCACATTTCTTAAGAAAGCACATCTTAACCAAAATGGACAGAAAAGAAGTAAGAAATTTGTTAATCTGAACTTGCAATGGAAAATTTACAGTTCAGAAACTATCAATCTAATGACTTAGTCTAACAAATATTTAAGGAGGAAATTATGAAAACATTTCAAAATAGCATGGGGGCTAGGTTTGACCTCCCCAGACTGTACAAAACAGAAGGAGAATCCAATTTCTCTGCAGTCTAAGGCCAACTGCCACCAGGCAGATGTCAGGCATGCCTCCACCTTCCATCCTTCTCAACCCTATTCTGACCCCAACCATACCATCCACAACACTTTGTTTCTCTTCTGAGATAATTCACAATTCATTGCAATGGCCATAAGGAACTCACATAAAACATTCATGATTATGAGGATGCGAATACACTACACAATGTGTTACACAGGTTACACAATGTTAAGGCTATAGTTCATTTGTCTCAAATGTCCCTTCTTAGCCATGCTCTGGTTCTCAATCATTCAGCCACATTGTCCTTTGGACTCCACCTTGTTCTGAGGGGATGCAACCCCACTTCTGTGCTTCACGGCCTTGGTACTTACTACTCCTCTGCAAGGTGTCACGGTCTTCAATGGCTCCTCTGCTCTGTCTTTTGATATTGGTATGCTGGCCTCTTGTGCCTGTGCTACCCCTGCCATTTCAGACAGAGATCTTGAAAGCACTCCAATATTAATTATTTATGTATGATTTTGTAAAAGATGTAATAAGATACCTGGACCAGAATTTCCCTGGATGGTATAAATGTTTAAGTACTTTACTATTAACAGAAAGGTGTCTGGTATGATTCAGTCAAGTTGTGCCTTGGGCTGTAGGCTGGGTGACCTGCACCTAAAAGACCAAAGCTTTAAAAACCCTATTGGGTAGTTTGATCTGGACATATGGAGTCAGTATGATTTTAAATAAACTCAATGATAACTAACAAGAGCAACTTTGATAGCAAATTTTTGTTTTATTTTACACAAATTGATCTAGAGAGTCAAAGAAATCACAATTGAAATTTCATCGGGCTTTTCAGTACAAAATTTCAAGATGATTAAAAAATATATATGTAAATACATGTAGAGTAAAAATATAAAATAATACAAAGTGAGAGAAAAATACCTGATACAAAATTTTGCTTATATTGCTATGATAAATATGATAAATAAAGCAAATGTTTTTGACAGAGTGTAAAAAACATCATTACATAAAGTTTCCAGAGATTCAAACTTAAATGGTTGATTTTTTACCTAGTTAGTAAATTAGTCCAATGGACAAAGAAAAATCTTTTTAACAAATGGTTCTTGAAAATTTAGGAAGTGAACACAAAAGAATATAACAGCACTCCTACTTCACACTATTGTTGTTGGTGTTAGGTGCCATCCAAAAGGCACCGACCTACACTGATCCCACGCACAACACAACAAAACGCTGCAGGTCCTGCACCACCCTCATAATTGAGACTCTGCCTGAGCCATTGATGTACCTACTTGGTCAAACCATCTAATTGAGAGCCTTCCCCCTCGTTCACTGTCCCTACACTTTACCAAATACATTGTCCTTCTCCAGGAACTGGTCTCTCTTGACAGTATACACCCAACGTATGTAAGACAAAGTTTTGCTCTCTTGCCTTTAAGGGACACTTGGCCTTACTTTTTCCAATACAGACTGGTTTGCCCTTTTAGCAGTCCATGGACGTTCAATATTTTTCTCGAACTCCACGATTCAAATGCGTCTATTCTTCCATGGTTTTCCTTAAGGCCCACCTTAGTCCGCGAAGTAACATCCTTGCTCGTCAGTATTCTAAAGCGGTCTGGGGCAGCAGACTTACCCAGTGCAATCGTGCCTTTTGGGACTCTTGCTGCTTCTATAATCATTGATTGTGGATCCAAGTAAGACAAAAGCCTTGACAACTTCAACGTCTTCTCAGTTTATCCTGATGTGACATATTGGTCCAACTGGCAGGATTTTGGTCTTCCTTAAATTGAGTTGTAATTCATGCAGCAGGTTAAAATCATTGATCTTCATCGGCAACTGCTTCAGTTCTTCTTCACTTTCAGCAAGCAAGCTTGTGTCATAGGCAAACTGAAAGTTATTTATAAGTCTTCCTTCAATCATGATGCCATATTCTTCTTGATACACTCCAGCTTCACTAATGATTTGTTTAGCAGATAGACTGAACAAGTATGGTAAAGAGGACAAGGCTTCATACCATCAACACACATTACTTTGATATGGATTAACTTTATCAAGTTAAAGAGCAGGCAAAGACAAAGACGTAAGCTGATAAAAACATGAAATGTGCTTTTCAATGGATTATGGGGATTGAAAATAAGGAAAGATAATTTCCTACGATGATTTTAATGACATATATAAGTGGTGGTTTGTTTAGTTGGGTATATATTTTCTTCAAAATTCACCAAATGGTGCATTTCAGTAATCTCTACATTTCACGCTAGTTAAACTTTACCTTGACAAAAAAAAGCATAAGTGCTTACTGAATAATTTCAATTTTACTACATTGACAAGGAAGTACTTACATATAAAAATTAAGTGAAAAACAGCTTAAGGAATTGAAATCTCCCTTTAGTTTAATGGAAATATAAGTGCCCATTGAACTTAGCAAAATACTTTAAATAAAAAGCCCCTAGGAATTGAAGAATTGACCTAAATAAATGAATAAATATTGTTGCCATTTCTCTGGAATAACGCTGTGTCTCTATGACACTAAAACATCTGAGTGAAAAATGGAAAATTTAAACACACAGATGTTTTTCTTCAGCCTAAGAAATATTCTTATGTTCTGAACTACAAAGGTAGAGGTCTTTGCATAACATGTGTGCTGTCCTTGGAATGAATGTAACCACACTAAGCGAAGATGAGAGGGAAAAGGAGGCACTCAAGATAAAAGCGCTGGTGCGCACCGATGAAAGTGACTTGCGGAAAATATTGTGCCTTTCGAAAGCAGAAGAACCCTAAACAAAATATGTTGAGAAGGTTCAAGTTGAAGTGGATTGCATTTATTGCTGTAGTTTCATTACTTATTTTTAAGTGACCCAATCTATTTCTCAGTTTGTTAGGACTCGAATCTTTCTCTATCGTTCTGTTACTTTAAGTAGGTAGTGAGCTGCCAGAAATTTGTCTATTTCTTGTAAGCTTTCAAATTTGTTGAAAAGCGGTCCTTATTGTTTTTATTGTCAGATACCATAGAGTCGGTTGGACTCATAATGATTCTATGTAAACCAGAATGAAATACAGCCCGATCCTACTCCATCCTCACTTTTTTTTTAACCTTTTATTTGAGCCTATTGTTGGAATCACTGAGTCAATCCTTCTTTCCAAGGATCTTCCTCTTTTCAGCTAGCCCTCTATTTTGCCACAATTGACGTTCTTCTCCAGGGATGAGTCTCTCGTGAAAACATGTCCAAAGTGTGTGTGAGAGATGAACTCTCACCATCGTTACCTGTAAGGAGCTATCTACCTGTACTTCGTCAAAGTCAGAGTGCTTGTTCTTTTGGCACTCTCTGGTGGTGTTAGTTGCATAATTTCATGTGAGCTTGAAGACATAGAAAAGTGCAGCGGAGGTATTCAAACTGTCTGTCAGGTCAATACCAGATGGTGCCTCTTTGTGAGCATGGCTTCTCAGAATGAGAGCCCTGGCAACCTCCCCTTTCCCCTCTGCCTTCACTTTCCTGCTGGCTGACCTTCATTGCTGCCAGCACCACCACCATAGGATCCACACGATTTTGCACCCGTCAGCCTATTTGCTTCCTGTAATCTGCGTCATTGCATGTGGCTGTGTGAATCTGAAGGGTGACTTATGGACTAGTATCAGACATAGAAGTTAGACTGGGCTGGGATGCTCCCTTGATATATATAATGACTTCTTGACATAAAGTTCTTCCTTACACATATGAGTGCCACTAAATTTGCTGTTCTAGTCCATCTGGCCTAACACAATGGTGCGTGCGATATTCTTCCCCAGCACTTTGATTCATACGCATTGATTCTTCCTCTTTCTTTCTCATTTAATGTGACAAACTGAGGACTTGAATGAGGGTATTTGGCTTTATTTCTATGCTCACAACCACGTTCCTGGAAAACACCCTATTTTAAAAAGATTTCCATTATTCTGAAACAGAACTGTGTTCAAATACATATTCTCCAGGCCAAAAATGTGCCCCCCAAATAGTCCTCCATTAAGGAATAGTCATGAAGGAACGACCTTAAAAGATGAATCATTCCTGGGTCTGGCTAATCGCTATGCTTTAAGGTTATCTATAGATAAGAGCAATCAGATTCTATTGTCTGTCCCCCTAAAGTGTAGCAAACCCTCTTTTGACAAATCTTGCTGATACTGATCATAGATTGATCCCCTGGGGAGGACTCACGGCCATCTAAGGTCAACTAGCACTAGGTCAAGATGATGATTCACGTCATACTTGTTTATTATGTTACCTGCCTACAGTATTTACTAAGTAATATATTCACTGTATTACATGTATACTTTTGGAGAAATCTTTAAAACATATGACTATAGGTTTTACTTTATCTTGGTACTGACATAGGGACAAGTAAACCATTGGCCCTGCTGCCTATCTGTTGGTATAATATTTCATAATTGCAAAATCTCTCCTAAGGACCTGTTCAACGGTTGGGGTCAGTATCCTGACAAAATGTCCAACTTTAACTGCCATAAGAGGCAAATGAAAATACAGTGGATTGGGTCATATGCGCCTTAGTCCTCAAGATAATTTCCTTGATTTTCAATATTTTACAGAGTTCTCGTGTAGCAGATTTACCCAGTGCAATACAGCTTTAATCTTTTGACTGTGCTTCCATGTACATTCATTTTACATTCCAGCAAGACAAGGTCTTGGACAGATTAATATTGTTTCCACTTCTCAGCATATTACCTGTTAGTTCATGTACTGCTGCAATCTTTGATATTTGTGTTAGTCTGGGTTAACTAGAGAAACAAATTCATAGACACTCATACATGAATAAGAAAAAGCTTTATATAGAGAGTAATTGTATATTAAGACAACATCCTAGCCCAGTCCAGATCAAGTTCAGAAGTCCAACATTTGCCCATATGTCTCATACCACTCATGAATTCCTCTTCAGACTCATGCAACACATGCAATGACACCGGCAAAATGCAAGAATATCACAGACCAGTGGGTGGAAAGTCTTGTGGATCCAGTGGCATCGGAAGCATCTCAGTGCTGGCATTGGGCTCTAAGTGTCTCCTCCAGCTCCAGGGCTCTGGCTCCTTGAACATAGCTCCATATGGCTTGTCATCAGGAATGTCAAGGAGGGAGAGTGTGTACCACCTCTAGGGAGGAAACAAGAGTTCCCAGAATTCTCATGAGAAGGCCATGCCCACACAAATGTCTCATTGACATATTACCTGATTGACAGGCTAGAACCCACCCCTTTGCAAGTTGACAGGAGATCGTGTAACTGCCACAATCTTCCTCAGCAAACACTTCAAGCCATCCTCACTTTCAAGAAGGAAGGTAGTGTCACCTGCTTATGACAGGTTGTTAATAAACCTTCTCTCAATCCTGATGCCATATTCTTCTTCATGTATTCTAGCTTCTTTGATTATTTACTCAGCATACGGATTGAATACATGTGGTGAGAGGATACAACATATAATCCTGATGCACACCTTTCCTTGCTCTGTTCACACAATTGCCTGCTGATTTATGTACAAATTTCTCATGTGCACAGTAAAATATTCTGTAATTCTTATTGTTCTCAACACTAACCATAGTTTGTTATGATCCACATAATCCAATGCCTTGGACTAAAATGCAAGTAAACACCTTTATGGTTGTCTCTGCTTTCAGTTAAGATCCTTGGGATAACAGCTATGATATCCTTTGTTCTACATCCTCTTTTTAAATCAGGCTGAACCCCTGAAAGCTCCCTGTCAATGTCCTGCTGAATGTCTTGTTGGAAGGATATTATGACATTTTGCTTGCATGTGATATTAATGATATCGTTTCATAATTGGAGCATTCTCTTGGGTCACCTTTTTCTGGAATGAGATATGGATTTTTTCCAGTCAGTTGTCCAATAAGCTCTTTTCCAAATTTCCTCGCAGAGTTGAGTGAGTGCTTCTGTGGTTCATAAGCTTGTTGAAATATTTCCATCAAGATTTCATCGATTCCTGAAGCCTTGTTTTTGACTAATGATTTTAATATAGCTTGGAATTCGTCCTTATTTACCATTGGTTCTTGCTCATACATCACTCTACGAGGTGTCGAAGGGATGAGGTATCAGGCATCAAAAAATCATATCATTGTGAATGGGGATGATTGCAGAGTGGAGACCCAAAGCCCATCAGTAGGCAACTAAACACCCACTTACTGAAGGGTTGCAGGGAGGAGTCGAGCCAGTCAGGGTGCAGAGTAGCAACGATGAAACATAGAACTTTCCTCTAGTTCTTAAATGCTTCCCCCTCCCCCCCTATCATGGTCTCAATTCTACCTTACAAATCTGGCTAGACCAGAGGATGTATATTGGTAAAGGTAGCAACTGGAAACACAGGGAATCCAATGATCCCTTCAGGACCAGTGGTGAGAGTGGCAATACCTGGAGGGTGGAGGGAAAGTGGGGTAGAAAGATGGAACTGATTACAAGGATCTACATATAACCTCCTCCCTGGGGGACAGACAACAGAAAAGTGGGTGAAGGGAGATGTTGGACAGTGTAAGATATGACAACATAATAATAATTTATAAATTACCAAGGGTTCATGAGGGAAGGCGAGTGAGAAGGGAGGGGGAAATGAGGAGCTGATATTAAGGGCTCAAGCAGAAAGCAAATGTTTTGAGAATGATGATGGCAACAAATATACAAATGTGCTTTACACAATTGATGTATGTATGGATTGTGATAAAAATTGTACAAGCTCCCAATAAAATTTTTTTTTAAGAAAGGGTAAACTATTGACTAATTTTCTTTGGTATAGTGACTGTTTTCTTCCATATTATCTTGATGTTTACAGTATCATTCAATATTTTGTACATAGAATCTTTCAATATTGAAACTCCGGTCTGGAATTATTTTCTTGACTTCTTTCCATTCAAGATATGTTGAGTGTGTTCTTCCTGTTGTGACTTCCAACCCTTAGGTAATTGCACATTTCATTATCGTAATTTACTTTGACTTCTTGAGCTACTCAATAAAATATTACATTCAGTTCTTTAACTTCCTTATTTCTTCCACTTTCCTTCACCACCTAAGATGAAAAGCAGGCTTCAGAGTCTTTTTACATTCACACTTACCTTTTCTTTCCTTCCTGTATTTTTAATGCCTTTTTGCCGTAGTCATGAGTGATGTTCTTGATGTCCTCCCACAGCTCATCAGCTCTTCTGTCATTAGTGTTCAATGCCTCAAATCTGTTCTTGAGATGTCCTTGACATTCAGATGGCATATATTTAAGGTCATATTTTGGCTCTCATGGACTTGTTTTAATTTTCTTCTCCTTCAACCTCAACTTACATGGGAACAATTGATGATGTTTCTCAGGTAGACCCTGGCATCTCAAGTAGCTGCTGACATAGAGTTTCTCCATTGTCTCTTGCCAAAAATGTAGTCACGTTGATTCCTTGGTATTTTCTCTAGAGAAGTTCATGCGCATAGTTGTTTTTTGTGGGGCGGGGGTAGTCCTTTATCTTAATTTTTATTGGTAGAAAAAATATATTTGCTATGAACATGTACTTGGTCTTACAAAATTCTATCATGTGATCTCCAGCATCATTTCTATCACCAAGAGCTTGTTTTCCAACTACACTTCCCTACTCTTTGTTTCCCACTTTTGCATTTCAGTGGCCAATAATTATCAATGCATCTTGATTGCATGCTTGAACAATTTCAAACCAAACATTTTGGTAGTATTCGTCAACTTTTTCATCAGTAGCTATATTGGTTGGTCTATAAATTTGAATAACTATTGTATTAATTGTGTTTCCTTGAATACAGATAAAAACATATAACAGAGAGCATGGTAGTTCTAGATAGATTTTGAAATGTCCTTTCTGATGATAAATGCAGTCATTCCTCTAGATTGTATCATTCCCAGCATAGTATACGGTGCAATTTTCTGATTCAAAGTGGCCAGTACCAGCCATTTTAGCTCACTAGTGCCTGCAATGTGGATTTTTATGTGCCCCATTTAGTTTCTGATAACCTCTAATTTTGGTAGATGCATACTCTCCATTCCAAGTTCTATTTATTGTAGTTCTTTGCAGCTGTGTCTTTTCATTTTGAATTGTGCCTTCTTCAGCAAATGCACTGCCTGCATGCTGTGTTCCAACCACCTCGTTGTGGTTGACTCTGCCTTGAGAAGACAGACCTCCTTCGTCATATTTTAACTGTCTTCTGACCTAAGATGCTTATCTTCCATCACAATCCCTGTGAATTTTCTGCTTCTATTAAATACTAGAACCCCGTTCATTACCAATTGAATCGATGCTGACTCACAGTGACTCTTTCAGGCAAGGAACAACTGCCCCAATGAGTTTCTAAGAATGCAACTCCCTATGAGAGTAGAAAGCCCTGGTTTTCTCCCACCGAGCAGCTAGTGGAATTGAACTGATGACCGTGAAAACCACAGCCGACCACATGACCACTACACCATTAAGCCTTCAAAATCTGATTATGTTTTGATGATATCTATAATATTTTCAGAGGCTAATTCCTCCCAAGTTTATATTTTATTGTTTCTGTAGGCTGTTCTTAGTCTGGAAACTCTTCTGAAACTTGTTCACCTTGGGTGACCCTGCTGGCATTTGCAATGTCAATGACATAGCTTGCAGCACTGCGGCAACCAGAAGTCACCAGAGTAAGACAGACAGACAGACGAGTGACAAAGTGACAATCCACTTCAGGATTAGCCTGTTTATGTTTTCTTGGTTTTGTTCTGATGCCATCCATTTCATTTTTCATTTGTGGTATTATTGCTTTTTTCCCTTTGTTAAAGTTTGTCAGTGAATTGTCAGTTTTATTAGTCATTTCAAAAGAAGCAACATATATTATTTATTCTTATTTCTAGTGTTTTTCTCTTGATTCATGTATTTCTTCTTCGATCTTTATTATTTATTTTCTCCTAGTGGCTGAAGATGTATTTTTTCTGCACCTTTTCTAATTTTTGTAAATGCCAGGTTAAGATATTAGTTTTGGTCCCTACATTTTATTTGATTTGTATGTTTATTGTTAAAAATTGCCTTCTGGATGTTGTTAATGTTGAAGCCCACAGGTCTTGGTTTGCTTCTACTTTGTTTTCATTTGTTTCAAGAAAATTTTTAATTTAATTCCTTATTTGTTTAATTACACAGCAGTTTTCAAGCACAGTGTTGCTTTATTTCCATCGATTTGAATTTGTTGTCTTGATTTTCCTATTGATAAATATATATTGAGCCACTGTTAAGTGGAGTGCTTTGTATATGTATAGTGGTTAAGTTGATTGTTTTGTTTAGTTCTTTTGTGACTTTGTTGATTTTTTCCTAGTTGTTCTATCTGTCTTTGAGAGTAGTATATTGTATTGTATTCTCCTACTATTATTGTAATATTGTCTATGTCACTCATCAACTCTGTGAGAGTTTGATTCATGTATGTTGAGAGCTTGTCATTGGGTGGAAAGCAATTTACTATTATGTCTTTTAGTTTAATTTCTTCTAATCATTATGCCATGCCCTCATTTATCAATCATGATGAGTTTTGATTTGATGTTTCTTTTTTTCAGAGACTATTAGGGCCATTCATGCTTTTTTGATTGCTATTAATTTGGGATATGTTTTCAATTCTTATCTGTTTTGTCTTTGTGTCTATGGTCTTGTTCTTGTAAGTAGAATATTGATGGACCTATTTTTTTAATCCATTCTGTGACTCTATCTCTGGGTAGGTATATTTAATCCATTTATATTTAAAGTCATTATCAATAAGGATGAAGTTCTTGCTGTCATTTTGCATGTTTCTCTGTGTGTTAATTGTGATTTCTTTATTCCTCATAATATTTTGTTCTGAGTCAATTTTTTGGTTGGGGGCTTTAAAATAGTTTTTCCTTTTGCTGTCATTATATTGTTTTATGATCTTATTTTTTATTGTGATGGAATGTTTTTAATTTTCTTTGAAGTTTGTTTATTCATTATTGTCTCCCCAAGTCTAAAATCATCTGTTCACTCATAAAAATTACCCTATTTCCTCTTGAGCCACTGATATGCTGAAGTGGTAAACTTGGCTATTCTACTTCATGATTGTCTTTGTTATGGCACGGCTCCCTGTATTCAGTTCTGCAATCTTGTTTTACTTTGTTTCCTGCATTATGCGTTGATTTCCTGGTGAGGGTGTCTTGCATGTTGCTCTCAAGTTGAGGCCCACTGTTGTTGATTCTTTGATCTAAAAACTCCTTTACTTATATCTTGTAATTTTAGCCTTGATTTTACAATTTCCTTTAGTTTTTGCTCATCTGAAAATGCCCTTATTTCTCCCACTAATGGCCCTTTGCCTGCATGGTTTCTGCAAAAGAATAAAAGAACAAAAAAAAAAAAACCCTGAGCAGAGTCCCACTGGTTACCCTTCAGAGTTTGAAATAACCAGCTGCTTAGTGGAAGACCAGGGTTTGCACTCTCATAAAGAGTTCCAGGGGCCCACAGGGGCCACCCTGCTCTTTCCTATGGGGTTGCTATGAGTTGGAATTGACTGGTCATGCACTGGGCTTTGATTCCAAGTCAGCAGTTCAAAACCACCAAGGTTCTGTGGGAAAAAGACTTGGCTCTCTACTCTCATGAAGAGTTCCAGTCGCAGGAACCCACAGGGGCAGTTTCACCTGTCCTATAGGATCACCACGAGTTACAATTGACTAGATGACAGTGAGTTTGTTTTGGTTTCTTTAGTTGGTAAGTTTGATTTCTTTGTTTTTCTTATGAATTTTTTCTCTTTGCTGCTAGTTTTCCCAATCTATCAAAAGAAAAAGAAAAAAAGCAAAGTTCCTCAAATCCCAAGCCAAAACTGGCCACATCTTTTTTCTCAAAAACCTTGTCCCAAAAGAAAGAAGGAAAAATACAAAACAAGAACAACCAATAAATAAACAAGAGAGAAAGTTTCAAGTATTCCTCACAGCTCCAGGGGACCAGAGTTTCTCCTGGAGGTCATTGGCAAAGCTGTGCAAGGGATAAGCTTCCACTGCCTCTATGCATTAATGTGTAAGCCTGTGGCCTCTGTGGCCACTGTTGGCTCATGGAGGACCTGGGATGGTACAGTCCCTGCTTCTGTGATCTCCTGTGATAAATGGCATCCTGCCTGGTTTAGCGCCCTTGCAGACTGTGCTGGGAACGTGGAGGATATGGAGGATATGGAAGGAGGAGTAGAACCCGCTGGTATATTCATTCCTTCCCTCACTGGTGGGGTCGGGGGGAGGCTCAGGGAGTCAACAGGGGCCACCTTTCCTGTTGCCTGATCCTGGAGGAGCTGATGTGTTCACTGAGAATCTGCTGTTCCTCTTGTGGTTGGAAGCTGAATGTTTCCCTGCACTTGGAGCCGAGAAGTTCGATCTGGTCCCAGTCAGTGGGCAGCCTGCTCCATGTCCACGAATGGATTTTGCCCTTTGGGTTGCTAAGTGTTCTGTCAGCATTTTGAAACCACCAACCGATGCACTGGAGAAAGACGGGACTTTCTTCCTTCAAGGAGTTCGTCTTGGAAACTCACAGGGGCAGTTCTGCCCCGTTCCACTGGGTCATTGATAGTTAGCATCAAGTTGATGGCAATGAATTCATTTTGTTCTGTTTCAGTTTCAACGTCGCTGTGTTAGTTTCAGACAGCCACCATTCCCTCGGAGAGTCAAAGCTCCCGGCTCTCTTCCACCTGCTTTTTTGGCGTCCTTGCTGTAGAGGGCATGCGAAGCAAAGGTGTCGTGGTTGCCATCTCTCCAGCAGCACCTGAAAACATTCCAAAAGTTCTCAGTGAATACTTCTTCTCACCTCTGTACATGTCCAGGCTAAGTTTGCAAATTAACATATTGATATATTTATTTTTAATAAACCTAAAACTACAATAGATACAAGTTACTGTAGTTTCATCATTATATAGCACCTTACATGTACTTAGATTAAAACGATTTTATAGATGCATGTGAAAAGATTTAAGTCTACATAAAAATGTTGATTCCTGGAGAAATTTTACATTGTAATTTGATTGGCTATAGGGTGCTCAATGTATCTAATAATAGAATTCCAACCCATGCTATCCTTCTATTCTAACCCACGGTGGAATGACTGTGATTTATAGATGCGCTGATATATATGTCTATCTATCTAAATATATTTAGTGGTTTGGCCTCAATTTTTTGTGAATTTAAATAAATTTTCAAACCTGCCTTCTGAAGTTTCAATAAAATAGTATGGTAGCAGTTGACAGGCCAATTTTTATGTTTTGATTATACTTCAGAGATATTAACCAGTCGATCTCTTATGTTCTCATAAATCATTTTTTCTAGGTAGAATTTGAGTTGGAAAGAAACATATTTAAATATAAAAAGGTGTTTTCCTCATCCCAAACCCTTTTATCCTTTGGATTGTAACTTAAAAGTTACATATATAATTAGATGTATAGCCCATGCGACATTGCATCTTTAAATTCTTGGCATTTTTTTTCATCTTTATAGATGCTAAGGTGATATTGGGTCTAAGTTTATATATGAGCTGAAGATGCAATTGTTCAGAGGCATAAATATTTCATATATTAAGTTATATAACTTTATTATATTTATTTTATATTTTACTTTGTTCTACTGACATTTGATAGACCTGTGCTATGAGAAATGCATGGGCCACCCAGGATATATGAACCACCCACGATAATATGCTCTAGTGTAAATCAAAAGATGGGAGGTTTGAATCATTTCAGAGACATCTTGGAAGAAATCTCTGTAAACTCTGTGGAATACTGTCTTATTCTGATATATATGGAGTTTCAATGAATGATTGACTCAATTGCTATGGACTATTACACTTCAAAATAAAGTGATCGGAGAAGAATGAAAGAGATGATGGGATTTACTTGAATTACTTTGATAAACAGAGCATTATCCTTGATGATATTGTTGCACTTACATGTGCATATTACTTTCTTTTTTAAAATCATGAAACGTGTTTGAGACATCCTGATTATGTTCTAGGATACAATCACCAGTTTAAATTTTTAATAGAATAATTTTAACTATTTTAAAATGTGACTGTGTAGTTTTTCCTTTCTTTGATATTATCCAAAATTAACAGTTTCCAAAATAAAGCTCCATACAGTGCCCCCTGCCCCACACCCACAGTTGAATGAATATGCGCACATACATACAATCACGTGGCAGTGAAATGAATGATATTTGAGTAAGCCATCTCTCTGGGTATCACTTTAATGGTTGAGCATTTGTGCTCCCTTGTGTGGTCTACAGTGTACAGGTAAAACTTCACGACAGCAGCTGTGGAAACAGACTGCTTTCCTTATGTTTAGATACCTATCTGGGATCCTGCAATAATGAAAGAAATAAAAATGCCTGAGTGTAATAAGAATAAAAATATGCACTTGATGTATTTCTCTATAGTGAAGCTAAGAAATGGCAGCTTGCACACCTATTTCTTTTCCCTCAGAATGTACTTATATGTATGTCTTTATAGAAACCTTTTACCTTTTACATCATGTTTCAATACACAGTTGTACTTTTCTTGTGACTTAATAATCAAGTAATACAAAACTGTACCTTCATAAAGTGAGGGGTAACAAGGATAATTCCCTGTTTAAAATACAACAAAACACTCAATTATAGAATAATTTTAAAAATTTGGACTTTAAAAGAAAATGATATGGAAGTTTTCTGGAACCTTATTTTAATCAAATGTTCCACTTTTATTTCATCTCTTCAATCTGTATATAAAATTGATATATTTAAGTTTTATTTGAGATATGTTCAAAGTGAATCATTCACGCTCATTAGTGTGTTTAGGTAGACTTTGGGGGAATAGGAAGTAATTAAAGTAACAAACAGACATTTCCTTCTATTTCATTATAATTAAATATTTTCAAATAATAATAGCTACTTCATTGTTTTGTATTTAGGATCAAAAGAGTACATAGAGCTGTTTGGATTTTGGAGAGAAAAATTATTTGTTTGAGGAACACAAATGAAAAGCTTTCAGAAATAATTTTTAAGAAATGAATTCGGAGATAGACTGCTCTAGATCCTCTCTTGTAGAAGTATTAAATGTGCCTTTCCTCAACTTACACAGAGCACATATTTACATTTCCATTAGAGAAATAAATAAACATATTAACATAAAATAGCCTATGAGCAAAAAACGGGGCAAATATAAGGTAAATAATACAAAAATATATTGTTGTTGCTAAGTGCTTTGAGTTGCTCTAACTCATAGTGACCCTAAGTTCAGTAGAACAAAGAAAGCCCTACCAGATCCTGCACCATCTGTCCAATAGTCCTCATGTTTGCACCCATTTTTGCAGTCACTGTTGCAAACACTGTGTCATGCTATCTTGTGGAGGGCCTTTCCATTTTTTTCCTGTCCCTCTATTGTACCAAGCATGATGCCCTTCTCAGGGTCTGGTCTCTACTTACAACATGTCCAAAGCATGCAATATGATACCTTGCCATCTTTGCCTCTGAGGGGTATTCTGACTGTACTTCTTCCAAGCTAGTTTAGTCGGTTCTTTCAGCATTCCCTGATATTAATGGTACTGAAGGTATTCAATACTCTTCTCCAGCACCATAACTCAAATATATCAATTATTTTTTCAATCTTCCTGATTCAATTTCCAACTTTCACATGGGTCTGAAGCAATTGAAAATATCATGGCTTGGTTTAGGCTCACCCTGGTTCTCAAAGTAACATCCTTGTTTTTCAAGACTTTAAAGAACTCTGTGTAGCAGATTTCCCCAAGGTAATGCTTCTTTTTGTCTCTTTATTGTTCTTCTGTGAGCATTGATTGTGGATCCAAGTAAGACGAAATCCTTGACAACTTCAACCCTTTCTCCATTTATCATGATGTCACCTATGGGTCCAGTTATGAGTATTTTGTTTTTCTGTACATTGAGTTGTAATCTATACTAAAAGCTGCAACTCTTGTTCTTCCTAAGCAAGTGCTTAAATTCCTCCTCATTTTCAGTAAGCAAGGTGTGTCATTTCCATATTGTAGGCTGTTAATATGCTTTCCTCCAATTCACATGCCTTATCCATTTTTATATAATGCAGATTATCTGATTATATGTACCATTTTTGAAATTTTGTGTGATACACCTTTCACAATGGAATACATACAATAACTTGGCAGCTTTAGAAAAATACATATAATTGTACATCTATAGTTTGTAAATGTTTGGAGGGGTAAAATGATATAATTTAATTTTGTACAAGTATTCCTAACATTTGACCAAACTCTGAATATTTAGTATGTAGTATTTGTATGCCTCTTAGAATCTGAAATAACAGTAATGCAGCTTCCAACATCGCAGTAGCACACAAGCCATGACTGTATGACAAATTGGCAATGACAGACAAGTGGTGGTTGTACAATTGAATTAAATGGATTGTGATATACTTGTTCTAATTTTCCAGGACCTATCTCTTCAAGAGTGAAATATCTTGGGGGTGGTGGTAGAAACACCCAAAAAGGATTCATTTTAGTTTCCTTAAAATATACAGAGCTGGTATTATTAAAATAGGACTGATCACAACACACTCAAAAGTATCCTGGGAAGAATGAAATATATCTAAGGGTGTTAGACTCAGGATTTAGCAAAGTGATTCCTCAGTGTATTAAACTTAATGACGAATCACCTTCATTTTACGTTTCTTCATCTGTGAGGAATCTATTCCAACCCAAACCACAGAAAACTTTGGATCAGAATCTGAATGAGTAATGTCCCCTAAGAGTCTTTCCAAGCGATAGCTATTACCATTTATTCTGTCACTACTAAAATAAATTATTATACTGTGCTGACTTTGGATTCTAAGAGGTACATTTTCTCTTGAGTTATTGCATTATGCTTATCTATTTTTTTGTTTGACTGTTCGGATTGGTATTGGCCTAGATACGTTTGTACCTCTACACACTCACAAAGGAACCCAAGTTAGCATACTCAGCTACTGCTTGGATAGGACTTTAACAAAAAGAAGCATACCAATTACTGAATTCACTAAGGAAGCATATGGAATAAGGAAAATGATAGAAACTATCAAGATACACCTACAAGTTTCAAATCTTTTTTGCCCTGCTTCCTCTTTATATATATTAAACATAAGAATTGTATATCAGAAGTCTTATAATTAATTACCAATAATAGCTTCATGGACACACATCATAGTCAATAATATTCTTTTCCCTTAAAATGTTCAACAAAATATTCTTTATGTAACAGTAAAATATACACACAAACACTAACACATATAATAATAACAAATAAGTTTTTCTAAAATTCCAAACCTGCTTAAATAATTATTAGAAAATATTTCCAATATCTCTTTATAATATTCTGACAGTGATAAACTGTGAGCATCTAGCATGTCATCGAATATAATGACAGAAGGTTGTATGACTTTGATATATATTTGGTCTCAGTAGTAAAAGCAATTAGATTTGATGTAAGCAGAAATCAAAGGATGTATATTTGACCTTGGTGAAGCTCTTAAAGTAGTTTTACTTCTCAAAACAGAAAAGCTTTAATTTAAATATAACTAATACAAAAGCTTCTATATCTCAAAAACTTTGTAGCAGTTTCAAAATATTTCATTTTAAATGAAAATTTTTGAAAATATATATTCAATTCTAAAGATATTTTAAAAATTAGTTTAAAAATGTCATCAGGGTGACAAATGATCCCACAGTACTGAATGAAGTATATTACCCTAACATCAGCGAAACAAATTTTGATTCTATAATTATATCATTCTTTAAAAATATAAAAATCTATCTACATCCATATGGCTGTTAAACATTCTTTCAATTTCTTTTTTTTTGCTTCCTTTTTTTGGGAGACCTATGTGATTAAAAAATATCCAGTGGGAAATCAAGAGAAAAATGCAGTGTATGAACAGAACAAGGGAATACTGAAGGGTTTAAAATCAGGAAAGATGTGTCTCAGGATTGTGTTCTCTCACCATACTTATACAAACTGTGCGTTGAACAAATAACGAGAAGCTGGGTTATCTGAAGAAGAATGTAACACCAGGATTGGAGCAAGACTTATTAACAATCTGAGATATGCAAATGATGCGACTTTGCTTGCTGAAAGCAAGGAGGACCAATTGTGGATAAACATCAAAAATTGTATAGTTCAGTATGAATTGCAACTCAATGTAAAAAAAGATCAAAATCCTCACTACTGGATCAATAGGAAACTTTAGGGTAAATGGAGAAAAGGTTGAAGTTTTCAATGCGTTTGTCTTCCTTGTATCCACAATAGATTTTCATGGAAACAGAAGTTAAGAGATCAAAAGACTCATTGCATTAAGTAAATTTACTGTGCTAGACTTCATTAAATTATTAAAAAAGCAAGAACAAAGCAAAAAATCAATGCAGCATAAAGCGGGTTCTTTGAAAAGATCAACAGAATCGACAGATTGCTGGCAAACCTAACCAAGGAAAGGAAGGAGCAAACATCAATAGCCAGGATGAGGGATGAAACAGAGGAAATCACAATGGACCACGACGAGATTAAAAGGGTAATCACAAAGTACTACAAAAGTCTGAATTCCAACTATTTCAACAACATGGAAGACATGGACAAATACTTGGGAAAAAAAAACTATCTATCTTCAAATAATTAGAAAAACTGACCAGCAATTGTATATGGAGAGTGAAGACCCAGAAATAGCAGAGAACTAACTCCTCAAGAAGAAGGACAAAGTCAGAGGACTCACTTTACCTGACTCTAGCACCTACTGTACAACCACAGTGGTTAAAGCAGCATGATACTGGGATAAGGACAGATACACAGACTAATGGAAAAGAACAGAAAACCCAGAAATAAAGCCTTCAGCATGTAGACAACTGATCTTCTAAAAGGCCTAAAAAATATCTAGTGGGTTGTGGACACCCTCTTCAACAAATGGTGCTGGAAAAAAATGGATAACCACTTGTAAAAAAATGAAGCAAGACTCTTACCGGATCCCAGACCTCGAAGTAAAACCCCAAACTATTAGGGTCATCAATGAGGGAGTCGGGACAAATCTAAGAACCTTGGCTCAGGGAACACTGCAATAGAGAAGGGCTCCTCCACAGAAGAAGCTGAAATTAGCGAGTGGTATATGTAAGGATAAAACACTTGTGCGCCAAGAGAGTAACAAGATAATCCACAGACGGGGAGAAAATCTCTAACAATAACACATCAGACAAACGGCTTATTACTAAAATCAACAATAATCTCCTAGTCTGCAAAAAGAAGAAAACAATTAACCCTTGAGGAAGTGGGCAAAAGATCAGAATAGAAGTTTCACTAGAGAGGAGACCCAAATGGCCAATAAGTATATGAGAAAATGCTCCCCATCATTAGCCATCAGAGAAATGCAAATTAAAACAACTATGAGATACCCCCTAACATCCCTGAGGATAAGCCAAACCAGAAAATCAGAGATCAACAAATGTCAGAGTGGATATGGCGAGGTATCACTGCTGGTGGTTTGTAGCTATGTATAACCACGGTGGAAAGCAATATGGCGATCTCTAAAGCACATGGAAATTGAACTACCTCAAGATCCAGCTAACCCTCCACTGGGTCTAAACCCAGAAGAGGCAAGAGATTGATCATGGCCAGTTGACCATGCTCTGATGTTCATTGCAGCACAATTCACAATCTCAAAGAGTTGGAAACAAGCTAAATGGGTGGATTAGAAAACTCTGGCATATTCACACAGTGGAGTACTACGAATCCCTAAAAAACACTGATGATTGTATGAAGCACATAGTCCCTTGGGAAGAGTTGGAGGAAATGATGCAAAGCGAAGTTAGCCACTAACAAAAGGACAAAGAGAAAATGAGGCCAGTGAGGTAAGTTCACCAGCATAGTGGGCTCAGAAGAAAAGCCACTTATTTTATACTACGCAGGTGGAGGTACTGGCAATCGGGTGGGGGACAGACTAAACCCAAGGTTGTACATTTCATTCCAACATAAAGAAGGGTAAAGTGGGGCATGGGGTGGAGAAAAAAGGGAAAAGGTGAGAAAGTGGGGGGTCGGGTGGAGAAAATAGGGAAAGAGAGAGAGAGAGAGAGAGAGAGAGAGAGAGAGAGAGAGAGAGAGAGAGAGAGAGAGAGAGAGAATAGCATCAGGGGGAAGGTATGGTTTATGTCTCCACAGGAAAGGGAGTGAGATCACCAAGGCTTGATAAACCTTGAGGGGAACATAACCACGGAGCAACCCATGAACTGAGAGGACTATTAGCTGGCCCCAAACCAAGATATACTGACCCCTCTCCTTAGAAGTATGTGCTACAAAAAACAACACTGAAACTACAGGGTGGAGAGTGAGGTCAGCCTGACTCAGCCACATGGGAGCAAACTAAGAAGGAAAAAGAGAGAGGGAGGGACTAACTCCTTTCTGGTTCACCAAGCCCTGTGGATGATGTTCCTGCATGGAGCTGCTAAGGCACAGAGAGGGCTTAAGGGCCGACAACAGCTCAAGAGATGATGTCCCCTTGCTGGAGCATACAGCTAAAGAGGACAATATGGGGACACACTGTGGGAGTGACCCCAGTCTGAGCTCCCTCATAGTGGAACTAACTAAGAAGGGAGTTTAACAGACCACCAACAGGAGCAAAGCCATGAAGTCCCTGAGGAGCCCCCAAAATAGGCTACAGGCTAGGAGGGGCAGTACCCAGAGCTCTCCAAGACAGGTGGGGACATAGTTATAAAGGTCAGCAGAGCTAGAATTGTGAATGTCATTGTTTTTCTCTTTCTTTTTTGATTTCTTTCCATGTGATCTTTTATTCCCATCTTCATTTTTGCTGTTGTTTTCTACCTATATATGATAGGCATGCGAAGCAACCCCAAAGAGAAAGCAATTGGACTTATGGCTCTGGGGGGATTTGGGGGAAGGCAGAGATGGGGGAAGGGAGTGGTGAGCAAACAATGCCATGGACTGGGGAACAACTAGGGAATTAAAATCAATGGGGAAGGGAGTGTAGGGACCCTGGTGGTGTTGGAGCAACAGTAATCTAGCTGAAAGGAATTACTGGGAGGCAAATGAAGGGTGAGTGTGAAAGTGGGGCAGGAGGAAGGTAATAGGAAACAGAGGTAAGAGCTAGGAAACAAAACCACTGATAGAGGTAGAAATATGGTTTTGTACATATGTAAAGATATTAATTCGTAGAAAGATAGGTACTGGCCTATGTGTACATATTTATATGGCAATATACTGAGGAAGTGGATGGACCTTGGGACTCTCTACTCAAGCCCTCCCTGAAGGCAAGAGCACTTTGTTCTATTAACTTGGCATTCTGTGATGCTCACCCTCCTGATAACGCTTGCTGAAGACAAAATGGATGCATAAGCAAATTTGTTGAAGAAAGCTAATGGTACCTGGTTATTACAATATATAGTGTCTGGGATATTAAGGCTTGACATTAAAGAAGGAGCCATCTAGCACAGAACCAATAAGCCTACATGGAAGAAGAAAAGCCAGCCTGTATGATCACATGGTGTCGATGGGACTAGGTAACAGGCATAAGAAGAAACAAATAATCATATTGTTGAGAAGGAAGAATGTCAGAGGGAGACCCAAAACTCATCTGTAGACAATTGGACATCTTCTCACAGAAGGGTCACAAGGAAGGGACGAGTCAGACAGGGTACAGTATAGCACTGATGAAATGCCCAATATTTTTCTAGTTCCTTGAGACTTCTGTCCCCTCAGTGTTATGATCTCAGCTCTACCTTACACATCCAGCTAGACCAGAGCATGTACACTGGTACAGACATAGTTCTCAACACATGGGATCCAGGACAGATAAACTCCTCAGGAACAGACATGGGAGTAGCAATACCAAGAGGATAGGTAGAAGTGGTGGGGAGGCGAGTGTAAAAAGGGGAACCTGATCTCAATGATCTATGTATATCCCCCTTTCACCTCAAATGGGAATAACAACAGAAACATGGGTGAAGGGAGACAGCAGTTGGTGTAAGATATGAAAATAATAATTTATAATTCTTCAAGGAGGGTGGGAGGGTGGGGAAGGAGGGAAAAGAGAGGAACTAATACCAAAGGCTCAAATACAAATAAAATGTTTAGAAAATGATGATTGCAACATATGTTCATGCTTGATACAATTGATGTGTGGATTGTTATAAGAGCTGTAAGAAACTCCAAATAAAATTATTTTGAAAAATAATTTAAAAAGTAAAATCAATGACATATGGGTGGGGGGGGGAGTAAGGATATTACACTTCTTAACTCTTACAGTTGTGGGTATGACCCAAGCCATGATATTTCAATTTCCTCATAAGCATGTGAAAGTTGGACATTGAATAAGAAAAACCAAAGAAGAATAGATGTATGTGAATTGTGCTGCTGGAGAAGAAAATTGAAAGACGCATGGATGACTTAAAGAGCAAACAAAACCGATTGAGAAAAGTACAACTAGAATGCTCCCTAGAGGCAAGGATGGGGAGACTGTCTCATACTTAGGACATATTATCAAGGGTGACAAGTCCTTGGAGAAGGGCATCGCACTTGGTAGAGGTGCAGGGAAAAACATAAAGTACCTTGACTAGATGGACCGACCCAGCGACTTTAAGGGCGGCCCCAAACATAGGAATCATTTCGAGGAAGGGGCAGGATTTGGCAATATTCCCTTCTTTTGTGCGAAGGGTTGCTATGAGTCGGACCTACCTGAAAAGCACCTAACAACAACAAAGTTCAGGAAAAGAAGGTGAGCACAGACGTGAGAGGAGCAGCAGCTAAGAGTCTTAGTGCTTCATTTGATTTTCAACTCGACAGTTAACATGGAGGCTCAATATTGTTGCACTTAAGTACCCATCCAAGCAGCACTTATTGTTGCACTTAAGTACCCATCCAAGGCAAGCTACCAACTAAATCAGCTTTCTATGATACAGTTTGTTCTTTGGTGATAATGCTTATCTACATTAGTAAATTTATTTCATTGAAATTGAAAAGAAAATCTGGATGTTTTTCATTTTCTATTTGCATAATTGTTTAATGGGAGAAAATTGGTGAAACTATCAAAAAGATCCTAAAAAGCAGAAAAAGTAAGATTTGGGGGCATAATTATATAAATAATATATATAAACATAATATAAATATATAATATACCTATATATATAACTACTGTTATATGTATTATATATACTGGTATTTTAGTAGACTGTAATCAGGCCTAAGTTTATGTGTCGACAAACACATCAGAGTACTGACCAGTACTTAGCAAAGTTAAATCAATTTAGTTCAGCCATGTTGGTATCTGAATAGCCCTAAAAAAAGAGTTTTCAAAAAGACTCACAGAAACATTGCCACCACCAGTATATATTTAAAAATGGAACATTTTAGAAAGCTGAGAACAGCGAAAGTTTCTTAAATAAAGTGTTTTCCATGTTTGCACAGTGGAAACAAGGAGACAGCTGAAATCCAAATGTCTTCATTTTTGGCAATACCCTTGATTGAGACCAAGCATGGAAAGTTTCAGCCTGAAAAAATTATCATTGTCAAAGTTTTGACAAATTTGGACACAGTTTTAAATAGGCATGTCTTTCTTTCTGAAAATGCTGGTTCTGTAATAATTTTATTTTTAAAAAGAGCATATGGACATCGGCTTAAGAAATAGTTACAAGTAATCAGAAACAATGCCCAAAAGAATAGTAGTATTTTTTTCTTATCTTAATTTTAAGTTTGACCTAAAAAGGTTTTAATCACAAGATGAAATATATAACCAAGTATATAATTGTTAAATCAGTCAACAAATGAAATAAAAGGGGAAAAGCAATGGAAAGAAAAAAAGAAGACACAAATGAAGAAAAATAAATAATTTATAATTAAACATAATTTTAAACCATTTTATTGGGGGTTAATACAACTCCTATCACAATCCGTACATGCACCCATTGTGTCAAGCATATTTGTACATTTGTTGCCATCATCATTCTCAAAACATTTTCTTTCTGCTTGAGTCCTTGGTATTAGCTCCTCGTTTTTCCCCTTCTTCCCTGTGCCCCTCCTTCATGAACTCTTGAAAATCTATAAATTATTTTTATTTTGTCATGTCTTACATGGTCTGATGTCTGCTTTCACCCACTTTACTGTTGTCCATCCCCCAGAGAGGAGGTTATATGGAGATCCTTGTGATTGGTTTCCACTTTCTACCCCCACCTTCCCTCTACCCTCCCGGTATCACCACTCTCATCCCTGGTCCTGAGGGGTTTATCAGTCCTGGATTCCCTGTGTTTCCAGTTCCTATCTGTTCCAGTGTACAACCTCTGGTCTAGCCAGATTTGTAAGGTAGAATTGGGATCATGACAGTATGGGGGGAGGAAACATTAAAGAACTAGAGGAAAGTTGTATGCTTCATCGTTGCTACACTCCATCCTGACTGGCTTGACTCCTTCATGCAACCTTTCTGTAGGGGACATTCAGTTGCTTACAAATGGGCTTTGGGTCCTCACTCTGCCCTCCCCCTCATTCACAATGATGTAACTTTTTTCTTTTGGATGCCTGATACCTGATCCCATCGACACCTTGTGATCACACAGGCTGGTGTGCTTCATCCATATAAGCTTTGTTGCTTTTGAGCTAGCTGGCTGCTTGTTTATCTTCAAGCCTTTAAGACCGCAGACACTATATATTTTGATAGCTTGGCCCCATCAGCTTTCTTTACCACATTTGCTTATGCACCACTTTGTCTTCAGTAATTTTGTCAGGAAGGTGAGCATCATGGATGCTAGTTTAATAGAACAAAGTGTTCTAGGGTGTACTTGAGTGGAGGTCCAATGTCCATCTGCTACCTTAATACTAAATCTCTAAATATATGCACATAGATCTATTTCCCCATCATCATATATAAATATATTTACATGTGTACATGCCTATATTTAGACCTCTATAAATTCCCTTTGCCTCCTAGTTCTTTCCTCTATTTCATTTTACTTTCCTCTTGTCCCACTATTATGCTCAGCCTTCATTTGGGTTTCAGTAATTCCTTTCAGTTACATTGCCCTTGATCAAACCCTACCAGGCCTCTTACACCCTCCTCACCACTGATTTTGGATCACTTATTGTTCCCTTGGCCCTGGGTTTGTTAACACACACTCCCTTCTCCCATGTATGCCACCATGGAACTGTTGGTCCCATTGTTTTCTCCTCCAGATTGTTTATCCCGCCTACCATATTTCAATAGACCTGCAGAGACAATAATATCCACAAAACCAAGACAGAGCAAAACAAAATAACAACAATGACAAAACTTTGACACCCCCCCCAAAAAAAAAACACCTGTAAATAGTTTAAGGTCTATTTGTTGACCTTTAGGAGTGTTTTTCAGGCAAGTCTGATGGCCTGACATGCCCTGGCCCCAAAGTCTATTTTGGTTACTCCCGTGGGACTTCCTTGCTCTGCTTCCCTTGCTGTTCTGTTGCATGCCCTTAGTGTTTTGCCTTGGTGTGGTGAGGTCACATAGGGCACAATTCCCACACTGTGTCTCCAGTGTTGTCGCCTGTAGGGTCATGGGTAAGTTAGAAGGGATGTCGTGTCTCATAGTGTGGCCAGCCACATAGTCCTCTCTTTGCATTGGCCACTCTGAACAGGGATATTGTCCTCAAGGCTTGGTAGGCCAGGATATACTCCGACATGTCCTTCTCCCTGAGCTGTAGCTTTAGTGCTGTCCTCTGAAGTAAGTTCTTCTTGGTATTGGGGCCAGCCCCTCAGACCTCTGTACTGGTTCCCTGTTTCATGCTGGTATGTTGCATTCACATCTTGGAGCACTGGGTTGAAGTCTGGTCCCTCTTTCCCTGTGGAGATATAAACACTATCCTCCCCTTGGGTGGGTTAGTGCCCTGTTTCCCTACTATCCATTTATTTTTGTGATTCTTCCCCCCCCCCCCTTTTTAGTTCGCTATCATATGTATCCCTGGATTTTGGCTGGCCCCTTCCATACTACCTAGACATCACTCCTGGAATGTTTGTGTACAGTAGCTTTTTCCCTATGCCACTTTTTATTTTTTTTAAGTTTACTTCAGTGGACTCATGTCCTGTTTTGCTTAGCTTACTTCTCTTAGCATAACTTGCTCCAGTTCTTCCCATGCAATGATGGGCTTCATGCATTCGTCACTACCTTTTAGCAATGCAGAGTACTCCATTGTATGTTTTATAATCCATTCGTATGTTGATGGAAATTGGGGTTGTTTCCAACTCCTTGCAATTGTGAACTGTGCAGTGATGAACATTGGAGAACAGATGTCTGGCCATCATTTGCTTCTTTCCTTTTTGGGTATATGCTTTTTAGGGGGATTACTGGGTCATATGGTAGCTCAATTTCCATCTGTTTTAGATATAGCCAAATCACCATCCATAGTGGCTATACATACCTACCATCAGCAGTGGATGAGATTTCCTATCTCACCACAGCCCCTCCAACACTTGTTGCTTTCTGATGTTTTGAATTGAGCTATCTTTGAGGGAGGGAGGTGGCTGTTGGTTTTTCATATATATTGTGTATTATCTTGAGAAATATTCGTTCCATTCCTATCTTTTTGAGTCTCTTAAACAGGAATTGGTGTTGGATGTTGTTGAATGCTTTTTTCCGCATCAATCGATATTATCATGTGGTTCTTATAAGTTTTCATGTCAGTGTGGTGAATAATACTAATCGTCTTTCATATGTTGAACCATCCCTGCCTTGGTGGTATGAATCCCACGTGGTTATGGTGAGTTATTTGTTTTATATTCTTTTGCATTCTCTTGGCCAGTATGTTAAGGATTTTTGCATTGATTTTCATTAAGGATATTGGTCTGTAGTTTTCAATTCTTGTGGAATCCCTGTCTGGTTTTGTTATCAGATTTATACTAGCTTCATAGAAGGAATTTGGGAGTTTGCCATCTTTTTCCATGTTCTGGAAGAGTTTGTGTAGAATTGGAGTCATTTCTTCCCTTAATCCTTGGTAGACTTCTCCTTGGAAGACATCTGGTCCAGGGGATTTTTTGTGTGGGTAATCCTTTGATTAATCCTCATCTATTTCTTCTATTGCTATGAGTCCGTTGAGATTCTTGATGTCCATCGGGGATAGTTGAGGGAGGGATTGTTTTTCCAAGAATTTGTCCATGTTTTCCAAGTTGTTGAATTCATTGGAGTACAGTCTTTTGTGTAATTATATTTTTGATTTCATTAGGGTCTTTTGTAATGTCCCCTCTTTCATCCTTCATCCTTGTTATTGAAATTTGTCCCATCCTTTGTTTGGTTAGGTTGGCCAGCAGTCTGTCAATCCTGTTTATCCTTTCAAAGAACCAACTTTTAGCAGCAGCATTTTTCCATAGTTTTCCCTCTCTTAAATCTCAGCCCTGATTTTTATTATTTAATTTCTTTTGTTGTTAATGGAATTGTCCTATTGACTCTGCTTATTGCTGCATTTTTGTGTCAGCATATCTATCATAAGTCTCTCTTCCTTTTTCATGTGTGCATGTATTGCTGTGAAACTTCCTTTGATGGCTAACTTTGCTGTATCCCATATGTTGTGTTCTCATTATCATTGGTTTCTAGAAATTTCCTAATTCCATCTCTGATCTGGGCCAGTACACACTCCTTTGGCAATAGAGAGTTACCCGTCCTCCAATTGTTTGCTCTTATTTTCTTCATCTTCCTTTTCTTGATTTTCAGCCATATGGCTTCATGGTCTGAGAGAGAGGTCTGTATGATAGCAATGTGCTTAAATTTATGCAGATTTGCCTTATGCCCCAGCACGTGGTCTATCTTCCAATATATGTCATATGGACTTGAGAAGAATGTGATTTTTTTATGTTTGGATGAAGAGCTCTGTAAATATCTACCAGGTCAAATTTTCTAATTGTAGTATTTAGGTCTCTAGCTTTCTCATTGTGTTTCTTTTCCTGTGATCTATTTTTCTCAGAGAGTGGTGTTTTGAATTCACCTACTATAATTGTTGAAGCTGTGATTTCCTATGCAGTTGAATACCTTGGCAGAGTACATAATACACAAGTAAACATCTTTATGGTAGTCTCTTCTTTCAACCAAGATGACATCCTTCATTTAGAATCTCCTGAATCTGGCCTCTTGTTGGATGAGTCTCAGCCAAAATTTACTTGCACGTTATATCAATCATGTTGTTCTATAATTTAAACTTTCTGTTGGATCACTTTTCTTTGGAATGGGTACATGCATGAATCTCTTCCTGTCTGATGGTCTAATAACAGTCTGCCAAATTTCCTGACGTAGATAGATAATTACTTCCAGTGTTTCATTGACTTGTTGAAATATTTCAATTGGTATTCCATCAATTCCTGTAACTGTGCTTCAGGCTAATGTTTTCAGTGCAGCTTGAACGTCTTCCTTCAGCACCATTGGTTCTTGTCCATATGCTACCTCCTGAAATTATAGAATGCAGACTATTTCATCTTGTACAGTGACTTGTATTATATCTTCTTTTGATGCTACCTCTATTATCCAGCACTTTTCTCATTGGATCTTTTAATATTTCACCTCTAGACTTGAGTTTTTCCTTCACTTCTTTCAATTTAAGGCATGTTCTTCTATTTGGGTTTTGTAACACTGAGTCTTTCTACATGTAATTATAATATTTTGTTGTCGCTTCAAAAACTGCCATTTGAAATGTTATATTCAGGTCTTGACTACCATGTTCTCTTCAAATTTCTTTATACTCTACAATTAAAAGCAAATTTCAATCTCTTTTCACATCCATTTCGATATTTTATTTCTTTTTTGTCTTTTTAATAACCATTTGATTTCTCCAAGAATAATACTCTTGATGTCTATGACAGCTAGTCATGTCTTATGTCCTTAGGGTCAATGCCTCAAATATGTTCTTGCGATGGCCTTGAAGTTCAGGTGGGAGAGACATAATGTCATATTTTGGTTCTCCTACATTTGAATTCATTTCCCCCATCTTTGTCCTGAACTGACATAAGGGTAATTGTTGGTTTATTTCACAGCCCCTGGCCTGGTTTAAGCAGCTGATACAGAGCTTCTCAATTTTCTCTTACCACAAATAGAGTCTATTGTATTTCTGTGAATTTCATCTGGAGAAGTTTATGTGTATGGTTGTCATCTGTGTTGCTGAAAAAGATATTTTTTTATGACCAAGTCATTGTTCTTGCAAAATTCTATCACGTAATCTTCAGATTACTTTTAATCACCAAATTATATATTCCAATTACCGTTCCTTCCTCTTTGTTTTCAACGTTTGAATTCTAATCACCAGTAATCACCAATATATCTTGATTGCATGTTTTTATCAATGTCAGATTGAAAATGTTGGTAGAATTCATTTCATTATCACTAGTTTTTGGGTTGGTCCACAAATTTGAAAAGTAGTTGTATTGATTGGATTTTCTTGAAGATGGACAGATATAATCCCATCAGAGACAATATCTAATTCAAGATATGGTTTAAAATGTTCTTTTTGACAGTGACTGCAAAGCCATCCTTCTTGATGTGTCATTGTGGCAAGTAGCGCACACAATTTCCTGATTTACAATGGCCAGTACCAACTCATTTCAGCTGACTACTGCCTAAGATATCAATCTTTATGTGCCCCATTTCATTTTTGACAACCTCTAAATTTCTAGATACATATTTCATACATTTCAAGATCTAATTATTAGATTTTTACAGCTGTTTCTTCATGACGTTTTCCCTATCAGCAAAAGAAGATCCCCAAATCTGCACTCCCACAGGCTTTATTCCAATCAACTCATAATATACATATACAGGCCTCAAAAAATTGTTGGAAAATTGGATGGAAAGGTAGTGAAATTTTACAACAAACATTTTGAAATGCCTTCATATATAACTGTGCCAAAAATATATGAAAGGTTTCCTCTTTTTTCACATATTGTACCACCAATGATTTTGAGTCCTTTTGATCTGTACTTTAGATAAACAATGGAAAAGAAATAACAAATAATGAAGGAAAAATGTATTGGAAAAGTTACAGATGATCTTAAATCAGTACATTTTTTACAAAGATGATAGTTTCCTACTGGAGCAGAAGAATTAGGCGGTGTGATGGTTAGGTTTTTGTGTTCACTTGGTTGTACCAGTGAGAAGATATGGGAGAAATTCATACCCTCGTTCCCACTGTATTTTCAGTAATTCATTGCTTCTGTGAAGGTGCGTGTCAGGAAGGACCTTCAATTTTGAGGCAAGGACCTAAGTTGCATTCCTTGTTCTCTGGCTCTGAGGACTTCTTTCTTGGTATAAATTTCTTTCCTATACAAATATAAGTCTCACTGATCTTTTTCTTCAGAAAACTCAGCCTAACAAAAGTGGAATTTTACATGCTCAACCACATTCTATACATATAAAAGTTAGACAATAAATAAGGAAAATCAAAGAATTGTGCATTTGAATTATAGTGTTCACAAAGAACAGCGAATATGCTAATAATGGTCAGGACAACATCTAAAACTGTCTTGGGATAAATATAGCAGGATGCTCCTTAGAAGAAACAATGGAGTGATTTTAACTCATGTTTCCTGGGTGCAGAGGCAGAAAATTAGTTAAGGTTGCTTTTCTGTCCACAATTTCTAACTTCCAACAAATGGCCTTTTCCTGCATGAGATGGTAAGAAGGTGGAGAGAAGATACTGATAGGATTCACCAGTGAATAATTGGGAGCCACATTTCCCAATTATGGGAATTCCATCTTTCAGTGTGTAGAGTGAGCCATTTGAGGAACAGATGGGTGTAGGGGGGTGTGGTACATTACCATCAAAATTCAGGAGCAGAGGGTGTCCTCTGGGCCTGATATTTGTGTGCAGTGAATTCTTCAATTCATACAACATTTATAACATCATATCATTAGCAACAGAACCAGGAACCCAAGCAGGAAGAATAGTGATGTACTTCCCCACCCATGGAGCAAGTCAATCTGAGTGTTTTATGCAAGATGCTGCCTTGTAGAGTGGGGTACCTTTGGGCACTTACAGTACTTTAAGAAGTTGACTATTGCCATGACTTTTTATCTTGACTGTTCAGATTTTTACTTTGTTCCATCAGATAGTTTCCACTTCTTTGTATCCATTGCTTTCATTGTGTTTGTCTTCAGAATTGTATGAATGTGCATTTTCTCTCCTGTCACAATTAACCTCCCAAATGCATCAAAGTCTTGTTTCCCCGTGTCTAGAACTTGTATCACAATATCGGTTCTTCTCTGAAGTGGATCAGGGCACTGTAGTTTTGGAGCAGCTATTTGGCAACAGTTCACTCAGTTCAGATCTTTCATTCCCCATGGTGTAGACTGAAGTAATCTCATGTCTATGCTGTTGGTTATTGTGGACTGTAAATTGTTGACCCTCTTCAAATAGGGAAGAACATTTTAATTTTTTCCTCTCTAACTGATGGAGATGGTCTGATACTGTGGGCTTCATCTTCAACTGTTATTTTTTAAGTTTTTGATAGGCTTAGAGAGATTGTTAGGTTTACCAGTATGTTTAGGGTTAGGAACCAAATGAGTGCTAGCATTAGGGTATCAATTACAGTTTGGATGAGGAGTAGGATTCGTGTTAGGAACAGGATTCAAACTAATGTTAAGAATAGAGTCATGGATAGCATTAAGGTTAGAGTTAGGTTAGTGGAAGATGGTTGATGGATCCTGACTTGGATGACATAGAAGATAGTAATCCAGAAGAGGGAGAAACTAAAGGAGGGAGGAAAGGGTAAACTTTTGGGATGGGGAGTTGATTAGTAGTTTAAGTTTTATATGATCTGAAATTAAACACCTATTTAACTTAAATTTAAAATATTTAAAATAAATAACTTATCACTAACCAAAATCTAATCCTACTCATAACTTTTAACCTAACCCTAACCATAAAACTAATTATGCCTCTGACTTTAATTACAACCTTAACCCATATTTACAGTTAACCTTAATCCTAAACCTATTCTCACCATAACCATCACAACCATCACCACCATCTTCAGTGATCTTATCATTAAGCTAACCCAAGCTGAAACTAATGCTAACCCTTTCCCTAAATGTAACCTTAAACCTAACCATCTTAAAACAAGTTATGTATTGTTGAACTGTTGATTACTTTGGAGCCTCGTCCCCATAAAGTTTTCATAAAGCACCAAGATTTTCACCATTCTTAAACACAAGCTACAAACTTGATATTCTTGCTTCAGTTGTATTATAATTCATGTGGCTGTTACAGGGGTTCTTTACAAATTTAGATTTTACCCTTCTCAATACCTCAAACTAGATCTTGTTCAGATATGTTATAACAACGTATGTAAGTTTATTTTGATGCAGAAATAATAACAATACAACTATATATATTTTTTAGAATATGCATTCTCTTGAAGCTTTGAAGACCAATTGTACCCTGCTCTTAAATATTTAGATTCCTAATTTTTGCAAAGATTTTGGGAAATGAGAATAATATCTTTAAAATAATTCATGAAAATGAAATTTATTATTATTATACTTAGATATTTATTCACATATTTTATTACTATATATTGTGAGAATGAATATATCTTGGAGTTTATAATAAGTTATTTTGGCTTACACAAAATATTAGAAGATAGACTTTTTATGAATTTTTCAAATTTGTGTTTATGTCCGTGCACACAAAAATAAAACACCATATATTGTTATTTGTCTCAATCAAACTAGCAAATTCAAACATTTATAAGAATAGGTCCCAGTAAAGTTTCATATAATATAGTGTCCAATGCATCTGTTGGATAATTTTTACTGCAACAAAATATACTAGGTAATGAGAGTGTAAAGCCTGTAGAGGAGTTATTTATCACAATGTGCCACTACTTTGACAGGAAACATGATTCAGACCAATTCAGCATACTCTACTATTAGAAGGTAACAAAGTTAGGAAGGAATTTTATATAAAGTAGACCAGAATTAGAAAACCAGGAACTGACCCTATTATTGGTGTTTGTTTTTTAAGCAAAAGCTAGAGGGACCTCAAATGATATCCCTATCCAAAGCCAACACCTAAAAGCAACGTTGTGACCTCTTCTAAAGTTGCCTGGGGCCATGAACTCAGAAAGTATTTTCAAAATGACGTTGCAACTGAATTTTTAATACTACTTTTTAAGCCAAATTATTTTCCTTGGGTGTCCAAAAGATTTCCCAGACACTGTGTCTGTAAGACCCCCATTGATGGGGCCACAGAAGAAAGTGGGAGGCCTGCAGACCACAAAAGGTAAACTCAACGTTCTCCTCATGCTGACGCAGTAGGATTGCAAATTTCAGAGAACAAAAGACTTTTCAGAACTCCTCTATGAGAGAATTACTTTAACCCAGATACTTCTCTAGTCTAAGTTAGGCATTATGGAAAACTCTACCAACTCTTTTATATTACTGACATCTATTCCATAATGCACAAATAGCCACGTGTACAAGTGAAAAACAATTCATGACTAATTATGATGCAAGTGTCTGATATTATGGCAACAACAAATTATAAGGATATTTATTATAAGTCTGCAAGTAAGCAAAACAATATTCTTGTTTTGCTTTTAATTTATAAATTCAATGTAACAGAAGCATTTGGAGCATATGAATTCACTTAACATTCATAAACTCCTTTCTCACACAGTGCAATCTTTATTTTCTATTTTGAAGGCAAGGTTTTCAGCAGAGGAACAAAACAAAACAAACCTACTTTATTTCTTCATACAAGTCCATTTCCTGGCATTGGCAACATCAAAAAAGGACAGAGTGAATCTACCACAAGAAAGGGTTTTGTACTGGAATTCCCAACCAGTCACAAACCAAAGCCTACTGGGAACCTCAGAATCTCGTGGGAAAAGGCATTCTGAAATATTTCCAATCTCAATAACCTTTGTCAATTATTTGAGTCAGCAGGTGATTCAAGATCACCCTTCACTAATTATAATTTTAATATTATTGTTCTCTAGCATCAGTGTAACTGTTTTGAATACATTGTTATGGAAAATGTGAGTTTTCCAAAAGATGTTCCAAATCAAATAATTTTTGAAAACATAGAACTCTACTTTTTCTCAATTGTTGCACAACCACAAAGACTCTAAAAACACCATAATCTTTGTATGTATGTATGTATATATTTATTTTTGCTACATTTCAAATGTTAGTGGTGTTTGTTAAAAGAGAAAGAACTGGAGAATTCGCACTTTAGTTTTCTATACTTCTTTCAGAATTATGGGCACAGAAAATTATAGACATTGTAGAACTTCTGGATAAAGATAGAAAGACCACTGGGTTGTGTGGTTAGAAATAAGAGAGATGAGCATATTCGTTGGTTATGTGGGGATCTATCTCTGGGAAGATTCAATATCATCTCCTTTTTGTTTTCCCTGCTTATAAAGAAATTATATTTGACCTGCATTATCATCCATTGCTACACAATTTCTTCCTTTCTGATACTTTTCCCCATAGAATGCTCCTTAACAGGCAGGGTTCTTAAGACTAAAGAAGACAATCAACTCCCAAGTTCCCATGACGTGGAATCTACTAAAAACACGAAATGCCTTGGTGATAGGAAGTGTAAATAGAACCAGCTGCTAACTGAAAAACTTCCTGCTGTCAAGTCACCCCCGTTTGGGTTTCCATGACTTCTTACAGGAGTAGACAGCCCAGTTTTCTCCTGTGGGCCTGCTGGTGTATTTGAGTTGCCAACCATGCTATTGCAGCCCAATGCTGAACCACCACAGCACCAGGGCTAATGGAAAGAGGATGGTTTGAGTTTGTCTAGAAAGAACTAGGAAGTAAGATCTGGAGATAAACTTCTAATATACCAGCCTCGTAAAGTCCTGCGGGCGCTGTTCTACTCCTACATACACAGAGTCTCCACGAGACAACATTGACTTAATGGCAATGGGTTTTTATTAAACATACATATTTTTTCAGGCTCTTAAAAATCATTATTTTTCTGCTCTTGATCCAACCATGAGATTCACCCAGTGCAATACCAAATGTATTTTCTCTAAGCCAAACAGAACACAAACAAACCTCCCCAAACAGAAATCTCCTTTCATTCTGTGCCTTCTTACACATGTGTTCTATTGGGTCATTTACATCTGCATTTATAAGCAATCCATCGCCATGCATTTCACTCATGACGTTCTCTTTCCTTTACTTTCTCAGTTTCCATTCAATTTTTAGGCACATGCCATTTGTCTTCTGGTTCCTGCAATTTGCTGACAGTGCTCCTGTGAACACACCAGTAGACTCGGTGCTCCTAAATGCCATGCAGACTTTGAAAACTCCTCAGGTCTGCTTTAACTTTTCAGAAGCATTGAAAAAGTTGCTTTGGTCCCCAAACTGGCTCTTCCCTTGTTTCTTATAACACCACACTCTTCTTCGGGAAATTTATTTATTGTTTTGTTTTTCCTTTTGCAAGTATTATTTTTCCCTTCCTCAGTTTTAAAAACATTTTGGTGATTTGGAGATCGTTACTCAATATACATACCTTAAACTAAAGCAAGTTTATTAATTCGGTGGCTGATAAGTACAATCTGTTCCTCAAGTGTTTCTGATTATTATATTTTTCTCTCAATTATTTCCTGCGACAAACACTCATGTATCCAAATAACTTGATCAACCAAGCTTAATGATGAAAGAAGTCCTAAAATCCATGGACCCAAGATGCATTCTTGCTATTTCCCTTTAAACTTGGCATTCCTCTATAATTTACCTATTTCATTATTGACATCAGTGATAAGAACCAAAGACCTGAAATTTCACCTCCCATTCCCTTTCTGCTACCTCACAATTTATCCCTGAGTCCTTTTGATTTCACTTTAGAAGTACATCAAGCGTTTCCATTTACTCCAATTTTACCACTTCCATTATAGTTTCTATCACCTTTGGGGTACACTAGGCTCCAAATGGTCTTTCCATGTTCAATTGTACTAATATCACATGCATATCTGAGGTGACGAAATAGGGCCCACCTCAGAATTCAATAGGGAGAAGAATTCAAGACCACACCAACACACACCCAATGCCCACAAAGCAGAAGACAGGGATGTCTCCAACCTCCATCTTTCTTCATTCTGACACCAATCGCCCATCTCACGGTACTATTTTATGCCAGGTTTAGTAATTCATTGCTTCATCCAGACAGAGTTTGAAGACACAATTTATGATTATGGGGGCTTACTAGATAAGTTAATATCAGAAAACATTAAGGATACATTCCTTTTGTCTGCAGTATCTTTTCTTGACCATACTGGTAGGTACATCTCTTTAATTCTCCATGATCCAGTCTTCCTAGATTCTCAACCATGCAGTCTCTGCTCTTTTCCCTGCTTTGGTATGTTACAACGTTCGGTTACAGCTGGCAAACTCCCAGTGTGCACCCCACTCTGTACACCAGCCTCCTGCTCAAAGGAACTTAGATTTGTTTTTCCATGTGCTGTGAAGGTCACTCTGTTCTGTCTCATGGTTTGGGGGCTTCCTTCAGTATTTCGTGTCTCTGCCACTTCTTGTAGGGATCTCTCATGTACTCTTCTTAGTGGCTCCTTGTTCGTGATGGTCATGGGATTCATCATGCTGCTTCTCAGGTGAATGGCTCTTACACTCAGTGGATGGCAAAACTGACCAATCCATGACTTAGACAGAGAGTTTTCTACAGCTATTTTGCATGATCCTACCCAAATGTTTGGTGTGGGTTGCAACGTATTGAAGAACCATTTTACATAATTTTAATTCACTGCAATGCTAGACTATTCTTGTTTAAATGTAAATATGATCATGTAAGTCCTAGATCAAAATGGTTTCTCAGATTCTCAATGAATTAAAAAGGAATAATAAATCTTTTTATAATTGTCTAATCATTTGGGCATGGTCTTTCTGTGTTTAACTTTCAATCATCTTTTGAAGGCATCAGCTTTGCTTCAGCTACTTTGGCCTCTTCAGACCTTGCACAATGTGTTTTCCTTCCTCAGCATCTAAGGATATGCTATAATTTTTGCACTGAGTAATTTCCCTGACTCTGTACCTGTTTAAACCCTATCATCATGAAGTCTCTGACTCAAGATGTTTTTTCTTACACCAAAATAAATCTAAGTGGTTCATGATGTTTCTTTTAATGTGCCACAGTCATTACCCTCTTAGTAGAGAGCACAGATCGCTTTATTGTGATGTGTCCTATTCTCAGACTATCAACTGATTGATTCAACAATGAACTCTACAGGATCTATGTCCATATGTTCCCATGGCACATGCTTGGAACTTGGCACCACACTATTAATATAAAATAATTTCTCATACTGTCTTCTCCTCCTTCAATGCTACCTTATCACTTCAGTCCAGCTAGTTGCACTTACTTAACAAATTAATCACGTTTTGTGTATATTGCTTCGTTTCTGTACCTCTACCATGCCCAATTTGGAGACTGTTTTTGGTGACCCTAATTCTTAAGTTTCCGTTCAAGCGACAATGACTGGATCTGCTTGACTAATAGTAACCAGAAGTTCATGTTGTAGATGCTATTGCACAGAATAAGCTGCAAACTCTACCACATTTCCAGTCAGTGATATTCATCTGGTGAGCCCTAAGGGAATACAAAAGAGAAACACAGAGCTGGCATATGCTTAGAGTTGTCTCTGGACCAACCAGGGAAAAATGCAAAAATTTGTCCAGAGGCCAAATGACCACAAATCATGTCATGACAATGTCCTTTTTTATTAACCTGCACAATTCCTGTCCCTAAAAGCCCCCAAACCAAGGCAAAATAAAACCCCTGTTAAATTTCCATATTATATCTAGACAACAGATAATTCAAGACAGCACCATCTCACCAAATAACCTAATGTAACCGTAATCAGGTGAGATGATGAGATAACCCTAATCACTATTCACAGTTTAGTCTTTTCTCTATACTCAATATTACTTCAGGCTGTGTCTATTAATCATGTATTTTTTATTCTAAGTGATATTTTGATTCTGAGGTTTTATTTTAAGGAGACTATGCAAATATCAACTGCCTACTATACTATTTAATAAGCAGCACTAAAATATGTTTAAACTGGTATAATATTCTCTAAACAGAATGCTGTGCATTTGTATTATTTTCATATTACTTATATTTTCATCATGATGCTATGATAGACGGGTCATTATTATTCTTTTGGTGAGAAAAGCACAATTTCTTATATGCAATTTGATCCCTTTTGGACATAATGTATGTGTTATACTTCCTTGCCATAAGATGAGAAAACAACACAGAAGCAGCAGGAATAACTTGGAAAATATAATCCCTTCATTAAAAATGGCCTGCATGATTGACAGATGTTGACTTGGGTGAAAGGGAGGACAGAGATAGGAGGGAGAAGACAAACAAGGGGAAGAAAGGGGAGAGAAAGTAGAGGGAGAGGGAATGATGGGTGGTTTGAACTTATGAGTGCAGAATTAATGGTCTAAAATGTGAATTCCCCACCTGATTCATAATACAAAGTGATAGCCATTTATTCGGTGTAATTTTTTGGCATCCAAAAGTGATCTTGGACTCTAACTTTGCAAACCTTGTGGCATAACCGGGGGCTTCCCCTGAAGGACTTAACATAGCAGCCTGAGTGAACTGTCTAAGCTGTGTGATCCCTTGAACTGAGGACTGGGAAACTCAGACATGAGAGGAAGCAGAGAGTGGCTTCCCTGGGGTCGTGAATTCATTGGACCCTGGTGGGCACCCCTGGCTGGGTGTGTGTCTAATGGAAAGGGGCACAGAATGACCACATATTTAGTACCTCAATTCCAGCCTTGCTGTGATAGGACAGGTTGGATCTGTTGGGCAGGGAGCTGCACTGTCAGAGTTGATCCAGGTAGTCTCTGCCTAGCACCAGTCTTCATGCTTAGGGTAAACAGAGTTCAATCGACTGAGCACTTGAACTGTGTAGGTTAACAGCTCACGGGAACTGTATTCACAAAGACCCATGCCGACAATGTCAGGTGTGCTGTGCCATTGGAAACATTCTTGATTTTCTCAGGGAAATTGTCTTATTCCCCGGGGGGTCATGGACAAGCACCATCATCTAAGTGAGGAGTCAGTTAAGTCCACATGGAAGACTCACACCAGCTTGCATGATCCAAAAATGACAATAACAAAATCCAAGTATGGCAAAGGAGAACTATTGGGACATACATCATGAACACGCAAACTGGAGAGGGTATGGAGAACAGCGGAAGCCCCAAACCCATCTGCAGCGTATCGACTCAGACTAAGCCTCTGGCAGACTCCTTCTAGCCATGGACATTGTTCTCCAACAGCTTTCCTATCCTATGAAGATCATTGTAAACTTGATTATGCTGCATCAAACTTGATACTTGGTCAGTTGGCTTCCCTCTTGACTCAACCTGAAATTTTTCTAGGTGCAAGTATTGCTTGCGTATGCATTTTGCTGAAGATTATTCAACAATGGTTTCAGCAGTACACAAACAAGTAGCTGCCGGAAACTCAGGTCAGATTCCGAAGAGGATGTGGGTCAAAAGATACCATTACTGATGTCAGATGGCTTGGCTCAAAGCAGAGAATCACAGAAGTATTTTTACTTGTGTTTTATTAACTATACAAAGACATTTCGCTGTATGGATCATAATACACTATGAATAGACCTTGAAAAGATTGGGAATTCCATAATATCTCATTATGCTGAAGTGGAATGTGTATGTACATGGATCAAAGGTAGTCATACAAACAGAATAAAGAACATTGTCTGGATAATGGATATATGTAAGGATTTTAATGGATATATATTGTAATAAGAGCTATAAGAGCACCCAATAAAATAAAACTAAAAAAAAAAAGAATATTGCCTGGTTTAAAATCAGGAAAGGTGTGCATTGGCTCGTATTCTTCAGCATTCCTACTCAATTTATATCTTAAGAAAATAAACAAAGAAGCTGGCCTGAATGAAAATGAAACAGGAAGGCTTATTGAAACCTTGCACAAACCCACAACATGGTCCGAGTGGATGGTTGTGCCTATATTTTCAAGACTTAGTAACATCTTCATTATTTCTGCAGTGAAAAAGAACTAAATAAGAACACCAACTCTGATGAAACTGTTTCTTACAGGACAGCTGTCGAGGCATCATCTTATCTGGAGACAAATCTGAAAATGTTCAAGATTTGCTGCTTTTGAATGCCACTCCTCTTTCCTTTGGTTTTGAAAATGCCGGTAGAATCATGATTTCTATGTCAAACACAATACTGCCATTGCTACCAAGCAGACACAAGCTTTTACAACCTACTCTGACAACCAGCACGGTATACTAGCTCAGGTTTCTGAAGGTTGCATGCCAGGACCAAGGATAACAAGCTGCTTGGCAAGTGTAAACTCATTGGCATACCTCCCGAAACCCATGGTGTTCCCCCTATTAAAGTCATTTCTGTATATTGATGCCAATGTCATTCTCCACGTTTCTGTGCATAGGAACACTGGTACTGTCAAAGAGAACAAGGTTGCCATCACCAATGACTGCGGCTGGTTGAGTAAAGAAGACATTGTTAGGTGCCATCCAGGAAGTTCTGATGCCTAGTAGCCCTACATACAAGAGAACAAAACACTGTCAAGCCCTGTGCCTTGTTCATAATTGTTCCTATTGTTGAGCCAAGGTTTTAGCCACTGCATCAATCCATCTTATTGAGGACTTTTCACTCATTCATTTCCCTAGCAGAATGTGTTTCTCCAGTGATTGGCCTCTCAGGTGAAGATGGCCAATAAAGCTAAGACAAAGTCTCATAATCCTGCCTCTAAGGAACACACAAGCCATACTTCTAAGACAGATTGGTTTGTCTTTTGGAAGTCTATAGTACTTTCAATGTTCTCCTCCAGCACCACATCTTGAATGTATTAACCCTCCGTCTTTATTCAAAGTCCAACTTTCACATGCATAGAAGGCAATGGAAAATAATATGGCTTGGATAAGGTACATATCGGTCCTCAAAGTAACTTCCTTGCTTTTCAATTCTCTAAAGAGATCTTGTGCAGCAAATCTATCCAATGTAACATTATTTTTGGATCTTTTGACTGCTGTTTCCAGGAGCACAGATTGTGGATCTAAGTAAGACAATATCTTTGACAACTTTGCTATTTTCTCCCTTTATCATGATGGTACCCGTTAATACAGTAGTGAGGATTTGGGTTTTCTTTACACTGAGTTGTGATCCATACCGAAGGATGCGATCCTTGATCTTGATCAGCAAGTGTCTCAAGTTCTCCCCACTTTAAGCAAATATGGCTGTGTTATCTGCCTATATCAGGTTGTTAATAAGCCTTCCTTATACAAATTGAACAATTAGTCCAAATGAAAATGAGAAGATGAAGATATCCTGTAAGAATTCATAAAAATCGGTGGAATTTAACTTGAAAGCAATAGTTGAAGATGAAAAGCTTTAGACAAGATCACCATTGAAGTCAAACAGAAGATTCTTGTAAGGGACAATGACTTATCAGCTGAATTGATAAGAATCATACAGCAGAGAAAGGGACTTTTAACACCAATAGACAAAGCTGGAGGACATCTGCAACCCTATCATTACCAAGCCTGACCAGAGTGCCAGGATCTCCTGGAGGAATGCCTGGGAGGGGGCCGGGGGCGGGGGGAGCCTGGGTGATTCCCTGGTGGTGGCTTTTCTGGACTTACCAACACCTGAGGTTGATTAAACCAATATCTAAGAATTGATATCTTAAAATGTTTCCACAATACAAAATTGAAGAATAAAAAATGTTGACAGTTAGAATTGCCCATATTAAATTTCTGGGAATTCTTAATACTTGAATATGGAGTATATCCATAGGGAAAGGAAGCATAATTGCACTTTATTAGCACTGTATTGTCAGTGGAAAATACAACGAATTAAAGTCATATTTAAAATTGACAACATACATACATCTTATGGACAACAAAACCAAACAATTCCTAGTCTTGAGCCATCCTCACAAAAATGGCTGTTTTGAATCCATTGGCACAGCCATTGTCTATCCATTGTCTTGAGAATCTTTAAAATGTTCACTGCCCATTTACTTACCACACATGGTGTTCTTTTCCAGGAAGTGGTCCCTGCTGATACCACGTTCAAAGTGCTTGGGATGAAATCTCACCATTCTGGCTTCCAAGGAGCGATCTTCCAGGACTGATTCGTTTCTTCTTCTCACAGACCTTGATATATGCAGTATTCTCCACCAACACCATAATTCAGACATGTCAATTATTTTTAGTCTTCTTTACTCATTGTCTACCTCTCATATGCACATGAGGTTGTTGAAAATATCATGACTTGAGTCAGGGCTTTGGCAGTAAATATGCCCTTTGTTTGATTTCTTGCCTGTTCTTTCCACGGCTTTTGAGTGTGGATGTAGGAGAAATAAAATCCTTGACACCGTCACTATTTTCTATTTATTGACAATTAGTCTGGCGGAGAGGATTTTGCTTTTTATTTTGCTGTGTAGTCCATTTGGAAGGTTGTAGTCTTTTATCTTCCTCAGTGTTTCTAGTGCTCTTCACTTGCAATGAGGATTTGTGTCAGCTGCAGATCACTGGCTGTTAATGAGTCTCTCTCCAATCCTAATGCCTCATATGTCTCTGTATAGTGCAGATTCTCATTTTATTTGCTCAGCATGCAGATTGAATAAGCGTGGTGAAAAGATACAACCTGAAAAATTCTTTTCTTTATTTTAAATCACACAGTCTTAGGCTAAATTAGTTTCTGTCTCTAATTTTGTACATTTTATATAAATGAAGATATGCTATTTTTGAAGTATATTTAATATCTCATTTTTTGTCCATTCCTACGTCTTATTTGGTGATATATATTAAAATAATTTGTTTTTTTAACACATGGTATGTAATCAGAGCCATAACAACAACACAATGTCTTGTTTTTACAATGTCCATGATTTGTTACTATGAAGATAGACAATAAGAATTTATAATAATATCCCATCATGTTAATACTATAGAATAGTGGTTCTCAATCTTCCTAATGCTGTGACCATTTAATACAGTTCCTCATGTTGTGGTGACCCCCCAAACACAAAATTATTTTTGTTGCTATTTCATAACTGTAATTTTGCTACTGTTATCAATCAGGTGACCCCTGTGAAAGGGTCGTGTGACTCCCAAAGGGGTCACGACCCACAGGTTGAGAACTGCTGCTATAGAGCAACACAAAGCAATGCAAAGGATGAAGCAATATAAAATATAGCTTTATTAGTTATGAATACTGAGCAAATGATCTGAGAAGCTGGAGTATGTGAGGAAGACTCATGAACAAACTTTGATACTTAGATGACACAATCTTGCTAGCTGAAAGAGAAGAGGATTTGAAGAATTTACTGATTAAGATAAAAAAGTACAGATTGTGTGCATTTTAAAAGAAATATATCTTCACTAGATCAAATGAACATCATGATTAATGAAGAAAATATTGAAGTTATGAGTATTTCATTTTACTTGGATCCAAAAATCACAGCCTAGAAACAGCAGCCAAAAATCAAAATCAAAGATGTACTTACAATGGGAAAATCTACTGAAAAAGACTTCTCTATAGTATTGAAAGGCAAAGATCTCACATTGAGGAGTAAGGTGTGCCCATCCCAAGACACAGTATGTTCAATTGCCTCCTATCTGAAATCTGGACAGCGAACAAAGGAGAGTGAAGAAGAATTGATGCATTTGAATATGGTTTTGATGAACAACTCTTATTACACCACGATTGCCAGAGGGATGAGCAAATCGATCCTGAAGAAGTACAGCCAGAATTCTTTTTGCAAAGCAAGGATGACAAAAAACTGTGTCTCTCTACTTTGTACATGTTATTGGGAGGGGCCAGTTTCTGGAGAAGTACGTTATGTTTTGTCCATACAGAAAAGGAAAACTCTCCAAGGGCTGGAATAACAATGTGGTGGCATCAATGGGCTCAAACAGCATCGATTGTAACAGTGGTGTCGAAACAGGCAGTATTTTACTCTGTTGTGCATAGGGTCACTATGAGCTGAACCAACTGGGATGAGCCAGCAAGATCATTAGCGCAGCTGGCAACTTTAGTAAAATAATCAAATTCCATATTTAAACCAGCTAATTGTGTTGATTGTTAGATACTCACCGAATCCTTCAATATTGAAACTTGAAGGTTGGAAAATTTTTTTCTCTTGTTCTTTCAACTTGAGATGCTGTGCGTGTTCATCCCTTTGGTGGTCTAGCTTTATGTACTTGAACACTTTAGTACTTTATCTTCTTTGCTGCCATTTGAAAGATTCTGTTCGGATATTATACTTCATCATTGATTACTATCACATTAGTTACTCTAGAGTCAAGACCAATATTTATAGTTTAGTTTAGTTTCGTTTACATTCAGTCTTTTTAATTATGTTTGCTTTCATCGTGTATGATGTCTTTGATGTCATCACACAACTCATTTGTTCTTAGGAACTTTGTGTGCAACTAGTCAAATTTAGACTTGATATCTCTATATTCCGTTGGGATATACTTGAGGTTTTACTTTCATGTATTTATTGCCATTTTCTTCAATTTCATCTTGAAGTTACACAAGGTTCTCTTCTGGAGTTGGCTTCTAGATTTGTGCCTGCCAATGATAACTGCACCTCTTCACCATTTCTTTTCACAGATGCAATTGATTTGATCCCTGTATATTTCATCCATGTGAGTTCCACATGTATAGTTTCTGTGAACGTTGTTGACAAGAGATATTTGCAATTAATAGTCATTGCTTTTGCAAATTTCTCTTGTGTGTCCTTCCTTTCACCAAGGCCATATTATCAAATTACTAATCCTTCTTCATTTTCATTTTTGCATTCCAAGGACCTTAAATTATCAGCGTATCTTGATTACATGTTTGATCAACTTTAACTGTTGAAGTATGTTTTCTTCATCTTCAATTGATTCACCTTTAATATTAGTAGTTCATCTATAAATTTGAGTAATAGTTGTACTCACTGATTTTCCTCACAGATGTAGGAATATTATCATACGACTGACAGTGTTGCACAGTAGGATAGATCTTGAAATGTCTTTTATTGTGATGAATGTGATACCATTCCTATTCAATGTATCATTGCAGACATAGTAAGCGACATGATCATCTGATATAAACTACCAATGTAAATTAATTTCGGCTCACGGCCCAGGATCTGTGGGTTTGACATGGGATTATGCAGCACAAGTTGGCAGATCAAACCCACCAGCTCTTATTCCATAGGAGGAAGAATTGCACGTCTGCTCCCTTAAAGATTTGCAGTCTTGGAAACACTGGGGTCACTGTAAATCAGAATCAACTCAATGACAATGAATTTTAATGCCTAAGATATTCATTTTTATGTGTTCTATTTTATTTTGGACAACTCCTTATTTTCCTAGATTCATACTTAATGTATTCTACATTCTTATTGTTAATATATGCTACAATTATTTCTTCTTCCTTTGAGTTGTGCCACATCAGCAATTAATGTACCAAACACTTTATCTTACCTGCAATGACAGTGAATTACTTAATGTGGCCGTTCTAGCCAAAGTCGGTAACTCTGACCCAGCAACAGTTGCCTGTGTGCATCAGGTAAGTGAAGGAAGATATTGATAGGATTCACCTCTGTAATTACTAACAGGATTTCCAAGAGTGCTATTTGGCTGTATAAAAAATGAGCCCTTTTAGAAACAGGCAGAGGGATCTCATAACCAAGAAGAGCCAAGAACGGAGGTCTTCCCCTGGACCTGAAATCCCTGTCAAGTGAGCCTCCTGGATCCAGATTACATCTACATTAGAGAAACAGAAACAAGAGTTGGGCATGGGGAAAGTGATAGGCATCCCCATCCACAGAGCAGGGAAAACAGAGGGCTTTGTGCAGCGAAGCTGGCTGGTGGAGTGGTGGGCCTCTGGGCACTTACCCGTAGTTGGGAAAGTTGGACTTTACTGGCTCATGGAGCTGAAAGTGAATGCTTTCTGATTGAGGTCTATAGAAAAGTGGTATGCCCTTTGGGCGTTTACTTACAAACTTGACAGAACTATGTAGCATGCCGTGGTAAACAACTCAACCCTGAGCATTTCTTGCTGGCATTAGAACTTGTTTACACCTTTAGTAGACTTACTTTGGAATCATGAATTTTGTCTGTGAGTTCTGCTCAGACATTGCCATGAGTATTAGAACCTAGAGATCAAGCAGAGAGGTTAAAAAAGAGACTATTAATTGTCAGCACTCTACCCAGGTCATTAGGCTTTTTTTGGGGAGAGGCAATTTTCCCTAGTTGTATTTTGAATGATTTACATATAAGAGTCCCATCTTATGACACTAGATAAGGCAATCTCCCACAATTAAGCTTTCACTTGCCTTGTTGTTTGAAAATAGATGGCTCGGTCTTCCGCCCGAGTCTGTTTTTAGTTTGGAAGCTAAGCTGAGACAGCCATGACTGATCTGGCTAGTACTTGAAATATGCTTGTCACAGCCTTTTGGCATCACAGCACCGTGCAAGGGATCACGGTACTACCGACTGAAAGATTAGTAGTGGTAGTGCATTTTAAATGATGTCAAATAGGTTCTATAAAAACCGATTAAGTATAAAAAATAAATACAAAAAATTCTGAGGAGTAACAAGCCTACCCCAGTATGAGCTCTCTAAACTGGGCACTTTACATCAGCAATGACATATTTCTAGACGGGGTTACATTCTGATTTCCAGAGATAAAGAACGTTATTTTTTCTGGGTGTTGCAATTCTATTCATAAGGTATGCAATTTTATAAGAAATTAAAATAATATTAAAAATAAACTTTATATGTATATTCACTATGGATTGAAATCAAAATAAAGAGAACCACAATTTTTACAACTGGACAGGTAGGCAGCATCATGATAAATGGAGAAGAGAAGGAAATTGTCAGGGATTTCGTCTTTCTTCAATCCACAATCAATGTTTATGGCAGCAGCGGCCAAGAGATCACAAGATACATTATATTGGGTAAATCTGCTGCACAAGACCGCTTTTAAGTGTTGAAAGGCAAGGGTGTGAATTTGAGGGGTTACTAAGAGGTGCCTGACCTAAGTCAGTGTAACTTCACTTGCCTCATATGCATGTGAAAGTTGCATAAAGAAGACCGAAAAAGAATCAATGTATTTGAGTTACAGTGCTGACAAAGAATACTGACTGTGCACCGCAGACTGCCAAAAGAACCAAAAATAATCGATCCTGGAAGAAGTACACTTGGTGAAGTGGAAAGACAATGGAAAAGCGGAAAACTTCAGAGAAGATATATTGACACCCTGACTGCAACAACGGGCTTAAACATAAGAACAATCGTGGGAATGGTGCAGGACCGGGCAGTGTCTGTTAGGTTTCTCAGCTTCTTGGCTTCACATGAAAAATAATTCACGTCGAAGCCTGGTTTGTGATCCAAGTGAGTTTTTATAAAAGGACAGAAGAAGTTTCCGGTTATATAGTCACTGAACGCGGTCATTCACAGGGCTGCACGTCTACATGTGGCGACCTGAGCCCAGCAAGAGAGACCGCAGCACGCATGAGCGGAAGGAGGAGAAGCAGCCAAAGGGCCGCGCAGTTTGGAGGTCCTGGTTTTGGTGGCCTTCGACTGGGAGGCATAATTGAAGGTATTGGTTGACCCCATTAGGTGAATTAAGCCCACCTGGCCTAGTTTGGGCACACCAGGTTTACTGTCCACCTGGCTCACGGGCCTGAATTTGGAGCATGCCCAGTTAGTGCTTATGGCTGGCTAAGGGCTCCCCTGATTCTCTTCCAACCTCCTGTACGGGTCCTTCAGGCATGGAGAGGGACAACCCCTGGTCCCTGCTTCTTACTACTTTACATTTCTCTCTGTTGTACATAGAGTTGCTTTGGTTCAAAGTCTATGCCATGGCACTAAAAAAGAACAACACACATGTCAGTTATTATGTATATATATTTTGTGTGTGCTAGCTATGTACAGATGTAGAATATAACTTCAAGAAACACACTCCAGTGTTAGAGGAATTATTTATGGCTCTGCCTTCTCTCGTTGCCCTTTAACATGTCCTGTTCAGCTCTTTAACATCATCCTTTCTTCGTGTGCTTTGCTGCTCTATGATTAAGAGAATGTTTCAGAAATTTCTGGCATCCACTTGGATCTCTTCTTTCTTCTCTGTTTTCTTTTTAATGACTTTTGCTTTGTTCTTGAATGATGGTCCTAATGTCCTTCACAGTGCATCCAATTTTCTGTCATCAAATCTGTCATCCAATGTATCAGATCTGTTCTTTAATATTCTGGAAACTTGGGTAGCAGAGCCTCAAGCTCATATTTTGGCACCTGTGGATTCAATTTTCTTTAATTTTCAGAATTATCTCGAACTTTCATATGAACAGTTGATGGTCTGTTTCAGAGTAGGCCCTTTCCCTGGTTTTAGCTGCTGATATTGAGCTTCTACATAGTCTCTTCCTATATACACAGTCAATTTGATTTTTGTATATTCCATTTAAAGACATCCAGGTTGCTGAGTTACGGTAATCATTTTGAATAAGTTGTTGATCTTGCAAAATACTGTCATATGAAATGATCTCTAGTTTAATTTCTATCACTAATCCATATTTTCCAACTACTGCTCCTTCCTCTGATTCCAACTTTTGCATTCCACTTGTTAATAATTACCAATACATTTTGAGTACATGCCTTGATCTATTTCAGACTGAAGTTGTTGGTAGAATTCTTCAGTTTCTCCAGCACTACCTTTAGTGGTTGATGTATAAATTTGAATAGTAGTGTCACTGATTAGCTTTCCTTGAAGGTGGGTAGCCATTATCCTATCACAGCCAGTGTTATACTTCACGATAGATTTTAAAATGTCCTTTTGACCTTGAGTACAACCCAATTCCTATTTATTATTCTACTTAGCTTAGTAAAGCATTTCATTTTCGAATTCAAAATGGCCACTGCCAGTCCATTTCAGCTCAACTTTGTGCATTCCATTTCTTTGTTGACCACTTTCAGATTTCCTTGATTTTTAGTTCACATTCCAAATCCTTGGCCAATGTTGCAGCTGGTTCATCTTACCTGAAGCTGAACCTCATCGTCAAATGAAGACCCCAAAAGTTCCACTGGCACAGACTTTACCAGACCCAGATCGCCAAGGTTGTCTCCACCCCGAGAAATCGGCTCCTCCTCGGTCACATCGCGAGTGCCCATTCTCTGGCACTGGCTCTGAAAAGGTTCTGCTTCCATTCATTAGGCCTTCAGAGTCTGACAGTGTTTCAAAGCTCTGACTAAGAATTTGAGGGGCTACTTACAACAAAGTTGGGAGCCAAGTCTTTTTTCATTGTCATTCCTAGTTTGGATGACCCACTGAAACCTGTTCACTTTGGATGTCCCTGGTGGCATTGTAAATACCAGTGACATAGCGTCCAGCTTCACAGTAACCCAGATGCCACCTCAGTAGGACACACTGGGAGACAAGTGGTGGTAGAGGAATTCAGACGGTGTGAATAGCCACTGATGAATTACACTTGGTTATACATAAAATGAATCAACACGCACTTCAAGATCCCATCGGATTTGAATTTTATAGCAAAATGTTGGAATTTATAGCAAAAACTTGCTATACACCCCTCCACCTTTATCTTTGTTTGAAATATGAAGAGATGCCTCTATCATCTTAGTTATAGTCAAATGCCCCGAGAATGGCTGAGATTTGATAATATGCTGTGGATAAAAGTATATGAGGCTTCTACGAAGTCTCATTACCCATTGTCAGAGCTTCTGAGTGATGTTTCCCTTTTCAAAGGTAGTGAAAAATCTCCAGAAACATTATGATAGTAATAAAAACAGCATCAGCATGTAGCAAGTTGAAGCGTTCATACAGAAGGAAGTGAAATAACTGAAGAGAAAGCCTGGCAAATTTAGAAAATATGGTAGATGTTTTCTATAAAATAGTCATTTATGGAAGAAGTTCTGTTTTATATAATGGAGGCTGGAATTTTAAAAGTAATTTTCAATAATATAAATTTGCTTCCTGATTATAGATTAGACTTTAAATTCTTTCAAAAGAAAAGTTATCCCTCCTACCCCCTCATTTGAGAAATTCTTTCTAGTCTCATCATTTCTTCCATGAGAAGAAGCTAGATGAATTTATTCCAGTGCATGGATATTAAACTTACTTTTACCCCTGAGTACTTCAGAATCAATTGAAAGTTACTAACTTAAACATATTAATGAAAGTAAGTAGCTAGTTTCGGTGGGGAGGGGGGCATATGTACTAAGAACAAACACTCAAGTTCCTATCTTATTGCTGCCTCTCTAATGTGAAGTAATTTGTCTCAATATAAAGTTTCTTTTTCTAGTGTAATATACAATTATTAAGTTTTAACATATACTGTTGTGAGAAAGAAACACCTATTAAATTTATATTTAGAACATAGCCGATTGAAGGAAATTGAAAGGAAAAGCTTTCATGGTTCATTTTCAGTTTTGAAATGGACTGAGTGCACTGGGCACAATGCCCCATTATTAACGTTGGAGTGTTTGCCATGTGTGAGCAGAGTGATGGCAGTAGTAATGAATGGGTCAAGGACATGAAAACATTCTCTTCTAATGCAGATCCAAAGGACTATCTGCCAAAATTTACTAATTGGATATTTGCTCTCCAAATTATTTTCATATCTGCCAAAAGTGCTTTTGAAATGTTTGGCATTCATAACTCTGGATAAAAAAGAAATATGAGCTGTAAAATAATAAAATGGGGCAGAAAATAGCAGTTAAGTGTCTTTGATTTCTTTATGAACAGCCAATACGTCTATTATTCAAAGTAATTTGAATCCTTTAAAAAGAATATGTAAGAGGTAAGAAGAGTAAAACAACCACAAGAAACCTATCATAACAATGCTTCTTATGTTAGAACATTTGCTATGTGAGGAATCCATTTGTTATCCATCGAAGAACACTCATTTACAGATGTATAAAATAAACCTCATTATAGGGTGATTGTATTTTTTTAGAACTTACATGACATTAAACCAAAGGGAAACACATAAGAAAGATGTATATACAAGGCTAAATTAGCTCTTCAGAGATCAATATAAATAGGACATCTACTGAAGTACTTCTTAAAATTATAGTGTATTTAGAGAACATTCTTATAGAAACGTTGAGGAGAAAGACATTTGGCTAGCATTCAGCATGGCAATAGTTCTTGCAATGGTGTGCATCTATGTGTACATTCTCCACTTCATTTTTATTCATTAATATAAACTTCCTAGTTTAAGATAGAACTCACCTTAAAATTGTGAAATGGGTATAGATTTCTTTGTTTGAGAACTAATGCTTTCTGTGGTAACTCTTTTACTTTTCCCTCTGTCATATGTAGCAAACAAACATGCTATTGTTGGGATTTTTCAGATAATTCAAAAATTTATATACATGCATATATATATATATAATTCTTCAGAAATATTTGGAAATTTTCTGTTACACAAAGTTGTGAAGTCCCATATATATGTACATATACATACTGAGTGTGATGAAGGTAAAAATCTGCTCTTAGAAAAAAAAAAAAGAGGACCTGATGCAAAGGGCTTAAGTGGAGTGCAAATGCTTTGAGAATGATTGGGGCAGGGAATGTGCAGACGTGCTTTATACAATTGACGTATGTATATGTATGGATTGTGATAAGAGTTGTATGAGCCCCTAATAAAATGTTTTTTAAAAAAATCTTCTCTTAATGAAATTATGATAACTGCAGGTAGGATTTGGGGGCAAGCACTGGGTAAGCTGCGCTTCACTCTATTGTATCTGAGTCACTGTGAGCCAATGCTGAGTCATGGACACTTCCCAGCATAGCAATTATGAGCAAAATTGATGAAGAGAAGTTTGTAACTTCTTTCTGGTACTCTATATTTACAATCCATCAAGCACACATTGTATTTGTGCCTTTTACATTGACCCTTGATTCAGGTATATCTAATGGAGTTGAAAGAGGCACATTTTAATTCATCACTCTGTAGTGTGAACTCTAGTCATTGTTTCTACCCCAATTTTTCTTGAATTAGTGTGATGAGTAGAATTGAATATTTTTCCCCATTGGAAGATTTCTAAGTATATATCCCTTGCCACTTATAAGCAATATATCATTGTATATCCCTGCCTACATCTTCTGGTCAGGTTTCTGTAGAGATTGGTCGTTTCTTCTGCAAGGAATCCGGGGGAGTAAAAATATGCTGTGGGCTATTCTTTTCTCTAACAGCCCGGAGCCTGGATTCATTCCTGACTATTCCTCTCTCTAATGGTCAATTCTTGATGTATCAGAACAATTTGCATTTTGCTTAACAGTTGAATCAGACACCAACCAAAAAGTTCATGTAATTAAAGAGAATATTTACATTGTGGGTTAATTTCTAATGTATTTTGTAAGAAAGTCTCCACAGTTCTGGTTTCTTTGCCTTGCATTTTTGTCCTGAGATCTATGTCACTCTCAAATAAATTTCTACACTTCTCTTATTTACTATATGGGTCAGGAACCTGTTCTTCTCAGAGTCGTATTTCACCGGTCACAGGTTGTACAGTCTCAAATAACATGCAGCCAAATGCAGCCATTCAAGCTCAAACCTTTAATGTCAGATGTTTTCCTGCCTGATAGACTTTCAGGTTTACATGTAATTTTCCTAGTATTTTGCAAATAACCTCAGGATTTAAACATTTAGGGTTTTTATATAAGCTATAGTGAGGCAACAATAGAAATAATATAACCTAAATCTGAATTGGAGAGGAGATACTTTTTTTAAAAAATTTTTTTTATTTTAACAATTTATTGGGGCTGATACAATTCTTTTCACAGTTCATACATATACATACATCAATTGTATAAAGCACATCTGTACAGTCTTTGCCCTAATCATTTTTTTCTCTTTTCTTCTTTTACATTTTATTAGGGACTCAAACAACTCTTACCACAATCCATACATATACATACATCAATTGTATAAAGCACATCCATACATTCCCTGCCCTAATCATTCTCAAGGCATTTGCTCTCCACTTAAACCCCTTGCATCAGGTCCTCTTTTTTTCCCCGCCCCCTCCCTCCCCATTCCCCCCTCCCTCATGTGCCCTTGGTAATTTATACCTCGTTATTTTGTCATATCTTGCCCTATCCGGAGTCTCCCTTCCCCCCTTCTCTGCTGTCCCTCTCCCAGGGAAGAGGTCACATGTGGATCCTTGTAATCAGTTCCCCCTTTCCAACCCACTCACCCTCCACTCTCCCAGCATCGTCCCTCACACCCTTGGTCCTGAAGGTATCATCCACCCTGGATTCCCTGTACCTCCAACCCTCATATGTACCAGTGTACAGCCTCTGTCCTATCCAGCCCTGCAAGGTAGAATTCGGATCATGGTAGTTGGGGGGAGGAAGCATCCAGGCTTTTATGACTGTGTTTTACTTAGTTTAATTTTGATTATGATGACACTTTAAATTATTTTTAGAAATCATAAAGACACTTATTTTTGGAATTGCTGCATCTTCACTACTAGGAAAAAAGTAGTGTTCTTTCCCTAGGACTTAGTGAAATTCTTAGAAAAATAATCTCACTTTACTGCAACCTAGTAGCAGATGACAGGCATCGTGGCCACTGTGGTCCTCAGCTATAAGCAATCTTCACAATTGAAGATGAGAATATTTGTGTTAATAATGGAACTCGATCTTGACATTTCAGAAATTTCCTTCTATTGAAAGATCTATGCGAATCATACTTCCAGGCAAATTTTAAAAAGAAAAAACTTTTGTTTTTTATGTGTAGAAAGGCATGGCTTTTCTTAATAATGCTGTTGTGCACTTATGGATGGATGAGAACCATAATAGGTTATTTTTTCCCCAATGTGTATTATTTACTTCCCTAACCAAATATGGGATCACATCAGGGTAGAGGGAAAAAATAAGGGACCCTGATCTTTGTGGCCTCTCCTAAAGAGGACACCATGCTGTCTGTCCTCTTTTATCTGATTGACTATTAATATTTTCCTCAAGGATTTACCTACATTTTATGCAAAATATAAATATGTGAAACAAAAATATAGAGATGATGTATTCAAAACATTAATGATTATGTATTGGAAATACATATTTTACATTTATGTATATTTCAAACAATTTAAATTTCTCCACAACGAATGTGAAATGACCATGTACTTTTTATTAATAGTCTTATGCCAAGAAAACTCCTTTAACCAAATTATGGGCAATTCTGCTGTATGCATTGGCTATTGTTACATGCTATCAAATTGATCTGAATTGATAAAGATCCTATGTACAATAGAATAAAACATTATCTTATACTGTATCATCCCCACAGTCGTTGCTATGTTTGATTCAATTAATTCAGTCACTGTATCAAACTATGTCATTAAGAGTACCCCTCTTTTTCTTTTGTTTTCTAGCAATTGTGAATTAGGTTGGGGATTGTGTTTCAGATCATAAGTTTTAAATTCAACAATTTCAATTTCTTATAAAGCCCCTCAAACTTACTCTATCCCTCATGTCTGATTTCTCTTATCCGCCTTAGGAATTCCTGTTTTCCCTTTCAGCCACTTTGACACCCGTCTCTCCTCCAGCCTAGAGCTTCATCATCCCTCCTTTACTGCCCCCTCTTGGTAACCTCCTAAGCCTATGTCCTCGGTATGAAAGTCTTTGTCTTGTCTTCTTCCCCGTCTTTAAAAAGTGGTATTATATAGTGTTTGTCCTTTCGTGATTGACGGTTTTCTCTCAGTATAATGTCCACCAACTCAAACTCTATGACATGTCTCACGGTTTGCTCCCCTTTTTTATCAATATATAATATTCCTTTGCATCCATGCACCTTCATTTATCTGTCTATTCTTCTACTTAATGGAAATTTGTTTTATTCCTAATGTCTTGCTATTGTAAATAATATGCAGTGAACATGGGTGTATATATGTCTGATAATGTTATTGTTCTTATTTCTTTAGGGTATTGGCTCAGCAGAGGGAATGCTAGATTGTGTGGAATTTCTGTTCCCAGTTATGTGGAAACTTCTACAGAATTTGTTATTTTCTGTTTTGCTTTTGCTTTCTTAACTTTTCCGTGCTTGTAGGTGTTATGAAGTATCTTATCATTGTTTTGATATGCATCCCTTGGATGCCTAGTGATTAAGGGAATTTCTTCATATATTTGTTGAATGTCCTGTTTGAAGAACCGTCCATTTCCTTTGTCTATTATTATGTTATTATTCATATTTTTCCAGTTGAGGTACTGGAATATTTTATAGACTTCAGAGATGCCCCTTGTACATTGTCTTATTGCCAATTTTTCCCCAGCCATAGAGTTCTCTTTTTACTCTTTTGATAATGTCTTCTGATGTACGTAGGTGTCTTATGTTTTGTAGGTCCCAGCATCGATTTTGTCTTCTGCTGTGTCTTTCCTTAATTATATTTTATAGTGTGTCTAGTCCCTTAAGTTTCTTTATTGATTCATATTCAGGGGCTTTATAACTTACACTTAGGTCTTGGATTAATCTTGAGTCTATTTTATAGATGAGGTAGGGTCCTTTTTCATCCTTCTGCAGATGGAGAACTGCTTTTGCCAGTACCATTTGTTGAAGAGACTATTTATTTCCCAATCAATATATGTTAATGATTTTAGGTGGGTGGATTTATTTCAGGATTCTCTTTTCTGTTCCACTGGTTTATCAGTATATAATTGTACCATTGTCAGACAGTTTTAACTATTTGTGCCTGTGCAATAGCTTTTAGGGTGGGGATGAATGAGAATGCCTACATTATTCTTCTTTAAAAAGTTATTTGCTTCTCCTGAGGATCTTCCCTTTCTATATGAAGTTAGTAATTAGGTTTTCCAATCCTTTAAAGAATGAAGTTGGGCCTTCATTGAATTTATAGGCTCCTTGGGGGGTATTGTCATTTTCTGATATTAAGCCTTCCTATCCATGAATGTAGTGGTTACACGGACTGTTATCCACATGGTTGGCAGTTTGAGAGCAGCAGCAACTCCACTGAAAAAAAGGCTGGACTTTCTACTCCTGTAAAAATTACAGTCTTGGAAGCCCACAGGGGTCACTGTGAATCAGCATTGATTTGATGTCAAAGAGTTAGGATCCATAAATATGGAACATGCTCCAATTTCTGAAGCTTCTTTCAGTTACTTATAATATTGCTTTGTATTTTTTTGTACAAGTCTTTTATTTCTCTGGCTGTTTACACATAAGGATTTCATCTTTTGTGTGGTTATTGTAAATATTATTGTTTTTAATCTCTTTTTCAGAACTCTCTTCAATGGTATAGAAGAGCCTAATTGATTTTTGCATGTTAATCTGACATGTTGCTTTATTTTTCGGTTGTTTCCAACACTTTTCTTGTTAAGTTTTTGGAGTTTTCTATGCATAAAATTATCTGAAAAGAGAGTTTTATTTCTTCTTTGTTATTGTGAGTTTTTTTTATGTCTTCTTCTCCTTTTTTGTCTAATCATTCTGGGTAATATTTCCAGCACAATGTTGAATCGTAAGGGACAATAGATAGCATCCTTGTCTGGTGCCTATTCACAAGGAGAATGTTTCTGTCTCTCCCTAGTGAACAAGAAAGTTGGCCATTAGTTTTGCATATATGGCCTTTTTAATGTTGAGGAATGTCCCTTGTATTGCTATTTTGTTAAGTGTTTTATCAGGAATAGGTCATTGAATTTTATCATATGCCCTTTCTGCACCTATTGATAAGAACATGTAATGACTTTGTCTTCATATTTTTCAATAAATCCTCTGCATTACTAAGTATGATGTCCTTCTCTCGGGACAGGTCCTTCCCAAAAATATGTTCAGTGAACATGAGATAAAGTCTCATCTTTCTTGGCTCGAAGAAGAATTCTGGCTCGACTTTTCTAGACAGATTTGTTCACTCTTCTGTTCAATGTTCTTTGCCAACACCATAATCCGAATGCATCTATTATTTTTTCCTGATTATTATCCAGCTATATTGCATATGATGTGATTAAGAAAGAAACAGGAAAAAGTTTTAAACATCATCATTTGGTTAGATACACCTTAGTACTCCAAATAACAACTTAAGAAGTTTGACTTTTAATACTTTAAAGCAATTGTTTGCTGAAGATTTTCCCAATAAGCATAAGTTTAAATGTTGGCCTTGATTTTAAATGGATTGAAATCTATGTAAGTATACCCTTGTCACCATATCTGTAGAATTTTCCTTTAAAATTCTTCTTCAAATCTTATATGGAATTTTACTGTTCCCAAATAATTTGCTTATTATTTCTTTCTCAAATGAAATTGTACCAGAAAACACAAAACTGTGCTGATTCTCAGTATTTCCCAGTTTTAATACATTTGGTGGTTACATGAAATTTGGTGATTACATGTCTAATGAATTAAAGAGAAGAGAACTTTGCAGAAACACGTGGCAACTGGCCACATGGTATACAGAGCCTTAAATACACACTCTGCTAGGTCATTCTTTCCCTTTACTTTTCTTTTTCCTAACAGATAAAATGTGGTGGTTTAGGTGTGGCAGGAAAAGGGTCCTCAGTAACTTGCCTACTCTAACAGGAAGAAAGTTAAATTTTGTTTACCCATATTGTCTGTATGTAATGACAATACAGCTGCAATTCTTGAATTTGTTTATTCTAAAATTGAGGAGGAAGAGAATGTCTAGACAAAACAAGAATTTCTCAACTTCTTACCATTATCAGTTAAAAGCAGCGTGTTCTTTGTACCATACTACTGCTATTAGGTGTGAGCTTCTTAATTTATATAGAAGCTGGTAAAGTCATAGATACAGCTAACTGTCTTATATGAAAATAGAAACTCCTTGCAACCAGAGAGCCAAGAACAAGCGCAGTTACAGCCTTAAACGTTTAGAATGAGGATCAAATTTGTTTCTTTCCTCTCTTGCTGGCACTGACACAAATGGGTAGATAAGTCCAAGAAAAATAGAAAACATCTAAATATTATGAACATAAGTCATGCTGGTCTCAAAATCCCTACAAAATACATCATACCTAACAGTTGGCTCATATGTCCTTGAAAAAGAAACTGCTCAACAGATTTTAGTAGTTTATGAAAGATTATTCAAAGATGTTGACTATTTTTTTTAAAGAGGTATTTTACTGTTCTCGTCCTTTAGAGCTGGGAGGTTTCCTGAAGCTGACTGCTCAGACCTCTCCTGGCTAAGCTTTGGACTCTGCTTTGTAATTTTGTTTGCGGAATTGTAGTTATCTTCAGATAATGTTTACAAGCACAGCCTTAGAATGAAAAATGTATACATTCTGAACAACAGTTTCTTCAAATTATTGTTCCCTTTCAAGTTTACCATAGGAAAAAGAGAATAATTGAAATGTGCTTTGTATCAGTTATAAATTTTCCTATATGATATTGAATATTAAATGAAATTAATTAAATCCAATATGATATTGAATATTAAATTTCACACACTAAGTTACATTTAAGGACTCATTTCCAGAGATATATTAGTCTAAATTATGTAAATAGGAATTGGGTTAATACCGTATATTTATTCTTAAATACAAGTATCCTAAATACGAAATACTTTATATTTTGTTCTAGTACATTTTTTGTTTTTTGAAATGTGCTTAATTGGCATATACTTCATATATCAAATAATTTAATCATTCAATTCGATTAAGAACAGTTGTGCTATCATCATTAGAATTTCAGAACATTTTGTTCTCATACTGATGGTTGTTAGCTCCTCATTTCTTCCCAATCTCCCATTCAACGTCCCTAGGGAATTATTAATCCAGTTATTGTGTCTTTATGTTTACCTTTCCTGTATTTCATATGCAGAATATTAAGTGAAATACAAACAGGAAAAATATCACAATGACAAAACAAAATGGAGAAAAAATTCAAAGAAAAAGAAAACAGTATTAAAAATGGAAACAACTTTAAAATTGGTCAAAAGGGAGATAAATTGAGATGGGATCATTGGATACTGACCCACATATTTCTGCCATCGTTGACTTTATAATTCTCTCTGCTGACAGGGAGGTTAGACACATCCTCAGACTACATTCAGCGAGGATTCGAAGCGGCTTCATTCAAGTGGGAACTATGCCAGTGGATTTTGGACTTCCAGTATCATCCATAATGTTCTGCAAAACTATTTAAAATGGATTTTAAGATGTGTAATCAGAATGAATACATTCCATGAAGGAACGGAGAGCAGAGAGATAATGGGGCAGGGTGGTAGAAAAGTGTGAACACATATTCAGACCAGAATATAAATATAGTTGTCCAGCACAGTGGGTGTGCATCTGCTTGCCACTTTTGTACAACATGTTCAGTTTAATATATTTTTGCAGTGCCGTCCCCACACAGCAGTAGTGGTGACAATCACTATGAGCCCAATGAGGGCTGTCATATTCAAGCCCACGAATCGATGAGGTCTCATTAGCATCTTGGACATTATCTGCAACACTAGGGATGTCTCTTGACTACTTGCCCACCTGCGGGTTCATTTGCACCAAGAGCCACACGCCAAGTCGGCTCTTTACAATGAGGACACGGTCTTTATAAACAGCGTACGGTTAAGGCCAGCAGATGTTTACAATTAGAACATGTGGCACTGAGGGTGCTTCATCTATTATGATGCTTTCAACAGTGAAGTCATAGGGCATCGCTACACAGGAAACTATGCACTGCATTTCTTTTTTATGAAAAGTGTGTATAGAACCAGACTGATCAGTATCAGGAAAACTCCTTCTATAGCATCCAATTACAGGTTTGTTGGTGAGAGGTATTTTCCATAAGTCCCACTGTTTGCATCCTGTCCTGGGTTTCAACAAGCGAGGATGAGGAGGTGCAAGGCCTCCCTCATGCCATGCCCCTCCTTGTGACCCAGTGGTGGCAATACCATTAGAGGATTTGCGCCATTTTCAATTACTGACATAATCACATGATGTAAAATCAGATTCTTCAGAACAATTTGTTAGAAATTTCCCATCAGGCCCCCAGGCAGTGATCATGACAGTGCCATTTCCTATTCCTTTTTTGTGGCTCCCCTGACATTTGGCCACTTGAGTTTAGTGGCTTAGAATTGCTGGTACTCATGATTTTTACATATTTCCACATCTCTTCTTCACTCCATGGTAGTGAAGTTCTCATATTCTGTAAATGCATCTTCCATTATCATGTAGAAATCATGATCAGTGTTGTTAGATATGAGCCAGCTATTCCAAGCATATGGTTTAATAGGTAGACAGCTAGGACTGGCACCCATGCATCGAGGTGATACATCAAAGCCTAGGGTAAAATGGAAACTTTCGCTCTCTTCCTCGGGGTGTATGGCTACTATCTCCCCACGAGCCTGGAGCCCATACATAATCGTCTGCAAATATGACAGGAAGATCTTGAGTCTACAATTTTCCAGAAGGCACAGATGAGGAACATAGGCCCAATAAACATAATTAGCGCAAACCTTAGTGGTGATAGATATGACTGTAACCCCGTGGTTGCTAGCATCACCAGTGTGTTGTGCTTCTTGGGTTTTACCTGTATTATGTGTTTAAGGCCCTTTAGGGATTGGAGAGCTGTAGGATATTTAGGAATATTGTGAAACCTTGAGGGGTCTTTCAATTTGATGTAAAAAGGTTGGTGATGTCTAGCAACTGAAGTTGGGTGACACTCCAAATCTATAGCTTAGCTAGAGCAGGTGGTAAAGGAAGGGAATCAGTGGGAGATATTGGGAAACCAGATTTATTTTAGGGAAGTTGGAGGCAGGAAGGGTGTCTGGTACAGCTTGTAAGAGAAGCAACAAATTTGGAAACTGGGCGACTTCTGGAAAATGCAAAGTTTTCACTGTTTTGAATTTAGTAAGAATATCTCTGACCAGTAAGGGAGTAGGGCATTTGGGGAGGGCTATAAATGGAGGTGAGAATTGTACATTATAAAGAATACATAAAAGTGGTTGTGTAATGAGAGATTGTGAAATTATACCTGAGACTCCAACAAGAGCAGTGAGTGCTAAAGAAGTATGGCCTGAATGTCCAGGTAGTGTTCAATAAGGGCCCCCAGGTCTAAAAGGAATGAAATCGGCTTACCTGAGATGATGTTCATTACCCTGAGCTCAATGGGTGGTCTCTGTGGGGGCCGTTGACCCTGGGCACCGTCAGTCTTCAATTGCCAGTCCTACAAGCCCTGACAAAGAAGAATCTTGAGTAGGTTACTCTGGAGGTGTTATGGAAGAGAATTTCCTCCCCACCTCCTTTTGGAAAGGGCAGTCAGCTCCCAGTGTCCTCCTTGTGTGCAATGTGGGAAAGGCTTCGGCAGAGGACCAGGCTGGGGCATTCATGCACCCAATGCCGTTTGGAAACATTTAAAGTAGGTCTGCGTGCTTTACCTGCCAGTGGGCCAGTGTTAATTAGTTCGGATTCACCTATATTGTCTTGAAGGTTATTAGCAAGCTTCTGATATTTAGCTTTGTCTCTTTGCAGTTTGTCTAATTTTTCCTGTTCGTCCTTCTTATTGAGAACCTTAAAGACACATTGAGAAGTTCTCACTGTGAGGTGTGAGGACCATCCTCCATTTTTTTCAAGTTTTTTTTCCCCTTTATGTCAGGAGCTGACTGGGGAATGAAGTGTGAATGAAGTAAAGTCCCAGCTGGTGTTGAAAGGTCAACTGTGGTTTACTTAATTAAAGCTTCTGAGAAGAGTGACAAAAATGAGGCAGGATTTTCTTTTGGGTCCTGAAGGAGCTCTCTAATTTTGTTGACTACATCATTGGTTTTTGATTGTTTTGTTTTTGTAAGCCTTCAATGAAATGGATAACGATGTCATCTTGGAGCGTGTGGTTCCCATGGCCGAGCTGATCATTCCAGTTAAGGTCTCGTTGGGGAACCGAATCCAGAGCCTGCTGGATTAGCCCTGTTATGGGGATGCAGTCCATTGCCTCTCTGCTAAGCCACCATCCAGACCCTCTTCCTATCTTCAGGGGGTAAAGTGGTTGTAAGAATTATATAGATATCATACTGGGTAATATCATATGAGTGAATGAGATATTTAAACTCTTTAATTGTCCAGATCAAAGGGAAAACATCCAGATGTTTCTCAAGAGCACATAAGTCATAAAAAAATTACTAGGAAACACTTTCAAAATTAGTTAGTGATATGCTCACTGAAAAAAAAAGTCTAAATAATTCCTGTGATGTGAGAGATTTACCTCTTTATCCAGTTACCACAAAACAAAAAATGGTTATATATTTTTAAAAGGCTGTCAGCCAACACACCTAATGCCATTTTATTGATTCTTCACAATCCTCAAGCTTATTATTTCTTTAGAGTCAACTTGAGGCACATCGCCCATCCCCATTTAACAATATGCCTCTTTTGGCTCTGGCATTTGTGAAAGCACCCTCTAATTCTGCTAGATTTGGGACTTTTTCATCTTCAGATTACTCATTATTTGCATCTCTCAACCTCTAAGTACCCATGCCAAATCAAGTGTTCCTCTTATATACCCTCTCACTGGATTGCATTTAAAGAAGAAATGGTTGCCCATGTACTTGCATAAAGTTTTTAAAAAAATATTTTTCTCTTTTCAACCCCAAGGAGTCCTGGTGGGATAGTAGTTACACACTGATCTGTGACCCACATGGTCTGTAGTTCAAAACCACCAGCAGCTCCATGGGACAAAGACTGGGTTTTCTATGCCTGTAAACACTTACAATGTCAGAAACCCACAGAGGGTCTCTATGAGTCAGCATTGACTTGATGGCAAGGAGTTTTGGGTTAGTTTATTTTCAACAGCAATCTGTTTGTTCCTAGGAAGATGATCATTTAGAAAAGGTGAACAAGTGTTTGATCTTTGTCATTCGTGTTCTGAATAGCTGGGATAGCAACTAACTTTGTAAGGAAACACTTGGCACATATTCTATTATCCATGGATTTAGGGACTTCAGCCCAACTTTTTTCTAGAGGCAGGAAATATATGCTTTCAAGTTTAAAATACTATCAAGAACAATCATGTAGATTTACATGTAAATAAGAAAATTTTAAATATCAATATCCTAAACTAGAGAAAATTATATTTTTTGTCTTATGAGATCCCTTGCAATAATAAGTTTATTCAAGATAAAAAATCATGATTTTACTCCTATAGGTCTCCAAAAAACCAAAATTTTTATCTCCTGTTACTATACTTATAATGTATATGACCTAAAAATCCAAGATAAATTTATGATCAAAATTAACTGTTCAACCTCAAGTCATCAGTTCAGCATTCTTGCTAACATGAGAATAAGACTAAGAAAATGGAAATGAAGCATACCCAAATTTAGAGAACATCCCAAAATTTGATTCACTGAACACAATTGTCAGATGACACAATGAGTTGAGGGATGACATAAAAAAAACAATGTATATGGAGAGAGCAAAAGATCATTATAAGGACAAGATGGAAATAAAAGACCAAAATAGATGTTAGAAAAAACTGAATTTGCTCAAGAGGGAGCCAATTGTCCCGCAGGGAGTGATCGTGCGTCCCACCTCCAGTGAGCTATTTATCTTCTTAGGGCCTCCAAATGAGGTCATCAAGCTGTGACCGGATTGACAAGCTAAACTCCACCCCATTCACTCATAATCCTCTCAAATCTACAATAGATTATAAAACTACCACAATGAGCAAATAATTTGATCAAGAAGCTGCAGTTAGGAAGTATAAAACAGAAAACATGCTCAGCATATTTTGAGAAGTTAAGAGAAAAATCAAGCCTTGAGCTATCATATTAAAACATTCCACTGGCAAAATATTAAAAGATGCAGGACTATTTGAAGGGAATCATATGATCGGGACTGGAGGAAGGTTTATTAACAACCTAAAATATGCAGATGACAGTGTTTTTATTGCTTAAAATAGAGACTTGAAGCAGTTGCTGGTGAAAATCAGGCACTGCCTCATTCAGTTGGGACTGCAATGCAGTGTAAAGAAAACGCCTCCAAACCAAACCGACAGACAACAGCACGATAAACAGGAATAAGAAGTGGATACGTCAAGAAAGTTATGTTGTTTATTTCCACCATGTTCCTTAAAGTGGTGCTAAGCAATCAGATGCCGTCCTGTATTGGATAAACCTTCTGCCCAAGAACTCTATAAGTTTTGAGGGTCAAGGATGGATAAGCTTTCCCTTGCAGGACTAAAGTATGTCAGCTCTGAGCATTGTATTTTCAATCACTTCATCTGTATGTGCACATTGTATTCTAAAGAAGGAGGTCCATAAGAGAATGGTTGCATTTGAATTATGGTGTCGGTGAATAATAATGAAAGTGTGGTGGAATGGCAGAAGAACAAACACATCTGTCTGGAAGAAGTACAGAGAATGCTCATGAGAGCAGGGATGGAGAGACTTCGCCTCACATGCTTTGTGCATGGTGTTAGGAGAGCCCAGTTCCTGGAAAAGAACAACATGTTCAGTAAGGTAGAGATTCAGTGAACAAGAGGAAGACCATGAAGGAGATGGATTAACACAGCAGCTGCTGCCATGGATTCAAAGAAGACTTGTGAAGAGAGCACAGGACCAGGCAGTGTTTTGTTCTCTTGGCATCAGAAACAGAGCAATGCAACAGCTCTTTTCAAGGAAGACTAAGTGTGCTACCGTTAGAGGCTGTTGTCCTTAGGTGCCTTCCACGGAGTTCTGATGCACAGAGATTCCAGTTGAGGAGGCAGATGCTCCCTAGTTGTGTTTTGAATGTTTTTCAACCCAAAGGTTTCATCTTGTGATGTGATATCTGACAATGCTCTGCTTGGACGAGTAAGGGTTTTAGTAACTAACCTTTCAAAAGTGGGTAGGCTGTTCCGCTTTCCTAGTCTGTAAATTCCATTGAAATCTGTCCACCTGGGTGGACCCTGCTCGTATTTGAAATATGGTGGCATATGTTCCAGGGGCAAAGCAAAACATAAGCCACTACAGTACAACCAACTTGTCAGTTGATACTTTCGCTTATGAACACTCAAAACTCACTGCCATTGTATTGATTCTGACTCATAGAGACCCTGTAGGACAGAATAGAAATATCGTTCTGTTTCTGAGACTAATTCTTTGCAGGAGTAGAAAGCTTTGTCATTCTCCCAATGTTGTTTCAACGTGTACCCACTACAGAGCCAGGTTCCTTTATATTTCATCAGTCTAAGTTTATTTGCATGCTTACCTTCACATTCAAGAGTAAAAATTATGCCCTCTATTCTTCTAGTGATGATGGATACTATGGATGTTGTAGTTAACATTTAGAATGAAATATACTGAGGCTGCTCATGACCTATATGACCTGGTCCCTGCTTTATTTCTTCAGCCTCCCAAAATATTTTTATTTTGTTCTCATTGCCACATTGGACTACTTTTTGTTTACTGAACATTCATTCCATGCTCATCTATAACCACCATATCCCTGATTCCTTTGACCCAGAATATTTTAATCAGATCTTTGTATTGATAACTCAGTCCCATTATCCAGATATCAGCACACAATTGACATCTTCAATAATACTTTCTATGGTTCATATATCTACTAATTTACAGTTTATCTACTCTCTGCTTTCCTCATAGCATCTTTTAATATGTTTTCTTATTTTCATAGTAGGTGTACTACTTCATATAATTAAATACATTATCAGTTCCTCATTATCTGCCTCTTCATCCCAGAGTGGCAAAAACTCGGTCTTTTTTCATTATTATTATATCTTCTATAGAATAGCTGTTTAGCTAAAATAGTGTAAAACAGCAATATATGTAATAATTGATATTTGGAGACTATTAGTTGCCTAGTCTCTATTTATACACTGATTTACTGGGCAGGATATTCTTAGCTTATTCTTTTATATAATGTTTATATAATACACAGAATTAATTTGTATTTACCCAAAGTAGATATTTTGATATATGAATGTTTCATATGTTCTTATATATATAAAGTATTTGCAAATAATACGGAACTCCTGACCATCTTGAACTATTTGCATTTTATATGGATATAAAATTTTAAAAGTGTGTGCTCAAAAGAAAACAAAACAAAAATAGATGAACTCACTTTACTTAAGGCAATGCTGACGCCTAGAGACCCCTATGGGTTTCCCTAACCATCACTCCTTACAGGAGTAGAAAGCTCGGTCTTTCTCCATGGATCTGATGCTGGTCCCGAACTGCCAGAGATGTGGATTGCAACCCAATGTATAACTTGGGGCACCTTAAAACCCATTGAGAGCATTGTTTTGTCGAAACCAGTTTTATTTCCTAAACTTTCACTTCTGTTATTGGAACTTTCCTTTTCTATCTGAATGACTTAAATTAAGACATTCTGGACAAATCTATGCTTCTTTTCTTTTTCCTTGTGCGCCTTTGCTAATTAACTCCTCTGTGTACGCTCTACTTCACTTCATTATACTCACTTTATATTCTGTGACTCTTCAGTTTACAAATCATATATTATATGAAGAATATTTTAGACTCTCTAAAAGGATGTGTTTTCTTCTGGACTATCTTAGCATTTCTGTACCTGTCTTTTTACTTCAAAAATGTGATCTCCATACACATCCGAGGGTAAGTTCATATATGTGCAAGTAATTAATTTTAAATTATGTGAAGATATTAATTTTTTCTCTATTTATATGTTTTAATCATATTACATAGTAAATAAAGCAGAATCCTTATTTATGTTTTTGACTGGGAAACTCAAAGTTTTCCATCAATTGTTGACTCTGATCTGAATACATGCATTCCATATTTCGTGAATTTTCTTGTTAGCTGAAAGACCTTTATCCAAATCACATTTTAACATTACAGTCCTAGCAGGAGAAAGATAAGGCTATTTGCTCTTGTAAAGATTTACAAACTCAGACATTCTCATTAGGGACCTAAAAATGGTTGTATCACTAAGAATCAACATGGCAGTAGGTTTTCTGGCAATTAAACTCTCTCATTTTCTTTCCACCTTTACCCTCACTTTATATCATAGTATAATCCACTGATTACCTTATATTGTTCAAAATAAATGAAAGAGGAGACGGTTGATTTAGTTAGCATTGAGTTGTTGTTTATAGGGATGGAAAATATGAATAGATGTTGATGATTGTTGTGAAGCACCATTGAAGTAGCGGGTTTGGGTGAATTGTACAGGAAATTATTAGGCAAAAATTCAGTTGCTTATATTTTAACAAATAAAATGAAATAGTTTGATAAGCGTAACCCCACTCAAGGGGAGCGAACAACAGAAATGTATGTAAATGGATATATTGGATGATGTAATATGTGACAAAACGTTTAAGAATAATAAATTAAATTGAGGGTTCTAGGGGGAAGGCTGGGGGAGGGAGGGAATAAAGGGGAACTGATAACAAGAATTTTAAGAAAGAACATGTTTTTGAAACAGACTGTGGTAGCAATTGTACAATACTGCTTGATGTGATTGAGCTATGGAATGTTATGATATCTGTAAGGGCTCCCAATAAAATGATTTAAAAAATGAGTGCCTACATTTTGTACACTAATGGAGTTAAATTTTAGTAATAAATTAAATAATAAAACACTTTTAGGGATAGTATTAATTTTCTGTTTCGTAAATGAGATCTAAAAGCTCAATCAACTGAAGGAGGCTGTAAGGACCTGAGAGTGTTAGCGGCCAGTGTGGGAACCACTGTGAACATCGACATTTTCCTTTAGGAAGAACATGCCACCCAACACATTATTAAAGAGCAATGGAAACTAAAACTGTGAATAGTTATATTAGATGCCTTATAAGACCAGTATGTCTATGAGAGTGGGATAAAAATGAAATATTTCAAAATTCATGCAGAGGGGATACTGTATCTCTCAGCAGACAGCAAGAGCCATCACATAAAAATCATAAGTTCCAGGCTCTTCATTGAATGATATGGAGTTAAACTAAAGAAACAGATAAAAAAGTAAACTTTTAGCATACTAAGAAAAAATAAGATTCAAGATCTCAGGATCAAATTAAACATTAATTCATTTAAAATAAATTGCCAAATTAGTAGAATGTTAGCAAAGGAATGTTATTAGAAATCTTAACCACTAGTATGGCATATACCAACAGTGGATCACCTGTTGAGTATTAGAATGAATGCCAGGAACTCCCACATCAGACTAGTGGTCTAGAGGTGTGGGAAGAAAGGCTGCAAACGTGGAAGAGTAGAAGAAGCTGACATGTAATTAATTACACTGATAGTAAGGTATATCATTGCTTATATAACACATCATTATGTTGATCTTTATTTATATCATGGAATAATATAAAATATTTTGTAGATATTGAATCAAATTAACATTCTACAAAATATTTCTAGTAAGTCCCGTCACTTCATGATTTTCCCTATATATGAGTAGCACTGGGAATGAATATTATATGCTGCTTTCCTTTAGCCTGAGAAACTTTAAATAATTAAACGATAAATACATATGCTACAGCAAGGGAACATGTTGTTAATGTGCAAGCGTTAATAGTCAGTTAAAAGTCGTCTCGAGGATGAACACAATAAACATAATATTAAAGAAATTCAGTTTTGTGTTTTGGCTTATCAATCTATCAACACATTTGTCCAGTTTTTACTATGATAAGTGGAGAGATTAGTAGTGCTTACAGGGATTCTGATGAATGTGCCCTGTATGAAATCAGTGAATAAAATTTTTTTCATAACTGTGTGGTTCCGAGTTTTTAAAACACAGTTACTCTGTGAAGCCTTAGATCTCCAGAACACACTTGGGCGGGATGGCCCTGGAGTGGAGATGCTACAGTGTACGTCAGCCTTGTATTCGGGTTCAAGGGAAAATGAACAACAAAAACAAATTCTAACCACAAATAATCTAGTCAATATTTATCAAACATTAGCAGATTTTTCCAATAATTGATCTTCAACTATGGCAAAAACAATCTTATATTAGCAGATATATATTTAAAATCTTAAGAGTTTTTTAATTTGTGTACCAAGAATATATTTTGTAATTGTCAATCAAATTCCCCCTACTCATATTCTCTTTTGTGATTTAAAACCTTAATTTCCAACATATATGTATAGTTTAAAATACTATTAGGAATAGAAAAATGTAATTTAAACCATACATATTAGTAAAATACTTCTATGTCGAGTGCCTATATATAATATTTTGTAGAATTTTGTACAAATTTAGAAGTTTGACAAGTGAATGATAATTTATTATGATGAATAACATATTGACTGAGCATCATGAAACCCTGTGATGAAATAGATAACTTATTTTAAATAAAGAATTTTATAAAGAACTTTTACTAGTTTATCACTTTCTCTTTATATTAACCCAGAAACTTTTTCAAATTTAGTTAGGAATTTCAGCTTTTCCCATTTATCAAAAGCATTTCTTTGGAGACCTAAATAAATGATTTATAACTGGAATGAGACTCACCACTCCTATGAAGGCACTCGTGTCTGGTAACAAGAACAAGTCCACTACTTTATTGTTCACATGCCCCATGGCAGATGGCCGATGACAACGATCTTTAGTCATTTTGTCCAGCAAAAGATTAAAGTTAGCTAATAAATTGCCAATCTGTTGAGCCATCTGGTCTTTCATGGTGAATTTTTTAAAAGTCATTCACATGACTTAGGATGATAATTTATTGACCACCTTAAAACTGTCTTGCAATGGTAACCTAAAACATTTTAAGATGTACAACAACAGATATGTTCAGTATATATATATATATATATATATATATATATATATATATATATATATATATATATATATATATATACTCAATTTTTACATGAGTTGTTTTACATTTAATGTATATACATTAATATATTAATAAAATACTCAATATTTTTCAGTAGATGTTAACTGTAATATGTTTTCTGTTATAGTAATGAGAAGGAATGCAGTATAATATGCAAATTTTGAAATAGAATAGTAAACTGCTTTCCTTAGATGTATTAATAAATTTCAGTAAAATAGTTTTGCAGCGACTCTTAAGTATCATATATATTTTAACTGCTTATCTAGTAACCTGAATATATTTTGTTGTTACTGTTTTAAGATGGGATTGGAATAATTTATAGCCAATTAAAAAGTTTGCTTCTTAACATTCTAATATAATAAATTATTTTGATGATCCTTCAATCTGACTATTCTTCTTTCATGCTAGCTATTTCTAATTTGCCACAATTTAAATTTGAAAGAGCACAAAGAGGGTGAATCCCATAAAATGTGATCACGGTGAAAGGTTGGAGAATTTTATGGTTGTAAATACTCACAATTAGTATTTGCTATGGTGAAACTAAGAGAGTTAAAAATAATTTACTATGAAAAATAAAATGTTTAATACTTCTGTGATGGATTCAGTATGTTAAGGCTTTTATGATACTACGTCCTTGATTTCCTAAAAATATATATGTAACAAAATTTTGATTTCTTAAAATAAGAAATGGTAAGAACTACATCAAGCAATAGCCAACCAACCTTCAAGCCAATTATTTCTTTAACAGGCAGTGAGTATTCTGTTGTTAAATTTTCCCATTTAACATAGTTGTTCTTCCTATTACTAGTTTAGAAATTAAGGATGGAGGGAGGTATGATCCTCCCCTCCCCCTTTCTTCTTTCTCTCTCATATTTTAAAATCCCAATTCCATGCTTTCCAAATTGAATATGGTCTCTAACTTTCAGGATCTTTCAAAATAAGTGAAGTATATGCATGATACTTAACTATTCTATTTCCTGCCGTGTCTCTTGGAGACAGCTGTGAACTCTAATTACACCTTTGAGCAGACCCTACCCATATGTCTCCTGGCTACAACGTAGTGGACACATCTGTGATTGCTGAAAGACAATGGGAAGCACAACAGAATGACAAAATGTGGTCCAAGGTAGAGAGTAAAGTAAATGTGATCAATTACACTGGCCAACACACATTTTGGTGCCTCCTGTTAGGCGGTTACTGGGTACATGTGTACCGCTAATTCCAAAAGTGATGTCACTTTTCCTGGATCAGCTCTGAGTTTTGAGACATTTTCCATATACAATTCTTCCCTCTGTCCCCACAAAAAAAATCAGGATCTTTTAATATAGTATTAGCTAGTCTGAGATAGCGAAAGTATATGCGTGCTTTCTTTAATTAGTTTGAGTTATGCTAAATATTTAGGTCAAGTTATAGTTCACACGGTGTTCTTTGATTCAAAGGAATATGAGAACAGTGCAAATTACCTGAAGTTGTAATTTTCCCCAAGTATCACTTCACCTTTATTAAGAACCAAATAGCAAGCAGTTCCAATTTATCTTTAAAACAGGGCCAGCATACTTATTTCTGTGTAACTGAGGAGCCCCAGGGAGTGTTTAAGTACTAACCACAAGGTCAGCTTTGGAGCCTAGCAGCTGCTCTGCACGCCCTAAACAAATAAACAAGCAAACAAAAAGAGACTTTCTACTTCCAGAGAAATTTAGAGTCTCAAAAACCTGCAGGAGAAGTTCCACTCTGTCCGGAAGGGTGACTATGAATCTTAATCAACTGACTGGTAGGAGTTTGCTATAACTGAGATTCAAATTCCTTTATTAAGTTCCTTTATTAAAATGTAAATGTTCCAGGTTGTTATAAGATGGCTAATTTCTCCACCTGTGAGAAGTAGAATTTTTCTCTATAAAGAAACATGGAGTGGACTTCACCTCTGAAATAAATAACATGTCTTATTCATTGATTTCTCTATATTGAAATATACTCTGAATGTTCACTGCATAATTTGAAGAACAATTATATCGTTGAAATATTTATGAAAATTTCTGTGAAGTTTTACATTTTAGACTCTCTAAATTTCCCTCATACCTTCCATATATGAATGTTTTCAATTTTCTTTTTTATTTTCCATTCTGCTCAAGCTGTGTTCTGGCTTTGCTATTTCCAATTTGTAGTTTTTGAATATATTTCAAGACTACCAGACCCCAAAGAAAAATCTGCTGCCATCTAGTCAATTCTAACTCAGAGTGATAATACAGGACAAAGAAGAACTGTCCTTTTGGGAAACCAAAACCTTAGATCTCTCAAAGGCTGTAGAGCAACTGATGGGTTTGAACCAACAACCTTATGATTACAGCTCAATATGTAACCAACTACTCACCATGGGTGACTTCCCTTGAAAGACCCTTAAGACCTAAGACTTTTTAAAATACTTATTTCTTGTGTTGTCTTCCTCGGTAACATATAGACCTGAATTCTTCTCATACTTAAAACTTGGATAGTAAATTAGTATAATTTAATAGCTGAAAATATAGTGGGACACCATGTCTAAGAAACTAGAGTTCAAGAGGGCTTTCCCCATGAAGCATTCTGAATCATTACGCCAACTTACTCCAGGGACAGGAGACAACACCCAGAAACAAACTGGGGCTTTGTTATATTTCACAAAATATGATTGTTCCAAAGTCTTTTAAAATATTTTATAACAATTCTCCCTTAACTCGATGCGTTAGCTAGGATGGTGTCTTACATATTTTGGTCAAGATATAAGCAGAAATCAGTGTCTAAAAAAGATCAACACAGTAAAGTAGAGGGTCGGGAAAAACGAAGAAGACACCTACCAAGATTCATTGTCACAGCAACTACATCAATGAGCTCTAGCACAACAGACTTATAAGGATAGGAATGGACTGGGTGTGATTTCATTCTTCTGTATGAAGAATCACTGTGAGTTGGAGTTGACTTACAGGCACTAAACAAGAACTGAAGGAAGTAAGGTATCCTAAACTTCACATTTCACACATCCAGAGGCCACCTGGAATACAATCTATTCCTATTTTGTTTAAAATGATTTGCTATCTGGAACATTACCATCTAATGTACATGGCATTAGTAAGTAAAAAAATAAAACAAATGAAATACATTTAAAGTAAAATATATACAGGAGTTTTTTAAAGTTATCACCTGCCAAATGTTTGGCTTGAGACCTTCTGCTTCTTTACTGTAAATTGAAATTGTCAAGTATTTGGCATATACCAATCGTAGAACACTCTCAAATTAAAATTTTAACTCTCTCAACTGATCCAGGAGAATATAAATAGAAGTTAAAAGGAAATAATTTCCTTATTCTCTGGGTTAATGCCATTAGACATTGTGGTTATGCATCACCTAAAATTATTCTCCATTTCATATTTTTCTAACCCTGAAATTGGAATCTGATTCGAAATAAATATCTAAATTTCCATTCCACTTCCACCAGTTTCCAACTTAGTGTCTGGGGTATTCCCAATTGTCTTACTCTTGCTTCCTCAAATTACAAAGTTTGAAAAGATGGCTTACCCTAGAAGGCAGCAGTAAGGACCTGAACTTGTACTGGGGGACAGTATCTCTTACCTATTCCGTGACAGAAATTTCCTCTCTGGCTTTTTGAAAGTTGATGTTTTTGTTTTCCTTCTTATGCCCTATTTGTAATTTTGACTTTTATACTTTTGTGAGTTTAGCCTTAACACCTTAGTGAGACTTTGTTTGTTATTGTTTTCTGTTGCATCTCTGCTGTGAAGCACGGAAGGAGGGGATGCATAGTGAGAATAATGGAGACGAGTGGGCATGGAGAATGCAAGGCTGGGCAAATGGAGGGAAGGGATTTTGAGGAGCAAACAGAGAAGGTGGGAGGGCAGGGAGCACTAGAACTGACTATGATTGCACAGCTCACTGTACAAGCGATTTGACCATGGGGATGGGAGCGGTGGCTCTAAGACTGATGTGGTGGTGACTGTACAATGCCCCTTGATAGGACCGAGCGATTGAATTTGGTGATACGTAAACTACATGCCAATGAAACTGTTGGGGTGGGGGGAAGACTGCGTACAGGAAGTTGTTTACAATTTTTTCAACAATTGGGAGTGATAAAAATAGTTGCGGAAAAAACAGCAAAAAATATTAGACAATGTGTCTTGGTATTCATGATAGTTTAAAATATCAAGTCTAGTACTGTTTTGTGGCTCTGTGGCAGAATTCTTCTTACTTATATGGCTTATAAATTTAAATATTTCGTAAATTAACAAAGATTTTGATAGAACAAAACCAAGTACATTTAAAATAAAGTAATAGTCTTAAAGATAATCTCAATGACATATCTCTCTTTAAAATGCGTGGCTGACACTTAAAACTAGATTGACTTTGGCGACGAGTTCAACTCATAGAATACCGTGGGAAGGATGGCAGAATGTTCTGCAATCCCAATCTGCCACTTCTTACACCAGCACACGGCTAGAGTGCCAAGAAGCCACACGGGGAACCTAACCACTATGTGGGAACTTTTGGAAAATGTCCCAAATAAACTCCCCAAATCCCTGGTGATGTACTGGGTTATAAACTGGGCTGCTAGCCAAGGTCAACAGTTCAAAACCACCAACTTCTCCGCAGGAGAAAGATGAAGCTCTCTATTCCCAGAAAGATGTACAGTCTCAGACACCTACAAAACCAATTCCACTCTGTCTCACAGGGCTGCTATGAGCCAAAACAGACTAGATGGCCGTGAATCTGGAATGTGGAAGCCTCACACGAAGACAATGGATAGGCCCTGAGGAAATAGGAAAGAAAGAGGTGCTCAAGAAAACACAACTGATCCAGATCTCTGGCTACTGGCTGATGGCTACCATGTGCAGATTCTCCTACTTTTCACTTCTGTCTATGTGAGAGAGACAGAGAAAGCAGCCCACCCCGTCTGACAGAAGTTATAATCTATAAGGAAATGCCTGTTACTTAGTAAAGCCATAAGTTAAGAGTCATTTGTTATATAATAATGGCTAGTTAGAACACACCCGCCATTACAGAATTCTGCATATTTTTGTAGACTTATACCACAAGTCAAATATTCTAATGAAATGTGCAAACATCTAGTTAGCAGCTATAAAGGAAGAACATGCTTGGCATACCTTAAATGGAAAGAACTCAAAGAAAACTTCAAGCCTTGAGTTTTTATTTTGAAAAGGAGTCTGGGCAAGATATTGAAGGTTCGAGAGTGTCAAAAGAAGGTGGATTGAATACTCAGAGTAAATGTACCACCAAGAACTGGCTGACTTTCCATCATTTCAGGAAGTAGCACATGGCAAGAACCAATCATCCTGAAGGAAGAGGTTCAAGGTGCACTAGCCAAAACTAAGGACCTTTTGGGTTTTTAAAGTCTAGGTATTTACATCTTTCATTATATTATTTTCCTTTGTTGTCTCCAGTTGCTTTTGGAAATTTTCTGTTCAGTTCTTGGACTTCATCATTGATTTTATTTGCCTTAGCAAGGGCCCTGGTGATGCAGTGGTTACATAGTGGAGTGTGATCTGCATGGTAGGCAGTTTGAAACCACCAGCCAGTCAGAGAGAGAAAGAGTGGGCTTTCTCCTCCCTTAAATAGTTACAGTCTCTGAAACCCACAGGAAGGCCACTGTTAGTCAGCATGGACTTAACGGCAAGGAGTTTAGTGAGGCATCTCTGATTAAGAGCAAATTTCCAAGTGTCTTCCAATATCCATTTTGATATTTTGCTTCTTTCCTGACTTTGTAATGTCTTATTGTTATTTTCATGCCTATGAACTTATCATGAGGTATTCTGCAATTGGTGTTAAAGGTTTGGAATCTGTTTTGGGGGATGTTCTCAAAATTCAGGAGAGATTAAACTCAAGGTTTTATTTTGGATCTCATGGATTGGTTTTACTTTTCTTCAGCTTCAATCTGAGCTTATTTGTGTAACTAACGGTCTGTTCACAATTGGTCCCTGGCCTTATTTTAGCTGTTGCTATCATCTTTTGTGTTATTTGGGGAGAAAAGTTTATTTGAGATGAGGACATTGATATAGCAAAATAATATGATGTGTTCTCCATCTTCTTTATCACCAAGGTCATATTTTCCAACCACTTACTGTTTCTTCCTGTTTGTTCCAAATTTTGTATGCAGTATGCCAGGCAAATTGGCAAGAATTATGAATGCATCTTGAGTGCATGTTGGGAAATTTTTTATATGGAAGAAATTGGTAGAATTCCTCAATTTATGCATCAGTAGCTTTAGTGGGTAATGCATTGCATACATTTTAATAATAATGTTATTAAAAGGATTCCCTTATATGTGATTATATATAATCCTATTATAGGAAGCATAGTACAGCAAGACAGATCTTCAAATGTCCTTTTAGACAATAAAAGTATTGTCATTCCTCTTGAATCTGTTATTTTCAGAATAGTAAAACATGATTTTCTAATTTAAAAAACCAACACAGCATATTTCAGCTCATTCATCCATAAATATAGATCTTTATGCATTCCATTTCATTTTTGACAGCTAAAATTGTCCTAGATTTTAATGTCCTACTATTAATAAATGTTTGCATTTCTTTCTTATCATTTTGGGTCATGCCCCATGAGCAAATGAAGGTCCAAAAGGCTCTTCTCCCACAGGGTTTAATCCAGCCACATCGTATCACCGACTCTTCTTTAAGAAGCAGCTCTTCCTCAGAAATAGCCCCTTAACACTTATTTCCATTTTCCCCAATGAATTTGAATTAGCTGGGGACAAGTGGATTGTGTTTGTGTCATTATAACAGCATCAAGGAAATTAAATTATATTTTGGCCTCAATAAATATGTTACAAAAGAGCCTCTAAGCTGTTTGAACCTAAAATGCCAGTATGAGGACTAAGGTGTGCCAGGCCCAAACCACTATATTTTCAATTGCTTCATATTCAAGCCAAAACTTGATGGTGAGTAGGAAGACCAAAGAAGAATCTATGCCTCTGAATTATGGTCTTGACAAAGAATATTTAATAAATCACGAGACTCCCAGGAAAATGAACAAATCTTGTTGGAAGAAATATAGTCAGAATGCTTCAGAAAAGAAGAATGAAGGATTTTATCTCAAGTTCATTGCACAGGTTTCCAGATTAAATCAGCCCCTGAAGAAAAATGTCATGTTTGCTGAAGTACAAAGGTCAGTAAAAAAATAAAGAAAGAAAAAAAAGGGGGAATGTTCTCAGTGAAATGGATTGATACAGTGGCTGCAGCAATGCACTCCAACCAGGACTGATTTTGTGGCAGGACTAGGACTGGGCAATTTTTCATTCTGTCATGCTGAGGGTCACTGTAAATCAAAACCAGTCAATGGTGCCTGATAACAACAAAAACTTAAAAGTTAATGCTACATTGAACACATTATTTTACTTTATTGTTAATTATATTCTTTCCATTAAACATGATAATTTTGTGATGAGTATTATTAGCATGGAATTTTAAATTATTAATATATAACACAGATTATTCTTTGCCATAGCATATACAACAAATACCCCTTGTATAGAAGTATTTACTGCATATGGCAGCAGAGTGTCAGTCAAAAAAATAAAACAGAAAATTTTAAAAGGCATAGAAGCCTTTCCCTCTTTTTAAGTATTTTTTTAGCAAAAGAGGGATACAATTTAGAATAAAGAAATTGAATTTAATTTCCTAGTTTATATGTGTAGACTGATTATTTGAGTCGTGAATGAAGGCATTTAGTGCTTGAAAACAAACAGCATTTTCAAGATAATTGAATGCTATATGTTTTTATCTTCAGATCAAAAGTAAACTGAAATTAAAATTAAAACTGTCCTGGGGCCCACTTGTTGGGAAACCTACTGGGTTTCTGTTTTGACTCAAAACCTAAATATAATGACTGTAATCCAACGTTGACAATATCAGCACGGGAAACCCCCTAAAAGAAAGGGCATTGTCGTTATAAATGTCACTAGACGCATTGCACACACTGTGTATGACTTTATCAACAATTGATATTCCCATTCATTGTCTAACCAAGCATTCCAATGAAAGAGAAAATTGAATTCAAGCAGTTTCACATTGGCTCACCATTGAGAAGAAATGTGAACAAAAAAGGCATGGTACATTCATTTTCAGGATCCATTAAATTTGACTCTGAATTTACTTTGACAACACTGACTTTTGTGTTTGAGAAAACTTCTTCGAAGTTGAATTTTTAAAGAACTATTTATTTTTACTAAGACAGTTTTGTTGGGCACAGGGTTTCTGTGGCTCATAACAGCCTCAATGGCATGTAACAACAATGTAAGCAAAAGGTACACTCTTAAGATTTAAATTTATGCCTGGATAACGGGAGCTAAAAAAGTTTACCAAGAATGAAATCCACCATTCCTAAATGTCTGACTGCTACCAGGCAACGCTGGCTCATAGCGACCTCTGTGGGCTTTCCAGAAGGTAACAGCTTGTGGGAGTAGAAAGCCTAGTCGGTCTCCCGTGGAGCTGCTGGTGGGTTTGAATTTCTGACCAACGGGATCACAGCTCAATTGGTAGCCACTACATAACCAGGACGCCATACTCCTAAATTACATCATTGTTTTCCATAATTTTTATTTATCATTTAGTAATAATATACCACTTAATTCTAGAAAAGGGACAATAGTTCTGGTTAGAAATTTTAGAGAAGAAATGAGTAATTTTAAATCAGATTCTATGATTTTACTGAACCTTCATCAATGGTTATTATCTTTCATGGAGCTGCACATTCCAATCTTATTTCCCACAATTTTATATATATTAACATTTTCCATTTTCTAGTAGTTTTTATTACTATCCCACATGTAATTAAATCCAACATTCTGTTTATTTAATCAAACTAATTTTCATCAAAGCAAGAAAGGCCATTTAAAGAATAATTAGAAAATATGTTTGAATTATTAACTGTCTAACTCATTAAAAACTGAGACATGCGATACTTAGGGGAAATCATTTGAAGAATGTGCACTTGTCTATTTATGTACTTATTTTACAACCTGCCATTGGATTCAGATAGGGATCATAAAAATGAATTATATGCCTACATTATCTTAACTCAGTGATTCTCAAATTTGTAAGAACAAAAATACTCTTCTCCCCTTTTACCTGAAATGTTTGTTAATAAGCACTTTACAGAACAAAGAAATAAGTAGATGCCATAACTCTACACTCATTAAACAAAAAAATGAAAGTCTTAATGCCAATATAAAGGAGAAGTACAAGGAAGTAATTAATAATAATAAGTTTTAATATAAAATATCCAGGCAGGACAATACTGGCAAAATTAATGAAGAACACATTATATGTTTGTAAATGTAATCAGTGACAACGACATACACAGGCTGAAGCGAATTTAAAGAATGCGTTTCAGACATCTATGAGTACCTATGAGGTGATTATCCTCAAAATGATAGAAAAATCAAAAGCAAAAATCTTGGAGTAACCCCAGACTCAAAGGGAATAAAAGTTATATCATGACATGATATATCAGTAGTTGTGTCCTGTGCATGAGAAGTAAGATATGCTGTATATGACATACTTTGCATTTTTAAAACAGAATTTCTTTTGGAGGCTCAGATAGGGTGCATGTCTGCTCCCTAACAGAAGGTCCAGTGGAACAGTTGTCATGCAAGCCTCGTTCCAGGTAACATGCTATGATGGAGGATTGTTGTGCGCATTGTAGCATGGCTGCCATCCTAGCTTCTTTTCCTTAAGCAGCAGCATGTCTTCCTTTAACCTTCCAGTTTAAAAAATGCCTCAGAGAGTAGAATCACTCTCAGAAAACTATCATCAGCTCTCAACAATAAACTACATTTTAGGCTGAACATCTTAGAAAGTAATGTTGTTGTTGAGTACCATCATGGTGATTCTTACTTACAGTCACCGATGCATACCCTTTATAATGCCAGGCACAGTGTCCCTCTTCTGGGACTGCCTTCATCTGATAATATGTCCAAAGGACTTGAGAAGCCTCACCATACTCGCTGCTGAACATGTCTCCCAAAACAGATTTGTTTGTTCTTCTGACAGTTCATGTTACTTGTAATATTATTCACCAACCCCGTATTTTTTTAAATGTTCCTTTTTCAGTCTTCGAAAGTGCAGTTCTGGCTATTGCACATTTATTACTGTTACTACATTGGCTACCGCGGTAGAAACCCATATGGCAAACTGTACCTGGAACTTAGTTTTCTTCCAAGATATTGGTAAGCTTTAACTATTTTGAAAATGAATTATAGTTTTTATTTTGCTTTTGTATCAGTCTGGGTAGACTAGAGAAACAAATCCAGGGAGACTCATATGTAGATAGGATAGAGCTTTATATACAAGAACAATTGCATATTGAGAAAACATCCCAGCCCAGTCAAGATCAAGCTCACAGTCCAATATCAGCCCATATATCTGATACCAATCAATCAAGTCCTCTTAGACTCACAAAACACATGCAATGACACCAAATGCAGGAAGATCACAGGCCAGTGGGTGGATAGGTTTGTGGATCCAGTGGCGTTGTAAGCATCTCAGTGCTGGCAGGAGTCTCCACCTGACTTCTCCAGTTCCCAGGGCTCTGGCTGCATCAGGGTAGCTTCTTGTGACTTCTATAGTCAGAAATGACTCACAGGGAGTGAAAGAGTCTCCCACCTCTAGTGATCTATTTATCACCTTAGTGCCTCCAAATGAGGTCATCAAGCTGTGCCCTGATTAAATGGTAAACTCCACCCCTTCACTTGTAAATCTCAAATTGACAACAGATTATGTAACTGCCATAGTATATTCCTGGCCAAATAACTCACAATCATATTTTTAAAGATGAATTTGATTAGTTGTTTGTCCTTCATCAGAAATGTTTATTTGTTTCTAGAAACTTTGATGATGCTGTGGGATAAGGTTGGGCTACTAACCCCAAGGATGGTTCAAGTTAACCAGCTTTCCACAAGAAGATACAAGGCTGTAAGGCTGTCTGCTTCTGAAAAGATTTAAAGACTCACAAAGCCCCCATAGAATTTCTATGACCCCAGATATACTAATAGTAGTGAATGGTGATAATGGTGATGTTGATAGGTGCTATGGAGTTGGTTCTGACCCACAGCATCACTACACACACAGAATGAAGCATTCCCCAGTCCTGCAGCCACGGTGTCAAGCCATCGGCTTGAGGTCCTTCCTCTCTTTTGCTGCCCCTCCTGGTGATGACAGTGTTACATTATCTGTATGTGTTCTATAAATTATCTTAAATTCCTTAGCAAAATAAGGTTGGAACCAATGAAATAGCCCGATTGAAAACCTGGTTCATGTAACATGTTTCTTATTCTTAGTGCTGTAGGTTTTGCTTAAGATCTAAATATTCCATGGAGAATTTGGAAACATAAAAACTGTTGAACAATATTTTATTCAGCTAGACATAAGGTCACTATGATTCATAACTGACTCGGTGTAAAGAAGAATAAAGACAAAAATATGTATGGTGTGTCAGGCTGAGTTTTCTACAGAAACAACACCAAGTACAGTCATATATGTAAATAAAAAAGAACTTTATACAAAGAATCATATCAATAAAGGAATCAGCTGAGTCCAACTCAAGTCCATGGGTCAAAAGCTAGCTGGCAGCCAGCCACACTCACACAGCTGCAGGGGGATAAAGCGGGAAGGCAAATCAGGAAGCTGAGACATCACAGGCTAGTGGGCGCCATAGCCTAGGTCCAAAGTCTGCAGGCCCATGGCAGTATGCCAACAGCTTGCAGGGTCAGTGGGACACATTGACAATTGCCCCAGACACGAGACCCTGGAATGAGAAAGCAAACGAGAAGAAGGAAAGTGAGACGTTCTCCGCAACATTGTTTATAGCAATGCAACAGCCCCAAGGAGACTTCTTTAGGGAGAGACCCAATGGACTCCAATTCTACCTTCACACAGATGCAAGTTGACGTTATGTAACCATTACACATGGAATGTACATTTATAAAACTGGCTAACCATATATGTAAATTATATATATAAATTGTGCTCTGCACGGTTTTCTGTTGGGTTTCCCAGCCATGAAACACAGGAGGAATGGACGTGTGGTGATAATGACTGCTACAAGGTGTTGTAGGGAATGCAGGGGTGGGGTGGGTGCTGGGGAGGGAAAGGGAATTTCGGGAGTGAACAGTTAGGGTGGGAGGGGGGAGGGAGCACTAGAACTGTTAATGATTGTACAGGTCAGTTGGAAGGTGAAGTGACCCTGGAGGGCCTGGGGAGGCCCTAAGATAGATGTGGCAGTGATTGTACAAGTCCCCTTGATGTGATTGAACAATTGAACCATTCAATTGTATGATATGTGAATTATGTGCCAAGAAAACTGTTGGGGGAAAGTTAAAATTGAAATTTAAAAAGTGGATTAATGTAAGGAATGCTTCATGTTTGTGAAATAAATTCCATTATACTTATTCTCTACCTCATTTAATTTTTGCTTCAATAATGAAAAATGTGACATTTAAATATTTAAAATTGTGTTTTAATTGAGTGGAAAAGACTAAGGTGGAACCTGGAAAAAATGGCGACCCGATAAGACTCACCCGTCCAGAGCTCCTGCTGCCAGAGCAGAAAATTGGGAGGGAAAGGGACCAGATTTAAAGCCAGTGCCAGGTGAATGCAGTGAGCCTGCAAGGAGTAGGGAGCCAGAGGAGGGGCCTGAGGGCTCATCCCCCATACCAGCTACGTGGACAATTGTCCCTCCCCCCAGAAGAATTTACTTGAGAGGACAGTACTGACGATGCAGCTAGGGGAGAGGGACATGTCTGATCAGAGCACATTTGAGGAAATCAAGGGGAAGGAAGAAAGAATGAAGCACATCCTGGCCTACCAGGCCCGGAGGACGATATCCCCACTCTTAACAGCCAATACACAGAATGGTCAATATAGCTGATTCCATTACAAGATACGGTGTCCCTTGATGGCCCAGGGCTCTAAGGGGAACAACACTGGAGACTCAGTGTAGGGACTGGCCCAGACTGACCCTGTGACACCAAGGCCAACCACTAAAAGCGAGCAGCAGAGCAACCTTGGGAGCAAAGCAGTGAGCCCCTGAGGGAGTACAATGGACAGACTCTGGGGCCAGAGCATGGGTACCCCATCGAACCTGACTGGAGGACATGCCTATAGATAAAAAATCAGACCTTGATCTATTTACTGGTTTTTCTATCTTTTTAATTTTTTTCTTTTTATTAATTTATTCTTCAATGGGTAATTGGTTTTTATTGCTGTGTTCTCTTTCATTGTCTTTCTTGCTAGGGCTTAAATTTGGTGCATACTATTATCTCTACATATATATCTAGATAAGATAGACTGGATGAATAGTCTAGAGGAGAAAACAACGGGACCAGTGGTTCCACAGAGACACGGGACAGACAGAGACAGGGGTAAGGAGGTGTTGATGACCAACCCAGGGACAGGGGAGCAACAAGTGATCCAAAACCAGTGGCAAGGAGGGTGTGAGAGGCCTGGTAGGGATTCAGCAAGGGCAAAGTAACCGAGAGAAATTAAACCCAAATGAAGGCTGAGCATGGTAGTGGGACTAGAGGAAAGAACTAGGTGACAAAAGGTATTTATAGAAGTCTAAAGACTAGAATGTACATATGTAAATATATTTATATAAGAGTGTGGGGAAACAGATCTATGTGCATATATTTATAGGTTTAGTGTTAAGGCAGCACATGGACTTTGAGCCTCCACTCAAGCACTTACTCAATGCAAAAACCCATTGATGTATTAAATTGGCATTCCAGGATGCACACTTTCCCGACATGCTTGCTGAAGAAAAATGTGTGTGTAAGCAAATGTGGTGAAGAAAGCCGATGGTGCCGGCTATCAAAAGATATAGTGTCTGCGCTCTTAAAGGCGTGAAGATAAACAAGCGGCCATCTAGCTGAGAAGTATCAAAGCCCTCATGGAAGAAACACACCAGCCTGTCTGGCCACAAGGTGTAGAAGGGACCAGTTATCAGACATCAAAGAACTAAAAATGATATTAGTGGGTGCCTACCTTCCTAATACAATCACTGAAGACAAATGTCTATATAAGCAAATGTGATGAAGAAAGCTAATGGTGCCCAGCTATCAAAATATTTAGTATCTGGGGTCTTAAAGGCTTGATGATAAACAAGTGGCCATCTACTCAGAAGCAACAAAGCCTACATGGAAGAAGCACACCAGCCTGTGTGACCATGAACTCTTGTAGGGATCAGGTATCAAGCATCAAAGAACGATAAATCATATCATTGTAAATGTGGGTGAGTTCAGAGTGGAGACTCAAAGCCTATCTGTAGGCAACTGGACACCCCTTACTGAAGGGTTGTGGGGAGATGATGAACCAGTCAGGGTTCAGGGTAGCAACAATGAAACCTATAACTTTCCTCCAATTCTTAAATGCTTCCTCCCCCCACTATCATGATCCAAATTCTACCTTACAAAACAGGCTAGACCAGAGGATGGACATTGGTACAGATAGCAACTGGAAACACAGGGAATACAGGAAAGATGAATCCTTCAGGACTAGGGTGAGAGTGGTGATGCCTGGAGGGTGGAGGGAATGTGGGGTACAAAGGGGGAACCGACTACAAGAATCTAGTATAGCCTCCTCCCTGGGGGATGGACAGCAGAGAAGAGAGCAGGGGGAGTCATCAGACAGTGTAAAATATGAGAAAATAATAATAATTTATGAATTATGAAGGGTTCATGGGGGAGGGTGGAGTGGGGGAGGAACAGGGAAAAATGAGCAGCCAATATTAAGGGCTCAAGTAGAAGACAAATGTTTTAAGGATGATGATGGCAACAAATGTACATATGTGCTTGGCACAATGGATGTATATATGGATTGTGATAAGAATTGTATGAGCCCCCAATAAAATGGTTTAAAAAAAACTAAGGTGAAAAGAATTTAAGTGAAATAATAACAGATACATTCAATAACTTTCAGTGACTTGCCCTGTTAATTGTTGGTAGGAGAATTTTCTGCAAAAATCAGGTATTAAGAATGTTTAACTAATTCCAAAAATTATATAAAAACCTTGAATCTTTAAAACTAATCAAAGGACTTATCCTGAGGAGCAATTTATAAAACAACTTTTCCATGTAATGGATTTTGATAAATCATCGATACAACTTAATATGCTGTAAACATAATATTCAAAGAAATAGAAACTGTGTTTTAATGACCAACTATTTCTATGTACTCATCAGGATCACTGTGAAGTCATAAGACATACAATATGTCAGAACAAGCTAGAGGTCCAAAAACATCAAGTAGATGGATTCAATTATATACCAATACCATATTAATTAATGGGATGAACACATGATACTAAAATATAAGAATGACAAGTATGTCAGGTGGAAATTTAGCTTATCCTAGGTTTTTGTTAGTTGTCCTTGTTATTTCCAGCCCATAGTAACCCTATGCACAGCAGAGCGTAACAATGCGCACTCCTGAGTCGTCCCCACCACTAGCCCTAACCCGATGCCTTCACCCACACTGTTGAAAGCACAGTGTCAACCCACCTGACTGAGGGCCTTCTTTTTTGTCCTTGCCCTCAACCTTACTAAGCATGATGTCCTGCTCCAGGGATTGTTCTCTTCTGACAACACGTGGAAAGAATGCAAAATAAAGTTTCCTCATCCTTGCTTCCAAGGAGCACTCTGGCGGCACTGCCTCCAAGACAAATATGCTGGTTTATTTCAGCAGTCATTGTACTTTCAACATTCTCTTCCAGTACCACAACTCAATGCATCTCTTTTTCGTAGGTCAACCCTTATTCATTGTTCAATATTCACATGCATATAAGGAAATGGAATGTAAAATGACTTTGTCACATGCAATAGAATCCTCAATATCAGCATCCTTTCTTCAATATGCTGAAGTAGATTTACCTAATGCAATGTGTCTTTTGATCTCTTGAATGGGGCTTCCTTGAGCATTGATTCTAGATCCAAGAATGAGAAAATCCTTGAAAAAGTCTAACATTTCTCCATTTATCATGATGTTATTTATTGGTCCAGTTGTGAAGATCCAATTTGGGTCTTCTTTACAGTGAGTCATAATTCATACTGAAGGCAGGAATTCTTTATCTTCATCAAGAAGTGCTTCAAGTCATCCTTACTCTCAGCAGGCAAGATCGTGTCATCTGCATTTCATAGGATGTGAATAAGACTTCCTCAGATCTTAAAGCCACATTCCTCTGCAAATAATCCAGCTTCTCTGATGATTTCCTAGCACACAATTTATCCATGCATGGTGAAAAAGTATGAAACTGACACATACATTTCTGGATACTAAATCATGCAGTATTCCCTTGTGTTTTCAGTACTGCCTCTTGATCCGTGTACGCATTCTGATGTGCACAATGAAGTGTGCAGCAATTTCCTTCTTCTCAAGGGTGTCCATAGTTTATTATGATCCACAGAGTCAAAAGCAAATGCATAGTCAGTAAAACACACGTAAACATCTTTCTGCTGTTCTCTGCTTTAAGCTGAAATCCATCTGACATAAGGCATGCTATTTCTTGATCCATGTCCTCTTCTGAATCCAAACTGAACCTTTGGCAATTCCTTTCCAATATACTGCTGCAAATTTTGCTGGATGATCTTCAACAACATTTCACTTGCATAAAATATCAATGAAATTGTTTTATAGTTGAAGTATTCTATTGGGTAGCCTTTCTTTGAAATGGCACAATTATAAATCTTTACAGTCAGTTGGCCAAATGACTGTTTCACAAATGTCCTGCCATATACAAGTAGTGCTTCCAGAGTTCTATCAGCTTGTTGAATATTTAAATTGGTATTCCAATTCCTGGAATCTTGTTTTCCATGCTTTCAATACAGTTTGAACTTCTTCCTTCATCCCCATTGGTTTTTGTTCATATGCTTCAAATACATGTTGGAATGTGGAGTAATTTTTTTTGATACCGTGAATCTGTATTTATTCTTTCTGTCTACTTTTGCCCATAAAATCTGTCATGATTGCAACTCAAGGGTTGAAATTTTCCTTGAGTTCTTTCATCTTAAGATATGCTGAGTGTGTTAGTCTGGGTAGACTAGAGAAACAAATTCATAAGCACGCATATATATAGAGCTCAGTTCAATTCACTTCCATGGAACAGTTAATATACTGGAAGTCCTTTAACTCGCAAGGGCTGCTGGGTCTAAGGTCAATGAAGCAGACAGCTGAGTCTTCCCTAGAACAATGAAGGCAGTGTGGCACAGGCATCAAACAGTAGGGTGGGTCACCAACAGTCATCAGCTCAGGACTTGGCGAAGCAGACCCAGATGGGTTATTGAACTCAAGCAATGCAAGATAATAGGATCCACAAGCTCAAGGATGTATACACTAGTGGGATGGCGAAGCAGCTCTCAAAGGAACCTCAAGCTCTAGCTGCACAATCCGTGGGTTGGCTGTCCCACAGGTTATGTAGCTCACAAGTTGAGGCAGAGAATTAGCTAAAGCAGCATGGTGGCACAATCACCAGAAAGCAAGAGAGAAAGGGGCGGGCCTTGCTAAGCCATTTATCTCTTTGTCCTCCAATCAAAAAAGGTGACCTTATTAATTCCACATGTTCATGTTGGCCAGATTGGCACAATAAACCTACCTATCCCTATCACAGTCAATTTCAGACTTAAGTTATTGGTAGAATTCTTCAATTTTTTTCAACACCAGATTTTGTGGTAGTCAAATTAATTTGAATTTCCTTTTATGTGGATATAGTCCTCTCACAGGTAGCATTGCACTTCATGATTAATTTGTCAAGTCCTTTTTGACAATGAATTATGTGACATTCTTCTTTATTATGTTATTCCTGACATAGTAAATCATAGCCAATTCGAAATAGCCAATACCAATCCATTTCAGCTCACTAATGCATAGACTATCATATATTCCATTTCATTTTTGATAACTCTCAATTTTTCTAGGTTCATACATCACATGTTCCAAATTTTGATCATTAGTAAAATTTTACAGCCTACTTTCTTTACCTTGTGAGTCATGCCCTATCAGCTAATGAAGTTCCCAAAGGTTCTATCCCCCACAGGCTTTAACCAACTCATGTTTATATGATCTTATCCACACTGGAAATCAGCTCTCTCTCAGTCTCATTTCCAGTGCCCTTTGACTGGACAGACTCACAATCTGGCACTACCTCCCACTATGTCCTGCTTCCATTCAGTAGACTTTTAATAGCTGACAGTGTTTTGAAGTTTTGGTTAAGATTTTCTGTGGCTCCTTCTGATATTTGGAGCCAAATCATTATTTATTGTTTATACTTAGTCTGGAAGCTCCACTGAAACCTGCTCACTTTGGGTGACCCTGTTGGCATTTGAAATACCAATGAAATAACTTCCATCATACCTGCAACACACAAGCCACCACAGTTTGACAAACTTATAGCTCAGTGGTGATACGGAATAATTGTTTTCATCAGAGAAACAGAATATTAATTCATATGGTATAGTGTTTGATGTATTATAACAATGAACTCTATAAAATGCAAGTTGAAGACTACATGTGGAAGTCCTTTTTGTACTTATCTAAATACAACACCTTGTGAGAACCGTGCCAAAACTCTTTTATCTGAACATTTATTCTATTTTTTGATTTGGAATAGGTGACTTTTTACCTTATGGCAGTCATGTTAACTTAAACCACAATAAAATAATGTATTCCTAATTTCACTTAAAATAAAAAACTTATGAAGAGAATAATGCTTTATTTCTGTTTAATAATTAGTCTGGTGAATTTTAACAAACAGTATACTTAAGAGAATAAGATCCAGAGGCAGACTGGATCTTTTTAACCCAAATCAAACTTGACCATTTGCTATCAATCTGATTCTGATTTATGACAATTCCATGCCTTAGAGTAGAACTAAACAACTCATAAGGGTTTCTAAGCTGTAACATTTAAGGAAGCATTTCAACTACCTTTCCTTCAACTACCTTTGCCGGGTGGATTTCAGCTGCCAATCTTAAAAAAAGAAAACTGGTCGTTAAGTGCAAATCATTAACCTCTGCCAGGGAAGCATCACAGTTCAGCTCAAATAGGTAATCTTGGACATTGTGTGCAGACAGTAGAAATAACCAAAGCATAAACCTTGGAATGTTTTTAGAAGGATTTAAATTAAATATGAAGAAGATGTTTTTAAAATGTTTGCTTCATTAGCATGACCTAAATTTGAGCATTATTAGTTTGTTGTCTATTTTAATTTTCATATAAAGAAGCTAACAGTCTTCTTAAAGCAACAACATCCAACAAAATATTAATGTAATGGGAGCTGTGTATTAAAAATACTTTTTCTGTCCTCTTTATGTCTTTCATTGAATAAAACTTCAGTTCCTATTCATATAATGTGTCAACAATACTGTTGAGCGTGCCTTGCATGCTTTCTCTCCTTCACTGTCATTTTCTTAACATACAATTGCAGTTCACTGTGTTATGTAAAATGTTTATTTTCCTATAATGAATAACCAAACAATGATCTCTATTTTTGTTTTTTAAACATGGTATATTTAAATAACAATTTTAGTTATATTTACATCATATACAAGCTGCTGGAATAACTAAGTAACAGAGAACATTTAAATTTCAAACATCCAGAGTATTTGATGCACCACATCATAAACATGCTGTCAATTCAGAGTTAATTTTCTCTTCACACACAGAACAGACAAAAGGCCATACAGAGAGGTAAATTCAATCATTCAAGAAAGGGTCCCTAAGTCTAATTAACCAATACTCCATACAAAAAGCACTGATCTTTACGTACTTTCCAGTAAAGAAAGGCAGAAGGCTATTTAAAATCCTAATCCAAGTTTTAGTTGAGAATTCTGTATCCATTTGAAACTAATTATATAGAAAACAACAAGATGTGATTCTAGAAGGAGTTGTATTTGTTTATTTGACAAATTCATAACATCCATATGTGGAAGTTGCTCATTATCATTAGGATTTGTTTCATTGATTAATTCAATACATATTTACTATACCTGATACATAGAAGGTAGGCCCTGGGGATGTAACAAGGGGTACAAAAATAATATTTTCAAAGCAGCATGGAGAAAATATACAAGATTGATTAATATTTTATATGATGTAAGTCCCTAGAGAAAAATTTAAAAGAAAGGGTAACAAGGAGGGCCAAAAAGACAAAGATGGTCATATGGAAATAATCCTGCATAATTGATCAGAACAATTCTTACCGAGGAGAAATTTGAGAAAATACTTGTAGAAAGTAAGAGTGGAATAAACACCAATAATTGAGGAATTAAAAATTCCAGACAAAGGAAGCAGCATTAGAAAAGCCACAGGCAAACGTCGCGTAGTTGATCAGTGTCAAGGAACCCAACGTGGTGCTGTCGCGTGGTGAGTAATGCAGAGTATAAGGAAGGAGATACCAAAGGTAAGAGGAAGGGCTCTTGGGTACTGATTTACGTTCTTCTGCTATAATTCTGACAATGAATTTGAACTTTGTTCTTTTTAAAACAGTTTTTATGATTTTATTTATACATCATTTACATAACATACATGTCAATAGTTTAAACATATTAAAGAGTTGGGCAATGATGACCACAATCAATTGGAGAACATTTTCTTTTATTTGGTACACATTATTAATAGGTTCTCATTACCACCCAATCGTCCCTGCTATAACCCACAAACACACTGCCATGGAGTTAAAACTCACTTATAGAGACCCTACAAAGCAACTGCCCCTGTGAGTTTCTGAAACTCTGAGTGCTTAAATGACTAGAAAGCCCCGTCTCTCTCCTAGGAGTAGCCGGTGATTTCAAACTTCCAACCTTGAAGGACCTACACATAACCATTATGCCACCAGGGATCCCCAGAAAATATTAATCTAATTACTTTATCTGTAGACTTACCTATCACGATTTTATATAAAGAAAAACAGCATATATGCAAATATATGTGCAGAAACAACAACAGCAACAAAGAGAAAAATATCAAATGAAAAGAAAGCAGATATTAAAAACTAGAAGAAATTTAAAATGGGTCCAAATGAGTTACAATGTAAGATGTTAAATTTTAACCTACCTACATCTGCAGTAGTCTAATCTCCAGTGCACTCTGCCTGACAGTGGGGCTCTTCACATTCCTTGTCAAGAATCAGAGGGGAATTATAGGAGATTCAATCCAAGTGGGGACCCTGCAAAAGGATTTGGGGCTTTTACTCTCATCCATACGCTTCTGCAAACCTAAATTTAAGATCTAAGACTGTTAACTCCTCCAGTCTTGGATTTTACTATTCATAATACTTGGATCACACAAGTTGGTTGTTTCTTTCTTGAGTTCTTCCAATGTCGTTGGTATGTTCTTCCTTATTTGGTTTTCCAGCTGTAGGTCTTTGCACATTTCATTATACAGTTTACTGTTTCTTCTGGAGCTGCCCTTTGGAGTTTTCTCTTCAACTCTTTGAATTCAGAATGTCTTCCATTTCTCTTTTCTCTTCTATGACTAAAAGCAAGTGTCAGCATTTTCTGAGTCCACTTTCATTCTTGCCTTTTTTTAATGACCTTTTGCTTTCTTGCTTCCTTCTCTTTCTGTTGTAATGTCCCAGCTAACCAAGTTCTCTATCACTGTGTTCAATGCATCATATCTGTTCTTGAAATGTTTTCCAAAATTCAGGTGGGATAACCACGGGGTCAGATCTTGGCTCCCGTGAACTTGTTTTTATTTTATTCAGCTTTAACTTGTACTCATCCTTAACCCCTGGCTTGTTTTTAGCTGCTTATATTGAGATTGTCTGTTGTCTGTTCCACAGATGTAATGACTTTGATTTCTCTATGTTCTATCTGGTGAAGCCCACATGTATAGTCACAGGTTATGTTTTCATAATAAAGGTATTTTTCCATGAAGAATCATTGGTCTTTCAAAATTCTATCATGTGATCATCAGCTTCATTTCTATACCAAGACTGTATTTTTCAGTTGCTATTGCTTCCTTTTGTTTCCTACTGTTGTATTTTAGTCACCAGGAACCATCAATATATCTTGATTCTCTGTTGATCCGTTTCAGACTGAAAACTTTGGTAGAATCCCTTAATGTTTACATCACTAGCTTCATTGGTCATTGTATAAATTTTAATAATAATTGCATTGATTGGATTCCCTTTTATGTGGACAGATATAATCCCACCACAGACATTTTACTTCTGAATAGATCTTGAAATGTCCTTTTTAATGAAGAATGCAACACCCATCCCGTTGATTCTGTATAATCTGCTGATTCAGCATGATTAATATCAGTCTATTTCAGCTGCAAACACACAGACTATCATTGTTTGCATTCCATTTCATTTATAACAACTTCTAATTCTGTACATTCTAAATTCCAATTATTAATTAATGTTTGAAGCTGTTGTTTTTCATTTTGAGTCACGCCTCACCAGCAAATGACGGTCCAGAAGGCTTTAGTTCACAGACTTTCCTCCATCCATGTCGTTTGGTTGATTCTACTTTTCGAAGGCAGTTCTTAGTCATATTTTTAATACCTTTCAAGCTGAGGGGGTTCATCTTCTGGCATTATCTTTGATCATGTGTTCGCTTCTTTTCATGAAGTGTCCCGTCTTTGACAATATTTTGATGCCACTGTAAGGTCTTCATCTGAAGTAGATATCCTATCCCATCTCTGTAGTTCATTCTTAGTCTGGAAGCCCTGCTCAAGCCCATTCGCTTTGTGTGAACCTGCTGGTGTTCGAAAGGAAAATTATGTAGCTTCCAGCAACACACAAATCACAACCGGATGACAATTAGCAAACAAGTGATGGTACAATTTCTTGGGCATCCTGAAAGCAAGAGATTGGAACTAAAGCCCAATGACTTCCAAATCCACACCCACAGGATAGTAGTCATCCGCTTCTTCTCACACTAGTTAGTTTCAGCCTTAAATTCAAAGGAGTATTTTAGTTCCTTTAATCTGCTACCAATGTGTTTAGGGTACAGTCCAGTTTACTTAGTGGTTTTTCCATATTGGATCCTATCGGTGTCTTCTATGAAAGGTGTTTTGTGCCACAAAAGAACAGAGTCTAAATTCCCATTAATCTATAGGGACAGCCTGGGTCACAAAAGGCTGGATAGAAACTAAGTCAAAAGTACCCAATTTGGAACATAATGCTGAACATAGTCTCGCCTTGGGGGTTATAAGTGATGTGAAGTGTTTTGTCCGATGGCAGTTTGTCCCACTTGCATTGCCCACCACAGAAGTGGTATCAGCTTATCTGTGACAAATATGCCTGCCTCCACCCTGGGACTTGAATTCCCATTAAGATTCCCTGAACTCCCGTGGAAGAGTGCTCAACAACTGTGTTGATCTGGGGTGAAGATATTGTTGATAGATGCCATTGAGTCGGTATCAACCCATAGTCATCCTATGCAAACAGAACAAAGCACTTCCTTCTCCTCTGTGGTTCTCACAGTTGCCCCTATGCTGGAGCCCATTGTGGCAGCTACTGCGCCTGCGCTATACTGTGTCTATGTCTCTAGCTAACAATCTATGCTGTTGAGGACCGCCCTCTTTTTTGTTGCCCCTCTGCTGTACTAAGCATGATGTCCTTCTCCAGGGACTGATCTTTCTTGACAATGTGTCCAAAGTATGTGAGGCACAGTCTCGGAACATTCTGTACAGTGATACTGTACATCCTGTACATTTCTCATCCAATGCCTCCAAGCTTCAACTTTCCACTGCTTGAACAGCAAAGTGTGAAAAAAAAATTGCTTGCTATTTGTAACGTTTCTGACAATCAAACCAAGCATCCAACGTGAAAAACCCTGTACTGGCTGAGAGTGAGACAAGCCCCTGCATCTCACTTTCAGCACACAGAAGTGTTGCTTCAGTCTAAGCACGGACCTAGTTCAGACAGCATGGAGTGCTTGAGCTAGTGTGTTAAAACAGTCATCATCGTGCTTTTTTTTTAGTCTTTATTTTATAAAGTATCATAACTGTGATTCCAAAGAAAGTTAGTGATACAATACCAGTAGTAAAGCTAAGAGGGAAACTGGGAGAACCACGATTGAGTTTTCTTTAAAAAAAGGAAAGAAAGAAAGAAAAATCGTTGAATTATTCTGAGATTTGAATCAGATCACTGCTTGACTGATTTGATGGCTGAATACAGCACGGCTAAGTAAGCATTAGCAACACGTGGGGGGTGGGGGTAGTGATTAAAACCACTAATGTAACAAAAGGTGTAAAATTGCAAACTATGATACGAGGATTCAGACTAGAGAAAAAGTTGAAAGGTTACTTTTAAGTTGGAGAAATCAGACACAAATGCATGGCAGAAGCATATTCAATTATAGGCATGTGCAAGAAGGCTACAAGCCTCCATCGTGACTTAATGAAAAATGTTGCAGCAGTGAGCACTATGCAGTCTGAAGCGGTCAAAGTCAGCCTTGCCTGGTTTACAAAACTCAAAAAGGGAACTGATGAGAGCATTATAGCACTGCCTTGCAATACGACCGTGCTACCTTGAAAGCCATTGAGCCACATTACAAAAAGCAACACAAGAAAGTCCATCTTCAAAAAGAAGAAACAAAGTGACATTTAGACCCAACCTAAAATTGGACCATTACCAAGAACCAACAGATAGTCAGGAGAGCCACCCCCAAAAGTGTGGGGAACCCTGATAAGACTTGGCTGGACCTGGACATTGATAGCGTCAAAAGCCAGCGAAGCTGTCCATTTAAACCTGGGAAGAGACACTGACTTTTCAGAAAGCTAGGAACCAAGGAGCCATCAACTCCAGCTCTCTCCAACTCTATCTGGGGTGAGCACACCAATGAAGGCAACGCTTATTGGGACTATGATACTAGAATGATATGTATGAAAACTGTTTTTATCATGCCATTATGCTCATACTTGTCTTGATATTCTCATACATAGTAGTTTGAGTGTAAGGGCAAGACAATTGAACTACCTTGCAAAGAATTCACGGTGTGGTGAGGAATGAGAAGAGTCCAGTGAAATAAAGACCAAGCCAATAAATCCATGGCTGATTTTGTTGAATATGTGGAGGCTGAGGCTTTTGTTCTTTAGCAAGTACTCAACTGTGATGAAACCAGCCTTTTTGTTGTTGTTGAAAAACAAACAAACAAACAAAAACAATAGGATCATCCTTACTAAAGGGGAAAAGGCATGCGTGGCCACAAACCTGTGCTGGATAGGCTCACTCTGTTGTGCGTGAATGCTAGTGGGGGGTTTAAAGCACAGCCCATGACAGTATACTATGCTGAAAACCCTCGGACTTTTAAACAACAGAACATAATGAAAAATAAGTTAATTTTAGTTACTGTATTGTGTTTTGATACTGAACGTACTGTATCCATTGTCTTTAGAAGTTTATGATGATATTTCCATAAACCTGGGACTGCTACCCTTGTGCTAAAGTCCTGGAAAAAATGGATTTATAAGTATAATTTTGGGGGCCTCATAAGCAATTATTTGGTTTTCTATTATTTCTTATGGTAAAAGATATATTCAGTTCTCAAATGTTTCTGTGTTCTGTGTTTCTGTGTTCGAACACGAACTTGTAACACATTGAGTTTCACAACTGAGGTATCACCATGCTTCTTCCAAGACAGACTTGTTCGTTCTTTTGGCAGTTCATGGTCCTGTCAACATTCTTTGCCAACACCATGATTAAAGCACACAAATTCTTCCATCGTCCTTATTCAGTGTCCAACTTTCACATGCCTATGAGGAGACTGGAAATATGCCTGAGGACAGGCATGCCTTAGTCCTCACAGTAATCCCCTGCTTTTCAGCTTGCTAAAAGGGGCTTGTGTATAACCTTAGAACAATGTCATACTCAGGAACTGAGAGATCTTGTCCCTCTCTCCCCAGCATGAAATATTGGCCCCAATAGAGGTAGACTGCCTCTGGTACAGGGGTTATTCAGATACACTAATCAGGTAGCCATGTCATCTGGTTTCCTGGAGAACGGACGAGAAGGTTACATGACCTGAGAACAGATGCTTGCCATTGTCTTGGTGCTCATCTTTAGAGTACTGGTCTCACATAAGATTTGCACTTTTGTGATTGTCAGCCTCAGTTACCATAACGATTTCTAGTTCCATTCATGTCATGAGATTTTTCGTCATTTCATCACTGTTTCTTTTAGGGGTGTATAGTATTCCATTATGCGCATGTACCAGTTTCTTTATCTTTTCTTCTACCGATGGACATATGGGCTGTTCCCAGCTCCTTCTCTTGTGCTTCGATGAACATGGGTGAGCATATATCTGTTTGTGCTATTTTTTAATGTTTTAGATAGTGCCATATCATTTCACACAAAACTTGCACATGTTTAATAGCAGTGTGTAATTGTTCCAATCTATCACATTCTCTTCTCGGTTGTTTTCTGTTTTGTTTTTTTCTAAAAAACTGAGCTATGCCATGGATGCAATGTTATAGCTCACCATTAGTTTGATGTGTTCTTTAGCCATTTAAGTCTCATTTTTTATGAACTCTATGTTTATGTCTTTTGCCCACTTTTTAATTGCCTTTTTTCCTTAATGAGGTTTTGCAGGATTATCTAGAATTTAGTAATAATTCCCCTGTCTGAGGTGTCTTTGCAAATGAATTTGTCCCAGTCCACTCCCTCTACTTTTCATGAAGTCTTTTTGACGCACACAAATGTCTTATTTTTAGTAGGTGCCAGGCATGTGTTTTGTCTTCTGCTGTGTTTCCTTCCGTTATTATTGTTGGCAGTATGTGTAAGTCCTGGAATTCCCACTGATGATCCGTATATACTGGGATTTACATATGTCTCAGATACACTTTGAGTTCATGTGCATGGGGTGGGGGAGGGCACATATGGGTCCTGATTCATTTGTATGCAGATAGAGATCCAATTTTGCCAGCACCACTTGTTTAAGAGGCTCTTTCCCATTTCATGGTTAGTTTCTTTATTTTCCCTTTTGCCCTTTGTCGAAAATCAGTTGTGTGAAAATGGATGCATTTATTGCTGGTGATTCTACTGTTCCTTTGGTCCATTTCTCTTTTATTATACCAGTACTAAGCTGATGTGACTTATGTGACTTTTTAATATGTTTTGAGATTGGGTAGTGGTAGGTCTCTACTTTGTTCTTCTTTTTAAGGAATACTTAGCTTATTCTAGGTCTCTTTTCTTTCCATATTGAGTTGGTAATTCATTTTTCCTCAATTTTATCCTTAACTTCACATAAAGAGGGATAACATAACTATATTAACTTTCACAAGAGTTGTTCACTTGTTATACTGAGGAAATACTGAAGTGACAAGGGTAGAAACAAGTAGTCAGAATGAGAGGCTATTATTACAACTCCATATCGAGATAATGGTGGCTAGGACCAAGAACATTGCAGAGTAGAATTTTTTTCTCTGCTTGAATCAAATAATAATAATGATCATAATAGCATCATATTTTAGATTTTTATAGAAATATCAGTGTGGTGCAGTTAATTACTTGCTATTGCTCTCCTGACCATTCTTTTATAACTTTCAACAGATGATCAGGTAGGATCATACTAATGAGGACTATGGAACCATAATGAGGGGATTGATGAGTTTTGCCATTTCACAGGGGGGAGGGGGAGTGTAGCTCACTCTACCATTAAGAACGGAGAACCAGAAGCAGATTGTATCCTTTTGGACCCCCAAAACATCTCCAGCTGAACTTCCTCATTTGCTGAAACAGAAAACTGTGAATCAGAGAAACAGAGGAGAAGCAGTGGGAGCAAGTACAAATTCCTCTCTGGTCTTTCTGATTCATTATCCAGCTTTCACTTGTACATGAGGAAAAGGGAAGCAGCATGACCTGGGTCAGATACACCTTGGTTCTCACAGTGATATCTTTGTTTTTACCACATTAAAGCTATATTTTGCTGCATGTTTCTCTAAACAATACAATGTTGATTTCCTGACTAATGCTTTCATGGGTGATAATTTTAAATCTCAGTAAAATAAAATCTTTGGTAGCTTCAATATTTGTCCACTTACCAAATTGTTGTTCAGAGGTCCAATTGTGAAGATTTTTGTTTTCTTTATGTTGAGTTATAAATCTTTACTGCATTGCTACTCCATCAATTCCGCCAGTCCCCGTTCACATAAACTCTGCTAGTCCCCTTCACTTTCTGTACGCAGGGTTTTGGCATCTACATATTCCAAACAGTTAATGAGTCTTCCTCCAAGTTTAAGGCTTTGTTCTTCTTAACACAGTCCTGTTTGCTCTTATTGTTTAAATTCTTATTCAATTGTTGCATTGATTATTCAACAAAATATTCAAAATATCTAAAATTGAATAAAAAGAGGAAAAGGAAACATTTTCATATTTAACATGTATTTTAAAATAATACCATATACTTAAAAATAATGCCACATATTTTAAATACTATATATTTAAAAATAACATGTATTTAAAAATAATACCAAAAATCGTGTAATATGAAATTACACAAAATATACACAGATGCATATATTTTGTCACTTGGTATTTAAGTATTATGTAACTACAGAAAATTGCATATTTATAGATGGGTCAAGATAAAAGCTGAATTGTCACAGATATTTATGATATGGGTTTATTATACAGCGTGGTATTAGAATGATGAATCCTCCCTTCTTCTGTAGTTCATGGGAGGTTAATCTAATCTGAAGAAGCACTCTTGGCTTCATCGAGATCAGGGACTGAATTAATTACGGGATCTATTGAGCAAGAGAAATAGACTTCTTCAAACGCTATTGAAATGGGCAGTTCCTATAATAATCTAACCTAGCCGGCTCAATTTCTGCACATTCCATCTTCTCAATCCCATTTGATCATTCGACAGTGGTTAAATAACAGACATCCTGACCCAAATGCCAAAAAGGACTTGATGATGGGTTACATTTGCCAAGCAATCATTTCTATTCATTGGTAAAATTAGATGCCCATATGCATCTTCATACAAAAGGAGGTTTCATTTATATTGTAGCTGTGTGTGGCGATCTGTTGCATGTAATGCTCACTTCCCTGATATTTTCTGTCTTCTTTCACAGATATGTCAGACAGATGGTTTCTTGCACTGGCTCAGGAGTCACTTCAAAGTATTCTGATTCCTGACCAAGTCATATATCATTCTTCCTTTAGCGAGGTTTTATTCCAAACTGCAGATGTTAAAATAAAATAAAGAATAATGTGAAAGCTACACACCCTCCAGGTGGAGTAATTTCATAAGGTCAAACAGCAAAGATAGTTTCCCCAACAGAAGCAGATTGAAAATCAAATCATATTCAATACTTCTTCAAACGCAGCACTGTTTACAAAGTGGAGACTTATTAGTACGACTGATAGGAAATGTATCTGGAATATCCACAGCGATATTGTTTTCATTGGAAATGAATTTAAACAAAAGCTGAAATGCATTGTATGTGTATTTTTTCTCTTAAGCTACATGCATTCTTCCTAGTCAGTCCTATACTATGTTAATATTATAACTAGTATTTCTTCTTTATTACTATTTGAGTGATCAGAGACATTAATTTTTATAGTTTGTTTAGTAATGAGAGACAATTTTCTAGACAAAATACTTTTGATTTTATGTTAGGTTGCTTGAACTTGAACAAAGCACTGTAAATTTTAAACAACAAAGTTCAAATGTAATATCAATGGAAATTATTATAACCATAAATCAATAATTATGAGTTTTATATTCTTCCAGCATCTTCTAGCTCTCATACGTTCATCTATTTTGTTCATTAAATCTGATTATAATCATCATTCATCCTTTAGCAAGTAACTCAAACTATGGAAGTGAACTTTCTAAATTTCTCATTTTTGAATAATGCTATTGGGTGTGGAGCAAGTTCCCGGGAATTGGCTGCACATAGAGTAGGCCCTGGAAACATTAGGAACACCAGCATAGCATTGCCAGATAGAGATCTGAAAGATAGAGTGTTCTGTTTGGAGGGATCAATCACCAAAAACCCTATGAATTAAAAACATCAGAAAAATTTTGTCCGATATAGTGCTGGAAGATGAACTCCTCTGATTGGAAGCAACTCAAAATATGACAGAAGACGAGCTACCTCCTGACAGTGGATTGATGTAGAAGGAGTAAAGCTTTGGGAATCTTCATTTTTAATTGGGCACAATTTAAAAAGTGCCCTGATTTCTGACCCAGAAGCAACAGCTGCAAATATTTATTAGTAATTGGATTTTAACATGTACAAAAGATGAATCTAGGAAAATTGGTAGTAGTCTAAATAAAATTGAATACATAAAGATAAATATCTTAATCATAAATTAGTTAAAATAAACTGGGATTTGCCATTTTGAATTTTAAAAGTCATATGGCTTAATATGCTGAGAATTACAAAATGAAGATGATTTATATATCATTAATCACTAAAAAGAACATTACAAGATCTATCTTGAAGTAGAATACTGAAAATTATGGAAAAATATCTAAGAAACTACAAGAATGTCTAGTTAATACAACTAGCCCAGTCCATATCAAGTCCATACGTCTGATATTAACCCACATGCCTGATATCAATCTCTAAAGTCCTCTTATGACTCATGAAACCTATGTAATGACACCGAATGCAGGACGGTCACAGGCCGGTGGGTTGGAAGTGTTCTGGATCCAATGGCATTGTAAGCATCTCAGTGTTGGGAATGAGCAGAGAGAGAAGAGTCTTTCACCTCCAAGGAAGAGATCATCCAGCATTCCCAGAGAAGGCCATGCCTACACAGAGACATCATTGGCTATGACCTTATTGACAGCCTAGGCTCCACCCCTCTACTCTTGGTCCTCAGATTGACACCAGATTATGTAACTACCGCCTAACCCCAAAGAAACTTCAGTTTACAGTTAACGTTTATTGGCAATCTCTTTATCTGAAATTTTGAATTTATGATAAAAGCCCCAAATCTCCTCCCAACTAACTAGACATTGGTCTAGGATGAATAATCACCTAGGTGCTAGGCAAAACTAACACTGCCTATGATGGGTAAGATTTTGTGTCAAATTATCTAGTCCAAATTATACTAAGTGGCTAGCAATTATGCAATGATGTTATCAGCAAGTACTGTAATGATGTACTATTTCAGTGATATTATAATTCAATTTGGCATTTATGCAGTGATGTAATTTGGCATCTATGCAACAGTGTAATTTTGAAGTTAGGTAATGATATAATTTTGCAGTTATGTTATTTTCATTAGGTGATTTTGAGTTTTTTTTGCAACTCACAGCAGCTCTATGTACAGCAGAGCAAAGTACTGTCTGGTCCTGTATTATCCTCACATTCATTGCTATCGTGGAACCTGTTCTTGCAGTCACTGTGTGAATCCATTACAGTGAAATATGTCTTCATTCTCACTGACACTGTATTCTGCTAAACATGATGTTTTTCTTCAGGGATAGATCTCGCCTAATAAAATGTCAAAATTACATGAAATGACATCTCATCATACATCATCCTTGCTTCTAAGAAACATTCAGAGTATGCTTTTTTTCCCAATAAAGATTTGTTTGTTATTCTTGTATTCTATAGTATAGTCAATATTCTATGCCAACACTATAATTTATATGTATCATATTTTTCAGTTTTCCTTTTCTATACTTTCACAGGCATATGAGTTGTTATTATTATCAATCACATTCTATTCAATTAGGAACCATAACAAAGTTATGTACACAGAACAAAATCTCTTGTGGCATCCTCAGAATTTTTCCCATGCTTGATACTATTGTTGAAGCCTTGTGCCCATCTATCCCATAGGGGCCTTCCTCTCTTTCACTGCCCCTGTACTCTACTGAGCATAATGTCAATTGCCATAATGCAACTGAGAGCAGCCATAGAATCACCTTAGCTCTCAAAGTGGCATCTTTGCTTCTTAGCTTTAAAGATTTGCCCAGTGGGATATGCATAGTCTATGTCTTGATGGTGTTCCCACAGGTTTTGATTGTGGCCCCCAAATCCCTGAGAACTCTCACATTGTGAAAGAAATGCCTCATGTGGTTGTCCCTGATCCTAAGTTCTGATAAATGTATAAAGGATTCTCCTTCTTCACACTAAATCAGGTGGTGACTCATAGTGATTCAGAGGTCAGGAGTCAAGCAAAATGTAGTGAGATGGTTACCTGAATCCTGCACAAGCTGCTTGGTTAGGGTGGTAACTGGCATCTGATTGATATTTGTCCCCCAGTGACCAACTAGTCTTCTGCACATGATGTTAGGAAGTGGGATGCGAATGCGGCCAGCCAGAGAGCATGTTGCACATTAACTGGGGTTGACAGAGGCGCTGCTTTTGCCATCTGATAGTGTAAGTCTTAATCACTGTGTACCACTTAGGGGGGTACAAATAAAAGCCTGAGCCAAGTATGTGATCCCAGCCTCCCGATTTCCTTTATTAAGCAAGCAGTTGGTGACCATTGAGGAAATAGCTTAAAGCTTGGGGTCAGTACTTGTTTTAACACAGGTATAAAAAGAGGAGAGCTCATCTGCAGACTATACCTCCAAAAAAACTAAGGCTGTGACTTGGGTTAGAACCTTTAGTAAGGTAGGGACTCAAAAATATATTCCCCTTTCATCACGCAAAGAGCCCTGTTGGTGTCGTGGCTACATGTTGGGCTGCTAACAACAAGGTCAATAGTTCCAAGTTACCAGCCACTCTGCAGTTAATAGACGAGAAGTTCCACTCCCAAAGAGAGGTACAGGCTCAGAAACCAACAAGGGCAGTGCAATCCTGTTCCATAGGTCATTCACTCACCAAACCCACTGCCACCAGGTTGATTCTGACTCATGGTGAGTGACCTCTAAGACAGAGTAGAACTGGCCCCTCTGGGTTTCTGAGGCTTTCACTCTTTAAGGGAGTAGAAAGGCTCATCTTTCTCCTGTGGGGCAGCCACAGCCTGTGCATAAGCACTATGCCACCAGGGTTACGATAGGTTCACTATGAGTCAAAATGAACTCGATGGCACGAACTGGGTTCTGTTTAATCATGCACCATTAGCCCCACAGTTAACCCACACCCCAATGGGACTAGAATTACAGCTGTACAGGCTAGGGCTTACGATATAGAGAAAGAGAGGTCAGTGGCTAAATTGTCCATATAGGTAATTAACTATACCTCAATGGCATTCACTAATTTTTGTTTATGTATTATATTAACAATAGTGTTGGATAATTTTTATAATTCTGGATCATTTTTCTTTGAAATAGGCACAAATACAGACCTCTTTGATTCCACTGGCCAGTTAGTTGTCTTCCAACTTTTGTGCATGAAAGAGTAAACACTATGCCTCTGTTTGTTGAAACATCTCAATAAATGTTCCATGTTTGTGTTACACAGTGGTATAATTTGATAATTATTTAATGATATAATTTACTAGCTATGATGTGGTTATTCTCCGTTTTATAACCTGAGATTGTCATCTTTCATGTCTCTATAATACCCATTTTTGCATAAAAACTCAGTCTTTGTAACTTAAGCATGTTAAGAACTGAAGAATAGATATACAATTAGGGGCTCTTCTACTTCTTCTTCTTCTCCTCCTCCTCCTCCTCTTTATCTTCCTTCTCTTTCTCCTCCTCCTCCTCTTCCTCCTCCTTCTTCTTCTCCTTCTTCAGAAACAGAAATATGAAGTTACAGATCCAAAATAAGATAAAATCACAGGTATTTTTAATTAAAATAAATATTAAAATACTTTCAGTTACCATTAAGATTTGATGTACTTGATGGCATCCTTATATGACAATACATTTGTAATCTGTTTTGATGATGTGAACAGAAAAGCAAGAATATATATTTTTTAATTATAATGCTCAGTATTTTTAAAGTTTTCTTCTTCCCAATTTGATTTTGGTAAAATGGCATGCATATGGCTATGAACAGTTTCAAGTTTGTGAAAAATGTTAGCATGTTTACAGGAATAGGTTACAAGGAGCAAGTAATCAATAGTCTTGCTCTTGCTAGTCAGAATTGCAGGTGAATTGGGACTACACAGAAGTGGTGAAATCTTTGCAACCATTACTGTCACACAATGGGCACCAATAATCTAATTATATACAGATATAACCGTGAACCACAAAAATATACCCCACTAAGCCAAAACTAAATTCATTTCAAGTTCTGCTTTTACCAGATCCTCCAAAATATCTGTGGTCTGGGCAATGCGCTACCTTTTATGGAAAAAAAAAATGTGTCTTGGAAAGTAGACTGAAAGGGAAAAATGGATAAGTAGTGGTCTTTACCGTTGTGGTTAACATATCTTACTTCTGCACATTTTAGAAACACATGTGATCATACAAGCACATTTCTATCATTCTCTTGCAAGACCTGGGAATAGCTCGTTCAATGAGGAGTCTAGAAGTTTAAGTTTCTTTGGATGCGAAGAATATCTTTGTACATAGGTACTTTTATCCAGTTTCTTCACACTTCTATTAATTATTTTTCTTTCTTCATTATACTGTAATTTATGCATCTACTTTATCACTACCATATTATCTAGGCCTATAGATATTAATTGAAAAATAAAGAGAAATATTTATAATTTGGACACCATAAACACAATTAAAAGTGTAGAATATAATAAAAAGTTTATAACATAAGTAATACAATTGGACTATATTTGTAATACAATGACAAAGGTAAACATTTTTCACATGAAAATATACTCACAAAGTATAATTCCAAAATGGGCAATGTAAGATTCAAACCAAATATAAGTAGTTAAAATAATCAGTTATTTTAGAAGAAAAAGTATTTTTAAAAATCATTTTACTGGGAGCATACCACTCTTATCACAATCCATACATACATCCATTGTGTCAGCACATTTATATATTTGTTGCCATCAACATTCTCAAAACATTTGCTTTCTACGAAAACGTAATTTTTGTGCTGCTGCGAGAATAAAAAATTGTGAAATATTTTACTCAGGCAATTAGAAAATATATTAACTACACAGTGCATAGTACATATAGTATAGACACTGAAAACAGAAAGGTGCATCACAAATGATGGAAGAAGTATGGAGGGTTACTGTACCAATCAACAACCTGAAGCGTTACACATGATCAAGGACGAATAGCAGCGAAGCAAACTCCCAAACTGCAGCGAGTACAATGGTGGGACTCACTTGGTTTAAACATGTTCGGCAGAACCTGAAGAACTGATACCTAATTTTTTGTTGCGTTCGATAAACTGGTTATTAAAATGGCTCTTGTAATGTGGGCTCTCTCTAAGGTGGGTGGCAGGTTAACCACTCAATGTGGAAATTACAAATTTACACTCCTTACTCTTTTTTAACATTCATCTGCTCAAGTGTTTCCTAAGACCCCATAATAGTGTTCATTCTATCCATAGATATAAAAAAGTAGATGAGACTATGCTTGTAAAATGTCTTTACTTATCTGTTAAAATTCGTTACACTTTTGATGAAATACTACATTTTTATTATCCTGCATTTGTTACTAGAATAAACAAACAAGGTAAAGAGGAAAAGTTTCACGTAACAAAAGCCTGACACGCTGTTATTCGTTTCTGCTTTGTGTGCACGTCCCAAATTCCCTACCAGTATATCAAACACAGTGACTATTGCCTAATCTGCTTGCCTCTAAAGGAATGAACTCCTCCTCCTACAGTGAAAAGATGGTTTTGGATAAATTACAATGCCAATGATATCAGATAAAAGTGAAGAATTTTGCAAGTGAGGATGCCAATCGAGAAACAATATGTGAATACTTTAAATAACAGTTTTATTGGGTTTTGGTCAGGTATTAATATTTTCATTAATATTTTAAAACTCATAAAATAATCTAGTTCTGTGTATATCATTTATTGTTCTAATTATTCATACTGTATGAAATAATAAATTAACTTTCAAGGTTTTTTATTATATATAAATCCTTTATTGGGGCTCTTACAGCTCTTATAACAATCCATACATCAATTGTATCAATCACATTTGTACTTATGTTGCCATCATCACTTTCAAAGAATTTTCTTTGTATCAACTCCCCTATTTTCCTTCCCTCCCTTACAACCCTCCCACCCATGAACCCTTTATAAATTATAAATTATTGTTATTTTCAAAACTTATACCATCGGCTGTTTCCCTTCACCCACATTTCTGTTATTAGTGCCTCTGGAGTGGGGTGGGGGTGAGGTATATTGTGGTCCATCATTGTGCTCATCTCCCCCTTATCCCTCCTCCTTCCCCCTACCCTCATGGTATCACTACTCCTATTATTGTTCATGGGGGTTTTATCTGTCTTGGATTCCAGGTGTTGAGAGCTCTTTTCTGTACCAGTGTATATGCTCCAGTCTAGCTGAATTTGTAAGGTAGAACTGGGTTTATGATAGTGGGGGAAGGAAGCATTAAAGAACTAAAGGAATGTGTATTTTATTGGTGCCATACTGCACCCTGAATAGCTCATCCCTTCCTTGTGAGCCTTCTGTGAGGGGTGTCCAGTTATCTATAGATGGGCTTTTGGTCTCCATTCTATCCCCCCTTGTCTGCATCAATATGATTGTTTGTTTGAAGTATTCTGATACCTGATATCTGACCTGTGACCACCTCATGATCACACAGGCTAGTGTGATTCTTCCACGTGGGCTTTGCTACTTCCTTGCTAGGTAGGAGCTAGTTTAACTTCAAGCCTTTTGATAGCTGGGCACCATCAGAATTCTTCACCACGCTTACTTATGCACCTATTTTGACTTCAGTGATCATCTTATTAAGGTGAGCATCACAGAATGTCAGGTTATTGGAGCAATGTGTTCTTGCATTGAGGGAGGACTTAAGTAGAGGCCCAATGTTTGTCTGCGACCTAGATATTTAATATATAAATCTATGTACATAGACCTATATCCCTATTTTTATATATTTGTAGGGAACTGAGTGTCCCCTTTACCCTGGATTTAAGCCATGTACAACCTTTATGAATTTACTGTCAGTTTCCTGCCATACAAACTGCCCTGTGATTTTACTGCCCTCTGTCTCGTTGCCCGCCAGAGGGTGGCTGCCTTGACCCTTGCTAGGATTGGTGATCTTTCACTAGCACCTGCTATGTTCATTGGTCAATACATGACTGGTGGCATCTCCCCCCTGACGCAAGGTATGCTTCATTAGCATACTTACCTGTTTGATCAGTTGCCCGCCATTTCTTCCTTATTTGGAGATGCACGACTATTGGCTACCTCAGCTTTACCTTATTTTACATGTGACGTAATGGTGCCCGTCCTTCGCTGGCTATTTAAACCACTGTTCTCAACTCAATAAACGAGGCTTGATCAGATTCCTGTCTTGCCTCCATCTCTCCGCGCACTTGCCCATCTTCATTCCCAGTCCCACATTGTTGATGTCCCGCGGGACGGGACATTTTGGCGCCCCAACATGTCACGAGACCGAGAGAAGCCTCAGCTCCTGCAACGCTGGCATCTGGCCGTATTTCTAAGCTGTATCACTGAGCTGAAACACTGAAACAAAACAGTGCCACTGGCGCCCCGCTGCTAACGCAGCGCCGCAACTGAGCTGACACTCTGAGCTGCTGACACTGAGCTGGCACTATCACTGAGCTGTTAACACCTGCAGAGCTGCTAGCATGGTCATCAAGCGCATGCTCACGGTCGCTGAGCACTAGGCGTGAGCCTGACGCTGCCGCAAAGTGCGCCAATGCTGCCGTAAAGTGCGCTGCCGGCACGGATCCCATGTGCTGCGCCTGCAGGCGCCCGCCCATAGCCACCTGCTGTGCCCCCTTGCCTCCAAAAGCAGGGCTCGGAAAGCGCAGATTTGAAGTGATACTCTGCAACATCCAGCCGCTGTGCCTTTGTCGCATGGAAGATTTGAGACGCTCCTCGTTCAAGCAGCCTGAAAATGAGGGACCCACTGAGGACGCAGACAAGTCCGCAAGGATCGCCTGATCGACTTATCAAGCCCACCACACCGTCATTGTAACCTGTGACGACGAATAACCGGGTGAGTTTTTGTCTGACGATGCGTCAAGAACTAAGTCAGCATCAATTATTTGTAGGACAGCTACGTGATGCGTTAAAGATGTGGGGAGTTAAGGTTAAAGCCAAAGATTTGTTCAAATTTTTTTATTTCATAAAATATATGTGCCCCTGGTTTCCTCAGGAGGGCATGGTTGATACCCGCACCTGCAATAGTGTGGGAAACTGCCTGGAAGATTATTACAGGGTCTTTGGTCCTGATAAGGTCCCTGTTACAGCATACTCTTATTATAACCTCATAAAGGAAATTATTGGGAGCAAACACAGGATCCCCAGATCAAGGAAACCATTGCCCAATCAGAGCAGATTTTAAAAGTCTCTTCACGCTCTGGGTCCCGCTCCTCCCTACAGTTCATCCCGTTAGATACTGAGGAGGAGCAAATTTCTCCTGAGGAGACTAGCCTTAATGAAACTGAAACTGCCCCTCCGCCCCCCACCCCATCTCATGCTGCCCTCCCGACTGTTACCCAATGTCTCTGGCAAGGACAAGTCCGTGTCTTCCAAGGTGCATATCTCACATGTTCCCTTACTTGTCCCTCCATCATTCAATGGGCAGATACCTTTTTGCTATTCAAATGCCTCCACTCAGTTGTGTCACCTTACCCAAAATCCTGATCAGTCACTTACTGCCCCAGATGGGTATTATTTTTGGTGTAACTACACTCTTACAAAAGAACTTGATGCCACTTCCACCAACAATCTTTTGTGCCTGCCAGTTACTTTAGTTCCACAGCTAACGATCTACACCAAGGCAGGATTACAAACAAGATATGTCCAAGAGCACCCTTCTCGCTCTATAAGGGCAGTATTTCTCCCCATTGTATTAGGAATGCCCTTGGCTGCCTCTGCTACAGCTATAGGGCTAGGAGGTGGAGCCTTGGGTCATTCCATAGTCACCATGGATGAGCTAACTACCCAATTCAGGATGGCCATGGGTGACTCTGCAGAATTTATAGCATCCCTAAAACGCCAGATCTCCTCTTTCGCCCAAGTTGCCTTACAGAACCGCCATGCGTTGGACCTCCTCACTGCAGAGAAGGGAGGGACATGTTTGTTCCTGCAGGAAGAATGCTGCTACTATATCAATGAATCTGGATTGGTTGAAGATCGTGTGAAAAAACTTAAGAAAATCAGCAATGAGCTGTCAAACCTTGGTCGTAGAAACCGTGACTCTTATCGATGGTGGACTTCCCCACTTTTTTTCCGTTATTGCTCCCTTTGTTGGACCTTTCATTGTAATTCTGATCATTGTTTCCCTGGGCCCTGTATTATTCAACAAACTCATGGCGTTTGTAAAAAAAATTGAGGCAATCCAGGCTAAACCTATCCAGGTGCATTATCATCGGCTAGAGATGATGGACAGGGGTGGCCCACTCTTGTACTCATCCTAGTGATAAGACTCCCTTCCCTTGTGCGCTGGGCTGGACAGCCAATGATGGGTACGATTGGGCATGACTCATACCAACCTAAGCCAGGACAAGGTTTGCTTTTGAAAAATGCGCATTCCTTGAGACCAATGAAGGGTAAGGATGAGTCAGTGGCCCGACGACCTAAGCCAGGCGCAGTCACCGAAGGGATACTCCATATTAAAATCATACTCTTGCCTGTTATTGTCTTGGTAAAGAAGGGGGGCGTGTAGGGAACGGCGTGTCCCCCTACCCTGGATTTAAGCCATGTACGACCTTTATGAATTTACCCTCAGTTTCCTGCCATACAAACTGCCCTGTGATTTTACTGCCCTCTGTCTCATTTCCAGCCAGAGGGTGGCTGCCTTGACCCTTGCTAGGATTGGTGATCTTTCACTAGCACCTGCTATGTTCATTGGTCAATACATGACTGGTGGCATCTCCCCCCAGGTGAAAGGTATGCTTCATTAGCATACTTACCTGTTTGATCAGTTACCCGCCATTTCTTCCTTATTTGGAGATGCACGACTATTGGCTACCTCAGCTTTACCTTATTTTACATGTGACGTAATGGTGCCCGCCCTTTGCTGGCTATTTAAACCTCTGCTCTCAACTCAATAAATGAGGCTTGATCAGATTCCTGTCTTGTCTCCATCTCTCCGCGCACTTGCCCATCTTCATTCCCAGTCCCTCTTTCAGGTACCCACGTTGTTGGTGTCCCATGGGACGGGACATATATTAATATATTTACATATATACATGCCTGTATTTTACCTCTGTAAATGTCTTTGCCTCTTAGTACTTTCATCTACTACATTTTACTTTCCTATTATGTCAACCTTAGATTGGCTCTCAAAAATTCCTCTCTGCTACATTGCACTAGAGCAAACCCTACTAGGTGTTCTATACCCTCCTTGCCATTGATTTTTAGATCTCTTGTTGTTCCCCTGACCCTGGGTTTATTGGTTCACCCTTCCCTCTCCTTGTCTCCCCCTCTACCTAATCCCTTTGGAATTTTGATCCCACTTCTTTTCTCCTTGGGGTTGGTTATCTGGCCTATCTTGTATAGATAGACATGAAAAAAGTGGGTATGTGGGGGGAAGGTGACACTATAAATAGTTCCAAGTCTGTCTCCTGAACCTTATGTATGCTTTCCAATTGAGTCTGATATTGTGCCAAGACCTGTCCTACAAGTATGAAGTCTATTTTCGGGATTCCTGGGGGACTTCATTGTTTTGCTCCCATTCCTGCTCTGTTATTCCCTTTGTGTATTTTCCCGGTTAGAGGAGTGGGAGGGCTGACTGGGCACAATTGATGTACTATGTCTCCAGTGTTGTCCCCTGCAGTGCTGTGGGTCACTAAGGGGAAGTCTTGCTTTGTGGTGGGGCCAGCCCTACAGTTCTTTCTCTTCCTTGACTGCTCTGCACAGGAGTGCTATCCTCGGGTCTTGGTGGGTCAGAATGTGGTCCTCTCTCCCTCTTAGTTTGCTCCCCTGTGGTCCGGAGAGACCCATAAGTCTCCCCTGGCAGCAGCATCTTCAGTGCTGTCTTTTGGGGTTGACTCAGCTGAGATTGGTCTAGCCATGCAGACCTCCCTGTTAATTCTGTGCTTCGTGCTGGTTTGTTGCCCTCAAAGCTTGGAATACCAGGTTGAGGTTTGATCCCTCTCTCATTTTCCTGTGGAAACATAAACAATACCATCCCCATGAGAGGGTTCATGCCCTGTACCCCCAGTATCCACGTCCTCTTGTTTTGTTTTTGTCTTTTCTCCTTTTTAGTTGGCTGCTATATGCATTCTTGGGTTGGGTACGACTCCTGCCAGAGTGTCTGGGCCTTGCTCCAGGAATTTATGCAATTAGTGACTTTTTCCCTATGTCTCTTGTGCTTTTTATGCTACTCCATGGGACTCATGTTGTACTTGTCTTACTTCACTTAGCATAATCTCCTCCAACTCTTTCCCTATTGTGATGTGTGTCATGCATTCATCTCTGCTTCTTCGTCATTCATAGTACTCCATTGTACCAGGTTTTTTAATCCATTTGTACATGGATGGAAATTTCGGGTATTTCTAATTCTTTGTTATTGTGAACTGCGCCACAATGAATATTGGAGTGCAGATAACTGGCAGTGGTCTGTTTGTTAACTCTTCTGGGTAAATGCCCAATAGGAAATTGCTGGGTCCTATGGTAGCTCAATTTCCATTTGTTTTAGGCATCGCCAAATGGATTTCCATAATGGCTATGCAGATCTACATGTCCACCAGCAGTGGTTGAGAGTTCCTGTCTTACTACACTACCAACACTTGTTGTTTTCTGATGTTTTGTATTGGGCTACCTTTGAGAGTGTTGTTTTATTCTGGGTACTCTAGAGAAACTAATCCAAGGAGACTCATAAGTGTATAAGAAAGAATTTTATATACAAGAGCACTTTAATATTGAGAAAACATCCCAATCTGGTCCAGATTAAGTCCATAAATACAATATTAGCTCATATGTTCGATACCAATCTGTAAAGTCTTCATCAGACTCATGAAATACATGCAATGATGCCAAACACAGGAGGATCACAGATCAGTGGATTGGAAATCTTGTGAATCCAGTGGTGGTGCGAGCATCTCATCGCTGACAGGGTCTCTACATGGTTTCACCGGCTCCAGAGGTCTGGTTGGATCAGGGTATATCCATGTGGCTTCTCCAGCTCCCAAGGCATGGAGTCTAACAGTGTAGTGTGCTGTGTCTTGTCAGTACAGCATCCCCAAAGGAGTGAGCAAAAAGAGTACATGTCTCCCACCTCCAAGGAGGAAATTACAGGAGTTCCCAGAATTCTCAGGGAAGGCCATGCCTACACAGAGGTCTCGTTGGTTATGACCCGATTGATATACTAGACTTCACCCCTTCACTCTTAATTCCTTCAAGTCCAAAATCGACACCAAATTATGCAACTAGCACAGATATTATGTGTTATCTCAGAGTTGTTAAATTTGCATATGATAGGGAACATTTTCTCATGTTTGTTGGCCATTCAAATTTCCACCCTTGTGAAACTTCTGCTCAGGTCCTTTGTTCAACTCCTCAATGGGCTTTCCCCCCATATTGTAAATTAGCAGAGTATTGTGGATTTTAGTAAAAAGGCCTTTGTCTGAGGTGTCATTGCTAAAGATTTTCCCCAGTCTGTGGGTTTCTCTTATTGCTTGCTTAGCAATTTCTTTCGATGCACATAGGTGTTTTAGCTTCAGTGTATTGCACTTATAAATTTGTGCTTCCTCTGTGTTTGTGTCCTTCCATATTTCTGATAGCCTCTGTTTTCCCAATGACAAAGTTCTTAAGTTTGTCCCAATTCCCTCATTAATAGCCCTAATACTTTGGGGTTTTACCTTGAGGTCTGTGATCCACCTTGAGTTTATTCTTGTGCATGGAGTGAGGTAAGGGTCTTGTTTCATTTTCCTGCAGGTAGATATCCATTTTTTCCAGCACCACTTGTTTAAGAAGGCATTTGCTTTCCATTTGATCTTTTTTGAGACCTTTATCAAAGATTAGTGGCCTGGATGTCAGTGATTTCATTTCTGGGTTTTCAGTTCCTTTGCAATTGTCTGATTGTTACTTTATACCAGTACCATGCTGTTTTGACCACTGTAGCTGTTAAATTTGTTAAAGTCAGATAAAACAATCCATCTTACTTTGTCCTTCTTGAGGAATTCCCTTCTAATTCTGGGCTTCTCTCCTCTGCATAAGAAGTTGGTAACCAGTTTTTTTCCCCAATTCTTTGCAGAAAGATATTGGTATTTGTATCAGGATACTTACTGGTAAACTTATATAGTGCCTTGGACAAGACTGATAACTTTACTATATGAAGCCTTCCAATCCACGAGCATGGGATATTATTCCATTTGTGGAGGTTTCTTATAATAGTGTTCTGTAGTTTTCCTTACACAAATCTTTTTTATGGTTATGTATATCACTAGATATTTCAGTTTATACATGGCTATTATGAAAGTTAACTACCTTTTTGATCTTCTGTGATCTGTCTGATATATATATATAGCTGTCCAATAGACTTTTGTTTGTGGATCTTATATTCTGCCACTCTGCCATATTCCTCTATCGTGTCCAACATTCCTCTTGTGGAAATGTTGGGATTTTCTGTATAATAAAAACATATCATCTGTGAATAAGAATAGTTTCACCCTTCTTTATCCAGAGAAATATCTTTGATATCTCTCATTTGCTTTAGATTGCTAGCTAGGACCTCCAGTACGATGTTAAATAAAATGGGGACAAGGGGGTTTCTTGTCTGGTCCCCTTTTACAGTGCGATTATTTTCAACTTTTCACTATTGACTACCACTTTGGCTGTTAGTGTTTCATATATAGCTTATAACATATTGAGGGATTTTCCTTCCATTCCTATATTTTTGAGTGTCTTAAACTGGAATTGGTCTTTGATGATGTCAAATACCTTTTTTTCTGTATTTATTGATATTATCGTGTGGTTCTTATCCTTTTTTATGCCAATGTGGCAAATAATGCTGATGGGATTTTGGATGTTGAACCATTCCTACATCCAAGGTGGTGTCCTTTTGGCCTCCTGAATGACTGCATGATTTTCATTCATTAATCTGGGGAAGTTTCCCTCTAGGAATCCCCTTGGAATTTTTCCATTGGCTTCTGTGTTGTGGCTTGTTCTGATACTCTAATTCTAAAGTTGTTCATCTTCATACTATCAGACATTGTTCTCAGGTTTTCTTCAGAATCTGATTATATTGTTTTACTGTCTTTCCCATTTTTTGAAGTTTACCTCGTTATCCTTGAGGTCACTGGTATGATTCTCTGCTCCTTTGAATCTGTTGTTGAAGTCCATGAATTTTTTAGTTGGTTTGTTAACTTTTCCCTTAACTTTTGTATTTCCCTTTGTTCTGTGGCATTTTCTTCCTTTATTGTTTCACTTTTTTTTGGTATTGCTTCACTTATATCCAATATGATTTCAAGTAGAATTCTGAAGTTTTCTTTTTGTGATAGATTTATATCTGCTTCTTCTATGAATGCCATTAAGTTTGGGATTTCTTCCAACATTGCGTTTTTGTTTTCCCTGATTTTTTGTTGATGATGTTGAGGCAGTTTGCTGCCTGTATGTCATTTTGGAGGAGCTTAGCCCTATTTTCCCAGGAGTCAAAGAGCCTTGGACTCTCTCTTTGGAAGGTGGGTAGGAATGCTTCTGAGGGTTGCCTGAAGCCAATTTCCCTAGGGGGTTGGGCTATGGCTTTGTCCCTCTGGGGTTTCCTTCTCATCCTACACTATTGTGTTGTTTGGAGGTAAGGTTGGATGGCCCTCTCAGGGGAAGCTAGCCTGAGGGATGCAACTGGCAGAGTGTCATGGTGTAGGCCATTAGGGTGAGAAGTTGCCGAGGTTCAGTGGAGAGTGTTAGAGGTAGTCCTCATGGGGTGTATTGAGGCTGCAGTCCTGGTCCAGACAGGGCTGATGGTATAGCTGTGGGTCCAGGGCATCATGGTGGGAGTGCTGTGAGGCCTGCAGTCAACCTGGTTCTGTTCACTAATAACAATCTTTCAAAGACTCTTTTTCATGCCCCAAACTGGGAGATCCAGTTTTGGGAACGGGCTGTGGCTTTCAGCACATGTTTCCCTTTCCTGTTTCGACATTAAAGCTCTGTAGGTTGTGCTCAGGGACTCTGCACTCTGTCATTTTGTTATGTGAAAGCTATATTAATGGACCAAATTTCTACTGGCTTCCATTCAAGGTTACACAAAGGAACACAGCCTCAGATTAAAAGTGTTTTTTATAGCACACGTATAGGGTGCCCTACTATTGGGGCTGTGCTGTGTGCTCTTCCTCAGGGAAGAAATATATTAGCCAGTGGCTTGGGGGCCCACTGGGTCTGAATTGCCCTAACTGTCCTCCTACATCAACTCTGGTTCCTTCATGCACAGAATTGTAGGCTGTCTTCCACATCTCTATGCTCTACCATATGTGAATATCATAGTGAATTTACAGTTGCAACAAATTAGTGTCTAATTAACTGTTGTTACTTACAGTGGCAGAAAGGACATTAGCAGAGTGGGGAAAAGGATGGCTGATGCAGTTGCCCTGTTCCTTGCTGGGGAAAAGAGATGCAAAGTTTAAGAATGTGGGAGCACGGAGGATTGCAGTGAAAAGACTTCTGGAGTGAGCCATTGTAACTAGTTTACAGAAGTTCTCTGTGAGCCCAAGATTATGACCACCTTTAGGGAGCAGTATGGGGAAAGCCCTACTCACTGTGGGTCTTGGATCTTGGGCACAAGAATGGGTGGTGGATGCCATCTTGCTGGACCTAGAGAGGCATTAATGGAGGCCAGGTGCATATATGGTGAACTTAGAATATTTCAGTGAGCATTTGAATTGCTCCGTGGGCAAAAATTTCAGGGAGAGGTGTGATCCACACACCCTAGTACACTTTAACTCTCTTTCTGGCACCCTGACTCTAACTATTGGCATTATTACCTCTGAATTTTCTTGTCTAACAGCAGGAGCACTGGGTGGGTGATTCTACCTGGATGCCACCTTGGGACTGTGCTCCAAATTATTTTTTTTAATACTTAAAATGGTCATTAGGGAATCAAACCAATTGATAAATTATTTTAATCCCACCACAGATTGGATGTATTAATAATAAACTATGCTCCGCTAATTGGCAGATGACTGAACATTTCTTGCTAAAAAGGAAGGTGATTTGAGGCACTTACTTATGGAAATTAAGAATGAGGCTTCTATATGGATTACAACTCAATGTCACAAAAACTCAAATTTCACAACAGAACCAATAAATAAACAGAGAAATACATGGTCAAAAATCACTTTTTTGAATCAAAAACCAACACTCATAGAAGCATTAAATGAAATCAAATAATAAATTGAGCGGGATATATCTACAAAAGACCATTTACTGTAGTAAAGAGCGATGATAGCATTTTGATGACTAAGATATACCTCATCCAACACATTTGTAGTTTCAGTTACTTCATAGGAATGTAAAACCTGGACAATGAAAAAAACAAAACTGAAATAGAATCTATGCCTTTGAATTTTGGTGTTAACAAAAAATACTTGAATTACCAAGCAATATCAAAAGAGCAAACACATCTGCTGGGAAGAATTATTCTGTGGAAGTAAGGGTGGACATTTCTTATCACATATTTTGAACATGTGAACAGTAGGATTTAATTCTTGGAGATCCTCAATATTTCACATCATATATTGAAAAGGAAATATCACTGAAGAAAAGCAAGAATCATAAAGAGATGATTTGGCATAGTGGCTGCAACAATGGAGTCAAACATAACAATGATTGTCTGCATAGCATAAGGCTATGTGATATCTGTTCTGGTGTAATTAAGATCACATAATTCCAAACCAAACTTAAGTTAGCTAACAATAACAAATATGTATATCCATGTGTATATGCATATGTGTGTACATATATATAGATATATGTCTTAAAATGGAATGATCTATATTTTATGAAGGATCTCTGGTGACATTGTTGGTTACATGATTGTCTACTTACAAGAGTGGCAGTTCAAAGCCACTGGCTACTGCACTGGAGAAAAATGAGGCTAGCTGTTCCCATAAGGATTTATAGCCTTGGGAGCTTTACATAAGTGTATCACTATGATTTAGAATTGACTCCAGGACCATGGATGGCATATTGTATGAATGGCCATTACATGCTAGATTTCACATTATGCATATAAGTTAATATAATGAAAAAGACTGATATTACAATTTAATGGAAATATAAATATTTAATTGTTAATATGTAAACTATAGTTGAAAATTATTTTCTTATTGTATTCTCATTGCTAATTTGATAAATATGTAGAAAAATAAAAGATACTACAAATTTATTACTAACATATTCATATTGCTCATGGACCTGGAAATGAATAAAATTTAACCACATGAAAAGACCATGTAAAGAAATTTCATTAAAAGGGAAAACATGCAAAGTATCTTGCATAGAAAGAACATGTATGCCAAGAAAAAAGAAAGAATATTAAGTTTGAAGCTTAGAGGTCAGAGTCTTATTTCAATCTGAAAGAATTTTGAAAGTTGGCAGTGATCACTTGATACTGGGTTTGGATTAGTTCATAAAGGGAACCTTAAAAATTTAAGTTTAGTACATCGTTTTAAAGGGCTTGGCATTGCAGTGCTGTGTTGTAAGATTCAGTCAGATATGATTTTTTCACATTTCACAAAGCAGTCACAAATGGCAGGATACTTAGGGGAAAAGGATTGTACCCCAAAGACCTACCAATCCGCACGAAACACTAACCAAGCCCATAAGAAAAGCAACTTTCCTAAGAGCTAAGCCACATGCTAGAAGACTATGGGAAAAGATGCACAATAAGGGTCAGTTATACAATATTCACGCTTAAGCACACCTGCTAAAAGTCTGGATATGTGTGATAGGGACCAGTTTTATCACATGTCTCACACACACACTTAAATCACTAAATCCCCCAACATATACCCACACTTTCCAAGTGGATTTGAGTAGAAACCAGTTGGAGGGTAAGGGTATATAATGTAAAGGTATGGCTCCATATATTCATTTTCATCACTCTTTCTCTATGAAGCCAGCCTGTTCTTGTACATCTTCTATTATAAACTCTGTTCTCAAGTTCAATACATGGCATGTGGTGAACTTCTTCCTGACTAATAAAGTGCTGTTAATCTGATCTCTCCATTGTTAGATATTGAATATTTGTCTATCTCCATAACATTGAAACAGGAGTGAAGAAAATAAATTGCTATGATTAAAAAAATCAATTTAGTATGAGATATTACAAGAAATAAGAACATGACTGGAAAGAAAATTGGGAATTTATCTTAAAGACTAGATGCAATAAGCTTATGCTTGAACAAGACTGCGAGAGTGAAGATAAAGAAAAGACAATGCATTAAAATCTATCTTTTGCAGATTAAGTAGATAGTTCTTGTTAATAGATTGGAAGTAGTGAAGGGCAAGTAGGAATAGAAAAGCATGAAGTATAATTACCATGTGTTTAACTTTACTGTTCACTGTGATTGCTACTGCCAGGTGTAATCCACAGGGGGACCAGCAAGGTTTACCCATGTGATTTGTAACCAGAGATAAGCTGAGATCACACACTGTCACACATATAGTAGTAACAAAGAATTAAACCAAAATTTTATTAAAACCTAAGATCACTTAAAAATAAATGGAGCAGTTCTTCTCTTCAGACTGGAAGGATCCCTTAACCATAGATAAAATATGCTTTCAGAATGAAGCTCCTCTCCCTCACAAAGCTGAGAGAAGAGGAGGATGTTGTGTATGGGATTTCTTCTAGTTTTTAAAGACAATTTCAAAGAGGAAGAGGCTACACCTCTGAAGATGGTCAGGCTGCCTTCTAATTAGTTACTATGTCAGTCCTTGGATCTAATGCATGCTTTCTTTCAAATTTATCTTGGCTATGGGTCCAAGTCAGTATGTTTCAAATGTTGACCAGGGCCTGGCTTCAAGGTTAAGATGTTTACCAGGTCTGTTTCCACAGAGTGCATTGTTCATTTCCTTAGCAGGCAGGATCCCCTGTTCTGTCTTTGTCATATATACAGTATGTCATATAAATGGTAAAGGTTGTGTAATATTATAGGTAGAAAACCAAATGTATAATTTGATGTGTTAAGCATTATTTGCTTGTAAAATACTCATGATTGGATATTAAGGCAATTTATAATCATTTAAGTCAGAATGGATTCAGAAACCTTTTGCTATTAGCAAGTAAATGCAATAAAATTCCAAATTCACGGGCATCAACTTGATTCTAACTCAGTCTCTATAGGACAGGGTTAAAGAGGCCCTACTGTTTTCTGAGACCTTCAGTCTGCACTAGCAGAGAGCCTTAGGTTTCCTTAGCAGGATGAGCTGACCAGTTTGATCTACTGACCCTGGGCTTAGTAGTCTATTGCTGCCAGTGCTTACCAGACACCATACTGTCTTATGGGAATGAGAAATATGTAGGGAAAAGCATTAAGTAGTAGAGAGTGAAAAGTAGATAATGCTTCAGTGGACAGAGAAGCCACTGCAGCAGAGATGTGTGACTTAGTAGTTAAGATCTGAGCTAGTAAGAAACATGACTGTGCATAATGCTATATCAAAATCTGAGGTGACCAGATTCTGCCAATGCCCCAAACAATCAATCACATGCCTCTAATATGACACAATCCTATTTACGTACTCGACACAGTGAGGGAAGACATTCAGGGGAACCATGACACGTGACTCAATGAGAAAGAGGGTTTAGATTTATCAAGAGTGATTAAGAGGGGGGGGCTGAGGAACATGGCTCACTTGCTCTTTCTTAGTAGGAGTAGGAAGTAGGAAAGGGAGTAGAGAGTAGGGAAAGGAGAATTAGGTCGAGATTATTTGGTATCTTGGTATCGGGAGAGGGTGTTTTAGCAATCCGATGTCCTTAGTAAAAGATGCATATAACAAGGTGGGACTGGAAGCATCAATGGAATGGGAACAGTTAATCAAAGAGCTGATTGTTACAGCTGCTGTGTGACCTTGGAGAAAAATGCTTCATGAGAACTTATAGTTGCCTTTATCTGCTGTGTCCATCCTCTTAGTCCATCAAATGGAAGAGTCGCTTTTTGCTTTCTCAGCCTAAGGCAATTTTCAGTTTTTCAGTCTTAGGTTCTAACCCATTTGAATTAGATGAAGAGGCCGTGCTAATAGGTATCGTTGCTTTAGTCACAAAGCATGCCTAGTAGCAACATGCATAATTATTATCATAATTCTATTCACCTTTCTGTGCTCTATGCTCTTTGAGCTAGAAATTCTACTCCTAGAACTTAATTCCAATGTATCCACAGGCTTTGTATAATGATCTTCATCACCACATTGCTCACATTTACCATATATCAATTTACTAAGTCCTGGCAGACAGGCATAGAAAAAAAAGGCTAGAAAGTCAAAATTGTGGTCAGGGACTTATTTAAAGAATAGAGAACTTCAGGGAAAATATGTCATAGACAACACTGAATGACCTATGTGGAAGGCGTGTCATATGCAGCCGTGTACTTGAACTTACAAAGTAAACAGTTTCTGTAGAGCTGTTACCTTCATTGAGAATCTTGGGGTTGACTTTCTCATTTAGGCAGTTTGTGTAGTCATATAGTTTTTAAGAGCTCTTTTCTGGGCCTTCCTAATGAGTATGGGTACAGCCTTCGGCCAAGATGGAGTTCAAAATTACAGATGGAGTCTTGGCAAGGTCATCTGGGATGCTCAGTATAACTAATTGGATGTGTGCTCAAATCCTTCATTTTTAGTTCAAATCCCGAGTTAGTGCTGGACTGCCATTTGTAGTCACTTAGCACTCATAGGTGTCCTTGCTGTACAAGTCTCTTAAACCAGCTGGACCTGATCTTTTAGGAGGAGGAAGTTTGTGATCTGGAAAATAACTGGAAGCATAGACTTTATAGGCTTAATGAGTTATGTTAGTGTATGACATTTTCTGTCATGCTCCTGTTAGTATTGCTTACACTCCCCTCATGGTATTGCTTCTACAACCTGGAATTTCTCCATATGTTGCCTGCTTCCTTGGTTATTTTAATTTTTATGGTCATGATTTCCTCTGTAATCTCTACATTATTTTCTACAGCAATACTTGATATTTTGAGATTTAAAAAAATTAAGCCAAGAAAATTTCCTCATTTAAGGCCATATATTTCATTATTGTTGATTTTTCTTAACTGATGTTTTATTATCCCAAAATTTCTTTTAAATTCCTTTAGTCACTTATCGATATGAGGCTCTTCAACCAATGGCATTTTGATTTAAGTATGCAAAGTAACCTAAGTCTCTTTTCTTTTTGTTTTACATCAAACTTGATGATATTTTCCTTCATTTTACTCTTTCATAGTAGCTGGAGAAGCTTAGTTTATTTTCCTGTTAAAATTATTTGAAATAGTTTCTCTTTTTTTTGAACTTATTGCCAGCTAATTTTCAGTATCATGAACTACTCTCAGAATCTTTCTCCACAGAATAATAGATCCTCTTATTTGCCCAAAGAATAGTTTATATTTTTTGCAAGTGCCCCAAAGAAGTTTGTGGATAGAAGACTAGAATCATTTTTTAACCTTGATGAATAATGCCTGGCACATTATTATCAGAAGGACTAGAGGTTTCAGGTCCCTCCTCTCCCAGCTCTTGTCACACTCCCAGGAAAGTATTTAGACAAGAGATAGGAAAAAAAATGTTTCAATGGAATGAATTATTTCATTTAAGAGTTTCATCCAACAGGGATCCTGGAGACAGGCACTGTGGCTAGTGTAAGAGCACATCAATGAATAGAAATACAAGTTTCTCGGCTTTTAATATTACTGATGACAGACCTACTACTATTGGCCAACTCTTCATTGTATATCTCCCCATTAAGTCAATTGTGGGGGATTCTTCAAATATTCAGTTTATTACCCCATGTGCTTCCTCACTCCATGTGAAGGAGTTTCTTCCTATTTGAAAACTATTGATCAAGTGCATATATACATTATTAAACATATTTTGGAAGAAATATATTAATAAGGATTCATTTCCCCCTTCTAAACTTGAAGAAAAAGAACATTTACTTCTATGAAATATGGTGTCATTCTTTGCCAAAATTATCAAGTACTCTCTCTCCTTCAAAGAATTATTTTCTCTAATTGCCTATGACAAGTATTTGTCTCCATGATAAAAAAGCTCTTACAAAGGCTCTGGCGTAAACACGACTACGCATTTTGACGTTAAGTTCTTTCTGTTGCATTCACTGTGCACAAACTGGTACTCAAATATAAGTATACATTCAACATGAGAGTAATTTACACAATGAAGTGCAATTTTTAAAATACTCAATATTTCTTATGAAGCCTACTGATCTCGTGGTTCGTAGTTCAATAAATTGAATTGATGTGTGAATCGAAAGACTTCATCAAGAGAGTAATGAGAGAACCCACAGACTGGGAAAAGATATTTAGTAATGACATATCAGAAACAGGTCTTATTACTAAAATCTACATAACCCTGGAAACTTACAATAAGAAAAAAAATGAATAGCCCACTAAGGGGTGGACAAAAGACTTGAACAAAAGATTCACAGAAGAGGAAACCTGAATGGCCAATAAACATATGAGAAAATGTTCCAAATCAAAATAACCATGAGATATCACCTAAAACTCACAAGGAAAGCCCAATCCAACAAAACAGAAAGCAATAAATCTTGGAGATGGTGTGGCGAGATAGGAACTTTAATCCATTGGGGTGGTCTTGTAGATATGCACAGCCACTATTGAAAGCATTTGACAATACCTAAAACAGATGGAAATAGGGTAACTGATGACCCAATTCCACTACTGGGCATACACCCAGAAGAAATAAGAAACAGGCTATGTCCAGACATCTGTGCTCCAATGTTTACTGCTACACAGTCCACAAACAAAGATTTGGAATCAAACTAAATTTCCATTGATAGATGAATGAACGAAAAAACTCTGGTATATGCACACAATGGAGTGCGACACATCAGTTAAAAAAAACAGTGAAGAAACGATGAGGCACCTCATCTAATGGAAAGACTTGGAGGAAATTATGCTGAGCAATGTCAGCCCAACACAAAAGGACAATTAAAACATGGGTCACTGAGGTAAGTTTAAACCACAGAATGGGGATAGGGGAAATGAACACGTCACACAGTTCCTGGACTGAGGACCAGATACTCTGGCAGGAGCCAGGCATACATTATCCATAAAAACAAAACAAAGAAAGAAAATTAAAAAAATTAAAAAGATGCAGACAGCACCTGTGCGGAAAGACCTCTTTCATGCCCCCCTTGCCTAAAATGCTTTAGGGCGCACAGAGGGATAGGAGAAGAACGAAGATGGCAATGGGGAAAGGGTACTATCACACCCAAGGGGAGGGTACCGTTTATGTTTCCACAGGAAAAGGCGAGAGAGAGAGAGTAGACCTCATTCTGGTAGCCAAGCTTGATGGCGATGTTCCGGCTGAGAAAAGCCAGTTCACAGGGAGGACTTCAGGGCCGGCCTCAGCTGGAGATAGGACGTCCCTTCCATAGACGACAGTGCTACAGAGGACAACAGTAAACATACAGTTCGGGGAGTGTGGCTGGCCCTACCTGCCCACGTGGGGTCAAAGCAAGAGGGGCGCGCAACAGATCAGCAATGGGAGAAAGCCACGAAGTCCCCAAAGTATCTCAATATTAGACTCCAAACTTGGTGTTGTGTGTGGGTGGAGGAGTGGGAGGGTGGGGGCGGTTAGTGTTTGGCACCTCATCTGAACTGGGTGGAGGATATTCACAAGGGAGCCATGCTGAAAATCTAAAGGTTCAGCAAGGTGGGGAGTGGGGCACTAGACCACTGCATCCTTGACTCCAGGAAGAGCAATGCGGTCTTGTAGAAGCAGCGCCCCTCAGACACTAATGCTGATATATAAAAGGTATAAGTGCTGACAGGCAAGTGGGCCCTGGGCTATGGATCCCTGAAAGAAAAGGGCATTAGACCAATGGATTATGACATTGCCTGCTCATTATTTAACAGAAGGGTACTCGTCTCCTTTGGTTCAGGACCCCAGTTAGACTTGGAAATGTGTGGGGACATTCCCGTGAATTCCGTTTCTTCTCCAGTGAAGATAGCACGCTGTGAATGTCCCAGAGAATCAGGGTAGTGTGGTGCCCCCACCTTTGTAAAGCCAAAATGGTGGCTCATTCCACTTCTGACATTTCAAAAACAAAACAAAAAAGACTTGGAATTTTGTATGTTCTCTCTCTCTCTCTCTCTCTCTCTCTCTCTCTCTCTCTCTCTCTCTCTCTCTCTCTCTCTCTCTCTTTTCTCTTGGTGTCTATGTAAGACAGGCAGGATAAGCAATCCCAAGAGAACGTCAACTGGACCGACAGTTTCAAGAGGGCCTAGGAGTGGGGAGTGATGAGCAAATAATGACAGGGACAGGGGAATAATAAGTTCTAAATTTGATGGTGAGGAAGATGAAGCATTCCTGGTCATGTTGGATTAACTGGAATGTATGCAGGAGGAATAAATGAGAGGTGAACAGCTGGTAAACATGATAAGGAGGAAAGAATAGGAAAGTAAAAAATTATATATAGCTATGAATATGGTTAAGTGTGTAAATACATAAACACAAGTGTAGTTCTCTCTATATACCTCTATCTCTGTATCACCTATATATCTGTCTGTCTAGGAATACAGTACGGAAGCAGTCTTTATCCTTACCTCAATAAAGAACTGTTTGTTTGAATAGTGTGGCATTATCAGATACCCACCTTCCCAACATGATCGCTGAAGTAAAAATGTGTGTGAAAACAAATGTGGTGAAGAAAGCTGATGGTGCCCAGCTGTTAAAAGAAATAGCATATGGGGTCTTAAGGATTTGAAGGTAAACAAGTGGCCATCTAGAAGGAAGCAGCAAAGCCCACATGGAAGAAGCACACCAGCCCGTGTGATCATGAGGTAGCAATGAGAATAGGCATCAGAAATTCAAAAAGAAGCAATCACATTGATGTGAAGGAGTATAGACAACGTGGAGACCCACAACCCACCTGTAAGCTAATAGGACAGTCCTTCACAGAAAGGCCACACAGAAGGAATTACATATCCAGGATGCAGTATAGCACTGGTGAAGCACATAAATATTCTCTAGTTCCTTAATATTTCATCCCCTTAGAGTTATGGTCTTAGCTTCACCTCAATTATCTTGTGAGACCTGTGTATGTTTATTTGTATATATGGTCATTTGATGCATGAAATACAAGATAGATAAACCCTTCAGAAACTGTAATGGGAGTGATGATTCCCTGAGGGTAAATGAAGGGGGGTGCATAGCAACGATGACTGTATAATTTCATTTGAGGGGAATGAATAACAGAATTGTATGTGAATGGGTATATTGGAGGGTGTAAGATACGGCAAATGTTTGTGTGTGTGTGTATACATATAAAATAAGGGTTCCTGAGGGGTACGGGAGGGGAGGAGGGTATAAAGGGGAGTTGATATCAAAGAGTTCAAGAAGAAAGGAAATGTTTTGAAAATGATGGTGGCAGCAATTTTACAATTATGCTTGATCTAATTGAATTACATGTTGTTATAATATCTGTAAGTGCCCAATAATTTTTTTTAAAAACTACTGAAGTCCGAGTTCAAAGTTCAATAAATTGAATTGATATATTTACACATTTTTTCTAGTTATTCTTAGTCTATTATACTTACAAGATCTTGCATAAATATATAAATTCTCTTTTCCCCTTTCTGACATGCCAAATACCTAAACTTAAATGTATTCTTCTAGGTTTGAGTTACTTTGTGTATGTGAGAAATTGTGGGAAAATCCATCCATTAGTAGTCCAAAATGTCAACCATCTATCTCTTTCACTATTTTATCATGAAACACCTCTAATAGCTTCTGGTTGACTTTCCATAATGTGAGGTTACACACTGCTTTCTACTATTGCTATTTTTGTTTGTAATGCAGTTTCTGGTATATGCCTTTTTATAGTCTGCAGAATCAAAATACTTTGGCATATTCAATGAAACACAAGTCAACTCCTTTTCGGTATTCTGTGTTTCAGCCAAGGTCTATCTGACATCAGCAATGATATCCCTTATTTCACGCCCTCTTCTGAATCTGGCCTGAAATTCTAGCAGTTATCTATTAATTCACTGTTGCAACCATTGTTGGGTGACTTTCGGTAAAATTTTGCCTGTGTGCTTTATCCATGGTATCATCCACGTGGATCAAGAGGCGGTTGGCAAACAGAACAAGGGAATGCTGCGTGGTTTCAGATCAGACAGGTGTGCCTTACTGTTGCATTTTCTCACAATTTGCATGTTGTGTGCTGAGCAAATCGTCAGAGAAGCTGGGTTATATGAATAAGAATGTGGCATAGATAATAAATTAAGGTTGATTACAAACCCAAGGTTTGCAGATGACAAAGGCTTTGTGGCTGAAAGTGAAGAGGAATCAAAGCACTGCTGATGGAGATCAAGGATTGCAGCCTCTCATGTGGATTACAACTCAATGTAAGGGAGACCAAAATCTTCACAGCTGATCTAATAACATCAGGATAAACGGAGTGAAAGTGGAAGTTGTTAAGAATTTTGTCTTACTTGGATCTACAATCTATGCTCATGGAAGCAGCAGTCAAGGGATACAAAGATGTATTAGCATTTTAAAGGGTGAGGATATTACTTTGAGGACTAAGGTGCACCTGTGTGCCATTGCCACATATACACATGAAAATTAGGCATTGAGTAGGGCAGACCATAGAAGACTCTATATATTTAAATTGTGCTGCTGAAGAAGAATATTGAAAATCCCATGGCTTGTAAAAGAACAAACAGGTCTGTATTGGAAGAACTAAAGCCGAAGTGAGTGCTCCTTAGAGGCAAGGATGGGAAGATTTTATCTTACGTACTTTCGACATTTTGTCAGGAGAGACAAGTGCTTGGGTCAAGACACCATGTTTGGTAAAGTGGAAGGGTAGGGTAAAAGAGGAAGGCCCCTCATGAGATGCACTTACACAGTGGCTGCATCAGTGGACTCAGGCATAGGCACCATTGCGAGGATGGCACAGGACCATGTCATGTTTCATACTGTAGCGCACAGGGTTGCATGGGGTTGGGGCTGACTTGATGGTACCTAATAACAACAACAAACTTTTTCAAGATGGTTTTCTCTCATTGCAACGTCCTGTGTTCTTTCTTCCAGGATGTTTGTTTGTTTAATTTTTCTATTTCTTCTGAAGATTTATAATCAATGTGTTTGTATTCACTGCCCTGCTCTATCATTATAATGATTATTTTTTTCAACTTTCCACTTCTAATAACCATACAGAAAGAGAAAAATCTTAAAAAAACAAAACAGACAAATGAACACAGTAAGACAGTTGGCTCCCTTTTGTATCATAATGAAAATTACATGTTTTAAAATTAAGTTATGCTTATTAAGCCCCTTATAGTCCATCAGAATAAAATATATACAAAATTTATATACTGTAATAATACTTGTTTTAGTAGACTTCAGAGCTTAATCAACTTTAAGGTTACCCTTAAAAATAATACTGAGTATTTCAATCTTAAAGGTCTTGGCCATCTCATTTCCTTTAGACTGGCAACAAGGTAGCAGAATCATGATCCTGCTGTCCAACCCCCATCCGAAACTGAGTGAGGTTTGTGACTCACACTTGTTCTTCTGATGCAGAATCACTGTGAATAAACACTTACCAAATGTAAGTTAATTCAGGAAGTATTTTCACCTGCTCTTTGCATGGTTCAGTGCTAGTGCTGTGACAACGGAAGAGAATTACCACATGACCTATGTATGACCTCGCTGAGTTTCCAATATCACAGGGCAAGGAACAAGATGGCAGAGCACATGAAAATTTGCACAATATTTTTAAAATAAATATAAAGGAAATCTGGGATCCCGTCTGCAAAAGAAATAAAGAGAAAATTATCATTAAGAAATTAGTTAAGAAAGAAGAGAAAATCATTATAATGGCCAAAATGTGTACCTAAGACTTGCTAGAAGACATGAAATATTAAATGGAAACAGAAAAATACACAAAGCAACTGTAGATACAAAGGATACTGTGGTCCCACCACACATGTAAATGATATAAAGAAAAATTATAGTAAAAATCTAATACTTTCATATCTATGAACACATAAAACCTGTGAAAATGCTAAGATATTATAACTAATTTCTTGAATTAGATATAATTTTTACCAGGTTTTGAAATATTAAAAAGAAATGACTCTTCTTAAAGCAGAAATGATAGATGACTTGCTTATATAATAGTGGCTTATATGTCCATATTCAATATTTAAAATTACATCTCAAATTAATAAAGACTTCATTCAGAGTTCTATGCATCTGGAACTTTCAGGTAAAATTATAATAAGCTTAGTGAATTTAAGTTTAAATGAAATGAAATTTAGTGAATTTAAGAAAACATAACATTAATTCAAAATAAAAACAAACTTATCCTTAAGGCATTATTCTAAAGAAGATATTTCAAATGTGCATAAAATGTTTGAGTGTAAAATTTAACTCTAAGGAAAAGTATTTGGAAATTCTTTCCAAATATTTTTAAATCTCAGTTTTACTTCACTCTTTATCATATCAAGCAAACAAATGAACAATGGGAGTGCTGATATCCAACATTTTAAAATATATTAATAATTGGATAAAATAAATTTGGGGAGCGAATTATTTAGATATTATGTAATATTTTTAAATCCCTGCAAGGTTGATAAGCCTATAATGTAAAACTTATATACCCAATAGATGTATTACCTACCCTTCATTATAGATGAAATTATTTAATATTTTTAAGTTTTCAAATTTTTATTTGAGAGCTTAACCCCTTGGTTATGTATTTTTAAAAATTAATTCCAATGTAGCTTTATCTCAAAAATCAATTGCATTGATATGAATTCACCCAATTAATTACATAAGATAGTTTCTTGGTATTAATATAGCTATAACCTCCCTGAAAATAAAAAGGGCTTTCTTTAATAAATATAAGAAATTTAAGATATTTTATCATTATAGTATTATCCAGTTCTAAGATAACTGAAGATAATATACTCACATTTTCTCTATTATCATTTTATAACATTTTTTATGATTTGAACTTTATGAAACCACTTTGCTAAAATTAGAAAATTGAATGGATTCATACAGAAACAAATGCCAATGAATAGAAAATTAAGGGTTTCGTCAACAGATGGCTCTTGAAATTCTAAATTTTCTTCCATCTGTACATGTTATGTTTCTGCTGAAGAAAACCACACTGAAACATAGGTTATTAATATAACAATAATTTCTTTAGAGGCATATATAGAGGGACAGATATCTGTTTTAGTTACTAGTGATCTGATTATGGAAATTATGACTTTTGTTTATTTTTAACAGGCTTATTAGTCAAAGAAAATCAGTCACTGAGTAATTTGATCTCAATAAAATCTTTTAAATATATGGGATTTTTGAGAGTATGGTTTTGAATATCATTAGCATATTGTTTATATCAATGTTCAAAATTCAGTACACGTAGACTTACAGTATTTACTAAATGATCATTTTCAATTATTTTGCATTTTACGTTAAAATAATAAAATGCTTATTTCTACATATTTAATGTGTAGCATTACAAAAATTAATTTAGATATTATAGCTCCTATCTCATTATTTTAAATATATTTTGGCAAGCAGTTTCAAGTCTTCAAATTTTGCTATAAAACCTATGAATTTGGACATAAACTCCAAGTCTCAGACTTTTAAAGTGAGAATTCCCATCTAATCATTTGCTAGTATATTTATTCAGTGCATAATTAAAATACCAAGATGAAAGCAATTTCCCTGTACTAAGTAAAATCACATACGGCAGATAGGAAAATAACCAGATAGCCAATAGTAAAAGTTTTAGATATGAAAAGAATTGTGTAGATGAGAGAGAGAAACCCATCAGAATTAGATGATAGTCCATGTATACTCAAACTCATACTGCCCTCGGGTCAATTTTCACTCATGAATTAAAAATATAGTTATAAGTTTACTTAAGCAAGGTAATAGGCTGTGAACACTTTTTAGGTTTGACATATTTTTCTTTTCCTTTCACCTTTTGAGAAGCCTAGATGGGACAAAGAAAAGATTACTGCGAGAGACAGAAAGGAATGCAAAACTATGGTATTATAACATCTCGTATGTTAATATTGAAGCATCAGACATTCAAAAAGCACGTGTAGTGAGAGGATAAAACCTTCAAGTCCTCAAGCGTGGGAAATTGCATAAGGTCATAGAGACTGTATCAGATGGCAGATCTACCTCATTGTTCCCAACGCTAAAAATCTTTGTGGAGCAGATTGCACATCATTCTTCCACAGAGATGTTAGTGGAATTTCTCAAATAGGTGATCGAATGCATAATTCAATTGGAATGCAATAGTTATAAATAAAAAGGAAGTAACAGTGTGTGTTAGATGGAGTTCTCTAGAGAGACAAAACCAGATTGCTAATAATTTTATATATATTATACAGATAGATAAATAACACAAGAAATGAACAGTTAGATTATATACAGATAGATAGATATATAACACAAGATGTGAACAGTTAAATTACAAAGCAGTACAAATGGCTCAGTGCAACTCACTCCCTTGAGAGAGTTATGAGACACTGGCAGTCCTTCAAGTCTTGAGGCCACCAGGTAGTCCTCTGTAGAGAGATTCAGGCTATCCCAGCACAGGCAGCAAACAGCAAGGCTCCTCACCAACAGTCAGCCAGGTCACCAACAGTCAGGTCACCAGCAGTCAGTCCCCAGCTCAAGAGATGTAAATTCCAATTGTGTGGCAAAGCAGGTCTTGAAGGAACCTCAAATTACAGTGGCACAGTCCACAGGTTCGGTGTCCCACAGGTAGTGTAGCTTGCAAATTGAGGTACAGAACAAGCAAGGCAGCTGCACACTGGTCTGATGATCAAAGAGCAAGAGACAGGAAAGGTGAGGCTCACTGAGACATTTGTCTCTCTGTCCTTCAATTATTCCCACATGTGTTTATCGGCCAGACTGGCACAATAAACTAACTACCTTAATCCACCCCTTGCCAACCTGGCACCTGTACACAATTCTTTAGCCATATATCATTATATAATTTCCGGACATTGATGAAATCACACTTATACTTATCATCAATCATCTATCATACATATAAATGAAAACACAGGTCCAATTGTATCTGATATATCATACCTGAACAAAGGAAATATATGCAATAAGCACATAAAAAGAAAATATACTGACAATTACAAATCTCATTTTGCAAATGATCACATGGTCATATCTGAGAGGTAGAACTACTTTCTTCTACTACATCTTCTGTATTACTTTTGCCTTCAGCAAGCACCTCAGCTGGCTGTGGTTTTTGCCTGGTGGAAGGACACAGGCCTTCATCCCTGAGGGGTCTGGGTCATTATAAGTCCTGTCAGGATTGGGTTGCTGTAATTTACCATTTACTTTAATAACAGGGCATGGTAGTACTAAGAGTCATTCTATGGGATCTCCGGGATTCCAGACATATTCTTCTTTACCTCCATTATGTAACACCAGTCCAATTTCTCCTTGGTCATCAGGATCAATCACATCACTTAGCACAGTGACACCCTTCCTGACCTATTGATTCAAAGGCATGAGAAGTCCAAATTTGCCAGGAGGCATTCTCAACTGCCAGTTCAGTGGAATTGTGCTGTGTTTCCAGGTGGGTGAGTTCATTCCTTTGGAACCAGGACCTCCAGGGGTGATGAACACAGGGTTACTGAGACAGGAAGCAAAAATGCTGCAAGTGGATCACTAGGAGTAATAGTGAACGGTGCCACTCCAGCTTCCACCCCTTGGTTCCTGGACCCATGAATTCTGGCTATTGGAGACACAGCACCAAATATTGGCCGCTGGTTTAGAGCGTACACAGCTTCCTGGAGAACACTGCCACAGCCCCGCAAGTTGTTGCCACCTAGTTGGTGCCATAATTGCGTCTTTAGGAGCCCATTCCATCATTCTATCAAGCCAGCAGCTTCAGGATGATGAGGAACATCATATCTCCAGTGGATTCCATGGGAATGGGCCCATTGCCGCACTGCATTTGCTGTGGAGTGAGTTTCTTGATCTGAAGCAATGTTATGTGGGATGCCATGCCAGTGGATGAGGAATTCTGTAAGTCCATGAATAGTAGTCTTGGCAGAACCATTGCATGCAGGAAAGGCAAATTCACACCCAGAGTAGGTGTACATTCCACTAAGAACAAACCACAGTCCCATCCATGATGGAAGTGGTCCAATGTAATCAACCTGCCACCACTTTGCTGTTTGATCTCTCTGAGGAATAGTCACATATCTTGGACTTAATGCTGGTTTTTGCTGCTGGCAAATGGGACACTCAGCAGTGGCAGTGGCCAAGGGTGAGTGGAAGCCCAGGTTTCTGTGCCCACGCATAACTTCCATCTCTGCCATCATGTCCACTTTGTTCATTTGTCTATTGGGTGATAACAGGAGTGACAGAGGAAAGAGGGGGACCTGTCTCCACAGTGTGTGTCATCTTATCCACTTGATTATTAAAGTCCTCAGCTTCAGAGGTAATCCTTTGGTGAGTGTTCACATGAGATACAATTACCTTTACTTTCTTGGCCCATTAAGAGAGGTCTGTCCACTACCTCTTTCCCACAACTCCTTATCACCCATTTTCCAATCATGGCCCTTCCAATTCCCTGACCATCCAACCAAGCCATGTCCTTATATGCAAACTGAATAGCCTGGTGAACTGCTCAAAGTTCTGCCCATTGGGAAGATTTCCCTTCACCACTATCCTTTAGGGAGATCCCAGAAAGGGGCTGTAGTGCTGCTGCTGTCCAATTATGAGTGGCACCTGCATATCATGCAGAGCCATTCATAAACCAAGAATGACTTTTTTGGTCTTCAGTTAAAGTATGGTAAGGAACTCCCCAGGAGGCAATAGGTGCAGAATGGGAGAAAGAAGGTAATGTGACAGGAGTGGAGACTGTGAGCATTTGGGTCAATTCCTCGTGCAACTTACTTGTCCCTTCAGGTCCTGCTTTAGCCTGATCTCATATATACCACTTCCATTTAGCAATGGAGTGTTGCTAACTTGTCCAACTCTATGATTGCATCGGTCAGACAATACCCAGTTCATGATAGGTACTTTAGGTCTCATGGTGACTTGATGGCCCATGGTGAGGTGTTCAGTCTCCACCAATGTCCTAGTAACAGGCCAACATCTGTTTTTCAAAGGGTGAGTAGTTGTCTGCAGAGGATGGCAGGACATTACTCCAAAATCCCAATGGTCAAAGCTGTGATTCACCAATTGGTGTCTGCCAAATACTCCACATTGCATCTTTATCTACAACTGACACCTCTAGCACCATTGGGTCAGATGGATCATATGGTCCCAGTGGCAAAGCAGTTTGCACAGCAGCCTGAAACTGTTGAATAGACTTTTCTTGTTCTGGGCTCCACTCAAAATTGGAGGCTTTTCATGTCACTTGATAAAGAGGTTGAAGTAGAACACCCAAGTGAGGAATATGTTGCTTCCAAAATCTGAAGAGACCCATTAGACGTTGTGCCTACATTTTAGTTGTTGGGGCTGCCAAATGCAATAGCTTATCCTTCACTTTAGTAGGAATATCTAGACATGCCCTACACCACTTGTCCCCTAGAAATTTTACTGAGGTGGAGGGTGCCTGAATCTTCATTGGGTAAATTTCCCAACCTCTTGTACACAGATATTGTACCAATATACATCCTCCTTAGTAGGTCCAATCAGCATAATGTCATCAATATGATGGACCATTGTGACATTTTGTGGAATAGACAGATGATCATCAAGATCCTTTCAGACTAAATTATGGCACAGGGCAGGAGAGTTGAAGTACCCCAGGGGGAGAGTTCGGAAAATATATTGATAACACTGCCAGCTGAAGGCAAACTGCTTCTGGTAGTCCGTTGAGACTGGTATTGAGAAGAAGACATTAGCCAGATCAATAGCTGCATTCCAAGTACCAGTAGAAGTATTAATTTTCTCAAACAATGAAATCACATCTGGAACGGCAGCTGTAATTAGAGTCACCACCTGGTTAAGTTTATGATAATCCACTGTCATTCTCCAGGATCCATCTCTCTTCTTTACAGGCCAAATAGGTGAGTATAGTAGGAATCACCACCCCTGCATCTTTCAAGTTTGTTATGGTGGCACTGATCTCTGCAATCCCTTCAGGAATGTGGTACTGCTTTTGGTTTACTATTTTCCTAGGTAATGGCAGTTCTAGTGGTGTCCACTTGGCCTTTCCTACCATACTAGCCCTTATTCCATATTTCCGGGATCCAATATGGGGGTTCTGCCAGTTACTAAGTATGTCTACTCCAAGGATTCATTCTGGAACTGGGGAAATAACCACAGGATTGGTCCGGGGGCCCACAGGACCCACAGTGAGGCGTACTTGAGCTAAAACTCCATTGATAACTTGACCTCCATAAGCCCCCACTCTGAGTGACGGGCCTTCAAAACACTTTGGGTCTCCTCGAACTAGTGTTATTTCTGAGCCAGTGTCCAGTAATCCCTGAAAACTTTGATTATTTCCTTTCCCCCAATGAGCAGTCACTCTTGCGAAAGGCCGCAGGTCCCTTTGGGGAAGGATAGAAGAAAAGACTTCCTTTTCAGTATAGACCTTCGGTGATGTAGAGGGTCCTCCTCAAAGGGACTCGGCCTCCCCCTCCTTTAAGGGGTTGTGCGTCTATAAACTGGCTCAGGTCTGGGAATTGATTGAGCAATTATGGTTGTCTATTCTGCTGTTCACCTGATCTGCCATTCTTCCACCTGTGTAGATCACATAAGTATTTAGTAGGTTTCCCATGTAGCCAATGTCATAATTCCACACGAGAGAGGTTGCTTTGATTATTAAGGAAACCTTGTTGTCTATCATAACCACACCCTCCCTGTCTCTGTTGATTCAGTGCTGACACTTGCCCTCTTCCATCCCAGGGACCAATCAGCCCCAATTTGGGAAAATGTTGGAGTTTGCTTAGGGAAGTGCCCACTGTTAATCCTGGTGCACATAAAATAGCAATTACAGGAGTCTTAAGAGATGCTAGGGCCTACTTCACAAACTTGTTCCTTATGGTTGTGGTAAAGGGTATGTCCTCAGGATATCCCCTTTTTGGGTCTATGGGAATAACCTAATAGATACATTATAACATTCCAATTTCTCTAAGCTTTTTGATGCCTTCTTCTACAGTGTACTAAGGTAGGTCAGGTATTTCAAGTTGGTCTAATCTAGGCCATCTGGCAATCCATGCTTCATTGAACCAACCAAATAAAGACTTAGATCTTCTCTTAGTCTCTCTCGCAGAGACATTGTAAGAAGAATCTGTGCTTGGGGGCGCCATATCCAGAAACTCAGATCGGTCTCATATTACATTTCGTGCACCAGTATCCCACACCCTTAGTAACCATTCCCAGGGATAGTCCCCAGGCTTCTGCTTGTACATATTTGAAAACTCGAGCAGATCTTTATGAGTATAGCACTCTTCTTCTTGGGTAATCATCTCAACCTCACCTTCAGGAGTTTTCTGAGACTTAATTTTAGTGACAGGTCTAGCGGAAATAATGGGTGTTTCCTGAGTGCTTTCAGCAATATCTTGTAAGGCATCTCCCTCAGGCAATGCTATTGATGCAGCCCCACCTGGCATATCAAATTAAATAGTTTGGCTAATCTGCTAAATTATGGATTGTGACTTAATATTTTAAGCTGGGAGGGGTGGATCTATTGCTGGCGTGAGTCAATTGTTTCTAAGAGCTCAATATCTTCCTCTTCTGGATCATCAGTCTGTTGGTATCAGACATTGCTCTAGATCTGCCATTCAGCTGCCCTTATAATTCAGCCGCTCGCATAATGAGACTCTGGACCTAGTTCTCAGCAATATCCGCTCTTTTACTAGAGGAGAGAAAGCTCTCCTGTGTAGTACAGATGGAAGTTTTCAAATCCATTAGTCTACACCTGAGGCAAGCTTCTGAGACTCTGAGACCATCACTCTCTTTAATCCATCCTAAGAAGGACCAGCCAACCAGTTTCTCTATATTTGTCATCCTTACAAAACTCCTCGAAAATATCAAACATACGATCACTCAGAGCTGCTCCTTTAACCATCACATCATCATTCGGTGGTGCTACTGTAGTATTATCTTGGCTTTTTTTTTTTTTTTCAGTATATGACCTTTTAACTATTTAATTATTTTTATTTTTTAAAATCATTTTATTGGAAGATCCTACAATTCTTACCACAATCCATTGTATAAAGAACTTATGTACATTTGTTGCCATCATCATTCTCAAAACATTTGCCTTCTACTAGAGCCCTTTATATCTGCTGCTCATTTCCCCCTCCCTCCCCACTCCACTAGCTCATGAACTATTCATCTTTCATAAATTATTATTATTTTGTCATACGTTACACCTTTCTATGTCTCTCTCCGCTTTTTGTCTGCTGTCCATCCCACAGGGAGGAGGCTATACTAGATTCTTGTAATCAGTTTCCCCTTTCAACCCCACATTCTCTCCACCCTCCAGGCATCGCCACTCTCACCACTGGTCCTGAAGGAGTCATCTGTCCTGCATTCACTGTGTTTCCAGTTGCTATCTGTATCTATGTATATCCTCTAGTCTAGCCAGATTTGTAAGGAAGAATTGGGATCTTGATAGTGGGGGTGGGGAGGAAGCATTTAAGAACTAGAGGAAAGTTATATGTTTCATCATTGCTACCCTGCACCCTGACAGGCTCATTTCCTCCCTACAAACCTTCAGTAAGGGAGTGTCCAGTTGGCTACCAATGGGGTTTGAGGCTCCACTCTGCACTCACCCACATTTACAATGATATGATTTTTTGTTCCTTGATGCTTGATACCTGATCCCTTTGACAGCTCATGGTCATACAGGCTGGTGTGTTTCTTCCATGTGGGCTTTGTTGCTTCTGAACTAGATGGCTACTTGTTTATCTTAGAGCCTTTAAGATCCCAGACCATATATCTTTTGATAGCTGGGCACCATCAGCTTTCTTCACCACATTTGCTTAAGCACACGTTTATCTTCATTGGTCTTATCAGGGAGGTGGTTACCCATTGATATGATTTTTACTTCTTTGATGTGTGATCACTGGTCCCTTCTGCACCTTGTGGTCACACAGGCTGGTGTGCTTCTTCCATGTGGGCTTTGATGCTTCTCAGCTAGATGGCTGCTTTTTATCTTTATACCTTTAATACCACAGACACTATATCTTTTGATAGCCAGGCACCATCAGCTTTCTTCACCACATTTGCTTATGCACACATTTTTCTTCAGCAATTGTGTCGGGAAGGTGTGCAACCTGGAATGCCAATTTAATAGAATGTGTTCCTGTATTGAGTAAGTGCTTGAGTAGAGGCCCAATGTCAATCTGCTGACTTAATACTAAATCTATAAATATATGCACACAGATCTGTTTCCCCACACTCTTATATCAACATATTTACATATGTTCATTCCAGTCTTTAGACCTCTATAAATACCCTTTATGAACTAGTTCTTTCCTCTATTTCCCTTTACTTTCCTCTTGTCCCACTATCATGCTCAGCCTTCAATTGGGTTTCAGTAATTTTTCTTGGTTACCTTGCCCTTGCTGAATCCCCATCAGGCCTCTCACACCCTTCTTGCTACTGATTTTGGATCACTTATTGCTCCCCTGTCCCTGGACCACCTCCTTAGCCCATCCTTCCCCTCTGCCGTGTTCCCCCGGACCCATTGGTCCCGTTGTTTTCTCCTCCAAACTATTTATCCAGTCTATCTTATCTGGATGTATCTGTAGAGATAATAATATGCACCAAAAATCAAGTCATAGCAAGATAGGCAATGAGTGAGAACACAGCGATGACAACAAAAAAGGAAACCAATTACTAATAGAAGAATAGATTCATTTTTTAAAAATTAAAAAAGAAATAAAACCTGTAAATAGATCAAGGTCTGAGTTTTTATCTCTAGGTGTGTCCTTTAGTCAGGTCTAATGGAGTACTATGCTTTGGCCCCAAAGGCTGGTCTTTGTACTCCTTTGGGGGCTCAGTGCTCTGCTCCCAAATTACTCTGCCACTCGCTTTTAATGGTTTGCCTCAGTGTCACAGGGTCTCTCTGGGAAAGTCCCAACCCTGAGTCTCCAGTGTTGCCACCCCTTAGGGCCCAGGGCCATTAAAGGATGGGGTGTATCATAATGGGACCGGCCATATTGTCCACTCTGTCCATTGGCTGTTCAGAGTGGGATATCGTCCTTCAGGCCTGATGGACCAGGATGTGCTCCACTTTCCTCTCTTCCTCCCCCTTCATTTGCTCCTATTTGCTCTGATCAGACATGCCCCTCATCCCTAGCTGCAGCTTCAGTGGCATCCTCTCAATTAAATACTTCTGGGGTGAGGGGCAGTTTTCCAAGTAGCTGGTATGGGGGCCGAGCCCTCAGGCCTCTCCACTGGCTCCCCACTCCTTGCCAGTACACTGCATTCAACTGGCACAGGCTTTACATCTTGTACCTCTTTCCCTGTGGAGACACAAGCAATACCCTCCCGTTGGGTGGGTCAGTGCCCTATTCCACCATCCCTCATCAATTTTTTTCTTTCCCCTTTCCTCCCTTCACCCCTGTTTTAGTTGGCTACCACATGTACCCCTGCATTTTGTCTGGCCCTGGTCATAGTACGTGAATCTCACCCCTGGAGTGTTTGTATACAGTAGCTTTTTCCCTGTGCCCCTTTTGCACTTACATATATATATATATATAATTACCTCAGCGGAATCATGTTATACTTGTTTTTTTGTGCTTCCCTTATTTTACTTACCATAATTTCCTCCAGTTCTCTCCATGTTGCGATGCACTTCATGTGCTCATCACTGCTTTTTAGTGATGAATAATACTCCATTGTATGTATGTACCACAGTTTTTTATTCCGATAGTCTGTTGATGGAAATTTGGGTTGTTGCCAACTCCTTGCGATTGTGAACTGTGCAGCAATGAACATTGGAACACAGATGTCTGGCCGTGGTTTGTTTCTTGCCTCTTTTGGTTATATGCCCAGTAGGGGGATTGCTGGGTCGTATGGTAACTCAATTTCCATCTGTTTGAGAAATCGCCAAATCGATTTCCACAGTGGCTGTACAGGACCACCAGCAGTGGATAAAAGTTCCTATCTCACCACAGCCCCTCCAACACTGTTGCTTTCTGATTTCTTGAATTGGGCTACCTTTGAAGGTGTTAGGTGGTATCTCATAGTTGTTTTGGTTTGCATTTCTCTTATGTCTAATGATCAGGAATATTTTCTCATTTGTTTATTGGCCATTAGAATTTCACATTCTGTGAAACTTCTGTTCAGATCCTTTGCCACCTCCTCAGTCACAATTAATTTTTCTCTTATTGTAAGCTTGCAAAGTATTGTAGATTTTAGTAATAAGGCCTTTGTCTGATGTGTCATAGCTAAAGATGTTTCCCAGTTGGTGGACTCTGTTATTACTCTCTTGGTGAATTCTTTCCATGTACACAGATGTCTTATCTTCAGTATATCCCATTTGTCTGTGACTCCTCTGTATTTGTATCCTTCCCTATTTCTGATTGCCCTTGTAGTCCTTGTGTCAAGGCTCTCAGATTTGTCCCAATTCCCTCATTGATGGCCCTAATTTTGGGGGATTTATCTCCAGGTCTGTGATCCACCTTGAGTTTATTCTGGTGCATGGCATGAGGTAAGGATCTTGTTTAACTTTTCTGCAGGTACATGTACATTTTTTTCCAGAACCATTTATTGAAGATGGCATCTGCTTACCGTTTAATATTTTGGGGGCCCTTTTCAAAGATCAGTTGCCTGTATGCTGATGTTTTTATTTCTGTGTCTTTAGCTGTTTTCCATTGGTCTGAATATCTGTCATTATGCTAGTGCCACACTTTTTTGACTACTGTGGCCATATAGTACATTCTAAAATCAGGTAGACCAAGCCCTCCCACTTTGTCCTTCTTCTTGAGGTAATTCTGGGCTTTTTCCCTCTCCATATGAAGTTGGTAGTCTTTTTCCTCAATTCTTTAAATAAAGATGGTGGTATTCTTATCGAGATAGAATTGAATTTAAATAGTGCCTTAGGCAGAACTGACATCTTTACTATATTCACTCTACCAATCCATGAGCATGGGATATTCTACCATTTTTTGAGGTCACTCTTGATTTCTTAAAGTAGTGTTTTATAATTTTCCTCATACAAATCTTCATATTTTAATCAGTTATATCCCTAGGTATTTCCATTTGTGCTTGGCAATTGTAAAGAATACTACCTTTTTAATGGTCTCTTCTGTGGTGTTATCTGATGTGTACAGCAGTTCAATAGACTTCTGTTTGTTGTTTTTGTATCCTGCTACGCTACTACATTCCTCTATTGTTTCCAACAATCCGCTTGTGGAGTTTAAGGGATCTTCAATATATAGAAACATATCATCTGTGAATAATAATTTTGCATCTTCTTTCCCTAGCTGAATACCTTTAATTTTTTCCCTTTGTCTTATGTTGTTAGCTAACACCTCCAGTACGTTGTTAAATAGGAGTGGGCCTAAGGGGCATCCTTGTCTGGTCCCCTTTTTCGGTGGAATTCTTTTCATCTTTTCTACATTAACTACCACATTAGCTGTGGGGTTTTCATGATGGCTTGTATAATATTGAGGAAGTTTCCTTCTATTTCTACCTTCTTAAGTGTCTTAAACAGCACTGCATGTTGGATATTGTCGAACGCTTTTTTGCATCAATCGATATTGTCATGTGGTTCTTATAATTTTCCCTGCCTATGTGGTGAATGACGCAGATGGTCTTTCGTATGTTGAACCATCCCTGCATCCCTAGTATCAATCCCACTTGGTCGTGGTGAATTATTTTTTAATATGGTTTTGTATTCTGTTGGCCAGTATTTTGTTAAGGATTTTCGCTTTGATGTTCATTAATGATATTCGGCTATTATTCTTGATTCTTGTGGCATCTTTTCCCCCTTTAGGTATCAAAGTTATACTAGCTTCATAGAAAGAGTTTGGGAGTTTTCCATCTTTTTCTATGTTCTGGAAGAGTTTTATAGAATTAGTGTCAGTTCTTCCCTGAATGCTTGATAGAATTCTCCTGTGAAACCATCTGTCCCAGGGTTTATTTTTTGTTGGTAATCCATTGATTACAATGTCTATTTCTTCCTTTGGTATGGGTCTGTTGAGGTTGTTGACATCCATCTGGGATAGTCTAGGGAGGGATTGTGTTTCCAAATATTTATCCATGTCTTCCAAATTGTTGAATTCATTAGAATATAAGTCTTCATAGAACTGTGTAATTAAGCTTTTGAGTTCATTAGCATTCAGTGTAATGTCCCTTGTTTCATGCCTCATCCTTGCAAATGTCGTTTGTTCCATCCTTTCTTTGGTTAAGTTTGCCCGAGGTCTCTCAATTTTGTAAATTCTTTCAAAGAACCAACTTTAGCGTCATTACTTTTTTTCATAGTTTTCTTGTTTTCCTTCTGTATCTCGGCTCTGGTTTTTATTATATCTATCCTCTTGCTATTAGTAGGGTTGTTCTGTTGACTCTGGTCTAATTGGTATAAGTTTTGTGTCAGCATATCATCCACAAGTCTGTCTTCTTTTCTATTGTGTGCATTTATTGCTATTAGCCTTCCTCTGATAAATGCCTTTGCTGTATCCCATGGGTTTGGGTATGTCTTATTTTCGTTCTCATTGGTTTCTAGAAGCTTCCTGATTTCATCTTTGATCTGGGTCAATACCCACTCCTTTGCAATAGGAAATAGTTCATCTTCCAATTGTTTGCCCTTGTTTTCTTTGCTGTCCAGCTTTATGGAGCAATGATAGGAGAGAGATGTCTGTATAACCTTTATGTGCTTGAATTTACTCAAGTTCAAATTGTGTCCCAGCATGTGATTTATTTTCGAATATGTGCCATGTGAGTTTTAAAAGAATGTGAATTTTTTTGCATTTGGGTGGAAAGCTCTGAAAATATCTATCAAGTCAAGGAGTCCAATTATACTGTTTAGATCTGTAGCTTCCTTGTTGAGTTGCTTTCCCAGTGATCTGTCTTTTTCAGAGAGTGTTGTATTAAAGTCACCAGCTATAATTATTGAGCCTGTGATCTCTTTTTCATCTCTTGTAGTATTTGACTTACGAATTTCGCAATTCTCTTGTTAGGTTCATGAATGTTTATTATGCTCACTGGTTCTTAGTCTATTGCTCCATTGAGCATTTAGTAGTGCCCCTCCTTTTCTCTTTTATGGCCTGTATCTTGAAATCAATTTGGTAAGATAGTAAGATCACTACCCCTGCTTTTTTGGGATTTCCATTTGCTTGGTATATTTTTTCCCAGCCCTTGTTTTTCAACCTGTTTTTGTCTGTAAGCTTGAGATGAGTCTCCTAGAGGCAACAGATTGATGGCCTATGTTTCCTGAGCCAGTTTGTTAGCCTCTGCCTTTTAATGCCTGAGTTTAGGCCAGTGATATTCGGCGTTATATCCATCTATGGAATCTGTGATGTCATCTTGGACTTTTTGGGATGGGTATTTTCCTATCTACCTATCTTATCCACTTGCTTTGTGCGTGTGGTTTATATTTTCCTTCTTTCCCCTACTGAACTGATGCTATCCTGGGGGCTGTTTCCTTTTTGTCACCCTATGGGTGGAGTTGGTCTATGTGATCTTCTCTTATTTGCCTTCGATGAGTGTTGATCTTCTGCCCATACTGGATATGCAAGGATCTTTTGCAGCTGGGTTTTTTTTTTATGTATTATTTGAGGCTGTTCTTGTCTAGGAATACTCTTACTTCTCCATCTATCTTAATAGATAATTTGGCTGGGTAAAGTATTCTTGGGTTTGTGTTGTTTTCCTTCAATTTTAGGAATATGTTACTCCATTCCCTGCTCTTTTTCATCGTTTCTGTTGATGGATCTGAACATACTCTTATTGGGGTACCTTTATACGTTACTATTTGCTTTTCCCTAGCTGCTTTTATGATCTTCTCCTTTTCCTCAAAGTTGGATAATTCGACAATTTTGTGTCTTGGCGACTTATTCTTGGGATTTAGTCTGGCTGATGTTCTTTCAGCGTCTTGAATGGTTGCCTGATTTTCATTTATTAACCTGGGGAAGTTTACCTCTAAAATGCCCTTGCTATTTTCGCTGTTGACTTCTTTGTTGTGTCTTGTTCCGGTACACCAATTATTCTAATATTGTTTCTTTTCATAGTATCAGACATGGCTCTCAAGTTTTCTTCAGCTTCTTATTTGTCTCTTTGACTGCTTTTTCATTTGCTGAGGTCTGCTTGGTTGTCCTCTAGGTCACTCATGCGATTCTGCGCCTCCACAAGCCTATTCACAAGGTCTGTCCATTTGTCACTGGATTTTGTTTTTTCATCCCTTAAATCTTGTATTTCTCTTTGATGCGTTGCCTTTATGTCCTCAATCATTTCATCTTTAATCTGCATTGCTTCCCTCATATCCTTTATTACTTTAAGCAGCCCTTTGAAAATTTCTTTTTGCGACAGGTAAATATCTGCTTCTTCTATGCACATCATTAAGTTCATGACTTCTTCTGGCATTGTCTTCTATTTCTCCTGCTTTTTCTTGAAGTTGTTAGAACTGGTTGCTGTTTATGTGTTGTTTTAGAGGAGCCTGGAGCCTTGTTCCTGAGTCGAAGAGCCCTGGACTCTCTCTCTCTTGGGGGATTTGCATGAGTACTTCTACGATATACCTGCTGGCAGCTGTTATGAGGGATCAGGCTATCACTATATCTTCCTGTGGTTTCCCTCTTATCCTAACCATCCAGAATTCCATTATATGGAATGTGTGTTGGATATCCTCTCATGTGACACTAGTCAGGTTTTTGTGGCTCACGATGGCATCTCTTCCCTGGCCTATCTCTAAGTAGGCTTCCCAGTTCCTGGAGCACCTCGGCTGTCCTGTGGTGTTTTTCTCTGAAACTGTAGTGCTGAGGAGGGCGTGCAGATATACCCTCCTTGGTGTAGAGCTCTGTAGCTGGCAGGGGAATTTCCGTAGACAGAGCAATCACCTTTGAGGTTGCGTGGATGTTCCCACAGTAGCGTGGAGCCCAACAAGTAGTGGTCAGGCATTTCCCCAGTCACTTTTAGGGCTTCAGGATTTAGGCTGGGGATGCCCCCACATTTTGTAGGGGAAAACCACCTGATACTTGGTGTGTGGAAGAGGACTTCTGAGATTTACCCATCTACATGCCAAAACAATAAATGAGGGTGGGAGCTCCCCATGTTCAGTGTTGCCATAGGTAGAGGGTACTGGCCTGGAGTGTCTTGTTATAGTGTCTTGTTATAGGAAAGAGAGTGAAAGGAGAGGAAAATAGAGAAATAAGAAGGCAAAGATTGGGGCAATAATTCCAAGCAGACTGACACTCACTCACGCACAACTAAAATGAATAGAGTAAACAAAAGTGAAAATAGTAAAAAAAAAAGAAAGAAGCAAAGAAAAGAAAACAACTAAAAAGGAGAACTAAATCTACTGAGGCTGTGTTAGGAAATAGAGAAGAGCTAGACGGAGGGGAGAAAAGAAGAAAACGTAAAAGAAGAAAGCAATGAAATAAAAAAAGAGAAAGGAAGGAGAAGGACAGGGAATTTTTTAAATAGTTAAAGAAATAGCGGACCCGATGCTGTGCTGTTTGTAGCACTTACTTGTAGTGTGAAGCACTGTTTTGAGGGTTAGGGTGTCCACTGTGTGGACAGGGTTGCCTTAGGCAGAGTGTAGCAGTTTTATAATCATCAGTGGCATGTGAAAGAAATGAGAAGGGGCAGAGACAACCATACAAGCAGAGAGAGAAGTGAAGAAAATATAGACAGAAAGAGGAAAGGAATAAAAAGAGAAAGAAGGGTAAAAACACCCAACCGAGTTCACGAATATTGATTGAGATAGTAAAGAGGAAGGAGAGAGAGAAGGAGGAAATGAATAAAGAGATAGCTCATCCTTGATTCCTTGATTGTGGGCTCAGAGGGGTTTAGAGTCTGCCCCACAATGGCAGGTTGGTGTGCCCTTTTAATGCAGTGACCCAGTGGTGTTGGGCAGTATTGCCCTAGTTGACGAGATCACCTTTGCGGTCTGACGGAGATTTCCTCAGCAGCGCAGTTTGTTGTAGGTGTTTGTCTCAACTGCCTTGTGTGGTGTACAGCACTCCCACAGACAGCAGGCTGGAGTTCATCCTGCTATTTGAGTTGATTTGCCCTAAGTGGAGGGTAGTGACCCGGAAGCCAGTAGTGGCATATGATAGGAGAGAGTGGGAGAGAAGAGGAGAAAGAGGAAAAAAAGGAGAAAAAAGAGGGAAAAGAAGAGAGAAAATAAAACCCCAACACAAACCTGAGCTTATTGAGACTGAGTGCAGTGGGAAAGATACAAGGGCTAGTGAATAGAGTGAGAAGAAATAGAGTAGCAGGTAAGGAGATAACTGAGACTTGATCACCTGTCCATGAGGCTGTAAGAGTTCCAACTCTTCCTCAAGGTAGCAGGGTTGTGAACCATTTGATGTAGGGTTCAACAGATGCTTTGTGGGATTACTTCAAAAGCAAGTTCACACCCATGGCCAGGCATCACTTGGGCACTGGAGTTCACGGGTGTACCTGCCTTGTGCTGTATGTAGCACAGCAGCAGGAGTGGGGAAATGGGCACTGGAGTCAGGTTACCAACAGTCAGTCCCCAGCTCAAGAGATGTAAATTCCAATTGTGTGGCAAAGCAGGTCTTGAAGGACCCCCAAATTACAGCGACACAGTCCAAAGGTTAGGTGTCCCACAGGTAGTGTAGCTTTCATATTGAGGCACAGAAGAAGCAAGGCAGCCGCACACTGGTCCGATGATCAAAGAATGAGACAAGAAAGGTGAGGCTCATGTTGCCATTTATCTTTTCCAGCCTTCAATTAACCCCACATGTGTTTATTGGCCAGACTGGCACAATAAACTGACTACCTCACAGGAGTAGGAAAATAAGGTCTTGGTGAGAAAATTAAGTTGAGATCACCTGACAGAATTTGGGAAGATCAACAACTTTTTCATAGCAAATATCCTTTCAACAACTTAAGCATCAAGTCTACACTTTAATTTCTCCAGATGTGGTACGTAGAAGGTAACTAGACTATATGTTTTGGAAGAGAAGCTCAATATCAGCAGCTAAACAAATGCCAGGGGATGATTATGGCTCAGATCATCAATTACTCATATATAGCTTCAGATTGAAGCAGAGACAATAAAAACAAGTCTGCCAGAGCCAAAATACGACCTCGAGTCTGTCTCTTCAGTATTTTGGGGAACAGATTTGCTGCATTGAATACTAATGAAAGAAAATATGATTATTCTATGGGGAAAATATTGTATGATGCAAGAAGCATAAAAAGAAGATGGAACGAATACACAAAGCCACTGCACCAAAAAGAACTAGTTGTCATTCTAGTCTACCATTTCACAAGGTACCTATGAGCAGAATCAATAGTCCTGAAGGAACAAATTTAACCTACTTTGAAACACTAGACCAAAATAAGGCTCCAGGAATTGAGGGACTACCAATGGGAATGTTTAAATAAGCTGATGTAACACTGGAAGCACTCCCTTGTCTATGCCAGGAAATATTTGGAAAAATAACTACTTGGCCAACTGACTGGAAAAGATCCATTTTAATATCATTTTAAAGAAAGATGACCAAACAGAATTCTCAAAATATAGAATAATATCATTGATATTACATGCAAGTAAACTTTGCTGATGATCCTCCATCAATAATGGATGGAGCAATATATTGAATGGGAACTGGCAGAAGTTCAAGCCAGATACAGAAGAGGACATAGTACCAGAGCTATCCCAGTTTATAACAGATCCTAGCTAAAACTAGAGAGTATCAGTGAAGCAGGATTATATGCAGAAGAATGTGACTTCAGAATTGGAGAAAGATTTTTTAACAACCTCCATTAGGCACATGATACAACCTTGCTTGCTGAAAGTAAGGAAGCCTTGAAGCACTTGCTGATGAAGATCAAGAATTACAGCCTTCAGTATAGATGACAACTCAATGTAAAGAAGGCCGAAATCTTCACAAACTGACTACAGGATAACACCAGGAAGATGGAGTAAAGGTTGAAATTGTCAAATAATTAGTCTTGCTTGGTTCCAGAATCAGTGCTATGGAAGTAGCAGTCAAAATATCAGCAGATGCATTGCATCAGGTAAATCTGCTGTGCAAGACTTTTTTAAAGGATTGAAAACAAGGGATGTTATTTGAAAACTAAGGTGTGCCTAACTCAAGCCATTGTTTTTTTCAATGACCTAATATGAATTTCCCAAAAGAAGAAACAAATCTGTCTTGGAAGAAGTCTAGCCATAATAATCCTTCGATGCAAGTGTGTTGAGACTTTATCTAATGCAGTTTGCATATGTTGTCAGGAGATTACAGAAGAGACCCATTACTCGACCGCATCAGTGCTCCATAGAGTAATCAGATTTCTACCCGAAATATCGAGAAAGTTTTTCACCAGACCTCACACAGAGCATCGGAACCTGACCCATCCCACATGATTTTTGGAAACAAAAGCATTAGTTGGCATTGATAGTACACGTTGTTTAAAACGTTTGCGGTTGTGTTTCAAGCATTTTGCTATAATCTTCTTAGTTTTGTGACTTTTAGAACTGGTTTTAGATACAAAAGGGGTGGGGGGGAGGAGTTCTAAGAAAGCTATTGCCGAGAAGCAGAAAAGGAAAATGGTAAGAACCGCAACTGAACTGAAAAGGAGATAATTGAAAAGCACAAAAGAGGCATTCTTGTGGCTGATTTAGCGTCCCAGCTTAATATGCCACGCTACACAATCAGTAAGTCTTTAAGGAAAAGCGGGACAATACAAAGTGCTCATGTTGCTAAGGGGGTTACGAGTTTGACAAAATAGAGGCCTCTCTACAATAGATGAAGTAGAAACATTGCTGTTAATGGATTAATGATAAAAAAAATTTTGGTGCGAGTATTTCGGAGGCTGTTATTTGTAGGTGCTGGTTTGCTAGGTTGAACCAAGGAAGTGGCCTCTCTGGTGTCCTACGGCCTGGGGAGGCAGGACATGCTGATGAAAAAGCCGCAGAAAAGTATGTGAAGGAATTTCAGCAACTCATTGACAAAAATGGCTTTATGCCAAATCAGGTCTTGAATGGAGATGAGACAGGACTCTTTTGGAAGAAAATGCCAAAGAGGCCCTATATAACAAAAGAGGAAAGAAAATTGCCAGGCCACAAACCAGGGAAAAACGGGCCCACTTTGCTGTTGTGTGCAAATGCTAGTGGTGATTTAAAAATAAGGCCTCTGTTGGTCAACCACTGCAAACATCCTCGAGTTTTTAAGACACAAAAGTTGTGAAGAGCAAGTTAAATGTGATGTGGAAATCGAATGTTAAAGCTTGGGCAACCCGGACAATTTTGAGGGAGTGGGTTTGTGAAGTTTTGCCCCCAGTGTAAAAAATGCCATCAGGAAAACAAATTTTCCACTCAAGACAGTCTTCATTTTACAATGTCCTGCCCATCCCCCAATCAAGGAATATAGGTTAGCAGATGAATTTAGCTGGCTAAAAATAAATGTTTTTTGCCACCCAGAACCACTTCACTAATACAGCCCATGGAGCAACAGATTATTACTAATTTCAAGAAATTGTCCACTCAGGCATGGTACCACAGGTGTTTCTAAGTGACCAGTGAAACTAGCCTCACTTTGGCTGAACTCTGGAAGAAATGTTTCCATATTGTGGGCTGTGTTATCCTAATAAACAAAGTATCGGCAGATGTCGCTAAGATGACTCAGAGCAGCCTGGAGAAACCTTGGCCTGATGGGGTCCCTCTTAGGGACTTTGAAGGTTTCGATGCCCCTAGTGAGCTTGAAGCTGACCCTAACGCTGAGCCATGTTCTCTGCCTGACCCAGATGTGGAGCACATTGTTTCTGTGGCCAAGTCCACGGGCTTGGAGGTCAGTGAGGATGCGGTTGAGGAGCTGATTGAAGGGCACAACATTGAACTCACAACAGAGGAACTTCCGGAGGAGCAGCCAAAGATATTGGCTGAGGAGCCGTCTGGCGAAGAGGAAATCAAGGAGTCAGCTTCTTCACAAATCAAAGAAATGCTGCTTCATTGGGAGAAAGTCCAGGAGGTTTTTAAAAAAAAAATTCATGGTAAGGAACTAGTTAAACATGTTATTGTTATTGTTGGTGATAATTTAGTAAACCCTTTTAGAAAACATTTAAGGAAACACCAACAATGGACCACATTAGGCAGACTTTTTTTTTTTTTTAAAGAAAGCCAGCCAGGTCCTAGTGAAAAAAAGGTATAGAATGGGAAATCCTCCTGAAAAGCAGCTACCAGTTGATTTTATGGAATGGAATTCTCCTTACAATGACTCTCTCTCCATACCTCCTCTCCACACCAGTGTCCACAGATCCACTTCCTCACCAATCTCAAGGTATGGGCCATGCTGTAGTTGTTAAATTTTTTTTTAATGTTGAGTTTCTTATTTATATTATTTAACTCTGAACTTATTTACTTTGAAATTTCTGTGTGATGTTTTGTATAAAAAGGCAAGATTAGAGTAAAAATTTGGTGGTCGAGAATAGGATTCATCCAATTTTGCTTATTTCTTATGGGAAAAATTAATTCAGAACTCTACTGCATCACACCTCGACACTCCTTCTAGAACAGATTAGCATCGATGTCTGGGGTTCTACTACTGTGCAGTTCTGATAGAATGACAGCATGTTAGTAAAGTGGAGGGGCAGTAAAAATCAGAAGACCTTCAATAAAAATCAGAAGGCCTTCAATTGACCCACTGGTTGCAATAATGGGATCAATTTTAGGAACAATTTTGAGGATAGTACAGAATTCGGCAATTTTCATTCTGTTGTGAACATGACCGCTATGAATTGATAAGTACTTGATGTACCTAATGGCATCAAGATCAGGTATTGTATCTTTCCAAATATTATTTTGTCATTTGATGTGATCATACATTTTACTTTTGTAGCTTTGTGATATCATGGATTACACTTAATATGAGAAAATTGAACCACATTTACATGTCTGAAAATAAACCACATTTTCATTCTAGTTTATAATTTATTTTTATAAGCTGTTGGTTTCAACATACTAACATCCTCATGTGGATTATTGCATATAGATTCATGGAAGAATTTTGTCTGTATACTTTTTATGCTTACCCTGCCCCCAAATTGTCATTGTCAGGGTTAATGTTGTTGGTATTTGCCAATGAATAGAGTCTTCCAATTCTTGGCAATCCATGTCAGAGGAGCAGAATTGCTACTCTTCTATAAATTTCCTCTCTATGACTTTTCTCAGGCAGAAACCCAGACCTATTTCTTTAACCACTTCTACATAGATTCAAAAGGCCAACTACTCTAGTAATACTTGAGCGCTCACTTGGTTGCACTGCCTGTAAATGGGTGCCAAGCTGAGGATTAACGTAATCCTTAAGCAAAAAGCATTGCCATGAAATCAGTTCTGACTCAGAGGGTAATACTATTCTCACAATATGACATGGGAAATGTTCCCTTTGCTTTTCCAGTTTTCTGATGTATGGAAGAATGGCTAGTTTTTGAAATATTCTCCAGTAAAATAATAAAAAAAACCTTAGTATTTCTATTCATGGCCATGTGGCTAATGTCTATAATATCTTTGCATCCATAAGAGTATTCAGATAGACTGTTTCATCTTTTTAAACTTGTAGTTCTATCTTTTTTAGTTTCACCCTTTTTAGCTTGTAGTCTAGTAGTTGCAGCAATTGCTGAGTGAAGTACTAAAATCCTCAACTGTACTTGTGGATTTGTCTATTTATTCTTTCTGCTTTATTAGGTTTATAATCATACACTTATTTTTTTACTTAGCCATTTTATTTTTGCACAGTTCAACTTATTACTTCCTCTTGGTGGAATGATAATTTTATCTTTCTTTTTATTCATTAACATGAGCATATTAATTTCTAATTTTCAAAATTCATATTTTCATGTTTTATTTTTTCTATACCCCTGCTTTCATCATGTCTATCACTAAAGCTCAGTGAATTTGTTTTAAACAGTAGATAGTTGCCATTAGTATTTTTTAACCCACTTTACCAATATAAGCCTTTTAATTGATTTATTTCTAAATTTAACATATATCTAACATAATTATTAACAGTTAAAGGCTCAAGACTCCTTTTATTCTTTTCAATTCTTCTGATTTTCTATTCCACCTTCCAATGAATTATTTGCAGTGGTTTTAGGTTTCCATGTTGATTTATTTACATCTCCCCATTGGGCCTCACTGACATTGAAGGCAAAAGATCAAAGTATCAAGTTGCTCAGCTTCAAGAGTTCATTCATTCTCATTGTTGATGGGCATCACCGGTCAGCTCTTCACGGAGTCTTGCTGACACCATAGGAAGGAAGAGAGTGGAATTTTCTTTTAACACTGATTCACATACCTAGAGTCAGTCCTGATGAAAGATATGGTAGAGGCTCAATCGCTCTCTTGGTCCCATTAATAAAACTCTGAAAGATCTGGATACAGCCTACTACTGTTGAAATTGAATCTTCACCTCCACTAGTGAACCATGGGCAGAGTTGAGTGAAGAAGAACAGGGAAGGAAGGTGGGTTGAATGGGAAGTTATTCTTTTCCAATGGTATTTGGTTGCAGTGTGACAAATACTGTTAAAAATGTATTCTTTTGATAGGCTATGCTTTTTCTACACAGTGGAACTTTTGTTTGCATGTGCTTTCTGACAGTGTCAGGTTACAGGCTTTTGCATCACCCTGCACAGCATTTATTGGAAATTCTGAGAAAATCCAGAAAATCTTAGGTCATTAGTGAAACTGACATTCCCTAAAACTTACCTCTCTTATTTCTAACTTTCACAGGGTATTCTGTTGCTTCTGTCCAGAGTCTCTGTTTGTTTCCTATATTTGTTGCTATTTTTAGATCTGTTAATTATAAGAATGAGAACTTGGGATATCATGGGTATTCTATATTGTCAGAACTGAAAAGCAGGACTAGATTTAACAAATTTCTATTTAGCATTTTAAATATAACTACAAATATGAAAGATATATAGAAAAACATATAACTATAAATACAAAAATAAATAAATATAAATACAAAATTAAAATAATCAATATCTAAATAATGAGTCAAATAAATAAATAAAACCAACTTAACTTTGGAAATTATTAACATATATTTAATACATCAAATTATTTATAGTATGGTATGCTTTCAATTAATTTTCATGTGCATTGGTATTGTGGAAAAAATTAAATTACTGAATTTTAAAATAATAAAACTAGCTTTCTAATATAATGGCAAAATTATTTATGTTTGATCATCTTAGTGAATTGTTCCATACATATACATATATCACAGTATCATTATTTTTAAGTTTTACAAATAAGTATGTTTTATTACCTTTTTCTGAGACATTTTCTAAATAATTTACTTATAGTACTTTTAAATATATTTTTACTTCATAAAATGCAGATAAGAAACCACTTTAGGTCAACATATCACATTACTTGAATTCTAAATAGTGCGGTTATACTGAAACGTGTGAAAGATCATTATTATCTGCTAATTATATGGACAAGAAAAAAATAACAATTCTTTATAGTTAGTTTATAAAGTTGTTTACAAGTAAATTTTAAAAAATGGGAATATCTAAAAACAATTTAGAAAAAATGTTAAAGATACACAATGATTATAAAAATGGTAATTTAAAAATAATCTGAACTGGAATTTTATATGGTCCATTTAATTAAAATTATATATTAATATTTGAAAATTTTAATATGAAATTTATTTTCAACAATGTATATATTTTGCTTTATTTAGGACTTATGAGAATCCAAGTGACATTATGTTGAATTCACATGACAGAATTAAAATTAAAAAGAGATGATAATAGTATAAATAAACATTTCTAAATGAAAATAATGAATGTGAACTAGTATGTGATAAAGTTCTAAGCATGTTAATAATAAGGTTTCAAGATTGTAGAATTCAGTAGACTAAACAATGTAACTGCTGGATTTCATGCCAATTTACACCTGTGTGAAAATCTATTGATGAGTCCACCTTATCAGTCAGGACACACACTGTTGATACCTTCGTAGGGTTATAGCCTTTTTTATAACAGCGACATTGAGAACTACCCCTTATATTGGCCCTTCTCCTTCTTCCTCCCCGGAGTGCTGTGTCTGCATTCGAAGGCAGCTCTATGGGACCACTGATCTAGAGAGTTCTGGTGCCCTGTCATTCGCTCACTGACCTAAGATTCACAAGGCTTTAGGCACTCATTGATCTATGATCTCCCTGCTTCCTGCTTCAGCTTTATGCATCATCAGCCTGCAGCTAAGAAACATCAGATCCATGGACTTCAATTAGACTCTGTTAGGATGACTTCTTGATATACAATTACTCCTTGATACAAAGTTCTTTCTCATACATATGTGGGTGTTGCTGGTTTTGTTTCTCTAGACACCCAGCCTAACACTGACGATATTTTTTAAGGTATCATGCACAGTAGACTTCTATACATCAATATGAAATGGAAAGACTCCATGTAATACCTTAAAATTTGATCTTGCCTTTGAGCTATTTTAACGTTGTTTCAATTTTTAAAAAAGAGTAAGAGAGAAATACACATGGATTAACCTGCTGCTGATTCCTTCGGACCATAGAGCAGCAATGCGAATAGCTTTGTTATCATGCGGAATTCATTGGAACGTGGATATTGCAAATAAAACTAGGTCAAAATGTATACCTTATCACTTCATCTTTTTATTTTCTATTGAAGGCTTAGGGTTTACTTAGTTATTGTTGTTAGTTTAGTTTGTTTATTTTAATGATTTTCTGTACATGAAATCCAGAGTACATAATTCTATACAGACAATGACTGGATAAATTTTTTGGGGGGGATTATGGTAGGGAAAGTTTTGGGGGAAATGGGGAACCAATAATGACAAGTAAAAGAATGAAGAAACATTTCTAAAACTCATAATTATTGTACAACTCTTTTTATGTAATTGAACTATTGAATTGTTTGGTAAGTGAATTATATGCTGATAAAACTGTTAAAAATAATAACAACAAATAAATTTAAAAAGAGAACAATACAAAAACTGAAAAGACTTAGGTGGTAATGGAATAATTGTTCGCTTTAAGAAAAAATATTTTAAAAATATCACAAAAGAGAAATAATTATTAAAATGCAAAACTAACTGAATATATTTATTCTTTACTCTACATTAAATGGCAGAAATACTATACAAATAAATGTCAACTTACATATACTCAAGATATTAGTTTATAACTAAATTATTTAGAAAACTGTGCAGTCATCTGCAGTGTAGAAGGACACAAAAGTACCAGACAATCAAATCATGAATTTTTTATTTCCTGAAAAATATGGCTATTTATAAATAGACAGAAGAAATGCGCTATAATGATAATTTCTGTGAGTATACCCCAGAAATTTCATCTTGAGTTTTAAATTGGTAGTGGTCAAATTTCTCTGGGAAGGTTGTTTACATTTGCATGCAGCATTTAATCTTAGTCACTGAGAAGAAATCAAATTATGGCAAAGAATAAAATGGGCACACTGTGCAACTGCCCCATAGATTTACTTGAATGCCTTGTGTCATACCTCATTTCTGATGAATTGTGAAATTGATTTTTATAAGAAAACATAATTTTAAAAAATACTGACGATTGTAACATTTTGAGTTAGAACTGCCACCTATACATTTCAAGTCTAATGTCAACAGAGTTCATCTAAATCTCTGAGGCCATGGTGTGCAAACGCTATGATACCTTATTCCAATATAATTTCAGCGATATAAAGAGTTCATTTGCTTTATTAAATATATGAGGAATTAATAAAGCAATTAAGTGCAGTAAACCAGTGAATATTCTTAGTATGTAATCTTAATTCTAAATAATACCCTCTATTTTTTATTAATCATTTCATCGGGAGCTCCTAAAATATAACAATCCATAAGTGAATTAGATCAAGTATAAATATACAGTTACTGCCACCATCATTTTCAGAACATTTTCTTTCCTCTTTTGCTCTTTGATATCAGCTTCCCTTTATCCCCTCCTTGACCAATGCTACCCCTCAGGCACTCTTAATATTATATATTATTGCTGTTGTTATTTTGCCATATCTTGCACCATCCAAGGTATCTGTTCACTTACAATTCTGTTGTTTGTTCCCCTCGAGTGGGGTTACACTGTCATCATTGCTCTTGGGTTCCCCTTTCCTCCTTCTACCTCTCTTCCTATACCCACGGGGAATCATTACTCCCATTACTATTTCTGAAAGGTTTATCTATCTTGATTTCCATTCACAAAATGGCCTTATTATACGAAAGAACACAAACAGGTCTCACAAGACTGAGGTGAAACCAAGATCCTATTAGTAAGAAGAGGACTTATGAAGGAACTAGAGGATAACCGCCAACTAGCTGAGAAACAACACAGCCCACATGGAAGAAGCACACCAGCCTGTGCGATCGCAAGGTGCAGAAGGGATCTGGTATCAGGGCATCAAAGACAAAAAAAATCATAGTATTGTGAATGAGGGGGAGTGAGGAGTGGGAACCCAGGGCCCATCTGTGAGCAATTGGACATCCCCGTGCATAAGCATCACAGGGAGGAGATGAGCTAGTCATAGTGCAGTATAGCAATGATGAAACATACAATTTTCCTCTAGTTCTTGAAGGCTTCCTCCCCACACTATCATGATCCCAATTCTACCTTACAAATCCAGCTGGACTGGAGGATGTACCCTGGTACATATAGGAACTGGAAACACAGAGAATCCAGAACAGATGATCCCTTCAGGACCAGTGGTGAGAGTGGCGATACCTGGAGGGTGGAGGGAAGATGGGGTAGAATGGGGGAACCAATTATAAGGATCTACATATAACCTCCTCCCTGGGGGACAGACATTTAACTGGGTAAATGGAGACTTTGGATGGTGTAAGAAATGACAAAACAATAATAATTTATAAATTATCAAGAGTTTATCGAGGCATGAGGAAGGAAAGGAAAATGAGGAACTGATACCAAAGGCTCAAGTAAAAAGCAAATGTTTTCAGAATGATGAGGGAAACACATGTACAAAAGTACTTGACACAGTGGATGTATGTGTAGATAGATTGTGATAAGAGTTGTGCAAGCTCCCAATAAAATGATTTAATTATTTAAAAAAATAACTAGAGGATTTTTATGTGCTTTATCAGTGGTATAATATACACTGAACAGATCATCCCTTCCACGTGGCCCTTTTGTGAGAGACTGTCCTATTATCTTACAGGTGAGTTTGGGTTTCAATTTTGTCTACACACCTTCACATCAATTACATTTATGTAATTCAGGAAGCTTGATTGAAGAAGTAGCAGTTTTGAAAATCTGTAGGTCCATTATTGATAGCTGAGTGATTTATATATTTTTACTCTAGCTTCACTTGTTATGCTGCATGATAAATATGCTTCGTCTGAATCATGGTTCTGAGATAACCATCACCATCAACTTGGGAACCCCAAACAATTAAATGAAGTCTCATGTTTTCTATTAATACAGGGAACTCACTTCTGATTATACTGTAAGTTTGTAGATATGAACTTACGATACTCTTTAACTGTTGTCAGTTATACTTAATTTTTAATATACATAACTATTAATATAATTTATGTAGTATTTTCATAATAGAGATCTATACCAAAAGCAGAACTAAACTTAACTTGCTTTATTGATTTGGAAATTATGATAGAAATAAAGCCGTAAGCAGCATTTAGAATAAAGATGAATGCTGTTTCAAGTTAAGACTTTACAAACAGACAAACAAACAAACTAGCCTTTAAAGAGGATTCAGAAAACCTAAAGGCAAGCACAGACTGTGTTTTCTTTTTAAAGAAGGTGTAAATTACTAATGATACATTTCATAAAATTAATCATTGAGAATATTTTACAGATCAGCACTCATGATCCCTATCAGATGGACTTAGCATCACTGAATAGATATATTATGATGAAAGTATTCTAAAGAATAACAACATAATTCAGTGAATTCATTCTGTCCTATTGAGCACATATTTCCTAAGAACTACACCTCTAGATTCCACAAAAATTAGACTTTCCACTGTTAAGGAGCTCTGTCTCTAAAAACAGATGTACTTTGAGTTGTTCTGGGATTTATAAAGGGCATGCATGTCTTCACAGATTAGTAATTCCATTATTAATTATTTGAAAATTATGAATTTCATTTTCACCCCTTTAATTTAATAATACTCTTAACACAACAATATACACACACTTAAGAACAATCAAAATTTAATTACTGTGAAATAACCTACTTAATTAGGTATTAATATTTTCTGCTTCGAACCAATATACTACAAAAATGAAAGACATTGAAAATTCTTAAAATTTGAATTGAATGTTCATAAAAGTAATTTTTAAATCTTATAGCACTTTTATAAAGTAATTAAGTATCATTTAAAATATTTGCAAAATTATTTAGCATTTGTTGCCATGTTTTCTCTCTGTCTTCTTTTAGTCTTTTTATCATTTATAAATAACAAGTAATAATAATATATTTGCAAAAATGTGTGCATTATATAGTCTTGCAGTGATAAATGATGGAAATTTGGTAATATTTTAATGTTCATTTTAATATATATTTATATTTTGTACCCCAAGAAAATTTAAATGTAATCATATACAGCTACATTGTAATAGTCAAATTTCAAATATGTTAATTTATAAATTATTACTAAAGATAAATTTCTATTGCATTACCAAATTCACCTTTATTGATTTATGTATGAGTATATCTATCTATATATCTATCTTTATATATATAGTAACATGTTTGTGATATAAGTACATATGTAAACCAAATAAAGAGATTGGGGATTATAGTTTGATTCTGTCCTTATCAATATGGGGAGGACACAAATAACTATTGATTACTTGCGATTTTGTCAAAAATCCATCTATATGGTGAGCTTTACCAATAAATCAACCTTAAGGAACCCTGAAAAGTCTTACTATAAACATAAAAGACAAAAAGAGAAGCTGAATTAAAATTTTTAAAATATGCTAAAGTTTAAGGTAATAAATTAGCATATTATAAACTTACAGTGACTGCTACATATCACAAATCCATAATGATACAAAATATCAGACACCAGTATATATTTTATTGCAGTCTATTTTCATATATATCAAACAATTACTATTCAATGACTTAAATGTGACATTCGATGCAATGTAACAAAAATAGATTGATTTTTTAAATCCTATATATTCTTGCTAAAGAAATTAAAGTAGAAGATTAGTGGCACCATTTCTAACTAAATCCTTGTGTCATTTAAAGTTTTTTTATGATTTTTTAATGCATGTCTTATGAGCAACAGATTTAGAAATAACTAGACATCAATCTTCTTATAAAGGGACAAATTATCTTCTGGGGGGAAAATTAAATGAAGTACTAGCAAATAAGAATTTTACTCAAACTAGTAAAAAATTTTTAAATAAATCTTTTTCAAATTCTTCCTCAAATAAAATTATAAAAAAATACATAAATATGTTAATAAACTGCAGATATGTAGAAAATACTAATTAACTGAGAATAAGATATTTTCCCAAAAGAAATTAGTCACCAAATAAGAGAGGCCACTGAATAATCAGATAATAATAAACTCACTAAACTGGAGTTAAAAACATAAAAACATAAAAGCTTGCTTTACTTAGTAGACTATAACCGTAAACATATAGGATAAAAATAAAAAAAACAAATCATTACTGTTATACAAAAGTCCTAGGACAGTGTTTACTTAAATCATTCCAAAAAGCATATTAATTGTGTGTGTTTATGAGTGTATATATTCTCCATGTGTGTATGTATGTATTTAATATATGGAGCCTGAAACTTCTTTCAAAACATTTATTAAATTTATTATCAACTAAAGAGCTCATTTTAAGTATCAAGTATATAATTTCTGTTAATATCTTATCCTGACAAAGAAACTTTACAATAGTATTTTCCTTGCAGAGTAACCAAAAAAGAGCCATTGTTCAATAGGTTTATGGCCTTTAAGCATAGATAATTGATCATAAATCTTTAGGCAGTCCAGCTGGTCTTCCATATGACTGCAGAGAAGCACCATATGGCCTCTAGTACACATGGGGATCTCCAATCCTGGTTAGTGAGTGGAAATCTGTCACAGTATTAAGAAGCAAGCTGCTTTCAAAGTAGTGGAAAATAAATGATATTATCTGATAAAATGAAGAGAAGTCATTTCTACAATAAACAGTTAATTTTAATCTCTGCAGGTTTGCATCTCTTTTGGTTAGTGTACTTTATCTCTATACCTGGGGGAAATGCTGTGTTGAGGCTTGGCTCAAGCCTAACAGGATCTGGGACATTGTCTGGGACTGAGTTCCCCTTCTCGGCTCTCTTCTGTATATGGACATCATTCTCTGAGATTTTGTCCACATGGTTGGAAACTTGGTTTCCAGATAGTGGCTTACTGCCCCCTTATACTTCACAATGTCTCCTCTATAAAGGAACCGGATCTTTTCAATGTTTAGCTCAAATAATTGTAAAGATGAGTGGGTCGCGCGCTCACCCTTAGATCTGTGGCTGATCCAATATCTAACAAAAGAAACCCACTGTTGAGACGATTCGAGTTCATAGTGACCCTCTGGGGCAGATTAAAGCTGCGGCAGAGCGTTTCTGAGGTGTGGTCTTGGCGGAAACTGCCTGCCACACCTTTTTCCAAACAGCCGCTGATGGTTGCAAGTGCTGACCTCTCAGTTGGCAGTCAAGTGCTTAATTCCTTGCATTACTAGATTCTCTTCAGGAAATAGAATTCCCCCAAATATGTAACTGGATGTTCCCAGAATAAGATATAGTTGCTACAAAGTTGATGTATGTATAAAATTATGTAGAATTATGCTCAAATAGCTAAAAATGATAGACTATATCAACTAGAAATAGTAGGTGGATTTTGATTATCTTGTGTAAATAAGGAATCTCTGGATGTAGCTATCAGACATTAACCTGTTCACAAAACTGTTGGAGGTTAAAGGCCACTCAAAACACCTCTGAAGGAAGGACTGGGATCTACTCTGAAAAAGCACCCATTGAAAATCTGATCGGCATATTTCTCTCTGACTCACATGGAGTGTTCCTGAGTCTGGACTCACTCTGTGGCCACTAGGAATGTAATCACTGCTATCTTTAAACCAGTGCAGCAGTCATGTCCTAGGAGAAGGAGTCTGTAGAGACCAGGAAACTTGTACAAAGGTTATTTGGCAGCGGGGTGGGTGGGGGCGCTGTTTTGTAGGCATCCACAACCTTAAAAACCTTGTTCAAGTGACCCAGAGGCTGCTTCAAGTTGTGGACCTCTTCTCCAAGTCTTTTCTCCTAAGGAAGACTTGTTAAGTGCACTATTCGAAACAAGTTGCTTTGGGATCGGTTCTACACAGGGTTATCCCTTGTGTGTTAAGTAGAATTCTACTCCTCAGGGTTCCCAGGGATCATAATTTAGAGGCGATCCTTTGGCCTTTTCCTGAGGCATTACTAAGTGAACTCAAACCTCTACTTTTTAAAAATGAGCATCTAATGCATTTGCTGTTTGCTCCATGCAGAAAACTCCACACAACATCAGGCACAAGAAATGGGCAAAGATAGTATTATTTGTGTGTAGAGAGAAAGAACTGGATATTTACCAGTGTGAGTTATAATGCTTATTTGGGTGCAAATAAGCCAGAGATGGGAAAAAAATAGGGACAAGGCTTGGGCTGTAGACCTGGGACAAAGCTACAGCTCCCATCTGGTCAATATATTCAAATATAGGCATCTGAGAAATATGATAATTTTTCTTCAAACATATGCTTCAGAGTTGTGGAAGTATAGCTTTTAATCTAAAGGAGAGAATTTATTATTTAATTTGGTTCAAAATATTTTAAAATCTATTTTATTTAAAATATTTAAACATTCATTTATGAACTTCAGTTTTTACTCACATTATAAAATTGGAATCGAAGTAACATTAACTTTAGATAAACTGAATGCTGTCATTCTTGCCTTCTCACACATTAAAGTGATTATAAATTGCTACCTGAGCAACCAATTGATAGTTTATTAATAATCTGTATTTCAAGTGTATTCAGTTATACTAAATTTCTATAATCTTGTATTTATTTTAAATGTATATAATGGAAAATTAAGAACAAATTAACCGATTACATACCTATCTATATATGACCTTATACACATACGCTGAAAATTTGTAAAGCATCAGGCATATTATATAGTCTCTCAAGTGGCACAGTGGGTTGTGAGTTCGGCTGCCAACAGCAAAGTTATAAGTTCAAGGACACCAGCTTCTCCATGAGAGAAAGATGAAGTCTTCTATTCCATGAAAGTTTACAGTCTCAGAAACCCACATGGGCAGTTCTACTCTGTCCCATAGGGTCACAATGACTGCGCCTGAACTTGATGACAGTGATCTTCAAAAAAAAATCTTATTGTAGTTATTGCTTTTAAAGAGCATCAGCTTCTTCCAAATATCAATAGTATATTGATTAAATGAAGAATGTTTAAAATCACTAAAGAGGAAATGTATGACAGTATTTATTACTTTGTAGACAAGATAATATTTCATAATATCATGTGAAGTAGAAAATAGATGAGCTTAGTCAGAGGATTTAGCTGATATAATATTTTGAACTTGTTATTTCTAAATTGACCAATTTAATATAATTCCGAGCAAAACAAGTATTAAATAAAGACATTGCCTTTTTGATGTCTTAGAACACTAACTATACAATTTTACACTAATGCCTTAAAATTGATAAACAACATTAAATATTTTCAAATTCACAAGCAAGGTAGACACGGGAAAAATGTTTTCTTTTCTATTAACAACAGTATCTAATCCACAAACACAATTACAATATTAATTGTTAGCTTCCTTTATCATTCCACAATAGGGATCCAAATAAAACCTCATTCTGTTATACTTAAAGGAAGATATAACAAGGTCCAACCTGGTTACAATTTTCATTTTAAAATCATTTTATTGGGGGCTCATACAACTCTTATCACAGTCCATACTCTTATAATATTCCATTGTGTCAAGCACATTCGTACATTTGTTGCCCTCATCATTCTCAAAATATTTGCTTTCTACTTGAACCATTATATCTGCGCATTTTTCCTGCTCCCTCCCCACCCCCTCTTCTCTCATGAACCCTAATAATTTATAAACTATCATTATTTTGTCATGTCTTACACTGTCCGACGTCTACCTTCACCCAATTTTCTGTTGTCCATCCCCAATGGTGTAGGTTAAATGTAGTTCCTTGAAATCAGTTCCCCCTTTATTCCTCACCTTCCCTCCACCCTCATGATATCACTACTCTCACCACTGGTCCTGAAGGGATCATCTGTCCTGGATTCACTGTGTTTCCTGTTCCTATCTGTACCAGTGTACACCCTCTGGTCTAGCCAGATTTGTAAGGTAGAATTGGGGTCATGATAGTGGGGGAAAGGAAGCAATTAAGAACTAGAGGAAAATAGTTTGTTTCATCATTGCTACACTGCACCCGGTCTGGCTCATCTCCTCCCCGTGACCTTTCTGTAAGGGGATGTTCAGTTGCCTATAGATGGGTTTTGGGTACCCACTCCACACTCCTCCTCATTCAAAATGATATGATTTTTGTTCTTTGATGCCTGATACCGGATCCCTTCAACACCTCGTGATCACACAGGGTGGTGTGTTTCTTCCAAGTGGGCTTTGTTGCTTCTGTGCAAGATGGCCGCTTGTTTACTTCAAACCTTTAAGACCGCATACACTATATCTTTTGATATCCGGGAACCATCAACTTTCTTCACCACATTTGCTTTTGTACCCACTTTGTCTTCAGCGATCACATCAGGAAGATGAGCATCATAGAATGCCAGTTTAATAGAACAAAGTGTTCTTGTATTGAGGGAGTACTTGTGTTGATGCACAATCTCCTTCTGCTACCTTAATACTAAACTTATAAATATATGCACATAGATGTATTGCCCCATCATCATCTGTAAATATGTTTACATATGTACGTGCCTGTATTTAGCCCTCTATAAATACCTTTGCCTCCTATTTCTTTGCTTTCGTTCCTTTTACTTTCCTCTTGTCCCACTGTCATACTCAGCCTTTACTTGGGATTCAGTAATTCCTCTGGGTTACATTGCCCTTGATCAAGCTCTGTAAGACCGCTTATACCCTCCTCGTCACTGATTTTGGATCACTTATTGTTCCCTTGTCCTTGGATTTGTTAACACCACTTTCTTTCCCCACCTCCTCCTCTCCCATCCCCCACATAATTTTCGGTCTGGTTGTTTTCTCCTCCAGATTGTTGATCTTATCTAGATAGGCTTGCAGAGATAATTATACACACAAAAACAAGACAGAGCAAAACAAAGCAACCTAAGAAAACAAAACAACAACACCAAAAACAATGACAAGAAAAAGAAAAGCCTGTAAGTAGTTCAAGGTTTGTTTGTTGACCTTTAGGAGTATTTTCTGGTTGACTCTGATGAGGTGACATGCGCTGGCCCCAAAGTTTAATTTTGTTATTCCCTCAGGACTTCCTTGCTCTGCTCCCCTTGCTGTTCTGTTGTACGCCCTTAGTGTTTTGCCTTGGTGTGGCAGAGTCAGATTGGGTGCAATTCCCACACTGTGTCTACAGTGTTGTCTCCTGGAGGCTTATGGGTCAGTGAGGGAAGCCATGTCTAATAGTCATCTCTGTGCATTGGCTGTTCTGAGCAGGGATATCATCTTCAAAGTTAGTAGGCCAGGATGTGCTCCACACTCTCTTCCTCTCCCTGCATCTGCTCCTGTGTGCTCTGATCAGACATGTCCCCGAGCTGTAGCTTCAGTACTGTTCTCTGAAGTAAATTCTTCTCTTTCCCTATGGAGATATAAACAATACCCTCCCCTTGAGTGAGTTAGTGCCCTGTTCCCCAGCAACCTATTTCTTCCCCCGCCCCTTCCTTTTTTAGTTGGCTACCATATGTATCCCTGGATTTTGTCTGGCCCCTGCCATACTACCTGGACCTCACCCCAGGAATGTTTGTATACAGTAGCTTTTCCCCTCTGCCCCTTTTGAATTTTTTTTTAAACTTACCTCGGTGGACTCATGTTATACTTTTCCTTTTGTGCTTGGCTTACTTTGCTTAGCATAATTTCCTCCAGTTTTTCTCATGCGGTGATGTGCTTTATGTATTCATTACTACTTTTTAGCGATGCATAGAACTCAATTGCATGTATGTACCACAGTTTTTTAACCCACTCGTCTGTTAATGGAAATTTGGATTGTTTCCATCTCCTTGCAATTGTGAACTGTGCCATGATTAACATTGCAGCACAGATGTTTGTCTGTGATTAGTTTATTGCCTCTTCTGAGTATATGCCCAGTAGGGGGGTCACTGGTCACATGGTAGGTAGCACAATTTCCATCTGTTTTAGAAATCACCAAATCAATTTCCATAGTGGCTGTACATACCTACAAGTCTGCCAGCAGTGGATGAGAAGTCCTATCCCACCACAGCCCCTCCAACACTTGTTGCTTTCTGAATTTTTGAATTGGGCTACCTTTGAGGGGATCATGTGGTATCTCATAGTAGTTTTAATTTGCATTTCTCTACTGTTAATTATTGGGACCATTTTCACATATGTTTATTGGCCATTAGCTTCTGTTTAGGTCCTTTGGCCAGCTCCTCAGAGGGCAATTAGTTTTTGTCAATGTGGAAGCTAGCAGAGTCTTGTAGATTTTAGGATATAACACTGACACACACCTTTCCTAATGTTAAGCCATTCAGTATCCTCTTGTTCTGTTCCCACAATTGCTCTCTGATCCATGTACAGGTTCTGTATGTACACAATGTAGTGTTCTGGGATTCTAATTCATCTCAAGTTGATCCATAGTTTATTATGATCCACACAGTAGAATGTCTTTGTATAGTCAATAAAAACAAATGTTGCATATTTCTAGTATTTTCTTATTTTAGCCCAAATCTATCTGACATCAGCAATGATATCCCGTTTCCCCTGTCCTCTTCTTTATCTAGCCGGAACTCCTCGCAACTCCCCGTGAATGGACTTCTGCAACCTATGTTCAGTGATCCTCAACAAAATTTTACTTGCATGTGCTATCAATGATATTGTTCTATGAGTCCTCTGTGGGGTCATCTTTCTGTGGAATGGGCACAATTATGGATCCCTTTCAGTCAATGGGCCAAGGTCTTCCAAAATTTCTGGCATAAAGAAGTGAATGCTTTCAGTGCTTAACAGCTTGATGAAACAGCTCTACTGGCATTCGATCGATTCCTAGAACTCAGTTTTTGACTAATGCTTTCAGTGCAGCTGAACTCTTCTGCCTTTAGTGGCATTAGTTAGTGCTTATGAGCTACCTACTAAAATGGTGTAATGTGGACTATTTCCTTTTGATCACTGACTCTGCCTTCTTTTCATCTTCTTTGCAAGCTTCCTGTATCATTCAATGTTTTATTAGAGGATCCCTCAATATTGGAAGTAGAGGTTTGTATTTTTTTCAGTTCTTTCCATTTAAGATATGGCAAGTCTACCTTTTTGTTTTTCTAGGCCCTTCCGTATTTCGTTATAATCATTTATGATTGTTTCCACATAGTCTCTACTTAGTCTGAAAGCTCTGCTGAACCTGCTCCCTTTGGGTGACCCTGTTGGCCTTTCAAATACCGGTGACACAGCTTCCAGCGTCACAGCAAACCACAAGTCACCACAGAATGACAAACTGACAGACATGAAGTGTAGGAACCACTTAGACAGGGTTACATCTTACCCTGTTCTAGGATGACTTCATGTTAACTGATAATAGCTCTAAGATGCTAATACCCCAATACTTTACGCTCACAGATATTATAACTAACCAATCACAACTGGAATTCTCTGGATCAGTCATCAAGGGAGCAAGTTGGTGAACAGTCAGGATGGTTGGCTTCAGGCACTACCCCATTATTTTTCGATGTTCTCATGGAGTTTAGGAAAATCTTTTATAGTGCCACATACTTCTGTGTATGTTCAGTAGGAAAAAGTGATATTTTAGCCATACTTTGGGGGAACAGTTTTTTTCATCTTTGCATTGTTAGGTGCCATCACGGTAATTCCTACCCATACTGTACGCTATATACAACAGAGCAAAACATTGCCTTGTGCTGTGCCATCCTCAAAATTGTGACTACGCTTGATCATTTTAGGGATGATATTTAAATCTATCATATAAATATTATCAAAATTGCCTTCAAACTATAAAGGGGAAAATGCTACATTATAACAATAATGCCTTGTCCCAATTGGAAATGTGTTCAGCGAAGGTAAATAAATGTATGTCACTTTAAAATATGGTAGCTAAATCTATTGAAGTATATAGCCAAATCAGAGTTGGAACTAACAATAAAGTCATAATCTTAAGCTTTAAGAAAATAAATCCCTTTGGGTCTTTCATGTGCTCATCTGTGCTTTTCAGTGCTGCATAGTACTCCATTGTGTGTACGTGCGAAAGTTTGCTAATCCACTTGTCTATTGATGAAAACTTAGGCTGGTTCCAAGTCTGCTATTGTGAATTGTGCCGCAATAAACATTGGAGCACTTATGACTGGTCGTGTTTTATTTGCTGCTTCCACCGGGTATATGTCCAGTGGAGGGATGGCTGAGTCATAAGGTAGATCAATTTCCATTTTCTTTATGTATCGCCAGATTTCTTTCCACAGTGGCTGTACAAATCTGCATGACCACCAGCAGTGGAGGAGGGTTCCTACTTCACCACAGCCCCTCCAACACTTGTTACTCTCTGCTTTACTGATCTGGGCTAGCCTCAGGGGTGTTAGGTGGTATCTCATTGTTGTTTTGATTTACATTTCTCTTATGGCAAGGGACTTTGAGCACTTTCTCATATGCTTATTGGCCATATGGGTCTCCTCTCTAGTGAAAGTTTTTCTCAATTCTTTTGCCTACTTCCTTAGGGGGTTAACTGTTTTCCTCTTTTTGCAGGTCATGATGGTGTTGTATATTTTAGTAATGAGCCCTTTCTCCAATGTGTCATTACTAAAAATCTTTGCCCAGTCTGTGGGTTGTCTTGTCACCCTCTTGGCGAAGTCTTTCGAGGTACACAGGTGTTTTATTCTTATTAGATCCCATTTGTCGATTTCCAGTTCACCTGTGTGTGTACCCTTCCCTGTTGCAGTGAGCCTATGAGCTCCCGGGGCCAGTGCTCTGAGATTAGTCCTGATTCCCTCCTTGCTGGTCCTGATGGTTTGGAGTTTGACTTCAAGATCTATGATCCACCTTGAATGTATTCTTGTACATGGGTGAGGTAAACGTCTTGTTTTATCTTTCTACATGTGGATATCCATTGTTTCCAGCACCACTTATTAAAGAGGGCATCCACTTCCCACTTGATGTTTTTGGGACCCTTGTTGAAGATCAGTTGTGTATATGCTGATGATTTTACTCCTGGGCTTTCTATTCTTTTCCACTGGTCTGAGTGTCTATCATTGTGCCAGTACACGCTGTTTTGACCACTGTAGCTAGTTCCTGAACGCTTCCTCCCCTCCATATTATCATGACCCCAATTCTACCTTGCGGACCTGGTTAGACCAGAGATGTAAAGCGGTGCAGTAGGGATCTGGAAACACAGGAAATCTAAGACAGACGAACCCCTCAACACCCGCTGTAGGAGTGGCGACACCAGGAAGGAAGGGGGTGTAGAAAGGGAGAACCAATCTTGGAGATCTATGTGTAACCTCCTCTCTAGGAGATGGGCAATGGGGAGGTGGGTGAGGGGAGATGCCGGGCAGTGTAAGATAAGATATAATAATTATTTATAAACTATTATGGGACCAGGTGGAAGGGAGAGTAGAGAGGGAGGGGGAGGGGAAAAAAGAGAAACTGAGCTGATTCCAGGAACCCAAGTGGAAGGTGAATTTTGAGAATGACGAGTGCAACGAATATATAAGAGTTCTTTGCTCAATGATGTATGTACAGACTGTGATAAGAGTTGTATGAGCCCCAATAAAAAGATTTATTAATTAAAAAAAGGAAAAGAAATCCCCTTGTCATAATATCAAATTATATACTTTTGGACTTTTCAATTTTCAACCCAATTTTGTCAGAGACTAGTGAATGGGGCCTTCGAGAACATGATGGCTATATGCATGATCTGTGTAATCAACCTGGACTGGAAGAGAGAAGAAACGGAGTCACAGCTCTCCCTTCCAGTGAGGTAGTGTTTGCTCCACACTGGGTGATACAAGAGTAGCTTCATTAATAACCTGACTGGGTCGCAGCATCCAAACTGATGCTGCTGATTTAGGCCAGTTGACTAGAGAAACAAATCAAGTGACACTCATATATGTGTAAGAAAGAGCTCGATATCAAGAAATAATGAATATATCAAAAATGGATCACAACCCTTCAACTCAAGACCATGAGTGCTATTTCATAAGTCCCTTTCAGACTTACATAGCCACATGCAATGATGCAGAATGCAAGAATATTACAGCCCAGTGGGTGTAAAGTTATGTGGATCCAAGTCAATGGGAAGCAAGGCAAGGCTCTGGCAGCATTCCTGGGTGTCCAGCAAGTAGGAAATTCAAGATACACAGAGAGAGAGATGCTGGCCTCCAGAGAGCTATGTATATCAGTTGCACCTCCAAGTGAGGCCATCAGGCTGTGACCGATTGACAGGGCAAACCCCACCTTTACATTTTATAATATTCAAGTTGAAATGAAATTATGAACTACTTGAAGAATAATGTCTTTAAAGTAGCAGCAAAATAATGAGGAAAAAATTGTATTTCATCTTCTATCCTTTCTGCTACCAAAGATGGCTGATAACTCTTCACCTGTTTGCCTTCATAATCCTTAGATAACATGTTATCTGAACTTCCATTTTCCCTAAAAAATGTTATTTAAAAATAAGTTCATTGCTTGAAATTCTCTCTAAAATACTCTCAAATAATATTGCTAAAGAGTACATTTGTACTATTTTTGCCTGTGAACATGAGAATTATGTAGCATTGTGATAGATTTTCCTAAACTCCATGAAGAACCCTACAAGAATTTAAAATCCTTATTGAAGCCTAAGCTTCCCAATTTGTATCAGTTTGCACACTTGATTCCAGGGAAGATGAATTATGGCTGAAATAGCCAACATGGAAAAATATAAAGAATAGTTTAGTATTAAATATTGAATTCAACCTAGTGGATAATGCTCAGCTCATGAATGAAAAAAAATGATGAAAGCTGTTTCACTAATTTAAGGGCTAAAGTTTTTTTATTGTGACCAAGGTAAAGAGGAACTCTTTCTTACTATCAGGTCCAGTTATTCCAGAAACATCTCACAGTCTGATCTCCCTTTAAGCACGACTAGTGCCTTCAGCAAATCTGAGCGATTTTTATGTCTGAGATCTTAACTGTAGTAAAGTCACATTGATTAGGCCTGGCTACAGCATGTGCTTAACATGAGTTTATAAGGTTAATTAATTAATTATCTTTCAGTTGCAACAATTAAAATCCTCTAAACAAAGTGTTAGTCCTTCTGTAGTGGATGGGTATTGGGTCTCTACTCAAGTACTCCCTCAACCCAAGAACATTTTGTTTTAATAACCTAGCATTCTGTGATGCTCACTTTCCCAACACAATTGCTGATTCAAAGAGGGTGCATAAACAAATATGGTGAAGGAAGTTAATGGTACCCAGCTAATAAAATATATAGTGTTTGGTGTCTTGAAGGCTTGAAGCTAAACAAGTGGCCATCTAGCAGGGAAGCAACAACGCCCACAAAGCCATATAATCCCTGCCTCCCTCAGGGGGATGAACAATAATAACATGGATGAAGGGGGACAATGGGTGGTGTAAGATATGAAAATAATAAATTATGATTTATAAGGTGTTCATGAGGATGGGAGAATAGGGGATGGAGGGAAAAAAGAGGAGCTGATAATAAGGGCTCAAACACAAAGAAAGTATTTTGAGAATGATGCAGACAACGTACGTACAAATGTGCTTTATACAATTCATGTATGGATTGTTATAAGAGCTGTGAGAGTCCCAATAAAATGACTTAGTTATAATAAAAATGCTGACTATTATAAGCACAGAAATGCAAGAGTTGTGTCTTACAGACTGATGTAACTATCTAGGAGATCACCAAAGATTTTCTTAAGGGAGAAAGTTTACTGAGCGTGAGATTTCCTGGATGGCACAAACACATGCGCTCAAGTATTAGCTGTAAGATTGGTGGTTCAGATATAAAGAGAGCTACCTCAGAAGACAGGCGTCCTATCAGGAGCACAGTTTACTCTCCATACATGGGGTCATCACAAATTGAAATCAACCTGATGGAATGTAACAGCAACAAAGACTGGGACATGGTTAGGTGCTTGATTCCTAAACGAAATACTGACAGTTTGCATCTAAAGGTGCCTCTGTAAATAGGCCTGGCGTTCTCCTTCTGAAAGATCACAACCTTGAAAACCCTTTAGCAGGAGGTTCTACTCTGCACACACGGGTTGCATGAGCTGGAACTGACTCAAAGTTAACTACCATAAACCAAATTATGACTAAGAGTTACCTGGTAAGAGGAATGCTAGGAAAGGAGGCAGAGTAAGAGGGAACAGCCACACGAAGGGTTCGAGAGAGAGATAACATTCTACAAGTGAGGAACGGAAACACCGAAAGGCTGTCAGGTCTGGATGGGCTTAAAAGAGTGACGCAAGCTGAAACAATACGAGGTACTTGGGCTTCTACTTTTATAAAGGTCAATAAGAAGCTACTGAGAGTTTTAAGCTGAGGTGGGTCCTGATCAAATGGATCATAGAAATGACCATCTGGTCTGTTTTGGTGGATACTGACCGTTGGTGGAAACATACATGAGATTCCTTTTGTATTGCATAGTGAAAAATAATGAGTTCCATCAGTTCTGAGGTTATTCTTACCTTCTCAATCTTTTGTTCAATCTAGTCCAAAATTGTCCTCAATATAAAGAGGTTCTAATCATTGCCTTACACTGGAAATACCAAACGTTTATGCCTCCCACCTCAGTGCAATGGAGAAATTAGCTTGGAGAGGGCAATCTGTTTATGCTGGGCTGAACAAAACAAACCAAAACCCACAAACAAACCAAAAACAAACCAAAAACCCACTGCCATTGAGTCCATGCTGACTCAGCGACCCCCTGTGTGTTTCTGTGCCTGCAACTGTTTATGGGAGTCAAAAGCCCAGTCTTTCTCCCAAGGAGCTGCTGGTTTGGTCCTGCCGTCCACGTGATGGATGGCAGCCCAGTGTGGAACTGCTACCCCAACAGGGCTCCTTCCGGTTGAATAGTAACCCCCCCTGAGTGGTGTCTTCTTGGAGCCTATGAATATGACTTCCTTAGGAGACAGGGTCTTTGCGGGTGATATCAAGGTAAGAAGAGATGGTGCTGCATTAAGCAGCCCCGAAGTCCAAGATGACTGATGCCATAATTATAAGAAGAGGGACATTTGGCAGCATCTAGGTGTGGCAGAATACCACGTGACGACAGAGGCAGGGAGTGATAGGTACAACGGCAAGCCGCGGGAGAATTGCCCATGACCATGGAACAACTCTTCCCCAGCGCAGAGTGGCCTCTGTAAACACCTTGAATTTGGGACTCCTGATTTCCAAAACTGAGAGAATTAATCCCTCTTGTTTGAAGCCAAAAAAGGAAAAAAAAATGTTAATTCTTCAGTGTCACAAAGATTGGTATTTGTAACTATTACAAAAAACCAGGCCATTGAAAACATTAATACTTTAAGCCACACATAAACAAAAGATTGACATAACCCTCTCTTAAGGTAAAAAAAAATGTATACAATCTCATTCAGAATGATGGGACTCAGGAATTTTCCCTGAAGGGGTTCCTAGTCTTCAAGAATGAATTAGTTTATGATTAATGGAAAATCTTGACAATTTTTAATAGACCCTTCAGCAATCCTCTCTACTATTAACTCTATCTTTATAAAGCCTCTGACATAGACGCTAAACCTTCCAAAGTAATGGGAACTACCAATAAAGAACAAACTGTTTCATTGATTGATTCCCAATATTGCTACATTTTATTGAAGTGTATCCCTTCTCAGTTTCAATAACATGTGAATCAATTGAAAAGAGATATTTTATCTAAAAGGCATTGCCATTTATAATTTATGAAAGTCAGAGTCTGTCCAAGCTCTGAATTCGATGGCATCCTGGAAATTGTGCTTATCTGTATCCTCTCACTAACCATCCCTCTTCAAATCTCCGACTAGTCTTCTTGTTCCTAAAACCTATGGGCAACTACATCCTTAGATGCATGTTGAATCTTAAAATCGGAATCAATTAAAATGATAATAGGTTTATCTAAAGCTCTACCAAAATTTCCCCAGTATCCTCTCAAACAGGAAGAAAATGAATGAATATTTCACATCATACAAGTTTTCCCTTTAAAAGGTTTAATTTTATCTTGTGCCAGCAATTGTAATTCTCCTGTTCTTCTGGTTGAAAAATGAAATGTGCTGGGTATGTGTTTAAAGCTTACTTTTAATGATCCATATTGTTCATCCTAGATGCCCCTTGGCCCCTAATCTCACTTATTACTTCCTAATCTTGTTCCAGATACAGCTCATTTTATGCACCCTTTGTTTCAATATCTCTGAGCTTTTGGAGTCAATATTTTCTGCTTTTAGTTGAGAAAATCAACAAATACCTGTGTGTAATTCCTCAAGAATTTATTGGCTTTCTCATTTATTTTCCTCAGATTCTGCATGCTGACTTGTAGCCATACAGCATACAAACAAACCCATATTGTTGACGCACATTGATGATCTGCTCATCTTCTCAACCTCCCAGCAGGGCTGCCTAAGGACAGGGCAGCTAAAAACATCTGGCTGCTGGTAGACATAAGATTTCTAAGAAAAGATTCAAATGAACTTTATCTCTGTTAAATATTCAAACAACCTAGTTTCTGTAGATCCCACATTCAAAATAGCTACTTTTATCTTGCCTGTCTCTGAAACAAAGACACAGCCGTGGGGTTTGGGGTGCTCTGTGGCTATTGACAAAAATGAATTCCCATTTGCTTGTCTTTGCTCAATCTTTATACACATATTGCAAATCTTTGAGTTGGACTGTTTCAAAACTGCAGAAGAAGAGTGAAAGGTTGTAGTTTAGTTACAGAAGGTTTAATGAAATTCACATCATGTTGTCAGGGTCCTCAAGTTAATTCTCACCCATAGCAATCCTATGCACAACCAAACAAAAGACTGCCCAGTCTTGTGCCAGCCTCACCATTGTCCCCATGCCAGAACTCATTTTACAGCCACTGTCTTGTTCCTCTTGTTGAGGACCTTCCTCTCATTTCACCGACCCTCTACTTTACCAAGCATGAAGCCCCTCTTCAGGGACTGGTGTCTCATACCAACATACCCCAAGTGTGTGAGGACCAGGCTCAGCATCTTTACCTCTAAAGAGCACCCGGGATGTACTTCTTTGAAGACAGATTTGTTTGTCCTGTTGTCAGTTCTTGGTGTTTTCAATATTCAATATTCAAATAATTTTCAGCCTTCCCTATTCAATTTCAAACTTTCACATGTGTATGAGGCCATTGAAAATGCCATGCTTGATTATGTGTTGGGCAAGGTGAATAATTCAAAACTAACAGCTGCTGTGTTGGTAAAAGAAAGACCTTTCGGCTCCTGTAAAGAATTGCTGTCTTAGAAACCCACTGGAGCATTTGTACCCTGTCCTTGAGGGAAACTGAGTCAGCATTATTAGTTAAATTTTCTCCCGGGGGTATGGCCTTGTTTACAAGAGTAACTACTAACTGCTTATTGGGGAAAAGTAAATGTTCTGACATACGAGAATTATTGGTCCCTGATTCTGACATGACATGAACTGCAGGATACTATGTCATTGTGACTCATCAATTAAAAGAAGGGGTATATAAAATTAACATTGTTAATGGATTTTTTGTCAAATCAATGTCATGGATTAAATGTATCTCTGAATACATCCTGTACTGAATACATCCAGTTCCCAAAACAGAATGGGAATAGATGACTCAGAAATTGGCAGGACTCCCCCCGCCCCTTGTTCCCTGACATGTGGAATAAGAATGATTGTGGTAGGAAATGCCTAGTCAAAGCTCTTATAGATGTCCTTACAAAGGAAAACAATAATTTTTAAAATGTCACATTTTTGAGGGATTGTTTGTGGTAGTTAGATAATCTGGTGTCAATTTGGTGTCAATTTGGGATTTGAGAGGATTAAGAGTAAAAGGGTTCAGTCTAGTCTGCCAACGAGGCCTCTGTTTGGACATGGCCTTCCCCTGGGGATTCTGGTTTAATTCCTATATTTCCTCCTTGGAGGCAAGAGACTCTCTCTCTATCTCTCTCTCTTTCTCTCAGCTCACTCCCTGAGAGAAATTTTTGAGGAGAAGCCATATGAATATATCTTGAGGCAGTCAGAGTTTTGAGCTGAAGTAACCACATGGAGACCCTTGCCAGTGCAGAGTTGCTCCTACCACCCCTGTATCCACAAGACTTCCAACCCGCTGACTTGTGATCTTTCTGAATTGTGTCATTGCATGTGTTTTGTGAGTCTGAAGAGGAATTTATAGACTGCAGTTGGACATATGAACTAATATTGGATTTATGTACTTGATCTGGACTGAGTTGGGATGTTTTCTCAATACTGCTGTTGAGTATAAAACTTTTTCCTATTTCCTGTAAATATATGCATGTTTATGAATTTGTTTCTCTAGTCTACCTGTACTAACACAGTGTTGTCATCAACATCTTGAAGGACACACGGGTGATCAATACCCTCATAGTCCCTTTGAATGCCCCTGTTTAGCCCGTGCAAAAAACCCCACAGATTATTGTAAACTTAACCAGGTGGTGACTGAAAATGCACCCATTTCAATAGATGTAGTTTTATTATTTGAGCAAATTAATATATCCCCCAGCACCAGATATACAGATATGCATCTGTCAAATGCCAGTCTCCCAATTCGGGTTCCGAAGGATCACCAGAAGCGCTTTGCCGTCAGACGGCAAGTGCTGCAGTCCTCCTGCACTGTCACCTTTCCAAACCTCAGTTGGAATTTGGTGCACAGGAACATGGATCACCTCTAGTTTCACAAAACATTACTTTGATTAATTACATGTATGACATGATGCTTACTGGAACTAGTAAGGAAAATGCACTAATGACTCTAGACATATAGGTAAAATATTTGCATACTAAGAGTGAGGAACTACCAAAAATTCAGCGCTCTTACACATCAGTGAAATATTTATAGGTCCAATGGTGTGGGTCGTGTTGCAATATTTCTACTAAAGTGGAAGCTTGAGCATTTGGCCCCTCCTACAGAGAAGAGGGAGGCGCGATGTCTGGGTTGCCTCGGGGGATGCTGGCAGCACTCTCGCCCTCCCTTGGATGTGCCACTCCAGCCCATTTGTCAAGGTTTCCAGAAGCTGCTAGTTTTAAGTGAGGTCCCAAAGAGAAGGCTTTGCAACAGGTTCAAGCTAGTTTGCAAACCATTTTACTACTTGAACCATATGATCCAATTGTGCTTGAAGTGTCATTGGCAGATAGAGATGGAGTTTGGGGTCATTGATAGCCCTTTATTCATGAGCTACGGTCTAAGACCTTACGATTTTGGACCACAGTCCTGCAATGTGTATTCTCTCTTTGAGAAACTGTTTTACTGCCTTATTACACACTGAACTCCTATCTGTGGGCCAGTCATTCAACCTATGATTTGAATTGCCCATTGTGTTGCCTGACTCACATGTCAAAAAGTTGAAGTTGCCCAGCTGAAATCCATTATAAAATGGAAGTCGTATGCATTAGATGGAGCTCAATCAGAGCCTGAAGTCATAAATCAGTTTCAGGAGGAAATGTTTCAAATGGTCATGGTCTACACCCCTCTAAGGTTACCTTACCTCTCCCATTCTACACCTATGGCTCTGGGCGTTTCCTTAAGAATAACTGAGTGAGGAAGGAAAAAGTCATGCCTGGGTTACAAATGGTTTTTGTATATGCAGTTAATATTCAAAAGTGGACAGCAATAATAATGCAGCTTTTTTTGTGAATTACCTGAAGAACAGTGGGGAAGGAAAATCTTCCTATATGCACACGACTTCATAAAATATACCTGGTTGTCTGCTTTACTTAGGAGGAGAAATAGATGGTCTAGTGTATGCTAATTTATGCTCTGTAGTCAATGGTTTGACTGGATGAGCAGGGACTTGAGAGAAATATGATTAGTAAATATGTGAGAAAGAGCTATGAAGACAACCTCTCTGAATGAGGCAAAACAAATGAAGATATTTATGTCCCATGTGAATGTTCATCCAAAGCAAAGAAGGATTTGTCTATCGATTGGACAATGATGACACAGTCTCTGGAAAAATGGTCATCTTCTTTCCACGGCCACCCTGGTCACTATTCAATGGACTCATGAAAAACTTAACTATGGTGACAAGAGAAGGAGTTCAAGTTCAGGCTCAGCCATATGGACTTCCACTTACCAAGGCTAAATTAGCTACAGCCTTTGCTCAGCAGACATCAAACTGAGTCTGTAATATGACTTCATTCCCCAGGAAAAATAGTCAGCAATCTGGTGTCAGGTTGATTACATTGAACCACTTCCAAAATGGAAAGAACAGCAGTTTGTTCTTACTGGAATAAATGACTTACACTGGATATGGACTTGCTTTCCTGGGATGCAATGCTTTTTGGTCAGTGTTCTCATCCATGGACTTTTTGAGTACCGTATCTTCAATCACATCATTTAACACAGCTTCACCTCAGATCAAAGTACTCACTTCAAAGCATATAAATTGCGGAACCATTGAAGTCACTGGATTTACCATGTTCTCTCATCACTCCAGACTGGTATCAATTTACAATGGCTTCCTAAGACACAATTACACGTAGATGGCAGTTGCAATGTTGGGGAATAGTCTCCATGAGGCTCTATACAGTATAAACTAGCATGCACTCCTATATTAGAGGGCTTCAAAAAGTTTATGGAAAATTTAAATCAAAGGATAATAGAATTTTTCCCATAAGCTTCTTGAATCTCCCTTGTACATTGCTGTTTCTCCAAAAATCAGGACTCAAATGTCCAGAAACCAAGGGACGGGGATCTGAATGGGGCCATCCATTGTTATTCTTTGTGACCCACTCGCAAAATTGTGAAAATAGACCATCTACTTAAATCTGAAATTGATAGTTCATAAATATCAACTTTAGGATGCTCCTGTATAAAAAACAACAGTAGGATATTGGTTCCTTGATGACAACATACTCCATTATTTTTAACTGACAAAGAAACACTGACATTAAGTGCACTTTATATGTTTTCATAGAGTTTATTTTTATAATATTCAACATTAATTTCAGAATCAGTGAGATGATACGTTTATATTCCATGAGTTTTTTACTTAAAGAGAATTTCAGCAATATTTTTTTGAGTTTCAGTGCAGTCCTTGGGGTATATGCCTAGCTGAAGCGGAATTAGCAAGAACAATCAACTTGGGAATGCAGATTTCTTTGATCAACTCAGGACAATTTAGGTACAATAGAAGTAGGGCATATCATATTTTAAAAGTTGTGATTGACTTTACTACAGCAATGTAAACAATTTTAGAAGGGTTACCCTTTATTCAAGATTTCTTTTCTTTTCTTTTTTTTTGCTTCCTTATGACCTCCTGGTATGATAGAGTTATCACTGTTTGGCTTGGGTGGGGAGTGATTTTTCCAGACTCCCATCAAGTGATATCTAGATTTTCCATGGAGGGTGCCAAAGCAAATTCCAAAAAGGCAAGAGACGGTGCACATGATTCTTGGGTATGCCAGCATGAAGGCAGTCAGCAGAAGACATTAGTGGCTAACGCCAGCAGCTACTGAGTTATCATGGCAAGATATAGTGTCTAACTTAGGCTAATTCAGCCTATGATAGGAGACTCAGGTTGACGTCTATAGGAAGTCTGAAGTGTTTGGACATTGGTGATGAAGGGGATGAACCACCCACTTATTTGGCAGACAGTTTGACATAATAGATTCTGCCCTGTGACTTTTACAAAGAGCAGAGGAAGAAAAACATCCAGAGAACGTGGATATCAAATTTACCTAAATTAACTAGGGTACATAAGGTACCAAAGAATTGGTTTAAAACGTTTAAAGCTCTATCATGTGAATGAGTAATGATATTGATTTCCTTCATTGTTGGAGCCACTCAAGAGAGGAGAAGTAGTATTGGCAAGTGAAACATAATGGAGACAGATTTAATCTGGAACACATTCTTGTATACTGTCCCCAAATATATAAAATTTAGCTTCTGAGCTCTTTATTTCTTAAATAACAACAGTAATAAATATTTGCCTTTGAGGAGCAAGCCTTAGTACAGGGATAACTCAGAGATGGGGGTTTTAATCCACCACAATAAATGAATTCTACAATAAAATGAGTCACAATATTTTGGATATCCTTTTCCATATAAAAGGTACGTCTACACTATCCTTTTGTAAATAAGTAAGCAATAGCATTATAAAAAGTTTTATATACTTTGAAAAATTGCCAAAGGATGACATAGAGACAAAAAGAGAGCTCATGCTATTTTAAAAAGCATGTCAATAGATGAACTCAACACAGAGTTGCCACAAACCTTCAGTTTTTAAAAGCAAGACAAAATCACAGACTTTGTGCAAAGCACAATAACCGGAAGCACAATAAAATGAGGTAGCCTGTATTAATTTTTAGAAGGCTTGTATGCATTCAGGAGGTTTTTGACCACCCACTAGAACTTTAAATATATTTGAAATATTAACCCTGACAGAACTTTCAACCATAGACTAAAGGGAGGAAAGGAAAAGCATGCAGCTCCTTTGGCAGCCCACGGTGCCTTCGGTAATCATGGCCAGCATCATAATCAGATGCATCCATTCTTTGTCGTCTTCTTTACCCAACGTTCAGCTTTCACACACATATGATGCAAATAGAAATACCATGGCTTGGGTCAGCTGCACCGTAGTCCTCAGAGTAATGCCCTTCTTTTCCACACTTTACAGAGGTCTTGTGCAGGAAGTATATTGAAGGCGATGTGAAGTACAGCAGACTGTTCCTTAGAGACACGAGGTCGAGAGACTTCGTCTCATGGACACAGCACATGTTGTCAGGAGAGACTGCGCCCTGGAGAAGGACGTCATGCTTGGTAAAGTACTGAGGCAATAAAAAAAAAAAAAGAAGACCTTCAACGAGATGGATGTCCACAGTGGCTGCATCTCAGGTCTCAAATACAAGAACAATTGTGAGGAGGGCGCAGGACTGGCAAAGCTTCATTCTGTTGCACACAGGGTTGCTAAGATTCAAAACTGATTCGAATGCACGTAAGAACAATAATGAAGCTCTTATGATAACAGTTTTCAATCTTTCGTTAGCTTCCTGGTTATTGGTGTGACTTCCTTTAATCAAGGAAACACATTTTTCCTTGACTCTTCCTGACACACTCGTGACTTGACTTCTGTCTTGTGCTCATCTAGAAATTCAACCCCCCCCACCAGTATGCCTAGAATGACCCTGACAAGGCATTACTAGCTGAGCTCACCCACTTACATTGGATTGTCCTTGATAATATGTTGTGCTCTCTGTTTCATAGAAAACACTAGGTGGAAATCACACAGAAAGTACAGGAGTGCCTCTCCAAATTTACTGGTGGTGTGATCCTATGAGTATAATTGCATTTATTTCCTTTCTTATTATTCATAATTATGACAATCTAAGATAAATAATTTAATATCAGCTGAGTAATGAAATAAAGATAAATAGAAACATACCGATAGTATTCAGACAACAATTAGTTGGGATTATGCACATTTAATTAGTCTATATTAGTGGTCAATGTAATTATAGGAAAATATATTTATACATAATTATTTAAGAAACACTTCCAGCTAGTTTAAAATTTAAGATGATTATTAAATAACATTTCCCTCTATTAAGGGAAAGTATCCGTCTGGAAACACCGAGGCTAAGCTAACTGCTTACTGAAAGGTGAGTTGTTGAAATCCACCTTCAACTCTGCAGGAGAAAGATCTGCATTTGGCATCCATAAAGGTTACATCTTTGGGAACTCTATGGGTCAGGTCCACTCTGTTTTATAAAATCACTATGAGTTGAAATCCAATCCATGGCATAAACTTTTATTTTGATAATGTTACAGGAAATTATAAGAAGTAAACCACCAGCATGTTGGTATAGCAACAAAACTCTCTTTTTTATTGTGTGTTTGTGCAAAATTGACTATATTGAAGGAAATACTGGAAGCAAATAAGCCTTAGATTGTACCAGTGATATAGTAAACTGAGTGATTTAAATTGGTAATGTTACATCATATCATAAGTTTTTTTCTTCCCTCTAAACTTTGGCTATTTTTAAAAGGTTATTTATTACAGCTTAGAGGCAAAATTTATCCTTATAAGCATTTTTATTCTGAGCTAAAGGCTAGGAAACTAACTGCTCCATAGTTTGGTGCTTAGAAAATGCATCTGCAGATTGACAGAATCAGGATCTGAATCCAGGCAGACATACTGCAGAGGCTATATTATGTTCCAACTGCACTGAGCTAAAAGATTTGACATAGCCTCCTGCTAATGGACAAGAAGAAGAGACATCTGTTTTTATAATATAAAAGATAAGGGGTAAGTAGTGAATCAATTGAATGTTGAAGATGAAAGTTTCATGTTTCACAGTTTACTTTCATTCAGAAACATATATGCTTATACCAAAAAACAAAACACAACTTCATATCCCACCAAGTTCCAAAATACAAAGGTGAATGAACGTGTTATGCACAGGAATTACAACATGCATGTTTGCTGAGTTATTTATATATGAAAGGTATCTGTATTTGCTAATCAATATGATTCCTTTGTGATCTGAAGGTTCTCTTTCAGTCTGTCTTAAACATAATCTTTATATTATTTTTAAACAGACAAATAATTGTGCCTCATCTTAAACATAGGCATTTATCATTCTTGTGATTTTGACTCAGTTCTATATCCACAATAACAAAGAGATCAGTCTTGGAAGAAATACACCGATAAAGGTTCTTCGAAGCGAGAATGATGCGACTTTATCTCATGTACCCTGGACTCGTTGTGAGGAAGAACAGTCTCGGGGAAAGCGCATCTTCCTTGGCAAGGTGAAGGGTAGGGATGCAGAAGACTGCTGATGAGATGGATCGATACAATGGCTACATCAATGCGTTCAAACATAACAATAGTTGTAAGGCTAGTGCAGGGCAGGGAATATTTTCTTGTGTTGTGCATTGGGTCTCTACGAGCAGAAATCAACTGGACGGCACCTAACAACATTTATGCATTTTGTAAAACTCAACAAATAACAAAAACAACAACTCACCGCCAATGACTCATAGTGACTCTACAGGACAGGAGAATAACTGCCCCATGAGTTTCTGAAACTGTTGACAGGAGTAGAAAGTCCGTTTTTATCCTGAGGAATGACTGGTAATTTTGAACTGCTTGACCTTTGGGATCAGAGACCTACGCATAACCACCACACTACCAGGCCTGCAATTTTTAAAGATAACTATAAATTAAGATCATATTTTTCATGGCATTCTCTTTCTTTTATTAAATTTTATAGAGCACTTAAAGAATCCTGGTTGCACAGTAGTAAAGCAATGTGCAACTAACGGAAAGTGAGGTCGGCGGTTTCAAACACACCCTTCAATCTATCAGATAAGGAATGGCCGGCATTCTGCTTCCCAAAAGTTGCTGCTCTTGTAATCAGTGTCTTTGCATGGGTTCGAATCCATGGCAGTGCTGTGCACAACAGAGTGGAACGTTGCCTGCTCCCGCGCCAATTGATGACCAATTGTTACGCTTGAGGCCATTGTTGCAGCTACTGTCAATCAGGCCATTTTGTGGAAGGTTTTTTTTTTTTTTTTTTGCTGATCTGCTGCATCAGCAAGCCCCGTGTTTTTTTTAGGGACTGACCTTTCCTGAGAATAAGAAATGAAGTCTCACCTCCCTAACCCTTTAGGAGCATTCTGGTGCTACTGCTTCAAGGACAGATTTGTGTGTGATCAGACAGACCCAGATGCCTCCAATATTCTTCACCAACACCGTCCTTCTAATGCATCCAGCATACTGCTGCCATGGTTTTGCGTCCTCCTGCTTTAGAAGGTTTTGTCGATCTGAGGGCTTGAGCAATAAGCACTCCAAGTGACATTTTTGTTTTTTAGTACGCTATAGAGATCTTGTTCAGCAGATTTGCCCAGTGTAATACTAAGTCCTTTGATTTCTTGACCACTGCGTCCATGTGTGTTGATTTTGGATCCAAGTAAAATAAATCTTTCACAACTGCAGGTGTTTCTCTATTTTTATCATGATGTTTTCTACTGGTCCAGGTAAGAGGATTTTTATTTTCCTTACACTTAGTCTTAATTCATACTGAAGGCCAGTGGAGCTCCTTCTCTATACTCATTATACATGACAAATAATAATATTGAAATATTTCAATTTCAAAATGTATTCAAAAAGCATCTGTAACATTTCTATGATAATTTGAGGAGAACATAAACATTGGGCCCAGCACAACAAAGGCCCCTGGTTGGGCAATGGATGCATGTTGGACTGCGAACAGCAGCTCAGCAGTTCAAAACCAGCAGCTGCTTCATGGGAGCAAGACAGCACTATCTGAATCTATAAAGATTTATACACTTATATAGGTTCTACTCTCTCCTAGTCACTGTGAGTCCAAATTGACTTGAGGACAGTTGATTTGGTTTGGTTTTGGTTATAGTCCAAACATGTCTTCTAGGTTTGATTTGTAATCCTAGTTATTTCTGTGAGTTATATGTAGGAAAAATATCTTAGAATCCCCAAACCTGAAATATGTAATGGATTATTTCCATTTGAAAATTTAAAGTTTTCATTTTATTCATTTTTTAATTTGAATAAAATTTAATTTTATGTATTTAAAATTTTATTCATTTATTTTTTGAATATTAACTGTGAATATATGTAAAACACTGTACACTAGGGATAGAAAATCAAACTAGAAAGTCCATGTCCTCATGACTTTTCAATCCATAGTAGAAATATACTCAAAAAAGAAAAAAATTAATTTTGATGTGAGAAAGAATTAAGGAGTTACTTAAAAGTACATATACACTAAAACATGATAGAATCTGGAAGGAACCCTTTCGTAGACAGAGGGAATTTGCAGGTGAAGTAGAATGCTACTACAGTGATGTTCTCAAAGGGAGCACAGAGCACTCGATACAAATGGAAATCCATGTGAACCTACTTTATAGTTAAAATGAGATATATTTTAGATATAATGTTGGAGAATTGCACTCAGGACACTTCAGAGGACAGGAATGAAGTCATCCTGGAACATGACACATATTGGGAAATATCTGTGTTCTCTAAGATCACTGGTAAGTTTCAAACTGTGGGAAAGTGAGAACATATCTTTAATAATCGCTCCAATATCATGGGAAAATGACCTGAGATGAGATACCAGCGTCTATTAGGAGTTTATTAATGAAAATTTATGGTGGGCTAGACTTGAAAGCTCTTGAAAGACTTGAAGCATCTGAGATGATCATAAAATACATTAAAAATATTCATTGTCTGATGCCAAATTGAGCATGAAAAGTGGTAAAAGAGAAAAAGTTGGACTTGGTAATGGAATTTTGTATGACAAATAAGTACAAGGAAAACAAACAAACCAGATTAAACATATATAACCTTTTAATGAAGCTCATCACTCACATAAAATATGCCATTATTTTCTTTGCCATAGATATATAAATAGATAATAGATAAAAATTAATACAGGGAGGAGGGGTGTAAAGGAAAGCTGATTTCAAGGAGTTCAAGAAGGAAGAGAATGTTTGGAAACAATAGTAGTAGCAATTTTACAATACTGCTTGATGTGATTGAACTGTGGAATGATACGGTATCTGTATTAGCTCCCAATATAATACTTGTTTGTTTCTTTGTTTGTTTAGGGTTGGGAGAATAATACTGTATGATTCCTTTGCCAATAATTCTGCCTTTGAAATTTCAAATTATCCTTTAACCATTGACATTTTTCATTTTAACATCACCAAACTTTTCTTTCAAATGAACAAAGGTATACAAAACATGCTGCTGCTGTTGGTTGCCAGGAACGCCATTGCCACATACCCTCAGCCCCCTGGTGCTGAGTGGAACTCTCAGGCAGCGCATTCAAGGAAGGAACCTTCTGAAGTAACTGTTCTGGTTGGATCTATTTTTAAGACACCCTAATTACAGCAAGACAAGTGTGGTATTGATAACGCTTGTCTACAACAGCCCAGTGGTGAAACATGTGTAAACACATTTTATTTTAAAAAAGGTAAACACATACCTTTATGGACTGTAAACCTAGTAGCAAATGCTTTGACTTATCGTGTGTGTATTAGTATGTACAAACAATAAGAACTTTACTTCATTAAATAATTCAAAGGACACTTACTTCAGTTACTTAATTTTATTTCAACAATTCAAATAAGGTATGATAGAAATTAAGAATATGAAGTATTCATAGGTATTTCTATTTTTTGTGTAACAGAATATATAATTTAAAATGTATAGTGACAATTTAAAATTTTGAATTAACTTATAAGAATATATATAAAAGTGAGGTATTCATATATTGACATAATTACTGAGACAATATTATCCTACTCAGATTTAATTCATCTTCAACATTCTTCTGAAAAAACCATAGTATATTTTTTCCCCAAATTCTTTCTGGAACTTGTAGGTTAAATCAAATATTAATGAAAGAAATTGCTTAAAATCCTCCTGCATTTGTTGAAATTATATATTATTGGATATATTTTTAATTGATTAAGTAGAAATTGTTATTAAATTTAACAATTTCCAGCTATCTATTGGCTTTAGATCACAGAAGCCTTGAATGGAAGAAGTTTGTTCGCCCTTCTATGTGGGTAAGATATGCTCAACCCCAAGAGAGACGAGTTAGCACTTCATATTTGCCAAGAAAGCATACTACATTACAGTGTGTGAAAGAAATCCTGTTAGAGCCAACTCAATATAGTGTTTGACTACCATCCAACAAGGCTCTCAAAAAATAAATGTGCTTCTGTCATCCTATACTACACACGTCCTGGCAACGCATCCTGTTCTAGATGGAGCATCTGTAAAATCTTATCAGAAAAGTTTCCCAATAAGTATAAATTATACTGCTACTGAAAGAAATAAGAGTAGAGGAAAATAGCTCCATGTGAAAGCAATAAAAATAAACATGTTCCTGAAATAATATGTCAAAAGTACAGAAAATGTTAAACTTTAAATGATAAATATTTCGCGGGGTGGGGGCTCTTAATTTGCTAGTAGAACAGCCACCACTGCAACTTTGTTCACATGGGAGCCTAATAAATCTTAAAGGATGGAGACAAACTGTAGGGGGCCACAGACTGTAAGGTAATTCGCAAACAGCAGTGCAGGCTGTTTACTATTTAAAGACTTGCCCAAGCACAGGGATTGATTATACCGCAGTTTAGCACTGCTTGCTTGTGGATGAGAAAGTGTATTAACACATTAGGATCATGGCATTTGCACTTATCCACTCTTGTTTTTGTTGTTCCTCAACTCACTCTTTAAAAAGGAAAACAAAAATTGTCCTAGGTACACTCAGGTACGTCATTTTGCATTGTTTGGAATACACATGGTTCATATGATCTTTCAATACAATAATGTTGGGATTAAGATTTTCTTCAAATATCAAAAGGTCTGTTATTACAAGATCTCTATTATGTATTTAGGAAATGTATATTAACAGCAAACTTTTAAAAAAATTCATCTAAGGATTATCACAGTCTTAATCAGTTTCTTGGTCACTGACTCTGAGGTTCAATGTTTGTAATGACTGATCACCAACTTCTACCGTGTGTTTTCTAATATTTGAACGTTATTAATTCATACCACCAGACTGACCCAGTGAATTAAGGTTTGAAATGTCCATCTCCAAATCTACTTATGATTCTATTAAAGCATCTCTTTCCCTTTTATTCCATGCGACTCCCTTAGTAAAATCAATGACTTCAGGTCTTTGATTACCCGTTTTATGTTGGCAGCTAAATGTTCTCTGCCTGGAGCTCACCAACTATTGCCAGATATTTAATCTACTTGCTGGCAGCAAGTCTTTATTATATAATATAGAGGAAGGCCAAAGTTTAAATGTACAGACTTAAGTTCATTGATTCCTTTCTCACAATGTGCACATTTCTTATTCATGATCTCATAATATGTCTTACCATCAAATAGCTGGGACAGTTCAACACACCATGTATGGAGTCCTTCCTGAATGTTTTTCTATCCCACTCTGCCTTACACCATCTAACACTAAGTCTTAAAACTTCAGACCCAAAATAAAACTCATAAAAACAAAACTTATTGCCATCAAGTCGATGCAGACTCAGTGACCCTATGAGTGGAGCCGTGCCTACAGGTTTATGAGACTGTAATTATTTGTAGGACTGGAAAAATCCTGTCTTTGTCCTGCTTTTAGTACTTATGCACCCTAAATATATTTCAAAGCAGTTTGCCTGTTTCTGTATCCACGTCCTCCATATAATCAAAGCCCTGTCATATCAAGAATTCATGAGAGTAACTGATGTTATTTGAACAACAAAATAGACTTCAAACTGGTATTTTTACCATGACTGCTATTTTGTATTAATCAATATTCAATACTCTAGATGACATCTTTACCAAAGAAAATCTGCTCATGTGAGTGACTGATGTAAAACATTGCAATGGGTTTCCAATTCCATTATAATGGAATAAAAAACACCTTAATATATCTTATCATGCACCAGAGGACCCTGTTCTCCTAATAGTCTTCTTCATGTCTTGGAAATTCACATTTAAGGCCTTGTATTCCCAATGAAGCTCCTACAATTTACTACACACCTCTATCTCTGGACACAAGTTTGCCACTTTTTCGATTCTTTTTTTCCCTCACTTTTTCAATTCTTATTGCTTTGTTGCTTAGATATTTCCTTATGTTGGGCTTGAGTTTTCTGTGAGTTGGAATTGGTTCAATGACACCTAATAACAACAATGTCATGAATAATGAATATAGAGCATAAGAAAAAAGTCCTAAAAATTGAAACTCACTGCCATCCAATTAATTCCTATATATAGCAACCTATAGCATAGGACAGAACTTCCCCTTTGGGTTTCTGAGACTAACTCTTTAGGGGTGTAGAAAGCCTCATCTTTCTCCCACAGAGCAGCTGGTGGTTTCAAACTTCTGGTTTTGTGACTAAAAGACCAATGTGTAACCACTATCCTATCAAGGCTCCTCATTGATAGGCTTATCCACATGTAATTATGTAAGTCCTATAAACAGAAACCATGGTTGTATAGGTGGTACATATGGTTGGCTACTAACAAAATAGTCAGTGTTTTGACTACATCAGCCAAATGAGGCTTTCTACTCCTATAAAGATTTTGAGCATAGGAAAACCAATTACAGCAATTCTCTGCTGTCCTGTAGGATTGCCATTAGTCAGAATTGACTCCATGGTGAGGAGTTTAAATAAATGAAGTTATAGAGTATATTTGAAATATGAGTAAAAATAGATACTATGTTTAAAAGACTTTATTATTATATCTTTGTATTCAAATTTTATGTATTTCATAATTATTGTGCACAGGACAAATATTTGTTGAATGGCTAACTGAATGAGTGAAGTAATGTAAAAGAATATTCTTAGCTAGTGCTATGTATTAAGGTGGTATAGTGGTTACACATTAGGCCAAGATCCGCATAATTGGCAGTTCAAAACCATTAGCAGCTCCTCACGACAAAGACTGGGCTTTCTCCTCATAAACAGTTATAGTCTCAAAAACCCACGGGGGGTCAGACAGCATTGACTCAAAGGAAGTGAATGAGATGTATTAAGAAAGCTAGCACATTATAAGTCAGGCTAAGAAATGGTCAGGACATAGATTTTAGGTAGTGGCAGACCTCATACTTACCTGCAGATATACTTCTCTCTGGTCCTAGTCCTCTCAGTTATATGGCCTTTTGGTCTCTACCTGGTCCTGGAAAATGTTACAAAATTCCTTTAGTGCTGATGTGTTGGGGTTTTTGTGGTATAGAAAAGAGCTTTTTTATATAAGAGCAGTTGAACATTGAGAAAATATCCCAGCCCAGTCTAGATCAACATAAGTCTGATAATAGCCCAAATGTCTGATACCAATCTAGAAAGTCCTCTTCAGACTCATGAAACACATGCAGGAAGATCACAGACCAGTGGGTGCTAAGTCTTTTGGATCCAGTGGCAGTAGCAGTATCTCAGTGCTGGCAGGGGTCTCAACGTGGCTCCTTCAGTTCCCAGGGCACAGGGTCAATCAACATAGTGCTATGTGTCTTGTTAGTAGAGCATCTCTCAAGGAATGAGGAGACACTCAAAGGCCCACTGCTCTGCCATAGGCTCACATGAAGACTCTGTGCTCGAGCTGCGTGGCCTGGAAACCCAAAGCTCTGCTCTAGTTTTGTGGTTTCCCTTCCTCTACTTCCACCATGTATTTATCACCTGTCTCCTGTTTCTTGCCATCTCTGAACTCACAGCTCCTTCTCATGTATGGAGGAGATTTAATGCCAGAATCTTGAGGCCTGGAAGAGGCTCTTCTTTCTTGATGGACATCAGATCTCATGTTCCTGCTTCTGAGCTGGCTCATTTTATACCTGCTGTGATGGCAAAACTGACTGGACTCCTCATAAGGTACCATTGCACCTTCTTTCCCAATCACTAGGAGCTTGGTAGCATAATGATGAACATGTAGGGCTGTGATTGGCAACATCGGCAGTTCAAAATCACCAGCTGCTCAGCAGGAGAAAGACAGAACTTTCTATTCCTGTGAACAGTTACAGTCTTGGAAACAGGGGCAGTTCTGCCCTGTGTGTTAGGATTTCTGTGAGTGAGTATTGAAACTATGGCAGCGAGTTTGGTGTTGGGGTTTACCCAGTCATCTGGTAGGAGTTGTACAGACTGTGGCTGGATGCGCCATACTAAGTAACTTTATCTACCACAGAATTCTAATCCCAAGGGCTGTTGTTATAAGCCTGTTTGAAAACATGGTATATTCTAATGCTAACTAGATCATAACTGAATAGAGTGGGTCTTAAATCTATTCCCTTCTGCTATATAAAGATAACACATTCTATAAATACAAAAATGCCATTTGAGCATAGCCTCCAACTAAAAGAAAGAAGGAATTCCTGAACTGATTAGAAGAATGAATTGAAAGATGAGACTCTGAATTGTGCTTTTAGGGTTCAGATCTGTGAGAAAATAAAATTTTTACTTTTTGAAGCTACCCACTGTGGTAGTTCTGTAGAAGAAGCACCAAATAACTAATACAAAGAAAATAATATGGACAGATAAATTTAAATAGTCCTTTTCTCATTTACAAACTAATTATAATTTCCATCTTAAAGACAATTCTTTAAAGCTATCTGTGAGTAAATGTCAAAAATCTCGCTTTGTTTGGGGTATATGGTTACATTCTATAAATATAATTGCCTTATTAATATATTTCCTTTTCCCTTTAAAAAGTAGTAACAACTTAGTAACAGAATTGAAAATTATGGAAGCCACGTATGAAATGAAAATCCTTTTATTTTTTTAAAATATATTCTCTATAAAGATCCTTACCGATCACTCTCAAGAGCGTTGAACCATTTCGCCTCAACCTGAGAGTTACTATTCATCTGTAAGGCATGTTAAAATCTCATTGTGAAACTTGGCTTCAGGTGCATTGATCACTTTAAAAATAAACTTGATATTGCATTTCTATATCTAATTGCATCTTGAGCTTGGCTAAAATTTTAAGTTTGTAGTTAAAAAAAATACAATACATGAGCCTGAGACTGCCAATGAACTGATATTCATAGACTAAGGAATTCTATCGCTACTTCCATCTGCAACCTTGGATTCAATTACCTCCTGGAGGTCATATGTGGTGAGCAGTGAACAAGGAGAAACAACATAATGTTTAGCCATATTGAATATTTCATTTATACTTGAAAATGCACTCAGAACACACATGGAATTTTTGAAAAATTTACACTTATTTAGCTCTTCTCAAACAAATCATTACATGATACCCACACAGCACAGATGTGTGTGCAAAAGTAAAGTAAAATAAATAAATTAAACCATTAAAAATTTTTCAGTAATAAACTACTAGCTTAATACTCTGCATAATACTTGATGAATGACTATTTTTATATAGTTATGGAATCAATGAATGAGCTTTTCTTAGAATTGTTCTATTTTTTAAATTTATATCAACTATTTTTTAAACATTTAGTTTTTTATTGTCTATATGGTTCTATGAAATCTAAATTAAAAGTGACAAGTTATACAACTTTTGTCATTTCTCTAACTTAATTTACTGCTTACAAATTGAGAGGAAGAAAAACCCAGATTTCAATTTTGTGTAGTGTGTCTACAGAAGTAACCAGAGATTCTTTCTATCTCCTGATTGTGTTCATCAACTAGCCTAAAATGCTAATCTCTTAATATCATTTGTGTATAAGCGTCTGCCTTTTGGAAACAGCCTTTAAATTCAGTTACCTATATCAACTGACTTTAGCATTGCTGCCTCACATATTTCTGCCTTGCACCATTATCTGTCTTCTTTTAGGACATCCATAGCGCATGATGAATGCTTATCACTTTTAGAACTCTGCGGCATCTCCGTGACTGCAACAAAAAGTTTCAATACATTATGTTTTGCCTGAAATGCTATTCATACACTGACAATATATCTTCCTATATGGTTATTCTCTGCATACTTCAGGATGATTATAGAATAGAATATCAATCAGGATTGTCAGTTGAAAGCATGAGAACTTGGATTTTTCCATTTATACAGAAAACGTTTATTAGAATTTTACTAAAAATAATCCCTCAAGGAGCTTACAGATTATTTAAATTTTTGGAAGAAGAAACTACGGTTAAGCTTCCAGGAAAAATAGATAAACTGAATTATTCAAAATATAAAAATATTGTGCTGTTCTAGACATGAGGAAGAAAATAAGAAGACAGCCCCCAAATGTATTATAACAACCCTCTGTGTAACAATAGAACCAAAATTGCTGCTTCCATGGAGTAGAAGCAATTTTAATCAACTGCCTAAAAGACTTTGCACATCTTATTATGAACAAAACACCAATTTTGCTTCTAAACACTGATGTATTCATAAACGTGTCATTCTAGAGATTAAGAACAATACTTGAATTCTTAAAAGTTGCCAAACTAATTCGACTAACAAAAAAACAGAAGGCTGATTCCTTAGATTAGTGCCCAGAGATGCTCACTAATCCTTGAACCCGAACTATCCCCTAATATCAACTTCTAACTGAAAAGAAAAATATCACAAAAATTAAACATATTACCCAATAGACTGGTGTTCTATTAAAAAATAAAACAACAAACAAAACACACTTGTATGAATCCAGAGTCACCTTTTAATCCACAGCAAAGATTATAAGAATAACAAAAGCAAACACACACACTATTGTCTAATCAGTGCTGCCTGGTAGGGATGCTGTACCTCAGAATGGACTAACAGAAGCATGGGCATGGTTGGATTTTTGTTTTCTAATCATTAAATACTTTTATTGGGAGCTCTTACATCTCTTATCACAATCCATACATCTCTCTAGTGTGTCAAACACCTTTGCACATATGCTGCCATTATCAATTTCAAAGCTTTCTCTTCCCACTTGAGCCCCTGATATCAGCCACCAATTTCTTCTTCCTCCTTCCCCCGCCAGCCCTCCCTCATGAACCCTTGATAGGTTATAGATTGTTATTTTCATATCTTACATCGTCCTCCGTCACCAACTCTCACTCACTTTTCCGTTATTCTTCCCCATGAGAGGGGTTTATAGGTTGATCTTTATGATCTAGTTCCCCTCCCCCCCAACTCTCTCCTAATTCTTCTGGTAACTCTACTCTCATTGTTGGCCTTGGGGGGTTTATCTATCCAGGATTCCCTGTGTTGCGGGCTCTTGTCTGTAGCAGCGGGCATGTTCTGGTCGATTCCCATTTGTAAGGCAGAATTGAAGTCATGATAGTGGGGGGAAGAAACACCAAAGAACTAGAGGAAAGTTGTGTGTTTCGTCGGTGCTATACTGCACCCTGACTGGTTCATCTCTTCCCTGTTTGATTTATAAGGAAGACACGAACAGCCCCTCAGGTTTTAAAAGGCTGTAAATCTTTATGGAAGCAGATTGCTTCGTATTTTTTTCCTAAAGACTGATCCATTTGAACGAGCACACTTCCTTCCCTTTCAGTAAGCTATCCCACGCACACACTGCGGAGTCACCAGAGCAGGGAAAGAAAACAATATACAAAGCAAAAAGAACACAGTAAATGAGAAAGTTGCCAAATGGTAAACATTGTAATGAATAATTTTTGTAGAAATTGTGAAAGGGAATCATGCTTGCATATTTCACCAAAGAGCCTGTTAGTGTGTGATGTAGCAATGATGAAACATACAACTTTCCTCTAGTTCCTAAATGCTTCTCCCAACCCCAGTACCATGATCCCAATTCTACCTTACAAATCTGGCTAGAGCAGAGCATGTACACTGTACAGATAGGAACTGGAAACACAGGGAGTCCAGGGAAGATGATCCCTTCAGGGCCAGCGGTGCAGTGGTAATACTGGGAGGGTGGAGAGAGGGTGGGTTCGAAAGGGGGAACCGATTACAAGGGTCTCTATATAACCTCCTCCTTGGGGGACAGACAACAGAAAAGTAGGTGAAGGGAAATGTTGGATAGGGCAAGATATGACAGAATAATAATTTATAAATTATCAAGGGTTCATGAGGGAGGGGGGAGCAAGGAAGGACGGGAAAAATGAGGAGCTGATGCCAGGAGTTTATAATGTGTTTTACACAATTGATGTATGTATTGATTGTGATATGAGTTGTATGAACCCCTATTAAAACAATTTAAAAATCTGATAAGCTGCTCTTAATATGGAGATAAAGATATAAATAAATGATACAAATATATGTGTGAAAATTGTTGGAACACCAAAAACATCTTTGACAGAAAACATGAATTCTAGTTTTTTCACTCAAGTATAAATGATATTTTATCACTTTTATACCATTTTACTTCATGAATTTGGGTGGTAGACACTTATTAGCTATGGAAAGCCAGAGCAGATGCCTTGGGTAAATGCTGTTTTAGCACAACAATATGCATATTCCTATGTGGCCTGTATCTATGTGATTAAAAAGGGTAATGCATATATATGGTCTTGCTTTAAACTCACTGGAGTAATCACATAGGACAATAACAATTAAATTAAGACCAGATATTTCATATATCTAATATTTTCATTACATAGTATTATACCCAAAATAATAAGAATATTATTCTCTGGTATAATACTGTCCAAAACATTACATGCTTATCTCTCTATATTTAATATACTAAGCTTATAATCTAACCAATAACTACTAAAATACAATATTTGAAGCATTCTGAAGAATATGCCATAAAATAGGCAATGGAACAAATCTTAGTAAATTTGAACTCTCTGTAATGATCAGAGAACATTCTTTGTAGACTGAAATCTAACAAATCACATTCTCAGACGCGTACAGATTTAGATAATAAAGACATAACAGAAAGAAACCCACAGGAGACAAAATTACTTCAAAGGTACACAGTATCCTTCTAGATAACTCTGTACTCAGAGAAAACATCTTTGGAGAAAAAAATTAAAATATTGCAGGCCACAAAAATACAAAATTGCTTTTCAAAATCTGTGTGATTGATGCAGCTAAAGTAATGCTTATAGAAGAGTGTTTTATTGTTTTAGTTTTCTTTGTATTTGATGGCTGATTTTTTTATTCAAGAAGAGTTTCAGATGCACAACCAATGTTAGTCCTTCAATACATTAGATAAAGAAAGATTAAAATAAACCAGAAACAATAAGTGCATGTTGAAAAGATCAAACTATTAAGTTCTAAATTGAAAATAGAAAGATAGTAGAATACAAAAATCCTTAGCCATCAAAATTGATGTTTTCTTTTAAAGCAGTCACTAAAAGTGACAAATTTTTATGTTGCCACCCCAAGAAAAATGATATAATATGCAAATTAAAAATAAATGAGAGAAAGTACATCACTATTATTACTACAGACATCAAAGTAATATAACAACAACTTTTCTAAGCAAATGAGCCAATATAACAAATTACACGGGTTCCTAAAGATCCCTAAGTATTAAAAATTAAGTACTCAGTAATATTCATAAATAAAACTCCTGACCCAGATGGTTTTATTGTTGAATCAGATCAAATAATCATATATATTTAAAGTACACAACTCATTTCAGGTGATAGAACATAGGAAGCACTTTCCAATCCATCACTCTGATAACCAAAATTAGGCAAATGCATCACAAGAGAGCACATTAGAAGTTAAGATCACACTTAAACAAAACTAAACACAATTTAAAGAAACATTTTAGCAATCTGAATGCAGAAACTTGTATATAGGGCTATACCTCATGGCTAATTTTGCTTATTCCTAAAATGCTAGGTGACTTTGATATACTAGAATCACTTATCATAAGTCTCATAATGAAAACACATAAAGGAAAGCCACATATGATTATTTAAACAGATAAAGAAAAAATGTTTGGCAAAATCACCTACTCTGTCTTAACAGCGTCCAGACTTATCTGTGACCAAAAAATAAAGCTATGTGGCAGCATAGCTGAGTCAAATGGATCCATAAAGGTAACCCTTTCCGAAGGAAATTTTTCAATCTGATAAAGAACATTTATAAACAACCTACAGTTAATACCAGAATTTATGTTAAAAAAATGAGTATTTCTCCTCAATAATGGGTGCAACATAAAACTAATTTGCCAATTCTAATGAACATAGTACTTCATTTTCTAGTCATTTGGATAAGGGAGACACAGAGAGAAATTAAGTGCATCCAGTTTAGAAGGGAAAAAGCAAAAGTGCTTATTAGATGTTGATATGGTCTATTATGTACCTATCCTAAAGGAACAAACGTATATACACCTCTTAGAACTAATTAACCAGTTTGATTACTTTTCAGGGTACAAGGACAATACTCTTACAGTCAAATGCATTTATCAGTTCTAGCAATAAGAAAATAAAATTTTATAAAAGGTATGTTCACAATAGCATAAAAAGATAAAACAATTAGAAATAAAGTTAATAAAATAATTATAACATTTGTACATTGAAATCTATATAATAGTGAAAACAGATAAAGATCTAAGTAAGTGGTGAAAGAGTCCATTTGTAAGGTTGTTTAGAAACAGTATTCAAAATTACAATATGCCCCTAAATTAATCTATAAGGTTATTGTGATCTTCATCAAAATATTAATTTTAGCGTTTCAGTAAGAATTGTGGAAGCTGAACCAATTAAGATGCCTACGTTTTGCCTCTAATATCAGAGTTTATTATGGCTTTGGGATGCTAATTGAGAGGTTGGTGGTTTAAACCTACCAACAACTCTGAGGGAGGAAGATGAGGCTTTCTGTTCCTATACAGATTTACACACTGAGAAATCCAGAAGAGCAGCCCTACTCCATCCTCTAGGGTTGCTATGTGATAGGACTGACAAGATGGAAGTGAGTTTGAGGTGTTTTTTTCTTAATGGTGTTGGCTAATATTTATGTTGTTACTGTTATTTATGCTGTCACTATTTATGTTGAAGATTCAGCATATTTAGACTCTTTGTGAAAGTTAGGTTTGTAGTGCCAACCTGGCCCATAGGAACATGCAGGATTAATCAAGTCGCAGTTTGATTGGAGGGCAAAGAGATAAATGGCTCTGTGAGGCCCACCTCCTCTCTCTTGCTCTCTGGTGATTGGAATGTGTTGGAGTGTGGGGTTACATTAACTAATTCTCTGCCTCAACCTGTGAGCTACACTACCTGTGAGCCAAGCCAACCCATGGATCTTTATCAGAGCTACTGACTGTTGGCGACCCACCCTACAGTTTACTGCCTGTGGGAGGACTCTGCTTGCCTTGCTGAAGGGAAGACTTCACTGTTTGCTTCCCTGACTTTGGACCCAGCAGTCCAGGGGAGTTGAAGGACTTCCAATATATTAACTGTTCCGCAAAAGTGAGTTGAACTGAACTCTCTGTACTGCTGTGTGGACTATATCGCTCTTGTATTCCTTCTCACTCTATAAATGTGTATATATATATATATTCATAAATATTCTGGGTTTGTTTCTCTAGAGAACCCTGCCTAACACACTCTTCAATTCGGGCATAATCAAGATTCTTCTTCGCTAATCATTCTATTGGGGGCTCTACGGGTCTTATAACATTCTATATATCAATTGTATCAAGCATAGTTGTACATATGTTGCCATCATCATTCTCAAAATATTTTCTACTTGAGCCCTTGGAATAAGCTCTTCTTTTGTCCCCTCCCTGGCTCATCCTCCCACCCTCATGAATCCTTGATAAGTTATATATTGTTATTATTATTTCATACCTTATACTGTCTGTTATCTCCCTTCACCCACATTTCTGTTATTCATCCCTTCTTGGGAAGGGGCGGGCACAGATCCAACCTTGTCATGAGTTCCCCCTTTCTCCTCTGAGGATTGATCTTCATCATCATCTTATCCTTTTAAAAAAGGAGTTACTTGTAAACTATTAATTTCTTTGGGACCTTGTTCCAATGAACCAGAATTTTTTTTCATAAACCACCAATGATTTTGCGATCCTTTCATACACATTTCACCATAAATTTGATTATTCTTGTTTCAGTTTGAGTAGACTCATGTTGCTCTGGCTCTTGTCACATGAACACTTTACCTTCCTTGGTGCCTTAAACTAGATCCTGGTCAGATATGTTATGACAAGCCAGTATATATTTATCTTGTTGAATTTTGTTGCTTTCATATATAGTCTCCCCTACACTCTACTTCTGAGTTATGGTCTATAACTCATTTCAAGACCACACAAAACTCACAGAAAATCTCGTGGGTTTATTATAGAAGCTAAAATGTTACAATTCAGTTGAGAAATGCTAAGAATGTGTTGCTCAATTAGAGCATGTTATAAAACTCTGTTAGGACTCCTAATAAATGCCCAAAGAGCAAAGCAACTCTGCTGTAAACCTAAACCTGAATAAATTTAGCTCCAGTCCATGGGTCAGTGAACTCAGGTCCCAGAATCAAATGCCCAGAGGCACCTCACTCCACAAGCCATCCTCCACTGCTCCAAAGCACTCAGCTTTATTTGCTTTGTGGTCTGAGAAATCCAGTGCTCTGTTTCCTGCTCTGTTTCTGCTGCTCGGACTTCCCAGTCTCTCCTCAGCTGTGAAAGCTCTCTCCTGGGTCAAGGAGGTTTACTGTGCAGGGACTCAGGAGTCCAGAACAAGTGCTCAACTCCCTTCTCTTGATGGTGAGGAAATCTCACCTGCCTCTGCAATGACTTGTTTCTTAACCAGCCGGGTGGCAATCACAATGAATCCTGTTATTCAACACTCACAACTGAACTTTTTCAGAAGTTTCTCCCATGAGTCTCATCAAGAAATGGTTGTTTGGTATAAGTAACAAAGATGATGTCTAGAAGAGCCACATTTAAAATTTTACTATACTGCGGAAAGTTTTTTGATAACATGTCTTTTCCTTGGACTTTTTGATTTCATCATGTATATAGTCCTTGACAATTCACCACTCTTCAATTCCAGAGCATATTGATACCAATTTTATTAATTATGATATACAATCATTATCCCTATTTGATGACAGACTTGCCTTCACCATAAACAGAAACTCATTCCTTCCCATGTAATGCCTTCTCTTTTTGGTCTGTACATGTGTCCGTTTCTGCCATGTCATAAAAGTGAGGCAATACAATATGTTCATTTTGTGATTAACTTATTTCACTCAGAAAAATACTTCTGAACTTCATGCATATTGTAGTATCAGGGGTTTATTTCTACTTCTGGTTGAACAGAAGCAGATGTGGCACAGTGGTTACAAGTCAAGCTGCTAGCCACAAGGTCAGCAGGTCAAAGCCACTCCAAGGGACAAAAATGAGACTTTATATTCTTTTAAAGAGTAAGGGCCCCAGAAACCCACAAGGGCAGTTCTACCCTATTCTATAAAGTCACTATGAATTGGAATCAGCTCGGTGGGAGCGAGTTTATTTTTATTTATTCATGTCTGTTTCTTGGAGTATTACATTATATGTACATACCTTGTTTTTTTAAATTCATTCACCTATTGCGTTATGTTTCCCATTTTTTATTAGTGTGCATAGTACTGCTCCAAATGCTGATCTACAGGTATCTATTTAAGTTTTGGGGGTATATGCTTAACAATGAAATTACTATTTATAGTTGTTCTATTTTAAATATTTTAAGGAACTTCCAACTTTTTCTCAGCAGATGCAGAATTTCTATTCCTACTACCAATTAATAAAAAATCAAATTTATCTATATTAATCATGCTATTCATTAGTTTGTTGCTGTTTTGTGTTATTTATTTTTATTTCGTTTTACTTCACTATCTCTGGAGGAGGAAAGTGATATCGTATTGTGGTTTTGATTTTCCTCTCTCTGGTCTGTAACTTAACTCCCTGCCATCAGCCCATCCTGTGGAGGAGAGTATACGTGGCCCTTTTGGTAAATCTGTACAGGAGTAGAAACCAGCACCTTTCTCCGACTGAGTGGTGATTGGCTACAAACTGCTAATGTTCTGGCTCACAGCACAAAGTGTAATCCCCTACACCACCAGGGCTCCTCTGATGTGGAAGAAGAATGAAAATCTTTACCTGAGTTGATTTAGTTATTTTTCCACTTGACTGCTGTCGTTGGGTGCTATTGAGTCAGTTCTGATTCCTACTGACTGGATGCACAGCAGATCAAAATGTCACTGCTCCTGAATGCTCCTCACAATTGTCCCTGTGCTGGGGCCCATTGTTGCAGCCACTGGGCCAGTCCATCCAGTCAAGAGTCCTCTATTTTCCTGCCCCTCTACTTTACTAAGTACGACATTCTTCCCCCGGGACTGGTCTCTCCTGGCAACATGTCCAAAGTATGTGAGGTGAGTGTCAACATCTATGCTTCTAAGGACCATGTGTCTGTCCTTCCTTCAAGACAGACGTGGTTGTTCCATGGTGCTTTCAGTATTCTTGGCTAGCACCATCCTTCAAATGCATGGGTTTTTCTTAAGCCCCTCTCACACAGTGGCCAGTTTTCACAGGCAGACGAGGCAATTGAAAAGAACATGGCTTGGGTCAGGTGCACCTTTAGTTTGCAAAGTAATCTCGCTTTTCACCACTTTAAAGACGTCTGGAACAGCAACTTCCCCTAAGAAATGCATCCTTTGATCTGTAGACTGATGATTCTTGGGGAAATATCTATTTATGTGTGCCCACAGTTTTCTTCTTTTTAATTGATTTGATTATTTGTATGTTTGTTGGTAAGTTGAGATGCTGTATAGATCTATAGACAGAGAGACATTAAACTATTATAGGATGTGAGGTGGTTCCAGAGAATAATCTACCAGTTCATAGGTTGTCTCCACTTGTTCAGTTATCCCTTTGATAAACAGAAAACATCATATTTTTGAGATACTATTCACCTGTCTTTGTGTTTTTTTGTGAATGTATTAGGTAATCATCAAGGTCTTTCTTGGGAATTTTGGAATATGTACATGTTGAAAAGGGTCCAGTATAATGTACCCGCTGGTAAGTTGATGATTATCGATAAGGGAGCCATGTGAGGCAGAGAAGGTTTGCCTTTGGAATTTTGCATTTACACAGTAACTTTTGGTCCGTCTTGAATATACCGAAGGAAATCTGTGACATTACACACTTCTGATATTTGTTAAATATGTAATTTGGAGCAACATCACTTCAACTAGTCACCACCTGTTGCATGTTTTCAAAAGTGAATCTTGGTATGTTGAGTGCTGTGAGTCATTGGACATTTATATAAATATATTCTCTTAGTTTGAGGGAATTCAATGTTAAAGGGAAAAACATTTGTGTTATAGTTTTTCTGTGACCGAATAACTATGCTTCATTTTAAATTCTCTTAAACACAGCAAATGAATAACAGCTGTTAGCAATGACCTTTCAAAAATCCAAAGAGGGACAACATTTCAGTGGCAGTTGGAAGCAGAGAATCATGATATTCTTTGGTTTTGACTCCATTCAGTATTGAAAGAACTCTCCATTCAGCACTGTCATTTCACACTCACCGGAATCCTCTGCAGTTGCTTCATATGTTTGCTTGCCAGACTTGTCTTCAAAGTGCTGTTATCCCCTCTTCTGTCTACTCTGTCAAAGCTCAAATACCAATGACAACGGTTTAGCTCAGTAAATATATTGTAGTTCTGACACCACAATAGCACCACAGCATCTCCACCTAATCAGGACTCTTGTGCTGATTATTACTTCTCTAAGAGTGTGCATCAACTGTCTTACTTTCATGTGTTCAAACCATGACAGACTCTCCATATCTCCATTAGTCCCTCCAACTCTTGTGTCTTGGGCTCTTAAAGCTTTTCAGAGATTCTAGTAACAGTTAACAAGACCTGGTGCTACAGTGGGTTGCACATTTGGCTTTTAACCATGAGGTCATCCGTTTGAATCTACCAATCACTCTTTTGGAGAATGATGAGATTGACCACTCCTATGAAGAGTTATAGCCTCAGAAACACACAGGGGAAACTCTGCTTTATATAATAGAGTCACTATGAGTCAGAATCAAATTTCTATATAAATCCATGTAATAAGGTCTGAAGATAAGTCAGAATATTTAAAATTCCCTCATCTTTTACCACAGTCAACTGGATTCGAATGCCACGATTAGCTACTTTCTTGTGAAGATCAATTTTAATTATAATATGATTCCTCTTTCCTTTTGCTGACTGTTGCCTGAGAATCTTACTGTATGGACTTCCAAACATGACTGTGCCTCTTACCTGCTTTTCTAAAACAAAAATAGAATAGTACATTCTAAAAATGGTACCATCATAGAAGACTAACCTGATAATGAAGTATAATTAGTATAAGAGTGGATTTGTCATTGATTTTTTTCCTCTATTATTGATAAATAATAATAGTTGAATACATGGGGGATGAGATAGGCCATGTACAAACTGCATGAGTTACTCTGATTTTTAAAAATCTAATTACTCATCAGATAATTAAGAAGGATTTGGACATTTATTCCACAAACATCATAGCCACAGTCTTGTATGAGACTACATATTTCTTTAAGAATTCTCATTTTCTGAAACATCTAAAATAATGTTATTTTGATTAGCAGAATTAAGGGGAGGCTGAGAAATATCTCAGGGCATAGAAACACATTATATCTGATTCATGGGCACTAAATGAGATAATGATAAGAGGAAGCCCTCCTTGTATGGGCACAAAAATAGCATAGCATTCTGTGTGCTCACAGAGGATGTGCAGTGCTGACTCAGCTTTCATGGGGATCGTTCTGTATTTTCTGGGATTTTTTTTAGCAGTAAAGGAGGCTAGACTTGCTGAGACAAAGCTAAACACCTGTATTACTGAATTTAATACTTCTGTATTAGTCCAATATATCTATCTTACTCTCAGCTTATGAAAATGTTACCTATTTTGTGAACAAGGAAACAAATAAATACAGGATTGCATGCTCTTCCAAAACTTTCTTTCCGCTGTGGGAAGAAAACCTTTAAAAATAAGGCCTCCTCCATTTGCTCTCTAGTTTGCTTCTCATCATTCCCTCTCATACCTGTGCAGAGCGCACCCTTAGGGCTGCAGGAAACAATGCAGGTCCTTAAATTATAAATACAGACATTTTTAAAAGCACGGCTATCGGAAAATGGCAAGTGTTAATTCTTAAATTCAATCTATCATATAAGTACTATTTGTTTTAACAAAACAGTAACTGGAATACATACAAGTGCTTCCATGATGTCAAGCAACAATTCGCAAGGCAGGAGGTTCTACTTATAGCAATTAGTATAATAAAATCTCTTCAAATGCTTTATGAAACCAAGTACCCACTTGTAGGGAAGATAAAAGTTCTTCTCTTCCTCAATTATGCACTTATAAGCAAGGTAAAATTCTTCTTTTATCTCTCATGAGAATCATATTATAATTTGGCATTGTGTGTGTTTGAAGTATTTTGACTTTGGGTATTATTCAAACATCAATAAAGGCCATGTTAATGTTAATCACTATTGCTATGCTAGAAGTAGTAGCAATAATAAAATGCAGCCAAAATAGTGTGATAATCAGTGTTTTCTAATGATTTTAAAATAGCAACTTAGATTTAAGTACATAATTTGTTCAATATTCTGCATCAAAATCATAACTAATAAGCTAAGTGGGTCACTATCTGCCAGAACTTAACAGTTATAATAAGCTGAAGATGTAGTTGACTTGTTTAATGTTTGTTTAGCTGTGTTGTAGACACCACCCGGATATAGCAAAACTTGACTTTTGTTTACTAATTTTTATTACTAAGAGTCTTCATTCTATGAGTTTTCCTTTCAATTAAGAAATACTCTCTACAGAAAAATGGATATTCTAAAAAGTGTAACAAAGGAGTATAAAAATCAAAATAAAAGCTTAAGATAATTTGATAGTGTCTTGAAGTTGTGGATATGCCTTAAGTTGGTGCTTTAATTACAAAGGTAAAAACGTGGGTGAGGCTGGGTTGTCTACAGAAAGAAAAAAAAAAACAGTGATGGTGGTGTCTGTCTATAGAACTTATCTATCAGTTTGTCCTGCAGTGGCAGCTTCTGTTTTTGCGGGGCTGGAAGTTATGTCATTATTGTTTCATAGCACGCCTGGGTCATCCAATATGTACAAGTTTCAGCAAAGCTTCCAGAATGAACAAATTACAAAAAATAAATATGATATCCTCTTAAGGCTGGTCACTGAAAGATGTAGCCACAGAAAATATTACGGATAGCAGAAGAACATTATTAAATACGAAAAACCTCCTGAATTATAGCAGAACATGGTCAAAATATGCCAGAAAGTGAGCCCCTAATGTTGGCAGGCAATCAAAATAGAAAGCTTTGCCTTCTAAAAGTAGTGATGTGAATGTACGAAAGCCTTTGGGACTTTCATTTCATGATAAAGCACGACTCGAAATATGAAGAAACAGTTGCAGACAGTTATTGATACTTGAAGCTTGTAATACACAAAACATGATTAGCAATATAGGAAGTTCGTAAAAATGAAATGGAATGTATAAAGACCCATGTCCTAGGCACAAGTGAGCTAAAATTAGCTAGTTGACATCAAATGATAGTGGGTGATCAAGAAGCGGTTGTACTTAAGGAATAAGTCCAAGCTGCACTGAAGATACTATCCCAACCCATGGCTCCAACAATTGGTGGAAATTTACTGAAAGGTTCCAAACCTGTTGTTGGTAGGTGTCAGCAAGTTGGCTCCAACCCATAGCAACCTTGTCCTTTTGGTTGTTGCAGCCACTGTGTCAATCCATGTCATTGAAGACCTTCCTCTTTTTCACCACCCCTCAACTTCACCAAACATAGGGCCTGTAGGAACTAGATTTTCCTGACAATATGTCCAAACTCTGTAAGACAGTCTTATCATCCTTTCCTCTAATGAACACTCACTCTGACCGTACTTATTGTAACAATCCTTTTAGCAGTTCAAGGTCCTTTGAATATTCTTCCCCAGCAACACAATTCAAATACTTCTATTTCATTATGGTCTTCCTTATTCAATGGCCCACTATTGCATGCACCTGCTGCCATGGAGAATACCATGGCATGTCAGGTGCACGTTAGTCCTCAAAGAAACATTATTGTTGTTCAATAATACAGAGTCTTGTGCAGCAGATTTACCTAATGCAATCCATCTTTTCATTTTTGACAGCTGCTTCCATGAACGTTGATAGTAAATCCAAGCAAGACAAAATCCTTAACCACATATATTTGTTCTCCATTTATTATGATGTTAAAAGTCCAGGTGTGAGGATTTTGGTTTTCCTCACATTGAGTTGCAATCCACACGTAAGGCTACAATCCTTGATCTTCATCAACAAGGGCTTCAAGTCCTCCTCACTTTCAGTGAGCGAGGTTGTGTCATCTGCATTCCACACGTTGTTAATAAGCTTCCTCCAATTCAGAAGCCACATTCTTCTTCATATAAGCCAGCTTCTCTGACGATTTACTCAGCATAGAACTTAAACAAGTGTTGTGAGAGGATACAACCCTGACACACGCCTTTCCTGATTCTGAACCATGCAGTATTCCTTTGTTCTGTACGCATCACTGCCTCCTGCTCCAGGTGCAAGTTCTTCATGAGCACAATGAGTGCTTTTCCTCTCAAGCTTGCCCACAGTTTACTACCGCACACACAGTCGAATGCCTTTGCACAGTCAATGAAACACAAGGAAACGCCTGTGATGCATCCTCTGCTTTGAGGCGAGATCCAGCTGACATTAGCCATGATATCCCTTGCTTCACATGCTCTTCTGAATGTAGTTGGACCTTTGGGTAGTTCCCGCCCCAGGTGCTGCTGTAACCATTGTTGGATACGCATAGTTAAAAAAACATTGTGCTTGATGTCAGTGATATTGTTCTGTAGTTTGAGCATTCTGTTGGGTCCCCTTTATTTGAATGATCACAAATATGGATCTCTTCCCTTCTGCTGCCTTCCAAATTTCCTAGCATAGGGCAAGTGGGGGCTTTCAGTGTTTCTTTAGCTTTCTGAAGCATTTTAATAACCGGGGTCTTGATTCTGGTTAATGTATTCAGAGCAGCTTGAACTTCTTCCTTTAGCACCATTGGTTCTTTCTTGTATGCTACCCCCTGAAATAGTGGACCGGCGATTGGTTCTTTCTGGTATAGTGATTCTGTGTATTCTGATCTTATCTCGATGCTTCCTGCAGCATTCATTCTTTTGCCTATAAAATCTTTCAAAAATTTGATTCGAGGCTTGACTTTTTTTTTTCTCGAGTTCTTTCAGTTTCAGATATTCTGAGCATTTCCTTCCCTTTTGGTTTGCTAATACTAGGTTTCTGTAAATTTCATTGTAATAGTTGGCTTTGTCTTCTTTAGCTGATCTTTGGAATTTTCTATAGAGTTCCTGTCCTTCGTCTATCCTCCATTGCTTTAGTCACTCTTTGATTAGTAGCAAGTTTCAGACTCTCTTCTGACATCCACTTTGATCTTTTTCTCTTTTATGTCTGTTTGATGACTATATGATTTCTTCATGAATGATGGTCTTGATATCCTCCCACAACACATCCTTGGTCAGCAACAAAAACAGTCCACTCTAAACCATTAAGAACAACAACTTGTCTCTGAGCAGGCTCGTGCTCTCTCCCTACTCCCTAGACCACCTAGGATGATACCAGGTACAGCCCTCTCCCTTATCCGCTCTTGAAGACCATCATCTGAAAAGAGTGAAACCTTCTCACTCTGACCTGAGCCACCTCAGATCTATTCCTCTAAGACAACCAGCTATAATTAGCCTCACTCTGCAAGAATTGTGGTCTCATAAATTTCTCAGCCATCAATAACCCTTAGCCCAAACTACAAACCTGCCCTAAACACCCAAAAAGACAAAGCCGCTCACACCCAGCTCAGACTACGACGGCTGAAAGATCTCTGCCGGGCACATTCTCCATCTCTAGCAGAACAGAGTGTAGAGCCCCAGCTTTTCTTATTTGTTGGTTTCCTTTCATTTTCTTCTTCTTTTTAAAAAGAAAATACAGTATACCATTTTAAAAATAATCTCTTCCTAATCTGCACTTCCCCGTGATTAGGGCTTTTTAAGAAAGAATAATTTTTCCTCACCATATCTCCAAACCTCAGTTAAATAATACCCCTATCTCTCAGTTAACATCTCATTTAGATCACCCTAGGCCACCTCAGGCAGTTAAGCGCTATAGTCTACACTCCCTACCCCCACGGGAGTGCTCACCCTCCACCCCTGGAGGTCATACCAGTAAAATCTGCCCGGCACAGCAACTCCCCCTTAATTTCTTCTCAATGACCCTTGCCTTTGGGAAGTTGTGAAGCTGCAGCCAGGACCACTTTGAGAAACTTCCTTATATCCTGTCATTCCACTAAACACTCCCACCCCTAGACCACTGCATAGAATAAACAGATGTCAGTCTCCTCAAGTCCTTCCCCAGGTGAAATCACTCACCAAAAGTAATTATAACTGCTGAGCAAATCCTTACCCACTGGGCTTCCAGAACATGTTGTGAATCCACCCAGGCTCCTGGCCCTTCTTGAGAAAAATACCTTTTCTCCTCCACATCAGAGCTCAGAGCCCAAACAAACAGATACTCATAATTTTTTCCCTTTCTTTTATCTTTAATCCATCCTTATTTTTCTTTCCTTTCTATTTAGATAAAATGCTCATACTGCTCTTACATTTTAGTCATTTTGATTTTTTTACTTTATTCTTGCAAAATAAAGATTTTCCCTTTTTCTTTTCTTTTTTTTAAAAATCTTTTTATTGGGCCTCATACAGCTCTTATCACAATCCATACATACATCAATTGAGCAAAGCACCCTTATACATTCGTTGAACTCGTCATTCTCATAATTCACCTTGCACTTGGGTTCCTGGAATCAGCTCGGTTTCCCTTTTGTACCCCCGTCCCCCTCCCTCCCCGATCCCACCCCTGGTCCCTTGGTAGTTTATAAATAATTATTTTATCTTACACTCCCCGGCATCTCCCCTCACCCGCCTCCCCATTGCCCATCTCCCAGAGAGGAGGTTACACATAGATCTCTGAGATCAGTTCTCCTTTCTACACCCCCTTCCCTCCTGGTGTTGCCACTCCCACCGCTGGTGTTGAGGGGTTTGTCTGGCCTAGATTTCCTGTGCTTCCAGATCCCCACTGCACCGCTGTACATCCTCTGGTATAACCAGGTCCGCAAGGTAAAATTTGGGTCATGAGGATTGGGAGGGGAGGAAGCGTTCAGGAACGAGAGGAAGGTTTTTAGTTTCTTATACCAGTTAGCACTACCTGATCCTTCTTTATTCCTTCGTTCTCTCATATTTCCCTTCTGTTCTGTGATCTATCTCCCATCCCTTACTTTACCACTCTCCCTTGTACTTGATTTGAAATGTCTACCATTCAGAAAGTTATCCCTCCACAACTGCATCTCTGTCACCTCTAATAGCTATACCCAAACACCAATCTAACAACAGAAATATCAGTCACAAAGCAAGACAAGAGAGAGAGATAGACAATTAATTGAACAACACTCAGACCTGAAAGAAATGGTTATAAGTGAACAGGCTATGGAATTACCAGAAAAAGAATGATGATTTCATATCTGCACAAATAAACACAGTCGGAGAGAAAAAAGAATAGAATAGCAAAACTAGAAATCTCACTACAGGCCACACTAGAAAAATTGCAAGCAGAAACATAGAAGTTGAGCACTGCAATAGCAGAATTATACACTGAAAAAGACAGGGAAATCGAACCGAAGACACAGAAATCAAATTAAAAAGCTTGAAAATAAATATTTGAACAAAATCTGAGTGAATGACCAGCAACAAAAATGCAAAAGAGATCAAAGAAAGCCTAAGAACAATGCGAACAAGAATAACAATCTACAAAGTATAGAGATTTCAAAAGAGGAAGAAAAGAAAATTGAAAGAAAGGATAGTCCAAGAACTCTTGGAAGAAAATTTTCCTCAATGCATAAAGGATGAACAGATAACTATCCAAGAAGCTGAGAGAACCCCAATAAGAGAGACCATAAAAGGAAAATCTCTTGATATATTTTAGTCAATCTCTAACGTCAAAGACAAGGAAAATTTTCTAAAAGCAGACATGGAAAAAAGAAAAGTCATATACAAAAGGGATGCAATTATTATAAGCTTGGAATTTTCTAAATAAATCATGTAGGCAAGAATACAATGGAACACATTTTGTAAACTCTTGTTGGAAAAAATAAAGTGTCTGACAACCAACAATATAATATTGAGCAAAACTTTTCCTTGTGTTTTATTGATTATGCCAAGATTTGGAAGAGTGAGGTGTCCGGAACATTTTATTGTGCTCCTGAAGCACATAAAGTGGTGAATCAAGAAGCCATTGTGCAAACTGAACAAGGAAAGGGTGCCTGGGTTAAAATCAGGAAAGTTACCCAACAGGGTGTATCTTTTCACCACACTGCTTCATCCTGCCTGTTGAGCAAAGAATCAAAGAAGCTGGATGATAGAAAGAAGAATGTGGCCTCAAGACTGGAGGAAGACTTATTTAATAACCTGGGATAACCAAAAAGGAAATTTATTCTACTGAAAACAATAACAGATGAAACTGATCACAATAAAGCCTCAAATTTGTAGTAGAAGTTATTGTATATACCAAACCTATCTTGTCCATTCCTGCTCCTAGTGACCTTGAAAGGCAGAATAAAACTCCGCTCCAAGGTTTCAAAGTTTGTACATCTTTTCAGAACCAGGCAGCCTGATCTTTGTCCTGCACAGTAGTTGGTGGGTTCAAGCAGCTGCCTTACCATTGGTAGCTCAGTGTTTCTAATTTACCAGGTCTCATCACAGTTAAAAAGTGCAAGATGCTTTAGAGAAAAAGAATTGTAATGCTGAGCCAATCTAGAGAGAAGTTGACATTTTCACAAAAGCAAGATGTCACATTAATTGTATTGTCTCACTTTAATATGATCTGACCTTTGGGGATCAGTTTTCAGGCACTTAAAGGAGAAATCTGGTGACCAACAGTGCCCTCAGAGCTAGATCCTGATTAAGTTCTTCAGTATATCTATTCATTAATATGAAATCTAGATTGGATATGTAGATACCTTTCCCTTTCACTTCTCAATGCTTTTCCTATTATACATAAAATATTTATATTTAAATTATTTTGGTTTTACTCTACTCAAGGCTCACTCGGATGTCTCTAATGTATACCTGTCAGAATATATAAAGTGTGGAATAGTTGCCTTTTAATCAAACCCACATTGTATCAAGAGTAAACTTGATACTGGTGGTGGAAGGGTGTAGACTCGAAAAAGAACAGGTTTGAAAGGAAAGGCAGTACTTGTTAAATTTTTGGCTTAGAGCCCTTGATTTTAAAGTAATAACTCTGTCAGTATCTTACTCCCTTTTTAGTACTGAACAGGATATTTTGAACTATTTTAATATGTATCATTTCAATCGAAAAGAGTGTCATATTTTGAGTTAGATGTACTTAAGGTCTACTTATGTGGTTCCAAAAATATATACTTTGCACATGTACTTTAAGTGATTTAGAAAATGCTGACTTTTTTCATGCCATTTTGTGCTTTTAGTTCTATTTCATGAATGTTTACTTTAATATTCTCCTTTACCCCTTTAGGCATCTGCTGCTGACTTTATTGCTGAATGTGATTTCCTCCATTTCTATAAAATCCCAATCTACTTATCTACAATGTTGTTATTCTTTCTTTCTTTGTTATGTTTTGCCCTACATTTTCCACCCTTTCTTCCTGTCCTCTAGGTTAACTTTCTCACAAAATTTCAGCTCAAACATAAGTCTTCAATGAATTCATATACATTAGTATATTTTAATTTTATTGATGGTAAAATTATACTGATATTAAATTTTCTTAATATCAGGCATCTAAAATTATTTTAAATATATATTTTATACTAAAGTTTATATTGAGAATGCAAGAGCCTTTGTAGCTTAGTGCGTTACATGTTGAGCTGTTAACCACAACATGAGCTCTTTGAAACTAGCAGCTTCTTGGTGGGAGAAAGATGAGGCTTTCTACACCTGCAAAGTGTTAGTCTCAGAAATCCAAAGGGGCAGATCTAGTCTACTCTATAAGGTCCCTATGAGAAAAAATGGATTCAATAGCAGTGAGTTTGTTTTTTAACTTAAGAAAAGATATATTTTAAATGACAGGACCCATGTTATATACACCTCAAAGAAATGTAATAAGCAATATAATATTGCACATAATTATGGAAAAATCTTTAAAATTTATTACACAAATATGCTCTTTTTGTCTATATTTTTCCTTAAAGGTAGACAGTAAATAAAATTCCATATTGATATATATAACTACTCAGTAACTCATTATATTTTAGTTTAGTTTAGTCAAGAAATGAAATGACATATTACATTGAGTAAATTTGCCACAATATGTCATTTTTAATGTGTTGAAGAGCAAATTTTTCATTTGGAAGATTAAACTACACCTGACCCAAGAATGTTTTTTTTATTGCCCACTATACTTATAAAAGCTAGACAATGAATAAGGAATACTGTAAAGAATTGATGCATGTGAATTATGATGCTGGCAAAGAATATTACTTACATACTATACATTACCAGAAAAGTGAAAAAAAAAGTCTTTCTTGGAAGAAATACTGTGAGAGTGCTCCTTAGAAGGAAGGATGGTAGAATATCATTTTAAATACTTTGGACATGTTATTAAGAGGGGAAAGTCAATTAAGAAGGACACAATGATAGCAAAGTAGAAGGTCTGAAGGAAATAGACACTCAACAAGATTAATTGACACAGTGGCTAAACAGTGAACACAGATATAGGAAAATGTGAGGATAATACTTGATTTGGCAGTGTTTTGTTATCGTGTAGGATCGCTATGATTTGAAATTGGCTCCATGAAACCTATCATAGACTGGATTCCCCAGAAAATTAAAACTGATGAAGCTTTAAGATGTGTATACTAATTTATATCATAAAATGGCTCCACTGCACAAGTGGGCAAGTTCCAGGCTGGGCAGGTTCTAAGTCCATGACTCAGATGTTAGGCTGGAGGTTTCTCCTGACTTCTGTAGCTTCAGGGATTAATGAACCCACGATTGGTAGGAAGAAACTGAGTTGGCTGCTGCAGATGTGAATGAATCTAAGTTAGGAAGGTCACATGGCAGGATCATCAGGTGATCTGGCAGGTCGAAGTCCAAACAACTCGAGATTTATGAGCCAGATGAAAGATCCAGATCCAGTCAACATGTTTTCATAGTATTCATTAATATTGGCTACACCTCTGTAGAAACCGATTTTTTTTAATTGACTCAAGCCTGTGATCTGAGAAAGGGTATAGCTTTCCACCCTGCTCTTTTTAGAACTGATCAGCTGACCCTAGCAGATCCCAATATGGAGATGATTACATAGTGTTAGGACACATGATGGTTATTACTAAATCTAAACCGACAAACCGTTGAGAGTCCTGGCTGAGCCAAGTTGAAATAATTCCCATCATAATGCCAAATAACATTTTTGAAAGGGTGTCTAATTCCCCTCACTCTATGATTTTGATCATATATGTAAAATCACATTTACTTGTCTTGTTTTCTGCACACCAGTTCACATAACTGTATTTATTCAAAACTCATCCTACATCTGCTGTTTTGTTAGATGCCATCAAGTTAGTTTCAACCCACAGTGGCCCAATGCACAACGTCATGTATCTATATCGACAACAAAGGTTTGTTAACCAGCATTCAGAAAGAATACTCTAGACATATCTCTAGCAGAAATAACTGATGAAACATTCAAGCCTTAAGTTGCAATATTAGCAGTTCGAATCCACCAGTCAGTCACTCTGTGGGAGGAAGATGGGGCTTTCCACTCTTGTGAGGGGTTACAATCTTGAAAACATATAAGGGACATTTTACCCTATGAGCATGATTATACTCGATGGCAATGAATTTTTTATTTGCATAAACATAATATAGAATGCCACAGAAGTATCAAAACATGATAGAAGACACAGAATCACTGTACCAATATATCATTGACCAACATTCATTGATTTTAAGAGGTAGTATATGTTCTAGGATCAATTGAAAGACTTTTAGAAAGAAGTCCAAATTGGACTTAAGCATTAGTGAAAAATAGGGCTCCTGGAATTGAGAGAATCCAGTGGAAATGTTCCGAGAGGCCGGAGAAGCACTGGAAGAGCACTATGGAAGGTGCTTTGGTTTTGTGGAAACGTAGTCTATGCAAGGACATGTATAAGATAGCTACTTAACCAACCAACTGAAAGCAGCCTATACCTGAGCCCATTGAAAAGAAAGGCAACCCAGGAGAGTTTGTAAAATCATGTGAACCACAGGCAAATAGAATTTGTTGGAGATAATTTTAAAATGACTGCAACCATACGTCAAATGGGAACTGACAGAAATCCAAACCAGATTCAGAAGAAAGCTTTGTGGATCAAGGAATATCCTTGTTTATATCAGTTGGATCTTTGCTGAAAGCAGAGAATTCCAGAAAGATGTTTTCTTGTGTTTCATTGGTTAAGTAAAGGCACTCAATTGTGTGAATCATAACAAACTATGGCACTGAGAAGAGAATTTCAGAACATTTTTTTCCATTTTAATTTTTTTGGAAATTGTTGGGGGCTCTTACAGTTCTTATGACAATCCATACATCAATTGTAGTAAGCCCATTTGTATATATGTTGCCATCATCATTTTTAAAATGTTTTCTTTCTACTTGGTATCAGCCGCTCTATTTTCTCCTCCATGACCCACCCTCTTACCCTAATGAACCCTTCATAAATTATAAATGAGTATTATTATTATTTCCATATCACACACCATCTGTTGTCTCCCCTCACCCACATTTCTGTTGTTCCTCCAGTGGGGGACCGGTTGTTATGCATCAATTATTGCAATTTGTTTCCCCTTTCTCACCCCACCTTTCCCTTACCCTCCTGATATCGCACCTTCCTTTACTGTTCCTGAAGGTTTATCTGTCCTGGATTCTGTGAGTCGAGAGTGCATATCTATACCCATGTACATGCTCCGGTCTAGCCGGATTTATAAGGAAGAATTGGTTTTGCACTAGTGGCGTGGGTGGGGAGGAAGCACTAGAGAACTAGAGGAATGTTGTACGTTTCATTGGTGCTATACTGCACCTGGTTGAATCAGCCCTTTCTTGTGATCCTTCTGTGAGGGTATGGCCAATTGTCTACAGATGGGCTTTGGGTCTCCATTCTGGCTCCCTCATTCACACCGATATGATTGTTTTGAGTCTTCTGATGCCTGTTTCCTGATCCCATCGACACCTCATGATTGCACAGGCTACTGTGCTTCTTCCATGTGGGCTTTGCGCTTCCCTGCTAGATGGCCACGTGTTTGTCTTCAAGCCTTTAAGACCCCAGATGCTATATCTTTAAATAGCTGGGCAGCATCTGCTTTCTTCACCATATTTGCTTATGCACCCATTTTGTCTTCAGCAATTGTTTTTGGAAGGTGAACATCACAAAAAAAAGCTAGGTTATTAGAACAGTGTTTTTGCGTTAGGGGACTACGTGAGTAGAAGCCCAATGACCATTTGCTATCATAATATTTAAAATTTAAATATATATACAAAACCCATATCTCTCCTATCCTTATCTAAAAATATATTTACATATATACATGCCTGTATTTATACCTCTATAAATTATTTTGCCTCCTAGTTCTGTCCTGTATTTCCTTTTATTTTCCTTCTGTCCCACTATCATATTCAACCTTCACTTGGCTCTCAGTTATTCCTCTCGGCTACATTGTACTTGATCAAACCCTAACAGGAATTCTATGCCCTCCTCACCATTGATTTTAGATCACTTGTTGTTCCCTTGTCCCTGGGTTTGTTGGCTCCCTGCTTCCTTTACCCTAACTCCCCCTTTCCCAAGTCATCTTTGAATGGTCAATTCCTTTGTTTTTTTCCTTGGGATTGTTTATTCTATCTTATATAGATAGGCATGGGGGTGGGGCGGTAGGAGAGAGGCTATAAGCAGTTCCAAGTCTCTCTGCTGGACTTTATGAATGATTTCCAATTGAGGAAATCTGATGAGGAGCCAAACCCTGCCAACCAGTCTTTTTTCAGGGTGTAGTTGGTTTGCTCCCCTTGCTGCTCTGCTGCTCTCTCTCTTGTGTTTTGCCATAGTGTGTGTTGGTGGTAGTGGTGGGGTGCATCAGACTGAGCACAACTCTCACACTCTGTGTCCAGTGCTGTCCCCCATGGTGCTATGGGTCAGTAAGGGAATGTCATGTTTCCTGGTGGGCGGTCCTTTAGATCCCCTCTGTCCATTGACTGCTCTGATCAGGAATGCAAGAATCTCATCCTTGGGGGTAGGGGTGGGGGCGGGGAGCGTGTACTGGGTTTTGGTTTTCTCTCTATCTTTCCCTCTTAGTTTGCTCCAGTGTGATCTGGGCGGAGCTGCCCCTCCCCGCCTGTATCTTCTGTGTGAATTTCAGCACGCTTCATTGTGCTCATGCAGAACTTGTACATGGATCAAGAGACATTCGTTCCAAATGAACATGGAAATAGTTCATTCACTAAAATCAGGAAAGGTGTGTATTCATTAAGTTTTCATCTTTTGCTCAGTACTAATTCAATATCTATGTTGATAAAAATAATCTGAGAAGCTGAACTATAAAAGGGAAAATGATGACATCAGGGATAGAGGAAAGCTCATTAACAACCTGTAATAATATAGAGATGACACACCTTTTTTGCTGAATGAGTAAAAGAGCACAAAGGGCGGGGCTTTATCTGACCTCCTCTGGTTTCCCTTTTGCCATGAGGCAGAAGCCAGGCATGCTTCAAATCTCCATTTTCCTTCATCTATTCTGACAGTAACTGCACTCTACTTCTATGCCGGGTCCTACAATACATTGCAATGGCCACGCAGAACCCACAGACAAAACCGTTTACCCCAAGTCAGGATTAGTAAGCAGTAAAGATAGAGTTATTGGTCTACAGTAGTCAAGTCTCCCTCTCTGTTCCTCAGTCTTTTAGCCACATGGTCCATTGTCCTCTATCTCCCTGAGCCCAGAAGTCAGTCTACTGAGCTGCCTCACAGTCTCATTGACGTGGTGCTGCTGTTTAATGGTTTCTGCGCCTTGCTTTTGCTGCCTCCATCACTTCAGGCAGGGATTTTAAATGTGTTTCACTCCTGGCTCCCCTCTTTTGAAGGTCCTATAAATTCTTGTGCTGTTTCTGAGGTGGTTCTCTTATACATAGAGGAATGCCAATAAAAACATTCTTAGTGTTTCACACACACTATAGCATAGTCTCACACAATTATTTGGTGGGAATTACAGAGGCAAGGAACAAAAAGTCATATTAAGAAATGTTATTACACCTCATAATCAGAAACAAAGACACAATCACTTATCTTAATTAGAAATATTAATCGCTGCTGACAACTATTATTTTAAAGGAAATTAACAAGGTTTTATTTTGGGTATAATACAAGTGATCCAAGATAGAATGTCGGAGGCCTCTGGCTTCCCTATGCCTCAAACATCATCTTTCAGTTTCTATTCAGTGACCAACTGCACCCTACTTCAATCGTGCGTCCAACAATTCATTGAAATGAACACACAGAACTCACAGGCAAAATTCTCAATTATAGGGACTTATTGGCAGTTCATGATGTACTGTAATTCAGGATCCGTAAACAATAAGAATGCAGTCACCAGTCCATAGCACCTCTCCTCAGCCAACAGCCTAGTTGTCAGCCTCTCAATCACGTGGTCCCTGGGCTTCTGCTTCGGTTGACCAGGAGACGCACTTGTCATGATATGCCTCACAGTCCCATAATCTTAATGCTTTTCTTCTTGCTTCTGTTTCATGGTTTCCTTGAGTAGGCTTCTGATATCAGCCTGGATGCTCTTCTCTGGCATATTGTCTCTTTACCAGTGTCTGATGTCTTGGTCTTGATCTCGGCTAGTTCAGATAAGACCTCCAACATGCTCTTCCAGGCATTTCGTTTTGTGTCCAAGTTGGCTCTTGATGCAGGTATGTTTTTTGTCTGCTAGCTAACTATACCAACTATACCAGCTTGGTCCACATCTTCTCCTAAAGTCAGGACTGAATCCCACTTTAGTCCTGTCCATCTGTCTATCAGATAATTGCTTCCAAAATGAGATTATAGTCACAGGAATAGAGTCTAGAATCATGATATATCACATAGTAAATTATGGATAGATGGATCTCATTAATTGATTATATCTTACTGAATATGATGAGGACTTGAAAGTACTTGCTGATGAAATCAACGGCCGTAGCATTCAATTTAGATTTCAGCTCAATTAAAACATTCTCACTATTAGACTGATCAATAAACCGAAAACCCAAACTCACTGCCATCATGTCGATGCTAACTCACAGTGACAGGCTAGGACTGACCCAGTAGGATTCTGAGATAGTAACTCTTTCATGGTGTATAAAACCCTGTCTTTGTCCTAAGGAGCAGCTAGTGATTTTGAACTGTTGACACTGCAGACCGAAGACACTATGTCACCGGGGCTCCAACCAATAGAGAACCACCTGGCAACCGGAGTGGGAAAAAAAATGGTCAAGACTTTCATTTTGCTTATATCCACAGTCAATGATCATTGAAGCCATAGCCAAGAAATCAAAGGAAGTATTATATTAGGCAAATCTGCTGCAGAAGGCCTTTATGAAGTATTAAGGGGGAAAAAATCACCCTTTTAGTACTGAAATTTCCCTGACGAAAGCCATGAGGTTTTTCAAGTACCTCCTGTTCTTGGTGAAAATTAAGAATGGATAAGGAAAACGGAAGAAGCAGCTACTTTGAATTATAGAGCTGGAGGAGAAGAATGAACGAAGAGTGAACTGGAAGAAGACTAGATCTGTCTAGGAAGAAGTGCAGCCTCACAGCCCCTTAGAGGGGGGATAGATATGTTGCACGCACTTTGGATACGCTCTAAGGAGGGATTGTTCCCAGGAAAAGGAATTATGCTTGATAGAGCAATGAAAACGAGGAAGATCCTCAAGGAGATGGGCTGCCGTGGTGGCTGCAGCGATGGCTTAAACGATTTTGAGGATGGCACGGGAGTGGCATTGTTTCTTGTGTTGTACACAGAGTTGCTATGAGTCAGGACCAACTCAAGGGCACTTTAACAAATGGAGACATTAATAACATTTCATTTATTAGTCTGACTTGAACTATGATTTTGTTTTCACTCATGTGCAGATAATCCATTTCTAAGTTTACCCCTGAAATAGTTCATTCCCTTGCATATCATAGGGAATCCTGCCATTTCTTAAAGACTTAATTAAATCCCAATTACTTGTAATGGATCTAGTATATTTCCCTGAAAACTGACCAAAAAAAGCCCTTTTTTCAGAAGATCAGTTACCTAGATTGAATTCTAGGTGGGTATTAGGAGCCCTAGTGGCATAGTGTGTTATGTTAGGCTGAGAACTGCAATTCGGAAGTTTGAAGCCACCAGCTGCTCAGGGGGAGAGAGACGAGGCTTTCTGAGCACATGAAAAGTCACATTCTCAGAAAACCGTAGGGTAGTTCTGGCTTGTCTTACAAGGTTGCTTAGTTAAACAGGGCTCGATGGCAGTTAGTCTGAATTTTGAGATGAGTATTATGCAACCATAAGTAGTTTAGTGTTTTTGTTAAGGAAATGCTTAGGATGTTTTAAAGTTAAGTTGCCATTCAAATTGGATCCACAATCTCATTGCAACATGTATAGGACACTGGTGTGAGGGATTTAGTTTTATAAAATAACAGTGCTTGATTATAGTAATATACAAGTCTTTTACAAAAAAATAACCTTTATCAATTCTAATGTTTTTTTTAAAATTTATGAGGTTTTAATTGTCATTTTAAATATGAGGAATATGTTAGAGTTTAATATTAAAAGCATGTTAGGATACTCGAGACCAATACAGATTTTCATGGGAAACATTCTGAGTATGTTTTATGCATGCAAATGAATATACTCCCAGTAGCACAATGAATAAAAATAGGAGCAATATTCACATGGACTACAAGGCAAGGACACACTTAACATTTTATACAGTGCATAGTAACCCTGCCGCTTGCAGCATCCCCATATATCTCTAATACAGAATGTGTTGATGATCGATTTTTCAAGTTGCTAAAAATTTGCCTAATTAATTCATTATAATCTGATACAACACCAAATATTTTCTTTTCACACATGTAAAAAGCTTGCTTTTATTAAATTAAATTATATGAAATATTCGAAAGTTTTTTCCATCTAAAGTTATATGACAATTTTATGTTATATATTAAATAAATATAATTTTCCTTTATAATAGATTTAAGTAGATACAACCTAATTATTTTCATATTTGTGAATTATTCATATGCATTTCCTCTCGATTATGTATTCATTAATATAAAATCAATTATTTTAAATGGATAGTATTAAACATGTACTATAGTAATTACAGAAGATTTTATTGTGCTTAAATGCAGCCTGTAAATGGACCCCAAATCAGTCATTTACACAGGACAAGAGAATACTTCCAGATTTAAAATTGGGAAAACTATGCCTCAGGGTTGTATCTTTTTACCTTATGTATTCATTATGTATGCTGAGAAAATAATCTAAGAATCTGGGCTATTCAAAAATGAACGTGACATCCTATTGATGGAAGGCTTATAGTACCACTCTCTTTGCTGAAAGCAAGGAAGACTTGAAGCACTAGCTGATAAAGCTCAAGGATTAGATGCTTCTGTGGATTAAAAATCAATGGATTAAAAATCAGTGTAAAGGAAACCAAAATCCTCACAACTGGATCTCTAGACCACATTATGATGGAGAAAAAAAATAAAGTAAAGGATTTCATTTTGATTGCATCCACTTCCATGAGAATGCATTCAGTACTCTGAAGATGAAAGGATGCTTTAGGTATAGCTACTGCACAGACCTCTTTTGTTGAAGTGCAAGGATGTCACTTTGAGGACTGAGGTGTGTGCCTTACCATGATATTTTCAATCCCCTCATATGCATGTGAAAATGGACAGTAAGTAGGGAAGATCAGTGCACAATCCATGCATTTGAATGGCGGTGCTAGTGAGGGACAGTGGAAGTACTATGGACTTCCAGAAGAACACACATATCTGGCTGGAGAGACGTACAGCCAGAATACGTGTCACACGGAGGACAGGGAGACTTTACCTCAACTACTTTGGACATGCTGTCCTCAGAGACCAGTGGCTGGGAACCGTCAAGTGGAAGGTCCGTGAAAAGGAGCGCGACCGTCACTTAGAACACTGGGCTGAAGCACAGGAACCATTGGGAGGATGGTTCCCTCACAGGGAGTGTTTTGTTTCCTTTTCCATAGGTCTGATGTGGGCTGGGACTGTTTCACAGCCTGTCCAACAAACAAAAACACAGGCTCGATATTTTTAAGTGGTGCTCATTGAGGATAATCTGCCTGCGTTAAGCTTAGGAGCACAGCTTTAAATCAAGGTTTGGAGCATGTCTGGCAGCCAAGGGGATTGATTGTAACCCTCTTCCAATTATACTTAAGCAGACCTTGGCCACCCACCTCATCCCAACGTAGGGAGTTATTTTGATTCATATCAACTTTGACTTATTTTGTTGGTTCTTAAGTTACTTTATTATTTATAATCTGCAGGCTTTCATGTCTGGCATATTTTTTAACAAAACAAGGATGTTGTGAGGTTGATCACTGTGTTTTTTCAAATAATTCATTAATTTGTTATTGCTGAATAGGATCCCATTTTATATATAGCATAATCCACTTATAATTTTTTTCTACTTTATGACCACTATAAATAACTACTGAGAGGATTTGTATTTTGTTGGCTAACACTCCTGAGCACGTACCTAAAAGCAAAACGACTAGTTCAGAAAGTACCTTTCTTTTACTTGAAGCATTTTTCTGAGATGGCTGTACAAAGTTTAGTTCATCTACATCTTTATCAATATTTGTTATTGTTATTCTTTTTATGTTAATATATTCTCCTTTTGCTGTAAGTAGCTTAAGTTACTTTTTGTAGTTATTATTAAGAACACTGTGTAAGACCCTAATTAAAATCACTGTTCACAATGTTTCTTTTGCACCCTGTGATGACATGCTATAATTACTTCAGAAATATATGTGCCCACCATGCTTATATCATTGATTTTATGAAGCTATTGTATTCAGCCAATAGTTGAGAATAATACCAATTTTAATATCAGAGTTATCTAATTAGATGGCATTAAGGATGTGTATATTTCAGCGTACATATCCCTAAATATAGAGAGCTTGAGCGTGTAGTGGTTATGTGTTGGGCTGTTATATGCATGGTTGGCAGTTCAAAACCATCGGCAGTAACATGAAAGACTTGGATTTTTACTCCTACAAATGTTTACAGTCTCAGAAATGCACAGAGGGTCTCTATGAGTCAGTTCTGAATAGATGGTAATGGGTTTTCTTTTGACATAGATATCAAAATATGATTAGAAGATCACCTTGCAATAGATAGTTGTCGTATAATATACAATCAGAAGTGTCAGAAAGTGCAGTGCAGGGAAATTTACTAACATAGCTCATCTACCAATGTATCTATAACTCCTGTCAAATGATTAAGTGAGACTATACAAATAAGATACGTGAAACACTAAAAGAGGGAATTCGTCTGTTTTGGCTGCCATTTTCCTGGCTATAAGAGCTCTATCTATCTCAGAAACAGGAATAGTGAGAATTTATAGAGAAACAAAATAAATTAAGATTACAAATAATTTTTTTAATATTTTATGTCATTCAATGAATAAGATTCATAAGACGAGTATGTTCAAAATCTGTCGTGAGGGTAACGGGCAGGGGCAGATCGACCATGTGGCTGAAGCTTAAGATATTAGGCCCCAGGCATAGGGCGTGTTGCTGTGGACCAATGTTGGATCCTTAACGGTTAGCAATCCCAAAGTGTGCTAACCTGTTAACTTCTCACAAAAGCTCCTTTCATTACATACTTTGGATGTGTTGTCAGGAGAGAAACCAGTCTCATGGAGGAAGGCCCTCCCGAGATGGATTGACCCCTCGGCTGCCACCGTGGACTCAAGCATCGGAACAATTGTGAGGGTGGCCCAGTAGCCTGGTGGCAGTAGACTGTGGACTGGTAGGAGTTGGATTCTCCTTCCCTTGAAGAGACTGGTGTGGCCTCTGAGCTGTCTGGTGTGGCCTCTGAGCTGTTTCACAGGGAGTATCTAAGAATCTTTCTTATTTCTTCATGTATTTCTTCATGTACCAGAAATGCTTTAGTCATAGATACATCCAAAAGTATCATTTTCACAACCAGACATGACCTGTTTAATCATTCACCTTATATATATGCTTTCCAATTATAAGCTTATTTTAAAATTTTTTCAAAATAGCTAGTTCTGGATATAATGCTTGATGATATGAATATATCTAGTTAAAAATAACAAATTTAAAGTTGTGTTTTGTTGAATGCAAAACTTCTACAATTTTAGTATTATATTTTCAAAATGTATAAAAATTAGATATTCTAGAAAAAGTATAAACATGCAATTAAAACTATATAGGTCTTTCAATTATCATAATGAATACAGTTTCTCTATAGTGAATAAGTAGTATTATCTTCATTATTCAATTACATGAGCAAATATATACATTTATTTTAAAGTTTTGGACCTGATAAATTATTCCATGATCTGAACCCTGAAGATGACAAAATAATTTATCTCATTTTATAACTATTTATTTATCATCTTTTTGATCTATGGCAGTTTGGGTGCCATAGGAAGAAAATGATTAAAACTCAACAACTGTGCACTATATTTATTAATATATAGGTATTTAGTAGATGAAAAACATCACATTTGGTAATCCTCACTCACTCTTTTTTACTTATGGGTGAACTTTCTGGTATGACTTACAATCTAAACTCTACAGCATGCCTATACTAACACCTCAGTAACACAACTTTTTTTTTTGAACCTGGGATCAATTATCTTATATTGCCGCATTGTTGACATAACATTAACTTATCCAGATCAGTAATGATGTAAGAAGACAAACAAAAATGATGTAAGAATAAAAAAGAAAATAAAAATTATAAACTTGCTGCACTTTTTTTGCATACACTCCAAAAATGGTACACTATCTTTATGTATCATTCAAAACTTGGAGATCATTTTATTTCTTTAACTGGTAATATCTAGCAGATGGTCCCAAGTTTGCAACAGAAGGCAGCGTGTTTTTCACTGAAGTACTTAGATACTCCGTCGTTTTCCATCTCATAGTTATCGTCTCATTTCATTGAGCTGACACATCTCAGTGAGATTCTTCCCCCCACCCCCACAGATTCTCTTACTATAACATACATGGATTTTTGAGGATGCTCTAAAACCTGGACTATTTCTTTCTCAGCTACTAGTGGTGTACTTGGTGCAATTGGCTACTATCTTCATGGTCGGCCGTTCAAAACCACCAGTAGCTCTGTCAGAGAATGACTGGGATTCCTACACTCATAAACAGTACAGTCTCAGGAACCCCACCCTCACAATTGTTCCCATGTTGGGCCACCAGTAGACTGTGGGCTGGACGTTGTGATGCATGAGCATAAATTCCAATACAGTGAGTCCGAGTTTTTATTGAGTGTCTACTATGAGATAGGCAACAATACAGAAATTTGATGTCATAAACCTGAACACGTTCCAGTTCCTTCCTTCTAGGAGCTCATTAAACAATACTTTGATTTAATATCATCATGCAGACTTTTGCTGAGTAAGTTGCACATGCAAATTTTAAATTATGAATTAAAGCATGGATAGAAAGATAGGAGAATATTATTTGTATGCAAGATTATCAATGCATGCTCATTTTCAAAGTATAATTTTAATAAGATAGTAAAGAGAAACAAAATAAAATAAGATTATAAATCATATTTTCTATTTTATAGGTCATTCCACTTTTTAAAAATTTTTTATCATGTTGCATTTAAGATAGGAAGGAAATCTACCCATATTGATAATATTACCCATATTGATAATATTCATTTATGCTTTGATATGAAGTGTCTGAAAGCAGAAGACATAAGGTTACATTGGCTAGTGTAAGATGACATACCACAGATGAAGATTAAGAGACATTATAGACTATTTGCTTAATCAGATGAATCTTTTATTTTTCATTAGAAGGACTCATCAAAATATGTTATCTATTAGGATCTGGATTCAGGGATTGATGGAATACAATTGAACATCTCCACAAGCTGACGAAGCACCGGAAACACTCTCTCACGTATGCCAGGAAATTTGTAAGTTGTCCAATTTCCTGGACAACTAACTTGAAGAGATCCATATTTGTACCCATTCCAAAGAAAAGTGATACAACAGAATACAAAAATTATAGAATAATATTACCAATGTCACATGCAAGTAAAATTTTGCTGAAGTTCATTCAACAATGGTTTCAGCAGTACATTGACAGGAGCTGCCAGAAATCCAGGCCAGATTCAGAAGAGAGTAGGGAACAAGGGATGTCATTACAGATTTCACAGGCTCACAGCAGAGAATACCAGAAAGATGATCCCTTGTGTCCATTGACAGCCCCATTCACAATGTGTGAATCATACTAAACTATGCATAGGCTTAAGATAAATGGAAATTCTGGAACATTTATTTATGTTCATGTGGAACCTGTATGTGAATCAAGAGACAACAAATAACAAGCCAATCATATGGGAAGAAGTGCAGCTCGATTGTTTCTTAGAAATGAGAGTGGTGAGATTTTGTCTTATATGCTCTGATCACATTATCAAGAGAGACCAATCTGTGGAAAAGAGCCTCATGCTTGGTAGAGTAAATGGGCAGAAAAAGAGGAGAAGATCCTGGACAAGGTGCATTGACATGGTGATTGCAGCAATGCTTTCATTGCAACGATGCAAGCATTAAGGATGGTAAGACACCAGGCAGACCATTCTACTGCATCTAGGGTCCCTATGAGATGAAACTGACTAATGGCCCCTAACAACAGTTTAATTCTAAAAGACTTCATGTTCCCCACCTAGGTGGCACGGTGGCTTTCCAAAAGAAATGGAACATAACTTTCTAAGGGAAATGTGAAATATTTTCTCCATAATGGAGGAGAATTTTGAATAAACGACACTGTCTCATTAATGATGGGCTTCATTACCACCGTTGTACGTGCCTAGCTGTGCCTGTGGAATCGAATTTCCTGGGTTTCATTTTCTAATGCACCATGGAGACAAATAAAGCAATTCAACATACTCATTGATAGACAGCAAGTTACCTCCAAAATCAGTCACTTAAAAGCAATAAACATGACCTCACAATTTTTTATGGGTCTGAAATTTGGAAGGAGGTTTTCTGGGTGTTCTTGAGTCAGAATTTTCTAGTAGGTTATGTTCACGATATCATTAATGGCTATCCTCATGCTAACATTTGGTGAAGACCAAAGGACTCACATCCAAGCTCACACATCGGACTGAGGAAAAGAGGTCTCAGTTTTTTTTTGCTTGTTTGTCATAGATGACAGTTCCTTATCACAAGCACCTCTTCATAGGCCTTTGGGCCCCAGGAGCTGACTTCTCACTAAGAAAGTCATGTGACAGAGACCAAGGAGGAAATAGGGAACATCCTGGTAAATGATATTACAGTTAGATCGCAATCCATCAATTACAAGTTTGGCAATATATCGACCCCTGCACTACAGGGAAGGGAAATGGATGGATGCAAATAATGCATATGCTATTGCAAACCTTGCATCTATCCCACCTAATTGCCTATGCATGTGATGCATATTATATACATGTCAGTGTTACTCATGTGGATATAGTCTATGCACAAGATACAGTAAGTTCCACTTCTTTATGGGAGAAATATCAAAACATATGTGTATGTAAAGTAATACTACCAGGCTCCACTTGCATATATTTCATTACCTTTAAAATGAGGATTAACAATAGTAATACAAATGTAAATTATTTTAAGAATAAAATCATGTAAATCACTAAGACCTTTATATACAGTGGGCAATTAATAAACCTTAAATAACATTTAAGTTAGGGTTATATGTTGGGTTACTAACTACAGGGTCAGCAGTTCTAACCCACTAGCTACAAGGTAGAGAATATGAGGCTTTCTGCTTGAGTAAAGGCTCACAGCTTCAAAAACCCATTGGGGTGGCTCCATTCTGTTTCATAGCAGTTGATCTCCTAGATATCAGTGAGTTCATAATACACCTCAACATTTTATTCTTTATACAATGATGATGACCATTGACATTCCTCTCTCTTGATTTTAAACTTACTTAATTGCATGTTATTTCAAGTTTAGCTTTTACTTTCTGTCATTAGGATACTCCCCCACCACCACCCCCGAGGTTAAATTATTGAGATTGCGAATTTTGTTTCTACAATCCTAATAATCATCATAAATTTTCACTGAGCAACATGCTGCTTATTCGAGAGCTCCATTAGGGACCATATATAATTCCTAGGTTATAAATGGATCTCTTATCAAGTAACAAGCACATTTGCTTTTTATATTACTGGCCATCATGAGCCAAACCAATTATAAAAGGAGAACAGATATACCTTGTGTGTAATTATTTTAGCTAATATAATTGAAACGTGTTTCCCAGTTATTTTTGTTACTTAATATTAGTTTTCCAAAATATTACTAGATCCCACTAGAATTAGAATGTCACAAACAAGCTAAATTGTTGTGAGGGATCTGAATATAAAATTACAAATGATGCCCTCAAATGCAATGGCTCTGAATCGATGCATAAATCTCTGTAACACAAGCAAACACACATTCACACTCCACATTCCGAGCTCTGTCATTCCTTAAGAGCTATAACTCCATGAACCTATTGTCTTTCAATTGAACCCTGGACTTTTTTGGTATTTAATTCCTATAACATTCGCTGCAGTCTTTGTAAAACCAAATCTTTAGTCCTTTCTTCTCCAGCACAGCTGGGTGGATTTCAACCAATAATCCTTAGTTTACTAGTCAACATCTAACCACTTGCAACACCAGAGACTTTTCAATAGACAGAAAACCCCAAAACAAAACTAAAACCTCACTGCCATCCAGTCTGTTGTGACTCACAGAGACTCGAGGGGGCAGAGGGAGCCTGCCTGTTTGCCTTTCCGAGACTGTACATCTTCACGGAGTGGACAGCATCATCTTTCTCTCGGGGAGCAAGCCTCAATTTCCAGCTGCCATCCTTGTGGATAACGGCGTAGGTTAAAACCCACGATGCCCCAGGGTTTCTTCAGGTGACAGAAGAACGAGTAAATGCATACTACATTTTCTGTTTTGTCATTTTGCTTTTAGAAGATGCCATACCCACTTTTTTGATGCTTTTTAAATTGCTTAAAATATTTGTCACAACTATTGTTGACCATAAAGTCCAAATATAAGGATATAACTAGTATCAGTAGAATGTACATCAAGAATGACTTGATGAGAAGAGAGTTCATCATCACTAGAGACAAAACTCAAAACAAGCATCACAGTTTATAATTCATAGAAGTTCTCAGCTTTAAGCTCATTAACCTGGTGAACCCTAATTCCCTCGGATTGAGCAAGGTTTCTTTTTAAGAGATTGCATGGCACTCCTTCATTACAGCAGTCGCCATAGACTGCTGTCCTTGCCGGTCATATGGTATGGACTCCAGTGCAGATATTCTCACTGACATGCTGACAAGTCACAGTGGATTCTTTTCACATTTCTGCATCTTTCCAGATAGTTTTCGGATGAGGATGATAAGAGGCATATTTTCACACATACACACACACACACACACACACACACACACACACACCCCTTCATTTGAGTCACATTTTCCACCTCATTTATCCAACAAACAGTTTTTGTAGAGTTTCACAAGTCTTCTGATACTTTAAATATATATCTTCATGTAATCGATCACCCCCTGGGTCAATACATTCATTTCTTGAACTTAGATTTGGATTGACATCAAGTTTGCTACCAAGACATGCCGGTGTTATCATTAGCAAGGTACTGTTATAAGCCTTGGGGTTATTTTTTATTTTATTTTTCTCCTGTTCAAATAGACTGACTTTTGGATGCAATGGAACATACATGGGTCACAGCTTACATAATTTAGAGTGAATCTTGCTTCCTTGTAGACATTAACCATATGCTAATAATTGATGGTGGCTTATACTTATTCACATCTTATTAAAGACATAAGCTAAAAGGCAAAAGATATTGCTCTAGATTTCTCCATATATTGTTCATTTAGAAGTTTTAAATACTTTTATCCTAATTTATTGTAAATAATCCATATATGTTTACTCATCACAAAATAAGAATGTATGAGTGTTTGTGCATGTATGTCACGAATTTTATGTATAAATAAGCATGTCCCTCCAGTTGGGGCATGATATTTTGTGGTGGCTTAAAGAAAGACTCAATAAAACATTGATAAGTGGCCTGCAAACACTTGTACATCCCTCACCTAACCTATTAACTCACCTCACGGCCACAGATGTGATTCCAATTCGTAAGGATCCTATAGGACAGACAAGAACAGGCCCTGTAGGGTTTTGAGATTGTAACTCTTTATGGGAGTTGAAAGCCTCCTCTTTCTCCTGTACAGAGGCTGGTGGTTTTGAACTGCTGACCTTGCAGTTTGCAGCCCAACACGTAACCACTACACTGCATAATTTAGAATTTGGAAACTCTCTAAGAATTTTAAGAATTGCAAATAATATTCTCAAGGAATATGTCCATAATCTAGATTTTTCTATGGTAGTTGATGAGACATCTTATGGATGAAACCACATAGCATATGACCTTAATGTATTTAAGAGAACTCTCTGAATATTTTCTGTAAATTATATACTAAAATTAAACTTGGGAGAATATCCAAAATAAGAGACTTAACTTATCATAATGTAATTTGAAGTTCAAAACAGATTTTTGACACTTGCATGATTGAACACATTACCTTCATGATGAAAAACTTACTTGTTTATAATAAACGAATTAGTAATTTTAATATTTTCTGATTATCTCTAATTTCACCTTCGAAATGCCATCATAAAAAAATATTAACTTAAATTGTTTCAAGTTGGCTTTCTAATGTAGTTAAGTTATGCAACACAGTAGATTTTCTTTGAATAGAATAAACTCCAACTGCTTATTAAACTTGTAAATATAAATTTTAAATGGAAACATTCTTTTGAAATGAGAATGGTTTATTGCCTTATGCTGGCACAATGCAACATTGTAAACAGCAAGAATTTTAATTTAAAGCAAAATTTAAAAACTATTGTGGTTTGTCAAGAGTATCCTTCATAAAAATATCGTGAATGTCTATTTGTCAACAACTTATATGATTCTCCCAAATAATCTGAAACCAAAATTGAACCCAACATTCTCAAACACTTTTGGAAAGCAAGTTATTTTTCTTTTTTAGTTTGTTATGCTTTAATGACCATAACCATAAGGAAAGTTGACTTAAATAAGGAGGGTAGCGGGAGGCGAACGAGGAGAATGCAAACAAGTCAGACTTTAAAGTGAGAATTATAAAATCAAACCTACGGTCATTGAGTTAATGCCTATTCGTAGTGCGTGAGCCCATGGTACAGAACTGAACTGTCCTAAAGACTTTGCCCAGCTATACATAGTCACAAAAACAAATTCCTGAATCTTTCTCTGGTGGAGCAGCTTGGGCTTAGAACCACCAATCTCTTGATTAAGAGTCCAGCACTTTTCCACTGTGACCACAGGGTTCCTTTACTGTTAGACCTGTTACCCACAAACTTAAGTACACATTATATTTCTAGGTTTTCCAGATACTCTGTGGGAGTCAAAATAGTAGTGTCCCTTTAACTTAAAGATTTCATTATGGAATTATTAAGGAGCACAGGTGGTCTAGTGGGTCATATGGGGGGTTGCCAGCCACTGGGTCAGCAATTCCAATCCGCCAGCTGCTCTGGGAGGTAAAGATGAGGCAGCCTGCTACCATAGTCACTTCAACCTCTGAAAAGCAAATGAGTAGTCTTTTACTATTCTATAGGGTCCTTCTAAGTTGGTTCTATAGGGTCATTTTATATCTGTTCTGTAGGGTCATTATGATTGGAATGTATTCCATGGCAGTGAATTTGGTCTGGATATTATAAATCAAGACTGTATCATTTAATTAATATTCTGTTGTATATGTGATATTGGGGAAATATTACAATATTTTGAAAAACTTCATCTTCCAAAAAGATTGATTACATCAAATATCTACATTTTTGAAGCTATGTGGTCACTTGTTTAAATTTGCTAGCTAGTAAATAAATGAGAGTGAGGACCGCTGATAGTTTTTTCTCTCAGCACAAACAAGACTTGGAAGAAAGGAATGCATGCTATCTCTGTTCCAAAAGGTAGCACACGATGAAGAATGACTGGTGCTGAAGGAAGAAGGCATCAGGGAAAGACAGCTCCTGGAAGTGACAGAATACCAGACAAATGTTTCAACATCTGATGAAGCAATGGAAGTACTCACTCATCTATGTCAAGAAATTTGCAAGACGTAGTCAAGTGACTGGAAAAGATCCACTCCTGTTATGATTCCAAAGAAAATCAACAGATTATAGAAATTATTGAGCAATATTATTAATATCACATGAAAATAAAGTTTTGATGATCATTCAGTGGTGTTTATAGCAGTACCTAGATAGGAGCTGAGAAAAATTTAGAACTGGATTCAAAAGAGGATATGGTGCAAAAGATAAGATGGCTGATATTAGTTAGATCTTGGATGAAAATAGAGAATGTTCTTTTTATTTTTTAATTTTTGACTACGCAAAGATATTTAGCTTGTGGACCGTAGCAAACCATTAATAGTCTCGAGTATGGGAATTCCAGCATATTTTATTTTTTCATGTGAAACCTGTACATGGACCAAGAGGAACTAATCTAGACAGAAAAAGAGAGTACAATCAAGTTAAAATTTAGGAAAGATGTGCACTATGCTTTTATCATGTCACCACACATAGTCAATCTTTTGCCTGAGCAAATAACCCGAGAAGATGGTTTTTATGAGGAAGAACAATCCTGGATCAGGATTGGAGAGAGTCTTATAAACCACCTGTGATATGCAAATGACACCTCCCCATTTGCTGAAAGCAAGCAGGACTTGAAGTACTTGCTAATGAAAATAGAGAACTGTAGAGTTCAGTATAGATTAGAGCTCATTTAAAGAAGACCAACATTGGGACGGCTTTGCCTTCTGTCTTTCAGAGAGGGTCTCTATGAGTCAGAGTTGACTTGATGTCATCTAACAACAACAAAACCCTCACCACAAGACCCACTGATAAACAGCACAATCGAGGGGGCAAAGAGTGAAAACTACCTTTCTTGAATCAGCAATCAACATCATGGAAGCAGCAGTCAAAGAATAGAAAGAAAGACTTCATTGGGTAAATCTGCTGCAAGAGACCTTTTAAGTGTGGAAGAGCAAGGGTGTCACTTTCAGAGCCGATGTGCTTCTAGCACAAACCATGTTCAAGTCCCTCATAGGCTTGGGAATGTTGGACAGAAAATAAGGCATTCCAAGAGAGAATCCATGCATTTGAATTATGGTGGTGTTGACAAATACTAAAATATCATGGACTATCATAGGGAAAAAATAAATCTGTCTTGGAAGAAATACAACCAGAATGATCCCTAGAAGTGAAGACTATTCTCTGCAGGAAGGAGAAGAGAAACGTACTGCAAAGTCAAGTTCAGACCAGGGAAGGGGAGCATCTACCTTTCAGAGGAGGCACTGACATATCTTTGGATGGGTATGGTGGGTAAATGTGGGCAAGCTCCCATCAGGAAGGATGCTAAGTAATACTTGTAGGGACCCTAAGGGGAGAACAAACCCAGTTCTACAATCTTGGGTAGACACTCCAATCTGTTTCTACCCAACTCTTGTTGAACTGCACCGTGGAATAAGCACTGGGATGCCATTAGACGTTGTCCTTACAGGCGACATGGCAATCCCCAAGGGCCAAACCAGAGGAACTAGCCTGGACAACCTGGCTGAATGAATTGGGCCCTACCTCAAACTATCTGTACCCTTGGATTTAGGACTGAATATCCTGATGGGAGGGAAAGCAAAGGAGGGGCACCCCAAGGCTAGAAATGGTGGTCATTGGACCTGTGGTGGGACCGTGGCTTAGTGGGTGTCCAGTGAAAGGGAACCCAGAACCACCATATATTTAGTACTTCAGTGCTTCCCTTGCATTAATACAACATATTTTAAACTGAGAGGCAAGGATATACCCTTGTAGTAAATGATAGAGGAAATTCCCCTGAGCAACACCCCCCATGATCAATGTAAGCAGAGCTCAATAAATTAAGAAAACAATCTGTACAAAGCAGCAATTCATGGACTGCAGCTCGCAGTTGGATTGTGCTCCATAATCTCCTTATGTCAGCAGAACCTTAATGCTGTGCTACTAGATACATTATTGATGTTACCAATGCAATTGCCTTCTACCCCAGGAGGATGGTTGATAATGGTTTTCTTTTTGTTTCCTTTGTATATTGCAGGTCTTTTTGAGTTTTTGATTGTGTTTTTGTTGTCATTGTTCTTATTGTTTTTTCCATAATATGACTGCAAAAGTAACCCAGTGTCCTTCCTAAGCCAAGGCCAAGCAGAGGGATTCTAGGCTCTCACATCAGCCTAGCCCCAGACCAAGAACTGTTAGTTCTTCTAACATGGCCCTGTGTTATATTTGCCTTTACGAAGCAATCACTGAAGACAAGGGTGCTACATACAGCAAAGTGTGGTGAAGAAAGCAGATGGTGCCCGCTACCAACTGGAATCGTTCCTGGGGTCTTAAAGGTTTATATTCAACCAAGCCGCTTTCTGAGTGAGGCATTAAATAAGTCCACCTGGAAGAAGCACACCAACTTGTGTGATCCAAAGATGATGGTGATGAAATACAATTATGATGAAGGGGAAAATATCCGAGCTTAAATTGTGAGTATCCAATTTATAGAAGGCAATGGATGATAGTGGGAACTTAAAATCTATCTGCAGAGTATCTAGTCAGTGTAAGCCCCTGGCAGATCCCCTCGAGCCACAGACAAGGGGCTGGAACAGCTTTGCTATCAGAAATTATTGTAACCTTGCTTGTGCTGGACCAAACCATGGTATTATATGACACCTGATCAGTTGACCTCCCTCTTGACCCAACCTGGATTTTCTTGAAGCTCAAATATCTTTTAATTTATTGAGGTGTAGGGACATTAATTGATGCAATGGTTTATGGGAAATGGAATGAGGTGGGGGAATGAGGGAATTGAGCAATCAATGAATGCAGGAAGGGGAAGGGAACATTAGAATTAATTGTGGTGATGTATAAATGACTTTTAAAAGGCAATTTAACTATGGAAATATATGAAATGTGAAAATTATATCAAAAAGACTACAAAAAAGAGTAAGAAACGAAATAACCTATGATTACTTTGGATGAAGGAGGAGTGGTTTTGCTTTGGGGCATTAAGTTTATTTTAATGGTAATAGAATAATTTGGAGAGGGATATCAATAATTGTTGTACACACAAAGAATATAATCAATAGCACTAAATTATACATTTAGAAGTTGTTGAATGGGAAAATATATTGTATATACTTTTGTCACAATTGGAAAACATAATCACAGGAATAACAAAGAATACAAGGAAGCAGATGTTCTAAAATTGATTGAGGTAATGACTGTACAACTCTTCATGATGTGATTGAACTATTGAATTGTGCATTTGGATCAAGTGCCAACAAAACTGTTAAAAATAAAGAAGTGATTTTCTCAAGTACTTTGTGCATGTTATTAGGAGAGATTGGGCCTGGATAAAGTAAAAGATCACTGAAAAAGAGAAGGGCCTCGAAGAAATGGGTTGACATAGTAGCTGCAACAATGGGCTCAAACAGATGAATTGTGAGGATGAAATAAGACCAGGCAGTGCGTTCTTCTTTTGTGTACAGGCTATCTATGTGTCAGCATAGACTCAATGACACATAACAACAAAAATAATGAGCAAACAAGTGAGTAATATGTAACTTCTTTCTAAAACTCTGCATTCTTTTGTGAATGTATAGGCATCTAAATTATGTCTACTCATTTTTTCAGGTCAATTGTGACTAATTATGACATTTTAGGACAGAGTAGAATTTTCCAAAGTAGAATTGCCCAAGGTGTCCATGATATGCAGACTGCCACACGTCACTCAAAGCAGATCCTAGCACCCAATAGGCAACCTTTCTTTTAGCAGTCACCTGTCAGTTAACCACTGTCACAAGAGGCAAACGGACTCCTTGCCTCTTTTTCTATGTTCATGCATATATATATTGCCATCTTCATATATGTGTCAATACAAGATAGATATCATTGGGTAACATTGTGCCAGTTTTCACTGGGTAGAAAGTTTTGTGGATCCAGTGATGGTGGAAGTATGGTGTGCTGGCATAGGTCTCCACATGGCTCCTTCAGCTTAAGGGCTCTGGCTCCATAAGTATAGCTCCATGTGTCTGGTCAACAGGAATGTCTCACAGAGAGAGATTGTGTGTGTCCCCTCCCATCTACCCCTAGGAGGAAGACAGGTAAACTCCCAGAATCCTCAGAAGAAACCCACACCCACAGGAGGCATCAATCAGGCAGTGACCAAATTGAAAGTCTAGACTCTACTCCTATAACCTATTTAACAATTTGGCATGTAATTATGTAACTACCACAGACCACCCCTTGCCAACTTGACACTTCTATATCACTCTTTATCTATACATAATTTTTAAACAAAACAATAATAAAATCTTATTTGTACCTAACAGTATAAAACTAAAATTCATGCAACTCAAAATGTACCAGCCTCATTTAAACATAATATTCTATAAGTGTACAAAACAAAAAATATTCTATGCCTAACAATTGCAGTTAAGTGAGCATCTATACCATAATCCTATAATCCTGTATATATATGTCCCCCCCTATGAAAATTTATAAGCCAGCCACTTCACACCTTTATTTATCCCATTTTGGGTATCCAATTTCTATACTGCCCACTTACATCAACCCAGTGCACTAAGGAGACAATTATATACATTGACATGAAGAACCTTTATTCCAGTTGGAACCTTGTGAGTCTGTATCCATAAGCAAGTTGAAATCAGGATAGGCTATCCATGAGGTCAGTAGCAATATGCATCAGTTCAATGGTTTCTCTTCTTTTGGTCAGGGTCTGGTCAACTCAATGTAGACCACCTCACTTAACCTCATGAGGGTTTCCATTGGTCACCTCACCTCACTTTAGACCATGGGCCCATCACAAATTCTCAACAACCCTAGCCCCTTTGTGCTAGGTCATGAACTTCAGACCAGTCAACTGGCTCTCATGTTCTCCTCTAGTCCTTGTGAACCAGGTCCATGGGTGTCAGTGTCCAGACTCAACCTGTCTTTTTTTTTTTGACGCAATTCATTCACTGCTACTCCACAAGTTGATCCAGGTGGTCATCTAGCAAGCATTCCAGCCTGCCCATAGGCTTCCTTTAACAGTTCATTTGTAGAGTGGAGAATTCCTTCCATGTCTCCAATTTTTTCCAACTTTTGACAAAAACCACTAGTTCAATTTTTTTTTAAAAATTCAAAAGTTTTCTTTTTCTTCCACCTGTCAACAGGCCTCTAGGCAAGTGTCTTCACCTTCAAATATCCTGAGCACTCAAGACACTGGGTAGGTCTTATCTTTTCACATCCTTCTTTGCACATGTGCCCATTTAAATATTCATATTAATGGTTGAAGGCAAGTGGGCTTACAAGCTCTCTATTTTCATACTCCCAACAATCATTTCTATCAATTATCTATCAATAACAATAGAGTCAAACAGTATGAACCTAGTACAGCAAGGTCCTAAACTCAATTCTTAAAGCACCTACGTTCAATCTTCATTGATCTTATCCTAATCTTTTTCTAAACTATTTCATTTATATTAAATATGGCCTTAGGCCTCCGACTGAATTGAGCCAGTGCCAGCTTTCCTGTCAGCCATTTTGACCTTGTGTCAGCCATTTTCACTAAGCAGATTGGTCTCTGAGAAACTCAGGGGGTAATTTTGTCCCCCAGCTCAAAGTATACTTCAGTCACATTCGTTTAACCATTTCACACAGGAATAACCAAAGAAAACAACAAAACAAGATAATACAAACTTGAATTTCCCATATTCTTCGAGTCTTCCTCTTTTTTTCTGACCTTCAACTTTATCGAGCATGATGACCTTTCCCAGGTACTGGTCTTTCCTGACAACATGCCCAAGTATGTGAGATGAAGCCTCCGCATGCTCGCTTCCAAGGAGCATTCTTGCTGTGCTTCCTCCAGGAGAAATTTGATTATTCTAGCAGTCCAGGGTACTTTCATGACTCTTCAACATCATGATTCAGATGTAGGGATCCGTATGTAGCCTTCTATATTCAAAACCAAACTTCCACATGCATATGAGGTGATTGAAAATATCATGGCTTAGGTCAGAGCATCTCAGTTCTCAAAGTATCATCCTTGCTCTCCAACATTTTACATAAGTCTCATGCAGCATATTGAATTCTTGAGCATTGCTTAGGATGCAAGCAGGATGGAATATTTGACTACTTCCGTGTTTTATCAAGGTATTTTCTCTTGGTCCATTTGTGAGAATTTCCGTTCTCTTCACATTAAGTTGCAATTCATTCTGAAAACTGTATTCCTTGATCTTTATCAACAAGTGCTTCAAGTCCTACTTCTTTTGAATAAGCCAAGTTGTGTCATCTATATATCAAAAATTGTTAAAGTTTTCCTCCAATCATTATGCTTCATTCTTCTTCATATAATACAGTTTCTTGAATTATCTGCTCAGCGTATAGATTTACATATATATACATATTCTCCATGGAATTGAAAATGAATGGGAAATTAAAAAAGATAACTCACAGTGAACTCAATACTGGAAATGGGATCCAGTGTGTTAAGATTTGGTTTGCTAAACTCATACTGTAGCAGCACCCCCTTGCAGTAAATTCTAATTCAGCAAGTTAGAGCAAACACAATCTTCTGGGCAAGCAAGGCCATTTAGATAAGATGGCCCTGAGCAAGGCTTGCTGATACCTGTGAACCATGCCTCCTTTGATTCATCACTGATGTCCGATGTACAGTGACTCTGTAAGGGTAGGATAGAGACTGTAATCCTTTTTGGCAGTAGACAGCCTCCTCAATCTCTGATGACCAGCTGATGGTATCAAACTGCTGAACGTGCAGTTAATAGTCCAACATATAATCACTAAGCCACCAGGGTTCCTCAGTAAAAAACAATTAGGACATTAAAATTTATTCTCTTTTTTACATATATACATTTGTGGTCTGAATATTTTAAAATTTATACTAGAATAACCTTTGTTCTGACACGGGATTTTAAACTACAGAATTTGTCCAACATGTAAATCAGATGCACACAATCTGTCAGATACAAAGTATATTTTAGACCCTAAAGCATTGCCCCCTTGGCCTTTCTGAGACTCCTCTGACCATGCTGACCAGAACAGTGTACCTTTAGAACTCTGATAGTGTGTTCATCAGAGTTTTTTAAATTCCACTTGCAGAAAAGAAAAATGGCGTGCATTCCTTTCTCTTTCACCAATCAAAGTGATTTGACAAGGCAGAAAAATCTATCAGCACATACGAATAAATCTTTCAAGAATCCCAATGACATTTGATATTAATACAAGGCAAGTCCAGTTAAAAAGATTTGTCCTTATCTGACACATGCTCTACGATTTTTGAGTAGTTGAAATTTTGTAAAGTGCAGGGAACAAATAATCATAACCATTTGATAGCGTCAGCGTCTTTTCTTTGGTAATCAGGCTCCCCAAAATTTGAACAGATGTCTTTAAGGTGTTTGCAAATACTTACCTTAAACTATTGAATATTGCATTTGGATTGTGGTGCATGTGAAGAACACTGCAAGTGCCATGGGCTTCCAACAGAACACAGAGATGCATCTTAGAAGTACAGCCAGAATACTCCTTCGAAGTGAGGATAGAGAGATTTTTTTCTTAAGTACTTTGGAAAGACCAGTGGCCAGCAGAGAGCAGTTCTTGAAAAAGGAGCGCACATTGGTAAAGTAGAGGGCAGAGAAAAAGAAGACAGCCCTTGTGGAGGTGAATTGATGCAGCAGCTTCAACTGTGGACTCAAACATAACAGTTGTGGGAATGGCGTAGGCCCAAGCAGTATTTCGTTCTTTGTACATTGGTTAGCTATGTGTGAGAATCGACTGGACAGCCCTTAACAACAATGACAGCAGCATCGGGTATCGGATGTTATTTATCCAATTCTGCTTTCATACACTCTTGAACTACATGCAATAATGTCAAGCGGATGTGTTTGGAAGATTGTTACATTTTAAAATTTAGATATTCACTAGTTGTTGTTACTGATAGATGCTGTCTAGTAAAACATCTTTTTACCGTTCTACACGTGGCCACAATCAGTTTTCAAACATTGTGAACTTCTTATGAAGACTTCAAAGAAAGTGAGTATTATTTAAATGTTATGTGTATAATACAATGTTCATCTCTAGCTATTTGCTGCCTTGTTTACTATAGTCTCTCTTAATATACCAAATAATTCAAAAGGTTTGAAAGAGTCAAATCTTGGCAATATCCAGGTTTTCCTAGCTAATTGTGTACAGGCTTCAATATTATCTTATTTGTTCACCCTCAACCTGACTTTATAGATTATAAGGCTCATGCTATCACAAATAGTTTCACGAATTAGTGATTCACAATAGATTACCCTTTGAAATAAATCACTAAAAGAAACAGAAAAAATCAGAATTATATACACTGGATGGAAGAATTTCTCATCTTTCGTGGCCACTGACATTCTTAACCCAAATAAAAAAATCAGATCAGTTAGGAGATCAGAGTTGTTTTGTTTTTTCCTCATGGTAGATGACGTGTTGCTGGGATATTTTCTATTAAATGATTTGTACTTTCATGATTCCCTTTTCCCACTTTCCCACCAATCTTTTCTATGTCTCCCTTACAGATTAGTGACAAAAAAAGAACAAAACCAACTCCAAATTCCTCTTACACATTGCCCTGAGAATATGGAATGTGCTTTTCCTTCATTTTTCTTCCTTGGGAATTAATTACCTGCCGTTTTCAGCACAGTGTGAAATTCTTATCTGCTTTCTTTGGCAGTAAAATATTACTGCAGAGCTTTAAACTAGTTTTGAAGTTTTATTGTCTTTCCACCCCCTAGGTTTTAATTATGGATGCTTAAAATGTTTTATGTCAGTAGGTAATCTCAAGGCCAGTATGGTAAAAACAATGAAAATAATCAGGCTGGCTAAAACTATGAAAATAAGTCTTTAAACACAATTCTGGGTCTTCTTTTAAAGACCATTGTTTTACTGAGTGTTACAGAGTTTTAGTGACTTGTGTAAAGAATAATTTGTGTAAAAATAATGTTATTTACTAATAGGCAAAATCTAAGTCAGTTATTTTCCAAACTGCCTATCTGTTACATTTAATCAGATCCAGATGGCAATATTAATATTTATGATAAAATCCCAACCTCAACACATAACATGAGAAGGGGGAAAAATCAAATCTTGTAGATCCATGGAATAGTATGTATTCTTGGTTTCAGGGGGGAAATTAAAGTTGAAATATGAAATTGGAAAGAAAGTGAGAAAATTAACATCTATTTTATGCTCTGAGGATATTCCTTACATCTTCCATCTATAGTGGTTTAAGTTTTGAAATGCGTCCCCCTCAAGAGCTTAGAGCAAACAAACAAATTAAAATAAACAAACTAAAAAAGTGAGAAGTGTGTTCTTCAAAATAAAATAGACTTTCAAATATCTTCAAACTTTATGTACACCTCATTTGTAGTTTATGAGAAAGGCAACAATAAAAGTCTAAACATATAAATGCAATATTTTCCCTGGAAGAATTAAAATATTTCTACTTACTGTACTTTATACATATTGGTTCTGTTTTATGGCTTACTGACCTCATACTCAACCGTGCATAAACTGTCTTATTGGGCTATTCAAGAAGTAGTATAAATCTTCTCTTTTTCTAAATCTGCAGGTGACCTGCACAATAAATACATTTGAATCCAATTTAGAAAATGAGATGTAATGTTATGTATGGTAGCAATAAAATATAAAAACCCCTTGCTGTTGAGTCAATCCCAACTCTAGTGACATTATAAAACATAATAGAATTGCCCCATAGACTTTCCAAGGTCGTAAATCTGTGCAGATGCAGATTGCCACATGTTTCTCCCGCAGAGCAGTTGGTGGGTTTGAACTACTGAACTTTCAGTTAACCTCCTGGCGCTTAACTATTACACTACTTCCTGGTAATTTATTAGATGTTGTTACTGAGAGATGCTCTGTAGTCAGCTCCAATTTATAGCAACCCTTATGCAAAAGAACAAAGTACAGGCCTACCCGTGCCCTTGGCACAATCATTTCAGTATTTGAGATCATGGTTGTGGCTACTATGATAATATAGCTTTATGAGGGGCTTCTTACTTTTATGTAGCCCTCAAATTTACCAGGTATGATTTCCTCCTCCTTTACCCTCCTATTCTGTCTATAATATGTATAATGAAGTATAAGGAGCATGCTGGCTATACTTTTTCCAAGACATATGTTGGTTTTTTTTCTGCTGGAAGCCCATGGCATATTCCACATTCTTCACCAACACTATCAAAAGCATCAGTTTTTCTTTAATCTTGATTATTCTTTGCCTGTTCACAGATGCATATGAACCAATAGAAAACACCACAGTTTTCATCAAGCACATCTTAGGCCTCAAAATGACATATTTGCTCATTAACACAATAACAAGATTTTCTCTGTGCTATGTATCCTTTGATTCCTTGATTACAGCTTCCATGAGAGTTGATTGTTGAACCAAATAGAAGGAAATCCTTCCAAAATCCAATCTGGTCTATGTTTATTGCAATGTTTCTTACTGTCCAGTTATAATGATTTGCATTTACTTCGTGTTGAAGTGGAATCTATATTGAAAGTTGTAGTCTTTGATAACAATCAGGAAACCGTTTCACCTCTTCCTTTCAATAGGCATGGCTATATCATCTACATGCCGTAAATTTTTGATGAGTTTTCCTCTAATCCTGATGCCAATTTCTTCTATATATTTTTCATGTTCTCACATTATTTGTTCAGCATACAGATTGAATAAATGTGGTACAATTAAATTGGTAGGTAGGACTCATAACAATAGTTGTTGTAACTTCCACCAAATGACTGGGTAGGAGTATGCAAATAAAATGTAAAGAACATTGATTCTTTTGTATGAGTCACTTTTGCCATTGGGTATAAAGTAAACCATCAGAGAAGCAGGAAGAAGAATATCTCATGACCCGAAAAGTAAAAGAATTAGAAATGTCTGCACGAAGAAACAGCAGATGCCGCATTGAGTTTATGAGACAGACAGCAGATGGGTGTTTAATATTTTCCTTCTTTTTGATTTATGTTGTTCTGTTTTAATTTTCTAGGGTTGTTGGGATTTTATACATAGAAAAACATCCCCCCCAACCCCTGCAAAAAAAAAATAATTGAGCACAATCAAGAAGAAAATGTTTTAAAATTGATTGTGGTGATGATTGTACAACTCTACTTGTTGTGGTTGACCCATTGACTTTTATGATATGTAAATGATATGCCAATAAAACTGTTAAACACACACATCTATCTCTATATCTATCATTTATCTATCTCTATCTCTATATATTAAAGGACTACATCCCTATGACCTGTCTCTCTCCACAATGCATGGGTTTTATAAAGCTATTGAAACAAATGATCCAGCTCAGCTAGGAAGTAGAGAGTCATGGGAGGGATAGTTGGTGTTATAGGCTGTATTACTCAGGGAAGCAAAACCACACACACACACACACACACACACACACACACATTTATGGCAAAACAAGAAGACATCCAGCTCAGTCTAACTCAAGTCTATGGACCAAATGCTTGATGGAGGCCTCTTTAGACTCGGGTAGCTGAAAGCCAATCATGTAAAAAGGTGAAATGGGAAGTGAGGAGATCAGTGTCACATGGATCCAATATAGATGGAAATATACCAGGGCAGTGACAGCTCCAGGGGTCCCACGTGGCTTCCCCTGAAGGCAAACAAGCCCCATTTCCTAGAGCCTTGTTTGTTAATGGTGCCTTCAGTGCAACTTCAAGGGCACTAATTCATGATCGTAATTTTACTCCTGAAATGTGGATTCTTTTTTCTTCAGTTCTTTCTTTTTGGATTTCTAAATTCGAGTATTTGCACATTTCATTATAATAAGTTACCTCTGTCTTATCAAGTTGCCTTTTGAAATTTTCTGTGCAGCTCTTTTCATCATTTCTTCCATTTTATATAGCTAGCTTATGTTCAGTTGTCAACTTCGGCATCTCTTTTTAGTCTTTTTCTTTTATTCCTGTCTTTTAAACTTTCTTTTTATTTCTTCATATATGATTTTCTTGATATTTTTTTTCATAACTTGTCTGATCTGTCATTAGTGTTATATGCATCAAATATGTTCTAGAGATGGACTCTAAATTTTGGTGGGGCATCTTGTTGATCATTTTTTGGTCCTTTTGGAATTGTTTTCATTTTTGTTATCTCTATAGAAACTTATATATGAGCTATTTATGGTCTGTTCTATAGTTGGCCCCTGCTATTGTTTTAATTGCTGATATCAAATTTCTTCTTTGCCTCTTCACACAAATGTAGTCGATTTAATTCCTGTGTAGTCTCTCTGTGAATGTCCATGTGTCTAGTCATTATATAAGTTTTAAAGGTATTTCCAGTAAAGAAATTGTTGGTATTGAAAATCCACCCATGAGAACTTCTACTCTAGTCCTATCACCTAGGCCATATATCCAATTATTAATCTTTCTTCATTTCTAACTTTCATATTCCAATAATTTTGGAAGGTTAAGTATACATTTGAATAACATTTTTAACTGGTCTTCCCTGTATGTATGTGAACATCATCCTATCACAGAAAGAAATACACTTCAAGATAGGTTTTACATTGTTATTTTTGGTGATGAATGTGACCACATTTCTCTTGATTTTGTCATTCCCAGCATAGTGAGCCATGCTTGTATGTCTAAAAATGCCAGTATTAGATTACATCAGCTCATCAATGCCTAAGTTATCAATCTGAATGCATTCAACTTAAAATTTAAAGACCCTCGATTTTCTAGATTTATATTTCTATATTCCATGTTATGATCACTAATGGATATCTGCAGCTCTTTCCCCCCATATTTTTAGTTATATTCCATCTGTTAATGAAGGTCTCAAAAGCTTTGGTGCATTCAAATCATTAAGTTGACTCCAATTTGAGGAGGGTTTATTAACAACTTATGATATGCATATGGCACAACCTGATTTGCTGGAGTGAGGAAGATTTGAAACAACACTTGCCAATGAAAATCAACTTTCATTATGGATTAAAACTCAATGTAAGAAAAACAAAATCCTCAGAACTGGATGATAAAGAGAAAAGATAAGACTTAAGTTGTCAAGAGTTTCATCATGCTTGGTTCCACAATCCATGCTCATGAATGCCACAATCAAGAAATCAAACGATGCTTTGCAGTGAGTAAATTTGCTACACAAGACCACTGTAAAGTGTTGAAAAGCAAATACGTTACTTTGGGATTTAAAGTGTGTCTGACTCAAGTCTTGGTATTTTCCATTGCCTTTTATGCATTTGAAAGTTGGATATGGAATTATGAAGACTGGAAAAGAATCAATGCAGTTGAATTATGGTGCTGATGAAGAATATTTAAAATATCATCGACTTCCAAAAGAACAAACAGTTTGTCTTGAAAAAATATAGCCAAAATGCTCCTTAGAAGCAAGGATAACAAGACGTTTTCTCACTTCCTTTTATTTTTTAAATCATCTTTATTGGGGGCTCTTACTGCTCTTAGCACAATCCAAACATACATCCATTGTATCAAGCAAATCTGTACATCTGCTGCCATCATCATTTCCAAAACATTCTCTTTCTACTTGCACCCTTGGTATCAGCTCCTCCTTTCTTTTCTCCCTCCTCCCTCCTCCACCTTCCCTCCCTTGCATGTAATCAAGAGATACCAGTCTGTAGAAAGTGACATCATGCTTTATAAAGCAGAAGGTAATAAAAATTATCAACACCTTCAACGAGAAGGATGGACCCATTGGCTGCAGCAATGAACTCGACATAACAATTGTGAGGATGATGCAGGCAGGTCAATGTTTTTATTGTGTTCAGGGTTGTGAGTAGTTCCCGTCTTGGCAGCAACTAAGAACAACTGCTTTGAGGGGGCAGCTCTTCCCCAACATAAGGGGTTTATAATCAGGCATTATTTCAGGTAATCATCCACCATTACTCACAAGAATTTCAGTGGCTAATTTTTCAGAAGGGGACTTCTGCTTACCTAGTCTATTCTTAGCCAGTAAATTCCCCTAACACCTATTCAACAGGTGATCCTATTAATATTTAAAATACTGGGACATAGCCTATTAAAACATTAGTGGCATATGCCTATGATTTTTAGTAATTTGTTCTTAGTCAGGAAAATTTGCTGAAAATATTTCACATTGGGAAAGACAGTGAAATAACGTCTATCATCAGAGCCATGCACAAGCCACCACAGAATTAAGAGACAGACAGACAAATAAGTGCACAGGGAATCTTAAATCTCTGTTGACAGTTTGTGTATTATCAATTTGTCTTCACATCTCAGAATCATGGCATTCAGAATTTGATGAAAAATATGGTGACACAACATTGTTACAATTATGATAGGGACGGAACACACCCTTTTTCACAAATCACCTTGCTTTGTTTGGGATATGAATGCTCATTATTAAAAACATACCAAATCTTTCCCTTTTTTCAAGATACATCTCAAATTTTACCTCCACCACTAAACCACTCTAAGTACCCTTTGTGAAAGTTCTGCATGTCTTTCCTAGATTCACTTCGTTAATCACCTTTTTTCTTTCTCACTCCTGGCATTTATCATACGCTAAGTTTTTTAATTTATTTGTGGGTATCATGCCTCCCAAATTAAAAATTTTGGAGGACAGAGACTATGAAACATACTTCTTTTTCATTGCCAATGTAGCCCAGCATAGTTATTTATACATAGAAATTACTCAATATCTATTTCAAAAGTAAACAATTTGTAGAACATGCTGCTTCCCATGCTAAACTCTTTTAATTTCTTTTTGGCTCTTCAACAGAATTGCATTTGATATCCATAATTCCACCAACAGTATTCATCTCATAATAAAGTTATTAGATAAGTTATAAAGTGATTTTTCATGCATTCTACTTAAAAAGTCAGTGCCAGGTATATTAGACAGGGTTCTCTAGAGAAAAAAAACCAAGGCAGTAATAATTCAATATCTATTTATATAGCTATGTATAACATAAGAAAAAAAACAGTTAATTAACCTGTAAAGCAGTACAAATGCCTCAGTGCAACTCACTTCTGTGAGACAGCTAAAACGCTGGCTGTCCTTCAAGTCTTGAGGGCTGCCAGGTAGTTCTCTGTAGACCAATTCAGGCTATCTAGCCGCAGGCAGCAAATAGCAAGGCAATTCACCAACAGTCAGCTAGATGACAGGGTCCAACAGTCCCCAGTTCACAAGATATACTCCAGTAGCGTGGCAAAGGAGGACCTGAAGGAACCTCAAGCTACAGAGACACAGTCCACGGTGTAGGCATCCCACAGGTAGTGTAGCTTGCAAATTGATGCAGGGAACAAGCAAGGCAGCCACACACTGGTCTGACCATCAAAGAGCAAGAGACAGGAAAGGCAAGACTTGCGGAGCCATTTATCTCTCCACCCTTCAATTAATCCCACATGTGTTCATTGGCACATTGGCACAGTAAACCTACTTATCACAATAGTAAACAAAGTAAATAGTGACTTTTATGTGTTCTAATTTTAAAGTGAATTCATATAGTACTAGAGTGTTCAATTTAAGTTTACGAAGCAGAGGAAGACAAAATGCCTAACAAAAGAGGCAAACGGCTATGGATTGTAGTCTTAGATTGAAATAAAATATATTATCCTGATGGAACAATAGTTTGAAACATTAGAGGCTCACCTGGATTTGGAATTATAGTTTCCATGTGTCAATCTTCTCTAAAATATGTATGATGAATTCAAATGGCTACTGAAGGAGGAAACATTAATCTTCTCTACTGAAACTTTCCAAACCAAAAAATTTTATGAGTAAAGAAAAAAAAGTTTTTTAGTTTTAAAGGACCAAAAAGTATGATGAAAAAAAGGCTTCTTTCCAACGAATTTATGTTTCAAAATCATTGATCAATGTGATATTTTTCACCCTGTGAAATAAATAATGAATATGTATCAAATAAGCCACACTGTTTTTGAATGTTACTAAGTTAATTCATATCTGCAAATTTGAAAGCTAGCTTTCACTTTTGTTTTTAAATGAATTCAATAAATTACATTTAATTTTGATTCCTTGTTGAAAAATTCTTTAAGACTACAATGAGCATGAATGGTCAGGGTACAAGCCTTCATTTAAGATTTCAGGAGTAGGAAAGAATTGCCTTTTCACAGTGGAAAGTTTTGAGCCTAGAGTTCTTACACTCAAGGTTTAATCATCTGCATTGATTAATTACTTTATGAGATAATTATTTATGAAATTCCTATTACAAACAAAATACCCTACAAGGATGATGGAAATACATGAGTGAGAATAATACAAAAAACTGTGAAGTTGTGGCATTTATGATTGTTCTGAAAGACTGTAGACAGTATGTGAAATAAATGACTATATAGTATAATAGAAGCTTACATATGCTATTTGAAAATTAAGGAAGAACAGAAAATAGGTAGTGTGATGAAGGAAAACAAGCGTGTCACTTATATAAATGTTGAGAGAATACATCATCTAGAAGGTGTCATTGAAAATGGTTCCACATTGCAGTGTAGGGAGACTATGTGAGATGGCAGGAGGTATCACATTCAATTTACCAAAAGCTTTGCCAGGAAGAGAGAGGGAGAAAGAGCCCTGTCTTCCCTCGTGTCTGCTAAGTATGAATTGGAAACTGGCTCAGAGCCAGCTGGGTAAGACTAGTGAAAGCCAGCATCAGGAGTCCAACTGGAAGAACCCTGAAGACAATGAATGTCTAGCAGGCACAGACCCAAGCCCAGGAGGTTAGAAAACACAGATATTATAAGTCCAGAGAGAAATGACTCGTTCCAAGTCTAACAATTCCGTGGCAACAGGAAAGGAGGAAACAGGGCAGAAAATCCAAGTGCACAGCCTGAGGTCATCAGAAAGATTTCCAAATAGAGTAGAGAGAAAAAGACAGAAAACAAAGACCAAATAGAGAGAACAATTTTCATGCCAGGGATTCAAATCAAGTTGACAGTGAGTGGCAGGTTAAGTCAAAAGAAGTAGGCAGATGTCAGCACAGAGTTACAGAAAGGAAGTGGGTTTCTATGAAAACAAGCAGGTCCATCAGAGATGTATAATAGGGTTCGGACAATGATCTGAAGCAAAAACAGATGACCTACTTTTCAGCTGTGATAATTGCAGTGTGCTTGTATGTATGTATGTGCTTGTGTGTATGTGTAGAGATTAGAGGGTAACGTACAATCAGATATTGCAATGTGTGTGCTTGCGTGTGTGTGTATGCATAAAGATTAGAAAGTAAAGTACAATCAGACTTTTAATTTATGGTGAAGGTATAGAGGCTCCCTTTGGCACAAGACTGATTAACACAACGGAACAGCAAATAAGAATGGATTCCACTACAGATTGATATTTTTGTCTTTGTTTATTTATGCTTGTTTGAAAATGTAATTTATATCACATTTTATGTGCAAGATAAATGTGGAATATATGATTTACAGAAAGTAAAATATACTGCTAAAGCTCCCCTTACACTATTTAACTTCAGTGTTTCCCAGAAAATCATATATGAAATCCTGGTCCCATGGAAAGTAATCTATGCTTTATAAAAATGAATCCATAGTTAAAATATATTTTAGGAATATTAAGTTGAAAACTATTTTCTTTGTCAGCATTAACTGTAATACATTCAAAATTTGATTGTTCTAAATATCTAAAAAAAATCTTATCAAATATTTTGATACTAAATGAGTATTATTAAGATCCTCTTAAGATTAATGTTGTAAGTAGAATGATTTACATAATCCAGTTTATATTCTAATATTTTGTATCTTTTTATATATTTGACATGATTACCATATATACTCGAATACAAGCTGACCCGAATATCACCAGAGACACCTAATTTTACCACAAAAACTGCATTAAAAAATGTGCTGAAAAATTCGGCTTACACATGCATCCAAAAATATATTTTAGCATGTCTCTAGAATGACAGTACACTTTACTTTTGATAGATATCATTACAATGATAAGATATATTTCTATGGCTCTTTTTTTCTAATTTGTAAATTGAAAAAATTTCATGATAATTTCTATTTTTTTCCTTTTTTGAACAATTTATTGTGCTTTAGGTTAAAGTTTACGATATAAATTAGCTGGCTAATCAGACATTCATACATACATTTTTCATGACTTTGATCGTCATCTTCCCAAGGTGTCTGCATTTTACTCTTTTCCATCCTGCGATCCTTGTTTTCATTCCCCCGGCTGCTTTTCCTCTCTGTCATTTGCTTTGGGGGCAAATGTTGTGTTGGTCTTGTTTAGTTCATGGCTCTGAGAAACACATTCCTCGACTTTGATCTTGTCTAGTTGGTTGTTCTTAGGAGCAGATTGTATTGAGTTGCTGCTTGTTTTATAGGCCAGCTTCTTATTTGATTGACAGCTGCCCTCCAAACAGTGGCAGACTCACACTGGGAGGGTGACTTGGGACAATAGTGTGGTCTCAGATAGACTTGTATGCCGATTATTTTTTATGAATTTGAGGTTTTCCCCCAAATTTTGCATTTGTTCTAAGTCTATCTGTTGTGCTCCTGGTGAACATGCTTGGTAGGGGCAGTCAGGCATTTAGGTCTTGTTCTCAAGAGTAGAGACTGTTGTGTTTCATGTAGACCATTCATTTTTTAGAGGAGCTATGGTCGTGTCATGTGCTACAAGTTGGCTGCTATCCACAAGGTCAACAGTTCAAAAGTCGCTCACATGCTTTTAAGATTCCAGACACTATGTACCAAACCAGGATGCAGCACATTGCTCTTGTGTACTATATCATGCAATTAATCAAGGTGTCCCTGACACTATGGGCATTAGCCTTGAAAATAAAGTAATTTACTTCCACAAGGTATTTGATTTTGTTTAAGAAGCTTCTTCCACCACTGTGCCCTCTATGTGCACTAATATACAAGGGGTACCACCCAAATAAACCAGAATTGCATAGGGCAGAGTGGAGATTTAGCAGTAAGCATTTTCTCCCAAGGCAAGCAACTCCTTCTGAGTGCACCCACTGGCATCACTTGAGAATGTTCTCTCTGGCCACTGGATTTTTTCATAAAAGCTTGAACCTAATTTTTTGAGATGGCTGATTTAAGAGAACAGTGTGCAGCTGTAAAATTTTGTTTCCTGAACGTCGCAGAAACTGTTGTGATGTTAAAAAGAGCTTACAAGCACAGCTGTATGGGGAAAACTCATTGTACAAGTGTTTTACTCAATTCAAGAAAGGTGAAATGTCAATTGTTTATAAGCCTCGTTCTGGATGTCCATCAACTTTCGAAACAGACAGCAATACCAATTCATAGTGCATTTGGAGTTTTTTTTCCAACAGGTCAGACTGTTAATCAAGCTTTCTATGTAGAGATTCTGAAAAGATTGCATTAACAGTGTGTGACAAAAATAGGGCCTGATTTGAAGCAGATAGATAATTGGTTTTTCCCCCAGGACAATTCACCTGCTCATGCAGTCTTCTCAGTGCACCAGTTTTTTTGGCAAAAGGAGCATGCCTCTCTTGCCCCATGTACCTGATTCACCTGACATCAATCCATGTAACTCTTTTTTGGTTCCACAAATGAAGAGGGACATTAAAGGACAGTTATTTGACTACATAGAAGAGATGAAAAAACAAAAATGAGGGAGGAGCTATCAGTCATCCAAACAGATGAGTTTGAAAAATGTTTCCAAGAATGGAATCACATTTGACCAAACGTATTAAGTAAGATAGAGAGTACTTGGAAGGTGATAAAGTGTGTTTTATGGTAAAACTTTAAATAAATAGCTTTGAAATTTTTCCAGTTTTTCTCAGGTACCCCTTATACATATGAACATATGTGGAGGACATAAAAATATTTATGCAGAGAAACCCACAGCCTTACATAGTTAGGGATGTACCAAGAAGTTTGTGAAAAACTTCTGTTCCCTTTAATTTCTTTTTTTTTCCCAAAACATTTTGAAGTCATAGAATATATGTGCCTTAGTGTAGTCCCTTAAAGTCTGCCACATATACTTAGCACATATATTTGATAGGGCCAGTAAAGGAGAGGCCATCCCTCAATGAAACTGATCGACACCATGACCACACAGTGGGCTGAAATGTACATAGCTATCATAATGAGCATGGTATAGACAGCAGTATTTCATTCTATTGTACTCAGGATTAGGATTCCGAAGAGCGGGAAGCAACTTGACAACACCTAACAATAACAAAATCAATTTACTTGGTGCCCCTTCATATGTGATATTTCTTTTTTCCTGACCTAATCTCAGAATTATTTCCTTTCTTGTTGATCTGGAAATTTTGATTATAATATGTTTTGACGGCTTTCTTTTGGCAGTCTGTGCGGTGTAGAGTTATTTGACCTTTTGCTTCTTGGTATTAGAGATCAGGCCAGCAAATCTTCCATAAATCTGTTTGTGCTTTTTATTTATTTATTTTGGTCTCTTCCTGTGTTGGATTTACAATCATGCAGAAGTTATTCCTCATGAAAATCTCAAATAAATATTAGGTTTTCTTTAGTTTTAAAAAGGTATTTTCTTCAAATGAATTCCTTTTATGAGGTTTGTTCTCATTTCATGGCTTCTACTTGATTTCTTTGCCCTTCCAATTGTGATATTCTCTTTCTCTGCTCACCTGATTGACTCCATATTTGTCAGTACTATTTCTCTATTGTCTATTAGGGATACAGGAAATTGCCTTACTGTGCTCATCACCCAGAAACACTTCTTGTTTTGTCTTAAGATGGCCATTCTCCAACAGGTTGGTAGCACACCTTCCTATCTGTATCTTCTCTTGTTCAAAGTTTATGGGTTATTCCTTTTTCAAACTTTTCTTAGATAGAATTATCTTCCCTTTCATTTGGTATTCATAGTCCCAGGATTAAATCGACATCATCTGTTTCATTTGGCTTCTAGCTCTTAGTTGTAGAGAAAAGACTAGTGTACCTAACTAAGTGTGTTAGCCAGGGTTCTCTAGAGAAACAAAACCAGGACACTAATAATTTTGTATATATTTAAATAGATAGATAACATAAGAAATAAACAATTAATCTATAAATCAGTACAAATGGTTCAGTGCAACTCACTTCGTGAGACAGCTAGTACACCAGGAGTCCTTCAAGTCTGGAGGGCCCCCAGGTAGTCCTCTGTAGAGCAATTCAGGCTATCCAGACACAGGCAGCAAACAGCAAGGCAGGTCACCAACAGTCATCCAGATGAAACTGTCCGACAGTCCCTAGCTCAAGCGATGTACCTTCTAGTAGCGTGGCAAAGCAGGTCTTGAAGGAACCGCAAGTTACAGAGACACCGTCCATGGGTTAGGTTCCTACAGGTAGTGTAGCTTGCAAATGGAGGCACAAGCAAGGCAGTCACACACTGGTCTGATGATCAAAGAACAAGAGAAAGAGGGGAGGCTCACTGAGCCAATTAGCTCTCCACCCTTCAACTAATATCACATGGTTTCATTGGCCATGTTGGCACAACACACCTACCTATCACACTAAGCTACCATCTTGTCCTCTCCTTTATGATTTGATCTACCTTGCGAGATAAGAAATAAATAGATTAAAGACTAATTTGCAAGATAGGGACCCTAATGAGTGATATTTAATATTTAACATAAAAATAAAAATTATCTCAGCATAAAATAGTATTTTCTAGAATTCATAATTTTCTTATATAATAAATAGATATAAACCTTAAAGAAGAATGTTATCACTCAGTCAATACACCTCTTCTACCTTTAACAATGAGAGAATTGCAAACAACATATTAGCTACAAAAAATTCCAATATCTCGTAATTTTAGTGGTCAGAAGTCCAGCAGTGTTTTAAACTTAGGTTTATCTTTTCTCAGCAGACTGCATTCAATACACCGGAAGCTCTGTGCTGTCAACTGGAAGCTCAATCGGAAAGAATCTGCATGAAACCTCATGGAGGTTCTTGGAACATTTTATTCCTTTCTGACTTCACAAATGGGATTTGAGCATTTTATTACCCACCTATCCTCAGTTTTTAGCAACTCTTGAATAAGGAAGAGTCTATATAATATACCCATGGGAGGGACATCCTATACTTTTATCAAATTATATTTATTAAGATGATATCAAGGTACCACTTGCATCCTAGAAAACGGATGCACACACATAGTGGGAAGAGTCGTTGGCTGATCCCATTGGGCATCATGCTTGACTTTCCTTCTATAATAATGGCCTCAGGTAAATAATAGGCAGGGAGGCAAGCAGTGGGGGACCATAGAGGATCGGTACCAAAACAAAGCCAACCAACCAAAACCCCCTAAATAAGATCAGCCCACAATGATACAAGATTTCTAGTTTATGTACATTGACAAAATCACACAAAAAATTACTGTGCTGAGGGTAAAATAGCAAAATAGGTTCCCATTTAAAACTTTGGTACAAAATATCATTTGATATGTTACAAATTTTACAATTTTCCAGCATTGTCATTATGTTAACTCTTTTTTGTTTTGTATTCTCTTATGCAATTCTTCCTTGGTTTTGCATAATTACTTTCCAGGAAATATTGTCCATTCATTATCAGTAATGTATACGGGTTTTATTAAGTAAGCAGCAACTTAAGCAGAGAAGAGTAATCTTTCTGAGTGGCACAGAATAAAATAACAGATTTTAGAAAGGGTGAGGATGCCATTTGTGGGCAAAAATAATAAAGAACAGAGGCCTATGCTAAAAAAAGCCATATAGACATCTGCATAAAAGTTCCTTCAAATCTTTAGTTGAGGATATCATACTCGGTAAAGTGGAGGGAAAATGGAAACGAGGAAGGTCTTTGACAAAATTGATTTACAAAGTGGCTTCAAAAATGTGCTCAAGCATAAGAACAATGGTGAGGATGGCCCCTGACCAGGCAGTGATTCATTCTGTTAAACATAAGTTCACTATGAGTTAGAATTGAGACACGGCCTCTAAAAATAGCAATAAAGAATACATGCAGAGGAATAAACAATACGATTCTAGGAAAAGAAGACTTACAGAGTCTACCTGAAAAATACTGAGAGATGATAAGCTTTAATATTTCAGAGGAAGTAAACCTAAAAGAGGTCATTCTTAGTAGTGGAAAGAAATTCACCCTACACGAAGATATGTCATTGATACATCCTTTAAAAATCATTAAAATGAGCCTTGACTCAGGTGGGTTGATATAAAAACAATACAACTGAAGTTGAAACATACTTTGATAGTACTTAAGGAACAGTAACAAGACACATAACTCAACAATGCAGATTTGACAATGGCATTCACTGAAAAATTATGATGCATAATAAATGACTGAAAAATACCACGTAACTGAAAAGATAATCAGTAACTAAAACAAATTCAAAATGAAGAAATAACAGATGTTAAAACATGTCTTTCAAATATCCTATGTATTTGAACCACCCCTTGTCTGTCACGCTGTCTTCCTGTGGTGACGTGTGTGCTGCTGTGACTCTGGAAGCGATGTCACTGGTATTTCAAGTGCCAGCCAGGTCATCCAAAGTGCACAGGTTTCAGCAGAGCTTCCAGACTGAGAACAGACAAAGAAGTCCTCAGGTTCCCATTTCATGAAGAAGCCATTGAAAACCTTATGCAAGCTTCAAAACATTATCAGATAAATAATGGAAACAGAACATTGTCTGAGACAATGTCAGAGGATGGGGCCCTCAGCGCACCAGAAAATGTGACTGAAGAAGAACTGATTTGTCAGCATTGGGCTGACAATAGTGATGTCAGGTAAAACCGGTGGGAGAGGAAGCTATGAAGTTGTCATTTGCTGATGGGGCATGACTCAAGGTAAAGAGAAACAGGTGAAAAAATCTGCTACTGATTGGAACATGGAATATTGGAAGTATGAATTTAGGAAAATTTAAAGTCATCCAAGGTGAAATTGAATGTGTAAAAATCAGTACGCTAGGCATTGGTAAGCTGAAGTGGACTGGGTCGGCCATTTTGAATCAGAAAATCATATTATTTACTGTGCTAGCAATCACGCAATCGATAGCAATGGCATTGCATTCATTGTAAAAAAGAACATTGCAAAATCAATCATGATGTACAGTGCTGTCAGTCTATTTTCAAGAAATCCAATGAATTAAACTATTACTCAAATTTATGCATGGACCACAAAAGCTAGTGATGAGGAAATTGATGAATATTGTCCATGACTTCAGTCTGACATTGATCAAACAATCAAGATGCATTGCTAATTATGGGCAATTGAAATGCAAAACTTGGAAACAAATAGGAAGGAACAATAGTTGGAAAATATGAACTTGGGGATAGAAATGAAGCTCGAATTGCATGCTAGAATTTTGCAAAACCAACAACTTGTTCTTGGCAAATACTTTTTTCAGCAGCAGCACAAAAGGTGACTTGGACTTCTCAAGATCGAATGTACATGTGGAAAGATGAGATGGAGAAGCTCAACATCAGCAGTCACCAGGGCCTAACTATGCAGCAGAGAACCAATTGCTTATATGCAGGCTCAGGTTACAGCTGAAGAAAATGAAAACAAGCCCACAAGAGCCAAAATACGACCTTGAGCTTTTGAGAACGTCTTGAGAACATTAATGCCAGACCAACTAGTGTGCTATGGCAGGACATAAAGAATACCATGCATGAAAGCAGAACATCACTGAAGACAGAAAAGAAAGATCAAAGCGGATGCCAGAAGAGACTCTGAGGCTTGCTCTTAATCATAGAACAGCTGAAGCAAACACTGCCCTGCTCTGTGCCATCCTCACAATCATTTTCATGTCACACATTATTGCAGGCACTGTGTCAATTCTTCTTGTTAAAAGTCTACCTCTTTTGTGATGCTCTTCGACTTTACCAATTATAATGTCCTTCACCAGGGATTGGCATGCCTAACATCATGTTCAATGTATGGGAAATAAATTCTTACCGCCCTTTCTTCTAAGGTGCATTCTGTCTGCACTTGATCCAAGGCACTTGATCCTTTATCAGCTTCATAATTCAAGTGCATCAGCTTTTCCTCTATATCCCTTATTCAGTGTTTAACTTTTGGATGAATCTGAGGTTATTAAATTAGTAGAGTCAGGAGCAACTTAGTCTTCAAAGTAATCTTAATTTTTACAATGCTTGAAAGAACTCTGTCCAACTAATTTACCAATGCAATGCATCATTTGATCTCTTGCCTATTGCTTCATAAGTAGGGATTGAGGATACAAGCAAGACAAGCTCCCAAGAAACTTCAATCTTTTCTCCAATAATCTTGATATTACTTATTGGACCAGTTGTGAGTAGTTTCATCTTTTTTTACATTGAGTTGCAACCCACACTGAAGGCTACAATTCTTGATCTTCATCACAGATGCACACTCCCGATGGAGACGGACAACCAAAACATGGGTGAAAGGAGACAGCGATTGGTGTAAGATATGAAAAAATATTTTTTCAAGGAATTGTGAGGGTGGGAGGGGAAGGAGTGAGGGAAAAAACAGGAGCTGATACCAAGGATTGAAATAGAAAGAAAATGATGACGGCAACATATGTACAAATATACTTAATACAATTGATGTATGGATTGTTAGAAGAGTTATAAGAGCCCCCAATAATATGATCATTAAAAAAAGATCTGTAAGAGCCCCAAATAAAGTTATCTTTAAAAAAGAAAGTGCTTCAAGTCCTTTTTTTCACTTTCAGCTGAAAATTTTGTTATATGCATATCACAGGTTGTGATTACATTTTTCTCCAAACCTGATGCCACATTCTTCTTCATGTGCTCCAGTTTCTCTGCTTTTTGCTCAGCATACAGATAGAATAAGCAAGATGAAAGTAAACAACACAGACTCATAACCTTCCTGATTTTAAACCATATAGTATTCCTTTGTTCTGTTCACATAACTGCTTATTGTGCCAAGCAGAATTTCCTCATGAGCACAATGAAATGTTCTGGAATTTCCATTCAACTATCCTTTGTTTGTTATGATACATATAGTTGAATGCCTTGGAATTGTCAATAAAACACAAGTAAACATCTTTCTGGCAATTTCTCCTTTCTCCTTTCAGCCAAGATCTATCTGATATCAGCACTGATATCCCTTATTCCTGATTCCTTCTCAATCTAGCCAAAGTCATTGTTAATTCCCTATCAATATGCTTTTGCAGTCATTGTTGGTTGATCTTCCATAAAAATTTTACTTTACTTTCATTTGATATTAATTATTTTGGTCAATAGTTTTCATATTCTGTTGAGTCATTTTTCTTTAGAAGAGATACAAATATAGATCCCCTTTATCCGGCTGACAAAGTAACTCTCTTCTGATTTCTTGGCATCAACAAGTGAGTGCTTCCCATGTTGCATCATCTTATTGAAACATTTCAACTGCTAGTCCTTCAATTCCTGGCGCTTTGTTTTTAACTAATGCTTTCGCTGCAGCTTGAACATCTTTCTTCAGTACCATTGGTTCTTATCACAGTCAATGTTCTAAAAGAGTACAGTGACTCTGTGTATTCTTTCCATCTTCTTTCGATGTTTCCTGCATCATTTGATATTTTTCCCCAAGAATCTTTCAAAACTGCAAATTGATGCTTGAAATGTTTTTAGTTCTTTCAGTGTAAGACATGCTGGACATGTTCTTCCTTTTCAGTTCTCTAACTACTGATCAATAGATACAATTCTTGTTATTCAAAGTACTAGTTTTCATTGTTTAATTAACAGATCCATTAGACAACTTCCTTTCGACTTGAATTTATAAAATCTGTGTGGCAGGTACATAATCTCCTATAAACTTGTGGAGGGGTGAAGTCTAGCCTGTCAATCAGGTCATAGCTTGATGGCCTCATTTGGAGGCCTGAAGGACACCCTCTGTGAGACAATGGGTTGACAAACCTTGTGGAGCTACGCTGATAGAGCCAGAGCCCAGGAGCTGGAGGAGCCACATGGAGACCCATGCCAGTGCTGAGATGCTTCCACCACCACTGAAGCCGTAGGACTTTCCCCCTACTGGCCTATAATCTTCCTGTACTCAGCATCATTGCATGGCTGTGTGAATCTAAAGGGGAATGTATGGACTAATACTGACATATGGCATAATAGTGAATTTATAGACTGGATCTGGACTGGGTTGAAATGTTTTCTTAATGTACAGTTCTTTAATATAAACTCCTCTCTTACACACATATGAATGTCTCCCTGAATTTGTTTCTCTAGTGAGCTCTGACTAACAAAACTTGAGAATTCCCTTTCAACAGAACTAGCCTCGGTTCTGATAACCACCTCAGTAGGAGGGGATTTTTGGAGTAATAGTTTTATTTATTCATCTGTGCAGGGTCTTTTGTATTCTTTTGAAGTGCATCATAACAATTTTCTATATTGAAATAGTCAATAATATGTAAAATTCTGTTTTAAAATATGTATTGTTTAGTAATATGTTGCAACAATTTTTTCTTTTGAAATAAATTAAATGTTATTCTTCTTGCACCCTAGTTACGGAAACGCACGGGAGCATTTCTACCTTGTCTTAGCGGGTAGCTCGGAGTCAGAATGAACCCAAAGAAAACAATTTCATTGGAATCTAACCATGTGATTCCGATTATGAATAAAACAAAGACCACTTATCTGAATTTCAGAGTTCTAATCTTTAAAATGTATGCATATTCTTACACATTATTGTTTTAAAAGAATGTTCCAAATATTTCAGACTTGGTGAATAGCAATTCCTGATTGAAAAAGTATAAATTGACTATCCAGAAAAATGATGACACAGAAAAAATTGGAAGAAGCAGTCTTATTAGTCAGACACATAGCTATAGCATAGAATATTTAGATGATGAATAATCCCTTCATTAAATATCTGGGCATCTTTTTAACTGTAATTATTTTCATAAAAGAAGAAATTAATATTGGATAGTTAATTTTCTATCATGAAAATATTCCAAATGCATGTCATAAAACAAAATAAGTCAAAACTAAACTTAACAATTCTAATTGTATTAAATAAAACTTAGTAACTGTTTCAATAAATGTATTAAAATGAATGTATTTAATATAATACTGTTTACCTTTATAAACTGTCTCAAACTTAGTTATGTTTGCATAATGGGAGAATGAACAAAATATCTCATTCCTTGTGTCGCAATGTTACACCCGAGTCAGTACAGCTCTCTGCATACGAAGGGAAAAGGTGGCAGCTACAACAGAGGAGAAAAATGTCCTGTGTACTTCTCATTAGAGACTTCAGCAGGCTCCCATCTGTTGGCCAGATTCGGAGGCATGGGCATGTTCTGTTTACCAATCCTGACCAAAGACATCAGCCACATAGGCTGGCTAGGAGAATATGGGAAGGCAGTGAAGACTCAGGAACATTTGTATTAGGGGGAGTAGAGTTGTCTTTTCTTTGAATTCCAGGTCCGTGAGAGGAACTGGAAGATGGATTCCATCTGGTTAATCACTGCATAAAGAGGAGAAGGCTGCCATGGTGGATAGACTGGAAGCCAGAACCAAACAATGCCCAGAGTTGAGGGATGCGTGCTTAATTGGAAAGAAATTTCAGCTCCACAGTAAATACCAGTAACTTGGTACATGTGTAACAGGAAATCCAAGTCACCAAAAACTGAGATCTTACCAACAATGAATTCTAGTTGGAACACGTCAAAGTGATGGATAGGTGAGGGCCTCAACTACAAGTGGTGCAATTCTGCATCGTCACCGATAAGCAGTTGGGCATGGTGCTCAAAACCATTCATAACATTGATGTCTTAGTCAGTTCAAGTCCCAGCCAAGGCAGTAGTCCATTAAATCCAATGCATATGTTCATGTTTTCAAATTAAAGAATTTTAATATGAATTAAAATATTCTTACATTCTTGTTTCATATCACATTTTGCTTATGAACAATATATCTTATAAACTCAAAGATAATTTTATTTATAAAAGATAATTAGTATCCAACTGGTTTCTTTAAAATTAAGGTTGAAATAATATTCTAAGAATTTACTTCGGCGCAGTTTTAAGTGTCCAGACACTGAGAACCTGACTCTGGCTTAGGGCAAACCCCTGTGTGTCTGACGAGAACTGTGCTCACTATAGATTTCAATTGCCTGTTTCTAGAAGTTAACTTTTCTTCTAAGATTGCTCTGTATGAACTTGAACCTAAAACTTTTTGCTTAACAGTTGAACGTGTTAACTATTTTCACAATCTAAAACCAAAAACTAAATTTAACATCATTGAATTGACTCTAACTCATAGTGACCCTGCAGGACAGAGAAGAACTTCCCCTGTGGGTTTCCAAGTTTGCACCTATTTACAGGAGTAGAAGGATGTTTTGAACTGCTGACTTGCAGTCAAGAGCCCAACGTTTTACCACTATACAATCAGAGCTCCATCTGTACAATACAGGCAATATTTTGCCACCAATTAAACTAACAAATAAAAATCAAAGCTTTAAGTCTAAATATTACCTTCCAGTTTACATAACTCTACTTATCTTCCACATCAAAGTCACAAAAAAAGAGAGATTATTTCATCCACTTTAAGAATTTCAGCGTAAGATTGAGAAGAAATACATGCTAGACAATGACTTGCATTTAACTGCTAATTTATAGGTTGAGTGTTCAAAGCTAATGTAGGAGAAAGGTCTACTCTTGTAAAGATTTCAGACTACACAGCATGCAATGGCAATGCAACTGAAATGTGTGTACACACTGATGTAAACTCATATTAAATTATGGTTGCTGCGGATTAGATTAGTAAAATACAAGTCTAGAAAGAAGATTTATTACAAAATGTGAGGAATGATTAAGTGCACCAACATCAATCCTTCTTTGTACTGAAACAATAGGATAAAAATAACCATTTAATAATGCTAAGATAATAGAGGAAAAATAAAAGGAAAGCCAGACAAGAGGAAAAGAAGCCAGGATAATCCTGATGAGATAATTTGGAAAAGGCCACTTGAACTGTCTAGGACTGCTTGCCACCCCCCTACTTCCGTCTATGGAACATTGTTAAGCGACCAAATGATAAAGCAGCGATCGATTCCAAGTGAATGTCTGGAGAAGCAGAGCTGCGTGCTAGGTAGCCTCCCTAGTGCCAGACCCAATGGGGGTACCGCAGCAATCAAACAACTTTCCTTTCCCAAACAGCAGTTTTCAGAGGACTCCTGAAAAGAGAAGGCAAAGAAACAAGATAAATGGGATGCATGCCCCAAATTCTGTCAGACAACATTCCAAAATACAGCATTCTTCAAGAAGGTCCTAAAGTTATGCAGTAAATGTTCTGAGTTTTATGTGATGGAGGAGGAGAATACAGCCAAAGCTTAGAATAAAGGAACCCTGGTGGATTGGTAGATAAAATGCTTATCAGCCAACTGAAAAGTCAGCAGTTTGAATTCACAAAAGAAAGATGCAGTTGTCTGCTTCAATTAGGGTTTACAGCTTTGGGCAAACAAAAACAACAACAAAAATAAAATAGGCCAGGCCAACACAGTGCCATGAGGTCAACTCTGACTCATGGCAGCCCAATGTGTCACCTTGGCAACCCCATCTCAATTCATTCACTGTCACGGACTCAAAGCTGACTCAGTAATCCATTGTGGGTTTCTGAGGAACTGCTTACTGGCGGGTCTTTCTCGCCCAGTCTTTCTTGCTCTGACCGGGAAGATCGCAGCCCAGTGTGGAACAACCACACCAGGAGTCCTTGGGAAACCAGGTAGTGCTTTCTGAAAGCCTCCTGGGGCTTTCTGAGTCCTAATTGGGATTTAAATGAGAATAAAATTCATATGTTTTAGAGCAAAATTTTAACCTTCAAAATTATAAAATAACAGCTAAAATCAAAACCAATGGATGGTATAAATACAAAAGTCAATACCATATGAAATAATGGGATGAAAATCAGATTATTCATTTCCCACTATTATCCAGGTTGCTACAACACACAAAAAGTGTCCAAAACACTGAGACAATTTGACTTTCAACAATGCTCTTGCACCCAGGTATATTACTATTCAAATGGAGTTGTTAAAATAAGCTTGTGAAATTTCAAATCATAAAAATAGTGACACATTTTTGTAAGTGAATATTTTCAATTACCTTAAATAGAAAATGATGAAAAAGAAGAGGAAGTGGAAGAGAGAAGAGGAGGGCACCATTGGTTCTTGCCCCAATACTATCTCTGAAATGGTGGAATATGGACTAGATCTTTTGGTTACAGTGACTCCATATCTTTCCATCTTCTTTTGATGCTTCCTGCAAAATTCAAAACTTTGCCCATAGAATCCTTCATTATTGCCTTTCATGGCATGGATTTTTTTTTTAGTTCTTTCAGTCTAGATACGTTGAGTGTGTTCTTTGTTTGGGGTTTTCTAATTCTAGGCCTTTGCACATTTCATTATAATATTTTACTTTGTAAATTTTACTTTGAAATGTTCTATTCAGCTCTGTTGGTCTTTTTTTAATCTTCCTTATTCATTATTCAACATTTGCATGCATATGAAGCAATTACAGATACCATGACCTAGGTCAGATGCACTTCGTCGTCAATGTGACCACTTTGCTTTTTAATACTGTAATGTTTTACACTAAATAAGAAAACATTTTAACATTGCAACAAATTTTCCAAAATGCAATGCATCATTTGCTTTCTTGACTGCTGCCTCTATCAGTGTTGATTGTGGATCCAAGTAAAACGAAATCCTGAAAACTTTGTTTATCATGATGTCATTCTTGGTCCACTTGTGAAGATGTGTGTTTCATTTCTTTAGGTGAAATGCATACTGAAGGCTGTGGTCTTTCATCTTCACTAGTGGGTTTTCCAAGTTACTTTTGCTTTTACCCAGCAAGGTGTGCCATCTGTACTTCTCCAAACCTGATATCATATTCTTTTTATTGCAGTTCAGCTTCCAAAAGTATGAGTTCATCATACGAATTATATAAAGTGAAAGGATATAACCCTGGACACTCAACTTTCCTGATTTTCATCGGGTGAAGACCCAGCTTTGATCCCCAACCAATAAATCTTTTGTGAAGTCATCACTTGTCTGTCAGTTGATTCTTGTGTATTCCTATAATGCTAAACCTGTTTCAGCAAAGCGTTCACTCTAAGATGGACTAGGAATAGAGGTTGGGAAATTTGCTTCTGAATATTAGACAGTGAAAATCTTACCAAAATAATTTCATTCAGATCCCCTTAGCATTTTGACCCATGATATATATGGTCATGATTCAGGTACTGAGGGGAAGGCAGCCACCAACGAGATGATTATTTTTTTAAGTAAGTTTTTGTGGTAGATATAAGAGTAATAAGAGTAATGTAAGACTCTACAATGAAACTCCAGATTCTAACACTTTTCCACAAAGCTTTAAAATGATAGCAATCAATGAAACATATGATTCCCTTATAATTCAATTAAGTGCTATTTTAATGAAATGTCTGCAAGTCTCTCTATCTCGTTCTTGTAAGGTGGGTGGTTCTGATGGCTTTCTGAATAAAACTGGTTGATAAACAGGATAGATTAATGACATGGTCAATTCAATCTATACTGATGACTAATACAGCTGCAGTTATTTGAGTAACAAGTTACATTTATCTCAGTAGATCCCACTTTATAATGTCTTTCTGAAGAAATACATAGTACAGGCTGTTTCTTCCATATTTTTATTACAGACAGAAGTCCAAGTAGGAAATTAAATTTAGATTCTTTAAGTGATGAATTGTGTAAACATTTATTACATTTTCATCTGAGTGAAACAGCTAAGCTGACCTATTTTTTACAGGAATCATATAAAACAACATAAGGCAACAATTGTGCATGAATCCAAAGACTCCATCTGTCTTTATGATCTCTTTTTCCATTTGCTTCAAGTGGAACTTTCTAGTGGCTAGGATAAGTAGTGTGTATTGAAATTTGATTAAAGTTGTAGATGAAATAGCAAAACTTATTTAGTTTTCTCAAACTTAATCCTTATAAGCTTTTACAAACTCTTCCACAGAAGATTATTCCTGCTAGGTCTGCTGGGTGGCAGGGAACTTCCACAGTGAACTTTTCTGCTAGAACAGACAAACATAGACTTAAATCTATTTGTTAGAAATGTTACCCTCATTTTCCTTATTTCATTTTTAACCTCCATGTACCATGAACTTATGTACAATTTATCCCAATATGTTTTAGAGAGAATAAAATACATAATAAATCTAAATTATGAGCATAAGCCTAGAACATAGTAAAGACTGAACAAATACTTGTATCTGACATCCCCACTCACATCATTACTGTCAAAGAAAATATTCAGTCTATCCATTAATGGTATTGGGAGTTGTAGGTATTGTTGCTTTGGATTGCCATTGAGTGAATTCAGGCGCATGGATCCCTCAGTCTAGAACTTTGTTCCATATGCTCGCCAAGTCTGTAATCTCTCAGAATCAGACTGGCAACTTCCAAAGCACCCTTTGTTGGTTTGAACGGATGAATTTCGGGACAGTAATGCAGAACTTTGTAATATGACACCAAAAGAATCCTTTATTATGGTTGCCACTAGATGTCATCTAGTTGATTACAACAATAGTGCCCTGTATACAAAAGAAGACATGTACCTGCTGGTCTTGAGCCAACTTGATAATTGTTTCAGGGCATCATTGCAGGCACCATTTCAGTCCATTGTTGCCAAGTGTCTTAGGTTATTTACAGAACTAAAGCCAGTTAAGCTATGTGTACATAGAGATTTTTCTAAGGAAATATCTCATAGAGGTAGAGAGGTGGGCAAGTTCCAAATCCATGGGCCCGGCGTCAGGATCGAAACTGATCTTGACTCACAGAGCTGCAGGGGCTGGAAATGTCCAGATCTGGAGCTAATACAACAAAGGTACATGGATCAAAAGTAAACATGAGAAAGGGATCTAAGGTAAGCAAGGGCAAAAATGAATCCAGGGTAAAATGGTAGACTGACTAAATCTCTCAAGATCAGAAGATAAAACAGCAGGCCTCTTGGTAAAGTTCAAAGAACTCGAGAGTAGAAGACAAGCCAAATGGCTGTGAAGCTTGTAAAAAGCAATCAAGCTTTGCCAGAGTCAACAGATATTGGAAACAAGCTATAACCGTGTGGAAAATTTCTTTAATTAACCGTCCGCTAATAGCAGATCTCTCTCATCATGAGGGATAACTACTCCCTAACTGCTAAACCAATGAAAATTGTGATCCAGAAAATTTCACAAAGAGTTTTGTCCATCATGACCATTATGGTGTTCTACTTCAGTACTGGTCAATCCTGGTATCATGTTCAAAATTCCTTAGACAAAGTCTTGCCGTCTTTTCTCTCTTAAAGAGCATAATGACTTTGCCTCTTCTATTATATAGTTGTTCATTCTTCTGGAAATCCATGGCATACCCAGTAGCCTTCTCCAACACTATAATTCAAAGGCATGGAGATTTATTTGATGATACTAATCTTTATTGAACGTTTACATGTATAAGAGGTATTGGAAATATCAGGGCCTGGTCAGGTGCACCTTACACAGTTTTGCCCTTTTCAAACTTTCAAGATGTCTTTTGAAGCATTTTTGTCCAATGCAACAGGTACTTTGACATATTGACAATTTGACTCATTGACTGCTGCTTTCACGAGTATCGTGTATGGATCCCAGCAAAATGAAAGCCTTAACAACTTCAGTATATTCTGTGTCAATCATGATTTTGTCAGTTGGTTCAATTGTGATCATTTTAAATTTAATGTTAAGATGGAATGCACATTGACATGGTGCTCTGTGATTGTCACCAGTAAATCTTTGCTTTGAGAAAGCAAGGTTGCATCATCTGTATATTATTGATTGTTGATGAATCTTCATCCAATCCAGAAGACATTTTGTTCTTTATTAGTCTAACTTCACTTATGATTTACTCAGAATCAAGATTAAATAAGCACGGTGAAAGCACACAACCCTGACAAACACCTTTCTGACTTTACTCTGTAAATATTCCTTGATTCTGTTTAAATAACTTCCTCTTAGTCTATGTACAGGTTACGCATAAATAAAGTTAAATGGTTGCTAAGCCCCATTCTTCACAGTGTTATCCATAGTCTGTTATGATGCATACAATTTCATGCCTGTTCATAGTCAATAAAACACTGATAATTAAACATACCTCTGATATTCTGTGCTGTTGACCCAAATCCATCGACTATCAGTCTGATGATAGTCTTTGCTCCATGTTCTTTTCTGAATCTGGCTTGAATCTGGCATGTTCTTTTCTGAATTCTGGCAGTCCTCTATTAATGAATTATCAAAACGTATTAGAAGTATGTAAGTAAACCTCCATATTTTAAGTAAACCTTAGTCTTATTTTAACTGACTCATGAAGCACAAATATTATTGCTATTATATTAATGATTGCTCCTAATCTATATAGATGGCCTTGTGCTATCATCTAATTCTGAGCAAGCAATCTTTGCAATGTGTAAAATACTTGTTAAATGAAACATGAAACGTATTAAATGATAAATGGAATTGTTGTTATATAACTAAACCACTAATTTATTTTTTAGTGTTTGTTTTAATAATTTTGACTGCTCTGTGTAAAATATTTTATAGAGGTACGAATATATATTAAAATATATTTTAGGGAATTATATTTCCCTAAAGTGAAATCTTATTGTAACATATTTTTTGTGATTTCAATCCCTTCAATTTTATCCAATTAGGAGTCAACCCAGCCTTCCTTTCTACCTTTGATACTAGATTTGTATACCTAGTTTTTCTAACTTACTTTCATTTTTCACTTAACCTATTTTCAATAATATTTGTAAAAATTACCTCCCTTAATGCTACTGGATCTTGATATTACTTTTTTAAAAGTTAGCTCTTGTTTTGGAATAAAATTGTATACCATGTTTATCTATCTTAGGCATTGTACTTACTGTTTGATTTATTTTAATACAAGACAATTTTTGTGAACAAAATAATATCTAAAGCTCTTAGCTCATTCTTATAACTTTACCTCCCAGCCAGAGACTTGAGCTTCCCTAGATCTTCCAATTTCCATATTCCCCTGCTTCCTATTCTAACGTCAAGTAGTAATCACTTTGCATGGGTTTATAGAACACACTAAGTAAATAAGTCACAGCAAGTGTATTTGAATAAGTTATGACTACATTTGTTCTGGTTGCTGAGTATCACATCTGTATTTCATATACTTGCTCATTATGCTCATCTGGAAATTCTGTTTCTCTTTTCTCTTCCTGTAATATCTCACTGATCCTACAAATCCCATACCAAATGCTACTGACCCATTTAATTTCCTAGAACTTTTTAGTTTTCAGCAATTGTTCCCATGGCATGAATTTATATTTCTAAACCAACAACTCTCATTCTGCTTTACATGTGTCTCTAGAAGCTAGAGTGTACACGTCTCCAACTGTTTCCCTTTTGCAGGTGTTTTTCCCTCCAATAAAAGTGCAGTGCTTAAATTTCTTTTCATTTCACCTGATCTTTTGTTAAAGATGTGACAAAATAAAATAAAGCAAACTGTATAACCTTGGTAAAAAAAAACAATAATAGTTACTAAATTCAAAAACATCGAGTTATATCTGAGTAAATAACTATGTTTAGGCCTATTTACATTTTCTAGATAAAGACATCAATGAATCGACTACAGATTCAGATTACTCAGTTATTATCTATTTACTTATGTATCATGAACCTGAGCTTTCATTCTTGGAAGATCTTTGGCAAATTTTTTCTAATGAAAAATACATCACAGTGAGATCTATTTCCTTAAAATTCCTTTTCTGCAGTTCAAGAATTATAAAATCTAGTAGTTAAGTGGACTGATAATAACAGACATTTATGCCTAATTCTACAAAATATTAATATAAACAGTTGAGGCTAATTTTTATCTTTGACTTCTGAGATACAGTGAGTCTCTCTCTCTCTCTCTCTCTCTCTCTCTCTCTCTCTCTCTCTCTCTCTCTCTTTTTTTTTTTTTTGGTGTTCCTAAGGTTTGACCTTCTGTTTAGACACTAAGAGTGATTTCTGGTCATAACCTCTGTGTCAAATCAGCTTCATAACATCTGGGGCACACTGAAAACTGAAAATGATTAACTATCCAAGGTACTGACAATGAATATCCAATAGTTAATTATAGATCAAGAAGCAACAAAAGTATAATTGTTAGAAAAAATAAAACCAGAATATTTTTTAGAAGTGATGGTGATGAGACTTCAGTTTCCTTAAGAAATTAGGACAGTTCAATCATTAGCAAAGCCTCATGTCGGATCAAACAAGCCTACTGCGATGGAGTCCATTCAAACTCAGAGCCCCAATAGAGCTTTTCTGAGATTCTGAAGCTTTGCAAATCGTAAGGGAGCATACAGCCTCATTTTCTTCCTGCAGAGTGACTGATGCATTTTAAGTACTGACAATGTGGTCATAGCAACACAACCCTTACCCAACAGAGAATCACCAAGATCATATGAATTGCATTTCCTAGCTCATACATCCTGAATCATAGAAATAGTATCCAAATCTAACTCATGTTTTTCTCTTCCTTTCTTTTTTGGTTACATGATAATCTATCCACATTTGCTAGCTTTGCCAAAACTTAGTAGCAAAAAAATTATTAAAAGGAAAACATATTTATATGTATATTACCTAATCTTTTTCATCCATGCCAAGTCATTGTTTTCCGTATTAAGGGTTGTCTAAAGAGGGAAATAGCAAGTATAAAAAAAGATCTGATAAAATCTATAGTGAGGTGGTTATTATACCTTACCAATCCATCTCCGTCCAGAACCGCATGTCATGAAATTTTTACAATTGGGGTTTTTGCTGATATAAGTTGTTAAGATGAACTTTAGTGAATTAATATGAGCCCTAAGATACAATGACTAGTGTCTTTACATGAAGAGGAGGGAACACATAGGTCCACAGACAATAATTCTCTGTGAGGACACTGGTCGAGATAGGTGTGAAGCAGCTAAAGAATAAGAATGAAATAATTGCTGGGAGCTAAGAAGATACACAGGATTCCTTTCTAAAACCTTCTTTCTGAAGGAGTGTCATACTTGCCTCTTGGTTTCTGATGTCTAACTGAGAATAGAGTTCTAGTGTGGTAAGCAATGAAATTTGTGATAGTGTGTTACAGTATAAATTCTCTGATCATTCAGGATTTTTTAGAATGATATCTGTGTTGAAAGAAAATTGGGTTTTTTTTCGCAATTCTTTTTTTTTTCATTTTATTTTAGTGGGTGCTCATACAACTCTTATCACAATCCATACATATATTGATTGTGTCACGCACATTTATACATTTGCCATCTTTTATACATTTGTTGCCATCATCATTCTCAAAACATTTGCTTTCTACTTGAGCCCTTGGTATCAGCTCCTCCTTTTTTCTCTCCCCGCCCCACCTCCCTTCCTCACAAACCCTAGATAATTTATAAATTACTATTATTTTGTCATGTCTTACACTGTCTGATGTCTCCCTTCACTCACTTTATGTAGATCCTTCTATGAGCTAGGAAATGCACCTTCCCTCCACACTTCCGATATCACCACTCTCACCTGGATTCCCTGTGTTTCCAGTTCCTATCTGTACCAGTGTATACCCTCTGGTGTAGCTGGATTTGTAAGGGAGAATTGAGATCATGATAATGGGGAGAAGGAAGCATTTAAGAATTAGGAAAGTTGTATATTTCATTGTTGCTATACTCACCCTGACTGGCTCGTCTCCTCCCCACAACCCTTCTGTAAGGGAATGTCCAGTTGCCTACAGATGGGTTTTGGGTCCCCACTCTGCACTCACCCTCATTCACAATGGTATGATTTTTAATTTTTTGATGCTTGATACCTGATCCCATTGACACCTCATGATCACACAGAGTGGTGTGCTTCTTCCATGTGGGCTTTGTTGCTTCTGAGCTAGATGACTGCTTGTTTATCTTCAAGCCTTTAAAACCCCATACACTATATCTTTTGATAGTCAGACACCATCAGATTTCTTCTCCATTTTTGCCTATTCATCCGCTTTGTCTTCAGTGATCATGTCAGGAAGGTGAGCATCATGGAATGCCAGTTCAGGCTCAGCCCTCATTCTTGGTTACATTTCCCTTGATCAAGCCCTACCAGGCCTCTTACACCCTTCTCACCACTGATTTTGGATCACTTGTTGTTCCCTTGTCTCTGGGTTTGTTAACACCACTTTCTTTACCCACCTCCCCCATCCCATGTCCCCCCAGAACCGTAGGTCTGTTGTTTTCTCCTCCAGATAGTTTATCCTGCCTATGTTATCTGGCTATACCTTCAGAGATAATGGTATGCATAAAAACAGGACAGCAAAACAAAACAACAAAAGAAAACAGAACAACAGCAGGAAAACCAATGACCAAAAAATGAAAAGCCTGCAAATAGAAAGTTCTTAAACTAGACTGTTGAGCCTTTTTAACTGACAGCATTGCAGAGTGGTTGACTTAATGTTCCTGCTACATCCTTACTTTGAGGCTTGCTAAGCTTCCACACAGCAATCATGGGTATGTCCAAGTTCAGTGGGCATCAAGAATTCCACCTGGGAATGAGTGGGAGAGCGCGAGAAGGCTGAATCCTGTATTGTACATATCTCTTCTGGTCAAGTGTATGCTCCATTATGACTAGGAATTCAGCTTCGAAACACAAGTTCAAAGAAAACAAGTACTAAGTCTGTAGTATAGCAAAAATCACGTGTGAGGTCCTTCTGAGCATTGCGTCTAGTATGACTGCAGATGCTGTATGATCTTGCTTCCCTATTGACCTTATGAAGCTCGAGGGAGAATGGGAGAAAGGGAAAATGATTCTTTCTATAGGACAATTTCAAAAATCTGTCACATCACCCCTGTATTTAGCCTCTAGGGCCAAAACTTTGGTATAGGGATACAAGTTGATGCAAGGAAGTTTGGGAAGTGCCTATCTTGCTACTAGTCATTTCTGTTAGGCTGGGTTGACTAGACAGACAAATGCAGAGACACTAATAGATGTTTAAGAAAGCTTTTGATCAAGGAGTAATTGTATATCAGGCAAACATCCCATCCTAGACCAAATCAAGTCCATAAATCGAATACTTGTCCACAAGTCCCTCTTCAGACTCACGTAGCCACATGCAGTGATGGAGAATGCAGGTAGATCACAGGCTGCTGGGTGCAGTCTTGGGTATCCTATGGCAGTGGAAACATCACAGGGCTCTGGCAGGTCTTATTAGTGTGGCTCACCAACAAGAAGGTGAAGCAGAGAGAGTGTGGGGCCCACATACAGGGAGAAAGAGAAGGAGGCCATCCTCCAAGAGCCATTTATCACAGTCACCCGGAAATCAAACTGTGGCCTGATCGACAAGCTAACCTCTGGCCACATGTTCCTAAGGGAGCCCTCTTGGGACATAAAACCTAACTGTCATTGCCCATCCTTTCACTCTTTTATACTTTCAAGTTGACATGAGATTATGTAACCACATCACCATATAACTAACTCTTAACTAACTCATTGCCCTCTGGTCAATGCAGACTCATAGCAACCTTATGGATGGAGGTAGAGCTGCTTTTGCATATTTCTCAGACTCTTAGCTCTTTACAAGAGTAGAAAGCCTTGTCTTTCCCACTGAGTGGCTGGTGTTTTTGAATTGCATATCTTGCAGATTACAGACCAATGTGTAACCACTAGAGTGCAGCCAGGACTGCCTATATATCCACTATCAATTAGAGAAAGGGGATAAACAGTAGCAACCAAAAGAGATTCCTTGATATTTATCCAAAATTTATAATAGAGGATAATTAGATATCAAACTTAGCTTTTCATAGATGGGTATGTTAATAGCTTCTTAAAGCTCGAAGAAAATAATTTGTGACTACACACTTTCCCATTGACAATACTTGGTAAAAGGCAAAATAACAAAGCACTGTGTTAATATTTCGACCCATAATATCGATTTCAATCAGGAAGCATGGTCAGGTTTGAAAATGTTTTAATCTAAGATAGTTCATGTCACATTTTAAACTATTTAAATCTAAATCATTGCTGCCTCTTTTAAAACTTAATCATATAGAGAAATTTAATACATCTAAGATTTTCTAGAAATATTTAGAAATTTGAATTAAATTTCGGAATAATTATCTTTTTTGAGCTTCACAGGAAGTGCCTTTCAGATCAACTGAGTTAAGTACCTACTGGCAGGTGACTTGTTGGCAGAGTCAGGTGCCTCCAGGCACTTATTTGGTGGCTTTCGCCTAGAACCTTCAGGTTAAGTAAGGCTTAAATTGGATGATGTATATTTTAGACATTTACCAGCAGCATTTAAAGAGTTTTGTAATGTTATCTGGCGGAAAAGAGACCAAGCCACTGGGCCAACAGCCAGAGAGAAGACTGTCTCCATTCACAACAGAAGAGGGGTTGTGGCCAAACACCTTATCTCGAACATATCTGATCCCTTACTGTAACCGCTTAACTTCCCTAAACTTCTTGAGACTGTTGTCTGTAAGCATTATGTGGCTATTTCAATGGGTTCCCCAACTCAGCTGAGTGCTATGTGAGGGATAATTGATAACAGCATTGATAAGAAAGAGGGTGGAGGCACATATGACATCAGTATCAGGGACCTGCCTTGGGCAGATAGGTTGCCTGGGAATTGTATTGTCCTTTCCCTTGCTGAAGTCAGAGGAAACCAGTGCTACTCCTCCTCGCCCTTTTTACACCATGATCAGGTAGACTAGAGGACTGTGATCCATAGGATTCTTACCCATTGATTTTCAAAATGTGATTTCCGGATCCTTCTTCTTAGTCCAAGCCTCCACTGAAACATGGATTGTAAGGTGCCTTGGGGGTGTAGTGGTTCCACCAGGGGCCACAATCCACATGGTTGGCAGATAATAATAAATAAATGTGAAGAAAGAAAAACATATTGTAGGAAGGACTTAATGAAAACAAAGAAACGATGATTATTTGAGAAAAATATATAAAAAACCTGTATAAATTTACTGTTACATTCAGAGGTAAGATTGATCTGTTCTCTGTTTTCATTTGAACCCTTTAGTGAGTTGGTTTCCAATTTGACATGTATGTAGATTTTGTTGCAACAATGAATTGGAGTGAATAACTAATTTGTGTCATGATATTTACAACATCTGGTTTTACTTTTATGTATTTTGCAAGCACTGTGACAGTTAGGTTTTGTGACAACTTGGTTGGGCCAGGATTTTCCATTATTTAGCAATTGCGGCCTCCCGTGTAAAGTGATCTAATGTAATACAATCCATTCCATGAGGGGATCTGGTGTGGGCCCATTCGTTACTCAGACCGGAGCAATTATAATATCTCTTTGAGGGTGGAGTCTACTTGGTATCTAAACTTATCCTTCTTACTGGCTTAAATCTTGAATTTGTTGCAATGAAATCTAGTCCTTAAAGTAACATCTCACTCTATTGCCTAGCAACCTTGGGAGCTACTGCCTCTTCATCCTGGGATCCAGCTGAACTTGAATTCACTTGATTCTGCCAGACACAGACCTGATCTGCTGACATCCTGCTTGGTTCCCTGGTCTTGGCAGGTATATGGTTAATGAAGAGTCAGTCTCCAGCCTCCCATCTCTGGAGTATGCAGAGAGCTGGGGTTGGAAACCCAATAGGGCTTGCCATTACTCAAGGTTAAAGAAAGAAATGTCAAGCTTCAAACTGCAATAATGAAGGATTTCCTGTGCAAAATCTTGAACAAAGAGGGAATACTCAAGATAGAGCCACTTCATTTAAAAAAATTGATCAACATTCATCTGTTCCATGAGCCAATGTATGATCAAGAGACATGGTACTGAAAGAAGAAGTCCAAGCTGTACTGGAAGTGGCAAAAACAGGAATCCAGCATTGAAAGAATACCACATGAGGCATTTCAAAGAGCACTCCAATCACTCACTTGTCTACTTCAAGAAATGTAGAGGTCTCCTTAGCAAGCCACAGGAGAAAGGCTACTCTTATAAACCGTGACAGCCTTGGAAACCCAAGGCGTGCAGGTTGCTATGAGTCAGCATTGAATAGAAGGCAGTGAGTTCAGTTTGGTATTAGCAGGTCACCCACTATAAGAACTTGGTATTAAAACTCATTCCAAGAAAAATGATCCAATATAATTAAGAAAAAATATCTAACGATGCCATAATATCACATGTAAGTAAAAAACAAACAACCTCGCTGTCACTGGGTTCATTCTGACACAGAGTGACCCCATAAGACACCGTAGAACTGCTCCTGTGGGTTTCTAAAGCTTTAAACCTTTACAAGAGCAAGAAAAGTACACCTTCCTCCTCTGGAACAGTAGGTAAATTCAAACTGCTGGTCTTAAGGTTAGCAGCCAAACATCGCTCCTTAAAGTTTTCTAAAATTAATTCCAAACTAGCTACAGCAGTATACACACGTCCAGGGAACACTCGGACATTCAAGCTAGAAACGGATGAGCGCATACAATGAGTAAAATAACTGACATCAGGTGGCTCTTGGAAAAAAGCACAAAGCACCAGAGAGATGTTTACCTGTATTTTAGAAAATGTAAAGCCATTCAAGAGTAAACCTTTAAACATAAAATATTAAACCATTAAAAGCATAAAATATTGAAAAATAGAAACTATTCAGTACTTAATAGTGCTAATCGACATAGACAAAGAGGCAATCTGTGAACAGAGCAAGGAGACTGCATGGTCTAAAACCAGAACCGCTGTGTACCAGGCTTGCATATTTTCACGATTCTTATCCAATCTGTAAGTTGAGCAAATAGTCTGAAAAGGTGAACGGCATGAAGAAGAATGCAGCATCCGGATTGAAAGATGGCTCATTAAGAATCTGAAATATACAGCAGGCCTGGCTTGTGAGAAGGGTTTTTGACTCACTTGCTGGTGAAAATCCAAGGCTTCAGTGTAGACCATACCTCCACAAAAAGGAAGCAAAACATCTCACAACTCCACGAAAAAGTAACTTCATGCTAGATAGAGAATATTGAAGTCACCAATTACTTCGTTTTACTTTAATCTGTATTCAACCCTCATAGAAGCAATAGCAAAACAAAACAAAACAAAAACCCCTAAACAGTGGGTGGTATTGGACTGCAGGAGGTCTTTTTTTAAGTATTAAAACTAAGATGTCTTTTAAGGAATAAGGTGCACCTTACCCATCCAGAGTATTTCCGTTATCTCTGAGCACTGGAAAGCTGCACAATCAACAATGAAGAATTGATGCCACAGAAAGATGCTATTGGTGAAGAATTTTGAAGAAACCACAGGTTGGCAGAAGAATTAATAAATCTTTATTGGAAGAAGTACAGCCAGAAAGCACGACAGAAAAAGGATGGCAACAATTTGTCTCATGTAATTGCAATGTGGTATCAGTAGAGAGAAGTCTCTGATTAAAAAAAAAAAAGGCATCAAGCATGGCTAAATAAATGGCCAGACAAATATGATCAATAAGAAGTGATATGGTGGTTGCAACAGTGATATCTAACATAGTGATAATTGTGAAGCTGGCACAGGACTGGACAGTGTTTAGAATTAGGGTTTATTCAAGGTCCACTAACTTTAACAGCAACAAGAACAGTAACCCATTGAGTCAATTAATGATCACAGAAATCCTGTAGTGTAGATATTATTTTTCTCCTCATTACATAGATAAGTAGTTGAAGGATATTATGTATTAAACAACACACATTTCCAAGGGAAGTAAATACTTTGCATCTACGTACAGTTTCTCCACAATCTCCTTTCAAGCTTCCTTGAGATAATTTACCTTTTCTCAGTTCACATTCAAAACGATTTTTCCTTCTCTACTGCTATATTTCTTTCTAAACTATTTTTTCTTCCCACTGCTAAAAACTATCTCTCATTATATATCTTATACTCTTTATAAATGTACAGAAATATCACATTATGTAACGTTCCTTTTCCGATTCTATTCATAATTAAGGAATAAGTTTGTTGTTGCTACATACAATCAAGTTGGTTCAGACTCACGTGACACTATGTACAATAGAATGAAATACTGCTAATTGCTGCAACATACTCACAATCAGTGTTTGGTTTTGAGCCAATGGCTGCGGGTTCTCTGTCGATTCATCTCCGTGACGGCATTCCTTTTTCTCACGGACTTCTCCTTTATCAAGCATGACGTCCTTTTCCAAGGAGGGGTCTAGGAATCCTCAGTCTCCTGAGCAGTCTGGCTGTGTTTCAAGATAGATTTTATTTTTCTTCTGGCAATCCACCACCATGATTTAAATGCATCAATTCTTCTTCAGTATTCCTGTCTCAGTGTCCAGCTTTCACATGTATATGAGACCAAGGACAATACCACAGCTTAGGTCAGTTGGCTTCAAAATGACATCCGTACATTTTAACACTTCAAAAAGATCTAGTGCAGGCAGCAGATTTTCCCCATGCAATCTGTTCTGTCACTAATTAACTGCAGTTTTTCTGAGCATGGGTTTTGGACCCACATACAATGAAATTCTCGACAACTTCAAACTTTTTCCACTTATCCTGATGTCTATTAGTCCAATTGTGAAGATTTTGTTTTTCTTTACATTGAGTTGTAATTCATCAAGTTGTCATCCTTGATCTTCACAAGTTAGTGCTTCATTTCCTCCTTATCTGCAGAAAATTAAGTTTTGCCATATGCTTATGACAGATTTTTAACATTTCTGCCTCCAATCCTGATGCTACATTTTTCTTCATTGTCTAGATTTTCATGACATGGAATTATGCATGTAATATCAACAGTTTGAAGCAACCGGTCTCTCCACAGGGGAAAAAGATAGGGCTTTCTACTCCTACAGAGGGACTGTCTTAGAAACTCACAGGTGCAGTTCTACCCCGCTCTATCAGGTCCCTAGAGGGGGGAACTGGCTCAATGGCAGCGAGCTTGGTTTTGGGTACAGATTAAGTTAGTATGGTGAAAGTATACTAAGGGGTACCAAATTTTTTTTAAAAAAGAAAAAAATAGATTTTTTTTTGCCAAAGCTAAGTATTTAATTTTATTTTTTACAAAACCACCTTCTTACCTTCAAAGTACTCTCCATTACACTAAATACATCTGTCAAATCTGTGATTTCATCTTGGAAACATTTTTCAAACTCATCTTTTGGAAGGCTGACAGGTCTTCCCTCAATTTTTTTTTTTACCTCTTTTACTTTATCAAATGGCTTTCCTTTCATGTCCCTCTGCATTCACAGAAACAAAGAGAACTTGCAAGGAATGAGAACAGGTAAGTAAATTCCATGGGGCAACATAGACATGCTGTTTGTTTGTTGTTTTTTTTTTGCCAGAAACAGGTGCACTGAGATGGCTGTGTAAGCGGGTGCGTTGTCGTGGTGGCAAAAACAGTCCCCCATCTAAACCATTCCCCCGTCTGCCATAAATCAGCCTTTTTAAATTATGCTATCTTTTTAGAATCTCTGAATAGAAAGATTGATTAACAGTCTGACCTGATAGAATAAACTCCAAATGCACTTTTAGTTGATATTTTCATCCAGTTGGGAAGTTGACAGACATCCAGTATGAGGTTTGTCATCATTCAACATTTCATCTTTTTTTTTAAAACAAGAAAACCACTCATACATTTGAGTTTTTCCCATGGCGCTTTCTTTTGAAGCTGTGTTAAATATCATAACAGTTTCTGTGGCATTTTTCTCAAGCAAAAAAGAAAATGTCACAGCAATAAGCTGTATTCTTAAATCTGCCATCACAAAAAAGCAAGGTTTGAGCGAAACTTCTTTTATTAAAAAATCACTGTCCCCAGAGAGAACCTTCCCAGGGAAAGACAGCGGGTACAATAATATAAGACAGGTTGCTTGATGCCGCCTAGCAGGAAAATATGTGTATTCCCAAAGTTCAGTTCTGCCCAGCACAATTCTAGTTTTCCTTCGTTTGTTTTTCAAACCCTCTCTTACAAACTTGACACACATCTTTCTTGATTTGAAGCCATAACTTATTCTTGCTCTGTTCATAGTAATGCTGCCTTTTGGGCTATGTACAAGTTCAGCATGAGCACAATGCATGTTAAAGAATTTTCATTCTGGTTATGGTATATATATTTTGTTAGGATCCACAGAGTTGAATGCCTTTGTTGTTGTGGTTGTTGTTGTTAGGTGCCATGGAGTCAGTTCTGACCCATAGTCAACCTATGCGTAACAGAAAGAAACACCGCATAGTCCACCACCATCCTCACAACTGTCTCTACATCTGAGCCAATCGATGAAACCACTGCAACAATCCATCTCGTTGGAGGCCTTCCCTCTGCTCACTGTCCTTTCATTTTGTCAAACACTGTGGCCTTCCCCAGGGAATGGTCTCTCCCGGCAACATGTTGAAAGTATATAAGACGAAGTCTGCCATCCTTGTCTCGGAGGAGCCTTCTGGCCTTGCTTTTCCAGTACACACCTGTTCCGTCCTTTTAGGGTTCCACGGTTCATTCAATATCCTTCTCCAGCACCACACTCCAAACACATCCATTCTTCTTCCCACCCTCCCCGCCTCCCTTCCTTTCTGCAAATCCTTCCCATGGTCAATTATTAGGAGATAATGGATTTTGTATTTATCTTCTTTTCAATGGGTTTTCAGAAAGAAAATTAAAACCTTAGTAAATGGCAAGTTTAGTCTTTCATCTTTAGTGGGATTATTTCAATTTCAAGTAAGAAGAAAAACTTATCTACCATTAATCTGAATTTTAATAATGTAATTTAGTATACAGTAGCTTCAGCTTATCCAATCTTATGTCTCCATCAAATTATTATGACAAACTATCATTTGTTTCCCTAATGTTATATTAACAAATAATTTAAAAAGAAGAAATTCGACCTTGGCTTCTAATTGTAATTTTTATTTTTTATTTTGAATGATTAATAATGGCTGTGTTAAAACATGCTACATTACATGCAAAGGTTCAGAGTTGCTTCTCCGTGCCAAAGTAGTCAGAGTAGAGCTCACGGAGATTGCTGAACTAGAATCTGGAAAGCCTTGAGAAAGGAAAGGTGCTCAGGTCAAGATCAGAGTAATTAAGCCCAATACAAGAATGGGACTGACAAGCACAGAATTGCTTTTGAAAGAGCTAATGAATCTGAATCCAATCTTTTGGGGGTCTTTCTCATGACAAATTTAAGACAAGGTAACTTCACATACTCCCTCAACGCTGTCACTGAGCGAGTATCACAATGGTGAGATGCTGTGGAGTCAGTGAAAGTGGGTGTCTCAAAATGGATACTGGTGGAAAGTAGTCATAAATTTGCATTATTGCTTTCTGAAAGCTGTCTGTGAGGAGATAGTGTTTTAGAAGTAATTTGGTGAGTGACAAAGCTTATCACAGAAAAGGGGAGTCAGTGAATACTACATACAAGGAAGATGGCAACTGCTAAAGCATATTCAGTCTCTGACAGGAAAAAAGATATTGGAAAGTCTTAAGAATTGTTTCAGGCTCTTTTTAATATTCAACATAGAAGCTGATAAAGAACATCGAGTAGTTTGGCATGAGTACACAATTTAAAGAGATTTTTCCGAGAAATAATGTATTGTACACTGATTTTTATCATTTAAATTTCTTATTTTGACTGAAAGGGAAAAAAGGAGAGTGGTTGTATGAAAGATGATGTTAGCATATTAATTTGGAATGCTCTTTAAGGATCAATGACTCTTGGAAATGATGGTGATTTTGGATAGGAGTGGTATCAATTCCAGAAGAATGAACAAATATGTCTTGGAATAAATACAGCCAGAATACTCCTTAGAAATGTGAAAGGGAAGACTTGGGCTCATGTATGTGGGATGTGTGACTGGGGTGGAGCAGTCACTGGAGACAGACACGCTTGATCAAGCAGAGGGACAGTGGCAAAAGGGAAGGTCCTCGGTGAGAGGGACTGACACAGCGGCTGCAAAAATGGGTTTGAACGTAGCAACAATTGTCAGGATGATTCAAGATTGGGCAGTGTTTCTTTCTGTTGTGCATAGAATCAGAACTTAAAATCAATACTGATGGAACAACTGCAGTTGTGTTTGAAGGAAACAGTGGGATCACTTGATAAGAGTTGCACCATCCCTGTGTCCTCTAATCTGATGCATGTTGCCACCTGGTTAACGAATTGCTTTTGTCTTCCCTTCCTTCCATGGCTCCCCATTAGAAACCAATACTGGGTGCCCACACTGATATGATAAAGGCCAACCAAATGAAGGGTTAAAAGTGAAATCCACCTGTGAAATCAGTCCTTGAAAGACTTGACAAACATATCACATTCTCCACTCTTTATTTTCTCAGTGATTGAAATGAAATAAGGATGTAATATTGTATCATGTGGACATTCTTACCCTTGTAGCGTCTACTGACAAGATGCCTACTGCTGATTTTAGATTGAAGCAGAAATATTGCGATTGTTCTATAATGCCCTTGACTGAGGAAAATGTAATTTTAAGTACTATTTATCTTCAGATTATTGTTTCCAGTGTTTGAATAGACATGTTATCCAGAAGCAGGGAATTAAAATATTAATTAAAGTCATTCATAGCATGCTCGCAAGATATGACCTTACCATCGACTCAGCAGTGAGACCCAACACATCTATTATTTTAATATTAAATAAGTTCAACGAAAATGATTACTTGATTCAAAGACAACTGCATAGTGCTTATTATGTATCAGTATTTTAACTATCTTATTTTTGTTTAGTTATTTTATTTTTGTGTATGTGAAGCAGTGGGAATTTCCAACATAGTACAAAATATTATATCTATATGAAGCCCACGATCTATTTGTCATTATTTTTGAAACAAATTCTTCTCAAAGTTATTCACAGTTTATTATGGTCCACAGAGTTGAATGCCTTTGCATAGTCAATGAAACACAAATAGATATATTTCTGGTATTATCTGCTTTGAGCCAAGATCCATCTGACATCAGCAGTTTTATCCCTTTTTTCCGCATCCTCTTCTGATTCCAGCCTGAACTTCTGGACGTTCCCTTTCAATGTACATACATATGCCCCCATTGTTCGATGATCTTAAACAAAATATTAATTGTATACGAGATCAATGAAATCATTCTAAAATGTGGACATTCTGTTGGGTCACCTTTCTTTGGAATGGGCACACATATTGATCTCTTCCAGTCAGTTAGTCAAGTATCCGCCTTCCAAGTTTCCTGGAATAGGCCAGAGACTGACACGATGTCTGCTTCAATGTGCTCAGACATAGCAACAACTGTGAAGATGGCGCAGGACTGTGCGGTGTTTGCTTCTGTTGGGCACAGGGTGTCCGTGGATTGACTCTGACACCATGGCAGTTAACAACAACATGAAACACTTTCTACCAAAGTAAGTGCCATAACAGAGACAAGAGAGGCATGCTGAGGACGTGATGTGAAGATACCAGGCACACTTTAGTTAGTCCTGATGGAATTGTGGAATCATTGCTAAGAAGCTAATCAGAAGATTGTGTGTTCAAAGCCACCAGATCCTTGTTCTATTAAAGATTTACATTCTAAGAAACCCTGTAGAGGTTTATTATGAGTTATGATTGACTCAATGGGAGTGGCTTTGGTCTCTTTTGCCAATGATCATTTGAAATAGGGTTAGAAGAAAAAGTATTCTTCAAATAGTATGAAAAAGAGAAAACACAAAAATTCTTTGAAAAGACATGAAAGTATTTTGCAGTGAAACAAGAAAATACGCCTGATAATCTCAATGGTGATATTATGATTAGTCTTGGATTACTTATTAAGCCTATCATGAACATGTTAATCTCATGAATGACAGCAATACTGAAAAATGTTCTCAATTTAGAAAATTAACAAGTAACATTGACTTCCTTGAGAATTATTATCTACAAAATTTTCCAAAAGTGTTTTTATTTTAAACACTTTAAATAAAATACTGTTTATTTTAATATTTCTCAAAATTATCCCCTACTTCACTGACACTTCCTAGCTTTAAACACTTCAAATCATAAACTGCGCTACTTATAACAGTATATCTTGATTTCTCTTTCTACTTGATCTCCAGGAAATTTGTCTTTCATATTGAGTTGCGATGCTATTGTAGTTCACATATAATTGTGCTTTTACCCAGTTCAAAATCCTTTAATAGCTATATTGTAAACCCAATTCTGGACTACACACCTTCTCTTATATCCCTTCATTGCATACTTTCTATAAACATCATGCCACTTATCACAATGCATTACAGTTATTCATTTGCCTTGTTTTTAATTCACTGTTATGATCAACTTGAAAGTATTTTCAGTTGTGTTTATATATTCTTTTTCAATTTTGACCCTCACAATGTACTAGTTTTCTGCACATAATAAACACAAGTCTTCTCAAGCATCGATGAGCCCCTAACATAGGTCCTCACAGACAACTTTCAGGCAGCAGTCATGGGAGATTGAGGGTATTCAACGCCATTTTTCCTTTGTAAACCTCAACTTCCTTTTATGCTATAGCATTTCACTTAGTCTATTCTCCGGAAGACAATTGGAGGGAGTATGTGTAGATGCTCTATCTAACATTGTTTTCATGAGAGAGAATGAAACCTCATGCGTATCATAATTGATTCAATTACAATGTGTTGTGAATTTGTTCTAGGTAAATAGGTTCAGCCAGATCCAGAAGATCTTAGCAAAGGACACTTCCTTTACCTCCTTTTATTGATTTTAAGCACTCTGATTCTCACTGGAAGAGAATACACATTTCCTTTGCCCTTGAAACTGATCATAGTTTAGCAATCTCCAGCAGTTCTCCTTTGATTACTTAGTAACACAGAGAAGCAACGCTGAATTTTTATTCTAATTTAATACAATCCAGGCATTATTTATAATCTATTATGTGATTTGATTGACATGTCAGTGGCTCAATCTGTTTTATTTATTGAAAGAGCGGGTGACTACTTCTGACCACTTCTAGCTACACAAAAGGGAAGAATCAGTCCAAGGTTGGGTTGCTATATTTAGAGTTTAAACTATATCTCTACCCTCCATCTTTAGTTACCATATTCTGTTTCCGAACACCCAACCTAAAGCACTCTCCTTCTTTATTAGGTTAAGTGATTCATTGATCACTTAATGAATCTCACCATGCAGATCTCACCTACAGTACTTATTATGATTTTCCCAAGAACAGCTAAGAGGACAAACAAATCTATCTTAGAAAAATAACAGAGTGCTTCTTAGAGACAAGGACGATGAGACTTTGTATGACACATTTTGGGCATGTGCTCAGGAGTAACTAGTCCCTTTAGAAGGAGATCAGGCTTGATAAAATAGAGGGGCAGAGAAAGAAAGACCCTCAATAAGATGGATTGACACGGAGATTGCAACAATGAGTTCAAGCACAGGAACATTCATGAGGACAGGACTGGACCAGGTAGTATTTAAATCTGTTATGCAAAGGTTCGGTCTGGGTCTAAATTGCTTTTAAAATAACCTATCAACAACAATAACCCACAGATCAAATAAAAGCTGAATTTCTTGGTGCAGGAAATTGGCTTTTGGAGTGAAGTGTGCCTAAGACCTTAATTGGGGAAACTAGGTTTGTTGACTCATTCACACAACAAAAACTTAGGGTGTTAAGATAAAATGTAGGTCATTGGATTCAGTGGAGGAAAGTAAGAAAGACATTTAGTTTACTGCTGTTAAAAAAGATTATTTGTTCCCTACTCACGAGTCATTTGCATTGCAAACCATGCTGGTAGATCTGGGATTTATTTAGGTGTACATCCTCCATTTCTTAATTTAAAGTCCTAATTACCAGTTGATGTCAATTTGATTAATGATTGTCAAAATAAAACTGGGTACCATATAGTTTACTTTATTTAGCTGTATCTTACTTATAGTTATGCGAATGCAGATTTTTCTACACACAAAAACAATTTGCAGTCAATATCAGCTCACATTATCTGATTTTTATTTACTGTGAACTATATTATTTTAATTCAAGTAGTTATTTTGAAATAATATTTCCATAGAATTTTCAGAAGTACACTGTTGAGATTTTCCTCAGACGCACCAGGGGTGGGCGCCAATTGCCCACTTTTCAGTTACCAATTGAGCCCGTGACCCTTTGCACCTTCCAAGGACTGCAAATTTCTGTTAGTCTAAATCCTGCAGCTTCATTCTATGCATATCAGCAACTAGTTTGGTATTGATTTGAGATGACATTAAGCCAATTGTCGCTCATAAAGACCATGTGGATAACAGAATGCAACACTGTCCAGTCCTGAAACAGCTTCACAATTGTTCCTATGCTTGAGCCCATTGTGGCAGCCACTGTGTCGGTGACCTTGTCAAGGGCTTCCTACTTTGTCACTGCCCCTCTCCTTGAACAAGCATGATGCCCTTTTCCAGGGACTGGTTTCTCCTTCCAACATGTTCAAAGTATGTAAGATGAAATCTCACCATATTTGCCTCTCAGTAGCATTCTGGTTGTTCTTCAAAAACAGATCCATTTGTCCTGGACAGTCTATAGTACTTTGAATATTCTTCACTCACCCATAGTTGAAATGCTTCCATTCTTCTGTGTTTATATATGAACTGTCCAACTTTAACATGTGCCATGGCTTAGGTCAGACGTGACTGTGTCTTCAGAATAACATCCCTGTTTTTCAGTGCTTTAAAGAGATTTTGTGCAGCATATTTAGCCAATGAGAGATGTTGTTTTAGCTCTTTGCTGCTACTTCCATGAGCATTGCTTGTGGATCCAAGCAAGATAAATTCCTTGGCAACTTTCATCTTTTCTCCAGTTATCATGATGCTACCTTTTGGTTCAGTTGTGAAGATTTGGGTTTTCCTGTTACTGAGTTGTAATCCACACTGAAGGGTGAACTTACATATGAGCAATTGAGTCTGTTCCACGATTATCCCTAGCCTGGCTTTACCTGATGATATTGAGCTTCCCAAGAGTCTCTTCCCACAAATGATGTAAATTTGATTTCTGTGTATTCCATCTGGAAAAGTACGTGTCTGTGGCTTCCATTTAAAAAGAAAAGGCATTTCCTATGAAGAATTGGTTGGTCTTGTAAACATCCAGCTCCATTTCTATCACTGTGACCCTATTTTTTCACTGCTTTCCTTCGTTTCTAGCTTTTGTATTCCAAGTGCAAATAGTTATCAATGCATCCTGATTGCATGTTTAATCAATTTCAGAGTGAAGCAATTGGTAGAATCCTTCAAGTTCTTCTTGACTATATTTAGTGCTTGGAGTACATATTTGAATAATAGTTATATTTGTAGTGTTTCCTTGAGTGAGGGCATATATAACCCTATCATCGATGGCATTGTACTTCAAGATAGACCTTGAACTCTCCTTTTTGATGATAAATATAACACCATACTTCTTGATTGTATAATTCCCCCCATAGCAAACTATATGATTTTCTGGTTAAAATGGTCAATACTAGTCCATTTTAGCTCACTAGCATCTAGAATATCAATCTTTCTATATTCCACTTTATCATTTACATCTTCTAATTTTCCTACGTTCCTACGTTATACATTCCAAGTTCCAATAATTGATTCGTGTTTACAGCTGTTTCTTTCCTTTTTGAGTCTTGCCTCGTCAGTAAATGAAGGCCCTGAAGACTAATCTATTTGTGCCCTTGGGGTTGACACTTTGCAAAGACAGCTCTGCCTTGGGCCTTTGTGGAATGCCTTTCAACCGAGGGCTCATCTTCTGGTACTCTCTCTGGCAAGTTTTGCATCTACTCATGTTTCTCAGGATTTGAAAATGTTGAAAGGCTAGTTATAAGGTTTTCAGTGGTTGCATCCTCCAAAGTGGACAGTATATTACTTTCCTGCACTTCTTTGTAGTTTGTGCTAAGTCTGGAGGCTCTGCTTAAACCTCTTCACTCGGGAGGACCCTGCTGATATTTGAAATGCCAGCACCTAGCTTTGAGCACCCAAGCAGCAAACAAGCCCCCACAGTCTGACCCACCCACTGACAGATAAGTGGTGGAGTGAATAGTTTAGAGAGAGGCAAAGGTGACATAATGGCACTCCCTCTATTTTATATATAGTATTCTAGCAAACCTGTGACTGAAATGCTCAGTGAATCTTAATTGTATATTTTCCCTGACAACCAACTTGCATTGTTTGTGTAAATAACATCCAGCAATGACAGGGTTTATTTTGTACAAGTGAATAATTTAAGTATTGTGAGATGGAGTTAGCCTACATTACCCCAATATCCCTCTCCCAGTAGTGATTAAAAAAAATGTACCAGGGATTAATCAATGACAACATTAACGGGAAATATTTATGTTCCAGGGGGATGAGCCATAGGGCTCACTACCGTAAATTAACAAGGGGATCACTACAGGGAGCCAAAGGCAGATTAAAATATATGGGTTCAGGAATGGGTTTAGGGATGGCACTAAATCCTTGCTCCAATTTAAGAACAATTAGCTCTTACATCACGGCCCTGCTTGATACTCACTCTCAGGAAGGGAACACAGAAGATATGGGTGCTAAAGGTGGCGGCTCCCTTTTGGATAAGAGTGCCTAGGGGTCTGACAAGTCTCTTTCCAAGTAAGCAAAGTGAGCAAGTGTTTTTGGTCTGTGGAACCCAGGATTAAGGGAGCTGTGGAGATAGAAAGGAGAAGAAGGGTTCCTGTAGGGCCCAGGGTGGGGGTGGGTGGGGGGTGTCAAGGGAGCTGACATCAAGGAGTTCAAGAAAAGGAACAGATCATTTTAAAACTAATTGTGGTAACAATTTTACAAGACTGCTTGATGCAATTGAACTATGGAATGATACAATATCTGTATTAGCTCCCAATAAAATGGTTTGGGGAAAATATTTTAAACAGGACTTTACTTTTTATTGAAAGTGTAGTGTGAGTTATATAAGTTCCACTACTGTTGTAGTTGGATGATGAGAAAACAGAGCACAATGATATCATAGAGATGGTCAGCTGATCAAAATGTTTCATATAATCTTTACATATTACTGAGGAGCCCTGCACTGTTCAAAACCACCAGCCACTCCTCGGGAGAAAGATGGGCTTTCTACTACCGTAAAGAGTTGCCGTCTCAGAAACTCACAGGAGCTCTACCCTGTGCTACAGGGCCCCTGAACCCTATAGGCTTAGTGACAGCACATTTGTGCTTAGTATATATTATCATAAGGAGTCCCAGCAGCATAAAAGTTTCCCTGATGGGCTGCTAAACTCACCATCAACCCTCCAAAGACACCAGCCTCAGTAGAAAGATGAGGCTTCTCTATCCGATGAAAGTTTGTAGTAACAGAAACCTTAGGGAGCAGTCCCGCTCTGTCTTATAAAGTCACCGTATTCATTTGGCCTGGAAGAGGACAAAATACGGTTCGATTAAGTATATGATTCCAAACATAGACACAGCATACACACTACTATTGAGTCAATTGTGACTCAGCAATACCGTAGGGCAGAGCGAAACTGCTCCCTGGGATGTCCTAGGCTGCAATCTTCAAAGAAGCTGAAAGGTTCTTCTTTCCTCCATGTAACAGCAGATGGGGTTGAATAGCTGACTTTGAGGTTAGCAGCCCAATTACATTTTTAATTAATCAGAAATTTTGATGTATTTAAGAAAAGCAGAAAATATCAGAAGTAGACTATAGATCAACTTGAAATATTCTAACTTAGATTCTGTAAATCCTGGAGTGACTATTAAGATAACATAATGAGAAAATATTTTCTTAATCCATTTGTAAAATTTGATCACCTAATAATCAGTAATTCTCCTTTGATTTTTCAACGGTTCATCATATAGTAAATATAGAGGGAGGAGCAAGCTTCATCTAAACTGAAAGAGTTCGATCCACAATGAAATCTTTTATTTTAGATGAAAATTGCTTAATCTTTAATTAATATTGATATTAATATTGGCTGACATTTTGGAAGTAAAACATCTATATAAACCATATAGTGAATATTATTTGGTTCCCACTGCCTAATTTCAAATAATCCAGGTGCTTAGATCTTTTTTCTCTAAATACACGTTATTTGCCTGCTCAAATTAAAATGTGTACAATGCTTTCAAAATCACATTGATTTTCAAAGCTATCCATGAGCTAGAACCAACTATATTTAATTCTATACAATTCTACTCTAGCCCTCTCTCTAGAAGTTCTGCTTTAGTATGTCTGAGCTCAAATACACACAATATATATGAATTTATTAACTTAATGAACTCTACTGAAGATAATGGTAGAATAAATTAATGAGTAATATCATAAATCTTCTACGCATACTTTTAAGGATGGTAGTTGTGAAAATGAGGACACATGAGATATTTTTCTACACATAATTTAACAAGTTATTTTATACACAGTAAGTAATAATTTCGATTGTCTGCTTTGGTGTCTGTGGTATAGTGAAATAAATTAGTTATGGCCTTATATCAATTTATATATCATTCATATTGGTGCCATTGTGTTGGTTCCAGTCCATAATGATCCACATCAGAACAAAGCACTCCCTTGTCTTGAAACGTCCTTACAATTCTTTCTATGTTTGAGCCAATTTTTCCTGCCACTGGGCCGATCCAGCTCATTGCAGTCCTTCCACTTTCTACTTTCCCTCTGCTTTACCGAGCTTAATGTCCTTCTTCAGGTGCTGGTCCTACTAACAGTACATCCAAAGCATGAAGACACGTCTTGTTATCTTTGCCTTCAAACAGAACTCTGACCTTACTTCTTCCAAGAAAGATGTCTTTGTCCTTACTTTGTCTGTGCTGCTTTCAACATTTTTCACCCACACTACAATCAAATGCATTGATTCTTCTTCAGTCTTCCATATTCAGTGTCCAGCTTTGACGTACACATGGGGCAATGGAAGACACCATGGCTTGGATCACACACACCCTAGTCCTCAAAGTGCTGTGCCTGCTTTCAGAAATCTAAAGAACTCATGTGTAGCTCCTTTACCCAATGCAACATCTCCTCTGATTCCTTGACTGATACTTCCATGAGCATCTATTGTGAATCCAAGCAAGATGAAAATCCCTGACAACTTCACCCTCTTCTCCAGTTATAATGATATTATACAGTTGTGGGGATTTTGGTTCACTTCACATTGAGCTGTAATTCATACAGAGCCCTGAAATCTTTTTCTTAAATTATTTTATTGGGGCTATACAGCTCTTACCATAATGAATGATGATCATTTATTCATCATACTGATTGAATAAGTATGGTGAAATGATACAGTCCATACATACATATATTGTGCCAAGCACATTTGAACATATGCTGCCATCATCATTTTCAAAACATTTTCTTTCTACTTGAGCCCTTGATATCAGCTCCTCATTTCCCCCTCCCCCACTCTCCCTCATGAATCCTTGATAGTTTTTTTTTTTTTTCATGTCTTGCACTGACTACTGTCTCCCTTCACCCACTTTTCCGTAGTCCATCCTCCGGCGGAGGGATTATATATAGATCCTTGTATCAGTTTCTCCCCCTCCCCCACCTTGCCCTTCTCCTCTTGGTATCGATACTCTCATTATCCATCCTGAGGGTTTTATCTGTCCTGGATTACCTGTGTTTCCAGTTCTTATCTGGACCAGTTTACCTGATCTGGTTTAGCCGAATTTTTAATGTAGAACTGAGGTCCTGAGAGTGGTGAGGAAGAAGCATCAAAAACCTAGAAGAAAGTTACATGTTTCATGAGTGCTAGACTGCACCCTGACTGGCTTGTCTCTCCCTTGTGACCCTTCTGTAGGTCTTTTATCTTCAGCAGCAAGGGTTTCCAGTTCTCACTTTCAGTAAGCAAGATTGTGTCATTTGCATATCACAGGTTGTTAAGAAGTCTTCTTTCAATCTTGATGACTCATTCTTCACATAATCCGGTTTGCTCTGGTTATTTCCTCTTCATACAGATCAAATAAGTATGGTGAAATGATACAACCCTGATGCACAATGTTCCTGATTTCAAATAATGCAATATTTCCTTGTTCTGTTTACACAACTGCCTCTTGATCCATGTATGTGTTCCACATAAGGACAATAAACTGTTCCAGAATCTCCATTCTTCTGAAGGCTATCAAATGTTTGATATGATCCACAGAGTAGAAATTTTGCATAATCAGGAAAACACAAGTAAACATCATTCTGTTATTTTTTGCTTTAGTCAGGATTCATCTGACATTGGCAATGATATCCCTGTCCATTGTCCATTATCAATAATTCCCACCAAGTGATAGATTAAGACCATGCAAACAAAGTCAAGAAGACTCTACCTTGTTCAATTTTCCCATTACTTTGGGTATAAGAAGGCCATCTCAGAAGCAGGAAAAAGGGCATGCTGGGACGATCAGGAAAGATCAGCCACCAGTGGAACACTATTGAAATTTCCAGCCTGAAGTGGTGGAGACACATAGGCAACAGAGTTTGTGGTGTGGAGACCAGAAACCGTGAGGTTATGTGTCAGAGCAGTGAGCAAGATTCCAACCCACAGGAAAAGGCAGAGGTCAAACCATCATTTAGTTAAGAGGCTGAGGACCAGAGAGATACAAGGTTCCTGTCTGAGAGGAGGTGGGTGGGCATATCTTTGTCTTTTTGTTTCTTTATCCTGACTTGTGGTAACTTATCTTTCCTATTAAATCCTCAGTGTGTCCTGTGTTGCTATTTCGATGGTTTATCTAGCACAGCAGAGGAATAATGTGCTGTGGGAGGAATGGTTGATGTTGGAATAAGGCGGGAAAGAGTGGAGGATGGAGGTATGTCTAGTCTCTCCCTTGTGTCAGTCACCTTGGAGTGGGGGGAGTCCAGGTCTCCTGCCCTTACTAAAGGAAATGAGGCCGTTTAGCCACCTCATATTTTCCTCAATGAATTGTTATGAATTGAACCAATACAATTTCCACTTGACCATACATTGAAATTACTAGTATGGTTTGCATGTAATGATATCATTATTACTTGTATATTAATGATTATCAGAAGTCCCATTGGCAAAATTGAGAAACATAAATTCTGACTCAATATTTATTCAATCATATAACTGAGATCCTAGGCAATACAGTATTTTCTCCCAGAATTGTTTTGTTAAGAATAAAAGTAAGAATATATAAAATAGCAAAATATGCTCATAAGTTCAAAAGACTGAACTGTTTCCCTATTGGCAGACACATTTTTTGCTGAGTAGTTCTTTTTAGTCGCACATCTGACACTGGACATCTGACCCCTACTATTCTAATAACTGTTAATGGAAACTTCACCTCATGCAAAGGCAAAATGGATTTTTGCCAGCTGTGAGAGATTATGAAGAGTAAGACCAAGCTTAGTTGGACGAAGAAGAAAAGAAGGCATCTGTACCTTAAAATCCTCAGCTGGTTTTCATTACACATCAAGCCTACGTTTATTATAAGGAGGGTAGCCAAGAGACAGACATTGAAAGGCCTCTGCACTCAGAAGACCATTTCTTGATAAATCCTACTTTTCATCTTGACTTGAGTTCACATGACTCTTAAATCTGCTTGAATTGGAAGGTATATAGCTGGGAGACAAATGCAGGAAAGCCTCTACTTTTGTCCTTATCAGATTGGTTTGCAATTTACTTTCATCCTGAGTATTGTGAAATACGAGTCCTTCCAACTCATTACGAGAAATGAGTTTTCTATAAATCCTTAAAGCTATATAAGTGAAATTCATTTTCAATCAGTTTTGCAATACACTTTATATAGTTAATACAGTTTTGTGTTATGTCCTGAGAATTTACATGTCCCAGCAAAGTAAAAAAATTATTAATACATTGTGAATATAGGAGCAGATTGATCCTATATTCCACTTTCCACAAATAAGGAGTGATTTCATAAGAATATTTGGGATAATCCATTATGGTTTGTAGTGTTTAAACTATATATTTAGATTTTAGAAGGAAAAAATAAACTATTGGTTCTTGTAATATAAACATTTGATGAAAGGACTAATATACCTTGTAGTTCTACTGTGGTTCCATTTTCAGAGTATTAGAGAAAAATAAAGGCCTTTATCTGCATAATTCAAACAAGGAAATTAAGTTAATGCTACCAACAAATCAATAGATAAAAGGTATTTGAGTCCACAGAAGGCAGGGCAAGATCATAAGTGATTGATTTAGGGAAATCTTGATTCAGTAATAGAAAAAGGAGGTCAAATGGCATTTCCTCACTTGGGTCAATTCTGAATTGTAGCAAGCCTGAAGGACAGGTTGGAGCTGCTAGAAATCCGTATAGAAACAGAGCGCCACATCTTTCTGCTTCAGAGCTAACTGTAGATTCAAACAACAAGCTTTTAGGTCAGAAGCCAAGCAGCTATTCACTGTAGTACCAGGGCTCCTCTGCAGGTAAAAACTTAATTAAAATAAAATCAGTTAACATCCCTTTATAATAAATATTGCATATCAGTATTAAATAGGTTTAAGACTTATTACCTGTGAGGGTTAGGGTTAGGGTTAGGGTTAGGGTTAGGGTTAGGGTTAGGGTTAGGGTTTGGGGTTAGGGTTAGGGTTAGGGGTAGGGGTAAGGGTAGGGGTAGGGTTAGGGGTAGGGGTAGGGGTAAGGGTAGGGGTAGGGTTAGGGGTAGGGTTAGGGCTAGGGTTAGGGTTAGGGTTAGGGTTAGGGATAGGGATAGGGTTAGGGTTAGGGTTAGGGTTAGGGTTAGGGTTAGGGTTAGGGTTAGGGTTAGGGTTAGGGTTAGGGTTAGGGTTAGAATTAAAAAAAGAAAAAAAGAAAAAAAAGACTTATTACCTGTGTTACACTGTGTTGTATAAATGGGTACCTTAGGCAAGTTGTATAAAGAAGCAAACCCAGTGAAATGTGCTGTGTTATTGTTGGTAGGTGCCATCACATCAGCTCCCACCAATATAGACCCTCGGAAAAACAAACAAAGCACTGCCCGGCACTGTGCCATCTTCATCGAGCCCATTGGGGCAGGCACGATGTCAGTACATCTTGCTGAAGGCCTTCCTCTTCGTTGCTCATATTTCCACAGCATGTGAGAAAAAGTCTCGTCATCCTTGTCCCTGAGGAGCACACCAGCCATGATTCTTCTACGATGTGTTTGTTTGGCCTTTCGGTAGTCCATGGTCTTTTCAAAATTTCAATACTCCACTTTGAATGCATTGATTCTTCCAGGATACATTTTTTTGTTCTTTTGGCAAGCCATGGTATTGTCAACAGGTCTTTTCCACTCTGTAATTCATATCATATAAATTCTTCTGCTGTCTCGTTATTCGGTATTCAACTTTCACATGCATATGAAGTTAGTGGAAATGTCATGCCTTGGGACAGGGGGCACCATCGCTCTGAAAGTAAGATCCTTCTTTTCAATATTCTAATCCGGTTGTGTACAGCAGATTCTTGACATGCAATGCGTCCTTTGATCTCTTGACTGCTGCCTCCCTGAGCATTGCTTGTGGACCCAAGAACGATGAATTGCTTGACAACTTCAGTCTTCTATTTACATTATATTACCTATTGTCTAGTTTCTTCACATTAAGTTGTAATACATATTGATGGCCACAATCCTTGACCTTCATCAAAAAGTGCTTCAAGTCCCCCTCACTTTCAGCAAGCATGGCATATCATCTGCATATAGCAGGTTGTTAATAGGCCTTCTTTCAATCCTGTTACTGTTTTATTCTTTATTAAGTCCATTTCTCTGATTATTTTCTCAGCATTGAACAAGTATGATGAGAAGATACAACCCTTTCCTGATTGTAAGCCATGGAGTATTCCCTTGTTCTGTTCTCAGAACAGCCTCTTAATCCATGTACAACTTTTATATGAACACAAAAATTGCTATGGAATTCCCATTCTTGTCAAGGTTATCCATCATTTGTTATGATCTATATGTGAATGTTTTGAATGGTCAATAAAACTATCTTTCTGGTTATCTCTGCTCTTAGTCCAAATTCATCTCAAGAATGAAATAATATCCCTTCTGCCTCATCATCCTCTGAAACCATCCTGAACCTCTGGCAGTCAATGAGCTGCTGCAATAGTTGTTGAATGATCTCCAGAATAATTTCCCTTGCATATGATATCAAGGATATTATTCTAGAATGTGTGCATTCTGTTGTGTCGCCTTTCTTTGGAATGGGTATGACTATGGATCTCTTCCAGTCAGTCAGCCCTTTGGGATTCCAAATTTCTTGACATAGACTAATGAATACTTCTAGTGCTTTATTAGCTTGTTAAGACATTTTAGTTGATATTCTATCAATTTCTGGAGCCTTGTTTTTGCCTAGTGCCTTCAGTGCAGCTCAGTTTTCTTCCTTCACCATCATTGATTCTTGGTCATTTACTACATCTTAAAATGGTTGGTTGTAGACTAGTTCTTTTTGAGATAGTGACTGTGTATTTTTTCCATCTTCTGTGATGCTTCTTGCATCATTTAATATTTTCAACATAGAATCTTTTTCATAAAAGATTTAAAAGGATTGACTTTGTTCTTGACTTCTATCAGTTTAAGATTGGATGAGGGTGTTCTTTTATTTTTTGTAATCTAACTCCACGAGTTTGCACATTTAATATAATTACTTTGTCTTCTTGAGCTCCATTTTGGAATTTTCTGTTCACTTCCTTTACTTCATCTATCTGCTCATGGGTCATGATCAGCATTGTCAGCAGTTCAAAGCCATAAGCAGCTCTGTGGGTCTGGGCTTTCTACTCCCAGACACAGTCTCACAAATCGTCAGGAGGGCTCTATGAGTCCACCTTGACAGGATGGCTGTGAGCACTTGTGATTGAGAGCAAATGTCAATATCTCTTTTGACCTCCATTTGGATCTTTTCTGACTGTTGTTTGTTTTTAGTTACCTTTGGCTTCATTCATATGTGATGTCCTGTTGATCTTCCCACAGCTCATCAGATCTTCTTTCATTCGTGTTCAATGAATCAAACCTGTTATTTTTATGTGCTCCAAATTTAGTTGGTATCTATTTAGAGCAGTGCTTTTACCTTTGTACACTTGCTTTAATTTTCTTCAGCTTCAACCTGTATTTGCCTAGAGCAATTGATGCTTTGTTCCACAGTTGATCCCTGGAATGGTTTTAGGTTCCAATATTGGGCTTCTCTATCACCTCTCCCCACAGAAGGAGTAAGCTTCCTATCTGTGCATTCCAGCTGGGGAAGTCCACATGTATATCACTGCTTGGGCTACTGAGAAAAGATATGCACGATGATGAAATTGTTGGTCTTTTAAAATTCCATCTTGTGATCTTCAGCTTTGTTTCTATCACTAAGGCCATATTTCCCAAGTACTGTCCCTACCTCTTTGTTTCCAACTTTAATTGCCAATTCATTTGGGCTTCACGTTTGAACAATTTCTGAAGTCACTGAGAAAATTCCTCAAATCTGCATCACTGGCTTTACTCTGTGGTATGTAAATTTGAAAAATAGTAATTTTTTACTGATTTCCTTGTATATAGATAGATATTATCATATTGCACTCTTTTTTTCAAGACAGATTTTAAAATGTCCTTTTTGATGATAAATCTGATGTCACTTATCTTGAATTTATAGTTCTCTGCATAGGAAAACATATGCTTTTCTGATTTAAAGTGACCAAGCCAATCCATTTCAATTCACTAACAACTAACATACTTATGTATTCTACTTTATAGAACACCTTGACTCTATCCCACCTGAATATTGAAAACATTTCAAGAACAGCTCTGACAAATTAAACACTAATGACAGATCTGATGACCTGTGTGAGGACATCAAGACCATCATCTATGAAGAAATCAAAAGATCATTAACAATACAGGACATGAAGAAAAGATCAAAATGGATTGCAGAAGAGATTCTAAAACTTGCTCTAAAATGCAGCTAAAGCAAATGGAAGAAAGGATTAATAAATGTGGTTGACCTTGAGAAGAATGGTAAAACAAGAACACTTCATTGTGCTCATTCAGGAGAGGCAGTTGTGTGAGCAGAACAAGAGGACACTGCGTGGTTTAAAATCAGGAAATGTTCAGATCAGCGTGATATCCTCTCACCAGGCCTCTTCAGTCTGTATGCTGAGCAAAGCATCAGAGAAACTAATGTTTACCTGGGGTATACAGATGACACAGCCTTGCTTGTTGAATGTGAGGATTTGATGCCCTTGCTGATGAAGATCCAGGAGTTCAGTCTTCTATACGCATTAAAATCCAGGGTAAGGAAGACCAAAATGCTCACAACTGGACTATATGCAACATCATGATAAGTGGGGAAATGTTTGAAGTTGTCCAGGAGTTTGTATTATTGGATGCGCAATTTCATTCGGTAAAACTGCTGCACACATGACCTCTTCAGTTTATGGAAGAGCAAGGATTTTACTTTAAGGGCAAAGGTGCACCTAACCCAAGCCATGTTGCTTTCCACTGCATCATATCCGTGTGAAAGTTGGCCATTGAATAAGGAAGGTCATAGGTGGAGAGCAAATGCTTTGAAAATGAGGGCAAAGAATGTACAGTTGTGCTTTATACAATTGATGTATGTATGGATTGTGATAAGAGTTGTATGAGCCCCTAATAAAATGTAAAAAAAAAAAAAAGAAGAAGAAGAAATGCATTTGAAATGTGATGCTGGAGAAGAATATTGAAAATATTTTTAAAAATATATCATGGAGTGCTCAAAGGACTTCTAATCTGTCTTGGAAGAGCAGAGTGCTACTGAGAGGCCAGGATGGCAGTTCTTCCTCAGTTATATTTGAGCGCCTTCCACTCTGTGGGGTTCATCTTCTGGTGCTATTGCTAACTAAGTGTTGCTGCATTCATTAGGTTTTCAGAAGCGAATTCTTCAAATTGAGCAGCCGATTTCTTCTTTGTACTGTGCTCTTCGTTTGGAAGCTCTGCTGAAGCTGGTTCACTTGGGCGACTCTACTGGTATTTTCAATACAGGCTGCACACAGCATCACAGTGACACACAAGCACCCAGAGGACAAGCTGACAGAAAGCGCTTTTGAAATGTGAATAGGTTCATTTAAAATGCCACAAAATCTACTGCTCTTTCTTATATAAATCAGCTTTTTCTTTTATTCTAAAGCAATAACAACAGAAGCACCTTTCATATATATATATATATATATATATATATATATATATATATATATAAAGCCTTCTTAACTTTTTACTTGACTCCATTATAGTTTTTGATGAAATAGGTTTTTAAAATTTCAAATACTATTGTTTACACTTTATTTCATATACTTCAGTTCTGTCACCAAATATTCTTTCTTTTTTTAGTGTGTTGGGTGCATGTTCAGTTCAAATGTTTTTGAAGGCCTTTGCAGTATTGTGAATTACTTGATCATAGCAGAGCAAAGGAGCCTTGTGGCTAAAAGAGGCACGGCTGCAGATAAAGTGGGTAAGAAGCTTTCCTGACAAAAAATTCTATCTTGAACATGTCTTGTGCTGACTAGCAACACTTTAATTGTCTGAATAAACCCAATAAAGCTGAGTCTAATTGGTGAATTCTGTGTGGTCACTGCAATGTGTCCTGGGAGAGAGAGTTGATTTAAGGATTCAGACTGTGGAGAAATATTGACCTTTGGCTGATGTTGACTTTGATTCTCCTTCCCCTTGTAAAGTCAGAGGAAACAGAAGGTGCAGCTCCCACTTATTTTTTGTTTTTTTCTTCGGTTTTGTAATATTCTTCAGAGTTTATTTTTAATATAATTAACTTGGTTCTCTGATTATGTAGTGAATATTTCTATATAATGTTCATATAATTAACTTGGTTTCTGTTTATGTAGTGAACACTTAATAGATTCATGTTATGGGTCTAATGATATAATTATCATATTTACCTGCTTTCTTTCCTCTTTCTCTACTAATAGCTAATTTTGGGGAAAACTAATATAATTTTTCACTTCTGCCATTATAAAATTCAATTATGTAATACTATTGGTACTTCAGGCTTATTTTGTCTTCCACATCCAATTTTTGTTACTTGTAAGAATTCTCTCTTATTATTTCAGATTATAAAAATATTTTCCCCTTTACTCTTTCTCTATTATTATTATTTTCAAAACTCCCTATCAGACTTTAGTCTTAGTTTCCCCAGTCATTCTTTTGTTGAACAGATTCCTCAATAAATATTCAGGCAACAATATTTTCAGAAATGTTACTTCAGTTTTGATATTTGAAAGTTATTTTGAATACATTGAAAAGCCTACTTCATGCTTGGACTACCTGAAGCTATTTTTGTGTTGTGTCAGGTACTGTATTTTCTATGGAAAATGTTGAAAAAATTCTTACTTTCTCTCATCACATCCTCTCTTAAAAGCTGCTTTTATCCTTGTTTGAAAATTTGAACATTTGGAGACCGGGAAAAAATGGTGACCCGATAGGACGCACCCATCTGGAACTCCTGCTGTCAGACCAGAAAATTGGAAGGTATGGTAAAGGAAAGGGGGAGGTGGAATCCTGAAATTAGGACTACGGTACTAGGGTCTCTCCTGAACCACTTTTTTTGTGTGGGTTTTCCACTCACAAAGAAAACCAAGAGCACTTTAAAGCGCTCCAGGTTTGGTGAGCCCGTGCGTGCCAGCTGCACACTTGCCACGAGCAGAGATTTCTCCAGGCTGACGGCCTAACGGGGACAGAATCCCAGACACCAGGAGAACTCCATGCCCGAGTTCTCCACGCAGTTGGCTCCCTTCAGATCGCAGCCTGGGGAGTGGTGGTGGTGAGTCGCCATAATCTGGAGTAGAAGAAAAATCAGATATTTATCTCAGGTAGATCTCGGTGTGGGAGAAAATAGGCGGAAAATCTGGAGTACAGGGAGCAGATTTAGTTCCAATTGGCTAAGAAGGAAACAACCCCCCTGATAAGCCGGTTCTCCCCATGTGGAGGTCAGCTGACAGCCCCCAAATCAGAGCACTTCACAAGCAAAATTTTTAAAACTCAAACCCAAATCTGGTTGCTCAGCTCCAAGGTGCACAAATCTGGTTGCTCAGCTCCAAGGTGCACATAGGTGTGGGGGCAGGGGGAGGCATAATATAAATCAGCATAAGAAGAAACCTAGCTAAAGAATTCCATAACTCAGCTACAGGGCCTGGTGGCTTTTTGAATAACAGACCCGATGTAGCAAGTGCAAGCTTCAAACAGCACAGAGCTACAGCCCAGAGACGGTGGGAGACAATTTAATTTGATTTTCTTCTAGCTGGCCTGGGGGATAAAAAAATTAAAATCCTCTGATCTAGTGGGACACCAGCAGTATTGATAGGAAAATAAGCCCAGCTTCCCTCTCAGTAATTCTACACAAACTGGGGAGGCCCTGCCTGTTCTGGGGCCCTAGATGGGGCTGTGGGAACACCCCAAACCCCCGCTACTGCTGCAGTGCTCCACACAGCACAAGGCAGGTGCACCTGCAAGCTCCAGCACTCAACTGATGCCTGGCCATGGGTACGATCTTGCCTTTGAAGTAATCCCACACAGCATCTGTGGAACCCTACATCAAATGAGTATACCACCCCGCTATCTTGAGGAAGAATTGGATCTCCTCCAAACTCACAGACAGGTGATCAAGTCTCAGTTATCTCCTTACCTACCCCTCTAGCTTTCTCACTTTATTTACTAGCCCTTCTTTCTTTCCCACTGCAGTCAGTCTTAATGAGCTCAGGTTTGTGTTGGGCTTTTTTCTTTCTCGTTCTTTTCCCCTGTCTTTTTTTCTTTACTCCTCTTTCTCCTCTTCTCTCCCACTCTCTCCTATCATATCCACTACTGACTTCCAGGTCACTACCCTCCTCTTAGGGCAAATGAACCCATTTAGGAGGAGGAATTTCAGTCTACCACTGTGGGAGTGCTGCACACCACACAAGGCAGCTGGGATAGATATCTACACCATGCTGTGCTGCTGAAGAAACTTCCGACAGACCTCTAAGGTGATCTCGTCAATGAAGGAAATTCTGCCTAGCACCACTGGGTCTCTGCATTGAAAGGGCACAACCACCTGCCATTGTGGGAAAGGGTCTAAAACCCTCTGGCCCCACATTCAAACAATCAGGGATTAGCTATCTCTTTATTATTAGTTTCTTCCTTCCCTCTCCTCCCTCTTTACCATCACAGTGAATATTAGTGAACAGTTGAGTTTTCCCCCTTCTTTCTCTTTATTCTCTTTTTATTTCTTGCCTCTTTCTGTCTTTGTTCTCTTTGCTTCTCTCTATGCTTTAATGGTTGTCTCTTCTTCCTCTCATTCCTTTGACATGCCACTGCTGGTTTCCAGACCCCTACAATCTGCCTAGGGCAAAACTGTCTTCCCAGGGGGCAGCCTGACCCCAAAGACAGTGCTGCATACATGAAGGGTCAGTGCTACACACATCACAGCATGGGGTCAGCTGTTTCTTTATTTTGAAAATTCTCTATCCTTATCAGGTTTCTCTTCCTTTTTTTCTTTCTTTGTGTTCTTTGTTCATGTTTTATTATTTTCTCATCTTCTTCTAGCTCTTCTCTATTTCCTACCACAGCCTCAGCAGATTCAGTTCTCCTTTTTAGTTTTTTTTTCTTTCTTAACTCTTTTCACTGTGTTTACTGTGTGCATTTTAATTGCATGTGTGTGAGTGGGTATCAGTTTACTTGGCATTGTTGCTCAAGTCTGTTTTCCTCTTTATCTCTTTTTCTTCTCCTTTCACTGACTTGCCTGTCACAAGCCACTAGCAGCCTCCAGGCCACTCCCCTCTGCGTAGGGAAACTCTGAAGCCCAAACTGGGGGAGTTTTCACCCGCATTTATTAGCTTGGCAAGCAGCTGGGGGTTAATGCTGGTACTCTTACACACACCGAGCATCAGGGGATTCTCACCTACAAAAAGTGGGGGGATCCCCAGCCTAAAACCCGATGCCTTATAAGTGACTAGAGGAAACACCTGACCACCATCGGTCAAGTTCCACGCTAATAAGGGAACATCCACCCAACCTGCAAAGTGATATATCTGTCTATGGTAATTCTCCTGTAAGATACAGTGCTCTACACCAAGGAGATTATACCCACATGACCTCCTCAGCATAGAAGTTGCAGAGGAAAACACCACAGGCCAGCTGAGGAGCTCCAAGAACAGTGAAATGTACTTAGGATTCGGCCAGGGAAGCAACTCCATCATGGGCCCAAAACAACACGACAAGTGTCACATGAGAGGAATATGCAACCCATATTCCAAGTCACAGAATAATGGACGGCTAGAATAAGAGTGAAACCACAGGAAGATATAGCGATAGCCTGATTCCTTATTACAGCTACGGGCAGGTAATTCAAAGAAGCACCACATGAATCCCAAAAGAGAGAGCCAAGGGATCTTTGCCTCAGGAAGATGGCTCCAGGCTCCTCTAAAACAACATGTAAACAGCAACCAGTTCTAACAGCTTCAACGAAAAAGCAGGAGAAACAAGAAAATGCCAGAAGAAGTCATGAACCTTATGATGGGCATAGAAGAAGCAGAGAGTGAACTGCGACAAAAAGAAAATTTCAAAATTCTGCTTGAAGTCATAAAGGATATGAGGATAGCAATGCAGAAAAAAAAGATGAAATGATAGAGGAGATAAAGGCAATGCCCAAAGGGAAATACAGAGTTAAGAGATGAAATAACAAAACCCAGTGACAAATTTACAGACCTTGCCAGTAGGCTTGAGGAGGCAGAGAATCACACCAGTGACCTAGAGGATAACCAAGCAGACCTCAGCAAATGTGTAAAGGAGTCAAATAAGACAGTCAAAGAAGCTGAAGTAAGCTTGACAGCCATTTCTGATGCTATGAAAAGAAACAATATTAGAATAATTAGACTACCAGAACAAGACATCACAAAGAATTCCAAAGCTAAAATAGCAAAAGAATTCTTAAAAGAAATCTTACCCAGCATAATAAAAATCAGTCAACCATTCAAGAGGTTGAAAGAACACCAGCCAGATTGAATCTCAAGAAGTCACCAAGACATATAAATGTCAAATTATCGAACTATGAGGAAAAGATCATAAAAGCAAGTAGGGAAAATCAAACAGTCACATATAAAGGTACCCCAATAACAGTATGATCAGACCTAACAGCAGAAATGATGAAGAAGAGGAGGGAATGGAGTAAAGTATTCCAAAAATTGAAGGAAAGCAATGCAAACCCCAAAATAATTTACCCACCAAACTAATCTACTAAGAAAAATAGAGAAGTCAGAGTCTCCCCAGACAAGGGTAACCCCAAAGAATACATAAAAAGAAACCCAGCCCTACAAAAGATTCTTGACGATCCAGTATGGGCAAAAGATCAGCATTCACCAAGGGAAAATAAGAGACATCACATAGAACAACTCCACACATAGGGCGAAAAAGAGCAAACAGCCCCCAGGATAGCATCATTTCAATACTGGAAAGAAGGAAACATAAACACACATAGAAAACAAGTGGACAAGATAGGCAGATAGGAAAATATCCAACACAAAATGTACAAGATGACATCACAGGGTCCACAGATAGATATAAAAACAATGAATATCAATGGCCTGAACTCAGGCATTAAAAGGCAGAGGCTAACAGACTGGCTCCGGAAATATAACCCATCAAACTGTCGCCTCCAGAAGACTCATCTCAAGCTTGCATACAAAAACAGGTTGAGAATTAAAGGATGGAAAAAACTATACAAAGAAAATGGTAATGCAAAAGAAAAGGGGTAGGGATCTTAATATTGGATAAAATTGACCTCGAGATACAGGCCATAAAAAGAGACAAGGAAGTGCAGTATATAATGGTCAAGGGAACAAATAGATCAAGTACCAGTGAGCATAATAAACATATATGCACTAACAAGAGAATTTAAAATACATAAATCAAACACTCCAAATACTGAAAAAAGAGATCACAGGCTCAACAATTATTTGTGGTAACTTTAATACACCACTCTTTGAAAAAGACAAATCATTTGGAAAGAAACTCAACAAGGAGGCTACAGATCTAAATAGCACAATTATACAACTTGACTTGATAGATATTTTCAGTTTTCCACCCACATGCAAAAAATTCACATTATTTTCAAGCCCACATGGCACATATTCGAAAATAGACCACATACTCAAACACAAGTCGAACTTGGGTAACATCAAGCTTATTTAAGTTATACAGACATCTCTCTCCAATCATTGTGCCATAAAGCTGGAAATTAACAGAAGGACGGTGAAGAAAACAAGGGCAAACAATTGGAGGGTGAACAATTTCCTATAGCAAAAGGAGTGGGTATTGACCCAGATCAGTGATGAAATCTGGAAGTTTCTAGAAACCAATGATAATGAAAATACGATGTACCAAATCCTATGGGACACAGCAAAAGCATTTATCAGAGGAAGGCTGATAGCAATAAATGCACACATTAAAAAAGAAGAGAGATTCATGGATGATATCCTGTCACAAAACTTAAAACAATTAGAACAGAATGAACAGGACAACCATACTAATAACAAGAGGATAGGTATGAGTAATATTAAAGCTGAGATACAGGAGAGGGAAAACAAGAAAACTATGGGAAAAAATTAATGCCACTAAAAGTTGGTTCTTTGAAAGAATTAACCGAATTGATAGACCTCTGGCAAATCTAACCAAAGAAAGAAAGAAACAAACGACATTTTCAAGGATGAGGGATGAAACAGGCGACTTTACAACAGACCATAATGAAATCAAAAGGCTAATTACACAGTATTATAAAGGTCTATACTGTAAAGAATAGAATAATTTGGAAGACAGGGACAAATATTTGGAAACACATGCCCTCCCTAGACTATCCCATATGATGTCAAGAACCTCAACAGCCCCATAGCCATGGAAGAAATTGACAAGGTAATCAAGCGATTACCAACAACAACAAAAAAAATTCCCTGGGCTTGATGACTTCACAGGAAAATTATACCAAGCATTCAGGGAAGAACTGACACCAATCCTATACAAACTCTTCCAGAACTTAGAAAATGATGGAAAACTCTTTCTATGAAGCTAGTATAACTCTGATAACTAAAGTGGGCAAAGATGCCACAAGTATCGAGAACTATATATAGACCAATATCCCTAATGAACATTGATGCAAAAATCCTTAACAAAATATTGACCAATGGAATACAAAAGCATATTTAAAAAAATAATTGATCATGACCAAGTAGGATTCATACCAGCGATGCAGGGATGGTTCAACATACTAAGGACCATCAGCACTATTTGCCACATTGGCAGGAAAAATGATAAGGACCACATGAGAATATTGATAGATGCAGAAAAACATTGGACAACATCCAAAACACATTCCTGTTTAAGACACTCAAGACGATAGGAATAGAAGGAAAATTCCTCAATATTATACAAGCCATATATGAAAATCCAATATCTAACATGGTATTTAACAGATAAAATATGAAAAAAAATTCCACTGAAAAAGGGGACCAGACAAGGATACCCTAGTCCCCACTCCTATTTAGCATCATACTGGAGGTCCTAGCTAACAACATAAGACAAAGGAAAGACATTAAAGGTATTCATCTAGGGAAGGAAGAGGCGAATTTATCATTATTCACATACAATATGATTCGATATATTGAACATCCCTTAAATTCTACAAGTGGAGTGTTGGAAGCAATAGAGGAATATGGCAGAATGGCAGGATACAAAATCAACAAACAGAATTCTATTGGACTGCTCTACACATTAGGCAAGATCCCAGAAATGCCTATTCAAGAGGTAGTACCCTTAATAATAGACAAGCATTAATTGAAATACCTAGGGATACACCTTACTAAAAAATGAAATATTTGTATGAGGAAACTTATAAAACACTACTTCAAGAAATCAAGAGTGACCTCAACAAATGGAAGAATATCCCATGCTCATGGATTGGCAGACTTAATATAGTAAAGATTTCAGTTCTGCCCAAGGCACTACATAAGTTCAATGCTATCCCGATACGAATACCACCATTCTTCTTCAAAGAATTGGAAAAACACATTACCCACTTAATATGGTGGCAGAAAAAGCCCAGAATTAGCAGAGAACTCCTCAAGAAGAAGGACAAAGTGGGAGGGCTTGCTCTACCACATTTTAGCACATACTGTATGGCCACAGTAATCAAAACCGTGTGATACTGCCCTAATGATAGATATTCAGACCAATGGAAAAGAGCTGAAGACCCAGAAATCAAAAAATCAGCATACAGGCAACTGATCTTTGATAAGGGCCCCAAAATATTAAATGGGAAGTAGATGCCATCTTCAATAAGTGGTGCTGGAAAATATGGATATCTATCTGCAGAAAAAAGAAACAAAACCCTTACCTCACTCCATGCACAAGATTAATCTCAAGGTAGATCACAGACCTTGAGATAAAACCCCAAACAATTAGGGCCATCAATGACTGAATTGGGACAAATCTGAGAACTGTGGCACAGGGATGCCTTATATTGATTTTTAATCCTCAGAGAGCATGCTGCTTAGAGTAAATGGTTGACAGAAGGTCAGAATTGCTGACAGGAAACCTGTATCTGGTTTGTTGTTCTCAGAGGCCTATTCCCATATTTAGTATAAATAGAATATATAAGAATTTAGATAAACTAGACAAGGATTCAACTTGATTGCTTTAAGTATTGAGTTTAGTACATGATTCTACTTTGTTCATATTGATTACTTCTGATTATTATTGTGGATATAAGGATTTATAGAAATGATTTTGAATAATAAAGAAAAAGGAAATGATTTTGAAAAGTATGAAAATAGATTATAAGCCTACTTGCCTTGAGATATTAATTTGATCTTTAGATGGGTTTAGGACATGCCTTCAGAGAAGGCTCTGAAGAGACTAGTCACACCCAGTGTTTTGGAGTGCTCAGGATATTTGCATTCCAACAGACTTTTTGCCTAGGGGTCTGTTGACTGATTAAAGAAAAAAGGAACTCTTTGAAATGCAAATTTTGATCTAGTGATTTTTGTCAGAAGCTGGAAAAAATCTGGAACCATGAAGAAAACTCTCTAAGACTGAACGTTAAAGGGAGCATGTGCCAGGGTGAAATGCTTGCTAGGTGACCACCTAGATCCACCTGATGAGTGGAAGAGGGAGAAATGCAGCAGGAAAGGAGTTGAGTTTGTCCACTGACACCCTTGGGACCTGGTTTAAAGGAACTAGAAGGGAAGACTGACTGGTACGGGTTGATTGATCTGAAGTCCATGACCTAGCACAAGGAAGCTAGGATTGCTGAGAGTTTGTGATGGGATGGGACGATTGTCTAAAGCCAAGGCGACCAATAGGCACTCTGATGAGGCTAAGTGAAGCAGTCCACAATGAGTTGAGCAGAACGCAACCAGATGAAGAGAATATTTTGAGCCTGTGAACTGGTGATATAGCTGCAGACTTCATGGACAGCCTGTCCTGATTTGACTTTGCTTATGGATGTGGAATTCACAAAGTTCCAACTGGAACGAAGATTCTGAGCATCAAAGACTATGATTGTCCTCTTAGAGCACTGGGTTGAGATAGGTGGGCAGAATAGAAATTGGATACCCAAAATTGGGGGCTAAGGATTATAGGATTAAGGTATGGGGGTTACATAGCTGCAATTGTTAGGCATAGATGTTTTTGTTTTGTCACTTATAGAATTTTATATTTAAAATATGGAGGCAAATATTAAATTATATGCATTTTAGTTTTTTCCTGTTAGGTATAGATATGCTTATAATATTATTCATTTGAAAATTATATATGGACAAATAATTATGTGAAAGTGTCGAATTGAAAAGGGAGAGTCTGTGGTAGTTAACTAATCGGGTGTCAATTTGTGGCTTAAGAGTGAAGGGGTGGAGTCTAAGCTGTCAATCATTGTATAGCCAATGAGGCCTCTGTGTGGGTATGGCTTTCTCCTGAGGATTCTAGGAACATCTGTATTCCTCCCTGGAGGCGGGAGACACTCTCTATATATGATTGCTCCCTGAAAGTCTCTCTACTGACAAGACTCTTGGAACTACACTAGTGGCCTGAGCTGGAGAAGCCATGTGGAGACCCTTGCCAATATTGAGATACTTACAACTCCACTGGATCCATAAGACTTCCCACCCACTGGCCTGTGCGCTTCCTGCATTCAACATAATTGCGTATGTTTCCTGAGTCTGGAGAGTACTTTATAGATTGGTATCAGACATATGGGCTAATATTGGACTTAGGGACTTGACATGGACCTGGCTGGGATGTTTTCTCAATATTTAATTGCTCTTGTATATATAGCCCTTTCCTATACACATATGAGTGTCTATGAATTTGTTTCTCTAGCCTACCTGGATTAACACACTGGTTCAAAAGAGTATAACAAATAATGACTTCTGTTCCTTTAAAATGTATTTTTATTTTTTGTTATTAGGTGTTGTGGAGTTGTTTCCAAATTATGGTAACCCTAGTCCAACAGGATGAAACACTATCCCTTAGTAAACACAAAATCAGGGTACTTTGTACATAGAAGGATGATTCACAAATTGGGGGGATTTCTATTTTCACTCTAAGAATAGGGTCTTCTATAATAGCTATATTATCTTTTTTTTTCATTTCTTTGATTCTCAGAATGTGACTCACAACTTCAGAAAAGATGTGTGATGTTTGGCACATTCTGACATCATTACCCACTTTCCTTTACTTAAATTTTACTGTGTGCCTTTAGCAAGAACTCAAATGTGTTCAGCATATTTTCAAATAGTCTTGGCTTGTTATCTAGTTTTACTAAAAACAGAGTTTATACTGTTGCTTTTACTGTATGGAAGCCTCGATAATTGTAGAAGATTTTAGTCACCCAAAACGAAATCATATAAGCCAGGAATTTTAATATTCAGAATTTTCAATTTTCAACATGTTCCCATACTATGAATACCTTCAATAATATAACTTGTTTTCCTAAAAACTATTTTAGTAAATAATTATACATTAAAAGTAACATTTATAGATACAATGTTTAAACAAGTATATTTTAATATCAAGCTTAAAGTATTTTTAAATTCTAAAATGGAACTGCTTTAAAGATCTCGTAAGAAATTAAAATATTATATACTGTGTAAAGAAAAATAAAACCAATATAATTAATTTTGTATACAGAGGTGTTATCACCAATTATAAACCCTTTATTATCCTATCCAGATTCCCATATCCACTTCATTGATCATTTAGCCTCCTCCTACATGTGCCAGATAACAATATTAATGTTTTTCATTAGTTTGTTTGGGGTTTTATATTTGCTTGTTTTGTTTTCAAGTAATGGCTGCATGGTGCCCAGCTTCAACATCTACAATGAGGTCGGGCAGCTTCAGAGTATTAGGCATTAGGTACCCAAGTATTGTTAGTATTGAATTAGTTCCCTGCTAACTGGAATGTTGGTTGGCAGTTTGAGTTCACCTTAAAGTGCTTTGGAAGAAAGGTCTAATAAGGTATCTCTGAAAAAGGAGACATTATAAATGCTGCAGAGAACAATTCTACTCTGATGCTTTGGAATTACCTGGGACACAAGTGGTTTTGTTTTTTTTTATAATAACTTGGCTAGCAGAAGTATAGTATAAAATATGATTAGCTCTGATATATGATTAAAATTATGCATTTTTTAGTGTAGACCTATTTCAAGTTGTGATCGATAATAAGTGGGCCAGATTATCTTTGAAAAGGCTTACGTTCTAGTATAGAATCTGGGAAACAAGAACGCATTCATTCTTCATTAATTCATCTATGCTGAATAACTAATGGTGAAAGTTGGGACCCTAAACATTTTAAGTTCTTAGCTAAATTAAAGGAGAACATATTTAGTAATAGTCTTCCTTTTATTCAGATTGAAAAAACAGCCGGGGGGATGCATAGTACCTCCTGGCTCCCTCCTCTAATTTCCACAGGCAGAGGGCAGACTACCTCAACCCTTCATCTTCCTTAACTCTAATCTGACAACAACATTCCTGACATGGCTCTCGACTTTTCTGTTGGTTTCAATAATTCAGTGAAGTAATCACATAGAACTCACATACAATGCTCACAATTATGAGGCTTGTTAGGAGTGTTAACAGGTAAGTTCCAGTAAGAATGTCTCAGAATACTATTGTTCCATGAGGACAGTTTTCTCTGCTATGCTCCCAAGCACGCCACTCTGGCTCTAACTCTCTTGGCCTGTCCTCTGTCCTATTCAAAAAATGTTAAATATATATATATTTGGGCTGCCAATGAATGCCCGGATGGTATACCAATCTGCTCTCAACTTCAAATAGAAGGCAATCAGACCCAGCTTTGAGGGTTAGAAAGCCCAGCTTTCCCAGTTAAGTGCCCAGAGGCACCCTACTGCACAGGAGTCTCCTGTCCTAAAATCCTCTCTTTACTGGCTCTGTGATCTGGGAAGTTTTCCACTCTTGACTCTGCTTTTGTTCTTCCTCTGCCATTCTTCTGTGCTAAAGCTGTCTCCTGGATGAAGGAGATTCAATGTGCCTGTGTCTCTGGCTTCAAAGGATGTGCTACACTCCTGGCTCTTCTCTAAAGGTTGTAGTGAGATTCCCCTCTCCTGCAACATTAAGTCACTGTACGCAGGAGAAGGAGCCCTGCCTGTGTAGTGGTTGTGCACTGGGTAGCTAATCGCTTTCTACGACAGTTACAGTCTCAGACACCCACAGGGCAGTCGCTATGAGTTAGCATTGACTCAAGGGCAGTTGACTGTGGAGTGAGTTTGAGAGAGAGTACCAAAAAAAAATCGGTCAACATTCAACAACTTTGTTGCTATTGCTAAATGCCATTTTCAGTTCTATACAAAAGAGAAAAACAAATTGCTGCCAGTCCTGCGCCATTCTCACAGTTGTTATTTTGAACATGTGATTGGATTGTCATTTTGACCCTCCAACTACTCTGTCTCTCATTGTACCCTCACATTTTATTACTCTGCTTCTCATGGCACTCTATTGCTCGGCCACTCCTGTGAGTATCCTAGCTGTACCCTAGCTCTGGAGTCTCACAGTGCAGGGTAGTGGAGTCCAGAGATGCATCCCACTCTTGTGAGTATCCTAACTGTACCCTAGCTCTGGAGTCTCACAGTGCAGGGTAGTGGAGTCCAGAGATGCATCCCACTCCTGTGAGTATCCTAACTGTACCCTAGCTCTGGAGTCTCACAGTGCAGGGTAGTGGAGTCCAGAGATGCATCCCACTCCTGGCTCTTGCTCACAGAGACATGCCTTACTGCTGCTGTTTGGTACAAACCACATGTTAGAGAGGGGCCAAACCCTCCCAAACCTGAAAGTTAAACATGTTCAGCTTAATACTAAGGAAAATGCAAACCGTCAAAGGATTTTAAGCAAGGGATGTGTAAGACTCGGGAGTAGATATAGAAACATATTAGGGTTTTAAAATCATCTCCTTTGCCCAAAAACACATAGAACAGAGTAAGAGTAGACATAGGTGATGCGTTTTATTGTCCTGGGAGGGCATTTTAAGCTAGGGCAGTTATATGAGAGATTGGGAGATGTGTCCACATTCCAGAGAGTTCTAGCTGCCAACTTGACTGGAGGTAGCACTGTAATAGAGATAAGGACAGTATAATACAGAAAGTTGCACTATAAACTCTTGAGTTGTATATTTAGGGATGGTCATAACAATGCAATAGATTACCATAATCCACAGATGATCATTTATTTTTATTCTAACTTGTATGGGTTTGAAAGGAATACAAAACCTATCTTAAATCCGGCCAAGGTTTCCAAGTCTGGACTTTCCTTTTGTGTAGGGAAAGATTAATGAGCTCCCTCCCAGTCTTTTTTGTGAAGATATATTCTTGAGAAAGATCAGAACTATATTATTATATTCTCTACAGCCCAAGGCATAAAGCTCTGGTAGGTTCCATGAGTAATGGACATCTGTACAATGGTCCTATAAAGGGTATTTGGATGCACGAGTGGCTCCAAAGTGGATTGCTACCTCAAAACCGAAGACTAAAACCACATAAAAAAAGCAGACAAATGGTTAAACCTATAAGAGTTGTGGTGCTCATGTCTGGATGGAAGTAAATGGATGCTATGGTCAGTAAAACGAGCACTTGTATTTTGGAAAGTAAGAAATCCCAAGCAATCACACATTAAAGTTCTCAGAAATTTGTTCAAAGATCCTTAAGGTTCTCGTTTACTTTAAAAAATAATGGAAAAATGATCTCTTTTCCACAACCACTCAAAGTGGGTTTCTTGCCAAACTCTGTAAATGTATACTTAGCCAAAATTGATTTGATTTTATGAAGAAAAAATATTCCTCCAACTCATATGTCATGAATCAAATATGTATGGGTCACCATAGGGTGACATTTAGTGAGACAGTTTCTGGTTAGCAGTAAAATCTTTTGTAACTGGGTGTCCTATAAAATTTGCTCTTCTTTTTCTAAGAAGTTCAGTCTTAAACCTCCGCATCATAATATGTGAAGGGATCTAAGGTAGCTGACAGATAGTGAAGCAGAGAGTTTCAACTGAGAGGTGTTTGTTTGTTTTTTAAAAATAAAGTAATTCATTAGACAATGAGCAGAACATTATTTTCATCTCTTGGAGATCCGGAAATTGGAAAAACATACTATTTGTCACTACTAAATATCATGAAAAAGATATAGTACAAAGTATTCTTTAGAAAAATGATCTAGAATATTCCTTAGGAAAATGTTATTTAAGCTAGAGCTTGAGAAAATGTAGCTAAAGAGATTATGAAATTCCAGTAATTGAAGGAAACTTGGCTTGAGTTTTTCATATCATGGACTGAAGATGTTCCACTTTCCCCACCCTCATAGCTGTCCCTCCCACCATTACTTTCCCCTCTCCGTCTGCCCTAATAGCTACAAAAAGTACTCAGATATCAGAGTTCATGTAGGAGCAATATTTTCGTGCCTTCTGACTCCATTAAAAATCTAATTGCACCACATATGTCATGTATTGATAATTTTTATGAAAACTTGAAGTACTTAGTGAAAGAGGTTATCACATACAATTCACATTTATCAATAATTGTCAGGTATCACACTTGAACTTCACTGACAAGCCCAAGTTTCCTTTGAATGACCTTCCCAGCCAGACAAGTGGCCAAAGAAGTGGAAGAAATTTTCACTTGACTCTCAACATTTCCAAAGAAAATGGGATTCATTTTGTTTTGTTTATCTTAGACTGAAATTCTGATAAGTACAAATATATTCTTATTACAGTAATAGTTATATCAAAAATTTAAGTGTCAATGGGCAAGTATAGACATACAGCATTGGTAATTAAGTTTAGAGGAAATTCTTATACTAGGACTTGAATTTTAGTTACTATTAAAAAGAAAGAATTAGAATTTGAAATATGAAACCATCCTATATCATGTTTAAATATCATTCAACCCATTTCAGAACTCTACTTCGTTTCTGAAATCACTGGATGTTTTACATACTTAATAATGTTACAGAACAATATTTAATATAACATTTTGCAAACTATTTGAATAAGTACATTTATAAAAGTAAGTCAAGAACATTTTCAATAAATTTATTTAAAGGAAAACAAATTATTTATGATTTTTAGTAGATCAAAACTACTTTTAATATGTTGGTATTTACCATGTCCAATTTTTTTTGCATATATTTTCTCCAATTTGTTTATTCTCTTTCAAATTCTTTGCTTATAAAATTATGTGATAAGCTATCTTTCCGCTAACTTTATGGTTATTTTATTACTTATTTTTATAAACATAGTACATTGTAAAATATTCATTTGTAAAGTGAACAATGATTTTGGACATATATCTTATTATTTATATTTTTAAATTTCATTCATTTGACTTCTTAAATCATCTGTAGATAAATCATTAAAGAAAATCAACACTATTAATGAAGATATATTTCTTGAAGTATAGTTACAAATTAAAAAAATGTACAGAATGTTAAGATTCTTGTAATATATTACAGATAACAAATCTGAGATTTTTGTTTAACTACAACTACAGTTATTTTCAATATTATATTCCCAAAGTCTGGTCATAAGATAAGAATACATGTTTTATTCAACCAATTATATATTCTTCATTATAACATTTAAATTAGTAATTTAAAATATTTAATTTTCACCTTCTGTGTGGTAAGGAATTAAATGGAAAAGTATATCTGTTCATTTATCTCCTTCCATTTTTAGAATTCTAAAACTGTCTCTCTTGTTGCTGGTTGTTCAATATTATTAGATGGACAAGTTGGGGAAGAAATTCCCAAAGTTGCATTGCCTGATACTACATGGTTTGCAATTCAGGGTTATGAGCTACTCGCCAGGAGAAAATAGAGACAACCTGCTTTTGTAAAATTTTACACTCCTAGACTCCCTAAGGAGCAGTTCTACGCTGTCCTATGGGGGAATCCTGAGTTAGAATCAACTCAATGCCAACGGGCTGGAAAACATGCTCAAAAACATGCCTCAACCTAGTTGAAGGTTTCATCTGTTGAGATAAACTGACATTTAGTTGTAGTTGTGAGTACAATTATCTTTAAATGATACAGTTTTTTTGCCCTCTTTCTCCAAAGACTATCATAGAAAGATGCCTCAAAATGTGTGGCTTTAAAGAACAGCCATACTGCAGAAATTGCTTAGTAGTGGTTACACACTGGGCTGATAACTGTAAGGTCAGCTGTTCCAAACCACCAGCTGCTCCTTGAGAAAAAGACAGGGCTTTCTATTCCAGCAGTTAGTCTTATAAACTCACAGGGGCAATAGGATCACTATGTGTCAGCATAAAATTGATGGCAATAAAGTTTGGTTTCTCAAATTAAGTAAATAAAACAATGTATTAACAAAAGTAGAAATAGGATAAACATATGATGAACAATAAAGAAATTTTCAAATTCACAAAATTAAAATCTAACCCATTATGTTTGCCCAAACGAACTTATTTCTCTGACATGTGTCTATAAATTGAAGGTTAAATAGATGTAGTAGAATATTACTTACCTTGATAAGGTGGGCACAGCTGTGGCCTTTCAAAAGCAGATCAATGGGCACTTTCAAAGGCGTTTCTGAATGGGTGTGAACAAGCAAGTTTTCAGTTGGGAGTTAGCCATTTTTGTCACCTGGGGGTTGGTTAAGTCCATTTTGAGAACATTTAAATTCCTCAACACCATACAGGGTATGCAATGTTTTGTTTGTTTATTCAATCAAATGGTAGCTAATTAACTTATGTGTCTCTTCTATAATTTCCCAGCACATGTCTACATGTGGTTTTCAGTAACATCTTACAATATATCAATAGCAGAATGGGAGGCAAAGTGTTAAACACATTCTGCTGTATGACTTCTCTGTAAACATGCTAGCCAACATTATGCAATTGCAAACACAATTGCTGTATTATCTCAAATGTTGTTCCTTGATTTGTGCTTAATGAATACATCATAACACCTAACATTAGGAATGTTCATGCACAACACTGTTGAAGGTTCTTATCAGGCCATATGTACCATTTGAATTAGTTCAGGTTGTGAAAATCAATTTATTTAATTTTTAATGTGGTCACTACTTTGGGGAACTTTCATGTGCACTTTAATGCGAGTTTGGCTTGCATTTCTGCCAATGGCCAATGTTTATGTAATTCATCACTAAGTGCATCACTGAATGGAATGATTTAAAGGAATCTAATATGTGGGAAATGTTTAGGTCTGTTCTCTATGATCTCATCATTAGACTTATTTAATTTTAAACCTTTTATTGTGCCCAAGGTCAAGGTTTACAAAACAGATCATCAGTTTTACATTTAGCACCTCATCAAACTTCCCATGTTCTTGTCCTATTTTCATCATTTCTGCTTCATCTCCCTCTTGTTGGATTTCAATGGTTATACATTAGGCTATTAACCACAAAGTCAGCAGTTCAAAACCACCCATCACTCTCCCAGAGAAAGATGAGGCTGACTACGTCCATAAAGAGAACACTCTTGTAAATCCACATGAGTTGGAATCGACTTGATGGCCTTGAGTTTGCATTTAATTTCTCTCCTGTACCTTTCTCTTCCCTCCTTTCCCATTTCACCCTTATAACCATCAAAGTCTGTTTAAACAATATTTATCCTCTTGTATTTGACTGATTTCCCTTGATATGTCTTCCACGTTCATACATGTTACGAAGTGTTTCACAAATTCATATTTTTAATATTTCATAGTGTTACAATTTGTTTATATTCTGACTTGATGCATTCTTACACTGATGGGCTTTAGGTTGTTTCCATCTTTTTGCTATTATGAATAGCGTTGTGAAGCACATGGAGTGCATGTATCTCTGTGTTACAGCGCTGACTTCTTTAGGATGTATACCATCTGTTGCTATTTCTAGATCGTATGTGTTATTTTATTCCCCATTTTTCCAAGAAATTCCATGCAACTTCCCACAGTGACTGTCCCACTTTACAGTGCCAGCAGCAGTGTAGCTGAGCTCTAGGTTCTCTGTACCCTCTCTACTATTTGCTGTTTATTTTGTTGTTGTTGGTTGCTGTTTGTTTATTTGTTTGTTTTGAAATTTTCTATCAATGTTGAATTGAGGCGTTATCTCACTAAATGTCAGTTTGCACCTTTGCCAAGCCCTGGTGGCATAGTGGATATTCATGTGGCTGTTAACCACAAGGTCAGCAGTTCAAACCCACCAGCCCCTCTGCTTTCTATTCCTGTAAGAATCCACAGGGTATTTTTCCTTTGTCATATAGGGTCAAAATGAATGACTCCATGGCAGTGAGTTTAATTTATTGTCTTTCTTTTTTATATATTTTGGGGTGGGGGGTATGACTAAGAATCTAGAGCACTTCTCCATATGTCTGTTGGCTGCCTGAATGTGTTCTCTAGAAAACTATCTGTTTATATCCTCTTCCCATTTTTAATTGGAGTCTTTTCTTTCTCTTGTTGAAGTGCTGAGGTGTTCTATAGATTTTGTCATTTGTTTGATATGTTATTTCCATTTCCCTCCTAGTGTGTAAGTTTTCTTTTTGATTTTTTGGTGAAAACATTTGATGCACATAAAGGCCTATTTTTAGAACATCCCACCCATTCATTTTGTATTCTGCTGTGGTGTGTGTGTGTGTGTGTGTGTGTGCGTGCGTGTGTGTTGCATTTATGCTAGACATTAGAGTCCCAAAGTTTGTCTCAGATCAGTCCGTGGAGAAGGAATCTTCTTTGGTAAAGTAGAGGGATGGTGAAAAAAGAGGAAGAAGACAGATTGGAATGAGCCAGATTGGAGACAGGAAAGAGACAGATTGGAATGACAGCCTGGAATGATACAGATTGACACCGGGGCTGCAACCATGGACTCAAACACGGGGACACTTGTGAAGTGAGGCAGACTAGACAATATTTCATTCTGCTGTGCTTAGGGTCTTAATGGGTCAGAGTAGACTCGATGCCCCTGAAACATAACAACAATACATTTGTTTATATCTTTTCATGGATTATCTTTATAATTCTGGAGTTTACATTTTGGTCTTTGATCTGTCTTGAGCACATTTTTATGTAGAGAATGAGACATAGGTCCGAATTTTTTCTTCTGCAAGTAGAGATCCAGTCTTGCCGGCACCATTTGTTGAAGATGCTCTTGATGTAGCCTTTAATATGCTTTGGCCCTTTGTCAGTAGGTGGACGGATTAACTTCTGGGTCTGCAATCCTGTTCCCTTGGTCTACATGTCTGTCATTTTACTCATTTCAAGCTGTTTTGAATACATGGATTTCTTTCCTTTGCATATAAAGTTGATGATGGGTTTTTATCCTTTTAAAGTATGGTGCTAGGATAAGGTAATAAAAATATAGTTTCATAGTAATCTTTCCTGCATGATTTCTGCTCAGAAATAAATAATTTTCTTGAATTGATCTCAGGATTCTTTCTTTGTATTTGATGTTTAAAGTTTCATTATTATATGTTTTGGTTATGTACTTTAGGATATAACTATCCTGTGTGGTAGTTACATAATTTCATGGCAACTAGAACATTTTACATCCCCTTACAGAACAGTCACAAGGAAGAGACGAGCCAGTCAGGGTGCAGTATATCACCAATGAAACGTACATCTTTTCTCTAGCTCTTTTCCTCTAGTGCTTCCCCACTCCATCCACCCCCACTATAATAATCTCTATTCTACCTTACAAATCTGACTAGACCAGAACATGTACACTACAGAAAAGGGCCCTCAACACAGGGAATCCAGGACAGATAAACCCCTCAGGACCAATAATGAGGTAGAGACAGCAGGAGAGTAATAGGAAGGTTGGGGGAGAAAGGGGGAATTTATCACAAAGATCAACCTGCAACCCCCTCCAAGGGGTGAACAAAGGAAAAGTGGGTGAAGGAAGACAGCAGAAGATGTAAGATATAAAAATAATAATTTATATTTTATCAAGGGTTCATGAGGGAGGAAGAGGGGGGGGGGATGAGGATCTGATATCAAGGACTCAGAAAAAAGTGCTTTGAAAATGATGATGACAACTTATGTACAAATGTGCTTGACACAATAGAAGCCTTTATGGATTGTGATAAGAGTTGAAAGAGCCCCAAATAAAAGTATTAAAAAGAATAAAAAAGTATAAGAGTGGAATCTATTCTGTCAATGTGGTTTCAGCCTGATGTTACCATCTTGTGGATGGTAAGAAAGGCCCTGGGGACTTCCCTCTCTCTCTCTTCTGTCATCTTCTTGCTGGAAAACAACTCTTGGACCGGCCAGAGTGCTAGAGATGCATCCACCACTATTGGATCAATGGTACTTTGCACCTACCAGCCTATGATATATTGCTGCATTCTGTATTATTTTATGTGGCTTCCTGAGTCTGAAGAGATACATAAATTTCCATCGGACTTCTGGATTTGAGTTGGCCTGGGCTGCCATGTTTTATTGATATGAAATTGCTTCTTGATATAAGCTCTTTCTTACACATTCAAATATTATGAGTGTCTCTTGATTTGTTTCTCTATTTAAACCAGCCTAATACATTGTGTTTGGAATTCTTTCAGCTTCTCAAATGGTTATTTTTTCATCTTGCATGATATGAGAAACTTGTTTCCATTAACAGATTTTAGATTATTTTAGTGATGTCTGTTTTTGTTCCTTCCAGTTCTAGGGTTTGAGTCAATATAGGCTATTCCTCTTAAGAATGTCTTATATAATTCTTAGTCAATCTTGGAATTTGTTGCTGTTCCTTTTTGGGATTGATTCTATAGTCAATTGATATTGCAAGATTAGTCTTCAGATTCACTAATTCCATCTTCAATTGCTTCAAGTGTACTACTTTGTTCTTTTAAACAATTTTGTATTGCTTATATTGTAGTAGTAACCTTCTGTATTTCTATTTGCTATAGAAATGATTTGTAACTTTATATTTATTTTGTCACATTACTCTTGTAAAATTTCCCCAAATTCCCCCCTTTTTCCTGTACTTTTCATACTTGTCTCTATCTTTCTCTCCATCCTTTGAAAGTACCCAAAAAGTACATTTCGGAATTCCTTTTCTAGTAATTTCAATACTATGATGTCCTCATGAAGGTAATTTAGCTCTGCATATTGTTCACTTGCTTGTACCATTTTATCTTCTTTCTTCCTATGAACTAAATATCTTGATTGTCTCTAAATAATTATAGTATTGTTTTATCTGTGTTTGTGTGATCCAGTGGTATTAAAATGGTGACCCCTGCCAACTGGGTATAGCTGTTCAACATATGAGCTTGCTTAGTTTGTGTGGAGACAACTCCTTTTAGTTAGGTTGAGTTTGAAAGAGGTGAATGATAAAAATAAAATAAAACAAACAGATACAAATGAACATACAAGTAAAAACAAAAGAAAAATATTCGTGGGGATACAGTTAAATGAATGAATGAATAAGTTAATGACTAAATAAATGGATACATTAACAAAAATAATGAACCCAAAGTCAGTATAAGTATGTCTTATCTCATTGCCCGCCACTTGTGTGAATTTTTCAAAGGAGACTTCAAGGAGAGCATATGTATATCAGTAGATATTTTGCTGCTTAAAGGGGTTTGTTATCAAACACTGTTGTTATCCCTGGGTTCTCAACTAGATATGCTATGTTCTTAGATAGATAGGAGTAGGTATCAGCTGAAGAACGCTATCAGTGAACATTGCAACTTAGCAGGAGCATAAATATAACAGTAACAATGAAAGGAAAAACAAAAAGCAAAAATAATTAGAGAGAGCATGTGCAGATAAGAGAAGTTTAAAAAAAACATTTATCATAGGAATCTTAAAGGAAAACAAATAATGTGAGTCATTGAGCTAACATGTATTTATATGTTGAAGGGTTGACTCTGGATGTGATGGCAATGCCATGGGAAGGAAGCATGAGGAATGGTTCCACGGACCCCATTGTTTGGCCACTGCTGTCATCTGTATGAATGATGATGTCTGCTTCAACTTACGCACAGCTACTGGAGAGATAAACGTGCAAGGATAAAGAGTAATGGTGCCTGACTGGGGATTGGCTGTGCAAAAATGAGAAGATACTCTCACAATTTTGCCTGGATTCTCCTTTTTCATTTGGATGTTAAGGAAGTGCTGCGGAGTGATCTTCCACATGACAAGGAACATGGAAAGAATGTGTCTTAAGAGGCAATGGGAGTAAAGTTTAGATAAGAATTTTAATTTACTTTCAAAGAGTATCTAATTTGGGGATTTTGAATAAGTGTCATGGAAATTCCATGGGATTTTTGGAATACTAGTTTCAATTTAGTAAGTAATTTCAAATCAAGTAAATGTTTTTTATATGATAAAAAATTTAGTAAAGACAGACAACATGAAATACTGATGTACTCACCATTTTTCCTCATCCCTAGAGCACTTCTATGGGAGAAGTGATTTTTGCTCAATACTTGGGATGGGGTCAGTGAATTAAATGTCCTCCATGATTTCTTTTATTAACTAGGTTTGTGCTAAAAGTTCTTTTTCTTTTTCAGATTTCCTACGTTTCCCTTTGAAATAATATTTTGCTGTTATTCTGATTGATCATTAGGCCTTCTTCAATTACCTATTGATCATTGGCTTTTCCTTAATACTTATGAATAGTAAAGGATCAAAGGCAACTAAACAGGATCGCTGTTTGGTAAGCTTGAGGACTGATGCCCATCATTTTAGAGACGTTTCCATTTCAAAAGCATCAAAATATAGAGTCCTATATTAAGATTTTGACCTAGCCTATCAAGTTCATACAAGCACCTTAGCTCATCTATGAAATTCTTGGAAATTTTAGAAGAAAACAAAACCTTGCCCCACTTTTTTCTCACTGGGAAGTGTTTGCTTATTTGTTATTTAGTTGTTAGGGTACGTTTGGAGTGGATAGTTGGTAGTGTCTACTCCAATTATAAGTCAAAAAATAACCGTCATGCTTTCAAATAAGTTATCTCACTAGTCATTTATTACACCTAACATTTCTGAATTAAGATGCATAGGTAAAGAGTGAGGAAAGGGATCAATATATAATTTTTAGTCTGAATAGATATTTATTTCCAAATTTGTGTTCATTCTAATCTAAACCAAATCCCACTGTGTGGAGTCCGTTCTGACTCAGAAAAACACTGAATGACAAAGTTGAACCATTCTATTGGGTTTTCAAAAGTGTATGTTTTTAGGAATGCAGACTGTCATATCTTTCATCTGAGTAGCCTGTGGTAGGTTTAAACAACCCATCTTTGTCAGCAGTCAAGTACTTAACCACTGTGCGACTAGGGAGTCTATTGTCCATTAGACTCTTTAATTGTGGTTTCCTCAGCACTTTCGCCCAGGCACTAGGTCTTCATTCTTTTTCTATAATCATGGTAAAAGTCTTTCAGCGTATCACTTCTATTCAATTGTCTTCCATAATCTTGGTTTAATTTGTATAATGATCACTTTTATAATTTACATAACAAATTGAGTCATATAAGAAGAAATAGCCATGTGTGCGAGCTGTGCTGCAACAGATGCATTTCTATTATTATAGAGATAAGCCATCTTTGATTTGTTATTATTTTAACATGAAATAATTATAATAATATTGCCTCAACTTGAAATCAAAGGCTTAATTTCTGTATGTAATTAAAAAAAAGTTTAAAAGTAAGCAGTCTATCCCTCTGCCTAAGAGAGACAATCGAATTTTTCTTGAATAAATAGAAATACAAGGGAGTTTTATTTTAAATGTAAAATACTTTTAATGCACTTTAATTAATTAGTATTCAAACTACAAGTTGAGCTGTTTTACAGAGGTAATTGCCATAATGTACCTAAATAAGATGCATACTTTAAAGTGAAACCATGCATTATCATTTATTTTTAATCCTCAAATCATCTCTAAATAAAGAGAAACTAGTATAGAAAGGTTTTATAAAATATATTTCCAATGAAGGAAAATTGTGGGATTATATAAAAAGACTTTCCACTAACTAGAATCAGGAGAAGCTTAAAATTAAACTTTCCATTTAACAAGAGCAAAGTAACTGAATACATGATTGCAAAAAGTCTATTAAATCACTTTGGAAAAGGGAGTAAACATAGCTTTTGGAGACAGAAACCTCTGTTTGGCAGTTTATACTATTAATGATAGTACATTTATTAAATTACATAAATCCAAATTCTATTCTACAATCTACTTATGAAACATAATTTCCATGAAGTTGTTCTGCTGTACTACTAAACATATATTTGAAATTATTTACAGTAAAAGTCAATACTCTTACCTAAATCGGTTTCATATGAACAAGATTCCATTTCAATAATCATTATTAAAAATACAAGTTGCTTTTTTCTTTCACTTAATGAAATTCATTGAGATAATGCTAGTATATTAACAACAATAAAAATCAAACCATATCAGGAGTTACTTTCAACTTGTTACAATCCCATGAATTACATAGTAGAGCTCTTTTATGGTGTTTTCTTGGCCTTGTGTTTCATGGAAGCCGACTAGAAGACATTCCTTATGAATCAGTGGTTTAGCAACACACACCATATTTTCCTTTATCATGCAAATGTATTTAATGTGTTTTATTCTAACAGTGAGAATAACTAATTATTCATAGTTAACAGAAGTTAATATTTCAGATGAGGTATATTAAGTATGATTAACCAAACTGTGAACATTCTTTTGCATCAAGCAGAATTCTGTTAGTCTTACTTATGCATTCCGCGACTTGTCTATCAGTTTGCATGCAGTGGTGACTTGTGTGATGCTGTGATGCTGGAAGCTATGTCACTGGCATTTCAAATGACAGCAGGCCCACCTAAAGTGAACAGGTTTCAGTGGAACTTATAAACAAAAACAAACAATGAAGAAGGACTTAGTTCCCCACTTTGGAGGAAGGAGCCATTGAATCCTCATGTAGAGCTTCAGAACATTGTCAGATATTGAAGGCCTAGTGAATGGGCAGAGGATGTGCTCTGTGGATCAGAGCGCACTCAGAATGTGACTGAGGAGGAGCCGATGTCTGAGTGCAGTCAACCATGTTGACCTGAGTCCAGTAAAGAATAAAGGTATAGAACTTTGGATATCTTCATTTGTTGCTAGGATGCAGCTCAAGGAAGGGAGAAAGAGCTGAAAATATGTTAATGATTAGAACTTGGAATGTGTGAAGGTCAAAAATGAAATGGAAGGCATAAAGATCAATACATTAGTCATTTGTCAGCTGAAATGGACTAATATTGGCCAATTTGAATGAGAAAATCATATGATTTTTTACTTTTCTGGTATTAACACGTGCAATCAATAGGAATGGCATGGCAACCTTGATCAAAAAGGACAATTACAAAATCAACTGTGGAGTAAATGCTATCTGCGATAGGATTATATCTATTTGCCCTCAAGGAAATCCAATCAATGCAACTATTATTCAGATTTGTGCACCAACTAAAAAAGCTAGTGATGAAGGAGTTGAATTCTACCAACAACGTCAGACAAAAACTAATCAAACGTGTTAACAAGATGCATTGATTTTTATTGGTAATTGGAAGATAAAGTCGGAACAAAGACAATGAAATAGTAGCTGGAAATTTTGGACTCAGTGTTAGAAAAGAAGCTGAACTGACTGAATGAGCAGGGCTCTACCGCAAAACTGCTTCAACTCTAGGACTTATTTAAGACTGAAATACCCTGAGGGAGAGGATGCAAGGGATGGCCACCTCACGACTGTGGAAATGGCAGTCATTAGACCGTGGCTGGGACCCTTGGCTTAGTGGGTGTCCAATGGAAAGAAATCCAGAACCACCATGTAGTTGGTGCCTCAATGTTCTCCTTGCATTAATATGTCAGGCTTTGGTCTGAGGTGCAACAGTCTTCCCTTGTAAGAGAAGATGCTGGAAAATGTCCCCTAGCGCTAATTCCCCTGCTCACTGTAAACAGAGCTTAGTCAACTAAGAAATCCATCTGTAACCCCCAAAATCTCATGACTTGCAGCTCACAGTAGGACTGTACTCACATAAACTTCTCATATCAACTGTACCTTAAATTCTGTGTCATTATATAAATTACTGATGTTATCAATGCAATCCCCTTATATCCCTGAGGATGATTGACAATGTTTTTCTTTTGTTTGCTTGTTTGTTGTTGATCTTGTTGGTTCTGGTTTTGTTTATTGATTTTGCCATACTATGACTGCCAAAGTAAATCAGAGGGATTCTTAATCTAGGATCGAGCAGATCAATTCTGGCCCTCACATGTACTCCTGGTCCCAAACCAAGATCAGTTACTGCTTACAACAGGACCCTGCTGAGTAATCGCCTTCTAGAAGATATTACTGAATATAAGGGTGCTCCAGCAAGTGCAGTGAAGAAAGGAATTAGTGCTTGGCTATGAATTAGAATGTCTGGAGTCTTAAAGGCTTGTTTTCAAATAAGCAGCCATCTAAGTGTCAATGAAGTCCACATGAAAAAAACACACTTGCCTATGTAAACCAAAGATGATAATATGACAATCGAAATATGATGAAGGTTTGGATATTGATGGAAACCAAAAATCCGTCTTCAGAGTGTCTGGTTGGATTGGGCTTCAGGTAGATTTCCTCTAGTCATGGGTGAAGGACTCGAACAGCTTTGCTCTCAGACAGAGATTACTATAAACTTGATTATGGAGCATCCAACCATGGTATATAATACTTGGTCAGTTCACCTCTCTTTACCCAACCTGAATATGTTCTATGCTCAAATATGTCTCAATTATTTTGATAAAAAAAACGTGTTCCCTGACTTCTTAAATATTGATGTGCTTCTTAATTTTACTTTTTATCTTTATATTTTTATTATTTCTCTTTTATTCTCTGTGTTTCATTTATTTTTTGATCTTTGTTATTTTTGTTAGCTCTCGCAATTTAGGAAGCACTGAAGGATGGGTGCAGGTGGGTAAAGGGAGCATTAGAGCAGATTGGGATGATATGTGAAAGTGTATCAAGAAAACTACTGAAAAAAATAAACCAAAATTGATTTATGGTTACCAAGGATAGAGGAAGAGTTTTTGCTTAGGGGGCATTGAGTTCATTTGAATGGTAGTGAAACAAATTGGGACAATAATAATGGATATATGACATGAAGAGTATAATTAATGACACTGAATTTTTCATGTAGAAATTGTTCAATTGGTGAATGTATCGCTTGTAAATTTTTGCCAAAATGGAGGTAAGTAAATGCATGAATAACAACAATGAGTATGAGGGGAAAGAAAATCTTCTAAAAGTGAATGTGTTAAAGATTGCATAACACTTCTTAATATGGTTGTACTATTGAGATGTATGATAAGTGGATAAAGGGCCAATAAGACTGTTTTAAAAAGAGGGATCAACCTGGAGTTCTCATAATACAATTTAGTAAAACCAATGATTTGCTCATAGCAAATACGTTTGTTCAACAATGCAAAAGGTGACTGTGCACGTGGATTTCACTAGATGGAATACATAGAAATCATATTGACTAAATCTGTGTGTGGGGAGGGAACCTAGAGAATGATTATTTCAGTAACATCAGCTCAAACCAAGCCAGCAGATGACTGTAGAACAGACCATGAATTGCTCACATGTAAGTACAGGATAAAGCTGAAGAAAATTAAAGCCAGTCAACAAGAAACAAAACATAGCCTTGAGTCTATCCCACCTGAATTTTGAGACTATATCAAGAACAAATTTGAAACAGTGACTAATAATGACAGAAGACTTGATGACTTGTGGAAGGACACCAAGAGCATCCTTCATGAAGAGAGCAAAAGGTCAAGAGCCAGGGAACCCATAGAGGTCTGCGGGCCGGCCCAAATCCCAACCACTTGGACACCCTTCCACACCTCCCTCAGAAGAATGCACTTCAGAAGACAGACTAGGGCTACAGATTGGGGAGAGGGTCACATCTGATTAGAGCACATGGGATAAATGAAAAGTGATGGATAAGGAGGTGAGGATACGCTCTCCCATTAAGCCCTAGGATGATATTCCTGCTTGGAGCAGACAATGCACAGAGAGGATCATAGGGACAGCCCCACCAGGAGAAAAGAGGTCCCTCACTAAACCATAGCACTGCAGGTACAATGCTGGAGACCCAGTGCAGGAATTATGTATAATCTGACCCCATCATGCTGGGACAAAACACTAAGAGCATGCAACAGAGCAGCATGGGGAGCAAAGTGATGAAATCCCCAAGAAACACAAAAAATTGACTTTGGGGACAGAATGTGGTACCCCATCAGACTCAACTGGAAAATACTCATAAAGGCCCAAAAGCAGACCTTGAGCTATTTACAGACCTTTCCATTTTTGTCAGTGGTTTTTTTTGTTGTTGTTGATGTTGTTGTTTTGTTGGTATTGACTTCCTTTGTTATTTTATATGTCTTTCTCGTGTTTTTTGAGCTCATTAATGTATCTTCATGTGTATCTAGATAAGATAGGTGGGATAAATAATTCAGAGATTAAAAGAATGGGACCAATGGCTCTGGGGAGTGGTATGGGAGAAGGGGAGGTGGAAGAAAGGAAGTGGGAGTGCGCAGACCAACCCAGGGACACTGGAACAACAAGTGAACTAAAATCAATGGATAGAAGGGCACAGGATGCCTAGTGGGGTTTAATCAAGGGCAATGTATCAGCAAGGAATTACTAAACCTGAATGAAGGCATAACATGATGGTGGGACAAGAGGAAAGTGAAAGGAAATAGAGGAAAGAACAGGAAGCCAAAGGCATTTATAGAGATCTAAATACAGGCATGTACATATGTAAATATATATAAAATGAGAGGTGAATAGAACTATGTACTCATATTTATATATTAAGAATTAAGGTTGCAGATAGACTTTGGGCCTCAACTCAAATACTCCCTCAACATAAGAACACCTTGTTCTAGTAATCTGGAATTCTGTGATGCTCACCTACACAACAGGAACACTGAAGACAAAATGGGAGCATAAGTAAATGTGGTGAAGAAAGCTTATGGTGCCTGGCTATCAAAAGATATAGCATCTGGGATCTTAAAGACATAAAGATAAACAAGTGGACATCTAGCTGAGAAGCAAAAAAGCCTACATGGAAGAAGCACACCAGCCTGTGTGATCATGAGGTCTCGATGGTATCAGGGACCAGGCACCTAAGACCCAGAGCAAAATCCTACCCAAGGTGAATGGGGGATGGGGGAGAGGCAATGGAGTGGAGATCCAATGCCCGTCTGTAGACAATTGAACATCCCCCTACAGAATGGTCACAAGGAAGAAATTAGTCAGTCAGGATGCAGTATAGAACAATTGAAACACACAACTTTCTTCTAGTTTTTTGGTACTTCCTATCCTCCACTATCAGGACCTCAATTCTACCTTACAAATCGGATTACACCAAAATGTGCACACTGCTACAGACAAGAGCCCGCAACACAGGGAGTCCAGTATAGATAGAACTCCCAGAGCGAACCACGAGAGGAGAGATACCAGAAGGATTAGGGGAGTGTGGGGGAGAGAAAGGTGGGAATCGACCACAAGGATCAACCTATAACCCCCTCTCAGGTGAATGAACAATAGAAAAGTGGGTGAGTAGATCTGGAGGATGATGTAAGTATGAAAATAATAATCTATAACTTATTAAGCATACATGAGGGAGGGCAGTCAGGGGATGGAGGGGAAAGAAATGGGGAGGTGATATCAGAGGCTCAAGTGGGAAGAGAATTTTATGAAAATGATGATGGCAGCATATGTGCAAATGTGCTTGACACACTGGATCAATGTATGGGTTATGAAGAGATATAAGAGCCCCCAATAAAAGTATTTAATTAAAAATGGTAAGGGGAAATAAAACCAAAACTGATCAACCTGTATGTCAGAAGAGACTCTGAAACTTGCTCTTCTTATTCATAGAGTAGCTAAAACAAGTGGAAGAAATTATGAAGTTAAGGAACTGAACAGATGATTTCAAAGCACAACTCAAGAAAGCAAAGCCAACTATTATAATTACATGTGCAAAGACCTAGAATTAGAAAACCAAAGGGAAGATACACTTAATGTATCTTTAACTGAAAGAACATGAGAAAAAAGCCAAGCCTAGAGTTCCAATATCGAAAGGCTAAATGGGGAAAATACTGAATGATGCAGCAGGCATCAAAAGAAGATGGAAAGAATGCAGAGTCACTGTGTCCCAACGCACTAGATCACATCCTATAATTTGAGGAAGTAGCATGTGAGCAAGAACCAATGGTACTGAAGGCAGAACTTGAAGCAGCACCGAATGGTTTAGCCAAACACAGGTAATTAAGCACTGGAAGAACTTACTCATTTATGCCAGGAAATTTGAAAATCAGTTATTTGGTCAGCTGACTGGAAAATATCCATATTTGAACCCATTTCAAAGAATAGTGATCCAACAAATGCTCCAACTATATCACTGATATCCCATACCAGTAAAATATTGCTGTAGACCATCCAACAACAATGGTTACAGCAGTACATTGACAAGACACTGCCAGTTCAGTGCAGACTTAGAAGCCATCTCTTGCTTATGCGAGATGGATCTTGGTTAAAAGCAGAGAATATCAGAAAGATGTTTACTGTTTCTTGTATGGACTATGCCAAGGTATTTAACTGTGTAGATCACACGTTCTGGACCTTAAGAGAAAAGGGCATCCCAGAACAGTTCATTGTGCTCATGTGGCACTTGTAAATGGATCCAGAGGCATTTGTGAGAACAGAGTCAAGGGAATACCACAAGGTTTAAAATCAAGAAAAGTGTGTGTCATGGTTGCTTCCTCTCACAACACATCTTCAATCTGTATGCTAAGCAGATGATCAGAAAAGCTGGGTTACATGAAGAAGAGTGTGCCCTTGGGCTTGGGAGAAGCCTTGTTAACAACCTAGCTGATGCAGATGCCATAAGCATGCCTACCGACAGTGAGGAGGACCAGAGGTACTTGGTGATGAAAATCAGGAATTGTAGCCTTTGGTATGAATTAAAACTCAATGTAAAGAAGACCTTGGGACCACCAGGGAACATCAAGATAAATGGTGAAAGGTTTGAAGTTGTCAGGATTTTGTCTTGCTTTGCATCCACATGCTTATGGAAGCAGCAGTCGAGAGATAAGGTGAGTTGCTTTAGGTAAATCTGCTGCACGAAAAAAATCTTTGGAGTATTGAAAAGCAAGGATGCTACCTCAAGGACTAAAGTGCACTCAACCCCGGTATTTCCAGTTGCCTGATATTCCCAACCCTGGTATTTCCAGTTGCCTGAAAGTTGGAAATTAAATGAAGAAGAAATCACATTTGAATTATGGTTCTGGGAAAGCCTATTAATAGTAGCAGAGACTGTTAAAGAGACAAACAAATCTGTTTAGAAGAATTAAGGCCAGAGTGTTTTTTAGAGACAAGTATAAGGAGACTTCTTACATATTGAGGACATGTCGGCAGAGAAGGACATCATGTTTGGGGAAGTAGGGGCGGCACTGAAGGACAGGAACGCCCTGAAGGAGATGGATGGATTGACTCTGTGGTTGTAGCAATGTGCTCACAAATAGGAGTAAATGCGAGGATGGAAAAGAAGTGGGCCTAACTTCATTGTGTTGTGCAAAAGGTCGCTATGGGTTCGAATGGGCTCAATGGCAACTAAGAACAACTACAATGAATGCGCACATTTCCCACAGAGCATTATGCAATTCTTTTCCAAGTTGCAGTACATATCTATGCAATGACACTAGTGTTATATGCAGCCTTTCTTAATTGGATCATAAAATAATATAATTTGGCAAATATTTTCCATTCCAGTTTCTGTCAACAAATGAGGGTAAATCAAATGGTATTGATACTAGGATTCATTTCCTATTTGCATTGGCTTATTCCAAACACAATGTGTTTAAACATGTGCCTGAAATAAATGGTGAGTTTCAGATAATTCTCTCAGCAGTAAGTTTGTCTTAGTGATGATAAGGTGCCTTTAAAAAATGGTCTAATCAAAATAGCCATATGCCACAAACTGTTACTTCAAAGGGATTTATTAGTCCAGTTAAATGTAAGCTCTTGATATCAGGGCAGCTTTTTCTGTCAACTGTTTTTTGTTTGTTTGCTTTTTTTCCCTGTTTTGAGGAGGGACTCCAAATTACTAATCTTGATAAATTTTCTCAAATGGCACAAAACACTCATAGTGACTTGTTGTGGGGGAAGGGGGTGTGACCATAAGAAAATTGCAAATTGCATGCATTAGAGAAAGGCCAAGAACATTTCCCTGAGGTGATTATGTTTAGTTTTTTGAATCAGAACAATACACCTACTCTTCCTTCCAAGGGAAGAAAGTCTATCCTCTGAGAATTTATTTGCCAACCTTACTCTTGAAGAGTAAGATTTCTTTATGTTACCCTAATTCATTAAAAATAAAAACATGAGCTGAGGCCCTTGTAGATGCCACAACTACCGTGGTATAAATCTAAAAGGTGTCAGTAGAAGATCTCAGAATCTTTTATGAAGTTGTTAGAAAAATGGAGCATCACCTTCAGAGGGTTAGAGACCTAGATGTGAGAAATGTGATAAGTAATAGTTTTACATTGGGCTTTCTTTCATAAAAGTTTTATTATTTTGTAGCAATATTTTTTATTTATTCTCTTATCCTCCTGTACTGAAAAAAAGCATTTCTAATATATTATTGTAAAAATCAACTTTGCTTGGTGAGCTATATTTTAATTAAATTTTTTATTCGTGACTTAGATGTGGATTGACATTTCAGATGATCAACTTTCTGTTCAGCAACTTAAACACCTTATCAACTTCCAAGTAATTTTCCCTGACACTGCCCTTTTCTCCTCACCTCTCTTGTAGAATATCACATTCCCCGACTTGACCCTGCCTACATTCTAATGCCTTATCCCCACTCCTTTCTCCCTCCTCTGGTAACAAAGCATTGCTACTTTCGAGGTGAAAACCTGTCTGCACTGCATGACAGAATCATTTCGCTGTTTTTTGTTGCTCGTTTTCCATGAGTTGAAATGAGTTTTTCAAAAGTTCCATTCCAAGAATTTAAATGTCATTTCTGAATAATTTCATTAAAGAAATAAAAAATGTTATTGTGTTAACCTGGCAAAAAATTAAATTGTACAAGCTTTGGACTTCATCAAAGAGTTTTGCAATTTTATTAATGCCAACCAATGATGAACTATTTTCACATGTGACTTGAACAATATATAGTTGCAAGCTGCAAATATAGTTAGTTAATATACTTAAACCTAGGTTACTCTTTTCCTCCAGGAAGACCACAGGCAGGGAAAATATACCACAAATGGTAAGCATTAGATCTTTCATATGAATCAGATCTCATTGTAATATGAAACTATGTTTGATTGTAGCTAAACACTTATAGGATTATAAAAAAATATTAGGGAATGAAACAGTTATCCAGTAGTTTAAAAGGAGATCTCTTATTTCTACCTACTTTCAATTACAAGGGCATATATATATTATATGATATTATTAAATTATTTATATCCAATTTAAGAACAAACAAACTCATTGCCTAGACTTCTGGTGCTCTTTGAAACAATATAAATAACCATTTTATTTATGTAACAGTATATTTGTAGAATAATGAGAGACTTCTAACGTTCTAATGAGAGACTTCTGTCTTATGAGGTATTGAATAACATTTAAGAATATTTGTGTATATAAATACAGTTTATATTTAGTGGAAAATACTTTTATATTTGCCCTACCTACTTTCCTGGTAATTTTGGAAATATTATTCTTAATTACTGAATGCATAATTTATTGTTTTATTTTACATTCATCCCTAAGAGAGGCACTACATTTGGTAAAGAAATAACACACAATTCATAATTACTTTTTATTTGTCACAATATATTTAGTAATTGAAAAATTTGAAATAGAAGCATAAAAATTATTTGCATTCCGAATTATTCACCACATAAAGTAAGAAAAATATAGAATGTATTAGTCATCATTTTAATATACAGTATAATTTTCTGGGCAGGTGTTCATGATTTTCCATTGTAATTTTCAGTTTCATTGAGTTCTAGTTATTTGATCTTGTTCAAGAAAAACAAATAAATGCCAAGGTATTTTATATAATGAACCAATGACAAGAAATACACATATATGTGTATGTAGTTTATATCTTATTATGTCTCTGCCATCATTACCATTTTTTATGCCAATCAAATGAAAAGTTTAATCTAGGTACCATATATTTAATATAAACACATGCTGTTCCCAATAATAGAGAATCAATAAGAATTGAGATACTTAGAAGTTTTTACAATATTAGTAACTCATTTACTCTTCTTAACTTTCTTTGTTGATACTATTATTATCCCTATTTTAAGGATGTTAGTATTATGGGAAGAGAGGATAAATAAATGATCAAAATCATGTACGTGGACTACCAAACCAAGACAATATAAACAACTTACAACATCAACTACAGCAATTGGAACAAGACCAGCAAAAACTGACAGAACATAGAAGGAAAGAAATAATAAAAATTAGAGAAGAAACAAATGAATCAGGAAATTAAAAAAGGAGAAAAACAAAGAAAAAATTAACAAGACAAGGAGTTGTTTTTTGAGAGATTAACAAAATCAGTAAGCCACTGGCAAACTTAACGGTAAAAGGGAGAAAATTCAATTAGGAAGTAAGAAAAGAATTGGGTAAAATTACAACAGAACCAACTAAGATAAAAATAATCACTCAGTGTTATGAAAACTTGTAATCCAACACACTTGAAAATTTAGAAGAAATAAGTATTGTTTAGAAATGTGTCATCTAACAGACTAACATTTAACACCTAAAATTAATACAGACTCACAGGGAAAGTCTCAACAAGCCTATACCACAAAAGGAAGTCGATATGGTCATAAAAAATCCTCCACACATCAAAGAGTCTGTTTACCAGGGAATGCTATCAAGGATTTAAAGAAGAGTTAACAATCCTATATATACTATACTATATATAACAATCCTATATATACTATTTCGTATATACAACCAGACAATATTTTATGCATGAAGCATAGCCCTAAGACCCAAGGCATTCAAATACTTCACCAGAATTGAAACTGATTGTGGTACCAATTATACAATGCTGCTTGATGTAATTGATCTTTGGAAAGATATGATATCTGTATTAACTCCCAATATAATGGTTTAGCAAAGAAAATTATAGACCAATATCTATGATAAGTATAGATTTGCAAAAAATTTGCAACAAAATTCTAGCCAACAGAATTGCATAGAGTATAAAAAGAATCTACCACAATCAATTGGGATTTATATCAGGTATGCAGGATGATTAAATATCAGAAAAAATCAGTGTAATTGACTGTATAATAAAGCATAATAAAGGATAAAAATTATATTTTATTCTATTGATGCATACAAAGCAATGTATAAAACTCAACATTGATTGTTGATAAAAAATATTCCCAGACAAACCAAAGCCTTCAAAGAGAAACTTCTCAATATACTAAGGCCATATCTGCAAAACCAGTAGGGAGCAGCTCACTTAATGGAGAGAAATAGAAACATTCCCCCTTAGAACATAAACCAGGCAAGTGTGCCTTTTATCATGAGTCTTATTTAACATAGTCCCAGACATTTTAGCCAGAGCTGGAAGACATCCACTAGATGTAAACGGCATCCGCATGGGCACAGAAGAAGAAGGAATCATATGACGGGGTCCAGAAAGAAACGGTTGTTTGGAGACTGATTATGGGTACAATTATACAATTAATGCTTGGTATGATTGAACAGGGAATGATATGACATATGTTTTAATTCCCAAGTTGCAGCAAATTAAAAGAAAATTAAAAAGCACAGATCCAGGAATGGGTTTGGGACTCACACTAAATCCTAGCTCCAACTTAAGAATAATTAGTTCTTGCATCATGGCCCTGCTGGATACCCACCTTCATGAAATGATCACTAAGGGCGTACAGCAAAGTTGAGTGAAGAAAGCAGAGGCTGTCTGACTATCAATTGGAACAATAGCTTGGGGTCTTAAAGGCTTGTATTAAACAAGCAGCCATCTAAGCTAGGAGTCAACCAAGTCCACACAGAAGAAGCACCCAGCTTGTGTACTCCAAAGATGACAATTACAAAATTCAAACATAATGAAGAGAAAAGTATCAGAGCTAAAATTATGAATGGCCAACTTATGAAAGGTTGTGGAAGACGGCAGGAGTCCAAAATCCATTTGCAGAGTCTCTCGTCAGACTGAGCCGCTGGCAGATGTGCTCCAGCCAAGAGTAAGAAAGAGTCTCAAAGAGACTTACAATCAGGCAGAGACTATTGTAATCTTGATTATGTTGGATCAAACATGACCTGAATTTGTACTGGGTGAAAATAATTGTTCCATGAGAGAAATTTCCTCCCTGGCATTTTGAATGTTGATGGTGGTCTTTCCTCGACTCATAAAGACCATCAAATAAAAAAATAGGGACCAAATTAAGGATCCTAATAATAAAACCCAAACTCACATCTATCAAGTCAATTAGGACTCACGGGGACAGGGTACTACTGCTCCTGTGGGTATCTGAAAGCCTCGTCTTTCATTTAGTGCAAGGCGTAAATGCACTGCCAAACATAATTTAAAAATACCCACACTACGGAAGAAAAAATAGAGGACTTGGACTTCCTAAAAATAGACATTTATCCAAATGAAAAAGCTTCATCAAAAGACCTAAAAGACAAATGTAAAAGAAAATAAAAGTCTCCAATTGGGAAAAAAAACCAACTGTTTAGCAATGACATATTAAATAAAGGGCTAATTTTAAAACTCTATACAAAACTACAACACCTTAATAAGAAAAATACAAAAAACCCAAAATACAAAAACTGGGCACAAATAGATGATTTCCTAAAGATGACATTCAATGGCCAACAATCATATGAAGAAATATTGAGTGCATTAGATGAATACAGATTAAAAGAAAAATATGATATTCCTTGTCACCAACACTCAGAAAACCATAAATGTTGCACAGGATGTGGAGATACTGGAACGATCATACATTGCTGGTGGGATTGTAGAATTGTAAAGCCATTATGGAAATCAGTATGACACACCCTTAAACAAATGCAACTACCTTATGATCCTGTGATTTCTTTCCTTTTTATACACTAAATATAAAATGCAAGACAAACATATGCACACCTATTTTTATTGCAGCAACTTCTATAATACTCAACAAACTGAGATAATTATAAAATCCTGACTATACAGGAATGAATAAACAAATTCTGGGACATTCATATAATGGAATATTATGCATCCTTAAGGAATCAATGACAAGTCTGTCAAACACTTTAAGACATGGACAAAATTAGGGAACATTATTCTCAGTAGTTAGTCAATGTCATAAAGGTAAAGGTTTTATAACACCATTATTTTGTAAAAAATATAGTAAAAAACAGTTTTCACATCAAAGGATGAAATGTTAATGATAAGGAAGAGGGTGGGGGCTGGGGAAGGGAGGGAGAGAGAAGACACAGGAAACTAAGGAGGGAGTGGTAAGGGTGAGGAAATAAGAAAAATACAGAATCATTAGGGGGGATTTAATGGGATACGACCATTATATGGGTTATAGGACATAAGGATATAGGATATAACTATATATGATAAGTTTTTCCTTATAAATATTATATTCCACAAAGAAAATGGAAAAATTATATATATAAAAATCAAAATAAAGTTAACATTTTAAAAAGGAGAGAAAGGTATTAACCTTAAAAAACCTCCTGATCCCTTTTACCTATCAATTGAAAAAAAGAAACAATACTATTCAATATAAATAAGTATTAATTTTTGATATTGATTTTATAAACAACCAGTTTACTGAATCATTTTCACTAAAACTCAGTAGTTACAAAATGTAGTTTGAAAATAAATAATTAAAAATACTAATCAGTGGGTGTTAAATGATAGGTATAAAAAGAATAAGAAATATAAAGAAATTTTAAACGGAAAACTAAAAATCTCTCCTAAAGAACATAAGACTTGGATAAAAGAAGAGGTCTGTCTTGTTCCCAGTAAAACAGAACGCTTTCACTTCTCCTCAAATGAATCTGTTTTTGACCCCATTTCAATAAAACCTTTAAAGTATCTCATTAGACACTAGGAAAGTGATTCTAAAGATAGTGTGGCAGAAAAAGTACATGACAATATCCAAATATTGAATAAAGTTTGGCAAATAACTCTCCCAAGAAAATAAGTAAATGATAGATTGATAGCTGAATGTGGACCGAAGAATGAAGAGTGGAATATTCCGCACACACTTTAGTACTGTGACGTAAACGTCAGCAAATGGCAGAAGCACGTGGGAGCTTGGCAACCCAGGGGAAAGGACTACATACCCAGAGTTTGATCCATAAGCTGAAATGGGACTGGAGACTGTGCCACAGCGCTGGACACTGGCACTGCTGCTGAACGACAAGCCTTCTTAAAACAGTCGTTGTCTCTGATAAGCTTCTGCAGAATTGAAATGGTAGAAAATCACGATTGAAGTATGCTAAAGAGCAGATAGGCTCTGTTGTTTTACAGGTTACAGGAACATAACATAGGGTAATACCTCAGTTGATTAATGGCTCCAATCTGGAACTTTCCTCTGCTCATACAGCAAAGTTCGTACAAAAAATCTTCTCTGTGTTCATAACTCTGCCTGATAGTAGTACTGAAAATGCGACTTGGAAAATCTATAAGGACCACGACTTAGTCGTGCATAGCCTCTCTCTTGGCGAACTCAAAGGAGTGACACCTCAGTGTACGAACCGCTCTCTCTCAGACAGTGTATAGTGCTGTCAGTGCATTAAAGCATTTGTCAGTGTGTCTGTGTGCATGTGCTTTATTTGCACAAAATACCCTAACTCTGGCTCACAAGAGACTTCGTCATAACAGTAGTGAAAGTAAGAAGAAAACTGAGAACCACAATAGAGTTCAAGAAAGAAGTCAATGTGAAATTTGAATCAGGTCCCCACTTGTCTGATTTGGCAGCTGAATGTAACATGGCTAAGTTGAAATTAGCAACATTTGGGGAGAAATATGATTAAAGTGGCTAATGTATAGAATATGTGAAATCGTTAACCATGAAACAAAAGCCCAAACCATTAAAGAAGTTGAAATTTACTGTTAATTTGAATAAATCAGAAACAACTTTGTGGCGATCGGGTTCCCGAGAAGGTTAAACGTCCATAGTGATAAAAAGTCCTGGAGAAATAAATTTATATATGTAATTTTGGAGCCTCAGGACCTGTTATTTGGTTTTCTATGCTTTCTTATTGGAAAAATTATATTCGGTTTTTGAATTTTTCAGTGTTCAAACATGAATTTGGAACAAACTGAGTTTGACAATTGAAGTATAACTTAGAAATGAAAATGTAACTTATACATGTACTAAGAATTCTTTCATTTTCTCTTTTAAAATCAAATTTCATTGTGTATAATTAGCAAACACAAATACTGAACTGGCACATTTGAGGTATACTGTTGGCAGGTCTGATGGCAGAGTGGTTATGCCTTGGGCTGCCTACTGCAATTGCTATCATCATTTCAAAAGCAACAGTCACTGTACAGGAGAGGAGGCTTTCTATTACCAGGAAGAGCCACAGTCTTGGAAACCCTGAGGGCTAGTTCTACCCTGTCCTATAGTCACTATCAGTCAGCATTGACTCAATGACAGTGAATTTGGTGTCATTTTGTTCTTGTATGCAGTTTTATTAAACATATGGCACATATCATGTAAATCAATTGGTCAATCATATCAAGAAGAGTTGTACAATCATCACCACCATCAATTTTAGAACATTTTCTTTCTTGTACCTCATTAAGTCCCATTTTTTTCCAACTTCTCTTGCTATATCCCCACCAAAACCACTAATCCAGTAACATCACTATAGATTCACCCCTCCTGGATCTCATGTGCTAAAATTGTACAAAATCAAAGAAATATAACATCTAACAATAATAGGATAAAATAGAGAAGAACTCAGTTGAAGAGAAAGCAGAAAACCTTAAGACTAGAGCAATTTTCAAATGGGCCAGGAGGGAGATAAAATGATAAGGTGTTAAATTTGACTTACGTATATCTACCATAATCCACTTTCCAACACATTCTGCCTGATACTAGGCTATTCACACTCCTGGTCTATAGGTTTAGAGGGTATTAACTGGAGACTTAATCCACTTACTGTATATACTTGTGTATAAACCGAGTTCTTCAGCACAAAAATATGCTGAAAAACTGGGATTTGGCTTATTCACGTGTCAGTGGTACCCCAGTGAGGTGTAACATCTTGCTGGTGCCCTCCTCCCCAGAGGTAGTGGGATGAATGCCCATTATCTCGCTGGTAATTGCCATTTCTCCACTGTTCATTCAAAGCCCTGCTGACACTGCAGGGTTTTGAATATTTGTTTACTCAAATCTGACCAATCAGAGCCATACCATGATGTGGAACGGCTCCAATGCACAGAAGCACCTCTAGTGATTCACTTATGCTGGCAGCTGAACTGGTAAGGATGTGTCTGTGGCTGTGCTCCGTCTCTCCCCTCTGGTCTCGGTGTTAATTCACACGCTGCATCCCCCACCCGCATGAACTCCCCTCCCCCCCCCCCCCCGCCTAACACATCACGGGGGGGTAGGGGGATTTACCATGAAAGTTCATTTTCAAAGTCTTGTTGTTTTATCCTTTTAGAAATGGATAATCTTGAACCAAAACAAAAATTCTGGTCATATGAGGCTGGTTTCAAAATCAAGGTTGTGTCAAGAACAGAAGAGAGCAATAACAGTATTGTAAATAGGAAATTCTGAGTTGACAGAAAGCAAGTGAGGGAGTGGCAGAAAATAAAGGCTGACTTGGAATAGATTTCAAAAGCTAAAAAAGCTTGTTGTGGTTTAACGTCTTTTTATGGGGCTCTAGAGAGTGAATTGTATAAGTGGGTTATGGAGTGTCATGAAAATGGTTACTGCGTAACATGCAGGGGAATCCACATACGTCCTCTACAAATGGCTAAGGATGACAAATACACAACACCAGACATTGCAAAAATTGCTGTATCAGCAGGATGGTGTACCTGCTTCATGACAAAGAACAAAGATTTCCCAGAAATTGCCACAAGACCTTAAAGAAAAAGTTATGTCATTCCAGTCATTTATTATGAAACAAAGAAGGATTTATAATTATGACCTGGCAGATATTGGGATTGTGGATGAAACTGCCATGACTTTTGGTCTTCCAACCAAGAGAACTGTGGCAAGTTTAGGAGAAAAAAACATTCTCAAAACGATAGGAAATGAAAAAAGAAAACACTTTTTCAGTTGTTCTATCATGTTTGGCTAATGGAACTAAGCTGCATCCTGTCATTATTTTTAAAAGAAAAAACGTTGCCTAAAAAGATCAATTTCCCACCAAGAATTACTGTGTGTGCACATGTTAAAGACTGGATGGATGAAGACGGAACAAAAAACTGGCTGGAAGAAATTTGGAACTGACACCAGTAACAGCCTTAAAGAAAGAGCCATCGTTACTTGTTTGGGATATGTTCAGAGCCCACCTATCAGATGACATAAAAAGATTGGCAAACTCTAGTAAAGTTACTTTAGCCATTATTCCAGGTGGGCTTACATCTGTACTGCAGCCTCTGGATGTATCTTTGAACAAGCCATTTAAAGACCATGGGCAAAGGATGTGGCATGAATGCATGCCATCTAGTCAAGCCCAACTAACAAAAGGAGGAAATCTCATGAAGCCTGACGTAGAGTTAATAGCAAAGTGGGTTCGAGATGTATGGTATACGGATGGTGATGAGGAATCCAGTTTTGACAGATTTTAACTCTATGTTTTAGCTTGGTTGCTGATTGAGCTCAGGGAATAGTACTCTTAAGGTATCATTTCTGATACCTTATTGTTTTTGTTGAACCTATTTTCCATATACTGTGCTGGTTTACTAATTGTAAACGACTTCTTTTACTTATGTTTTTTAAAAATTTAAATAAATGCTTAAATATATTACCCCACTGATATCTCAATTTTCAGTAATTTTATTTTCTTTTTTTTTATTATTGAAACTCACCAATAGCTTTTGCATTTTCCACCCTAGGCTTATACTCACGTCAACCAGTTTTTCTGGTTTCCCAGGTAATAATTAGGTACCTCAGCTTATACTCGGGTTGGCTTATATTCGAGTATATATGGTAGTTCTTAGAAAATATCCTACTTAAACAACACAGAAGGTAACAAACTATACAATTACACTTTCTAGATGGAGCAGACAAATATCAAATTGACTATGTGTTTGGGAAGAGATGATGGAGAAGATAAACAGCAATAGTTAAAGCCAGGCCAGGGCTGACTGGGGACAGATGAACAATTTTCTTGCTGTTGTCTCTTGATGCTGCTAGGTTGCATCAAGGTTAATTAACACCCATGGCACTCTAAGCAGAACAGAACAAAACCCTGCCCACTCCTGAGCAATCCTCTCAATTGTTCTTATGCTTGAGCCCATTCTGACAGCCACTGTGCCAATCCATCTCTTAAGGGCCTGCTTCTACTTTTCTGACCCACTACTTTACCAAGCATCATGTCCTGCTAATAGTACTACACTGATGTTAGTGTCTTAGTTTTTACATTTGGATCAGGGCTAGGTAAATGTTAGAGGATGCTGACAGACTAATGGATAGACATGTATTACATAAAAAACTAATTTCAAGTTAAGTAGGCTTAAAAGGACATAATTCTAACTGCATTGACCTTTCAATAATATTTTAAGACATTAAAATATACATTTAAAATGTTGGAAATAAATATGTAGGAGAAAATAGAATGATAGTTTATTCTTGTTTACTCTTTTATTTCCTTATTTTCTGCACATAGAATCTAGTATTTATTAAATTAGAACCAAGTATCCATGTACATAACACTTATGCTACATTGCACATAACTTAAATGATTTCATTCTGAATTATGTTGTAAACCAAGGATTCATTTTCAAAGCAAAAAAAAATTAATGCAGTATATTTTAACTTGTCCTGCCTTCAGCATAAACGCACTTTCCCTGAGGTAATTTTTAATTCTCTCCAAGCAAATATTCTTATGAAAGCTGTATACCAAACTTGAATAATACACCAATACTTGTGATTTTAACAGTGACACACACATAAGGAGTGTACTGTACTTTAAAATAACTTCTCATACTTTAGCTCAAATAAGGGTGATGTAAAAACCTTAATGTAATACAAGCTCTTTTAAGTGTAATAATACTTGCCATTCTCTAATGAAGATTGCTTCTCAGGTTTGGGATAGTGTATACATGTGTCTTTAATTTTTAAGAATATAAGTGACATATTAATTACAGCACTAGAATAAGAATTTCTACTTACATATATTTCCAATTTGGGACCAAACATTTAATAATAGCATTTAAATTTAAATTGGTAAGTATATTTTGTTGAAGACAATGACAATGATTATGGAATCTCTCTCTAGAAAAAAAGTATTTTGTTAGTAGAGGTTAATAACCAATAGCATCCTATAACTTTCCCAGAGACATAAATATTTATACTGATTTTATGGTAGATTCTTAAAGCTAACTTTTTAGTAAATAGAGATTAACTGAGAAAAATTTGCTTTTATTATTGTTCTCTAAATATATTTCATTGTTAGAAAAGTGCTGTAGAAATAATTTCATTGTATCTAGTGGCCTTGGTTCTGACTTGAGAACAATAAAAAATGTGATTTCTAGTTTTCTGATTTTAAAAATAATAATAATAAAAGGGAATCAAAGTATGATCTTTGTGAAGTAAACCTTTTTCCTGAAGCGAACACTCTCTGATTCACTCCACATCGTTTTATAGTTGGAAAAACATCTAACCTATTACATCACTTTAAATACTTTTTTTTTTGGCTGATGTAAGAATGGCATTGAGAATTCTGTTTCATTTACTTTTTATTTTTGGACACTAACAATATAATCATCACTGAAGATATTATACACAAAATAATCATCATGATACATTTTGACATTCATTTTAATTTTGTTTCATATTCACCAGGCACCGTAAGGTTTCATTTCAAATAACTCTTGCTCTAACTGTAAATATATGCTTCTTTTAAGCCGCGGAAATGAAGAACCCAAACTTTGTTTTGGAAATTAGATTAGGAAAGTAGCAACAACTAGAACCTAATTTACTGTTTGTTTAATAACTATCATAAAACATGAGTATATATCCCTTTGAAGTAGATTGTATAAAGCAACATCAAATATTTTATCATGAAGGCTGTGTAACCACATATTGACCCCATTCCTTGGCCAAATTCATGGCTATGTATACACAACTCCAAAACAGCTTGGTTGATTTGCTTCACTGGTGTATGATCTTAGCGCCATTATTTCAGAGAGGTACACGTAACCTAAGCCATAGTAACTGTAAACATCTTTTTGGTAATGACTCAATTGTTACATATGGCTACAGGTGGTCATGACTGATAAGAAAAATAATACTTGTAGCAGAAACTTTTGATAGAAATTTTTACTTAAGTTGATCTTCTGCAATCCATTGAAGGATGGCTTGTTCAGCTACTTGTTTGTTTCCATTTAGTGATTTAAAAGAGAATAGTGTAATGAATATTTTTCTAACTACAATATTGTTAATGTTTTGTTTATTTAATTGACCTTTGCATTTTCTGTTACCCTTACAATATGTTTTAATGATACTTAACTACTCTTTTCTCTTGCTTGACAAATCCTACTACTTTTGAATCTGCTTGATTTTACAAAATTAATGCCTAATTCCTCTTTGTAGTTGGCATTTGGCTGCTAACCATAAGGTCAGCAGTTCAAAACCATTAGCCACTCCCTGGGAGAAAGATGAAACTCTTGTTCCCATAAAGATTTATAGTCTTGGAAACCCTGAATAAGCCCTTTATGGGTCTGAATATACTGGATGTTTTATTTTGTTTTGTCTTGTTTTTGGTTTGATATTCAATCTGAGGTTTTTCTTACTCATATTCAGGCAAGTGATTTGGTCTCTTAACTGCTATTATTACATCTGAGCTTACTTTTTAAAAATTAGAAACTGGACACGTTTGAAGAAGAAATACTTCTTTATAAAGCACTTATTGTGTCATCTCATTTATTCAGAAATGTTCAAAAGTTTCCAATATTTTTGATGTTCAAATTCCAAAAATAACGATGAGGTGAGTGGCATCTACTTTTCCCCTGTTTCAATCGCACAGTCACCCCAGCCAGTACAGAGTCAACTTCTCGATCTTTCTTAGGTGAGGAAAGAGAAACGCAACTTGATGGTTGCTGTTAGGTGATGTTCAATCAGTTTAGTGACCTCATGTATAACAGAACAAAACTTAAACAAGGAATATTTATTTTCCTAAATCACTACTTAAAAATAAAAGGATTTTAATTGGTAACTTAGTGCGTTAGATATCAGTGTTCCTGTTGGCCTTGTTCTCATCTGTGCTCATGTTCACTCGTCCCCATGTTTTCCTTCTAATTCATTGTCACAACAGTAGAGTGAATGAGGAATGGTTATTTACATTCTATAAATCACTCGCCAAAGACTCAGAATGGTTCCTTCATTATACAACACAGTACAAAAATTAGGGGCAAGACAAACTCTTGTAACTAGGCTTTTCTACTTCAAAGTCCTCTGATATTTTTTGATATATTATCTACCCAGGAATTTAAAGGAATGTGCTATATTCTCAAAATCATCAGATAGAAATCTCTTAATTAAGGTAGCAAACATTACTGAAAAAGCAAATGTAAAGCCTTCATGCTTTGCTGCCTTGTCAATAATGTCTGCTGTCATTTATCATATGATCAGTATTTTAACAATTATTTAGGTGCAACTTCAAAGATCAATTTGGTCCCAAACCTTTCATTAATGCTACCTCTGGGAAAGCTCTATCATCCACACTCCACTATCCTGCGTTGTATGTGTCCTTTTGTCATGTGTTCTATGATCTGTTTGTTTTTACATGGGATCCACTTAATTATGTATCTATCTTATTTTCTGGAATGCATTTGCTAGAAAAGGATATCATATTTGATTAAGTAGGAGGCTAATAAACAAGGAAAACACTCAGTGGTATTACTTAAAATATAAGTTAAAACAATGGACTCAAATATACCAATAATCATGAGATGGTTGCAGGGCTAGGCAAATTTATTTTGTGGTATATGTAAGGGACTTATGTTTTGCTACTTATTTGACAGTAACTAAAACATAATAATAATCTGATGACTGTTGGGCAATAAGTTTCAATATATGTAATAAAATGTTAGAAGTAAATATTAAAATAAAAATAATAAAATCCAAACCCAATTTCATCTAGTCAAATTTCCCTCACAGATACCCTATGCAGAGTTTTTGAGATTGCAAACCTTTGTGAGTGCAAACAGCCTCATCTTCCAGAGACATTGAAGTTAGAAGCCTAACTCTCAACACCATACATTACTGTTGATACAATTTATAAATAGTTACAATGCATCCATAAATTTTGTTAGAACAAGGCAAGAAGGACACTGATAGCTTGTTTTTAATAATAAAAATATATTCTGATATAGAATGGCATATCAAGAATATAATAATAATATTATGAATAATGGAATCACTTCTTGATTTGAGCTTTGTGAGCTATTATATTTTAAAGTATGCAAAATCAACTATTAACAGCATTTCATATAATTTAATGTAATCAAAAAGTATAAAGTGGATTTGGTATTTAAAAATGTGTGACTTTTAGATTTATAAGTAAAATTTAAATCTCTATTTTAAAATATTAGTTAAGATTTAATACGTATATCATTCCAAATTCCAATTACATCAAGTAGAATGTACAATTGCTACCACAACCAGTTTCCAAACATTCTTTTTCTAAATAGACCCCTTGACATCATCTCCCTTTTACTCCACCTCCACCCACCCCTTTCCCCCAAACCTTTATTCTACTTGCTGTCCCTATAGATTCATAGACCCTTGGCTTTTTATATACTGAAAAATGGAAAAACATTTAACACAACTTCAAGAGTTGACCTCCATTGACATAACACATCTGAGATATATTCTAATATGAACAAATAAAAAACAAAGAAAACAAAAATGCAGAATATTTTGGACACCAGATCTGATCCAGCCTGCAACATAGTGGGGTATACACTGACAGTTTTAACTGTTCAAAGGTCAAATTTATGCCTTTTATCTTTTATACTCCTCTGTCCCAAGCACTCTGTTTAGTGACCACTCTCCTCCCATGCCTCAATTTTAGATCGGAAGGTCCTCCTGGGGCTTATATTTTAAGAAGTCTTGGGCTCCCACTGTCATCCATCACCTTCTGCACACCAAATTCTCACAATTTAGGCTCAGATACTTACTGGTCTCTCCTTCAAATTCATGCTATGTGGCTTTCAATCCTTCATTGACTGATGATGGTGTGCATCTTCCATGTGGACTTAGTTGACATCTCATTTAGATGGCTGCTTGTTTGGAGAAAAGTCTTCCAGACCCCAGATTCAATTCCCCTGCCAAACACACTTTTTAAATATTTAATTGGGGGCTCATATAACTCTTATCACAATCCATCTATCCATTGTGTCAAGCACATTTGTACATTTGTTGCCATCATCATTCTCAAAACATTTTCTTTCTACTTGAGCCCTTGGTGTGAGCTCATTTCCCCCCTCCCTCCCAGCCACCCCTCCCTTACAAACCCTTAATAAGTTATAAATTATTATTATCTTGTCAGGTTTTACACTGTTCAACATCTCCCTTCACTCACGTTTCTGTTGTCTCTCCCCCAGGACGGGGGTTATACGCAGAACCTTGTGATTGGTTCCCTTTTTCTACCCCGTCTTCCCCCTACCTTCCTGGTATCGCTATACTCATTATTGGTCCAGAGGGGTTTATCTGTCCTGGATTCCATGTGTTTCCAGTTCTTATATGGACCAGTGTGCATCCTCTGGTCTAGTCAGATTTGTAAGGTAGAATTTGGATTATTATAGTGGGGGGGTGTTACCCTAAATTGACCATGCCCTCTCTCCTCTCCTGCACTGTCTCTCTCATTAGTAAGCCCCATCCCTCAGACAGGGTTGCCTCTCTTTGGGGGGAACCAATCCCCAAATACACATGAATACACATGGCTCTCAGTCCTCAGATATCCTATTACCCTCCCTCGTTCATTTGATCCCAGCTGTCATGAGGGACCTTCTGGCCAAATGACCTGCACTATTCTTAGCTGGAGCAAATCATCCTGAAGCCTGGTTGACCTGCAAGGTTGAGTTTTGCCCCTTCTCCTGCTGCTTCCTCATGCAGTGGACTCAGACAGTCTTCACCATACATTATGCTGAATGCTGGACTAGCTTCACTCAGCATAATGCCTTCCAGTCCCTTCCACGTCCTGAGGTGTTTCACTGCTGTTTTGTAGGGTTGCGTAATATTCATTTCTGAGTATGTACTAGAGATATGTTGATCCACTTGCTGTTGATGGGAATTTAAACTGTTTCCAGCCTCTTGCTACTATGAACTGTGCTGTGATGAACATTGGGGGGCAACTGTCTGTTAAGTTTCTTAATCATTTGAGGTGCATGCTCAGTAATAGTATTGCTGGATCATATGGTAGTTCTATTGCCATCTGCTTTAGGTATTGCCATATCGCCTTCCACAGTGGCTGTACATATTTACAAGTCTATCAGCATTGGATAAGGATTCTTATCTCACTACATACTCTCAAAGAAGAAATTGTTTTTTATTTTGTTCTTTTAATTGGGCTACAGTTGTGGTCATTAGATGGTATCTCATTGTTATTTTGACTTGCATTTCCCAAATAACTGACTGGAAGCATTTCCTCATGTGTTTATTAGCCTTTTGAGTGTCATCCTTTGTGAATCTTATGTTCAGGTTTTTTGTCCACCTTCTCAGAGGGCTATTCTTATTTTTTCTCTAATTTTTTGAATCCTATTTTCTAATTGTAGTTTCTTATAAAATTCTGTAAAATTTAGTAATTAGTCCTTTGTCTGTTATGCCATTACTAAATATTGTTTTCCTAATCTGTGGGCTCTGTTGTTACTCTTTTAATAATGTATTTTGGTGTATACAAATATTTTATTTCAGTAGGTCCTATTCATCTATTTTATATTCCACCAAGAGCATTTCCTTTGTTATTGCTGATAGCCTGTGTATTCCCTGCTCCAGGAACCATAACTTGGTCCCAGTTTTCTCATTGATGATCCTCACAGTTCTGAGTTTTGCATTTGTTTTTTGTTTTAACCATTTTATTGGGGCTCATACAGCTCTTATCACAATCCATACATACATCAATTGAGTAAAGCACCCTTATACATTCGTTGTCCTCATCATTCTCAAAATTTGCCTTCTGCTTGGGTTCCTGGAATCAGCTCATTTTCCCTTTTTCCTTCCCCCTCCCTCCTGCTCCCCCCTCTCTCATGAACCCTTAATAATTAATAAATTATTATTTTATCTTATCTTACACTGCCCGGTGTCTCCCATCACCCACTTTCCTGTTGCCCACCCCCCAGAGTGGAGGTTATATGTAGATCCCCAAGATCGGTTCCCCCTTTCTACACCCCATTCCCTCCCAGTATAGCCACTCTCACCATTAGTTCGGAGGGGTTCATCTGTCCTAGATTCCCTGTGTTTCCAGATCCCAACTGTACTGCTGTGCATCCTCTGATCTAACCAGGTTTCAAGGTAGAATTGGGATCAGGATAGTTGGGGTGGGGGAGAGGAGGAAGTATTTAAGAACTAGAGGATAGTTGTGAGTTTCATTATTGCTACACCGAACCCTGAGTGACTCATCTCTTCCCCACTACCCCTCTGCAAGGGATGTACAGTTTTCTATAGATAGGCATTGGATCCCCATCATGATATGATTTTTTTCCCTCTTCTTTGTTGCTTGAACCCTGGTCCCCTTGAACCTTCATGAACACACACGTTGATGTGCTGCTTCCATGTGGGCATTGTTGCTTCTGGGATAGATGATCACTTGTTTACTTTCAAGTCTTTAAGTCCCCACACGCTATATCACTCAATAGCTGGGCACACATTCTTCTTCAGCGTTTATGTGGGGAAGGTGATCACACAATGATGGTTTTTGCTCTTTGGTGTCTGCTACCTGATCCCTTCAACACCTCGTGTTTACGTAGGTTTGTGTGCTTCTTCTCTGTGGGGTTTGTTGCTTTCCGAGCTAGATGGATGCTTGTTTGCCTTAAAGCCTTTAAGACCCCAGACTCTATATCATTTTGATAGCCGGGCACCATCAGCTTTCTTCACCACGTTTGCTTATGCACACATCTGTCTTCACAATCATGTCGGGAAGGTGGGTGTCATGGAATGACCGTTTAGCTGAGCAAGGTGTTATTTTATTGAGAGTGTGTGAGCAAGGAGGCCCAATGTCCACCTGTTAAAAATATATGCACATAGATCTACTCCCTGCAAAATCATAAATATATTTACATATTTACATGTCTGTATTTAGGCTTCTCTGTATGCCCTTTGCCTCCTATTCCTTTCCTCTATTTCCTTATGCTTTCCTCCTGTCCCACTACCATGTTCACCCTTCATTCTGGTTTCAGTAATTCCTCTCAGTTACCTTGCCGTTGGTCACTTCCTACCAGGCCTCCCATGCCCTCTCTTCACTGGTTTTGAACCACTCGTGTTCCCTGGTTTGTCCAGCCTATCTCATTAGGGGAACCTGCAGATATAGTAATATGTGCATAAACATGTGGATGGCTTTGACAGCACCAAAGTGACACATAAGAACATGGCACTGACAGCAGCAACACTGACATGCTAACAAACAAAAAAGTCACTGACCTACAAAATTTAAAAGAAGAGAAAAAAAGAAACAAAACAAAACAAAAAGACAGCAAAAATAAAAAACCTGTTCGTAGTTCAAGGTCTGTTTGTTGACCTTTAGGAGTGTTCTCTGGACAAGTATGATGGGGTGCCACATCCTGGCCCCAAAGTCCATCATTTATACTCCCTCAGGATATCCTTGATTTGCTTCCCTCGCTGCTCCATTGCACGCCCCAGTGTTTTGCCTCAGTGGGGTGTGGTCAGCTCAGTTACATATCCCCCACTGTGTCTCAGGTGCTGTCACGTGTAGGGCCATAGGTCAATGCAGGATGTCTCATCTCGCTGTGGGGCCGGCTATATGGTCCTCTCTGTACATTGGGCCCTCCAAGCCGGGCTGTCGTCCTCTGAGCTTGGTGGGCCCAGGAGTGCTCTACTCCGTTCTTCCTCCTTCCTTTGCTTCAGCTTCCTTCTGGGTGTGGTGTGGTAGGTCAGTTCCTTTCGCACACCAGACAGTCTATTTTTTATTATTAATAAAATCTTTTTATTGGGGCTCATACAACTCATCACAATCCATACATACATCAATTGAGTAAAGCACCCTTATACATCCGTTGCCCTCGTAATTCTCAAAATTCACCGTCCACTTGCGTTCCTGGAATCATATCTGTTTCCTTTTTTCCCCACCCCCTCCCTCCCTGCTCCCCCATTCCCCCTTAATAGTTTATAAATAATTATTTTACCTTATCTTACACTGCCTGGCATCTCCCCTCACCTACCTTCCCATTGCCCATCTCACAGAGAGGAGATTACACATAGATCTCCAAGGTCGGTTCACCCTTTTTACACCCCCTTTCCTCCAGGTGTCACCACTCCCAACGCTGGTTCTGAGGGGTTCATCCGTCCGAGATTCTCTGTGTTTCCAGATCCCTACTGCACTGCTGTACATCCTCTGGTCTAACCAGGTCCGCAAGGTAGAATTGGGGTTATGATAATTGGGAGGGGAGGGAGCGTTCAAGAACTAGAGGAAGGTTTTGAGTTTCATTGTTGCTACACTGAACCCTGAATGACTCATTTCCTCCCCACTACCCCTCTGCAAGGGACGTCCAACTGTCTACAGATAGGCATTTGGTACCCATCACGCACTCTCCCTCATTCACGATGATATGATTCCACTCTCCGCCCCCCCGCCCCCCGCCTTTGTTGTTTGAGATCTGATCTCCTCTGCCCTTCACGATCACCCATGTTGGTGTGCTGCTTCCGTGTGGGCTTGGTTGCTTCTGGGCTAGATGGTCGCTTGCTTGCTGTCAAGCCTTCAAGTCCCCAGATGCTATATCTCTCAGTAGCCGGGCATCATCAGCCTTCTTCACCACACTTGCTTATGCACACATTCATCTTCAGCGTTTATGTGAGGAAAGTGATCACACAATGATGGTTTTTGTTCCTTGCTGTTTGCTACTTGGTCCATTCAAAACCTTGTATTCGCTTAGGCTGGTGTGCTTCTTCTCTGTGGGCTTTGTTGCTTATGAGCTAGATGGCCGCTTGTTTACCTTCAAGCCTTTAAGACCCCAGACGCTGTAACTTTTTGATAGCCAGGCATCATCAGCTTTCTTCACCATGTTTGCTTACATGCACATCTGTCTTCAGTGATCATGTTGGGAAGGTGGGTATCATGGAATGACCGTTTAGCTGGGTGAGGTGCTGTTGTATTTAGGAAGTGTGCGTGAGAAGGCCCAATGTCCACCTGCTACCCTACTACTGAACCTATAAATATATGCACATAGGTGTATTGCCCCATAATCATAAATATGTTTACATATGTACATGTCTGTATTTAGGCTTCTCTGTATGCACTTTGCCTCCTACTCCTTTCCTCTATTTCCCTACACTTTCCTCCCATCCCACTACAATGTTCAGCCTTCATTCTGGTTTCAGTAATTCCTCTCGGTTACCTTGCCCTTGGTCACTCCCTACCAGTCCTCCCATCTCCTCCCTCCTCTGCTTTTGAACCACTCAGAGTTCCCTTGTCCCTGTGTTGGCCAACACCTCCTCCCTTCCACTACCTCCCACGCTCTCATGTCCCTCCAGGACCTCCGGTCCTGTTACTGTCTTCTCTCATTGTTTTTCCAGCCTATCTTGTCTAGGTGGACCTGCTGATATAGTATTATGTGCATACAACTACAGATGACTTTGACAGCGCCCAAGTGACACATAAGAATATGGCCTCGAGAGCAGCAATACTGACATGCTGATAAGCAAAAACACCACTAACATATAATAATTACAAGGTTAAAAAAAAGACAAAACCAAAAGATAGCAAAAGAAGAAGAAAATTTTTTTTTAATTGCTAGTAGTTCAAGGTCTGTTTGTTGGTCTTTAGGAGTGTATTCCAGATGAAACTTGTGGGGTGCCACATCCTGGCCCCAAAGTCCATCTTTTATACTCCCTCGGAATCTCTTTGCTCTGCTTCCCCTGCTGCTCCATTACACGCCCCCAGTGTTTGCCTCAGTGTGGTGGGGTCAGCTCAGTCGCACATCCCTCACTGTGTCTCAAGTGCTGTCTCGTGTAGGGACATGGGTTGGTGCAGGATGTCGTATCTTGCAGTGTGGCCAGCTGTATGGTCCTCTCTGTACGATGGGCCCTTCGAGCTGGGCTGTCATCCTGTGGGCTTGGTGGGCCCAGGTGTACTCCACTACGTCCTTTCTCCTTCCTTTGTTTCAGCTTCCTTCTGGATGTGGCGTAGTGGGTCAGTTCCTTTCCCACACCAGACGATCTATTTTCATTTTCTCTGGTACTCCCTTCGAATGTGGGGGTCGGGCTAATTCTGGATTGGGCTAGTGTATGGTCCAGTCTCTTTGTGTAGTCCTCTGTACTTTACATTGCCCTCCTTATTTGGTGTGTCATGGTGGGGTCTGTATGCATGTTCCAGTTCTGTGGGGACACAACCAATATTCTCCCCCGGGTGGGTTAGTGCCTGGGATGGGGAGAATCCGAGTGGATGGTATGGGGGAGAACAGGGCACTAACCCAGACTGTATATTTTCATTTTCTGTGTTATTCTGTTCGATGGTGGGAATCGGGCTAATTCTCGTTGGGGCCAGCGTATGGTCCAGTCCCTCCGTACTTTTTATATAGCCCTCTGTGTTTGGCATGCCATGGTGGGGTCCAAATGCATACTCCATTTCTGTGGGGACACAACCAATACTCTCTCCCTGGTTGTGTTAGTGCTCTGTTCCCCCATGCCATTCACTTGGTTTTCCCCCATCCCGCTTCTCCCTCCACCTTCCTCCTTCCCCTTCTTTATGTTGGGCTCTCATGTACCTCCCTAGGTGTGGCCTGCCCTCCCTCCAACTATCTATGCTTCCACCCCTTTATTGCGAGATAGATGTTTATTCTTCTATTCCTGGCATGCAGATTATACTCCTCAGGGGACTCATGTTATAACACTCCTTTTGAGTTTGGCTTACCTCACTTAACATAATTCCTTCTGGCTCTTCCCACAAAACAACGTCTTTCATGTGATCATCTGTGCTTTTCAGTGCTGCATAGTACTCCATTGTGTGTATGTGCCAAAATTTACTAATCCACTCATCTATCAAATGGAAACTTTGGCTGTTTCCGAGTCTTTGCAATTGTGAATTGTGTCTCAATAAACATTGGAGCGCATATGACTGGTTGTGTTTTATTTGCTGCTTCCACCGGTTTTATGCCCAGTAGAGGGATGGCTGGGTCATAAGGTAGATCAATATCCATTTTCTTTAAGAGTCTCCAGATTGCTTTCCACAGTGTCTGTACAAATCTACATGACCACAGCAGTGGAGGAGGGTTCCTACTTCACCACAGCTCCTCCAACACTTGTTGTTCTCTGATTTTCAGATTTGGGCTAGCCTCAGGGGTGTTAGGTGGTATCTCGTGGGTGTTTGGTTTGCATTTCTCTTATGGTTAATGACCTGGAACACTTTCTCATATGCTTATTGGCCATTTGGGTCTCCTCCCTAGGGAAAGTTCTTTTCAGTTCTTTTACCCATTTCCTTAGGGGGTTAACTGTTTTCCTCTTTTTGCAGGTCATGATGGTGTTGTAGATTTTATTTATGAGCTCTTTGTCCAATGTGTCATTACTAAAAATCCTCTCCCAGTCTGTGGGTTGTCTTGTTACCCTCTTGGTGAAGTCTTTCAAGGTGCAGAGGTGTTTTATTCTTATTAAATCCCATTTGTCAATTTCCAGTTCACCTGTGTGTGTATCCTTCCCTATTGCAGTGAACCTATGAGTTCCCTGGGCCAGTGCTCTGGGGTTAGTCCCAATTCCCTCCCTGATGGTCCTGATGGTGTGGGGTTTAACTTCTAGGTCTGTGATCCACCTTGAGTTTATTCTTGTGCATGGGGTGAGGTAAACGTCTTGTTTCACGTTTCTACATGTGGATATCCATTGTTTCCCGCACCACTTGCTAAAAAGGGCATCCGCTTCTCACTTAATGGTTTTGGGACCCTTGCCAAAGATCAGTTGTCTATATGCTGATGATTTTACTCTTGTGCTTTCTATTCTTTTCCAATGGTCTGAGTGTCTGTTGTTGTTCCAATGGTCTGAGTGTCTGTTGTACCATGCTGTTTTGACCACTGTAGCTGTGTAATAGGCATTAAAATCAGGTAAGGTGAGTCCTCCAACTGTGTCCTTCTTTTTGAGGAGTTCTCTGCTATTTCTGTGTTTTTTCCCTCTCCCTATGAAATTGGTGGTCAGTTTTTCCAATTCTTTGAAGAAGGTTGATGGTATTTGAATTGGCATAGCATTGGACTTGTAAAGTCCTTTAAGTAAAACTGTTTCCGATGTTTCCTTTTTTTAGCATTCCAATACAGGAGCAGGGAATGTTCTTCCATTTATGGAGGTCGCTTTTGGTTTCCTGTAGTAGGGCCTTTTAGTTTTCTTTATATAGGTCTTTAGTATTTTTTGTTAAATATATTCCTAGGTATTTCAGTTGGTTCTTAGCTACTGTGAATGGTACGTCCTTCTAAAGTCCCTCTTCCATGGCCCTGTCCAATGTGTATAGAAAACCTACTGACTTCTATTTATTGATCTTGTGTTCTGCTACTCTTCCATATTCCTCGATCGCTCTAAGTACTCCAGCTATAGAGCTTTTAATTTTTTCAATGTACAAGATCCTGTCGTCTGAAAATAGCAATAGTTTTAACTCCTCCTCTCCCATTTGGATCACTTTGATGTCCTCCTGCTGTGTAATGTTGTTATCAAGAACTTTCAGAACAATATTGAATATAAGTGGGGACAGGGGCATCCTTGTCTTGTACCTTTTTTCAGTGGGATTGTTCTTGTCTTTTCTCCATTGACTATGATGTTGGCTGTTGGTCTTTCATAGATAGCTTGTATAAGCTTGAGGAGCTTACCTTCCAATCCTATCTTTATGAGTGTCTTGATTAGGAATGGGGGCTGGATGTTGTCAAGTGCTTTTTCTGCATCTATGTATATTATCATATGGTTTTTATCCTTTTTCTTCTCTATGTGATGTATAATATTGATGGATTTTCGGGTATTAAAACATCCCTGCATCCCTGGGATGAATCCTACCTGGTCGTGGCAGTTGATATGTTTATACACTTTTGTATTCTATTGGCCAATATATTGTGAAGGATTTTTGAATCTATGTTCATCAGAGATATTGGTCTATAATTCTCTATACCTGTGGGGTGTTTGCCTTGTTTGGGTATCAAAGTAATGCTGGCTTTGTAAAGTGAGTTTGGGAATTTGCCATCTTGTTCTATGTTATGGAATACTTTGTGGAGAATTGGTGTCAACTCTTCCCAGAATGCTTGGTAGAAATCTGCTGTAAAACCATCTGACCCTGGGACCTTATTTGTTGATAGGTTTTTGATGACCCTCTCTATTTCTTCTTTCACTATGGGTTTATTGAGGTTCTTGATCTCTGTCTGAGATAATCTAGGGAGAGACTGTGTTTCCAAATATTTATCCATGTCTTCCAGGTTTCTGAATTTATTATAATACAGACCTTCATAGTATTTTGTGATTATCCTTTGATTCATCCCTCATCCTGGCTGTTGATGTTTGCTCCTTTCTGTCTTTGGTAAGTTTTGCCAGAGGACTGTCAATTTTGTTAATTCTTTCGTAGAACCAGATTTTAACTGCATTAATATATTGCATTGTTCTCTTGTCTTCCCACTGGTTTAACTCCGCCCTGATTTTTATAATTTCTTTTCTCTTGAAATTGGAGTGGCTGGTTTGCTGACTCTGTTCTAGTTGTTGGAGGTTTTGTGTTAACGTTACTGCCATATGCCTTTCTTCTTTTTACATATGTGCATTTAATAATATCAAACTACCTCTGATAACTGCCTTTTCAGTGTCCCGTGAGTTTTGATACGTTGTGTTCTCATTCTAATTAGTTTCTAGAAACTTCCTAATAGCCTCTCTGATCTGGGCCTGTATCCATTCATGTTGCAGTAGATCTTTGTTCATTCTCCAATTGGTTGCCCTTGCTTTTCTGGACATCCTCCTATTAATCTCCAGCTTTATGGCATGGTGATCTGAGAAAGATGTCTGGATAATATCTATGTGTTTGAATTTACTCAAGCTGGACTTGTGTCCCAGCATGTGGTCTATTCTTGAAAAAGATCCATGTGGATTTGAAAAGAATGTGAACCCTTTGCTTTTAACTTGAAAGCTCTATAGATGTTGATCAGGCCCTGTTGCCTAATTACATTGTTTAGCTCTCTGGGCTCTTTGCTGAGCTTCTGGGCTCTTTGCTGAGCTTCTTTCCACTGATCTGTCTTTCTCAGATAGTGGAGTGTTAAGTCACCAGCTATGATCGTTGACTCCATGATTTCTTGTTTCACCTTTTTAATTGTTGAAGAAATTTGCCACACCATTATTAGGAGTGTAAATATTCAAGATGCTAGCTGCTTCCTCATTTACTGAACCTTTGAGCATTATGTAGTGTGCCTCTTTGTCTCTTTTTATGGGTTTGGATCTTGAGGTCCATTTTGTCTGAGATTAAGATACCCACCGCTGCCTTTTTGGAGTTACCATTCGATTGGTAAACTTTCTGCCAACCCTTTATTCTTAGCATATCCTTGTCAGTACACTTAAGATGTGTTTCTTGCAGGCAACAGATTAATGGATTATATTTACTGAGCCAGTCCTCAAGCCTTTTTCTTTTAAAGTACGAATTGAGTCCATTGGAATTCAGAGTTATTATCACTATCTGTGGATTCATAGTTGTCATACTCTGTTTTATGTTTTGGGTCTTTATCTATCTCACTTCATATCACTGTGCTGTGATTGAGTGGAGAGATTCTATCATGTCCTCTTTTCCATCTGAGATCCTGTTGTCCTGGTAATTGTTGCTGGCATGTTGGCTTCTAGATGGAGATGGGCTATATGATGGTCTCCTGTTTGTTCTTGGTGGAGGTTGATCCTCTGGCCATAGTGAGTCAGCCAGTATGTTCCACAGGTTCAGGTGACTCGCAGCATATTCTTTGAGTCCTTCCTTGTCCTGGAAGTTATCTCACCATCTATCTTAATGGATAACTTGGAAGGGTGCAGGATTCTGGAGGAGGCATTTTTATCTTTCAACTTTTGGAAGATGTTGCTCCATTCTCTCCTCCTCTTCATGGTATCTGCTGATAGGTCTGAACATATTCTTACCTGCGCTCCTTTGTGTGTGACTGTCTTCCTTTCTCTCGCTGCTCATAAAATTTTCTTTTTCCTCTAAGTTGGATATTTTTACTATATTTACTATATTTACTATATTTTTACTATATCCAACTATGTCTTGGATTGTTCTTCTTGTGATTTAGTCTAGCTGGCATCCTTTCTGCTTCCTGTATGAGTGTCTAGTTCTCCCTTGTTAGGTTGGGAATATTTTTTTCCAGAAATTCCTTTGCTATCTTGGCTGTCGACTTGTGTGTTGTGTTGTGCTGCGGTAGACCATATTTTGAATATTATTCCTCTTCATAGAATCTGGCATTGATCTCAGGCTATCTTCTGTTTCTTTAATTTTCTTACCTGACTTTCTCGCTTGCTTAGGTCTGTCTGAGTGTTATCTTGGTCACTGATACAGTTCTCTGGCTCCTCAAGCCTAATTGTAAATACTGTGATCTTGTGTGTGGCTTCTGCTACTTCCTCTGCTAGCTCCTGCAGTTCCCTTTCAATGGGTGACTGGGAGGAGGGACGCGGGAGTGGGAAACCGTGGGAAAGGGAAGCTTCTCTTCTAATGGGGCTCTGTGAGTGGGCAGCTACTGTAGGGGGTCCTGCAACCGCTGCGCATGTCTTTGCAGGGCAGGCAAGTTACTCTGGGTTTGGGGTCCCCGTCTGGGCATGGAGTGGGGCTATGGCAGCAGCCTAGTAACTGGAGATGTTCCATGAGTCAGGTACTGTATGTCCAAGGCCCCTGCTCAGGACAAATGCATGGGGTAGGGGGTGGGGTGCTGTCCCAAGGGATATTTCACTCACCAGACCCTTACCACTTCGCTAGCTGGATACCACACCTGCTTTGTTGGAAAGAACCCTTAGAGTTTGCAGGTTCTCTGGTCCGCCATCTTCCCAGAATCTAAAGTAATTCACATTTGTTTTTAATCAACCTTGAGTTATTTTTTTTTTTTTTTGAGCACGGGTAAGATATGGGTCTTGTTTCTTTTTTCTGCAGGTGGATATCCACTTTTTCTAGTTCCATTTATTTAAGAGGACCTCTGCTTACTAATTAATGTTTTTGGGGCCTTTGTCAAATATCAGTTGTCTGCATGGGGATTATTTTATTTCTGCATTTTCAGTACTGATCTATTGATCTGAGTATCTATCATTGTACAGGAATAATGCTGTTTTGAAAACTGTGGATTTTTTTTAGGTATGAGGTCAGGTAGTGCAAGATCACCTATTTTTTTCTTCTTCTTGGGGAGTTATTTGTCTCTCCTGGGTTTCTTCCCTTTTTATATGAAGTTGGTGATTGATTTTTCCATTTCTTTGAAGAATAATTCTGGAATTTGGATTGGGATTGCTTTGACTTTGTAGTTTGCTTTAGGTCATGTTGATATTTTCACAATATTGAGTTTTCCAATCACAAACACTGAATGTGCTTCAATTTGTGCACAACCCTTTTGGTTTATTGTTCTTAAGCTTTCTGATTCATTTATCTCTGCTCTAATTTTTATGATTTATTTCTTTTGCTGTTGGAAGAATTATATTGTTGACTCTGTTCTAGCTGTTGCAGGTTTTGTGTAAGGTGCTGACCATAATTCCTTCCTCTTTTTTATTTGTGCATTTATTGCAATAAAGTGAACTCTGATAACTGCATTTGCTGTTCCTATAAATTTTGGTATGCTGCATTATCATTCTCATTGGTTTCTAGAAACTCCCTAATTTCCTCTCTAATTTTGGATAATACCCATTTTTTTAGAAGAGTGTTAACGAATCCCCAAGTGTTTGTCTCTTTTTTTTCCCTGTCTGTATTGTTGATATCAAGCTTTATGGTGCGGTGGTCAGAGAAGTAGGTTTGAGTTACTTCTATGTTTTAGAATTTTCTCAGGCTTTCATTGTGTCCCTACATGTGGTCTATTTTTGAGGAGAAGAATATGTATTTTTGATGTTGGTTGGCAAGGTCTGAAAATATTTATTAGGTTGTGTTGCTTTATTGAGTTGTTCAGCTCTTAAGTGTCTTTATTGAGTTTCTTACCTGTTGATCTATCTTTCCTTGAGAATGGTGTATTGATTTCATCTACTATAATTGTTGACCCAGTGATTTCTCTTTTCATCTCTTTGAGGATTTGGTTGATGAATTTTGAGAGTCTTGCATTGATCAGAAGTAGGTTTAACATTTTGGTATTTATCATAGGAAACCTTCCTGTTAAATACAGTAACTTTTAATGAATTGGAGAAAAGGATTATGGGAGACGGTATTTTTACTTAGTAAGTTAAAGGAGAGTGGGTGTTACAGAGGTTATGGTGGTTGCGGTAAGTGAGGGGTATAAGGAATCTACCCTAGTCCCTTGTCAGCCCTGGATATTGTATAAGGAGAGGAGAGTCCTTCCGTTATTGTGCTTATAACAATGGATTTATGCACAACTCAAAACTATCCACACCTTTTGTTTGGTCCTAGGGTGGATATGGACTACTACAGAGGGTGATCTGGCTCAGCTCCGGTTCCACAGGCTGCCGAGCCAGCAGCGGGCAAGCCACTGACCAAGTGGAAACCTGTGGTTGCATTTGCTCTGTCAGTATAAGAAGTTTAGGTTTTGTTTTGTTTTTCAAAAGAAAACAAGAAGAAATCTAACAACCTTCTGGAGCTTGCTGCACTGTGGGTTCCAGCTGTGCCAATTTCTCCCCAGTGCTAGGTCCCTCTCCAACTAGCCAGGATTTCTATCTGTAAAGCCTAGTCACGTCCCTGCCACCAGAGGGAGCTGTGCCTCGGCTAGGGATTATCCTGAAGGGAACTCTGCTATTTGACATGTGTTCCAGTGCCCAAGGCCTCCAGGAGTCCACGTGGTTGTCTGTGGGATGACCCAAGAGATAGGGTATCCTGGGTCACCTCTCCACACTGCTTAACTGCCAAAATGGCGCTGGGGGAAGGTGGAAGAGGCCTGCAGTTGCGGGAGTCCACTGACAAGGGAGGCAAGTTGCAGCTGATTGCTTTGAGAAAGGAATGTGCACATGATGAGCGCAGCGTAGCTCTCTGTGGGAAAACTGACAAGAGAACAGTGGGGTGCTATGAAACCCTGTTTCAAGTCTCAGCCCCCCAACTAGTCAAGGATGTCTCTCATCACCCCTCTATTAGCTTTCTCCCTCATGTCCCAAGGCTCTGCAATCCACTGCAACATTTCATAGAACTTGCCATCCTCAAAGTACAGGTTCAAGCGACAGTTGAAGCTGCACACCTTAAATCCAAAGTTCAGACGTCCATGTAGATTATTCTCATCATTTACGCCAAACTGTACTGATGACTCAAAGCGACAGTAGTTGGTAAATTAGGTCAGGCTGCCAGCTCAGGTCTCAAAATCTAGAGGTCCTTGACCTTGACAGCGTCCGATGTAACATTAGACATTCAGTAAATTTTATTGAATGAATCGATTAGAATAATAGATAAATATATATACACAGACATTTTAATCATATGTGAATGCCTGTATCATTATATCCTATATTTTTAATGGGAAAAAAACAAGTTTTGGGCTTCTAAAATGAGCAGTAACAATTATCAGACGTACATTACCATGTATATATTTGTGAGTTTGTTTGTTTTTAATAACGATGTGGATAAGAACAGCAGTGGCACTGACTTGCAAAATACCCTTGCACCTTCTGAGTATCTCCAATGTGAATCGTGCAGACAATGCAGCCATGTCAACAGCCATGACCAGTGATGCAGCAGGCTCCCAGCCTGGTCACAGCACAACACTGAGCTACAAGTGTTTCCAAAGTCATCTCTTCAGAGCTGTCTGTGGCATTGAACATCACGAGAGCCAAAAAAAAAAAAAAAAAAAAAAAAAAACCAAAAAAGAGTGAACATCTTTTGGATGCAAAGTTCTCCTCCAAATTCCAGTTTTTAGCTCAGGATTATATTTGCAATTAAAAAAAATTACTTGGCATCAGAGGGAGCACTTTGTGTAAAGCCATCCTTTGTTTCTGTTTCTTTTTAATGCACTTGTAAATTTGGAATTTCTTCTGTTTTATACAAGTGCTGTTATGTTTACAATGTTTTGTATCACAGTTTATGAATCCTGCAGACTCCTGCCACCGTGAAAGAAGAAAGCATGTACGTCTTCAATATTAGGTAGGTTATCTTTCTGTATGCTTGACAATTTCCAGAACTGCAGCTGAAATACCAGCCACACAAAATGGTACAATACACCATTAATAGTCACAATCACCTACAGGAGAATTGTCTTTGGATTGTTGTCTATATATGCTCTTAAAGAAAATGCACTCGGACATAGGTAAGCATGTTGACCAAGGGGAAGGAGAACACACAACCTTGGGGTGTTTGTCTTCATGCGGGTTGTTCACCCAGAGATCACATCCCCCTTTCCCCACCCTTTCACAAGCACGTCTCCAAGGGCTCCTATTTTAAGCTGTGTGTTAGGCTGGATTGTCTAGAGAAACAAACATAATGACACTCATCTATGTGTAAGAAAGAAATTTATATCAAGATGTAATTAGATATCAAAAAGACATCCCAACCGAGTCCTATCCAAGGCCACAAACCTGATGCTGGTCTATAAGTCCCTTTTCAGAGTCACAGAAGTGCAGGCCAGTGACACACAATGGTGAACCGGAAAGCAGGAAGATATAGGCCAGTGGGTAGAGAGTCACACGATCCAAGAGCTGGAAACACAGCAGGGTGATGACATTTCTCAGTGTCAGCAATAGAGTCTCAGCAAGTAGAAAGCAAAAGGGCACAGAGAGAAGTTCCCAGTTTCCCTGCTTATAAGAAGGCCCCAACCCCAAGGCAGCCTTACCAGGAGGTGAACTAATAGACAGGTTAGATTCCTCCCCTGCACTCTCATACACCTTCAAGTTGACATAATATCTAGCTGCTACAGGCTGGGGTGTCTCGAGAAACACAATCAGTGATACTACATTAGAAAGAACTTTATATGAAGAAGTAATTTGATATCATGCGGCATCCCAGCCAAGTCCCCAACCCAAGTGCATTGCGTCTGATGCAAGTCAGAGCCCTCCCCTGATTCACTTAGTCACGGGCTTATGATGCAGAAAGGTAAAGCTGGAGGCAGGGAGATCCCAGCCAGTGGGTGATGTCATATGGATCCAAGGTTGTTGGAAGCATGTCAGGGCACAAACAGCTCCAAGGTTGGCTCCCAGGGTCAGCAGCCCACATAGGGCTGCCCTTGGAGACAGGCACCAAATGCTAGCAAGCACTGATGGTAAAGGGGCAGAGGGAGATTTCCTCAGTGTCTCTAATGAAAAGATCACACCCCCAATGAGACATCAATAGGCTATGACCTGATGGATACATTGGACTCCCCCTGTCTACTTTCATACAGATGAAAGTTGACATAAAACCCAACTTCCACAAGTTCCCATCCTGCTGTCATTTTGACCCCACATATTCCTTCTTCCAGACGATGTGAGACACCCTGTGTCAATCTGTCTTGAAACCCCTGATTCTGGAATTATGGTGGGTTCTTTAAGGATATCCTTTCTAATAATTGATGCATATTTTTGCACATTTGGAGCTTGGAGTAGGAGGAGGGGTCATTTTTATTTATAAAACATGTTGATTTATTCTGTGCAAAAAATTTTGGTTATGTGGTGGAAATGTCTGAAGTGGTGACTCTTTGCATAGCAGTAGTGTGAGTTGACATTCAGGTGATTTTAAATATTCAGGCTTCCTTTTATGCTAGTGAACCTTGAAACCTAGAGTCTGACCTAACACAATCCCCAAAGATAACTGTTTGGTATCTCAAAATATTAATGTATTATATCAGAAAGAGAGTATCAGGACTTATTCATTTGTTATAAGAATGTTTATATTTCATAAATTGAATGCTCAGTCTTATTGATCTCTTGTTGCAAAACCATACTTATGTGTCTTAGAATTATCTTTTTATGTTCTCTCAAATATACCTTACATTATAGACACTAATAATGAAATACTCACCATAGATAAGTGTTTATATCATGGAATCAGTCTGCCTAAGTCTACTTCTGATATGATCTTCAAATGTAAGGATAAAATCACTATACGGCAGAACATTAGACTCATCTGCCTTAAAAATGAATGAACTTCATAAAATATTGCATACAGTATATAAATGATCTTTATATAAATGATCTTTATATAAATGAGTTTTAACTTTATGTATACATTGTCAGCTTTAAATTTGTCTTCATTTATTTAAAATTCCATATTAGATAATTTGCTCTTTTTGGAAGATATATAACTTTCAGAAAACGCCATTTTTAAGTTTTCCATAAACTAATTTTATTCATTTATCTACTTAAGCACATTCTGTTTGTAAGGAAAATAAACGTTGGGTTATAATCATTGACCTGAGGAAAATTAAGCCACTTAAACTAATTTATGCTTTTGATAGTTCTGTTTCCACAGAGGAAAGCCTTTTCAAATTACTCTCCATTTTTACAGGATTATGTACTTCTTCTAGGAGGTATAAGAGACTACACTTGATCTTAGCCAAAAGGCCGAGAAGCAATGAGAGGTATAAAAGAAATAAAGGTATATGATTGTTGTTTAGAATGGAATTAGTTCAGGTGTAAAACGAAATTGAGGATAAAATACAAAAGCCTATAGCATTAAGTTTGTTCAGGAAATCATATCACCCGAACAGGTTTTTAATGAGTATATGCTGAAATGTGCTTGATTAATGCACATTTGTCTAATTCATTCAAATCTGGGATACTGACAAATGGAGCCACTCTGTCAATTCATCTCCTCTTTGTATCACTGCCCTTCTACTTTACCAAACAGGATGTCTGCTCTGGGGACTGGTGTCTCCTGACAACGTATCTGAAATATGTAAGACATTTCCCCCAATCTTGCTTCTAAGGAGCCCTCTAGCAGATGGGTTTCTCCTTAGCAGTCCACGATGCTTTCAATATTCTCCAATATTCTTCAATTGCACAGATCCTTCTGCAGTCTTCTTTATTCAACGTCCAACTCTTACATACATAGGAGCATATGAGGCAATCGGAAATACCATGACCTAGGTCAGGAGCACTTTAGTCCTCAAACTAACATCCTTGCTTTTGAATATTCTAAAGAAGTACTTTACAGCTGATAGACTTGATGCCACCATTCCTTTTGAACTCTTCTGCTGATTCCATGAGCATTGATTGTGGCTCCAAGCTAATCTGCTGATAATAAGGTGCACATCATTTTAGTGTATGTAATACCACTATCCAAGGTAAAAGTATATAATATGGTACCTAGTGAGTTACGTGTTGGTCCGCTAAGTGCGAGGTCAGCAGGTAGCCCCACCAAACCACTTTGTAGGATAATGATGAGGTTTTCTGCTCTCCTGGAGGTTTCCTTCCTAGGAAATCCAGTAGGCAACTTCTGTTTTGTCCTCTAGGATCAATATGATTTAGAATCGGCTTGATGGCCCCTATTGTTATTATCATTATTATTTCATTAATTAAAAGAATTAATTAAAATATACATTTGTAAGACCTCCTGTATGAAAATGTAAGACCATGAAAGTGTAAGACCTCCTGTGTGAGGTCAAAGCCAGAATTCTGTCTACTCTGTTTCAATTCTGAAGGGACTAAAAACGACATGAATTTATTCAAAGACCGGTTATCTGAAAGTTATTTTAAATCTAGGTTTTTTATTACTACAGTAATGCTCATGTAATATTTCTTTCAGGAAGAGTTTCTGTCACACAAGGGTCTTATAACTATTTCCTGTAATGGCTGCTCCATCAGAATTTCCATCATGCATCCCCGCATTGTCAAGGATTTTGGATGAGAAACATCTCCAGTGATTTGCTTCAGGGAAATACCAAATCACAGTCTATGACACCAACACCACATGCTGTACTAAATTATTTGCTCCACTGAAAATTTGCAAAACATACGTAGAAAAATGAGCTCTCCGATGTTCCTATCCAGCTGAAGCCTATTTCTAATAGCAACACTTAAAAAGCCCCAGGAACAGAATATGCCAATATTATGGACTGATAGACACAATGGAAATGGAAACTTTGGAAACAGTTTTCAATTGTGGTCTGGCTTCAGAAACCATTCTGCAGCTGTTGTTCACATCTGAAAGATACCATGACAGGACGCTTTTCCCGTCATGCCTGTCTTTCTCCTTTCATTCATTCCTTATTCCTTCTCTTTTTCTTTCTTCTTTCATCCTATATCTCTTTTTTATGTCTTCTTTACCTCCTTCATAGGAGCCTGGTGGCAGAGTGGTTACACATTTGACTGCTAAGCGAAAGGTCAGCAGTTTGAAAACATGAACTGCTCCAAGGGAGGGAGACAGGGCTTTCTACTTCTGCCAGAGTTGCTTGTTAGACTTTTGCACAGGGAGGTCTAGCCTGTACAGTCAGTGACCAGGAGTTGAAATCACCGCAATACGGTGGGAAGTTGGTGTGTTGGTTGGTTCTTTCTTGGGTAAATTACTCAGTGCCAGAGAGGGTGACCCAGTGGGAAGGGACTTCTGTTCAAATCCTTGCTTCTGTTACTAACAGTCAGGCTTTGCATACAGTATTTTTTTTTCTTTTACGAATGATGAGCCACATCAGCAATGTTCTCATACACATCATGTGCAGAAAAAATTGGATTCAGTAAACCGTTCTGGCAAAGCACGTCATGCATATCCTGTAACCGTAAGTCTCAAGACACTTGCAGAAATGCATTGCTTCTTCAATCACCTGGTGAGGGTTGAAGGGTGGGGAATCAGGAATCATATCCTTTCATCTGTTGTGTTGTGTCCATTTCCTATTTATATGTATAAAACAGTCAGAAATCATTACTTTTAACTATAATTGTATAGTAAAGGCATAAAGCATGGTCAAGAAGTCATGGATTGAGTTTGCTAGTCCCCAATAACTGGAAAATAAACAATCAAACCTGAGCATCTGTTTCCATTAACTCATTTTGCTAATTATATCATAGTCAACAATTGAACATGAAACTTTATCATATGGTTTTAGTGAAAACATTATATATGTTTAAGGCTGTTTCTTTCATATTTGAATTACGTGATTTTAGTGTCAATTGTATTCAGATGAATGTAAATCAACACTGCCATAGGACACTTATAAGAATAATACATGCAGGAGGGGAACAGAGTTGGCAAAAGTATATGATGTTATTTGCAAAAGGAATATGGGGAAAATCCCATATCAAACTGTGATCTCAGGTTTCTCATCTGTCTGTGATCAAATATTTATGCCTAGGTTTTGCTAAAGATTTTAAAATGCTATTTTAAAAGAATCACTACTGTAAATTAAAATTTCAAAGATAATGACCATAAGCATCCTTGGACTTCCTAGAGATTTTTCTGTGAGACAATCTCTCTATTGGACACCATTTAGTCTAACTTTTGTTCTTCACCTTTAAAAAAATCATTTTCATTCACAAAAGCAGTATGCTTCAGTATTTTAAAGCAAAGGCTATGAAGCCAGAAAGGAATCTCAAATTGATTAGGTTACATCAAGCACCAGTGTGAAAGGTTTGCTGAAAAGCTTGACCTTTCAACTAGTTGTTAGACTGGGTACCCCACTCTATGTAGCCCTCTATGTGTAATAATTGTCCATTGTGAGCATATCATTGTGAAGGAGGGGGAGTGAGTGGAGTTCCAAAGTTCATAAGCAGGCAATCCGACACCCTCTTACAGAAAGGTCACTGGGAGGAGACAAGCCAGTAAGGGTGCATTATAGCTCCGATGAAATATACAATTTTCCTCTAGTTCTTTAAAGTTTCCTTCTCCCACCATCATGACACCAATTCTACCTTACAAATCTGGCTACACCAGATCATGTACACGGGTACAAGAGCTGGAAACACAGGGAATCCAGGACAGATAAACCCTGCCGGACCAATATTGAGAGTAGCCATATCAGGAGGGGAAGGGAAAAGTGGGGGGAGAAAAGGACATGATCACAATGATAAACTTATAACCCCCTCCCAGGGGGATGGACAACAGCAAAATGGGTGAAAGTAGACATCGGTCAGTGTAACACATGAAAAAATAATAATAATAATTTATAAATTATCAAGGTTTCATGAGGGAGGGAGGGTGGGGAAGGGAGGGGGAAAATGAGAAACTGATATAAAGGGCTCAAGTAGAAAGCAAATGTTTTGAAAATGATGATGTCAACAAAAGTACAAATGTGCTTGACACAATGGATGGATGGATGGATTATGATAAGAGTTGTATAAGCCCCTAATAAAATGATTTAAAAAAATTTTAAGTTCATTGCTTGTATTAAATAAGCACAAATACTTTGTCTGTTGGTATCATTTCTATAAATTTCATTAGATTTGCTACACCTAATGTGTGGTTAAAATTCTTCTCCAAAGCCTTATACCTGATGCTATTATCAGGTATTAACTCTTTCATAATAAATTTATTTTGTTTCACTTTTATCCTGTGGTTAGCCTCTATTTTGGAAATATTAAAATTTACTTTGTGGCCAGAAAAAGTTAGATAATATAGTTGAGAGTGAGTAAAAGGATGTATTAAGTTTAGATTATGAGAAAATCTTATGTACATGCGAGACAACATGTGTGTATTTGAGTGTGTATATTAATTTATGTTTTTCATCCTAAGAGATGAGGGCAATCAATAATCTTGGATCATCCTTAAAGTAATTCCCTTCGTTGATTGTGGTAGTATAAATTTGAAAGGATTAAGGGTGTAGGAGTGGAGTCTAGGCTGTCAATCAGGATATAGTCAATGAGGTCTCTGTATAGTCATGGCCTTAGCCTAAGGATTCTGGGAATTCCTGGATTTCCTCCATCAAAGGCGGGAGAGAATCTCTCTTTCTCTGCTCACTCCCTGAGATGACGCTATACTCACAAGACACATGACACTACAGTCCGGGAGCTGGAGAAGACATATGGACCTATCCTGGTGTAACCAGACTTCTGGAACCGGAGATACCAGAGAGACCCTGCCAGCGCTAAGATGCTTGCTGTACCACTGGATCCAGAAGACGTCCAACTGACTGGCCTGTGATCCTCCTGCACTCAGCAACATTGCATGAATTTCTTGAGTCTGACGAGGACTTCATAGATTGGTAGCGCACATTGGGGCTAATATGGGACTTATTGACTTGAACTGGATCGGGATGAGATGTTTTCTCAATATTTAATTGCTCAAGTATATAAACTTCTTATATACATATGAGTGTCTATGAATTTGTTTCTCTAGTCTACTCAGACTTACACATTGACTAATGTATGCAAAGTCACTGGGCCTAAATTAGAGGGATATGGATAAAAGAATTTAAAATGTTGCAAAAAAATAAAAACATGGTCTTTTTAACCAATAATATTTAGGGAAATGAGAAGGGATCCAGAACACAAAAGAGAGTTAAGATGGAAAAAGAGGTTTTCAGAGCACGAGCCTAAGGAAAATGAAAGAAATAAGGAAGAAAGTACATTGAGAAATTTTCTGCGGTAACATGTACATTTGACAGTCAGGTTGAAGTCATATTTTCTTCTGTGATACTTTTGACATCCAAATTTACAGGAAACATAGAAAATTTCATCAGCTTTTAAAAATCACTAGTAACACTAGAATAGACCCAAAGATTTTCATGTACCTCTCACAAACAGTATTTTGAAAACACTCCTGAGGCAGTAGGCAGAAACAAAATTTTGCATAAAAAATTCAGATGTGTTCATACATAGCTAGGGAAGCATATTTTTCTGTGTTTTAGATACGTTGCATAGTAAGTGCCTTCTGTTAAACTCTTTTCATAATCCACTGGGAATGTAAGCTGCATAACAGAACAAACTTGGCTGTTTTGTTTATAGATATTTTCCTATTGCTTAGAAGAGTAAGTGGGAAGGATGAGTTGTTAACTAAGTACCTATTATGCAAAGCCTGTTTTCTTTGTGTACAAATAAGCACAGTGGACTATCAATGATATTAGCTGTTATTTATTTTGTTTTATTTTGATCAGAGCTTTAATTTTTAAGCAATATAAAAAACCCAACTTGATTCTTTAAACTTATATCAACTGAAAAATTTAAATCAAAATGGAGTGGACATATTTGCTTAAAAATCAGACAGATTGACTTAATTACAACCCTGTTGAAGCTGTATTTATTATACAATCTAATAGATGACCAAACCTACTTTTGTTGAAAGTGTTAAAAGAGAAACTATTTGAAAAATCGGTGGTCAGGATTTTTCAAATCAGCAGGCAGTGAAACACATGTGTGGGCTAAAAGCCCCATTTTGTCTATCCATTTTATTTCCTTCCCTTACATTGAACATTATAAATTCTATCAGATATTTCAGTATCTTGCTTTATTGTTAATTAATAGACTCTCAATTTTGTTCAAATTGATTTGAGAGAACAATATGGCAAACACAAATAATGAAGCGTAAAAGACACTTTCTTTTGTCCTCTTCGGAAATAACTGTTAAGGCACATGCCAGTTGAAGATTGGTAAGATAATATCATTTGGGAGAGAAGCTACAGTAATTCTATAGTAAAATCAGACTTCACCAACAATTATTTCCAAAATAATAATAATACTTTGCACATGTTCAGTGCTTCCTAGTTGTCAATGTCTTTTTCACTTGATTCTCTCCCCCCCCCCACCCCCTGGGGATAGCACGAACGCACTTGATTCTTAAAAAGTCATTAAGCACAAAAGAATAGTTTTATTAACTTGGAATTACAGGTGTTGAAATTGAGATGAAAAGAAGTTAACTGAAGGGTTAGCATTACATTAAATAATGGAAAAATCAAGGTGAGGACATAACTTTTAGGCTTCTTTGGATAAGAACGTTCACATTGGAATCTGTTTCTTCTAATTCAGATAATGGTTCTATATGAGACATCCTTATTTAAAGTGAATCTCATAATTTCAATCATGATATACTGAATTGATGATAAATGTTTAAATAATGATGATAACAGCAAGCATAGTAGTATTAGCAAAATTAATATTTATTAGAACATGATACTTTATGTCAAGAATTGGCAAACTTTTGAGATGGAAGAACCAATCCAGTCCTTAATAATAATATAATAAAAATAACAATATAATAAAAAGTAATAAAAATTACTGAAGAGTCATACCTATATTTATCCAACAAATGAAATCATTGCTGTCTGAATAATATCCTTGAAAATTTTTCATTTTACTTCAGAGCCACTAGCATGTCCTGAGAGTCACAGAGGGCTCTCCAGCCAGTTTGCCGACGCCTGTTTTATGTGATTAATTTTTGTGATTTCCTCCGCATCCTAGTAAAAGAGATACTTTTGTTAGCTCTAGGACTTAGATCCAAAGAGTGCCAATGTCTTTGAGGAACTGTAGAAAACTTTTAAGGGTACACTTGAAACTTAGCTTCAGATCAGTGGTCCGGATTTAGCTGTCCTGTAACACTTTCCAACAACACCAGCCATTCCCTTCATAAGGCCTGTGTCACAGTTTCATATCTGTAACTTAAGTAGGCTTATATATCCTATAGTGAGAAATGTTAATTTTGAATATGAAAATCAACAGCTCCCATAAAACAAAAGCAGTTATTAAATTAAAATTGAACTTTAGTAATGTTTACCATTATGCTTATGCTTCTGTTTTTAATGATTCATTGTCTTTCTGTGTTTCTTCTTTTTTGATCTCTAATTGGGAGAAACTGCTGCAGTTGAGTTTTGTGATTTTCAGACAGCTTTCTTCTGCCCAGGACTAATTTTCAGCCATCTAATGTGCAGTTGAACATGGAGGGATAAGAAAACATGTTGTGAATTTATGAATGTAAATCCATCATCACCAATTGAAAGAAATTCACAGTATATAGTGTATTGACAGTGGGCCATTAACCTTATATTTATGTATAAAATATAGCAGATTCTCCATATTTTTCTGTTTTCCTCCAAGTTATTCTTTAATAACGCTGAAACCTTAGCACTTAGGCCTTGTGCTCAGTGAAATGTGAAAATCTTCATCAGTAATATTTCTCACAAATTCTTTAAAAGAACCTACACATGCAAGTTAAATATGGTTAGCTGTCATCAGCTTCTAATTGGAGAACAAGAGTCCACAGTAAAATTGGATAGCAGAACAAATCACAGACGGTACTTTATGTTACTATTTTTTTTTCTCTTTTGGCTCCGAATCTGTGTTGACAGGGTGACTTACATTCGTTCTATGCTCTTAGAGAAATGCAGCCCTATTTGAATTTGTTACCAGTTTCTCTTTTCTTGTCTAAGTGAAGAAATTTACCTTGCAATAAAATAACTACAACTGAGAACCAATATCACAGAATGCCTCTTCTCATAAAAACATTAAATAAAAACTGGAACTCAGGATTAGAGGAATGATATGTGGCAAAATCACATCAACGTATGGCTAAAACACTTGTCTTTGTCATCACTTATTAACCTATTTCATGCTCTCTCGTTCCTGCTCACCCAAGTTTCATATTTGTTACCTTGTGGCCACACACATGTTGGTGATCTGTAAATTCATGCCTTATGTTGTATATGGAATTTAGGGGCTGCCAATAATTACAGCAGTAGCCAAACTAGAGATTTTTCACTTCTTTACTAAGGCTAACCATGTGTTCTACTTTAAAACATAGTGGTATATTTTATGAATTTTCTGCAGGAAAATGAAAATCAGAGTTGTGAAATTTGCCATTTTCATGAAATATTATCTGATGGAAATTGACTCGAAGAGAGAATATAATTTTACGGTCTTTTTAATGTGACCATATCATTAGGTATGCGCTCATATAAGAGAATGATAAAGTCTAAAGATCTGATTTTTGGGTAACATTAATGACTTTAGTCACATATATATGGGACAATTTAATGTTGGCTGACAGGAATTATGATACCTAGCCTTCTATGAGTTTTTTTACTTTAATTCTTTCCTTATAGAATATTAGTAATTATAGGTTATTTAAAACTTGACAACCTACAGTGGGCGTATGGCAGCATCGCGTTTTAATGGAATCCATCAGTGTTAAAAACATGCAGTAAGAAATAAGTGAAATGCAAATTTTAAAATTCAATTGAGTATAAAAATATTTATTTAAAAACAAAGACAAAAATATTTATTCTTAAAAACTACACTTACTTATACCAGTCCTCATCTGCATTAAGTATCCATATCTTCTTTGACTATTAATTCAAGTATTTAATTTAATAAAGATTTTTAACATCTGCATTATGTTGGCTAATGTTCTTCTTATAAAGAAAGAGTACTTATAGGAATACATAAAAATACATCATTTATTTTTATTAAAGTAATAGGATTTTTTAATGTTTCTATTAAAATAATACACTGAAACTTCAGATTATCTCCCCTTTTGCAGCATGTCTATGATGTCATTATTATTTTCGTTCTAATTGTCCCCATTTCCTTTTCTCACAGATCTCTGATGACCTTCTTCCATGTATACCATAATGGTCGATATTTGCAAAACAGACAGAGCTTTACTAAGATGTAAAGATACACAGAGTCGAGCAGCTTTGAAGGTCCTCTCACTGTGATATGCCATTTACAAGGATCCTTGGTGGTACAGTGGTTATGCATTGAGCTGAGGTCTGCAATGTCAGCAGTTTATATTAAATAGTTATAAAATATTTTCCATGAGTAATAAGCTGTAAATGTTCTTATATTGAGGTCAATATAGGCACTGTAACAAAAAGATTATAAGTTACCGTCATTGAATATGAAAGAACAATACATTTCACATGTAACAGTTTAAATTTAGTGATCTGCCATATACACTGTGAGACTTCTAATGTCAATTCATATGTCGCCATTCATGAGCAATGATCAAGGATTGCAACTTTCAATATGGATATCAACTCAATATAAGAGAGACCAGAGTCCTCAAAACTGAACCAATAGGTAACAGCATAATGAGTGGAGAAAATATTAAAGTTGTTAAGAATTTTGTCTTGCTTAGATTCACAATTAACTCCCATGGACGCAGAAGTCAAGATATCAGAAAACACATTGCACTGGGAAGATCTGCTGCACAGGCTTCTTCAAGGTGCTGAAAAGCACACCTGTTACTCGGAGGATGAGTGTACGCCTGGGTCAAGCCAGAATATTTCCATAGACCCCCATTCATGTGAAGAGTGAACATTAAATAAGCAAGAGGGAAATGAATTATGCATTTCAATTATGGTGCCGGTAAAAATATTGAAAGTACCATGGACTGAAAAAGGACAAAAGATCTATCTTAGAAGAATTCCCTTTGTTTTAATTTTTTTCTTTTGTTAACTCATTTTATTGGAAGCTTGTACAACTAATATTACAAAAAAATGGCTAGACTTGTCTTGCATAAATTGGAGATGTAGTCAGGAGACAAGTGCCTGCAGAAGGAATCACGCTTGATAAAGCAGAGGGGCATCGAAAAAGAGGAACACCCTTGTCAGGATAGATTGTAACAGCGGCCACCACAATGGGCTCAAACTTCAGAACCATTGTGAGAATGACTCGGAGCCCGTAATTGCCTTCTGTACATAGGTTTGCTGTGAGTTGGAACCAACTCAGCAGCCCCTAACCCAAACAACAAGCAATGGAAAATACAACGTGGAATCAGAATTGTCAAAATCATTTTAATGCCATGAAATGGAAGGTGCAAAAATCACTTTCCCCCTGATATTATGAACCTAAAATTACCAACATAATACAATTATCTGCAAATAAACTGGAAATGTAGCCCCTTAGATTTATAGAGGGCCAGCAAAACTGGCACGGGATTTATTACAGAAAGGAAAGCAGAATAAGGCAGCAGTTAACAGTCCACAACCGATGCTGACTACCAGTTAGAACATAGACATAATTTTCCTTCAAATATGAAAAAGGTCATTTATTTATTACACATCCATATATTTTCATTATAAATATTAATAAAAAACTTTTTCCTCTAAAACAGTTACCAAGATAGAAAAGAATAATGAAATATCACTTGTCCTTCTTTATCTTTTCCTGTTATTTTTGTATATTAAAATACTATAAATACAAAAGGATACTCCAAATCTACCCTCCCCCAAAAGCCAAATCCCAAACAGGAAAAAGCTCCACTTGGCAGAAAGTTCGTAGTACATATTTTCCTCTCTTGGCAAGCATCGAGCAACTTGCTCTGAGTTAGTGCACCCAGTTGCATTACCTGGGAAGGTTCTCTCTGGTCACAGTGAATTCTTTCTAAAAAGCAGTTTCATTTCAAACCTTATGCTTCATGATAGCTGATTAAGAAAACATCATGCGGCTGTGAAATTTTATTTCCTGCTTAGGAAAAATGTCGCAGGAAATGTTGTGATGTTGAACACAGCTTACAAGGACAGCACTATGGGAAAAACTCAAGTGTAAGGAGTGGTTTTCTCATTTCAAAAAAGGTGGAATGTGGACTGATGACAAACCTCCTTCTGGAAGTCCGTCAACTTCCTGAACAGGTGAAAATGTCGACTTGAGGTACATTTGGAATTTGTTCCACCAGTCAGACTGTTAATCAAGCTTTCTATTTAGAGGTTCTGAAAAGATTGTGTAACAGTGTGTGACAAAAAGGCCTGATTTGTGGCAGACAGGGAATTGTTTTACCACCACAAAAATGCCCCTGTTCACACAGCTCAGTGCACCAGATTTTGGGGGAAAAAAACCCAGCAAAAACAGCTTATCTTTCTTGCCTCTTGTACCTCACTCGCCTGACCTTTCTCCATGAGACTTATTTCTGTTTCCATGAATGCAGAGGGACATGAAAAGACAGTGATTTAAGGAAGTAGAATAGGTGAAGAAGAAAATGAGGGCGGTGAGATGCCAGCTATCCAAACAGTGGAGTTTGAAAAGTGTTTCCAAGAATGAAATCACAGATTTGACAAATGTTTTAAGTTTAATGGAAAGTTCTTTGAAGGTGATAGGTTGTTCTGTGAAAAAATGTAAATACATAGCTTTGAAAAATTTTTGTTGTTCTTTGGGAGGTACCCTCCTGAATGACATAATGAAAAGTGGCTATGATGGTACAAGATAAATTTTAATTATTTCCAAATGAACAAACTTCCAATTCACAGGGATTCTGAAAAGTATTGGACTTAACTAGCTTGTAAGTGTAATTTTTTAACATATATATATATGGTCACGTGCCGTATCATCAACATTCATTTACGTAAGACAGTATTTTAATATTGTGGTAGTTACATAAACTTTTCTCAGTTTGAGACTTAAGAGTGAAGGGGTGGAGTCTAACCTGTCAATAAGGTCACTGTTTGATGACCTTATGTAGAGGTTCTAAGGAGATAAATAGCTTGCTGGGGACCAGTTTTGCCACCACACACTCACTCCCTGTGAGACATTTCTATTAAAAAGACACATGGAGCTATGCTAGAGTTCTGGAGCTGGGGAAGCCACGTGGAGACCCCTGTCAGCACTGAGATGCTTACACGGACTCTGGATTCACAAGACCTTCCAACCACTGGCCTGTGATATTCCTGCATTTTGCGTCATTGCATGTGTTTTGTGAGTCTAAAGAGGAATTTATAGATGGGTATTGGACATATGGGCTACTATGGGACTTATGGACTTGATCTGCACTGGGCTTTGATATTTTCTCAACTGCTATTGTATGTAACTGCTCAGTTATTTACAGATTTCTCAACTGCCATTTTATATAAAGCTCTTTCGTATACTCATGTATGTCTCTATGAAGTTGTTTCTCTAGTCAACCCTGACTAACACAAATATGATTTAATTGGTACCATAAAATATATTACTCATGATCATGTTTAAGCAAAGATAAGTGACAAGCTCTTGAAATTAATATAGAAGTTAAACTACAGGTATTGTCTAATTCCATAGCTAAGAGGTGTAAGTACATATTTAAATGAACATTGATAAATTTAATTTATTTATTCTGCATTACCACCTACTTCATATATTATTTTATGTATATTTAAATTAAATGTTATATGTTTTTCAACTTAATTAATATTTCAAATGTGACTACTTCAGAATGATTTATTTATTGCTATGGTAACTCATTTTTCATTTTTATACATGTAGTTGATTTTCATTTTTGAAGATTTGGCATTTTAACCTTAACAAATACAATTCAAAAATGAAATATGTAGCTGCATGAAAATTGTTAAGGAAATTTATATTCCTGCACATGTAAAGCATTAGGTATTCCAAAAATATATAATTTTCTTTAATTTTGATGAATAGTTAACCAAAAAGCTTAAATTAGAAAATTTCCCAATGAACCCTCATCTTTGAAGGATTCTGAAATATTGGATATAACTATTATTGTTTTCCCACCAGCTGTCTGTCAGTTTGCTGTACTGATGTGGCACGTGTCTGGCTGTGATACTCGAAGCTCTGTCACTGGTATTTCAAATGCCAGCATGCTTTCTCAGAGTGGAGTCAGTATGATGATGTGAGTGTGGAAAAGCTTAAGGGAGTGGAAACTTCAGGATCCTCATTTGCTGTTGGAGCGCGAATCAAAGTAAAAAGAAACAGCTGCAAAACTAGGAAAACTAGAAGTTGTCAAAGATCAATATCCTAGGTATTAGTGAACTTAAATGTTTTGATATGGACCTCTTTGAATTAGAAAATCCTATAACTTATTATGCCAGGAATGATACAATCAATATGTTCATTATCAAAACAGATATTTCCAAGTCGATCTTGAAATGCAGTGCTGTTTGCGATAGGATCATATCTACCCACTTTCAAGGAAACCCAACCAACAGATATTATTCAGATTTTCAAATTTAT